>NW_023603184.1:145746148-148246148 GCF_014898055.3 Talpa occidentalis | reverse complement strand
CAAAGAAAAATTTGGATTTTACCCTCAGACTACCAAAGACAGCTCAGAAAAAATATTGGCATTCCAGGTGCCAAGGAAGCTCTTGAAGTCTCTGGCCCCCAGCACCCTACAGGCAGCAGAGGTGTAATTCCTGAGGGTCTCTGCAATGCCTGGCAGGGTCTTACTCCATTTCAAGCCCTCTGAGACCTGCGAACACTGAAATAGAGTTGATGACCCCATCTACTTGGGCCATCCTACAGATGCCATGGGACTGTCACCCATTTTAAAATCCATTTCCCCAAATACATTACAAATAATGGGCGCTCATCCACCCAGCCTGCCGGAAGCACCCTGCTGACACTCCTCTCTTCTCTCTGCTTGCACAGCACTCTGTTAAAACCTCTGCAGTGGGCTCACCCCAAAAGGCCTGGTTACCTTCTTTCAGGAATCCCTGCATCTGTCTCCCACACGCTGCCAACCACTCTCTGAGGTCAGGGGCTAAGCCTTCTTCATGCCTGCAGCCTCCTCCCTAGCCTAGCTGTGTCTTGCACAGAGGAAGCACGCAGGGATGTTGGATTGGACTGTGTAACAGCACGCGGATATCTAGTGACCTTCACAAGTGCGTTCATGGTGCCTGTCAGGAGAGGTCCACAGCCAACTTGGAGGTGTAATCCATTAGGAGCCAAGATGTCTCTCTAGTACACCCCAACTGTGATGACACTTGCTGACTCCCCTTTAACCTTAGGCGGGTAGGGGGAGGGCACTTACAGGTAAACATCTGAAGATATTTCAATTGTGTGTGATCTATCTTGTCTGGAGGTTTACTTCAGAGTAACTACCAATAGAATGAAACATAGAAAAACAGTAGAGATATTACTGATCCAAGGGCTCACTTCCCAACACGCCCAGAGACCGATTTCCAGGACATCACATTGTGAGAAAAGAAAGAAGTGTTACTGCAAATCATTGGCAAAGAGTCAGAAGATAAACTGAAATCTGCCTCCCTGCTTGAGGGAATGAGGTTATACAGACTCAAGGGGACAGGGACAACAAAAGAGTTCAATGCTGTTGGCTAAGAAGTGGCTTAGGGGCAAAGAAATGTAGACTTGCCTGTAGTTCACTGACCAATTACAAGGCAGATCAGACACAGAGACATATGAAGAGGCTTTACTTCAGCTCTCTGGAGCTTTGAATGTCTGGCAGTGACCCCTTCCCTCCAAGCACCATCCCTCTTAAGCATTTGCTATGTCCTGGCTCTAGAATGCCTTGGTCTCAGCTCAAGGTTCGTCAGTACGACTCTGCCGTCTGCTATGCCATGTCTTCGAAAGCAAGTCTCAGAGAAAAGGTTAGATAAGTTCACCTGTCTTTTGTTTTTGGGCTCTGAAAGATATGTAACCACTTATGCTTGGTTACAGAGAACCCCAATGAACCCCAAAGCTGACTCTTTGAGAAGATGAATTAACTTGATAAAGCTCTAGCCAAACTGATCAGAAAAAAAAAGAGAAAGAAAAAATTACCATTGCCAGGAATGAGAGAGATTCTGTAAATATTGAAATAATAAGCGGCTATCATTAATAAGTTTATGCCACTATATTCTACAACTTAGATGAAACAGACACACTCTACAAAAGATGCAAACTGCTAGATCTTAATCAAGAAAACATAAGCTGTATAGAAATAATTTATTTTATATTTTATGAAATTAAACTATGTTTTATTTTTTTAAAGATTTGTTTATTCATTTATACAAGCATTGGGTACAGTTAGAAGTGCAGGAGGGTGAAAGAATTCACCAGAGCCAGAGCGGGGAACAGAACAGGCAGACTGATGAAGTGCACTGCTGAGGGGAGCAGCAGGCACGCCAGGAGAGGACTATGCACCATGCGGGACCATCGCTCACGGCTGGCTGGGGATCGAACCGGCGCTGCAGAGGCTGCAGACAGCTTCGCAGCCCAGCGCTCAACCGCTGCACCACCAGGGGAGACCCTACACTATATTTTAAATTAAACTAAATTTGTGATTTACTTTACTACAAATAAAACCTCAAGCCCAGACTCACTGAAAAATGCTACCAGACATGGGAAGAAGAAATAAGACAAATTATTATTCTGGAATACATACTGGAGACTAAACACAATATATTCTAAGAATAGAAGTTCAGGGGACTTCCTGATTCATTCAATAGAAAAGAACTTCAATAGAATTGGTGTGCAATAGAGAGAGAGAAGAGAGAAAGGACATAGTTTCCCAATAAAACACCCAAAATCACATCATAGAATCAATCCATGAAAGTAGCATTGCCTTATAATATCACTAGTCAGACACTACAAGAAAGCAAAAGACTATAGAACAATACCTCTCAGCAGCATGGATGCCAAATGCTTAGCAAATCAAATTCAATAATATAAATATACAAAAAGATATAGATTACATATATGTATAACATAAAAATACAGTACACCAAACAAAGTGGGATTTACCCCAGGAATGTAAGTCTCTTTTAACATTAAAAAAAAAAATTAATCAGGGAAACTCACCATATAAATGAACTAAAAAAGTAAAGCCATGCAATCATCTCACAGACACAGAAAGTATATATGACAGGAATACAGCGTCCATACCTGAGAAAAATTCTTTGCAAAGTAGGATAAGAAAAGAAGTTTCTCAACCTAAGAAAGGACATCTACCCCAAAAGTTACAGCAAAATCACACTTAATGGTGAAGAACTGCATGTTTACTTCTAACATCAGATAGAAGTCAAGGATGGCTGTCTCATCACGCTTATGCAACTTCTAGAGATTCTATCCAGTGCAATCAGGCAAGAAAAAGAAAAAACATTCAGGTTGGAAAGAAAAGGAAAAATCTGTTATTCACAGACATGAGCATCTCTGTAGAAATCCCAACAAAATCTACAAAAATTTCTTAAACAAATAAGTTCAGCAGGGTTGCAGAAGACAAGTTCAATACTCAAACAAAGTTGTTCTTTTATAACAGTGTAATCTCCACAGGAAGGGGAGGTTTCATGTTCCCTGCCCCCACCTAAGGAAGGGTGGAGCGGAGCAGCCAGGGAAAGCTAGAAAGGACAGGGAAAGGACTTGGGGAGAGAAGACTTGGAGGTGGTACATGGGGCAGAGGGATCATGCTCAGCAAAATAAGCCAGAAAGAAAAAGAAAAATACTGGATGGTCTCACTCATAGCCGGAATTTAGGAAACCTAAATAAGTGAAAATAAAAATCAACAAGCAACTATTAACCAGGGACACACTATTGGAAGGGAATTGGAAGGAAGGATTAGGGTCAAAACAAGGGGGGTGGAAATTGTGTGAGGAATATAACCAAGAGGAAAATGCATACATTGTGCAAAAATGAAAAATGATGTAAAAAATATATAAAATAAAATAACAAAGAAAGACAGACATGTGAAGAAGCAGCCACACTTGCTTCTCAGTCTTGGGCTTGCACCAAGGACTTGGGGGACACAGAAGATATGTGTCTGTGAGAGCAGAGGGCAGGCTGACCATGGTAGCCTTTATCTTGACATGTACTTTGATTTTGTTCCTTTCCTTCCAGACTTGTCTGGCCCTATCTACCCCTTTCCTGTGGTTCACTGCCAGAAGGTGCCATAGACTGCTGGCAAGCTTTCAGGTTTCAGTGGCCCTGCTTTGGCCAAACCTGCTTGGCTGGGCATTTACGCACGAGGGGATAAGTAACTTGGGGGGTTTCATTGGGAAACTATGTCCTTTCTCTCTTCTCTCTCTCTATTGCACACTAATTCCATTGAAGTTCTTTTCTACTGAAATTCTTATGCACTAAGGGTATGTTTTGTCTTTATGCTGTGGATGGCAAAACCTATTTAGGGCATGCAAGATATTGGGGGTCTGGATGCTCCTTCATTTCCCCACTAACATTTCTATACTAGGAGTGAGCAACTGGAAATTGGAATACCAAATACCATTTAAGTAGCATCTTACATATGAAATATTCTTTTAAAATATGAAATATTTAAATGATAGCTTGACAAAAGATGTGAAAGAATGTACACTGAGGTCTTCAAAACTTTTAATGATTTGAATAAATAAAAAAAAATTCATGAATTGGAAGACACAAAATTATGATAATATTAATCCTCAAATTGATCTATAGATTCAGCACAATCCAACCCATATCCCAACATTATTTTCTTCTAATTGGAAAATTGAGTCTATGATTCATATGGAGACGTAAAAAAAACCTGTAAGAGCCAAAACAACCTTTAAAAAAGAACAAAGTTGTAAATGTTATAAACTGAACATTTATCTTCCTCCCAAATTCATATGTTAAACTCTTCGTTTTGGTATGATGGTATTAAGAGGTGGGATTTGGAGCAATAGTTAGTATTAGAGGAGGTTTTGAGGATGGGGCCCTCAGGAATGGGATTAGTGCATTTAGTGCATTTATATGCATCAACATATAACTTGCTTCCTCTTGTACATGGCTTGTTCGCTCAGTGGTTAGAGAGTGTTGCTAATAGCTTGCTTCTGCTCGCTGAGTCTCTGTTCACCAGTGAGGATACAAGAATTTGTCAGTCTACAACCCCGAAGAGTACTCTCAGCAGCACCTGAGCATTTGATAACTTAATCTCCCACATCCAATATCCAGAACAGTGAAAAATAAATGTCTGTGGTTTATAAGCCACCCAATGTGCACTATCCTGTTATTGCAGCTGAACTAAGGAAGACAGAGGCCAAACACTACCTCACTTCAAGACGTATTAAAAAGCTAGGGTATGGGTCTCCCTGGTGGCACAAGGGGTTGAGCACAGCTCTGTGACTTTGTCTGCAGCCTCTGCAGTGCAGGTTGGATCCCAGGCTGAGCAGGGAGATACCCACACGGTGCGTTTATCTCAACTCTGCCTTCCAACTCCATCTATCATTATTCCTAGTCTTGATCTCTCAAACCTTCAGCTGACGTCAAAATGACTTTCTGTGTCTCCCTCATTCATTCCTAGGTGGAGGCCGGATGGACTGCACAGGGGAGATGCCCGAAGTATAGACTAAATAGTCACCTACAGTGGGCAAGAGGTGGTCATTTTTTGAGATGCTTTTACCCTGTTGCATGCCACTTAAGAGTTGGTGGAGACAAAATAAGCACTGAGGGTATTATAAAGGCTCAAGGCTACGTGGAGCATTGTCGCTGGGGGTTGGTTATATTGAAGTTCCATTTGGAAAATGTCTTGCAAAATGGAGGTCAACCTTTAAGATCTACACAGATGTATGCCATTTTAGGTAACTTGGGAAAATTAACCACGCCAAACACAAGCGAGCTTTGTAAACCCTGCCGCGACTAGTATGGATCGCTAACAGCGGTGGATTTAAACTTGAAAATGGGAATGAAATTTTCCATCATGTGCAATACTCCATCTAAATGAATTTGTGTGACCTGGAATTTGGTCTCCAAAGAATTTGCTTTAAGCATAGGTTTTGAGCTCAGATGACAAGGGTCGTGGCTGGCACTTCACTCCTTCCCAGCGATTAAATAATTTGTATCGCGACAATGAACATACCACCAAAAAATTATAATTTTTTTTACAAGTGAGTGAATGAACGGCACCAGCGGATCGCTAAGCCAGCGCAGGGACCCCGCAGCTTCCCGAGCTCTCCGGGCGAAAGAACTACATTGCCCAGAAGGCCGCGCGCGCCGCGCCGGCGTCCCGCGAGGAATCCTGGGAGGCGTAGTCCTCGCGGTCCGTCACCCCGCGCTGGCCCGGCCGCCGGCGACCCGCCCTCGCCAGCATGGCGGCGCCCGCTCGGGGCGCGTTCGTTTGCTTCGAGTTTTGGCCGGGGCGGGGTTCTGGGCTTTAGGCAGTAAGTGGGGCCGGCGGCCGGGGCCCGGGGAGGGACGCGGGAGGCCCGGGGAGCGTGTGGGCCGACGGCCCGGGCCGGCGACGCCAGGGGCTGTCCCGGCGGCGCGGCCCCCGCTCGGTCGCGCCCGGGGCCCGCGGTGGCCCGAGGCCTGAGGACCCGGCCCGGCGGGAGTCGGGGAAGCCGAAGCCCAGACCGCGAGCTCCGGGCCGCACTTTCCAGTTCCAGTTTTCGCGCTTTTCTTCTGAGGAACGCGTTGAAAAGAGAAATAGTGGCCTTTCGGGTTTCCTGTCAGGCGGGAGCTGCGCGCGGCGCCCTGCGTTTCGCTGCTCCGAGGGGTCGGCCCGCGCGCTCGAAGTGAGCCCTTGAGGGGGTCCCCGAGAGCCCAGGGCAAATAGTGGGGTGCCTGGACACAAAGTGAAGAGCCGCGGGCTTCTCCGCCAGCGAACCTCCTCCCCGGCTCTTCAGCCTTGGGGGTCTGCACTCAGCTGCTGTGAGGGTTGATTTCTTCATTTAAGTATCATAATTTGGTATAAAAAGTGTGAAAGGCAGAGATTGTGAGTAAGTGATTGCTGGGTCTCTGCATCCCGGTCAACTCTCATTATCTCGGATTGGCTTTGCCACACCCGGCGTGGATTAGGTCTGGTGATGGATGGGTTTTTTCTTTTTTCATTATGGCTTTTTAAAAACACCGGGCATTTATTGTGGACCCTGTGCCCTAAGTGCATTTCTTAACGGCATTTGTTTAAACGATGTCCCTCAGCCCCCACCTCTGGTTATAGGTGGGGTCCCCTTTTCTATATGAAAACACAGGGTAAGTAACTTGCCCAAGATGAACTGCTGGTGAGGAGCCACGGATGAAAAAAAACAGCTCTTGCTGCCTGCAAAGCCCGGAATACTGTATATACTTTCTGAGGAACGATTTAAAATAGGTACTCCCAAGTATAAATTGGGAGTTGTGGGGGAAATGTGTATTTAAAATAAAAGCATTTATATAACATGTCATTTTTTTAAGGAAAATATTTAGTTTCACAATGTTTGGGGACCTGTTTGAAGAGGATTATTCCAGTGTGTCAAATAATCAGTATGGAAAAGGGAAGAAATTAAAGACCAAAGCTTTGGAGCCACCCGCTCCTAGAGAATTCACCAATTTAAGCGGAATCAGAAATCAGGGTGGAACCTGTTACCTCAATTCCCTTCTTCAGACTCTCCATTTCACACCTGAATTCAGAGGTATGCTGTGTTACATGCATTTGATTAGTAATATGTACCCTCACCTCTACAGTAATTAATTATGCAGACTCACAAGTAATGTATCTTAAAGGTATATTCCACAATGTGAGTTGATTATTATTAATGTAAGACATAAATTGGTAATTCTCCCTGCAGAGAAATGTGAAACATCATCTAAAACGTATCCTGCGTGCTTACGGTAATATTTAGGAGTAAAATCACAAGCGAAAGCAACGTAGTTTCTAATTCCTATAGAGTACAACATACAGTTTTGTCATGCGTGCCAGACTATTATTCTTACAGTATTTGTATTTTTGAGTTTTGAAATTTCTCCAAAATAATAAACACTCAAGCCAGAGTTACCCAAAACAATCATACCATGCCTTTTGGAGCAGGGAGGTTTATCTGCAGTCCTGAAATCTGAAAACTGACCACCTCAATCCCAAACACCAAAGATACTAGAGAAGGAATTATATGTAAGAAACAGAAACCCTTTCAAATCAACTGAATAAAAAAGGGATGCTCCCAGAAACCATCCGCAGGATGCTGGCCCGACCCCACTGGACCTTTGATTTCTTGCCCCTAACCTCAGCGTGTCTGTCCCATTCTCACCTCTGCACACTAAGACCAGGGTCTTACTCTCTCTCCCTTGATTTCACTTTGAACTTTACTTTGCCCTCCCATGACCTTGCTTGGGGCCCCAACTACAAAGTCAGGTATAGCTCTCCATGGTGGCGCGTGCTCGGAGGACAGACACCTGTATCCAGCAGTCTGGCCCATCTTGAGTAGGTCATCTTTTCTACTGCTGCCATATTTATCGAATCTTCATGACATTTTTTGTTGCTTCTACACTTAGATTAGAAATCTCCCGCTGGAGATTTTAGTAAATATCATCATCCCCTTCCCAGGGTCATTCCGATGGATTGGACTGTGTGTGAATTTAAGAGTAGTATCTCTTGTTCTTGACTCCATCCTTCCATAAAAATATCTCCGGGGTACACTCAGTAATTCTCCCATTAGAAGTTTTCAGTTTTAATAAGCAGATTCCCAGGGAGGGTTAAAACTGTTCTAAGTTTTAATACAGTTGAAGTTAAAGGGCAAGTTGAAGTAGAAACGTAGCCTTAACAAGACTGAAGAAGGTAGTCGTGTAGGGCGGGCAGGTCATGGACCGTGTCCCCAGGGAGAACAGGACTGAGGGCCGCAGGCATCTTCCTCTCGAACAAAGGGGCTGCCAGCCAAGCATGTGAGTAGACATCTTAGTGGACTGAATGCTCCTTGTGAGGCATCGTTGCTAATGCCCGATGAAGGGGACTGTCATTTGGAGAGAGTAAGGACTGTCCGAGAGTTAGCAGAAAAACTTTGGAGCTTTATAGAATTATACTTTAAGGAGTGGGATTAGATTGGGCTCTCGGTTCAGCGTGTAGCTAAGAATGATGGGAAATGATTGTAGAAGTCCTGGCTGCTAAACTTCCATCTTTAGGCTTGTAGTTCATTCTTTCCCAATTCTGCCAGGAGCTCAGGAGGAGGGTAACTTTCCTAGCAGTCGGGCAGCAGTGGTTTTCATGGGAGACAACACCATCACTTCTCTTCTCTGCCTGGAGCATATCAAAGTTTCCCAGCAGGAGTTTCCAACTAGGTGTGAATACAGACTTTCCAAAAGGTTCAGGTATGCCCCCTGGGGTAGTATTGAATTATTAAAAAGTTCTGGAAACTGGCACTAGGTTGCTAACTTATTTTTTTAGGTAAGATCACTATCTGTTGTGCCCTCCACACAGAAAAGAGATTTTCATGTTACAGAAAGGCAAGGCACGGTCTTTCTCACACAAGGGAGGCTGGAACCTCACAGGTGTAAGTGAGCACTGGCAGCGCTATCATATATTGTGTCTCCTGATAACCCTCCCGTTGCTTTTGGGGCCTACTACCGTGGGCATTAGGAGCCATCAGAGATTTCTGATGTAACTGTTTTTCATTTTGTGTGAATAATTTTCTTTTTGTAGATTCTCCTCACTATGACTTTGGCATGCCACTTTATAGAGTCAGTGGTTAAAAATGTTACATGAAAGTAAAAATGTGTATAGTAAAAATGCCATAATCATATTTCTGAATCCATAACTAATTTTACTTACTGATGGTCTTGACTTTCTAAAACAGTTTTTAAAATGAAGTAATGTTATTTACACTCTGTTTCTATTTTTTTGTTTAGAAGCCTTATTTTCTCTTGGTCCAGAAGAGCTTGGTTCTTTAGAGGATAAGGATAAACCTGATGCCAAGGTACTATAATCTGTGATTTACAGGTGTTTTTCTTTTTCTTTCTTTTTTTTTTTTTTTTTTTGGCATATCGAGGGAACGTCTTTTAAGGAAGGAGTTGTGTTCATTATTTCTAGAAATCAGTTATTTTATTAATTACCAAGTATGCTCTTTATTTTCAGAAAGTTATTGGCCAGTACTCTACTGGTAATAGAATTTCCTTTCCAAGAATTACTTTTCCAAATACAGTGCCACTGCTGCTTTCTAGACACACCTCACTCTCCAATATGTTTATTCTTTCTTATGCTCAAAGAGCTATTTGCAAATTGTTTATACTAGTCTGCCAGAAAAATCCATTTAATATACTTACTTGTAGTAACAACAAAGGGTAGAGGCCAGTATTATTTCAATTTGGTATTCTGGAAATAAATTGGTTAATTTTAAGCGCAGATCTAATGTTTCTTCCCTGTATAAACTTCGCTCAGCAGCTTATGACATGCAGACAAAATCTGGGTTTCTTAATAGGAGTGTCCCGTGATCAGCCCAGGGCTTCTCAGCTCACCTGTGTGACCAGGGCCAATTTTTTGCATATTTTTTTAAAAAAATCCTAATCTGTTGCAGATTATATTCTTTTTTTTTTTTTTTTTAAGATTTTTTATTTATTTATTTATACAAGCACTGGGTATAGTCAGAAGTGCGGGAGGGTGAGAGGATTCACCAGAGCGGGGAGCAGAACAGGCAGACTGACGAAGTACACTGCTGAGGGGAGCAGCGAGCAGCAGGAGAGGTCTGCGCGCCATGTGGGACCCTTGCTAGTGACTGGGGATCGAACCGGTGCTGCAGAGGCTGCAGGCAGCTTCGCAGCCCAGCGCTCAACCGCTGTGCCACCGGGGAGGCCCTGCAGATTATATTCTTATAATATGTGAGGAACCTGTCATGGAAATGTCAGGTTGCTGTAAACACTCTAAAGGCCGATTCTCACTGTAGATGCTTAAATTCAGGCTGCAGACCAGTCACTAGCAACTTTGTCAGTCTGTCCAACCCTCTTCATGCCAAATGAGGCAACAGTGAGTGTGGAAGAAAGCGCACAGGGTGCAGCCAGCTCTATTGGGTGTCCAGATATCCTAGAGTGAGATACTGTCACCTGAAAATTTCTCATAGAGAATATATATGTAGCTGAAATATTTTAGAGAAAGAATGATCTATTAGAGATGTAAATTACTATCTGTAATTAATTGGGTGGTTTTTAGGGCCTATTTGGGCTTTAATATTGATCTGGACTTTCTTAAGGTAGAAAATTCCAGAGAGCTAAAACTTTTTGCACTGAATTGGAATTTTCAAAGAAAACTAAATCTTTGTTTACCCTTTATAATATCAATTTATTATAATTAGTTCATAATAAGGTAAACTTACAATGACGTATCATGTAATTTGTAAGCGTTTTCCTGAGCACACTAGTATGCAGTTCTTTTCAAAAGACACAACACTTAAAAGACTTCACCTAGAAACGCATTTGTTCCTCATTCAGGTTCGGATCATCCCTTTACAGTTACAGAGGCTGTTTGCTCAGCTTCTACTCTTAGACCAGGAAGCCGCATCCACAGCAGACCTCACAGACAGCTTTGGCTGGACCAGCAATGAGGTATGAAGGTCGGCTTTTCTAGGAATTTACCAGGAAGAATAAACACTGGTTTAATGATGTTAATCTGACTTTTAAAATTTTGTTACCAGTACTCAGGATAGTACTTAGATGTTTACTTCTCACATTAAATAATTATAAACCAGAAATATATATTTTAGACACTTGCTATAGGCAAGCATAAATTTCTGTGATTTGGGTTTGGGGAGGGGGTTGTGGATTCAGGGAACACGTGTTAGAACTGACTTTTCCAACTTCTGCCCAGAGAATCTGTCTATAGTCTCGCTGAGATACAGGACCTCTTACATAGGAATTGCTTATCCTTCTATAGCGAACTGCTAATCAGCTGAAAAACCTTCTCAGCAATAATATTTTGCTGTCATGAGGTGCTTTGTGTTTGAGTCTGACTATTCTGATTTGAACTGTTGCATCAGTGAAACAGCGAAACCCTTCTTGGTGGGTCTTTTCCTTTTGCTATCCTGCCTTTCTCCTGACTCTTCATTTCCATTCTGTGCCCCCATGTGTAGACATTCTCTCATTTTTCTGTTTGCATCCCTGGAGGGGATTTCACTGTATACAAACACTAAACACTTGTCAGCAGCACATTATGGTGCCTGTTGTCAGTGTTGATGAGCTGTCTGCTATGCAGTCAAACAAACCAGGCCTGCCGAATAGATTTCCTCTTATAGGGACAGGTGTAGGGACTGCCACAGAATTTTACAGAGGCAGTGATCAGAATGATGTTATGTTGCTTCCGACAATAAATGCTGCACAGCGGTCTGAGAACGGGCTCCTTAACTGCATGGTGCTTGTGGTTGGGGGATAGCTTGGGCTGTGGAAGGAAAGCACAGTAGCGGGGTATCCCCTAATGGGGTGGTCAATTTCTGGTGTCAGGCTGGTGCTGAGAGCCAATTCCTTTTTCTTTCCTTGTTTAAAAACAACCACTTTATTGAGGTATAATTCACTTGCCATAAAATTCTCTCTTTTAAAGGGTAGAATTCTGGGTTTGTTTGAATTTTTTTTTAGTATTTTCACAGAGTTGTTCAGCCATCTCTGTACGTAATCATCACCTCACAGAAACCCCACACCAGTCAGCAGCTCTCCTCTACCCCTTTCCTCTTGTGTCTTGCTAATAACACTTTTCAAATTTGTTTATAAGTCTGAAGCCCAAAATTACACTGAAAAATTACCTGTTTTGCAGGAAATGAGGCAGCATGACGTGCAGGAACTGAACCGCATTCTCTTTAGTGCTTTGGAAACGTCCTTAGTTGGGACGTCCGGCCACGATCTCATCCGCCGTCTGTACCACGGGACCGCCGTTAACCAGGTCGTTTGCGAAGAGTGTCGGGGTGTCAGTGAGAAGCAGGTGACTGTGCACGGGTACTTGTGGCGTGAATTATGATTCATGCTATTAAGTCTCTGACCTATATACATGAGGATGAAAGTATTCATTACTAGAAAGTTTTTTATCTGTTTTTTATCTTTTACTCTGGCTACACCTGTGTCATCAGTTTATTATCCGGATGGTCCCATGTGATCTGTAAGAAGCAAATAAAACTTAACTTTAATCTTTTAGTCAGTACTCTAATAGTTGGAAAACTGATTTGGGGGATATTTACAAAGAGGTCTTCCTGAGGGACGCCAATATCACAGTTGGTGGTTAGAATAGTATAAAGAAAGTTAATTAGGGAAATAATAAAAATAGAGCTTACTCAGGAATATTAAATGACAAACACCTATAATTAAATATTGGATTTGGTTTATTAATATCCTTCAGAAGGTTCATTTGCGTGTGTGTGTGCTTATGTTTATTATATATGTATATGCAGAGCTATTATAATCCCATTTTAACTAGTATAACCTTTAATTCTTTGTTGTAACCCAGATTGCCCATTTAATCTAACTGGTAATTAGATATTGGAAAATTTGCTCATATAAATATAATTCTGTTTGCTCTACAAACCTTACGCTGCAAATGGCTTCGTCACTATAACAGTAATGTTGCTTAATACAAATTTCCTTATGGCAAAAGCTATAGAAAATTTCTGTGTTTTGCTATATGAGTGAAAAATTAAATGCCATATTTTAAATGTTGCAGTAACTACTTTTTGGAATATATCAATATGTATATATTTTTCCTCTTCTTTTTTATTTTTTATGAAAGAGCTGGAGATAAAAACCATTTCTTGGCCCTATTGCCTATGCCCTTAGAAGGTTTGGTCAACCCAGTTTGGAAAGATGAATATGTTGTGTGTGTGTCTTGTGTGTATTGCTGTATCATAGGCTTATCTGTAATATTTCACAAAGTGATTTTATTTAAGATTTTATTTTTGTGTGGAAGAACTGGCATGTAATCCAGAGGTGTGTGGGGAGGGTGTGATTCACCAAAAACTGAATGGGGAGCAGAACAGGCAGTTCTACTGAAATACACTGCTGAGGGGAGCAGTGGGTGAGACAAGAGAGATCTTTTGTGCCATGTGGGTCAGTTCCTTATCCGGTCCTCGAACTCAGGTCATTGTCACAGTAGTAGCGCTAAGCCTTAGCCTCTAGGCCACCAGAGAGCCCCACAAAGTGACTTTAAAGCATAGTGTGAATGAGGGCACATTATATGCACACTTTCCATGCATATATGATAAATTTCATGTATCACTTTTATTACTTTAGATTTCTTCTAACTAGTGCTGTATTTATGGTCCTTATAATGCTTTCAAGTAATACTATTGTTCTCACACACGTAAAACTATAAAGATGATTTAAACTTGTCAAATTATGTTTATTACTAAAAATGTGATAATTCAAATATATTTACAGTGGAACGGCAGGCTCTCATTTTGCAAATGTCATCCCCTTAGTTTTCATGGGATACCTTTTTATCCTGACTCAAATGATTTTTTTCTTGTAACTGTTTCAGTACACCTTAAACCAACTTTAGCAACAGCAGCAGAAGAAATGGAGTTTATATTGGGAGTCCAGTCCTGCCCTTGCTATTCTAATATAGAGACTAACTCAACACTAATAAACCTTGCACATACACATCTCTTAATTCAGATATGTATTCAGTGATTTATTTCTTTTACTTGCAGTATAGTATAACTCAAACTAGGTCCTGATAGATTTTAAGTTAAATTGCAGTTTGGTTTAGAAAGGATAATTTAGTGTTGCGCGTTTCACAATATCTGATGAGAAGATCTGTGCGTTCATGTGCTCTGTGGTTTTTTTTTGTTGTTTTTTTTTTGTTGTTGTTGTTGTTTTTAAGATTTATTTATTTATACGGGAACCGGGGTACAGGCCAAATGCATGGGAGGTTGAGAGGCTTCACCAGAGACAAAGTGGGGAACAGAACAGGCAGACTGACAAAATACACTGCTGAGGGGAGCAGTGGGCACGACAGGAGAGGTCTGCCACACCATGTGGGACCCTCGCTGGCCGGCCGGCCGGGATGGAACCAGTTCTGCACAGGCTGGGGACAGCTTCACAGCGTGGCGCTCAACCGCCTGCGCCACCAGGGGAGGCCCACATGTGCTCTGTGTTTTGGGAGAACTACATCTGATTATTCCCAGTGTTTAAGTTGATGATGTGTTTGTGAACCTCTGTGAAATCGTTTTCTCAATGTTATTTTCATGTGTATTGCAGGAAGACTTCTTAGATCTAACAGTAGCCGTCAAAAACGTGTCCGGGCTGGAAGATGCTCTCTGGAACATGTATGTAGAAGAGGAGCTTTTTGACTCTGACAATTTATACCACTGTGGGACTTGCGACAGGCTGGTCAAAGCAGCAAAGGTAAAGAGAGCTGCCTTCTCTGAGGGTGCCTGCTTAGAGCCTAGTAGCAGAATGTCTGTTAAGTGAAGTCAGCCTGGGTGAAGAGGTCTGGGGGATCCACGTTTCGGTCCTAATAAATACTAGGGATTGGAAAAGACATTTACATTATGTATTTTAATTTTTATAGTAAAAATTTTTTTTAAACTTTCAACCCAACAATTCTTTTAACTTCTGTCTGTCCTTGGAAAAATTTACATGTACCTCAGCGTTTCTTAAGTGTACCTTTTTGATGTCCTCCCCACATCCCTGCTTTCTGCAAGTTACCTTTAGGAAAAGACAGTGTTTTCATTTCTGCCAACCAAGAAACTTGTCAGGCTTTCCCATCATCGTCTGCTACTGTGAAGAGAGACGGTTTTCTTCATTTTCTGAAAAAGCAGTTACTGTACAATGTTCATAAACATCCCCCCTCATGCTAGCAAATCTAATTGCCCTTTCCTCCTCCCCCAGTTGGGAATACTAGATTGCTTATTAAAGGGCTTGACAGAGTTGCAGGTTTCTTTTTGTACAGCATATCAAAATGGAGGATGAACAGGATTTAAGCAAATGATTGCCTCTGTAGCGTGCCGTCGGCCCTATGCTGTCTCTGCCTGTACCCAGGGTGACTGCCGGGCTCAGAGAGAAACGAGCTCAGTCCAGTCAGTGGATTTACGCACTGACTTAACTACCACAGGGACATCTTTGCAGTTCCTCTGTGATGGCAAAGATAGCACTGTTCCTCGAGCTGACAACTGTTGAATTTTCCAACAAATCAAATGAGGACTGATACTGACTTGGATCCTGGAGATTATAGGTGGAAATATACTAAAAAGCAGTGAACCCCATGCCTGTAACTCTCACAATAGGATTTAAAGCCAGAGTGAATTTTAGATCTAACAGTAGATCTTTAAACAAATTGCTTAAAGTGTATTTTACTTCCCTTTGTGAAACTCAGATTTATTATTTGGTTAGGCCATATTTTACTTTTAGTGTTATAGCTACAATGTAATAAAATATAAACCATGTGACTAGAAAAGTCTTGTGAAGATATTTATACATTCTTAGTATTGGGTTGAATTTAATTTGCACATTAGTAAAACATAGCCTTTTGCTAGACAACAGAGGTTTTTTGGTGCATCTTTTTGTATTTTTGGTTTAGTTTCCTTTTAACAGAAATTTATCTTGATACTTAAAAAAAAATTTTACTCTAATTACATTTAATTCATTGTATTATTAATTTAGGTTTGGTTGTACTACCTAAATTAATGCAGATTTTCTTGTTCTGAGCAGGCTTCCTTCTTTCAATCACATTAGAGTTGAGTTACAATCTTTCTACATGTGTGTTTTTTTTTTTTTTAACCCATTCTCTTTGTGGAATTGTTAGTTGAAATGTGTTTTTCAGGATCTTAGAGTTACATGATTGTGTATTCTTTTTTATATGGGGTGGGGGATTTTTTTGCTCCCTCCCCTGCACATGCTGTTAATACAAGGAGTTTGGGGAAAGCTGGCAACTTAAATAAAAAGCACCTTAACTTAGTATTTTGTTTTAGAGGAAGGAATCAAAGCAGAAAGACCTTCTTGTCTACTTTTAAGAAGACTAAATGTAACGCCCAATGAATGGATTGTATCACCTGGGGAGTTAGAGCACTTTGAAAATTATGGATCTTCTCCCCAGGAAAATATACATACCCATCAATTCTCGTGTAATCCTGGGGTTTGGCTACATTGACACAGGTCACTAGGACTGTGTGTCTGCTCGGAGACATGGAGACTATGAGGAGGGACATGAGGGCCAGGAGGCAGGTAGGAAATTGGCACTGCTAGAGGGGGGCACACCTGCCTGCAATGTGCTGCTCAGGTGGCTTTGATTTTTAGGCTCCCAACTTGAAAAAACAGAATTGCGTTGTAAGTTTTCCGTTATAAATGAGTTTAATGAAGAGTTTAATGAAGTTTAATAGATGAGTTTAATGAAGAGTTGTATTGAATTCATAGTGATGAGTATATGTTTTAAGGGTTTCTCTTAAAACTGTTCATAAGTTTTTTTTCACATCTTAAGAAATGTGTCCTTTTATGTAACTTTTTAAAACCTTTCAATTTTTTTCTTTTAACAGTCGGCCAAATTACGTAAGCTGCCTCCCTTTCTTACTGTCTCATTATTAAGATTTAACTTTGATTTTGTGAAGTGTGAACGATACAAGGAGACCAGCTGTTATACCTTCCCTCTCCAGATCAATCTCAAGCCTTTTTGTGAACAGGTTTGAACTATTTTCTTGTGAAATTGCATCTTTTCCCCTCTCAAACTTGAATCTTTTGTTGACCTCATTTTCACTTGGCTTCTTGCAAAATCTTTTTGTCTTGGCACTACTGACATTTTGAGTTGGCTCCTTCTCGGTTGTGGTGGGCTGTCCCTTGCCTTACAGGGTATTAAGCAGCACCCACCTCCTAGATGACAATGGCACCCTACCCTCTCTCCATGTGGTGGTCCACTAGGATGTCTTCAGATCTTGCCAGAGGTCTGTGTTTCTTAGGGGTAGCAGAGGTGTCCTGGCAGAGAGCTGCTGGTTTATTGCAGTTCTTTTTAATTTCTAAAGTGTGGATTTCTCCTCGGTTCTTTTTATTAAATTCTCCTTGAAAAGGCGTTGAAAGAAAATTTAAGAACAAAATTAGAAATGACCCTGCATTAGGAAAAACTGCCATTACTTGTCCTTTGCTACTTAGACTCAGTTTGCATTAGATGCAATAATGAATATACATCTAGAAAGCGAACAGGCAGCTGGAGCTTCACAAGTCTAGAATTTGTAATCTTTAAGACATGGGACACAAAAATTGTGAAAGCAAATTAACTACTCAGTCAACCTACTTTATACACCATTTTAAGATGTTTTCTGTATAATTGCTGTGTGTGCTAAAAGCAGAATACAGAGACTGCTGCCTTTCTTATAGATCTTTCTTTCTGTGTTGATTAAGAACAAAACATTGGCTAGCTGCTGTTGAATTTCTGTGTATAAAAGTTATCCTTGTTTTAAAGTTCTGAGACTCAGATGGCCTTCTACTTCAAGCTTAATTACTGAGTTTTTCAGGGTTTATTTTATTGCCTTAATTACCATGCAACATTCCAGGGTTGTGTTTGCCCTGAGCCTGTTATTGGCACACACATAGTAAACAGTTAATTTATTTGACACCCCCTCCCCCCATTTTGTGCCTGAAAAAATTTTGTCTTTTTATAAAAAGTAGTTTGTCAAATGATTTTAACATAATCTGAAATAATAAAACTAAAAGAAAACATTGATTCTTCTTTAGGGAAGTGACATTAATTTTACTTTTTGATTGCTGTAGTAATGCAAAAACATAGTGATTTTGAATATTTGTGTATAGCTCTCTTTTGCCTGAGCGAGACATTTAAAAAAAATGCCACTTACTTAAAAAGTAGTCTTTAAACAAATAAGCTCCTCTGGTAATTGGTAATCCCTCAAAATCTCTCTTAACCTAAAATAGATTATTTTTTTTAAATGGTGCCCGTGTAGCTAGGTGTTCACCTGTTGGGTGGGTGAACATAATCATAAAGCCCAGTAATGATAGAATTAATAAGGCAGAATTAATAGACCAAGAAAGAACATTTTCATTCCACCCCAAACCAAAACCAGTTTTCATGACTCTTCGTAGCTGCTAAGTTCCTGTTCTGTGCGGAGGACTGAAAATTCAGGAGGTCGTGGTGGAATTGACTCTAACATTGAGGGACATAGCAGCTGAGTTGAATACAGACAGATTCAATCAAAGCAGCACAGCGCATACAATGCAAGGATGGTTTTCTCTTGCTTAAAATTGCTAACAGACTCCCAGTAGGGGAGTGAACCTCCTTATCACGTGGGCTTACATCATCTCAGACGCAGTCTGTTAAAATATGTCCTGCTTGGATATATTTTCCTGTTGGGTGGTGTGGTGTAACTGGCATTAGCTCAAGGATAGATCATTTTCAGTATAAAATTAAGAATTATAAAATTTAAAGCCAATTATTAGAATTTATCTTAATTTACTCTTAAATAATGATAAACAGTGAAATTTCATATTAATTTCAATAGTTGAATTGTTTTTTCCCTTTGGTTACGTGTCTTCCTGTTTTATGTAAACCGCGTCAGTGTTCATGTTCTTTATTTTTGTAGAGTGAACTGGATGACGTGGACTATATATACGACCTCTTCTCAGTTATCATCCACAGAGGCGGCTGCTATGGAGGGCACTACCACGTGTATATCAGAGATGTCGATCACCTGGGAAACTGGCAATTTCAAGTAAGTGTAGAAATTGGTCTAGCCAAATCTTTGCAATTTCCTTTCCTGGTCCTATTATTTGGGGGAGGATAATATTTTGCTACTTACTATACATTCCTCTGTAGAAAACATTTGTATATACTGAAAGTGAGCACAGATAGGAGTTTCAAATTTTTATTTCTAGATAATTTCACCCAGAAAATTGTGAATATAATATAAACCTGTTGTGCATACACCACCTTGATTCTCCAGTTAATATTTTGCCAGGTCTGTGCAGGCACACACTGCATGTGTGTGTGTACGCGCTGCACATTGTCCTCATTAGCAGTGAACCGTTTGACATTTGAAATTAAGTTGAAGACATTGGACCCCTTACACTCAGCAGCTTCAGTGTGTTTCTCCTGAGAGCAAGGCTGTTCTCTTGCATAAGCATAGCTGAAAATTAGGAGCTTTAATGTTGATCGAACACTATTACGTAATATATAGTTTATATTTGTATTTCCCTAGTTGCCACATCCAAATCCTTTAGAGCCGGGTTTTCCCCCTCCAGTCGAGTCCGGGGTCATGCCTTGTATTTAACATCTTCTTTAGTCATCTTTAATAGCTGCCCCTCAGCTTTTATTTGTGTTTCAAGGCACCAGCCACAGGTGATCCCGTTGCCTGTATTGTCTCCCTGTGTAGTTGGAGCTGATTCTTGTCGTAGTACTGTTCTTCGCCTGGCTTTCTTACATCGCCAGTGTCCTGGAGTAGAGCCTTCTCTCCCAGCACACACCTTTTCAAATAGTTATTTTAGCTTTATTTCATTCTTTCTAGAAGATGAAGTTGAAGTGTTTTTCTTTGATTCTGAGAAGCTTGTCAGTAGGTCTAACAAATATTTCTTAGGTTGTTCACTTATTTTTTTCTCCTTGCCTTGTCTTCTGCCATTCTCCCCCCACCCCTTCTTCCAGTTATGTCTCCATCTGCTGTAACCTTTTCTTCCCAACTCCACCAGGTCTCTCCTCAGTCTTAGAAAATGCTCCCATTGCTCTCTGCCAGTTCATCTCCCACCTCAGGAAGTATGTCTACTTGGCTCAGTGCCTGACTAGCCAGTCAGATTTCAGACAATGTTCTAACTGCTGGGAGTTATTCTCTGTCTTCTGATACATAAAGCAGCTATCTGTAGTTCTGCCTTCACATTTGTCCTTGAGATTGTGTGCAGAGGTAGCGTCAGGCTGAGGTGAGGTCGTGTGTCATGATTCCTCTGTCTTCCTTTTGGCTTGTGCTCTCTTGGACAGCTCTGCTATTTTGCCTTCGTTCTTTGGAATTGATTTTCTCTCTTCTTGCAGTGTCAGGCTCTGCTCCAAGTTCTGTCGCTTGCCTTGTGACCCCAGGGGCAGCAGACATTCTTTCACTGGGTTTTGCTCTCTGCACAGCTTCTCCAATCTTGAAGCTGTTATTTCAGCAAAACCTTCTTCAGGCTTTCATGAACAGCCAGAAGTCACTTTCCATTGCTGCTCAGTTTATGTTCTCACTCATGGCTCCTGTCAAGCATCTCATTGGCTAATTTTTCCCATGTTGTTCTCTCCTCTAACAATCTGGTTTTCATCCAGAGATTGTGGTATCCAAGTAACAGTTCAGTGCTCTTAAGAATTTCCGTAGGTACATCTGCTGGACACTGCACGTCTCTTTACCACCTTTACCTGAACCTTCTCTCGGGCCTAGAGATGAAGATCCCAGATATTCTAGGCATGGCTGGGTATTGTTACGCTTCTGGTTTGGCAGTTTCTTCTTCCCTTTCAAGGGACTTTCCCTACGTCCGTGGAGCTCTCAGTAGGTGCTGTCTGCAAGGAACAACTCATGACCAAACCTCATGGAATTTTCCCCAATGAAAGCGAACATTTTAGTCTGTCGAGTATCTAGAAGATGATCCCTTTCTTCTGGCAGTCGACCATTAGTTGTTCACAATGTGACTAATTTTGACTGAAGAGAGCCTGCTCTGCGCCCCCTTTCTGGGGCCTTTGCCTCGCTGACAGTCATTTCATTCTGAGCGCCCTTCTCATGTTTGAAGAAGTGGGGCCAGAAAGGCTTCACAGCTCACCCCTAGGGATGGGTGCCTGCTGGACCAGGCTGTGCCCACAGGTCAGAGGTGCACACTTGTGAGTAGAAGAGGATTGGGTTCAGCCTGGGTGTCAAATACTGGGCAATGCCAACCTGCCTCTCCCCTCCTACCATTTTTAAATCTTTCGTTCCATAGTAAATGTCTTTATACATTAACTCTATTATTTTGTTCTGTGTTGATAATTACAGTGTCTGAAGACTTTGTAAGTGTGATTTATGTAGCTCCTGATTCTATTTCTTTCATAATGTTGTTGTTTTAGACTGTTGGGCATCTTGATTGATTGGTTTGGTAAGAGCGTGACTTGAGGCCTGACTTGAATGTCCCTTCATCCAGGAAAGAGACAGATTCATCTCTACCACGTGCTTGGGTCACCAAGAAGCCTTAACAAATTTTCTTTCTTTCTTTTTAACAGACATTTATTCTTAAATACATAGCAGGCTCCAAAACCCTTAACATTACAGCTGTCAGAGACGACAGATTTTAAGGCAGGAAGTCCAGAGTGGAATTAAGGGTCACCATTGCCTCAGGCACAAGGGACCACTTTTGCCAGATTTTGTATTCTCCCCGTGGCCGGGGCCCCTTCCTTTTTCCTTTGCTTTTAGGGGCTGTTCCTTCTCCTCCTATTTCTGCTTAAATGCCTCTTCCTCCTCCTCCATGTCCGTGGCCTGCTTCTTAGACAACTTCAGGGCTTCTTCCCTCCACCTGCCACCCCTGACCCTGGAACAGCTCTATAGTAAGACCTTGTCTTGATAGTGTACAGCCACATGGCTTGTGTGATTTGGGCCACAACCCACACGAAGACCTTCTTCTGATCCCAGTGCTGAGAGGAACTGTTTTTCCACCTTCACCTGGTGTCGCAGTCAAATCAAGTCAGTTCCTCATGGTCCTTCATTGTGGAATAGATTTTTTCTAGGTCATGTTTATGAGCACATGTAGCCATTTGGGATTCCTGGCCTCTTGCTGGGTTCTGTCGTTAGGATATAATCGGACAAACGTGTTGGTCTTTATCCCGGGACCTGACGTAGAGCCCCTCAGGGTTTGAGTGATGAGCTTATCTCTGGTTATTCGTAACAAACCCCTGCAACCAGCCTGAGTTTTTGCTAGTGAAGTGGCCCTGGTGATTAGGAGAGAGGAGGGAGTGAGTGAGCTGAGTCCGCAGGGATGGGCGGAATTTCATCAGGCCAACTCAAGTGAATGAGATTATTTTGGATGGAGGCCAGAAATTTTTATTTTTTTAAAATTGTATCTTTTGAGATAGCACAGATTTACAGCACTGTCTACATGACGATCGCATCCTAAGTTCCAGTAACCTTCGACTGCAGTCAGTCCAGTGAGCTCCCTTTCTCCTTTGCACCCCACCCTCCATCGGCCCCTTTCAGAGCCTCAGATTTCAAGGGTTGATTTTGGTTTAGTTTTGTGTGTTTCTTTGCTCTCTTTTTTTATATTCCACATATGAGTGAGATCATCCCGCATTTGTCTTTCTTCTTCTGGCTTACTTCACTTAGCATGCTCCCCTCCAGCTCCATCCATGTTGTCACAAGTGGCAAAATTTCATCCTGAACATTCCATCATGTTTATGTTCCACATTTTCCCAATCTGCTCCTCTGTCCAAGGGCACTTAGGTTGTTTCCTCAACTTGGCTGTTGACAGTAGTCCTGCCATGAATATAGGAGTGCAGATGTCGCTCGGTATTGGTGTTTTGCGTTCTTTGGGTAGATGCCTAGGAATGGAATTGCTGGATCACATAGCACATCTATTGTTAATATTTTGAGGAACCTCCATACTGTTTTTTATGGGGCCTGGACCTGTCTACATTCCCACCAACAGTGTCAAAGGGGTCTGTTTTCTCCACACCCTCACCAACACTTGCTTCTGACCAGAAATTATCAGCTCATTACCATTTTGAACTGAATGATAAGGAAAACATAACATATCAAAATTTGTGGGATGCAGCTAGTGTAATACTTACTGGGAAAATATTGGTGTTTTGTGTGTGTGTGTGTGTGTGTGTGTGTGTGTGTGTGTGTGTGTGTTGTGCTAGAAGTTTTAGTTAATCTCATTATCCCAACTTTCAGATAATGCCAGAGATAAACTTGTCCAGAATTGTCAACCAAAGCTGGAATTCAGAGCTAGTTCTGCCTTAGCCCAAAACATAAGCAAATTATTGTGATGTGCTTATCGTTTTTTAGTCTTAAAATCTCCATAGCACAAACATTTCTATTTTCTTTGTTATCTTTGAAGATTAGTGCTAGAAACTTAAAATTTGTTTTTCCTCCTAGGAGGAAAAAAATGAGCCAGATGAGAAATTGAAAGATCTTCAAAATGAAGAGGAGACTGATGATCCAGTGATGATTGTAAAAGCAATCTTACTTCAGGTATACAGAGAGAGCATGGTTCTATTTGTGCATATATTTGTATGTTAGATAAATAGTGTGTGTGTGTGTGTGTGTGTGTGTGTGTGTGTGTGTGTGTGAAAGAGAGAGTGAGAGAGAGATTTAGTGGGTAGTGCTAATATTATTACTGTTAATAGTTTTCCTTTAAAATAGTCTCCATGTCTTTTTAAAATTTTTATTAAAAATTTTCTGGTTATAAAAGACATATGTTTTCGTGGTGGATAGTTTGAGAGAGAAAAAAACCCTAGACAATCTATGAGGAAATAAAACAACACAAATAAGCCAAATATCCAGATAGTCATTGCTGACACTTTGAATATATTTTTTTTTGTGTTTGTATTTGAATTGGACTATGATTTGGGGGAGAGTATTATTGTCATTTCAAACAGAATTGGGATTGGCTTTACATACTGTGTTAGAATTTACTGTTTTCTCATGTGATCCTTTTAACGTATGTCACCCCTAAAGTTATGTTCCCCTTTTCATTCCTAGTGTTGGTGATACCTCAGGTGTCTGCTCAGCTACCTGTTGTAAGGGTGGCAGGTGTCCTTTCACTTACTCCTTCCTTCTTGAACAAGTTCTCACACTTCCTGTAGGGACTGAGTTGAGTCCTGTATCTCTATCGCCCTGTGGCCCCTGTCTCAAGGCTCCCATGGCGAGACGCCGCAGACTGGGGCTTACACAACACACGTCTGTCTCCTGACAGTTCTGGAGATGGGGTGTCCGCTCTTAAGAGGGGTTTGGTTTCCTTTGAGGCCTCCCTCCCTGCCTTGCAGATGCCGCCTTCTCATTGTGCTCTCACAGCCTGTCATCCATGCGTGCACGTCCCGTGCCTGCTGTATGTCCAGGTTTCCTCCTGTCATAAGGACATAGCTGGCCATTGGACAAGGACCCACCCTGAGACCCCTATCCTGGCTCACCTCCCTGAAGCCCTACTTCCAAATGCAGTCACAGTCAAAGTTTTGAGGGAGTAGGCACTCAACATAAGAATCCCAGTGGGGGACAGGTTTTCATCCACGACAGTCACTTCTTCCCCCTTTAGAACTTGTTTGCACTCAGAGCATTCGGAGAAGACGTGAATACCCTTGTTTTGCACTTCAGTGTTTCCTCTGAAAAGCCTGTCGTCCCAAAAGTTTACCAAACCTCACAGTGCTGTTTGGACTTTGCTCTTTAAGTGATTAGACTATAGCACATGGGAGCTGGCAGAATTCAAGTTTTCTAAACTGAATCTTAATCTACATTTAAAATTTCTCTTCTTTTGAAATAAATATGGTAGATACACTTACACAATTAATTAGCTAGAATCCTGTTGGTCCCTCTCAGCTCATAGCATCGCAGTTAAATTGCCTCAGATTTCCTTATCATTGTGTATCTTTCTTCAGGAGGAGAGCAATCTAATTCTCGTTGATCAACTGGGCCAGAAACTCTTGAAAAAGATAGGAATATCTTGGAACAAGAAATACAGAAAGCAGTACGGACCGCTGCGAAAGGTAACGGTGGTGTCTTGAGCGGAAGCGCTGTCCCAGGAAATGTTGGTTACCATCCCACCACCACGGGTCCCTGAGAATGAAATCAGAATTTTTGTGCAATGATTAGAACTCAGTTACATTACTTAGTAAATATGAAGTAACTTGTTAAGGAATCAAGAAGTAAGCAGAAAAAGGAGAGGACAGGACTTCTAATAAGAACATCAGAGAATGTCACAAAGTTCACACCCTAGAGTTTATCACTTTCCTGAACGTGGTCGTGGTTGTCAGGTGCTCACCCAGATTTCACTTGGGCTTGCTTCCCCACAATTCTGATCAGCTTGGTGATCTGGCTTCCTGGCCTGTGATGACATGCAGAAACTGCTGCTGCCAGAAACAAGGTAACAACTTGACTCCAAACAAACAACCCAATGGCAGGACACTTAGGGAACATTGCGAGCTCTTTCTGTGGGGGAGCGAAGAGCTGAAACCCATGTTTCAGTGCATCTCTTAATTAGACCAGACTCACAAAGGAATGTCAGTCCAGTGACCCCGAGTAATTCGGTTTGAACAGGTCTTCAATCAAAGTGATTGGATTGGTGTTTCAATATTTCAAGGGTGCTGTATTAGCTGTGAAGGTTTTAAAAAATATAAATACCCTTTATTAGTGTGAGGAAATTAACTTTTACTCATTCATTGTTGACTGATAGAGATTGACTTTGATTAGATATGTGTGGTCTATTTATATCTATTGATAAGCTCTCACAGCTTTTCTCTTATCCATTAATGTGGTGAATTCTGTTGAGTGACCTTTTTAAATGCTGCTCAATCTTACATTTCTGGAGTCAGTCACACTGAGTCGTGGTGGGTTTCCATGTCTTGTTGATACGGTTGGCTCACATTTTATTAAGGATTTTTATGTTGATGAGAGTTACCACTCTTTAATTTCCTTCCTTTCTTTCTTTTTTTTTTTTTGTACTGTCTTTGACAGATTTTAGTGTCAGACTCATAAACAACTTGGGAAGTATTCCCTTTTTTTTTCTATTCTTGGAAAGAATTTCTCTAAGTCTGGTTATTATTTCTTTTTAAAATGTTTGATTAAACTGTTTAGACCTGGAAGTTTTGTAAGATTTTTGAATTATAGTTTTAATATCTCTAATTATAAGATTATGTAGATTTTGTCACTTCTTGCATTGTTTCAAGAAATTACATTTTTAAGGATTTTGCCCTTTTATGATGTCAAATATATGGACATAAAGTGGTTCAAAATATCTTGTTATCTTTTCAGTATTTGTAGGAGCTGAAGTTATTTGCTCTTGTACATCCTCGATACTAGTAATTTGTGTTTTCTATTTTTTTTTTTCCATCAGTCTTACTGGGGACCTATTAATTTATTTATGTTTTCAAAAACAAACTTTTACTTCTGTTGATTTTTTTTTACTGCTCATAGGTTTTCTGTTTCCTTGGTTTCTGTTCTTATTTGTAATTATTTTCTTTTATTTTGGGGGGATTTAATTTGATCATCTTTTTCTAGATTCTTGGGTTGGTATCTCCGCTATACGTTTCCTTCTAAGCACTGATTTAGCTGCAGCTGAATTTAGAATGCTTTCTTTATCAGTCGGTTCACAACATTTCGTCATTTCCCTTGACAATCTCTTGTGATTCATCTTTGACTGATGAGTTTTTAGAAGGGTACTGCTTAATTTCCAAATCCTGGGAGGAGAGCTCTGGTTATCTTTTAGTTATATCTCAGTATAGTGTGCATTGTTTATTTGCTTTGTGTTTATCAATATTTTTGTATCTGCTTAAAGTCTTCAACTTCAATCATTTTCTTTTCTATTTGTTTTTTTGCCCCCATTATCTCTTCTTTCCAGGACTCCAATTACATATGTAATATTTCTTTACATGTCATGGGTGTTCAGTTACCTGCTTCAATATGGAACTTTCTATCCATCTGTTTCCATGTCCTCTGCCTCTGTCTTGCTGTATCCAGTCTATTAAACTCAGTCAATGACCTTTTTTTTTTTTTTTTCAGATGTCAGCTGTAGAAGTTCCACTTATTTAATGTGTCCATTTTTCTGCTGAAATTCCCTATCTGAACCTAGTCGCCCATCCTTTTCCTATAAGTTAACAGATTTATAAAGCTGTTTCCTATTAAAATATCTGGATTATTTCTGGGTCTGTTTCTATTAACATTTCTACTTTTTCCTTAAAAATTGACTCTTATCTCTTGATTGTGAATTACATTTTCCTGTTTATTTTCACGTCACATAATCTTACATTGTCTACTACACATAGGGGATGATGTGTAGAGAGTAGATTATTTTTTGTTCTAAAGAGTGTTGCATTATGTATCTTGATCCTATAGAAGCTTCCTTTTTGGGCTTTGGTTGGATAGTCTTGTTGTCAGTCTCAGAGTAGCTCTTAGTCCCAGGGTACCCATGGACTGTTCTCTGAAGGCAGAGTTGAGCAGATTATCATCTGTGGGCAAATTAGGACCTACTGCCTATTTTGAACAGCCCATGCTAAAAATGGTCTTTAATTTTTTTTTTCTGGTGGAAGGTGTTTGACTAAAGCCAAATTACTATAGCAGTTACATTTTTTAAAAGATTATTCTTTATAAAATAATTAATTTCCATTGGAGTATATTTATGAGACTGTATCAAATTTTTAAATTCTTTTATTGCCTTTATACCCAATATTAATCATCCAAAGTTCAAACTTCCTTCCAAGTTTTCTTGTTTCAAATCCTGCTCTTTCATTCCCTGAGAAATTTATTTTTCATATGGTCAAGACATTTAAAGTAATTGCATTTTCTTTTCCATCAGTCAGATGGTAAATCAATGCCAAATTTAAACCTGATTTTTTTAAAAAATTTGAGTTAATATTGGCTTAAATTTGAAAATGGCTCTTTTCTTTAAATTGTATATTTATACTTGCATGTCCTCTAGCCTATCTCCTAGCCCACAAAGCCTAAAATATTTACCATTTGGACCTTTTAAGGAAAAGTATGCAAGGCCCGGCCAAAGACACAGCCTTTGAAGGACATCAGTGGAAGCCTGGGGTGTTTGTCACCTGCTCTGATTTGGCGGAACTTGAGCCCGTGCTCTTTCTCCCCAGGTGCAGGCTGCTAAAGTCTGCTCAGATCTTGAACCTCCTGGCCTTTGCTTTCTGCCGGCTTCCTTGGCTCTGAGGCTGTCTGTGTACCTTTCAAGAGCCAGCCAAGGATGGAGGGGAAATTGGATGCAGATTTGGGACACTTTTATAGTCTTTTCTCTCTCCAGACTTTGGAGAGATTCTCAGATTCTGTTTCCATAGCCCAGTTAGCCTCCTGCCGTTGCTGGAACTCTCTTCACCACTCACTTGACCAGCTGGGGTTGAGGGGGTTGGTATGTGATTTATCTCATTTGCTTCCTCCCTTCCCCTCAATGCTTGCTGTTGGCTAATTTCCAGCAGTTGTTTTCATTGTTTTGTGTAGAATTTACCATTTTTATCAGGAAGATTTTGTCAAGAAGGCCATTCCAGTAAAAGTTTTCTACCATTACTAGAACCCGAATGCACTGAAGTTTGAGGTTTTAAAGGGTTAAGCTTCAACTATGAAGCAAAGGGAAAATTGGCTACACAAAAATGTCATTACTCAGAAATTTCAAATTGTTGCTATTTTATTGTACCTATAATTAGTCTCAAAGTCCATTCACTTTTATGCACACTGTTAACAGTATTATCTTTGGACCGTATGTTCTCTGCCCTTATGTTTTGGATAAAATAATATTTTTGATTAGAGGATTGGCCACAGATTAATTCTATGAGAAAAATGAAAAAAAAATCACTTTTCTTATTTGATGGATGGGTTTAAGCTAGTGTTGCATCTAGTTCCCAAGTGATTTTCTGTATAAAATATATATTTGTGCTGCAGGAAAGGGAGGGGGGCACAGGACCAGAGAGGAGAGAAGAGACTGGAAGGGAGAGGGGGTACACAAGCCCAGCTGCTGTTGCTAGAAGAACTTACGAAGTAGTTTCCAGGATTATGACAAAGCTTTTTGTGCTGTGATTTCCTGAGCTGGCCTGTCTCCTTCCAGGAAAGACAACATTCAATTTAGTTGATGTTATTTGTGTTAGTCAGGCTTGTAATCAGTGCTTTATCCCAACAGACTTTGTCTGGGATGCTGGCTTTCACAAGGTCTTCTGTTGTGCCTCACTGTGTGATTGCCTTTGTTCATACTATGTTAAGATTATTTTAAACATTCCAAAAGTGTTTATTCCACCCAATCTGTTTCAACAAAGTTGCCACTTTAAAAAAGTGTCACTGAGGTATAATGACAGTATTTTTTTAGAATGTGGCAGGGCAGTTTTCCTCCTTAATGTAACTATTAGGCTGTTTAACAACACTAATTTTTATTAAATGTTTTAATATGGCCCAAAAGGATTTTCTTTCCCTCCTAGCTGACCAGGCCAAAATTAAAGGTGACATTGAAAAACATCTAATCACAGAAAGGAAGAAAAAGTTTTCTTTTAATCATGACTAATTAAAATTTTTTTTATTAATCTAGTGTTTGTTTTTGTTTCTTTATAGTTTTTACAGCTTCACTCTCAGGTATTTCTGCTGAGTGCAGATGAAAGTACAGTCAGTCTATTGAAGACCCATTCTCTCCAGGCTGAGTCTGACACCCCAAGGAACAGTCAGCAGGCTTTCGAGACACTTACTGCAGAACCCCAAAGAGTAAATGATCAAACCTGCCCCCACTGGTTTGATATAAATGATTCCAAAGTCCAGCCAATCAAGGAAAAAGATATTGAACAGCAATTTCAGGGAAAAGAAAGTGCCTACATGTTGTTTTACCGGAAATCTCAGTTGCAGAGACCCCCTGAAGGTATGGGCAGTGAATGATTTGCTGTGTTTAAGTTAATGACTTCAGAAGGTGAATACTGAATGCTGTTTAAATTTTTACCCCTTTAAAAGATTTACTCTTGGAACATTTTAAAATATTTTAAAATGAACAATAAGAAATATGTTATGATAAATGAAATCCAACAGTCTGTCATTGCATACAGATTACATATTTCTATTTAATTTTTCTCTCTGTAAGTTCTATAATTTCCAGAATTTTTACAGCAACCAATTATTGCATTTATAGTCAGAAAGAAAATAGTCGTCTTCTTAAAAAGTGTATTTAAAGAGCATTGAAGAAATAGAACTCCTCCAACTTGGTTTACAGAATTGGCTACTTTTCATACGTTCTGATTGTTTTATTTTTCACATGGGAAAACAGATTCCGAGAAAGCTCGTAATCACATAGAGAGTTAGTAGTTTTCCAGGCGCCCATCACAGGCCTTCCTTGTTTGCTTTGCTGCCTTCTACAGCCAGATTTCATTTAATGCACAGTTTTGTTCACAGCTCAAGGCAATCCAAGATACAGGGTTCCATGTCACTTGCTGAATGAAATGGATGCAGCCAACATCGAACTACAGGCAAAAAGGTAATTTTCACTTCCTTTTAGAGTTTGAATGATTTTTCTGGAGAATGAAGATTTAATGTGGATCTTAAGCATTTAATGATGAATATTAAAAAGAAAAAGGTGAGTAAGCTCATGCTAGTGTCTCTTCAGCTGCTGCTGTATCGTAGTGAGTTATCCCTGTCTGTGGGAGTGAAGGGACCACACACGAGTGGCCACTGCTTGGGTAGGGCGGGAGCCCTGAGATGGGGAGAGGGACTGGGGAGCACACAGCTGCGCTTGGTGAGTTGTGTCCTGGGCAGCCAGGGCCTCCCCTGGCGCAGAGCCCACTGTATTTAAGTTGAGTGAAAGCGAATGTGGTGGCAGGCTAGAGGTGGCAAAAGGAAGAAAATACAGATTCTGCACACTCTTAGGTTTAATGTCAATATGATTGGGCACAAACCTGTAATGATCCTTAAGGAGATGGTTTGTGAGAACCTGTGGTCTCAGCCTCCTCTTGTGAGGCCTAATCTCAGATCCTGAAGAACAGGTTATTTGCTCTCTGATCAGATTGGGCTAGGAAATGGATGTTCCGCTTTCTCCCTGTGGACTGACCATATGGCAGGGAGGTGTTCAACATTTTTATCATTAACTGGGAGCTGGGGAAGAGAGATGAAAAGTAAGTTGAATAGCAAGCCAAGATCAGGAAATCTTGACAAAAAGTAAGACACTAAAAAGATCAAAATTTAATAGCAAAATATTTTAAGTGTGAAGAATAACCTGCGTGAGCGATGTGGATTAAGAAGTTGGTATTTAAAAAAAAATAAACAGCCCAAGAGGTTAGTCAGCCAGCAGTAAGCTCTTCAATATGGTCGGCAAAATAGTGCCATCTTTGACCACAGTAGAGAACTGTATCTCGTCCTGCTCCCCTTTCATCAGCTGTCTGCAGCAAAGGGTTGGGCCCTGAGCTTCCAGGCAGCTGCTTGGATTCAGAGGAGCAGCCAGCGCCAGGCTGCTGAGCACATGCATGTGGACAGGGTGGAGGGTTGGGAGGGTCCCCAGAGGGGCTTCGGTTAGCTCGGAGGAGAGACTACTGGGCTCTCAAAAAAGCCCAGGTGAAGGTGGCTAACGTGGCAGGCCCCACAGTTAGAGGAGCCCACTTCTAGCATTTTGTTCCTACGGTTCCTATAATCTCAGAGTTGGGAGACTCGTGTCTGGATTCGTTCAGGGGATCCTTGCATAGTGTGTGCTGGAACAGTTTTTCCTTGAAATTCAACAGCAAAAGTGAATTTTTGCTGTTCATTGAGAAACTAAAAGTCAGGTTGGAGCATGGAAGCAAGAGTGTTAATTACAGTTACTTAGCTGGAATAGGGAAGTTGTTTGTAGTAGAAATCAAATATTGGGGATTTGCGATGCAACAGTGTCTTGGGAAAAACAAAGCATTTATATATTTTTTTCTGTTCCTCTTTAAAGGTCAGAATATGATTCTACAAACAATAATTTTGAATTGCATCTCCACCTGGGCCCTCATTATCATTTCTTCAATGGGGCCCTGCACCCAGTTATCTCTCAAACAGAGAGCATGTGGGATTTGACCTTTGATAAAAGAAAAACTTTAGGAGATCTCCGGCAGTCCATATTTCAGGTAAATTAGCCTTGTTTCTTCTTAATTTGGACGTGAAGACCCATCTCAAGTTGGAGTCTCCTTTCTGAAATTCGGTTTACGATATAACTATTTATTTGTCAAAGCTGCTTGGAAAAATGCTATGTCTGTCACGTCCATGGAGGGGTGGCCCAGTGTCTCCTTACAAGTAAGTCACGCCCTCAGGCAGACTCGCAGTTCCTTCCAGCAGGTTCGCAGGTGGACGGTCAAGTCTGCTAATGTTCTGTTTTGCAGGAATAAAGAGTAGATGGTTGGGAAAATAAGTGAAAGGGAATCTTCCTTTAAGAGAAGTGAAAAGATGAAGATCAGCATGCTGCCTAAAACCAAGAACAAATGAAATGATTCACTTTTCTGTCACTGGTAGGGGAGAGCTCTCCTCACTGAGGATCCCAAGTGGGGGGGCACCTGCTAGTCTGGGTGAAAGCGCCACTGTGTGCCCGCTGGTTGTAGTGGTCCCTAGTGTTTACAGGGCTTTTGTGTGCTCACACCCTCTGGTTGGGAACCCCAGGGAGGCCTGCTAACCCCATTTCAAAAATGCGGCCCATGACTTGCCAGCGCCGTAAGTCCAGCTGTGGGAGAAGCGGCACTCCAGCCTGGCCCTCCTGCGCCTCCTTCCTCTCACACTTCTCCCTCCAGTTACTGCTGGCGAGGGCGAGGGGCACTAGCAAGTGGAAGGGTTTATTGTTTTTTCAGAAATAAAGTAGTTTTCTGAAAAGCTGTATCAATTACCATAATTACAAACTTTTTTTTTTAATTTCCTCTTGTTAAAAAAAAAAGGCAGGCCAATTTCTTTTTTATCTTTGGTTGAGTTGAATAATATTTAAATGTTGGATCAGCATCAGGATTTTTAAAATTATGTAATGTTTTTGAACTTCTGCATTAAAGCCTCATTTCTTTTCTTTTCTTTTTTTTTTTAATTTATTTATTTATACAAGAACCCGGGTACAGGCCAGAGGCGCGGGAGGGTGAGAGGATTCACCAGAGACAAAGCAGGGAGCAGAACAAGCAGAAGGACCAAAGTATACTGCTGAGGGGAGCAGCGGGGAGACAGAAGAGTTCTGCCACTCCATGTGGGAATCTCCCTGGCCAGCGGGGAATTGAACCCGCGCTGCAGAGGCTGCAGACAGCTTTACAGCACTGCGCTCACCCTCTTGTGTCACCGGGGAGGCCCTAAAGGCACATTTCTGAACCAGTCCTGACTGACGGTGCTGCTGATACGATGACGTAGAGTCAGCCCTCTCTAGGGTGACGTTTCGAATGGCAAGGACCTTCCTCACTTTCATGTTTTAGAGTCACTCCAGTCTGCTTCTTGGTGTTTTGGTGCACATCTTTGTTCTCGTAGAAGTAAGCCCGTGACAAGATGCTGGGAGATCGAACAATTCACTCCTATTTGTAAATTAGAAATTTCTCTTTACAGAGAATTACTTTGTTGTATTGTGGAGAGCGACTCATAGGGTTGATCTTTGCTGTTGTGCAGAGGTCGCCACATTTAGATTTAAGGCACTGAGAGTCAGTTGGCCTTCTGGTAAAAGTGCTCTCTCCGCACACGGAGAGGAAGCGCCGAGGTGGGCATCATGCCCTCGTGTGGGCCAGAAGTCCTCGGTCACCGGTGGGCAGATCGACCCTCTTCTGGAACTGACTGACTGAACAAGTGGATGTCTTAGTCCCACGATTCTGGTGTTGGGAAGAGCAGGGAAGGCTCAGTTGCTTGCTCCTGGGTCAGCTGTATGTGTAGTGGCGCAGGATCAGCTTGACCTGAAACTGTGGCCGGTGACTTGTCACTGTTCTCCTTCCATTCCTGTCTCCAGCTCTTAGAGTTTTGGGAAGGAGATATGGTTCTGAGCGTCGCAAAGTTCGTACCAGCGGGACTTCACGTTTACCAGACGCTGCATGGTAAGAAGATACCAAACAAAACATTTTATATCTTTAGTTTTCGTGGGACTCATCCGAGATTTTCTACTCTTGGCCAGTTTTTAACCATACCTGCCACCTTCCTAAGTATGAAGATTACTGTCCGTTTTCAAATCATTCACCCAGTTTATGTATTTAAATGACAAGAAATGTTTTGTATTTTCTGAAATTAGCACTACCTCTCTACCAAAGCAATTTTTTTTAGACTTTGAACTTTTTGTTTTAATATCATCACAAGTTATTTGAGTAAAATAATTACTCAAAAAATTAATTTTTTACCCAACTCTCAGTTTCAGTCTTTGTAGCAAAACAAAGGTAGTTTGAGAGCTTAAAAAGCCTTTAACAGCAAAACAACAATAATAGTAGTAGTAACATTTCTTTCGGCCTGTGCCAAGTACGGTGATAAGTGTTTTATATAAATGATCTCATTTGATTTTTCACAAATTCTTTTACCCCCGTTTCATAATGAGAAAACGGGCACAGAGACCTGCGGCACACATAGCGCCGACTAGTGGTGGGCGAGGCGGCTCGGCCTGGGCCTGCTCATGGTGTCAAGTACCGTTGACCTTTTAACTGTTTTTCCTACTTTATGCTCACAAAGCTTATGAAATAACATGGGGAAGTATGTAAAATGCCAGGGGGGGAGCTAAAATGTGATGGTAGGAATAAGTAAAATTAAGATAAAATAGCCAACATAGTTATTGCCTTTTCCTTAGTTTTCCTTGATGAGAATGCTTTTCAAACAAAGTATCTCAGCTTGCTTTATTTCAGTTGTTCATGATCGTGATGGCTGGTCTCGCTGATAATCTCATCTTCCTAGGAGATGACCTGACACTGTGTGAAATTGAAATTGCTGATGGGGAAGACATCTTTGTATGGAATGGAGTAGAGGTAAAAAAGTATTGAGAAAGTAGTTCTGATTTTTTGTTACTATAATGAACTTTTTAAGCAAGTGTGTGCAGGCAGTTAGGCCTTAGAAAACTGTTGACATGTCCAGTAGTGGCACGGTCAGTGCACATCACCTGTAGAGGAGCTGTTTATTGAGCCCTAGCACGCCAGGCTGTGTGTCAGGTGGAGGCGCAAAGGTGGGTAAGTCAGTTTGTGTCCTTAGGCGAGCGTGGTGTCAGTTGTACTGAGTAATGCTGGGGGGCGGGGGGCGTGCAAGTCCCCTCTGGGGGCTCATCAGGGGTTGACTCCCTGTCATGAGTCCCCTTAGAGGGAACATGTGGGAACAGACTGAATTTTCTAAGTCAAAAAAGGGGTGAAGAACATCTCAGCCGCTCAGTGGACTGTCCTTGGTTCATCTCATACGTTTCCGAGGCCTCTGCCACCACTGAGGACTTGCACATCTCTGTCCCCAGAAAAATAAAAGATGACTGAGAGTTTCCAAAGAAAAATCTGAAGTTGTTCTTCTGATACTTAGATTCCTGAAAACTATGTTTCACCTGAAAAGGAAAAAAATGAGACTTACTCTATAGAGTAGCCTTTTACTTCATGCTGACTTGACTCTAGCAAGTGTAAACTCTAGTAATGGTTGTCTTGTACCATTGTAGGTTGGCGGAGTCCAGATTTCAACTGGTAGTGACTGTGAACCTCTGCTTTTAAATGTTCTTCGTCTGACAAGCAGTGATGGAGAAAGCTGTCAGCAGCTGATAGAATCTTCCCACGTCTTTCCGTCTAACGCTGAAGTAGGCACCGTGTTCACGGCCTTAGCTCTCCCGGCAGGGGTGGTCTTCCTCAATAGCACTGACTCTACAGGAGAAGAGGGCTGGGCCCCTGTTCCCGAGGAGGACTTGAGGAAGACATTCAGAGAACAAGGCGTCAGAAACGGAAGCTCGGTTTTAATTCAGGATTCTAATAATGATGACACCAGGTAACTCGCTGAAACAAAATTTCTTTAAAATTATTTCAGTTACAGTACTGTCTCTACAAACTCTAAAGGCTTTAATAAGATCCAAATTGAACATTTCTTTTATTTCAAGACATTGTCATCTATGTAGGGTAAATAGAAATGTCCTAGGTTAGGCTACTTGGAGAAGAAATGGTTTTGTGATGTGATTTGAGAAGGTAAGTTAGATATAGTCTAGATTACTTGGCTATAAAGAAGAATCCTATCAAATGAATTCTGATAGTCCTCTTTCTAAAAATGAAGGCACTTTCTTACAAAGAAAGTTCTGGAGAAAGACATTAAAATCATCACTAAATTTGTCTAAATATTTGGTCACAAGAAAACCCATAAATCTACTCAGTTTTTCATCGGAACCCATTTTCTGACTGAGAGCCTCCCGCGCTGCCTGGGAAAGGCCTTCCTCCTGGGGGGATGCGCCTGCATCCCTATATGTCACTAGGAGCTTAGAAGTGCTGCCTGGCTCTGTGTTTGCTGACCTCGTCTATGAGTACATTTCCATAGCCGTGGTGTCATGCACTGTCGCCCCAAACTTCCATTGTGGAGACTCTAGGTTCCCTGTGCTGAGCCAGCTGCCTGCCTTGTCAGTGCTGTGAGCAGACTTGGGCCCAGGGTTTCTCTTCCGATATAAAGTGGTTGCGACACAGAGAGGCAACGCACCGTGAACTTGACTGTTTTATACTCTGCTTATCACTGTTACTCTTTCTGACAGCTGTTTTCCAGACATTCATTCTTCCCCCTGATTATTTAATACACTTTATTATCTATTCCTTTATAAAAAGTATAATGCATTCTTAGGCCTTGGGAAGTTCACAGTGAAGACAGGAGACGGGTCTCTGGCCTTGCTAGTATCAATCTCTGTTAACTTTGGTGATTTTCTGAGCTCAAGTAATTGGCTTTTGTTGTGAAAGTTCTTTCTTTTTAAACAAAATAATGATTATTTTGTAGCTAGTTTTATCCTGCTCCCTCACCCCCTTTTTTGGAGGCTCTTCATAAGCCTCACCTCATGGCTACATTGATGTTACATTTGCACTGCAGGGCAGTACAGTGGTGAGGCTGCGCCTGTGTAGGCAGTGTGCTGCCGTGCAGTGGTGAGGCCACCCCTGTGCCAGCAGTGCAGTGCGCTGGTGAGGCTGGGACTCTGAGCTGCCCACTAGGCTGACCTCCAGCCGTATCACTCACTACGACCATGAGCAAGTAACTTCATTTCTCCACTGTGTCTTCTTCTGTAAAATGGGGATGATCATCAGCATAACAGCAGAGAGTTGTAAGGTTCAAGAGAGTTAAGTGCTTGCAGAGCGTTGCTCACAGTGCCAAACATTTTAGCTACATCATCGTCACAGTCATCATCATCCAGTTTTTCACTATTTTAAGGTAGCCTTTGTGCTTGACACTTTGCTGTTTCCAAGATTGCTAACTTGGGGTGGAGTTCCAGAGTGAATAGCTGAAACAAAGAGTAGAATTGTGTGTTAGAGGTCTCCCAAAAAAGACTTCTCCTGGTGCATTCAGTGATTCTGTGTGAATTAGAAGTCACCCCTCCCTCAAGCCCTGTGACCACTTTATGTGGGGACATTTTTGTAGGAGACACTACTGCCCCTTGCTATCACAAAACAGAATGCTACACTGAAGCACAAATATGCGACGTGGCGATGTGATGGGTACCCCTTAGATGTGGCACTTCCACGTGGTGGCGTTCTGCGCGACTGCCGTGGCTGTCCTAGCATTAAATTAAACCTCAGGCTGAGGGAGGTTTTGGCAGAAATAGTCTTAAGGCTCCCTGCTGATTCCCGGGTGCCAGCGGAAGCTAATGACTGTTCAGTTACAGCAGTTCCCTTTGAAAAATGTGACAATAAATTATTTGTATAAGTCGGGGATATTTGGAGTCATGAATGTGGACCCCCAAGGCTACCGCCTGCCAATTCCCTGAGGGGCGCGTCACCTGCCAGAGCCTGCTCAGCAGAACGCGGGACCGTAGTTAGTCACAAGGAAGGGCACACGCGGACTTCAAAGTGGTGCCTAAGGAGAGATTTTAATTTTCTGATCTCTTTTGTCCTAGCAGTGCTGTGTAAAGACACTTTCTTTCCATGTCTTTTTCCTTACAGCTTGTTGACCAAACAAGTGAACTGCATCACCAGCGTGAGTGAGATTGACTGGCTCCAAGTAAAAAACTTATGCCAATTAGATTCTGAAGAGAAACAGGTTAAAATATCAGCAACTGTTAACACAGTGAGTAAATTATAACCAAAGTTTGGTGAATAGGTTTTTAGTTAACAGAATTTTATTTAGAATCTTTCATAACATTTTCTAAATCTTAACTTTCTTAATCTTAAGAAATCAGCTTAATTTTCAGTGTTTTATTATAGCTTATTTACATATATTGTCCACTGGCATATATTTATTTTTTAAAAAGTCCAAAGCCTAGAATTGGAACGGGGGTGTTAAGCTACTTCATTAGTTCCTGTCTGGCTTTGATAAACATGAAATGCTGTTTTCAGGGTATATATGCTTTGGTTTTGTGTTGTGGTGTTTGGGTTTTTAAGTTTACCTTAAAGTGTTCCGCATAACACTGTGCTTTATATAAAGCCACCTGCCCTTAAGCGGGATCTGCTCAGTCTTCCATTCGGACTGCCATACTGGGGTCCTTAAACACTGCAGTCAGCAGCTTTTCTTGTTCCCATAGTACCTCCATTTATTATTTTTCTGTAATGTTAAAGAAACTCAGAATGTTTTCTTTCATAAAGATATCATTTCTCAGAGTGTATGCATGTGATTGGTTGCGGCCAAGGGGGCAGTCTGTGGGCCAGACCACTACTGCTGGGAGGCCTCCCCTGTCCCTGTGGGGGCGGGGAGCCCTTGGTTGCTTCAGCCTCTGGAGTGCAACGTGGAGCACCAGCAGGAAGCGGGGAGTCATCTCTGCCATCAGTTTCACAGCTGAATTTCCAGTTTTAAGCCCTACAGGCAATTTAATTTGAACTTTAAAGGAAGAAAAGTTTTTCTAAAATAAATTTAAATAGTGTCTTTGGATTAGCATCATGGATTATTATATGAGTTTACTAGTTGTCCCTTAGAGATGGATTACCTCCAGTTTATTCTGCTCTTGGCAGAAAGATCAGTGGTTTGCCACCTCTTTGCCTTTGTAGCTAAATTGTTTTAGTGTTCTGTAGGTGTTCTTTCTTTTCCCAATAACATCGATTTGATAAAAATGTAACCATTAAGATCTAAGTTTTTGCTTTCAATTTTGTGCAAGAGACAAAATGAATTTCAGTGGTGGAAAAAGTTTTTCAAGTAGGTTGTACAGCTGGATGCCAGGTAGCGAGTAACTGCTGTAACCTGCGTACCACCTTGCCAGTCTCCACCCCCCACTGTTCACTGGTCACCTTATACACAGTCATTAGTTTATTTCTCTATTTTAGGTGGTGTTTGATATTCGAATTAAAGCCATAGAGGAATTAAAATTAATGAAGGAACTAGGTAATCATTTACGTTTGCTTTTGTTTTTTTGTTTTTTGTTTTTTTATTTAATTTAGTTTCGTTTTGATTTCTAATTAAAAATACGGGCGAGTACAGTAGTGAGTCAGAGAAGCTCCTGCCCCTGCCGCCCAGAAGGGACAAACTCAACTTCTGTCACCTGTAGGTTTGTGTTGGAAACACTGCGGGAAAGCTGACGTCCTCTTTGTTCTCTCCCTCCTCCCTCTCCTCGCTCCTTCCCCCGCGCAGCCAGCGGTGTGTATCCAGGCAGCGAGGCCCCGGCGCACCCTCGCATGCACGTCTGCCTGTGCACACGCCTTCTCCTAATTGCATAAGTTCTGTCACACCGGATACAACTTTCTGTAAATTATTCACAACATGAGATTTTCATTAACAGCTTTATTGAAATTAATTTACATGCCTCAAAACACCCGCGTTAAGTGTAATTCTGCGATTGTTAGGTAATACGTAGATTTATGCAGCCATCACCCCAGTCCAGTTTTAGAGCATTTCTGTCACTCCAAAAAGCTCACTCAAGCCCTTTTACATTCCAAGCCTCTGGTAGTCCCCCTGCTCTCTGTGTACTTACTTTTTAGTAAATAATAGTCTTTGGTGTATGGTTTCTTTCACTGAGGTTCATCCCGGATTAGGAGCTGTCAGCAGTTGCTTTTTACTGCTGGCTGGCCCTGCGCAGTGTGTTGTGTTACTGTGTGTGGTCATTTGCCAGGGCATGGATATTTGGGTTGTTTCCACTTTGGGGCTGTTATGATCAATGCTGCTGTGAACGTTTACATTTAAGTCTTTATGTGGACATAGTTTTCATTTTCCTTGGGTAGATACCTAGTATTGGAATTGCTGGGCCATATGGCAGGTTTGTGTAACTTTCTAAGAAACTGCCATCCTGCCTTCAACATGGCAAAGCTGTTTCTGTCCCCGCCAGCAGCCTGTTGGGTTGCAGGACCCCAGGTCCTTGCCAGTGGTTGGGACTGCCTTATTACGGCCACCCTGCATAAGAACCACTGTCCCCGTGATACGTGGGTTCGCGCTTTCTAGCAATGCACTGACTGCCTTCTTTATATCCTGCAGTTTTTATTCGGGAGCTACTAGAATTATTAAGTGGATTAAACAAGCGCTCAAAGTCAACATGCAAAAATTTATGGTATTTTTACTAGCAACAAAAATGAAATTAAGATAACATTTATAATAGCAGAAAATACCATAAAATATCTGGTGATAAATGTGTGAGCCCTGTATGTAGAAATCATTGCTGTGAAGAACTCATTGCTGTTAATAATGAATGAATGGAGTGATATACATGTTCTCAAATTGTTAAAAGAATAATTCTCCCAAAGTTTATTTGTGGATTCGTTATATGCTCACTCAAAACCATAGTAGGATTTTTTTTTTTTTTTTAAGAAATTGGTTAGCTGATTCTTAAATTTATATGGAAATAGAAAGAACTGAAGGTATCCATGAAAATTTTCGGGGAGGGTGGGGAGATGAAGTTGAAGAGTTACACTGTCTGATTTCAAGACTTGCTCTGAGGCCTGTCGCACCACGCCAGTGTGCTCTGCAGAAGCGCAGACAGGAAGTGGGCCACCAGGTGGGTCTCCAGCCCGCCAGGGTGCAGCCCTGAGCTGAGACTAGTTTTCCCTTTTCCTCTCCTTTTCCGTTTAGAATCTTAGCTCCTCAAGTGTGGGCTCCTTGGCCGTCTTTTCATTAATATTGTCCAGCTCCCAGCTAAGGGCCTCGCCCACAGCGGCATTCGTGGAATACTTGTGGGAGGAATGAGTGAGTGAGTGAGTGAATGAACGAGTGGATAGATGCTGTTCCTGAGATTTCAGGGCTACAGTCCTACTCTCTGTGGCCCAAACTTTCTCCCTGAATTTTTCATTTTTCTCTCCACCACCATCCCTACTATTTCTTTGACTTTTTCTCCTTTTCACTTCCCTCTTAGCCTCAGAAGCCTCACTATTTATTAGTGCCCACTAGTTTTTTTTTAAGTATTTTGCTTTTCAAATCATTTACTATGTAAATATCCAGCATTGGTCTTTGTCTTTCTGACTGGCTCTATGGCATGTAATTCCCTCAGAGTCTTTCCTTATGGCTGAATTGTTCTGTGGTGTGGCTATACCCCCTCTTCCTGACCCAGTGCCCTATCAGTGGGCACTCAGGCTGTCTCCAAGTCCTGGCTTTTGTAACTAATGCTGCAGTAAACACTGTAGAGCATAAAATTTTTTTAGTTGATGGTGTCATGTTCTGTAGATAGATCCCAAGAATGGGATTACTGGCTCCTACAGTGTCTGTTTTTAGTTTCTTTAGGCAAGTTCAGATCACCTTCCAAAATGGCTGCACTAGTTTACTTTCCCCCCCCAACGGTGTAACAGGGTTTGGGGGCTTCTCGGTATGTGCCATTTCCATGAGCGAGAGATGGTACCTCACTGTGGCTAAATTCCCCCCATTAAAACGGATGATGAACATTTTTCCATCCATCATTTGACGTCCTGAATATGCCCTTTGGTGAATTGTCTCTTCAGACCTGCTGCCCATTTATTAATTGGCTGTATTTTTGAATTGTGTTTTTGGTATGTTTAAGATTTTAACCCCATCAGTGGCGTGATGTGTGACTATCTTCTCTCACTCAGGAAAATGCCTTTTTAATCTACTTGTATTTTTCTTTCACTGTGTAAAAGCCTTTTAACTTGAGGTAATCCCAGTTGTTTATTTTTCCTTTTTATTTCTCTTGCCATATGGATCAAATCTCAAAAATAATCTTTATCATTGATGTCATGAGACTTGTCAATGTTTTCTTTTATATATTTCATTGTTGCAGTTTTTCATTTTTAAAGCCTCTATTTAGAAGAATTTACAACAAAGGTCATACGTGGTTTTTAGAACCTAGAACATTCATAGTGGAACCACGGTAAGAATCCTGGTACACTTTGTCAGTTTACATTCATCACTAGTGCCAAGTTATTTCCATGGGGAGAGTCTCCATGTGTCACGGGCCCAGCTGGCTGGCCATCGATGCAGAAACGGGCCGCTAGCTTTGCTTTGCATCACATGACTCAAAGTGAATCCTGGTCCTAAATGTGAAAACTAAAACTAAATTTCCTGGAAGAAAATCTGTTACTCTTGCCATAACTAAAAGGAATTTTTAGGTAGAATTGAAAAAAAACTAACAGTGAAAGAAAAACCTAATAATTTGGATTATATCAAAATTTTAATTTTCTATTCTTCAAAAGGCAAGCCACAATCGGGGAGAAAAGAATTGTAAAAAAACGTATTTGACAGTAGTAGCCTTGCACCCAGCATGCAACCTGACTGACCGAGTCAGAAGACAACCCAACCCAAGTTAGAGGGCACTTCACCAAAAAAGCCTGCATGCACGCAACCTCCACACACAGGGCAAAGTGCACAGCGCCACTGGCCTTTGTGGCACTATCCACAGTGTACAGCGCTGATGCCCTGGCACGAGCACAGCTGTGGCCAGTGGGCATGCAGCGTGTGCGGGCCCTGGTGAAGGCGTGTTTGTTGTGAACTGAGCGCTCGCTCACCAACTCTTTCAGATGTTTGTCCAAGAAAAACCAAGGCAATGCCTTACAAGTACTGTCCCTGCATGTTCGCAACCCAAAACTGGAAATAACCCATGTGATGTGAGCAGGGAGTGAGGAGCAGATCATGGTGTTGGTGCAGGGGAGCTGTTCACACGCAGAAGCAACGAACACTCACCTCATGCCAAACATGGGCCAACATCAGAGGCAGCATGCCGAGCAAAACAGGCTGGACCTGGGGACAAGTGCCCCCTCTGTCCCCCTCACATCAGGTCTTCCAAAGGAAAACCTCAGCTGTCTTTACACAGGCAGATTGGGACGGGGTGGCAGCTGCCCGCAGCGATGTGGGGGTCTTGGGGAATGGGTGTAAGTTAAAGCTCCCCTTACGGGCGGTTACGGAGTGTGTGTGTCAAGCCCTTGGAACTGCACTTAAGCTGGCTGTGCTGCACTGTAGGTCAGCAGCCCCTCAGGAGGCTCGCTGACTATCAGCTCATTAAAGTGACTAGTTCATCGTCTCCCTGCCTCCCGCCCCCACTCCGCACCCTGCTGCCAAGAGCAAGGGTCTCCCTAAATGCTGGCATGAGCCCTCACTGCTGCTCACAGACTGTGGCACCTCCCCGGTGCGGGTGGCCTCTCCTGCTCCCTCCGCCACAACCTGACTGCCTCGCTGCAGTGGCTGTTTTGCTTGTTCCGACTGATGCTGCCTGCGTACCTACTGTGACCTCTAGTGCACAAGCTCTACCCCACCACTGCAGCCTCCTGGTGCCCCATCACTGTGGACTCTCTTCCTTCACTCCTGCCCACCAACTCCACACTCATTTGGTCTCAGGAAAATGGAGCTTCCCCGCGCATCCCTGACCATGCAGCCTCAGTTCCTCTCTTCTCCATGCCTCTTCCCTCACAGCGCCGACACCAGCTCCCTGCATGCTCGTGCGATGGACACGGCCTCCCACTGGACGAGGCTGTTTTGCTCACTGCTGTCCTGTCAGCTTCCAGAGTGCAGGGCCTGGACACAGTGTTGAGTGAGAGTGAAAAAATACCAGGAGACAATATTAAAATGCATTTTCTAAGTTGGATAACTCTTTTTATATATTGTCAGGAAGTTTGTATTAGAATTATATGCTAGCCTCATGTCACTGTCGTGTAGATACAGAACTCAGGAGCCTCGGATGGCGCCTCTGCGATGGTCTGAGTAAAGTCAGAACTTTGCAGCCGTGGCCTTTCTTGCCTTCTCAGAAGGCTCCACCTCCCTCCCATCCCGCTTCACTAGCTCCAGTCCATTAATAACCTTAAAAATCACCTACCATCTTCAGTGTAGGCCATCTCTGTCCAGTTCCGACTCGCACACATTTCATTTAAGAGTTCGTCGCGTCACTCCAGCAACCCAGCAGCGCTGCTCGGTTCCCACCACGTTGGGCTGAGCGAGCACTCAGAGCCCAGGCTTGCTGCAGCTCCTCAGCGCACGCTCAGCCCGGAAGTCGCAGGCGCATCCTCAGTGACCAGTGACTTCCCTCTGAAGTCTGTCAGTGACTGGTCGCTGCCTCCCTGCAGGCCGCAAAGTGTGCAGTTCATTGCCTCCTCTCTCCCAGCAGTAAGCCCACGGTCAGTTTCACAAAAAAAGAACAATTGGAATCGGCCAACATGGGTCAAAGTGCAGCAAAGAAACAAAAGTATATGCAGTTATAGACGAAGTCGCTCATCACCGAACGTTGCCCCTGCTGGCGTTCAAGAGCCTCCAGAGGTGCAGCCGGAGGAAATGATGAACGTGAACCTGTCGACACAAGTCAGGGAATTAGTTGTGATGGAAAGAATGAGGCTGTCCCGGAGGAAGTGACATCTTCAAAAACTGCACGCCAAAGGAGCTCTTGAGACACGGCATCAGAAGCACAACATGCTTTTATTGGAAGCAGATCCAGACTCAGAGAGCACTGGAACAATTCTCTGAGGCTTAGAAAGATGCTCCCTCTGTAATGAGAAGAAAGCCCCGTTTAAGCTATTCCTGGTTATGATTTTCACAAAGCATAAAAAAAAAAACTTTAATTCTCGGTGTTCCTAATATTTTAAATTACAATGTAAATGTAAATATTTTACTATTTTCTAATTTCACAATATATTCATTAGTGACAGATTTAAGTGCCTTGACAAAGATGCTGAAAGGTCACAAAACCTTTCCTTTCAAAAATTCAGTTGTCATTTTTCTCATTAAGATTTTTTGCACAGCATCCCCTTGCTCGGGCATTTTTACCGCCTCACACATCTGCAAAAGGAAGAGTGCCCGTGCTTGTTTTTCGGTTGCTGGGTTTTGTTGAATTCCTTGGACTTGTGGCTAGTGGTAGCTTCCTGCTAATTGACACAGCAGAGCAGGTCTCTAGAGTTCTGTTTGGTTCTAACTCCCTTCTCTCTGTTTCTAGCTGAGGACAGCTGTTTGAGACCTATTGATAGAAATGGGAAGCTTCTCTGTCCAGGTAACTCCTTTTGGCCGCCTTCAGAAGCTGACACACACATGCCACCTGGCCTCCTGCGCACTTTCCTACGTGAAACAGTGACATCCAGCACCCAGTACTCTTGGTTTACATTTTAGAACCTGACTCAGGACAGTGCCGTCCAGTGTCTTCTTCGTGTGTGACAGAAAACTGAACAAAAAGTCGAGGACTTGTTTTTTTAAATAATAACACCCATCTGTCCGATTAGTCGATCCTCATTTTAGTTGTGATTTTGACATAGCTATCACTGTCTTGTTTATTGGCAGTTTTTTGTTTTGCTAATTTTCGTGTGACAGCAGTTGGCTCATGGGTCCGTAACACGTCTCGTCAGTAGACTTAATTCCGTCACGGACGGGTCAGCATAGCGGCTTTAAACCTAGAAGCAGCCAGTCCATCTTCAGCGAACTGATTTGGATTATCTGACTTTTAATCCGTGTAAACAACGGATTTTTTAATTAAGTCTGAACCTAGAGCATTCATTGCTGTCTCGTTTCTTAATTCTGTTGTACAGATAACAATATATCCAGGTGTGGAAACTGAAACCAGACACACCTATATAGATTACTCTTTCGTATGACGTGTAACTCACAGATTAGTATTTTTTCTTGACATTATTGATTTTCAAAAAAAGACTAATTTTGGCATATTATTTTGCCTAGGAGGGAGTTAATAGCATTCACCATGTTTTCAAAATTCTTTATAGTGCCAGACAACTATACTTTGAAGGAGGCAGAACTAAAGATGGGGAGCTCGCTGGGTCTGTGCCCCGGGAAGGCCCCGACATCCACTCAGGTAACGGCAGGTTGCGTGGCCGAGTAAAGCCCCTTCCACATCCCTCATTTACTACAGCGGTGCTGGCTTTCTTAAAAGCTCCTTCTTCAATAATTTATTTGAGGATGACATCATGTAGTTCTGTTTAAATAAAATATGTCACAGCACTTTATAAGGTTCTTCTGTGAACACGTGACGGTTGAGGGGGCTGTTACAGTTGAGTACTGTCAGCTTCGGCTGCCGCGCTTCATCAGTTCTGCAGTGTGCCCGCCCCCTTTACTCGCATTTTAAGTCAAGGATGAGTCTGCATCTTGCAGTCAGTGGCATCCTGCAGTTACAGCTGAGACAGTTTTTACTTTCTCAGTGGTTCAAAAATTATGAGTAACCCCAGGAGCATAGGTTTGATGAAGCACAGCATGTGGACTTGGGACTTACTTGCTCTCTGCAGTAACATAATAGTCTCACAGTATCTCTGTCCTTTCCAGTCTTCATTTGCAGGATCAGATACCATCAGGCTGACCTTTGCCAGAAGCCTTGCCCATTTAATAAGCTCTTGTCCTTGTCCACAATCAGTGAGGCTCCCGCCTTACGCGCTGCACGTCAGGTTCCCCGTGGGCCTGGATCCACTGCACTGCTTCCCCAAGCGCCTCCCTTTGGCTCTCCTTCTCCCCTGAACCCTAGAAAGTAGCAGTGCATGCCAAGCTGAGCTGAGGGCAAGCGTAACAAGAGAAGCCGCATTAGGAAGAGTCAGACCATTGGGAGCGGAGTTAGGTTTTTCTTGTGGGGTCTTGGGAGTTGCAGTGTATGGATCCCGGAACAGAAAATGAGATCGCAGCTGATGACTCAGGAAAAATGCCCCTTAATGCCAATAGGGTAAGGTACCTGCAAGTCCCTTTGACCGAGAAAGAGAAAGAGGGCATAGCAAGGTAGATGACGGTGAGCGCGGCAGATGATGTTTACTGAGGAAGAGCATTGGTGATGAAGCGTTTACATTTCTGGGTAGTGGAGATTATTGTTTAAATTGTAACGTTACCCAACACCATCTCGTGTTTACATAATTTGAGATTTTTGTTAGTTTCATGGGCCATTGGCTTTCCCTTTTGGAAGTGATATATTTATAGAATTTTAAAGTTCAGAGTGACTGCATTTACACTTCCTTCTTGGTCTCAGCTGTTCCTGTTTTTTGCTCTGGGGAGTGACATCCAGCCTGGGGCAGAGATGGAGGTCACAGTGGAAGAAACTACATCTGTGAGAGAAGTGAGTAATTAATTCACTTTTGGAGCAGGGGTTGGGAGGCTCGGGGCATGTGGGTTGGGAGCAGTGGTAACTTGCGTCAGGATTTTGAGGTCCTAAGGCGAGGATTTACAAATGTTAAAAGAATTTTATATATTTACTAAAGGAGTAGTTTGGGGAGCTTGAAAATTAGTGACCCAACTAGAATTTTTTAAATAAGATTCTTTTCTGATTATCAATAATACTTGATCATAGTAATTTTTTTTAAATATTTATTTATACAAGCACTGGATACAGTCAGAAGCGTGGGAGGGTGAGAGAATTCACCAGAGCCAGAGAGGGGAACAGAACAGGCAGAAGGACCGAAGTGCACTGCTGAGGGGAGCAGCGGGCGGCAGCAGAGGTCTGCGCGCCATGTGGGACCCTCCTCCGGTGGCCGGGGAGCAGCCGGGGATCGAACCGGCGCCGCAGAGGCCGTGGGCAGCTTCGCAACCCAGCGCTCAACCACTGCGCCACTGGGGAGGCCCTATCATAGTAATTTAAATTATACAGAAATAGATTAAAAGAATTGAAGTCCCTCATCCCCTCGCCCACCAATACCAACCGCTTGGCATATATCCTCCTGGAGTCTTTGCTTTATCGACACACACAGCCACACACGCACGAGCATGAGTGTTTGTGTGAACATGATGATGCTGACAGACACTGACCTTGCCCTCACAGAGAGCTGGACTTGGAGTTCGGGGATGTGGAGCGGCGGTGCGTCAGGTCCTTAGATAAGCCTGTGCTCTGATGTGGAGAGTCAGGATGAACTCAATGTGTTTTTTTCTTTAAAACTATTTTTCCAGCTCTGTCCCCTAAAATAGCTTGGAAACCGTGATCAAACAGGCGCTAGAGAGCCCAGCTGGGATGGTAGTCGCCAAATACCATTTCCTGTGCTGGAAGGAACCAGGACTTCTGGGGGAATAGCGGCTTCTGCGTCTCGGTCAGCAGACGGAGATGAGCCTGGAGTACGTTGTCATAATAGCAAGGCGTCCTGACGCTGCAGATTGCCAGGAGCCCGCTAGGACAGGTTCCCGCTGCTCAGAGATGCCATCAGTGGGGGTGATGGTGGACACGCATAAAGCCAGTGAGTTCACACTCACTGAAAGAATTATTAGTTCTCTGGAGGATGGAGGGAAGAACGAGCATTTATCTTGTTTCTCCTGTGTCCATTATCGACAACAGAGTAGCCGAACAGAAGGGAAGGCTTTTTAGACGAATTCCAGCTAATAAAATGAAGAATCTTTAACCATCAGTTTTTCAACTCCTAATCTCATTTCCTAGATCTAAATAGTAGATTTAGGTAATGACCCTGCAAAACTTAGAACTCAGAAAGAGCAAAACGCAGGCATTCTGAAGGTTCCAAACAACGACCACGCCCTTCTTGCCAAAACAAACTCCAAACCCTGGCCCCGAGTTTCAAGTACAGGGACAGAAACTTGTTCCTTGCACACAGGCCTGCAGTCTGCACGCCCCGAAGCGGACACAGTTGCCGGGTGAGGCAGCCTGAAGGGCAGGAGAGGCTTAGGTAGAGGAGGCAGAAAAATTTGAACACTGGCTGCATATTTGCTGTTAAGGAATTACTGATTTTGGAAAGAATTTTTATCTTTTAGAGATGAGGACAATTCATGAGTGGTACAACATCCGAGCATTGCCTCTCGAGAGAGGGGCCAGGACGCAGAGGGGAGCAGGGGCTCCGCTAGGTGACAGGACTGGGCGCGGACTGTCCTGCTTGCGGGCGTTGGAGATTTTCTGTGGCAAAACATTTCTGATTTCTTTATTTTAACCCTTCGTTGCATGCTGTGAACATGTGCCCAGTGTTTTTTAATTTCAGAGAAAAGAAACCATAAAACTTCAAAGGAGCAGTGTGTCTCTTTGTTCTCCCTGAGGCCTTTGCAGGCCTCTGGTTCCTCAAGGCTGCAGGGGCCTCTCATCTTAATCACCGTGCGCAGCAGGCCCCGGCCTGCAGGCATTTCTCACACTGTGACTCAGAAACAAAGCTAATGAGCATTATTCTTTTTTTTACAGTGTTTAAAAATAATGCTGGAGAAATCTGGCCTGTCAGGTAAGGCTGCCCCACCAGGGCTCTCGGCCACACCCTCTACTTAAAGTGAATGCAAACTCTTTACCATTACATCGTTCATTGCTAAACAATATTTGCTTCCCGCCCCCTCAGGTGTAGTCCCATAGAACTTCCTTTCCCAGTGCACCGTGCGTGCGCTGTCACCCTGTGCACCTCCCTCCCTCCCTCTGCTCCCTCTCCTTCCTCCTCCCCGTAGGGTGCCGCTGATTTACAATTGTCCATTTTTGCTTTGTTGTGTTTTGTACTGTTATTAATTTTCATAAAGTCCTATTTGGTTCCCCTGTATTCATGCTCTGAGTGAGACCATCCGATACTTTTCTGCTCTTTTCTCTCTGTAGTTTTTCCCCATGTCAGTTCCACTTTACGTTTCTGTTCTTACATGATGAATTCTCCAGGTTCTTGTGTGCCACTGAGAGGAAGTGGCAGCAGATTAGCCTGCCCATCGGCAGAGAGCCTGGGGGGCGGTCCAGCACAGGTTCTTAAGAGTAAGGGCTAGCCTAGCCCTCCCTCCGGTCACCCAGCTCTCTGCTCTCACTGACCTGGAGCGGGCGCAAGTGTTGCAGGCTGCTTTTCCGGGGTGGAGACTAGGGGCTGTAGTGCAGAGGAAACGACTGGCCAGGGCGTCCTGAAGTGGGAGCCTTGGGTGGATAAGGCATGGGGGTGGGGAGGGTGGAGGAGGCGCTGTCCTGCTCCCCAGTTCTTGCTATGCCTTCACTCCATGGAAGTGGAATGGGGGCGTCAGCTGTGGGTGCGGGCAGTCATTGTGCATGACAGTCTTCCCCGTCAGGGACCACCACCTGTTCCTGTTTTAGAGGCCACAGGACCGAGGCCAAGAAGGGCCCCATGGCTCCCCAGGGGTGCAGCAAGCGGCTAGGCCGCCAATTTCAGGACCCAAGCTCCTTCCACCCAGTGCGCCATGAACGCTGTTAGCTCGCTGGTGTTTTGCTAAACATACATACATCGGTTAACCGTTGCTGTCTGTCTTACTGGGTCTAAAGCTAAGGCCAAACAAAAGAGGGCTGGCAAAGAGGCGGCCTGGGACTGGAAGCCTGTGGGCTGCAGGGGCTGATGTTGGATCTGGGTTTGTGCCTTTGGCTGCAGCTGCTTTGGGGGCGAAAGGGAGTTGACTGTTTGGTGATGGTTTTTATTTTTTAATAATCCAGGGTTAAAAATCCAACATTCACTCTATTCAGCACCCTCCACTCCTCGAGGCACTGCTCTTTCCAGTTCCTCAGTGTAACCTCACTACAGTGCTCGTCCAGGAAGACGGCTTGTGTTAGTCTGTGAATAATAAAGGCATAATCAAATGTCACATAATAGTAGCAAGTGTCACTTTTATTCACAAGCATACGATTATTGGTGGAATAGAGAGCACATTAACCAAACTGAGAAACAACTTAGTTTTCTTCCTATTCTGGAAGTATAATTTAATTTTAAAAGTTAGTTAATTATTAAATCAAGTTCCATTTGCTATTCATTTATCTAGAAGGGTCACTTTTTTTTTTTTTTAAGATTTATTTATTTATTTATACAAGCACTGGGTACAGTCAGAAGCGCGGGAGGGTGAGAGGATTCACCAGAGCCAGAGCGGGGAGCAGAGCAGGCAGAGGGACCGAAGGACACTGCTGAGGGGAGCAGCGGGCGGCAGGAGAGGTCTGCGCGCCATGTGGGACCCTCCTCCGGTGGCCAGGGAGCAGCCGGGGATCGAACCGGCGCCGCAGAGGCTGCGGGCAGCTTCGCAACCCAGCGCTCAACCGCTGCGCCACCAGGGAGGCCCTAGAAGGGTCATTCTTGATAAAGTCTTAGAACATATTTTTCTGAATTTTTTCCATCTGGTTTGGTTCCTTCACAGGAGACTCGTGGCATTTACGAAAAATGGATTGGTGCTATGAGGCCGGAGAGCCTTTATGTGAAGAAGTAAGGCTCTTTCTATACATTCTATCCCTCAAAATGATTGTGTTTTGTATTTTCATACAAGATATACCACTCTTATGACTAAATTCTAGAGAAAGCTCTTTGTAGGGTATAAAAATCCACCCTTGGGTCTGCTTGCACTTTTTTCTTGCTCAGGCTTAAAGGGTGGTTAATCTTGTTGTTGGCCTAAAAGCATCAAACCTCCCAGTCCAAACCCATGGCCTTAGAAGTTGACCCAAAGTGAAGCTCTGTGAGGAAGCTGAGAGGATGTGCTCAGCCACTCAGGCCCCGCCGCAGCTGCCCGCTGTCGGGGCGCTGAGAGGAGCCGCAGGCAGAGTGGGGCTGGCACGCTGGGCCCTGGGGTGCTCGGCCGCACTGCTGTCCAAGTGAAGAGGCCTCCCTTGGGCCCTGGCTGGGAACCTGGCTGCCCAGAGTCAGCAGCAGACTCAGCTGTTCAGGACGGAGAGGGTAGCTAGTCAGATGGTTTCCACACTTTCTTCTTCACTGATTCCCAAATTGCTGTCAAATAGCTCACCTGAAAGCATGCTCATTACGCCCAAGTCTGGCTCTTCTTCCTAGACGTCCCCATTTCAGAAGGAAGCGTGATTTGCTGTCTCACCACGTGCCTGTCATCTTCACGTCACTCTCAGTCTTTCAAGGGCTGTCACTTCTCCCGTCCTCCCTGACCAGCCCCGCTGCTGGCCTCCTTCGAGCCTCTACTCCCCTTTACTCAAACTGCCACAGCAGGCTCCCAGGACCGGTGTTCCCCACTTCCGTTTGTCGTCCATGTGCAGCCAGATCGTGGCACCTCTATTCGAAGCAGCGCCCTCCCCCGCGGTGACCACCTTCAGGTCCAGCTCTCCCCTCTCATCAGAACAAGCGGGCTTAGACCTGACCTCCCGGACACTCTGCTCTTTCCAGGAGTTAGTTCTCTTCCCTCTGGCTCTCCCAGTTCAGTTCATTTTCCTAGGCTTAGCTGAAATTTCATCTCTTGTAAAAGGCTCTCATAATTTCTCATCTCATCCATGTCCCTTTCCTCTGATCTTTCATGAAATTTACAGTTTTTACCCATCATTTAATGCATGATGATATACTACTTTATAGTCATTTCCTGTCTCCTCAACATCTGTTGCTTTAGTCATGTATTTCTTGAAAGAGTAATAGAGGCATAAGGTTAAAAAATGTAAGCGTCTATTCCTTTCCGAAATCATAAGTGACAAAAAGGAAATTCTGTATTCCCAGGACGCCACACTGAAAGAGCTTACGATATGTTCTGGAGACACTTTGCTTGTAATTGAAGGAAAACTTCTTCCTCGGGTAAGATTTTTTCTGAGTCAACATTTTGTAAGTAACAGTCCCTATTTTCTGACTACATAGATGATATATTCTCGTTATGTGAAAATGGGAAATACAATCCTAAAAAGAATAGAGAACTCACCTAAAATCCTACCAGTGGGTCAGCTACCGCATTTTACATTTTTACAGATTTCCTTCCTAAAATATTTTTAAACAAAATTAAAAATCAACTATGTATACAACTTGATTTCCTACTTTTTTGTATTTAATTTTTTAACCTAACCAGAAAACTTAATAAATCTATGAATTGGTTTTTCCGCCACTTTGTTTTAGTAAATTAGTAAAACTGACATCACAGGTAATGTTTACAGAAATGGGTTTATTTTGTGGCACTTGGATATAGGGTCAGCAGGTTGCTGCTTTATGAAATCCTGCAGGAGCCTCGTGGGTGAGAGCTGCTTGCATCTGGCGGTGGTGTGCTCGCCGCGCCTGGGACCGTCACCTCTGTGCTGTCAGACATTTTGTTTCTGCTTTTCTTGTGGCCACTTAGATACTTCCATTTAGTCCCGGTCGTCTCAAGACTGGTTGTAAAAACAAGAAACAAGTGTAATATATGGCAATGATACTCTGAAAGGAAAAGTAATAAATTAGGGAATACTGAGGAGTAGTTTCTGTTATCAAGATGTTTCTCCATGTGGAAGTCGAAGTTCACTTAACCTGTGTGCCTCACATGGCTTTGTTCCCCAGGGTTTCCTGAAGGTGCCCATCTGGTGGTACCAGCCTCTGGGCCCCTCGGGTCACTGGGCGCGCCATCAGGACCAGACGCACTGTCCCCCTTCTCAAGAAGGGGACCGGAGAGCTGCTTCCACCCAAGGTGAGAAGAGAGCAGATCAGTTTGCTGCCGTCAGAAGAGGCCAGAGGGCCCTGCTGCTCTGGGAGGCGGCGGGGGTGACAGGACCGTGAGGGTGACATCATCGTCACTCCATGGTGGTGCCCCGTTTATACGGGGCTGGTATTTATACGATACTGTCAGTTATTGTCTTTATTATTCAAGGAACTTTTCTGTGCCATCCCTTAAGATCCTCATGGCACCATGAGTAGCGGCCCTCTCTGGGGCACAGTGGTGCAGGGCACGGCCAGGGCTGGCGCCCACCAGAGCCCAAGCACTGCTTCCAGGGCCTTCCGCCTCCCCCGACTCCTGAGGAGACAGGCAGGGTGAAGACACCGGCCTCACTCTTCCCGAGCGGCTCCTGCACACACGACCCCACACATGCTGTGGCGAGGAAGAGGGCACCGGGCGTGCGGCCGCATGGCCGCCGGAGACGGGGCTGCTGCTCTTAGAAAGTGCAAATCTTCCTGACTCTGCCTGAAATACTCTTAATAGACCAAAAAAAAAAGTTAGACTAACTCTTCATAGACTTCTCTTTTTCTCACGCTTTGCTTATTTAGTTTTTCTAGTGCCTTGAAGTGTTTACTCAGCATTGAGTTTTTTTTTTAAGATTTATTTTTATACAAGAACTGGGGTACAGTCAGAGGCGTGGCACGGGAGGGTGAGAGAATTAATCAGAGACAGAGCAGGGAGCAGAGCAGGCGGACTGACTAAAATACACTGCTGAGGGGAGCAGCGGGCGAGACAGGAGAGGTCTGCTGCGCTGTGTGGGTTGCTCCTTGGCAGGCTGGGAATCAAACCTGCGCTGCAGAGGCTGCAGACAGCTTCAGAGTGCTGCGCTCAACCCGCTGTGCCACTGGGGAGGCCCAGTATTGAAATTTTAAATCAAATTCTGAACTATTTACTCTGAGGTTGGAGTATATGTAAGAATGATATGATTCTTCTCGTTGAATGAGTTGTGAAAATGGCATGAATCTTTGTTGGATTATATTATATTATATTTTATTATATTATATTATTATATGTTAACTAATTCCAGAAAGTGATCTGTTAATAGAATAATTTAGATTGATGTGAGCCCTAAAGCCTGTCGAGTCACTGTTTTTCTCCGTGAAAGTAACGGAGCAGCTGCATCTTGGCAGTGCTGTCACGGCCCCAGCACACTAGGAGAGAGCGTGTGTCTTCACCCCTGAGGGCTTTCTGAGGGCGCCTTTCGGGCTGCCGTGTCCTCGGGCCTTGAGACATGTTCCTGAAGAGGCTTGTCACTGAGTCTACGTATAATCAGATTTCTTCTGAAGTGTTAGTGCCCAGCAATAAAGAGAGGCTTAAAGCAAAAGCGAGTGAAATTTATGCTGAGTTTGAAGTCAGGAGGGCACTGATTCAGGGATTCGGATCCACGTGTCTTGAATTGCACGAACCCTGTTTGCAGTCTCTGAACATGTGTGTGTTTCAGAAACGGGAGTGAGCACACTGAAAGCGCCTTTCACACGCCTGGCCTGTCCTTTGTAGGTGCTCCCGGTGCCCTGCAGGCGGAAGTGCCCCTCCACTACCTGGGAGACGTTGAGATCTCGGAAGACGCCACCTTGGCGGAGCTGAAGTCCCAGGTCAGACTCCTTCCCGCAGCAGCCCTTGGTGGTGATCTGGCTTCTTCCAGTGAGATAGTAACATGTTCTCTTATTTCCTTTTCCCGCAACTACAGTCTGTTCTGATATGGCATTTGTTATATGCCATGTTCAGTGGTAAGTACCCCGCAGGCAACACGCACACGGCCGCAGGGCGCCGGCAACCGTCCGCCGGCAGCCCGCCCCACAACAGGCATGCTGTGCTTCATTGGATGTGTCCTTGGTGACGCGCGGCTTATGTTCATTTTGATTTCTTTAGAAAAGAGTGACTTATTGAGACATCTGTAAAGCATTCACTTCTTTATTTACATCGTTTTTGTACCATTGTGATTCATGTGCTAAATGTTGTTAGTTACAAGACGCGTGAGCCGCTTCCAGGAGGCGGCGGCACCGGCGCTCGTGTCAGGCTAGCCCAGACAACGCCGCGTCCCCCGTGTCCCCGCTTGTAGAAAGGGAGTGCTCGGTCCAGATGGGAAGAAGGGGTTGAAGAGGCGTCTGACTACGGTTGGACGAAGTGAGCAGCCCTTCTTCCTCTCAGAGCAAAAGCTGTGAGCGCACCACAGGGGGAACAGTCCTGACACTGGCCTCGCGTATGAAATAGACCGTTGGCTTTTTCTTGAGGAAGTCATTTCTCATGAGTAGGAAGATGCTTTTTTCCCTCCCTTGGACTGGGTTGAAAGATAAAAATAATCTGTTCTGTTTTTAGGTACCATAGTGTAACGTAAACAGAGAAACAGCTGTCTGCCTCACAGTTAGAGCCTCACGGGTGGATCAGAAGATTTGAAATATTCCAATACCAGAGTTATCTCTTTGGCAGAGCAAACACTTTTGAATTCTGTTTGCACCAATCACAGCAGAGAGTGAGCCGTTGGGAGCAGCCTCTGCCTCCCGTGAGCTGGACTCGCGCACGGGTTGGTGCTTCCGAAGGAAATGTTAAAAGTGAAGGCACCTTTTGAGTCATATTCGAAAACAGGAAATTCAGTTATTCCTCAGGCTCACGTCCGTAGAGAGGAACACACGTGACTCAGGGTTCACTTCGCTTAGCAGCTAGTCTTGGGATGCCCTGTATAGGTTTGCATCAGTTCTCGAGCCGCTCTTCCCTCAGCTGTCACCGTGTAGTGCTGCCTTCTTCCCTCAGCGCTGTCTGTCAGAGTGCTTCCTCAAACCACTGGAGAAATGTCTGTTTCTTTCCCAGGCCATGACCTTGCCCTCCTTCTGGGACTTTGCCATCCTGTCCCCAGCGCTCCTCAGGGCCTGGACGGTGGAGAGTAAGCGCCCCAGCCGGCTCTTGCGTGTCAACCAGCAACAGCTCAAGTAGGTTCCTTGCTGGGCACCCGGCTTCGCTTTCCTGCACCCCACACTGGTGGGAGGGAAGTGGGCTCATGGGGAAGGCGGACAGAAATAGAAAGGCCATTCCTCAGCGGTACTTTTATTGGAATTAGATTCTGGGACAGCTTCCGTTTTCCAGCAGTAGCGAAAAGGTAGCTTCACTTATCTTGACTGCGCCAGACACTGACGGAAATTTTAGTGAGTTTTTTTCTAGCTTGATTTAGAGATGACCAACATGCAGCACTGTAACTGAGGCATCCTGCACGCTGCCTGCCATGCTTGCACCCGCGGGATGCTGCCCCTGCGGCATGGCGTGAGTTGCCCTTTCTTTTTTGTGGTGAGAGCATTTGAGACCTAGCGGCATTCAGGTGTCTGATCCAGTGTTCGGGGCGAGTCAGCGCTCTACACGAGCCTCAGAACTTTGAACCTCTCCTTGTCCCTCCGGGCCCTGAAAACCACCACTCTGCTATCTTTCCATGACCTTGGCTGTTTTGGATTCCACATACAAGTGATGTTATACAGCGTCTGTCTTTCTCTGACTGACTTCACTTAGCACGAGTGCTGCCAGGGCCCGCCCGTGTTCTCACAGATGATAGGACACCCTTCTTGAGGCTGAGTGTAAGCGTGTCTCCCTCACGTGACTGCTCACGAGCACGGAGGTTTCCATGTCTCAGCTCTTGCAGTTAGCGCTTTGAGATGACTATTTCATTTACCTCAGGTATCTGCCCAGAACCGGGATTGTGGGGTTATGTGGTGCTTCTATAATCTAAATTTCCAGGTATCCTTCGTACTGTTTTCCAGTGGCTGTAACAGTTCACATTCCCTACGGGGCACAGTGGCTTCCCCTGAGCCATGTCCGCACCAGTGTTTGTTCTCTTATATTTTTTTTTAATTGTATTTGTTGAGGTAATGTTGAGATCCGCCACTGTGTGTTTGGGGGTACAGGGGGAGACCTCTGCAGATGTGTCAGCACACACCTACCACCACTGCCCGCTGACACCCCTCCCCCCACTGCCTTGTCTCCCAACCTGCCCTTCTGGGAGCCTGAGTTCTGCAAGCAGATTTCAAGGGTTTGGTCTGTTCCTTTGCTTTGTATTTTCGATCCCACATGAATGAAATTATCTGGTGATTGTCTCTTCTCTTACTTTGTTTAGCACAGTTCCATCCACGTAGTGGTAAATGGCAAGATTTCCATTTTTTTAATAGCCGAGCAGTATTCCAGCACGTGTGGAGACCCCATCTTCTGTGTCTGCTCAGCATCCCTCGGGCAAAGCCTGGACGTTACGGACAGTGCCGTGACAGACGTAGGCGCGCGTTCCTCTGAATTAGCGACTCCGTGGTCTTCAGGGGGCTGTGTGGGCGGGCTGGCAGCCTGCGGGAGCTCTCGCCTTCATGTCTTGGGAACCTCTGAACTGCTTTCCAGAGGGGCCGACTACGTCTACGTTGCCCTAACAGCGTGTGAAGGTTCCTTTTCTCCACCTAGGCTGCTCGTGGTCTTCTCCGGCCGCACTCACAGGTGCGATGTGTGTCTCCCCACGGGCTGATCTGCAATTTCCCCAACGACGAGTGGGGACGGGCATGCGCATGTGCCTGCTGGCGCCCGCGTGTCTTCTCTGGAGACACGCTGTGTAGCTCCTGCCCGCTCTTGGGTGCGGTGCTTTTCTTAGCGCTGACTTGCAGGGCTCTGTCAGCCGCGGGTATTAGTGCCAGCACTTTCTCCCCGTCAGTGGGGTGTCCTCGTTATTTACTCTTCACTTCGCAGTTTAATGATCAAGGAAAAGCTGTACCGCTTTGATGCATCTCGTTCCCCTTGCTCCTGGGGCCCCAGAGACGGCCCTGAAGCCTGGCGGCAGCCTTTTGCCCGTTTGCTCCTGTGTCTCGCAGCAAGTCTCACCCAAGTCTTTGATCCATTCTGAATTAATTTAGTTATGGTATGAAATGGCCCCACGCCCCAGGGCTCCCGGCACACCTTGCTGAGTAGACCCGCCTTGCTCCTTTGTCTTGGCTCCTCTGCCACGAATTAACAGCCCCACCGGACCAGACCGTGTCCGCCTTGCCCTGAGGAGCGGCCGTGAGCCGAGCACCTCCTCAGGTACCTGTTGCCCATTTGGAGGAAGCTTCTTTGCAGAAAATGTCTATTCTGTTCCCCGGCCCATTTCTTAATCTCATTGTGGTCTTGTGGGGTTTCTGCTTAACAATTAATTGTACGAGTTCTTCCTGTCCTGGGATGTTAATCCTGTTTCAGTAGCTGATTTGCAGATCGTTTCCACCAACCCATAGGTTGTCTTTTCTTGCAGTTGATGGTTTCCTTCGCCGGGCAGCAGCTTTTTCCGTTTGATGGACTCCCAGGTCTTTATTTTTGCTCTTGGTGTTGAATCCAAAAGTCATCACCAAAGGCAGTTTCAACGTACTTACCCCCATTTTCTTCACGGTTCCAATCAAGTCTTTATCCATTTTGAGTTAATTTGTGCGTGTGGTGTGCGTCGTTTCATGTTTTAAGAGACTGTCCTCTGCCCCTGTGTATCCTTGCTTCCTTGTAAACTGACCGACCACGCTAGTTCACGTGACCGTCCGTATGTGCATTTCTTTCGGGCTCTCTGATCTGTTCCACTGTTCTGTGTGCTCGTGTGCCAACACCACTAAGCTTTATGATGTCTGACACCTGGACGTGTGATCCTGCTAGCTTTGCCCTTCTTTCCCAGAATTGCCTCCGTTACCTTAGGGGTCTTTGGGACTCCATGCCAACAACTGCCAGGTTGCTTTTCTGTTTCTGGGACAAATGCCACTGAAATTTTGACAGGAACTGCGCTAGAGCTGTGGATCCCACGGAGCATTACGGGTAGTATTCCTAGCCATTTATTATGTCCTCTGCCATTTCTTTCATTGGTGTCTTAACAGTTTTCAGTGTATAGTCTTTCGCCTTCTTGATTAAATTTATTTCTAAGTATTTTATTCTTTTTGATGCTATTGTGGGGACACGTTCCTTAAATTTCTATTCCTAATAGTTCATTGTGAGTGTCTAAAACACATCTGATTTTTGTGTATTGATTTTGTATCTTGCAACTTTACAGAATTCACTTATTCGAACAGGTTTTCAGTGGAGTGTTTAGGGCGTACACACACGCACACAGATTTCATCTGTAAGTAGAAATAATTTTACTTCCTTTCTGATTTGATGCCTTTTGTTTCTGTCCAGCGCTGTGCAGAGAGGCATGGTGACGGGGGGACGTTCAGCTCTCACCACGCAGCAGGCTGCTGCGGGGGGCTCGTGTCCAGCCTTATGCGGGGAACGTGCTTCCTCTGCCTGGCTTGCCGAGGGGCTCTATCATGAAAGGATGTCAAATTTTGTCCACTCTTTCTGCATTTGCCGAGATGATCGTGTGCGCTCTATCCTTGGTTCTGTTACCGCGGTTTGTCACCGGCCACTCGCTGGCACCGAGCCGCCCTTGTGTGCCTGGAATAAATCCCACCTGACTGCATCGCGGGCCCCTCGTAAGGAACTGCTGAACTCACTTTGCTGATGTCTTGAGGGTTTTTGCATCTGTGCTCATCAGGGATATGCTTGTTCTTTAGTTATCTGGCCTGGTTTTGACGTGAGGGTAATGCTGGTCCCAGGAAGCAAGTGGAAGCTGCTCCCTCTCCTGTTCCTGAAGAGCCACGTGTTGGGTCGGACTCAGGAGCCCGCCCGGCCCCACCCTTTCCCTGGGGCAGGTCAGCCTCCTGGCTCGCTAGTGGCCTGCTCTGGTCTTTGTCAGAGGTTCGGTCTCGGCGTAGTGTGTGTTCTAGGCGTCCACTTTTTCTAGGTTGTGTGTGTCGTTTATTGGCATAAAATTGTTCACTGTAGTCTCTTCAATTGCGAGTGCTCTTGAACAGCATAATCTTTGTTTAAGAAAAGCTTAAAAGTGGCCCCCAAATGTTACAGAAGTGAAGGGCGCATTGACCAATAGTACTTTGTTCATCCGTCGCCAGGGAATACAAGCTGGGGAGGAAGACGGGGATCTGCCTGGAGCTGCTGCAGAAAGAAGAGACCTTGGGGTAAGAGCCGCAGCGCGTGCCTGTCTCCTAGGAAGTGTGCAGCTTTAACAGGAAATATTTTCCATAAAAGCAGAATTTTCCAGTGAGTCCCAAGTGTATAACGACCTGCAAGTGTCAGCAAGGGGCTCGTGCCCCGCCTGACCCATGCAGACGCCGGGGGCCCGTGACAGGCAGCACCTGCCCCTCTACCCCGCGGCCCCCGCATGTGTGACACACTTGCTGTCTCACCTGCCTCCCGCGGCGAGAACGGGGCGGCCTCGCAGAGCAGGCCCTTTGTCCGTGGCCACGGCCGTCTGCCCGGAACCCGGAGCGGCGCCCGCCCTGTGGGCGACAACTGTTTTCTCAACTATGGGAAAAATCCTCTTGTCACCGTCACCAGAGACGAACTGCCGTCCTCCCGTCGGACAGGCTGTGAATGTCGCTTTCGTCATCAGCCTGTTACGTGGCATTTTAAACCCCTTAGCGTGTTAAACTCTTCCCCGGAAGTTAGACCGGCTTATGTTCCCAAAGCACTGCTGGAGTTTTCACTCCGCCTCCCTCCCCGACACCGAGCACGTCCCTGAGTTGCTAAGGCGAGAAGTGGCTCCTCGGGCTCCTCTGCTTGTTGCTCGGCGCGCTGGCGAGAGCAGGCGTCCGTTTCGGGGCTCGCGAGCCGTCTGGTGTGCTGAGAGGGAGTTCACAGTGCCTGTCTGGTGCCAGGCTTGCTTGCACGAGCCCTCCGCAGGAGACAGCGCTTCTCCGGCACGCTGGGGGCCGTGGTGGCGGCGGCGCCCTTGGAAGGCCGTGCACGTGCTTCCCAGCCCCGCCGCCTGCTGTGCCTCCAGCCTCCGTGCTGCCCGTCCCTTCCACGCTCGCGCCACCCGCGCTCCTGGCGTCGCGCCCGCTGCCGTCTCTGAAAGACGCCTCTGCCCACCGCCTCCATGCCGTGCCCTGATGTCCTACCCACCAGCTTTGCTCCTCATGCTTCCCCCACCTCCCTTCACCTGCCCTCCCGTTGCGTCTCTCTGGGTAAAAACACCCGGGAACAGCATTTCAAGTCACTTGTCTCACTACCCTAAGAGAAGTTTCTGTTTCTCCCTCTCTGCCTCCCGGGGCTTGCTCCTGTCACTCTCTGCTCCGCCACTCCTTTCTCCCACCTAGACAGGCCCTGCTCCCTCCTCCTCCAGGACCTGCCTCCCTGCTCTGGGGAGCGGGGAGAGGACAGTCCTGTCTCTTCCCGTCCAGAGCCCTTACCTGCTGCTGGCCCCCACGCTGCGTTTCTCAGACCTGAAACTGCCTTTTTCTTGCAGCTTCTCGCTCTGACACCAGCTTGTCTTAGGAAGTCTGGCCCTCTGACACCCCCTCTGCAGTGAGGCTCTGCCTCCCACGGGACTCCCCCACCTCAGGATGGAAGTAGACCCAGCAGTGAGAGGGACCCCGTGCGTGCCGGTGCAAGGAAGGGCTGCGCTTGTGGAAACCAGGCGCTTCGCCTGTCGTGCCCACCCCCACACCTTATTTTTGTTTGACCTTTGTCTCCCGGTGCAGGCCTCAGGACGTGCTGCTGCGGACACAGATGCGCATCCCCGGCGAGCGGGCGTACTCCCTGGCCGTGGACCTGGTGTGGGACACGGCGCACGGCTGGACGGCCGGCTCCCTGAGGCAGCGAGTTGCCGACTTCTATTCTCTTCCTGTGGAGAAAACTGAAATTGCCAAGTATTTTCCCGAAAAGTTTGAGTGGCTTCCAGTATCTAGCTGGGTAAAGTCGTGGGGCTGCTTTAGAGAAATCGGGCCTCGCTGGCTAAGCGAGTAGAAATTCAAGGTTGAGTTTTCTTGATTCAAGATGCTTGATTTTTCTGTAGAGTCAACAGTTTGCCAAGAGGAAAAAGAAGAAAAAGCAAAATAATCTGCAAGGGGCGCCTTATTACTTGAAAGATGGAGATACCATTGGCATCAAGGTGAGTCCTTCAGCGATAGGTGGACAGACCACCGGGCTCAGGGGATGTTAGAAGTTTTATCAGCTCTTCGAGGCATGGAGAGTCTCATGTTAATTGTTTTTTAGAAAAAAAGTTAATTTTGAGGTTCACTGAACCTCGGTATCAAATGCTTGATTTTGGGTCTAATTTTAAGGAAAACGCTTTGAGTTTTCCACTGTGAGCCGCCATTGGTTTTCAGTAGCTTAGGAGGCTTCCTTCCATTCCTTTCTTTCTGAAATCATGCATGAGCACTGGATTTTTCATTTAATTTGATGCTTTCTCTGCATCTGCGGCTGGCCACCTGTCTCTCCTCTGGTGTGCTAGTGCCGTGTGAGACCCACACATTCTGGACGCCAAGCCAACTCTGCTCCGGGGCAGTCCCGTTTTTTGTATGGAGGAAGAACAGTTTGATCCTAGATTAAAAACTAACGTTCTGACACTGAGGAGCAAGCATTCTCTTAGCCACCACCCGCCTTCAACACTGCGCTCAACACCACGGCCGGTGAGATGAGCGTGTCGGGATGCGGTGCAGGGGAGGCGGCCGGTGCAGAGAGCTCAGAAGCACAACCCGTGTAGAACACAGGCCCCTAGGGACAGACGGGGTCGCGAGTGGCTACAGCTCCCGTGAGCTACAGAGCGAGTCCTGGACAGGCGTCCTCACGACGGGGACGACACCAGGTCGCCCCACGTCTGTAAATTCAGAGAAGACCACCTGGGGCCACGTGGAAGGGCACGGGCTGGAGAACTAAAGTATTTTTAAAGGAGAACAAGATCAGGGAACTTGACTGACCAGACAGGCCAGAGCTGCAGCTTCTTCGGGGCGGCGGGCAGATGAGGCTGCGACGGAGCCCCTAGAGAGCCTGTCATGCGAGGACACTTGACAGGTATTCGAGGAGACACTAACAACGGATCGTTCAGGAGCTAGTGCTAGGAGGGCTGGTTGTGCACACAGGAGCTACTGAAGTATAATTCTTACTTCATTTTCATAAAGAGGGTCCCCACATTTATGTGAGCTCAAAGTCCCATAAATCTCTACCTCTGTTCAACAAGACTTGGGGGTTGAGCACTGGACTTGCAAAATAAACGAAAGGTACAAAGGAAAGGATGGATTTGTCTACGGTAAGAGTAGAAACTTCTGTTTATCCACGGAAATCCTAAGTGAGAACATCAGCCACGAGAGGGAGAACGATACCACTGACAGGGTCTTACCCGAGCGCGAGCGCATCTGCTAATCTCAAAGGCAGGGTCCCCGTAGGAAGAGACAGGCAAAGAGCAACACCCCCCAGTTCCCAGGGGGCAGCAGGCAGGGCCAGGCCACTGCGGAGGGAGTGCCGAGCTGCGTCTCGCCCGCCGCACGCTTTATGCCCCGTTCGGCCGTGTTACGAGGGCGTCCCCCCGGGGCGTCAGGGCAGTGGCACAGGTGCTAACCTGCTTACAGATCAGATATAAGAAGTGCGAGACTGAGTGACACACTGGGCGTGGCCGAGGGTGGCACGTGTGTGTCAGCAGAGCCTTTTGTCCTTAACAAAACTGAAGCAAATACAATGAGCTGTTAAGACCATGAGCAGCTGGCACACCCTGGGGGTGCTGTGTGTGCCGGGCACAACATCCCAGGAGTTGGTGCCGCCTTTCAATGAGGAAAGTAGGACCAGGGTGTCAGATAACTGGGGGCCTGGGAGGTGCACTGCTGCTCCGTAATTGCATTTCGTGAGGTTTGAAGATACCTTGAAAAGTGCGTCATGTACAATGTAATGAATGAGTTTGTAGGTATCGTTCAGCGCGGCAGATGCCTCAGGTTTCTGTCTGCCGAGGGCCGTCGCAGGCCTAACTGGAATTACAGCCCACACTTGGCAGTGCCCAGGGTCCCTGGCGTGGGCTGGCAGCCCTCACTGTCCTGCTCTAATTCTACTCCCACACCCAGCCCGGTTCCTCACGGGGGCACCCCCGTGGACGTCTGTGGACAATGCTGGTTACACAGAACTGCGAGCCCAGGGAGCCAGGCACTGGGCATCTGGTACCCAAGATCCTGCACAGAAGCTTTAGGGGAGTTCCCAGAATTACAGTGGCAGAGGCCGGTGCCACAGTGGGCTGTGGGGCTGGGAGCCGGCTCACCACGCCCCCCCCCCCACCCCCCGCCCCAAGCTGCTCTGCGGCTCAGGCCTGGAGGCCCGGCAGGCTGCACCCCTCGCCCAGCTGGTCAGCAATTCCCGCAGCTGGTGTGGATTCAGTACCTGTTCCGGTCAGTAACGCTGCACGTACCTCTTAAGCACAGGCTAGGGACGTCTGCAAACGTTGCTCATTTGTTCTTTTGCCACATAGAACCTCTTGGTGGAAGACGACGACGATTTCAGCACGATCAGTGACGACATCGGCAGAGAAAGGCAGAAGCAGCTCGCTCTGGCGAGAAAGAGAAGGTACTGTGGGGTCTGCTCCCCTCGCATCCCACCCGACCTCCAGGCGGCACCTCCCCAGGCAGGGAGGGCCCCGCAGAAGGGCCGTGTCGGGCAGTGCTGGCTGCTCTCCCCACGTTCTCCCTCGCCCTTGAGCAGCCCTGCTGATGGGCTCCCTGGGGCACCCCACAAGCTGACAGACTCCACCCGCTCCAGCTCTCCCTCCCACCTCCCAGAACTGTGCCTCAGTCTCCCTCCCGTCTGCCCAGATGCAGCTTCTCCCCATTGTCCGTCTTTTCTTTCAGAGACCAGCACCCTGAGGTGCTCCCCAGCCTATCTGCCACCCCACCATCTACTCCCGCCTCCTGAGTTGCCCAGGGTCACACACCCACCCACCCACCCACCCTCTGCCCCGCCTGCACCCTCCTACCTCTGCTCTTTGTCCCGCTGTCGCATTCCCTTCACTAGGGTAGACTCGCTACTTCCTCTCTCAGCTCCCCTCCCTCCCTGGGCTTCAGGCCACCTGTACCTACCAGAATCTACTGGAACATCCCACTGAGACCATGGTTCAGACCGCACAGGCCTGGACTTGACTCATCAGTGAGGTCCAGGCCCACCCTCTGGTCTCTCATCCATTTCTCTCCTTACCCGAGTTAGCACAGCAGCTCTGAGGAAACAGAACTGCCCGGGCACCCACGGCCTCCATGTCTAGGCGGCCTGGTCTAGGTCAGGTGAGGCGTGACGGCAGTGCGGAGGCGCCCTCTGCCGGCAGGGGCGAGTTGGGCTGTGCCGGTCTCCTGGCCACAGCCAAGCTCAGAAGGCAAGTGTGGCCGCCAGAGGTCGGGGGAGGGGAGAGGGGAGCGAGACGGTCTGACTTGCATTTTTAAGTGATGGCTTTGGCTGCCGCGTGGTGAGTTCTAGGGGGCAGGAGAGTCTCAGAGACCGACTGCATTAAGGTGGCCGTGGCGCGCACTGGGCGACGGGGTGAGGAGGGGGTTCCCCGTGTCTCCGTGCCGGGGCGCGGCTTGGTTGCACACCCCACGAACATGTTTGGTGAGATCACGCACCCGTGCCGGGGGCGTCTGGGGACTTCGGGATCCCATCCCCAGGCCGTGCGGCTCACACCGCGGGGCTCTGCCCTCCCGGCGCCCTCAGCAGCTCGTCCACCCGACGGCCGCCGCGCTCCGCGAACCCTGGGCAGTTCGAGGGTTTGCCCCTTCACACTGCGTCCTCTCTGCCCCTGAAGCTCTCGGGTGGGGGACAGCATCTGCACCCCACTCCCAGCCCTGCACTTTAGAGGGGCTGGACCCGCTGCCTGGAGGCTGCTGGCGCGAGGGGGCGCCGTCCTTGCGCAGGCGCTGGGACCCGGCTCGTGCGCGTCCTCGTCGCAGCCGCACTTGGCCCTGGGGCCGGTACCTTGCAGGCCCAATTTTTCCATCACGTTGGGTCAAAGCGTAACATACGGTCACCCCTCAGACACTTGGGGTCTCCAGTCTCCTGCCATCACGTAGATGAGCAGCAAACAGCCTCACACAGGGGCTGTGGGTGTGACCAGGGCCTCTGGCAGTGGAGTTGCTGGGTAAAGAAGTCAGGCAGCGGGCCCAGGGCTGGGCAGGCAGTCCCCGGGGGGGGCGGGGGGGAGTGGGGGGGCTGCCCACGTAGAAACCTGCTGCCAGGTCTGTCCAGAGGACCATGAGAGTCCAGACAGCACTGAGCTCACAGTCCTCCAGAGACGCTAAAATGCTAGGCTCGGGATGCCAACTTGGCGAGCGTGTACCTGAGGCCTGATCTAATAACTTGACCCCAAAGACTGGGATGAATTTTGGAGTCCTGCGCCCCTGACCTGTGTCTACGACGGTAACAGCCTGTCTGTCTCCTGCAGCCAAGAAGCCCGCCGTGTGCAAAGCAGTGACGTTTTCTCTAGTGTAGAGACGATTGCCCGGCCCCGAGGACCAGAAGCTTCTCTTTCCATCCACGTTGGAAGCTTCAGATAGCACAGCCGACGGGGGCATCCCCTCGGGCACAGCAGCCCAAGGCCGGGCCCTGAGGGGCACGACTTTGCAGTTGGTTCCATGCCAGCAGGTTTGTGGTTTCTGCTCGCGCAGACATGGGCTCCAGACGCTCGGCTTTGTCGTGAGGGCGCCATCTGCCTCAGGCCACGCTCGCAGGTGCCGCCACGCGTGCCGCATGAGCCCACCCGCAGCTCTCCCAAGGAAGCGTACTCGTGGACGAGGCACGTCCTGACAGCCGACGCGTCTACAGCGCACACGCCCTGTCTCCTCACTGCTGACGCCGCCGCTCTGGCTTGTCGGCAGAGGCCCCGACCCCAGCAGCCAGGCTCACTGTGACACAGGGGCTGCCGCTGGCCTCTCACACCGCGTTCCCCGCTTTGCACAGATGCTGGAGCCGTCGCCGTCTCCCCACGATGACAGGCGGACGGCGTCTGCGCAAGCGCGCATGGCACGGGGGACTCCAGACGGCAGCGGGGTGGCGTGTGACCGTCTCACCAGAACCTTCGGCGTCTGCCCACACGTGCCGAGCTCGTGCCTGGGCACCCAGGGTGGCGGTGTCATGGTGACAAGCCTGGCGTGGGCTGAGGTGACCGTCCACGAGCAGCCTTAGTTAAAATAGGGGGTGAATCAAACTGGTGACTATTAAAGGAGTGATTGGTCCTTTTGACAGATGAGTCGCTTTCTCCAGCTCACTCGGTCGAGGCTTCCTGGAAGAGGCCGTAGGGTCTCAGCTCGAGGCTTTGTAGCCACTCACTTGCTAACCGAGTAGCCATCACGTCACGTCCGCAGTTTCTCCACGGCCCTCGCAGCACTGGCGCTAACGCGGAGCAGGCGTGGCTGGCGCCCATGGCCCTCGGCGCCGTCCGGGCGGTGTCGTGCAGCCACCCTGCCGCCTCCCGTGCTGCTCTGGAGAGACGTGGGGTCTCGCGTGTGCTGACCCGAGGCCGTCGGCGCAGGCGTGTCTCCATCCCGAAGCAGCTGCGCTGCGAGGCTGCCTGCCCAGCCGGCGGCTCAGGGGCTCCGTTCGCTGAGCCTCAGCCCTGCTGCTCTGCTGGGAGCGCGACGCTAAGCTGTTCTGTCCCTTCCCCCCTCCACCTGTCTCCTTCGTCCAGCGCCAGCTTGTGAAACGCTGGTGGTCACTGAGCAGCCGTGCTTGCGAGATGCCAGAGGCCTCGCTGAAGGCCACTGGCCAGGACGCCCGCGTCTGCACCAAGGAGCCGGCAGGGCAGCCTCCCTGCCTCCCACTCGGGGTGTGGTGGGCCTGGGAGCGCCACGAGACTGTTAAGCAATAAACCATTCCTCACCTGGTGGCCTGGCTCTGCCTGCGCCTGCGCCGTGTTCCACCTGGAAAGCCTCAGGGCCCCTCTCCCAGGCGTGCGCCTCAGAGGCTAAAGAAACGTGCCTGAGGTTTAGAGAGATGTAGCGGGGCTGCTTAGAAACGGCGCCAGTGGGTTTCAGTCTGAGGTAAATTCAGACTCGTGGGAAATGGTACTGGATGGAAGCCAAGTGGCTTCTTCCCTTCTGGGGAACCAACCGGCCGCGACTGCTTTCAGAAAACGTGTTCTCTGACGCACTTACCTCCTGGCTGAGAAGAGGGAGGGGGTGGGGAGCGCGTCCCAGTCCCTGACTCTCGAGAGATGGCTTCTCCGGTGTGGTTTGCCGTCTGAAGGGGGAGGAGCAGCCCCTGCCGGGTCACACCACTCAACACGCAGCGCGCTCACGGGGCCCGTTTACCTGCTGGAAGCCTCTGACGCGAAGGGCGACACTACCGTGGCATCTGACTCAACGCCTCTTTCGAGGCCTCTCCAGAGGACCCTGAGGTCCTGGGGTGGGGAGTCCCAAAACAAACAGCAGCAGAGGGCGCAAGGCCAGGCCACCGGGGCCCAGCTCTTCACACACCACAGCCCCCTCTGGCGGGTCCTGCCTCCAGGCCCAGCCCAGGCTCACGGGGCCGGCGCACTGCAGCCCACCCAGGGGCCAGCCGCGCGCCTCCTCCTCGGGCCGGAACCCGTGACAACGGCAAGTGACCCAACCCCACTCCCAAGCCTGTTCCCACCCCTGCGAGATGTAGACACCCACGTCCCAGGAACATGCCCGAGTAGATGTGTTGGCACGGGACGTACTGCAGGCCAGTGCCTGGTGAAGTATCGTAGATGCTGGGCACCAGCGTGGCGAGCGGCATCGCGGGCACGGCCCACCCCCTGCTCCCTGGCCCCAGCTGTGGGACACGAGTCCAGACACCGAGACGTCAGGAAGGTCAGCAGGAGCCAGGGGTCCTGAAAAGGCCCCTTTCATCTTAAGAGACGAGGAGAGACAGCCGCCCGCCCCCACACCTCACACGCGGCCTGCGGCGTCTGGACCTGAGGCCTGAAGAGCAGCCGCCATCTTGCGGCCACGAGGCTCGGCCCGGGATGGCCCGTGAGCGGGGTGCCCGCCGGGACAGAGCAGGCTCTGTTACGCAAGGAAGGCGGTCCAGGCGCCGCGGGGAGGCCACCGCCCCCTCACAGCCCCGGTGACCGCCAGCCTGGTTCACCCCGTCTCCGGTGCCCCGAGAGGCCGCTCCCCCGGGACAAAGGGACTGCGACGGCAGACCGGGGTGGCCAGAGGCCGCAGCGGGCAAGAACACCCCGCCCGCCGTGAGGGGGCCACAGGGGCTGCCTGAGCGAGTCGAGCCCAGCTCCCCTACCCCGGCGTTGCTCCAGCGGGTCAGCGACCCCCGCTCCCAAAGAAAGTGGCTTTTCAGCCTCCACAGTCTCCACGGAGCTGCCGAGCTGCTGGAAACGTAATTCCGGTCCGGCCTGCAGAGTTCGGCGACGGCCACTTCCTGCCGAAGCACAAGGAATGACAAGGGTCCTGCGGTGGCGGGTCAGAAACAGGTTTTATTTATACACAGAACAAAGTATTTACACCCAGAGGTGGGTCTGTACACAGCAAGGCGAAGGCGTGTGCTCCCGGGCGGGCGCGGTATAAATTAGGGTCATAAATAAGGGGCTGAGCCGCACCCAAGGGCACACAGCCGCTTCTCCAAGACTGCAGGGCCCTCCCTCCCTTCTCTGCTCGACAGGACCGCTCGGCCGGGCCCGAGGACACCCCGGCCGCATGCGGGGTGGCGCTTCGTGCCACAGACCCCCACCCAGCAGGTGTCACGCCAACTCACCAGAGCTAGAACGTTTTTACGTAAACAGCGTTGCTTTCATCACCGGCGACGGTAACTGGACACCCCACGAGCTCCCTTCCGCGAGGCAGCGGCCCTGGCACCCAAGTGGGAGGCCCCACGGCTCCCTGCTGCGCCCTCCGCCCCAGGTTCTGGCTCCTCTGGGGGTTGCCGGGAAATCAGACCCCAAGGAGCCCCGGAGGCGGCGGAGCGGAGCTGCTCTGCCCGCGGCACAGGCCCCCTGGGCCCTGCCAGCCTGTCCGACCGGGGCCGCGTGGCTTCCTCGCCCACCGTCCGCAGCGGCCGCTCTGATGGGGCGGGCACCCCTAGAGGGAGCACGGCGTCACGTGCAGAGCATGGCCTCGCCGCAACCACACAGGACGGGGAGAGTGGGGGCGAGCCCCGTGCCTGGAAGGACCACATGGGCGCACCCCAAGCCAGAGGCAGGGGCCTGGCCTGACACCCAGCAGGGTCGGCAAAGCAAGTGGCAGGGACTTGCGGTTCAGCCGTCAGCTCCCAAGGGGCTCTCCTAGTGGTGAATAATCCCTCAGCACCCCAAGTGCAGGCAGAGCGCAAGGCGGGCAGGAGAGGGGACAGCCCACTCAGTGCACGCAGCCTCCCCACCAGGCTGCTGGCCCCCCACACCAGGACTGGCTGCAGACACCCCCTCCAGGACTGCAAGCCCGTGACTGCCGGGGTGAGTCAGCGGCAGTGAGGACCAGGGCACCCAGGTGGCTGCTCTGCTGCGAGCCGACACGGCGTCTCCCCGGGCCTTACAGGAAGGACCACGCAAGCACATCCTCTGGCCATGGGGCGCAGCCACCCCATCTCGCACGGCCCGGGGGAGCCGTGCCCCGTACCCTCAGAAGCAGCCAGGCTCCACCAGGACAGGGCCGAGGCCACGGGGACAGGGCTCGCTGGCCCCGCTTGCCAGGCGTAGAGGGGGCCTCGCTGCACATCCCGCTGCAGACAGGACGGGAACGCGCCCGTGCCACCTCCCGCAGACGCGGGCAGAGGGCACCTTGTGGGCGGCTATCAGGAGCCCAGCAGCCGGCACGCACAGGGCCTTCCGGCATGGATGTGGCTGTGAGCAGCTGGCCACGTGTCAAGGCGTCGGCGGAGAGAAGCCCCAGCGCAGGTGCCCGTGCTGCCGGGTCTGCCTGGAGCCCGGAGCCTGGGGCGGCCCTGTGGGGCTGGCACTGAGTCCCGCCCGCTGGCCAACACGCCCCCGGGGCAGACGGCGCTTCAAAGGTAGCTGTGTTGGTGTCGGGACACGGGGTCGGAGGCTTCCTGTTGCGAGCGAAGGGAGTAGCACCATGAGGAGCCCGCTCAGTCTTGGGGGGCGCGGGGGACGCAGGCCGACAGGGCGGAGGCTAGGCCTCGGCGGCGGGGACGCTGCGGCTCAGCTCCTTGATACCGCACAGGATGCGCTTCATGTGGCCCACCTTGGTCACGCCGAGGTCCTGCGAGGAGAGGACAGGCCCCCTGATGCTGGGAAGAGAGCCCCCCCGTGCCCCCAGGGCCCTCTGGAAGGTTCTGAGCACAGATGAGAGCAACAAGGTGAGACAGTGACTCGGATGGAAACGCGTGAGAAGTAACCGCCCACGGAAGCCTGACGCGGCCCGTGACCCTCGGCCCCCAAAGGACACGTCACGGACACAGCGAACGAGACCCCCAGGGCGCAGGCGGCCTGCGGGAGCACCGGGTGGGCCAGGCCGCGCCCCTCCCCACAAGGAGGCCACGCACGGCCCCCACCCCGGGCCGCAGGGTGCTCCCCGGGAGACTTTCCACAGGGGCTGCCACCCTCCAGGTGGGCAGGCTCCTGCATCATCCTCCCGGGACGGACGGGCTCTCGGCCACCACCACACAGCACCCCAAGGCGGCAGCGGCGCATCACAACGCCAGGACACGCCCGCTCAGAGGGAGGGACAGACGGGGTGCGGGGGCGCCTGCCAGTACCTTGAGGTCCCTGCGCTCCAGGTGCAGGAGCTCGGCGCCCCTGATGTCGTGCCGCACGAAGATGTCCTTGTACTCACAGAGACTGAGGTGCTCCAGCCAGGCAGCAACCTCCTCTGTGCCCCAGAGCTGGACTGTCAGAGACGGAGACCAGGCGCGCGGTGAGTGCCCACAGCAGGCCAGGCAGGCGGCAGATGCCCAGAAGCCAGCACCCCAGCCACCCCAGCGCAGGCGCCCAAGACGCCCCAGCCACCAGCACCCCAGCCGCCCCAACAACAGGCATCTGAGACGCCCCAGCCACCAGCCCCCAAGGAGCTCCAGGAGCAGGCACGCAAGACGCCCCAGCCCCCAGCAGCAGGCACCCCAGATGCCTCAGCTACCAGCACCCCAGCCCCCAGCAGCAGGCACCCCAGACACCCCAGCCACCAGCACCCCAGCCACCCCAGCAGCAGGCGAGCAGCGCAAGGACAAGGCAGCTGGCACCCCAGGGTGGGTGTGGGGGCGTGGGCATCGCTCTGTTCCTGCCGGGCCAGCCACCTGCCCTCTGGGCATTTTCCTGGGCCCCAGGAGGGATCAGACTCCACCAAACGCAAGGGACACGTTCTGGGTGGGCTCTCCCTCTGCCTTCCAGAGGGTTCCCGTCCCTTCTGGCCCAGAGCAGGAAGGGAGACAAGCAGAGACGTCACGCAATCAGGCGTCAGCATCATTAACAGAAACCCAATTTCTGGACAAACACAAGGAAGAAAAATCAAAAGGCAGCCCACCGCCCCCAGGCGCCGGCAGGCCTGGCCCCCAGGGGCCGGGACACCGTGCAGGGGGGGCGCTGCAGAGAGGAGAGCCCCAATTTACTGGCCCCAGGAGAGGTGGTATTTAGGCCATTTCTACTGATTTCAGCAACCACCCGGGGCCTGAGGCCGGGGATCGTGACCGTGACTCGACTAAAGAGATCCAGCAGCCCCCGAAGCAGCCCCGGGCGAGCCTCGTGTCTGAGTGTCCCTCTGCTGGGCTCCCCACCCACCCGAGGGCGGTAGGACGGGCAGGGCGCACGGGCCTGCAGGCTGCACGCGCCCTTCAGGCAGCACCGCCTCGGCCGCCCCGGCCCGGGAAGGACAGCTGGGAGCTGCGGCAGCCGCAGGCGGGACCCAGAGGCCGAGGCCTGAGGCCCAGGCCCAGGCGGGGCGCGGCACGGCCCAGGGAAGGGAGGCGACGGGGGACAGCAGGAGGGACAGCGGCGGGACAGCGGGGGGGGGGGTGTTGGGGGGGGACAGCGGCGGGGGCGGGGCGGGGGCGGTACCCGGGGCGCCCAGGCTGCCGCGGGCTTCCTTGCTCCTGTTGTTCTTCTCCTTCTTGAACTTGGTGACCAGGCGGAACTTCCCGCCGCGGCTGCGCTTGCAAGGATCCAGCATCACGCTCTGCGGAGACAGCGCGGCGTCAGCGCGGCCGGGCGGCTACTGCTGGGCCCCGGCCCGCCTCACGGGCCCACTCGGGGCTGACCCCGGCCGCGCAGCCGGCTCTGAGGGCACCCGCCAGTCCCTCCATGGGCCTCTGACCCGCGCACCTCCTGTTCCCCGAGTTTTCTGCCACGGAAGGGCCGCCGACGTGGAGACTGCCCTGAGACCGGCCCGGGCTCGCCGCCGGCCTCCCGAGCGCCAGCAACCCGGGCTCTGGCGCCACCTGTACCCTCCCCCCCACCCCACGGCAGGACGTCACCCTCCAGCCCGCGAAGCCAGCCCCCCGGGCCCTCTGGGGCAGAATGGGGGGACAGGGGGGTCTGCGGGGCTGCCCAGCTTTTGATGAGACGAAAGCACTGGCGCCCTGGACCAGAACCTACCCCGTCCTAGACCAGAACTAGCTTTAACAGCCTCCAGCGCTCAGTGGCTCGGTACTTCAGTAAATTACTGGAAAATTTAAACCAAAAAAAGACCTAAACCTCAATTTTTCAATTTTCAACAGAAATACAACCTGTCATCTACCTAAAATAAAACTCCCCATTTCCGCGGTAAGCGTCTCCCAGCGGGCAGTGCTGACCCAGCGCGGGGGCGGGAGATGCCGGGAGCAGCGGAAGAGAAAGCAATGTCCCGCTTTACGGCATCGAAGAACCACATGAACTGCCCACAACTGTCTCCAGAAAGAACCTGCCTCCCGCACACACCGGCTCCCTGCCAGCGCCACACCTGCAGGAGCGCCAGGCCCGGCCAGCACCGCTCCCTGGTGGCGCAGCAGTTAAGCGCCGCGCTGTGAAGCTGCCCACAGCCTCTGCAGCGCCAGTTCGATCCCGGCCGGCCAGGGAGGTGACCGACATGGCGCGGCAGACCTCTCCTGTCTCGCCCGCTGCTCCCCTCAGCAGTGTACTTTGTCAGTCTGCCTGTTCTGTTCCCCGCTCTGTTTCTGGTGAATCCTCTCACCCTCCCGAGCATCTGCCCTGTACCCCAGTTCGTGTATAAAAATAATTTTTTTAAAAGATTTATTTATTTATTTATTTATTTATACATGCACTGGGTACAGTCAGAAGCCGGGAGGGTGAGAGAATTCACCAGAGCCAGAGCGGGGAGCAGAGCAGGCAGAAGGACCGAAGGACACTGCTGAGGGGAGCAGCGGGAGGCAGGAGAGGTCTGCGCACCATGTGGGACCCTCCTCTGGTGGCCGGGGAGCAGCCGGGGATCAAACCGGCGCCGCAGAGGCTGTGGGCAGCTTCGCAACCCAGCACTCCACCGCTGCGCCACCGGGGAGGCCCTAAAATAAATAAATCTTAAAAGAAAAAAACTTACAAACCAAAAGAAGTGTGTACTCTTTCATACTTCATGCATGTAAATTAAAAATTTGGGGGCAAATCCCTAAAACACTAGACAGCGAGTATGTAGTCAGAGGGGACATGGAATATATTATACGGAAGAAAGAGTCATCGATCAAAAAAGGAAGTTAAAACATGAGGTAAGTAGCACGAAATGAGGTGACTGTACATGCCTAAATATGTCGGTGACCGCGCAGATGTCAACGGACTGAGCCTCCAACTAAAACACAGATTACCAGACTGGAAAAAATCCAAAAATTTAACAATCTGCTATTTATGAGACACTCCAAAAAAGGCTTGAAAGTAAAAGTTATGAGTAGGTAAAATAGGTAACTTGAAAATAAAAGGAATTACGAAAGAATTAACTCAAGGCCACTACATCGTGATAAAATCCACACGCGCCGACACCACCTCAAAACACAGAAAACCACAAAAGGCATCACGCAGACATCCACCTTCCTGCGACATAAATAAAAGAAAACGCCCCGCCTCCGTCAACACTAACGGAAAGATCAAGACAAAAAAACACTGTCTCTGAACACAATGAAATTAAGTTAAAAGTCAACAAAAAGATGAGAAAAATCTCGCAGCACCTGCGTCACCTACTAGCTGCCGCCACGCTCTACAGCTGCCAGCCGTGGGTAACGCGACTGGGAAATCTGACCACGCGATCTCTCTCACTAATTGTCGCGGGTTTAGAATGCCATTTTCGTGCTCGTATTGTCAATGTGGGTGTTTCAGCTGCGCTTCCTTGGACCATCTCGTTTCTCGTAACGGTTCCGCCTAAGCGTCGCGGCGCGCGTGGGACGGGACAAGGGCGCGGCAGGATTTCTTTCCCGCGTGACCCGAGACTGAGCAGGGGAGGCTTCTCTGCGGTCTTGTTTTCACGCTGTTGGCTCCACCTTTCCGAGTCTTTTATCTTCTTTCACGACCGCCTGTCCTTTGTTTTCCTCTTTGCAGTGTCCGCTTCTACCAGAACTTACGCTGGGTCCCTAGAGGCGCGACGCCGCCGCCTTTCTCAAAGTCAATCCTGACGCCTCCTCCCACCGCAGGGGCGCGGGAGCCCACTGTGCCTGTGCCCGCCGCGCCCCAGCCCTGCAGCCCCACGGCCCTGCGCGCGCTCTGAGGACGCAGTCTGAAGTTACGGGGCCACGTTACTGCTTTATCTGCTAAATATTTTGCGTATCGTTATTTTCTCTTCAGTGAAGTTTTCATTACATTTATAATTAGCCATTTAAACAATTTTAATGAGCCTGACCTGGCCTTTCAGCTGAAACGTCCTCATTTTCAGCAGCCGAGCTCTGCTGCGTGGCAGGAAGGCCTCTAAGCCCGCGGCCACGAGGGCTCGGGACTGCGAGAGGCCCCACCTGCTCCACCACTGAGTCTCCTGGGGGACCACAGCTCCGGCCCCGCCTGCCTCAGCGAGACGATGTGACAAGTCGGGGCCTCTCAATACCCGTAAACAAAGTGACCGGTGCAGGCCACGCCGGCACCGTCCCGGTCAGCAGCAAATTCCCAGAAGCTGCCGCTTCTCCACTGCTGTGACCACTGTGCAGCCAATAGCAGGACTGGGCATAGACTGGCCTCACCCACTCCCCTAAACCCTCAGCCATGCCCCGGGGCAAACCCGTCACACCATCTCCCATCTGCTTCCCACCTGCCCAAGCCTCTCTGTCTCGAGAGAAAAGTCCTGTGACGTCAGATCAAGGTCTTCGAGCCTGACGCCATCTTAGCCCCATGCTCACAGAGCTGGGGCCCCGGGCCGAGAGCAGCGCCCATGCAGGGGTGCCCACATACCTCTTCCTCACCGGGCTCCAGGGACTGGCCCAGCCAGGGCGTGTCCGCCAGCTTCCTGAGCTGTCGGTCCATCTCAGCCAGCGCGGCCCCAAGACGCTCCTTCTGAGGCGGGTCCAACTGCTGTACCGGGCAGGGGGAGAGGAAGGCGGGTTAAGAGCTGAGGGGAGCCAGGCAGTGAGCTCCCCCGTGCAGGGCCCATCACTGCCCGCTGGCCCTGAGTCTCAGACAGCGAGGAGCGATGCTCTGGCCAGGCTGAGGACCAGACTCAGCCTCCCCTCTGAGCAGTGAATGGAGAGCAAACTCCTTGTCAATAATGGGATGAACCACACCTGTCTGCAAATCACGCTGGCGGTGCTGACACTTCACTAGCCTCAGTTTACCCTGGGCCCCCGTTAGGAAGGGGTCTGCCGTGCCCACCCACACCAGGGAGCAGGGTGTGCTGGGAGGCAGCCACACCAGCAGTGCAACCTCTTGGGGGCCAACACTGGATCGCTGACCGGAGAGCCCAGAAACCAGGCTGGGCGGTAGAGGCCACTGTGCTCTTGCCAGTCTCCTCTTCCCATGGCGCCCCACGTCCTCGTTTGCCACAAGAAGCTTGGCCAGGCCACTTCCACCTGCTGCCCACGCAGCTCCCCCAGGGCAGACTCAGCCCAGGCCCGCAGGCTGCAGCCCCGCGCGGGTCCATCTGGCCAGGGGCCCAGCGCCAACCAGTCGGACCAGCTGCAACACCGAGTCTGACCCGCGAGGGCCCGGCTGGGAGGGTGCCGCTTACCAGGGCCACCCTGCCTGCCAGCAGCAGCTCCGTCTCGCTGCGCAGAGCCTTCATGTTGTTCACCATCTCCAGGACAAAGCTGCAGTGGAGTCCCTGGGAGGAAACAGAGCAGACACCATGCAGGAGACGCCCAGTCCCACCAGCCTGGGGAGCAAGACTGGAAAGGCGCAGGCACCTCCGTGGTCCGGGGCCGGCCGTACACTCGGTCCATGGACTTAGAGCTGGCGTTGACGGCGTGGGCCAGTTCCTGCTCCATGTCATGGTGGGACTGGGCGATCTCCCGGATACTGGAGAGAAGAGAAACACGCCGTGTCAGCACAGAAGGGGCAGCCCACACACCGACTCCGGCCACTGCTTGGCACAGGACCCCCGACACAGGCTCGCCCCGCTGATCGATCAGGTGCCGACCGGCACACAGAGAGCTCAGACCTCAGGACTCGGCCAGGAGCAGCGCCCCCAACAAGGCTCAGACCTCACACAGGACAAGCGGCGGCCCCAGATGCCATGCAGAGCCCCGGGCCCTCCCTGGAAGGGGACAGTGCCAGCTCCACACGGTCTAGAAAGGACAGTGCTGGCTTAGCCAATGGCTCAGACTGGGGGGGCACAGCCCAAGCAGCTGCCCCACCGGAGGGGGCCACTAGGGCCGAGGGAGTGGCAGGCCAGAGGCTGGTGGGTAGGCGAGCTGTGGAGCCACCTGTCCTGACCCTGGAAACCCTGAACAAGGCCATGGCACAGCCCTCCAGGCCAGCCCCAAGGCTGCAAGGTGAGGACGGCACAGGAGACGGGGTAGGAACGGGAGCCACGCAAGTGAAGCTGTCAGCCCAGGTAGGTGAGAGCTGGTCGGGCCCACGGGGGCAGAGACATGGGGCAGGAGCCTGAGTCAGCACACAGGCCCCTGCCCAGGGAGGGTGGAGCCAGGGTAGACGCTCAGAGCCACAAAGGCCAGGAGAGCTGCCAATCTCCACCCCGGAGCAGGAGCCCAGGCAAGGGGTAAGGACCGCCTGGAGGGCCCCAGGGGGCGGTGCTGGGGTGGTGGGAGGGAGGGGGCAGAGAAGGAGGAAGCCAGGAGGACAAGAGCCATGCCAGAGCGGGCAGGCGGGCTTGGGAGAACAGAGGCAGGGAAGGGACGAGGGACAGAGCTGAGGCGGCTGAAGGGGACAGCGGAGGTGGCGCTACCAGGCACAGGTCACCACATGGGGTGACACTGGGAGTGAGGAGCCCAGGAGAAGGGACGGGTGGGGGCCGAGCCCCAGGGCCCCCAGGTCGCCTCTGCTCCCCAGGACAGGTGCCGCACCTGAGTGGCAGCTCTCAGGAAGCCAGGCGGGCAGGATGCCCCGCGGGTCCCGAACACGTGGCGTCTACCCTGCCCTGACACAAGCGCCGCGCGGCCTCTGACAAGCAGGGTGAGGCCAGGGCTGCGCAAGCCCAAGGCGGCAGCCCGCACACCAGGTCGGACGGAGGACTCGCCACGCCCAGGAGGCTGGCTGCAGGACCCACCTGTGGATGAGGGCGCCAGCCGCCTGCCCAAACTGCTCCATCTGGGTGGCCTCCTCCTCAGACAGGATCTCCGGGTGCAGGGAGAAGGTCGGGGGGCGCGGCAGGTCACACTTCTGCTTGTCCTCCCAGGACTTGAGGGTGTTCTCAAAGGCCTGGGGCAAAGCACCCAGAGTCACACGCCAGCACCCTCCTGAGAGGCGCATGGTCTGACCAGCACCCGCTCCCAGGCTGACACCCCGACAGCCGAGCAGCGGTAAAGGGAGAGACCCCACTGGGCTGGGCAGGAGAATGGTCCCAGAACTCACTACCCCATTCACTTTATGGGTGAATAAAAAACCCTGGACCCCAGCCTCCTGCAGGGGTGCAGGTACAGGTGCCCGCACAAAGGACCCGCCCTTACCCTGTCCCTGGTGAGGGTCTGCGCCCGGTTCTTGTGGACGATCCGAATGTACCCCGGGGGCTGGATCCAGGCCTCCCCGTCCACCTGCACAGGGACGCCCTCGTCCCCCAGGATGGAAATCTTCACCGTGCGACACTGAGCAGACAGCACACAGGGTCACTCGTGTGCAGCTGACATGGGGATCACGCCCACAGCCGGCCACCGCACCCCACGGTGCCCATGGCCTGTCCCAGCCCCCCAAGCCTCCTGCACCCAGCACTGGATCTGGAATCACACGAGCCAGGCCCGGTGGGAACTCGTGACCACTGAGGGCCCGGGGCTGGGGCCACACGTGACAGGCACCCAGTGCGTGGCCAGCGGTTCCTGCTGCTCGGAACCAAGCCCGGCTGAGGAATCCGCTCACGCTCCGCAGCAGCTCAGGCAGGGGCGGATGCAGGAGAGGACGAGAAGGCTCCACGCCCCCGGTCTCCTGGCTGAAGCACACCCTCTCCCATGCACACGGCCCCTTCCCGACCCCTCGCCAGAACCCACAACCGCAGCCCGCCCCGCCCCCGCAGCGGGGCAAGAAGACAGGCGCAAGCACCTCTCCTGGCCGGACACACACCCGCCTTCCCCATGCTCAGGCTGCTGCCCCAGCCTGGCCCCCTCCATCTCAGCAGGGGACAGGGCGACACCCACAGAGTCAGGGCCGGGGCTGAGGAGGGAACAAGTGGCCCGACTTTGAAGGCACACCTGCCGGCTGTCAGACGCGGCGGGTGACCCTGAGCAGCCGCGGGTGGCCCCAGGGAGCACCCACCTCCTTGTCTGCGCACACCAGTGGAGGGAGCTCACCGAGGGGAACACAGGCCCAGCCCCTCCCACCCCCAGGGTCACCTGGTGGCCAGTACCTGGGCAATGCGGTGATGCTGCAGCTTGATGACGCGAGACACGGCCATCTGCATGCTGCCGAACACGGCCACCACCTCCAGGATCTTGTCATCGAAGGACGGCGCTGTGAAGGTCTGAAAGGCCGAGTCACAGCTGACTGCCGCCCCCACCTCCGAGGGCTGCCCCCTTCTTGCTCAGGGGCCGCCTCCCACCTGAAGTTACTGATCCTGATGCCAGCCCCTGGGGTGAGACCCCAGGCCTCGGCTCGCGGGCACGTGCCCGGGTCTCCCTCCTCCGTCTGCAGTCTCCCCAAGGCACCCCTAGCTGACGGACGTGCAGCCCCAGCACGATCTCCGCACAGGTCCAGCGAGGGGCAGCTGAACTCCTCCAACAGCTGCTGTGTGCTGAGGGAGCCCCGCCAGCCCCAGCCCTGGCTCGGTGTCCCCACCCAGTGCTGGCTTCCCAGCACCCACTGGCACCCTGCCGTCACACTACTTCCTTCTGCCCAGGACACCACCCTCACACCCCCCCATCACCTGACCTGCAACCTGAAGGTGTTCAGGTCTCAGTCGAGACGTCCCTTCCTCCCGGAAGCCTTCCTAGACCACCCCAGCCAGGGCTGGACCCGGTTTCTGCACCACACCCAGTCTGCTCAGCTCCCTCTTCCGCGTGGGGCGCTCTGTCCTATTCTCCAGTGCACCCACACTCCCGCTCGCCCCTCCCCCCCCCACCCTGTGCATCACTGACTGCACCCGGAGCGCGCCAGGTGCGGCTGAAGCTCCGTGAGGGATGCTGCCCTGGCCGCCCCGCCCCCGCCGCCTGGCACCCCCACGTACATCGTCTTCTTTGGTGCCTCCCCAGAAGTTGGTGCCTCCAGCATAGCTGGGAATGTTGAGGACTGCAATTCCCTGGAGACTGGGGAGCGGGATAGGCCGCCCGTCACACTGAGCAGAGGAGAGAGGGCGGGCAGAGAAGAGCAATGAATGGCTCTCCCCTCCCCCTCCCCCCACAACGGGGTGGGGAGGCCGCCTGGGCCAGGAGGAGTGTGGGGTGCGGGTGCCCGCTCACCTCCAGCAGGACCTTCTGCTCCAGGTTCTTGTACGTTCTGTGCAGCAGCTCCTTGGTCCCCAGCACGCCGTACCACATCATGTTCTTGGTTCGACTCCTAGAGACGGAAGCAGGGACCGAGGTGGGGCTCGGCTCTCTGCGGGCCCAAGTGCAGGGAGGGCGACGGAGCACAGAGGGCGCCACCCGTGTGGAGAACGGTCCTCGTGCTAGAAAGCAACCTTCCCCAGAAAGTAACTGTACTCTGCAGAGCCAAAACATTAGGACGTAGAACCTCATGGAATTTTTTTAAATCCTGGCTCCTTTTCTGGCTTGCAGAGACCACGGGGACATCGGCCAAGCGGCCCACGTCTGCAGGTCTGTCCACACGGAAAGACACAGCGGACCCTGGTCATTTCAGGCGAAGCAGCTGATTGTGCCCCTCACGGGCACCGAGCCTGCCCCGCTGTGTCCAACAGGTGGCGAGTCTCCCATCAGAGGCAGGCAACTTGGCACGGCTCCCGCTGCCCCCTCGGGCCAGGTCTGCAGGCGCGGGACTCCCTCAATCCCTCCCCCGCCCCAAGCTCCTGGTACAAAGACAGCATCACGCCAGGGGCAGGGCCCTGCACAGGCTGCAGCCGCCCCCTCCTCGCCCACCGCCCTGGACGGCATCTGCACGAAGGCACGACACAAACAGCCTGAGCGAGCGCCACGTGCGGTGGCAGGGCCACCCTGCCTTGCACCCGAGCGCTCCGAGGCCAAGCTGGAGCCAGCGTCCCAGCAATCCCCAGTCACCCTGAGCTCAGGCACTTCCCAGGTGGACTCCCTCCCCTCCACTGCCCTGGGTGTTTCAGACCCGCCCTGGGGCTCCTCCCACGTGGGAGCTGACCTCTCGCCCTCCAGAAGACACTGGGGCTACACTGCTGTGTCCCTCCCGGGGAGGAGGGGAGCTTCTACTCAATACGGGGCAGCCCCTTCCTTTCCGCCATCCCACCCCAGACCCAGAGGAGCAAGCAGGTGGTGAGTGCGGGGGAGAAGGGAACATCCCCTGGAAGTCCTCAGGGTGGCCACAGAGGGCGTGTCGTGGAGGCGGGCCCGCCCTACTGTGAAGGCACAGGACCCCGTGGAGACCCGCCTACACCGGGCTGGCACCCAGGAGTCTACACAGCGAGGTCTCAGCGCACGGCCACCTGCCCCACAGCAGGCCCCAGGCATTGGCTTCCCAGAGCGCACCTGGCAGACTAAGGCATGGCCCCCTCCTCCAGGCTGGCCTCCTGCACGAGCCCTCCGCATTCTCAGCGCAGGCGCTTGGGGTCCATGCCCCTGCCCAGCACCCTGCTCAGTGCCCCACTCCTGAGGGCAGCGCTCCCTGCGGAAGGAAAAAGGGGGAGCAGGCCATGGACGGGAGGCCGACACCTACCTGCACTTCTCGGGGTGCTCATCCCGCTTGTTGTTGAAGTCCAGAGAGATCTTGGCGTCCAAGCCGATGCCGAAGTAGTTGTTCATGACGCACCGCTCCGTGTAGCGCTCGCTGCGAAGGGCGGGAGGTCAGGCTGTAGCTGTGTCCCCGAGGCTGCCGCAGGCAGGACTGGGCCAGCCGCTTAGGGGTTTTCTGCTAACAGCTTTCATGAAGACGTGACTTACGCACCACGTACGCAACGCAGTGATTTAAAACGTACAACTTTTAACCGCGCAAGAGTTAACTTTTAAACGCACAATGGTAACCGTCACCAGTCGTTTCAGAGCATCTCATGACCCCAAAGAAAGCCCACCCCCTTCCACCGCCAGCCCCCGTCCGCTGGCCTCGCCTGTCTGCGTGGGCCCCGGCTCTGGCTCGGGCGGGCTCACCACCGCACTCCCCGCCCCCAGGGGCCGGTCGCACGCCATGGTGGGGCCACACCGCCTCCTGCTGGCTGCTTCGCTCCTGGAGCTGTGCACAGTGGGCCCCACGCCCATGGACAAGCCCCCAGGAGGCCGATGCTGGGCCACGCGTGACTTGAGGCTCGGACAGCCGCGCTGCCCTCACCACGCCAGCCATGCTGACCCTGCACCACGTCACCCGGACACACACGCTCAACAATAATCTCAGAACATGCCCCCAAACATCCTTAGACCCCATCGAAGCAAACCTGAAGACGTCTGCCCAGCCCCTCCCCCGCACCCACTGCTATAAGATGCTCACTGAGCTTCTGGCCAGGCCAGCAGAGCCCTGCTGCTGCCACTGCCCCCGCCCGCCCTCGCCCCCCACTGCAGGATCCAGACTCCTTTCCTGGGCCACTGGGGTCCCAGCGGGCTCCTGTGTCTGGCTCCCCTCCAGAGCGGGTAGGTAAAGGGAGGAAGCAGCATGAACAAGCGTGTCCCTGACCCGAGGGAGGTCTCCACAGGAACTCCGCTCGACTCCACGGCCCCACGTCTGCCCCTCTGGGCGGGAGGCTGTGGCGGCCTGGCCCGATCCCCTCGGGAACATCTACTCTACCCAAGGGCTGAGCGAGCACAGAGCTGGGGATGCAACTGTTCTGTGTTCACAGGTCGTAGAAAAGAGGCGGCTCCGGCCCAGAAAAACAGCCCAGGGAAGGGCAGCAGGGTGGACGGAGGGGGCGCAGGGGCGGGGAGGCCCAGTGCGGGCAGAGTGAGCAGAGCCCCGGAGCCTCAGCGATGAGCGCCCCACTCTGGGGGCAGGGAACCAGCAGTGGTTCCCAGGTACAGGACGGCCCCCTGCGGGGGGTGGAGAGAGACCAACAGCCTCGGCCCCGAGGGGGGCTTCGGGGACCTCAGACTGTCATGGAGAGGAGATCGTCACGAAAGTGGGGACTCTGGTCACCCACAGACAATGCCCAGTGACTGATCATTATTTCTTTTGAACCCAATGGAACCCCAGAAAAAGACTATCTCCTAAGGCTGTACCCCAGGTCTTTGCCACCACAGAGATGGGGAAAAATGAAACAAGGGGGGGGATTGATAGAGAGAACTCTCCATTAAAAGGGGAGTTCCATGGCCCGCGCCCCACGTAATGAAGGGGGAGCTGAGCGGGAGGGGAGCCGGAGCAGACGAGAGGCCTTGGAGGAGGCGCGGGGCACGGAAACGGGTGATGAAGTCTGCTGGCTTTGCAGCGTGGACTTCGCCGGGGACGTGGGACAGGAGACACGGAGAGCAGAGACACGGAGAGACGCATGGGGGCTGACAACGGCAGCCTTCACCTTGCTGACTTTGCTCCCTTCCTTCCAGACCTGCCCGGCCCCTCCTGCCCCTTTCCTGTGGCTCCCACCACAAGGGCCTCAGCCTCCGCTGGGCCAAGCCTGTTTGGCAAGGGGACGGGGAACTCCGGGCATGCCGTGTCTCAGTGGGAAAGTGCTCTTCCTCCTCTCCCCTCTCCGTGCACGCTGTTCCATCGAAGACCTCACGCGCTGAGAGCCCTGACATGGGGGGTCGCAGAACCCCTACAGAGCGTGCAGGCCTGGGAAATCTTGGGGTCCCCCTCAGTCTGCATGCTAACGAGATGACGGGGACAAACAGAACATTAAGTCCAGGAGTGCCCGCGGGTGCTGCTCCTGAAAGATGGTGGGTACTGGTCTTGCTGAAGAAATGATGCAGTGGGCCGGGACTACCACCCCAGGTGGACCAAGGGCGCACGGGCAGGCAAGGCCAGGGCAGCAAGGCACCGGCCCGAGGCCTCCGCTACACACCACGCACGTGGTGGGCAACTCTGAACCCCTAGCCACCAGCTCTGCAGAACTGACTCTCTGCCAGCAGAAAGAAAGACCCAGAAGGATGGGCTTTCAAAGCGTGGTTTGTCTCCACACAGGCCTCTCACACACAAGAACATACTCCTCTGAACTCGCACTCACGTCCTTGAGGCTGCAGACGCCACGGAGGCAGCACCGAGCACCAGGCTGCCCTGCTCCGGGCCCAAGCCCAGGGCAGCGGGGACCTGGAATCCACAGACCTGTGGCACAACCAGGGCACAGCGGCAAGAGGCGCCAACTGGCCGGCCACAGACGCTGCAGGTGACACAAAGGACGAGCATGAAGCCACAGCCCCGCTGGGCCCGCCAGGACCTCAGAGCAGCAGACCACCTCACGCGGGACCACCAGAGCCCGGCACCCCCTGCAGCCACACGCGTCAGCTGAGGCCTCCCGAGTCCCAGGTTTTCCTCATCAGTCAATGCCAGCTGGACAAGGACACCCTCGTGGACAGTCCGGAACCTCGCTGGAAAACCCAAAACACCTCTGCGCCAGCATCCCCTTTACAGAGGCCGCGGGTCACCTGGATACTCACAGGTTCTCCGGTTCCGAGTTAAAGGGGTCAGCGTTAATTAACAAGCGGCTGATGACGGAGCCTCCAGGCAAGGACCCGGACATCCCGGCCCGCACGGCTGAAAGGAGAGGAGACCTGGTCAGGACCAGCGAGGAGACGCGTCTGCGGGGCCGGACGATGCTCTGCGGGACACTGCTGTGACAACTGAACCGTACGTGATGCCATCAAGTGAAACGGCGCAACCATGTCCAGGTTCTGCTGACCCGCTGGGGCCAGAAATCAGCATCGTGATTCCACAGTCGTGAACAAAGTAAGCGGAAAGCAGTACCGAAGAGACGCGCTAAAGAAACGGCTCTACGGACAGCTCCCAGCAAGTGGAGAGGAAACCACGTCGGAGGCACAAGCTCACAGAGCTCAACTGCACAGCATCTTAAGGCGGAATTCAGGGGAAGCAGTTAAGTATCAGGAAACACTCGGGGGGCCTGAACCCTCATGGCACCCGCACTTATTTAAAATGTACCTGTCATGAACACTAAGGCAGACGGAATCCTGCCTTCCATCACTCCACCAATCCCTCCTCCAATAAGCTTTCTGTCACTGACTGACTAAATATGTCCTATTGGCCTCATTTTCCAAGAGCTTCTGGAATGTTCTGTCAGTCCACTGAGATATGCCTAGAAACTGCCAAATGGCTGGCGGGAGCAGACCCAGGAGACCTGCAATCCACTGAAGATGGCTGAGGGGGGCAATTCTGAGCCTTCGTGCCACTCCACACACCCACACCCCCCCACCACCACCACCCCAGAAGTCACAGGAGCTGCCTGACTTCGTGGGGCAGCCCAAAAGTGAATGAGGAGGGCGGCTTGGCATCCCTCCCAGGGCTGGCTGTCCCCCACAATCACGGTGCAAAGAGTGGGTCCCCCACCAGCCTACCCAACCCGCTCAAGGACCGCCTCCCCCGCGACACCTTTCCAGGCCCCTGGGAGGCGACGTGCGTCTGCTCTTTTGTGGGCACTTTTCATACCCGAGAGGACGTGGCAGTTCAGTCTCTTTCCAAGGACCTGAGCTCCAGGAGGGCAGAGAACAGTCCCACCCATCCCCCAGACCCAGTGTCCAGAGGGGCCTCTGGGTCTCAGGTGGGCACCCGCCTGCGCCCCGCCCGCCGCCAGCTGGGCCACACTCACTGGGGAACAGGATCTTGGTGTTCAGCGCCGGCAGGCCGTCACGGCTTCCCGACGTGGGAGGGAGGGAGGCAGAGCTGCCCAAGGACAAACTCCCCTTGCCGATCAGCTTCTCACACGGGGCCTTGGCCACTGCGAACAGAGAGGAAGCTGCAAGGGGGACATGGCAGAAACAGCAGCGCCTCCAGAGAAGAGCAGGCGGAAGGGCCGCAGGGCTGGGAGGAGAGGGAGGGACCAGGCTGAGCAGGAGGGAGGGCCACACAGCTTGGACCCCCTGTAGAGGGCAACCCAGGCCGAGGTGGGGGCACCGCCAATCACAGGCAGGACTGTGGGGGCCCAAGCATGGGCAGAGTCCTGAGCCGTAGAGATGGTGAAGACACCGCCTGGCGGCTTGTTCATGCCGGGCTCAGAGGAGCACGCCACGTCGGGGGCACGTACTAGGGGTCTGTTCCAGGACAGAAGGGACCCTCAGCAGGTGACCAGCCAGAGGTGGCACCCGGGGCGGGGGCGTGCACAGGGAGGGCTGAGGAGAGCACACCCCTCCAGTTACCAGGCCCTGAGGGCCTGCCAGGCAGCCGCACACAGGCCCTCCACGAGGCGCCTCTAAGGCCACGAGGCCAAAGCAACCAGGAGGGGGCGTCCCGCAAGCTGGCTTCCGCTGCCGCGGGCTGAGCTACCTTTGCGGAGGCTCCTGGCCTTGGCAGCACCACAGCTCTCGCTGGCACACGTTCTGTCGTCCGGCTTCAGGTCTTTCTTCTCCGCTGACTCCGCGAGGCCGAGGACAAAGCCCTGCTGTTCTTGGGTCTGGGCGTTCTGCTCATCGACGGCTACAAGGGCAGAGCGACCCTGAGCGGTGGGCATCTCACCCACAGGCGCACCAGGGGCTCCTGCCCACAGAGCCTCCACCCGCAGGGGCCGTCCTCCCCGTGTCCTCAAGGAGGTGCGCGCCTGCACACCGTGACAACCGCGGCCTGGGCTCGTGCCCAGGTGGGGAGGGGAGGATGGAGAGGCTGGGGACAGGGGGGAGCGGAGGGGAAGGGAGGAGGGCCCCTGGAGGCCGAGAGAAGGGGGACAGTGGAGGTGGAAGGTCGTAGGCCCAGGACCTCACTGAGGGAAGCAGCAGGGCCGGGGGCTCAGAGTGGAAAGGCAAGGCTGGGCAGGGCCTGCAGTGAGTGGAAAGGGTAAGAAATGATTTCCAGGGCCACGAGAAAGAGCCAATACAAGAGATTGCTGAGGGGAGCTTGGGGCACTAGAGGCCACAAGGTTCACGGGTCAATGTGGTTTCTCAGTATTCTCTTCGAAGCTTGGTTAAACCAAGTCTAGAAAGTGGGGGCGAGCCTTTCGTCCTACATGGCCTAACTGCTGTGTAGGCTGGTCTCACCAACGGTCCGCTGTGGCCACCTGGACAGCAGGCGGAGGAGCTGTCCTGCCTTGGACCCCATGGGCTGGACGCGTCTCCGATCGCCTCTGCCAGCTCACCAGCCTCCGCCCCTCAGGCAGCACCGTGCCTGGTCCGCACCCACCTCACTAGCCCAGAGCCTGCCTCTCCTGATACAGGGCCTTCCTCTCCGGGTGTCCTCACTGCACCTCAGTCCCAAGTGCCAGGCAGGGCAGCCCCACCTCTAACCCAACAAGGCCACACACCATGCTCCTGCCAGGCCCTGCCCGCCACCTGACAGTTTCCACCTGAAGACCCTGCGGGGAGCAGGTCCCCCAGCCTCGGGCTGGTTCCCCAGCATGGGCCCAGAGGCACATGCTCTCCAGCGGGGCCCCTCTCCACCCTGCCTCCACACTCTGGAACCCCAGGCACCCCTCCCCGGGCCCATGGGGCAGCAGCGTCGCATCAGACATGATCACGGGCACCATGGAGATGAGAGCCCGGTGTGTGCCCAGGGGGAAGGCAACCAGGCGTCAGGCGTCCAGAAGTAAACTGGACAGGCCGCAAGTCACCGGACCGCCTGGCTCTGGCCCACAAGGGTGTCCCGTCTGCAGTCACCCAGTTCAGGGGAGCCGGAGCCCGGCGCACGCAGCCGCACGAGCCCCGCTACCTTTCTCCGTGTGCTCGATGACCTGGCGGATGGCCTTCTTCAGGCTGTTGGCTCTCAGCATGAGCTGCTCCCGGGGCCGGAAGATCTGAGGTCGGGCCGGGCAGGCCGAGCCCACGGCGCGGTCCCCGGGGGCGCTGCAGCCTCCGCCCCCGCCATCCCCGTCTTCCGCCTCCTCAGCAATGGTGGGGGGCGGGGTGGGCAGCGAGGACGTGGCCTGGGACTCATCATCCAAGGTCTTGAGGAGTGAGTCCAGCTTCTCCTTCAGGACTGAACACTGCACAGGAAACACAGGGAATGGAGCAGGTGCCTCTGCGTCCAGACCCCTCGCCCCGGGGCCCAGGGCACGGACCTTCTTGGCCATGACCTCCGACTCCTCCGAGCTCTCCGTCGTCTTCTCGTAGGCCTTCCCCACCCGAGCCACGAAGTCCTTCACGGTCTCACAGAGGACTCTGCGGGAGGAAATGCAGAAGGAGACTTCTAGAGCCAGTCCTGGCTGGACACTGGCCGCCCACGCGGGAACCCCTGGCCCGGCTGGGCGCTCACTTGGCCGAGGAGATCACCACCGAGTGCTGGTCGGAGGTCAGGATCTTGGAAAGATGGGCGGCAACCGAGTCTTCGTAGAAGAGAATTTGCTGCACCTATAACCACCCCAAACAAGTGGGGCAGCTGTCAATCTAGGCCTGAAGGGCTGTGAGAGGCCTCCAGGACTGCCACGCCCTGAGGTGTCCCCAGAACCCGCTCATCCGCCGCACACGCTTATCTGGAGCTGAGCATTTCAAAGCAGCACCCAGCTTCGACGGCCCTTTCGGGCAGCTCCCACTCTCCAGCCTGAGCTGGACTCAGTGCTGGCAACTGCCGTCCCCACTCCCGCGCCTGAACGTGGCTCGATCCAGCCACAGCCCTAGACCCTCCTCCTCCTCTCCACATGGACCCTGCCCTCCGCAGTCCCCCTGCCCCTCTCCTCAGGTCCTGGCGAGTGGTCAGTGAACTCGATCAGCTGGAAGGCCTCAGTACAGACCTCTGCAGGCAGGCTCTCTCTCTCCCAGGGCACACGGACCAGCCTCCGCTCGCGGGCCTGGGAGCTGTCGTTTGCCAACCACCACCCCGGCCCACTTCCTTGACCCTCCTCCTGCTCAGCAACGGTGGCTCACCCAGCAGGACGAGCTCTGTGCCCAGCGCCAGGCCACACACCCACAGAACACAGATTCACCCCTGGGCCTTGAGGGTACCAGGGGAGGTAGGGCGGGCAACAGGCACTACCGCGGAGGAATGGGGTCTAGAGCCAGAGCCAGGGGGTGGTGGCAGCAGGGGGCCTGCAGGCCTGCCCTACATACCCGTGCAGGGGTAGCTGAGGAGCAGAGAACGGTGTGCACCTAGAAACCAGGAAGGACCCCAAATCCTGGGGCAGCACCAGGATGCCCCAGACCACCCCAAAGCCCACGAGGTCGTCGAGAGTCCACCAGTCTCCACTCAGCCTTGGTCTGCCTCGGCAGGTCTCGCCTGCAGCGGGGGGGGCTCGAGGAGTGGCTCACCACCAAGGACGGGGAGGGGAAATACCTCGGAGCCCTCGCTCAAATCTTCAGTGACGGTGGAGGACGAGGCCTGCCGAGGGAGCTTGGTCTCGTATGCCATGACGCTCCACCTGCACACACCAAGGTGGCTGAGTCAGCGCTGCCACCAGGCCCTGCACCCTCCCACCCGAGACCGGATCTCCCGACCACGCCACCCGTCTGCCAGCCCTCTCTCTGCCTTGCCCCTGCCCCGCAGTTTGGCTCCTCTCTGACAACAAGCAGCACCACTAACAGGACACTCAGCTCGCTGGGGAGGGGCAGGCATCCCCCAACGCTGCATCCCGGCGGCCCAGGTGGATGCTCCACCAGCAGCCAGCTCCGGGGCCCCGCAGTGACCAGCACCAAAGGCAGTCACCTCCCTCCAAGGGGAAGAACAGCTGGGGCAGCGGGCAGAGCAGGGTCCTGCTGCACAGCCTCACGCTGCACGGCAGGCATATTCCAAGGCTGGCACACGTGTGCCCAGAACAAGGAGCAGCTCTGCCAAAGCACCTTGATACCCAGCCCACCTGCAGCCTTCTGGGAACAGAACACGGGGCGTCAGGCTGGTCCTCAAGGGACAGGGCCTGTGGCGGTCATCAGAGGAGGCCAAAGGTGGCACGGCTACCTTCTCTAGTGGCCCCAGAGACCTGGACACCCGCAGAACCCGGCCTGTTTGGGTTTATCATTATCATAGCCTGATCAGAAGTTAGAGACTGCCGCCAAGAAAAGGAACTCCTGGCCAAGTCAAAATGTTCCAAGTGATTCCAGGGGGACCCCGGTCTCCAGGGCTTTGGGCCGGGAGCATCTGGTCAAGGAGAGCTGTGGCAGAAGTGTGCAGGGGGTGCTGGCCACTCACCTGTCCAGCATCTTGGTACTGGCTCTCTCCAGCTTCTCCAAGATCTGAGGGAGCTGGGTGTCGTCATCGCAGGCCGAGCCCCAGCCCAGCACACGGGCTAGGTCGTTCCCAGTGCCCAGGGGCAACACTCCCAGCTGGCACTGACGGGCAGAGGGGAAGGCATGGCATTAGCCACCACTGGTCACCACGCAGCAGCAGAGGGGCCGGAGAGCTGACCTAACGCAGCGCGGATCTCACAGCCCAAGCCGGCCACTGTCCTGCTGCCCCAGCCCTTCCCCCGCAGGCAGGTTTGCATCTGCTCCACATCTTGACCATCAGTCCTCTGGGACTCTCTGATCTGCGTCTCCAAAATCCTGCTCACTTCCAGGCCCACAGCCACACACCTGGTCCTAAACCCCGAACCCCCGTCTCCCCAGTCATGACAACCCCTTTCCCACGAAGGAGCCGAGCCCATCTTCCCAAACCGTCACCCGTCACTAGAGTTGTTTCACTCCCCTCAACACGTCCTGGGGGGTTTCCTGTCCTTGCAAGACAGCTGCCGGGACACCCGCCATCTAGCCACCCAAGGGCTCAAACATGAGTTTGTGGGGAGGGTCAGCATCTCCGTGGGACACCCACCCAGCCAGCAGGGAGGCCAGGAGAGCGAGGCGGATACTGGGCAGAAAGCACCACCTCCCGCAGGTGAGGCAAGGACACGAAGCCCGGGTCCAGGCAGAGAGCAGCCAGTGCTGGCCTCCTGGAGCCCAAGGGGAAAGGGCCGCAGGTGGGGCTGTGACACACCACCACCCAGAAAGGAGGGTGTCCGGAGGGAGGAAGCCAGGCCCATCAGGAGGAGCCCAAGTGGAGGCTCTGGCAAACCACGTAATGAAGTCTGGACTTTATCCTAAAGTCAGGAGCCGCCAAGGACAGCCGGGCGTGCAGGGGATGCACAGGTGGAGCTGCCACAGGAAAGGGTCCCAAAAGGAGTGGACAGAGGCCGGGGCCAGCCACACGGTGTGGTCTGGACAATTAACCAGAAATGGGGGGGAGGCCGAGGAGCACCAAGAACAACTGCAGGTATCTCTGTTGGACAACTGGGCGGGTGGGGCAATGGGCAGGGAGCTGAGCAGTGCACTCAGTGCTGGAAAGGCCAGGCCGCAGGGCCTGGAGGCATTGAGGAGAGGCCAGGGGCAGCCACACCTCTGTCCCACGGCTCAAAGAGACCTCGCAGGGGTCCCCAGATAGAGATGGCAGCAAAAGCCAGTCTAAGAGGGCTGGAGGAAGAATGTGACAAAGAGGGGGGCCCTGGCATGGTTGGGGGGGGGGAGGAGGAAGGGGCAGCCAGCAGACCTGGTGCCACAGAAAGCCAAAGGAGAGAAACCTCCCTGAGCTCAGCAGCAGGTGATAAGGAGCTTGTGAATAATCCTAGAGGCAACAAAACCTGTACCAGAACTCAGTGTCCTGCTCGGTCTCGCCACTAGGGGGCAGTGCACACCCTCCTGAGCACAGGGGCCCTTCAGCCCCGCCACCCGCCACCTCACCCCTGCCCAGAGCGGGACAACAGGGCGTCCACCCCACCTACTGTGTCCACTGCCACTAACAGGGCTTGGAGAGAGAATGAACTCTCTGGAAACCAGACTCAGGTCAGGCTGAGGGTTTTGGAAGAAAAAATAGTACCCTAAAAAGACCGGCCGAAAAAATATGCCCAAGAGATTCACTTAAAAGTTCAAAGTTAACTGGGATGCTTGACCTCACCAGTAGCTAAATAAAAATAAAACATACTTTTTGGGGCCCACATACATGGGCCTGAAGTAAAGAACAAAATGGACAGAGTAGGGGGAGGAGTTTTACGCCACATCAGAAAGGTCCATCAGCACAGCTGCGGGGAGCAGTTGGCACATTCGCCACTTCAATGGGGAGCCCCAGAGGCAGCGTCAGGGTGTGCCGGGCTTCCGGGGACAGCCTGCGGGGGACCTCGAGGCACAAGGACCGTGCAGCCCACAGGAGGCACCACCCGCACCCACCCACACTGGCTCCGGACGAGTCCACCATGGACTAGCAGGACCAAGAGTCACGTGGTGGACGAGGTCGTGAAATGAAAGCCATGTGGTGCGTTACCCCACGCGCATATGACAGTGAGGGTCTAAACAGTGACAGCAATCCATGGGGGGAGTGAAAAAATTCAATGATTACTTTTTAAATGACCAGGAAATTATCTTACAATACAAGGACTGAGTCAAATAGACCCTAATAGACCCCTTGAGGTGCAAATCCATTTCTGTCCCTCCCCAAAGCAGGAGGCGCCAGGCAGTGGCTTCTATGGTCACCCCACGAAGAGTTGGCAGGGGTGCAAGCAGGAGGGAAGCCCCCATGAGACCAGCTTCCCACCAGAACCCTTGGTTCTGGAAAGCTCTTTTTTAGCTCCCTTCACTTAGGAGCCTCTGGGCCCCACGACGCCATCGAGCCACCTGCTCTTCCCTACAATCCCCAACTGGTCCTCAGGGTAGGGGAGGGGGGAACTCCAGGGGACGAGGATTCCCAGGGACAAGGAAACCACAATCCTGACGGGCAGTACTCCCCATGGCCCAGGACCCCACACCCCAGTACCTGCTTGTGAAGGTTCAGGCTGTCAATTTCAGAGAGGACCCAGCCAACACTGCCATCCCCACCACAAACCAGAATCCGGAAGGTGTCGAACTTCTGGAACAGGCGTAAGCTGCAGAGGAAAGACAACGTTGGCCAAGAAAATACCTTCTCAAGGACCACTGATGGCCAGGCCCGTCTGTACTCCTCACGGCTGACCCTGCCTACTCCCTCCTGGGCACAGCTGCTAGGAGGCCAGATCTCTGAGGTGCCCAGGCCCAGTCTGCTGGTTTCGCCAGCCTGAGGGCAATGCCTCCCACCAGGCCCCACACTCAGGCAGCCCTGGCACGGCCCAGCAGCTCCAGGTGCTGGGTGCTGTCCACACCCTGCTTGTCCCTCCACACAGGATGGACACATACCCTCTCCCGAGGCACTCACTCCCACATCCTCCCCACATGCCTCCCGGTCACTCAGTCTCCCTTGGGACCCCCGTGGCCTTCGCCCGTGGCCTTCCGCCCGCTCCTCACCCTCTCCCTGAGCGGCGTTTCCGCATTTTGGCTTCAGGGGCCACGGAGACGCAGCAGCCTGGCCAACACCCCGCATTCCTGAGACAGTGCTGGTGCTCACAGGGCCCGGGTGCCACCTCATCCTGGGTCTCCTCCCCAGGAGACTGGCAGTGCCACCCTCAAACTGGTTACTAGGCCAGACCTGGAACCCCCAAGTGCTGGCCTAGATGCCGCCCTCATAGCCCCTACAAGAAAGAGGCTGCAGCCCACTTGACACTTTCTTCGGAAAGTCCCAACTCACGCTACCAGCAGGAGCTTCCTAAGGTCTTAGCCAGTGTCCAGCTTTGAGAAGGTGGCCCCTTGTCCCCAGGGAAGGCACTCCCTCTGTCTCCCTGGCCAGCAGCTGCCCACCTTCTGCCCAGTGTTCCCACCTCTGAACACACATGGAAACGCCCTCTCCTCAAGCGCCAGGAGCTGAGCCCCAGGAGCCCCGATCTGATTTGTGAGCCCCTCCTCCAGGCTCCCGAAAATCCTGCACACCATCCTTCCCTGTGAGAAGCCACCCATCCTCGACCTTGACCTCTGTCTGACCTGCCCCCTACAAGCAGAACCTGGCCATCAGCACCTGAGCCAGGCCCCACTGACCTCCAGGGACAGCCCCGGCACCAGCCTCAGGTGTAAGCAGGTGGCATTCTGGCCTGTGTGCTTCTTCAAGAACACTGACCTCTCTGACCCCCGCTCTCTGAAGAGGAGGAGATTCGTGTAAGCTTTGCTACAAACCCCTGAGATCAGGGATGCTTCCAGAAATGGGATGTCCTGAGCCAACGCCAACAGCACCTCGAGGGGCCTCGTCTGCACGCACAGCACACCCACACCAGCTGGGGGGTTCGAGACCACCCCTCTTAAGCCCACTGTGCAGCTCACAGGCTAACGGCTGGTGCCTGGGGGACGCTTCCCCCATGGGGCTGACTGCGCTTTATGAGGTGATTCTTGCATCACTTGGGCTGGACACACCCTGCGTCCATCTGCAGCATCTGCAGAACACTGCTCATTTGCAGAACAGACCACAGGCGCCATGTGACTTCCTCCACAGCTGCTGTGAGTGGGGCGAAGCAGCACCCGTAGGAGCAGGGTTTGCTCAGCTCCTCACTGGTGCCCCAGTTCATGTCCCAGCAGCACCTGCTCCAAACCCAACATGCTCTCTAGAAGCAGCCCCATAAGCACACGGGAAGAGCAGCCTGCAGTCCCTCCCGCTGCCCCACCGTGAACTACGTTCCAAGCAAGAGGGCCCTCTGCTGACGTGCAACTCACAAACCCGCAGAAGGTACAGAACTGGAGGAAACATATCTCAGACCCCCAGCTGCAGATAAGGAGAGGGGTAGCCTCACCCAAGACCCACATGTCCCTGAGACCTGCAAACTGAGGACAAAGCTCCCACCTCAACATTCAGCACAAGAAACAGGAGGCATGTCTGCAACTACTGACCTCAGAAAGCCAGATGCACACTAGGACCCAGGACCCAGGACCCAAGCTGGCGAGGTGTGTGCGTGACCTAGACACACCCAGAAGCTGCAGGACACACCCCTTGGCCAGCCCTGCCAGGGGCACCTCTGCGACTGGACTCAGGAGGAGACGTGTCGGGCAACTCTAATGCCCTGTTTCTTTAACGCATTAGTGCGCATCATGTGAACATGCCAGGAGAGACGCGTGTGCCCTACCCAAGGTGCGGGCCTCCATTCATGAGGTCGAAGACCTGGGCGGGGTTCAGCAGCTGCTTGAATCTTCTGAGGAACTTCACCCCCTGGTTGTCCCCACTCTTGGAATTGACGAAGACCAGCAGTGGGCTCGTGCAGGACGGAGGGCACGTGGCTTTCCAGAAGCCTGGGTGTGAGATGGAAAAGGACAGGAAAGCCTGAAGGCAAGATACACCAGCACTCGGTCGAATGCTAACACCCTCTCACCGTCCCCCAGTCAACCAGCTCGAATCACAGTCTGTACCGCACACTGCCTGAGGGGGAGGGGCCCCCCAGCCTGACTGCACATGACAGGTGCTGAATCTTGCAAGGACCCCACTTCCCAACACACTCCATCTGGAGAGTGGAATTCTTGAGACCCGCACCCCGGTCTCCCACCTTTCCAGCGACACATGTTCAAACATGAATTTAAAGGCGCCTGGACAGGTGTGCACAGGTACACAATGGTGCTGGTTGGCACCTGTCACCAGGTGCAGACCAGATGCTGAAGAGCAGAAGTTCCATGGTCAGCTTCTGCTCAAGAGCCAACCACATCTATCACCTCCAAGTCCTAAGTGTGCTCAACGCCTTGGATCTGGGCACACAACTCTGCCCCCCACCTCAAAATCACCAGCATCACCCACCCTGGAGTGGGGGAGGAGAGTGTGCATGGAGGGGACACCCACCGTCGGAATCAATGCTGTTGAGAGCGGTGGGAGGGATGACCGACACCTTGCACAGGCCCAGCGGGCACTTGGTCACCAAGGAGTCTTTACAGGACGTGTGCACCTGAAAGAGAATGCAGGCCCCACCAGGGTGACGGCCTCTCCCTGCAGGAGGGAGAAGCCGCAGGCACAGGGCAAGCAGGCCAGCTGGGAGGGAGCCCACGGGCGCCGGGCGCACTCACCATGGCCTTGCACCAGAGGCAGCGCCAGTCCTGCAGGCGCAGCACGCTGCCGCAGGTCTTGTCACACACAGTGCACTTGGCACTCACAGGCAGGTTCCCTTCCAGCCACTGGTGGGGCATGGAGATCTGCGAGCCAGGCAGAGAGGGGCTGTGGCCGGCAGGCGCACACACGCCCCCAGCCCGCAGGCAAAAATGCTCGGGACGAACCCAACCAATACAGCCCTCTCCACACCCACAGCTGAGGGTGGGACCCCAGCCGGCCTCGGGGTGGCGGGGGGCAGCCTGGCACAAATACTTGGGGGAAGAACGCAAGTGAAAACCTCCTGGGATTTGAACAGGGGTCAGGGCAGCTCCCCGCCAGCACAGGGAGGGGCCATATGCGCACCCCATCCTCATCCTCGATGATGTCCTTGCCGATAGAGGCCAACGTGGTCCACTTGCAGTCGTTGTTGGCACGCACGGCGCACCGCTTGTGGGCCTTGAACTTGCACACTGTGGGGGGAGGGGCACAGGGACCTTCATGGCTTGTGCCGAGAGCAGGCCAGTGAGGGCCCTGGGTTTTGGGGGAGTCGGAGAGGAGAGGCCCTCGCTGGTAAGGAGCTCAGCCCCTGAATGCAGCGGCTAGAAGGGAGACAAGGTGCCGAGAGCAGGGATACCCGGCTTTTTGGAAGGGGCCTGAGTGACCAGAGGGCTTCGGGGGCCAAGCAGGCCTCCCTCCTCCCTCCCAACCACTGGCTGAGCAGGAGCAGCCAGGCCCACACCTCTTGATAGGATCCCACCCGACATGTCCCACGGTTTTCTGTGTCTCAAAACAGTCATTTTCTTCTGATTTGTCCAACCAGTTATAAATGTGAAAACTGTTCTGAAATCCGCGGGCTACTATGCCCAGACAGCAGGTGGGGCAGGTGGGCAGGGGCACAGCTGCGCCTCAGAGGCAGCGCCGGTCACCCGGCCCTCTGGCCCCGCCCGGGAGAGGTGTCTGACCCACGAGGCCACCCACCCCCCATCCAGAGAGCGGGAATAACCAGAGGGGCTGACAGGCCCTGTCCGGTCTCTCCTCCCCGTTTCCTCTTCGTTTCTCCTTAGACCATCCCCCGTTTTACTTCGCCTTATCAAAGGGCTCCTCGGGAGGGAAGGGAAGTAGGATGGAGCCACAGGCGTCTGAGGTGTCTGGATTCCGTGCACCCTCCACCTGCTTGGGCTACCGCCCCCAGCAGGAAGGGTCCTCCGCACCTTCACAGGACAGCCCGTGGGACGTGACCCCCGACAGCGCCTCTCGACACACGTTGCAGTAGGTGGGCCTAGCATGGGAGCAGGCGTACCAGTTGTGCGTCCCTGAGAAGTGGTCCATGCTGTACTGGGTGGGCTGCAGAGGAGACGGGGCAAAGGTGAGCCCCCCCTACTCCGACATGGGACCTGGACAGGACGCAGGAAAGTGTCCAGGAGAGGGGCAGCCAGGGCTGAGTCTGTGGGCGCGTGGGGAGGACGAGCACGAGCCTTCGGTCACAGACGTGCCAAGGTCGGCGCCGGGGCAGGCACTCGGAGTGGGAGGGCAGACGCCTGGGACCATGGGCAGGGCGCTCCTTCACCTCAAAATGCTCCCTGTTCTGAACGGTCTTCAGGGCTGCGATCCAGTCTTCCATCTCCTTTCTGTTGTCAGCACAGAGGATGAGTCTCCTGCACGGGGTGATGACCTGGAAAGAGACACAGCAGGCTGCAAGAAGCCCCGGGACTCCCGGAAACCGACTTCACCACAGTTTCTAAAACAAAAGTTACCGTTTCACTCAGTCAGTGGAACAGAACGTAAGAACGGTTATCACGGGTCACTAAAAGCCCAGGCCAGCCTCAAGCCCAAAATCAGATGAGCTCACACATCCACAGCAAGCCCAGGGGCGCGCGCTGTCCAGCGCCGGGACACAGCATGCGCCACGGGACATTTTTCTAAAAGGAGAACAGTGCGATGCCCCCCGAGTGCCCGCGGCTGTGCTCAGCACTGAGCAGCGGGAGCAGCCACGTCGCCAGGACCGCGTCCCACGCACACTCCAGCAGACCAACGACCGGCCAGAGGCCAGGGCCCGACGGTGTCATGGAAACGGGTCACGACCTGACAGTGAAAAGCTTGGGTTTTATAAAAAAGCTTACAAACTTGCATTTCACAGAAGAAACAGAAATGAATGAGAGGCTACTGAATGAGAGGCTGCCTGGCCGCTGTGCCATCTCCCACCCAGCGGGCTGGCAAAGTCTTAAAAGATGATGTTCAAGCGTCAACACAGCTGCGGCAGAAGGGTCCCCTCAGGTACCGAGAGGAGGTACCCCCTGGAAACCTGTTCGATGAAATGTTGACGTCTGTCAAAAATTAAGAAGTCACAACCTGTCAATAGTGACACAAAATAGCTACCGGGATCCAAAGTGAAATGCACAAAGGGACAGTCCGAAGTCCGGCTTTCACGTGTGTCCCTCCCTCCTGAGAGCCCCCTGCCCTAAGATGGTTACAAAAACAATCAGTAAAGGTGGGGCAGCCACACGCTGCCCCTGAGGCTCCGCAGTTTGGAAGCGCCACCATGTGGAAACCCGGCCCGCTCCCTGGCCGCGAACATTCCAGGCTGTTGAAAATCCTTCCGTGTCAAACAGCCACAGCAGAGTCTTGCACAGGGCGCCCGCGTCTGCACTGCCACGCCTGGAGCACGCGCCGAGAGGCCCCGTTCCCAGCTTTGCCAAGGACCCCTGGGCGGCACGTGTCCCCCACAGCATTAGGATGCGTCTGCCCCTCACCCCACCCCGGGCTCACCCGGAGAGGGCGTGACCTTACTTCTGGACTCTCTCCTATCTCAGAGCTTTACATCAGGAACCCCCAATTTAAATTATGAAATGAGCTTTCTGACTCAGAAAGTTCAGAAACAGTGTCTTACGTCAACAGATGATTTCTTCCGAGTCCCATAAACTGCCTACAGAGCTCGGCCACAGAGGGGTAAGAAGGAACAAATCACAAACACCCGCACGGGTCACACCTTCGCCTCGGCGGGCCGGGCGGAAGAGTCGCAGAAGCCATGGCAGGTGGGCAGGCCGCTCTGACAAGGGCACGTCAACGGCCTACACTCAGGACATGTGAGGCCCACCTGCTCGCCGGGGGCTCAAGGACCCGCACGGGCAAGGTTCCTGCTCACACAGAATGACCCAGCAAGAGAGAAACAAGAAAACTATTTCAGACACCGAAAGGCCACAGAGACAAGGCAGGCTGGGTGAGCTTGGCCGAGGGGGCTGTGCACAGAGGGGTCAGGGGAGGCGGGGGGAGCTGGCAGGTGCCAAGGTGTTGGTGCTTACAGAATTCTCAGCAGCAGCCGTCTGCCTATAAAATCTCGGCAAACAACTCCATTACTCACCCCAAAGTGAGTTTTAATATTTGAACATTTTTATCAGCACAGTAAACACAGTTGCAGAAAAATAGTTTGCATAACTCGGGGATCACACTGGGAGTGATGCAACAGGGTATTTACAGACGAGAACAATGAGATTCCATTTTTGCTTTTGCTTTGACTGCTCCCAAGATGACCACCAGGAGATGAAGCCTCTCATCACTCCAGGACTCAGACAGGTCGCTGGGGAGGATCGTGGGCACCCCCTCCACGTGCCTGAGGGGGCGCTTCAGCTCGTGGTAATGGGCTCCACTGGGCAACAGTGGACAGTGAGCTCAGAAAGCAAGCGACAAATGACATCCTCTCTTCAAACTGGCTGCTGCCGCAGGGAATAAACACTGGCCAAGAGAAAAATGTCCAAGAACCTGATTTTCCCCCTTTTTTTACAGCCTTTCTGGTTCTGGTTTGTGGAGATAGACTCAGGTCTGACTCCCACTGGGCAGGGCTGGCTGGGCCTACTGCATTGCTTCCCTTCTGGAAAAGGGGTGGCCAGAGCTCCCTGATAGGCTGCTATGGATCAAAGGGGCCAGCGCACCGGGTGCAGTGCAGGCAGGAGGCCGTGTGTGCGCACATGGCTGCCCCTCCTGGACCCCCCCCACCCCCACTCGTCTGCAAGAGGGCCAGTCATGGCTGACCCCACAAGCCGGAGCTACTTCAGGCTCTGTGTCCTGACCTCAGGTGTTACCTGACCTCACCCAAGGCGGGCGCTCCCGAGGACAGCACCTTCCTGAGCCGTTCTGGGGCCACCAGGCCAGCTCTCAGGCCAGAAGACTCCCACCCAAAAAAGCCAACAAATCTCAGCTTCCTGCTGATCTGCTCTAACTCCTTTCAGCCCGAATCCACATTCCTCAGCTGCTCCAAAGACCAGGTGTGAGGGTGGGGTCTTGGGGGTGGGGGGACATCAGGGGATGGAGGTGTGAGGGTGGGCAGCTTCAGGAGGAAAGGACTTGCGGTGGCTCTGCCAGAGGGATCCCAGACAGCACTTTCCAGTCGATCCCGAGGCTGGAGGCTGAGGGAACAGCAGACCCAGGAGAGAGGTGAGCTGTCTCCTGCTGCCTGTCCCTGCCCGCCCTGAGCAGGCAGGAAGCTCCGAGCTGTACGAGCGGGGCCTGTGTTTGGACTGAAGCCAATACCATAGCTCCTAAGCAGACAGAACTAGACCCAAAATCAGGCCTCAACACAAGAAAGATTTCCGAAACCAAAAGATACACTGTATTTTTCAAGCAAACGTGTGAGAAACAGCTCACATAACTAAATTTCAAAGATAAATGCAAACTAAAAGTACGTAACACAGTGAACTTGGGAGGAGAGGCCAGGTGCATGAGGGATAAGCAGACTCAGCACCTATGGAAGAGCACAGCCAAACAATGGGGTGCTAAGATGGAAACCCACAAATCCCAGAGTCAAAGCACCCCTAGACCTTGGCCCTGGGAAGACAAGAGAGCAACAGAAAGGACAGCACCGAGGACGGACCTCTGAGGCGGGCCAGGAGGGCGGCAGACAGAAGGGAATTCTCAGGCATGTGTAGCAAGAACAGAGCAGACCAGCAAACAGGAAAGCGGACAGAAGGAAGACCTGAACAGTTACTTCACAGATGACAAGACACGAAAAAACACTCAAGGGCAGAGTTTCCTGGTGAGCCCACACCAGCACAGAGGCCAGGACCTGTGCTGGCGAGGGTGTGAAGCAGCAGGAATGCAAATTCTGTGCAACCGCTCTGGAAAAGTCTTGCCCAACCAACGTCCATTCACCCTCTGCCTCAGCAACGCACCCACAGAAACATGAGCCTGTTTCCTCCTCAGCAAGACGTACATAGGAATGTCCACGGCAGTCCCGGAGCAGGCTATGCTGGGCACACCCAACCATGGCCACGGGAGAGGACGAGCAAGCGGGAACGGAGCAGGGGGACTCCTGGCACCAGGGGCACCACGTTCTGCACGCTGGAGGGGAAAAGAGAGACACAGAGGGGCACACTGCCCCTACCGTCCACTGTGCCCGCGTGGAGATAAGAAAAAATGACGTGTAAGGATGCCCCCCACCCCGCCAAAAAGGCTTTACAAGTCCTATTTGAAATAAGAATGTTGCTGACATCCTTTCATACCAATGGCCTCCTGGGAGACGGGAGAAGTACCCCGTTACTCCAAAGAGTGCAGGACACCCCAGCCAGCCCCTGTCGCGGGAAGAACCAGCCAGGGAGGTGATGGAGTCTGGGGCAAAAGGAGGGGCGGAGGCTCTCTGCAGAGGCAGGGGTGATAAGCAGCCCCAGAGGGTGGCCCTGCAGCAACACGCAGGCAGCTGACCTGTGTCACCTGACACAGCAGACACCTCGGCCTGCCGACTCTGGGTCTCGAGGAATCCGCTGGGCATTCCCGGGCATTTGCTCAGCCCATCCTTTCTGGAGTCTAATCAAGTGGGTGTCAGGAGAGGAAACTGAAGCCGGCTGGACTCAAGGCCCCACAGCAGCTGAAGCAGGGAGCTCCCGACCTCTCCCGAGATGGCTTTCCCCTGGGCCCCCACGAGCCCACTCCGTGGGCGATGCCAGGAGCAGTGGGCAAAGGGGGGCAGGAGCCGGCCCTCAGCAGGCGCCCCCCACCGGCTCTGAGCAGCAGGGGCTCGCACCCCGCCTTGGCTTCAGCAGGGATCCCGGCTCCGAGGACGGCGAGGACATCACAATGAGTCATCTGGCCGCCCCCCAACTCTGACCAGGTTTCCCAAAAGTGCAACATGGAGGTGGGTAAATCGGATCTGGAGGGGAGCGACCGGGCAGACGTCCTGCGTTTCTCGTCGTGGACTGGCCTTGCCTCTCATTTGCAAATGAGACCTCAGGTGACAGAAAGACCAAGATCCTGCAGATGCCGTCATACTGGAACCCCTGGCCTGTCCTTCACAGCCATAAACATGCAGCCTGCGCCATGGTGGGCTGAGGCCTGGCCCAGCGTGCGGGGGAGGGGGCCAGTCCGCAGGGACGCAGGCTGCTCTGGCCCTTCAGAGTTCCTGCCGCAAAGAAAGACACGAGAAGCCAGCAGGAGGCGTGTCCAGGAAGCCGGGGAGATATGCTTCCCCCCGCTGTACTGGCTCTGTGCAAGAACTCCCTGCACACGCGACAGAAACAAACAGGAGACAGGCAGGCAGGGACAAGAAGACAGACAGGTCTGGGACCACAGGGCCCGGGAAAGACCCAGGCTGGGTCTCCTGTCTCCATCTGCCTCACAGATCCTGATCCTAGACTTGGGGCTGAAAGTCGGCTGCCAGAAACACCCGTGCCAGGGAAACAAAAATCACACAAAGCCGCTCTCTGCAGCCAGGACACAGGGAATGGGGCAGAGTAACAGACACAAGTCAGAGCAGAGGAGCGGCTAACACTGCTCCACTCTGTCCAGCGCAATGGAAAAGGCCATGGCCTCTGTCCACCTGGCCCAGCGGTATCAGGGCACTCCTGCAGCCTCCCCCCAGGGTGAAGGCCACGTAGAAACGTCCACCCACTGGGCACTCCCCCAGTGTCAGAGAACCTACAGGAGACAACACGAGGAAGGGCTTAACCCCTCAGCCATTAAATAAACGCAGATTAAAATCACAAAGCCATACCACCTGCCAGAAGGTGAAAATGGAAAAAAACGACACCACCAAATCCTGGTGGGGAAGTGAGAAGCTGGCTCACACTGCTGGTGGGGCTGTGAAAGTTCAGCAACTTCTTAAAAACAGCTCCCCTACAGCCAGCAGTTACACTCCTGGCCACTCCCCAGAAATGGGGAATTGTGAGCAAACAAAACCCAGCCGGGGAAGTGCACAGCCACTTCACTCTTACTCACCCCACACTGGAGACGCCTGCCTCCTCCCGTGGTCACTGATCATACCCGGCGCACCCCAGGGGGGCACCAACCTGCAGGAACCCCCTGGAGCCACACTGCGCAGACGGGCCCCAGGGACACACACCGCATGCCGCTTTCGGCTCAGTCTCGAGATGACAAAATCACAGGATCCAGGGACAGATTAGGGGTAGTCGGAGGTGAAGGAGGTGGGAGGGGATAAAAAGGTTCTTACGGAGACAAAATATGCTGGATCTCGACGGCCACCAACATCCTGGGAGTGAAGCTGCACCACAGCATTGCAAGACGCTCGCCCTGGGAAGCGAGAAAGGACCCAGAGGCACCCTGCGCTGTTTCAGTTCTGTGCGAGTCCACAGTGTCTCAAAATGAAAGGTTTAACAACCACAATCAACAACATTTTCTAACGTGCGTGCGTGTAAATGGGAAACTCAGAAGTCCAGAATGTATTTCTCAAGGACAAGGGCGGAGGTGGTCCACAGCCCAAGTTCAAAGACTAATCTTATCTCGCTGCAGTCCTTTATCTGTAGGTGGGCAGACTGAGGACACGCCTGGCTCACCAGGAACACAGCACTGGGGACACCCCATGGCGGCCATGCCCTGGGAACAGCAGCCCCTGCCCACAGGCCCCAGCACACACCTGAGCCCACAGGGCTCACGTCCCCACCTGCCAGTGGGGCCTGCACCAGGTGGCGCTGCAAAGGCAGGGCAGGGGTCTTCCTATACACAATGGTGCTTGAGAAATCGTGACGCCACGTCTCCTGCCCACGGGGACCACAGACCTGCCCGCCAGCAGCCCTGTGCTTCGTGGGTAGTCTGGCCTGGGACACCCTCCCCCCCGCAGCAGGTGCACTCTGGGGTCACAAGAAACACTGGGAAGACAAGCTGGCCCCCTGCCCCCCGCGGACCCACAGATCCCACTGTCCCACGACAGACCCGGTGGGGTCACACACACAGAAACCTGTCGTCCCGCCTGCTGCCCCACCACCCTATCTGCGCTACGGAGCCTTGCTCGACCTCCAAGCCAAGCCCAACCCTCATCCTCGGGCCGTAAGTCCTTCCTTTCTTGTCTAAGTTCAGGCAGCCTTTCAAGACCAGATCCCATGGAGCTCAGGTCCGGGTGGGTGCAGGAAACTAACACCGCAACAAGGGCAGGCCTGGGGCCGCAGAGAGGAGAGCGGCTGGCGGTAAGTGCTCCGCAGAAACCGCGGCCAGGCAAAGCCAGCCTCCTTGGGGAAGCCTGGGGGATGCGAGGAAGACGGGACGGAATGGGGAGACAGACAGCGGGATGAACTGGGAGACGCACGAGCCACGGGTACCAGCAGGGATCCAGGAGAACCTTGGCTTTTGCTCCAAGTGAAGGGGGGCGGAGCTTTGAGAGAAAGGCCGACACCTGACATCGATGTAAAAATCTGGTGGTGAGGCGTGGAAGCTGGACTTCTGGTGACCAATGTAAGGGGCTATGTACAGATGTGGACTTCCAAGGATGTGCCACCTGGAACCTACACAAGGTTTACTTCAATTTGCAGAAGCATCATTCCAGCTGCATTACTGAAAACTGAGATCGACGAGGCCATGATTTTTAGATGACATCAAAAGCTCAAGCAACAAAAGCAAAAACCAACAGCTGGGATGACACTGAACTATAAAGCTCCTTGCTGCATAGCAAGAGGGAATGGGAACCCACAGAATGGGAGAAACGGGGCAAATCATGCATCTGGCAAGGGCTTAAAATTCAAATCATGTAAGGACCTCCTCCAGCTCAACGAGAAAGCAGTCCCAGCACGAAACGGGCGGAGAAGCAGACACACAGGTGCCAACAGGTACGTTTTGAAAAGGTGCTCAGTGCCACTCACCATCAGGGAAACGCTCACCCCGCGCCAACCTCGCTCCTGGGAGCACTGTTGGGGGGTGGGAGGGAGTTCTGGCGAGGACAGGGAAGGGGACCCTGTGCACCGCTGGTGGGGGTGAGGCTGGTGCAGCCACGATGGAAAATGGTGGGGAGGGACTTGGGAGAATTTGCAACAGAACTAACGTATGATCCGACAAGTCTTCGTTTGGGTATCTTTCTGAAAGAAACAAATGTAGGATCCCTAAGGGACAGCTGCCCCCCCATATTCACTGCACCACCCACAACCACCCAGTCGGTCACAGAGGGAGATGTGGACATCCAGGCAACAGAACATGACCCAGCTGAGGAGGGGACCCCCGCCCCTCACCAGCACAGACGGCCCCTGGGGCACACGCTAAGCTGCTAACAGAGGGAGTCAGACAGGACAAACACTGTCAGATCTCATGCGTGGAGTCTGAGAAAGTCGAGTTCATAGAAACAGAACAAAATGGTCGTTACAAAGGGGGGCGCAGATATGTTTAAGGCAGACACATGCGACTAGCAGAGGAGCAGCAGCAGGAGCTCTAACGCCAGGGTGACAACAGCAGACCACCACGTCATAAACATCAAAGCTGCTAAGAAACTAGGTATTGATTGTTCCCACCACCGAATAGAAATGGGTGTGGTGGGGTGTGGTGGGGTGGGGTGGGGTGGGGGGTGGGGGGGTGTGGTGGGATGGGGTGTGGGGGGTGGGGTGTGGTGTGATGGAGGTGCCACCAATGCCCTGTGGCGTTCCCACTCGGCCAGTCCACTGGCCCCGCGCTGCGTGGCCGCTGTCTCCACGGGGGGGGGGGGGGGGGAGGGAGAAGGGACAGGGGAGGCCCCTGGGAGAGGGTGCTCAGCAGTCCCACTGAACGGGAGGGTGTGCTAATGTGGCCGAAAGAGCCAGGACCAGGAGGTGCAGCTGCCAGCTGGGTGGGGGTGGGACCAACAGGCTTCTCGGCTGGGGGATGGGGTGAAAGGTTTGATTTTGGACACGCTGATCAAAATCTGGCCGTGTCCTGTGTCACCCATGAGGTGCCGGTGTTCGCCTTCCCATCTGCTCGTGAGTCACCAGTGCTGGCAACCACGCTCTGGGGCATCCTGACACCTCCTCAAGCAGAAAACACCCTCGCCTGCAGCTCTGCACTTAGAAACACACTCCAGGGCGCACGGAGCCCAGAAGCCAGTGCAGGAGGCTGGCGTGGTGCGGTCCCCACAGGGGAGGTCGGGGGCCGAGTCACACGGGCGCTCCACACAGAAACCAACCCCGAGCGCAGGGACCCTCAACTCACGCTCTGGCGGCAAGTTCTGAGTCTTGTGCCCCGCCGTCCAGAAATTCTGATTAATTCCACGAGTCGGGGGTCACGGCAGTGTACGTGCGGCTTCACCTCCGCAACGCACGCTGAGGGGAAAGCCACAGGATGAGTGTGCCGTGACGCCACGCATTCAAAATGGAGAACTAGCTTCCTTTCCGGTCCACCACCAGCGTGCACCTCGCCACGGAAACCGTACAGGGAAGGCCACCCACTCGGGCTGGGTCCTTGATAAAACAGAAGGTGGAAAGGCTGAGATGCAGGACAAGGAGGGACCCCCCGGTCCGCAGAGACCCATCTCTGCCGGCAGCAACCAGAGATGGACGTCCTCTGATACAGCGTCCAAAGGCGTCCACTGCTGTCACATTTCAAGACCGTGAGGGGCAGGGGGTGCGGGGGGACACTAAGCAGCCACAGCGCCAGGAGGAAAGGCATGGGAGGAGGTCGAGCCGTCGTGGTGCTGGACCTGGGGCACCGCCGCTGGAGGCACAGTCAGGGCGACGCGGCCTGGCACTTGACTTCAGCAACCAGAAGACATGCGGCCGTGTCGCGGTCAGTGTCACCCGGGGACTGTGAGCAACAGCACAGCTCCGCTTGGCAGCCCCAGGAGTGGCCACGTCTGCACGCCCACAAGAAGAGCTGGAGACTCACACGGATGAGAAAGCCCAACTCAGAGTGGGGGCGAGGACAGGAGAGGACGGGAGGACGGGGCTGCACTGTGTCCAGCAAAAACACACACACACACACACCCTTCCAGTTCCCACACACTGAGACCTGCCTTGTGCTCACAGCACACAGAAGGGAATGGTCAGGTAATGGCAAGATTGGAACACAATCTGCAGGGGCACCTGGCATCTTGGGGAGCCTGACCATCGCCCTACATGCCACCCCCCCCCCAGGCTTCATCACACAACCAGGTCTTGAAATCTGGGGTTGCTGGAGACCAACACCCCCTGCACAAACCCTCAGGGGAGACGTCACTGGAAGTGAACACAAACCGACTTCCTTTTGGAGGCTCTCAAAGGACATGTGTTTGCTGCTCACAGGACGCTGGAACCGACTGGGCCTGGGTGACGGTGCGGAGAGGGGCGGGGCAGCCCGGGCCCGCAGCAGGCTGGCCCAGGGAGCCCGGGAGCAGTGACCTGTCTCTCGAGACCTCCGCTTCTAGGCCTACCGAGTGGGCAGCAAGGCCTGCTCGTGGGGAACTCATCGGAGGGAAGTTTCTCCAACCTGCAAGCCTCCAGTCTGGCCAAGTGTGGACCAATGACTGTTTCCACATCTGGGTCACACCACCAAGCCTTAGATTTAAAAATCCCAGCCCTCCCCTTCTAGGAAACACAAGACCAAAACCCACACTCCTCGAGTCTAGGATAATCTACAATTCCTTCCACCCACTCCACTCTGAATCCCCACACCTGACTTCTCTCCCCAACAGCTTCCCTCGGCCGTACTGCCCCCCAGCTCCAGGACCGCTCACCTGCCGCTCCCTCCCCTTCAGCACATTTCCAGTTGCTGAAAACGGATAAGAATGGAAGTGGCCCAGCAGAAACCGAGTCTGAACTCGGCGTGCAAGGAAGGACCTGGTATCGCGGAGGCGGACCAGAGACCCAGAGCCGCAAGCCAGCCCACGTCACTCGGTCACTAACCAAAAGAGAAGCAAAGGGCCGGTCGGTCGGGGGCAGGACGAGGACCTGGAAGTCCTCTGCTAAATATAGCTCCAGCCTGGGGCGGGGGCGTGTGGGGGCTGGAAAGGTGGCCTCGAACCAGGATCTGGCACACTCGGCCATTTCTGTCACTTCCTATTACTCACATCCTGAAGCTCCCTCTGCCCCAGAACTGGAACTGCTGTCCACCAGCCCCTACCTGGAAGCCCCCCGAGACGCAGGCCATTCACAGCAGCTGGGATGTGCGTAGACAACAGACTTCCTCTCAGAGCAAAGACGAAAGACAAAAATAGACACCACCAGGCAGAGGCACGCCGCCCCAGGAGACCGGGCCAGGCCTCCAGGCGCCGGCTGGCTCCCGCAAGCTGCCCAGCTGGGGAGGAAGCCAGGCAGGGACTGCTGAGGGGACCTTTCCTCCAGTCCCAGGACAGCTTTGGGGCAGACGAGCGCCCCTGCCATCACCTCTATTCCACCTGACTGGGGACCCAGAGCACAGTCAGAGTGAAACACACTCAGCCCCCACCTCCCACCCGCCCGAGGACACCAGCACTGGAGGGCAGGCTGCCCAGGCAGGGAGCAAAGTCAACTTAGCCAGAAGCTAAAATCACAGGAAACTGGTCGGAAGGTAGATTTATTTTTTTTTAGGAAACTTTAGTAAAATGACGTAAAAGCTATGCTGAAACAGAAACATGGCACTCTTGTGTTACTCCGTGTGTTCAGTTCCTTAAGCCCTGGGATGTGTCAAGGGTGGAAACCTTAGAGATAAGCCCCGAGCGGAAGTCACCGAGGCAAGCAAGGCCTGAAGGAAGGGCAACCCTTACCTACAAAGGGCACCTCAGGGTCCCCGGAGGGCATGTCCCAGCAGCAGACAGTGCCAATAAACCAGACGCAAAATGCAAACACAAGACTTAGCCGCTGCCAACAGGACTCCAGACACAACGCCCCCTCCAAGGCCAAGAGGTGGCATCCACGTAGCCCGTCCATGGGCACCGCCCACGCATTCTGACCAGGTTACAAATCGATCCGTGTAGATGACACCACTTTTTGTAAAAATAGCAGAAGTGTTTTTATTAGATAGAATGCAGCGTGTGAGTGGCAGCAACCCCCACCTTCTGTGTCAAGTACAATAAAAATAACAAATCTCACAGGAAAGGATGAGCTGGGCCACCGCAGAGCGGATGCAACTTCATAACCAAGAGTGAACAAACACCGCCCTGAGAGAAAACAGGCAGCGGCAGTGCCATGAACTCAGAGCTCTGCCTTTTAAGGGAGTGAAAAGGCTTCCTGGGTGGGGGTCCTGCAGCTGAGGCGGGGAGCCCTCCCCCTTGCGGCACGTCAGTGCACTTCTGCTTGAGAAACACAGAGCGCAGCAGAGAGGACTGTGGCTGCGCACAGAGGAACGACTCACTCCACACCGTACCGTTGCTCATCCCCTCCGTGATAAGGAAGCCCCCGCACGGGGCTCCCCAGGGCTGTGGGATGGACGAAGTGGAACACCTGCTGTCTTGGCTGTGGCCACCGTTAGCTGTGTCTCATCTGGCCGCTTTTGTATGGGATTATTTGATGGCAAGTCTGCAAACATCCAAGTGCAGCTACCGTAACACCACAGTTACAGCAAGAGCAGGGGGAGGGGGGAGCACTCGGAAGCAGCCTGTGCTGCTTCACAAAGGCCAGGCAGGGTGGCCGCACAGGACACTCACACCTGTGGCGTCCCGGGGCCCGTCCGTCCCTCTACCTTCATGGACGCGCTGACGTCAGGGTTGCCTGCAAGCCCGATGCATCCCGTGGAAAGCCAAGCCTGGGCCAGCTCCCAGGCAGCAGACAAGGGGGAAAGCAGGAATTTACAAAAGGGCATATTTACGTCACACTGTGTGTAAAAAATAAAAACAGACTTCGCTGGCAGAGACACACCCTGGAACACTGGAAGCTGCTACCCGGTGGTAAGATCGAGGGGTTTTGTCCTTTTCCTTCTCATTTTCTGTTTTACCAATTGTCTGCAGTAAAGGCGTCTCAAAATGATCTGTGCCCTTTGTTTTCCACAAAATCAACACCTGGGACAAAGCCACCAGCTGCCCACACAGCCAGCACCACCAGAGCCTCCTCACCGGCCCGAGGCCAGGACATCCGGGGCCCAGGGTGGCTGCACGGGGCGCTGGGCTCGAGCCTCTGCCCTGTTTAAGCCATGGCCGGCTGGGTCTTCTCTCCACAGAAACAGCACCTCATCACACAGGGGCACACCGTGCATAGGAATAGAGCCTTCTTTGACCTCACGCAGTACGGGGTGACCCCACCATGCTGACAGTCGGGGGTGCCGGCGTTGCACGCCCAACTCTAGAGCCAGGAAGGCGGCGGGACATGAGCACATCGCCATCTACGTGCCTGACTCTGCACAGGGGGTACAGGGACCCCGCCACTGGGCCACAAGGGGGGACACAAGACTCCTTCTAGGTGCTGGGGCCTGAAGGAGGGATTGGTGGCAGGAGTGTCGCTCAGAGGCAGCGGCTGGGCTGCTCCGGGGCTGTGAGCCAGGCCCAGCCCAGAGGTGCAGAAGCGGCACCGGCACCCAGGTGCCTTCCGGGATGACCTCTGCAGACTGAGGGGGGAGGCCCCTTTGCGCTGGCCAAGCTTCCTGGGCTCCTCTGGGATTTCAAGCAATTTCAAAAATGAGAAGAGATCATTCCAACCACAGGATCTAACATTTCAAAAAACAAAACAGAAAACATTGAAAATATTTTCTCCTTCGCCAGCCCAGACAGCGGGTCTGCCCATAGGGCTGTGGACACAGAGTCGGGGGCAGGAAAAGCCATGGGGGTGGGGAGAGCACATCAGGGGACCGGCTGAGGCCAGGAGCCACCTCCCTTGGTCACCACCAAGCACCCCACAGCGCAGTGGACAAAGGACAGAGGCTCCCGGAGATGCCAAGGGAGGGCCAGCAGCAAGGATCCAGTGACCACGGGGGTCTGCAGCGCTGGGCTGCAGAGGAAGGGGAGAGCCCCAGGGTGCCCCTGCCCTCCTGAAGGTCACCCTCTCCTCCAACAGAAATGACCCGTCAGGGGCTTCCCCTGGTGGCGCAGCGGTTGAGCGCTGGACTGCGAAGCCGCCCGCAGCCTCTGCAGCGCCAGTTCGATCCCCGGCCACCGGAGAAGATCCCACATGGCACGCAGACCTCTCCTGCCGCCCACTGCTCCCCTCAGTAGCGTGTTTTGTCAGTCTACCTGTTCTGCTCCCTGCTCTGGCTCTGGTGAATTCTCTCACCCTCCTGTGCTTCTGACTTTACCCAGTGCTTGTATAAATAAATACTTTAAAAAAAAAAAAAGAAAGAAATGACCCCCTCGGAGATGCAGACATAAGAAACAAAAAACGTGAACAGCCTATGCCCATTAAAATTGTAATTTACCATCCAAATTTCCAAAGGTAGTATCAAAATCCCACACCCAAGCAGTTTCATTGGAAAATTCAAGTAAAAATTTAAGACATAATCCAAACTTTATCAAAAAACAGGGACAGGGCCTCCTGGTGACGCAGGCGGTTGAGCGCCGCACTGTGAAGCTGTCCACAGCCTCTGCAGAGCAGGTTCCATGCCGGCCAGCCGGGAAGAATCCCACATGGCTCAGCAGACCTCTCCTGTCTCCCCGCTGCTCCCCTCAGCAGTGGATTTCAGTCAATCTGCCTGTTCTGTTCTCCACTCTGTCTCCAGTGAATCCTCTCACCCTCCCGCACATCTGGCGTGTACCCCGGTTCTCATATAAAAATAAATAAATCTTAAAAAAACAAACAAACAAAAAACCAACGAGGGACAAGCAATGTCACCCCTCACTGTAGATGCCAGGAGGTTTATAAAGCCAGCTTGACCTTAGCGCGGAAGCCCGACAGAGTGGGAAGAAAGAAAATTACAGAACAGTATCTTTCATGGATAGAGAGGCAAAAATTCTTAATGAAATAACAATACATTATAACCCAATAATCGGCACTACCTCAGGAGGAAGGGAGGAACACAACGTTAAACTGGACATTTGAAAAATCAACCAATTTATCCTTTCAATAAAATAAAGGGGGGGAGGGGAATGATCCCTGGAACAGGTACAGAAAAGCATTTAACAAAATTCAACATTTTCTCATAATAAAAATTCTCAGCAAAAAGGAGAATTCTCAAATTGGCAAAGAGTAACCTACAGAAGTCTAAACGAACACCGTCCTTAACAGAGAAAGGCCGACTTGTCTCCGGGCACGACGAGGAGAAAGGACTCCTGGGCCCGCCACCTCTCTCCAGCTTTACTCCGGAGGTCCTGGCTTCTGCAGGAAGGCAGAAGAAGAGGAGGCCTCTGGGCGCGGCGGGAAGCTGCCCCTATCTGCGGATGACAGGAATGGGGGTGTCTGGGGAATCTAGTAAGTTATTTTTCCAAAGTCACAAAACCCACCGTATTCCTGTATATTCACAACCTACAACTGAAAAATATTTAATAGGAACAAAAAGCAAACAGTACAGGAATTGTTAGGGGGAAAAGGCGGTCCCAAAGCTAATTCCATACAGGCTTTGTGGACTCCACCCCCACCCCAGGTCAAAGCCAAAGACACTGGGAACTCCAAATCCCATCACCACCAAAGGGAAGGTGGCTGGGACCTGAGGGTGGGGTTAAGCAGCCAGGTGGATACAAAAGGCAGACACGTGGGCTTTGGGGCTCTCTCCATTTTGGGGCGCTCGGCCAGCGCGGAGCCTCCGGCCAGCTCTGGGAGTGACTTTGGGTTTCCAGGTCGTCGGATCGGGTAGGACGCATTAAAGACTTTATTTCCCTATTTTTCCCCTGAGTTGTACATTTTCCTTATTTCCTTTCCTCTTGTAAATAAACCTTTTATTAACCCTTTTGTGTGTGTCTGTAGTAGAGTATTCATAAGTCCCTTTAAAGCGCGCGGGTGAGGACCCACAGCCAGGAACCCGTTTAATATCGGGGTTGCTCTATAACAGAATGAATCTAACAAATGATAATAAAGATGCCTACACTGAAGGCTACAAAATACAGCTGAGAAATCAGAGGACCTAAATAAACAGTCAGATCTCCCCACGCGCATTCAGACTCAGTGCAACCTCAGCCAAGACTCCAGCAGGACTTTTTCATAGGAATTGACATCTAGCTTCTACAATTTATAATTTCTATCATTTTTATGGAAACTGTCATTAATTTTAAATCTTACATGAAATGTAAAGGACATAGACTGCAGACCGATACTAAGACAGAAAAACAAGAAGTTAGCCCTTATTCCTGCGTGATTTCAACACTTACTGTAAAGTGACAGGGAGCGACTCACAGCCCAAGGGGCAGACCCCACCTCTGGAATCAGCCCGCGGCCAGTGGGGGTGATCACCATGCCAGGCCCGTGCAGCGGGGAGGGAAATCTCATCAACAAATGCTGCCGGAACAAGAAAACCCCCACATGGGAAAAGTGACATCAATCCCAGCTCGCCCCACATGCAAAGTTGACTGCCCATCGGCCACAATCATCACCAGGAAGCCTAGAAGCACAAAACTTCTAGAAGAAAATCTCTGCAGTGAGGTAGAGAAAGGGTTTCTTAGATGGCACGCAATAAGCATGGCCCATATAGAAGAAACCGTTCAAGTCAAAGTCTAAATAAAAAACTCCATGCCAAAGAGAAAGGCTGTGCTTTGAAAAAGGCGAACCTCAAGGAAGAGCACACGTAGCCAGAGAGGAACCAGACCAGCAAGGCGCTCCACACCCCTCCCACAAGGCAGCAAACGAATGGGCAATAAAACACATGCAAACTGACACCCTTTGTCCTCAGGAAATGGAACTCAAAAAGGCAACAAGACCCCTGCCAGCAGAGACAGAGCGTGGGGCTGAGATCACTAACCGGGTTAACCCCCCAGAGCAGGGCACCCAGCACACAGGCTATGGGAACAGCAAACACTCCTGGGCAAGATTAGAAACTTCCTGCACAAAGCATGGCGTTTGCTCCTCAGAAAACACTGGGAGCTGGCAGCTGCCTGCAGGACAGCGACGCCTGGGCCGGGCCTTTGGGAGAAGGGAGCTCGTGCAGATCAGGACCCACGCCGTAGGCCTGCCTCCACGGTCAGGGCGCCCTCAGTCCTGCACCGGCACGCAGGGCTCCCCGCTTCTCATCCTCCCCAAACATCTAACCATCCACTCCACCAGTGAGCCACCACGCGACACAGAAGGTGGCACCAGGTGGCCAGGCCACCCCACCGCTGCTGGGCACGGCACACACCCACTCCCGGGGTTCGGCTGAACGCCAGGCATGCCCCCAACCTGCTCCCACAACCTATTCCCCTCAGAAAAAAAGGGGGGGATGTTTCATTTCATTTCTTCAGCTGCAGGAGGGGAGTTATCACATCAACAAAAGCAGTCTTCCCATGGCAGAGCAGGGGGTTCTCTCAACTTGAAAAATTGTTTCAAGGGAATAAAAGGATCCTACCACTTGGAAATACCAGGTTACTCCGGGTGGGAAGTAGAATTTCCCACACCACCCTGCAGAATGACACCGCCCTCCTGACTTTCGGATAAAGCGACAGGCCTCGGCTCCATCACACCCCGGCACCAAAGAGCATAGAGAGGCCTGGCAGGTACGAACTGCCCTGAGACAAAGTCCAGCCAGGCCCACAGACCTCGCCCACCGCCGTCCTCTAAGCGCTGCCCCCCTACAGAGGCCCACAGTCCTACCACCGTCTCCAACACCTCCTGTCCGCGCCTGTCATCTGTGGACGCAATGAGACGCATGCTTTATGCCTGTTCACTACAGCGACAAGTGCACAAGTGCTCACACACCCCCTCACCCAGGATTCCCACATGCGACCCGCCCGGCACTGACATGGCCCGACGCAACCCCGCGAGTGCCCACGACAGGCACCCCGCCGCCTCCCGCTCGCCAGGCCCTCTCCGGGCGCCAGAGCCCACCAGAAGGACTTCAAATCCCGATCCCGAGGCTTGCAGCAGCCGCAGCCTGGCTCTGTGGGCACCGTGTGTCACGGAGGCAGGTACTGGCTTCAGCGACACCCCGCACTTGGCAAACACAGCCACCCGCTTGGCTCAACGCCCGCCTTTGCCTGCTCCCCAAGGCACAGGGCGGCCATGAAGGCTGGGCTCACGGGCTTCACTTCCTTGCATGGCTGCCCCCCAGCCCCACTCTGTGCTCCCAGGCATGAGTGGGCACCAGAGCCTATAGCCCCTGAACACCTACTGTGTGCCTGATACTGGCCCCACCACCAAGGGGTGTCCTTGTGCCGCCGCCGGGAGGGGGACACCTGGCACCGCTGGGACAGGGGTGGGGTCCCTGGAGGCCTGGCTGGAGCAGGATCCAGGTGGGCTCCCGTCTGTGGGGCTTCTCACTGTCAGACTGACACTGGGAACCACCCCAGCCCACAAGGACCCCCCCAACCCAGATCCAGGCCTGCAGTCACAGACGTTGGAAGCGCCTCCCCGGCCAGGAAACGTGCAGATTATACATCCAGCTTTCCTCGGTCTGAGCCAAGGGCCCGGCAAGGGGTTTTGCCCAGGAAATAGCTGCGCTCCAAGCAAACAGAGGAGGAAAGCCAATGGTGACGCTGGACAAAGGTCAGGACTCTGCGGCGAAGGAGCAGCGCCACCCCAGGCCAACGCCTGCTGGCCAGGCCCATTCACTGGACCAGACCCAGGCCAGGCAGATAGGCTGAGGCCGACTAAAAACACAACTAAAATCCATTCCACAGCTGCTTTTTTATTTAGAATTTTTTGGGCAACAATTAATAAAATCAGGGAAAATAAAATGTGAAGGACACCCAACTGTAACGGAAAGTGAGATAATTAAACAAAGGTATCCTACTTACAGTATTAACCACGTTTGGGTTTCCCTCCTGTTTTTCCCATTTTCACTGTTATTACCTCAAAACTCTTGAGGCTGTTAACTTCCCGGTACCCACTCTTTGGTTGCAGGTGCGACTTCCTAACACTGCGACTGACCTCACCTGAAATCCTCCGCATTTCCCATCAGTGGGTCACTGCCTGGTGCTGCACGTCGAGCTCCATCTCCCTGGCCAGCAGAGGTGAGTGGTGGGAGATGAAAGCAGGAAACTGTGCTTTCCTGGCCAGGCCCAAGCCTGCGAGGTGGATTCTGGTATTATCCCCACTCAGAGAAGAGAAAACTGAGTTTCAGAAAGGCGGCCTGACTTTCCCTAAGTCACAACTAGCAGAGAAGACCTTTTTCACGATAAGCCTTGTGAGACTCTGGATCCTGTGAGATAGACCCACCGGATAACTTGGGGGGAGGGAGTTACAACCACAGACAGAAAAAAAACCACCCCCACCCCCCTGCAAGCCAGGGGCCCGCTCCAGCAGTGCAGCCGTGCCTTTCTCACCAGGTGTGTTCCAGAACATGCCAGTACGCACGGTGCCAACCTCTATGTGGTCCTGTTTCTCACATATTCACACACATATGCTATACGATAAAGGTTCATCTCGAAATCAGGCACAGTAAGAGACAGCAACAATAACCATAACGACAGAGAACAAGTACAGCAGTGCGCTGTGGTAAACGACGTGGCTGTGGCTGGTCTCCTGCTCTCAGAGCAACACCTTGCCACCCACAGTGCTCTCAGGTCACAGTTGGCTGTGGCCACTGACACCGTGGGCAGGGGACTTCTGTCTCTCCAAGAGAAAAACCAAAAACAGCCTGAGCCCCTAATGCCACCCGTGAGTAAAAGATCAGTCTAACTGATCCACGATGACACACGGACACAATAAATACCTGCCGCTGTCACCACAGGCCGTGGCCAGCCCTGAAGTCGGGCAGGGATGTGGCATGGGGCAAGTGTGTGAAGGGAGGCCGCTGTGCTCCGTGGGGCCATGTCGTCCTACTTTAAATTTCCTTCACAATCACCACTTAGACCCCAGTGCTCTAGGAGCTAAGTGAGCAGGTGGGGGGCTGCACCAAGGCCCTGCCACTCCACGTCCCAAAGTGACCCCAATGTCGTCCTCACTGCTCTTCTGTCACAGCATCATGGGGACCCTAATGCTTCTTTTCAAGGCTCCAGGCTATGAGACGTGACCCCGCCTCCGTCCACCCTCAGGTACCCAGTAGGGAACCTGCCACCTGATGTGATGGTTGCTGAAAGAAGGGACAGTGAGTTTTTCTGAAACATGCATCTTCTCCAGCTGATTTGTTTGATTTCTTCAATGCTGCTGCCATACCCGGGTGTGCTGTTAGACTCTCCCACAGCCTTGGGGTGACGCGCAGGGCTCCTGTGGCCAGATGCACCAAGACACATGGGCAGCACAAGGAGCCCCAGCCCCGGAGCTACTGCCAGCATCCTCCTGGCCCCACTCGCCCCACACCCGGAGCTCTGGCGCAGGTACTCAACATAGACAGGCCAGAGTCCAAAGTCACAGGCGCAGGTACTCGACACAGGACGAAGCCCAAGGTCATGGGCGCAGGTACTCAACACAGATAGGACGAAGCCCAAGGTCACGGGTGCAGGTACTTGACACAGTCAGGATGGAGCCCAAGGTCGCGGGCCAAGGCTGCTCAGCAGAGCTTCGCCAAACACTCTCTCTGGACACAAAGCTAATAAGCAGGACCTAGTTGCCATCTCACGCTCCCTCGCAGGCCCGGTGCAGGGCCGGGCTCTGGGGACAGCAGGAGCGAGCAAGGGCACGGGTCACCAAGGAGCCTGTGCTGACACAATATCACACGAGTGGTCCAGACGTGGCTGCACCTGGGAGTCAGGGAAAGTGGTGAAGACTCACTCATCTGTGGAGATGGTGCCAGGAACACTTAGGGTTTTTTTTAAGTTCCTAAGGGTGCCTGGGTACAGCCAAGTAAGGCAGCCACCGCCCTGGGGAGCAGAAGGTGGCAACATGCCCTTCCGACCAGTGGAAACAGGAAGATCTCATAGGACCCCTCCCTTGGAGATGGTTGGGGGGGACAGGCCTCCAGATGAGGGGCCCACGAAGACCAGGGTTGGTGAGTAGCCTGAAGAGTGGACTTGGCTGGAGCAGGTAGTGTCAGGGTGAGAGGCAGGGAGGGCCAGGAGACACTCAAGGATCACAGTACCTTTAAAAACGGGCAGGATATGACTCTTTGCAACGGTTAGTACTCCAGGTATATTCCAGTAAAACCTGCCTTTCCTCTGCCAGGCCCAGTGTGGCAGGTGTGGTGGCCCTGACCCAGGGGCAGAGGTGGAGACAACTCTAGGCCTGGGGAGAGCTCAGCAACCCACAGGGATTATGGGCAATTAGAAGGGATTATCAGTAAGCAGAAAAACATGCGACATTTCATTAAGAAATGAAATGAAGAAAACTTTCTACTTAGGTCCCAGAGGGCTCCACATGCTCTCTGGGCTCAGGCCTTTATCTGCAGGCCACGTCACTAGGTGCCTGCACCCACCCAGCCACTCCTCACAACACCCTCCGCCCCCTACCCCCCAGGCTCAATCAAGGGTCAGGGCCAGAGCGACCCAGGTGGTGGCTGACTGGGGTGAAGGGCTGAGGACATGAGATTCCCACCAGAAGTCGCGTCCTCTCTGGTCCAGGCGAGGCGAGTGAGGTCCCCGCAGTTCCTGGGTCCTCCGAGGCACACGGCCAGTAGAAAGCTCACCGTCTGCATGGGCCCTTGGCCTGCTGCCCTCGACCCACAAGGAGTACCTGTGTCCACCCTGAGACCAGCTCCTTCATCCTACACTTCACTTAGGAAATTCACTAAACTGAATCCAGCTCAATTCTGCCTCCCTCGCAAGGGGCAGAGGCTCTGATATGGCTGCGTGGGTCCAGCCAGGCTCTGGGGGAGAATCTCACTCACTCCTGGAGGAGGCAGGAAGCGGGAGTCACCTGCTCTCACCCGTGACTGTGGTCATGACAACATGTGCTGTGGGGTGTGGGCTGCTTTCGAGGAAGCATCTAGCACTGGCTGCTCAGCACCCCACTCTTCAACACTCCCTGAATCCTCAGAGTTGAGTGAGAGAAAGCCCAGCACTGGCAACAGCCTGGACAGCCCTCAGCTGCTCTCCACTCTGCACACGTCCACACATCTCCCACGTGGCCACAGCAAAGGCCACCTGCTCGACTCCCCGCTGCCACCTCTTCCCCCGCACTGCAGCTCAGACTCGGAACAAAAACCTGCTGTAATCACTCCCAACCCCCACCCCAACTTTAAAAACTTCTGTGGCTTTCCAACCCCTCTGGCAAGAAAACCCCAACTCACCCACAGCCTTCCAGAAAGTTCTCCCACTTCTGAGCCTGCCCTCTCACCATGCTGCTCCGCCCAAACCATGGGCCGTGCCAGCCATCCTCCTAGCATCTGACCTCCTGCCTGCTGCTTCTGGACACTCTGCACCTGGGCTCCCCCAACACAGCAGAGATGAGGCTGACGAGATCAGTAGACCAGGAGAGCAGAGCCCGGATCCCTCCCAAGCCCTAGGCGATCGAGTCAACCAAGGGTACAAACTCGCTGCAAAGTGGGTCAGAACTGGTCAGAACCGGAAAGAACCCCTGGTGCTCTTGCAGCATCGGCCCCAGTGTGGTCACACTGGAGTGGAACCAATGGCCTCGCACCAGAGACCCAGGGACCCAGGGAGGGTGGGGCAGGGTGAGGCCGTAATTGCCTATGTCCCAGCTGCATTTTGAAACCCAAATCACATTCGAGGATGTGATGAAATACCATCAAATCTTTACTAAAATAGGACATAGGCTAACAATTAAGAAAACACCAACCTGGAAGAAAAAAGTCAACAAAAACACTCCCCTCTAATGCCCTACAACACCTGCGGGAGAAATCGCTAAAGCAGCTCAAGAAGATCGGGAGGGGGCAGGGGAAGGAGACGAGAACCTTCAGAAACCCAGGAGGACAGGGAGAGGCCCAAAGAAAAATCTCACCCTGCCGCAGGGACATGACTGCACTAAGCAGAAAACATCTAAAATACACAGTTTATCAAATAAGAGAAAGTTAGGGTACAAAGTAAAAAGAACATGAAAGCTCTGCTGGAAGAGGGTGAAAACCACCAGTACATGTAAGAAAAAGCAAAATAAACCTTTTAACGACTAGCACTAGAGAACACCTGAATGCCTAAACCTGCAGAACACGGCAGACCTGAAAGAGAAAGAACCAAGCCCATAGGCCCTACGGACTATGCGGGCCGTTTAGCCACCTGCCTCTCTCGGCCCGAACCCCGGACACCTTCCTCGGCTTCGCTCCATGCTGAGCTCAGGGTAGCGCCTGCCCCTTCCCTCCCCCCACCCACTCCACTCCAAACCAGAAGCCTCCCCTCCCTTCCCTCCACCCACCACACTGCTACAGGCTGAGGACAGAGCCCCGAGCCCCTCCAGCGCGTCCGTGCATGTCCGTGCGAGGCCTCTCGCCCTCCGGCTCAGCCAGTCACACAGGCCCCGCTCTCATGGCTTCTGTCGTGCCGCCCCGTCACAGGCCCGTGCCCAGGCCGCTGCCTCACCCCCAGGGCCCCAAACAGGCCCACGAACGCACCCACAGCCACATCGATCTTCCCTTTCCACTTTCTCGGGGCGGGACTTCCAACCTGCCCCGGGTGACCAAGACCCGTTACAGGCACCTCCTGCGCTGTCTCGCTGTGATGACACCCTGTCTGGCGAGTCCTCGAGCCTGACGGAGAAGCGCCTGCTCCATTTCTGCGTGCCACTGGAGCTTCAGTGGGAGCGTGATGCTTGGCCTGGCGTGTGATGCTTGGCCGTGATGCTTGGCTTAGCTCAACATATACCAGCTGGATGGATAAATGGCCGGACAAAGTTCCCAAAGAACAGGACCAAGCACAGGTGCCAGGATTGCAGAAAAAAGAAAAAGACCTTTGCAAAGTAGAAAACCCAAACCAGATTCTGGGAGACAGCCAGACTAAGAGGAAACCGCCGCGTCCCAGGGAAAAGGGCCCACAAGGCTTCGCGCAGGGGCGGGCAGAGACCCTGGAGACACGACCCGGGCACCAGGGCCCAGCACCCCACTCTGCAACATTCCCTGAATCCTCAGACTCTAGTGAGAGAAAGCCCAGCACTGGCAACACCTGGACAGCCCCTAGCAGAGGCAGACATTTGCCATTCCTGTCCTTCCTCGCCCTTTGGCCCTTCACTGGTTTGATTAGGTTGATACAAACAGAGAAGTATGTTCTGAATGGCCAGACACGACAGGCCGCTGGTGGGGCGCCCAATCAGAGCAGGGACGACGCAGCTGCAGGATTGGAGGGCGGGGACTCAGTTCCAGCAGCAGAGCTGAGGGAGAGGTAACCGGGCGCCACTGCCAGAAGAGGCAATACAGTGGAGCCCCCCAGGCTGCACGAAAACAAGCCACACGCGTGACCTCAGCCACGAACATGGCCGGAGGTGCTGCCCCAGGCACCAGCACCCGTGAAACCCCGTTGCTTGACCCAAACAAGAAAAAACAAATGGAGGCTGAGGGAAATGAGCACAGGGACAAAATTCTAAGCAAGGGCCTAGCGTGGTGGCACTGACAGCAGAGGCAGGGAGAGGTGGCTACTCCGCACCCCAGGGCCACTGGCCAGAAGAAAGCGCTTCAAAAACCGGGACGGCGGGACCTGTTAGAAATGCCAGACTCGTCCAGGAGGGAAGGAAGGTCTCGCGATCAGTCAACAGAACATCAAGGAGTGAAAATAACATCACGGAAAGAGCGAGAGCACCGAATGTGAGGCCCAGGAAGACCAGCTAGGCCCACGGCGAGCACACCCTCTGTCGGGTAACGGCCCCTGGCAGCACCCACATTTCACAGCGCGGGGCCCCAAATGTCACATTTGGGAGTATCACAGCAACAAGACACAGAACAAGGGCCTCCCCTGGCGGCGCAGGGGTTGAGCACTGGGCTGTGAAGCTGCCCACAGCCTGTGCAGTGCCGGTTCGATCCCCAGCCACCGGGTGAGGGTCCCACATGGCATGCAGACCTCTCCTGCCGCCCACTGCTCCCCTCAGCAGTGTACTTCGGTCCTTCTGCCTGCTCTGCTCCCCACTCTGGCTCTGGTGAATTCTCTCACCCTCCCGCGCTTCTGACTGTACCCAGTGCTTGTATAAATAAATAAATCTTTAAAAAAAAAAAAAACCAAAAACACAGAACAAGATTAGCATAACTAGTGGCAACACTGATTCCTGAGCAAGCCATGGAGGATGGAGGGGAGGGGGGCAAACAGCAGCTGCGGGGTAAGAGTCTGGACTAAGAGCCCCCAGAGAATAAGCACCTCAAACTTGCAGCTGAGACACCTGCAGGACCGCACAGAAGAGGAGGAAGTACAGGCCGACCAGGTGGCCCGAGAAGGTGAGGCCCACCTTCAAGTTTGCTCCTGCACAGACTACAAGCAAGAAGAGGTGCCCTCTGGCCGCCAGGAGCAGAAGTTGACCTGCTCAGGGGAAGACGTCGACCTAAAGCTGCCTGTCAGCCAAAGTCAGCCGGCAAGTTAAGGCAGACGGCCGAGAGAAAGAAGACTCGAGAGAAAAGCCAGATGACAGAAGAGTCAGACAGTTTTCTGAGCACGGCGACATGTCTGATAAATAACAGACACCACTGAGGGCCTGGCCTGGGACTGGAAACCATCCTTAAAAGTCAAGTGAAAACTCCAGAACTGAAAAGTAAAATAACTGCAATTGAAAACTCAACATAGGGATTGAACAAGAACATGGGCAGGAAGGAGAGTAACAGACGCACACGCTACTTGGCGGCGGGGTGGGGGCGGGCTGCGGGCAGGGCCGCTCCCTGCCACGGCTGTGGCCTGGGCAGGGGTCCCACCCGCAGACGGGAATGAGAGCACCATCTGCTCGGCTCCCGCTCTGACAGCGCCCGCACCACCTCGGCTGTGGAGCCCGCGTCTGCCCTCAGCCCAGTGCCAGCAGACCCAACCCAGCTACGCCAGTCACATTCATGCCATCCTGCCTGTCTGAAAACCTCCCCTCTCCCCAGAGCACCCCCCACCCACCTCCCATGGAAGCTCCTCGCCCTTCAGGTCCCATCCCTTTATGGTCCAGTTCCTTGGCCACTGGGGAGCAGTGGACATGGATGGAGTCCTGTCGACTGTGGCACAAATTCACTCGCTGCTTCCCAGCTACAAAGGTTGCCATCTGTTGGCTGACACAGGATAACAGCAGCTTTCAATGACTGCTTGTTTGTGCCAGGCATGTAATTTTAGTGGAAGCTGTGGAATTTGGAAATTACTACTGCAATGGCTGGAAAACCAAATGAGGTATTCCAGGAAGTACAGCAGCTTCTGGGCAGATGCATTCATTCACTCCTCACTCATGCCCAGGCACCGGCACCGGCCTCCAGAAGGGCGCGGCGACCAGGGAGAGCTGCACGCGGGTGAATGACAGGTGCTGGGGTCAGCAGGGACACTGAAGGGGCCAGAAATGGCAGGGACCACATAAGGGAGACCACAGAGCTCAGGAACCATCTGTGTCACCTGCAGTTCCAGGGCCCTGAACTTACCTGACTGGGAAACTGGTGCCAGTCAACAGGCTCACAACACCGCCTCTCGCCCCCATCCCACTTCACTTGCCCCACAATCCAGACACCATCACAGGTTGCTCAGGAAGGAGCCACGTTATTTTGGAATGTTTCTGGGGAATTCATCTCTCTCTCTCTCTCTCTCTCTCTCTCTCTGTGTGTGTCTCTCTCTTGCACCCCACCGCCGCCCCTCTCGTCCTTGCTCACATCCTCAGAGAAAAGGCAGTTTTAGAGCACTGACAAAATCTCAAGTAAATGTGAAAGAAGCAGAGCCTCTGCCCAAGGACCAGGAATCAGCCATGACACCTGGCAGGAATGGGATCCAGAGGCCCCCACACGGGACTGGCTCTACACCTGAAAGCCGATGATACGGAGGGTGCATACATCAGGGCTCATTCTCAGATCAGCGCAGAGCCCCACACAGCCTGTGCACCTCCAGACGACTTCTTCCAAGGAACCCTGTGCCTGCCAGTGGGAAGGGAGACATGTCAAGCCCCTACGGAGGTTTCTCAAGCTATTAAAAATGAACCTACCAACAACTCCACTCCTGAATGCCCACCCAAAGAGCACAGCAGCACCAACCTGAAGGGGCACATGCGCGCCTGTACCCACTGCAGCTCCATCTAATGCCAAGCTGAGGAAACAGCATAGTGCCAAAGATGGGGTGTGCGTTAGAAAAATGTGCCTTAGGGGCCTCCCCAGTGGCGCAGCGGTTGAGCACTGGGTTGCAAAGCTACCCGCAGCCTCTGCAGCGCCGGTTCGACCCCCGGCTGCTCCCCGGCCACCGGAGGAGGGTCCCACATGGCGCGCAGACCTCTTCTGCCGCCCACTGCTCCCCTCAGCAGTGTACTTCGGTCCTTCTGCCTGCTCTGCTCCCCGCTCTGGGTCTGGTGAATTCTTTCACCCTCCCACGCTTCTGACTGTACCCAGTGCTTGTATAAATAAATTTTTTAAAATAAATAAACAAATAAATAAAAGTTTAAAAAAAAGAAAAATGTGCCTTATACGCACATCGGACTACTACTCAGCATCCAAAAAGATACACTCATGCCATTCGCAACAACGTGGAGGGAGCTGGAGTGGGTTACACTAAGCGAAATCAGTCAGAAGGCAACAGACAAATACAGATGGTGTCACTTCCATGTGGACTATGGAGAAACAGAACGAAGGTCAGACAGCGCAAACCAGTGACAAACGCGACAAATCTGACTGCTGGACTGAGGCTACCGGAGGGGATGGGGTGGGGAAGGGGAAAGAACAAGTAGGGAGGGAGCACAGTGGACTATGGGGGTGCACTATGGATGTCTTGGTGCTGGGTGTGGTAACAGCACCTTAAGGGAAAGACCCTGTACCTCTAAATCATAAACAACATCGTAGGTACCTCAATTTTACAAAAGCTTTTTGTTCCCATAACATCTTTTATTGAAATGGAATTTCCACATAGTTGACACTTTCAAAGCGCACAGTTTGGTGTTTTCATCACATTCACAGGCTCCTGCGACCATCAGCCCCATCTAATGCTACAACATCCTGTCGCCTGCCTGCCAAAGGCCCCCCGACCTTAGCAGTCATTGCACCTCCCTGGGAAGTTGGAATCCACCTTCCATCCTCCTGGGCCTGCCCGTTGAGGCATTTCAGAGGAATGGCCTCTGGTGTCTGCCTTTTTTCACGCAGGTGATTTTTCAAGGCTCATCCGTGGGTGTCGGTACTTCGCTTATTTTACAAGTCTGTTCAAAGTTCTGCTCCAGTGGAATTCTAGTTCTAGAATTTGCACTCTAAACAAATCAGAAATGCACAAGAGGGCCTACACATACATGTACATGGCAATGTTACTCAGACGGGAAGAGGAAGGGCCCTCACCAGGCCTGGTGAGACACGCACTTGTCTAATTGGTGGGCTGCTACTAAACGTGACAGTGTTTATGGAGTAAGTGGGAAAATAAATTACAAAAATGGACTAAGAAAGAAAAAAAAGCTTAAATGAGCAAAAAGCCAACTGAGACCAAAGCCTTACTTTCCCTGAAAAGTCTTCATGAAAAATAACTTAAATTCTGGGCCTCCCCGGTGGCGCAGCGGTTGAGCGCTGGGTTGCGAAGCTGCCCGCAGCCTCTGCAGCGCCAGTTCGATCCCCGGCTGCTCCCCGGCCACCGGCGGAGGGTCCCACATGGCGCGCGGACCTCTCCTGCCACCCGCTGCTCCCCTCAGCAGTATACTTCGGTCCTTCTGCCTGCTCTGCTCCCCGCTCTGGCTCTGGTGAATTCTCTCACCCTCCCGCGCTTCTGACTGTACCCAGTGCTTGTATAAATAAATAAATTAATTTAAAAAAAAAAGAAAAAATTACTTAAATTCTTTCAAACTGTCAAGAAACAGTTTTAAAGATCAACAAAGTGGTCCAGAACACATAAAATCTGGAAAGTGACCAGCTTTTATGGGGTTAGTTTAATTGTAAATTAAAACATAACAAAGGTTTCCTTCTACCCCAAAGGGAAACACACATGGAGGGGGAAATTCTAGATCAAAACTAAGGCTGCAAAATTCAACATTACCAAAGACAGGTCATCATTAGGAAATGCATAAGTAACCAAAACCAAACTGATGATCCAAATTAATGCTCAAAACATTCCAATGAAATTCAACACCCATTCCTAACACTCTAAAAGGCACAAATCAAAGAATAATCCATTTACGTGGTCTTAAATGTCTCTACACAGCCCAATAAGTAAATAATAAAATTAATGGAGGAAAAAATAAAAACATTCCAAGTAAAACGAAGAAAAAGACAAATCAGGAGAGTCTGACTAATTCAATAAACCACGAAGCAAAACCAAGGGTAGTTAGTAACATCAAAACAAAATAAGGAGAAGTTTAATGGAGGAAGGAAAATCCCATTCCCGAAAACCCATGATTAAATAAGATAAAGCAAAACCTGAGACCATCACAGACACACGATGGCCGACCCTAAGCACGGAGATGACGACACGCTGACTGCTACAAAAGAACACTGAAAAGAGAGAGAGCATCCTCTCCTTCCAGATGGTAAAGCTGAAGAATGTAATGAACTATCTTAAAAGATCCAGAGCTACTGGAGCCGTGGCCTGGATAGGCGGGCTCCGGAGCCAGAGCTGCAGGGGTGCAGGGAACGTCGTGCAGCCATGACAACACCACAGGCAGAGGCTGGGCGCGTGCCTACACACAGCCTCTGTCAGAGCGACCGCCACGACCCCACGGTGTGCGTGGGTGAAGACACAGGTGCTTAGAAATAAAGGGAGCTGCCGGGCGGTGAGCTCGTGTGACTTTCATGTGTTCAAAACTTCTGCAAAAAGTTCTATGTAGCTTTTAGGAGTTGGATGGGGGAAGGGAGCACATAAAAGTAAAAAAAAAAAAAGACAGTCCTCATTTTGAGGTGGCTGAAGTACGATTGCTTTAGTTTTAATTGCTGCAACAAATTTTCTGTATCTTCCAATTTTTTTTTACAATAATCATGAAAAACAAACTTGTGCAAAACCATTAGAGAAATGTAAGCTACAAATTCAGAAATTCACTTGGACTCCCTTGTTCTTGGGCTTACATGTGCCATGTTCTCAATTACTCTCCAACCACTGTATTTTTTTAGGCATTAAATTGAAAATCTACTAGGACTCTTTCCTGCCAGAGAGAAAAGGATGAAAAAGTCAAAACCACTCACACACATTTGCTGAAATTAAAAAGCAGAGCCGAATGTGAAGAATCCAGAAAGGTGTGGTTGGAATCTTACCGTAAAGCTGTTGTTGACGTTTTTGGTGCTGGATTCAGCCACGCTGGCGTCTGTCAGGTCCACCTCATCAAATATAATGGACTGCAGAGAGACGGGGACTGGTCAGTGGGGGCCAGAGCCCACCTCAGTCTGTCCCCCACCCCCAAGCAGCTACTGACACCGGGTGAGCCTACCCCACCTGCTCGAGCCACAAGCACAGCTCCGTGACCATGTTCCAGCGGAGCCCGCACTGAGACAAGGTAGAATCGCCGGGGAGCTGCAGCCACCGTGGGCGCTGCTCAGCTGCACTTGTCAACGTGAAGGATGCCCTCCCACAGAGACCACCTGAGTGCCGAGAACCCCGTCCTTTCAGTTTTAATTTCTACGGCAAGTACTCCTAGAGGGGAAGGTCCTGACTAAAATAAACAATTCTAGGGCAAGAGGAAAAGACCTAAATAGAAAGGATCCAACCTCAAAAGAAAACAAAGGAGAGAGCAGGAGGAATCTAGTCCTGGAGAGAGTCAGGCTCCCAAAGAAGGCTGGGAACAGGACTGGGCACCCCACCCCAGCCTCACCTCTCCCCACCACGCTCACCTCCTGTGCACCTCCAGCGCCCCCTGTGCTAAGAGGACCCACCCGATCAGGAACGGAGGGAGGAAACACTAACAGCTAAAGGAGACTGAGCCTTTGCAGCTCCTTCCCCCACCACGATGCAGAACTGAAATAACTACAGGGTTTTTAAAAATAAGGGATGTGGTCAGAACCCTTTCTTACCAAATTGCTCTGTTCAATTTCAGAGCACCGACTCTCCAGGGATACCTCACAAAATATAAATGATTCCTATTCCAAATTTTTCTCTACCAAAATATCAGTAGTGACAGTAACCCCGATGCCAGAACACAGGCGCTCAGAACCAGCGCGCTGGGGGCGCCAGTCCCGCTTGGGCAGCATGGGGCAGCCTGTCCACACGCCACGACCCAGCACATTTCAAAACACTTCCAGCTAGTTTCACGGGGCATGTTTATCTCCAAACTCACCAAGTCGTACAGGTCAAGTGCCTACAACTTTTTGCATGCCAATGACAGCTCTATAAAGTACTTTTTACAAGGCTCTTCCAGGTCATAATAAGAGATGGATAAGCCTGTGACGTTCTGGACAAGAGCCAACCACCACGTGGCTATCTGTGTGACACTTTCTACTCTCTCCTTCGGGAGCACAACAATAGAAGAGAAAGAATAAAAACTAATGTTTATAAGAAATAAAACATGCCCTGAGATCACCACCACCTGGCACCTGGAGCATCACAGGACGCGCAGGCAGCAACAGCCTGAGGGTGGGAGCACGTGGCCACGAGCCCACAGGCCTGGGGCCCCAGCGGGTGCTCGGACTTCACACACTCACCTTCGCAGTCTTGGCGTAGTACAGCGTGCGCCCCCGAAGCTTGAAGTACCTCCTCTTGGACCGCTGGAACGAGCTGTTCTGCTTGGTCAGCATGCCCTCCTTGATGATGGTCTGCAAGCACAGAAGCGGCTCGTGAGCCTGGTCTCCCCCAGGGTTCCCCATGGCCACGCCCCACACACTGACCCATGGGCAGGCCGTGCCGCTGCGCGTAGGCCCATGCAGCCCTCCAGGGGGCAAGGGCACCAGGGCCGGGGTGTGTGCAGGATCCACCCCGGTCCGCCTGGGGATCAGAGGGGGCGCTGAGGGACCACAGTGAGCAATGCGGAGCCAAGCACAGTCTCCAACTTCAGCATTTGGTATTTTTCAGCTATTCTTGGCCTCAACTCCGAGCTCTCTGGCCTCCTGCCATTTCTCAGGGTCCTGCTGCCAAAACTGCTGACCTACGTAGCTATGGGGTTCAGGCAGCTTCAGGCCTGCGCCCCACTCCCCTCACCCCACCAAGAAAAAAGCACCCAGCACAGTCACCAACTCCTCTCATCCCGGCAGCCTGGTCCATCCATCCTGGAGATGCGGACAGCCCAGAAGGGGAACAAGGCTGTTCCAGACACCTGCTGAGTCCAGGACGCCCCACAGAGCAGGGGCTCCTCGTCCACTACACACCATGAGCCACAAACACCATCAAAAGGGAAAAATCGCAGGGTGACTGGAACTGGCCCTGGGCACACAAGCACCTGGCGCACCCCACCTGACCTGCCGCCAGGTCCCGCCAAGGAGCAGAGGCAGAACTGACAAGACAGCTGTTCGGAGTCGAGAGCGGGGGCTCAGAGAAGCCTTTCTTAATTACCTAATCGCACGCGGCTCTGCTTTTAGTGACTTTGGTAAAAGTACCTTTAAGGAGTATTTAGGCATCTGTGGCCACTTAAAACATAAGATGAAACCAGACACAGTAACCTCAGGTCGTCCCAAGGCGTCAGAAGCCCGGCCCTCCATCAGCCCACTCCTGAGTGTGTGGAGGGGGTGAACACCACACAGGCCTGTCTTGCTAGAGAAACCCGCTGAAGAGGGTCCCTGACCCACCAACAGCACTGCACGGGCCAGGACCCCCATCTAAGCAGCACGACACTCAGGGTGTCCTAAGGAGGCGCAGGCAGGCTGCTCCCCAGCTTATCCCCATCACAGGACATCCTCGGCAGGGTCGGCCACAGGCACCAGCTGGTCACACCGAACCGGGTGATCAATGCTGGCCAAGCGCTGCACACAGCAGCCTCGCCAACCCCCAAGAGAACCAGTCCAAGAGAAAAACTCCCGCGGACCCCACTCGCTCTTGGGATATGCCTTCACCTCTACATAGGAAGAGGTCGCCCACTCTCCCAGCTCGCCTGCGAGGACCAAGAGGAGAGAAGAGGCACCACACATTCCCCAGCAGCCCGGGGGCAAGGCGGCTGGACAACAGGCAGGTCCGAGGCCTCGCCCTGCACTAAAAAAGGCTCCAGCTTTTCTCAAGAGCAGGCTGGGGGCCCGCCCGGAGCGAGGCCGCTCCCAGGCAGAAGGGGTACCCCGGGCTGACCCGACCGCTACAGATACAGCCTTTCCGCAACCTGCAGGACTGCCAGGCCGCCTCCAGACGCCAGGCCAGGAGCGCAGGGGGCTCGCACGTGGAGCCAGGAGCTGCCCTGCTCTGGGGAGAGCCTCTCCTCTGACCTCACAGGGCCTCGGGGTGAAGGCACCCTCCTCGCCCCCATGCTTCCTTACCTCGGCAGGGGCAGTGCTGGCTTCCATCTCTTTCCTAAATGCAAACTAAGAAAAAAAAAAAAAGACAACAAAGCCAGACCCAGAGACGTTATTAAAAGTTACTTTTAAAGGATAAATGACAAAGTATTTTTCCTTGAATCTCCTGCTAAACATCTCACACATGAAAGGAAAGTAAAATAAAACACCATCTACTCCACGGCGCGCACACATTTTTCAGAAGCGGATGAGAGCGGTGAGCTCGGGCTACCCACGGAGAGCTGCGCTTCTATTTATAGCACAAGAGAGGCAGAAAAAGACTGGTGGGTCTCGGCGGAAAGGGCTGGGGAAGAGATAAAGACCAGCGCGTCTTTGAAGCTTTCTCCGAAACAGCGTTCTCCCGACGCGTGGCTCATGAGTACGCAAACATGCTACAGGGTATTTTTAAACACTCAGTCCAAAGCAATGGACTGAAAGTGGCCGAGAAAACAACCCCCCGAACAGGCTGCTGTTCTGCATCTGGCAGCCGGGGCCACAGGCACCCACAGGAAACGGCCTGGCCAGCAGGCCCCCCACAGCCAGGGAGCGAGCACCAGGAGCCACACCCAGGGAGCGAGCACCCTGGACCAGGGCAGCTGGCCGGGGCAGGCTCCGGGGACCAGGCCTCTGCACCTTGGGGGCCATCGGGGACAGGAAAGGCCAGGTTGGAGATGCAAGGGCGGCAGGCAGGGAGGTGGGCGGCCCTCCCCCAGCTCCCAGGGGAGGCAGGGCCGCACAGCCCCAGGGACAAAGCCTGGCAGAGCGCTCAGCCATGGTGCCACGCCCCCCCCCCTGCACCCCCACCCCAGGGAGACCGCCCAGGCACCCGCTGCACTGAGCCAGCTGGATCAGGAGCAATGACACTAAATGGGGCGTTGGGGGGGGGCGGGGGGTGCAGAGAGAACCGGCGCCTGGTCAACAGGCGCACTCTGCCTGCAAGGGGCTGCCGCAGGGGAGCCTGCACAGGCGGGAGCTCCTTCCCTCCCAGACTCCGCTCGCACCAGATCAAATGAGCTGTCGGCGAGGGGTGAGCCCACAGAGGGCATGGGTTGGAATTTTTAACGCATGGGTCGTTCAGCTCTTGACAAAGTCACACTGCGCAGCGCACCTCACTTCCTGGCCCCGCCACCGCGGACCGCCAGGCCATGCGGGCCGTGGACCCTCCGTGGGTGCCAGGCCTCGCCGGGCAGCCCGCTCACTCCCGCCATCAGCCATGCTGTGAGGACCCTGCGCACGTCCTGGAGCAAGGGGCAGCAGTGAACTTGGGGATCACAGGGAGCTAGCAAGGGACCAGGCAGCAACGGGGCTGGGCCAGCCGCTGCCGAAGGGGCCCTCGCCTCACGCCGCAGGCAGGGCAGCCCCAGGGGCCAGCAGAGGGAAGGCGACACCTGGAAACCAGCAGACGACACAGAAGTTCGTTACGATCGGGAAAGGTTTCTTGAATGGGATTCAAAAATACTTAGCACAGACTCTAAAAGTGCCAGAGCCAACTATATTGCAAACGGGAACTTGTGCCCTCCGAAGACAGTTTACTGAGGAAGAGAAATGCCGGGGGCTGGGAGGAGACACGTGCACCATGCCGAGCGCAAGGCCACACACACAACACGGTAACAAAGACAAAGAAACCCCAAAAGGAAAACTGGCAACAGGCACGGTTGGGAGTTGGTCAGCAGCGTGGGGAACGAGCCGCTGACCCCGGGAACACCGGGCTGGGCAGAGAGCAGCCCGAGGGACACCGCAGTGCCGAGACGGGCTCACACAGGGGCAGCCGCCGCTCAGGCTGACACGTGTCGTTCGGCAGGTAAAGAGATGTGGGGAAATAATGTCACCCGTCCTCAGACAGACGTCAAATCCCAGGGAGAGCTGCACGGAGGCTGTTGTGCCCAGTGCAGGTTTGAGGGCCTGGCCCCTGCAGGGCTCAGGGGCCGAGTGAGGAAAGAGCCAAGCCCAGCGAAAAGCTCACTTCTCAGCCATCTGTCCTAAAACCTTTTCAGGCCTCAACAAAAAAATTACATAAGCCTGGGGCAGGCGACAGCACCCGAGCCCAGAGTCAGAACAAGCGGGGGGAGTTAACAGAACACTGTGACCCGGGAGAGCATGGACTGTTCAGGGGGAGACGCCAGTAGAACTCACCACCATAGGTTTGCATGTCACTTGAACTTTTCGGGGGCATTTTTACACCTATTTGCCTTCTTAACAGAACAAACACTCATGGGCTGTGAGACAGACGCTAATTCACCAAATGACAAATGAGAGGCCGGTCTTGAGAGCCCGGGCCAGGCACCCAAGGCAAGAGAGTTAACAACAGGCCACGAGAGAAATGCCAGGCCTCTGCTCTCCAGCCTTCTCCCAGGGCTCGGTTTATGAATACTATAGTTCAAAAACAGGAAGCAATCAAACACTCATTTGTTCACAAAACACAGAGCGGACAACACGCCCTGGACCTTCAGCCCCTTAAAGCGCCTCTGAGCATGAGAGCAGCCACCAGGCACACAGGGGCCATTTTCGCCTCAGAGCCCACCCCAGTTCAAGGCAGGTAGTAATGGCCACGTTAGAGATCAGGGAACTAAGGGCCAAATTAAGTCACTCACTCAAGGCCACACAGCTAGGAATGGGAGAGAAGGAATTCAAAGTTCAGACCCAGAACCGGGCCAAAACTATTTGTTGACAAAATGAAACCAAAATGAAAAGCTACTCTTAACCATGATTTAACCCAGTTAGGCAAAGGTAAGTTCCTTGATACATTCAGAACACCACCCACAAGTTCACCCTGACTCAATCACCTGCAATTATCCAGGTGCCAATGGCTACTGGGTCTGACGTGCAGAGCGGGCACAAGGCACAACTGGAGACGCCTCTCAAGCCTGCAGGGCCAGGGTAGGCCCAGCATCTGGTCCTGCCAGCGTGACAGAGTTCCCCACACCCACAAAGATCCCCAAAGACACCAAATCACAGAAAAAGGACAACCACCGTTTCCTTACCAATAGAGAAAACTCAACTTCCCCGGTCCCACCACCCTGGGGGGCCCTCCTTCAATGCACTATCTGTGAAATTAAAAGCTACCAGGTCCCAGGGCCCCCAAGTCATTAAAGGTTCCACTGACAGAAAGGGAGGCACCTCACTGCTGTCCCCACTAATACAAGGAAGGACTGACCAGGAAAGCCAAAAGTGGTGCCACAGTGCAATGACCAAATCCCCCAAAAGAGCTGGAGCTCATACCCACTCCCCCTAGGTTTGGAGCCACCTGTATTACTGGGTGTGCCTCCCCACCCACCCCCTTGGGCAAGCAGGCCAGACCCAGTGCAGCCAGTTATCACAGCCCTGCCCCCACTCAGGCCACACCATTCAGCCTCACCAGAGCCAGCAACACATGTCCTGCTGGGGCTGGGGAAGTCACTTTACTGATACATGGATGCACGAGACTTCAACTACCCCCCACTTCTTGCTGTGAATGGAGACGCACTGTCTAGAGTTGGAGCCACCACCTAAGTCCAGGAGGCAGTGAGCCAACCTGAAAGGGGCGGCAGAGGGGTAGCAATGACCTCTGCCAGCACCCTGCAGCCGCCCCGGCACCCCTGTGGCATCAAGGTGGGCTGCTGGTCAGCTCCCGAGGGGTCACTGCCAGCGGCTCTGTCCCCAGTTGAGTGTGGGTCCCAGAGGCAAGCCCTGTCCCCGAAACATGGCTCAGCCAAGGAAGTTTCCTCTCAACCTGCTCCCACCAGCTACGTCCTCGCTGGCTGACCGCGTCATCAAAGCTGACAGCAGTTTCAGGCGTACCAACTCATTCCACCTCGCTCCATTCCAACTGGTCACCAGCAGCCCCAATTTTACTTGTTAAAACAACTGAAGAGCCTGACCCGTCCTCAGCCTCTGCCAACTACTAGGTCTGGACCCCTTCAGGACTGGCTACCCTGTCTTCTGTCTCTCAAGGGTGACCCAGAAAACGTGCATCAGGGCCTTCTGGGATGCCTGTTACAAAGCAGATCACAGCTCGGGGATCCTGGGACAGGAAGTTCTGACCACAACCCAGGTGGCACCCTCCTTCCCCATCCCCCACCCCTCCTCCACCTGCAGCTGGCTCCGGCTCCACTCCACTGCAGCACAACACCCTAGCAGGCTGGGGGGCACAGACAGCTGGGCCCACCCAGCAGTGCAACCAGAATCCTGGGGATTTGGGGTTCAAGTCAGTGCCCTGGCCTGCAAAGGGGTCCAGGGCACCCATGACCCTCCCCTGGCTTCCGTGGTCTCCTCCACAGCCCCCTGGGCTCTTGCACAGGCCCCTGGGCCACCCCCAGCCAGGGCCCTCTACTTCAACCCCACACAAGCACACCCTCAGGCACACCCTTCCTCTGCGTGGGCATCCTATAGCAGCTGGAAAACTTGTGCCGGAGACCCATGTCAAATGCCACCAACACGGGAGCTGCACGCACCCAGCAGAGCACTCGGCCTGGGCTCCACAAGCCCACAGTCTCGGCCCTCCCCCCACCAGGGCATCCAGGGGCTACCTGGTGGCCAGCACAGGGCATTCTGGCAAAACCTTTTACAAAACATTGTGCAGGGTCCATAACCCTAGATCCATAAAGAGCTTCTGAAAATTGAGAACCTGAGGAAAAAAAGGTTAAAAATCTGAACATTTTACCAAAAATTAAAGGGCCTCCCTCGTGGCACAAGGGGTTAAGCACAGCACTGTGAAGCAACCCACGGCTGCTGCAACACGAGTTTAATCCCGGCCAGGGAGCAACCCACATGGCGCAGCAGACCTCTCCTGACTCACCCGCTGCTCCCCTCAGCAGTGGATTTCAGTAGACCCGCCTGTTCCGGTCCCCACTCCATCTCTGGTGAATCCTCTCAACCCCTGCATCTCTGGCCTGTGCCCCAGTTCTCGTATGCATAAATAAATAAATCTTAAAAAAAAAAATTTAAGTTCATGCATGTACTGTACTGCTTTTAAATCTTTGAGCAGAAACAGTGGAAGGATGAGCCAGAATAATGAAATAATGAAGACGATGAAATGGTTCCCCAGAGGGGAGGATGGCAGGCCTCTGGGAAGACCCAGCAACCAGGGAGCCAGGCTGGCAGGCCTGAGGGCCTGCTGGAGACCACGGCCCTCCAGAAGGCGCCCAGAAACACAGGCACAGACCCCGGGCTCCACCTGGCTGTCCCAGCAGGTCACCCTCACCCACCGGGGGCCACCCCACTTCCCTTCTCGAGAAGCAGAGTCTGGAGAGGACCCGCGTCTACCGAGAAGGGACAGGTGTGGGTACAGCCCCAGGGCTGCCTGCATTCAGCTCTCTCCATACTTTCACGAACCAAAAAACAACAGGCTTGCAAAAAGGCCTTCTTGGCCGTTCTTTCTTTTTACAAGACAGATAAACTATAGTCGTAACTGTAGTCATAAACCACCCTACTTTCTGGGGGGCACACCCATCCTCACCACCACGAAGGATGAATCTGAGCCCCCCAAGCAAAAGCCACGTCTCTCACACACACACACACCTCGCACAGTGACAGTTACACAGTCACACACACAACCACACACGCAGTGACACACACACTGGGGGCCAACAAGGCCCAGGGCCCCTCAGCCTCTGTGCGCCCAGAGCACAGCGCAGCTCCCGTGGCTGCGGCATGAAAGGCCTCCAGTCCAACAAATATTTATCGAGCACTTGAAGGCAGGCGTGCTGGGAATGTGGCGATGAGGCAGGACCCTTGACCTCTAAGGCACTGCGGCTGACAGAAGGCGACTTCCACAGAGTGAAAAGTGCTTCGGAATCTGCTTGAAATGCTCAGAAAAAAGTTGGGGTGCCGAACTGGGGACAGAGGAAACAACACAAGCGAAGGCTGATGGCTGCTTAGTGCGGGTGATGGATGAAACTCCTCGCCCTCCTTTTGTGCACGTCTGGAAATTTCCACCGCAGCGCAGACAGGGTGCTGGAGAAACTCGGCAGCCGCGGCCCCCACCCACAGGCGCCGGGGCACGCGCTGGGGACGGCGGGCGGCACGGGCCGTCGCTGCAGGCCGCCGGCGGAGCCCGCCGCGCCCCGTGCTCGGGTAACACCCCTGCGCCGCCCGTGTGCTGCCCCGACGCGGGCCGGGAACGTGGGCGCCGAGGCCCGGCTCCCCTCGCCCCTCCCCACCCTCGCGCGGGCCAGGGACGCCGACGGCACAGGACGCGTCTGAGAAACTGAGAAACTGAGCGCGGCGCCTGGGATCGCCTCATGCACATCAAGGCCCTGAACCCCCCCCCACCCCCCCGCTTCGAGAAGTTTCCGTTTCGTCAGCACAAGAGTCAGAAGTGGAGACGAGGGAAGCGAGGGCCGCGCAGGCCCCGCCCCGCGCGCTCCTCACGCGGCGGCTCCTCACGCGGCGGCTCCTCACGCGGCGGCTCCTCACGCGGCGGCTCCTCACGCGGCGGCTCCTCACGCGGCGGCTCCTCACGCGGCGGCTCCTCACGCGGCGCTGACGCCGGGACTGAGGACCAGGCCGGAGAGGGGGTGCGGGCGGGGGCGCCCCCGTCCGTGTCCAGCCCACACCCCCACGGCCAAGGGCGACGCGCCCCGCACGCTTCTTCCAGAAAACGCAGGAAAATGAAAAAACAAGCCAACCCCCAGGCCCCCCCCCCGTGACGCACGCGGGGCGTCCTGGTCGCCACCTCCCTCCTCGATGGGCCCCCGCGAGCCAGCACCGGAGGCCGGCCCGGCTCACCCCCTCCGCGGCCACCGCCGAGGCCGTCAGCCCGCGTCCTCAGCCGGGCTTCAGGGCGGGTGATGTTCACACTCGACGGCGCGACAAACACTTTCTCCGCCGCGCCGCCGCCATCTTCGGGGCGGTTTCCTCAGCGTGGCGTCCCCGTGGGCGTGCGGAGCCGGCAGGGCGCCGGGCCTGGAGTTTTCACTCACGTCACCGCCGCCCCCCCCACACCCCGCGGCCGCCCACGCGTGCGGCGGGGAGGGGCGCGCGGGCCACCAGCTGCGCGAGGGGCGGCCGCGTCCCTCCTCCAGGGAGGGCGACAGAGGCCGACGCACCCGGGGCGCCCGGCCCCGCTGGTGTTCGGGGAGACGCCGGCAGCCCCAGAGGAGAGCCACAACCACATGAAAAAAACAGAGAAAACGAGTTCACAATTCCGTTAGAAACACAAGCCGCAGGCTTCGTGGAAACCGTCTGGGGTCCCGCAGGAGGGAAAGCACAGAACCCCCGGCCGTTCTGCGCCCAGCGTCCGCTGAGAACAGGCGCCCAGGCAGCGCTCTGTCCCGCAGCTCTGTTCGCAGTCACCGTGGAGGAAAAGGACTCCAATGTCAACCGACAGCGGGACGTCGCTCAGCCACACGGAGGAGGCGCGCGCTGGCGGCCGCCCCGGACGCGGTTGAGAGACACTGCGGGCGCGTGAGGGGGACCCCAGGCCCGTGAACTGCCCAGAACAGGCAAATCCACAAAGACAGAAAGCAGATTCATTGTTGCCCGAGGTGGGGGAGGGCAGGGCTGAGGGGATAAAAATGTTCTAGAACTGAACAGTGGCAATAAGCGTTGTTTATGTACTTAATGCCACAGAGCTGTACCCTTTAAAATGGTTAAAATGGCAAATTAAAAACAAGAAACAATAGCGGCCCCTTCCTTCCTGCCACAAGGACAGTGTGCTGTCAGGCCCGGGTGCGTCTTGCCACCGTGGGCCCGAGCAGCAGGCTGGACCCCCGCCAGCACCCCGCCCCTCCCACGAGCAGAGCTGAGCCACCGGCAGCCCGTGGCCTGACAAGGTCCCTCTGAGGCGGGGCTCAGCCAAGGGCAGTTCAAACCCACAGGCAGACAAACACCACTCCAGGACTGAAAAATCAAAACAAAAAAGTGGGTGTGGGTATTGTAGATACCCCACCAAGCACACGCATAGATCAGAAATAAATTCTTCCAGAAAAGCCAAGACCACATAGGAAAATGTGTGCTGCTTGTTGCTAAGATCACAGGAAGACATCGCCTCTATTAAAAATTAAAAATGATGAAGTGTAGGAAGCACCAAAGTGAATGCAGGATGAAATGAAGAAACGAGTTAAAATACAGCCCAGACAAGCAAAGGAGGGACGAGTAAGCACACAGACAGCACGCGACCCGCTGCCAGGGCCCGCGGGAAACACCGCCCGTGACCCCAGGCCATGGGAGAGAAGCACATGGTCCTAAGGACCCCCTAAAAGGAACACAAAATAAATGGGTATGCAAGAAGAGACCAAAGCTCTCCTCATTTCAATACACCCCAAAAAGGGGAGCAAAGACCTGCCAGCCCAGGCGCTGAGGCGCAGCACAGCTGTCCTGGAGAGGAAGGACAGTCGCCCACCTCCAGGCTAAGACTGAGAGACTGCGGAGCCCAGCAAGCCCTCAACAGCCACAGAACCAGCTTGAAGGAGATTATCTGGGGAAATGGAGACAATGTGACCACCAAGGAAAATGACTGTAAAACACAGAATAAGAATAGTTGTGAATGCGGGGGGGGGGGGGGGGGGAACGGGACACATTTGACTCCATCCAGGAGCTATTCTACCAAATCCTTACTTTGAAAATTGGCAATTAAATGGGAAGAATCCAGCAATTACCCTGCCTTTTTTGGAGGAATTACAGTCCTGCCCCGTTGCAGGGGAAGAACTTACAGGAGCCAACGACAAATGTGGACGGCGCCGTGGAATGGAGGGGCACGGGGGGAGGGTATCTGTCTTCTCAAAATGTCACAGTGGCGCATCATGAACATGCACACTGAGCACCGTGAGGTGGAAAGTCGGTGGGGAGATGTGCACAGGAATCACTGGTTGGGGTTTGGGCCTGAGACCCTCAGCGTCCGCGTGCATGAGGCTCCCTGATTCTTCGCTCGGTGCCATGCGGCGCTTGGAAGGTCTCGCGGAAACACGCTGCCTTTGGATAGCGAAGGAAACCTGCAGCAACGTTTCGCCCTCATTTTACAAATGAAAACACGGAAGGTCAGAGCCCGAGGCCCGGGGGTGTGGGTCGGAGCAGTCAGGTTACTGCCCGACTGCAGAGGGGGATCCTTCATAGCCAATGGGAAGATCTGCTGTCGGCACCGAAACCAACCAAACCCAGGGGCGGCAGAGCCACAGGTGGGCCCAAGGGGACAGGGCACTGGCACCCAGGAGAGCTGCCAGAACGTCGACCTGCAAACAGCACAGCCCTCTCGCTTCCGCCTTATGGCAAATACAGAGGGAGAAGATATAAAAGAAACCACGAGGAAGCAATCCTACCGTCCAGAAGCAGATTTTACAAGACCACAGCCCTTGTCTCTGTAAAAAGGTCTGCTTCAAGGCTGGGCAGGGGGCGCAGGGGCGGCGGGGTACTCTTATTCTAAGAGATACAACCACCAGATACAACGCATGACTTCTGACTGACATTTTTGGTTCAACTGGGGAAATCTGAAAATGACAGGGATATCAGATATCAGGAAATTTCGATGGACTTCTCAGATGTGAGACAGAGGGGAGGCTACGCGCTGAGGTGTTTAGCCGTGACAACTGTCTGAAAGGCTGGGCAAGTCACTTACTTACAGCCCACACAGAGAAGCAAACCCACAACACACAAAGAGCCGCCCATGCTGGGAGCAAGGGCATTTGGTCTACAATGTGTTATTATTTCTTCTTAAAATTTTTCAGAATAAATTTGCTTTCCTAGCAAAGATGTTCTTCACCAAAAACTAGGGTAAGATAAAAGAGAGTTTAGTAACAGCGGAAATGCTCACTAGCATTAGAGTGAAATTCTGCATACAGATTCACCTCCGAGAAACTGAACATATCCAGAAAAAGAGTGGGAATGCTAGAGCTCGCGGAGCTGTGGGGGCTAAAGTGGAGGACTTCTCTTAAGTCCCCTCCTTCTCTGACTGGGCCTCCTCCTCTGCTCACCCCCCCCAAAAGCAGAGAGCCCTAATCTGAGGCCCTGGTCCCTATCAACCGCTCACTCTGGGGCCAAGAGGGAACTCATGGGACTGGAGGTGCCATAAAGAATCAGGAGGTCAGGGGCTCCACGGCTCACCCCAACCTGCCTAAAGGCTCCACACCTCCCTGTGGAACCCCACAGGACCTGGGAAAGCAGGCAGCAGGGGAGCAGGGGCCTCTGCAGAGCCAGCTCCCCCTCCTCCCAGAGGGGAGCTCCACAGCAGCTGCCAGGGGGCCCACCAGCCTCCTCTCCCAGCACTCATCAAGCCCTGCCCAGCCCCTGCTCTCCACCACCCCACCTCAACCCTGGCCGGGGCCACCAATATCCTCTCACACGGGTCCACCACACCCACTCGGGCAGCCACAACACAGCCGGAGCACCTTCTCAACCTGCATCAGGTTATGTATGGCCCTTCCTAAAATAAAGCCAACAGTGTCCCACTACTCCAGAGCTCCCCGCCGTGGCTTCCTCCCCAGCCTCCCACCTGTCACCATCAAGGCTTCGCCACTCAACAGCTGCTTCACCAATTTTCTCTCAGCCTCTGGATTTGCCAGAGGCCCCTCCGGCCCCAGGGCCTTTGCATACTTCTTTGACCAAGTACCTCCTCATTCCTTTATCAATCCGTTCCAAAAAAGCCTTTCCAATACAGCACACAGAGAGATAAGTCCACAAAACAAAAATGCAGAATCATCACAAACAGAACCCAAGTGAGCACCACGGAGGTCAAGGGCACCGCCAGCACTCAGAGACCTCCATGGCTGCCCGCCTCTTCCTGTCATCCAGATGTCTCTGGGAATCCTCTGCTTGCAGAAAGCTTAAATACTTTAACATAGTCCCCCTGTCATGAACTTGAGATAAATGGAACATTACAGGATGTATTTTCTTGTCTGGCTTTTCTGACTCAACGTGAATGCTTGACTGATTCTTAATGTAGCAGGAGGGAATAGTTCGTCTTCATTAACATATAGTATTCTTGTGGGGGCACGTACGGTAATTCTGCTGTCAGGCACTGGGTTGCTCCCACTTTTCAGCTATCACAAACAGCACAGTGGTCACACCCCGCGCGGGCCTGCTGGAGGGCACGCCTGCCACACGCTGCCACACTTAGAGCAGCTTCTAAGTGAGCCTCTGAAACACAGGGCACCTGCCCACATGTCCTCCATGGCGTCACAGCGTACCGTCCCCACCAGCAGCTGCTGAGTGCACGCTCCACACCCTTACTAACATGGGGGGAGCACAGCTGGAAGTCCCCCCACAGAAGGGGGGCTTCTGTGCTTTTTCTAGAGGCACCCACTCCCAGCACCTGGCACACCTTCTTGTGACAGTGTTTGTAACTCCAGCTCCAGGCCCTTGTGCCAGCTTTCCACGGCCCCTTCCTCCAGCTGCATTCCGAGGCACCATCCCAAGCCATCACAGAGTCATGAATCTGAGTGTAATCAAAAAGAGCTCAAGAGTGATGATAAAAGACACCCCTATTGCTCAGGAGCTCTGTGCAGGACCAGGGAGAGATTGCGATTTATAGCACACGTCACAGAAATAAAACAACTTCGCACTGTCCGCGTATCCAGCTACCGTGCTACACTCGATTACCTGCTGTAATTTATCTCCGTACCTGCAGATGTAAGGGAACAGGACGCCCTCTGCAAATAATAACCTGTGTCTTCCTTTCCAACCCACGGGCCTTTTCTCTCTCGGGCGTGAGCGACTGCTGAAATGAGGGGCACGTCCACTGCCGGTCCCAGTGCCGGGAAAGCGCAGCACCAAAGCAGCGCCAGGTGGGCTGGGTTTGTGGACACACCTCATCAGGTGAAGGAGGTGCCACCTGCAGGTGGGCGCCGCAGGGTGGGCACCACGGTGCCTACTTCCTCAGGACGCCTTCACAAGGGTACCAGAGTTGGCCCAGAAGCTGTGCCTGGCACACAAAGCTGTAATATTTACGCCAATGTAGCTCTAGCCAATGAAGGTTGAATTTTATCAAAATGTTTCTTTCTGCATCTACTGAAATTATATCTCTTTACAAATTTTTTTATCTACGCTTACCACTATACTGGGTTGTAACCTTCCTTCCTTATCATCAGGTTTTATACTATCCAAGCTTTTCTGGTCTCATAAAATGACAGCGAATACCTAGACCAGCTTGTGTTTTCCCCAGGGGAGAGTTTATGGGAAATTGGTGTTATTTAGTCCTTAAGTGCTTATTATTCCCTAGTAAAGTCACCTGCGCCTGGTCTTCCTCATTAGAAGATTTTATGGGTTCGTAAAAAAAATCTGTATGTTCTGTCTGACGTGCAGTTTTAAGTGTTTTCTAGGAATCTGTCCTTTTTGTTGACTTTCAAATGCACTTCATAAAGCTGTTCACATCGCCTCACCCTCCTTGCAGCTGTGGGGTGTCCATAGTGCCCCCTCTCCATTCCTGACATTTATTTCCTCTATTTTTTCTTGACCACGGCTGGGGTTTGTCAATTTCATAAGCTTTTCCCAAGAATTGGGTTTTGACCTTGTCATTCATGTGCATGTTCCAGTAGTTTCCTTCACGCTGTCAGAGCGGAATGCACTGACCTCCTTCTAACTGCCTGACAAGCCTGCTGTGCTCGTGGCTGTCCAGGGCAGCTTCTCCCCTGAGGTAAGTGCAGTTAAAGTGGTGACAGTCCCTCTAAACACACCTCCAGCTGTGTCCCACCAGTTATGAGCATATGCTTGCTCTTGTTCAACTCAAATATTTCGACGCATGAATTTAGAAATACATTTCTAGATTTCCAGATGCATGGGGATTATTATGTTAGCGATTTCTAGCTTAATTCCACCTAAGCCAGAGAACACAGGGTGTGCCGCCTCCGTCCTCTGAAACGTGCTGAGCCTTGCAATGTGGCCAGCATCGTGGACTCTGACAAATGCGTCTGGGCGTTCAGGAATCTCAATCCTGGACTGCAAGGTGCAGGGTTCTGCGCAGGTCTGTTCGGTCAAGCATAGCTGCTCAATGTACACACCTTTACAAATTTTTCTGGCCAGCTCGTCCTAACAGCCTATGAGGAAGGTGTGTTAAATTATCCCACAATGACTGTGGATTTATTCCCATTACAGTTGTAATAATTTTTTTTTTTTTGTATTTCGAACCGTGACATTAGGTATACACAAATTTTAAATGATTATATCTGAAATTAACCTTTTCTCAATTATCAATATCATATGTCTACTAAAAACAAATCTGCCTCAAAGACTATTACTTTGTCTGATATTTAAATAACGACACCTCCTTTCTCTGGGTTACAGTGGTCCCCCGCTTATCCATGGTTTTGCTTTATGTAGTTTCTGTCACCTGCAGTCAATCAGAGTCTGAATTAGTTAAGTACCGTAAGATGTTCTGAGACTACATTCACATAACTTTCATCACAGTGTATTGCTAGAACTGCTCCACTTCTGTATTAACTATCATCGTTAGTCTCTTACCATGCCCAAGTTATAAATGAATTTACCGTGGGGATGGATGGATGGGAACACGCGGTGAAGACCAGGCTCAGTACTCTGCAGCTCCGGACATTCACTGGGGGCCCTGGAACAACCGTGGTGCTTGAAAGAGCTTTTTTCCCATAGTATTTTAACCTTCCCTCTCTTGATAGGATTATATTTTAAATGTGTCTCTTTCGCATAGCTTGGTGAGGTTTAGTTTCCTTCCTTGACAATCTCTGCCTTTTAATCGGAGCCGTCAAGTCTACTTACATTTAATGTAAGTAATGTGATTCAAGTCTGTCAACTTCCTGTTTGCCTTCTATGTGTTCCACTTGTTCAATATTCTCTTTTCTCTCTCCTTTCTGGCCTCCCTTCAGATTACTCAAATTTTCTTGCCTTTTAGCTTGCACAGCATGCAATCTCTCATGAAGGAGTGGTGGCGACACAGACTGCAAGAGTACTGTTGACCTGGCTGCACTGACTGGTCTTTATTTTCCGCCTCCTGCAAATGCAAGAACCTTAAAGCAGCTTATTCTACTTACCTCCTTCCTGACTTTCTATATGCTACTGTAGTGCATTTCAATTCCACAAGTGTTAAGCCCTAAAGACACAGTTAAATTACAGTCAATAATCTATGGTCTTATCCACACAGATTCCCTTTTTATTGCTCTTCATTCCTTCCTTAAGTCTGATCATTTTCCTCCAGCCAAAGGCAAACAAAAAAATACACCTTTGTGTTTCCTTAGTGTGGGTCTGCTAGCCAAAAAAAAAAAAAAAAGGCTGGTTTTCTACTTTGAAAATGACTTTATTGCAACTTTATTTCTGAAGGATCTTTTTGCTGAGTAAAGAATTCTGACACAGCAGTCAGCTTCTTCTTTCAGCACTCAAATTTCAAGCCACGTCTATTTTTCATGGTTTCTGTTAAGAACACAGCTGTCGACATACTTGCTGCTCTTTGAGGGAGATCTGCTTGCAAGCCTTCTCTTCCTGAACCGGTCCTCAGCCGTTTTATTTTGAAGGGACAGGTATGGTTTGTGCTCAAGGGCCACTGGAGCTATGGACGGTACCAAAATCCTCAGGCTGAATTATCTTTTTTTTTTTTAATTAGATAATAAATTTTATTGTTATATTCCCCATACAATTGCAGCGCCCCCATTCTGACCCCAATCCCTCCCCTCCCGCCCCTGCCCCCCTAAAAGTGTCTCTGGTTCATAGTTTTTTGTTGATTTTGATTTTCACTTTCTTATAGTTATTCATTTTCCTGGTCCCTTATTTAAGTTTTCTAGATTCCTGCTATGAGTGAGACCATCCGGTATTTTTCTTTTTCTTTTTGGCTTATTTCGCTGAGCATGATCCCTTCCAGCGCCATCCATGTTGCTGCAAATTGCATGTGTTTATCTTTTTTGAATGCTGAGTAATATTCCATGGTGTATATGGACCACATCTTCTTGATCCAGTCATCTATTTTTGGGCATTTGGGTTGTTTCCAAAGCTTAGCTATTGTAAATAGTGCTGCTATAAACATAGGGGTGCAGGTGTTCTTTGGAATTGATGTTTCTGTGTCCTTTGGGTAAATACCTAGGAGTGGAATTGCTGGATCATATGGAAGCTCTATGTTTAGTAGGTCCAGAAATCTCCACACAGCTTTCCACAGTGGTTGGACCAGTTTGCACTCCCACCAACAGTGCAGGAGAGTTCCTTTTTCTCCACACCCTCGCCAACATTTGTTGTTGCTAGTTTTTTTAATATGTGCCATTCTCACTGGTGTAAGATGGTATCTCATGGTAGTTTTGATTTGCATTTCCCTGATGACAAGTGATGTTGAACATTTTTTCATATGCCTGTTGGCCATTTGCATTTCCTCTTCAGAGAAGTTTCTTTTTAGCTCTTCTGCCCATTTTTTGACTGGATTATTTTCTTTGTTGTTGTTGAGTCTCATCAGCTCTTTGCAGATTTTTGTGATCAGTCCTTTATCATTAGTGTTGGGTGCAAAAATGTTCTCCCAGTTGGTGGGGTTTCTCTTTGTTTTTGTTATTGTCTCTTTTGCTGTGCAGAAGCTCTTTAATTTGATGTAGTCCCAGCTGTTTATCTTCGCCTTCACTATCACTGCTTTGGGTGATGTGTCTGTAAAGATGTCTTTGATGTGCAAATCACGTAGTGTTTCGCCTATATTTCCTTCTATATATTTTATGGTTTCAGGTCTTAAAAATATGGAACGCTTCACGAATTTGCGTGTCATCCTTGCGCAGGGGCCATGCTAATCTTCTCTGTATCGTTCCAATTTTAGTATATGTGCTGCCGAAGCGAGCACAGGCTGAATTATCTTTTCAAATGTTGCTCCTGCCCAGTTTTCTCACTCCTCTCTTTCTGTGACAATTAAACACAAGGTCAAACCCACCGTTACCTCCCCTGTCTTCTCATTTTTTCCATTTGTTAAATGTCTCCTGTGGGTTGTTTTGGTCTTTGGGGCAACCTTTTGAGCCTGGGTCTCATCTAAGCTTCCTTTGAGTACTTAACTCTGATTATTACAATTTTCAGTTTCTGAATTTTTGTTTGGTTCTTTCTAGCTTCTAGTTCTCTCCCAAAATTCTCTATCGGTTCTTTTATTTCATTAAACACAATAAGCTGCCTCACTTCAGAGTCTGCAGCTGGTGTCCGGAGCCGTCGTGTGCAGGCCGTTGTTTCTGTTGGTTTTAGCTCGGGTGGCCTGGTCTCCCTGCGGGTCTGCTTTTTCTAGTACTTTTTCTAGTACGCAGACACTGAATGCACATGCTGGCTTGTGAAAATAACTGGAGGTTATTTCATCCTCTAGAGAGGGAGAAGGCCGCTGGCACCGGGCTGATCCACCAAGCTAACCCAGGCCTGGCAGGATCTGAGCTGGTCTGCACTCCTCTAAGTCCTATTTCTCATCCCTGGAATTGGCTTTGGAATTGCTGTGCGCTGGCAGACCAGACACTTCAGGTCCCCCGCATTTCTGACAGCCTCGCCAAGCTCAGCCTCTCGTCACCCCCATTGGTCAAAACATGGCTGGTATCGGTCTCCTGCAGCTGCTACACCAAGGGCCACAAGTTGCGGCTTGAACAACAGAAATGCACCGTCTTTGTCTTTGTTCTGGAGGGTCAAATGCCAGATCAGGGTGTCAACCAGGTCACGCTCCCTCTCAAAGACCCAAGGAAGATTCCACCCACTACTCTAAGTGGCTCTTTCAACAGGGCTATCTTCTCTGGGCCCACCACGCCCTCCTCTTTCTCTTATAAAGACACCAGGCCTTAGATTTACAATCCACCCTAAATGCTGGATGATTTTATCTCAAGATCTTTATTTATGTCTGCAGAGACACGATTTCCTAATAAGATCACATTCTGATGTTCCAGGTGAACACCAGAGACCCTTGGTAAAAGCAGCACCAAATGCCAAGCTGGCTTGCACAGACCTCCCCTCCCCTGAGGCTAGATCATCCTGCAGATCTCTGTCAGCTCTCCAGCCAGCTCTCCAGTCACTCAGCCGCCTTCCGCACAAGTCACTCCCTGTCAGGCCACAGCCCTCCCCACACCTCCCTGTGCAGCAGGTGGAAGGGGCCCCTCACGCCCTCAAGGCCCTCCTCCATCACCACTACACATCATCAATAGTTTGGTTATGGCCTGTCTGGGCTGCAGACAATGAGCCTGGGAGTGTTTGTGCTGTGACTGAGGCACCCACAGGCCCAGCACAGCCCTCGGGGAAGTTCCAGTGTCCGGTATTTGCTGAGGTAAACTGAATCTGTGAACTAAGGAAAGTAACACCGAGCCCTCAGTATCCCCATTCCCACCAGTGTCCGATAAATCAATCTTTAAAAAAAAAAGTTTATTACAGATTGTCTGCCAGATTTGTTTCTATTTGTTCTTCTGGCTGGTGGAGAGGCTCACCCAGATCAGCAAGAGCTGGGGAATGGAGATTTCAGGGAGGCGGCTACTATTTAGGGAACAAAAAGTGAACAATCAAAAAGGCAGAAACAATCATAAAAGCAACATTCACTGGATGCTTCCGGTTATCCCATTTAACTCTGAGTCGTCATTTCTGCTTTCCGGACCTGGGAACCAGCACTGCCGCTTCTATTTTGCAGATATGGACCCTGAGGCTCAGGAGCTCACAGCCAACATCCCTGTCACAACTGGCAACCCCAGAACCAATGCTGATGAGGAAACCAAGTCTTGAGAGGCTGGGATACTTGTGTGGGATAGTGAGTCTCCAAAGGACGAGAGTAGAGTATGAGCCAGCGTGCTTTGCTACCGAAGCCTTAAATGCTCTTAAATGCTCCTGTGGGGGTAGCTTTGAGAATCTTCTACCCCCATCACCTGCCTGAGGATAGCACTGACCAAAAAGACGTAATAACTGAGGAAGCAGGGCAACTGGAAGCTTCGTCCTGCTTCGTCCGTGGCAGGTGGGACTGTGAAGAGGCCCAGCCCCTGGGCAACGGAGGAGCCACAGCTCTAAGGTTAGAGCAGCCATGTGACCAGCAAACCCCTTCCCAGGGACGTGCCAGAGAAACACCACCTGTATCTGCACAAAGCCTGTGCAGGGAAATCCACAGAGGCTCGACCTGGCCTAGCCAAACAGTGGAAATAACCCCAAATCCAGCAACTGGTGAATGGCAGTAAAACATAATGTACCCAGCCAGTGGAATATTAGTCACTCATAAAAAGGAAAAGAGTCTTGTGCTACCACATGAAAAAACCTTGGACTCACTGTGCTAGTGAGGGAAACCAGACACGCGCTGCATGCTTCTGTTTATAGGAAATATCCAGAACCCAGAAAGCACAGAAAGTAGACCAGCAGCTGCCTACAGTTGAAAGAGTTGGGAGGAAATGGGGAGTAATGCTAATGGTTGTGGGGTTTCTCTCTGGGGTGATAAAAATGTTCTAAAATTGACTGTGGTGATGGTTGCACAACGGTGAGTGTTACTCAAAACCACTGACCCAGACACTTTAAATGAGACCCCAGTATGGTGTGGGTTAGATCTTAATAAAGTTGCTATTTTTAATCTTTTACAACTTGAACTTTTTGCCGAATTCCTAGTAGTCTACATATCACAAACGAAAAAAATGCTGTTTACATTTGAAATCAAGAATATAGCCCCTTTCTCTGCAAAGTCCAACAAGCTAACTTTTACACACTCTTCTACAACTTGGACTCTGTCTTACTGGCAAGCTTCTCAGAATCACGCTGCTCTTCGCCCAAACTCCACAGGCCCGCTAAGGCACTAGTGGACTTCCCCGCACCATTTTCTTTCTTCCCCGCAGCCAGGCGAGGCTGTGGGATCTCTGTCGCGCACTGCAGTTAGCAAGCATGAACGAGTGAAGTCAGAGCTTGCTGGGGACACTTAGAACACGTGGCAGACACGTGTGAGACGCCAACTAGTAAGCGACTGACCCAAATCTACACACGCGAAGCTACTACACACATACATACCGGGGCAGGGGGCGGTCTGGGAAGGCCCTCGGGAGGTAAAGACCTACTTGGAGTCTGGCAAGGCGTCTCCTTCTACCCGTCACCAGGTCTTTTTCCTCAAAGTCTGGCCGACGGCTGGCCAGCAGCTGAGGTGCCTCCGCTGAATAAACACGCTGACACTCAAGCCCCACCCCAGACCTACTCAACCAGAATCCACCTGTTCACGAGACCCCCCAGGGGATACATCGGCACAGCAAAATTTGACAGGCACGATCATAAGAGACTTCCTGCCCCTGCGCCCTTCAGACAGCCCTCACTTACACAGGACCAGTATTTGTTTGGTTTTTTTTTTTAAGATTTATTTATTTATGCATACATACAAGATCTGAGTTACAGGCCAGAGGTGTAAGGGGTGAGAGGAGTCACCCGAGACAGAGTGGGGAGCAGAACAGGCAGACTGACTGAAGTATACACTGCTGAGGGGAGCAGCGGGGACAGGAGAGGTCTGCTGCGCCATGTGGGTTGCTCCCTGGCTGGGGATCAAACTCGTGCGGCAGAGGCTGTGGACAGCTTCACAGGTTGTGTCTTAACCCCTTGCGCCACCGGGGAGACCCCAGGACCAATATTTGAAAAATTTAACACACCAAGAGCTCTGGTCCTGAGCTTGTCCTCAGCTTGTCCTCGCTCTTCCACTGTATGGCAAATGGGGGGAGAGGGGGATGGCTGGCCCCTGCAGCATGGGGCCCCAAGCAAGAGCAGGGAGGGTGAGCTTGCAGCAGTGCTGGCCAGTAAAAGGCTCCAGGACGGTTCCAGCCTCGGCTCATGGCTCCTGGAGTCAAGCATGGGGCCTCGCCCAGCTCGGGCTGCCTCCTGTTTCTCCTCTCTCCTCCTCACAGTACAACACTCCCTGCATACAATTCCCTTGGTCTTAAATATTTAAAAATGGGTCTGGTCTTTCTTTTTTGGACCCAGAATAACACCCCATGCTATTTTGGATATCTCTGTTATGCATCATATGCCAGAGGGATTTCCACGGCTTATCTGCTTAAAAAAAAAAAAGGGAAGAAAGAAAGAAGCGGGGGATCTCACAAGTGGCCTCCTGTGTCCCACACCCTGACATCTCCAACCACCCAAAGGAAAGTCGCGAGGCTCTCTGCACAGCAGACGTGACAGTGTTGGGAAACTCAAGTCCTCGGGGTGTGTTTTTAACACTACCCTTCACTCCTCAGCCAGAACAGCTGGTGCAGCAGCTATTGTTTTAGGAGGGGGAACACCAGAGAAGAGATTCTGGAGAGGCACTGGAATCTGATTAAATCTTAATCACGCCTATAAATCCCACGCTCCACCCCACACCGAGCCAACATGCCAGGCTCCAGGACCCCGTGAAGGTTCAGGGCCACTGGGAGACAGAGCTTCCTAAAAGCACTTCGCTCCCACACTCTGAACGACACTCTGTGGCCCCCTCTTGCCCAAGGCGAAAGACCCCATTACAAGACCAGCCCCTCACTGTGCTGCCAACCTACCTGTCCAGCCTCTTCCTAATTCCACCCAACCCAACCCACTCACCTTCTAACCGAGCCGGGATGCCTAAATCCCCACACAGTGGTCAAGTTTCAGGAAAGTCCTTCCTTCCCCCACTCAACCTGGCAAACTCTCCCTCAAGATCCCACGGTAAAGGGGAGACCTCTTCACCCCTGAACTTGCAGGCACTTAGGCCATCAGCGAACTGTCGATGTCAGCTGCACAGGTGTCCAGCCCCAGGAGAAACCGCCTTCCCTCCTGGAGCCCTCACCTCCCTGACATCCTACCCCACCCTGGCTCCTGTGACAGCCTGGCAGACCACTCGGCCCCTCGGCCTGCATTTCCGATTCCTAAAGAGGGAGGTAAGTGGGGAGCAACAACCCCCCACTCCGCGGATAAACAGCAGCACCGAGAGTCAGCCCGAGAGAAGTGGCCGCGCGGGTGGCGGCGGCGAGGAGCTGCTGCCCTAACTTAACCGAAACAAAGGGGCGTCGAGCGGCCCGGGCTGCTGGGCGGAGCGCGCCCCGCACGCGAACCTGCCGGGGGGGCCCCGGAGGGCAGCCGGCCCCCGCCCCCGGGATGGAAGGCGGGCAGGAGACGCGCCAGAAGGGGCTCCCGCGAGGGCACCCGCTGAGCCCGCCCGGCCCGGCAGCCGCGCCCCGCGGCGGGATGGGCGTCCGCGCGGCTGGCCCGGCCCGGCCCGGCCCTGCCACCTGCCCGCCGCCGGCCCGCGCAGGCCGGGCTCCCCGGGGCTCCCCGCGGCCGCGCTCCGCGGGACCCGCACCGGGGAACAAAGGGCGCAACTTTCCCCGCAGGAAACGCGTCCTCGCGCCGCGGTCCGCGGGGCCCAGCGGGCAGGGGCGCGGGCAGCGGGGCGGCCCGGGGCGCGCAGCCCCCTCGGCGCGGACAGCGCGAGGGCGCGGGGCGGGGGTCCGCGGGGCGGGGGCGCGGGGCGGGGGTCCGCGGGGCGGGGGCGCGGGGCGGGGGTCCGCGGGGCGGGGGCGCGGGGCGGGGGTCCGCGGGGCGGGGGCGCGGGGCGGGGGCGCGGGGCGGGGGGGGCGGGGCGAGCCCCTCAGCTCGCCCGGCGCGCGCCGGGCCTGCGTCTCCGCGGGCTGCGCCCCGGCCCGGCCCGGCCCGGCCCACCTGCGCCCGCTCCGCCGCCCGCCCCGCCCGCCCGCCCGCCGCAGGGCGCGCTCCGCGGGGCCGCGGGCGTCGGGCCCGTTACGGGCGCGGCGCCGGCGGGCCGGGCCGGGCCGGGCCTGAGGCGGCCGGGCCGGGCCGGGCCGGGCCTCGCGGGGCCGCCGCGGCGCGAGGGGCGCGCGCCCGGGCCGCCGCCGCGGACTCACCTTCTGGCGGATCTGGCCCGACGTGGACACCTTGCGGATGAGCTTCTGCGGCGAGCCGGGCTCCGCGTCGGGCTCGCTGTCCGACGACTCGTCGGGCGGCGGCGGCGGAGGAGACTGCGGCGCTCCCGGCGGAGGGGCGCCCGCCGCCGCCGCCATGCTGCCGGGCCCGCGCGCGCGCCGCGGCGGGGGCGGGCGGGGGCGGGGCGGGGGCGGGGCCGCGCGGCGGGGGCGGGGCTCCGGGCGCGGCGGGGGCGGGGCTCCGGGGCGCGGCGGGGGCGGGGCTCCGGGGCGCGGCGGGGGCGGGGCTCCGTGCGAGGCGGGGGCGGGGCTCCGGGGAGAGGCGGGGCGGGGCTCCGTGCGAGGCGGGGGCGGGGCCGCGGCGGGCGGGGCGGGCCCCGGGGCGAGGAGGGGCGGGGCGGGGCGGGCGCCCGCGGCGGCCCCTGCCGGTCGGAGCGCGCCCCGCCCCCCGCCCCCCATCGGGTGTCCGGCCGGAGGACCCCCTGGAGGAAGCCTCAGATCCCGGTTTTCGCCTGGAAAACTTTGTGTTGTTTTGTGTGTTTATTCACTTTCTTAAACAAGCCTGCGCGCCCCCCGCGGGCGCCGCGTGCAGAGCGCTGTCCGCGCCGAGCTGCGGGAGGTGGACACGCGGCGCGAGGGATGCGCGGGGAGGGAGGGGAATGAAGAAGGACGTGGCTGGGCGTCTGGGGTGCCGGGACAGGGACACACGACTCCTTCTGGGAGGCGCCTGGAGGAAAAGGCGTTCAAGGAAGGAGAGGAAGTGTGCCCAGGAGTGCCCCCCAAGCAGGAGCGCCCCCCAAGAAGGAATGTCCCCCAAGCAGGAGCGCCCCCCAAGCAGGAGTGCCCCCCAAGCAGGAGCGCCCCCCAAGGAGGAGTGCCCCCCAAGCAGGAGTGTCCCCCAAGCAGGAGCCCCCCTAAGCAGGAGTGCCCCCCAAGCAGGAGTGCCCCCTAAGCAGGAGGGTCTTCTAGGCGTAGTGCAAAGGCCTGGAGGAGAGAGAGCAAGCCTGCAGAGAAGAGCAGACAGGCACCGGGAGGAAGACAGCAGGAAGAGGGCTGAGCCTGGGGGTTCGCAGGTCAGACTGGACTTTGCGGAGCTGATTAGGGGGTGGTGCCTTCACCCTGACTCCTGAGAGCTAGGGGAAGCCCTCCAGAAATTTTAACTGGGGCGTGGCTGAGTGACAAAACTAAGAACTGGGATCCCCACTGTGCCTAATCATGGCAGGTGGCACCTGGATTACTGGGAGGTGCTTTGGAGATGGCAGAGTGGACTCCCAGAGGGGCCATCTGCAGGAGGGAAGCAGATCTTCTGGGGTGGGCTGGGCTTTTCCACCTGGAGCAGCAGCATGGTGGCATTGTGAGCAGGTGCCTGGAGCCCTTCAATGGGGAGAGGGGAGCACAGTTGGCCGTGAGATCAATTGAGTTTGTGGGGCACTGGGCTGGAGAAAGGCTTGATGCCACCTGGAAGGGGTAGCCAAGTGCAAGACCCCCAGGAGCCACAGAGAAGCATCTAGCATGGGGACATGACCAGGGGGATGGACACAGCCAGGACAGAGGACACAGAAAGTCCTGCAGCATGGACCTGACCCCTCCAGCACCGCTAGAACCATCAGTCCTAGAACCATCAGTCCTGGTCCTCACCGAGCAAGCTCCAGGGCCTCATTCTGGAAGGATGCCTGCAAGCTGCCATCCAGAGACCTCGCTTGCCCGAGGAATGCAGATTTGAACTTGATCCACATGATCCCCATCCTGGCTGCTTAGAGCTTCTAACAGGATAGGCAACAGGTGTAGGCCGCAGCACCTCGAACCAGGCACCTCCAGCTGGGTTTGCTCAAAACCCAGTGGCTGTGTCAATATTGACTCATGCAGAAAGACCCCACCCCTTTCAGGGAGAGAACTTAACGGGGAGACTTGGGGCTGGGGAGGTGTGGGCAGAGGGCTCTGTCCTGTCGCTTTTGTATAACTCTGAAACGTCTGTAAATCTAAAACTGTTTAAAAATAGGTGGATTTTTGGAAAAGGTATTAGGTCTGAGAGAATGATTTTGTGTTCTGAAATCAGAGCCGTGATGCGGCCCCTTTTCCTCACCAGGCTCGGCCTCTGTTCTGTTCTGCCTGTTCCCTGGAGATCCTCCCCCAGGAACTGGCCTGTCAGAGCACATCCCCGCGGGCGCCTCTTCATGGGGTGAGTCACCCGTGAATCATCTCTAACAACATGCTGCTCCCCAAGGTTACCCCACCTTAAGGGCATCTCGAGGTGGCAGTAATAACACACGTCACATCCCACCTAATCCTGCTCAGCACAGGGCACCTCCTGGCAGAATGAACCCCTCAGGCAGCGAGATGGAGAGGTTGGACAGCAGAATGATCTACTTGCACCAGATCTTGGCTGCAGATCTCTGCTGCTGATGGACATTTGCAAGGGGACACGCCTTCACTGTGGGTGACACAGTGTCCCTGGCCTGAGGCGTTGTGACAACCCCAAGCCACCCCTTACGTTTCCAAGTGCACCTAACTGCCCTCCTCCACCCCACCCCTGGATCAGTACGAGACCATGCAGGGCTGTGAAGTGAGTCTGGGGGGAGGGCCACGAAAAGTGTTAAGGGAACAGGAAGACAGACATTCTAGAAGGAAGTTAACATGGGATCCAACAGCTGCAAACTAAATACGCGTGTCTAACAGTCAATAAGGGCAGATTGTACCAAAGTCAGTATCTAGTGGTTTGTTTCTTTATTTTCATTGAAGTAACAGTGGCTTGCAGTGTGTGATTTTGGGGTACAGGGTCATACCTCCTCAGATGTATATGATCACACCACATCTACCACCCAGGCCCCTGATCTTCCAGCACAGCCCTTTAGGTCCCCTCCCCCTTTGCTCCTCTCCCCCAACTCCCCTTCTGGGAGCTTCAGTTCTACAGCTGGATTTGCACTACAGTTTTGCAAGCTGTTACCCTTGGGGGAAATACAGACTTTGTCTGTACTGCTTTTGACAACTGGCTGTGAATCTGCCATTTGCTCAAGGAAATCTCCAGTGCAGGCAAGGAACTCAAAGCCCATCCTCCAATAGTAGAGGGGGGCCTCCTCCTCTGCCCGGCCTGCCTCTTACACACTTACTCAGTGTTAGACAGCGAGCAAAGGTCTGGGAAGCCAGAGTTCAAGTCTCCACTCCGCCTCTCCCTAGCCGTGTGACCTTGGGTAAGGTACACAGTCTCTCTGATCTGGGGTTTGCACATCTTACTAATCGGACAACAGATGTTGGAGTGAGGAGGTGTAACAGATAGCAGGGAAGGTGCTCAATAAATTGTGGGACCCGTGCATCTCCAGGCCTTCTCAGCCACCACTTTTTCCATGCAGCACCCTCAAGTGCTTCATGTACCATTTTCCCCACTGCACCTACCTGGTACCCCCTGGGACGCATGTCCAGTGTGCAGACGGATCCCAACTCCCAACGTGGATCTACATGCTAGCACATGTGAGGCCACTAGTGGTTGGGGCCCAGCCAAGCCAAGGAGCCACATCCCACTGGGGGCTGCTTACTTCCTTCCCTCTGCTACCCCCGATCTCCTGCCGCCTCTGGAGGGTGGCCAGCTATAGGCATAAACTAGCCAGCACCTGATGTCTGTGAGTTGGGTGCTTTGGCACCAAACTAACCTGGCAGGCAAGGGCTGCTCTGTCCCCTGGATACTATGAGTTGGACAGGCTTCTTGATGAGTGTCTTTGTCTAGATGGGGCCCAGCAGGGGTGGGGAGAGCATGCTCAGCGTCAGGCGGGAGGTGGGTTGCAAAGGAGATGCCCGTGCTGTGCCCTTCAAGGAATCGCCTCCCTGGCCAGGCTGCCCACCAGCCTGGTGGCTTCTCTCTGGCTCTCCCACCCACTCAGTTCCAAAGGTCAGGCCTATTCATGTCCACCCTGACTTAGGATGTCCTGGGGTCAAGCAATGCAGGAACTGATTGGAGGCTCCTCTCGCTGCCCCTGCAGGGCAAACTCCCAGGACCTGGCCTGCCCAGCTCTCCAGCAGAAGGCAACCAGGGGGGCCTAGGAGGGGTGTGGTCAGGACGAGCTCAGATCCAGAGTAGCATGCTACTTGCTCACCCCTTTTCCTGGGTGCCTGGAGAGAGAGGGGCATGGGCTGGAGAGAGAACGTGCTGTCCCCTTAGCCTGGGAGAAAAATGAGTGAGAAACTGACCTGCAAACCCCCAGACCAAAGGCCTCACCTTCTGCCTGTATCATCGCCATCCTCACCGTCATCACTCATCCAGAAATGAATTCTCATCCCCTCCAATAGCAAATGTCTCACACTCAACATAGGAGTACAAACTTTGCTTTATCAGACCTGCTAAGGTTCCCAAGTGGAGCCACTAGACTAAATTGCAGTTCCCAGGACACACACCAGCCTGGAATCCTGACCCACACCCCGGATGCTAGAGGCCCCCGTGCATGGAGTGCGAACCGCTGTCCCGGCCTCTGCCAGCATTCTTGGTCCGGGAGACCCCGCCCACTGAGGACCTCCCTCGTCAGCCTCTCCACTTGAGTTAGTGGGTTGAAGTATGCAGCTCCTCAGTCCCACTTATTCCTGCCCCCCAGAAGCATGGGCCAGAGCCTGCATACCCCTTAGCCCCTCCAGCTCACCCGGAGGGCCTTTGACTCTGTCATCAGCAGCAGCTGGCAGGCTGGTGGGCAGCCTGGCCAGGGAGGTGATTCTTTGAAGGGCACAGCATGGGCATCTCCTTTGTAACCCACCTCCCGCCTGACGCTGAGCATGCTCTCCCCACCCCTGCTGGGCCCCATTTAGACAAAGACACTCACCAAGAAGCCTGTCCAACTCATGATGAGCCCCCTTCTGGGACACCCCAGCCCTCAGGCTGAGCCCTGCCACCGCTGGCCACAGGGCATGGAAGCTCCTGGCTGAAGCTAGACCAGCAGACCCTCCTGCCCAGGCCCACACCAGAGCCTGCAAGAATCTGGGGCCAAGTGGCCGCCTTAGCTGAACAGCTGCCCAGAGGCTGGGCCCCTGAGCTGCAGGCCGGGGCCTCTGGCGCTTCTCTGATGTCTGCCCTCCCAGGAGTGGCCACTCTGCATCTCCCTTTGAGTCAGTTCTCTGAGCCATTGGGGGTCTTCCAGTATATCCCCTCCCCGCCTTAAAATAGCCACACCTGATTCATCGCTTTCGTCCAGTAGAAACTTCACCACCAGAGCTCAAACGGGGTCCTGGCCCCAATAGTTGAATCAGTGAGAAAGTGTTTCTGCCTCCACTGTGGGCTACTCCATTTTATCTCAGGAGGCGCTTTGGGGGCCCTGAAGCCAGGGTTGGTCAGGTTGTTAGAAAGAGCCCCCCATTTAGCCATAAGCTCCCAGGAAACCAGTTGATGCGGGACCCCTGGGGAAGGCCCAGGACACACCAGCGCCACCGGGTGAGCACATTGGTTCGGGGAGACCTTCTCGCCCTGATGGTCTCTGGAAGGCCAGCCTCCTTTCTAGGCGCGGCCTGCCCCCACCCCAAGCTGCAGCTCCTTTGTCGGCGACAAAACTGAGCCTCACAACAAGTCGCCCGAACCACAGGCAGGGAGGAAGGGACAAGCTTTATTTCCGTGGAGCAGACACACTAGTGTACATGGCTGCGGTCACATGGCCAGATCCCCCGCCCCCCCCGCCCCCCTCCCAGGGTGCGGGCGCCTCATCCCTCATCCGTGGCCTCCACTTTCTTTCCTTCCTCGTACTCGGGGGCATCTCTCAGATTCTGACGACCAAACTCCTCAAACACCAAATTTTCATCCTTAAATCTAAAATTAAACAGAACATTTTGATCACGGCACGCGCTTTGAAGCTTGAAATGAAAATCTCCAGTGAAACAAGCTTAATCTTCCTTTCGCAGCAGAGGAGCCGACCCCTGGGCTGGGACACGGTTCGTGCCATTTTCCTCAGGAGCAAACAAAAGCGAGAGGAAATGGGAGAACCGCAGAGCAGGCGTGTGTACCCAGTCTGTGTGCGTGCAAGGGTGCACATGTGTGCATGTGAGGCAAGAGCCTTGTGGGTGCATGTGGGTGCAGATGTCTGCATCTGTGCGGCACAGTGCCTGTGTGTGCATGTGTGTACACATGTGTGCATGTGTGTTGACATGTGCAAACATGTCTCTGCACCTTCTGGTGTGCCTGTGTTTGCATGTGTGGTGTGCACACGTGCCTGTATGTGCATGTGTGCGCATGCCTGTGCACATGTGTGTGCACTTTGTGCCGCATCATGCATGCTGTGCGTGTGTGCATGGATGGTGGGCCTATGCGTGCATGCCCCGGCACTAGGGAGCAGAAGGCACACAGGCCTGCGCCCACATTGAGCGATGGGGCATGTTCGAAACGACCCCAGGGGGTGCGCGCCAGAGGAGGACGCCTCAGCCCACCCCCAGACAGCATCCAAGCGCTCACCTTTCCTTTGCCATTGCTGCAGCGGGAACAAAGAGGAGAGAGACACCTATTAGCACAGGTTCTGGGCAACAGCCATCCCTGGAAAATGCCCTCCCTGCTGAGGTGACTAGGCGCTGTGGGTGGTGAGGGGGAGAGGACGGACCCCAGCCCATGCAGCCTGCTCCTTTCCTCTCCCTCAGAGTTGTCCCTGCATGTCTGGCCATCACACCCTTTAAGAAAGGGTGACCCTCACCTGCTCAAAGGCCAGGAGGCCATCCCCACCCCTGGAGCCTGATGAGCCTCGTGCCCCCAGCTGTCTCCCTTCTCTTTTCAAAGTGTTTCTCTCCATGTGTTCTTTGGATCCATCTAGAGCAGAATCCACAGGTGTTGCTGTGCCCCACACCGGGGCCCCCTCCCTGGCAGTCTCTTGAGGGGTGAGCCCTGGGGTGCCTGACCAGCACCCAGTGGTTAGGGTGTGCACCAACTTGAGAACTACTCCCCCCGCAATTTGATTTCTCTGCCAACAGATTGATCTCTTTTTTGGTTGGGTTGTGTTTTGGTCTATGTTTGCACCCCCATGTTCATGGCTCTTAGTCTGAGTGGGTTTTTTATTCTTTTATGGCTTTCTGCCCACCAGGAAGGTACTGGCATAGCCCCTCCGGGGATGGGCCAAGAGGAAGTCAGTGATGGCGAGTCACTACTTTTGTCTCTTGGGACCCCTGCAAGCCAGCAATGCGGGGTGTCCATTAGGGAGCCCTAACCACTCACCAAAACATCCGCTGGGTAAGACCCTCCTAGACCCCCAAGTGCTAAGCATAAATATCACATTAACAGGGAGCAACAGCCACAACAAGGCAGGGAGTAGACAACACCCTTCCTCAGGCCTGGAGACCCTGGCGTGGGGAGATGGGGGGGGGAGGGAGGCTGGTGGCGTTTCGCAGCACGTGTCACAACACACAAGCCCCTGGGCCCTGGCCTGGGGGCCACTTAACTACAACTTACACTGGCTCTGCTTGGAATCCACCCAGCTAGACTGGGGGGCCAGGAACGAAGCAGGTGAGAGGAAGATGCCCCTACTTGTGTTGTGTGCAAACATGTAGGTGTGTCTTGTGCAGGTGAACGCAACTTGGTAACTAAGAAATCTCTGAATTTGGACTGTCAGGGTCCAGGATGATTTGTCCTTTCTCCTTGAAATCTCACCGTACAAAAGATCACTGTTTAGTGTGGAGGCTGGGACAGGTCCAGAGGAAGGGCCGCGCGATGGGAACAGAGAAATGACGACCCCAGCCAAGGGGCAGCTCCACTGCCCCTGAGGGAAGCCTGGTCCGCCCCGCTCAGGAGGCAGCCCAGCGTAAATTATCATGACGTCTTCAGGCCGGGCTTTTCAAACGTCCTTGAAAAATGTCCAGAGTGCAGCTCCATCTCACGTAGTTAAAAAGGAGTTATTTTAATGATACAAGCATAAATTAATATAAAAAATATGGCTAGACTATTTTCCCTTGGGGGGAGGTTTTGGCAAAGCACATGGAGGACATGAGTCCAAAATATTTGGAAAAGATACTTTGAAACAAAATATTTTTGAGACAAAGCTCAAAATGAATGTGGTGGTTGACTCAATGTTTAAATGTCATTTTGTTATCAATACAGAGAAGCTATTTATAAAGTCTGAGAAAACCCTGCTGGTTCTCACCGCTTTTCCTTAAAATAGTCTTTATTTTCTAACTGTGGAGGCTTCTCCTTTAGACAAGCCCGATTTTCTTTCTGATTAACTAAGCCACCTTAACACACAGTGAAGAATATTCCCTCAAAGTTCAATGAAATCAAAAGCACAGTGCACTGTGGACTACACAGCGGGTATCAAAAGAGCACAAGGGGCACTGAGGAAGAGGAGAAAAAGAATCTCTGTGGTGGTGGTGTTGGCGCGGCCTCTATGGAAAAGGCATGGAGATTCCTTAAAAAACTAAAGATGGGGCCTCCCCAGTGGCCTAGGCGTTAGGTCTCAACGTTATCACCACTGAAGCCTGAGTTCCATCCCCAGCCAGGGAGCTACCCACATGGCGCGGCAGACCTCTCCTGTCACACCCGCTGCTCCCCTCAGCAGTGGATTTCAGTAGATCGGCCTGTTCTGCTCCCCACTCTGTCTCTGGTACATCCTCTCGCCCCTGCACCTCTGGCCTGCATCCCCGTTCTTGTATGCATAAATAAATAAAATAAATCTTAAACAAACAAACAAACAAACATGAAGAATGGCCCAGAAGTGCCTCTCCTAGGAATTCATCCTAAGAAAGTGAAAACACTAATTTGAAAACTGCGTGCCCCGTGTTCACAGCAGCCAAGACACGGAACCAGCCTATAGGCCCTTGGCTAGGCGGCTGGAGAAAGACATGGTCTGCATACGCAGCGGAACTGCTCAGCTATTGTAAGAGATGAAATCTTGCCTTTGGGGACAACAGGGATGGAACTTGGGGTGATAACGCAAAGCAAAATAAGTCAGAAATGAAAGAAAGCTCCTGGATGGTGTCACTCACTTGTAGAATATAAGTAAATAAAATGATTTGGCAAAACAAGCAGTAAAAAGAGCTCCTGTGCTCTGTGAAAAATATAGTGATGACTGGACGGAAGGAGAGGGGGGTCGTCCATGGCTAAGGGGGTCAGCAAGACGGAGCCAGAGAACTTGGTGGGGGGCAGGGAAGCAAATATACATGGAGTCGGAGATTAAAAAAAGTCTCCAGGGCTGTGCCTGCATCACGTTGCGCCCCAGCTCTGTTCTCACAGAGCTGGTCCAGAGCCTGCAGGTCTCGCCGACAGGGCCCGGCAGGGGCAGACTCGGGGTTGCACCCCCATCACACCGCAGACTTCCAACAGCCCAAGAGCCAGTAAGGTCACAGTGCCAGGAGCCCAGCCCACTCACTTTCTAGTGTTTTCTGTGTTATCCTCACAGTTGCCCCGTCAACAGTACTCACCACCTTCTAAATACCTGTTGATGTTTCCCAATGAATGCAGAAGCCTGGGGCTCTCGATTTTGTTTTTCACCTAAATGATCTGCAAATCTAAACCCAAGTCTGTTCATGGCAAGCTCCTGGCTTTGAATCATTCCCGATAAAGTGGAACGGGGCAGCGGTGGTCAAAAGCAGGGGCACCTCCTCAGCCTGCTTGCTGGAGGCAGGCCAGCCAGGGCACCTCCCCTATACCCCCCCCACCCCTGCTGCTGGGCACCTGAGCCTGCTTCCCGGCCTGCGGGCATCTGGGATGGCCTGGTGTGAGGGCCTGGCCACGCCCGTTCTCCCAGACAGGGCCGGCAACCCCCCGAAATGCACAAACACTGGACGTGACTGACCTGGGTCGTCGGGCTGGGGGTGCATGAGGCGGAACGGCACCTCCGTGGCCACTTCACTAGAAAAAAGCAGAAAGCATGGGCCTCCCTGGTGGCGCAGCGGTTGAGCGCTGGGTTGTGAAGCTGCCCCCGGCCTCTGCGGCGCCGGTTCGATCCCCGGCTGCTCCCCGGCCACCGGAGGAGGGTCCCACATGGCGCGCAGTCCTCTCCTGCCGCCCGCTGCTCCCCTCAGCAGTGTGTTTCGGTCCTTCTGCCTGCTCTGCTCCCCGCTCTGGCTCTGGTGAATTCTCTCACCCTCCCACGCTTCTGACTGTACCCAGTGCATGTATAAACAAAACAAACAAACCAGCAAACAAATAAATAAAAGCATGCCTCTATTAAAAAAAAAAAAAAAAAGAAAAGAAAAAAGCAGAAAGCAGACCCCGGTGGGTGAGAACTCAGACAATTATGCGTCCATAGCCACCAGCCACGGCCGCAGACACGTGCCAAGGGCCCCAGGCCAGGCGGAGAGAAGACGCGGCAAGATTCAAAACCAACCAAACCAACCAGAAATCAGGATGCGGTTAAGCAGGAATTTTAAGTGTATCCCCTGAAATGTGGTCCAGAAACATTGCTGGGGTGGCTGAGCCCAGGGGGCTATTATTAGGCTTAGGGGGATCTTAGGTCCCCTCCTTCTGCCTATTAGTTGCAGTGAGGAGATACTGTGGGTAGAAAATTGACCTCCTGGAGAAAGGATAAAAAATAGGCTCTTGGAGAAAAGGCAGATCCAGACTCCAGGTAAAGGAAGAAAAGAGGAGAGTCAGGGTGAGAAAGGGTGTGAGGTCAAGGCTTTGAGTGTTTCTTGGGGCTGCTGCTGCTTCTTTGTGCACGATTTCAAAGGCAGCGGCACTAATCACAATAGCCCAAAGGGGGAAACAACCCAAATGGCCACTATCTGAAGAGCAGATAAGCAACACACACGTGGTGGAATATTATGCAGCCATAAAGAGGAACAAAGAACTGACTCATGCTACAATCTGAAAGAACCTGGAAAACATACTAAGAGAAAAAGCCAGTCACAAAAGGTCAAATCTTGTCTGAGTCCCTATATATAAATGTCCAGAATGGGCAAGGCTGTTGAGATAGGAAGCAACTTAGAAATTTCCATGGAAGAAGGAAGAGCAGAGACACTCCTTCAGGAGCATGGGTTTCCTGGGATTGTAAAAATATACTGGAGGGCCTCTCCGGTGGCACAGTGGGTTGAGCGCAGCACTGTGAAGCTGTCCATGGCCTCTGCAGCACAGGTTCAATTCCCAGCCGGCAGGGAGATCCCCACATGGCGCAGCAGACCTCTCCTGTCTCCCTGCTGCTCCCCTCAGCAGTGTCTTCAGTCTGTCTGCCTGTTCTGCTCCCTGCTCTGTTTCTGGTGAATTCTCTCACCCTCCCATGCATCTGGCCTGTATCCCAGTTCTTGTATAAATAAATAAATCTTAAAAAAAAAAAAAAGTAAAAATATACTGAGCAAGATCATAGTGATTCAGGCTGTGCATTTACCAGTGAACTTGATGCCACTGAATTCTCCACTAAAATGATGAAATGGCAAAATGAGTGACATGTGTATTTTACCATACACACCCCAAAGGCAGCTACCAAGAATGTGCCAGTTCCCAGAGTATGTGTATGTGTGTGTTTGTGTGTCCTTGTCCAAGTGTAGGCCCAGCTATAGCCTCAAAGGAACACCCCAGCCTCACACCTTTCAGCCATGGTTTGCACACGCAGCCAAAGGCAGCGGGCTTGGCTTCCTCACACCCGGGGCACTGCTGCCAGAAGTCAATTTCTCTGTCACTGTTTGGTTCCCTTTGACACCCTGGGACTCCAGCAGAGAAGGTGAAGACGCTTACCTGGAGGTGAGCTCTCCCAGGAAGCTAGGAAGCAAAAGCAAAGATGCCAAGTCACTGCCCAGGATAGCGACCCGAGCGCACCCCCGTCACACAGAGGCAGCATGGCTCCGCCTGCAGCTCTCGGGACCTCAACCCTCCGTGCCTGCAACTTCATTCCTTCCTCGCAGGCACCAGTTAAAAAGAACAATCCTGGTGGCGCAAGGGGTTAATCACCGCACTATGAAGCAATCTGCAGCCTCTGCAGCACGAGTTCAATCCCAGCCAGCCAGGGAGAAACCCACATGGTGCGGCAGACCTCTCCTGTCTCCCGGCTGCCCCCCTCAGCAGTGTATTACAGTCGGTCTGCCTATTCTGCTCCCCACTCTGTCTCTGGTGAATCCTCTCACCCCCCGCATCTCTGGCCTGCACCCCAGCTCTTGTATGCATAAATAAATAAATCTTTAAAAAAAATTACATAAACTTGATTAAAAAAAGAAGAAGAACAATCACTGGGGTTACGTCCCACTGCTCGAGAGTAAACAGGAGCAGTTTCGGGGTCGCAGCGGTGGTGGCGCACGTGTTCCCCTGGACTGAACTAACATCTCTCTCTTTTAGACGCGGGGCGGGGGTGGGGGGTGGCGGCGGGAGGAGGGGAGGCAAGAAGACGCACACACTTCAGAAAGCACAACAAAAACATTAACAAAATTGGTAAAACAGACCCATGTTCTACTTTGTGACTCCCCAAGAAAAATGTGGGGCGCCTGTGTCTGCTCAGAGTCAGGGGCAGGCCAGTGGGGCTGCCTGGGGGGCTGGGCACCCGGGGGCAGGAGGTCGCAGGGCTTTGGGAACCGTTCCCTTCCGGTGAGATCTTTGAAAGGGAAGACGTTCCTGTCAGAGAAAATGGAAAATCGTTTCCTTGGAATTCGGGGCTGGCCCCGCTCCCGCGTGGTCTCTGGATGTCACGTCACGTGTGGGGAGGAACAAGCCTCCTGACGAGCTGGTGAGTGACGCTGGCCCAGAGGCCGCCTGAGAGCCGCCAGCCTTCCCCCACCTACACTATGGTGTTGCTGTTTTTTCTTTCTTGCTGCTCAGCTCCCACCAGGTGGGCACGCAAGCGCGCACACACGCACGCACTCTAGTCAAGTGGACCTACGGGTGCACATATTTTGGAATCTCCATTTCTACCATTTCCACAGATGTCCTATCGGCAAACAGTCTCTTCCAAAGTCAGCGGAATCAGGGGCCTTTCTGGTTTTCTGTCTGGAAGTCATTCCAGGAATGACCCAGGAAATGCACCTGCTGGAGCTAACACAGAGCAGACAGGCTGTGGGGTCAGACACTCACCCCGACACCGTGAGCTTCACCTTGATCTGGTAAGACACCAGGATCCCCAGGACAGTGCGGTCGATGCCCTCCTTCAGGCTGCTCAAACAGAAAGGAAAGGGAGGCGGATGCAGGGGGCTAGCGGGGAGCGGCCAGGGGGAGGCAGCCCCCACCTTCGGGCAGGCGTGCACCCCGGGCGTCTCCTGGGGGAAGCCCGGCCAGCTGTCCAAGTCCTACACCTTGCCCAGCTCAGGGCAGAGGGCAGCCCTTCCTGCTGCGTTGTTTGAACTTCCCTTTGGAAGCTCAGAGGGCACCGCATGCTTCCCGTCTCACCGCTCCGCCTCGGGTGCTCACCCACCTGCTCGGTGGCCAGAAACCAGTTTTCCAGCGCCCCCCACTCCGCCCCACCTGCCCTGCTGCCGAAGCCTGGACAGGCGCAGCTCCTGCGAAAGGCTCCATGAGCCCAGACGCTCTGCAGACGCTCTGCATCCGTGTGGACATCACTGCTTCCAGGCCCTCAGAGACGTGGGCCTCAGATCGGTCTCCGTGGTATCCTCCGGCCCCAGGCTCCCCAAACCAGCTTTCTAATGTAGCGCACCATCTTGGAGAATCAGCCCCGGCCCGAGTCATTCACCGGCCCTCGGCCGAATGTTCGAATGTCCGCTGTCCCTCTGTTCACCTGGAGAGCCTTGCCCTGGGCTACAGGGGCACAGGTCAAAGTCAGAGGTAGTCTGCGGGGGGCAGCGCATCTTGGGGGTGGCAGCTAGGACCCCAAATACTCAGGGCTCCCCGCAGAGCTGCCCCCGGAACGCAGCCTCCAAGCCTGGCCTGGAGCAGCCACAACTGTTTTACTTGAAGCCCCCACCTTGCTAGATCTGCAGGCCTTGGCCAGGGGGCCTCTGATCGGGCCCATGGGCCGCCCTTACTTTCATCCACATGCAAGCAACATCTTTGCCTTTCCTGATGGACAGGAATAAACAGATGAATAAATGCAGCAGACCCATTATTCAGTTTATGTGCGTAGGGCACCCCACTAGCAAGTGACAGCTTCAGAAGTACACAGCCGACATTTCTCTTTTTGAGAGAAAGGGAAGGAGTCCTGACCGGGGGGTGGCTGCTGCAGTGGGGGTTTGTAGTAGGAGAGAGATTGCATGATCCAAGTACAACAAGGGAAAGTGGGGACTATAGCCCAGGAGCAGGGTGGGGTCCCTGGGCAGGAAATCACTACGAGGAAATGTCAGGGTGGGGGGCTCTGTCTGAACCCCCAGCAGAATCCTTGCTGACAGCGGTCAGGGCTGCCAGACCCCGGCAGTGGCAGAGGCAGTGGGGGAGGAGTTGGGTTAGATATTGGGATGGGGGGACCCTCCCTGGTGGCACAAGGGGTTAAGACTCAGCACTATGAAGCTGTCCACAGCCACTGCAGCAAGAGTTCGATCCCCAGCCAGGGAGCTACCCACACAGCACAGCAGACCTCTCCTGTCTCCCCGCTGCTCCCCTCAGCAGTGTGTTTCAGGCAGTCTGCCTGTTCTGCTCCCCACTCTGTCTCTGGTGAATCTCCTCACCCCCCACACCTCTGGCCTGTACCCCAGCTCTTGTATGCATATTAAATAAGTCTTTAAAAAAAAAAAAAGAAATCAGGATGATGAGATTTGGGGAAAGGGGCGTCGACTAAACTGACGTGGCCAGGTTCTTGCTCATATCAGACAACAGGGAGACTCTGGGCGCCCAGAAGGCAGGGCCTTGTTGAGAAGAGAAGCCTGAGTAGAGTTCGGCCAAGGACAGGCTTTGTCACGAGTTCTGCCCATTTGGTGGGTTCCCACACGAGAAAACCAGAGGCGGGACCCCAAGTAATTCACGTGGGCGTCCCTGAGGACAAGGTGCCGAGTGGGCACTTGGAAGACCCCGTTAATTGTCCTCATTTCTCCTGTTTCCTCCTCATGTGTGGGGACACCAGCACAGCCCTAATTAGGTCCCGAAATCCGTCAAATTTGAAACTCCACACTTAGCGAGGTGACGGGGAGACGGGATTCAAGGCACGTCATGGTGTGGGGATGGCCTGCTTCGGCGGTGGCTCCCTGACCATCCTCTCCCTTCCCTCACCAGCCCTGAGTGGGACCCCCGTATGGGCACCCTGTGCGGGGAGGCCCGGCTTCTCCGCTCTCTCTCTGCTCGTCACCCACGACAGGAAGCACCCCCGTCTGGAATGGTCAGAACTATGTAAATGCATCTCTAAAAAAAATAGGGTCACAGCCTATGCCGAGGGCTTGTTGCCCATCATGAAGGCTCGATTTTAACCGGTCTCGTCCCTTTCACACCTTCCGTCACTGCCAGTTAGAGGGCTGGTTAAGGGCAGGCTGTCTCCAGCTCACGAGTGGAATCGTTCATGTTCTAGACCCAGGTGGGAATAGCTGGCGTTCCTGGAGTACCCCGTGTGTGGCGGGCACCCAGATCGTCTCAGGGAACCCTTCTAACCTCTCTGGGCCCAACTGTCATCCCCGCTCCAGACCCTCCCCCCCCCCACCCCAACCCCCCACCCCAACCCCCCACCCCCCGTGTGCGTGGGAATGCCGAGGCGCTCAGCTTGAGGGCTGCGCTGGGCGGCCCAGAGGGTAACAGCGGAGGGGACTGGGGCTCAGCACTGTCTCCAGAGCCCACAGCTGTAACCGCCTTGCCCGTCACACCAGGGCCAGGAGTGGGGTCCCTGCTTGGGCCCCTCAGTCTTTCTCTGAACCCCAAATGCCAGCTGTCATGTGGCCCGTGAGCTGGTGGGGGAGGGGGAAACAGCCTGCATGGAGTTCAGGGCTCGGGACTCACATGGTGCTGGAGGCAAGGTTGGTGTCCTCGTGCTTGATTTTCCCGTCCAGGGCGATGCCCCGCCTCTCCAGGTTGTTGGCCAGCAAGGGCAGCAGTGTCAGCGTGGTGGACAAAGTGCCGCTTGGCGGCACTTTTTCTCTGCAGGGAGCAGCAGAGAGATGTGGCTAACTTGTGCTGGCCGTGATGTTGCCATCGAGCCTCTTCCAGGATCCAGCTTCCCGGCCGCCTGCCAGGGAGTCCAGGTGCCTGTGCACCTGCAGCAACCTGAGGACGCTGCCCCAAGGTCCTGGCCTGAACCTCCGGAACATTCTGTGGGGTCAAATGAGACCCACTGGCCCTAGGGGAGAGACCACACAGTCTGCTCCTGAAATTTTGTGGGCCACGCCGTGGGCTGCGGAGCCCTCTGGCCAGGGCAGTCTCTGACCAGTCTGGCTGTCTCCTGCCCAAAGCTGTGGCTGTAAGGGGATGCTTGTGCCCAGGCGGGGTTGGGAAGGGCTGGGCAGTCCTCTGCTCATGCACCTGACTGACCGGCCTGGCCTGGACTGGGCTCACGGCAGCACACGCTCTTTCTCTCCCACACCACCTCCACTGTCACTTGCTGGGCGGCCCCCCAGCATCTGGCAGGCCAGGAACCCGAGCCGGATGGGGGGGCGGGGGTCTGGGATGGAGCTGGGGACGAAGCATCTGAGAATGTCACCACATTTGACATCAGGTGCAGGCCAAGAACCATCCACATGGCCTTGTGCCTCACCCCCACCCCCCAGTGACGGAGCAGGTGCTCCTGAGAGCCCCACTGTGCAGGCAGAAGCGTGGCCACTGTCCCAGAGCCACACACTCCTTATTGCAGACCAGGCGAGCCAGCAGCCTGGGCGATGCTCCTGGCATACCCTGCGCCCTTCCGCCCGCCAGGACAAGGCGGGGCGAGGGCATGGCCAGCCTCAGAGCCTCTTCCTTAGCCACAGCTGGGAACTTGCTGGAGCGTGGACTCCCACCCTGGGCAGGGCTTCCCTCCTTCCTCTTCCCACTTTACAGCGGCTGCAGCTTCTGTAGCCTCCAATGTCTCTAGGAGACTCCTGAGCAGGGTCCTCATGGAACCATGGCCTCCCCTCTGGGCCACGGTAGCTTGGGCAGCAGAGGGACAGGGCAGACATTACACTGCAAAGGTGCCTCTAGCAGGAAGGGGCTGCCAGGGGCTGGGTTCAGACAGCGGCCGTTCCCATAGCTGAGCTTGCCAAAGGCACATGCCAAGTCCCTAGGGCCAGCACAGCCGCTCCAGCACCTCCAGGGCCTGGGATTGGATGGTGGGTAGCAAATTTGGGAGTCATGTCTGACCTGCTCCCTGAGATCTTAGGGGTTCAGGGACAACGTTCATGCTCTGCTGCCTTCAGAGTGGCCTCTACTCTGAGACCCGCTAGCACGATTCAGCCCACCCTTGAGGAGACCCTAGAATGGCTCCCAGTTTCCTGACAGTCATTTGCTCCAAGATAAACAGAAGGACCAGTGCGGCAGCCTCTGCCGCTGAACGCCAGTGAACTTACTGGAAAGAGGGAGGCTTTCACTCAGACACATCAGAGTGAGTAAGACCCCCTTCCCCTGTGCGCTGGACTGGACAGTCAATGACGGGTAAGATCGGGGGCAGACTAAAGAAGGCACTGGCCAGCCTCATGTCTGTGACTCCTGACGACCTAAGACAGGCGCAGTCCCCGAGGGGCTTCATCATGATAAACTTTGGCGTTCAGATCAAACAAGGTCTACATGCCTATAAGCCTAATTTAGGCAACAAGCCCGCAGTAATTAACCCCTCCTTTGATGGAAACAAGGCTGCTAAGAACGTCACCTGCAAACAAGCCTGATGGAATTACCTACAAAGCAGTTTTACCATTAATCAGATAGCCATTGTTTCAGAATAAGTAGCAACCTAGCAACCTGTCTATAATCATACTACTTTTTCACTTACTTTGCTTTTTCTTTATATGTGTACAATCAGTTTCAGGAAATGCATGATAAAGAAAATAGTGTGTGGCAATGGTAGTTTTATAATAATCATAATACTTTTCACATGAGACAACACCATAAAAATCAAAATGCTTACGTAGAGAATATATTGCTCGTGATCACTAAAAGTAGAAGGTGCCAGTAGGTAAATATTAATGCTTTTTGATCATTGTGGTTTTGGGATACGAATCAAGAAAAGCTAGCTTAAAGAATGCTGTTCGGTGTAGGCAAAAACGATTGTGTAGATTCAGTACCTGGAGATTGTTTACTGTGCCATGTCATGGAACAGCGATCACATGCACATGAATAATGAAGTAGATGTCTTATGCCTTACAAAGTATTTTATGCTGAGAAAGAATTAAATTGTATGAAATCATCCATTGTTAAAAAAGGTATAAAAGTGTATGATGATTTTGAGCAAATTACATTCAGATCTTCACTCTTGAAGTGTGTCTGTTTGTCATTTGTGTGTCTGTCTGTCATTTATGCGCCGATTCCTTGAGCATCCTCACAGTTTCTCAATCCTGAGACAGTCCTGCAAGTCTACCGCTGCGTTGGTCCGCGGCAGACCAGAGAATGGAGCGACTTAGGAGAAAACCCATCAGGGGTCGCCCATTGTGTTGAGCATGGGAGCGATGGGACCCCCCAGGACAAGGGTGCGCCAGCGGCACACTGAAAGACAGAGCAGACGTCTGGCGTGCTCTGGTTCCTTCCTGCCCGCCTCCCCTCAGATGGCTGTTTGCACGTGAGTCTGGATCTGCTCTAAGAGTTTATCCCCAAGTTACCTTCTCAACACTATGTAACCTATGTCGTCCTCATGGCGTCTTTCTGCCTGAAGCGGTGGGTGTTTACATGCAACAGCGCTCACAACCCAAAGGGTCGACACCAGAGGAAGGGGCCTTCTCGGTCCTCTGGGGCGGGGGGAATCACAGCCCCCCGAAGCCTGTGTGTTAAAGCAAACCCTTTCCCAGACAAAGTGAGCTGGGTCGTTCGCACCCCCGTGAAGCCGTCACAGGGGCCCGTGTGGCCCTGAGCCCACCAGGGGAGAGCACGTGCACGGCCCCCTCCTGGGACCCACGCGGCACCCTGATCACTGCTGCGAGCTCTCCGGACTGAGGGGCAGAGCAGAAGATGGAGACGCCTGGACGGGGCTGGTGGGCGGCGCTGAAAGGGGCCAGGGCTCTCCTAGCTCATGCAACGCCAAACACAAAGTGTCAGCTGTGCCCAGCCTTGCTCCCGTCCTCAGCTCCTTCCTCCGCCTGCCCAGTCCCAGGACGCTGAGGGCAACAGAACTGAGGGCCGAAGGCCCTGCAGCCCCTGAGGTGGGAAAAGGAGAAGGAGATGAAGTGCCTGGGCCGCTACTTCCCTCTTCAGCAAGAACAGAAGGGGAACTCGGCCGGGGTCCGGGCCGCCCAGGAAGCCGAAGCCCGCCGCTACTCACTGCGTTTCCTCCACCGCCACCGGCTTGATGTAATAGTCGCTGGAGTAGAGAACCACATTGGCCACTTGCTCCACTGCGAAGAGGTGGGGGGGGGGGGAGGTGAGGCCCCTGCACATGGGCTGCGGCCTTGGGGGACGCGGTTGCTCAGGCCTCAGGAATGACCATCTGAGGGGACTTCTCAGGCTGGGCTTTTGAGCTCAGAGCGTCCAGGCTGAGATTTCTGAGGCCACTTTCGTCCAGCGATCACCTGCTTGGTGTCAGCCCCCACCCAGGAGCCCGTCTCCTGACACGGGGAGCCCGGAGAAGCCCCAGGCACGCTCACCACGCACCCCTCCTCCACACCCGGCCCCCCAGCTGACAGGCATCTCCCCCGTTTCCAAGCTCGAATTCATTGCAGGCAGCACGGGGTCGACTGGCGGGTGGCAGGGGGAGGAATCGGGGGCCAGAGCTTGAGCTCCAGGCCCAGCTTAGCTGTCAGTTCTGGGGCAAGAAACAAGCCGCTCGAAAGCCCAACATCCACATCAGCCAAAGGGCTGGTGATCCCTGCGTCTTACCACGTGGGTGTGGTGATGATTCACGGACAATTTTTAATCTCTGCTAAAATCTACTGTGAGGATGAAGGGAGCAGTCAGAGAAGCTCAGCCCCGTCCCCGCCCACAGAAAGCTGCTGCTGTCATGCCTGGAAGGTCCAGCGGCCGCGCTCAAAACTCAGTGGCGCCGCTGTCAGGCTACATGAAGCTTTGAGAATTCTTTTTAAATCAAGGTGTCCTTCGACACCATCCCAGCCTTGCTCCTCTGGGGCTCACTGGACCCTGACTAGTGCCTCGCAGTGCCAGAGCTGATCCAAGAGAACAAAGCCACGAATCAAAGGCTCCCGTCAGTCTGAGAACAGTTACTCGCTACTGTGTCTGCATCCAGATTCCGAGTCTTCTCTACGCCGGACACAGCACAAGAAGAACGTGGTCCCCACGGGACCACCACCCTGGCTTGGCTGGGACTCGCCCCACGCAGTCTGGCATCCTCAGTTCGGGCCGCCGTCCGCGAGTATTTGTGCTAGCAGTGAGCTCAGAGGCCACCCTACCCTCACCGGTCACTCTGTCGTGTCTGCTTTACATAGCCCCAAGTAAGTTGATCTGAGCCCAGGGCCTGCCCTTTGATGCCTGTGAGCTGAGAAAGATGAGGGAACGTGGGGCAGGACCCAGCCCTTATACTTGGTAAGGCTTGTACACGCCCTTACACAGGGGGAGGGGGTGACAGTCGCTCACAAATGGTCACTCTCATGCGTGACGAGGCCTCAGGCCCTCACAAAGCCCTGGAAGACAGGCCAGGAGGGGCACTGTGAGTCTCCGGAACCCCCAGCACTGTCCCCAGTAGGCCCATGTCCCAGGCCAGTGCTCCCCCCACACTGGGCCTCTGTCCGCAGAAACCACCACTGATCCCAGACAGGAGACTGCCCCCCACAGCAGGGCTCCCCAAGGACATGGCGTGGGCGCTGGGCCGGGTGGGGGCGTGTCCCAAGCCTTGGGTGACCCTGAAGGCCACTCCCTGTGGCCACGCCCTCCAGACAGCAGGACAGACAGGCGGGGCCTCTCCTGCCAGAGCCCAGCCCTGGGGAATCCCCTGCCAGGCAGAGGCACTTGGAAGACTCTGGCCTCCAGCCGGAGAAGAGGGCCCTACCTGACGCTTTAATCTTCTTCACGGTCTTCTCTGTGTTATTGGTCACGGTCACGGTCACGGGGATAGGTTCCCCATGGAAGTAGATCTAACAAGTGAGCAGGGAGTCAGAGCGCGGCCAGGACGGGGGCGTGAGCACGCGGCTGAGGTCGCCTCGACCTTCACCAGAACAAAGGGCGCAAGTCCCGGCTTTCAGGAAGATGAGGCGCAGCATTCGCTCCTTCAGAGGAGTGCCTGGAGCTCGTTCTGGGTGTCTGTGGGACACGGGGGACAAGGCGGCCCCATAGACAGGGCCCGGGCTCTGCCAGCAGAATCTCGCACGAGGTCGCTGGAGCAGGAGAGGGGCAGTGGAGGAAGCTGCGGGAGCCGGGGGCAGTGGAGGCCCAGCTGAGGCTCCTGCTGGCCCTAAGCACCCCCTGCCCGGACAGGTACACACCAAGTGGGGGCTCCTACAACAGGTGTGTGCAGGTTGGACCGGAGGGTCCGGCAAGGCAAGCATGGCCTGGGGAGCAGTGAAGCCCCCCCCCCGTGAGTCAGGACAGACAATGAGCAGAAGGAGAAGGGCAACTTTGACTAACCCCAAATTATGGGGACAGAGCCAGCTGCTCACAGACCTTGGCTTTGACCATATACCCAGACACGGGTGTCCTACAACAGCCCGGGACAGCAGGGGGGGCCTCACCTCTTTGCTGAGGGAGACCGAGAGCTGCAGGGGCTTGTCTGACATGAAGAACTGCCAGGTGGCTTCCGCCCGCGGCTGGGGGCCCATCTTCAGGGGCGCGTGCTGGACCTTGCGGATGAGCAGGCGCACGGATCCCCTGGGGGAGACCCAGGGCCCTGTCAGGACCCCCTCCCTACACACACACATATGCACAGACACACACACGCGTGACTCGGGCCCACAGAGAAGGCCTGAACAAGGGCTGGAGGACCTGGTCCCCATCCATTCTCTGCTGGGGGTCAGCCAGCTCTCCCGAGGGTCACTCTAGCCCTCTGTTAGGACCCTCGGGCTGGGCTTGCTCTTGGGGGGAGCTGGCCATGCGGATGTGCCTCACGTGGTGCCTCAAAGAGCCCTACAAATGTGATGCAGGGAGGTGGCTATTTGTGCTCAGGAGACTGGACGTGTCCACGGAGCGAGGCGTGTGCTATGGCCACAGCCCGACGCCTTGTCCAGGTCCCAGAAGCTGAATGCCGGGGCTGGGCGCCTGGGGGCCTGGGAGGAGGGGAGTCTGCTGATGGAGAGGGACCCCCATATGGGGGGAGGGGGGACCAGTCTACCCAGCACAGTATCTGGCTTATTGCCCTCGTGTTGTGCACTTGAAAATGGCTGAAGTGCCAAACTCCACGTTCCTCGCCGCCACAATGAAGTCTTGCAAAGGGAAGAAAGCGGGAAACCGCCCTGAGGTGGCGGATGGCCGGTCGTTGTCTTCTCCCCGGCAGGATCTGCCATCACCCCCACCCTGCGTGCAGGCAGCTCGGGCCTAACTGCCCTGACCTGGGAGACCCAGACCCAGCCTGGCGGAGATAAAGTAGGGGGTGGTTTCTTTTCCCTCTTCCCAGCCCCCCGGAGCCCTGCAATGCACTCTTACTTCTTGGGAATTTTGTCCTCTTGCAGGTCTGTGCTGTCCGTGGCAAAGGCTTTGACCTCGAAGTCCACCCCGCAGCACTGCAGGTGGAGAGCAGGCGCAGCTCAGCGCCTGGTCCCGGGGCTGGGCTGGGGCCCCGCCTCACGTGAGCGGGGTCACGACACGGCACCTTCTTTTTGTCTCAGCCAGAGCTTTGTAGGGTGGCGCCATTAAGGCAAGACTTTGAAGTTCACTGGTGATGTCTTAATGACATCAGATGGGATGGGCGGGCCTGCTGGGTACCCCCGGGGGCTGCATCCAGCCAGTCCCCCACGTCACCATCCTCAGATGTGTCTGAGTGTGTCACTGACCCCCTGCCCGCCGGTGGTGGAGGCAGATGCAGGGGCCCCTGGGTAAGGGGACCCACAAATGCCAGTGCTGGAGACCCCAAGGTCCCGACCCCACCCTTCCCTGAAGGAGCAAATGAACCCAGGCCATTTCTTCTTGGACTTACCTTCCCTGAATCTTGCGGGGCTGGCTGCAGCATCACGGAGCAGGGCAGGTAGTCGGGAAACTGGGGAGAGACAAAGGATCTCTCATGTGAAGGGCCCTGGCCCGGCCGTGCACCCACTGCCTGGCAGCTGGAAAACACCCCTCGATGCTCAGAGCGATGCTGTTAACCTCAACTTCCAGAAATTTCCGCTGTGCACCTGCCCATGTGTGTGTGAGCATGTGTGTTACAGAAGTGTGGCCCGAGGACGCCCAGGGTGCCATCTCGTCTGCTCACTTCGCCAACCCAAACTTACTTGGGCGGCCTTAGGTCCAATTTGCACGTCATGAAATGAACTAGCACCACCAGGCTCATGGCTTCGGTCCTCCCTCCGCCCCGTTTAATTCAGTCAGTCTGAGCTTTATCCAATGAACCCCACAGGTGACATTGGACCAGAGGAAACTCGGGTCAAGATCACATGGCGGAGGTTTGGCTACATCCTGACATGTCTCCAGAAGCTTGTGTCACTTCAAACTCCCCATCTGAGGGTACAGGAGTAACTGGGACCGTGTTATTGTTTTAAGTGTGATTTTTAAAAAAGTAAGCGTGTGGGTCTCCTTGGTGGCACAAGTCTCAGCACCATGAAGCTATCTGCAGCCCCCGCAGCCACTGATCCCCGGCCAGGGAGGTGACCCACATGGCGCAGCAGACCCCTCCTGTCTCGCCCGCTGCTCCCCTCAGCCGTGTATCTCAGTAGATCCATGTGTTCTGTTCCCCACTGTTGTCTCTGGTGAATCCTCTCACCCTTGCTCCTCTGGCCTACACCCCAGCTCTTGCATGCATAAATAAAAAAATTAAATCTTAAAAAAAAAAAAGAAGTGTGGTCAAATATACGCAAAACTCAGCATTTTACCCATACCACATGGTGGCATTAAGGGCATCCATGCTGCTCTGCAGTGACCCCCACCTTCCGTCTCCAGAATGTCTTCATCACCCCAAACTGAAGCACTGCTCCCCAATTCCCTCCTCCCACAGCCCTGGTGGCTTCTATGCTGCTTTCTGTGCCTGGGACTCTGGAGACTCTGGGTCCCCAGGCCCACACTGACAGAAGAGGTGTCGGGTTGCTTTCCCTCCGAGGCTGGGCAATGTGACCCTGCAGGGATATCAGCTCTCAAGACACGACCCGCCCCCTCCCCAGCGAGTGAGGAGGGGACAAGGAGGGTAGTGGTAGCTGCAGCCACAGCCAGTTCACACCATGCTCAGAGAGCAGCTTTGGCCGGGGGAACTTGGGCCCAGGAGATGAAGCCATTTATCTACCATGAGCCCTGCAGCTGCAAACAGGCTTATTTCTCTGAGAGCTCCTGTCCCAAGGGAAACTCTTTCCTCTTTCTTTTTATAGCCGAGCGCGCAAACACATGCACATGTAATTAGGTGGTGGGACCAAGGGAAATATTTAAACCGTAGGTTGAAACGAAACGGTCCCTTCAAAGGCTGGGAGGCTATTTTTGAGGACTTAAAAAAAAGACAACCACAGCCCGTGCAATCTAGAATTTCCTCTGAGGGTGCAATTTGAAGCCCACAAATGTGAGTCGTGACCCCGCGCCTTTTGCCTCGCTCTGTGGCACGTGACAAGGTGCAGGGTGAAGGAGCTGGAGGAGTCACCCACCGTGAGCAGAAAGGGGTACGTGTTGGCCCCCAGCTTCTTGAGCAGGCTCTCCTGCAGTTTTGTGGGGGAGCTCGCGTCCCCCACTGGCGGGAACACCTGCACCTGGCAGAAGTACAGGTCCCTGCGGAAGGTCAGGCCGATGACATCGATGTCCTCCTGGCCGTAGCGGAAGGCGCAGGTCAGAGAGACGTACACTGGAAGGGGGTCGAGAGAGGGTGGGCTCACCCGGGTGGCAGGGGCCCTCTGAGTCTGCCTGGAGGGACCACCACCCCTTTGGACGTGGCTTCCAGCCCAGCATCCAGAGGGGGTGGGCTTGGAGACCCACACTCCCCAGTGATCCACCCACAAACCCAGGGAGCACCTGCCTTCCTCAGGGTGCTGCTTCCTCTAAGGGGCACGTCAGAGGACTGGGGTATACCTGCCAGAACCCACATGATGTTGCTGTTTGACTGTTTCCTCATCCCACCTCCCTCCTCCAGACCAGCTCTGTGACCTCAGAGAGGCCGTTAGACAGTGTGAGGCCACGGGGTTCTTAGGGTGAAGCTTGGGGAAGGAAAGGAGCCATGCCAGGGAGCAGAGCTGTTTGGCATCTGAGCTGAGTGTGGGGGAGGGGCCAGAGGGGCCTGTGGGGGAGGGGACGGCGGGAGCACACCCAGCAGGGACCCTCTGCTTAGATAAGCAATTTTCAGGCTTTTCTGCCCTCTTGCCATTAGGAGTGCCCTGCCAGCGGGGGCACCTGCATTTGTTTCACTGTCGTAAGCTGTGTTGCTTACTTCTGCGGGCCGTGGCTCAGTATTGAGATATTCACCAAGAGAAACAGAGGCAAGAAGCGCAGGAGAGAGAAGGGGAGAAAGAACACCAGAGAAGCCCGGACTGAAGACTTGTTGGGGGCTTGGAGGCCTACTGGCCTCCTGCCCTCCCCCCACCCCCACCTCTGCCTGCCACATACCTGGTTGCTGCATGTAGGGGCAGGAAGGGCACTGAGCAGGAAGCTATGATCCGGCAGACGGGTAAAGGAGAGTCCTGGAGCCCTCGGTGGCTTTCTCAGGCTTTTATTGGGCTTTTACATATAGTGCAGTGTAGGATAAATGGTTTTTAGGGTTTTCTGCCCTCCCACCATTAGGATTCCCTGCCTGATGGGGCACCTGCAGTTGTTCTGCCTGAATCATAGACAACCTGCTCTGTGGCCATCCTGCCACAACAGAGCTCTAAGCCAGAACTGCTGGAAATTCACTTTGACCCAGCGCGGCTGGTGCACTGGCAGAGAGAGAGCCCTGTGTCCGCCTGTGCCCCCCTGCTCCTGCACCAGTTGCACCAGGGAGGGTCAGCGCACCACTGTCTGCTGCGAAATGCAAAGCAGCGGGATTGCCCTAGTCCTGAACAGAGAGCATGTCAGGAGGGGACCCCCAAGTTCGTGGCTATTGTAAGTTGAGGATTTCGTGTGTCTCCCCATGTCCCGAAGAGGAAGGTGCCAGAGCAGACTCAAGTCCACCCACCTCTCCCAGATAGGGGTGGGGGCTTCCAGGGCTGGAACCTCTTCCCCCAGGGTTAGGGAGAGCGGGACCTGGGGGAACTGGAGACACAGGGGTGGCTGGCAGCCCGTTTCTGCCGTGCCCGTCCATCTGTGCTACCTTCCACACCCAGGCTGGGAACAATTCCCTGCGGTTGCTGGTAGCAACCGCTCCAGAAGGCATGTCTAGAACGGGACTGAGTCAGTGACACCATCGTAAGGCAAATCTGCTGGAACTGAATTTGCACAGCTGCCGTAGTAACAAGTGACTTGCCACTTGCGCTGCCAGAGCTCGAGGCTGCTGCCTGGGGAGGCTGCAGCTTGGGTAGATGGTGAGGAGAGTGTAACAGAGAATTCTGGGTTTTATGCCTCACCTCTCTTTCCCTTCACCAGCTCAGGATCCACCAACACGACACCATCTACCACAAAAGAGAGCGCAGGAGGATGGCGATGAAAGATCAGCTTGGTGTCTGCCCCTGAGGCCTGCATCAGCAGACAGAGGCAGAGAAGACAATGTCCCCCAAATTTCCACCCCACACACACCACTGGCCACATATCAGTGCTGGATCCTTTTCCAGATGTAGATGCACTTAAAGGAGTGTTTTTCACAAGGAAAATGATATCCCATTGCACTTACTATTCCCTTAAGTGCTTTCCTTGCCTAAATACATATCGCAAACATCTACTCATACACATGCACACACACACACACACACACATGCACACTCATGTACACCGACAGTATTTATGAGTCATTTTAATGGCAGAGTGTTGCTCCACGGAACAGATGTATGGTGAATTATTTAACTAAATCCCTCTTGGTAGGACATCTGGGTTATTTCTAATTTCTCACATTATAATTAACACTGCCACAAGCATCTTTCTAGAGAAATCTCTCTCTGTCTCCATGACAGTTGGATTTGGCTGTTGACACACCACCACATGACCTGTCAGAACGGGTTTTGCTGAGGGGCACATCTCCTGTGCCTGAAAAGATGCTGGCTTTTTACACTCGTTTTATAAAACAAAAACAAAAACAAACAAAAAAATTTTGCAGGTTGAAAAAATTACAGATTCACAGGAAGTTGCACTATAATATAGAGAGGTCCCATGTCCTACAACCAGGCATTAAAATGGTTAAGTCTTTGATAATTATAGTGTCCTATGAAACCCAGGACACTGGCTGGGTATCACGTGTTCATCAAGGTTATTCTAATACCCTTGGAGACTCCTGCAACTGCCACTGCAATCTAGATCAGAACCCTCCCTCAGCACAGAGACCTCCCTTGGGTGGTCCCTTTAGTTCCACCTACCCCTCCACCATCCGTTGCGGAGGATGACAAACACTGCTGAGGGGAGCAGCGGGCAGCAGGAGAGGTCTGCACACCATGTGGGACCCTCCGCCGGTGGCCGGGGAGCAGCCGGGGATCGAACCGGCACTGCAGAGGCTGCGGGCAGCTTCGCAACCCGGCGCTCAACCACTGTGCCACTGGGGAGGCCCCCTCACCAGCATTTGGGGTTATCACTATTTTTTAATTTTAGTTGTTGTGATGGGTATATAATATTTCACCATGGTTTTAATTGGCATTTCCCTAATGGAAATTTTCCTATGTGCTGCCCAGATATCGTCTTTGATGAAGTAGCCCTTTACATCTTTTGTCTACGTTCCAGTTCAACTTTTTTTAATGTTGAGTTTTGAGTAGTCTATATATTCTAGATATGAGTCCTTTGTCTTTTCCACACTATTTAGAATTGTTTCCTGTCAGCTGATGGTACCTCCCTGATTTTAACTTGCATTTCTTTGATTAGATGATGAACAAAGTCACGCTTCAAAAATACAAAACTAGCAGAAGTCTAATGACTGAGAGGGGCATCAGCATTAAAATCTTACTCCAAACTCAACTTACCCACAGGCTCAACTTTGTCAACATGGTCTATGTAGTCTCTCTTCCCCAGGTAGATGGTCACCTGTGGGAAGAATGGGTGTGGATCCTAAATGATCAAAGTACATAAGCTCAGACATTCATGATAAAAAGGACAGCCACTAAAAATATGTTGATTCATCCTAAGAAGAGGAGCTGTCTGACTGAGAGCCCACCCTGGCACTGCAGCTCATCCATCGCTTCCTGTCTCCCTGCTCTGCGGTGGACTACAGGCAAGGTGTGCTCTTTCCACAGCCTCACAGATCTGCTCCAAGGAATTCCTGCCACTCCCCCCCACCATCCCATGGATGGTCACTGTTCTCCCCACCATCAAGCCCAGGTCTGACATCAGCCAGGTAAACTTGCTGAATTAACTGATAATACATAGTGGAAAGTTAAACCCACACAAACAAGGCTTCTCTCACCCATTTACATGGTAAGCCGATTATTTCTATCTGAGAATAAAAGGTTTATCCTTCTTGTTAAAAGAACCAAAATCCTACCAGATGAACCTCTGTACAGGTAAAACTGAACGCGTGCTCTGAGGAAGGGGGAGGAATTTGGGTGGGGACATTGACCTTTGTCTCAACCCTTGTCTGGTCTGTCTCCATGCCCCTGGCAGTGAAGGCCTCTTGTCCCAGCCTCTTTGTGTGAAAGCGTGGTCTGAGCTCACCACCACTTACCACTTTAACCCAAGGGACTACGAGCACTTTGATGGCAAGAACTGTGTCTTAATTCACCTTTCAGCTCTCATGGCTTCTACCAAATGCAGTGTCTGATACGGAACAGGGATTCAACCAACCTTGCCTGAGTGTACCAACGACTGAATGTGCACACCCTGGCTGGCTCCCCATTCCCCAGCCTCTTAAATTCATATTTTTATTTCCATGAACCCCCATATCATTTCTGTTGGCATTAAATTATCTCCTATACCTACACCCTCCTATTGGGTGCCTCTATACTTTCTAAGTTATTTGTGTTATGATGTCGAAGTACCAGAAGGACAGTGCGACGAGGTGATTGGAACTGGTGGTGAGGGGATTAGGTGGTCAGGAGGTGCTTTCTGGGCCAAAACAAATCTGTTTATAAAGTCCAGAGCCAAGAGAATGCTTCTGGGACTGCCAGTGGTTTCATCTGCAAATGAATGTTCACCAAAAGGGATTCAAGCTGATGCCAGAAAGGGTCTTATAGGAACTGACTGCAAAGAATCTAATATTTCAGGCAGAATAAAAGACATGCAGTTAAATAATATTTAGGGTGCATATCATGTGCCAGGTGCCGAGATAAGCACTTTGCATTATTTCACATAATCCTCACAGCAAATCCATGAGACAGGGGCTCACCCCATTTTATGGAGAACACTAGGACTACAATCACATTAGCAGCAAAGTGGACTGGCAAAGGGAAACAGGTTAGGTAAGTGATTATGGATGGGAGGTGGAGGACTGAATTGTGAATGGGAGGAAAGGTTCATTTTCAAGCTTTGGCTGTGCAAGAATGGGAGCAAGAAAGGGGCCGGGGTTCAAGGGAGCTTGTTTGTTGTGGAGATACAGGACATACTGATTTTTATACTCAAAGTGGTGGCAGAGAGAGGGGTGCAGATAAGCCCAAGAGAGAAGTGATACAGGAGGAACTAAGGAGGTGGTGGGCCACGAGTTTCAGGGTATAAGAAGCAGGTGCCTCAAACAAAGCAAAGGCAACTTTCTTTTGCAACTGGAAGGGGAGGGAAGGGGCAGGAGCAGGTGGAGAACCACGTGAGGCCGTAGCTGGTGTGCTACCTGCCCACCCTCCAGCCAACGACCCTTGTCCCTGAATGAAAGTCACCAGTTGTGTTCTGGCCCATCTTCCCCTTGTGGTGACATGCTAGGAGGAGGCCAGCCCCAGTGGACAGTTCTTGACTGGCTGGATCCAGTTATGATCATCTATTCTTTTGGCTTGGGATTGGCTTGGGGGAGTCCAGGATCAGTTCTGACCCAAGAAATGGAAGTCTTTTGGAGGGCTGTTGGGAACCACTTCCTCACTCTCAAAAAGAGACCTCAGGAAGCCCCAGTTCCTACAAAGAAGAGAGATGAGACATCTGGAGCAGGGGCACCTATGTAGCCAGCAGCCTGAGGACAAAGATCACAGAAGGTGGAGTAGAGAGAATCACAGAGAAAGGGAGCAGAGGCCCTGGGAGACTGCACTGGGGTCCGAGATGGCAGTGGATACGATTCCAACATGTGACAGTCACCGATGAATTATTTTTCTCCCTTCTATACAAGAAAAATTTCTGTATTTCTCACGTCAATGAATGTCTCTTCCTGGTGTGAGGAAGAAAAGAGAGGGGTGTAATTTGGCCCAGTGGGGGTAGGTGGTCCTCTCCTCCTCGGTCAGAATAGAGCACTCCAGGAATGAGCAAGGTGGGGAAGACTGCGGAGAATAAAAGACTGGGGTGCCCAGCTTATGATGAAAGCAATGGTGTTTGGGAGCGGGAGGGGAGAAAGCGCCAGCAAGGCCTGATACTCGTGGGTGGCACAGTGGGGATTGAGGGGAGGCTGCTTCAGGGTTCCTTTCAGGCTTTAGAAGTTGCTAGAAGGGGGCCTCCCCGGTGGCGCAGCGGGTTGAGTGCTGCGTGGTGAAGCTGTCTGCATCCTCTGCGGCGCGGGTTTGATTCCTGACCAGCCAGGGAGAAACCCACAAGGCACGGCAGACCTCTCCTGCCTCGCCCGCTGCTCCCCTCAGCAGTGCCTTCAGTCCGTCTGCCTGTTCTGCTCCCCGCTTTGTCTCTGGTGAATTCTCTCACCCTCCCGCACCTCTGACTGTACCCCAGTTCTTGTATAAATCAATAAATCTTAAAAAACAAAAAAAAGCAGTTGCTAGAAGAATGACCTAGATCCACCCTGTCTGACACCACAACCACTAGTCACAGACAGACAGCTACTACACTTGAAGTGTGGCCACTCCTAGCTGACACGGCTAGAAATGTAGAATCAGATTTCAAAAGATTTAGAAAAAGGTGAAATAAGTCTTCAAGAATTTTTATACTATTTACATGTTGAAGTGCTAGTTTTCGGGCTCTGTTAGGTCAAAAAAATATAGTATTAAAATAAATTCCTGACTATAAATAGGATAGGAACTCTGACCTATGCAAAAATAAAAGATAATTGTTTTTTAAAAAAAAAAAAATCCAATGATGCACTCCTCACACTTATATAATATAAATAGGCAACTTAAAAATTAACTTCAACTTAAAATTTAAAAATAAAATAATTCTTGGCCTCCCTGGTGGCTCAAAGGGTTAAGACACAACCTATGAAGCTATCCGCAGCCACTGCAGCACAAGTTCAATCCCTGGCCAGGGAGCTACCCACATGGCACAGCAGACCTCTCCTGACTTGCCCGCTGCTCCCCTCAGCAGTGTATTTAAGTCAATCTGCCTATTCTGCTCCCCACTCTGTCTCTGGTGAAGCCTCTCACCCCCCGTACCTCTCCTCTGGCCTGTGCCCCAGTTCTTGCATGCATAAATAAATAAATCTTTAAAAAAAAAAATTCTGTTTTTTTTTAAGATTGATTGATTGATTGATTGATTTAAGCACTGGGTACAGTCAGAAGCGCGGGAGGGTGAGAGGATTCACCAGAGCCAGAGAGGGGAACAGAACAGGCAGACTGATGAAACACACTGCTGAGGGGAGCAGCGGGTGCGGCAGGAGAGGTCTGTCGCACCATGTGGGACCCTCACCAGCGGCCGGAGATGGAACCAGTGCCGCAGAGGCTGCGGGCAGCTTCACAGCCCAGTGCTCAACCGCCCAATTCTGTTTCTTCGTATTTTTTTAATGTGGCTACTTTACTAGAACATTTAAAATTACATAGTCAGCTTGCACTGGACAGCGCTGAGGTCCCTGGCCCCCAGGAGCCATGGATTGGAGCAAGGAGAACCCACCCCCGTCAGGACCCAGGCCAGGAGGTTCTCGGCACACCTGGACCATTAAGTTGTCCCTGATGGAGCCGGGGGCCATGTCTGCCGAGCACAGGCCATTGTGCGCTACTGGCCAGGCAGTGACAGTGGCAGGTCCCTTGTCCAGAGGCCCTGGAGGCCTATGGAGCTTTGTCATCATGGGGGGTGCCCGGGGCAGGGGCACAGCAGGGGATGGAGTTGCCGCTGCAGATCCAGGCTCCCATCAGGCAGGCAGGGGAGAGGACACAGGGTCAAATGAGTCACAGGGACTGACAAGTGTTTGAAGTGCTGAGTCATGGTTCAAGGTCATCTGGGGACGAGTCTGGGTAAGGGGTTGGGGAGAATTGAGATGAGGAGAAAATGAAGGGTCTCGGAACTGAAATGGCTGAGACAGGAGAGACGTGGCCTGCTGTTCACTCGGTCGTTTCAGCCCCTGACGGTCCATCTCAGAGATGAGAACAGACACGGGCTTCCCTCATCCTTATGGGGCTTGGGGTTGGTGGAGTCTAGTCTTAAAAAAGGCCCTTATTTTCTTGTCAACGGTGGTTTCATCGAGCAGCTCACTCCTGCGCACTCACCGATTTGTCCCGGGAGACCTTCTTGAAGATGACAGAGTCCGACGCAGACTTACTGGCCTTCCCGGCGGTGGCCATGGCAGCTCCGGCAGTGCTGGGTGGGTCCCGGGTCAGGTGCTGAGAGGCTGGGGAGGTAAGCGGATCCTGAAGGGAAAGTCAGGGACATCCTGGGCACAGAACCTGGTCCTCCCCCGCTGGCCCAGCATCCACGTCTGACTAACAGGCCTCTGTCTAGTGTGCGTGGGGCTCCCACGGGCATCAGCCCCTCCCAGGGACAGCAGGCGCCCGGCCAGGTCGCAGCACAGAGCCTTTGCTTCTGACCGATTTGGTCTCTTCACACATGGCCGTGTTGAATTAAATTCTGTCATGATGAGGCCCTGTGGCCCCAAAACAGAAGAACGTTCCTGAAAACCGCATCACAGCTGGTCTCCAGCTGGTATCATGTTCAAAACATGCTAATTCACCCCAAGTTCTATCCAGCGACTGGCGCTGGGTGTGCTGCTGCTGCTCCAAGCGTCACGGCGGCCAGTGCTGTTGGGCTGCCGAGTTCAGCGCCCTCGACCACCCTCAAGAGCACGTCAGGGGACACACACAGCCCACATGAAGCCAGGGCAGCCGAGGAAACGGAAACCCGACCCCCGGCCCCGCACGTCCCTGAGCCCCCCGATTCTTACATACCCCGTACAACGCGTGGGGATGGCCGTCCGGGCGGACAGCCGGGCCTGTGCTGAGTCCACTGCTAAGCAGGGGAGACAGGCCCTGGCTGATGGCTCGGAGAATTTGTAGGGAACCTGAAGGGGGGCCGGGCACTTGGGTCAGAATGTCCAAAAGCTAAATCCTATTTGTGGAGCAGAGTGGAAACTGGGTTAGGGCGAGAAGGGTGACCTGGTGGCTTCAGCAGTTCTGAGCATGAAGCAAGGGCGCCCGTCTGTTCCCCGGGGCTCTCCCGGGTTCAGGAAGCTTCAGGCTCACTTGAGGGGTGGGGGTGCTGTGGGCAGGGATGGTGGGCAGGAAAGCTGCTTTCATCCTAACCCTCTTTGGGCTCTGAAAATAGACTGATTATCCCTTTACCCCAGGATCACCAGGACAGGGGATTTTCAAGTGCTGAGCAGACTTGATTGAACTCAGCAGGCGGCTAATGCGACCCTGGGGGTGGAGATATAAAGAAAAAGGCTGAGAAGTGACAGCCTTGACAGCCTCAAGATGAGCCCCTCCGTCCAGCTCGGCGACACTGTCACAGGTCCCTCCCCCTCTCCCTGGTACACGCTCACCCCGTGTGCGTTCACCTCACCTCCATGGACGCCCCCCCACGCCAGGTCCAGGCCACCCCACCAGCTGCTTCCTGCCCTCCGCGGCCCTGCGTCCACTGCCCCGTCAGCCCATCCTCAGGCGCTGAGGTGAGACTGCCTGCCCACCTCTGCTCGTCCCTGCTCCGGGGACAGATCTCTACAACTCCACCTGCCTGGCACTTTCTGCCCCCACATAATCCTCCTCCCACCTCCCCTCCTGGATTCTTGGCACTCAGGAGTCTCTCCCGCAGGGGACCTTCCCCGACTGCCTGGGCCAGGCTAGGGACACGCTGGCATTGATGCTTGCTTGGGAGGTGATTTTGCATCTGTCTCCCCTCTCTGGACACCAGGCTTCACGAGAGAGGGCTCCTCGCCTCTGTGTTCCAGTGCCCAGAGCAACAGCTGTGCCCGCAGCACCTAGGGAGGGAGAGGAACAGGAGGCAGTGGCCACTACCGCCTTTGCATGCTGGACTTGACCTGGGGTCTGGGAAGGACGTCTGAGCCAAAGACTCTTCTGGGGTTGTGGGGTGCATGGTGTTAGCACATCGCAAAGTACCCCAAATGGCATCCTGCCTAGGTCTGGGCAATGCCTGCCAGGCCCTGAGGCTCTCCCACCTCTGGCCTTGTTCCTTACCTCCTCTCCTACTTCACTCCCTTCTACTGGCCCCTGCGCCTTTCCTCCAACTGCCTCAGGGCCTTTGCACTTATTCTTTGCACAGAGCCACCACCTGGCTCCTCCCTTCACTCCTTCAGGTCATTGCTCCACCTTACACCCTGGCCTTCCACCTGCCCAACACTGCCCGCCTCCTGTCTCTGCATTTCCTCCCTCTATAGCATGCAGCACCAGCCAAGGTACAAAATAACTTATCTTATTTACTGTCTGTCCCCAAGGCACATCCCACCATTACCAGAACATGGTGAGTCAAATGACAGCAACGTACAAATTTAGGCCTGTTTTGTCCCTTGTCCATCTCCAGCGTCTAGAACAGGCATCGACACAGTTCAGTGGGTCAACGCACGTCACCGCACAGGGGACAGCTGCTAGCCTAACTGCTGACACTGCGGATTTCGTTTTTCCTAACGGAGAAGACACCGGGAACGCGGCGGTTGCTATTTCAAAGGAACCAACTCCAGGAGAACCAGCCTCTCCCCTCTAAGGATAAAGGAGAATAAAATAACCACCAAGAGGCACGAGTGTGAAAAGCATAGAACAGATTTGTTTATTTACAATCAAGTTGGGCAACATAATTAAATAAATAAAAGATGTGCCCTGGCCTGTGAATTCCACCTTCCTTCACCCCTTAACTCGCATTCTCAAGAAGGCAGACGGGGAAGGGAGGTGAGGCCAGGGGAGGGGGAGACGCTGCCCCCGTCAGGAATCGCGCACCTGGCCCCCCGCCCGCCCTGGCACTCACCCCCACAACCGTCCACCAGGAAGTTAGGAAGGGAAAAAAAATAAAGTGCAAAATCAAAGTGATAGAAATATTGGTGTCTCAGTCATTCAGAAACAAAAATTTAAACACAGGTGTAACGGTAAAGATAAATGTTAAAAAAAACAAAAAGCCACAGGCCAGTTTCCCGGCCCTGACCACAGCCCTGAAATCGAAGATGCCCTCAGGCTCCCCGGACCCAGGGGGCCTCTGGAACTAGAGCACCGAGGGCACCGCGCAGGCTCGGGGGCGGGACTGCAGCCTCGGCCCCACAGCCATGAGCCAGGCCTCGGCCCTGGCCGCTGCCCGGTGATGGAGGCGCGTCTGAGAGGCGGTGGCGGGGCCCGCCCTGGGAGTGCGAGGGAATAGCTTCTCCGCTCCTGCCGCTCTCCCAGGTTTTTGCACTTTTCCTACCTTGAAATAATTTTTTTTAAAAATACCAAATTGAGGTTTTCTTAATAGATGTGTAGACTTGCTGGGGAAAGCAGCTGGCGAATGGGCAGGAGGCCGGTGGTGCCCGCAGCGAGCAGACATCAGGAGCCGGGACGAGCACAGCGCCAGCAGGGAACCGGGACCCGCTGCCTAGAAATCAGGGTGGTCCATGTGTTCTGGTTTCCATCCATCCAATGACGGCGGCAGATTCCCTGGGGAAGGACCCCAGGAGCGGGCCATGCACCAGGCCAGGGCTGCTAGGAAGGAGGTCTGAGGAAGCACAGGGGAGGGGCCGCGCCCAGGTGTGGGCTGTTTGGCACTGGCTCCTGGCGAGGCGAGGCGGAGCCCTGAGGTGAGGAGGCCAGGGCCAGTAGTGTTTCCCACCCGGGTCGTGCACCAAGAACCCGACCTCTGCCAGGAGTCAGGTTCTCCGCAGTGTGATTCTTTGAGGTTGTGGGACGTCAGTCAAAATCCTCAGAAATCTGACTGGAAAGCAGGCCGCTGCGCCCCAGGCCCGAGTCTTCTCCGGGAGGCAAAACTATGCCCACACACCCGCTGCTGTGAGGGCGCCGCGGGAGCCCGTGAGGCGGCAGCTGGGACCCCTCTCTCCCGAGCAAGTGCCGTCAGTAGTCCGTCCACAGCACAGCTTTGCTTCCCTTGTCCACACTGACCACGTGAGAGCCGGAGGGGGACCACGCCACGGCGTTGACTGAGGAGCTTCAAAGGGAGAAGCTCACAGTGAACAAGCGTTAGGGGCGGCTCTCCCCAAGGCCTTTGTGGGCCCGCAGCCGCCCTCACGGAACTGGGACTGGAAGAAACCTGCCCTGCCCACTCAGGAAGAAAAGGAGTCAGGCCACAGCACTGACCCAGAGGGGCAGCGCTGAGTGAGTTAAGCAGAGAAGGACTCCACAAGTACCTCAGGGCGCCAGAGCCAGGAGGAAAAATGCTGAGAGGGAAGGGTATGGAGGAAACCTGGGCCGGGACGGGGCCGGGTGGGCTGGGTAGACAGAACAAAGCTAGGAGGGGCCTGGCTGGCTGCGATGTGGAAGACAGCAAAGCAATGAGAAAACCAGCATTTCCAAGTCAGCTGGGCCAAAAGGGCCCAGGGAGCGAGAAGGCTCGCAGGAAGGAGGCAGCCAGGAAGCGCCGCACAAGGCGAGGCCAGAAAGCACCGCTCCCAACAGCTGCGGGCCCACGGGAATCCCTCACAGGCCTGTCGCAGAGAACTGCAGCGCGGTCGCAGAGAACTGCAGCGCGGTCCCAGTGAAGGGCCCCGGCTTCTCTTCACTGACCCAGCTCAGAATGGAGCAAGGAGGGGCCGCTGCCCTGGCAGGCCAACGTGGGTCGAGTCCAAAGGGGACAGGACGGGGATGGGGTGACTCAGCCCCTCAGAGGGGCTCATGGGCACAGTTTCCACCTTACCTGTGATGCTTGGACAGGACCTTCTCCACCTTCCCGGAGAGCACATTCCAGACGTACAGAGCGCCCTCGGCCGAGCCTGCTGCCACGTAACTGCCGTCAGGGCTGGAGAACAGTCAGACAAGAGGAGGTGTCATCCCACCCCTACGCCAGCAGCCCCGGGAACCTTTCCCAGGAAAGGTTTCCTTGCTCCTTCTCAAGGGCAAGATGGTTTCTGTGCGTGCCAAAAGTCAGTGTGTTAGCCACACCTCCCCTGCTACCTTGGCCTCACCCAGCTAATGAAGAACACAGCCTCCACATTACTTCTTGGGGCCACGTCCTTAACCACTGTTGATGCCCCAAAACAGCACACGGGAGCTCAGAGTCAGCCCCAAAAGGTAAAGGTTTCTTTCAGCTGACAGCCTCTCTGTTACAGGTTCTCGGAGGGCAGGAGACAAGAGCAGGGAGCAGCTTCTCCAACAAAGGAACTGGCCACAGCCGAATGGGGAACAAGGAGAGCTGGGAAGGGAAGGTGAGGCCACCCTGGCACAACCCCTCCAGGGAGCCTCCCAGCTCTGTCCCAGGGGCCGCCGGCCTGAAAGCGCTCAACTAGGTCTTGCGTAAGCATGTGATGTGTCTGTCCAGGACCAACCAACAAGCCAACACTGCCATCTGGTGCGGCCCAGCGCTCCAACGTGATCACAAAAAGCACCAGGATGGGCGAAGAGGGCAGTCACAGTGACTAGTGATGACCATCCAGGCCCAGTCTCAGACACTCACTGTACCAAGACACTGGAACATTAACTCGTTTCCCTTGGGGAAAACACCCGGGCTCTAACCTGTGAGGTGAAGCAAGGAGGGAGGAGCAGCACCACTAACCTGAACACCACTCTCGTCCAATCCGAGCCGCACTTGAAACCAGGCGCGCTGAAACAAACAAGAGGCCGTTCACCTGCGGGTCCAGCACCCGAGGGCTCGCCGCTCAGGAGCGGAGAGCAGGGCCAGCGCATCTCCAGTTACCTGAACGTCTGCCTGACAGCATTTATTCGCAGATCGATGATCTTGAGCAGGTCATCACGGGAGCAGGTAAGCAGCTCAGTCCTTTCCGGGTTCAAGTCCAGGGCAGTGATCTTTCCCAGCAACTCCATCTCTCGGACTATACTCTCTGACCTGAGACAGACATGGAAGGTCTGGGAAAATGTAACATGGGAAGGTCAAACATCCCCCTTTTAAACAGGATGTCAAGCCACGGAGGAGAAGCACAAAGGGCGCTCCAGCCAGCACAGCGTCTCCAGAGGCTCCCACCTCAGCCAGAGCGACTCCAGCAACCACGCTTTCCCATTTATGGGCCCCACAACGGTAGTTCCGAACACTGCAATTCTGAGCTTGCCAAGAGTGGTTTCCCTTGGCCATTTTTTGAACGACAAAGTAACTCAATCAGAGCTCCTGCTCAGCACACAGGAACCAGGGCTATCATCAGGTTAGCTCAGCTTCGGTGACACTGTTTAGCTTGTCTAAGAGGCAGTGACCCGGGCTGCTGTATACGGACCAGGCTGGTCCTGCCAGAAACTCAGCTCAGTGATTCTGTGCCCAGAGGGAGGCACTGCCCTAAGCATTGCCCACTGCCACCTCCCCCCACCACCCCGGGCCCCAGCTGAAGCCCTGTTGAGCTGACTGTTGACTTCACAGCAAAGTGTCAGGACGAATGTGCACTGGGTTCACTCCTGCCGTCTCCAGGGATTAAAAACACAACCCACCTAACGTGCATCCTCGTGGCTCTACTACGCGCCGGCCCCTCACCTGCCTCCCCACCAGGCTTTTGGGGGTCATACCGGATATCCCAGAAACGAATCTTCTTGTCAAAATGTCCACTCATTACACACTGCTCCGTGCAGACAATATCGTTGCAGCTGGACCCTGCGAACACCGTCTTTATGCCTGAAAGAAAACCGAATGGCGGCTGTCAAGCAGAGGCTGAGTGCCTGTGAGGCAGCATTACCACCTCCCCCGGGAATTAGCACTGCTGGTTGCAGAAGTACCGCCATGACTGACTCACTACCCAGCACACTCTGCTTATGAAACCAGACTTGCAATGCAAACAGCATCCCCCCCACCAAATGCAGGCTTTGATGGGGGGCAGACACTGGGATTCACATCTATTTGCACACACAGACAGAGAGACTGAATTTCCTCACAGACTTTGCTGCGGAGATCCCAGAGTTTGAGGGTCCGGTCATGGCTTCCAGAGACGATACGTGCGTTGTCCAGCAGGAACTTGGCCGAGAGCACTTTGCCGCTGTGCCCCGTGAGCGTGTGCTGGGAGAGAGGACACCGCTGGGTCAGTTTTGAGGGCATGCTGACGCTAGACCTGGCCAGCTTCTCCAAAGGCCCTAGGTCTGGTCAAGAACACTCAGAGACAAAGCAGGGGTGTGGGGAGGTGCCCAGACAACCGGCCTTTGGGTGCTTCCCAGGTGAGCTTATCAAGAGAAGAGGCCACAAAGAACCCTTCTCAGAACTAAGGAGAAAGAAACATAAAGAACATAAAGGAGAAAGAACACAAAGGAGAAAGAAACCCCACGTGGCAGGTGTCTTGACAGAGGAGGGGCGTGAGCACCCTGGCTGAAACCAGCCCCACGCCAGGCCCCTGCATGGGCTGCTCAGGCAACTTTATGGCCATCTGGACTATATCAAATCTTTAAAATCTCAGCTAGACCCCCAAATCGGCCTGTGTTGGGGCAGGGATGGTGCTAGAAGGATCTTTAAAAACAGTGATTTCTGTGTTTATTTGGATTTCCCAGTTTCTCAAAAGAGTTGAATGGAACATTCTTGGTGTCAGATGCTGGCTGTGTTGAGAGCCGGGGGCTCTGCTTGTGGGGCAGGCAGGTGGCACTTACAGGCAGGTTTGGGCTCCCCTCAGGCAACAGGCTACATCTGTCAAGAGTCTGCAAGTTTCCAACTGAAACCTGGTACGTCTGCGTCCTAAACACGGAAAAGGTGCCCCGTCTCTCAGTCTAGACCAAGCCAGGCCTCAATTCAAATTCTGTGTGAACTCTGAATGCAGGCAAATTTGGGGTTTAGCTGGGCTTTTTGGTTATTTATTTATGCATACAAAAACTGGGGTGTAGGCCAGAGGTGTGGGGGGGTGAGAGGATTCACCAGACACAGAGTGGGGAGCAGAACATGTGGACCTACTGAAATACACTGCTGAGGGGAGCAGCAGAGGAGACAGGAGAGGTCTGCTGCGCCGTGTGGGTCAACTCCCTGGCCAGGGATCAAACTTGGGTTGGCTGCTGATAGCTTCATAGAGTTGAGTTAACCCTGCACCACCAGGGAGGCCCGAGCTGAGCTTTTGAAAGATTTGATTTAACCAGTGCCTCTGAAAGTCAGTACAGACAGGGCCACTGCACGCAGGGCTTACAGGAGGAAATACGAGGGCTCTTCAAGTGAACAATGAAAACCCGGGGGGGGGGTGGGTTTCAATCAAGCTTGAAACATAAGAGCTTTAGCACAGATACCAGCTCTCCCAGCATCCCTCCTGGGTGACTGCTGCCAAGAACATGGAACTGTACCCAGGGTCAGCTCTGCTGCTGCGCACAGCACTCCTCAGTGGTTCCGGGGCAGAGTGGGGGCCGTCACACGGGTCCCCTTTCACTGCGCGCGCCAGAGCAGGTCAGCACCTCTAAGACATAAAACCAACCCTCAAGGCTCAGATAGGGCTCACCGACATTTTCTTTCTTCTTAGGGGAAACAATGACACGAGTGTGCTCCCCATCACGCTGACATACAGGGTTCCCGCCTTACGTGACTGCCTGCAGATTAGTATTAAAACCTAGCAACCAGCTGGGTGCTAAGCCTCCCTTCACAACTGGGAAACGCAGGCCGCACGCACTTCTCCCTTCCAATGGGAGAGTCATGTGAGTCAGAGACGCCTTTCGGCCACATTGCATCCTTGTGAAACCTATAACTGCTGCCACCAACGGCTGTGGGAGCACCTGCCCGATCCCTCTGGAAACTGGAAGAATGCTTCGGCAGAGAGGGTTGACATGAAGTCCAGGAGTGGTGGCGCCAGAGTAAGGCCCCAGTCTGTGGCAACAGGACAGGGAGAGACAGGACTCGGGAAGGTGTTCCCCATGAGGCGTGAGCTGAATCTTAGACCCACTGATATGTCATCCAAAACCTCAAGCTCTGTGTACACATACTTCTGCTGTGTCACTAAAAACCAACGCCATGTTCTGCAGACACGGGATAAAGACACCGCTCATCTGGGCTATGTGACCACACTCATCATTCCTGAATATCGGTCCCTTGATAACCCAAGCCACCGTGCCAGGAAACGCGGACCGTGAGGAGGAAGTTTCTCACACAGAAACCACGGGAAAGCCAGCCTGGCGAGGCTCCTGCACGTGCCCTGGCAAAGCGGGCAGGGTCTGCAGCCCTGCACCCTGGTCCGTCTCGAGGCAGCCAGGGGGTTTCCAACCACCTCCAGTTTTGTGAGGAGTCTGGTAAGAAGCCTCTGTGATGGACTCGGGTGAGACCAGCGGTTTCTGGGGTACCTTCAAGAAGATTTCACAGTAAGCCGAGGCTGCGCCAGGCATTCCGGTCTCTCCTAACACCGCTGCCTCTCATCAAAAAGCAAAGGAGCTACTGGCCGGGGCTGGGGACCCCGGGGTTTCAGCACTTGGATGTCCATTCACGTCCTCCAACCTCGGCTGAATGAGGTTCAAGGAGGAGCCAGAGCCTCCGCCAGGGGCCAATTCACTTGCTGGGCCCGGTTAAGGGTCGTGCACAAATTCTCCGGATACAAAGAACCTATCTGAAAAAAGGTTCCTCAACCCCCTCCACAGCGTGAGCAAGGGCCCAGCCAGGGCTGCAGGGGCCCTCAGAACCAGCTCCTCAGCACAGGCAGCCACAGCCCCACTTCTGCCCCCAGCTGGCCAGCAGCCTCTCCAAGTGACTTCCCAACATGACCCTTTTCTTCTAGGCCCGCCCCCTGCCTCCAGGTCACTTCGGACCAGCCCTCTCCTACTAGCCGAAAGGCCTCACCCCGCACAGCTGCATGACCAACTACCGGCTCGTCTCCCCCAGGGCCTAAAGGTCAGGGTGGCAGCAAGTGCCCCCAACTGATCGGGCAGTTTCCCGTCTCCCAGCCTGGATGAAGCCAGGTTCACGGATCACAGGCCTGATACGTATGTGAACTCTGAACGCAGGCAAATTTGGGGGTCTGGCTGAGCTTCAGTCCCCTCCTCTCCCCACCTTCCCTGGTTCTCCCGAGGACGAAAAGCAAGAACACACACAACACACTGTAGTTTGGGCCTGACACGCGGATGCCATTCAAGAAAAGTCCCCTTTCTATTAGGCAAGCTAATGACGGCAGAAACCTCTGACCCTATCTCACTGTCCAGCGAGAGCTGGTGGCTAGAGGGGGCTGCAGACGAGGATGGGTCAGAAAGCAGCCATGACACAGGCCGGCAACTTTTCTGCGTTTAGGGAACAGACGTACCAGGTTTCAGTTGGAAACTTGTACTAACTCATAACAGATGTAGCCTGTTGCCTGAGGGGAGCCCAGACCTGCTTGCAGGTGTCACCTCCCTGCCCCTTACCCTTGAGCAGAGCCCTTGGATCTCTCAACACGAGGAGTATCTAACACCAACAATGTTCCATTCAACTCCTTTGAGAAAATGGGAAGTCTAAATAAACACGGAATTAACTGTTAATAAAGATCCTTCCAGCTCCATCCCTGCACTAACAAATCAGACCAGATTCCTACCTAACAGACCATTCCCTGCTGCTCCCCACATGCCTGGAGATTTGTCTTTAAGAAATTCATCTTAACACGATGTTCTGTTTTTTATATGGGGTGATACACAAAAGCTTGTGTTATACTCTTTTTTTTGGTAAAATGCCAACCAAAGTGTCAAGTTCCTCCTCCACTCACCCTTCCAGCAGCCTTTATTAATGAGCTCCTGTGACAATTCCTTCAAGCTGAAGGAGAAACACGTCTTCAAATTGAGCTGTGTGCTTTTCATTAGAACAAAAGTACTATGTCCATTAAGTTTTTTTTTTTTTTTTTTTTAAAGATTTATTTATCCAAGCACTGGGGTACAAGCCAGAGGCGCAGGAGAGTGGGAGAATTCACCAGAAGACAGAGCAGGGAGCAACACAGGCAGAAGGACCAAAATACACTGCTGAGGGGAGCAGCGGGCGAGACAGGAGAGGTCTGCTGCGCCATGTGGGTATCTCCCTGGCTGGCCTGGATTTGAACCGGCACTGCAGAGGCTGCGGACAGCTTCACAGTGCGGCGCTCAACCCGCTGCGCCACCGGGGAGGCCCTGACCATTAAGTTTTATTTGTCATCAACGACTACTTAGGATGCAGATGTGAATGGATTTCTGCAACATCTGATCCATCCCCTCTTCCTCTCTCACACCTGCCCCCCGGCTGGAGCTGCTGCACAGCCATTTTCTCTGTCTCAAGTGTGTCCGTCTACAGCCTCAAGCGTGAGTCTACAGCCCACTTTCCTGCTGCACGCTGTGCGGTGATTACAAGTCCCGGAACCCGGAGGAAGCACAGCCTACGTGCTGGGGCTGATGGGGCTGAAGTTAAGCTGGAACTGTTCCCTGCTGAGTGTGGCGCTCCTGTGGAGAGGAGCGCCCGGGCTTCCGTGAAGTGTGTGTGGGGTCCCCACTGTAAACACTCTGTTACGGACTCCTGGATAGAACAGGAGCGTGAAGTGGAAAACGAATCCTTCCCAGGAGGAAAGGAAAGGGCAGGGGGAACTGACACTGTAAAATTTGCAGGAACACAGACACAACTCTCTGAACTCATCCGTCTGACACCCCGCACCCTGTCTCGATGACACCACCAAGGTCGGAAGTCACACGGAGGTTGACTTGGCCTTACCCGTAACCGATAATCATCCACTGTCCAGATGCGGCTGGCAAAGTCATTCGAAGCTGCTAAGAGGTAAGATCCCTATGGGAAAAAAGCGAGGGGTGGGGGGAAGGATCAAACTTCAGCCAAAATAACGCGGTTCGCACAAATTCTTTGATAATCAAGACCAAGGAGGTTGCGCTGCCCGAAGCCACACGCCCACTCTAAACCCCGCCCTCACCGCCAGGGTACCGGCAGCCAACGCTCCTCCTCAGTTCGCGCCACCCCACCTGAAGGCTGCAGGCTCCTCCAGCTCACAGGGACCCTTCCTCCCGAGGTGGGCCCCCGTCCCACCCCCTGCAGTAGCAGCAACTACCAATTTTCTACCCACGACCCAAGCCGCCGGAGCGCAGAGGCGCCGGCCTCCTTCCTGCATCCCCAGCACAGACTGAAATTCCGAGGCCCCGAGCCCCTCCACACAACCGCCACCTGCCCCACACGGCACCTGCCAGCCAGATTCCCCATCACCCCCTGCTGAACTCAAGCAGCAGCTACCCAGACTCCCAAGGAGCACTCCTGCTCCAGAGACCTGCGTGAGATGTGACGGGACCACCATGGCGCGGCCACACAGGGACACCGAGCAGGCTCTCGGGCAGTGGGCACGACTCCTGGGAGGGGAGCAGTGACCCTCCCCTTGTCCTGCTCTCCCCTCCAGCCCAGCACCGAGCCAGCCCTGCCCAAACTGCCCCCTCTCCCTGCACCGCCCATTCTGATTCCTGCTACCTTCAGGGACCCCAAGCCCTGGCCCCGCAAGCACAGTACCCGGGACCCACAGCCCGGCCCGGAAGTGGAATTAGAAAATGCTGGGTCCTCACAGCTGAGGGTATCACCCCATGCCCCAAGCCAGCCAGTACCAGACCACTTAATTCTATAGTGACTCGCATCCACTCTATCATGGACATGACTCTTAGAAGAGCAGACACGCCAGTAAGCAGCTCTTCAATTTCAAGAACCAGAAGTTTTAAATTGCTTTTAAGAACTCCTAAATCACCGATTTCTGGGCTGTGAGGCACTTACAGCGCTGTCAAACTCGATGCTTGTAATCCCCGCGTTACTGCCAGAGAGGGCCCCCTTGAACTCACATTTCTCTGGATAAAGAGACAGAGGGGGGACAGGAAGGTCAGGCAGAGTGAGGATGACACACTGGGAGACTTTGGGGGTCAAGCGCATCCGCAAAGCAACTGCCCAGCGCAGGCCGAGTCAGAGAAGAGGAAGACGCCGGCCAGAGAGCAGGGCCTGCGGGGGAGACGTAGAGCCCACAGCTCCCACACGTGCTCCTCAGCTGCGCAAGAGTTTGAGTGCCATCCCATTTCTTTATAAATCCCATTTCTGGAACTCAGCCTCATTAAAGAGACTTGACCTCAGGCCCCTTGTCCCATAGGTTATAAAACAGATTTTTTCTGGGGGAGAGGCGGGGTGCCCTTCTTTTTATTCCCAGGCTCAGCTATGCCTTCAGCCGGCTTTGCCCTAGGCAGTGGCGTCATCATACCCACACACCACAGCTCAACATGTAGTTCACAGTCCCCTGACCTGTAAGGGGTTTTATTTTTCCTTTTAAAACTGGACTCTGGGAGATATTCTGATTAATATCTATTTGCGGAAACACTCACACGTGAAAACACAAGCTTAATTTAACAGCAATTCCCAGTCACCACTTGGAAACTGAGAGCAAACAGCCGCTGGGTTGTGAAGAGGAACGCAGGGCTGGGCTAGAGATGAACAATCGACAGACTGCCAGAAAGCAAGGCCGACTCACACCACCCACACAGCTTCCTTCCGTGCACTCCTAGGGACGCTCACCTCCAAACACCTCCCAGAGCTTCACCCTGCGGTCCATGCCCCCAGTGGCCAGGAGCCGGGAGCCGGGGCCGAACTGCACCGCGTTGACTTCCCCGTCATGTGCGTCCTGCAAGACAAGCACCGGCTTTAGAGCCATCATCGCCACTCCCAAGGAGAAAGAGTAGAAGTCAAGGAAAATTCTGGATACCTAACCACAGCTTAACCCATCCTTAAAGACAGGATCAGAGGAGCCCATCATTAACTTGGATTCTTAGTTCAGGGTTTCTTTAATGATCTTAAGTTGTAAGAGCTGCAGTTTCATGCATTTAAATACAGTATGATCTTTTAGAAAAAAATAAAAACCTTTTATACTAACTGCCTAAAATTTGTCTTTGCATTAACTTTATTTCTTCTAAGAATAACGATATTTTGATCTTGTGTTCAATTATGATCTTAATAGCTTAAAAGCAGGCCTGATCTGTTTGGTCCAATCACATTCATACTACACATTAAACTGTGTGTCTAAGTCCTGCATTGCATAGCTTTCGGGAGAAAGCCAGCCTTTATGGAGCTTAAATATGAGATATCCGCTCGTCACCCCACGGCATCATGTGGGCTCCACATGGCTTCTTCCAGAGACTTGATGGTGTAAACGTGCACTGGCTGCGTGGCCTGTGCCGAGTCTTGACTTCGAAAAAGAGGAGCTTCTTTCTGCAGGTTTTGTGGCCTAGGACTGTGCCCGAGCAGAAACAGCCCTTCAATCAAGCACACGTGCTACCTAGGGGCCACTCAAACACCTGCGTGGGGCAGATGATGTCTGAGACAGGTGTCCACAGTGGAATACATGACCTGAACGCGCCATTTGCGCTCTGAATAAAAGGAACCCAAGGGCAAGGCGCCCGCCTTGGCATGGGAAAACGCATGCTAGGAGACGCCAGTCACCTCTCCTCTTAAAAAAGACCAGGCACCAAAATGCTGACGAACCGTCCAGGATTTGCTTTGAGTTGTTCCAGCAAAAGTGTGGGGAGAGTAAGAGGGCAAAGGTAGTGACTGAAACTGACTGGATAGGGGACCTAGAAATTCATTCCCCTCCACTGCCGGAAGTTCCGTAGTTCCTGGGGTGCGCGCGCGCTCTGGGAAACACGCACTGTAAACAAATATCATTCAACAGGCCCTCCATCGCTCGCTTAAAGGGTCATTTTGGGAAGACAAAAATCCGCTCTTCACACTTGCTTGAGACCAAAAGGGGAAGATGCTTGCAAAGTTACTGAAATACAGACTCTTAAGCAACGGGAGTCGTCGGTACTCAGCCTAGTAATGATTTCCCAGGTCCCCCGCGTCCCTCTGCTGTGGAGCTGGCCAGCGGTGGCCAAACCCCGACTTCCGGCACTTCCTGTCCTTTTCCCCCTCACGCTACACAGGAGGTCTCAGATTGAAAACTTGAGATCATGCACCATCACACCCAGGGCTGCCGCTCGTTACTCTCCTTCTGGGCCTGGTTCTGTCGGATACGCGTCAGCTGTGATTCGCGCACTCTCGGAAGCACATGCTGACAGGATCCCAAATTATCAGCCGCTCCACTGTCCAATACACATGACTTAAATGTGAAAGGAGGCCAAAAAATGGGCTGCTGGGAGTTGAGGGCAGAGCAGGGACTGTGATATCAAGTGCAATCAGACCTTTTACCAATCATCACCGACCTCCGTGAGGGAGTGGAAGGGAGGGCCCTTGGTGTCCCCAGTCCAATTTTTCATCCAGAGCGGGGTTCTCTTCACAACGTCCAAGAACCACCTGCACAGTGACAGTGTGGAGACACCTAACTGCTCAAGCTCCTCCTTATGCCTAGAACTAAGAACTCCCCCAAAGAAATTCCATCCCATTCTTACAGCAAGGCTTCTACTCCCTTGTAAGCTGACTCTTCTGACTCCACCCAATCCGAGATTCGGCAACACTGCTAGCCTCTTAACCCTCCGCCCTGCCCCACAGTCCCCCTGCATCCCCAGCAAGGGCTTGGCTCTGAGCCAAGTGCTCTGTATCTTCCCCAGGCTGGTTCAATATCTGCTGCATCATCCCAGCAGGAGCCAGATTCCCCAGCAGTACTGGGACCCGGCTCCGAACTCCAAGTCGGGCACAATTCGTGAAGTTGTCAGTTGCACTGCTGACCTTCCAAAACAGACCAGCGATTAGACTCTCTAGACTGGAACCGACTGGTGACAACTGTATGGAAACCACCCCCTCCCTGCCCAGTTTCTTACCACCCCTAATTAGTTTCCCTGTCCCACTTCTCACACTGCCAGCCCTCTCAGGCAGTCCTGTGCTACAGAGGAAGCTGCCCCTCTCCCCGCCGCCACAACACGCACAGGAGGAAGAGCCTGATGCATAGAGAACCGCAAAGAGCTTGGCGAGCAGCAGAGGTGCCTCCAGCTGTCAGGCTGTCACTGCACCAGGCCTGCCAGTGGGCGGGGTCTGAGGACGAGCGTACTTACAAAGACAAACACTGCGGTCGTTGGCACCCTCACTTCTTTACTAGAACCAGGATGAGTGTCCACATTGTCCTGGGGAACTGGAAAGGAAGAGACAGAGCGCCTCCTAAGAAGTAACAAAAGAGACTATCAGACAGGCTCGCACGGGCTCACTGTCCATCAAACTCAGAAGGGATTCAAAGAGCCTTTATCAATAGCTCCTTTCCTCTTCTAGAACCTTCAAACCACAGAATAACATACCCAATCAGAAGCATACTCACTCAAATGGCCACCGGAAAGAGCACATACTTGTACTCTGGGCTTGCTAGCTCATGTACCCCCAAGCTCAACAGAGCCTTTAAAGAATCCAGGACAACCATTGCTTTCCCAGCCAGTTGCTAGAAAATGTTCTCAACCCAATGTTAGCTGCTAGGTAAGAAGGAGCTGCTTCCTATGTTACACAACTATTTTAAGATGATCTCTGTGGCTCATTAACATCATCCTCAGTGTACACTGGTGGTCAAGGAGGAATCGAACACATGCCAAAGAGTGAGCAACAAGGGCATGATTATAAGAGCTCGACCAGCGTGCCCCAGGAGGGCAGACATCATTTCTAGGAGCATGCAAAGCATCCTGGTTAGCATGTGGACATCTGGTGAGAGGGCAGTGAAGCGGCGATCAGCATGATTACCAACCACCCACATTCGCATGCTGGGCTAAGAGAGGAATGGATTTTCACCTGGCAGCATCAGAAGAGTGATGTCCCAAAAGGGGAGACTCGGACAGACTAAGGGGTAAGGCCAGAGATCAGCAGGCAGCGAGATTAAGAGAAAGGAAGTTGAGGAAAAAAGGAAGAAGCCGAAATTCAGGCATCTTATAGTCTGCACCACCGAGATTCTGGTGTACATTTACAAATCGATCATAAATCACGTATGAATTATTCTTAGGTTCATTTATACACATATTAACAAGGAAAGGCGAAGGTTTTCTAACCTACCCAAAGATATTAGTGATAGAATCCAGAAGGCCTCCAGCAGGCTGCGAGAGTCGCTTACTAAAGAGGAGGGGAGGATAGGTTTAAACCTTAGAAACATTTGCCCAAATAATTAATCAACAAAAATAATCCACAAAAATAGGCACCTGGGAGTATTTCCCATTGAGCCCCAAACCCCAGTGAGAAGCCCATTACAGTACTTAGCCACCAGGAAACAGTGGGAAGGTAGGAGGGAGAACCCAGCCTCAAAGTTTTAAAAGAAGCAAGGTTGGCCAGCTTCACACCTACTCCCTGGAGACCACGCTTCAGACAGTGACATGACACCAACCGACCCAACACCATCTAGCTGCTGACACCCACCCCCCCAACTCTGTGTGAGCCCACGTGGTCTGGTGGAGGTGAGTGGAACCATGTACATATGGAAAAGCAAAAAGGCAATCTCTAATAGTAAAAAAAAGAACCCATTCCCATTTGTGCAGACCTGCTTTAGCAAATCAACAAAAGCTCTGAGCCCCAGGGAGATCAGAGTCTGATCAAAAACAAGGCCCTGCCTAGCGAGGGACAGCTGCCCACCTGCCAGGAGGCACCTACTCCTTTCTCTGCTTCCCTTCCCGCTGGTGGCAGCGCTAGGGAAGCCTGCTCCCCTCTTGGAGACAGGCAAACTGAGCGATGGGGACACACAGGAGCCCGCGGTCTCTGCAGCTGTGCAAGAGGGGCTGGGGGCCTGGATGGGTCTTCTGTCATGGCCACAGTGTGCTCTGTCCAACTGTGGCTGGACCCTGCACCCCCCACCCCCCAACACTCACGAGGCCGCTCGGCTGATGGCTCGCACGGGTGAGGTCTCCTCAGGGTGATCCGAGGTTTCATCCACAATGACTTCAATGTCATCATCCCTGAAAGAGCAAGAAGCCACATCTGTGATGGGGGCCGCAAGCGCTCGGCAAGGGGTCCGCTCTACAGTTCTCCGAGTGCTGGGGTGGGGTTCTCCGGAGGAAAAGAAGGTGCAGCTGAGCACAGGGCAACACTGAAAGCAACAGTGAGTCCATTCGAACCGAGTCCAGGGGAGCCTTCAGAAGGCCGACAGCAGGCTCTCGGGGGTGAACACAAGCAAGCACATCCGTGTATCACTGTACACCCGAAGCCTGTCATGTTATACACGAGTTTTACTTCAATAAAAAGTGTATTCAAAAAAGTGATTTTGATGACATTTGCTCCTTTCCGGTGGAAATGCAGCTTCCAAGCAGAGAGCAATGAAGTAATGGCTGAAGTCTCCAGCCACATCCAGCACCAGCCGTCTGGCACGCAGCTCAGGGTCACCGCGCATGATCAATCAGCAGATCCTGCTGGAAGGTGGGCGGTGGGGGAATGGTGGGGAGCTGGGCGCACAGGGAAATGACAGCACAGAGAGGAGAGCTGGCCGGCAAGGGGCTGCTGAAACGCAAGGGAATCAACGCCTTAACAACTCAGGTTTAAATACTGCGTCACTAATAAAAACCAGGAGAGCAAAATCTACACGCAACTCTCTTGACTCTGGGTATTTCGTGCTTCTATTTAAACAGCTGGTACTTCTGACATGTAGGAGTTGACCACATTTCACATGAAATAATTAAGTCGTAGGCGCACACCCCTTTGCTGCTGTTTATCCCACCGGATACAAAGCACCTCTGGAATTTCCCTTCCTCCTGTTTTCCTGGTTGGGGGAAGGCAAGTCATCACTTTGGTCTCCCTGACCTCTTACCGGGTTGCAATCCTCAGGGAGAAGTAAAATAATGAAATGTAATCCCCCAAGATGGTCACCTAATGTTCGGGTTCATAGGAACTGGAAAGCAAGACTCTCCCATGATTGATCACCGGATTATGTAAATACAGGCTTCAGAACTTGTTACCAAGCAAGTTAAACCAAGTCCAGGTCAACTTATTTTCCTTGGCTGCTGAATGTAGGGTTCCGTGTAACTGAACCCAAACTTGGCAAGATGTGGAGAACAAAGCAGGCCTGACGAGAGAGACAGGGCCAGGCTTCTTTTCTCTTCAGTTGTGGTTTGGGGATCCCTTGTATTGAAACAAGGGTGACAACAGCACAGCAGAGAGGGCGAGAATGACATAGGGAAGCGGAATTCGTGTGAGAGCCTTAAGACAGAAGTTTACAGTCATCAAGGTACTTGGAACTGGGCAGAGGCCCCGGGTCACGAGAAAATACCAGATTGATAATGGATCATCAAAACGCTTCAAAGAAGTCAATGTCCTTTCACCCAGAACTCCACTCTTGGGGAGGCGCCAGGGTTAACAAACAAACCTGCGCAGACACTGCTAATCAGGTTTGCACTCAAGCTTAGCCCTTTCCTGGGTGACCTGAGGCAGGACATTCAACCGTCTAAATCATGTTACAAAAAGGGAAGAGAAACATTAATAAACAAAATCACAAATGAAAGCAGAGAAATCAGCACAGAAATACACAGAGTGGTATCAGATTTCTATGAACAACTATATGCCAATAAACTCGATGACCTTGATAAAATAGATACATTTTTAGACCCAGACAGCCTATGAATACCAGCCCAGGGAGAAACAGACGAGCTGGACAAGCTGATCAGAGGATGGCAACTGGAACAGTAACAGTCTTCTGAAAAACCACCCCAAAGACCAGTTTTACAAATGAATTTTATCCAACCTTTCAAGAATGAATGCCTATCTTGCTTAACTGTTTTAAAACACCAGAAGAGGAATGCCCCGGGACACTTTCTGATGCCAACACGACCCTAATACTGAAACCAAAGAGCACAAGAAATTACAAGCCAGTACCTCTGAGGAACGTCAGTGGAAAAACTTTCAAGAAAATACTGGCAAACTGAATTCAATACGTATCACAGGGTTACAGACCTTGTCCCAGAGGTGTTAGGATGGCTTAACTCTCATAAATCAGTCTGATACATCCTAGCAACAAAATTAAAGATAAAAATCCTCTGACAATATCAACAGACACAGCGAAAGCACTTAAAATTCAACACCCATTTATAACAAAAACTAAACAAGGCGGGAAGGAAAGAAACCTACTTTAACAGAACAAAGGCGATGCATCACAAACCAACAGCCAACGTAACACTTAGTGATGGAAATGTGAAAGCTTTCTCCACAAGCTCTGGCGCAAGACAAAGATGCCCACTGTCACCACTTCTGCTTAAGGTTTTGGCCCGAGCAGTCAGACAAAGAGGAAATTAAGGGAATCCGGAAAAGAAGTGAAACTATCACCATTCACAGGTGACATATTATACATTTGGATGCCATTAAAAAGTTATTAGAAATAATAGACGAATCTGCCAGCAAAGTGACAGGTTACAAAATCAACACATAAAAATCCACAATATTTTTATATATGAACAACAAACAAGCAGCAAACAAATTAAGGACTGGGCCTTCCCTGGTGGCGCAGCAGTTGAGCGCTGGGCTGTGAGGCTGCCCGCAGCCTCTGCAGCGCTGCTTCGTTCCCCAGCCGCCGGCGAGGGACCCAAAAAAAAAAAAAAAAAAAAAAAAAGGACTAACTGTATTTATAATTGCTTCAAAAAAAAAGAGAAAACCTCAAAATTAACCTAACAACGGAGGTAAAAACCCTACACATTGAGAACTAAAAAATGTTATTAAAGGACTTAGTGACCTAAGGTGACAGAAGGCCATCCTAGGCCCATGGATGGGAGAACCAATACAATCAATATGACTACCCTGCCCAAACTACTGCACAAATTTAATGCAATCCCCATCAAAATGCCAGCAATAACTTTCAAAGAAATTGAAAACATTGAAACTTATATGGAATCACAAATGTTCTCAAACTGCAAAAGCAATTTTTTTCTTTTTCTTATTTATCCAAGAGCTGGGGTGCAGGCCAGAGGCGCGGGAGGGTGAGAGAAGTCACCAGAGACAGAATGGGAAGTAGAACAGGCAGACAACAGGAAGCAGAACAGGCAGACAACTGAAAACACTGCTGAGGGGAGCAGCGGGAGAGACAGGAGAGGTCTGCTGTGCCATGTGGGTTGCTCCCTGGCTGGTCAGGAATTGAACCCACGCTGCAGAGGCTGCAGACAGCTTCACAGCACTGTGCTCAACCAGATGCGCCACAGGGGAAGCCCCTGCAAAAGCAATTCTGAGAAAAAAAGGAGAAAGAGGTATGTTACCTGATCTCAAACTTACCTATAGAAAGCGATGGTATTATAATATGGCACCTGCACAAAAATAGTTACACAGATCAATGGAATAGAATCAAAAGCCCAGGGTCCTCCCTGGTGGCGCAAGGGGTTACGCACACCACTGTGAAGCAATCCGCAGCTTCTGCAGCATGAGTTCAATCCCCGGCCAGCCAGGAAGCCACCCACATGGCACTGCAGACCTCTCCTGTCTCACCCTCTGCTCCCCTCAGCAGTGTACTTCGGTCAGTCTGCCTGTTCTGTTCCCCACTCTGTCTCTGGTGAATCCTCTCACCCCCCGCAACTCTGGCCTGTACCCCAGCTCTTGTATGCATAAATAAATAAATCTTAAAAAGGAGAAGGTAGGCAATGGGAAAAGGGATCAGGTGTGGAGGAAAAAAAAGATCTGCTTAGTGGAAAAAAATCTCATGTTATACCTTGTCCTCTGGTTATGCTGGCAAATGGTGAGCAGACAAATGACACCTACAAATTGTCCCTTTTAAGGAAGGACATCTCATTTCCATGTCATTTATTTACTTTGCAGTTGGAGGAGATTCATTTCCCACATCAGAAAGTACAGAAGAAACACATACAGTGAAGTTTGTGGAACTTTTGTGTTCCCATCACTGGGCTTGGACAAGATGACCCCCACCTGAACGGAATCCACTCCCTTCTCACAGGGAAGCAACCACCATTTTTAAAAAGAGGGGCTTGCAACCCTAAGACTGTATTCCAGAGCATGTTTCAACAGAAATGCACCCTGAACTAGAGCAGATGGAATTTAGTCACTGAAACAAACATCACTCTCCAATCAAAGCTTTAAATCTCAGGGAAGGCCCTCCAACCCAACTCCAGATTAGGAAAAGCTCCAAACTGATCCAATTCCTCTTGGTCCAAGAGGTCCGTCAACACTTATGTTTCAAAGGTATCGCCAAACTCCCACCTAAAACCACAAACCAAGAACAGAGCAAGAGAGAGCAGCCCAGCCCCGCCTTATGTTTCAACAGCGCCAATGAGGTAGAAAATGGACCCAACTGTCAACAGGAAACCAGTGAGGCTGTCAGCGGTTCCAAGTGCAGGAAGTCAGAAGTCACACTCACAGCCGACGAGGATCGTAAGCTGGAACCAGTCTGGGTAAAGTAATGAGTTTACTAATTTCTCCCTTACGCCTTTTAATTTTCTTTCCACAATCTCTAGAATGGTTTGATAGCTTAAAAACACAGAATCCTTCAAAACCAAATCACATGCTAAGATCATGTTTTGCCTCAGACGTCTCTACTTACTGTTCCACGGGCAGAGGCTCCTTGGCGGCCTCCGCGAGCTCCTTCTGCAGCCGGGCTTGCCGCCGCCTGTCGAGAAGAAGAAGCCGACGGTTGGTGTCTGCGCCCAGGATGCAAGGGGGTTTGGCCTGAATAAACTACTAGTTTTAACAACACACTTGAATACTCATGCATTTAAAATAACTACCTGGGCTAGAACACCCAAAGCCCCAAACCTGTGTCAAACAGGATGGCCACTGCAAAGGACAGCAGTGCCCCCTCTGGAGTGGGATGTTAGCAGGGAAACCAGGGAGCCAGCAGGGAGAGCCTGCCTGTCGGGAGCCAGAGTCTCTCAGGGCAGAAAGCTGCCTCAGTTCACTCAGGGTTAGTCCTGGTGAAGATTCATTTTTGTGCAGCAGTCTGAGGCCAGCACCCCCAGAGTGTGAACTATACAGACCCAGAGTTCACGCATGCTGCGGCTGAATTACTTTACAGCTCATTTGATTTGCAACAATACTTTGGGGTGAGAACTATTCTGCCTATTTTACAGATGAGGAAACTCAAGTTCAGCAAGATTCTCAAACCACCCAAGTGTACAGTTTCAATTTCCTAAGGTGGTCCCAGCAGCCTCAGAGGTGGCAGCACCTGAATTTGCTCAACAGGTGCACACTCTCCCCTGATTCTCCTCACACCCCACACACAGGGGCCCCCTCATGTGGCCTGGGCCTCACTCTTTTCGAGAACCCCCCTCTAACTGTGCTCCTCTGTGCTGAGGCCCCTCCCAGACCTCTGCACTGAGCACCGGTCAAGAACTCTGCTGAAACTTTTTAAAAAGCTTCCATCTGAGTGACACTCCTCAAAACAGGACATCTGCCGGGGACCCACCAGCACAGTGGGGAGGGATGAGACTGCAGCTCAAAAAAGTGCATTTTACACTTAGTTTTACACTTGAGGACAAACACTAAGTTTTACACGCCAAATGACCAAAAAAATACAGCTCAACAAAACTTTCCAAGCCAGAACAGACCTATGGGTTATCCGAGGGAGTCCCAGAATCAGGGGTGGGGTGGGGTATGAGAGTCACACTCCTTCACTGATGGCACTGGGGTGAAGGACAGACCTTGGGTCACAGGGAGAAGAGAGCCCGGGCCCAGACTCCACCGGCACAGCCAAAATGTCCCTGTTTAACAGGCACCCCCAAACTGCAATTTCATAAGCTTGCTACTCGTGACCCAGGGGCCCAGAGCTCCAGCCATAGCAGACAGATGTCGAATGGGGGATGAGCAGTTAGGGGGCACAACCAGAAGGAGGAACTGTCTGAGCAAGAGGGTGGCAGGCCCAAGTGCTCGTTCTCAGGAAAGCCTTCCTGCAGAGGCAGCAGGGCACACAGGCGACACGAAGCGTCTCCCGTCCCGCCTTAGTGGGGAGCTGGTGGTGTCCCCGTCCACTTGACACCTGGCTCCTCCTCAGCGACCGTGCGCCAGCCCGCTGGCCCTCGCCGGCAGCAGCATCAGGTCTGTCAGGCCCCCTGTGGTCGTGCCCGCCCCAAGGCCACCCCAGAAGGCCATGGCAAAGGCCAAGCTCCGCAGGGCAGAAAAGACACAAAAGGGACAGCTCATTTTCTTAACAGAAACTTAGAAAATACACAAAAAGATAAAGAAAAAACAAAACTATAATCTCATTGCAGAGTTCACAATTCCTTCTAGTTTTTTAAAACTCCTCTGACATTTGGATTATATTGTATGAAGATGTTTTATATGCCACTTTCAGCTAATTAATTTTATGCATTTTCAAAATATAATTTTAAAATGACTTTATAAAACCCCACAATATGAAAATATCACAAGGGACACAATGCTTTTCATTTTCTTACTGCAATGAATAATGTCTTCTCATAAAACACTATCTGTAAACAAGTCTGCTTTCCTTAGATAAAGGCCAACCAGCGCCGGCTCCCGGTCGCCATAGTGGCCCACAGGAGGTGGCGGGAACTGGCCTTCTGTCAGCAACTTGAGGGCCCCTTTCACCTTCCACCCGACGGCCCTTCCTGTCCCAGTTAATGACCGTTTCACTTCCTTTTCCTGCGCTGTGTCCACCTGCCGAGGGCTTCCCTCTTCCCTACTGTTGCTGCACTCAGAACATTTATTTTGAAACCACACGTCCGAGGGGACCCTTCAGTGTTCCTGATGCCGAGCCCTAAACCTTACCTAGCTCACTCTTTTTTCCCATTGCTTTTCTACTAAGTCCTCTAATACTCCGAGTTAGGAACTTGATAAAATAAACAGCCAGGAGTCCCTTAACTTTTTTAATCTGACACATGGTTCTAGTTTTTATACGAACTTCAAACTCTGCCTGGGAGATGACTGGGCAGGACTAGGGGCTCAGCATGATTCTGAGACGTCCCTGTGGTCATTCAGTCATTTCTCCACGTGAACTGCAGCCATCTTTCCCTATTCTAAGCCACGGGATGCAGGTTTTAAATAATGTTCTAACCTCAACCCATCTCTTGGCATGAGTTTCTTGGCTGATTTTCTGAGGGTTTCTGGGTGGATACCTTAGGATCCCCCTCCCTTCCGTCAGCTCTGCACTGAGCATCCTCTCTGGGTGGGGGGCCCCGAACATCTGGACTGATGTCCTGCAGGAGTCAGAAGAGCGTGGGGCCTTCCTTCTTTTCTTCCTGGGTCTGAGAGCAGTGCATGTGGCTACGGCAGACATCGTGTGTGTGTGTTACTCTCGGGGGAGATTTCACCCCACATTTCCCTCCACCCTGACTCAGACTCCTGGTGTGTATATGGGGTTCCTGCTAGATACAACAATGGCTGAAGGTTACAGACAAGTGTTTTTATTAACATCTTTCGCTCTAAGTTTCAGGGTTTTTTCAGGATTGGCAACTACTGTGTATGAACAAATGGCCTTCTGGGGACCTACTGAAGCATTTCCTATCACCTAATCCAGTCTATTTAATTGATTTACTAATAAACCATCTTTAATTCCTGGGATAAATCCTAGGATTGCAGTAAATTGGAAAAAAAAAGCATCAATGAATTTTATCCCCAAAAATGTCACATTCATATCCATGTGGGGCTGGATTATACCGCCTTGAATACTAGCAAGATTAGAATTTTTGGCTTACAAACTCTGCTGTAGCTGATATTGTTTAAGAATTAGCTGTTGTCCTTAAACCACAGACTTCACTGTAAAACCAGTATGAGCCAAAGCCCAGCTGGGAGGTGGCCCTCAATCTCCCTGCATCCACGACCACTACGTCCTGTCCAGTCAGGTGGCCTCCCTGAGCGCAAGTTGGCTCCTTCCCCTCGAGCTCTACTTTACCAGAGGAGGAAACACTGATGGAAGTGGGGACAGGTCACCCACCTGGAATCCTTTTCATTCTCTGCATTCAGGCGATTGGCCTCCTGGGCTTTCTCGGCCATCCAGCGCGTGACCAGCTCCTGGTTCTCTTCAGTAGTTTTCCTCAGTTTCTCCTCCAGGGCCGTGAAGGTGATCTGCAGGGCGTCATACTCATCTTTCAGGGTCTGGTTGGCTCTCTCGAGGTCCTGGAGCTTACTGCGCAGCTCCAGGCACTCCGACTCCAGGTCGGAGATGGTCTGCAGGCACTCTGCGATCCTGGAAGCACAGATGGGAGGCATGGCACCCTGGGAGCATGGCCAGGGGGCCTGGCCCCACCCTCAAGCCTGGGCAGCAACAGAACCTCAGCCAGTGCCCACGTACCACGCGGCCACCCACATTCATTCCATCTCATTTAGCCAGGTGACCGTTCCACTAGGAACACCCAGGGTGCGACTCACCCAGGTGAGGGGCTACTCGCCGCACCTTTCAGAATGGCAGGGCTTGAAGAGGGATCTTTTGATGCTTGCACAGAATGGTAATGGTAGTGTGAAAGGATGGAAATCCTGGGTATCCCAACAGCTCCTCCCTCACTGAGCAAGCCCTCCCCCTGCTAAGCCTCCAGAGTCGTCTCTGCAGATTAAAGGGGGAGGAACAGGGGAAACCAGGCATTCCTCCAGCTCAGAGGTCCTCTCTCCTGCCAGGCTTCCTCCCAATCAAGAGCAACCCTGGCCCCTGGTGCCCAAGGCCATGGCTGGCGATACCGTGGCCCCATCTCCACCATAGACAGACCCTGTCCCCATGTGCCGGGGTCTTGGATACTTGCAAGGGCCAAGGTAACTTCCTCGGGGACCTGGAAGACCCAGGGTACTGTTCTGGCCTTTTCCATCCTGAGAGCAGGTGGGCAGGACCCAGGCTCGCATGCACACAGAGACTCTGGCTGAGTCCAGTGGGGTCACCACCGGTCCTACTGACAAGAGCCCCATGACACAGGGAGTGTGATCCCCGCCCAGGCCCAAGGAAGCATCTCCACTCACTTTGCTTCGTTCATCTGCATTTCCCTGTCCTTCTGCTGCATCTGGTTGTTCAGGTCAATCACCAGCTGGGCTAACTGCGTGTAAAGAAGAATACATTCATAAAGAAAGGGTTTCAGGACTTCACCTGGAAACCAGAAAGTGGTGGGTTTATTTGATTTTTAAGAAAGAAAAGGTGACTGTGGGTGGGGCCAGGATGCCAAGCAGAAGGCTGGGCAGTAGAGAGGAGCGAGGGAACCCTGGGGTACTCATGGAGAGGGGTGTTTTCCCTGTTGAAGGCAGACTTGGGGGATGAAAAGTATTCTAGGTGTCCTCCAAGTTGTTGCTGAGGCCACCTGGCTGCCCTTCATCCGGGCCACAGCTTCAGACTCTTCAGCTGAAGTGACCCACTCAGCGGAGTTAAAGGTAAACTGCCTTCATCACAGCTTGGCATGGATGACCACCTAGGGCAAACAAGCCCAGGCCCAGGCCATTCTGATGCATTGTTCTGGAACTGCCGGCTCGCTCTCAGTGCTCTATGAAGGATCAGGAGACCCCCGGCGCTGAGCAGCAAGCTTCTCTCCGGACAGCCAGGCCTGTTGTGCCTTGTCATCTTGGAGCAGAACAATAGGCAACTGTCTCAAAGGCTCGCCCTCCTTGCAAGGGGGCTGCAAATGCTAATGGAAGAGGCTGCCGCCTGCCTGCCACCCCCACCAGGCAACCTGCCAGGAGCACAGGACAGCGGGCAAGTGTCGAGTTTTACCTCTCCACGTTTCTTATGTAATTCAGTCAGTTCTTCTTGATGTCGAATCCTCAGCTGGGCCATTTCTTGTAGCTGACTGTCATTCCATGCCCCATCATGCCCAGGACTAAATTCCCAAACCAGGCAGATGTAGGACACATGCAAAAAAGAGGGAGGGAAAAAAATCAGACCCCAAACCTAGTCAGCCAGGCAGTGGAACGATAGATCCAGAATTTCAAACCTGCACAACAGTGCAGGTCAGTTCCCCCAGCCAATGGCGTGATAACCACCATGACGAGCCCAAGGCAAAAGGGAGACGTGAGACACCCCATGAATTACGTCCGTAACCCAAACTGCAAGTCTGCTGGGAATAAAGGTGAAGCCGGAGGAGACACCGAGTCCGCTCACAACAAGATGGGAGTGCCAACTCTCTGCGCCTGCTTAGGGAGGAGGTGGTGGGCACCAAGCCCTGAGCTCATGCGGCTGACAACCAGTTCAGGGCAGACGGACCGGAAAAAGCCAATCTACGAAGCCAGGGCCAAGTCATGGAGAGAAAGGGACAGAGGGAAAGGGGTCTTGTCCCGTGGAGGATCACCCAAAAGGCTTCTCTGAGAGCTGACACGTGCCTGAGACCGGAGAGGGCGGGGACCATGCAGGTGAGCTGGGGCACACACCCCCCTGCAGGTGCTGGGGAGCAGAATAAGACTGGAGCAGCAGGGAAACAAGATTTGGGGTGAGGGGCACTGAGCCGGGGGGTAGGGAGGGAGAGGGGAGTGTGCAGAGCCCTGCAGCGCCCTCTGAGGACAGTGGCTTTTACAAGGTATGATTAGAAGCTATTGGGAGGTCTGGAGTCACAAAATGACTTGGGAAGTAAGGGCAGACTCAGGGAGACCACAGTTAGTGGGCTGTGTCGGAGTCTGGGCTCAGCACAGCCCCATCAAGGCAGCAGTGCAGCGCGATGCAGCTGGGTCCTGACACATCTGGAGTGCCCACAGCACTTGTCTGAGTGGAAGGCGCACTGGGGCCAAGAGACAAGGCCACGCGAAGGCCTGAACAACTGCTAAGATGTCAGTGTCACCGGCTGATGGACTAGCAGGGCGAGAACACCAGGAGGAACAGGCTGGGGGCGGGGGCTGAAGCTTTCAGAGCGACATCCCATGGAGCGTGTTGAGTCTCAACTGGCTGTTAGAGACTGAGCTTCAAGCAGGGGTCCAGGCGGGGGCTGACGGCGAACAGACGTGCCTAGAGCACGGAGTCAGTTCAGACTCACATGTATAGGACAGCAGCTGTGGGTTCACAGAGCAGGAGAGTGGTCTCTACAGAGGGCCAGAGAGGGATGACCGGATCACAAGGAGCAGGGAAAGCAGAGATGGAGACAGGAAGCGAGCTGGAGAAGCAGGACGCCAGCTTCTGAGGGAGAGGGAACGGCTTCCTCTACGTGACCCATAATGAAGAGACAGGAAAGGGCAGTGGGACACACCCCCAAATTTCACCCTCCGCCTCTAACAGTGTTTCATTACACATGCTAAGCACATACTGCTCCTCGTCCTTGGCGGTGACACAATGCTTCCCCAAGCTCAGCCCTGAATCAGAGGCCAACACACGAGGAAGTGGAATGCACAAGTGACCATCCGAAACTAGGCAGAAGGACATATTTTTACCAAAATCCATTTACTTTAATACCAAGCATGATGGATGATGTAAAATGCAAAACAAATCCCTCCTTCCAAGGAGCTGCTGGGAAAGAGACTCAGGTGAGGTGTTACTCACCCCACAGCTGAGGATCTGTCACTTCCAATTTTACTCTCAGTACAGGTCAAACTCCTTCCGGGGTTTACTAGGCAAGCAAAGAGGCACCCAGAGGGTTAGGGGACAGACTCCTGGGCCCCACCCCAGACTGACTCAGTACCTGTATTTCTTTTTTTTTTTTTTTAATTTTATTTTTATATTCCCCATACAATTGCAACCCCCTTATTTTGACCCCAATCCCTCTTTTCCCCATCCCCCACCCCCCATAGAGTGTCTCTGGTTCATAGTTGTTTGTTGATTTTGATATTTTCTTTCTTATAGTTATTCTTTTTCCTGGTCCCTTATTTAAGTTTTCTAGATTCCTGCTATGAGTGTATTTCTAATAGTTTAACAGGGGGTCCCCAGGAAAAGGGAAAGTTTCAGGTTTCCTGCCCCACCCAAAGGAGGGTGGTGCTAAAGATAGGAGAAGAAGCTGCAGAGGAGACCGAGAAGGGAGGAGCAGGATGGAGCCAGGAGACCTGGAAGAGGCACGTGGAGCAGAGAGACATGTGAAGAAACTGCACTTGCCTTGTGGTCGTGATGGGGTGACACAGATGTGGGTGAGAGACCTGTAGGGAGCTTAAGAATGGCAGCTTTTTGGGCCTCCCCGGTGGCGCAGAGGTTGAGCGCTGGGTTGCGAAGCTGCCCGCGGCCTCTGCGGCGCCGGTTCGATCCCCGGCTGCTCCCCGGCCACCAGAGGAGGGTCCCACATGGCGTGCAGACCTCTCCTGCCGCCCGCTGCTCCCCTCAGCAGTGTACTTAGGTCCTTCTGCCTGCTCTGCTCCCCGCTCTGGCTCTGGTGAATTCTCTCACCCTCCCGCGCTTCTGACTGTACCCAGTGCATGTATAAACAAAACAAACAAACAAACCAGCAAACAAATAAATAAAGCATGCCTCTATTAAAAAAAAAAAAAAAAAATTTAAAAAAAAAAAAAAAAAAAAAAAAAAAAGAATGGCAGCTTTTATCTTGATTTTGCTCTTTCCCCTCAGACTTCTCTGGTTATTTCTGATCCTTTTCTGTGGGTCCCCACTGAAAGGTGCTTTAGATTTGTGGCAGGCTTTCGGGTCTTGCTCTGGGCCAACCCCGTCTGGGTGGATTTTTACCCACGAGGAGACGCATAACTTTGGGTACTTGATTTAGAAACTAGATTCGTCACCTTTCCTGTACTGCTTACTAATTATATTAAAGTTCCTTTTCATTAAAGTCTTGTATTGTGTTTTGTGTTGATGCGGCAGATGGGAGAACCTATTTAGAACAGGCAGGTTTGCGGGGTCTGGGGGGGCCCGTCTTCCTGCCCTGTAACAATAGCTTTCGGGTGAGGGTAGGGGTGAGGCAGCCAGTTCACAGGACCTTGAACAGCCCTGGACTGAAATAGGGGTTCTCAAGGTGAGAGGTTATCAGGGACACCTAATGGGCCTCTTCAAGTAGAGTACTGGGCCCTGCCCCAGTTTCTGAAACAACAGGCCTGGGGTGGGCCTTGCTGATGCCTCCTAACAGAGCTCCAGAGGCTGCATGCAGGAAGCACACTTAGCAAACCCGTGGACCAGCTATTCCAGGCTCAGGAGTTTAGCTTTCATCTATTTGGTGACAAGGGGATTGGCCCACTTTGAGAGGGGTCAGAAAACTGATGCAGTAAGAGTTTTGAAAATGTGGCGTATTCAGATTAATTAGGATGAAGTGGGCAGGCACCAAGCAGGTGCCCGTCTTCTGTGAAGACCTCATCCTACCAGCACCCCTTGACTTGGTCCCCCCACGGGAACCAGCTCCTTGAGTGACCTATTTATTCACCTGGGTCACCACACCTGGTCCGCGCTGCAGCCACACACCTCTGTGGGAACAACTCCTGGCCAAGGCAGGAAAGGGAGGAAGGGCAGACTGGAGGGAGGGGGTGGCAAGCAGAGGACAGATGCACCAACCACGTGGGTGGGGGAACCATAGGCCCTGGTGCCTGGCTTGAGGAAAACAGGGACACCGTGAAGAGAAGCCAAGTGGTCAGGAGAGGCCCAAGCCCACACAGGCGTCGGCAGGGAAGGCCCTCCCATTAAGGGACACCCAGACTCCCAGCGACACCTGGACGCATCGCCATACAGCCATCTCTAGCACCGCTCTCAGGGAACGAGTCTACAGGATCACGGTCACCAGCAGTCTAACCAGGAAGAAACAAAATATTTTAAGCTTTCCAAGGACTGAATTCAGATGAGAGAAATGAGGCGGCATGGCAACATCGCAACCACTATTGTAGCAGCTACAGGAGGCGGCCAGGGCTGCGGCCAGAGAGGCTCTGTCCAGTCCAGTCATTCGGGAGGGATGGAACCACCGCCCTGCCCTGGTCTGCCAGGTGAGGGACGTGATGGCGGGCAGTTACACAGCAGATGCAGGTCCACAGGGCAATAAATTCACCCACACCTAGAGTTTCTGGCTTTTTTTTTTAAAATACCTTACATTGACATCAACCTTGTTTTGAACAACTACTAAATGTTAACCAATATGCAAAAACACATGTAGAGTTTAGAGCAACCACGACTACTGTTCTCACACAGATCATCAAATTTCATACGCAAGCACGAACCGGCAAGAAAGCAATGAGACGCCAGCGGGATTCCATTTAAGCTGCTCTGATGAAGTCTGGCTTCAGATGTTTTTGGATCCTTACATTCAAAAATGAAAACACAGTTGACATGGATGGCCCAAGAAAACAAAAGCAGCCACATCGTAAACAATATACAAAATATATGCATATTTAATAAGGCAATACTTAACCTCCTTATTAAAGTATTTTTTTTTAAAGCGCTTGTTGCTAGTTTGATTTCACAATCTTCTAAGATACTGAAAGACAACGAACTAAAAAGAACCCTATATATTCGTATTGTGTAATAAAGCAAATTAGATTTATGGCCCAGTCAATCCTGTTATTAACCAGATCTATACAAATCTGCTCAAGAATGCTTGCCTGGTTACTGAGAAAAAATGAAGGCTGGGAGGCTGGGGGAGGAACTGGCCTGATGACAGACCTGAAGAAATCGCCAAGCTTATGGCCTAATAAATAAGCCTTCCAGGCAGGACAGCCCATCAGAAAATGATCTCCTTAGTTGCTTGGCTTCCCAAGTTCTCATTTGAAAGGTGCTGACAAAAACAGGCACAAAGCAGTGCCTGGGCTGCTTTTAAATTAGAGAAAGGACCACTGAAGCGAGTCAGATTTCAACTGAGGAGGAGATACGAATAATACAGGATGATTTCCAAATACCTGATTTCGTGCCTGTTGGGCAGGTCATGCTTTTCAGCTTGCAGCTTATGGGCCAACACAGAATGGAGGTCTGACTTTTCCAGCAACCTGTTATCTGTCCCCAAAAAACCCAAAGAAATGAAGTTACTTATTATGACCTGCAAACACTTTATCACTACTTAACATCTGAGAGAAAGACTGGGACGAAAGATGACTTTGCCTTTTACGAGGCACGAACCATAGCAATCACCCAAAATCCAGAAGCCACGCTCCTCAGATGCTTCTTGGCCTAAGCATGGGCAGCCCAGCCAAAGGAACCAGGGGAACACCCCTGAACCCCTCCTCCCCCCATGAAAGGCAGTCTACACTGCTTTCTACTCCCATAGTTACCTATTCTTTGCTAGGAGTTTAAAAAAAGAAAGAAAATATACCAAAACACAAGAAAAGTGAACTGCTACCCATCGCTAAGTAACTCATGAGAATTGTACCTTATTAAATTTGGAAAATTTAATTTTGACATCAGGGCACTAGGAGTATAAATACAAACGAGAGGGCAGGGCCTCAAGGAGCCCAGTGTCATGAGGTCAAGCATAAAAAGGAAGAGCCGGCAACCCTTTACTCTCGGGTCAGTTTCACAGGTGGAGATGGCAGGCAGTTCGGCAGAAGGATGGGCAGAGCGGTGCGCTAAGTGGCTAGAAATAAAAGTGGGACCCGACCCATGAAATTTAGACCTTTTCTTACTGGCAATGGTGAAAGAAGAGAACTTAAAAGTAGACCATGACATCAGATTTACTTATTAGCAAGAATTCAAAGATTATCTTGAGGTTTCTTGCTCAGGCACCTGGGAAGACGAGACCTGCTGTGTCAGAGAACACAGCAGCAGAGAAACTGCACCTTCTGATTATAATAAATGTGACAGGGATCAAGTGCAGAATTCAAGCTGGGGCTGAGAGGACACTTAGGAACAACAGGCACAGAGCAGTCAGCAAGCAGGGTGGGGGCACTAAGCAGAACAAGAACTCGACTGTCGCAAGCTGCAGAATAACTACATTTGGTAGGGTTTGTCCAAATCCTAGAAATCTGAGATGAGAACTGCTGTAGGACAGGATTCTGACTGGGTTTATTCTGACTATTCCCATCAGAATAGCTTATCTGTCCTCTGAGAATATCCAGTCCTATTTTTCCTTAATATATAAAAATGGAGGTCCAGGTTAGAACCAGAAACACGCCCTTCAACCATATTAATTCAGTAAGTTTGCTCAGCAGAAAAGGGAAGTGGTTCCTACCCCGTTGTCACTCTCCTCACTCCATACTATCAAAGGGCTCCTAAAACCTTCAAATTGTTACAGCAGGGCTGGGGGCCCCCAGGGAATTAGTGCCTGGGCTGAACAGAAGGCATTCAAGAGGGAAACCTTCCTTAAAGTCCTCTCAGGTAAGAGAAGGATGGAGATGGGGGAACGCTGCCCCCACATCCAAAGCCTCTTTCCTCCTTTCTCATCAGGCTCAGAGGGAGGGACTAAACAGGAAAATCTGGGTTGGTGGAGGGTCAGAGCATGACTGGCTGGAATGAGAAGTGGGAATGTCCCACTGTCAAATCAGACACGACCTCCCCAAATGTCACAGATGCCTCCTGCCCTCAGCTGTGTAACATCCTAGCCAGCCTTCTCCTCTAGGAGGAGCCATTCTCCTTCTGATTTTTCATCCATAGCCCCATGAAGATGTCCATTTTCAAAGTGCAGAAAAACACTCATGCACAATTACAGCACCATCTGTTTATAGATATTACACAGGTGGCTTTCAAAGCAATTATATGCACAGCATTGCTTGGGTGAAGCAGGCTGGGCAGGCTTCACCCCACTTTACAGATGCAGCAAAGCAGGCACAGAAAGCTAAGTGAAAAGGTGGGTAAGGGCTGGGGCCAGACAACACACCTTGACTTTCAGAGTGAAGTGGCTTTTAAAGAGTAAGTTTTCAACAGACACCCGGGACCCTGAATTTAGGTAATCTATGAGGGAATCACATTGAGTCAAGGGTTTCCTGGGCTTCTGACTTTCTGAAACAGCTCAGGTCTGCCAGAGCTTTCTTAGAAGAAATTAGCACAAGAGGCACCTCCTCCTGTTTTTTGCCCATCTATGTTCAAAGGATGAGCTCAGTGAAAGAAAAAACAAAAGGCTACTTTCTTGGGGGCCCAGTGAGAAAAGCAATGCAGAAATTAGGAGCCATCCAGCCTGTCTTCAAATTCAGGCTCTGCCATTTATAGGCTGTGCAACCCCAGAGAGGTTACTGAATCTCTCCAAACCTCAGTCTCTTCATATGTAAAAAGGCCAACAATAGGATCAGCTTTACAGGCCTTTCTAGAACATAAAGTGAAGTAACATATGCCAAACATTTACCACAAATTCAAACCTGACTGTTCGTTAAGATTTGGGGGACATCAGAAAAATAGCAATAGTTGTGTCCAACTCCTGTATGTTGTGATTTAGTCACGCTAGAGTGTGGCCTGGCATTTGTAATTTTTAAAAGACTACCCCCCCACCCCCAAGATGACTCTAATATCAAGGCAATTTTGGGCACCACTGATTCAGCGCGATCAGAATTCAGTAAAGGGCAATTATTACTTTGAATCTTATCAACTTAACCAGAGGATTCTGTCGGGCTTACTTCAGGGGTAGAGGGACTCTAGGGACCCCTAACTCCCCAAATACGTCACCAGTTACGGTCAACCTGGAGGGGGGCGGGTGGGGGGGGGGAAACGCTTATTATTAGGATGCACTCAAAGGTACATTTTTAATACTGACATTGCAGTACATAAGGGGGGGAGAGGGGAGACCTCCTTCAAAGTTAAAATTTCAGTAACAGTAAAGACTTCAGATGCCACACACGAATTAAAAAGTATGTTAAGACTCAAAATGTGTAACGAGGACCACCAAGGCAGAGACGAGGCAAGCGGCCTGCGGAATCGGGGCCAGACACTCATGGCCCGTAAGGCCGAGTTAGCGACGGGAGTGAGCGCTGAGGCAGCGCCCGTTTCACGGACACGACGGCGGAAACGGGATGCTCCGGCCCAGGCCCAGGTGAGCGCACGAGCCCCGGTGAGCAGCCGGAGTTCGCCGACACGCACTCGCCCGGGCCGCGCCACGAGCCAGAGGGCAGCCCCGCACCGCCCGCAGCCACACCCGAGGGCGCGGGGAGAGAGGTCAAGGTGTCGGGAGGCGCGGGCGGCGCCGGCGCCCGGCTCGGCTTCCCGCGGCCCCTCGGCTTCCCCCGGCCGCGCGCTCACACTGCAGGATGATCTCCTCGAACGCCTGTCTCTGCAGCCGGTCCCGCCGCCGCAGCTCCTCCGAGATGTGGCGCTTCCAGCGGGGGAAGTCGGCGGCGCGGAGGCCCGACGACATGGCCGCGCTGCCCCGGCGTCTCAGCGCCGCCGATCCGAGCGGGGGCCGGCGGCCACGGCCCGCAGCATGAGGCGACCAGCGGGCGCGCGGAGGCCGGCCGCCCGGAGCTCAGCGCGCACAGGCCGCCCCCGAAGCCATCCGGGACGGTCTTCCGGCCCCGGCCGGAAATGGCTCGGGCCGGGGCCGGAAGGCCCGCCTCCTCACCCGCCGGCTGACCCCGAACGCGCACACTAGCCGCGCCGGCTGATGACGACACCGGAGGCCGGAAGCGCCGCGCGGGGAGTGGCGACCGCTGGGAGGCGACCTGTGCGCGCCGGGGGACTGCCCGGGGCGGCCGGGAAGGCACCTGCTTGTGGTGTTCGCGCCGCATTCCCGGTTTTATCTTTTCTTTTTGGCGGTTTAGAGGACAAAATGGCGTCCACTTCGCGCACAGCGGAGCAACCGTGGATAAGTCACGGTCTCCCTAAGTCGGATGCCTGATCTGTAAAAGGGGGACCGGGGCCTCCCCAGTGGCGCCGCGGATGAGCGCTGGGCTGCGAAGCTGCCCGCTGCCTCTGCAGCGCCGGTTCGATCCCCGGCTGCTCCCCGGCCACCGGAGGAGGGTCCCACATGGCGCGCAGACCTCTCCTGCCGCCCGCTGCTCCCTTCAGCAGTGAACTACGGTCCTTCTGCCTGCTCTGCTCCCCGCTCTGGCTCTGGTGAATTCTCTCACCCTCCCGCGCTTCTGACTGTACCCCTGTGCTTCTATGTACAAACAAACAAACAAACAAATAAATATATCTTAATAAAAATAAGTTAAGCCCACAATTTAAAAAAAAAAAATGAAGCTTTCGTTGCAAACGACAGTAAACACCCTGGAGAGTGTAAGCAGATTGGAGCCTTGGGTCTAGAGTATGTACACACACAGATTTATGCTAAGCAAGCAAATATTGCTTAATTGAGGGGGCAGGGGTTCACGGATGGGGTCTTGAATGGGTTTTGACCAGTTTTGTTTAACAAAACCACTGGGCCATAGCACCCCCTTTAGTTAAGTAAGATGGAGAAGTTGTACAATCACTGGTGCCCAGGGGGAGCTAAAGGGTCCAAACTAATAGGGTCTGAGTCAGCTGCAGTGTGCACAGGTGGTTTTCAGAGTTCTTGGATAGGGGAAACGACCATCTCCTGTGCTCTATTCCTATTCTACCTCAGAGGCATATTAGAAAGCCTTTTCTCTCCTCTGGAGCCCTGGGGGTAGGACAATCAGACTTTTAGAACTGTCATTAAAGAGATTGTGTTGGGAGTTCTGAGTGACCTGAATGTGTGGAAGGGGCCTGTGGAGATCAAAAATTGAAGTGACTTCTTCACTGAAGAAAATAAAGAAGCAGATTCTGAAAGTTACCAGGAATGTCTTCAGATGTGAACAAGGGTATTAACCTCAAAAGATAAACCATAGCGTCAAATCTTGACAATTGAGTATGCTAATTTTCCAGACAACATTGTGATTTAAATGTGTTCACAGGGCCTCCCTGGTGGCACAGGGGATTAGGATGCAGCCTATGAAGCTGTCTGCAGCCACTGCAGCATGAGTACGATCCCTGGTCAGGGAGCTACCCACATGGGGCAGCAGACCTCTCCTGTCTTGCCTGCTGCTCCCCTCAGCAGTATATTTCAGTAGATCTGCCTGTTCTGCTCCCCACTCTGTCTCTGGTGAATTCTCTCACCCCCCCCCAACCTCTGATCTGTACCCCAGTTCTTGTATGCGTAAATAAATCTTTAAAAAAAAAGAAAGAAATGTGTTCACAAATGTGTAGAGCCAGCAATTCCCCTCCTCACAGCACTGAACTGTGCAAGTTGAAAACAATCTATTTCCAGCAATAGAAGGTTAAATTGTTGTATTTTATTGTCAAAAAAAAAAAACAATAAAAGCAGTATATGGTATTAATCAGATCTATGAGAATGAAAAGTCTCCCTGGCTCCTCTATGCAGTATTTGTTGAGGAATCGTGGAATATAATTTCTAGACTGAGGATACCCAGCTGTGCTAGGTCGGCCTCGCTAGCCCAGCAGCTTTATGGAGCACACGCTGCAGCGGCGTTGGGGGTTCTTACTCGCTTCTACTCCCACTGTCTCCTTCCACTGCAGAGCTTTGATTTTCTGCGCTGTTGGGCATATTCTCTGGCCCTGACTGCTCTGAGTTAGTTCCTTTGAGTCAATTCTCATCTCGTTGTCAGCTCCTCACAACCTGCAGATGACAGACCTTCACCACTAGGTTCCCTCTAACAAGTCCATTTGTGTCATTACCTGATAAAAGTGCATCTCCCTCCTGCAGGACTATAAACAAGAGCTATGTCTGGTTTTTTTTTTTTTTTAAGAGGCATGTATTATTTATTTATTTGTTTGTTTGTTTATACAAGCACTGGGTACAGTGAGAAGCGCGGGAGGGTGAGAGAATTCACCAGAGCCAGAGCGGGGAGCAGAGCAGGCAGAAGGACCGAGGTACACTGCTGAGGGGAGCAGCGGGCGGCAGGAGAGGTCTGTGCGCCATGTGGGACCCTCCTCCGGAGGCCGGGGAGCAGCCAGGGATTGAACCAGTGCTGCAGAGGCTGCAGGCGGCTTCGCAACCCAGCGCTCAACCCCTGCGCCACCGGGGAGGCCCCCCCACTATATCTGTTTTTTGCTCATCATTAGATCTTCAACAAAAGCGCAGACTTTCATATATCAGGTGCTCTGTAAATATTTAACAAACTGTGTGAAAATACTAATAGTATTATCTCTGGCAGTGCCTTTGCGTTTTTTTAAAAATGTATTTTCTATATCTTGCACTTTCTAGTTATTGCATGTACTATCTGTGCAAGAAAAAGCTATAGATATGAACATGTGTTCACTGATAAATCCATTTATACAGTAGGGTGGCAGGCTTGGAGGGAAGTAACTAGTAAGCACAATCACTTCCGCAGTGCTTGGGCCGTGTGTGCCTCTTCCCCATATTTCATTTATTGCAACTCTTTTAAACCTCAGTGGTGTAATTGTTAGCTACTGTTCGCATCTTCAGTCCCAAGTCCACTTTTCTTTCCCGCTACTAATATCCTGGGCCTGGGTGGCCACGTTTCCACCACATGACTGGACCTATCTGGTCACTTTCTCTTTGGACCAGCAATGGACACTGACTGAAGCTGGGCCAAATTCCTCTTCCGGGGGCTGGAGCGTAGGGGGCTGGAACTCAGGATCTGAGCAGCCACGTGAAGCCAAGGCATAGTCAAGGAGACCAGGATTGCAGACGAGCCGTCTGTGCTCGGGAGCAGGAATAGGTGGGCCCAGGAAATTCCCTGGGAAAGACCAGGCGCAGGGAGGTGTCTCCCTGCGTCCCACAGCCCCATGCCACCCCTGGGGCTCTGCATCAGTTCTCCAAGGCAGCAGTGCTCCCTCTCTTTTTTACTAGTTTCTCTTCCTTGAAAGCAGAGAGCCTCGACTGAAATGGAAATGGAGAATTTCATAGCAGGAAAGCCCCTAGACATGATTTTATGACAGAGACCTAAAGAGGGGCTTCCTGCTCTGTCCTGCCTGCCTTAGTCAAGAACAGAAAAATGCTGTGTGTCTTGGGAAAAGCACCGAGAGCTGGTCTGGGTCCGAGGTTGGGAGTGGGTGTGGCACCCACTGGAGATAACAGACTTGGTGGTGGGTGTGTCTCTCCTTGCATGCTGAGACCCTGGGTGAGTGGCAAGCAGCCTCACTCAACAATGCTCTGCTTGCTCCTGAGCAGTGACCAGGGAAGATGAGGAAACCCCTCTGCTGATCATCACAAAGACCCTGCACAACCACCTTTTTTTTGAAGACCAGACTGCCCCTAAAACTGGCTTCTGCCTCCCTTCCACCTCCAACCTATCCTGCACCCCAACACCTGTCTTGATGCAGGGACCGTGAGCATTTCTTCCATGAATTGCTCGCGCAAGAATCCGTCTCAGGCTCTGCTTCTTAGGAACTGGGCCGAAGGCAGTCCCGGGGCCAGAGCTTGCGGTTATGTCCACAGAACAGTGGGGATGGCCAAAGCACACTGCCCAGGAAGAGAACATGAGCCAGAGATGCCATGGAACTGCCCTCAACAGCCACAGGGCCTAAGCCTTCTAGATACACCAGCTGCTTCTCCACAAAGGGTAGGAAGTAGCTTCTCAGACAGAACTTGCTGTCCTAGGTTAGGGAAGGCGCCCACTGCTGCTTTCCATGGCTGCTTTACTGGGAAATAATGGAATCCATCTGCTATGGACCGCCCCTCCCCTCCCACCAAATTCATAGGTTGAATCCCTACCCCCCAGGGAAGTGAATCTGGAGACAGGGATTTTAGGAGGTAGTTCTGGTTAAATGAAGTCATGAGGGCAGGACCCTAACCCTACTGGATTTTTTGCCCGATAAGAAGAGAACCAGTCTCTCCCCGCCCCCCTGTTCTTCCTCCTCCCCACTCCATAATAGGACACAGTAAGCAGAAGGACATAAGTCTACCAGGACTTGGACCTTTCAAACCATGGTGTCCTGGGCCATTGAGGCGGGATGAGAATCGGGGCATATCAGGTCTCCTGCTTTTCCATTTTCACACCTAACCATAAGGTGGAAGCATTGTGAAAGGTCTGAAGACGGAGACAGGGAGACTTTTCTTAAAATTTTAATTATCTCCTGTGTAGCTGCTATTCTTTGAATACAGAGTAATCTCTTGTGGAGAACATGAATTCCAAGAGGTAACAGCTCCTGGCAAGACAAACTCCTCTTGACAAAGGGTTGGAAAGGATGGGTCTGGAGAAGGAGGCATGGCCCAGAGACCCGGGGTCTCCATGTTCTTGTGTGACCTCTGCCAAGAGCCCCCCGGAACCTTGAAATAACAAAATTTCAGTGCAGTTAATTTTAAAGATCTAATTGGCCTTATTAAACAGTGTTTGAATCGGCAGCAGCTCATCTAGCAAGTGGAAAGGGACTCCAAAAAGCTGTAGAAAATGAAAGGTGTTTGCAGGAAGAGGGTAGGATGAAGGCAAAGCAATGATTTCAGGCTCAGGCACCTTCCTGTGGGTAATGAGCAAAGTCTTGAGACGCGTTATCACATCTTCCTTTGGGGACTGGGAAAGACGACCTCGTTGGTGCTGACCAGAACATTCCACACTGACTACTTAGGACAACATCTCTGGGGGAGGCTGAAACGGCGTGGGCTTGAAATTGCAGTTGGGTTAGGTGTTAAGTCTTGGGGGGCTTAACATAAAGGCCTCCATTTGGGACTTATTTTCTTTTGATCATTTTCTTTTCCTCTATAAAATAAGCATGAGGGCCTCCCTGGTGGCTCAAGGGGTTAAGCACAGCACTGTGAAGCTATCTGCAGCCTCTGTAGCATGAGTTCGATCCCTGGCCAGCCAGGGAGCTACCCACATGGTGAAACAGACCTCTCCTGTCTCGCCCGCTGTTCTCCTCAACAGTGTATTTCTGTTAGTGTCAGTCTGCCTGTTCTGCTCCCTACTCTGTCTCTGGTGAATCCTCTCACACTCCCCCCTCCCCAACACCTCTGGCCTCTGGCCCATACCCACTTCTTGTATGCATAAATAAATCTTTTTAAAAAATAAACCTTTTGTTAACCTTTAAAAAATATTAAAAAATAAAAGTAAAAAAATTTTTAAAAGGAACCTAAAAAAAAAAAAAAAAAGCATGAAACCCACCTAATGGAAGAGAACAAAGATGAGAGTGTATTTTTATTTGACCCAACAGCATCCGGCCTTAGAACTTCTCAGCACAGTCCTTGAGATGGGTAACCTGTTGGACTTGTTTATGCTTAGGTTGCTGTGCAGTCAAGAGAAGTTCATGAGCTGGACCAATCTTGCTTAGTCCTGGATCTACACCTGCCTGCAGGTCAGTGCTGAGAAGGCTGCTGGGTGGGAGTCTGCTCACAGGTGAGGGAATGGGCATGTCCCTGAAACAGAGTCTCAACGAGAGCCAGACAAAGAGTTTATTGGATCATCAAAGCGAGAACTTGAACTCGGGAAGCAGTCCCGACTGCGCTTACTCTGTGAGCGCTGTTCCAAAAATCATAAGTTTCAGTTCAATTGATAGACCTCATTACAGAGTCTCGTATGTGCAGAAGAGAAAGGAACAGTGAAACACTGTGTTAAAAAAGAAAGACAATTATTCTTGACAGGGTGCTTTCTAGTTCCATCTATAAGTTCAGTTCTTTTGATTGCCGACATGCTCTTGACCTAAAGAAATGTTCAGATGCACTCTGCGTAGAGGAGGGCAAATGCTGGGGTTTAGTGATTCTCCTGACTTCTCAAGAATGCCCTGAGAGGCTGGAGGCCCATTATTCAAATCTTCTTTGTCTGGCTCCATGCTCGGTAGGGAGGGTTGAAAGTCAGGAGGCTCCTGCGTGCCTGTTGCATTGAGCAGGACAGAGCCAGCTCTGACGTGAAGCCCCTGTGGATGTCTTTGTTTCCTCACTTGCTGGACTGGGGCAGGAGTGACCCAGAATGTTCACAGTATGTTCCCAGGCAGGTGTCAATGAGCGAGCAGGGGCACTTCCAAGAAAATGGACGCGTCTCCCACTAGCTGGATCAGCATCCCCTGGGTCTCATCTCTCCCCTAGAGCTACTAAATCAGATTCTTTGTGGGTAACCCCAGAGCCTGCAAGTCTACACAATTCCTTGGGTGATTCTATGTGCATGAGGATTGAGAAGCACAGCTCTAGTGGCATTAGATCTAATTTTATAGTCACTAACAGGTTGCTGTAGATTTTGTATCTAAGTTATAAGTAAATGTTTTGAAAGACTTGCTTAGAACAGCTTGCAGTTCAAACTCATTCCTCATAATAAGCAGTATTTGTAGACTATTGACCAAAAAAAAAAAAAAAAAAAAACTGGAAGCTTGTTATATGTCATCTAGGATTAGTAATTACATTATGCAAAATATTTCTCATGTTAGTCGCGTACTGTCATGTCCAAGTAGGGTGATTTAAGAGAAACAATTGGAAACTTTTTACATGTGTTCCCTGAAAGTCAATTAAGGAAAAGATTAGGGAAGAGCACGCGGTAGCTGGAATCTGGGCACCGGCCAGCCTGTTGCACTATGAGGTCTGATTTTCATTTCCCTGCTTGAGGGATCGATTTGCTGTTTGCTTTGGATACAGCCAATTAAATGGCAACAAAATGTATTTTGTAATGAGGCAGCAGAGGCGCACTTAAATTTAGCATCCTGACTTCATTAACAATTTGTCTTCCAGCACACAGAACACACTGTAAAACAGAAATCACAGAATGACATAGAACAACCCTCTGTCATCTGGGAGTCTATATTTAGAATCGTTTCTAAATGGTTCTGCACCACTGGAACTGTGGGAAAGATTTTCCTTTTCATTATGCTACAAATGAACCAGAACCAAAAATGTAAAACAGCCAACTTTAATATTTCTCGTTCACACCATCTTGTTGAATGGTCTGATGCCAACGGTGAGGGAGAATGGGCAAAAACCCTGGGCTCCATATGCCGAGGGATGAATAATAATTTCCTGAGTGGAAACAAGGAAGGAGCAAGTCTCAAGAACATGAAATCCACTCCCGACAGCCCCTCAGGTGGCTCCCAGCATCACCTGGGGCCACCGGGGTGCTGTCTCCATCGGTCCTTGAAGGTGGGACTCCCGGAGCCCAGCCATCTTGAGAAAGCCTCTTCCCAGAAGTTTCCTATAGAAACAGTGCTCACCACACACCCTGCTTCTTGATTTCACTTGTCACTTCAACCTCCAAGTGTATCTTTTTTTTTTTTTAAAGATTTATTTATTTATTTATACAAGTACTGGGTACAGTGAGAAGCGCGGGAGGGTGAGAGAATTCACCAGAGCCAGAGCGGGGAGCAGAGCAGGCAGAAGGACCGAAGGACACTGCTGAGGGGAGCAGCGGGCGGCAGGAGAGGTCTGTGCGCCATGGGGGACCCTCCTCCGGTGGCCGGGGAGCAGCTGGGGATGGAACCGGCACTGCAGAGGCCGCGGGCAGCTTCGCAACCCAGCGCTCAACCGCTGCGCCACCGGGGAGGCCCTCCAAGTGTATCTATTACCCTATTTTACAAGCGGCACTCTGAGAAGGTAACCAGTCTCAACTCATGAATATTGGGTGACACTGGGATTTGGGCCTTGCTGTACCCCGCCTCAGCCCCCCACTTCATTATATTACTTTGCCTCCTTTGAGTGGGAATGGTGTGTCCAGATCTTTGAAGAACGTTTTCCTGCATGTCTCGGCACTGGCATTGGAGTGACTGGGATGCTGTGGAAATTCAGACTCCTGGGCACAGCCCAGCCGGGGTGTAGGGCAAATAAAAAGTATCAGGCTTTTCTGCCCTCCCGCCATTAGGATAGATGATGGATCCCTGAGGTCCTGAATGCATGCCTGATGGCGGGCACCTGGGGTGGGGTGTGGGCATGCATAAGTGGGTACACCTGGGCTGAGAGACTGCGCTAATAAGGGCGGCATCACAGGGATGCCAGAAGAACCACAAGAAGAGCAGAGAGGCAGAGACCACCAGAGGACGTTGGAGAGCCCAGATAGAGTGAAGACTTGCTGGGGGCTGGGACGCCTGCCAGCCTCCTGGCCCCCCAGTACCTCCTGCTGCGTACCCGGTAAATCCCAATAAAAGCCTGAAAAGTCACCGAGGGCTCCAGGACTCTCTAGGACACCTCCTTTACCCCGTCTGCTCGGGTCATAGAGATCCTGCTCCGTGTCCTCCTGCCATTACACGGGGCAACCCCTCCTTCCGAAGGGCCCAGGAATCTGCACCCTTACATGTTCCTCGGGGGACTGCAACACCTAGCAAAATCACAGTATCAGTCTTTTGAGGAATCCAGAGCAGCATGAGCCATATTAGCGGCCCATAATGCTTTTGCTGACTGTTGGGGAGAGCGGCCCGAGAAACCAAAGCAAAACTTCCACTTACTCTGGCATCTGCAGCGTGTGCCAAAAGCCCAGCCTGGCTTCCACCTGGTGCTCAGTGTCATTTCGAGCCTACTGCTTTGTGATCAGGTGGTATTTACTTGAGGAATCAAATCCTCCTATTAACATAAGCAAAACATAATTAGAAAAATCTGTTATAAAAACCATGCTGCCTTCTCAGCCAAATATAAATTACTTGGGAGTAAGTCTTGCCAGGAATCCCACTTTGTGAGCTCAGTAATTAAGAATGACTATCGGGGCCTCCCCTGGTGGCGCAGCGGTTGAGTGCTGGGCTGCGAGGCTGCCCGCAGCCCCCGCAGCGCCGGTTTGTTCCCTGGCTGCCAGCGAGGGTCCCACAAAAAAAAAAAAAAAAAAAAAAAAACGACTATCAGGCCCATTGCTGTCAATGTCAGGGTTTCTTTCTTTTTTTAAAGATTTATTTTTATCTATGCATACAAGAACTGGGGTGCAGGCCAGAGGTACAGGAGTGAGAGGACTCCCCAGAGACAAAGTAGGGAGCAGAACAGATGGACCCACTGAAATCCACTACTGAGGGGAGCAGTGGGGAGACAGGAGAGGTCTGCTGTGCCATGTGGGTAGCTCCCTGGCCAGGGATTGAACTCAGGCTGCAGCGGCTAGCGATAGCTTGATAGCACTGAGACTTTAACCCCTGAGCTGCCAGGGAGGCCCAAGTCAAAGTTTCTTAATCGACCTGTTTGTCCCTGGCCCCCTGCTCCCAACATCTTTTACTCCCCTTGTATGTGGGGTTTGAGAATTGCCATCAAAAGATGCCCTTACTCATTTTTGTACCAAGTTGGGCTGGTTTTTCTCCATTTGCCCACTGTCCTCGCCACCTACTCCCTGCCCTCTCCACGTGTTCTGTGCCTGGGGGTTGACCCCTATAGCAGAACACCCACCTGGACTGTCTCCCTCTCTGGTCACTGGTTGGGTTCGGCCAAAAGGAAGAAGTAGTGTGAAGTAAAAGGGCAAATTTGAACATCTTTAACCCGCCCCTTCCTGCCTCCTTCCTGTTCTTGGTTCCTTTTATGGCTGCAGCTTCCTGCAGGCTTCCCTCTCCCTGGGTTCCAGCTCTCCCTGCCTTGGGTCTCAGCACGCCCTTCCCATGTGAGGGGCCCTCTTCCTGCTGTGGCTAGTCCCTAGGGGCCTCATTATCCTTTGCAGGTTGCCCCTACTTACCTGCAGTCTCTCCACGGAGGTCTCTCCCCAGGAAGCCGGATTTCCTAGGCATCCAGGCGCATCTGTCTAAATTCACGGGATGTACTGACAAAAATGTCCAGTCTCGCCAGACTGCTAGGTTCCTCTGCAAATACAATTACTGAGTTAAAAATGATGGGGTTTGTTTTCCAATGCAGACGTGTGTGTGTGTGTGTGTGTGTGTGTGTTTACACATGGAAGATATAAAAGAATCGAACAACCTGCCCCTCCCACTTTCCTCCAGAGGAAAGCCTGGGCTCCCTGGAAGGAATTGAGAGAATGGACTGTGGGGGAAGGGAGAATGTGATTGCTTAATTTTTTTTTAATGACAAGTATAGCATTTTAATTGAAAACAGTTTTCTTGGGCCTCCCTGGTGGCACAAGGGGTTAAGCACCGCACTATGAAGCAATCCGCAGTCTCTGCAGCACGAGTTCCATCCCTGGCCGGCCAGGGAGATACCCACATGGCGCAGCAGACCTCTCCTGACTTGCCCGCTGCTCCCCTCAGCAGTGTGTTTCAGTCAGTCTGCCTGTTCTGTTCCCCACTGTCTTTGGTGGATCCTTTCACTCCCCTTCCCTGCATCTCTGGCCTGTGCCCCAGATTTGTATGCATAAATAAATAAATCTTAACCAAAAAAGAAAATAGTTTCTTTCATAATTTTGATAATTTTGATAATTTGATAATTTTGATAATTTCTTTCATAATTTTGAGGGCATTATTTTATTATCTTCTACCTGTTGAAAAGTTTGAAACTGATATTTAAACATTTTTTTACATGAGATTTTTATTCTACAAAAACTTGCAGAATCTTTGTATCCATAAATTTAACATTTCGTGATACATGTGTGTTTTTAGGTCATTCAGTATGTCAGGTACATGTTTCTTTAAGAAAAATGACACAGGGCCTGCCGGTTGGATCCCTGGCTGCCGTGCAAGGGTCCCACATGGCGCGCAGACCTCTCCTGCCGCCCCGCTGCTCCCCTCAGCAGTGTACTTCGGTCCTTCTGCCTGCTCTGCTCCCCGCTCTGGCTCTGGTGAATCCTCTCACCCTCCCGCGCTTCTGACTGTACCCAGTGCATGTATAAATAAATAAATAAATAAATCTGTAAAAAAAAGAAAGGGCCTCCCCTGGTGGCGCAGCGGTTGAGCGCTGGGCTGCGAAGCTGCCTGCAGCCTCTGCAGCGCTGGTTCAATCCCCGGCCACTGGCGAGGGTCCCACATGGCGCGCAGACCTCTCCTGCCACACCCGCTGCTCCCCTCAGCAGTGTATTTCGTCAGTCTGCCTGTTCTGTTCCCTGCTCCAGCTCCTGTGAATTCTCTCACCCTCCCGCACTTCTGACTGTACCCAGTGCTTGTATAAATAAATAAATAAATCTTTTTAAAAAAATTAAAAAAAAAAGAAAGAAAAATAACACAAACTTTACTGAATGCATACAACAAATGCAAACATGAAAAGTTTCGTGAATTTTGATAGTGTGTAGAAGACTAAGCCTTTGAATCTTTTAGTTCTGGGATAGTTTCTTGAATTATTTCTTTGATAATTTTTCTCCCTGCTGTTGTCTTTGTTCTTTCTGTCTGGGATTTATATTATTTGAATGTTGCATATCCTGGAATGATCTTCTAATTTTCTTTTCTCTCAGTCAGGAAAAAGAGTATTGAGTGTCCTATTTAGTTTATTTTTCTGGATTATCTGATTCTAGAAAGGATCTTGACCTTTCATTGTCTTTCATCTATGTTACCCCTCTGTAAGGACCTGAGAGTAATGCAAACCATTTTTTTCCAGAGATACAAATTATATCCTCCTTTTCCCCAAGATGTTTTGGGTCTATTAACACATTCATGTGTGATTTCCTGTGACTATTTCTGTGTATGCGCTTTAATTTTTCCATTAAAACATCCTAATGGTTCCTCATTAATATATAAGTTAGCAAAGCCTTTGACATGTGGTCATTTTAATATCCTAGTATTTTTACATGTCTTAGTTTCTATCTTTTCACTCTTACTGGGGTATTCCCTTACTTTATATTCTAGCTCTTCTATTGATTTTCTTACGTCTGTTTCCATATATGTTTTTAAAGATTTATTTATTTTTATACAAAAACTGGGGTACAGGCCAGATGCGCAGGAGAGTGAGAGGATTCCCCAGAGACAGAGCAGGGAACAGAACAGGCAGACTGACGAAATACACTGCTGAGGGGAGCAGCAGGTGAGACAGGAGAGGTCTGCCGCCCCATGTGGGATTCTCGCTGGCTGGCTGGGATCGAACCCGCGCTGCAGAGGCTGTGGACAACTTCACGGTGTGGCGCTCAGCTGCCTGCGCCACCAGGGAGGCCCTCTGTTTCCATATTTTTAATTTTTAAAAGCTCTCTTTGTTTTTTGAATAGCTTAAAAAAAAACCCTTTCTTCTTGTTTCTTGGATACAAAATGTTATTTTTCTGAGGCTATAAATGATACTTGTGTTGTTTTTTTTTTTTTTTTTTGCATTGAAATCTCTGCTTTTTAAAATTTTTTATTTTATACATTTTTTACATCATTTTCCATTTTTGCACAATGTGTGCCTCTTCATCTTGGTTATAGTCTCCATACAATTCCCACCCGCCTTGTTTTGCTCCTACCCCCTCCTCTCCCCCTGTAGTGTGTCTCTGGTTTATAGTTGCTTGTTGATTTTGATTTTTACTTTGTTATAAATAGGTTTTTTCCTGGTCCCTTATTTAGGTTTTCTAAATTCCTGCTATGAGTGAGACCATCCAGTATTTTTCTTTTTCTTTCTGGCTTATTTCGCTGAGCATGATCTCTTCCAGCTCCATCCATGTTGCTGCAAATTGCATGAGTTTATCTTTGTTGATTGCTGAGTGATATTCCATTGTGTATATGTATCACGTCTTCTTGATCCAGTCATCTATTTTGGGCCATTTGGGTTGTTTCCATAGCTTACCTATTGTAAATAGTGCTGCTATAAATATAGGGGTGCAGGTGCCCCTTTGAATTAATGTTTTTGTGTCCTTTGGGTAAATACCTAGGAGTGGAATCGCTGGATCATATGGAAGCTCCATCTTTAGCAGGATGAGGAATCCCCACCCTGAGTGGTTGGACCAGTTTGCACTCCCACCAGCAGTGCAGGAGAGTTCCTTTTTCTCCACATCCTCGCCAATATTTGTTGTTGCTAGTTTTTTTTAACATGTGCCATTCTCACTGGTGTGAGATGGTATCTCAGGGTAGTTTTGATTTGCATTTCCCTGATGACAAGTGATGCTGAACATTTTTTCATGTGCCTGTTGGCCATTTGTATTTCCTCTTTGGAGAAGTTCCTTTTTAGCTCTTCTTCTGCCCATTTTTTGACTGGATTACTTACTTTGTTTTTGTTGAGTCTCATCAGCTCTTTGTAGATTTTTGTGATCAGTCCTTTATCATTAGTGTTGTGTGCAAAATTTTCTTCCAGTCGGTGGGGTGTCTCTTTGTTTTGGATACTGTCTCTTTTGCTGTACAGAAGCTCTTTAATTTGATGTAGAGTATTGATTGTCCTATTTAGTTTATTTTTCTGAATTATCTGATTCTAGAAAGGATCTTGACCTTTCATTGTCTTTCATCTACGTTACCCCTCTGTAAGGACCTGAGAGTAATGCAAACCATTTTTTTCCAGAGATACAAACTAGATCCTCCTTTCCCCCAAAGATTTTTTTTTGTCTATTAACACATTCATATCTGATTTCCTGTGACTATTTTTGTGTCTGATCTTTATCTTTGCCTTCACTATAACTGCTTTGGGTGATGTGTCTTTAAAGATGTTACTGAGGTGCATGTCATGTAGTGTTTCACCTATATTTCCTTCTATATATTTTATGGTTTCAGGTCTTGTATGTAGTTCTTTAACCCATTTTGAGTTGGTTTTTGTGCATGGTGTGAGGTAGTAGTCAAGCTTCATTCTTTTGCATGTAGTGACCCAGTTTTCCCAGCACCATTTGTTCAACAAACTTTCTTTGCTCCATTGCATATTCTTTGCTCCTTTGTCAATGATTTGTTGACGGTAAATCTGTGGGTTTATTTCTGGATTTTCTATTTGGTTGCATTGGTCTGTGTGTCTGTTCTTGTTCCAGTGCCATGCAGTTTTGATTATTATGGCTTTGTAGTACAGTTTGAAGTCTGGGCATGTAATACCTCCATTCCCTTCTTTTTTTTTCAGGAGAGCTTTGGCTTTTGGGAGTTTGGTGGCTCCATATGAATTTCATCAATATTTGTTCTATTTCTTTGAAGAATGATATTGAAATTTTTTTTTAAGATTTATTTTTATTTATTTTTACAAGCACAGGGTACAGTCAGAAGCGTGGGAGGGTGAGAGAATTCACCAGAGCCAGAGCGGGGAGCAGAGCAGGCAGAAGGACCAAAGTACACTGCTGAGAGGTGCAGTGGGCGGCAGGAGAGGTCTGCGCACCATGTGGGACCCTCCTCCAGTGGCCGGGGAGCAGCCAGGGATCGAACCGGCACCGCAGAGGCTGCGGGCAGCTTCCCAGCACTCAACCGCTGTGCAGCAACCCAGCACTCAACCGCTGTGCCACTGGGGAGGCCCGATATTGAAATTTTTATGGAATAGAAAGCTTAAATTTAACTTGATCACAAAAGGACGGCATGCACAAAGGCAGAGGGGAAGGTGAGGAACAATGGATGGAGAGGGGAGGGCGTGAGAGGGAGGGGACAGCATAGCAGGCTGCCCTGCAGTGTGGATGTGTGTTCTGTGGGGATGACTTGACCATGAGGGTTGGAAAGAAGCATCTGTGGCTCCTGCAGTCCTTCACCTCTCCTTGCTGCCCATCGGTTATCAACATTTCCCTTCTAGGCTGGGGGGGTTTAGGCATGTCTGTGAGTTCTTTGTTACTTCTCCAGCCAAAGATGGCATCTAAGCACTTGATATGGAATGCGAGCAGACCTGGGGTCAGGAGCAGCAGGACTGGATCTGTGTAACTCAAAGGCCAGGCCAGAAGGATTTCAGCCACAACTGAGGCCCCAGCTGACCACCAGCATTAACCACTTCTGAAGACTGTCAACTGTTTATTTTATTTTTTTTTTTAGATAGCTGCCTGAACTCAATTTGCAAATTTTCTCTTTCCTGCAATGGTAAATAACTTGTCCAACTGTGTAGCTAATAGGTCACTAACTTTCCATGACTTAAGAGTGAAAAGTACCCCAGTTCTTGTATGCATAAATAAATAAATTTTTTTAAAAAAAAGAGTGAAAAGAAACTTGGATGGGGGAATACTTGCTCCTCTAAGTTTCATCTACATTTCAAAATTTTACCATAACAGCTACTCCCTTAGCTCCCAGTTGGTTCCCTTTGATAGGAAGCCTGAACTTACAGTCTAGAATGTGATGATGGTATTTGCTATCACGTCTCTGTGCTCGCTCAGGCTCATCATACCTGACAGAGTCACAGAGTGAGTGCATCATCCAGCTGGAAGCACAGCTGTCCTCCACCTCCAGGGTAGTCTTTACCTGGATCCTCAGATAGATGGGGCAGCCCTAGGTTGCCAGAAAAAACATAGGTGGTCCAGTTAAATTTCACTATCAGATAAAACTTAATTTTTAGTGCAAATTGTTAGAGACATACTTATTGTATAAATATTGAAAACCAACCAAACAAGACCAGCAAAGGCATTGTATTCAGAACGTCTTCTAGCCAGGCAACAGCTACAGACACTTGCTTTTTACAGAGTCTGTCTCTAAATAGGCAGAGAAGTGGGGCAGCTTTATGGTAGAAAAGGGAGGGATCCAAGTGAGCCCTGATTGCAGGCTGTGGGCCTGGGGAGGCTGGAGGAGGCTGACCAGAAGCCAGGTAGAAGCAGGACACCCTCTGTGGTTAGCTGGGAGGAGATATATGGCTTTCTCTGGTTACTCCTAAGCTGGAAGCAGTGACAAAAATGAGGGAAACTCAGTTATTAATCAATAACTGAGTTATTTGGGCTGATTGTTACAGAGGTTGCTGTCTGGCGTCATCTGCATGTGACGAGCAGCAAGCTGCCTTCCCAGGCTGTGACTGCCGATGAGGGTGGGTTGTGGGATAGGCTGTTTCCATATGTGGTGTGGCCACTGTCCAGTTATATTTAGTCCCTCGTACTGTTTGGGACAGACACTAAGATATTATCTGTTGTTCATCTGAAATCCAAATTTAACTGGGTACCCTCTCTTTGCTAAGTCTGGAAACCCTTTTAGTTAGAGTCAAACTAGAGCCTAACACAGGATCACATGGGCTGCTGTGTCTGACCAATTCCTCACAGAGAAAATATTCACTCCATACAATGGGTAAAGGACTGATTACAAAGATCTACAAAGAGCTCACATGACTCAGCAAAAACAAAGTAAACAATCCAGTCAAAAAATGGGCAGAAGAGCTAAGAAGACACCTATCCAAAGAGGAAATGCAAATGGTCAAAGGTATATGAAAAAATGCTCAATATCACTTACAATCAGGGAAATGCAAATCAAAACCATAATGAGGTATCACCTCACTCTGGTGAGAAAGGCCCATGGTAAAAAAAAACAAAAAAAACAGCTGGCAACAACAAATGCTGGTGAGGATGTGGAGAAAAAGAACCTTCTTACACTGCTGGTGGGAGTACAAGCTGGTCCAGCCACTATGGAAAGCTGTGTGGAGCCTCCTCAGTCTACTAAAAATGGAGCTACCATGTTACCCAGCATTTCCACAACTAGGGATCTACCCAAAGGACACAGAATCATTAATTCAAAAGGGCACCTGCACCCCTATGTTTATAGCAGCACTATTTACAATAGGTAAGCTATGGAAACAACCCAAATGCCCCAAAACAGATGACTGGATCAAGAGGATGTGGTATATATGCACAATGGATTACTACTCAGCCATTAAAAAAGATAAACTCATGTCACTTGCAAAAACATGGATGGAGCTAGAAGGGATTATATTCAGTGAAATAAGTCAGAAAGAAAAAGAAAAATATCAGATGGTTTCATGTGAGTCTGCTAAACTTAAGCGGCCTGTTCTGCTGCTGTTATGGCTACCTGCAGTTCTGCATTCCTATCCAAGGTCAGAACTGCCCTTCAGAATCGGCCGATCAGCCATAGGAGCCAAACCTTACAAGGCGCTTTTCACAGCAATCAAGAGCAGAGAGCCTGATCACCCTGGGAAGGGTGTGCATCACAAGGTATGACCGGGAACAACCCAGGGGCTGAGGACCGATGTATGACAAGGGACCCCAGAAGCTGATCAGTGAAATGCCTTGTTGATAAGATTAAGACCATGGCCCGGGGTCTGGGGTCCAGTTTCTATGACAACACTTGATCATCAAACTGATAACATGGTCAGCAGACTCGTGTCCCCCAAGGCCTAGATGACATTCCTGAGTGTCACCATCCTTTCTCCTTGTCCTCCTAATGCACGGAGCTGATGCTCTATGATTGTTCTATCAATAAAAACAGCCAGGATCTTGCCCTCAGCAGCATCCTGCCTTGTGCAGCCTGCTCCATGACACCTGTGTCTTCGTCAGTGTGGTGTTGCCCAATGCAACAGTTTCACTTATAGGAGGAATATAGGGGAACTGAACAAAAGGTCAGAGGGAAAAAAAGGACAAAACTAGCAGGCAAATTATAGATCTGAGACATAGAGCTGGGAAGGGGGAGGGAGGGGGTCAAGCAGGACTGTGCTGATGGTTCACAGGTGAGGTGGTGAAAGGAGATTTATGGGGATGTTAATGGGTTTCTCACCTGAGGGGAGAAATCAAAATGTGCAAAATGTAAATTTTGTACAAAATGTACAAAAATGAACAATGATGTAATTTAAAAAAACAAAAACAAAAACCAAGAATTCTTCACAGAAACTGACAGACATGGGGCACACATGGTAACTCTCCATGGGGCCTCTAATGCTCTGTGCTGTGTTCTGTGCCAGGACCCCAGGGGTGTGGGGGGGACTGTGCTGTAGGGCCCCTGCCTGTGGCCATGCAGCATCTCCACTCTCCTCTGTCACCTTCCCAGTAATCCCTCACACACAAACGCCCTCCCACCTCCTTCAGATCCCAACCAACATCCTCACACAGATACACTCGAAATCTTTGCTTCCTCTTGGGCCTACCTGGCCACTTGCGGATCGCGAGCCCCCCGTTTGGGCTGAAGTGCTCGTCCAACAGGCTGAGTGGTTATGAGCTTCTAAATACCTGTACCTGGAGGCCCCACAGCCCACCCCACTTCTCTGGGTCATACTCAAGAGACTCCAATATACCAGTTTTTTTTCTATTTCTTGAACAGGCATGTTCAAGGGCCTCTCATGCTCTGGAACTCACCTGAAGGAAGGTGGCGGCTCTCCGAGCACTGGGACATCAGCTCAAAGGTGGGGTGCAGAACCTAGAGGGGCCGGGGCCAGGCTGGGCTGGTTCTAGAGCCCTGCTGGTCTGTGGCCAGTGGAGCAGCCCCCCTGGTGCCCCACCGCATCCTGCATCAGCCCCTCACACCAATAGTTCCTCAGGCCCCGGAGTACTCTCTGATCTTTGGAGCTGGTTTTGCCCCACAGGCCAGAAGAGCTGAGGAAATAATGCCCCAGAGGCTGCCCCTCAGGTGCTGGATGGGAGGTCCCCTTGTGTGCTCCACACCGTTGCCCATGGAGGGAGCCCCAGCTGGCCGCCGAGGCTGCCTGCTCCTAGAGCACCCCCCATCCCAGTGCTTCCTGGAATTCCTCCCAAATACTTCCCGTGTACTTAAATCTTCGTCTCAGAGTTCATTTCTCAGGAATCCAAATTAATAAAACAGGTGGAGATGAGCTGACCCAAACTGGCCTCTCCAGGAGTCTTACATGTGGAATATACCAGAGAAGGCCGGGGCTGTGGGGCCGTCAAGGCATGAAGCAGCAGGTGGCGAAAATGATGCATTAAAGGGGGAGGGAGAAGAACCCCTGCTTCTGATAGGATCCCAGGACAGGGCTCCCCGGGGTCTCAACTAGGCCCTAGCCTCAGTTAGCTCCCTCAGCCCCCAGTGGTATACGTGGCCTCAACAGGTCTCAATAAACTTACCTGGCCTCAACTAGTGACCCCTTGACCTCAACTAGTCTCTCAGCTGCAGCTCGAGCTCCTTGACTAAAATAGCTCCCCTAGCCTCAATCAGTCCTCCTGGCCTCAACTAGCCCATTTGGAGTGAACTAGTGCCCCCAGCCTCAACTAGCACCCCTGGCCTCAACCAGGCCAATTGGCCTTCACCGCTGCTCCTGGCCTCAACTGGTCCTCCTGTGCTGAACAGCTCCTGCCTTCAAGGATTTCCCAGGCTCACCACCCCCTTGATTTCCTACCTTGTTTGTTTAGTCTTATTCTTGGCCACCCCTGGGAGGCCTTTCCCCACCTCCTTCTAGGACATTCCTCTAGCACCCAAGCACCAACATCGGCTACCTCCCTCATTGCTGCGTGGGCCTTCTTCTCCCACCTGCTTCCTTGTGGAGCGTCTTCCAGGGCCTTCCCACGTGCTGTCTGCCAGGGAGGAGTTGGAGCCTCCTCCAGCATGCCAGCCTCTCAGCCTCTGCAGAGGAGAACCCCCTGAATCCTCATGACTGTAAACAGAAGCACCTTCTGTCCAGGTCCTTGACAAGGAGGAAACTAAGGGGCACACAAGCTTATGGACCCCCATACAAGACCACATTTTTAGGCAATGAAAAGCAGGATATTTAAACTCCATTCGCCCTGACCACCAGCTCTCCCATCGTGGTCTCCCTAAAAAACTTGCTGACTCCAGGCCAAGGCCTCGCCCTCAGTGTGGCTGAGTGCTTGGTGGAGACCACCAGCTGGCCACATCTGACAGAAGTGAGTCACAGGCAAACCCCGTGGTCTAGTTGGCAGGGCCCTGGGGGAATCGACCAGCACGTGCCAGTAAGCCCAACAGGATATGACGAGACAGCAGAAGGTCTGCGCCTGGCCACTACCTGCCCAGGCTGTTCCCTGAGCAGTGCAGGACTCTGGGAGGGATGGCACTCCTGGGCTGTGGGTGGGGGTGAGATCATGTATTTGCATTATAAAGGGCCTCTGTGCTGAAGGGAAGGCTGGAGCTGGGCTTACTGCCTTGCGGGAAGCTTCTAGGCCTTCAGAGAGAGACCTGATCTCCATGGAAATTAGTTTGTCAAGAGAAAGGAGCTATTTTAAGGACCCGAGGAGCCGAGAACCTGTAGGCTGGGGTTAGGGAAGGTAGCTGTGGGAGAGAGCTTTTCTGAATGACTCACTAATTTCCTTCCTATGGGGTGGAAGAACTGGCACCGAAAAAGACCAAAACCAGGAAGGAGGAGCAGCTGGGCAGGGCTGGCCCCAGACCCAGTGGTCACCGCACTGGGGTGGCGATGCTGGGGTCTGGTCACTGTTGGAGAGCGCCCGTCGTAACAACACCTTCTGTTGGCATAGAATCTGCAGGCTTCCGCCAGCTCTCATAGAATCATACAAAGAAGGAAATATTGGCTTAAAAAAAGAGTGATGGGAGCAGCTTTGCAAAGTCAGGGGGCAGTGGGCTTCCTCCTAAGGGCTCAGGGACACTTGGGTGAGGAAAGCTTGTCAATGAATCCGCCTTCTCGGTCAGGAGCTTGGTGAACAGCTGGCGTGGAGCAGAGGTGAAGACTAGGTGATAAAGACGCAGGGATTTCTGGGCTCCCACTCATCCTGCTGTAGGTGGGAGAAGCGGGTGTTAGGGAGACCTCAGATCAGAGCAGAGCAGAAAGGAAAGCTATCTGGCTAGAGGGGCCCCCAAGAGATGGGCCAACCACCAGAAGAAAGGTGGGCAGGGGATCAGGGGTCTGGGCTGAGGCATCAGTTGAAGGGCCAGGATGAAAAATCTTGAATGTCGCGATGTCTCTGCTTTGGCCTGGAGGTGGGCCTGCTCCCGTCAATGGACAGCCAAGACCCAGTGGGTGCTCACACGGCCGGTGTGGGAGTCGGGAGAGGCACTTGGGGTCCCCTGTTTGTGCGGGTGACTAGAACTCAGAGCAAAGAGTGATGGGAAGTCTAAGGTGCACCCCCTGCTGCTGCTCTACTTGCTTCTCCTGGGTACCTTCAGAAATGGTGGGGAGGGGAGGCCTGGAGTCCACTCTGGGTGGGCATGGGAGCTCCCCTTTTTGCTCTCCCTGCATGTGAGCAGCTCCAGGCACCTTGCAGAGCATCAGCCCGCCCCTGAAACCGTGGGCTCCCAGGTGCCACAGCCATGCCTGTCCTGGTCCTGGGTGGTGGGTGATGGGTGTCGGGGCCATTGGCCTAAAGCTGGTGTCTCTATCTGTCCTGCTACCCTAGCCCTTGGCCCATCAAGCCAGAAAGCTGCTGCTGGAGGACTGGGTTCAGGTTCCATGTGGGGACCAGACTGCGGGTCGGCAGTGTCAGGGGATTCCAGACGAGGGGGGTGAGCAGCCATCATTGCAGCTGCCCTTCAAACCCGGCCTCGTCAGCCTGCACGGCTTGCCGACAGGCAGGGGTTTGCTCTGGGGCCTCCAGCTCTGCTGGGGTCCAGCCTGGCCAGCGGGTAGCACAAGTGGTGGAGAGCAGTGTAGGCTTAAGCACCCTGGAAGCAGACCTCCGGGTTAGCAACTGCTCCCTGACCCCTGCAGTCCCGGGGCCCCTGCAGGTGGGCAGTTGGAGGCCCTTGACTTGGGCATTTTGGAGCATGTTTAGTGACTCTGGGACTAGCAACAGACACTTAAAGCCAGGTGCAACTTGGGGCAGTGGTGGTGGATGATGCCGGCGGGTTGATGGGGTGATGCTGGTGACGACTGGGCCCCACAAGGAGTGGCGTTGATGGGCCACGCCCAACTCCAAACTAGTTCACTGAGTCCCCTCTGGCCAGAGCGATGACCTCTCCTCACCACTCCTCTCCCCAGTGGCTGCTCTGCGCCCCGACGGCCTAGAGACCTGTCTGGTTCTAGATGTCAGGAAAAGACACCAGGCAGCGCAGCTCAGTGAGAAAGACATGGTTTATTGGTCATGCAGACGGACAAGTGGGGAAGTAAGGTTCGTACCTATTCACCTGCACACACATATTTGGTTCAAATTCCTTTCTAAATTGCCATGTCAAAAAGCCACGTATGAATAAAGATATGACTAATCTACTCTCCTAGCAACCAAGGAAGCAGGGTGGGCGCCCTGGAGGCAGCACTGTCCTAGGGCCTTTTGGTAGAAGTTCATCCTGCCTGGCGGCCAGTCTGGACCACAAAAGCAACAGCCAAGACTTGTGTTAGCATGAGGAGACCGTTGCTGGGGCTCGCGTGACACATGGCCTGAAGGTGGAGGCCCACCTTGAGAAAGGTGCAAGGGTGTGGCACAGGCCGGGGCTCTAGCTGGGTTGACGCGGATCTCTTCGCTGCTGGTGAGGTGTCTTCTCCATCCAACTGAACAATCTGGAGGAGCCAGAGGGGCCCCTGCTCTGTGTCAGTCCTGCTGGAACCTCCGGAGCATTGGCTAAAGCACTTGGCATCTCTGACATTCGACAGAGTCGGGTTGTTCTGTGAACCATTCACCTTCTGCTCCCGAGAGGCCCAGCCCATCTCACTCCGGGGCTGACCTTAATTAATGCTTTGCCCAAACCGCTCAGGACATAGAATTGAACTGGGGTCTGGGGACGTGGTTTTGGTTGACTGAAGAAGATTCAAGCCTCCATTGTTCCTTTGAGCACTCAGCACGGTGGCTAGCACATGATCAGGGCGCCACACATGTAGCCATTATTATTATTAATAGTATTATTATTTATGTTGCTCCACCCCCAATCGGTGCTTTAGTTGCCTTCTTCAAAACGCAACCAGAACAGGCTCTTGGGTCCCGAGTACCAAGATCAAGCTGGGGCTCAGGTATGTGGCTTCTCTGTGGACCATCTGGTCCCTGTGCCTTCCAGCCTCAGCACTGGGTTCTGAGCTCCCGAGCCACCGAAGCCGGGTGCTCTACTGGAAAACATGAAGCTCTGCACAGGCAGCTGGGGAGGAGGAGGCCACGGGGGGCCCGGGAGAGGGTCTGTGCGTCCAGCTGCTCCTCTGGGCTCCCGTCTCTCTGGCAGCTCTCCAGGGCTTCACTGTGGGAGAACAGGAGATGGTCAGGGCTGGGCTGCATTCTCCCCGGGACTGACTTAACTAAAGGTCCCCGTGTCCTGGCACCTGCAGGTGAAGTGAGATTTCCTTTAACATGCCCCTGAAAAGAGCCATCACCCAGCCGTTACTTTATTACACATGTTCCATCACACATGCATGTTATATGTGTACGTTGTAAAGTCTCTGACTATGGAATATAATGCATACTGTAAGTGTGTCATTTATATGCATACATTATAACCGAAGAAATAATAAAACTGAATCTTCCTTGTAAGCCTGAGCGGCAGGTAGTCTCTATAGCCCCCTTTTCCAGATGAGTAAACTGAGGCTCAAGGCACAGAACCAGGTAGTTGGAGACGCGGGGTTCAAACCCAGGACAAGCCTGGCTCCAGGTCTGTTCTTAACCACTGTTCGTCTTTACCAAAAAATAAAACATTCCATTGTATAGGCCGGACGGGGCCATTAGTTGGAAGGCTCTAACACGCAGGGGCTCTTTGGAGGGCCAAAAGGAAGGACAATGAGCTGCAGGGGAGCTGGTGTTTCCGGAGCCTTCGCCCCTGGTCTGGCACGGGGGTCCTGCGCCTCCTTTCAACCTTTCATGGCAGGAGGGGTTTGGGGTCCCACCCGCCTGCGTGCAAATCCTGCCTCCTCCGCCTTCCTCCTGGGGTGGCTCGGGCTCGCGTTCCCAGAACCCACGCGCGGGGGGCGCGTCCACCCGGGCACGCGGCCCTGTGCGCGCCTGGCCAGGCCGGCCGGACCCCGGGGCACGGCCGTGCAGAGGCCGCGCTGCCCGAGCCCCCGCCCGCGCCCCCGGCGGGCCGCCCCCGCGCCCCCCGCGCGCACCTGCGTGGCGGCCCTGCCGAGCGGCGCGTCGTCCGGCCGGTGCTTGCCGTGGTGCGGGAGCTCGCTGTGGTCGCGGTAGTCGCGGCCCTTGGCGTGCTGCAGGTGCAGCACCGCGGGGCTCTTCACCGGCAGCGGCGGCCGCAGCAGCGCGGGGGCGGCCGGGCCCGGCTGGCTCAGTTCGGACCGGGAGGGCTTGACGGGCCGCTTGGTGGGCACCGGCACCGGCACCGGGCCCGGCGCGCCGGGCGGGGCCTTGGGCTTCCCCGCGCCCTTGTCGCCGCCCGCGGGGCCCGCGGCGGGGCCGGCGGCCGAGGACGAGCAGGTGAAGGAGCGCAGCCGCGGCGCGGGGCTCAGGAAGGCGGCCCCCGGCTTGGCGCCCGCCTTGCCGCCCTCGGCCTCGGGGGGCTTGGGCAGCAGGACGCTGGGGGACAAGGCTCCCGGGTCCGGGCAGGGCAGGGGCTCCTTCCGCGGCATTTTGGGGGACTCCTGTTCCTTCCGGGGAGCCAGCTTGGGGAAAGAACTCACGGACCCATACAGAGGGTTCTCGAACATCTCGGGCTTGGTCAGGTCCGGGTCCGCGGGCGGCGAGGCCTCGGCGGGGTTCTTCCCCACGTCCCCGGGCCTGGAGCTGGAAGAAGGGGCCGCAGGGAAGAGACACGTGAGGGCCCCCCTCCGCGGGATGGGGCTTTTTAATTCTTTTTAAAGATGTGTCTTGAAGATTTTATTTATTTTTGCATAGAAGAGCTGGGGTGCAGGCCAGAGGTGTGGGGGTGAGAGGAGTGACCAGAGACAGAGTGGGGAGCAGAACAGGAGGATCCACTGAAATCCACTGCTGAGGGGAGCAGCGGGCAGACAGGAGAGGTCTGCGCGCCATGTGGGTAGCTCCCTGGCAGGATGGAGCTCAGGCCATTGCAGCGATAGCCTGAGACTTACCCCCGAGGCCCCAGGGAGGCCCCAGGATGGGGTTTTCTTTTGCAGTGATAAAAGTGTCTTGGAACCAGCCAGGATGGCAACTGCACCCCACAGTGATCACCACCCCGTGGCTCCTTGTCAATGGCTGGTCCAGGCCGTGTGACCCTCACCTCGTGAAATATAAAATAGAGCAGAGAGTGCGCGCTGCTCATGTGTCACCTCCCAGGCAACCTCCATTCTTGCCTGGAACTTCTCCCGCCATTAACTGTACACACCCGCTCACTGGCGTATGCTGGTCAGCGTGTGCTGGAGGGAAGCGAGGGCCTCCGGGGCCCAGAATCAAGCCCCTTCTGTCCTCATCAGAGCTGCCCTCCAGGGCTCCTCCCCATCACTGCTGCTTCTGGGCTTCCTCCCCAAGTCCCGCAGGCTCCCTGCCCTCTCTAGCAAATTCTGCTCTGCCCTCTGGGAGCGGAAGCTTTGTAGGCAGTGACCTCCCGAGGGCCCACGGGTGCTTCCTCGAGGGCTCCAGCTCCAGGAACCCCCATTAAATAGGCACGTGGGAGCCCCCTGTGTGACACCACTTCAGGCACAGGAGGTGGCCATGAACCAAATTCTGTGCTCAGGGACACATGTTCCTGATTTATGTGCTTCCTGAGCACATAAAGTCCTCTCCCTGGGGGTCTCCTGGAGGGTGGCATCCCCCATGTCCCAACACCAAGGGGGAAGGGAAAACAGCTGTGATGCGGAAAATCAGAGGGAACCTGGAGATGAACACAGGGGGGTCAGGCAGGAGCGAGAAAACAGGGCGGCTGGACTGTCGGGCAGAGGAGCTCATGCCTAGCCCCAGGTGGGCCGCGCTGCTGCTGCTGCCTTTTGTGACTTGTCACAGCCCACTGAGGTGGTTTCCTGCTGAGCAAATTATGAGAACCAGGAACAGGAACACATTTTATTTTCTGTCCAACAGCTTCATCTCCCAGGGGAGTGTTCTAGTTTTTTGCTTTCTGCAAAAAAGGGAAGCTGTGGGGCAGAAAGTGGGGTCCCGGGGCCCACTGGGCTCTCACTGATGGTGTGTGTGCGCCAAGACGCTGCTCCCAAGATGCCCATGGGCAGGCTCAGGGCCGAGTGGGCATCGCCCAGATGGGCTCCGGGGGTGTGGGGTGGGCTGGCCTCAGTGACGTGCCAAGAGGCTTGACTGTACACTTGGGATTTTTTTGCTCATGACTTTTTGGAGAGACTGGAAATAGTTGCATAACCAGAGATGTGGGTGATGGCAACACCCCCTTTTTCCCGTCTTTGCCCAGGCTGAGCCGCGGTTGGGAGCAGCAGAGGGCTATAGGCAGGTATGGGGGCAGCTGGTTTCTTGCCTCTAGTCACCTTCTGGGTGAGAAGTGAGCGCAGAAGCCCCCCAGGTTGCCTTCTCGGGGAAGCAGAGGGAAGCATTGCTCACTGGTTCCAGCCTGTCTTCAAGGCCTCCCGCACAAGATACCTTTACTCTGAGAACCTAAAAGCATTCCACTTAAAGGAGTAGCTAATCTCCTTGTTTTCTGGGGTGATCTGCAGTCCCTTTCCCCGGGGTCCATCTGCCACTCCTGTGATTTGGGCCAACGGGCGCCTCAGCACCCACCGCACGGCAGCTGCTGTCCTCATTTTGCCAGGGGGGGAGGGGAGATGGTTTCTCCTTCCCTTGTTTCTGACAAATGACCACAGCCAAGAAATTTTATCAATAAATTGTGAAAACTGGAGGCAGGCAGGCTGAGGGCAGCTGGGGCAGTTTATTTACCTCTGTCCTGCCCATCCCAGCCTCCCTTCCTCTCCTCTAGTTGTTTTTTAAAAGAGAAAGAGTTTAAGGAAGAAAAGTATGAACTGGCCCTCAACCCCCAGGAAACCCCAGCCAGCCAGGTGTGGAAGTCGAGGCATGGTGGGAGGTGAGAGAGGTGGTTGCTGGGGCTCCCTGCCCTGGCTCCTAATAAACGTGCGTCAGAAAACACCAGGCAGGCTTGAAAGGCCCATGGCAGGCCCCCAAAGCCCTTGCAAATAGCCACAAGGGAAGCGACACTAACGGTGCTTTGTAGATCTTCACTGTTACCTGGAACCTGCACTTTTCATTTCTGCCTGTCACCCTGGGGTCCAGGAGCTCGTAGGGCCCCTCCCCTGCATTCCCACGAGGTGCCCGCAGATGGGATTGCTTGGTGCCAACACGGGAGAGACGAGGCAGTGCCCTGGCTGCCCACTGTGTCCTGACACGTGCCACCTGGACCAGCTCGAGACACAGCTCTGCTTTTTCCAACCCTTCCAGAAGTTTCCTGGCCAACTCCTTCCTCTGCAGGCTAGTTCTCTCCCTTTAGTTGACTCCCTGCCCCAGCCACTGCCTTTCCTGACCACCCTCAATAGTAAGTGCTTCCCCATGGGAACAAGAACCTTCTTCATGGTAAGAAGAGGGAGCTGGCGGGTGGGAGGCCTTTGCGGAACTCCACCCCTGCTCCTTGGGCCCTCCGGGGAATGGGGGACCGCCAGATGGTTCAGTGGTTATAGAAATGCATTTTTCAAGAACTGCAGATTTTATAGGAAGATTTTTGTGTTTGTTTTCTGCAGTATCTTCAAAATTTTGTATTCTGTGTAAAAAAATCTTTCAAGTGTATACCAATAGGGTCAGAACTAGAGTTCCACAAGCAGTCCTTAAGTGCCTACTGTGCTCCCAGCCCAGAGGGTGGGCCCCAGAGCCCAGCAGCGGACACACCCCTGCCCTGCGGCAGCTTCCGTACTAGGGCCAGATTCTGGAGGTGAAAACCCAGGGCAGGGACTGCTCACCTTGATTCCTGTGTCCTGGGGCCGGGGCCCCGGGATGAGGACGACAGCTTCTTCGGTGAGACGGGCGCTTGGGAGGGAGGGGTTGGAGGGGTCTCTCCCCTTCCTGGGCCTAGGGAGTTGTCCTTGGGCGGCTGGTCGTAGCTCCAGGCTGTGGGCTGAAGGTCAGGGGACAGGACCTGCTTCAGGTGCCCGAGGGGCCCCATCCCCATGTAGTTGGGGTTGATGATTTCAGTGAGGGCGGAGCCACCACACCTGCGGGGAGACACACAGTCAGACCTCAGGGCTCCATTCCCTTCCCCAGGTCAGCAGAGGCCTCAAGACAGTGTCCTCTGATGTCCCTCAGGTTCTGGTTGCTTTTGGGACATCCATCCATCCATCCCTCCCTCCCTTTAACAGTTATTGAGTGTCTAGTTAGCAGCAGATGCTGGGGCAGGAGGAGGGAACATGGCTGTGAACGAGAACAAGGTGTGCCCCATGAGCCCTAGCTGAGGAGAGACACAGAACAAAACAAGCCCAGTGGTTGGGAGACAGTGTTTACGCCATGCTGGGACTAAGAGTAACAAAAGAGGCAGAGAAAGTGAGCCCAGGCTGGGATCAAGTGGGCAGACAAGGGGGGAGACCGCGTTAAGAGTAAGTGCAAAGGCCCTGAGGTCAGAGGAGCTTGACCTGTTCTGAAGGCCGGTGGGCCAGCAGGGAGAGGGGCTGAGTGCGAGTTCTATCTGGGACAAGGCAGCTGGCATGGTTGTGAGGCATAGGAATGGGGACACTTGTAAAGATGAGTGTGGGGGTCACAGAGGCCAAGGGGAGAGGCAAGGCCCCCATGTTTACAGATGCCAACTTAGCAGAGACTTGGGGAGGCAGGACTTCCACATTGACCTACCACTGTCCAGGTTTGTGACCTTAAAGTCCTCTGTGCCTCAGTTTCCCTGTCTACCACATGAGGATAATACTTGCCTCTCTAGGCTGCTGTGAGAGATTCTGGAACCAGGCAGACACTGGAGAGTGAGAAGCATTCGTTGATGGGATGGCATTGGATGAAAGAGACTGCCCAGGGCTGGGCCTTCAGAAGTTGGAAGTGGACCAGGGGATGGAGTTGGGGTGGGGGTGGGGAGAGGCTGGAGGACAGGCAGCGTGGGCCGATCCTGTCCTCCTGAAGGGGGTGCACGGGGCTTTGGCAAATTGGCACGGCTTTGCCCCTCCATAAGCTGGCAGGGAGGCCGCGCCAACCCTGGCTGGCTTGATTCTGGAACTTGGGACCACACCAGTAGGCAGAGCTGCCCCCGTTGCTCCCTAGCCTTAGAGACGTCTATGTCCAGATCATTCCCATGCGGCCTCTGCCAAGAACAGCCCGCCTGCCTTTCCCCCTTAGTAACGGAATGGGGTCGTCAACCCCCAGCCTCGATTGCTGATGTCCCCAGACCCACAGGAGACACGACAACAGTCCCATCTCTGCAGCTGCGCCCTCCTCTGGGCATGTTCTCCCCGGCTGGGGGTGCCCAAGTCAGGGACTGCACCCCATCAGGTTCTCCAACCCGACAAGCCATAGTAGGCAAACAAGCTCACAGACTGGAGCCAAACCCCACAGCAGAGGAGGCTCCGCTCATCACAGCCACACTGGCCTCCATGTTTGGGCAGAGCCTGGGGGCAGAAGCAGGCCTCGCCTCCCCTGGGTCTGCCAGGCCAGCCTGTGGGCCCCCCCACTCCCCTTACCTGTTGGCAGGTTCCCAATGCTTCATGGGGTCGTGGCCGGTGAAGCTCTTCAGAGACTTGGGTCCACTGGACTCGTCCCGCTCGGTCTTCACAAAGTCTGGTAGAAAAGGGCCAGGAAAGAGCCAGTGAGGCCCCAGCACCCAGGTAGACAGGCCAGGATGGCAGGGGCTTCCACGTGCTCCCCGAGGCTGGATGGTGAGTACCGCCGCCTGCGGTATGGTGAAGCAGGATTCTGAGGCTTCACACGGGGCCCATGGTTGACTGGTTATGTCTGCCCTGGCCCCAGAGGAAGGAGACCTGGGTATGGGGCCCAACTGGTGTGTCATGGGACACTCCCAACATGGAGTTGCCACAAGGACAAATTAGGCGATTATTTCTTGACAATTAGAATAAAATCTAACAAGGGGCTATGCAGGAGTGTGCAGTACCCAAAGTAAACCCATTCGTGGGCTAAATGGGGAACCCCATTTCTGCTCCTGGCTAGTGGTGGCAGAGGAGCTGAATACCCTTTACCCCAACCCACTGTCCTGCTAGAGAAAGGAGCCCCCGCAGGCCAGAAGGGGGAGCCTTGAGTGTGGAGGGCAGCAGCCTTGGAGGCCCAGAGCCTGCCCTGGAATGGGGTGCCAGACACCCATATAAAGCGAGTCTCACTCTCTCCTCATGTGAGAGGCAGGGCCCCCATGTTTACAGAGTCCTACTTAGCAGAGACTTGGGGAGGTGGGACTTCTGCCTTGAACTACCCACTTTCCAGGTTTTTGACCTTCAGTCCTCTGTGCCTCAGTTTCCCTGTCTACCGCACAAGGATAATACCTGCCTCACCAGGCTGCTGTGAGTGAGAAATGAGGTGACAGTTATAAGATGATCACTTCATACAACATCAAGCAGAAAGTTAAAGGCAACTCAAGCCAATTTTGGGCTTTGTTATTTGAGTGCTTTTGAATGGGAATGGAAGAGAAGAGGGGAAAAAATTCACCTGTTGCTATATGAAAGGGAGAAATACCTGATTAACAAATTCTGAAGTTTTGTGCCTCTCAAGCTTTTTCATATTCAAGCAGAGGGATTGTTAACATGATGGATACGATTAAGAAATCTACATGCTAATTTCTAAGTTTCTAAATGACGAATGATGGGTGGAATTCAGAGAAAAGAACACATTTGAGTGTAGACACACCCGCGTGCCCCCTTTGATGTTAGGGCCTCTGGGCTGCACTTCAGTCTCCCATGATGGAGGAGTGACAGGTTGCATCTAGCCGAGGAGGCTCTGCAAGTGGGGAGTGGCAGGGGCTGGTTCCCCAGGGGGAAGGCCCCGGAGTCACTTCCACGCGGACTCCTCCCAGTCAAAGTAAGCAAGAGGCTTTCACGGGACCGGGACTGGAAGATTTGAGTTCATGTTCACAGAGGTGCTGGGACTCTGCTGGGAAGAGAATCCACTCTGCTATTTTGGGGGTGTAGGGGTTGGGAGGGAAAGCCCAAGAACTGTGCCTGGGGCAGGACAGCCCTTGGGTGTTCACACATGAGAGCTATTTGGCAGGTGCAGAGGGGGGTGGGCACCACGAGGCAGGACGAGGGTGGGCTTGAAGAAAACAGCCATCACAGGCCTCAGTCTCCTCTCCCCGCTGCCTGGGGGCCACTTAGCATTGGCAGGATTATTGGGGAACTCAATTTGGGTGGAGGTGGCAACAGGGAGGCATAGGCCTAAGGGGCTGGTATCAGCTGAGAGAAGAGGACCTGGAAAATGTGCAAACTTTTATCTTTAAAGATGAGGGGTGTCTGGGGTCAGGAAGGGGTTGGCGGTTCTTACGCCAGAGTGTCTCTCGGATCTCGTCGGCAGAGAGCATATTCGACGGCTTTGTTGGGAGCAACCTTGGTCCTGTGCCTAAGCTGGCAGGGCCGAGGAAGGCGCCGGGGCACATGCCACTTACCATAGAGCTTCTCTCTCATCTTGCCTTCGGAGGTCTGCAGCTTGATCTCCCCACGGAAGTGGCCGGTCATCTCGCCATGGTGGGTGAGAGGTGTGTAGATGGGGAGCTGAGTTTCCGTGGCTTCTAACCGCAGAGCAATGCAGCCCTCGCCTGGGGAAGGGGGCGAGGTCACATGACGACCCCACCGTCATGTCCCAGGAGAAACCTCACACACCCAGCCCAGAGCTCCAGACGCAAAGTTGCTCAAAGACGATCCCCGAGACGGCGATCGAGGCGGGTATTATGGAGAAAGCCTGTCGAGTGATGGAACCGCCATTTGGGGGGAACACTTCCAACATTACAGCAAAATGCAAAAAAAAATCATAGAAAATCCAGCAGAAAACTAGAAGTCAATACTCATCTGACTACCAGAGGGAACAGTCATTTCCCGAGGTTTGAAGCAACGAAAGAAATGACAAAACAAGACTGATAGAGTCTGCAGAAGTTTAAAACTTCTGCACATGGCGAGAAAACAAAACTGAAAATGAAAAGGGGCGGGCGGGCGGGGGATGAGCAGCCAGCTTCACAGAGGAGCTTTCATCTGCACTCCTCGGGAACTCCTCAAAATCGCATCCCCAGCAGATAAATGGGTAGCAACCCCAGTACACTAGCGGAACTGTGGCTGGTTCATTTCAATAAAGACAAACTGGTTCAGTTTCCCGAGTCATCAAAAACGCCAACGAAGGGAACACGAAGGTACTTTTTCACAGACAGCAAATTAGCACAAAATCAAGGGAGGGAAAAGAAGACCCAGCCCCAGCCTGGCTAGTCTTCAGGGCTGGCCGTCTGATAACAAGTGCTGGCATCACGAATATCCACTCAGCCAACACGTGGCTTATCCTAGCTGATCCAGAAGGAAAATGTCGCTGAAGAAGAATAAAAGGTGCCCGCCGAGAGACCCATCTCAGATTGTTGACAACATAGTCAAAATACCTGGCTGAGCCTCAAACATAAGAACATGGAGTACTGTAAATGACAGGTCATTTGTGGAATATTATGAAGCCACTAAAAAGCAACAGCTGTGAAGGGCAGCCACGGAGGAGGATCATGGAAAATGTGTATGATTTAAAGGCACGACGCCCAGTGGTAGCTCCGTGATGATAATCTGGAATCTGGGTGTGCCCAGGCATGAGATGCAAGCGTGAAGCCAGACAGCGAGTGCTGTAGCTGAGACAGGCTGTCGGCTACTTTTTCTGTTATTACCATGATGTGTAATAATAACATGGTATCTGCAGTCTGCGGGTGTGAATCTCCAGAGGAGACACAGGAGTAGAGTTGTTTCCGGAACAAGACAACAGCACCCGCAGGCCCGTGTTCCCATTCCTTCCACCAAACCTAGGAACTCCCAGCCCTTTCTCTTAGGAGACTCTGACCCTGACTGGCAGACCCTCGGGCTCTGCCCAGCCTGCCCTGGCTCGGGGACCGTGGATTCTGGAGCCCGGCTGCCTGGGTGCAAGTCGAGTGGTAAGTAGCTTGTCAAGGACACTCGGTGGCTTTGTGACTTTGGACAAGTCACACTAGTGCTCCCTCTGCAGTGAGGTGGTGACAGAGCTGACAGCCCGTGGCAGCGCCTGCGCACGGCAACCCAGACACGGCGTCACCCTCGGTGTCTATAGCCTCTTTCTGCGTCCTGGCTTCCGGCGATCAGCACCAAAGCATGTTCCAATCCCTTCGGCTGCAGTCTCCCTGCCTGCCTCCAGGGCCATCTGACTCCCTCGTGTTCCCACAACCAATGTCGATACCTCTCAATTTTCTCCTCTCTGTTTCATGCCGTTCCCCTCCATTCTGGCTCCCTGGCCCTCGTCTTGGGCACTGCCACCACACCTTGCTAAGAGGCAAATCTGCACAGGTACCGTCTTGCCTGACTTTTCAGTGGCTCCTGCTGCTCATTTGCCTCGGCCTGGTTTGCACGGAGCTGCTGGGTCTCGCTCTGGCCTCCAGTTTCCCTCTGGCTCCTGCCCCTCTCACCCTATGTTTCAGCCACACCGAAAGTGCCAGGGGCACACCAGCCTTGGGCTCAAGCCAGGGACAGGCTGGGCACTGAGCAAAGCAGGGCAGGCCTAGGTTCAAATCAGGACTCAGCCAGTTAGTGCCTGTGTGACCTGGGCGTCACTTCACCTCTGAGCACCCCACTTAGTACGTGGGAGGACAGTCCCTCCTCCACCAGGCCTTATCAGAGTAAATCAAACACCTGTGAGCACATGGAGGGGACCACAGAGGAAAAAGCTCAGGAAATGGAGGTGCGGTATCTGCTGGTGGGCTCCCAGGAGGGGTGAGCTACCCCTTCCTGGGGCGTGGGGTAGGGAGTAGTCATTGGGTTTCTCCAGGAGAGGCCGCCCCCACCCTCACATTGGAGCCCTCCAGCCAGCAGCACAGGGGTGCCCGCAGACCTTGTCCCGGGCCCTTACCGTAGGACTCATCGCTGTCAGAGGACTTAATGCTAATCAGGATGTGCTGGTCCAGCAGGTACTCAGGGTCAGAGATGATGGGCTTCAGCTGCAGAGGAACAGGCTGGGTGAGGCTGGTGGGGGCAGTGGGTGAGCGTTGCCAGCCCAGAGGTGGAAGCACTCTGGACAACAGTAGCTGTTCTTACTGAACAAATTCCGCTTTCCATGCCCAAGTAAGCAGGAAGGGACCCGTATGAACATCCTATTCACCCAAAGGGGTGTAGGCTTCCTTTCTTGCCCCCTCCGCACTGCAGCCGGGCCCAGGGAGAGACCCTGACTCTTAATTCGTCCATCTCCATTGCTTCTTTCCTCCTTTGTAAACCCCAGTGTCGTAGGGAGAGGGGCAAGGCAGACAGGCAGGTGGCTGTGGGACTGGGACCCAGGTCTGAGGCACCCACTTGTGCCAGGCTCCCCAGATGGGGCCTTTCTCCTTGGCCGCCTCCCAGGGCCAGCAGCAGACAGTGGCACCTGTGGCCCCTGGGTAGGAGGCGGCCAGTGTCCATCTGGGTAGGAGGCAGCCTGGGGGCCACTAGTGGTACAGTTTGGGGAATGACCCCACAGACCCTGCATTGGGCCATCTGACTCCTGTGGGCGTGCTGATGGCAGGTGGGTGAATCCAGCCTCCTGGGGTAGGGCTGTGTCGGTGCAAGCACAGGAGAGGCTGCGTGTCCTGGTGCCCACACAACATAGGGGGCACATGTGGCACCTGCTGTCCCTCCCCACTCCACCTCCACCCTGCCACAGACACCGAGACCCCTTGTGCCAGCCTCTGGGTGCAGTTGGGGGCTCCAGTCACCTTTGGAAGGGTTTCTCCAAACTTCACCAACAACTCTCCTTCGGCTCCTTCTTCGTTTTCTCCTTCCTGACTCTTGACAAAACCTGTCGGGGGGCAAGAGGGCTGAGTTTTAGAAAACAGAGCAAGAAACCAGACAGACTGTCAGGGACACCCCCACCCACCCCCACAGGGAAGGTAGTCTCCCCGTTCTGTCTACAGGGGCCTCAGCATTGTTTAGGGGTGTGGGGGATTCTGTTTTGGTGCAGGGATGGTCATTTGCCAACACGGTCTAATTATTTCTATGAAAATCCGAGCATGTCCCCTTCTTTTTGGCTCCTCTTTGCCACAAACCAGGCAACAAAGAAATCATCACATCACATCGCAGGCGAAGAGATCAGGAGAGATGACAGGCGTCCCACGCCACTCAAGATAGCAGCCTTTTGAAATGCTAATTTAAGCTTCCTAATATGCTGTTTCCATAGAAATGTATGCAAATGTCTCCATAGTTTATTAAAAACACCCGCACAAAATCCTCTTCCCTTTTGGAAGGGCTTTGCCCCTGCCGCAGGGCTGGGATGCAGAGACGTGGGGGAGAAGGTCAGTGGTCACCAGGTCCCAGCCCGCGGAGGTGGGGGGGCACTGCAGGAGGGGGGCACTCACTGTCTCCCCAGTTTCTGGAAGCATCTCCCCTGTCATAAGATGGGCGGAGCTGATCCTACCCCCTCACCACTCTCCAGACCGGCTCAGCGGAGCCAGCTGGAGCCACACAGATCTCGCGGCCAGGCAGCAGCTTTAGACAATAAGCCCAGAATGTCGCCAGAAAGGGTGTTTCCTAAACACGGGAGTGCTAACTGCTGCTGCGGGCCGGCGCCAGCATGCTCAAAAACGCTCCAGACCACCTGAGAGATGCCCGCGTGAGGTGGTTGGGGGGCAGACAGAGGACCCCAAGAAATGCTAGGGGGTTACCAGCAGCTGCTTGGGCCCTGGTGCCAGCCTGGGGGAGTCATCAACTGGCGACCCTCGCTGTGGGCCAAGGGCCAATGTCCTGGGGCTGAAATAACAGCACCGCAGGCCCTGAGGGCCCCCCTCACACATTATCTGCGTGTCCCCTGGTACCCTTGACTTGTGACACCACTTCTCTGACCCCTGTTGTCACTCATCCATGAGTCCGTCCCGGGGAGGAGAAATGAAGCAAAGCAACCCCAGCGAAAAGACACTGGTGAGAAAGAGGGGGGCCTGCCCACCCTCCCCGCGCCCTGCAGGGCCCACGCACTCTCCAAGCAGCTCGAGTGGAATTCCAGGTAGAATTTGGTCTGGGACTTGGTCTTGAGCGTGGCGTAGCACTGGAGAAACTCGATCTGCCCTTGACTGTCCGCAGCCCCGGGCCCTGGAACAGAGAACAGAGACTCGTGTCTGCCACGCGCAGGAGGCAGAGCTGAGCCCTCTGGGGGCCGGGACAGGGGGGGGGGGCAGGAGGAAGGAGAGGTTTGCGGAATGCCCCACCGGAGCGCCCCTGAGATCTTCCCAAGTCCCAGCCTGGGAAGGGGAACAGAGCAGGAAGAGAAGAGTTCGGGGTCCAGAGACGCACCCTCAGCGTGCCTGCCCCCGCTGCCGCGGTCTCCCCACGGGCTCTGTGACCGTGATGCCGGGCACGACGGGACGGCTCGGCCACTGGACACGCAGATCCACTCTGTGCGAGTCGGGTGGGGCGGGTGCCGGCGCTCACCAGGGGAGCACCCGTGGCCTCAGCGGGCCGGCTGCTATCGTCAGTGACTCACGCCGGCTCTGAACTGCGTCTGTCTGTCCTTCCGTGGAAATTCTGCGCCACCGAGCTCTGCCCCCGAGCCTGCCTTTCTCTTTCTTTTCCCCGCTTTATTGAAGAATAATTGACAAATGTAATGGTCTATATTTAAAATGCACAACACGCCAACTTGCTATGTATAGACCTTGTGAAATGATTGCCAGGATCAAGGAAATTCCCACGCCCGGCACCTCACAGGTAGCTCTTCGCGTGGCGAGGGGCTGAGGTCTGCTCTCAGCGATTTCGAGGACACAGCACTGCACTGCGCCGCGCACTCCCTTGCCGTGTGTGGGTCCTCAGAGCTTACTCATCATGTCATTGTGGTTTGTGCCCTTGACCTTATCTCCCCACCTCCCTGTTCTTCTGTTTCTATGAAGTCAGCTTTTTTTTTTTTTTTTTAAATTCCACATATAAGTGACACCGTAAGGAGGTGTCTGTCTCCTAAGTATGTGTCTAGCTCTGGCTCATTTCGCTCAGTTTTTCTTTCCTTTTTTAAGGCCCACAGCACCCGGGCCTGGTCTGCTTGGGTAAAGGCCCAACCGACACTGAATCCAGGTGCTGGGTATTTGGGAATGTCCACGGCGGGCTGAGTTCCACTGGGGACAAGCCATGCCTGCGACTCGAGGCCTGCAGCGGGTGCAACAGCCCCCCCACCAGTGCAGAGGGACCCCAGAGAAAGGGAGGAGGGCGGGACTCAGATGGAAGGTCCTAAAAGGCAAAGCGAGTAAGGACGGGAGGGTGAGATGAGGCTTAGGTGGAGGAAGGAGGTCGCGCTGCTGGGCTGTGGACATTAGACCCCCGGATGGAGAAAAGCGGCTCTGGAAGGCAGCCGTCCAGTCTCCCTGGTCCCTCGGGGTAAGGAGGACACGGACATTCCAGCCCCTATCTGGAGCCCCCCACTCAGCCTCCCGTAAATGCGTGTGACACAGAAGAGGTGGGCAGAGGGAATAACACTGCTCCGGGGCCCCCAGGCTGAGAACTAGACATGAGACTGAGGACATCAGCCCCTGCGGGAACAAGGGCCTCCTGGGGGCCAGGGCTGAGCGGGATGCTTTGAAAATTACCTGCAAATCTAAGTATCACTTACTCCAGCGTTTCCCCAAGCTCGGTGATCCACCTCCTACCTTCACGATTTTTATCATCTCTGCCTACCAAGCAGCTGTGCTAATATTAACTCATGTTTTCTTTAAATCCACTCTTTTTAAGCGAAAATAAATATTTAAGTAAGAAGGTATATCACAACACTAATCGGAAACCAGTGTTGCCTGCCTACACGGAAGAGAGGAAATTAAAATATACTGAAATAAATGCATCAGTATCAAAAATTCGCCCATACCCCCCTCAGAATTATCTTTGGTGACAGATGCGTAACTCCTAAGAAAACACTTATTGACCCAATTTTCACCCCGTATTAAAACCAAAGCTTAAAATGCTGACATATTTGCCAAAAAGAGCAAGAAAATGCTCTGAACAGAAGTCGCAATGCGATTTGGACACGAAGAGACCCATCCAGAGGCCATGGGCTTCCCGGGAAGGATGAACCTTCATGGAAGGCAGACAACTGATTGCTGCAATCAGAAGATGAACGCCCCACACCGGCTGGCATGGACAATGGAGGGGTGGACATTGTCCCTGACTTACCGTTCTTGGAGACAAACTGGGAGGTGACCCCTGCCTCAAACGTGGCAAAGACAGGGCTGTGGTCACTGGTCATGATGTCACTGGTGCTGCCTGCAGGGGAGGGAAGGCATTTCTGAGCAGGAAGAAGAGACCCTTTGGTCAAGCCAAGGATGGCAAACCCATGGCAGAAATCAACTTACACCTAGGGATATTTCCAGAAGTTTCACACCTGTCATCCCATTGACTTACAGCCTGCTTAAAAAGCTCAGTGAGGTCTGATGCTGTCTCTTCGTCACTAAAGCATGCCCATACTAGTGTTTCCTAAAGACTTTTGTGTTTTGAAGTAGACAGTGGCTTGTGTACTGTGGAGATTTTTCTGGTCTAAGCCCTTACTTAATGACCAGGAGCCCATAGCCCAGAGTGGGATTAAGGTCCCTGAGCATCAGAGGAGGAGAGGCACCACCCCGACCCCCAATGCCTCGAAGGGTCAGCAGAGGGGGAAGGTGAGGAAGTGTAGACACTGAGTATAGACAACTCCTTGAAGAGTGTGGGGCTTGGGTGAGAAGGGACGGCAGCAGAGCTGTTAGGAAGAGGGAAGAGAGAAGCTCTAGAGCTTCTGAGGTCCAAGTACCTTTGATAATGCTCAGTGGGGCACACGGGCCCGGAAATCAGTGGACATGGAGTCAAGAGGTTCGGGGGAAGCTGAGTTATGAGGCTCCAGAGGGAAGGCTGAGAAGAGGCAGGGGTGAAACTCCAGGACACACCAAGCATTCATGGGGGTAGGAGAAGCCATCAGCACAGGGGACCAAGAAGGCAATAAAAGATCTGCTACCCTTTTCTGCAGAGACGCCAGCAAGAGAGAGAGAGACATCCCAGCTCTCAATCAACCAAAGGACATGGGCAATTCACACACACAAAAACAGAGATGGTTGAGAACATGGGAAAAACGCTCACGTGCTCACAACCATCACAAAACATGACGGATGGCTGAGAGAAAACGGGACGATGAGGTGGATGGAGAATGTCGAGAGAAGGACGTGGGCATGAGACTGGTCAGGGAGCAGGAGGAGGGGATGCAGCAAATCAGATAAAAAAGAAAGCTGGGGAAGAAGGAGGGGACCCCTTCTCTGAGGGAGGCGGTAGGAGGGGCATCAGCACATGTGGACCTGCAGAAAGAAGCGGGTGAGGGTCCCGGGCTGCGGTGGCTGACGCAGGCGAGGAGGGAAAGAAGACTGGAGCGGCCGCGGTGAGAAATGACAGGGTTGACAAGCTGGTTCCCTTTTTATTATTTTCAAAAATAATTTAAACCTATTTATTAACTTTGGGGGCAGGATATGCATGTATGTATGTTTATTGAGGTAAGCGTGGCTTAAAGCACTCAGTTTTAGGGGTACAGGTTCACACATCTACAAATACATGTTATCACACCTTGCCCCCCCACCCAAGTCCTCATAGTCCCCCAACACTGTGCATAGGGACTCCTCCCTGCTTTGATCTCTCTCTGCCCTCCCCCATGTGAATTTCCAATAGTTGATCACTTTTGACTACAAGAATATCTTTCTTATGGTTCCACTTTAAGAGGCTCTTTTCAAAAGAAATAAAACTGGATTTCTTTGGAAATGGCCCCTTAATTCAAACGTTCCCCAAAGCAGGGCTGTGGCTCTTCAGGTCACCTGCTCGGGCTGAGGGAGCGCTCACCATGGGCCGAAGGGCCACTCACTCACCGTAGGACTGGCACACCACGTGCACCAGGGGGTACGACTTCCAGAGGACTCGGTCACACCAGGAGGGCAAGTTGTACTTCATCTGCAAATCAAAGTCACAAACTTTGCAAAATGCCTGCTTTTTTCTCTTGTTTGTCTTTTAAAATATTAGTAAAAGATTAACTCATGGCCTCTCCAATCCTTGAATTTACCTGCTTTTGGCTGTTTATAGAATTTCCTGATAGTCTCCGCAGGTGGCTTCAAACCCTTTTCATTTGCCCCAAGTCCTGACTCCACCCCTCTAGGCCTTCCAGAGACCCCCAGTACAGAGCACCTCTGCAGCCCTCAGGCCCCGCCATGGGGTTTGCCTCCTGGGACTGGGCTCTGGAAGGTGCCAGAACTTTACACTTAGCATCTGTGCCAACGTCTTTCAACCTGAAATGGATTAGTGCTCCTCAGCCCTTGTCATATCTACTTGTGGAAACCTAAGCCATCCTTCAAAATGCCCCTGCTGTGAGGAGCCTGTCCAGGTCCTTCCTGCCCTGAATGCCCATCCCCTGCCTGGCTGCTCCGTGGGGCACTTGGCACCATCATATCCTACCCCTGGGTACAGTCAGCTGTGCCTTTGCCTGGCCTTGTCTTTCCTACTATAAATTTTTGGGGGCAGATGGCTTAGTCCTCTTTGGCCTCCCATCACCTAGGAGAGTGCCAGGCCCATAATAGCTCACCAGTAAATATTTTTTGAAGAACAACGAATAAAAGCTTTACTGCAGTTTTCTCCAGACACTGTTCCTTGGAACATAAGCATTTGCAGAAGATATAAGTTGGTACTCCAGGACTGGGTGAGGCTGGCACACGATGTTCCACCACGCTCATTAACACATAAAAGGCTCTGATAAGTCCTGCAGCAGCAAGCTGCTTAATGGTGATTCGCTTGGCAAAGCAGCAAATACATTTGATCAGAGGTTTTTTGTTTTTTTTGTTTTTTTTTTAAATTTAAGCATGAGCTTCAGAATCCAAATAAGGAAAGCATGCTTTAAATTCTCTCAGAATCTCAGTCTATCTGGACAGAAGGCGGATAATAAGGAGCATGCACTCTTGGCTAGCAGGGTGCAGCCTCTCTGCAGGGAAGAGTTTTTTTGCTCTATATATAAATCAACACATGATTTCTAACTTGTGGGCCAGTGGACAAGGATGCTCTTCACTTCCTGTTCGCCTCTATGGGCACAGACACAGGAGGAGTGAGCCGGCCCCGGTGGGGGCGGGGCGGGGTGTGTGCCAGGGACTCACCCCGGTGGCCTTCTGCTTCGTGTAGGCGTACTTGTCCCGGGTCAGTCTTTCAAAGCGGTAGGTGGGTGCGAACGTGATTTCTTCCTCCTCTGCGACCAAACGAAACCCTGGTTTCAGTTTCCATTCCCGTACATCTCTGGCTGAGGTTCCTCCTTCCATACTCCTTCCCCAGGGAGGTACGGGGTGCGGGGGGATGGGGAGATGGTAGCTGGAGAAGGGAAGAGGCCACGGGTCTTACCAAAGTGCAGGAAGACCTTCTGCTCCTTCCTCTCCATGAGCAGCTGGTCGTGGGCCAGGAGGTCGCTGTACTGCTGCTGCTTGATCTTCTGGATGATGGTTTCTGCCTCCTGCAGGACACCAGCCACCGGTGAGATGCCACCTCGTACCATGACGACCAGGAGCACCCGCACCCTCCTGCTGGCTGCTCCAGGCCTGGAGACCCCGGGGCGGCCCAGACCCTGGTACCAGCAGTCAGTTCTCCCCCAGGGCCAGGCCCCAGCCTGCCCTTCAGGGGCACCAGAAGCAACCCGTCTGGTGCTAGTGACTGTGACTGCCCACAGCCCTTCCCAAAGAGGCCTTCACCTCCTGAGTGACAAAGCCCAGTTGTGCCCTGGGGCCACTCTGACCACCACTCACTGGACGGTGCTGGACACCTGACTTAACGAATGTCTTCCTCAGGCCGGCCAGTCACTGGCAATTTGGGGAGAAAATTGAGCTGGTTGCCTCAGCCTCTCCCGCAGGTCTGGGCCCAGCCAGTCGGGGCACTGAAGCAGCAATGATGGTGAGGAGGGGCGGCCAGTACAGGGAGTGGGGTGAGGGGTGAGCAGAGGCTGAATGTCTGCAGCGGGAACTGCCTGGAGTCCAAAGGGGATAGTGCCCTTGACCCAGCTCGGTCTGTATCTCCATGATTCTGCCCCAGCCCCAGGGTCTCCTCACCCAGGTGGGCAGCCCCAGCCCCAGGGTCTCTTCCCTCAGGTGGGCAGCCCCAGCCCCAGGGTCTCCTCACCCAGGTGGGCAGCTCTACACGGTAGTTGAGGTCGCCGAGCCAGAAAAGGTGGGTGAACCGGTGAGTGATGTTAAAAGGACTCAGCTTCTTATCTCCCAGAGCCAGAAACCGGAGAATGTTCATATAGTTTTGGTTTCGCCTAATTCAGGGAAAAGCAGAGATCTTAGCTCAGGTTGCTGGCTCCCTATGCATCTCGGGAGGCCGTCAAGGGGGATTGGGGGAACCTGAGACTTCAATCTTCAGCGCCTGCCGTGCAGGTGGGTCCAGGTGGGAAGCAAGGAGCCTTTCAGGTAGAACCAGGAACAAGGACACCGGCTCAGTGGGGAATTGGAATAGTGAATTTTCGAGATGCCCAGGCCCACTAATCAGGAAAATGGGCTTTGATCTGTAGGGTGCCCCCAAAAGGGGATCCCCCTTAGAAGTGGGAGGCGTTTGGGTCTATTAGGCCAACGACATGGGAAATGTCTGTTCTGTCCTTCAGACCAGCTTCATCCACACCAGTGGCCACTGCTGAGCTCTGGGTGCCTCTAAGGGGACAGCCCTGAAGGCCGACAGGGCAGGCCCAGCCCAGGGCCAAGCAGGTAGTTGCCGTGTTTAGGGGCGCGAGGTCTGCCTGGCAGAAACCCCAACACAGGCCCTTTGGGGAAAGAACTCCATTACCTGAGTTTCTTTTCGCTTCCCGAAGTTAAATGGCTGTTCACAAACCCCAAGGAGGTGCCGTTGAACATGAAGGACACCCCCACAGCTCCCTTGTTTCCTGTGGGGGGGGGGGAGAAAGAAATCAGAACAGCAAACAGGTGGGAGAGGGAGGTGAAAGGATGTTATTATTAAAGAACCAGGAGGACAAAGGAGAAAGCAGCGGGGGGGCTTCCTGGTGGGAGGTGGAGGGGCAGGGGTATGGGGGGGCGGGCTGGGGGAGGGGCGGGCGGGGCCGGGTCTCCACCAAGACCACGCGAAAGCAGGCAGAGGGCCAGAGCGTGGGCTCTCCACCGGCTATGGGAGATGAGGGTGGAACCCACCCCTGCCTCTCCCGGTAAGGGGGGTATCTGTGAGTTACCATCTCCCTCTAAGGGGAGTCCCAGTCACCCCACATGCCAAGTAAGAGAAGAGTCAGGAGGAGGAGCCCAGGGCTGGGGAGCTGACTCCCCCGCAGCTGACTCCAGGATCCTGGGGAGACCCAAAACCTGCGCTGAGTCCACCTCTTTTTGGTCAAGAGCGTTCAGCTATTCTAGACCGTGGCTCTCAAAGGGCGCTCCTGGACCAGCACTGCAGCCTGACCTGGGAACTTGCTGAAAATGCACATGTTCATGCACAAGTGCCTCCCGCCCCCGGCCCCCGCCCCTTGGAAACCTCGGGGCGCAGGGAAGAAAGGGGTGAAGGTGTGGTGTCTGTGTTGAACCAGCCAGGGGCAGAGAGACACGGGCCCACTGCCAGCCCTAAATGGTCTTTATATTTTTTAATAGTTGGGAAACAAATCAAAAGATTATTATCCATGAAACCGGTAAGACACTCCAATTTCAGAGGCCGCACCTGCCTCTGGCGTGACACAGCCACGCCCCCAGACAGAACAGAGACTGCAGAGCCTGGATGTTTCCTGCCCAAACTGAGAAAAAGTCTGTGGACCCCGCTCCGGGTTGCCCTGACACGTGTGGCTCTGAGCACCTGTGGCTGAGCAGTGGCCACGGCGGGCTCGGCCCTCGCGCCTGGGCTGCGGGTGAGAGGAAGAGGAGGAGGGGTCACGCACTGTGGGAGGGGTGTAGACGGGGCCAGCCCCCCCCAAGACAGCACGGAGGTTTCTCAGAATATTAAAAACTAGTCTACCATGTGGTCCAACAATCCCCTGCTAGGTATCTCCCCAGATAAGACAAAAACACCAACTGAAAGGCACACGCGCATCGCCCCGTCCACTGCGGCGCCACGGACGGCCCCAAGCTGTGGAGACAAGCTCAGCGCCACGAGAGAGGGGTGATGTTGAACACTCCAGCGGGTGCTCCTCAGTCACTAGAGATGGCACCTTGCCATTTGGGGCAACGTGGAGGGACCTGGGGGGTGATGCTGAGTGAAATAAACCAGAAGGAGAAAGACAAACAGCAGATGATTTCACTCGCAGTGGAATATGGAGAACCAAAGCAAAGGAACGAACCAGAACAAACTCTAGAAATCTGCTGCAGAACCGAGGCTCCCACAGGGGAGGGGAGCAGGCCCAGGGGAGGGTGGTGAGCTACAGGGCCTGTGCTGGGCACGCTGTGGCCACCACACCTGGGAGGTGAATCTACACCTGGAATAATAGCGGAGCACGAGCTGCGGCTGGTCCCCACGGAGGGGGCCTGTGCGGGTCTCCCTTTGTCAGCCTCCGGAGAAAAACGGAATGTAAATTATCTAATCATTTTTTAGCTCAAATACCTATAGAAAGGGTAATATTTGGGATGTATGAGGTTTGAGAAAATTGACCTCACCTGTTTCTTTCTACTTTCTTTGGAAAATTGAAAGTGACCTACAGAGGATTGTCTTCTGTCCGGGCTCAACAGCGCTGGGATGGCAGGAGCCAAAGGCCCTTGGGGATCATTGACTTTGCCTCCCTGGCCATGGCCGTAGCCGGTCAGCGCCCCGCCTGTGCTGGGACAGAGGTGGCAGAGCCAGGACGGGCCTCCTTGCCCTCCGGTCCTGGCTTTCCCCTGGCTCGCCCCAGCCCTGATCGGGGTGGCCCAGTTTTCAGCTTCCTCCCCCTCCTGCAGTGTGAACTGGGTTTAAATCCCTGCCCGCCCCTTCTCTTCAGTGGACTGCATCCCTGCGGCCTCCAGGGAGGAGAGGGAGGGGCTCACCCAGAGCATTTGGATTGAGATAAAACTCCCACAGCGTTCGACACAGGCAACACTCTCAACACGCCAGCTCTTCTGAAGACCCACATCCTCTCGGTCCACCCACGTCCACGGGGCTCCCGCCTGCGCTGGCCACAGCTGAGAGCACTTTGGGGGAGTTGGGGAGTGAGGGAGGGGCTGGGGTCTCCTTCCTTTAAACTCCCCTCACGACTCTACAGCCCAGGCCTTTTCCTGCCTCCCCAGCCTCGCCCCATGATCCACCAGGGCCTCAGCTTTGCTGTTCCCGCCATGTGGCGCCTTCCAACCCTCCTTACCCCTTGGACCTGAGTCCCCTCTCAGAGGGCCCCCTTGAGCCCCATCTTCAGTAGCACCTAGAGCCTGTCAACCCCACAGCACACACCCCTGGCCAGCACACGGTCACTCAGGGGCCATCTTCCTGCCTGTCCATCCGGCAGGCTCCTGCTGGCCTCGGTGATGGGCATTGTGCTGGGAGGTGGGTGGGCAGGCAAGCGGGACGGAGGCGGGCACAGGCAGAGGTGGGGCAGGGTCTAGGAGGAGGTTCCTGGGCAGCAGAAAGGCGTGGGCTTCGGGGCGATGGCCACATTAGCCGCCGATTCCCCTCGACAGGAAGGAAGGAGGGACGTGTGGGCGTGGACACGGGCAGTTTGCGGTTTGTCGGCAGAAAGGCTGAGAGAGCTGTTCATGTTCGGTTGCTGCAATTCTCCTGTTTCCTGTTATTGCCGGGCCATGTTCTGTCCCTCACTCCAGCTGCCAGACCACTGGCCTTGCCCTCAGCTCCACTCTCGTCCCTGTGTGGGGCACCTGCCTGCAGGCACACACACCTGTCCACACGCACACTCACCTGCCCACGTGCCCTCACACATCCCCACTTACACTCAGACTCACACACACAGGTTTGAGCACGCATACACACACGCGCCTATCCCCCGCAGAGGCTGGACATACAGCAAACACGCATTAACACCCACGGCCTGACACGCTCACCAACACCCACTCACACAGATGCACACTTACAAACATGTACTGTGGAAACACTCACACGTCTGTCTACACACACATGCTGGAACACTCATCACAGACATGTATTTACATTTACATACACTCACACACATGCACTCAGGCTCACACTCTCTTACAGACATGCCTTCATCCCCCTCACACCCACACACGCAGTTCTCTGCATTTATTAAAATTCTTGGAGCCCAGGGGCTCCAAGCTGACACCAGTGTTTCCAGATCTAGACCGAGGTGGGTAACCTACAGCTCGTGGGTCGGGTCCAGCACGCGGCCTGTGCTTATCAGTCACATTTCCAGAACAGTCTCACTCCTCGTTTCCACGCTGTGCATGCCACGAAGCCTAGACAGTCGACACTGCTAAACGCGTCACCATGACCAGCTGCGTGACAACGGTGGTCCCGGCGTGCCCCCAGGGCAGGCACTAGGCCGACCGTCTAAGGTTGTGCAATTTCAGGGTGTGATGTTCAGACAACAACAAACTTGCCTAACGACACACTTCTCAGACTGCCCTGCTATGCAGCACACAACTGCAATATTTACTCTGGCCCTTTACAGCAAACATCACCGTCGGCCCCTGTTCTAGGTGCTTGTACTCAAGGTCGGGGCTGTGAGCCAGTAGCACCGACACCAGGCGCCTGATGAAACACTGGCAGGGACCCTGGCAGTGATTCTAGGGGACCCACCACCCCAGTCTGCCCAGCCTGGGGGGCTCCGAGGACTGAGATCCCAGACCTTAACCCTAGGAGTCCCCGCTGGCCCTGAAGAGTGGATTCGTGCATGTGGACCCGGGATGCCAGGGAGGGGGCTCTGCCCTGCTCACCCAGCGTGTTGGCGATGCCCGTCTTCACGTTGTCCGTGCAGATGTGGCTGATCCGGTTCTCGTGCTCCGGCTTGGCCAGCACCACGATTCGGATATTCCACAGGGTGTGGATGGCGATCTGGCAAAGAGGACAGCTCTGAGCCCTCGGCCAGAAGCAGGCGTGCCCACCACGTCCCCACGGCATGCCCACCACGTCTGCAATCCCTTACATGTCGGGGGACTGAGCACACCCCCCAGATGAGACAAAGTATCTTAAAGAAGAGAGCCGGGACTGAGGAGCTGAGCGTGGATGGGAACAGGGACGACCTTGGGGATCTTCAGCAACACCCATGGGCCCCATCAAGTACACCTGGGTACAGGTGTTCCTCTCTGATCCTGGAAGGTGGAGGGCGCTGGGCGCTGGGACCTAGCTGCTGGCCTACCAAGGCCTACCCAGAGTCCCCCCAGCACCCGCCAGTGCTCACTGTTTTAAAAGTCATGCTGGTGATTTCTTGCAGGGAGTTTCGGAGGGTCTCCAGCCATTCCTTCTCTCCCAGGGGGTCCTCCTGGGTGCCGATCACATAGATGTCGTGGGGGATGTAATCAGCAGAGTCATCCCTCGTCTTCCCCTGCCCCTTGGAGAGAAACCAGGACGTGATCTTCTTGGGAGGGGTGGCGTTACCTTCAACAGCAAAACCCAACACAAGTGAGTCAAAGGCACATGAGCAAAATTCAAAACAGGGGTGGGGGGCTCGCACGTCACTGAAAGCGCATCTAACCACCCAGCAAAATCCCGAAGATGGAGAACGAGGGTCCAGCCCAGAAGCCGGGCCCGCTGACGGTTCAGTTACGTTTCTTTCTTCTTCTATTTTAAAAATGATTTATTTATTTATATATTTTTACATCATTGTTCTTTTTTTTTTTTTAACAATGTTTACTTCCTTTTCTCACCTGTGCTTTTTCCCACCTTCGTTTTGATCCCTCTTCCTCCTCCTCCCCTGCAAAATGTGTCTGCTATATAGCTGCCTATTAATTTTGGGTTTTATTGTTATTATAGTTTCCCCCGATCCCTGATTTGGTTCCCCTATATTCCTCCCGTAAGTGAACCATCCAATATTTTTCTTTTTCCTTCTGACTTGTTTTACTGCGCGTCATCCCTTCTAGCTCCATCCATGTTGCTGCGAATGGCATCAGTTTATCTCAGTTATGTTTCTTTTTAAAGAGAACTTTATGTTTCAAAAGTTAGAAACACCTGAAGATTCCAGAAGGCGAGGAAACAGCTGCACAAGAGGCCGGATGTGGAGGTTAGTGTGACGCAGGTAACTGAGTCACGGTCCTTGAGCACCTACACCCCACTGGCCAGTTGGCGGACAGCCTTTGTCGGGAGACAACAGTGACTTCCTTGCAGCAGACAGATCTCAGCCCAGACTGAGACGTGGGGGTGTCAGCCAGAGAATGGGGAGGGCAGGAAGACCACTCCATGCGGCCATTTGAAAAAATGAGTGGGAGCAGTTCCATAAAGAAATGATGCAAGAGGGCCTCCCTGGTGGCACAAGGGGTTAAGCACCGGCCTATGAAGCAATCCGAGGCCTCTGCGGCACAAGTTCGATTCCCAGCCGGCCAGGGAGCAACCCACATGGCGCAGCAGACCTCTCCTGTCTCCCCACTGCTCTCCTCAGCAGTGTTTTCCATCAGTCTGCCAGTTCTGTTCCCCACTCTGTCTCTGGTGAACCCTCTCATATCTGGCCTGTGCCCCAGGTCTTGTATGCATAAATAAATAAACCTTAAAAAAAAAAAAAGAAATGATGCAAGAGCTGTTTCTCTTGCACTGCCCTCGAAGGTTGAGTAAACTTTCCAAAGTTGATCATCTCCACCCACAAGTGCCAAGCAGCCAAGAACTACAGAAACTTGACCTCTGCGGAGTGTGGCTCCCACTGACTCCGAAGTGTTAGCGCCCCCCCTTGGCCTGTCCCGGTATAGCAGGTGCCCTAGGGCCCCACGCCCCAACTTCCAAGGTCTACTGTGTCAAGGCCGCCCCTGCAGCTGTGCAGCAAGGTAGCCCTCCCCACACCCAGCCTGATCTAAACCCTCGAACCCAGAGGAAAATCACAAAGGGGCCGTGTGCCCAGGGCATGAAGCCCAAGAGGGAGAGCTACTGAAATGGGAGGCCAGTAGGAAACACTGGCCAGAACATCAGGGGCAGGACCCCTGGCGCCAGCCTGGATTCTACATAGGTGCCACCATAGGATACCTGGGGTCTCCACTCCCCGCCGGAAGCCCCAGCCCATTCACTGGGCAGACAGGCCTGAAGGCACAACTGCAGCTTCATCTCCAGATTGCACTCACCCCTTCCAGGGGTTCAACCTTCCCCTTTCCAGCGCTGCTGCTGTTGGGGGGACTCTACAGGGTCAGGAGCCCAGACCAAGCAGGGAGACCAATGCCCATTAAATTGAAATTTTAGAGAAACAACAGATAATTTTATAAATTGGGGCGATATCTCTTTATCTGAAATTCACATTTAATAGGACACCCGGCATCTACCTATTTTTTAAATTTATGACTGAATGCTTACAATAAACAATTATTTAGCATAGCTTATATCTAGTATATTTTGCATGTACATATACAGTACATCTATTAAGTAAAATGTGCACATTTATTATTTCAAGCATTTGATACATATTTATCAGTTATTTCCAGCTAAACAGACTAAATGTTTCGCACAACTCACATTCAGGAAACATATGATTAGTATATGATATACATTAGTATGTAAATACATAGCACAATATAGATTTAAAATGCATGTATTTATTTACGTCTAGCTAAACACCCATTTAAAAATATTGTTTGCTATTTGTGTACAATTCAAGTTTAACTGGGCATTTTCTCTGTCTCTCCCCCCAGTCAGGCTGGTCTTTCTTCCAGACTTGGGGGCCCCGGCAAGTTCCCTAAGTTTGGCAGGTGCCCCAGTGCTCCTTTATCTAGGTATTTCCCCTCTTCACCCCCAATTTTCCAATTCAGCCATGCAAAGCAACCTGTTTCAACTGCTCTTGGGCATGAGAACCCAGCGCTCCTCTCTCCTGCCCACCCCCTCGGGAAAAGGACAGGGTCTCTGGGAAGGCGGCGTGCAGAGGGCTGGGGGCACGCGAGGGTCCCGGCCGCACGGACCTACCCATGTTCCAGGTGCCGATGAAGATGGTGATCATGTCGGGCTCCGGCTGCTCCGAGTGCTTGTTCTTCATCTGCTGCAGGAGCTGGCAGAAGCCCTCCCGCTTCTAGGGGTTAAAGAGCAGACAGACTAGCAAGGCCTCTGCCTCCCCACAGTGTGCTTTCAAAGCACGCGGTCAGCCCAAGGGAACCGAAAGATCTGGAAATGCACGCCCAAAGCCTTAAGACAGCGTGACCTCCCTTTGACCCAGCCTTCCCTAAGCAAGACATGACTCAGAGGAAATAAAAAGGAAAGTGTGGAGAAGCCACCACATCTGGGCACCGCAGGCCACGCTTCAGTGCAGAAAGCAGAACACGTAAGTGTCCAGCCTCAGAAGGTGAGGTAGGAGCTGTACTGTGGGCCAGTGGGGGTGTCCCCATGGGCCTGCCCTGAGAGCCGTTGTCCCTCAGTCTGCCCACGGTGCCCATCACACAGGGAGCCAGCACCTGCCCAGGAGGGAGCCGTGTGTGTTGTGGCCCATGGTCACTGCCCCCAATGCTAGAGGATGGACAGGACAGCCACACAGAGGGGTTCCAGCTCCTCGATGGTACTGACCAATGCTAACACTTAAGTGGGAACCTCTCTCCTTGGTCTCAAATAAGGGGTGCATGTCAAGAGCCAGGATACAGCTGGTCTGGTGCTAAGAAGGGGCTGGGCCCATGGAAAACGCTCTTTGTGAAAAAGCAGCATTGTGGAAAACTGCTGCCTCCAGGCAAGTCAGTAACTTCAAAGAACATCAATGAGTGACCTGCTAGAAATGAGTGACCTGCTAGAACTCCAGGCTCCAGAAGATTCTAAGTAGACGGGTAAAATCTAACAGCCCTGTTGGTTTCCCTCGATGCACAGATGTCAGATGGGTTCATTAACCAGACTCTCCATGACACAGTTCCCCGCAAACTGTCAAATCCTCACCGAGAGGCTCAGAATTCAAGCAGCTTCTGTCCAGCGGGGGCCACCCCCTCTCACCCAGGAGCCGGTCCCAGCAGGGGATCTCCTTGCAGACCAGGGGCGGCAGGAGGCAGAGGGGAAGGGGCAGCCCCTGCTCAGGCCCAGGCTCCTGCCCGCCTGGGCTGGGCTTTCCCAGGTGGGAAGGGGCCCTGGGAACTGAGTGCCCCAACGGTGCCAACTTGCAGGACGCAGCAAACCTCAGAAGCATCCCTCACTCCACTCTTGTCTTTGAAGCCTGTTGCCACTGACCTTGGAATCAGCAAAAACGTATTCCTTCCGCAGGGTCTTTTCCTTCTCGGTTTCTACCAAAATCACCAGCTTGTTCAGAAACTTCTGAGACTTGATGAGCTGCAGGACTTAAGTGAAAAAAAAGGCCCATTTATTCCTGTACCCCCTTATCTTTCTGTACCTTCCCATACTTCAGGGAGGAGCCATCAACTCTATCCCCCTGCTGAGCAACAGATGTGTACTGAGCCCACCCTCCCCGCACCCCCAAGCTCCTGGCTGCTCTTCCGGGGAGGGGCTCGTGCTCTCGGGGAAGGTGGAATGGGGAACTATCTAGAAGGTGCTCTGGCCAGAACAGACACAGGGTGACTATTGTCATCTCATCTCCCCCCACCCCTGCTCTTTCTCTTTCTTCCTCCTCCCTCCCCCCTGCCTTCTTTTGCTTTATTTTTTAAAAAAGATTTATTTATGCATACAAGAACTGGGGTACAGGCCAGCGGTGTGGGGGGTGAGAGGATTCACCAGAGACAGAGCGGGGAACAGAACAGGCAGACTGACTGAAATACACTGCTGAGGGGAGCAGCGGGCAAGACAGGAGAGGTCTGCTGTGCCATGTGGGTTGCTCCCTGGCTGGGGATCGAACTCGTGCTGCAGTGGCCGCAGATTGCCTCATAGGTTGCATCTTAACCCCTTGCACCACCAGGGAGGCCCCCTTCTTTTGCTTTATAAATACTTACATAAAAGTTAAAATTTTACCTAAATTAATTAAAAATTTTAAGTTATATACATGTAAATTTTGAAAAATGTTTACTGCTATCAATGATTAAAAGACCCAACTTCTTCCATAAGACTATTATAAACAACACCATCCCCTCCAAGGCCCCGCTCCTTAGAGGCGGCCACTTGCAACTCTCTTGACAGATTCTTTTGGAATTTTTCTCCGTGCTCTAAATAACATGTTAATGTAGCTACTACCTGTTGTTTCCGTTTTATTTATTTATTTTAATAAACTTTTATAAAAGATTTATTTTATTTATTTATGCATAGAAGAGCTGGGGTATAGGCCAGAGGTGCGGGGGTGAGAGGATTCACCAGAGACAGAGTGGGGAGCAGAACAGGCAAACTGACGAAATACACTGCTACACTGCTGAGGGGAGCAGAGGGGAGACAGGAGGGGTCTGCTGTGCCTTGTGGGTAGCTCCCTGGCTGGGGATCGAACTCAGGCCATCATGGTGAGCGCGCTGAAACTTAACCCCCAGGCCACCAGGGAGGCCCCCGGTATTTCAGTTTTAAATATCTATCTACATAGAGATTCCCCACTATGAAAGATGAAGGCTTAGTTCCCTTTCACACAAACCTGTTCCCCCCATCATGCCCTTCTCCCAAAGCATAACTTCAGTCCCTCCACCATCCTGCCAATCATTATATCAGTGCCTACACTAGGCACCCAGGGTGACCCCTGCCTCCTAGGGGGTGCCTGGGGTGGATGCACCAAGGGAGAGGCAGCCTATGTCCCTGGAGACCCCAAGGGAAGAGGCAGAACGTCCAGGGAAGGCCTTGTGCAGCAAAGGGCACGACAGGTGGCCTCTGGAGCTGGGCCGGAGTCCCCCAGGCAGGGAAAGGGACTGGGGGGCACTCTAGGCTGGGGGGTGCGCCCCAGGCCCTCCTTGCGGGCACCAGCACAAAGAGGGCATTGCAGGTCTTACTTTTCTTGTGGTTGTAGAATTTGTCTTCAGAACCATCCTTGGACTTCTTAACGATCAGTTTTCCAGATTCAACGTCCACTTTGAGCTGCAGTTTCTGGGGAATTCCTAGCGACTCCGACTTCACCTTCGAAGAAAAGGAGCGGGGAGGAGAAGAGTGTGGGAGAGTGTCAGTCACCCCTTCTCGGGCCTGGCTCTCGCAGGCTCAACTGCGGGCCCTTGTCTGAATGACTGGGCAGCCCTTGGCCATCCAGCCCTGGGGCCCCTTAAGCCTAGCACCCCTTTCTCTTTCCTCTCCCCAGAGCCACGGTCTGTTTCCACGGCCGCTACACGATGCCGGGGCGCTGATGGCCGGGTGCACCCCGGCGGTCCTGCCAGCAGGCCTGGTGGGAACGGATGAGCTCCTGGAAATGGTTCACCCACAGCTCAATTTGAAAAAATTCATTAATGTGCCGCCGTCCACTTCCAGAAAGTATTTTAGTAACAGAGTGAAGCTCCTGGGCCTAATTATCGTTACGACCAATAATTGAACATTTACTGACAATAATTAGAGGGGCCGAGATAGGCGCTGAAGACGGGGATATAGCTTAATGCAGAATCATCTAGGGCTGGAAAGGATTTTGGGGTGAGTGTGGGGCATCCCGCCCTGTGTTTCTCAGGTGGGACCAGTGCTAGACAGGGCATCAGAATCTCTGGGGGTTACTAAGAAAAACACATTTCTGGGCCCTGAGTCGCTCTCAGGAAAATCAGAGGGACCCTCTTTGTCTTCCTTGTCTGAGGGGGCCCTTGTGAGTCCTCGGGCAAGTTAGGCAGCCTCAAGGACAGTGCAGGGCTTCAGGAGAGTTAAGGAAGGCTCCAGAGATAAGGACCACCAAGTCCAAAGGGGACTCATCACACACCCCAGGACTTAGGACATCAGGGACTTACTTCATGATCTCAGGGTCAACAGGACATTCCAATACAGGGCAGTGAAGATTAAAAAGGGCTGGGACACAGAGACTTAGCTCTGGGCACGGAGGCATTGGGCAGTGATGAGCCGACCGAGAACTAGCCAAGCACAGGAGCCTGGTGGGGCTTTAGGATAACCAGGGAGAGAAGGTCTATGCTCCCGAGACACGGCTCCACGCGGCTTCCTCGCCCCTCCCTGGCCTGGTTCCATGGCCCGGGAGTCCCACTTTATTTCTGTTCCTTTTCTCCTCAATAAACTTTTTCTTTCTCTAAGCAAATCTGCTCTTCTCGCTTGCTTGCCTGAGGGTCTGCGAAGCTCCTGCTGCGGCTTCATGAGACACCAACCCGTGGTGGTCTAGGGCTGGGCCTCGGGGCTGCCCCTGGGCTCAGCGCTGCCCCTGCAGCCTGGGAGCTGTTCCTGGCTGGGAGACTAGGCCTGAAAACCTGTAATTCCAGGATCACTTGCCCTCGTGAAGCTGAGCCCAAGCCCTTCTTCCACAGGGACCAGAACCTTCCCCAGGCCCCAGCCACTTACCTCGAAGGTGACCGGAGGGATGAGGGAACGCCTGTGGGTGGACTCAGGACCCTCGTGCAGCAAGGCCTTGACCTACGGACATAAATGCAAGGTCAAGGGAATTCAGGTGAGAGGTCAAGGGAAAGCGGCCTCCCTTGGGACAGTCAAGTGGCGCGCAGAGCCTGCACACCTGGGCAGTCTCTGGGTAAAGCGGGGATGCAAAGAGAGGTCAGCAGAAGCTGCAGGGTGCTGGTACCTTGTCTTCCAACGAGGACAGCAGGCTTGTCAGTTGGCTGAGCTTGGCCACCATGTTGATGGGATTGGCTTCCCCAGGCACCTGGGTGACGAGGAAAAGGGCACATTAGAGCCGCCACCGGTGTGGGGGCCACGGAGAGATGCTGAGCTGGGCTTCAGCTCATACAACCCCCAACGGCCCCCGCAGTACCATCATCACTCCTGCAAGTAGAAAAGGAAATTGGGGCTATCTGCAATCACCTCAAAATCACCAAGGCCAAAAAATAAGTCTCCATTTCTCCTTCCCTCTAAACCTGCTTCTCCCCAGCTCGCCCACTCAGTTGCTTAAGCAGAGCTCGGGGATTGCCTTCCCTCCTTCCCACATCTACAGCAGGGATGTTCCTGCTCTGCCTGCAAAACACAGCTGCCCTCCAGGCAGGAGCCCTGGCAGTTGCTCCCCAGCCCTGGGAGAGAATCACCCCAACTGAGCGCTCCGCCTTCCCCCAGGCACTCTTACCCTCACTCCCCGCGCCCCCCACCCCAGCCTTGAGCTCTGCTTCCCCGGGATCCCTGCAGACTTGGATTCTCCTGGGGAGGCCACCTCCACGTCAATCAGGCCTCAGGCAGACAGAGACCTGGAGACCCTCCAGCTAAAACAGTCACAAGCCACCCTGGCGTGTTTCCTGTTATTCGCCACCACGCTTTGCCCCTTGTAATTTTCCCCAGTCAACTGTCAGCTCCTAGGGAATCGTGGCGCCGTGTTCAGTGCCGCCAGCCTGGTGCAGCCCCAGTCGGCTGCCCCCGCCAGACACGAGGCCCAGGGAGCCGCGGCTGCTCAGTCGCAGAACTAGTGAACAGCAGAACCAGACTGGAAGGTTTGCCTGCTGCCATCAAGTTTATGGTCTTGAACGTTTATTTACAGAACAAACATTTCTGAAGCATCTGGACTAGACACGCGGCCGGGTGCTGGGGGTGTAGCCTCAGTAAGACGCCCTCCTGCCTGCCAGCCAGAAGTCAGGGGAAAATCAGGCACGCGCAGGACTAAACGGAATGTCAGGTGGACCGGAATGCGGCTTATCACCACCAGACGGACGCCCCCACAACCAAGCCCCGCTCAAGTCAGCCAGGCCCTGCTGCTTTGGGCCCAGCCCAGGCTCCGCCCGGCGCCTTCAGGGCCACTGCCACCGTCACATCCAGCACCCCCCAGCCCCACCGCTGTTAGGGGGAAAAGGCTGTCCCTAAAGCTAATTCCATACAGGCTTTGTGGACTCCACCCCCACCCCAGGCCAAAGCCACAGACACTGGGAACTCCACATCCCATCCCCACCCAAGGGAAGGTGGCTGGGACCTGAGGGTGGGGTTCAGCACCCAGGTGGGTATAAAGCCAGACACGTGGGCTTTGGAGGGGTCCCCCATTTTGGCTCTCCGCCAGCTCTGAGAGTGCCTTTGGGTTTCCAGGTCGGCGGATCGGGTAGGACGCATGAAAGACTTTATTTCCCTATTTTCTCCCTGAGTTGTACATTTTCCTTATTTCCTTTTCCCTTGTAAATAAACCTTTATGAACCTTTTGTGTGTGCCTGTGGTGGAGTATTCATAAGTCCCTTGTAAGCGCGGGTGAGGACCCACGGCCAGGAACCCCGTTCAATATCAGGGCTGCCCTATAACAAGAAGAGGGGACAGTTCCAGGTCCTCTCGTGTTCAGGCTGCTTTTCTCCCCAGGAGCTGCAAAGACGACACCGCCTCCTTTCCCCTCGGACTCGGGATTTCCCGCCAGCGGCCCGGGGGGCCACCCTGCGCTTTCAGGAGGGCGCCGTCCTGTCTTCCCTCTCGCTGAATCGGCTCTTGCTGTTGCTTGTCCTCCCGTAAGCACCCTTTTTTATACCCTTCTTCACTTTAAAATTGGTAAAATAATTTTCACTTAATTATTTGCAGGTGATTGAAAAGTAAAACTTTCTCAAGCCTCATCCCTTCTATCTGGTGCAAGGGTTTCCTCTCTTGCTGGTTTTTGAGCTGTTGACCCCTTTCCTCAGGTAGATGGGCAAGCTGGCCAAGGTCCTGGTCGCGCTGTGTGTGTGGGGGTGGAGGGGTGGGGGGAGGCAACTCCACCTGGCCCGAATTCAGGTACCTCCTTTTTCTGTTGTCTTCCAGGGAACGACGGGAGGCTCTGGCTTGCCCCCTGAATGGGCACTGAGTAGGCGGCTTTGTGTCCTAGTGTGCCAGGGCGCACACTAGGCATCTTTATTCCCCCAATCAAAATCTGGCAGAAAAAAGCCTTAGCAATTGTGGGATCCCAGTGCTGAGTCCTTTCACCCCAATGCATAATCACGCTGTCCTACAGCGCTGGGGAGGAGGGGTGCGCCTTTCCAAGGCCCTGGCACACGGGTTGCTATGTCCCTCTCCCCCAGCCCCTGGTTTATCAACCCCACCTTTCCCAAAGCCTTTACCTGAGGTCGAGGACGGAGGCCCGGGGAGAGCTGCTGATCGAACAGCCTCTGCAGGGATTCCAGGGCCGGGAGGGTCCGTACCGCTTCCCTGGGGGCAGGCACAGGTGAAGGTCAAGGATTAGTGAGGGCCCAGCAAGGCTCTGCCACAACCAACCTGGCAAAGGCAGGGAATCCTCCCAGAAGGACAAGCCCAGGCAAAGATTCAGGCTGCCAGAGCTGCCCCCCAGCCCCTCCCCCACTTTCCACCCCCCACTCCAATGGAGTCCTGAGGCGGAGACCTGATTTACTCCTGTTTAGCATACCAGACTGTGTAACCTGTAGGAAAATGTGAATCTAAAATCACAGAACTTCATTGCAATCACTTAGTAATTCACGGTTCCAACCTTTAAGGTTTATAGGAATTACACACACACACACACACACACACACACACACACACACGTGTTTAAAATGTTAAAATGCAAATTTATGGGCCCCACCCGGATCAGGTCTGGAATCTGCATTTTAAATGCGCGCGCCCCAGGGGTTTCCTGTCCTGGTGAGAGGTTCTCGGGGTTCAAATCCCCTCCCTGCAGCTGAGAGGTTCTCCTTGCCGAATCCAGCCACAGCTCCTCCATCTGGGCTTGCTTGATTCTTGTTCCCTTCTCATTTCTTGTCTTGTTGCTTTCATATGTGCTAAGAGGGGTGGGCAGACAATTTTGAGTTGTATTTCCCACTATTTTTTCCACCAAAAACTGCTCCTGTTTTTACATATTGAATATCTTAATGATTTCCAAATAGTCTATTGAATAAATGTGCCAAAATCAATTGCTAGATATTTGGGTTCTTTTGAGATCTTGGCAGCTATAAGTAAAGCCTGATCTGCTCATGTTGCTTTTCTCTTCTGATGTTCAATGGTAGTTTTAGGGTGACCAGATACTTCGGCTCCTGATCAATACTGTAAGCCTTCGAGGGATGGTACCAATTCAAGCCCATTATCGGGTGTGTTGTCCTAACTTTTATTTTCTTTTTCTCTCTTTTTTTTAGCAGGTATAACACAATATTTCAGTATGGATAGATCAACGTGCATATTTAATTTCTGATGTCACTAAATGTTTTTCTATGAGGTTGTATTTCTCTGTATGAACTGTGTCCTCTGTCAGTTTTCTGTTGGAAATGTTATCAGTATTTTTATACATTGGTATCAGCTCTATTTACTTAATCTAGGTGATGGAAGTATTTCTTTCCTTTCTGTTATTTTCATCCTAAGTGTTTTTTCATTTTGGTTGTCCTATTTTTCATCTTTTCCTTAGTAGTTTTTGGCTTAGCTTAGTGAAAAATTTATCTTCGGTATTTAAGGAGCAATTGTTTACTCACTTAAAATTTTCACTGTTCTTTTTTAAAAGTTAGGTATGGTTTTAGTTCTATATGGTAGAACTGTTAGGGGAAAAGGCTGTCCTAAAGCTAATTCCATACAAGCTTTGTGGACTCCAGCCCCACCCCAGACCAAAGCCAAAGACACTGGGAACTCCAAATCTCATCACCACCAAAGGGAAGGTGGCTGGGACCTGAGGGTGGGGTGAAGCAGCCAGGTGGGTATAAAGCCAGACATGTGGGCTTTGGATGGGTCCCCCATTTTGACTCTCCGCCAGCTCGCAGCGTCCGGCCAGCTAGGAGAGTGCTTTTTGGGTTTCCAGGTCGGCGGATCGGGTAGGACGCATTAAAGACTTTATTTCCCTATTTTCTCCCTGAGTTGTACATTTTCCTTCTTTCCTTTTCCCTTGTAAATAAACCTTTTATGAACCTTTTGTGTGTGCCTGCAGTGGAGTATTCATAAGTCCCTCTTAAGTGCGTGGGTGAGGACCCACAGCCAGGCAACCCGTTCAATATCAGGGCTGCCCTATAACAGAACTAAGTTCATCTTTCTCTGAATTGCTAGTCAGTGCCACTCAATAGCACCTGCCCTTTTCCCCACGTTCTCTGGGCTCGCCCCTGGGGGAGCTCTTCCTGAAAATGGCAGGATTTGTTTTCAGTCTCCATGTCACTCATTCGACTGGAGATCTGGAGCCTTCCATGTGGACGAGGAATGCCTTTGTGACAATTAATACATGGAAACTCAATTTCAATGAGATCAGAGGGGAGAAGAGCTTCCTCGGGCCCAGTCAGCAAACAACAGGACTCAAGTGCATGTACCCCCAGGGAAGGAAGGAGGGGGCATCTTTACCCAGCAGCGTCGCCACACACGCAAAGGCTTTGCTCTGAGGAAGTGCATGTGTGGATGCCATGAAATGACACCCTCCAGATTGCCTTTTTGTTGCGGTTTCAAAATAAACCCATGTTGTTGGTAGTGAAATAACTCATTATTTTTTGTTTGCAGTCAACACCATGTTGGGGACCAAGAGTGGATGGAGAGGTGCCAGGCGAGAGAGAGAGGGAAGCCAGGGCAGACCTGGTTTCAATCTCCATCCAGCTCGTCTACCTCGCCCCCCACTTCCAGGGCTGCTCTGGTCATCCTTACATGCTGGTATTCTCTTTAAACTGCCATTTCATAAAATAATTTGCAGCTAAAACAAAATTCTAAAGCACTAATTCAGAATATTTTTTAACATCGCATGGATCTCTCCTGTTGATTTCCTTTTTCAAAATGGTGTCCTAAAAACATAAATACTCATAGATAAGCTGAATCTTTAGGGTTTGCAAAAAATCCTCTAGCCTTTGCAAAAATTTGAGAAATGTGACTGGCTCCCAAACCTGCCGGGAAGTGTTGGTTAGGGCCCGAGTGACCAATGATCTATAGGACTTCAGCTGAAGACTTGAGATCTGGCCTTTTCACATAGACAGGATTTGTCCAGGTCCATCTTGTTCAGCTTCAGGTCACTAACTGGAGGGAAGCAGGGGAGCAAGGACAGAGAGGGCGGCAGGCCCACAGTGGGTCAGATCCCTGGGACAGCTCAGAGGGGGCTCAGGACCTTGCTGCAGCACCCCCAAAGGCAGAATCGCCTCCTACCTTATTCTGGCAAGTTGGTTAATTTCCCCAAGTTATTTTTGCTTCCTCCATTCTTTGTTTCATTTGCTCATCTTGCTTTAAAAAAAAAAAAAAAAAAAAAAACCTCGGTGAAGGACATCTCTTTTTCTTTTGTTAAAGTGTTTAATGGAAAATTTTAATGCTTCCTTGTCAAGTGTAATTTAATTGGTTTGACATTGGCACATAACGCATTATTAAGGATACCTTTTATTCCTTTATTTAAAAATAAAAACTGACTTAAATTTGATCACATGTCTGTTAGGACATCTGTGCAAATGATTCCTTTGTCTCTTAAACTACTGCTAAAGTACAGTGTTTTCTTTATGCTGACTTCTCTTTGAAGTGATTTCTTAGATAAATCCTCTATTTTTCTTATCATTAAATTATATTGATGTTTGCTAGAATGGTATTAAAATATTATACATTTGTATTAATTAATGAATCTGGGTATAGTTTATTTATCTTAATTAGGTTTGGGATTTGGATCATTTTTCTTGAACATTGAATTAGATGATCTTTGTCACTCAGTAATTTATAGATTATGCTAATTCGTTCTTTGAAAGTTCGAAAGAGGGCACACATGGTAGTATTTATATTTCTAAAAAATATTTATGGCATTTAATTATAATTTGAAGATTCATTGTGCACTATTTGCACTACTGATTTGTAAATCCTTAATGCAGACAATCAAATCCACATTTCTAATTTAAAATGTTCTTAGTTAACTCTTTCCTAATTTATTTATTTTTATTTTCTACCATATCCCCCCTGCTCTCTGTTTCCAGCAGTTAATTGTTCATTTGTCAGAGAGATTTTATTTTAGCTATAATTTACAGATAGCCTTGCAAGTTTAAAGTACGCGATGTATTGATTTAAAACATTTGTATCTTGCAATAACAGAGGCTTCTTAGAGACTGTTTTTTTCATTGCTGTATCTGCAGGCCCTGGAAGAGAGCCCAGCTCATGGCGGCACACTTTCCATCTTTGTTCATGTATGTTGAATAAATTAATGTTTCAGCTACCTGTTGGATGCCGGAAATATCAAAGTGACCAGGACAGAATTCATGATGCCTTCAAGAGACTCACAGTCTGGATTCAGTTTGTGTGACTGACTCATTATTCTACTCCCCTTTGAAAACTATGATTTTTCCTCCACGTGGTGTTTTGGCTGATCACACAGAGTTCTGATATACAGTGGATTGATTATTCTGTGCCCCCACACCTACCCTACTGTGTCAGTTCCTTCCTTACTTCATCTATGATATAGGAAATGATTTAAAAATGTCCAGATGATTGGGTGGTTGTAGCTAGTTTTATTATTTATTTCTATTTGCATCATATTGTGTTCTGGAAGTTGAGAATGAGCCCTTTTGCTTTGGATATATTCATATCCAGATGCTCAGTAAGCTGTTGGGTTCTTATTTTTAGGATCACCAGTGCTAAGAATTTCTGCAAAAGACTCTTTTAGCTAAACATCTAGGTTGCACTCAGGTCCATAGTCTCCTCCGTGGAGATAAGATTTTTTTTTTTTTCTTGTCTCCTCAAGGAGTATGAATAATGTTAAATATTGAAAAAGTTTAAAGTAATGGTGCTGTTCCTTATTATTTACTTGCTAAATTCATCTTTCCTGGTGGTTTAGAAACATTCTCAGAAGAGATTTCGGTGTTGCTCTTTGGTTATTCTATTAATTGGATCTTTATGAGGTTTCTTGATAGCTGGATTCGGCTCTTTTATAAACATGGAAAAAAAAATTTCTTTTGTACACTTAGTCATCAGCCATGCATCATTTTTTCTCTGCTTCTTGGGGAGCTCCTACTACCAGCTATAAGCTGAATCTCTGCCTTTTTTCCAAAGACTATCAATTTTTTATCACACATTCTCTGCATATGCTTATTTTGTCCAGTTCTATATATACTTCCCTCACACTCTGCTCTACTTTGTGATTTGATTTTCAAATCTGATTTGAAAACAATGGGTTTGATTTTACACCCCTCCAATGAAACAATTATAATGATGTGTTTGCTTGGTGCTTGCTTATTGATGTCCTTACCCTGCTCTCACCTCATAGATAAAACACCCTCTCCCACACTGTGATATTTTATTCTTAAATTCCTCTTGCAATCCTTTCCATTTCTCCAGTCGGGGGTCGTCAAGTATTTCCACACTTTGATGACTTCTCTGGAGAAGTTTCTGTCTGGTTCTAAACCACCTGACCTGGGTTTATGATCTTTCCCGAGCCTGGGTGCTATCACTGTTCTTCGGGCCAGCTGCAGGGACTGACAGTGAATGACAGCTCGCCAGCAGGGCTCTCCTCCTGCTGCGCTATTGCCTCAGTTCTCAGAGTCCTTCCCATTCACACCTGGGGTCTTATTTATGTGCACTGGGCCAGGTGGTCTGAGTGGATGGACCTGGTCACCTTTAGAGACACCCTCAGCTCTTCCACCTCCTCTTCCTCCCCCCGACTTTCTCTTCCATCACACTCTGCAGTGTGGTGATCTTACCCCGCTGCATGCTGACGAGTCCCAAATAGATCCCCCACCCTCTGACTTCCAGCACTAACCCCACGGTCGGCTCTGTGCAAGCGATGCTTAATAGCACCTGCAGCCACCCGAGCTCAAAGATCTCCCCTTTACTTCTTTGATTTTCACCTTTTCAGGAACTGTCATCACCATCCACTTAGGTGCTGACACCAAAAACCCAGGGGTCACCCTCCATTCGTCCTCACCTTACCCCACATCCATCAGAGAGCAAGACTGCTTCCTGCCCCATTGCACAAATACCAGGTCACACCAGCTCTCAGGGTCTGCATGGCCCCAAGCTCTGGGCCACTGGACTAATATCTCTGGAGGTTTCCCTGTGTACCAGGCACTGTCAAAACCCCGGGACTCAGCAGAAGAAAAGCAGACACAGACCCCACCGCACCCTCCACTTCCCCTTGCAGTGTCATGTCACAGCTGCCGCAGCTCTGGACAGGTCACCTGCTTGGGGGTTTTTGCCTCCCGGGACCTTTTTCTACAAGCCCAACACAGATCATGTCACCATGCTTCAGAGTCCCTGCAGGGAGGGCTTCCGCACTGTGGTTCCTGCCTAGTGGTGCATTGAAGATACACCATGGATAGTCTGTTAGTAAAAGTATATCTCAATATACTTATGCTAAAAAATTATTTATGGTTTACCTAAAATTCAGACTGAACTGGGCATTTATGTTTTTACTTGCTTAATCTGACCATCCTATGCCAACCTCTCCCCAGCCTCTGCCCTAACATGTTCCTGCACATCGGTTGAATGAATGAATGAATCTAAGACTTGTTTCAATTAAAGCAGTTTGAAATCTATGCACTTTTCAGAACAGAATCTATAGGAATGGAGGAGGATGGGAAATGTAATTTTGTTCCCATCTAAGATTTTCTAAAATTCCATCCCAGTATCCAGCCAGGGTCTCACTTTCCCTATGAAGGTGGAGGCCAATCCCAGCATCCCTGGTTCTAAACAGAAGTTAAGGGTTCAGTAGATCAAACACCTGCAACATTTCCACTCTGGCACAATGCACTCAGAAGCAGGTATGTGGGGGAATCTCCTGCCCCCTAAGGCTAAGGTGGCCCAGATCTCAGTGAAGTCCAGGTTGCAAGGTTGGGAAAATCTGCCCACGGCAGAGCGACTGGGGGCAGCTGCCTAGAGGACAGAGTCAAGGTATGTTCCTCCTGGACAAAGAAGCCACAAAGAAGTGAGTCATAAAGGAGAAAGAAAATAGCAGATGGTTTCACTCATAGGTGGACAAAGAAACAAAGCAAAGGGACAGACGAAACTAAACCTGAACACACCCTGAATTCTGACTTCAGAACTGAGGCTCCCAGAGGGCGCGGGGAGGGTGTGAGCATAGGGAGAGTGGCCCAGTGGACACTGAGGATTATGGAGCTTTGGTGGGGGCATGGTGTGGTCACATACAACTGAAGAGGGGTGAAACTGTACCCCTAAATCATATACAGTGCTGTACACCAACGTTATCTCAATATAAATCATGCAATTTAAAAAAAAAGTCACAAAGAACAGGCTTTTCATTAGAAATGAAAACTTGGGACTGATCATATGAAATTGTGTTTCTTAAAAATGAAGTGTCACAGATGTGTTTTCCCTAGTGACATATGATTTATAACAACATCATCAAACGGGGGAAAAATCCCTCCATGGAAACATATTAAAAATGATGGCTCTGGGTCTGGCTGGAATTGCATTAGTTGAGAGGAAACCTTGACATTGACATTAAACCTGATTGGTCCATTTGAAGAGGGTTCAATTTGTCCAAGAAATTATTTGCTACCTTGCCAATTGCACTGATGGGACTCTTAAAAGCCCACAGGAGGAAAGTTCAATTTGATTACCGACAAGGAAAGTCATTTTTACATATTAACTGCACTAAGATGGCACCAGCAAACTTGACAAGGGAATTCTGGAAATGCCGTATGTGTGATAAAATATACAGCAGGAGAGGCCGATGGCAGCGAGATTTGCCACCGTCAAATGGTATGTTTTTCAAGTGCCGACCTTTCACTCATGATGGGGTTTCTCAGGCTCTTTCAGATGTTTTTGAATATTATTTTCTATTTTTTCAAGCTTTTGCAAAAGCATTTAAAATATTCTTCAGCTGGCACATCAGCCATCTGAAGTTTGCTTTTCTAATCTTTTTTTCCCCCTTGTGCCAGTTTTATTTAAAACTTTCTGTAGTGGCAAGGGTTCCAATAGAGCTGGACAGGAATCTTTGACTAATGAGCACTCTTAATTATTAAAATGTAACGAAACTCGACATCCGTTTTCATGTTAATGAAATCATTATTTCTTTAAACGATTGTGATCATTTGTAATTATCTTTTTTTCCTGATGAACTTCAAATGTAGTCTACAGTTCATAAAACATTCCAAATCATTTCTGTGTAGACGGATGTTAATGAAATGAAAACAAAAAGATCTAAAGATTTGAAAAGAAATCAGAATTTTGGTCAAATGATGGAAACTGGCAATTTTAGTGAATTGCCTCCACCACCTCCGGCGCCCTTGGCCATGACCACCCATGCAGAAGGCAGGCCGACTCTAGGGTATTTCCTCTTGGTGCCCTTGTGTTAGGGTCGACTGTTGGGGCGGCTGCAAAAAGGAAGAATGGCAGCAGAAGTCTTGGACACCGGGCATGAGCAATCCCGGGAGGGCTGGCAGGGGCCTCCCTCCCATCCCTGCTCATAGCCCCTGGCCTCAATGACCTTTAGTTAAAAAAAAAAAAAAAAAAAAAAAAGAAAGATACAGCTCAACTACCATGGAAGCAAACACGAAGATTCCGACGTCCTGCCAACTGAGTACCATGCAGAGGATGGCCAGCCCGGGGGCGCATAGGGGTCCCCCTAATATGCTGATTCTCTGACCCAGCCCTGTCCCGCTCCGTCCACGCCCCTCCCCGCCCCGCCCCAGGGAGTGGTACCCATAGAGATCTTTGCACAGAAGCGCGGTGAGCTTCCTCAGATGCGGGAGACTGCTGGAGCCTGTCTTCACAAAGTCAGAATCCAGAGCAAGCTGCGTGCTCAGGTAATCTTGGATGGCTTTAAGATGTTCTTCCGCAAGCCTGAAAAACAAAAAAGAAATGAAAACATGCTTAGCCTTTTCATTAAGCCATGGACACTAACAGTAGAGGAGAAATCTGAGTTGTCCGGCTCCAGCTGAGACCCCGTGCTCTGGGACAGCACCCGCTGCGTTTCCCTGCATTGCTGGAAGGGCAGAGGAGCGCCTGACCTTGACTGTGCAGACTCTCCCCCTCGCTGGTAACTGTCACCATGTCATGAACGTGCTGGAGCCTCTCCCTGGTCTAGCAGGCGCGAGTGCAAAGCCATCTGCGCGGCTGACGTCAGAGCCGGCTCGGCCCAGCAGGAGTCTGCCGCCTGTGGGTGGGAAGCCAGCCTTTCAAGGCCCTCTAAGGCCCCAGGAGATAAAGTGGGTTAAACCGCTACCAGCCTTGGCATGGCCATGGAACATTCTTTAGTAATCGGGGAAGTGATTAAACCCTGGCACCTGCTCTCCTGTGCATAGACCGCGTGGGCATTTCTTTAGGGCCAGATAACCGAGGAAACCCCGAGGTCCCACCTAAGTCTGGGCCAGGCCTGGGGAGTGAGGGTGAAGGCAGGACTGTCCCTGCCATGGCCCAGGCTTCGCCCCAGCGTGGTGAGGTGGTGTGGTCCTTGCTCTACATTCTGTCTCTTTTTGTTCTGGATAACTTTTTGTTTGGAGGGGGGAGGCCATGGGCAATATTATGACTTCATCCCTGAAACTCATTTTCCTCTTCTATAAAATGGGGCTAATAATAGCACCTGTTTCATAATCCTGGCGATGAACCACATTCATGCAAGAGAAGCACTTTCATAAGTGCTGGGCACACGCTAAGCACTCAGAGCGCTGGCTGTTAGCACTTAGGTCCAATGTCCACACACAGGGACGGGAGACTTAGCACAGAAACAGCGGCTGCGAGCCACCCACCAGCTTCCTTTCCCCAAAACAAGCGTGGCCCTGTCCTCCCCAGTTTGTCCGAGCACATCAGCATATTCTCCTCTCAGGAGTTTGATTTGACACAACCGTCAGATGCTTTCATTCACAAACCCAGAATGACAGCAATCCCTGTCGTTTGGGGCCACAAATCGGTGGGCACGAAAGCTTCAAGCCTTTGTCCTGGGGTGGTGGAGGCTGCCCGGTGTCCTCCCAGCTCAGGGCACCCCAATGCCCAGCTGCAGGCTCAGCTGCAGGCGTGAGCACGGCCCTGCTGGGGCAGGTGGGGCCTTCCCATCACGTTGGTGGGGCCAGCGGCTGAGGGAAAGGACAAATCTTTGAATTTCAGATTATTTTCCTCGTTTTCAAGCCCAGCAGCATCCCACTGGCCAAACGGGGCTCCTGGCCGCTCCCTGGTTGCAGACGCTTCCGCTTTGCTTGGCTCAGGTCCGCCCAGCAAGGCCCATGGCCTCGCCTGGCCTGTGCGCTGGTCCAGGCCGCCCGTCTTTTCCAGCACCACCTCCCAGTCTGGCTCAGGCGCCTCCTCTGAGGCGCCGGCTTGCTTCCGCATCTTCTCCTTCAGGCTGGCCCCTCCACACCAGCAGCTCAGCTTTCCCTTGCGCGTCATTTTCCCCTTCCCCGTCCTGGGGACGGCTCCCACTGGGAAGCATTCTGGAGCCCGGCTGCGACTGACTTCTCCTGACCACTCCCGCAGAGGATCCTCCCTGCTGGTGGGCTGTCTTCTCCTTCTTCCTCGTGGCACTGTCTTCCCTGGTCTCCCCCACTTCTTGTTTCTGCGGGGAGGGAGGCACGGCCAGCCCCTGTGTCCTTCCCCACAAGCAAGCCCGCAGAACATCCCGGCCTCGGCCTCGCGGAACCGGAGTCCTTGACTCATCAGCTCACGGCCTCTGGCCCTTTCCTTCTTGCGGCGTTGAGTTTCCTGCTAACTCTGGTCACCTCCTCGCCCCGTCTGAGGTCTGGGGAGGTCTTTGTCCTCCAGTCAGGGGGACTTGGCCAGAGAACCAAGGACTTCCTCTTCTTTCTCTTCTCCTCACTGAGGAACTGGCGGGGGCCAAGAGCTGCTTCCTGGGCTGGGTGACTGTCGCAGACACTTAACATGGTCTCCGGCTCAGGAGCTCTTTGAAGAGGGTGCAGGGACACTTCTATTTCTCCTTTTTCTTCGCGGAGACCTCTCAGGTGCTGCCCTTGGACACACTCTCAGAGGGGCGGTGACTCTTGCAGAAAGGGCTCAGTGAATGATTGGTTGCTGTTTAAAATTCAGTATCGAGCCTCTGGTCCTTCGTGGGGGTCTCGGTGACCATCCCATAGCCCAGACGTTTCCACCTCCACGTGACAGCCCTCTCGGCCGTGACCCGGAAGTCAATGCCCTGCCTAAGTTTTGAATCTTTGTTCTCCTACTAATGAAAATCATACAGTAACCTACCAGTCACTCTGCTCAGCACTTTATGCCCATTTTTCCCTCTCGTTCACACGTCAGCGTTATGAGGTAGATGCTATTCCTACTTCATTTTAGACTAGCGTTCTTACTCTTCAACCCAGCAATGTTTCATTTGTTATTCCTATGTGACAAACGAGGAGACTGAGGCTCAAGGATGCTGATTTACTTGCATGAAAAATGACTACAAGCTTCAAATAGCTTTGTTCAGCCCCTGGGCATGGACCCAAGTGGACACTGGAGGTCCCAGGGTGCCTCTGTAGGATCCTGGGGAGAAGGGAAAGCTGTTGCTCTTAGGATTAGAAAGGCGGGGGCCTCCAGGGTGGTGCAAGGGTTAAGATGCAACCTATGAAGCAATCTGCAGCCACAGCAGCATGAGCTCGATCCCTGGCCAGGGAGCAACCCACATGGCGCAGCAGACCTCTCCTGACTCACCCGCTGCTCCCCTCAGCAGTGGATTTCAGTTAATCTGCCTGTTCTGTTCCCCACTGTCTCTGGTGAATCCTCTCACTCCCCACGCCTCTGGCCTGTACCCCAGCTCTTGTATGCATAAATAAATAAATCTTTTAATAAAAAAAAAGGATTAGAAAGGAAAGGGTTCACATCTTGATTTTTTCCCCTGGGCAGCTCAGTCAGAGGCCATCTACACATGAGTTGTCAGAACATTTATGTTTAATCTGTACTGACTCTGAGTCCTGACATCATGAATATCCAGTTTCTGCTAAAGTCTGTTTTTCAAAAAAGGACAAAACCTCTGCGATAGTATTATGCTACGTGTGATAACCCTTCCAAGGGCTCTTGACTTGTAACATGAAGGAAGCCATAATTATTAAAATGTTTGCTGAGAAAGCTGATTTTGCTCAGCTGTCTTGTAATAACCTGAGAACTACAACCTGATTAGATCATATTGCCCCAAAGACAGCAGGTTACCTCTGAATGAAAAGTCACCTAAAGGTGCCCTCTATGTGAAAAGTTATTTTGTAAATGGAACAGATGAACTTTAAAACACAAGGCAGAATCTTGGTTTTTCAAGACCCAGAATGGGAGGCAGGGTGGGCCCTGTGCCCTCTCTTTTGTGGGTCCCTCCACCATTTCCATTTACTTTTGTTCCCATCTCCAAGCAGAAGTTTCAGGAAGGTTCCATGGCCAGAGACAGCTAGTCGAGGAGCAAAACCAGCACACCCCTGCCCACGGCCTTCCCCGCTGCTCCACCCCTCCCCGGAGGCTGTGGGGGCTCAGCTGCGTCCCTTGTCGTGCTGCATGGTTTGGACCCTGGGGAACACTTGAACCCAGAGAGGAGGGACTGATGCACACCGAGGGGAGCAGGAGTCAGAAGCCTGGGGGGTGGGAGGGGCCACCATATGGTGGCACAGCTGGGCAGCCTTCCTGCCTCCACAAGCAAGTCTCTGCACTCAGCAGCCCATCCTAGAGACAAAGAGAAACTAAACAGCAGGCTCCCCAAGGACCATTTCAATAAACATTTGTTATTTAGACACATACATTGGGAAAAACCATGATAATGTATCAACATATTCCAAATCTTGCAGAGTTAGCTTTGGACAAATAGCAGAAGTCACTCAGAGGAGCAGAAATAGAGCCAGAGGGTGCAGAGAAGAGCCCGCTAAGTCGAGCTGGAACAGGAGCACCTCAGGGACCTTAGCAGCAGGTCCTGATGCGCGCCCCTGGGAATTCTCTTGGTATTTTGCCAAGTCAGGAGGCAGGAGAGCAGCCCTGGCCATCTCCAAATGACTTCTGAAGTTGGAGATGCCGCATGCACCCCGCCATCAGGATTGTCTTTGTGGTCTTTTTTTGATTAAGAGTGTTTTTAGATTATTAGCCCGTGAAGTTGCTGTGGACGGATACGCCCGGTCGGCCAGCATACTCGTGAATGCCCACTTAGTGCCAGGCGTGGGGGCAAGGTGCAAGACAGAGCCCGCAGGGCTTCCTCCGGTGAGTGCGTCCCCCACGCCTGTCTTGAAGTCGGTGCCTCTGATTTGCAAAAACAACCAGCGCTCCTCTCCCCCAGCCCTCCCAGCAGGCCCCCCTCTTCCAGCATCGGGGGAAACGCTGGGCTTGCTGGAGAGAAATGGGACCATCTGGGGCCTCCCTGGTGGCAGTGGTTGAGCGCTGGGTTGCGAAGCTGCCCGCGGCCTCTGCGGCGGCGGTTCGATCCCCGGCTGCTCCCCGGCCCCCGGAGGAGGATCCCACATGGCGCGCAGACCCCTCCTGCCGCCCGCTGCTCCCCTCAGCAGTGTACTTCGGTCCTTCTGCCTGCTCTGCTCCCCGCTCTGGCTCTGGTGAATTCTCTCACCCTCCCGCGCTTCTGACTGTACCCAGTGCTTGTATAAATAAACAAACAAACAAATAAATAAATAAATAAATGAACGAATAAATAAATAAATCTTAAAAAAAAAAAAAGAAATGGGACCATCTGACAAGAAACTGCAGCCCTCGCCAGCAGGACCAGCAGGGGACTCAGAGGGACCCAGGTCCTGAGCACACAGGGCAGAGTGAGCAAAGACGAAAGTGCCAGACAGTCTGCCCGCACACCCTTTCCATATACACCATGGAAATACCGCTCTAACCCGTCTAGGGGTAGCAAGGAAAGCAAGGGCTGGGTGGGGGTCCCGGCTGCAGTGCCTGGTGGGGGTCCTGGCTGCAGGGCCAGCCACTCCTCCTCCTGGGCCTCAACTCAGTAGCCTCCACGGCAGCAGAGGCACTTGTGACAGGGGAAGTCAGCTCGTGCGTTTATGGCAAACCCAGTAAGCGAAGAGCACAGACTCCCAAAGTCGGGGGCAGGCCCACGCCACATGCCGGACGGCTGGATGGTGTTCCGGAGCCTGCCCTTCCCCGCGGCAGGGCCAGGGAGAGCCTCCAGTCAGGCCACCGGCAGGCCACGTGAGCGGGCTCCCTCACACCCACACCCGGGGCCGGAGGCTCCAAGGCAGACTGTCCTGGGGTGGAAGGGCTGACACACAGTGAGCACCCAGGGGCCTCCAGGCGGGACTCACCCGCTGGTGTCCATGCTCTGCAGTCGCTGAAACAGGGTCTCGGAGAGGCTGGGCCGGCTAACCTCAGTGGCTCTCGGGTTCTCCGTGGAAACAGGGCTCTCCTTGGCCTCACTGGGCCCCGTGGATAAAGGGATGTTTCTGGGCGGCAGCTCGGGTGGAGACAGGACAGCTTCTGCCCAAGAGAAGAGCGGGGGTGCTGCAGGGAGGGCTGGTGCAGGCCCGCCACACCCCTACGCAAGGTCCCGTCTGCTGCACGGCCCCTGGCCCTCCTGACCACCGCCGCCCCGCCCCCCACCCACAGCCTCGCCAGGAAGCCTGCTGAGGGCAGGGACCTGGTCTTACAGGCCTTTGACCCGGGACCCGATACAGTGTTTGTCCACCGAGGCGCCCAGCAAACACCTGTTCTGGTCAGAGGGCCTTGGACAGACCCATGGCCCCAGGCGGCAGGGCGAGGACGGCTTTTGGACTAGGAGAGAGGCCCAGACTGGGCAGAGCCCAGACCCCAGAATAGGCCTGGCCACACTGCTCCCCTCTCTCCCACCTGGGGCCCCTGTCCTCTGTAGCTTCTCTCCAGCCTCTGTCCTTCCTTCTCTCTCCCGCCTGACCCTCAGAGACAAACAGAAGAAAGTGAGAGCTCCCTTCACTCAGTGAACTGGAACATGAAGCAAGTGGCTGGAACTTGGCCTGGGAGGTGGGATTTCTGCCCTCACGGAGCTCTCCATGCTGCACGTGCCACATGTGGGTGAGGCCCTGAGTCCCCGGCCAGGCCCTCCGTCTGCCCCAGACTCTTTCCACACAGTTGGCGGCCTGGCCCCAGCCACAGAGCAGCCCCAGGAGACTAAGGACAAGGCCTGCACATCCTGGACGGCCTGGTTCCTTCCACGGCAACGAGTCTGTGAGCCCTTTGGGGACAGGCAGCACCCTGGGGACCTGAGGCAAGTCAGACACCTTCCACGGGGGTGGTGGTGGGTGAGCGTCATGTGCTCAACTTCAAGCCACAGTTGGGTCTCTTTTGGGGAAGCGAAACCCATAGTTTCTCTTTCTAGCCCTTATGGAACGTGTCAGGGTCTTGCCCCAGACAATGGTCCCCAGAGGTGTAGAAAGGCGGGGCGGGGTGGGTGGAGCAAGGAAAACAAGGGTGCTAGTTGGGGGGGCATCTTTGCAGAACACTGCTAGGTCAGGGCCAAGGCCTGGGGGCAGGAGGCAGCAGGGGGACAGCAGGGGGTAGGGACAGCAGGGGGACCCCAGGGGGTAGGGACAGCTGGGGGACAGCACAGGTGGCTGGTGCGTGGCTCTGGACTCATGTGTGGACCTGTCTGCTCTGGCCATTTCACAGCTTGGCCAGGGGTGGTGACAAGAGACATGCCCTGCGGGTCCCTCTCTGCCTCCAGGGAGCTGCCTTCCTTTTGAAACACTCAGCCACCCTCACCTGTCCCCTGAGCTGCCATGGCCCTTCCTCAGATCTCACCCTCTGATGAGGCAGCCGTCAAGATGGGTCTCCAGGAAGGTGGGCAGGTGGCCGCCAGCCAGCGATGGGGGAGAGATAAAGAGGGGCCCCGGGATAGGCCAGGAGCCAGGCCCGAGCTCTCTGGGAGCCTCTGCCTCTCTTGGGGGCGACCCTGGCTGCGTCCAGAAATCCCTGCCTTGGGATTTCTGGCTTCACTCGGGATCTCAGGTTTACTTTCAGGAAGTGAACTTTCGAGGGGAAAGAAGGGCCCCAGCGAGCGCCCCCACTGCACTGCCCCTCACACTCTCTCCTCGCTCGGCCTGTGACCCTCCTGGTTACAGGGCTGGCCTGGCTCCAGCATATTGGGGGTGCAGTTTTCTTTTTATAAGGAATTAAAGCACAGCCCATCCTTCCGGTCAGGTGTAAGGATTTCCTCCTTCCTTTCCTTGAAGTGAAATCCAAATTCTTTGATGATGGTCGTTGCACTCGTGCAACCCTCACTATGGGTCAGGCCCAGGGCCCCACATTCATTGACTCACCCATTGACACCCTGGCAGGGAGCTATTACTGTTACCGTCTCTTTAAGAGATGGCTGTGGCTCAGAGAGGCCAAGAAACCTCCCCAAGTCACACAGCTCAGCAGCGGGGGTGGGGGGGGTGGGGAGGTGGGGGGGTGGGGGGTGGGGGGTGGGGGGTGGGGGGGGGAGCAGGAAGTCAGACCCTGTGTTCCTAACTTGTCCTCTGACAGCGGGACCCAGCTCATCTGTGAGCACTTGTGTGGGGAGAAACACCCCAGGATTCCCTGCGCCCGAGCTTGGAGGGCAGGTCCCGAGGGCTTCCTCCTACCTGTCTCCTCCTCCGGCTCGTCCCCAGCATCGTCCTCCTCCAGCGGCACCGGGTACTGCAGGTGGGTGACCAGGCCCATGTTCTCCTTCCTGTAGAACTCGATGAGCTGGTCCAGCTTGGTGAAATACTTCATGGGGACACCTTCGGATGCCTGAGGACAGAATCCCAACAGAGGTGCGCTGGAACTGGGTGGGACGCGGCCACCACAAAGGCCACCTGCAGTGGCGACTTGCGTGGCCAGACAGTGACCACAGTCCAGAAAAAGCCCTGGCCTCCCACGCAGTGTCTGCCCGCCACGCCCACGCTGCACACCCGGCAGCCCGCAGCCCCGAGGCGTCTGCGAAAGGCACCAACGGGCCGTCTGAAAGATCCTTTTCCTCCCAGTGAAAAACTTTTTAAAAAAAATTAAGCATTGCATTCTGTAAGATTTACGTTTTCATCATGGCAAAAACAGAAAATGCAGAAATTTTGAAAAAGAAATTACTTATTGTCCACAACACTGAAAGAACTACTTTCAGTCACTTGGAAGATGCTTTTCTAGACTTTTCTGTGTGTGTGTTTTTGTTACTGTAATCACTTACCAGCCCTCCCCCCATACAAAGATCATTTATTTTTAAACATAGGAAAATCTATTCTAACCCTTGTTTTGCTTTTATTTAAAATTTTTCCATTTGCTATAATTTTGTCTTTAACCAAAACTCAGATATGATCGAGGCAGCACAGAAACTTCCCCGATCAGTATCTCTGTTGTGAATGACAGAAGAGCCTACAGGTAACTTTGCTGGGCAGTTCATAGGCCCTGGGGCCAGGGCTCCAACCTCCTGTCCTGAGGTTGTAGCAGGAAATCCCAGGTGGCCCTGGACAGCCGTGCTCCCCGCGAGGCCCCGCCCCGCCCACCGCCCTGTCGGTTCCTGTCCACGCCGGTACCCGCCCGAGGCAGGGCAGGACGGGAGGGCTGCAAGCAGGAGACTCGAGTCCTCATCAAAGCGACACCCGACAACTCATAATCAGACTTGTCCCAAGTTCCTGCCCATCCTCCCCTCTCCCCTCTGCCTTGCCTCTCCTGGCATCCTCATTCCCCCCCTGGTCTAGCCAGAAACCCAGAGGCATCCTGGACGCCCCCCTCCTGGCTCAGGGCCAAGGTGGACAGGGTGAGGCAGGTGCCCAATCCAGCCAGGGCGATGCTGTTGTGAGGGGCGCACCCTGAGGGGAGGGGGAAGAGCTAGCCGGGCCCTGGGGGAGCCGAGGGCCTTGCCACTGCCCAAGGACAAGGGGCCAGGCTGCTGGTGGCACTAAGAGGCCACTCCTCCTGGCCTCAAAGACGCCTCGCGCCCCTAGTCCTAACACTAAGTGCCTGTGATTCACCCCGTTATCATCACAGCCATCGTGTCAATGCCAGTCATGTCATTTTGAAATGAGTTGAGAAAGCCATCTGGGGGTGGAGGTCAGGAGTCCGGCTGCTCTCCCAAGGCCGCCAGCTGCGCTCTTGCTGGAGGGAATGGGACCACCGCACACGGGAGAGGCCAGGAGACACGTGGGTGAGGTCAGAAGGCCCACCCAGTTGGTTAGCAAGTGGGGTCTCCACCCGCCTTCAAGTCAGGGGCCTTTTGCTCCAGGTGGCTGGGGACTAAGGTGGAAGGTCTTCAGGGCTGCAGGTAAGTGGGGTCAGGAGAGCAGAGAAGGCAGGTGACCGAGACTGGGCAGACATCCAGTGTGGACCGAGACTCAGACCTGATTAACCCTGAGTGGCGGGAGGACCATGGGCTCCCACCAGCCTCCGCCTCTGTCCTTCACCTGGACGCAGCTCTGGTGTGGCCTCTCTCCGTCCCTCCTGGCCTCTGTCTCTCTGGGGGTGTATTTGTGGGTGCATATGCTCGGCACGTACATATAAATCTGCACACGGGTGTGCGTGTATTTGAGTGTGTGGTCTCAGCTATTTAGTAAACGTACAGAGAGTTTAACAGAAGGGTTTGTGACCCTTGCTGTCACAAAGCCCCCCTCAAGCATTACCCAACCAGAGATCCCCGAGTAGCACAGCCAGGCCTTCTAAAAGTCCCTGAATAGGTTCAAAACCAAAGTGCACAGAATAACAAAAATAATTTGACACGCTGCCAGATGGGTGAACTCGATTCAGCTCGAGCAGTCGTGACGAGTGTCATCCTGTCAAAGAATTTGCAGCTAATGGGTGACAAGCCATCAGGTGGAAGGGAAGAGGAGAGGGAAATATGAGAGACAGTCAAGTGAAATGACTTGCACGCGCACCGGGAAGGGGCTGTCAGCTGGCGGGGGCCTGGGGAGCGTGTGTGCACCGGGGCGTGAGACAGGGGCTGTAATGCACAAGGATGCTAGGACACATGCGACTTTATGTCCTGCTAAAGCTGAAGCAAAGCTCCCCACATCACTGCCTGTGGACACATTGGATTCCAGAGATGTTCGCTGTGCAAGAACATCCCCGAGGGAGGCCGGAGGAGGCGGGAGGTCAGCAGGAGGACCCGAACCTGGCGGTGGGTGCTGAGCGCTGTCGCAGGCCGACCTCGTGGGTGGAGCCGGGGCCTGGCAAACCAAGGCTGAGGCTGCCCAGGAGCTCAGGGTCCCAGGAGGGGACGGATGAGGGTTGAGTCTAAACCTTAAGGACAGTGGAGCTGCTGGTCTGGAGGGACCGTAGGTGGGCAAGCCAGCGAGTGCCCACAAAGGAACTGCTGGGTGGGCAGGATAGGATGCCTACCTGCACCCCCATGAGAGGGAGGCACCCCGGGAAAGCAAGGGGCTCTTCAGGGAGCAGGTCTCTAGGTGCAGAACCCCCTAAGCAAAGACTCGCTGGGCACAGGTGGGTCAGCGGGAGCAGCCTGTGCTAATGGGCAGCATGTGGACTCACAGACACACGGACTCACAGACTCACAGACACACAGACACACAGATGCACAGATAGAGGGAATGGTGACAGCGGAGGGGCAGCGAGGCCAGTGAAGTTCTCCTTAGGGAGCTGTTCGCACAGAGGGGTCCTCCCCGGTCTTTGCTCTCGGCACTAAGACTTAAAGCAGTTCACAGACACTCTTTCTAGAACAGGACCAGGAGGAAGAAAAGGTCAGGGTGCCCAGGATGTAGACAGGCCTGAGTGAGCCCAGGCTGGGGTGAGGCACCGTGGTGGGAGGTGCCACACGCCCAGCCTGAGAGAAGCAGCCTCCCCACGTGCTCCCATCACCCTGCTCCCCACTACCCTGCCCTGGTGCCCAACCCCATGAAGTCAGGACACCCCCAGCCCCGCCTGCTCTCAGAGAGTGTGATCAGGGCAGTAGCCCCCCACACCCCCTGTGTGCTCCCCAATAGCTGTTCCTCACTCGAAATCAAAATCTGTGTGGGATGAATTGGTAGAAGCCAGACAAAGACCCTCCAGCAGCTCAGGACACTGAACATGGACCAGTGGGATCGTGGGGGTCCCTTCGGGACAGGGGCTCTGCTCCCAGGGGCAGCGGCTGGTCTGACAACTGTACCCCCACCGAGGGTGCGAGGGGCTTGACAATTGGAGGAGCTTGGCAATTGGTGGCTGGGGGACGTGCCGCGGGGGGGCACTGGAGCTGGGAGAGACGGCGAGGGAGGACCTGGCCCGAGCCTGGGCTGGGGATGCAGAGAAGCTTCCACGAGGAGCTCCCTCTCCCGCCGCTTTAACTGCAGCACCCAGAGGTGGTGCCTGTCACATACATGTGACAGATCCTCTGCGGTGACAGGAAGCTGAAGTCACGTTCAGCTGGGTGGGGGGTGGCGGACACAGTGCAGGGCTGTCCGTGGAGGGGTGCAGCACTCGAGAGCTAACAGCGGGGAGCAGTTAGCTCAGTTACCACCTCCGGATGGCCACGTGTGAGGGGAGCCCGCAGGAGCAGGAACCCAAAGGTGGTGACCTCAAGGGGAGGGAGTGGGCCAGGGTCTCCCCTCCTTGGCTGCTGGCTGAGTGTCCCAGGGGCTGACCTGGCCAGAAGCCAGGGGCTGGGAGGGAACAGAAGATGTCAGCACATCAGGTCCAAGGTGACCAGATGCCGTGGAACCGTGGGCAGGGAGGCCCCATGCTCTGCTGGCGAGGCCGGTGGCCTCGGGCCAGGCGGGGAACTGGCCACACTTCCGCCAAGGGAGGGGGCTGCCCTCCATCCCCAACGGTCGGCTAGGCGAGGCCTCCAGACTTTGTTCCTCATCGGGCAGCCACTGCCTCTCTGATGAGATTTATCAAGTCATTTTGAAACAGAGAAGAAGGAAAAGCTGCAAACGTGAGCTGCACGATGACCCCGCTCCCAGGGCCAGGCTGGGTTTCTGGATTCCTGCTCTGCAGCCTCTCCCTGACCCGCACCCACCTGACCCCTCCTCTCCTTCGTGGACACCCACAGCACCTGGCAGGCAGGTTGATGCTGACAAAGCCCAGAGCAGCTCGCCCTGCTCAAAGTTTGCCTCTGATGCAGGACACGTGGGGGCAGAGCAGGCGTCCCTTCGAGGGGCCCGGGACTGACAGCGTGGAGCGGAACGCGTGTCCACAGCCAAAATCCCCTCAGAAAACACGTGGGAGGTTTGCTTAGCTCGTGAAACAAAGCACACAACTCTCCTGCCTCCCGTCAAAATCTCCAGGTCTGTGGAAAGTTCAGGCGCTTTCTGGCAAGATCATCACACCAAGGCCCTGCTGACAGCTCCCTGCCAGGCGCGCTGTGCCTGCCGCCCCACAGACTTGTGATTCCTGGAAGCCAAGGGGTGCGCAGGGCTTGGCCTGCTATGGCCCTGCTTGCCGGCTGGAGACGCACCTCAAGGGTGGAAGTGGGAGGGGGATAATGGAGCGAGGCCTGGCAGGGAGAGGCCCTGTTCCCCTCCAGCTTGCCATCTCCAGCACCCCGCACCAGGTTCCTGGGGAGGGTTCCGGGAGGACGAGGGCAGAGGGTGCTGCCTGCCCCAGCCTTCAGGAAGCAACTGCCAGAAGAGTCCTTAAAACAAAGGACACTGTGTCCGGGCCCTGGAGGCCCAAGGCTGTGAGCTCAGCGTGTGTGCTTCTGTCACAATCCCGGGGGGAGGGGGCGCGGGACAGGAAGGCCGGAGCACGGGCTGAACTTTCCCAGGGGGTAACTCTGACTTCAGCCCTGTCTGCCATCTCTAAATGGGGAACCGAAAGAGGGCTCTGCACCCAGGAGGAAGCTGGCACGGGGAGCCAGGAGACGGGCTGCAGGGCACCCCCGAGGTTCTGCCAGCCTGCATTTTAAATGCAAAAGCAAAAGCAATGTATGGGCGTCTGAGTCCCTTCGAGTCAGCTCTCTGAGGACGAGAGGCGCCTCAGCTCCCACCCATGTTGCTCAAGGTCAGCTACAAATTGTTGGATGGTGAGGAGGGAGCAGACGCCGGTTAGACCACCGGGACGCAGGAACGCGGGGAGCAAATGTGAAAGCATGTGCGGTCCTTGCGGCCCCTTAGGAGGGGTGGAAAGTATTAAGAAGCAGGGGGGAGGGAGGGACCCTCCTCCGGACCCCATCGCAGCAGAGCATCTCTTTCAAGTTAGTCCCTGGACGGGCCTGAAGCAGGTGGCCACTTGGCTGTGAAGAGAAGGACGGCGAGAGGCAGTGCGAGCACCAGACTCCCAGGCCTGTGCCCCCTCACCCTCGTCTATACAGCAGCTCCGACGGGGCAGAATGAGCGGTGGAAGCTGCTCCGGGCCCAGTCTGTGTTCTGGAACCTCGCCGCCTGCTCCCACCTTGTCCGAAGCTACTGAGACCCGACAGTGTCCTCTCCACTGAGGCAGCAGCTGGCAGGAGGACGCCCGGGTGGCCTACCCTCCCCGGGCCGTGCCGGGACTCACCTCCCGCGACCCACCTCCTCCTGCCCTGCCTCTGCCCTCCCCATCTCTGGCAGCTCCTGAAGTGCAGCCTCGGTTTACCTTCTGCCCTCAGGGCTGTTCTCAGTCCTTAACCACTTCCTGCCCCAAGCCCCTTCCTAGGAATCACAGGCCCCGAGGGGGTGACGCAGACTGCTCAGCCTGGCCAGGAAGGAGCAACAGCCTGTTGGCCACACAGGTGAGGAATCCAGGTGTGCTGGGTGGTGCGGGGTGGGCAGGACTGGGCTCCCCTGGACCAGCAGGGCAGGTTTTGCTTCAGAGATAAATTTTAAATAACTGGGCTTAATGGTTTGCTACAGAGACAGGAGCCTGGGGGAGGCAGGGCTGGGGAGAGGGGCTGAGACGGAAGAGGCTTCTGTTCTCCCCAGGACCTGTGACTTCGCTTCTGGGAAGCCTGAGAGCCGGGTGGACTGGACGCGTGGGCTCTGGGGGGAGCTGAAGCTGGCAGAATGGCAGACCGGGCTCTGGGGCCTGGGCAGAGCACCAGGTAGGGACGGGGACCCTGTGTTCTCCAGGTGCCCGGGGGCTTGAGAAGCTTCATCAAGTGTCTTTGGCTGCCACAGCCCCACACAAGCAGAAGCTGAGAGAGGAGAAAGCGGAGCACATGGAGGATGTCGCAGAACCATTGGCGGGACTTTTGAGGGGCTGCTTTCTGGCTGTCAGGCTGAGGGGCAAGAGCTGCCGGGTCTCATAATGGCCTGGTATTGGGGTTTGTGGGGCTGGAAGGCTGTGAGCTGCCAATGCACTTGGAGGGGAGCGGGGCGGGGTGGGCTCAAGGCAGCTGGGTTCTCCAGGCCCAGGGGAGCAGGGTCTCCTGCACCTGCCCTCGGGTCTTTCTATGACAATGAACGTTCCCAGGATGGGCCCCTTGGGACAGGCCCACAGTGTCAAGTTCCCGACAGAAGGGTTCCCAGAGGGGCCTCCTAGAGCCTTTCTGGATCTTCCCAGGTGAGGGCCCCACTCCCCAAACGGGAGGATGTGGAGCAGGCCGGGTGCGGGGCACGTTACCTGATCACAGCGCACCCAGCGTCCCCGGGGGGAACCTTGGCTCCGTCCTATGGACGAGCACACCGCATCTCGAGAGAGGCCGGGTAAACTTGCCTGGTGGTTAGAGGCATCAGGAGACCAGTGTGCAGGGGGCACTTCTACCTGAGGAGGAGGATGGGTCTGGTGGTGGGACCCATGGGCTTTCCAGCTGGACAGGTGGGCACTTGGCACGGGGCCCTGGCACCTGGGCTGGAATCAGGTGGTTGAGATTCCCCAGGAGATGCGAGCCTCTGGTGCTGACCACCTGGAGGGGGAGACCTGGCACCCCAGTGGCAGTGGGCCTGCCCTCCTGAGTGCTGGGGGGCGGGGAGGCTGGCTTTGCTATCTGTGGGCAGGGACTTGTCTCTGCTGGCCTGCCCGCTGGCCGGATCCACAAAGCCACATGTCTGGGGACCTGCCAAGGGCAAAGGCCATGACCAGGCGGCTTCAGAGTCACCTGTGTGGGGAGCCTGGGAGGAGGCATGGAGCACCACGCAGGAGACAAACCCGTGCCTGCCACCAGCAGTCGCCTCCGGACACCTCTGCCTCTTGCTCACACCAGGCTCACCCCGGCTGCCCGGGCGGCCTTTTCTGCCCAGGTCTGGTGAGCCTGGCACTGGTCGGGGAGGGCTCTGTCTGGGGCCCCGCCTGCAGGCCAGCGTCCCCCATCTCCCTTGTTCCCACTAGCCCCCACTTCCTATGGCTGGGCTCTCAGCATTTTTTGGCTTTGTTTGGGGCAGACTTCCTGGATGGCTTGGCACGGGATCTGGGATCTGCTTGCCTGCCAGGCTGTGCTCCTTTCTAAGTCGCCGTCCCTGCCTGATTCACAGAACCACCCCGTCCCCTCCCCAGGCCAGCCCCCTTCCCTGGGCTTGTAATCCCCACCTCTCCATTCTCAGTCCCTGCTTCCTGGGGCCACTCTCCGGCCTCTCCTTCCCAGGCTGGGTGCCCACCCCACCCAACAGAGCCTGTGGCCGGGCAGCCCTGCCCCTGGGTCTCCTGCTGGGGAGCCGATGCCCAGTTAGCTCCGGGCTGTGACCTCACGGACTTTGCTCAGCCCAACAGAGGCTGAGAGGATGAGGCCCCAAATCTCTGCCTTTCACTCTGATATCTGCACACTGGCTTGTGCCCTGTGCACCGCGCATACTTGCTAAGGGCTTTGAAGCTCTCGCATCAAAGGACCTGAGGCTGAAGGGCCGGGAAGTCACACCTCTGGCTGGTACTGAAATGACAGGTCAGAGCTCTACCATCTGAGGTCGCTCTTGATGTCACCACCGCTGGAGCAAGGGGCCCGGGATGACAGTGCTCCGCCTGCCAGTCTGCCTTGGCAGTGTGCATCTTGGAGCTCAGGCCACAGTGAAGACCCCAGGAGAGGACACGTCCTCTGTCAGCAGAGTCGCCGCTGACAGCTAATGATGACCCAGTGTCAGGTCCCTACGCCTTCCCCAGGCACCACGAGAACAGGAGTCTGGGCACCGGGGACGCAGGCAGATGCCCTGACCTCTGTAGAGCTTTGCACCCACACACTTGTCATGGCACCTTGCAAACCCTGGCACCAGCTCTTGATAAATTTACACTGCCCGCTGACGTTGTGTTTGGCTGGGCAACTTGCTGTGACCCATGTGACATGGGCAGAAATGCCCGCTCTAAGTCCAGGGCTAGCTGGCGCAGCCGGTCTCTGTTTACCTCTCCTGGATCCTTACTCTGGCCCAGAAACCATCTGGCCACTCAGTTTGGAGCAAACTGAAGACGTGAGGAGCAGCTGGGGCCTGACTGGAAACCAGGACTCCCACCTGGTCCAGCTGAGCCCAGGAGAGCACCGTCGGACCAACCGACCATGGCTGACCTGCTGACCCCACCGAGGAGAAGCATCTGTTGTGAGCTGTGAGGTTTTGAGTGTTTGTTACACAGCAAACACTGACGAACATAAACTCAAAGGTGGAATGAACTTTTCCTGAGTCCCCTCTCAGTGAAACTTCATGGCGTGATTATCTCCAGTTACCCACAGGGCAGCTGAAGTGCCAGGAGATTAGGTAACGTGTCCAATGTCGCACAACCTCTTTTGTCACCGGGACCTGCCACAAGGGACGCATTCAAGCCCCACACCTTCATTCCCACCATGTTTCTCTCCAGCCCCCAGAAGCCCCCTCCTTTCAGCTCGTCCTCTGTGTGGCCTCCAGGACACACTGGGCCCCTTTCCAACACGCCCGACTCTCACAGAGGCCACAGCACTCCTGTGCCCAGGTGCCCGCCACTGCGCCAGCTCCTGCCCGCCCCACCTGTGGGGGCCACTCTCCAGAACCAGCTCCCCAGTCCACCGGGGGCACCTGAGCCGAGCACAGGACACCAGAACCAACAGTCCCGGTGGCAGGCAGCAGCCCGCACACATGCCCCCACCCAGGGCTCGGCCTCCATCTCCACACAGACTGAAGCCCAGAGTGCAGCAAAGAAGCGAGGCGCAGCCTGACGGAGCATTGAGGAAACAATGACAAGGCGCAGGGGCTGTTGGGAGGAGACAGTGCCGGGGGCGGGGGGGTGGGGTGAGGACACTACAGCAAGGGTTTGGCCAGCTGGGCCAGCGAGCCACACAAGCAGCGGGCCAGCAGAGTCACAAGGATGGTAAGCGTTGGCCGGGCCGAGAGGTGACGTGGCAGGCAGAGGGCAATGTCAGAGTCGGTGTGGTGTCCAGTCACTGCTCGGTCCTCGCGTGCAGTGCTGTTGGGGTCCTACCCAGTCCTCCCAGGATCCTTTGGCCGTTGTGTGCTTCCATCTCCCCTCTTCTGGAGGGTGGCCCAGGGAGGGGCTCTCTGCTTTGTGCTAAAGGCGTCAGCCTGCACCCGCAGGTGACCCCCTCCATCCACGGCGTGCCCTCAGAAGATCCTGGAGCCCCTGGATAAAGATCCAGGAGAATGGGAGAAACTGAGGGAGAGGGGTTCCATGTTTCCCAGGCCCACGCAGGGTGGCCCACACGCACAAAAGCCCACTTCTCTGCCTTGGTGGTGGCAGCCCGGAGGTGCAACTCACACTCGAGTCAAGTGCAGGGTCAGGCTGGGGCTGGTCTTCATCTAAATTGTACTTTTGCTTGGCTCTCCCCTTCTCTCGCCAGGGAATCCCACCCCCTTTCTGAGTTCTTCTGAGAACCTTTCTTTAGTGAACCATGGCACCCAAGTTTGGGGTTGGCTATGGACAAATTGAGCTGCGATGGTCCTGTCCCCAGGTCAGTCCTTTTAGGTGTCCATCCTGAGCCTTCTTTCAACAGTTGATGCCAGGCGTGGCCCTGGAACTCTCCACCCCTCCCCTCACCAACAGCAAGGGCATCAGCCCCCCACCCCTTGGCTCAGACGTGAAGGGTCCACACCCCTCCCCCTTGCTCCTCCCTGCACCCCCACCCTGGGCTCAGCAGCCAACCTTACCCTCTGCACACGCCCGTCCCAACCCACGTATTTAGTGACCCCAGTGCTGAAATGAACAAAGGAACGACTGAGTGAATGAATGACTATTTTTTGAGTTACTTAGTTTCTGCTGCCCTCCCATTCCACAGGTGAAGAAGCAGAAGGCTGGCACCTAAGTGGCGGTGCCCTGATGGCACTGGCCTCCAGTCCCCTCCTCTGAGCCGGGAGCTCCCCTCTGAGGACTGTCTGCTGTCCCTGAATGCTCTGCCTGTGTGTTCTGGGGGTCCTGGTGGCGCAAGCCTGTTCCGAATTCCATCTCAACGACGGATGTTCCATTGAAGAGTCCCTTCACCCTCTCCTCCTCCTTCAAGGCCTGTGCTGCGTAAGAACCCCAGGTGTGGAGACCAGTGTGGCCATCGGAGGACAACTAGGCACAACTGAGACGTTAAAAATGTGTTTGTCCATGACCCGGCAATTTCACCCCTGGGAACGTGACCCAAGGCTGACCTTGGGGTGGGTGGTCGTCCCAGGTTTGTCTGCGGCGGCAGACTTTTGGAGGGGAACTGAGTGTCCATCCTTGGGATGATGGACAGTAGAGTGGGTCTGGGCATAGGTGTGGCTTACGCAGCAGCCAGAAGCAAATACTCGAAGTGTTGACAGCAACTGGAAAGAATAAGATTTCTTGTGAAGAAAGTAGAAAACAAAACGAGAACCCTGATATCACCTCGGCAAACTTAAAATGTATACACAGGAAACAAGACACATTTTGTAGGAACATATTCAAATAAAAGACACCCACTCAAGTGTCTGCCTGTTAATGGGAGGGCTATGCAAGCACCAGGTGGGGATCGAAGGGGTTAAGAAGGTATGTGGAGACATTGCTTTACAGGGAGAGTACACTGCCGTTTTAATCAGGGAGCCTGATTTTAAAAAAGGACTCCTTCATTCTGTTGTGATCTCTCTGATTTGACCTGAATTCATCACCAAAGTATTCTATTCTATCTCAGTTTTTATCTTGGTCAAGTGGGGATGAAGTAGTGGGCAAGAGGAGCTAACACGGCCTGTAAGTTTTCACACTCTGAAGTCTGATGTGAATGAAGTAGGTGAGATGTGAGACACTAGGGAGAGGTGAGGACTGTAGCACATTGGATAAATGCTTCTTTAAATGAATCAGTTTCCACTCACCTCCAGTTATATTGCTATAGGGTAACGTAGGCCAAGAGCTTCCAGAATTTCAAAATATTCAAGAAAGGCAAAAATGCAGATTCTTAGATGAACTCTCAGATTTTCTAATGCTTGCAACTAAGTTTTAAAAATACCACATCAAAACAACTATGAACCAGAGACACACTGTGGGGGGTAGGGGTGGGGAAAGGAGGGATTGGGGTCAAAATAAGGGGGTTGCAATTGTATGGGGAACATAAAAATAAATAAATAAATAAATAAATAAATATATACATATACACACATATATATATATAAATACCACATCACCACAAACTCACATCTTAGCTCCATTACTAAATAGTTGCATGACCTGGATTAGGGAATTTAATTCTAAGGCTAAGCTGATTTCCTTGTTTATGAATGAAGAGTGTAAGTCCTACTCAGCCAGGTGTTTAAATGAGCTAGTATAAGTCCAGGGCATGAGTCTTGGATACTAAGAATCACTGTCATATCACCTGCTATGTGTTGAAGATGCTGGCATGGTACAAGAGTCAGGTAGAAAAAAATACCTGGGTGACTGTGATAAAAAGGAATGGGGAAAACAGAATTCGGGTAATGTGTAGATAAAGGGCTGTAAATAAAGCAGGAGTGATTATCCATCAGCCTGATCCCTAACGAGCTACCACGTCTCGTGTATAGCCGCAGAGGTGGGCAGACTCGCTGGGTGTCAGCTGGTATGTGGTTATAATATCAGGGATGTGCTGCTGCTGCTGGCTCATGCCAGGTTGCACCAACCTGCACTGGCTTGAAATCCTGTTTTTCAGGAACCCCAAGAGCTGGGTGTTAAATGCGGCCACTCTGGTGACCATGGCAAGCGTGTTTCTACCAGAGAAATTGGCAGGTGCTGCTCAGCAAGGCCTTGTTTCCTGGAGTCCTGGGAGAACTGTGTCAACTGTTGCAGTGGCCATCACTCCTTTGGAGTAGTCATTCCTTGAATCTTCAAGGTGTGGCCTCAAGTGCACCCGGCTGCCCCTCCCTATGGCCCCATATTTCTCGAAGCAACATGGATCAGGTAAACATATTGTTGACCTATGCTAGTGAGTGATTCTTTGGAGGGAATGCAAAGGGGATTCCCATTCAATGAGGACAAAGACTTTTTCACTTGAAGATGCCCAAGACCCAGATCAGAGCAGGAAGCTCCCCCTTTGGGAGCGGTTGGGCTTGTCTGAAACAGGGAGAAGCTGAACAGAGGGCAGCAAAGTGTTCTGGTTGGAGAGATGTCATGACTAACATGAGTCCTCCAGTCACTCAGCAGGCCCAGGCTAGAGAGGGCAGGAGGAGGCTCCATTAGGTAGATAGGAGGAGATGGGCAGTCCAGGGTAAGTGTCATGCCCTGGGGCAGAACCAGAGCAGCTGTTTGCAGGCTGAGGAACGGATAAAGGCATCCCTAGTCGTGGGGCCAAAGTCCTAGACTGCAAAGAGGAATGTGACTCTACTGACTTGTATCAGAGAACTCTGGGTGAGAGCTCAGCTATGCAGCACCACAAGTTGGGGGAAGAGGCAAGAAGAGTCTGTGGGTGGGCCAGGCGAGCTGTGATTTTCACAGTGGCTCAGATGGGGTCTTCTGTTGTTTACAGTTCAGTGAGCTTTATTTCCATTCCGAGCAAGACTCTAGATGGGATAAATAAAAGTGTGGTCTGTGAGGTGTGCCGAAGGAAGCAGCCATCCTAGGGACCAACGGGAGTTTACAAGAACAGATCAAGTCAGGTGAACCTGTTTTTCCTATTTTATTTACATAGACGAGGGCCAGGGTAGCTCTGCTAGCCTAGCAAATCAGATCTTTCGTTACATCTGGTAGAGATTGCAGCTCAGCTGCCTACAGAGGTAAGGCAGGTGATGCAAATCAGCGAAATAAGCTGGGAGTGAGGCAGTAGGGAGAGGTGGAGACTGTTGACATGTCAGAGAAAAGTGCCTTGCGAAAAGGGGAAGCTCTACTCAGCTCCGGTTACATGACCGTGGGGTGATACAGGTCTAAATTTATCAGATCTACATTTTCAAGGGGTGCTGAAAAATACAGGCTATATAAAACATATATATATATATATATATATATATATATAAGATCTCTGAATTTTTTTTAATGCTCTTAACTGATTATAATTTTACCTTTTTTTTTCTTTTTTGTGGGACCCTTGTCGGCTGCCAGGAAATGAGCTGGCGCTGCAGAGGCTGCGGGCAGCCTCACAGCCCAGCGCTCAACCGCTGTGCCACCAGGGGAGGCCCTGATTATAATTTTAAAAGAATATGTCAGGAAAATAGAATACTAAAGCCAACACAGTGCTCACTAGTTTGTGACCCCTGGTGCCATATGTAGATATATAGGTGCAATATATATATATATATATATTGCACCTATATATATATATATATATATATATGGCATCTTTGACATTATTCATCTGTGATTCTTTTTTGTCTACAACCACATGGAAAACAGGGGAGAGGGTGAGAGGCAGTAACACCAGCCTGGACATGGGTTTCTGGTGTCAATGGGTTCTACCTTTTTTCCAGTGGCCCTGCAATGAAGGGCATGGACCAGCTTATATCAGCTCCCCATCCATGCTGCCCTCCTGTCTGTGCACTCTTGGGGGATGCCCTCCTCGCTTTACTCCTTGTCTTTGGCTTGCAGCCCCCTCCAGAGCAGAACCGCCCTTAGAAATCAGCAGTGAGGCAACCATGAGCACCATGGCCGGCGATGGGCACTGTACTGGTGTGGTCCCAAGGCAAAAGAACAGCCCTCCCCCAAATAGATCATATTGGAAAAAAGAGACAAGTCTATCATTCTTTGCAGGTAACAAGATCATGCATCTACAGAAGCAAAAGAATGAATTTCAAAAATGAGCATGAGATGATTTAGACATCAGGTAAGAGCACTCTTCAAGAACGTAACTTGCCTAGACACCAACAAAACCCAGCGAGAAAATGCCAGAAAAGACAGATCCTGTTCGCCAAAGAAAAACCACATCATACCTTGTAAGGAGGACTTTGGAACAATAAGGAAAAAGCATACAATACAGCAAAAAAGATAAAACAGAAGAGTTCAATGCAATTACCTAAAAATTCCAGCTGGACTTTTTAGGGACCCTTATAAGCTGATTATAAAATTCACCTAGAAAAGAAAATGTGTGGAAACCCCCAAGGATCAAGAGTACAGTAAGTGGGCCCTTAGACTACAGAATAGGAGACATACAGCAAAGCCACAGTAATTAGAACGTTCTGGAACCAGGGCAAGAGCAGACTTCTCCCAGGAAGATTAAGGCTACGTGGGGATTTGGCAGCAGAGGGGATGGCTTAGTGGGGGATGGGCCATTTAAAGCATGGTGTGGCTATCCCTTTGGAGCATGGGGCTGTAGTCCCATGTAAAAATAAATAGAGCTAAACCTAAAAGCCCATGACGAAAGAGCTAGGGAAAATATAGTTCATGAGATGAGTGATTCACAAAACCCAGAATCCATAAATGGAACCATTTGACTACATAAAACGTTGTCAACTTCTACATGACAAATGAACCCTACGCAAAGATTAAAAAAAAAAAAATGACAGTCTGGGAGAAAATATTTACAGCACAAATAAGCAGAAATTAATATACAAAACATAGAAAAAAGCTTTTTTTAATCAGGAAGATTTTTAAAGAGGAAAGAAAACGACAAAGACTAGAAATAGACCACTGCAGGGGGAGAGGCAGAGCAGGCTGCTGTGAGCGAGCGGGTCCTCCTGTCTCCTGGGGAAACGAAGGTGCAGTGTCCAGATGGTGGCTTCCCCCAGCTCCACCACAACTAGGGACCCTGGTCACCCATGTCCAGTAGCAGGACATGATGGGCTCCCTCCTGGGCAGGAGGATCCCTAGAAGAGGCCTCGGCTGGGTGGGCAGGCGGCTCCATGCAAGCCCAGCCTCGCGTGCTCGTCTTGAAGAAACGTTCACACGTGCCCAGGGGCACGTCCACGCGGGCCTCATCGCCGCCTGCGTTTTCGGTCATAATAACAAACAGAAAAGGAAATAGCTCAACGTCCATCCGGACGAGCTGCACTGAAGGGCAGTCAGAAAGCACAGGCTTGGTAAACAGCCCTGGCTTGGATGGCGCAGGCAGACTGCTGGGGAGACATCTAGCCACGCAGGCCCACACGTGCACAGCACGCTGGGACCCCTCAAAGTGCAGTGCCCCAAAGTCGCCGCAGCGCCCCGAGGAGGAGAGGGGTGTGGGCTGCGAGGCCAGCTTTTCCCTCGCCGCTCTCTGTGCTTCTGTTTTGTGCGAAAGCTTTAAAAAAGCGTATTCATCTTTCATGTGGTTGAAAAAGAAAGCAGGAGAAAAAGAGGGAAATGAGAGAAAGGGAAAGAGACAGCAAGAGCTGTAGCTTGTGAGCACCCCTTGGTCCCCACGGGGTCCTGGTGCCCTGGGGGGTCTCAGCCCTGCACCCAGAAAAGCTCCTGCCTGAGGATGAGCATTCCCCACCAGGGGGCCTGCCTGGGGGGCCCTGCTGTGAGGAGCCGGTCCTCCTGTCTCCTGGGGAAACGAAGGTGCAGTGTCCAGATGGCGGCTTCCCCCAGCTCCACCACAACTAGGGACCCTGGTCACCCATGTCCAGTAGCGGGACATGATGGGCTCCCTCCTGGGCGGGAGGATCCCTAGAAGAGGCCCTGCCCCACTCACAAGGGTGGCTGTGCTATCAAGGCTTTAAATAACTACAGATTTTTAAAAATAGAAAAGCAGAAATTCACCCATCCCCCAGTTTTTGGTGGGGTGGCAGGTGGTTCAACTCAACACATGCTTTTTCCAGACGGGTGCAGGGGATAAAGGTGATTGTTAAAATTAAGCTTCATGGACATAGTGATCTATCATTGTGTATCCAGGGACTATGATGATGGGTCATGGGCATGTGGTGGTGGGAGGTTTGTGGGGATTTCACCTGAGGGGAGAAATCAAATACTGTCCAGAAATGAACAACGATGTAAGAAAATAAATAAAATTTAAAAAAGTCATTGTGTATCCCAACTGGATACACTTACTACTGTTTCACCATTGCTGGGTAGTGACAGACCCCAGGGTTATGCATTTTTTAAAGGGTTTTGATCATGTGTAGTCTCAGCAGTGAAAGATAACTTTTAAAAAGCTAATTTAAAATTATTATACTGGGATGTGGGTTATTTTGGAGTAATGAAAATGTTCTTTGGGATGATGAAAAGATAGAGGTGTCGGTTGCAAAACATGGCGAGTGGACTAAATGTCACAGAGTGCCTGGCGCTGGGCGGTCCACTCCCCGTTCTGTGGGTGCCACCTCAATTAGAAACAAGCAAACAGGGCCTCCTGGCCTGCTGCTGTCTGCAAAGCAAGAGCCCAGCTCCCTGCCGGCCTTCAAGCCCCTTTCCAAAATGGTCTCAACATCTTGCCCCCCACTATCTCTGCTGAGGGTCCCCAAACCATGGCAGACCTGAGCCCTGGGTTTTCCAAGACAATCATTTTCTGTAATAATAACCTTTAAAGACAGGAAATGAGATGTAAGAAAGCAAAAATCTTATTACGAAAGTTGTATTTTGGCCATGGCTGAAAAACGAAACTGCCAAAGGAAAGTAGAAGACCCCCTTTTTATTAGTAGCCCCAAAGGCCTGCAAATCCCCATTTTCATTGCATGAACAGTCCCCTGGGTATCCTTCCTGTCATGGTGGTGGGTGTGCAATCCTGTGCGGGATGGGATCCCTCTTGACAGGCAGCACCCAAAGCTCTCCTGCTGCATCGCTCTGCAAGTCCCCTGCTCGCCTTTCTCCCTCCCTTCTCCGTCGCATCCTCTTCTGGAGGCATTTCCAGCTGTCTCCTCTCAGCTCTGCCTGATTGTTTTGAACAACAGTGTGGCCCCCAATGGCCTGCCCCACTTGCTGGCACATGTTCCCTGCCCCTCATGTTCATGCTGTTTGCTGGTAAAGGACCGAGCTCAGAGGTGCCCCTGCGGGAAGGCGCTTCTGTCTTCCTTTCTCGGGCCTCCTAGGAGGTGTTTGGTGTAGCTAAATCTGCTTTTTCCACCAGTCTCGTCATGGGGTCCAAACGTTTCTGCCTGCAGAAAGCTGCCCTTTTAGAGACAAAGAACGGGGTACAGCTGCAGAGGGGCAGAGGGCTGGGTGCTGGGTGGGGATGAGGGGAGAGGGGTGCTTGCTGGGAGCTTCTAAATCCTCCTCTACCTCCAATAGTTGACATTTGTCTTTAAAGTAGCCACTTCCCTCTGCCGCAGGGCAGGCGGGGGAGCGCATCATCTTCACTATTTCCATTTCCCTGTTTCTCTTTCGCCTGAGTGTTAAGACGCTGCATGGTGGAAAATCCTCCCCTGCAGGAATTCAAGCTCACATCTTTGGGCCCTGCTGGCGTGTGGTTAGTATTTATAATTGCACAAACCCATCGATAGGAAGAAGCTGGAGTCCTCGCCCGGGGCAGAGCCATGCCCTGCCACCAGGAGCCCAGGAGGGCTATTTTTATCCCTGATTACCTATCCCCAGATGAGCTTCTTTGTGGCTTGCTTCTCTTTTTTTTTTTTTTTTTTGGTACAACTCTCCAGTTGTCTCCGGGGGAGACAGAAATGACAGCTGGTAGACAAGCTCCTTGTCCTCGGTTCTGGGAGTCAGCCTCAGGGGAGCTGAGGCCTGGGAAGGCAACCTGATTAACAAGGCGACTCGCCCCCAAGCTCCCTTGCTGCCCTCCTTCATGAGAGCCCCAGTCTGGCTGCAGCTGCCTCCTGCCCAGCAGCAGATTATGTAACAGCCCTGGGCACCCTCCTCTGCCTTCCTTGGTGAGCTTGTCAGAGGAGCAAGGCATTCGGGAGCCCCTTCCGGTCTCCAACTTTTAGAGATAAAGAAAGAGAAGCCTTTTCTCCCTAGCCTGTAATATAAAATTCCCCCTTTATTCAATCATTTGCCAAATATTTATTGAGCAGCTTCTCAGTGCCAGGCATCTTCCCTGGAGCAAGAAAGCTCTCAGCTGCCTGGTCTTCCACACTCACCACACTCACGGTGGAAGCCTCACAAAGGAGTGAGTCAATAAATAACACAGAGAGTAGCTATGGGAGACAGGATAACAACGCCTCAAGCTTCCTGACCCCTGGAATCTGAGGTGTTATTTGGCACAGTGTTGGGGGGTGGCGGTGTTAAGCTGCAGAAGGCAGCTAAGTACTGACCTAGAGGAAGGGAGAATGTCCTGAAGTAACCAGGTGGGCTCCATCTAATCCCAAGGGCCCTCATAAAGGGGACGGAGGCAGAAGAACTAGCTGCAGAGAGCTGGCCTGGTGAGAAAGCTTGGACAGATCTGTGGGCCCTGAGGATGGAGGAGCAGCCACTAGCCAGGGTGTGCAGGCCGCCTCTATACACGGGAGAAGGCAGGGAGACAGATTCCCCCCTAGAGTGATGAGAAAGGGTTGTGTCCCTGCCAAGACCGGGAGTTTAGTCTGTGAGACCCATTTCTGACTTCTGACCCCCAGGACATTTGAACCCCATACCTGTGGTCATGTGTGACAGCAGCAGCAAGAAACTAACACTGTTGCAGACAGTGATCAGGGCCATGAAGAAAAATGAGACAGGACTGTAATGGAGACTGACCCCAGCAGGGCTGGACTTTACATGGGGAGGCTTGGGAGGACAGCTGTGCGGTGCTCTGGGGGTGGAGGCCTGCGCAGAGCTCATTCTTTGGGTCATTGCGCGGCTAGCTGTAGGGTAAGTGAGAAAGTGTCAGGCTTTTCTGCCCTCCCGCCATCAGGATGGATGATGGATCTCTGCAGTCCTGAATGCATGCCTGACGGCGGGCACCTAGAGTGGGGTGTGGGCATGCGCAAGTGGGTACACCTGGGCTGCGAGACTGACCTTGTAAGGGTGGTGTCACAGGGACACCAGAAGAACCACGAGAGAAGCAGAGAGAACGCGAGAGAATGCTGGAGAGCCCAGAAAGAGTGAAGACTTGCAGGGGGCTGGGAGGCTTGGCAGCCCCCGGCTCCCCAGCACCCCTGCCTGCTATGTGCCTGGTATATCCCAATAAAAGCCTGCCAAAGGCACCGAGGGCTCCAGGACTCTCTCCTCCTTTGCCCGTCTGCTCGGGTCATAGAGATCCTGTTCTGTGCCCTTCTGCCGCTGCACTGGCATTACACAAACCATTTCTCACCGCCTTGAGAAGAGGAGGCCTTACATGAGAGGCACTGCCTGTGCCGCGATACTTCAGACAAGGAAGCAGACAAGGACAGAGGGGCCTCTGTGGGGACACCACACGGGAACTAATACAGCATCTGGGGCTCACCTGCCCTCCCCACAGGAGGTGAAAAGCCAGGCCTTCATGACCAGGGGGCAAACATATGCAGGCCGTGTACAGAGGGAATCAGCCAGAGAGGCAGGCTCGCAGCCTTGGAGGCCTCCCTGGTGGCACAAGGGGTTAAGCAGAGCACTGGGAAGTTGTCCACAGCCTCTGCAGCACGGGTTTGATCCCCGGCCAGCCAGGGAGCAACCCACATGGCGCAGCAGACCTCTCCTGTCTACCCGCTGCTCCCCTCCGCAGTGGATTTCAGTTAATACAATCTGCCTATTCTGCTCCCCACTCTATCTCTGTGAATCCTTTCACCACCCAGCTCTGGCCTGTACCCCATTTCTTGTATGCATAAATAAATAAATATTTTTTAAAAAAATCAGCAGAGAAGAGACATTTGGAGGGAGTTACAAGGAACGGGGTCGGGGGGGGGGGGGTCTGTGGGCCAGACAACCTGCTCCAGAATGCAGAGAAAACCAACCGAAGCAGGAGAGAAGGCAAAGTTTGCAGATCCAGATCCAGCAGGTCCCAGGGGCTGACCCGAGGAGGGAGCAGGAGTCAGGAGTCCTGCTTGTCAGCAGAGCTCTTTCTCTGTCCCTCAGGGTGGCAGCTGATTAATTCACTCACTAAATATTTATTGCATTTCCACTATATGTCAAGAGCAGTGCCAGGACAGACAATAGGTAAATCAAGTAACAAGCATATAAAGTCACCAACAGGAAAAGGCTGGCGTGATGGTGGGGGTGGGTAGCTTTTTTATGGAGTAATTAGGGAAGGTATTTTCTTAGGGGAAAGAATTGTTTCTATTTGGCAACTTTAAGTGGCCTTGTGCAGAGACGAAGTTTAGACCAAGAAGCTGATCTTTTTTTAATTATATTTTTTATTTTATGTATTTTTTACATCGTTCTTCATTTTTGTACAATGTATGCTTTCTCATCTCGGTTATAGTCCCCATGAAATTCCCTTGAAGGGCAAAGTTCAGATAAGTTAAGTCATTCTGCTATACGCAAAGAATTGCTCATGTATTTACTATTTTTTGTGCCTTTTCTGACTTAAGTTGGAGAAAAGGATATTGAATCCCAGGATCTTTTGCAAGGAGACCGGGCACTGGGCGGGTCGAGGGTGGGCCCTGCACCGTGGTACAGATCACTATGAAGAAAGGGCAGAGTTGGAGACTGTGGGTGTCAGAACACAGTCCCTAGGCTTTTTGTGCAGTGAAATTTCATATTCACTTTAAATTATTCATTTTCTGTTTCAAAATTTGTTTTGAATAGTCCAGACCTTTGCCTGCTAGGATATCTCTACCTGCAGGTAACAAAAAGCCCAAATTCAACGACTTGAACAAAAATTAATTGTCTCGTAAAAGAGGAAGTTGAGAGGCAAGGCGGGTCACGGGCTGGCTAATTCCGTCCAGTTAATTCAGAGGCATCATCAAGGCCACAGATTCATGTTACCTTCTGCTCTACCTACTCTCCAGCCACTGCCCCTCTTGTTTGCAAGACTGCAGCAGCTGCCCCAGGGATCACATCCTATGAACTTGCAAAGATAGAAAAGGGACTATTTTCATCCTTACCACTCTTTCTAAGACAAATAACTCTCTACCGGAAGCCCTGCAGATCACTTCCCTTCACACCTCATTGGTCACAGTTGCAACCTATTCCTGTGTCTAAGCCCATCAACCAAGAGCCCCCACCCCACCTGCCCCGCCCCACCCGCCCCAGCTCTGCTTAGAAAATGGGCTGGGTCTTGGTGCGAGGTATACCAGAAAGCTTTGGAGCAGTAACTCAGTTACAAGACAGCAGAGGGGGTGGGGAGAAAGTCATTTGAAGGTAGAAATAAACAGAAACGGAAGAGCTGGCGTGAAAATGTACTCAAAGACCTAACAAGAGAAAAGTTTTCTGAGCCAAAGAAAGACCCAAGTTTGTAAAGTGAACAGGCGGAACACATTCTAGACTCTATTGAAAGGAAAATGATGTTCAGGAAAAGGCCCAAACTGGCTCCTGATCACAGAACTGGTGGGCACCAGTTTGGCCTTGGGTTTTGAATTTGGAGAGATTTGTAATACTAAATTCCTGAAGATAGTGGAACCATACTTCCAAACATTTTGAAGGAAAGACACAGGAAAATGTTTTGAGATATCCAGAAGTTTGGAAAAGAGATCTGTCTATGTTCTATGGCAGACAGAAAATTAAAAATGCAGATTTTTAGGTTGTGGCATCGGCACTGGAAGTCCACTTGGGCACTGTGGGCCCCGTCAGGCCCAAGGCCCTCGGAGGCCGGGAAACCCTGGCCCTGGGGGCCTCTGCCGCCCGGATCTTTGCTGTTCCCTCTCGTTGTGTAATGTCAGGAAGTGTGTGTTAGAGCCACATCCTTGGCCTGGCGGCTCAGACGGAATCTTTACTTCACTTGGTGGCCACTCAGAACAATAACAGCTGCCACCCTCTTCCTGAGCTTAATAACAATGGCTCAACCGTTCACCCTCCCGGACACTTGTGACGGAACAGCTTTGAGAAAGTTGTTTTGTTTTCTCTCTTCTCAGCCTGAGCAACGTGAAAGCCTCGTCAGCGACCAGGAACTGAGTCATGAGTCTTTCACCCTTGGTTCGAGCCTCTGGTCTTTTTTCTTCTAAATCAGGAAAGAATACTCAAAGTGTCTATGTCCCATCATTTCCAGCTCCCCCGTGTCTCAGCGTGCCTTAAAGCCCTTGTGTGTTCCTGTCTTGACTTAAACAGCCAATATCCTGGCTACAATCTCAACCATGAGAAAGAGCGGAAGTTCAAAGCGAACTGTGTGTGTGTGTGTGAGTGTGTGTGTGTGTGAGAGAGACAGACAGACAGAAAGAGACAAAAAGAGAGACAGACTAGGCACAGTTTTTATTTCTGCTTCATTCTTGCTTCACTCTTGAAAGGAGTCTGCCAGAAAACGAGCAGGGCCTGGAGGGTTGTAGGATTGGAGCAGAAGGACCCATTTTCTTCTGTGGGGTGGGGCTTGGGGCACACAAGTACATGCCAGGTCTGAAGACTGCTGAGGAGCCCCGTGGCCTCTCTAATGGCTCACGCTCGAGTGGCCCCATCAGGCCTGTCTGTTCTGCCTCAAACTCGTCCTCACTCCCCAGGAGGAGGGTCATTTCCGAGAAGTTCACTGTGGAGCCAGGGCTCTGCGGGGCCCGGTCACTTCCGTCCACGTCAGGAAAGGAGTTTGCATTTTACAAGCAGCCACTTTCCAGGGGTGGGAACCTCAGGCCTGACGGATGGACACGGACGGAGCCAGCAGCCTCCTCTGGCCTCAGTGCTCAGATGTGCCCACCCCGGAGATTCCCATCCAGAAGGTCCTCAGGGTCTCAGAACAACCACTTAACAATCCCAGGGTTGCTGCGGTCACCGAGACCTGAAAACCCACAGCCAGAGAGCAGAGCTGAGGGGGCTGTAAGGTCGGCCCCTCTCCCATCAGCCCTAGACACTGCCTAGAATCTTCTAGAGCACTGCCTGCCTCCTTCCCCCGCACCTCCTCTCTGCCTTCTCTTTGCCACACCCCCGCTTCCATGCAGGCTTCCGTCAGAACTGATCGCCCATGTCCGCTCCGTTCCCCGCAGCTTCTTTCTCCCTCGTGCCTTCCTTTCCCTCTCCCTCCGTTTCCCTCTCCAATTACTCTTCCCTCCCTCTCCCCATTCTCTCTCCCTTACCCTGTCATCTGTCCCGTTGTCCTCCACCCTCCCCAACCTGAGCACAGGTGTCTCAGCAGACGCTCTGGCGTTGCCAGACGTCTGTTCCCTCCGGGGGTCGGACCCCCACGCCGACCACCACTGGGCTATGTATTTTACCTCCACCGCATCCCAGTCACCACCGTAGAGGCCCCTGTGTGTCCACTGTCCAGCACAGCCCAGCCCTCACGCCAGCCACACGCCTGTCAGAACTGGAACTTGAACAAGCTGGGAATGGAGGGGTTCTCGGTTTCAGTCACTCCTGATTTACCACAAGTGCTGCTTGTGCTGTGATGTTGTCCACACCATGGGGAGCAGAAGAGGCAGCTGTGGAGGGGCTGCTCGGCCGGGGCCCGGGGCAGAGTTCTTGCCTGTCCTTCCCGTGGCTCCAGCCAGGGATGGACATACCGTCTGAGGTAGAGAGAAGTCTTTGCTTGGGCAGCTCAGAGGCCCAGGTGGGAGCTCCGGTGCCCAAGGTCTCCAGCTTTCATGCCAGGAGGTCCCCGTCAGACCTTCCCTCCCAGCTCTAAGTCAGTGAAAGGTGGAGTGTGAGGCAAGTCTCAGGGTGGCAGGATCATACCCCTTCCTGGCCCAAAATGGGGCTGCCGTGGCCATGACACGGCCTACCCTACCAAAAATGAGGACGGCATGGCCCTTGGGCTCTGAACAAAAGCCAGACGCCCCAGTGGGGAGTAATTGAATTAAGAACGGGATGGAGCCTCTGGTGTTTGAGTGGCCAGTCTCAGTCACATGCTTCGGGGGCCTCGTTTTCTGGGGGCACTAAATAGCCTCAGGTGTAAGGAATGAGTTATTCAGAAACTAGCTCAGCTCAGAAAAGATTGAGGTTTTGCCTCAACATAAAAAGAGGAACTTGAGTGAAAATAAGCAGGGATCAGGGTCGCTGCTGCTGCTGGCCCGCCAGCGTGGGGACTTGGTCTAATTGTGCACAAACTTTCCTTTGCTTCTCAGGAGACAAATCCTCTTATGATTGTAGTCAGGGGCTGCGTACAGGGGCTTTTTATAGGAAGGCGTGTCCCTGGGTGGGAATTTCCTCAGGCCAACGAGGCCCCACAGCTCCTGGGTTGGGCTGCTGAGGAAGCTGAGAGCACAGCATGTGTCCGGCAGGACCACGGCTCTTCAGCGAGACCAGCCTGCCTATCACCGCACGAGTGTGGCCTTTGTAGCCATGTTCTGTCCTCACAACTCTGCCTCTCTCTCCCGGGGCTCAGGCCTGTTCCGAGGCAGCCCAGCAGATAGTGGCCCTGCAGAGAACAGCCAGCTTCCCTCTTGGGACTAGGAATGGAGAAGGGAACCTGCTGGCAGGAGAAGACTGGACCACGGAGAAGACTCGGACCGTGGTGGTAGTGCTGGGAGTGGAGGGCCCCCAACCCCCAAGGGTCTTCTGGCTCTGGGCACCTCCACAAAGGTCGCCTATCCCTTCCTGAACCAGTGAAACTCTGTTCTTTGCAACCCCCCAAACCTGATGAGGCCCCTGATTCGGAAGCTGCTGCAAGATCTACAGCAGGGACACTCCATTCACAGGGACACGTTGCTCACAGAGGCACACCGCTCACAGGGACGCACTAGACCACAGCCACGGCTGCAGGCCACTGGCGGGAGCAGACACGGAGTCTGCACTAAGCCGTGGGCACAGATGCCATACCAGCTGCCACACTCATGTCTTTCCCAGCTCAAGGCCTAGTCATACTTGAAGTCTTCTTCACTTTGAAGGAATAGAAGAAACCACAGGGGAAAAAAGATCAAAAGCATTGACCAACTTTTAACTTGAGAGTTCAGACGCCTTTCAGCAAACCACCTGTCAAGGAAGCCAAGGCAGCCAGGGAAGTTCTTGCCGTCCTTGACTTGGCAACCACTGTGAAGGCCACGGAGGCCAACAGCTTGGCCCACACAGCCTTCCCTGGGGCGGCCACACCCCTGGCAGACGAGGGGCCCACGCGACAGACGGCCATTCTGGTGACACACACCACCAGGTATCTAACAGACAGTCTCACACCAGGTGTGCCAACATGCGCCCCTGGGGACCAGGCCGAGACACTCAGGCATCTCAGACTTGCTGAGAATACCCAACACGGATAGTGCGTAGATGCCAGAGCAGAGGCACACATGGAAAGGACAAATGAGGCAGAAGCACTGGCCAGCTGCACCTCTGTAAGGCTGGAGAGGAGAGCAATTCTGCTTCAGCCCATACTGGCATCTCCCAGGGAAACCCTGCTGCCAACAGACTGGCCTCCTGAGAAAGCAGCCCGTGACCACCTGGGCAGCTTCACGCCTGCCTCTTGGGGGCTCACTCTGTCCCTCAGTGAAGCAACTGCTTGGACCCCATGAACAGTCTCCTGAAGGCTGGAGACCTAACACCTTGTGCCCCTGGAGCTCCAGTTCTGTCTCGTACCCCACAAAATGCTCGGCTCCCAGCGCAACTCAGAACCAGTGACCGTGCCCCTCCCTCCCTCCCCATCCGCTGCTGCTGTTTTCTTTTTAGCCACAGATCCAGCGGCTGCCCCTCTGCTGCCGGCGTCGCAGCCCCCGTCCATCCGGCAGCTCTCACGGGTGCTCCTCTTACCCAGCCCGAAAACTGAGCCAGACCCTTTCCAGCTCCCCTCACTGGGGCTCTGAGAGCACGGACTCCCCTCTGCCCCCACCCCCACCGTGTTCTCTAATGCAGCCAGATAAAAATAGCTGCCCGGCCTCCACACCTCCACAGTGCTGTGGTCACACGCCGCCCGTGGTGTTTGTCGTGCAAGCTGTGCACGGAGTGGTCTTCCTAGACTTGGGCCCGGCTGATTTTCATTAAATTCAGCTGCAAGTTTAACACAGTTGGCCCTGACTTGGTGAAATGAGATGCACCAGCATCAGCCTTTGACGAACCAGGCCTAGGCCAAGGGAAAGGTCTCAGCTCGCGCTAATTCATCCGGCCGCGAGCTTCTGCCTGTTCTGCAGGTTTCCCTCCCTGACCTTCCCGGCCGCTAGGTCTCGCTCCTGTGAACGCCCTGAAGATGAGAACCGAGGGCCACGGTCACTTCACCGGTGTCTCGAGCTCCATCATCACCATTATGTCTCCTCACCCTCCTCCACCGTGTTCTGGAGCAGGGTCGTGCTGTGGGGTCAAAGTTCACCCCCAAAGCCACCCCCACCCCACCCGTAGGCGTCTAGAAGGAGGCTCAGCGGGGCCTTTCCATCTAGGCTCCTCGGAGATGTGCTTTTTCTCCTCTTCCTCTTGTTCACTCTGGCAGTGGAGGCTCAAGGCAGGCAGCAATTTCTAGGTTTATAAAGGACTTACCTGAACCGTGAATTGATCGTCGTCATTGGGCAGAATCCTGTAAGTGTAAACGCAGTTCCGATACCTGGAACAGACCAAGACCTCATTAGCACCCACGCAGGAGAATCTCTTTCTGGGGTAACTACAAAGACAAACACCCCCGCCAGGGCCCCCGGCCATCGGGTGTGAAGTCTGAGCTCTGGGGGCCACGTTTCTGAGCGGGAGATCAGCCTGAAATCGAGAGTCCTGGATGGTGGCAGCTTGCCGCCTCCCCCACTGGCTAGCACACAGGGAGTCTCGGGAAAAGGCGTGTGGGTCTCTGGGCACGACTGACGTGGCGCTTGCCTGTTAGGGCTGCCCTAGCAAGGCCGCCCTCTGGAAGGGCTCCCTCAGCCTCTGAACCATCACCTTGGCCTCCAGAACAGAGCAAATGTCTCCAGTGGGACCAAGCAAGGTACAGACTTTAGGATGGGGGTAAGGCTCAGCTGGAGAGAGGCCAGTTTTGGGGATCCCCTCTCTTCTGCTGAGCACCCACCCCCATGCCCACCCACCCACGACCTCCCCGCTGGCATCCTCCCCTGGAGACTTGGCCCTGTGAGCTAATTCTCCCCAAGGTGAGACACCTGTGAGGGACCTGGCTTTCCTGGTGCGTGACCTTTAGTCTTGTTTCAAAGGAGGAAGTGCTGGGGATCCCAAATTCTCTTCTCCTTCTAGAAGTTCTACCTTCCTCTGGCTCAGGGTCCACAGTGTGAGAAGGAGGAAGCGAAATGTTCTTAGCCACGGAGGATGTTTGAGATTATGGGGCATTGTCAAGGCTGAGCACATCAGGAGAGGGGCACCCGGTGGGTGACCCAGCACAGACCGGCCAGCTGGGAGCCTGATGCCTCAGGTCACAGGCCATGAAAGCCCATTGGCTCCGGTGCTGAGCCCAGAGGCATAAGGCCTTTGGGGGAAACTTAGCTGGGCTTTTAGACTATTAGTTGAAACTGTTGGTCTGTTCTCTCACCCTCCATAATCTCTCCCCAGCTCCACCTGGATTCTCATCAACTTTGAAAACTTGCTCACCCCGCTGTCTCCCCTCAAGGGGGGTGTCTTACCCTGGCCCCACAGATATTCCCTGTTGTTTCTGCAACCAAGATGATGCTTCCTTACAAAAGTGTCACTTCTCTAGCCCCTCCTGTGTGCCCAGTAGGTCACCACACATTTGTATATGTTTGTTGCTTAAATAGGTTTGTTTTTTTTTTTTAAGATTTATTTATTTATTTATACAAGTACTGGGTAGAGTCAGAAGCGCGGGAGGGTGAGAGAATTCACCAGAGCCAGAGCGGGGAGCAGAGCAGGCAGAAGGACCGAAGCCCACTGCTGAGGGGAGCAGCGGGCGGCAGGAGAGGTCTGCGCGCCATGGGGGACCCTCGCCGGTGGCCGGGGATCAAACCAGCGCTCAACCTCTGCGCCACCAGGGGAGGCCCTTAAATAGCTTTTTTTAAATGATATACTAGCTTTAAAAAATGTGAGACCTGGGCCTCCCCGGTGGCGCAGCGGTTGAGCGCTGGGTTGCGAAGCTGCCCGCGGCCTCTGCAGCGCTGGTTCGATCCCCGGCTGCTCCCCGGCCACCGGAGGAGGGTCCCGCATGGCGCGCAGACCCCTCCTGCCGCCCGCTGCTCCCCTCAGCAGTGTCCTTCGGTCCTTCTGCCTGCTCTGCTCCCCGCTCTGGCTCTGGTGAATTCTCTCACCCTCCCGCGCTTCTGACTGTACCCAGTGCTTGTATAAACAAAACAAACAGATGAATAAATAAATAAAAAAACATGCCTCTATAAAAAAAAAATAAAAAAAAAAAAAATGTGAGACCATACAGAAAGATCAGAAATGAAAAACGTCTCCTTCTGGACGCCTGTGAGTCCTGTAGATTTACTGCTACATTTTGTAAATCTCTCCAGCACTTCTAAACATACACGCGAATTTCTATATGAACATCATTTTAAATACAAGTAATATCATGCTATATGCATATATACTATATACATAATATCATCCCATATACAATGTCATACTATATACTGAAATTTACTTTTTTCCACCCAAAACAATACTCAACATTTTCCCAAATGAAGTGACCACAAGTTCCACCTTGTCAGCCCTGGGTTGGACTGGACAGTGGTGATGGGCACCTCACTACTTCTCGGGGGGCTGTTATAAACCACGCTGACGTCTACGGCTCTGTGTCTCCATCAGGTGTGCTTAGCTGGGTTCAGAGTTTCGGTTTCCCTTCAGTAAAGTGGGCATGAAGATAATAACAGGGACCGGATTAGCATGAGAAACACCCGGCACTGCACGTGCCGCACGTTTACCAGTGAATGGAGGCAAATCACTAGAAGGGGAACAGCTGGCCCCGGGATGGAATTTTATATTTTGATAGACTACCGATTGCCTTGCGATGAGGTCCTGCTGCTTTTCTGTCCTGCTAACCGGATATGAGAGTGTCTATTTCCCCACACCCTGCCAACTGGCTGTTATCAGAGACGTCAATCTTTGCAAATCAGAGAGGTGGAAGAAGAAAGAAACACACACGGTGGCTTGCCTTTAATTTGCCTTTCTTTATGAGAAAGGTTGAACGTGTTCTCAAATGTTTAGTGATTTGCATTTCTTTTTCTGTGAATTTCTTTTCATATCTTTGCTCCCTTCTTTGGATCATCTTCTGCTTATTTGTTTGCAGACTTTGATATATGCTACAGTATAGCTTGGCGTTACTTATTTTTAGCAATGTTTATGATTCTTTTTAATTGCATACAAAGTTTTATAATTTTCTGTGGATAATTTTATAATCTTCTGTGACTTGTGACTCAGAGGACGTTTACAGAAAATTTCGGGAAATGTTTTAGTGACGTTTAGCGGCAGCTATAGACTGAAAAGGGTGACTTCGCTTCCACTTGTCTGTCTCTTCATTTCTCATAGCAAAGTTTCTTTTCCTCTTATTCTCATCCCATCCATTCCCATCTTTGTGCCCCCTGTCCTGTCTCCAGAGCCTGAGCTGACCACAGCTGACTCAATCAGAGAGAGCAAGGGTGACTCTCTCGTCCAGTGCCACCGCACCTCCCCAGGTGACCTGGGTGACAGAGAGCCACCCTGACACCTGGCCTCATTCCCCATCCCCGATCCCTGATCCCCTGCAGCCTCAGCCCCCTTTGCAGAGTCTGTCGCCCAGCCCAGGAGCACCCAGCCCAGGAGCACCGAGCCCTGCTACCTCTACTTTCACTTCCTGCTGTAGCTGTGCAAATGACGCCAGGACGAGAACAATCTCTTATTTGGCTGAGGGCAGCTGGTTTGTGGAGGCCCTTGGGTGGCCCCCAATACCAGCTAGAGACAGAAAGGAAGAACACGGAGTCACAAGGAGCAGGCAGGACAGAGGGCCGCGAGGAACAGGAAGGCACTTTAGTGAGCAAGTGTGGCCTACTAGCCCGGATGGCTTTTTCAAAGATGTTCGAGGAACACTGAAACAGAGAAACAGCTCCAAATGACTCAAACGGGGTTCACAAACTAATACCACAGGGAGAGGCAGTGCCCCGTAGGCAGTGACATCCTGGTATCCCCAATGCACAGGTGCACACGTGGGCCTGGAGCTAAGTGAGTTCAGATCTTCAAGGGAGGATGTGGAGCACTGAACCCCCACTACAGGTACACACACCAAGGGGAGCGGTTTTTCCAAACTGCATGCTGAGGGGTGGGGAGTGAGGGGGCCTCTGCGGGGAGTGGAGGTGGGTACCCCTCCGTCTCCCCCCTCACCAGCAGCTGACTTCACTCTGGTCCTATAAGCATGATATGCACACACACACAGAGGATGTGCACTCCTAAACACACGTGTGCATGGAGACACATAACACACACATGCACACACTCACATATGTCTTGCACACAAAATGTCTAACGTGAAAATCCTGCAACTCACTCGTCTGTCAGCTAATGCTCAAGAACTCAGTCCAGGCCACGTCTCATTGCTGCCCGGGACAGGGGCCTCCATCCCTTTCCCAGCTCCTTGTGGCCCTTTAGAAACCACTTTAGAGGGTGCTAACGCGGTGCTGAGCTGCTCCTCCTTCTGGGGCCAGTGATTTCAGGGCTGCCCTGGCAGGAAGAGACCCAGGCAGGATGGTGCGGGGCGTGGTGAGGGGTGACAGTGCAATCTTCTGTTGCCAGTGACATGGCCCCGTTCTCAGACAAAGGGGGCTGAGGGCATGTCTCCCTGCGACTCCAGGCAGTGAGGACAGGTCTCCCCCAGCACTAAGTGGGAAGACGCTTCCCTGGGGAGGGCATTTCTGGGATCAACCCTTACATGGTTTGGGAAGTTTTACCAGGACAAGGACTAGTAGATGCAAATAGGAAGAAACATCACGGTATTTTATTTATCCTCTCAGAAAAATACTACTTTTTTGGTATGCCAGTCCTAGCCAAATAAGCACGGACAAGCACACCCAGAAACAGCCTTCCTCTGGTGAGCCCCAGAGAGAGAGAGAGAAATCAGACTCTACAACCCAGGAGCCTGGTGAGTGTCTGTCTTGCTCTGTGCTGGGCTTAGAGGTCGCCTGTGGCTGCTCTGGAACCCTGTGTAGCTGCTCACAGGTCACGCCTAACTTCCAACACTGTTTGTACATGTTTTCTTTCTTCTTTTTCTTACTCAAGTGTTACAGACTTTTCAAAAAGATCAGGTGGAAGAGCAGGGGCTGTAAGCTCTGCATTTCCAAAACCACTGGGAGTGACGCAGAAATGAGAGAAAGCCTATAAGGAACCAAGGGCGCTCACATTCACTGCCAACCCTCTAAAAAGAGCCCCAGCCCACGACAGTAGAGATGGATGGATGAAGAGAGGCTGCCAGACAGCAGTGGAGGAGAGGCTGTGGGGGCGCCCTGCCCCAGGAGGAGGGGGTGCAGCAGATCTGAGATCCCAGGAGGGCGCCTGCCCTTCTGGGTGCCCCACCCACTATCCCCTCATCACTCGCCCCCATCAGCAGGGTCTTGGGTCCTGGGGCCACCCCCATCCCTGCCAGGCCTTTTATGTTTGAGAAGGGGAATTGAGCAGATCTTAAAAAATCGGAGCTGTTTTTCCCGACAGTGCTTTGTCAGAAGAGAAAGATCCAGACTGTGAAAACCTATCACCACTCGAGAGCAGGGGCTCCAGTTCCTAAGGACTGAGAGGTGTTCTCTCCAGCCACGGGGAGCCCCTGCAAGAAGAAGAAAGGAAAAGAAGGCCCCCAGGAAGGGGGGAGTTTGGTTCGTGAGCTCACTGAAAGAGCCCCTCCCTCTCTGCCCCTGGAAAAGTCAGTTGTGAAAACTGAGCAGAGACAAGGAAAGCTGGTCCCAAGGGATAAGCCTGCAGTTCTGGGGTCAGAATTAACGGGCACGGGGCAGCGAGCAGCTTGGGTGCTGGACACAGCAGAGCAGGGGCACGAGCGCAAGAGTCGGAAGGAAAAGACATATTTTTATTTATTTATTCATTTATTTATTTTTAAAGTTTTTTTTTTTTATATACAAGAGCTGGGGCACAGGCCAGAGGCGCAGGAGGGTGAGAGGATTCACCAAAGACAGAGTGGGGAACAGAACAGGCAGACTGACTAAAACACACTGCTGAGGGGAGCAGCAGGCGAGACAGGAGAGGTCTGCCGCACCATGTGGGTATTTCCCTGGCCGGCCGGAAATAGAACCCGCGTTACAGAGGCTGTGGACAGCCTCACAGCGCTGTGCTTAACCTTCTGTGCCACCAGGGAGGCCCAAAGACAGATTTTTTTTTTTAATTTTTTTTTTTAATAGAGGCATGTTTTATTTATTTGTTTGTTTGTTTGTTTTGTTTATACAAGCACTGGGTACAGTCAGAAGCTCAGGAGGGTGAGAGAACTCACCAGAGCCAGAGCGGGGAGCAGAGCAGGCAGAGGGACCGAAGTACACTGCTGAGGGGAGCAGCGGGCGGCAGGAGGGGTCTGCGCGCCATGTGGGACCCTCCTCTGGTGGCCGGGAAGCAGCCGGGGATCGAACCGGCGCCGCAGAGGCCGCGGGCAGCTTCGCAACCCAGCGCTCAACCGCTGCGCCACCGGGGAGGCCCATCAAAGACAGATTTTTAAATGAAAGGGAAGATGAGAAATATGAAGACAGCTCTTTGTTCTTAAACACTCGTGCAACAGAGTCCCTGAAAGCACTGATCATTTTTAAAATAGAAAATAAATTTGTAAATAAGTATACAGCTAAAAAATAAAGGTAAGTAAAAGCAGCTAAATACACCTGAGAGTGCATGCCTTGAAAAACAGAAAATTAAATGGGCAACTCTCTGGCAAATATAATCAAGGAAAGAAAAAAATGTGAGTTGGACACTCTCTGGCCTCCTCCCTCTTCCTACAACCGACCAGATCCACGTTCTTCCCCGAGGCTGACCTGCACGGGCTGCCCAGCTGGGCCAGTGGGAGGCACAAGAATTAGAGGAGGAGGGGGCAGGGGTCTTTGTTCCCTGACCCCACCCCGCTTGCAGCAGCTCAGCCCACTGAGTTCCTCCACCACAGGGGCCACAGCGAGTACGGCTCCATCCCAGCCTCTTCAGGTCCCCAGGAGGGAGTGACTTCCAAGGTGGCAGCCCCATGCTGCTCAGCCACCCATGTCCATCACCCCTTTGGAATTGCTGTCTACTCCCTGCTGGGATCCTGGCCAACACAGCAAGTAAACAACATTAGAGATGAGAAAGGAAGACAGATAACAACAGCAACAGAAGAAAAACCGTTAATTATAGGAAAGGATGCATAATTGTATGCTAGAAAAATTGAAAATCTTAACAAATGGACTGTTTTCAGAAAAATATTCATAACATCAAAAGGGATGTGATAGGATATAGGAAACAAGAATAAATCAATACCAAATAAGAAATTAAAGTAGATGTTAAAGAATTATCTCTATAAATGGCTCTGGGGAGAAGTTGCCTTGCCAATTTTTTTAATATTTCAAAAAATCAGATAATGATGATGCTACATAAATATCTCCAGGATATCTTATGAAACTTATATGACTCAAACTATTGCATAACCAAAATCCTATAAATCAGTATTGCCATAAATGTATGAAAAAATCCTAATTGTAATTCAGAATACAATAATAATTGATCATAATCAAAAATAGTTCCTTTCAATCACAACATGGATAATGCTAGAAAATCTATAAAATCGGGTTATTATAACAGTGAATGAAATAAGGGAGCCAGTATAAACTTCTCCACAGATAATACAAAAAGACATTTGATAAAATTCAGTAAACAGCCTTTTAAATCTCTTCATAAAACTAGAAGACAGTTCTTCCCCTGACATGACAAATAACAACTAACTTTGATTAAGTGTTAACTACAATCCAGATTCTGAATTAAGATCTTCCAGGCAGTATCACATTTGATTCCCACAGAATTTCTACATTAAATAGAGATTTCCCCTTCCCAATACCCTCCACTGTGGTATTTTAGAAATACCAGCCAATGCAATAAGCTATGAAATCTGATTAAGAGGTTTAAGTAAATGGAAAGTAGACCTCAAAGTCATCAGAATTGGTAGAACATATGATTCTTCTTTGCTTCCAAGAGAAGCAAATAAAGATCATTTGAAATAATGAAGAATGAGTAAAGTGACAGAATAAAAGGTAAATTTATAAAATCTATTACTTCCTGAATTTATCGGTGACCACGTGGATAATTGCGGGGGGAAATGTATCACTCACAGCAATAACAAAACCATAAACTAATCAGAAATAATCATAACCAGAAACATGCAGGACCTATATGGTAAAAATTACAAAATTAAAAATAATTGTGGAGACTGAATATTACTAAAATGTCCATTTTCACAAGTTATATTATAGATTTCATGTGATTTCAACCAAGGTCCCAATAGCATTCTTTCCAACTTGATAAAACTGTTATCTGTTTCCCAGGGAAGAATACTTGAAAATAATAAATATGAAAATCCTAAAATATAGTTTATAACATTGTAGTATTGCATTTAGTATGATAATCATGTCAGAAAAGCAGACATACATGGAACAGGACAAACAGGTAAGAACGATATACATGGCTTAATAAATGGTAAAGAGGAATCACAAATGGAAAAGGAATAAGTTATTCAGCAAAGTTTTGGGAAAGATAGTAACTTGAGAAAAATACACAGAAATATTTATCTTACCCGATTCATTAGATTGGTTTTAGAAAGATTAAAGCATTCAATGTGAAAAAAGAAACCTACAATCTCACCATCTGCTTTTGCCAAATACTGCGCTGAGCGTCCGATAACATGCTTTCCATTCAACCCATCCCGAACACTTCTCATATTTTCAGGCCTGGTTTCTACACGAGGAAACCAAGGCCCCAGGGCCTCGGAAACTTGCTGTCGGTGGGACAGGTGAAGTCATCCCTTAGCCCCTGCCTGTTAGGCCCACAGGCCCTCTCCCAACCCTTCTGCCTCCTACAGCAAGAAGCAGAATCAAATTTCTGTGTACCATGAAAATCTACATTGGAAATCAAAGGGAAGAACCACAAATGAAAAAAAATGGATAATTTATGAAAAATTACAATTTCTGAATGTCAAAAAAATCACAGTGAAGGTATTTACGATAAATGTGATAGCAGGAATTCATGCAAGTAGATGGAAATAGGTAATAGGAAAACTATAGCTTCAAAAACAAAAGAGGCAGAGAGGATAGGATAGACCATTCAGAAAAGAAGACTGATGACGTCGATGCTGCTCTCAGACTAGTTCACCTGACTGCTGTCAAGACACGCCAACGACCAGAAATGCAGCAGCTGCACTTGCCACTGAATTTGGTTTCTTAAAGTGAAAATACTCACTAAAAAAATGTAAAAAATGATAAATGTTAAAATAAAAATATAAATAAATAAAAGAAATGGCTGAAAAGAAAAAGTGAAAATATTCAGTAATGGGGGACAGGGCAATCTCTTCTACTGCTCACTGGAGCATAAGGTGGGACAAAATTTCTGGAGAGCCATTTGTCATTCTGCATCAAGAACCTTAAAAACTTCCCTTTGATCCAATAATTCCACCCCAGGAATGTGCAATCAGAAATGTCACATTTCAGCACAAAGACCTTCATCACTGTCATGTTTATAACAACAAAACCCTGTTGGTAACTTAAATGTCTGACAACAGAAGAATCATTTCATAAATAATGGCATATCATGTAATAGAATTTGTGCATCCATTAAATATGGTATTTTGGAAGAAATTTAAACTAAATGCTAAAAATACCAATGCTGCCAGAAATCACAGATTAAAAATTACACGGTTGTGTATTACGGTCTTGCATATGCTATAGATGGAGAGGGAGTGGAACCACTAGCAGCATTTACGTCAATCTCAGTGTTTGGGTGACTGGTTTCCTACTTCAACTTTGTACCCTTGATATGTTCTACTTAACGCTATTTACATTTACTGGAAAGAACACCACACTGTTTATCAGCAGATCTACCCCACGCTAGTTGCCGCTGCCGCCTGTGATGGCATGGAGGGGCCTCTGCTAGCTCTAGAGGACAGGCTCCTGCTTGGCAAGTGAGGGGCCGGACCTACTGATTCAAAGTGGGGAAGGGTAGGCAGGACTCCCTGGCGTTGTTTATAGTAAGCGATCAAACCCAACACTTTGGGTCCTGGTAATTATTACTCAGTGGTTTTCTAAACAGCAGTGACAAAGGGAGTGTGCAATGAGCTGAGGAAGGACCTGGCCCACAGTGTGGGCGTGTCCTCCCACCCCCGCCAGCCCGTGAGCCTGCGGCCCTGTGAGTGTCTGTTCCTCTGGTCTCCGGCCCCCCACTCCCTGCCCCCTGACCTCCTGTACTAGAAGTGACTAATCGCTCTTAAGATGGCCTCCATCTTTTCCTTGACTTGATCTTCATTCCACCTGGTTTCACTGGGTGGTTTCCTGGCATCACGCCCAGGCTCCCAGGCCCTCCGCTCCGCTTGGGCCCCGCAGCCCGGCCATTCGTGCGTCATTCGACTCCTCTTCCTGCCTCATCTCTTCGAGCACTTCCTCCGAGGAGGCCCCACATGACAGCCAGTGTCTCCTGGAGGCTCCTGCAGGCCGCAGGAAGCCCAGAGTGATACTGCTGACACTCTGATCTCTCTCTGCAGCAGAATTTTCTCCATGGCTGGGCCATGGAGGCCCCTGCTTCTGAGATGCCACCACTTAACTCTTCGGCACTCAGCAAGAGCTCGCCCAGGCCAGCTCCAGGCCAGACCCGCCCACCTCCTAGTGGTGACAACATGGGGAGACAGGAGCCAAACATTTTAAATGGGAGAAACAGCTATTTCTCCAAAGATGAAACACAAATGGGCCACAAGCATGAGAAGATGCTCAACATAACTCATCACTAGCTAACGCACCTCAAAGCCAGGAGGTGTCCCGCGCTCTCAGGAGCACGGCTGTCATCACAGAGGTAATGCCAAGGCCGGAGGAGGATGTGGGGAAATGCACTGCTGGGGGGACGGAGACATGGCACAGCTGCCATGGAAGAGTCTGACAGTTCCACATAAAGTCAAACACGGAAGCACCACGTGACCCAGCAATTCCACCCAAGACCATCGAAAACGTAGGTTCACACCAAACTTGCACATGAATGTTCATAGCAGCGTGTTCCTAATGCCGGGAAGTGGGAATAACCTAAATGTCCACCAACCAAGGATGGACAAATAAAATGGCGTCCGCCCACACGCTATGTCACTTTGCCATCAAAACAGGGGATCCATACAACAGGGGAGACCTTCAAAAGCGTGATTCTAAGTGAGGACACCAGACACAAAAGGCCACGTGTTGCAGCATCCCATTTCTAGGAATTACCTAGAAAAGCAAATGTCTGGGGATACAATGCAGACCGTGCCTGCCAGAGCTGGGACAGGGGCACAGGGAGTGACTCATGGGCGGAGGGCTTCTTCTGGAGATGGAAACATTCTAGAATCACACAGTGACGACAGTCAACACTGTGGGTATACGAAAGGCCACAGAATTGTAGACTGTGAAAAGGGGATTTTATGGGATGGGAGTTTTACGTCCATAAAAAAAGTTAACCAGTGAGGACGCTGGGTGAGCGCAGGAAAGAGATCTAGCTGATCACCAAGGGCTTCCCCGGGGTGGTCATGTGGCCTGAATTCAGGAGCGAGGAGCAGACCTCCTCCCTGTCCGGAGCTGGGCTGGAGGAGGCCTGGTCGGACACACCACGCCATACCCCAACCCCACATTTGGGCCCAGGCTCCAGGTGAAGGGACCATTAAAAGAGAAGCATTAGTGTCTACGTACAGGAGAGTTGAACCTGTCAGGTAGGCAAACTTGCAGAATAAACCACGGCCAGAGCCTCCCCTGGGTCTGGAGGGAGAGCTCTGTGGTGCTGGATGTGGGCACAGGAAACCTGGAGACACCCGACTTTACTGCGGTTCTTCTGAGTCACTTCACACAGAAGATACCAGTAACCCCTTAATACTCGGGCCTGGGAGGGCGCCTGGCCCTCCCGGTCTTGCACACAGAGGGAGACGCCGAAGTCCTCTCCCGGCACCAAGCCCACTTGCTGTATGTAAAGTGGACTTTCAGAGCTGGGGTCTGGCTAACTCACTGTGCCAGCATCACCCCCGCTTTCTGTCAATACCAGATTATGAAAAAAGGCAGTTTTCATTGCGTTTGCACAAAATGTTCACACACCACTTGGAAAGGGGGAGGGTTATATCACACCTGTTCACACCGAGGTTACCGGCTGTACCTCTCCTGGATATTTCTCCCTCCCACATCCCTTCTCTGCAGCTGGATCAGCCAGCCTCCCGTCTCCAGGCCGCTCCCGGACCACACGTGCCACGGGCATGTTGGCTCCTTCCTCTTCCTCCCGCCCAGAAATCACACGAGTTCAAGTCCTGGCCCTGCCATTTATTAGTTCTGCAAACAGGGCAAACACAGCGTCTCTGGCCCTTGGTTTCCTCATCTATAAAGTGGGATGAGAATACTTTCTCCCAAGACCACGTGCACAGTGAGTGGGTGGGTCTACCATCCCTGGAAGGCTTCTGCCCCGACGCTGCGGGTGTGCCTGGCAGGTCGGGGAAGCCTGTGCATGGAGGGATACAGAGATGCTTCCTCGCTATAGCTGGCTGGACCACGCATTGGCTTCTGGAGCCACAGCCAGCGTGTGCCTGACTCCCCCTCGCTCTAGCGGTTTGGTGGAAATGCCACTCAACCAGGCAGCTCCATGTTGGGTCATGGCTGACGGGCCCAGTCAGAGGCAGGCTGTCACTGTGGGGCCAGGCCACTCTTAAGAGCGGACAGGTGGTATCCCCAGCAAGGCCCAGCCTTGCTCTAGTTCTGTCCTAGGCAGGCTCTAGGGTCCAGGGCCCCTGGCATGGATGGACCCCACCCCCAAAGGTTTCTTGTCTCTGCAGCATAAAGTACCTAACAAGTGTGCAGGACCTACATGGTGAAGAGGGTACCAGCGTGAGTGCTTCTTTGCCAACTCCAAGATGGGCCAGACGGCCCCTCCCAGGCGCTCCTGCAGATTCCCCAGGGTAGGGTCCATTCGTGGGCAGGTTTGAGAGGGGACCAGGGAAAGATGACTTGGGCCTTTCCAGAAGAACGCACTGTCCCTTCCGCTGCGAGATGGGAGAGCTGCCAGGGTCTACCTCTCCAGCTCAGAGCCAGAGAGGGGCCCCAAGCCCCCCAGAGCAGGGCTTTCGGGGCTGCTGAACGGGACCTGAGCTTTCCTGCCCCATGCCAGGTGTGAGGGCTGACCTCTGGAGAGGAAATGTGGGTCTGCCAGGCCCAGGACGACCGTGACTCCTGTAGCGTGGGTGGCCTAAATCAAAGCCTTGTCCTTAGCGTCTCACCCGCCCCCTCCCTAGTGCCATTTAAATAGTCAAATCTGGTCTCCTTCTGGGCATGGAGGCCACTCCCTCGAATCCGCACTCAGTTCCTGGAGCTCCAAGCACACCGGCCTTAACCAGCAGGAGGACTCCCCATGGCCCCTCCCTCTCTGGGGGCCAGGGAGAGGCTCCAGGATGAGGTTTGGGCACCCTGGGCCGGGAGGTCTTCTATACAGAACGTTCTAGAGAAGAGGGTGCATCTTTGTGGCTTCCTTCTGTCGCCCTGATTCACTTTGAAAGCAGGGCTCTTTGAAGGTCCTGAGACCACGGCGGCACCAAGGGGGTCCCCACTGACTTCCAGGGGCACAGTGAGGGCCACGGGGTTCGTTGGCCTGCCCTTTGTTCCATCGGGGCTCCCAGCACCGGTCACGACGGCCTGCTCAGGAAGAGGCTTTCCCCCACCCAGGGAGCAGAGAAGACTCAGAACAGTTGCGCTGGTTAGTCAAGAAGTTAAATGTATTTGATTTGATTTTAAATGTATACCCGATAATTTTTTTAAGTGTATGTTCCTCCTGCCCTGTGTGTTAGGGTGTTCTTCCAGGAAATGAGCTGGGAGAGGACAGTTAGCTGTCATTCATTCACTTTTTTGTTTTAAGATCTCCTTAATTGGCAAAATTAAAGGTGACAGAGAGACGAAGCTCCCTGGCGTCCGGGGGGCTCGATGGCCCCTGCAGTCCCACAGCCTCCTGACCCTGCAGAGCGGGGTTTAGGGGAAGCCCTGGGCCCCAGGAGGCAGGATCCCGGACAAGGGGCGGGGCTCCCACCCTGGTGTCTGGAGTAAGCGGGGCCTTGGCAAGTCCAGATGGTGGACATCTGTGGGCACCAGGGCACCCTCAGAGCAGGGTAGGGGCAGCAATATTAGAAAGCAGGAGCAGACTCCAGGTCACCAGTAACCAGCAGAGCAGCACACGCGAAGGCCTCTGCCAAGTCGGAGGTGGAGGGGCGGTAGCTCCCGAGGCTCTCTTGGCCCGGCCCCAGCCTGCCTTGAAGCTGCCAGTCGGCCCATGTCTGCAAGCTGAACACAACCACAGTGCCCTGGTCTAGGGAAGAGGCCCCTGGAGGCCCTGGGCTTGTGGCTTCATACACAGCGAATGGCTAAGGGCATCAGCCTCCACAAGGCCCCGCGGGGGCAGGAGGGAAATCCACGTGGGCGAGAGCTGTCAGGTGGGGACCTCCCCTCTGTTTCCAGGCCCCGTTGATGGGTGCCCCCCTCCCAGGGGGCCGTGCCTGCAAGAAGATCTGGGCCAGCGTCCCCTCCCCTGAGCTGAGCTGGGGCCACAGGAAGCCGGGCTGGGGAGGTCGGGCCTCTGTCAGCGGAGCGGAGCCTGCTGGCAGCTATGAGCTGGGTTAGTTTCAAAATCCCCCCAGCTGGGCCTGTAAACACTCTGCCCCACTCGCTGTCACCTGGGCCCTGCGCTCGCACCAGGCGTCCCAGGCAAGGGTCTGGGTGTCTGAGGGCGGCCGGGGGGGGGGGGCGTGGGGGCAGGGGAGATACATGGTCTTGGCTTTGAGTGTCGGCGGTCACTTCACCTGCCTGAGCCTCTGCGTCCTCCCCTGCAGGACGGGCGACCACAGACCTGCGCTGAGAGCTGTCCCAAGGGGGAGGGGAACCGGCTGGCAAGGGCCAGACTCACTTCCAGGAGAGGTCTGTGTTCAGCGACCCACGTCCCCTCGAGCCCAGGACACCAGCTGAGAGGCGCAGGTGGGCTCCCCGGGTGCCCCAGCACGGTCTGAGACCGGGGGCGGCCCGAGCACAGGGCCGCAGCGGCGAGAGCCTCCAGCCATGGGTCCAGAGGGTGTCTCAGAACCGGAGCTCCAGCAAGCGGCTGCTTCCCGGTGCTCAGAGCCACTGGCACGTTCAACAGCCTCCAGAGGGGGGAAGGGGCGCCGAGTGGGGAGTGGCCAGGCGGCCTGGAGAGCGACCCGGGGAGAGGAGGCTGGCTGGGTGGGGGTGACTTCCTCTGCTGTCAGGGCCCCGAATGCAACTTTTGGGTGAACCGAAAGTCCTTTTTTGGGGGAACCCACCCCATCTTCATGGCTCCCCAGACAGCGACTTCCTCCAAACCCCAAACCCGGGAACAGGCAGGGTCGCCTTCAGCCGCATCTGCTCTTACACAAGGGTTTCCAAACGGTGCATCTTTGCCCGACACCTGAGCTGCCTTCTGAGCCACCCACCACCCTGGTGCCCTGAGCTTCCGCCTGCCTCGGAGAGCCCGGGCCCTCTTCCCCTTGCCCCAGAGCCCCGAGGAAGCTGCTGGCGCGGCGCCTCTCAGGCAGCTGGGTGTGTACCAGGCCCAGGGCAGCCCTGGAGAGCTCCAGCATGGCAAAACCTGAACCCCTGAACTCCAAGGCAGGCAAGTCCACGCTGGGCCTCGGCTGGACGCCCCCGCCAGCCTGGGCAGTGTGCAGCCAGGTCACCCCATTCCCTGACATCAGAACACCCTGCTAGGTACCAGGTGCCGGGCTGAGCCCCCGCTGGCATCGCTCTCCCAAGGTGCACTTCCATTGCCTCTGCAGGCAGGGGAGCCCAGGCGGCGGGGGCGCGGGGCAGGACGCCCTTACTTACAGCACGCAGAGCGCGTACGCCCGGGAGATGGACTCGCTGGCACGCACGAGGAAGCTGCCATCCTTGCCCGTCCTGGAGAGCAGCTCCTCCGCCTTGGAGCGGGTGATGTTGCCGTGGTTCCAGCAGGGCACCATGGCGGGCGCGGGTCTCCTGGGGCTGGGCTGGCAGCCACCTCCCGACCCACACAGCAGCCAGGGGAGCGAGGCCCCTGCACTGCCCGGCTGTGCGTCCCCACTGAGCTGCTACTGCCACCAGCTCGCCGGCTGAACTTCCTGTTTCGGGCGCTCAGCGAGGGAAAGGAAGCGAGCTGCAGAGACGCTTCCTCATTGTGGGGACAGCCAGAGCAGGCCTCCGGCCCCCACCTTCCCACCCCGCCCGTCCACTGTCCACCCCCCCTCCCTCGCCTTGTCCCGCCCTTTCTCTTTCCTTTTGTGGGTCTCAGTCTCCAGGGGGCAATCCGAGTCCTCGTGGGGGAACCCCCGGCCCCCTCGGCTGGGGTACACTTCTGCAGGAGTGCGCCTTGCAGGTGCGACGGCCACGTTATGGCTGAGCCAAGGCCTATGCAGGGCCCACCTGGCATGGCTGTGCCCCAGACAGATGCCTCCTCCCCTGCCCCTCCGCCATGCCCAAGGATCAGAGGCTCATAGGGCAGAACTTCCCGGCTGGCACCCAGGACCCCCAGAAGGGAGCAAACGTGAGGGCAGAAGTGCTGTGAGCACCCTCCAGGCATCCCACTGGGAGCCGGTGCAGAGGGCCTGGTGTCTGTGGCCTCTTGAGCTCAGTCCAGGGCCCATGGGCATGAAGGCGAGGGGCTGAGACGTCTCCCTGGCAGAGCCAAACCTGGGTCTTTCTGGCACGCTTGGGAAGCCCACACAGGCCAGCTGGCCGCCTGAGCGAGGGCGCCGTTCCCTCCTGGTGCTGCATGTGAGCGCAGTCGGGTGTCAGCGGGGCTCCTGCTTGGAGGTGGAGTCTGCCTGCCTCAGCCCAGGGTTCAGAAGGCACCCCCTGGGGACCACCACCTGGGCATGAAGGTGGACACTCACCCCTTGGATCGCAGACAGGGCGCCTCGGCCCTCAGGCCTGCCCACCGTGGGGAAGGGCCAAGTGTGACCTTGTGCACAAGAGGGGCCCCTTTACCCCACAACCAGCCCTCTCCCCTTAGCACATGCCCTCTGGACCGAGCCAGGCCAGCTTGTGGGGTCTGCTCCTCCGAACCCGCAATGCAGGAGCTGGTAGGGCTGCTTTTCTCACTCAGCCTTGGTTTCCCTGCCGCACCTGGAGGAAAGTAGCAGCCTCAGGCTCTCCAGGGGCGGGGGAGCCAAGCTCATTCAGGGGCCTGAAGCCTGGAGGGGCCTCACTCGCTAGTCCCAAGGGGTGGGAGGCGGGGGGAGGGGGGAGTAGTGGGGGAGGGGTAGAGTCAGGGAGGGGAATAAGGGAGACGAGAGGTGCTTCTCTCAGGCTTGAGGCTCAGAAATTGTGCCCAATAAGGGGGGCCTGGGGTGGACTGTTGCCACTGGAGGGTCATCTTGGGGCTCCCCAGCCGGCACGGGGACAGGCACTGTCGGACTGCACCCCAGTCTGAGACCAGAGCGCCGCGAGGCCCGGGCATATTTCAGGCTCCCTCTGGGCTCCAGGTGAGGCTCCTCCTGGAAACTGCGGCCCAGAGAGGCCTTCCCCTCCCCGCGGCTCCTCCGCAGACTGCCCTGAATGTCTGCTCCCTGGCCACTGCCTCTGTCCTCGACATCTCCCACTGAACCCAAAGATTAGACCCTCACCTTCAGCAAACCTGTATTACGGGTCCTTTGACCAAGCCCTGAGCTGGACATGGGGACAAGTGGGGAGAAGAGCTGCCTCCATGCTCTGGATCCCTAAAACCAGCTCAGTCTGGGGGTCCCAACACCCAGCAGCCCCAGCGTGAAGTCTCTCCTCCCTTACCCCCAATGTCCACTCCCAGCTCACACCACGGCAAGGCCTAAGCACCCTTCTCCTTGCTTCCCAGCTGGCCTCCACCGGCCTCCTCTCTGCCCTCTGCCTCTCAGCCCCTGGTCACTCCAGGGCCACTAGGAGGATCCCTCCGAAATCCTGCCTCTTAGCTCCTTGACCTGCTCAGCCCTAGAGACCCTCCCCCACTGTCCAGACTGCCCCACCAATGGCCATCTCCCCCAACCTCCAGCCTCCCACCGCCCTGGTCTCACATTGCTCTTCCCACGGTCCCTGCCCTTGGCCCCCGGTGATACTGCCTTTTGGCATCTGGCACCCCTGACACACCCCTGACACCCCTGAACACGCACCAGGCACATGCGTGGCACGTAAGTGACGCACACATTCCCTCATTTTTCAGACCCATCCCATCTTTACTTCCTTCTCCATCCAGCTGCCCACATCACCCACCATGGTCAGCTTCCTCGCCCTCCCGCCCTTCTGCTGCGCCATGTTCAGAAATCCCCAGAGGCCAGATCAGGGCGGCCTTTATAGTGGCAAGGCCTGAGTGGATATTTGCTGCGGGTCCCTGTCCGCATTCACAGTGCATTGACAACTTGTGTTACAAAACGCGTGGGCCCCCGTGAGAGACAGAGATCTGCCATAGAGATTACTTAGGAGGACAGAGAAGAGGAGGGAACGCACGTACGTCCAGTGTCCCGCCGGGCACACGCGGGTCTGCGGGCGCCAGGTTCCCCCTTCCTGTGCAGGTCCCGCTTTGTATCGTCAGCTGCGCCTTCGGGGCTGGTTTTGAGTCTCCCGCGGCAAGCCCCACCTTGCAATGGCAGCGCCCGGCCTCTCCAGAGCCGCTCACTTGGAAAGGGGCAGGCCTTCTCGCCTGTGGCTCCTGTTCCCCTCCGTCTCTTGCTGGTGGCACCACGGCTGGTAATGCGGCTTCATCTCCTGTGACGACAGCGCCCAGTGGCTCCTCCGAGCCAACTCTTGGCTTCGCTGATAAGCACAAGCGCCTATCTCCCCAGGGCAAGAAACGTTAGTGATAACTCACTTTCTGGTCATGTTAACGCTACTATTCTGAATTTTATAGCATCGAGAACAGCACGTCCAACCATGTTCTCTTGAGCTCTTTAGGCATCATCGCATCTTCCTCTACTGCGACCCCTCTCTGTGGTGACTACACCCTGCCTTCCACACGCTGGATCGCCCCATGCTCCAGAAGGCAGCTGTGCACACCGCACCCCACCAGGCACAGTCCTATTGTCTGGGGATGTTGCCCCACACCTGGCAGGAGTCAAACAGCCCAGAGCATCTGCTGGTTGGGAGACACCCCGGAGAAGACACTGCCTGACCCCAGGACAGGCGCCTCCAGAGAGGATGGGTGGCAGCCCGGGTGCCATGGGCGGAGGGGCAGGGGCGGGGGCAGGGGAGGCTGCCACCATCCCTGCGGCCCTCAGAGCTGTCAAATGGAGGTAGTACAGTCAGCAGGCCTTGAACCAAAGGCATGGTTCGAGGTTAAGGACGGGCCATGGACCATGGCCACAGACCACCATGGGTCATAGCCCAGAACCCTGAACTCATCTGTTGCCTGATATGAGTCAGCCCAAGGCAGCAACTCAGCATCATTCTAGCGACCCAATCTTGTGGCATTCCACAGAGAAAGGAGTGGTCCACTCCTGCCCCAGCCACACCCAGCCAGGGTTCCAGAAAGACCCTTGTGTCACAGAGCCCCCTGGGCCATCTGGTCAACCCCATATGTGAGGCCGAGCATTGGAAAGCAGCTGAGGTGGAAAAGTGGGCTCAAGGCCTCTGTGGGCCCAGGTCCTGGCTGGAACACCCCACCAGCTGCACCGTCAGCCCTTCAGTGGGCTGGAAAAGCCCCTAGGAGGGGCACTTGGAACTTCCAGGATGTCAGGGAGTGAGCAGCATTGGTGTGGGCTGGCGAGCCGGGGGTCACGGGCACTTAGCCACCTCCAGAAGCCCTGGAAGAGCTGATGAAAATGTCAGTGTTGATGTTTTGGGCCCTGTGGCATCAAGGCAAAGGTGGGCCTGTGCTTCTGAGGATTCAAGTCACACCAGGTCCCGGGGGCAGGACGGAGCTGTTCCTCTGAGCCCCAGACAGCATCGGCGTGCGCTAGGAGACAGGTTCCATGGGGTTCCTATCAGGCTACGTGTGCAGTCGTCCTCATAGCCTGGACGAGGAACAGCGTGGGTGTGGGGGCTGAGCTGGGAGAGGGACCATGAGGTCCCAGCTCTAGGGATGGGGAGAGGGGGAGCTTGAGGGAGAGGGAAGACACAGGCAGCCCCACAGAGGAGCAGACACTGTTCTTAACATTCACCCTCATGCTTCCTTTCTCCTCCCGCATCCATCAAAGTCTTTTACTGCACCCCAGGGCCCCCCGCTCCCCACCAGCCTGGCCAGCCCAATAGGAGTCCTCCACAGATTCCTATGGGAAGGGAAGTGAAAGTATTATCAGCACGGTTTCTCGGAGAACCCCGGCTAATACGGAAGGAAATACTTGACTCTGAAGTTCAAAGCTGCGCACCGGCTGGTGTAATCAGGAGTGAACTTCCCTCGCCCCCAGACCTGATCAAAAGGCGTCCTGGGCTGGAGAAGCGGCTCGAGTGGCTGCCCACGGGGCAGGCCGGCACCATGGCTCCAGGGCCAGCGGTCAGCCCCCTCCAACCCGTCAGGAAAGAGACACCCTCCTCGGGTCTGAGAACTCACCCTGCCATCGACCCCTCCCAAACCAAAGGCCAAGTGTGCTTATTATTGAGGTGTGGGGAGACCCCACTCTCTCGGCCCCCACCCGTCAGGGTGCTTGGCTCCACCTGCCACCTTCTCCTCACAGTGAGTCTGGTCCCTCTTCAGAGTCCGCCTTTCTGGACCCACTCCTGCACCCCCACAGGAAACCGGGCTCACAGTTCTCTGAAAGCTTGCCCGAGCTTCTCATGGGCCCTGGAGGGTAAGGCTTCCTTCCCGGGGTGCAGAGCACCCTGAAGGGTGGGGGGGTGAAGCCTCAGGCACAGCACCCCACATACACACAATTTCCCCCCATCTCTTTAGAACTCTCAGAGCTGGAAATCAGACCCTGCATCACACACACAAGAGCAGGGCGGGGTCTGAATGCCCCCTTCTCGGCCTGAAGAGTGTGAAGGCAGGCAGCGTACCTGGGCCAGGCAGGTGCGCCACCTGCGGTATGGGGAGGCCCCTGAGCAGGGCCTCCAGGGCAGGCCCCACTGTATTTCAGTCTGCCTGTTCTGCTCCCCACTCTGTCTCTGGTGAATCCTCTCACCCCCCATACCTCATACCTGAACCCCAGTGCTTGTATGCATAAATAGATAAATTTTGAAGGGAAAAAAGGCTCTTTACCTGGTACAATCACCCACCTGGTCAGATCCCAAGCCTTGTGGCGCCCGCCACCAGGGGGCGTCGTGAGCATCCCACCATCCCTCCTGACTGCATGGGGGTGTCACTTTCTAGGAACCCGACTCTCTCCTTCCCATGGTAAATGGCTACTGGCGCGCAGGCGACTTCCCCAGGGTGGCGAGGGGCCCCGATTGTGCTCAGGACGTCCTGTGAACACCAAAGAGGCCTGACTGGGAGCTCCTCTTCCCTTCCCTGAAGGTGCTGGAAAGTCAGCTGGGCTTGAGGGCCAGGAGGAGAATTGCCCGACTTTGGGAAGAATTGAGTAAGGAAGAGTCACATCCAAAAAGTGTCTCCTGGCAAGGTCGCTAAGGACGTGGGGAAAATATTCACACTACAAGAGTAGGAAAAAAACAGCAAAACAAAAAACCACCAGGAAGCCCCGGGGGAGGGAGGGGGGGGTGCAGCCTGACTCCAGCTGTGTGACTCCATCTGTGGAAAAGTTTGGTCCTCGGGGGCAGCCCAGCAGGAGAGAGTCGCAGGGCTTAGCCACAAGCACTTGCCTGTCACTCCAGGCTTCCCTTACCGACCACCTATGACTCTAACAACAATCGACTCTCAGTAAGACAACCCCGGTTCCACGAGTGTGTAGAATCCTGCGGGAGAGCCTGACAGTGTGGACGGCTGGCGGGTGCCCAGAGACACCCCTTGGTCTGTACCCCAGGATTCATCAGAGTTACCTGAACATGATAAAATTCCCACCAGAATGAAAAGTATGTTTTCCTGCAGGACCTGATCCCCGGACCTCTTTCCAAGGGCCAGAATTTGTGTATTCTTGGAAAACTCTCTGCATAATTTCTTTTTTTTTGGCGGGGGGTGAGGGGAATCTTTTCTTTTTATCCTGTTGCCCATCTTGCTTTTTTCTTACCATTGTGTGGGTTCAGTTTTGGGGGGCATTTTGGACATCTACCACATCTACTTTTTTGCATACTAACTATCCCACACTCCAGCGTAGAGCATCGTCCCGATCTCCTGCTGAAGGGCTCCTGGTGTTTGAAATACACCTGGCAGTCGGGGGGTCTGCCGGTAACCCCCTAGGACAGCCCCTTGGAGCCACGGGTATTGTGGATTTCAGTTTGGGTTAGGGAGGCCCTGTTGCCTTCTAAAATGGCTGCTCCAATTCACAGGCCCACCGAGTGGAGCACAGGCCCGTGTTCCCCTCGGCCCAGAGGGGCGATTCTGGAGCATCCCCCGTAAGAGAGTGACGTGGAGGGACAGCCTACAATTGAAACTGATTTAAAAATAAATCTTATGTGTCAAAAGGATTCTTGACTTTCACATTATTTATTTTAAAATGAGCTGCCCCCTTGCAGTTACCATACATGATTTGAATTTCAAAAAATTTACACTTTCATTTTCCAAGAAGTTGCCAAGAAAGTGAACACAGAAACGTGATGGGCCCTTGCAGCTCCGAGACTACTGGACACCAACCCTCCCACCCCCACCCCAACCTGGTGTGCAAAACCCAGGAGGTTGGCGAGGAGCAGGTCACCACAGCAACCCCCCTCCTAGTTTGCTGCTCCCTGGGTCAGATTCCCGGAGCTCTGGGGACAGTGACCTCAGCCTACAGCCAGGTCAGCGGCCCTGCCCTGGCCACCTGACTACCCCCGCCCAGCCTTACCCTCAGTTCCCGCTCTGGGTACCCCCAAGCCTGAGCTGTGACGCCCTCCCTCGGCAGTGCCTGCTACTGTTGCGCCTCCTAAAGGCACTTTCTGCCAAGGGCCACTCACCTCCCCTGGCAATTCCACATCTCCATACTCTGTCTTAGTCTTTTCTGCTTTGGCAGCCACAGGCCTCTTAACAGACGTGCCCAAAACGACCTCCTTGAGCCCTCCAGCCTATCAGTTCCAGCTTCGTTCCCATGACGTCTTCAGCCCATTGCCACCTGTGCCCTCCCCTACGTGGCTGCCCCAGCCCCGGAAGCCCTGACATCCCAGTGGCCCTGGGGGCTGTGGGACTCTGCTGCTCTTCAGACGGACCATCCCCCCATCACCCCTCCCAAGGTTTCCAAAGTGCCCTCATGTCCTCACCAGGCTGACACCCCCCGCCCGGGTGACATCTAGACACCCACGCCACTGGGCCCACACGGCCAGGTGTGGTCGAGATGTCGCGGTTGGCTTGACTGTGGGACAAATAACACAGACACGGCTCGCAGCTCTGGAGCCTGGAGGCCCAAGGTCAAGGTGCCGGCCTGGTCGGGTTCTAGTGGGAGCTCGTCCCTGGCTTGTCTCAAGCCACCTTGTCACCGTGTTCTCACGAGGCCTTCCTGTCCGTGGAAAGACAGAGTGCTCTTGCAGTCTTCTTACAGGCCCCCAAGTCTATGGACCGGCACCCCAACCCTAGGGCCTCATCTAGACCTATTTACCTGCTCAAAGCGCTATCTTCACACCCAGTTCCACTGAGGGTGCCGGGTTAGGGTTTTTTTGTTTTGTTTTGTTTTTTATTTTAATATTTATTTATTTATACAATCACTGGGTACAGTCAGAAGCACGGGAGGGTGAGAGAATTCACCAGAGCCAGAGCGGGGAGCAGAACAGGCAGACTGACGAAATACACTGCTGAGGGGAGCAGCAGGTGCAGCAGGAGAGGTCTGTGTGCCATGTGGGACTCTCGCCGGCGGCCAGGGATCGAACCGGCGCTGCAGAGGCTGCAGGCAGCTTTGCAACCCAGCACTCAACCACTGCGCCACCAGGGGTTAGGGTTTTGACATAAGAATTTGGAGGACCAGGGCTTCCCGGGGGGCACAGGGGTTAAAGTCTCAGGGCTATCAAGCTATTGCCAGTCACTGCAGCCTGAGTTCGATCCCCAGCCAGGGAGCTGACCCACATGGCACAGCAGACCTCTCCTGTCTCGCCCCTGTTCCCCTCAGCAGTGTACTTCAGTCAATCTGCCTGTTCTGTTTCCCACTCTGTCTCTGGTGAATCCTCTCACCCCCCCACCCCCCTCATCTCTGACCTGTACCCCAGCTCTTGTATGCATGAATAAATGGATCTTTAAAAAAAAAAAAGAATTTGGAGGTCCAAAGCGGTGCCCACTATTTGCTGAATCACCACAACAAGGAGTATCTGTCTGTCAGCAACGAGGTGCGAGACACTGCTAAGCTCCAGGCAAGAACTGCCTGCTCAATCCTTATGGCGTCCTGTCAGGGAGGTCTGATTGTTTTCTGCATTTTATTGGTAGGGAAATTGAGAAACAAGTGTGTATAATTCATCTGCAAGCTGGTGGCAGAGTGCATCCGCCTGGTCTCACACTTTGAATTAGATGAGCCTGAAGTCCCATGCTGGATTTGGAAATTCCTAGACTATTCACCTAAGCCCTTCCTGGCATCCTCTCCCATCTTGGGCTCCTTTGTCCCAGTACCCAGACCATGGTTGGGAGCAGTGAGCAGTGAGCAGTGAGCAGTGAGCCTAGGACTGCTCCCCGGCCTGCAGTTTCAGATGACCATTTGGAGGTGAGCATGGACGGAGCATCAAAAGAAGCTCTGGTGGAGCAGAGGCGCGCTCCTCGCCCTCTCCTCTGGTTTTTGATTGTGAACTCAGCTGTGGCTTGACAGCCCCTGGGGAGTGTGGAAAGGGGCCAGGGCCATGGCTGGCAGTTGAACCTGGTTCTCCCTGGAGCTGTGGCCCAGCTGACCCCCCAGATCTACAGTCCCAAGCTCTAGTGTGTAATCCAGGCAGCAAAGAACCTCTAGATTCATCTTCCTAAAACCTGGGTTTGCTCTCATCTCTCCCCTCCTGAAAACTGATGACTCCTCAGCATCCATAAGACAAAGTCCAAAATCCTTCACTTGCAAAGGCTCTCCAATCCAGCCACCACCTACCTCTCGTCCTACTTCCCACCCACTCCTGGGGGTCTGGTGGGACCCTTTCTCTGCCCACTGTAGTGCAGCGCTCAGAACAGGTGCCACCTGAACTTGATCTCTGGCCTGAGCTCTAGCGCTCAGACCACCTTGTGTCTCTCACAAGCCCCAGTGAGACCCGCCCTGACCCTGCCTCCTCTCCCCTCCTCCACACTCAGCCCCCACCACACACACCTCTCCCCACTACCCTGATCCATCTTCCCAGCACCCCTCCCTCTAACTGCCTGTCAGACTCCTCCCTCCTGATGGGGCTGCTGACGACCTCCCCAGAGGACCCCTATACCCGGCAGCATGGCCCCAGGACAAGCCCATGGCGTCTACCAGCATGGCTGCCAGAGGCTTCTAGAAGTTTCCTCCACCTTCTCCCTGGAGGCTGCACCCAGGTCTGTGTTTTTCTGCTTGAGCTCAGTTCCCTGCATCACCTCCCGTGCTCCTCGGAGCTGCTCATTTCCAGACACCATCAAAAAGCAAATCCCTCACTTTGCCCACAAAGGGCACCTTCAAATGCCCCCGCGCTAGTTCTAGTCCTGCTGCTCCCCTACTTCTCCTGGGGCCCTCATCACCCTCTGGGACAGCCCCCAAAGCCACCCTGGCCCTCCTGGATTTTCTCCTTCTAGACTCCACTCTTCCCCTCTCCTCACCGAGAAGCAAGTTTACAATGTTTCCATTTTGAGAGGTGGCCCCCGCCCTCCCTGGCCATGCTGCCCAGCCCTGGCTGTGCAGCTCAAAGACCCCACCCCAGGCCGACTGGGACAAGGGACGCTCCCGCAATTACATTCTCACTGCTGTGTCCTCCCTCCTGTCCCTCCCCGGATCCCTCCCTGCAGCCTGCCCCCCCCCCACCCCGGCCCTGGGACATCGTCTAGTCAAATCAGGATCCCCACCGACTTCCTTCTCCCAGGTTCCCGCAGCCTGCCCACAGGCCTCCCCACCTCCCTGGAATTCTGAGTGCTCCCCAGTTCCCCATCCTCCTGCCGCCCATCCTATCTGACCCCTACTGCTGACCTCCAAGGACAAGTGATCAGTTGCCTCACCTACAAAATGGGTTTATGCAGAAATAACAGTAAAAATGCAGTTTGTTTAGAGCAGTCCCACGGCGAGTCTCGTGGACACTCCCAGGGCGCAAGCCAGCACCCCTATGTAGCCTTCCTAGGGGCTGCTGGGTAGTGATGCCTCCCCCTCCTCCCGCCGGGGCAGGGAGCATCCCTTCCCGTGGGAGGAGCAGGGCATGCTGGGCCCTGCGGGTTGCAGATGTGCGTGTGTGGGCACACTCGCCGGCCTCCCGAGCTTACTGAACAGCGTTTCTGTGCATCATCTTCACGCCGCGCTCGGACACACTGTGCTTCAGGCCTTTGGCTCCTGGCTGCTCGGCTGTCTGTCTCATGTCCTGCCGGGGCAGCTTCCTCACTAGGCCTCCAAATTTGCACATCCAGCCCTGTCCTCGTTCTGAGCTCCCAGCCACACTTGCTGTTGCCGACAGGGCTAGGCCACGGACACGGACGCCAGCCTCGTCCCAAGCCTCGGTCTCCACACAGAAGCCTGTTCTTCCACATGCACAGCCTATCGGTGCGTCACCAAACCACCAGCCTCCGGGGCAGAACACGTGCCATCTTCATCCCGCCCCCTCTCGACTCCCACACCCGATGGGTCATCCAGCTGCAGAACCCTCTGGAATCCACTTCCTTTGATGCCGCCCACGGCCCTGGCTCCAGCTTGCTCTTGCACTGTTTGTCACCCGACTCCAGAGGCCCCTCCTTCAGGGGCCTGCCCGCCCGGCCCCTACCCCTTGCCCTGTCCCCACATTTCTACCAGGGCTTGCTTGCTTTCTTAAAAAATCATTTATTTATTTATATATACTTTACATCATTGTTCTTTTTCGTACAATGCGGGCTTTCTTTTCTCAGGTGTAGTCCCCGTAGAATTCCCACCACCCATTCACCCGTTACCATCACCACAGTCCCTTGTGCTCTTCCCGCCCTCGTCTTGATCCCTCTCCCTCCCCTCCCCTGCAGGATGTCTCTGATTTACAGTTGCCTGTTTTTTTTGTTTTTTTATTGTTATTACTTTTTTCCCTGGTCCCTTATTTTGTTCCCCTACATTCCTCCTATAAGTGAGACCATCCAATATTTTCTTTTTCTTTCTGACTTATTTCGCTGAGCATGATCCCTTCCAGCGCCATCCATGTCACTGCGAATGGCATGTGTTTATCTTTTTTGAATGCTGAGTAATATTCCATGGTGTATACAAACCACATCTTCTTGATCCAGCATCTATTTGTGGGCATTTGGGTTGTTTCCAAGTCTTGCCTACTATAAATAGTGCTGCAATAAACATAGGGGTGCAGGTGTGTCCTTCTGAATTAATGATTCTGTGTCCTTTGGGTAGATCCCTAGGAGTGGAATCGCTGGATCATATGGAATCTCTATGTTTAGCAGGTTGAGGAATCTCCACACAGCTCTCCAGAGTGGCTGGACCAGTGTGCACTCCCACCAGCAGTGCAGGAGAGTTCCTTTCTCTCCACATCCTCGCCAACATTTGTTGTTGCTAGTTTTTTTAATATGTGCCGTTCTCACTCTGCCAGGGCTCTCTTTCTAACATGCAGAGCTGAGTCTGCCTCTCCTCCAGGAGGGATCCCAAATCCTTCCTGTGTTGTAGGGCGAGAGCAGCCCCTGCAGGTCACACCAACCCCCTCAAGGGCCGCTGCTTCTAATGGTCTCCTCCCCTCCTCACGCTCACATTGGGCTCCGCCACAGCCAGATGGGCCCATGCGCGTGTCCATTCCCTCACTGGGTCATCAGATATCTTGAGTCACCTGTGTGTTCAGGCGCTGTCCCCAGGACGCAGCCGGGTGGGGAGCCCCTGGCCTCCAGGAGCTCACCTCAGCAGGGGACCCACAGTCCAGTCTGGCTCGCTTTTCTTCCTCACCTATGGCCAAGCAGAAGGGCAGGCCCAGAGACTGACCTCCCGGCTTCTCACTTGTCAGCTCATAAAATCGTGGCCAATCTTGAGCTTCATCCTCTCTGCCTCAGTTTCTTCTCCTCTAAATAGGGGTGACGGCCACCTAAATCATAGGCTTGTGAAGAGCGAATCAGTGAGCACCTGTGCAGGGCTTGGACAGATGTCGGTGCACAGCAAGGCCTCAGCAGACACTCACTTTTGTTTCACACCCTCTGCTCAGTGCCTGGCAGGCAATGAGTGTTCCACAGAGATTTTCCGGTTGGGATAAAGAAGAACAAAGTCGATATTTAACACAGTGGAAGTTAGGTTTTCACTGAAATCCAAGTGGCCGTGGTGTTATAAAACCACACTCTGGATGTCATTGAAAGATCGAGAAGGAAGGAGAATGCTCTGCATGGGGAAGTGACGTGGGTCAGCCAACAGTGGCCAGTGAGGACCCCGTGACCCAGGCCTCGCTGGGCAGAAGGCCCTGAGGCTCCACAAAACCCGTCTAGGCGAGAAGGAAAAGGAGAGAGGGTGGCGGCAGTGAGAAACCACCTGCTTGTGCTGGGCCTTTGAGCTTCTGGTCCACAGGCAGGGTGGTGGGGGGGGGGCTGGGGTGGCAGAGCCTGGTACAGCCAGGTCTGCTCTGTGACTTGGAGAAGGTCACCTGCCTCCTGACTTTGTTCAACCCTCCTCGGATGAGCAAAGTTAGCTCAGATAGTATCCAGGGCCCTTTTGAGCTCCAAGGTTCTGGAAGTTTCTGTCGGATCCCAGAAATTTTTGTATACGTGTCTACTTCTGGTCTTTTACCTACATTATAAACCACATCAAGCAGAAACCAGGAACCATGATTTAGGAATTGAAGAACAAATATTTAACTTGATCAGTTTTTCTGGGGGCTCAGGTATTTAAAGAAGAAGGCCATTTGGGAGCCTTTAACACATAAAGAGGAGTTGTGCTTTACACTGGCAAAGAACACATTTTAGAGATTTCAAATGTTCAAGGGCGCTTGAGTCAGTCTTTCCTTTCAGAGGTTTCAAACAATAGAAATAAGTACAGGTGAGGACGAAATTTACTCAACCAGATGCTCATCTCAGTGTATTTATAACCTAAAAAAACCAGAAGTAACTTCAATCTCTAATATTAAAGGAATGGTTAAGTACTTCATGTCTCTTTAACTTATTATCTTTTGCAAGAAAATACCACGGAGGAAATGTGCGTGAACCATGCCCACAGGCCAGCCCGGCCTCTGTCATGTGGCAGCGTGCTCACGGGTAAGGAGCCGGGAGAAAATGTGCCTTTGGTTAGTAGGATTTGAGGTGATGTTTTCCTGCTTCTTCATGCTTCCAAATGTCTGACTTCTATTACTTTGAAACCCTTTCCGAAAAACAGCACAAAAATGGAATCTGAAAAAGCAGGCCTTGCCAGGAGTACAGTCAGCTTCCTCCCTCCGCCGGCGGTGTGACTGAAGCAGCACATTTCGGTCCAAGGTCCCTTCCTTCCTCCTTCTCACGGCTGGGCTGAGATGCGGGGGTGGCGCTGGAGCCTCACCGTGCAGAGCAGGCCCTCCGGGGCTCTCCACTCCCCGCCTCTGCTGGCGTCACAGGCTTCTCAGGCCCCAGCGAGCGGGATGGAGCCTCCACCCACACAGGCACCTTTTAGCCCAGGGACCTGGGGAGGGTGGGGCCCTCCATAGACCACCACTCTGGTGGGGCTGTGGAGGGCCGTGGCTCTGTGCCCGGAGCCCAAGGCACAGGCTACAGGGACATGCCAAGCAGAATCCTGCGCCCCGGAAGCTGGAAGCCTGGACTCGAGCCTACCACCTGCGTGTTCAGACAGAGCAAAAGCGGCAACCCCGACAGACGCTGGACCGCAGCTCGGGCTAGGGAGCCCCGCCACTCTCCTGGCCCGCCTCTCACTGGCCGAGTGGTCTGAGCAAGCCACTGGGCCTTGCAGGACCAGCTTCTACCCTCCTGTCCACTGAGTAGGCTGGACTTCAGCTTCAAGGCCACTTCCATGGCTAAAGGGCGAACATGCTGTGTCTCCCTGCTGTGTGTGGTCTTGCCTCTAGGAAGGGACAAGGTCAGTTAGTCTTGGGGTCCCCAGAGGGTCCAGGCCCCACGCCTGCGCAAAGCCTCAGCCACACGTGAGGTTGTGGGCGAGGCCACAGCGCTGGTCTCAGGCGCCACCATCAACGCTCGTGAGCCATCCAGCCTCTGGTGATGGAAGCAAACCCCTTATCCTGGGGCTCCTCAGGGTGATCAGACTCTGTTTTCTCAGCAGGGGCTGATTTCTGAGCTCTGGTCTCTGGGCAGCAGGGTCTGGCTCCCTCTGACCCTTTGGGGAAGTCCTGGTCTCGGGGCGCCCACCGCTGTGGAGAGGCCCAGCCCCTGCAGTAGTGCTCCCTGAAGCCTCTGGTCTGGCCGCTTGTTGGAGGCCTGGCCACTGCTTGACCTTGAATAGAAGGACCCGGTGTGGCCAAGGGATCTTAGGATACCAATGAGCCTGGTCCTGCCTCAAGGTACCAGGGAGGGCCTGGGCACTACACTGCTGCCCAAGGAGTAAATCTTGGGAGACGGCCCAGGTCCCTGTGGGCTGCTGGCAGGAATGGGAGGTTGCCATGGCAACATGTCTCTCTACTCTCTGGGGGGGGGGCTGGAGGGTGAGGCCTTAGAGAATGGAAGTCCTGGATTCGCTGGGAGGGAGGGGGACTCTGAATCTCAGGAACGGCAGTGACAGCTGGGGTGACAGACATCAGCCCTCCGTCCCTGTCCTCGAGCCGTCAGCTGTCGGGATTGATCAGAGAGAGGGATCCAAGGACAAACACGATCCTGTTCCCTCCTTCCCTCTCTCTCTCTCCCCAACCTTGAGGTGTCCTGGGGTGTACTGCAGGCCTAACCACCCCCTTCTTCCCTTACCTCCCCAGCATCCCTCTCAGTTGCTGAAGCAAGAATAATGGGGTCATGTTCATTTCCTGTTGCTGCTATTAAAAAAAATCCACATGGTGGCTGGAAAGAGCACCCCTTTACTGGCCCAGTCCTCAAGGCAGAAGTCAAGCACTCTGGGGAACAGTCTCCCTGCCTCTCGAGTTTCTGGAGTTCTGGAGTTCTGGAGTTTCACTCCGCTCCTAGGCCTGCATCTCCTTCTTCTACCTCGGAGGCTGGCGAGTGGCTGTTGTTCATCTTCCCCTTCAGTCAAGTCCGCCCCGAATCCCTCTGACAAGGACGTGGGATCACCTTTATTCCCTCTGGGTAATCTGGAATGATCCTCCACCCATCTCAGAGATCCTTGACTTCTTCCCCCCTGCCAAGTCCCTTTTGTCCTGCCAGCTCAACCTGCTTGTCAGCCACTGTGCGGAGGAGGCAGGCAGGTCTGCTTCCCCAGCCTCCAGGTTGGCCCTGCACATGTGTGTATACACATGCACACACATGCATGTACACAAGTGCACTCATGAGCATGCACACACCGCAACCATATACACGTGCACACATAAATACGCACACAGGAGCACACCACGTATGTGAGTGCACGCAGGAGTACACACACAAGCACATGTGTCACCCACTTGGACATGTACAAGTACATGCGCACCTGAGTGTGTACACATGCCCAAGCAAGGCACCGTGCAATGCATACACACACACATGCATTCCCCATAACGGTCCCCAGATATCCTAGGCAGTGGTACTGGGCACAAAACTGGCCAAGCCCTTCCCCCCAATGTGGCACAGCTTGGACCCAGGGCCCCCGTGTAACTGATTGGGGGCCTGAACCGTCAAAGGCTGACCGTCTACTGATATTTTCATTCGAGCTGTCCAGGCCAGAGCACACAATCCTTGCATTTGCTTATTTATTGATTCATTAGACAAGTGCTTTTTAGGGGAAGGTGGGCAGAGGGGAGGCACCAGCTGGAGCTGTGCACCAGACTGCGTGTGTGGTGTCTCTAAGGACAGAAATTACAGTAAAATTTCAGTAGCGCTAAATGTATCCTGGATGAGCTCCTAGAACAGAAAAAGGACATTAGTGGAGAAGCTGGTAAAACGCGAATACAGTCCTAGTGATGTAGCCATGTTCATCTCTCAGTTTTGACAAATGTGCCACAGTTATGTAAGATGTTAACATTAGGGGAAACTGGGTGTGGGGTCCACGGGAACACTCCGTACTATCTTCGCGATTTTCCTGTGAATCTAAAATTATTCCTCCTAAACAAATTATTAAAAACAATTCAGTCCTAGTTTTAAAACTCAGTATAAAATATTGCGTTGGAAGCTTACCTGGCAAATCCGCTGTGCAGTTCAACTTTTTTTTTTTTTTTTTGAGGTATACCCAACATACAGCAGGCTACACAAATATTATGTGTCCATCTCATTGAACTTTTATACATGCAATTACCCACGTAAGCAGCACCAGCTCAACCTATTGAATGCTTCTGGTGCCCCCAAATCTCCTTCTTACCCCCGTACAATGAACCCCACTCCTCCGCCAGAAGTAGACACTGTCCTGACTTACATGCCATAGGTTAGATTTGCCGTGAACATCATGTGACCAGAATCATAAAGTAGGGACCCTTTTGTGTGTGACTTCTTTCATTCAACATATATGTGGAAATCGTCTGTGCTATTGTGTAGCAATAGTTTATTCTTTGATTTTGTGCAGCATCCCATAGTGTGAATATTCCTAAATTTAGTTACATATTCTCATTTTCATTGACATTTAGGTTGTTATCAGTCTGAAACTCTTTGGAATAAAGCTGCTTTCTACATAGGTGCATCTTTGGCAACATTCATTTCGGAAGGGATTTGTTGGGTCATAGAGCATTTGCATGTTTAGTTTTAGTAGGTATTAGTAAATGGTTTTCTAAAGTGGTTGTACTAGCTACACTTCCTCCAGAAATGTGTGAGGGTTCTGGTTGCTTCACATCCTTGCCAATATTTGCTGTTGTCAATCTTTTCAATTTTGTCATTCTAGTGGATAAGTATCATGTGGTTTTCATTTACGTTTCCCTGTTGACCACATACGTAGCAGCCTTCAATTTATTCTTTTTAGTGAAGTGCCTGTTCAAGTGCCTGTTGGGCACTTTTATTGGCTTGCCTTTTTCTTATTGATTTGTAGACACTCTTTATATATTCTGAATACAAGCCTTTTGGCAGATATATATACTACAAGGATCTTCTCCCCATCTATGATCTTTCTTTTCACTCCCTTAGTGGTGTCTTTTGATGAGTTAAGCTTTAACCAAATCAATTTTTGCTTTCCTTTTTTTTTTTTTAATTTTCATTCAAATTGTTACTGCATTCACTGTCCAACAGGCAGGGACTAGATTATGGCACCAGGGTTTTTGAGAAATAAGGTTTATTGTGAATCAATTGACAAAGGGATTGGTAGGAGATAAATTCAAATCTGGTTACAAAAGGAAATGAGGTCATATGGGTTTTGGGGACCAATATTTTTTTTTAAAGATTTATTTATTTATTTATACAAGCACTGGGTACAGTCAGAAGCGCGGGAGGGTGAGAGAATTCACCAGAGCCAGAGCGGGGAGCAGAGCAGGCAGAAGGACTGAAGTACACTGCTGAGGGGAGCCGCGGGCGGCAGGAGAGGTCTGCGTGCCATGTGGGAACCTTGACTGGTGGCCAGGGATCAAACTGGCACTGCAGCGGCTGTGGGCAGCTTCACAGCCCAGCGCTCAACCACTGCGCCACCAGGGGAGGCCCTTGGGGATCAATATAGAGAACACAGGAGTAGTGGCTGAAGAGCTGGCTAAGGGTAAAGAAATGTGGACTTGGCTGAAGTTCACTGACTAGTTACGGGGCAGTTCATGAAGTATGAAGAGGCTTTTCTTCAGATAACTGGAGCTTTGAATTTTTGTTGCTGGGCTCCTCACCTCTGGGTAGCACCCCCCTGACCCCCCACCCCACATTTGTGTCTCCCAGCTCTAACCGGCCCTGGAGCTCAGCTCAAGGTCAGTCAACAAGCCTCCAGACTCTGCTGTGTCAGTGAAAGCAAGACTCAGAGAAGAGTTTAGATAAATTTTTCTCCCTCTTTTGTGCTCAAAGTAATTTAACCATTTAGCTTGGTTGCAAAATCAGGAGACCTGCGTACATTTAGAACTAAAAAGAACTTCAGAGACCATCTGTCTATGCCAGCGGGTCTCGATCCTTGTGGTCACCTGAATAATTTGGAGAACTGGGCCCCGGCACCAGGGGTTCTGGGAGTCAGTAGTGCAGCTGGAGCATCGGCAAGATTTGAGCTCCTCGAGGAGACCCTTGACCTCTGTGGACAGAGCCTCTGAGAGCGACGTTCTGCTTGGAGAGGCCAGAAGCCCCTCCTTTCCTGCATCATCTCCAGAGCCTCAACTCTTCCATGACAGCAAGTGTCGACAAGCCCCAGCACAGTCCTCGGGGGCTTTTTCTCTTGAGTCTCTGGGTTTGCCTGGAACGTGTGAGGCCACAACCACTGACTTGGTGTCTTATTCATGGCCTCCTCCTTCCGCTCTGAAGGGGTCTGATTTGGTCTGATAGGGCCGCCCTATCTCTCACTGAGGGTGCACTGCCCTGCCTGCCCTTTGCTCCCCCTCTTGCCTCAGCCTGAGCTCCCACCCCACACGTGTCTCCCACCCCCCAGAGGGCCTCTCTTTCCCTCCTAGCAGCGACCAGGGCCGAATGCCTGTCTTTCCCTCTGGATTTCTTAAAACCCCACAGGGAGAAGCAGCACCAGTGCTGGAGACGCATCCAGAGCCAAAGCCACACCACCAGCTCCGCACCCTGCGAAAAGCCCATTCAGTCACTGCCAGCCACGCGAGGCTCAACCACATGCACAAAGTAGCTGTCGCCACTGATCCCCCCTCATCAGACGGTCCTCTCGACCCCATTGGTAGGAGAGCCGACGGCAGGGACACTGATGGGGCCGGCAGGTTCACTGAGGCAAAAACTCTGCCGGGAAGGCTTGCTTCAGGGTGAACATGAGGAAGACGACCTCCTCGTAGTTATCCGATTCGTACAGACACCCAAACTGGGGCGACCCGTCGGGCCCGGGCCCCATGCCCTGCAGGTCCGAGTACGCGCAGCTGCCTGTGGCCAGCAGGGTGGGCTCCGACCAGGCCTCGGGGGCTGGGGGCCGCTTGTTGAGGTAGACGCCCAGGTTGGTTCTGTGCTGCGGGTCGGTGGGGTGAGTGTAGAGCAGCCATTTGTCCGAGGTGCGTGGGCCCGAGTGGGGGCTGGGAAAGCTGATGACGCTGCCGTGGCAGCCACTGGGGGGCGGCTCCACGAGCTTCTGCACCGGCTGCGGCTTCTGGAAGGTCTGCCCGTCGTTGGTGCTCTGGGCCTGGACCCTGGCCCTGTGGGAGCTTCGCGCGTTGAGATACACCACCCTCTGTGGCCCGTGCCCGACCTCTGCCACCTGGCACTCCAGGGTGTCGGGGGCCACGAAGTCCCCTCTCCCCCACGTGTGCCCATGGTCGTGGCTGACAAAGCAGAAAGCGAAAGGGGAAGGGCTCTGGAGTGGGCCCAGTATCCGGTAAGCGTAGGCGGGCACCAGCAGGCTCTGCATCTTGTTGTGCAGCTGCAGACAGTGCCCAGGGCCCACCGCAAAGGTGGCCCATTCCCGGTAGGCGCTGCCAATGGCGGGGTCAGTGAGGTCTCTGGCGGGGCTCCAGGACCTCCCATAGTCAGTGCTGGTGACCAGGCACAGGCGCGTGACATTGACCTTGGTGCGGAGCTGGTGGTGCTCGGAGACCTGCCCTGGGACAGCGATGAAGAAGAGGAACAGGATCCCCGTGACCTCGTCATACAGGGGGCTGGGGTTCATGGAGCGGTGGCCTTCCAGCTGGGCTGCGCCCACCACCTCCTGCGTGTGCCACTGCATGTGAGGAAGAAGAAAGGGAAGACGGTCTTGAAGTGGACAGTGCCGGCGCCAGCTGCACCCTGGGGGGAGGGGGCAGCATGTGACTCGAGGGGTCAGGATTGGAGGTCAGAGAGGAGAGCTCTTCGTCCATCACTCACTCACCCATCAGCCTCATGCTTCCCCAGAGTAAGGTGGGGGAGGAGCAGCACCCCGCCGCACGTGCTCCAAGGCAACCCCCTCTTCATTTGAATGCCTATTGCTTCCATTCCCACCGCCACACATTTCTGGGTGCCCGTGGTACACTAGACCCCAGACACAGATGATTCTGGCAAGAGCTATTCCCAGCTTCATCCTGGTGCCTTCAACTTACCAACCCAGCCCAGCTTCCTGTTCTTGAAAAGTCAAGCCCTAGTAGCAAGTACAACCAGTGAGGGAGAGCCTGTGACAATCACCTCCCCTCTTCTACAAAACATACTCTATTAATGCAGCCCAGGAGGGGCAGGACCATCACATGAAGGACTTCCATGGAGCTTATGCCATCGCTAAGCCTATGGCACATAGGGTGCTATCAGTGCCTCTGGCACTGATCCCCCAGCAAGCTTTCTGAGGTGTCCTGTGCCAAGAGCCTGACGTCACCCCGTCCCATTCAACCCTAACTCGGAACTCCAGGGAACGAGTGTTGTGAGTTCCATCTCACATCTGGGGAATGAGAGGCGTGGTGGGGGAGACGAGCTGTCTGAGACTGTGGCTCTCGTAAGCATGGACCCAGGTCCACCTGTGCTCTGAACGGTCAACCACGCAGTGGTGACCACGAAGTAGGAGAATAATCAACGCTGAAAGGTCGGTGCAGGGGACAGGAATGCAAAAGCCCCCCAGGAAGCCCCCCTGGGGGCAGGAATGCAGAAGCCCGCCTAGAAAACTCAGACAATGAACCTCTCCCCACCCTACAAATCTTTTTGTGCCTTATAACTTTTTTCCCACCATACAAATGGTTTCCCAGCTGGCCTCTCCTCACCCTGTGAAACCTGCCGCCCCCGGCAACGTGCGCGGCTTCCCGACCCCCACCTTGGGTCCGTGAATCCCGCCCGGATTAAATTTTCCCTGCCTTTGAGAACTTCAGCCGAACCTTTCCACCCCCTTCCCCTGTGACAAGCCAGCTTCGGGGGGCTTGGTCCCAATCAGCTGCTTGGCCTACACGTTGGCGCCCCAGGTCACAAGCAGTAGCCCAAGCCCCTCGACCCCCAGGTTAATTGTTCTCAAGGACACCCCTCCCCCGTTCTGTGGGGCTGAACTCAGGTCCTCAGGGGCACAAGGAAGCCTGTCTGAACATCAGTCACCCAGCAAAGCAGACGCAGCCGAGTGACGCCCTGGGACCCTCGGGGTGGCGAGGGCACCATCGCCACCTCTGCCTGGTAGCTCCTGGCATTCCTCTTGGGTGTCCACATGTGGATTCCTCCTGGCCCCCAGGCCGCAGCCATCAGTTGGAGGGCACCGTGGAGGGCTGAGGAAATACAGCCACGTCCTGCCTTACCTGGACCTGCTGGGCCGACACGTCGTGGTCCCCTCTGCGGAGGACAATCACCTCCGCGTGCTCATCCTTCTTGCTCATCCGCTTCTCGGCAAAGGCCAGCAGGGCCCTCTGCCCTGGCAGGTAGAGCAGAGCGGGGATCCTGTAGGCGTGCGCTCCCGACTGGAACACCGGCTCCCTCTGCAGGACGGGGCAGGGCGCCATGGCTGGGGGGAGAGAGAAACTGAGTCCCCGCGCTCACACCCTGCAAGCCCCAGGGCCATCCTCGCCCACGGCCAGCCGAGCCATGTCGGGGCTTGCCTCCCTCCCATGTGGGGGTCACCCCTCCCACGGGGGTTCTGACCCCAACGCTCCACTTTCTGATTCTGCCCAAGCCGCCTGTGCTGGGGGCAACAGGGAGGGGGTGTGGAAAAGCCTATTTTGTGTGGTATTTTTGTAAGTGAACACACTTCCTGAAGGCAGCTGTGTGAGAACTTCAGCTGCTTTTGCCAAGCGACACATCATTCAAATGCTGAGCTCGGTGGGCCCGGCCGCCTGCCTAGGGCATTCTGCAGCTTCCCGAGCCAGAAGATGACACATGGGGGCTTTTTATAACTCCACAGCCCTAGAAAGTTGCCTCAGGAGAGAAGGAAAAGTGGATGAAGCTTGGCTCTCTAAGCTCTGTCCCCAGGCTGGGGTGCAAAGGCCCAGCGACCCCTGCGTGGGCTCCACCCTTGAGGCAAGGAGCGAGCTTAAGGGGCCAGAGAGGCCCCTGGCACAACCTTTAGAGGAATAAGAAAATAAAAATTAAGAATAAGTGCTTGATCAAAAAGGGCAGGGTGCCAAAGACAACATGGAGGCTGTGGGTGACAGCCGCCCCTGGTAGTGAGGCGTCCTAATTGCCCAGCCCGTTTGTCCCCGGCGCTGCCCCCAGAAAGCTCCCCTATAAACCTCCTGCCCACATACCCCCCACCTCTGTGTCAGCCTGTTTGTTGGGGAGCCCACCTGCAAAACACCTGCAAAGTGGGGGAGCCCTAAGAGGCACGGACACCCCCCCCCTTGTTGACCCTCTCTACGGCCCGCAGCTTTTCTACCATGCACGAGTATTACCTATTTCAAACTTCAAAATTTTGAGAAATAAATGTACTGAGTGCATCATGGACCTTCCTCCGATGACAACACGATGGAATGAAAGTGATCACAGCACGCGACACAAGGAAAGATGTGCGGGTGCCTGGACACGGGTGCAAGAAGGAAGTCTCTCGAATGAAATCCAGACCTGCCCCCTGGCCTCCAGCAAGCAGGGCTTGGCCCATTAAAAGTGGCTGAGTTGGAACTTGGTTGTGAACTGCAGGTGGGAAAGAAGCGAATACAATTCCAGAGAAAAAGGGAGCTGGAAAGCAAGACGCAGTTGGGCGACGCTCTAGGGAACGGTGGAGGGGGACTCACGCTCCACGGAGATTGCGACTCACGCTCCACGGAGATTGCTGTGGAAGGTGCTTGAGGGAAACCCAGCCGTGTTGGTGTCATTCCCACTTGAGTGTCTCTATTTCAAGTGTCCTCAGCACTCAGGCTTCCTGACCCATTCCAGTGAGCAGCCGCCTCCATACCCTGAGGAGGAGGGAAGCCGGGACTGACACCTCCAACCCAGGGCAGCAGGTGGACAATGCTTGACTGTCTCAGGGGGATCAGAAAGAAGATGTGGGGTGAGGTCTGAGTGGGTGACTTCAGAGGCCAGAGGAGGGGCCCTTGCCTCAGGACAGGCCCGAGGGCTCCGTGGGGTGAGTGCGACCAGGGCCGGTGGCTTGTGACTTAGAAGAAGAGAGAACGTGGCGGAGGACAGTGTGGGAGTCTCCGGCCAGCACTAATGGGTGGAGCCCACGCCATCTTTAAAGCTGAGATGTAACTCATGTTCTATAAAATTTACCATTTTTAAGTATAGGATTCTGTGGTTTTTCCATAGATTGAAGAGACTGTGCATCCATCACTGAATTCCAGAGCATTTTCATTACCTGCCAAGAAATCCCAGAGCCACAACGGCTGCTCTCCAGTCTCACCACCCCAGCCCTGCCAAGCACTGTTCTACCCTCTGTCTCTGTGGATCTGTCTCTTCAGGACAATTCATGTAAATGGACCCGCACAATAGGGGGCCTCTGAGGACTGCTTCTTTCATTCAGTGTATTTCCACAGGGTAGCTTGTGCCAGTCCTTCATTCCTTTTTATGGCTGCATAATATTCCACGGCATGGAGAGAATGTGTGCTGTTGAGCTGTTCATCTGTCGATGGATGTTTGGGGTTTTTTTTGCAGTCTGGGGCTATCGTCTATCATGCTGCTATGAATATTCATGGACAATTTTCGGTGGGAAGCTGTGTTTTCATTCTCCTGAGTATTTACCTAGAGTAGAGCTGCGGGGTCACGTGGTAATGCCGTTCAACTCTCGAGGCACTGCCTAACTTTTGCCACATCATCTGTACCATCTTGCCTGCCCACCAGTGAGACGTGAGGACGCCTGTATCTCCACGTGCCCACCAAACCCCTGGTTCTGGTGTTACTCTGCTGAGCGCCGTCCTCACAGGAGTGAGGCGGTCTTTCCAGTGGTTTGGGTTTGCATTTCCCTGACGATTAATGACGTGGATCATCTCTGATTATGCGTATCAACCACGGGAGCTAGGTTTTAGCTTGGGCAGTCACGGGAAGATCGCAAACATTTTTTAGGAAAGGGAGTGATCTCATCTGGTTTGTTTTTTAGGAAGCCTTTTTTTGGCTTCAGGGGCAGGGGGCTGAAAGGCGAACCTGTTGTGATTTCCCAGGTGAAGTAAAGACCAGGGAGAGGGAAGGCACAGAATCGTGGGATCTGTGGGGCCAGCCAGGGAGCAGCTACGAATGCCTGAGGGTCCAGCGTTCCCAACCAACTTCCTTCCTGTCTGCCACTGCTTTCCAGATTCCTCCTTTGAAACTGATCTCCTGGAGGGTGGGGACAAATCAATTCCCACCCCAGGCCCTGCATTGTTTTAGCTTCGTGGCGCTTGTGCTGGCAGCATGGAGGGTTACTGTAATTGCCAACACCAAAGGGCCCTCACTAGGCCCAGACTCTCCCTGGGCACTTTCCAGGGGACGCCCCACTTGAACTCACAAACCTGTTAAAGCTGTGAGGGTCCAAGCAATGCCCCAGGGCCAGAGAGGCTGGATGCAGCAAGATGGCTGCGCACACCAAGCCCAGTTCCTACAAGCTGCTAGTCTCTCGAAATATCTGTCCCCTGGATATTTAGGATCAAAGCCGGGGAGGTGGGGAAGGAAAGGGGACCTCTTCTCAAGGCTCTTCTCTAGTCTTAGCTCCTCAGCACTGGCCCAAACTCACACCCGATGCCGCAGCTGCTGCTGACCCCAGAAATCCCCATAGAATTATAGCAAACACTCAATGGTCCTTGGAACGTGCCAGACACCCTGTAAGTGCATTTTATATACATACACACACACACACACACACACACACACACACACCATATATATTATATGTTTATACACTGTATTCACAATTTTTATCTTGTATAAATATTTACTCACTGAACTCACCACAACACCCCAGGGGCAGATGCTATGATTACTCCATTGCACAGATGAGGAAGCTGAGCTGGCCCACCCGTGGGCGTGAGAGCTACCGCCAGAGACACCTCTGCCCATGCGGGGCTGCCTCCCTGGGGAGTTCTGGAAAATGCCAGCTTCCTGCACCTCACCACATCTTCCGGGATGCTTTGGCACCTCGTGGAGATAGCTGGCCTGTTGAAACCCCCTGGCTCCCAACATTGGCAGTGGCTTCAGGGAAGGGGACCCAATCAGGAGTCAAAAATTCAGATTCTGGCCTGGGTCTGCCCCTGAAAAGATGTGTCTGATTTGGACAAGAGCCACCGACCCCAGGTGCCGGCTCCCCATCTGGCAAGGAGGGAGCTGGCGAGGTGGCTGGGCAGGCCCTCCAGCTCCAGGCTGGGCCCACACCAGGGGGACTCCTTGGGGTTGGGAGCGCTTAGCACCAGTCAGCTCACACTTCAGCATTTGGGCCACCAGACAAACAACATCTGGGGGAATCATGAAAACTGCTTTTCTAGGTCAAAAATGGTTGGAGTGGTGACCTGCACTGACTGGCCTGTGGCCCAGGGTGATGAGCAGACGGAACCCCTTAGCCAGGAATCGGCCTTCTCCCCACACAGCCCCTGGCCAGCCCTACAGTTCCCTTCTCAGAGGTGGGGGCTCTGGGAAGTAGGTCAGGGAGACAGTGGGAGACTTCTCCTGTCAAAGGTGGAGGTGAAGGGATTCAAACCTGGTTCTGGTGGATACCACCTGGCTCCACCTGCCACAAGCCCCATGCCTGGGTCTTTGAAGTCCTGAAATTCCTCAGAAGTGGCAGGCAGAGCGTCCCTGCCCCATCTTCTCAATCCTACAGGGATCACGACCTCATGGACCCTTACAAAGGCGAAGTTCGGAGCCCTCATTGCCACAATTCCCTTACCCACTTTGGTAGCTGCTCTGGCAGTTCCCAAATCTGTACTGAGCACCTTCACTGTGCCTAGAAACAGATGACCAGGTGGGCCCTGGGCCCCACCCTCCAGGTCCAGGTCCTAATAACACGTGAGAGCCAATGATTCCGGGGAAAGAGAAGCACTTTGTAGCTTCTCCCAGAGGGTCGGCCCTTCTGGGGTTCTGGGTGGAACATTGCCTGTGGGCCACTATGTTGAAAGCATGCCGTCTCTCCAGAGAGCAGGCAGCTGCCAACTGCCTGGCAAACCCATTTCTAGTAGGCCAAACAATTCAGTTCAGGCCCAGTGGTTCTCTGGGACTCATATCCCACGCTGACAAGAGCACGCTCAACTCCCAGGGCAGGGCAGGACCCATGAGCATCCTTCTGGAAGTTTCAGGCCAGCAATATCTTGAGGGCAGAGTTACGAGTTAAGAGCTGGCTGATTTGAACCTTCTTCACACATCCCCATCCAAGTGTCCCCTGGACACCCCAAGACAGAGTGGGGCTCCACTTCAGGGAGTGGAGGGGCCATGGACTGGATTTAAAGTCACATCATCTAAGGGACCCCCAGACATGGCCACATGTCCCCCTAACTACTGGGGACAGAAAAACGCTTGTCAGCAAGGAACAGGTAGGACCATTCCGAGAGACACGGTACCTCAGCAGGGTGCGCAGGTGGGATCCAGAGCTGCGTGGGAAGTCAGGGTGTGTGAGCAGAGTTTGTGGGGACCCAGCTTCTAGTACAGTGCAGCTCCAGCGCTCCTGGGCCTCACCCCGCGTCTCGGGGCCTCTGTGTTGGGCCCGTGCCTAAATACTCTCCAGGAGGCCCACACTTGACTGCCCACTCATCTGCTGGCACGCTCCAGGGCGATGTCAGTGCTCAGCCCAGCCCTGGCCCAGTTGTGACCCGGCTCCTCATTAGCCGGGAAGAGATCTGTCCAGTTCTCCACTCGTCATGCTGAATCAGAGTGAGGCACAGGCCGTCTGAGGCAAGTTCGCCTCTTAAAAATGGATGCAGGGAGCAAATCGTGGGTGGGGCAGAAAGCAGGCTCCTGAGGCCTGGGAGAGCCTGGAAGGGTAGGGAGGAGGCAGAGCAAGGCCTCACTGACTCCTGGGCTTGCTGGGGCCAGCCACCTTCTTGACCTCTTGGGACCTCCGTTTCCTCTTCTGAACACTGAGAGCAAAAATCACAATGGACTCCAAGCCACATGAGCCCAGAGGCCGGATGCCCTGTCTGCTGCTACCAGGAGGATGGAGAGAAGTTTCTGGTGCTGCATGCACACTCATCCAGCGAGGAGACAGAGAATGCGGCCTTCCCGGGCAGGGTTGACGGGGTGGGAGGATTGCACAAGAAGCCCCACTGAAACCGCCCCGCCCGGCCTCCCGCACACTCAGGGACTCAGACGCTCTACGGTTTCCTTCCGCGCCTCCCGCCCCCCGAAACCCTGTCGAGGCTCCCTGCGCGGGAGCTCAGCCCCAGAGCTAGTCACTCGCTGGCACAGTCACAGAATAGAATCTACCTCATCCCAGGGTGCCGCCTGCCAGTGTGGGTGGAGCTGCTGAGGGCAGAAAAATCCAAAGCGTCCAGTTTGGCTCAAAGCACACTCTTGTCTTGGTCTTGAACCAGGGGGTGAAGGAGACCCCCCTCTTTGTTGTTCTTCTTCCCTTTACTGGACAAAGTCCTTTCGCATTATCTTCAGCTCTAGATGGTTCGTGGCTCAGGGCTCAGTGCAGACGCCCTTGGTACCTCGCTCCTGGGAGGTCGCAGCAAAGGCTGATTGTGTCCCTGACGGCTTAGTTCTTCCTGGCGCTCTCCCGGGTCAGAGGGTCCCCTGCATGGCTGGTTCTGTGTCCCCTTGTTCCTGTGTTGGTCTCCCCTTCTCAGCAGGTCTCAGAAAGGTCACAGTCTGACCTTGGAAATTATCTTTCAAAGCGCCACACAAAGGCCCATCAACCCAGACCCCTGACTCAGAGCCTACTGGGGGGTTCCAGAATCACCTTGCGGTGGAGCCTTTGCATTCTTGTTGTTCGCTGGCCAATGCATTGGCCCACAGCAGAGGATTAGAAAGTGGTGACTGCAGGGCTAGTGGCACAGTAGCATCACGACACAGCCGTGAGATGGATACGAGGCAGCCCGCTTAACTCCTGCCTGAGAAAAGTTGGGACAGTGGGAAGCATAAGGAGGGTGAGACGTGCTATATAAAGTCCGATCCCACTTTTGTTAATTTTTATATTCCATACTTAAAAATAGGCAAGAGTGTTATCAAAGTATCTACCCAAACTTAGCACTGGAGCCCGGAACAAAGCAGATGTTTAGTGAATATCTACTGAATGGAGACTGAATCAATAAATGTTAGTAGCTACATGTTAGTAGTTAGTGGGATCACACGCGATGTTTATCTACTTTCCAGCACACTTCCCGGTACTTTTGGATATTAGTCATTTTAAAAGACATTATTTTTCAACAGTGGTAAGTAATATAATGCAGATTTTAAAGATGGCTTAGGGGTGCCCCTTGGCTCTGCCCTGGCTGGATCACCATGAGGGGAAACGTGCTTTCAAAGGACCCTAATGAGGTTGTGAAAATTTAACTTGCATTTGACTCCAAGGGATCTATTAATTATGGGTCCAAAAATATTCATTGAGTGCTGTGCTGACTTGGGGAGGAAATGGAGAGAAATATGATGGCTGCGTCCCAGAGTTGCCCATGCCTGTTATTTATATGGGAAAGTAAAAGAAGGAGCAGAGGTTCTTTCCATGGGAAAGTAATTTAAAAAAAGAGGCTGAAGAAGCCAGAAGCCAAGTGGTATGGGGTGGACTGTGATCGTCGCAGTGACTCCGTGCTGGGAGAAGTGGTGAGAATAAGTGCATCCTGGAAGACTTCCCGGAAGAAGGGCTGAGATGGACCCCCGTGGAGGGGAGATACACCTCACTTGGATGTAATGTCTTCTCTCTGATCATTTTTGTGATGTTTCTTTATCTTTGATGTTCTGCAGTTCCATGTTGGGTGTCTAGGTGTGGATTCATGTTTATTTCTCTTGCCCAGGACTCAGCTTTTTTTTTTCTTTTCAAACTCAGCACACGTCTTTTTTCAATTCCGAAAATTTCAGTCGTTATTTCTTTGAATGTCCTCTCTCCTCCACTCACCATCCCCTCCTCAGAACAGCCTGTTAATTGTATATTGGATTTCCCTGATTTCTTCTCCAGATGTCATTTGACTTATTTTTCTTCTTTCCATCTCTCTGCTGCCTGCATCTTCATTCCGGGTAAATCCAAATCACATTGCAAATCACTACAAATATTTTTGGGCCTTGAAACATTTCTTTTATGCAGTAATTTTTATTTCTACAATTTTTATTTTTTAATTTTTGTTTATTTATTTTTTTAAAGATTTATTTATTTTTATTTAAGAACTGGGGTGCAGGCCAGATGTGTGGGAGGGTGAGAGGATTCACCAGAGACAGAGTGGGGAACAAAAAGGCAGACTGATGAAATACACTGCTGAGGGGAGCAGCAGGAGAGACAGGAGAGGTCTGCTGCGCCATGTGGGATTCTCGCCCGCCGGCTGGGAATAAACAGGCACTTCAGAGGCTGCAGACAGCTTCACAGAGTGGCGCTCAACTGCCTGCACCACCAGGGGAGGCCCTATTTTTATTTATTTTTTTAAGATTTATTTATTTTTATACAAGAACGGGGTACAGGCCAAATGTGCAGGAAGGTGAGAAGATTCACCAGAGACAGAGCAGGGAGCAGAACAGGCAGGCTGACAAAATATACTGCTGAGGGGAGCAGCAGGCAAGACAGGAGAGGTCTGCTTTGCCATGTGGAATTCTCGCCTGCTGGCCGGCCAGAATCAAACCCACGCTGCAGAGGCTGCAGACAGCTTCACAGTGCAGCACCCAACCACCTGCGCCACCAGGGAGGCCCTCTACAATTTTTATTTCTACAATTTCTACTTTGTTCTATTAACCTATTTTAAAAACTAATTTTGTCAACGAACACAAATAAGAAATGAGCTATCAAGTCATGAAAAGACATGGAAGAGGGTCTCCCCGGTGGCGCAGCGGTTGAGCGCTGGGTTGCGAAGCTGCCCTCAGCCTCTGCAGCGCCGGTTCGATCCCCGGGGCTGCTCCCTGGCCACTAGAGGAGGGTCCCACATGGCGCGCAGACCTCTCCTGCCGCCCGCTGCTCCCCTCAGCAGTGTACTTCGGTCCTTCTGCCTGCTCTGCTCCCCGCTCTGGCTCTGGTGAATTCTCTCACCCTCCCGCGCTTCTGACTGTACCCAGTGCATGTATAAATAAATAAATCTTAAAAAAAAAAAAAAACTTATAAAAAAAAAAAAAAGAAAAGACATGGAAGAAACTTAAATGCTTGTTCCTAAGTGAAAAAAGTCAATCTGTAAAGGTCACATACTTAGGATTCTAAATATGACATGTGAGAAAAGGCAGGACTATGGAGACAGTAAAAAAGACCAATGGGTACCTGGGTTATGAGGGTGATTAACAGGAGAAGCACAGATGATTTTTAGGGCAACAAAAATACTCTGTGACATACCAGAATGATAGATCTAGGTCATTATACATTTCTCCAAACCAATTTGAATTAACGTGCCATTCTGGAGGAGGTTATTGATAGTGGGAGAGGATGTTAATGGGACTGTGGGGGCAGAGGGTATATGGGAAATCTCTGTACCTTCCCCCCAATTTTGCTATGAACCTAAAATGCTCTAAAATGTCTTAATTTTAAAAATTTCTTGTTTTTATTTTATAGATTTTACTCCTTCCTCTTTACCTTAAACCTACTTCATTTTATAATGCTTCCTTTTTATTTAATTCCCTTGTCTCTATTTCCTCATGTGTCAATTCTTTCATTTTTTGAGTGGGATGCTTTTCTTCATTTTGGTCTTCCTCTAATGCTTTCTAATTCCTGTGTCTGAGATCATTTTCAGTGGTAGTTACCTTTTTGGAATGGTGATGGGGGTGTCCCCAGATGTGGGTACCTGGGGAGGTCCCCACAGTTATTTCCAAATCTTAAGAGCTCACAATTTCTCAACTTTCTTTCTCAGTTTCTATCTTAGAGTTACTGAGCTTTTTGAGTGGTAAGAGTTTTGTCCTCATGTGCAAACCCGGCTTGTTCTCCATTTTCCTGAAAGTGATTCTGTTTCTACCCATGACCTGCAACAGTTTTTTCCTTTTGAGCCATAAGCCTGCTCCAAACTTCTTGCTGTCTTCAAGTCCAAAAGTTTTGATTCTTGTTCTTCCCACGACTATTAACATAAAGCAAACACATCTCAGGGCATGTATATAAGAGCCCTAATGAGCTAGTTCCCCAGGGTAGAAATAGAATGATCTAGGAATTACTTATTCATTTATGGTACCTGGAGGTTTCACTTTCTTGCTTTTGCAAGAAATTATATGTTTCCATTACATATATATGATACACGCATATCCTAACATTTCTGTGTGTTCAGGAAAATGCATGTGACCTTGGGCAAGTTATTAAACCTCTGTATATTTGTCTTCCTTATCATGAGCTACAGTTGTGATTAAACAAGTTAATTAATACAAACATAATTCATTAGAACAGAGTTTGGCCCAGAGGTCGATGTGATAATTTTCGTGCCTTTGCTCAGAATTTTTTTCTTGACCAGACCTGTTTCATCCCCTTTATAGCTTTCAAATGTGTTGTTCAAACAACCTTGCCTTTTTAAAACTTCAAACATTTAAATTCCTCTTCTTTCCCAAAATCATACTCAACCCAAGAACTTAATAGATCATCTTAAGAGAAATTCTCTTAAAATGAACTAATTAGGGCCTCCCTGGTTCAACCCAGCGGTTCAACGCTGGGTTGCGAAGCTACCCGCAGCCTCTGCAGTGCCGGTTCAATCCCTGACCACCGGCGAGGGTCCCACATGGCGCGCAGACCTCTGCTGCCGCCCGCTGCTCCCCTCAGCAGTGTGCTTCGTCAGTCTGCCTGTTCTGCTCTCTGCTCTGGCTCTGGTGAGTTCTCTCACTCTCCCTCACTTCTGACTGTACCTAGTGCTTTGCATAAATAAATAAATAATAATTAAAAAAAATTTTAAAAATGAACTAATTATCCTTGAATATTCAATTCTTAATAAGTTATAATAATCACTTTAAAACAATTGGTTTATGATTATAAGCCCATCAATGACCTATCAAAAATTATCACCCAGACTATATCACAAAGCTACAGGCCTTGAAAGGGATTTTTTCAGTGTCTTAAATCATTTGGGCTGTTTTAACAAAATACTATCAACCAGAGGGCCTATAAATGGCAGAAATCTATTTCTCATGGCTCTGGAGGGCATAAAGTCCAAGATCACGGTGCGGCAGATTTGTGTCTGCTGAAGACCCTCTTCCTGGCTCATGGATGTCTGTCTTTTCCGTGTCCTCATGCAGTGAGGGGGGAAGGGAGCCCTCTGGAGTCTCCTAAGGACATTAACACCACTCACAAGAGCTCTGCCTTTATGACCTAATCACATGCCACTCCCTCCCTTCCAAATACCATCACGTTGGGGGTTGGCTTTCAATGTGTGAAGGGTATAAACATCCAGTCCTTGGCATTCAGTATCACCCCAGAATATTCCTACAGCAGAGCAGTAAGCAATGGTTAAAAAGAGTGATGGACCATGAGCTGCACTGCACTGGAAAACTACAAGATGATAGATACACAACAGTTCATGTAAGCCGGTTTGGGGGGTGGGGGGTGGAGAATGTATAGAAAAAATATTTTCTAGAAGTTCACCTATGAGTAATAAATATAAATTTTTTTTTTAATTTTTTAAAGATTTATTTATTTATTTATACAAGCACTGGGTACAGTCAGAAGCGCCGGAGGGTGAGAGGATTCACCAGAGCCAGAGCAGGGCACAGAACAGGCAGACTGACGAAATACACTGCTGAGGGGAGCAGCGGGTGTGGCAGGAGAGGTCTGCGCGCCATGTGGGACCCTCATTGGCGGCCGGGGATCGAACCGAGCTGCAGAGGCTGCGGGCAGCCTCGCAACCCAGTGCTCAACCGCTGCGCCACCAGGGAGGCCCCTTAAATATAAAATTTTTTAAAGAAGAAAAGTGACACGTCCAGGACTGTTTAGCAGATGCACAGAGCATGCTGAGTGTGTGGGGTGGGAAGGACTGGAAGCAATTGGAAGAGACCGCGCCAGGACATGCATTTAAAGGATATTCTGGGCGGAAGGTGATGGGGTCCAGTCCGAACAGTGAGATGGAGGGCTGAGAAAAAGAGAATTTATACTCTTGATAAGCTCCCTGTTGTACCCTCAGGGTCTAGCGGTGTATCTGAGACAGTGGCAGGAGAGTGAGTGGGAGGAAAAGGAGTGTGGCATCTGAGGACTGGTTGAAGGAAAGAGAGCTGAGGCTCCTGGGGAACAGAATATTCATCAGACATCCCTCCCACCCTGTAACTTCACATATGTGAAAGCTCTACCAGGCTTCCTCCAGTGCAGTGATGGGGAACAGGGAATCATTCCATTGATTCTGATGTCTTCTGAGCTTTATATGGGGTCTGGCTTATAGTATCTTCCTCAAATAGTTGTTAAATAAAGAGATGGATGGATGGATGGATGGATGGATGGATGGATGGATGGATGGATGGTGGGTGGAAGTGTTACGGAGCAACCCCGATATAAAACGGGTTGCCTGGCTGTGGGTCCTCACCCATGCGCTTACAAGGGACTTATGAATACTCCACTACAGGCACACACAGAAGCTTAATAAAAGGTTTATTTACAAGGGAAAGGGAAATGAGGAAATGTACAACTCAGGGAGAAAATAGGGAAAAAAAGTCTTTAATGCGTCCTACCCGATCCACTGACCTGGAAACCCCAAAGGCACTCCGAGAGCGGCCTGAGCTGGGAGCTGGCGGAGTGGGAATCCCCGAAAGCCCACGTGTCTGGCTTTATACCCACCTGGCTGCTTAACCCCAACCTCAGGTCCCAGCCACCTTCCCTTTTGGTGGTGATGGGATTTGGAGTTCCCAGTGTCTTTGGCTTTCGCCTTGGGGTGGGGTGGCGTCCACAAAGCCTGCATGGAATTAGCTTTAGGACAGCCTTTTCCCCCTAACAGAAGGATGTATGGATGGGTGGTGGGTGGGTTGGATGGCTATCACTTTCATCTGACTTTCTGAAGCAAAACCAAAACTAGTGTTTTCTGGCACCCAGATGGTTATGGTGACCCCTCCAGAGGAGCCTCAGCACTCCCTACCCCCTAATATTCCTGTCTTGGCGAGGTCCTCTGAGTGCCGGCTGCACCTGACAACTGCCTCCTACTGCATTAACTACAGCAAAAGTGATGGCGCGTGACCTCCATGAGTAGATGGAAAGACGACTCCTCCAGCCTCCTGGGCTGTCTCCCTTGCACACTTTGATAACAAGCTGCTGCAGTAGAAAGTTCTGGTGGTGGCCTCAGCAGTGAGAAGTGAGGCCCTCAATGCACAGCCCGCAGGGAACCAAGTGCTTCCGGCCACCTCGTGAGCGTGGAAGCCACACCCTCCCCTGTGGAGCAATCACAGCTGCCCACCTCGACTGCTGCCCTGACCCGAGCAGAGAGTCCAGCCCTGCCCAGATTCCTGACTCTGCTCAGACACTTAAGAGAACAGATGTGTCTTGTTTGAAGCCTCCGCCTTTGGATGAATGTGTTGCCAGCAAGAGAGCTAATACAATGGGTGACTTGAGTTTTATACAAAAATAAACATTCTGGTAATTGCATTTGGCAAGCGGCCGTGGCAGTTAACCGCACAGGTTTTAGAACCGGTGGCCTAGAACCCAACTTCCGAGCCTTGTGCCTGTGGGCAAGAGGATCAGTGTCTGGAAATTCTGTTTCTGCATCTTCAACGCGCCTAATCCTCTGCCCTTAAAGAGAACAAAAAAAGGTTACACAAAGCTAGAGTGTCCGGAGCGTAGCCTGGGGCCTGCCCCGCAGGGCAGCAAGCAGCAAAAGACGAGAGCCACAACATCTCCGTAATAGCCCCAGACAGAGCAGCCTGCGCACCTGGGAATGGAGCCCGATTCTTCGGGCGGGGGTGGGGTGGGCAGGCAGAGGAGGGGGCATGGGTGTGCAGAGGGACGCTGCAGTCACCTTGCACCAGGGCCATGCCAACGCTTCCAGCCCTCCCTGTGGGTAGTTCCTTCCCTCCTCCGGGGCTTCTGGGCAGGTGTGTGGCCACCACCCTGGCGGGGCCCTCGGGGCCCAAGAAGGTAAACACCTAGCCAGGAAGTGATTGTCCCAGGCACCGGGCCAGCGCTGGGCTGGGGCAGGTCTGAAGGTCAGGAATGCTTCCCAGGGAGCCTTTTCCAACAATCAACAGCCCCGGGAGGTGGGCGCTCTGGGACGGCTGGCGCGGGAGAGCACACCGCAGGGACAGCCGACCCTTGAGGCCCGGACGGGCAGGGGGCAGCAGAGGAAGAGCCTTCCAGGGGCCCGAGGCCCACAAACTCCTCACTGGCAGGTGAGCAAATGCTCTGGCATTTAATGACATGAGCTGATGCAAGACACGGAGGAAGCCGGGCTCCCCAGGCAGGGGGGCGGAGGGAGGGGAGACCACCCCTCCTTCACGGAGCAAGAGTCTGGGAGAGAACACGGGCCCCGATTTCACTCCCAGAGGGTGCCTCCTCCTGGCCCCCCACTTTCCCTGCCGGACTCAGTCTTGCCGCCTGTGGACTGGGGTCGTGCGTGCTTCCTTCCCGCTCCGTGGCGCGAGGGTGATGGGCCAGTGGGGCCATGACAAGGCCGGCTGCGTGTCTGCAGGCCCGGGCCACATGCGTGTGTTCGAAATTTACTAAGAATTTCAAGAATGGGGATTTTAAATCATCAAGGACAGCTCGACCAGGCGAGGGGTCCTCCCGAGATGGGGGGCGCTGTGTGAGTTTGTGGGTGCAGGCCACAGCTAGCTCCAGCCCCAGTAAAACGAGGTGTGTGTAAGCTGCCAGGCACTGAGCCGGACAACTGCCCGCCATGCAGCCCCAGGGCCACCAGCACCCTGGGGAGTGGAGTCATCCCGAGGGTCCCTTCTCCACTGGACGAGAGGCCCACCCTCTTCAGAACCTTCCAGACCTGCGCGCCTGGCTGGCATCGAGCCGAAGCACTGTGTGACTCAGATTCTGGGGACGCAGTCTTCTTGACGGTGGTGTTGGAAGGTTCTGCTTTTGCTCTTGACCTAAAATGTGGGGTGTTCCCCAGTCACCGGCTAAATCACCCAGGCTTGTAAGTCCCCTGCGTCTGTGTTTGTGGATGAGCCACACTTTTTTTTTTTTCGCCTTTTGGGGAAAAGGTCATGTTTGTGCGGAAAGACAGGGTGGGACCTCCCAGGCCCGTATCACGTTGTTGTTTCCTCCCTGTGCTTCTCCATCTTTCTGCTCAAATCTTTTCTTCTGGCCACATGCCCAGCTGCCGTGGCCCTGCTTTGCCCGGGACAGCAGAGAATCTGTGGGTGTCTGGAATTTTCTGGTCCATGAGAGCAGACCACAGACCCCATCTCACTTGACCTCACTCTCAACCCCCAGCCCCTCCTGGCATCCAAACTGTCATGGGAACCCCTCCCTTGGGATGACACCCCCAGGGAGTTAAGGAGTAATTCCAAAGATGGTGACCGGCCACGGCTTTCTGCCCTGATGACCACAGAACCTGCGGGAGGCCCCTGAGGCTCACACTAGTGGACACACTGAGACGGCCCCTCCAAACCCCCACTGCTGGCTCCACCTCGGACCCCACAGCCACGGTCTCAGCAGCCAGCGAGCCCACCCCCAGAATCAGACACCCCATCTTGCAGGCTGGGTCCTTTCCCCAGCTCTGTGAGCCCAGCAGGCCAGGTGCTCTGAGGCCCTCTAGGAGCCCCTAGAAAGGCAAACATTCCTTCATCCATTCATAGCATCTTTCCTGGAGCCATGAGGGGTGAGGCTTTGAAGGGAGGCTGGGGGCACAGCTGCGAGGCTGGTGGCTGGGCTGGCCCTGGAGCAGCGCCAGAACCCTGAGGTATGGTGAAGCAGGAACACCCTGCTCACCCCGAGGATGGTTCTGGGTCGTGGGGCTGAGGCATTTTGGCAGCTGAGCAGGGGGTTAGCCTCCGAGTCTGTGGGTGGTCCCTGCAGAGCCCCCCATGAAGTCTTGAGGGGGCTGCTGGACTGAGCAGCCTGGACCTTGGAGACATTTTCTTTCTCATTCCCCTTGGCTTCTCCCCCATTCCTAGAGCAGCCAGACCCACCTCTGGCCTGGAGAAAAGGGCCCCGGGGGCTGGGGCTGGGGGCTGCCCACCCTCCCTGACTGACAGAGCTCCTTGTGGCCCGTCCCCAGGTGCACACACTGCGTCTGGGGAAAGGAGTGACCGCTAAAGCGGATGTTTGCTGGACGCATCCCTCAGTGGGTTTCTTTGGGAGGACAGCTGAGACAAGGACTGGTTAAGGATCTGGGCGTCTGGGAAGCCACCTCAGGTCTCCTGTCAATCTTTTTACCTCAATTCTCCCTCCCTGTAGGGCGGGGGGAGACACATTTTCATGAGTATCCCCTGGGGTATCCACCAGGGGCTGCATGGAAGCGGTGGCCTTTGAGCTGGACGTCACTAGCGCTCTTATATCACTTAATGATTTTCTTAAGAGGAGAAATGCTGGTGGGCGTGGTTTTATGCACAGGCAGCTCAGAGGTGCTGAGGGCTCGGGTGCAGGACTCCAGAACACAGCAAGGGTGGCAACTGAGGGGTCACCTGTTTGGGCTTTCCAGCGCCACAAGCATCAGGCTCACACTAGCCTGCAGTCTGTTAAGTGCACATGGTGATGTCTTTACAAAAGCATGTACCTGAATTAAAAATATTTTATGGTTAAAAAACACTAACCATCACCTGGACCTTCTCTGTGGATGGAGGGTCTCACCTCCCGCGAAGCTGCTGGCGGATCAGGATGGCCGTTGCTGGATGTCGGGGTGGCTGTGATTTCTTAAAATAAGACAAATGGAATTTGCCACATTGATTGGTTCATTCTTTCTGAAAAGATTTTTCTGCAGCTTGCAGTGCTATCTGATAGCGCTAGAACTTTGATCCTCTCAAATCCCTCTGCTGTTTTATCAACTAAGTTCATGTTGTATTCTAAAAGCTTTATTGTCATTTCCACAATGTCCCCAGTACTGTCCCCAAGAGTAGATTCCTTCTCAGGAGACCACTTTCTTTGCTCATTTGTGAGAAACATCTCCTCCCTGTTGACATTTTGTCATGAGATTGCAGCATCCAGTCCCATCTTCAGGCCCGCTTCTCGTGCTTTTGCTGTGTCCACATCTGAGTGACTTCTCTGCCCAAGTCCCGAACCCCTCAAAGTCATCCAGGAGGGCTGCAATCAGTTTCTTCCAAGCGCCTGTTCGTGGTGAATTTTGACTTCCTCCCATGAATCGTGGACTCTCCTAATGGCATGTGCGATGGTGGGCTCTTCCGGAAGGTTTTCAATTGAGTTGGCCCAGCTCCATCAGAGGAATGCTAGCTATGACAACCATAAACAAGATGTTTGCCTTAAATAGTAAGACTTGAGTGGCTGATCTGCCCTCCTGTGACTACACAGGTGCCGCTCTTTTTCTTTCTCCCCTTATAAACCTATCCTTTAAATAATAATAATACTACTTGGAATTCAGAATGACTCCTTGACCCCTGAGCTGCATGAATGCTGTGTTAGCAGCACAGAAACAGCATCTCCTTGGCCACCTCCATCACAGCTCTTGGGGGATCAAGTGCATTGTCAATGGACAGTAATATTTTGTAAGAGATCTTCTCTTCCGAACATTAGGTTTCAATGGGGGTGGGGGGGGGCGTAAAATATTCAGTAAAGCACACTGTAAACAGATGTGCTGTCATTCAGGTTTTTTGTACCATTTAGCAAGCACAGGCAGGATAAATGTAGCTTCATCCCTAAGGATTCCAGTATCCCCTAACAGGAGAGTCAGCCTGTCCTTTGAGGTTTTGAAACCAGACATTGACTTTTCCTCTCTAGCTATCAAAGTCCTGGACCGTATCTGCTTCCAATATAAGGTTGTTTTGTCAACAGTGAAAATCTGTTGTTTGGTGCAGCCACTTTCATCAGTGATCTTAGTGGGTCTTCTGGAAAACTTGCTGCAGCTTGTCCATCAGCACCTCCTGCTTCACCTTGTACTTTGATGTTATAGAGACAGAATCTTTCCTTAAACCTTGTGAACCAACCTCTGTTCACTTCAGGCTTTTCTCCTAAAGCTTCCTCGCCTCTCTCGGGGTTCATAGCATTAAAGAGACCGGGTCTTCCTCCGGAGAAGGCTTTGGCAGAATGGAAGGTCGTGACTGGCTGTATCTTTTATGGAGATCACGAACACTTTCTCCACAGCAGCAGCAACGACATTTCACATTCTTATCATCATCTGTGTGTTCATAGCACTTTTTATTTCCTTCAGGAGCTTTCCTTTAGCCTTTACTTCTTAGCTCACTGGCACAAGAGGCCTGGCTTTCCATGTTTCTCAGCTTTCAACACAACTTCCTCATGAAGCTTCATCATTACTAACTGTTAATCTTAGTGAGAGACTTGCAGCTTGAACTTGAACACTGAGAGGCACAGCAGGGTGATGAACAGGCCTAATTTCAATATTGTTGTGTCTCAGGAGACAGGGAGGCCTGAGGAGGAGAGAGTGAGGGGCTGGCGGGTTGGTGGCACAGTCAGAACACACACCATTACCCACTGAGTTTCCCGTCTTGCATGGAATGGTGCAGGTGCCCCCAAACAACCACAATGTGACATTGAAGAGCACTCAACACAGATGCCATAACAAATATCATAATGGTGGAAAAGTCTGAAAACTGCAGAATGATCAAAATGTGCCCCCAAAGTGAGCTCATGCCAGTGGAAAAAGGGCAAAGAGACTTGCCCCGCGCACGGTTGATACAGAACTTCGTTTTATGAAAAACACAGTATCTGTGAAGCATAATAGAGTGAGGTTCGCCTTTGATACAAAGCGAGGTTCGCCTGTGCTGTACAGCGAGTTGCCTGAGATATAAAACAAGGCTCTCAAACTTGAAAACAACTGGTCATTTTTCACTCTAATGGATGGTTGCACGTTCTTTAAGTGGCACCTTTCTGGGGACGGTCGACAGGTTTAACAAGGCAGAACAGGAGCCCCACCCAGCCTGGGGAAGCAGAGGCGTGCACCCCAAAGAGCATGGGGCCTGTGCAAAGGATGCTGATGGGGCTGATGTGCTGGAGCTGAGAGAAGGTGGGGGAAATGACCCCCCAACTCTTCATGCCCATGCCCCAAAACCTCCAGGGACCACAGAGGGGTCGTCTATAGGCCAGCATGTCTCATGAGGACCCACCCTCACTTGTGTACCCCAGCACTTTTGCTTTGCACTGACTGTGCAAAGCTGGGAGCCCTGACCATCAATTATCAAGGTCTTTGATGAGTTTTAAACTGGGGCACTGATTTATTATTATTTAATGAGTAAGCTTCCTACAAGAGAGGAGCCTTTCAAAACACAGACTCTCCAGAGGACACGTAGCTTGGAGAAGCCTGGGGCCTGCTGGGGCAAGGAAGGCAGGAAGCTGGGCCTGAGGGCCTTGCCCCCGGGACTGTCTGGAGGTGGCAAACGTTGGTCCCTGGCCCCAAGTGGCTGTCTTAGGGGCATCCCTTAGTCCCGTGCACAAGCAAGTACAACCTACTTGCATCAATGTGTCTGAGCACGTGACAGTGAACTCCTGGCATACCGAATCCTTCCAGAACTTTTATTTAGCCAGGCAAGAAGTAGTGGCTGCACCCTTGCCCTGGGCCAGGAGTGATAAGATGCAGTGCGAGGTGCAAACCCCTCTCTTCCCAGGCTTCCCACCTTCATATGAGGCCCCTCAGCTGCCTGTATACACCCCCTTTCCTGTTTTCCAAGTAAGTAGATGATAAAACCAGTTTGATGCTCATAGCTGATCCCCTTGGCATTTCAGAGCCCAGATTCCCAATAAATGCCACTCATGGGATGAAAATTTCCAAGTATTCCTATTTCTCAAACCGTGGCCCCAAAGGCTTTCTTTCTCATGATGCTCTTAGAGGTGAATCCACTCATAAGAGAGAGAGGACATCTAGAAAAACCTGTCTTGCTAGCCTCTGAGTAATAAAAACATTCCTGGTGGATTCTCAAAAGCCAGAGGAAAGCCTTTTCTGCTCAGCTCCTTTTTCGGAAGTTAGCCTTGAACTTTAAAATGACTAGAAAGTTCTTGGTCTTTGGATTAAAATGCTGTCTGGCACTCAGACAACTCCCAGTGCCTGAGATATCAAACCCATTGCCTGGAACTTTCTGCAGTTTTCCGGCCTCCTTGAAACCAGTTCAGAGGCCACATGAAAGTCATTTGCCTTGGGGCAAATGGGCGTCCCTGGTCAGGGGTAAGAACTGGGGGACTGTCCCTCAGGATGGGAGGAAGCCTTCCTGGTGCTCAGAGCGCCTGCGGCTATGTTTGGAGACATGTGATGATCGCTGATTTCTGTGTTTGCTGGAGAAATACCACAGAAATTGCCAAAGCCCAGTTGCAGGGCAGCTGTGTGGCTGCGGGCACAGGCCGTGAGCCCAAGCGGACCCTCCTATAACAGGGCCGGCTCAGGCTGGGTCCCTGCCTACTTTTACCCGTCTCTGAATTCTCTATAATCTCCCAAGAATGCTATTTGCTTTAAGTCAAGCGATTCTAAATGAAAGGTGGTGATGAAAGGTTTAGAAATCATGTCTTCACCTGCTTCGCCAGAGCTTGGCTTCGCCCACCACCTGCTGGCTGTGTGACGCTGGCTGAGTCAGGCAACCTCTCTGAACCTCCACGTTCTCCACTGCAAAAACAGGACATGGAACGAGGCCAGGGACAGCCACACCTGAGTGTTCAAGGAGGTGATGAGCGTGAAGCCCTCAGCGCTCACAGCCGGCCGTTATTCCCCGCTAGGTCTTGAGAGAGAAACCGAATCCTTGCTCCAAGGCAAAGGTGGACTTTCAGCAGCGGGAGGGAGTGATGTGCTCACGTAGCCGGCACGCTGAGACCAGGCCCGGACATGGAGACCCTGGAATGCAGAGTGAGCCGGCCCCCTTTGAAGAGGTCTCCCCACCAGGCCCACTGCGTGGAGCTGGCACCTCCTTCTCCGTGGGGGCCATTCAAGCCCATGTCAGCCAGACCCCCCCCACACACACTGTGCCCCCCCCAAGGTGCTGGCATTCAGGGCTGATGAGATTTCCCTCTGCTGGAAACCATTTCTTGATTAGTGAAGGCTATTTTTTTTTCTGGGAAAATCACGCAGCTCCAAATTTTTCAAAGTAGCTGGTATGGGAAGAATCAGAGGAAATAAGAGGCAGATGGGGTTCGCAGGTTTACGGCCCCACCTGTAAGGGGACACCTGAGCTTTCGACAGGCCTGTGACCAATGCCAGCCACGTGGCTCCTGGTCACACAGATGCGTCCACCCCCAGTTCTGGGAGGCTGAAGTCCAAACAGGGCCCACAGGGCCAAAGCCTCGGTGTCGCCTGGCTGTGCACCTCCTGGAGGCTCAGGGGAGGCACCCCTTGCCTGGGGTTCAGACCTTTTGGAGAAAGGGGTGTGTCATGCCAAGCTCGGGGAGCAGGCGAGCCTGGAACCCGGATAAAGTGTGTGGGGTGCGTCTGCTTCCTGAGTGTGCAGGCCTGGAGGAGGTACAGAATGCAGGCACTGCTCCCCCACTCAGGACACATGTGAGGAGTGGTCCTCAAGGCCAAGGCCTCCCCTTTGTAGCCACAGGACACTCCGAGCCCCTCCAAGTAAGTGCTCTAGAGATGAGGGAGCAGGAAGCCCGAAGGCGCAGGCCAGGCAGAGAAAGTTCTTGGTCTTTGGATTAAAATGCTGCCTGGCACTCAGACAACTTCTCCCAGTGCCTGAGACATCAAACCCATTGCCCAGAACTTTCTGCAGTTGTCCATCAGCCTCAGGAGAGGAGGAGGAAATCAAGTTCGAGATTCCAGCAGCCCAAGGGCAGAGAGGCTTCGCTGGCACACAGTTGTGTCAAGAGCAATTGATTTGTGCATCACTCCAGGTTCTCGGAGAGGGATGGGAGAGCCCTGGCCTCGGATGCCCCAGAGGGCCCCCAGGGAAGTGAGGACAGAAACCTACAGGCACCGCCCTGTGGGGCAGGGGGAGGGGAGGGGAGGGCCAGTGAGGCTGGGTAAGAAGGTGGGTTTTAGTCTAAGCCTGTAAGAGGGTCGTGCAGGCGAGGGCGTGGTGCAATGCACCTTTTATTTCAAAGGACCAAGTTTGGGCATTTCCTAAGGTTTCTGGAAATTTCCTTCTCCTGCCCTAATGGTCCGGACGCCCTTCACCAGCGTCCAGAAGGGGTCGGGGCAGTGCAGTTTCCAGGGCTGAAGGGCAGGTCCCTGCTGCACCAGCCTTGACTCACAGCTTCTGACTCAGTCAAGTTTGCTGAGCTTCTGGGAAGCAGGACATGGGGGCGGAGGGAGGGCCGCAGGGATGGGGGGGGGCGGGGAGCAGGCTCTAGAGAGGGTCTTGGCTGTTCCCATGGTGTGTTCAAATGGGAAGGAGCCAGGAGAGCTGAGAGGACAAGGGGGCGCCGGGGTGTTGGGGGAGATGGACTGCTGGGGGAAGGCAGGCAGGGCGCAGAAGGGGTGGGCGCTCTCTCTGGCACTGGACACTAGGCGAGCAGGGCAGTGGGGGGTGGGTGCTAGAGATACCAGAGGAGGTTGGAAAGAACCTTCTGGAGAAGATGAAGCTGGTAGCTGGCTTGTCACCCAAGTGACCGTGAGCGCTGTGACCGCCACCTGCCTCACCCAGATGATGTCAGACGCACTCACCTGTATTAAATCTTGGCTTGGAACAAAAGAAAACCGGGCAGGGGTGGGGTGGCGTTAGTCAAACTGGAGCAGCAAACCCGACTTGGGGCATGATCTCAGGCTTTGGTTACTGTGACTTGAGCGGCTAGGGTGTGTGCCAAGTTCTGGGGGACAGAGGACCCCACAGATGGGGCCTGGACGGGGGCCAGCTTGATACCCACAGAGACCACAGCTTGCACTGGCATGTGGCTGTGGCTGCCCCCTCCACTGTCCCAGGCTGAGCCCTGGCACCTTTGAGCCCCCAGGGCCTGACACGGGCATGTGGGTGCTCCATGAGTATTCGATGGCTAGAGGAAGGCGTCAGCAACGAGCAGAAGTTTCTGTGGACTTCAGTGGGGCGGGCTGTGCATGGACGGGCTTCTGGCTCCCAAGAACAAATGGGGTTTTAAAAGGATAGAGTGGGGAGCAGGAGGGAAGCACGGGGGAGGCAGGGAAGGAGAGGGGGTGGCGGGGGAGAGAGCTACCAACGGAAGCCTAAAGCCAAGGCGGGGAGAGGAGGCATATGGGAGCAAAGTCAGGAAGGATCAGGGACCCAGGCAGGGAGCAGAGAACTGGGTTTTGGGTAGACCTGCCTGGAGCAGCCCCAGGGGCTCCTGGAGGGCCTCTTTGACAGGGACAGGCCCCAAACACCCCCAGGTCCATTCATACCATTGGGTATGCCCTGCGGCCTGGCAGGCTTGGGTTTCTATGATTCAAGCACAAGTAAACATCCAAGGGCAGGAAGCCAGGGAGGAGGCTCTTGTCCCTCTTAGGCCTAGTAAAATCAAGGACCCCCCCCCCTTTCTGGAAATGAGCAATCACAGGCTGCGCACACTCTAGGAAACTGAGGTGGAGCAGGGGCTCATTAGAGCCCCAAGGGCTTGTTCCAACAATGCAGATTCTCAGGCCCTGCCCCAAGCTTCCTGCCAAACCCAAGAATCTGCATTTCTTTTTTTCTAAGATTTATTTCTATTTATTTATGCATATGGGGTGTTGACCCGAGGTTCGTGGGGCAGGGGTAGGGGAGAGGATTCACCAGAGACAGAGTGGGGAACAGAACAGGCTGATCCACTGAAATCCACTGCTGAGGGGAGCAGCAGGTGAGACAGGAGAGGGCTGCTGCGCCCTGTGGGTGGCTCCCTGGCCGGGGATTGGACTCAGGTCTCAGTGGCTGGCAATAGCTTGACAGTGCTGAGACTTAACCCCTGTGCCACCAGGGAGGCTCAGAATCTGCAACTCTTAAAAGCTCCCAGGCTGGCAAAGGAAGCAGGGAGAAATCCTCAGTGCTCAGCAGAAAGGAGGTGGGCGGTGTCTGGCTCGCTCAGGTAACTCGCGCGGCTTCCGGAAGGCTGGTCGCTCCTTCTACATTTATAATTTTTAACACATCTCTTTACCACCTGTGCTATTAATATTTTCTACAGATTGGCTTTACATTAAATTCCCAATTCGTTTTCTTCGTAACCATTAATGTCGATGCAATCACAGCTTGGGTGTGTTAATTGGATTTGTTCAAAGATCTGTAAAAACCACGTAATTATTCATTTTTAAAATCAATATGGCTGATTACCTCCTCAAGTCATCTCACAGTCCCTGGTTCGATTCCCAGGTAGCTGGAAGGAACACAGAGAACCAGGTCCTCCGAGAGACAGCCTGAGACACCACAGCCCCTCAGCGTCTCTGCTGTTATTGTTTGATTTTTTAAAATTGCCTCCCTGTTGAACATCTCATCACCCCAAGGAAACAGAAATCCTGGCCTGCCCAGCTCTCCCCCCACCTCCCTCCAGCGCTCCGCCTGGACGCTGGGGCCTGAGTCACCTCCCTCCTACTGCAGGGCTGTGGGGAGGTCAAGGTGTCAGGGAGGAGGCCTGGGAAGACATCCTGAGTGCTTTCAGCCCTGTGCAGGTGACAGAAGCTTCCAGAAGGGGAGGAAAAGCCAGAGGAGCAGCCTTTGCAGGAAGGTGGGAGGTGTCAAGAAGATCCCCCCTGCATGCTGGGGCCCCACAAAGCGGGCAGGTCTGTCCTAGGAGCAGGGGTCAGCACAGCCAGGCTCAAGGTGTAGGAGGGAACCCCCAGGACTACGCAACCAGTCCGGAGTTGATGTGCCCCCCACAAACAGGGAAGTCCAGCTCCGGAGCACTGGGCGGGGAATGCAGGGGCGCCCTTTGGAGCTATGATAAGTAAGAGATTTTGTGGGAAAAACACTAGGAACTAAAGGGCAGAAAGGGAAGGGTTGTGGGGCAGGGCACTCACCTCTCCTGCCCCCAAGACCACCCCACCCAGCCCCCACCCCAAGCTCAAACCTCCTCTCAGGGAATCTGGGCTCAGTCAGCCTCGGGGGGCTTCCTCCTGGGTCAAAGATCCCCTGTGTCTGGTCTGCTGCAGCCTGGGGGCTGGGCCGTGGGCCTCCTTCGGGACCGGGACCGGGATGGAGCTATCGCCCTAGGAAGGGGCTCGGCTCCTGCCTTGGTGCGAGAGCTCCCCAGGGCCATCTTGAGAAATCAGGCTGGGATTGAGATTTTCCAGTCTGGAGATGCAGCCCGCCCCCTTCATTCCTTTATCACTTATGACCTGCAGGTTATGTCTCCCCAAGATTCATGAGTTGAAGCACTAGCCCCCCCTGTGGTGGTGGCGGGGGCCTTTGGGAAGTAATTGGGGTGTGATGAGGCTGGGAGGGTGGAGTCCCCTTGATGGGACTTGGGCCTTTGGAGAGGAAAAAGGAAAGTGAGTGCGTCTCTCCACGCCCTCCCTGCAGGCCCCCATCTCCCTCCCCCCAGACACCTGTCTCCTCCCCCCCACACCAGGGAAAGGGCCATCCTCGAGGCAGGAAGGGGGCCCTCACCAGAACCCCAGTTGCTCCCTGCTCTGTGACTTTGGGGCTCCAGACAGAGAGCAGAACCATGTGTGCTGGAGCCCCAGTCTGTGGGATTTGTTAAGGCAGCCCCAGCTGCGGAGACCGGCTTCACAACCCCCACGAGCATGGGCACATGGGCGGAGGCGGGCGACGAGGGCGCTCCCCCAGCGGCGCCACCAGCATGCCACAGAGACGCCGTGTCCTGCCAGCCCCTGCGCACAAACACAGTCTGGCTGTGGGATGACCCGCTCGGCCTCGGGGCGGCCTGGCTGACCTCCCTCTGGCGGGGCCCTGGCTGCTCACCCCAGGGGCTCACAGCCCGTGGGAAGGCAGGGTACGGGGTGGGGGGGCCGCCTCCAGGAACCAGGTCAAAGTCCTCTCCCGCTGGGCCGCAGGCAGCAGGGCGGGCAGCAGGCGGCGTGCCCGCTGGGAGTGGCCGCGTCTCGCGGCGCCTGGGGGATGCTCTCGGGAGCTGCCCCCGGAGTCCCCCCAGGGACTGGCATAGATGTCCCTCACCAGGACGGAGCCCGGTTCTTGCCAAGCGCTGCACCTGCGTCTCCTTTGACCATTATGCGCACGTTACAATCTGTGACTATTTTTCCACCAAAATTTTTCAAAAGTTTAAGCAAGTAGATCCTTCATTTAGCTGCGGGGGGCAAAGAGCAGCCCTGGTGCGTCAGTGGGCACAGCCACTTGGGGGGAGCACCCCCACGGCCTTGGGCTACCGGTGGCAGCCAGGAGGGAGAGGCCTGCCGCATGGCCAGCAGCCCGCTCTGATGAGCCCGGAGCCTGCGGGCTCAGCCCCAGGGGAGCAGGTGCGTGTCCGCCTCTGGCTGGGCCCCTGGGTGGACTTGGCCCTGGTCTTTGCTCTGTGATAAGGGCGGCCCCGCCTCCAGCATGTGCTCCGCTCAGCACGCAGCCTCCCCTCCACCCCGCCCTCCCCCCAGTCCTTTCCCCTGAGCCAGGGCAGTGCCCTGGGGCGCAGCCCACCCCAGCCGCTGTGTGACCCTACACGAGTGACTCTGCTTCCCTGAGCTTCAGCTGAAAGCCGTCCATTTCCTCTGGGGGGGAGGGGATCTGCAGCCAGGGCCTCTCCTCCCCAGCAGGGTCTGCCTCGGTTCCCCCTGCCGGCCAAGCTCTCCGCACTGACCGCCCTGGGGCCCGAGACCCTCCTCTTCGCGGTTCCTTCCTGTCTGGAGTCTCTCTGAGACACAGGAAGGACGCGAGTCACCTAAGGGTGGCCGCTGGGCGACACCAGCAGACTCGGGCCAGGAGGTCTGGGAAGAGCACCAGACGGGGTGAGACCCGAGAGGAAACGTGGGGGAAGGAGGAGTGGCCGGTCCACTGGGCAGGGAGGGCACGGAGAGGCAGAGTGAGCCAGGGAAGGCTCGGCATGGCTTCTGGAGCCCCAGGACAGTAGAGGAAGAAGCGAGTCTCCCTCCCACCCCCCGAGGGCTGCGGCCAGCCTGGTGTCCTGGGTGGGGAGGAAGGAGCAGACTGTACAGAAGGTTCTGTGTGCAGACAGACGTGGGGCCCTGACCAGAGGGTCTGCCCAGGTCTGGAAATCACCAGGTCGTGTCCAGTCCAGCAGGAGCCAGAGACCTGACTTGGGGGTGAGCCCAGAGACCCCAGGATTTAATCACAGCAGCGCCTGTCAGGGCCAGGGCAGAGGGGAAGCTGAGCCCTCTCTCCACCACTGCTGCAGGCCCCGCCCGCCGGCAAATGGTGTTCCCAGAGAACACCTGCCTCTTCAACCCTTGGACACTTCAGAGGTTACCTTAGAGCGTAGGCAGGAGTGATGCCGTGTGGGGGAACATTCTGCAGGTGTTTTACTCTCGGGTTGGGGGCAGGATGGAGACCAAAGGAAGAACCTTGCCTCACCTGCCAAGGAACTTTCCAGGCCGACACTTCAGGCCTCAACACCGCAGGGCGGAGCTTCTTGGCCCCACAGCCCAGCACCTGCGGGTGGAGTAGATCCAAGACAGTGCTCTCTAGGACAGGCCTGGCAGGGACCACCCCTGCCATCCTCAGGAAGCCAGCTCCCCTCCCACCCAAAGCGCCCAGGCCACTCCCTGGTGGTAGTTTCCAGATAAGCCACGTCTATCTGCATATCTGTGAGCTTGGTCTCAAGGTGACCCTACCAAATGTTCTCCAAACCTCCACTGAGGGAAAGATGGAGCATGCATGTCTCCTCAGCTCTCCCGGCCAGACAGACGCGGCCCCTCTGCGTAGTGATGTTTCTGTGTGAATCCACCAGCCTGCGCTCAAGGAGGCTCAGAGAAGTCCTTTTTTCTTACCATTAAATTGTTTTTATCAAGGTGATGCTGGTTTACACCACTGTACGTGACTCAGGGGTGCATCTAGGCACCTCTGCAGTGTTTGTCACACACGCACGGCCAGAGGCCCCTGGGCCTCCACACCCCCCCACTGGGCCCCTCCCCTGCCCACCCACCCTGGCCTTGGGTAACCTCGGTTCTGCAATGCGATCTCTAGGCTTGGTTCTGGTTTAGTTCTGTGAGTTCCTTCGTTTCTTTACATCCCGAACACCAGGGACACCATCAGCCGTTGTCTTTCTTAACATCACCCCGATCCGCCATGGGGTCCATCCTAGCAGCAAGATTTCATTTCTTTATAGCTGACGAGTGTTTCCTTGTGTATATAGTCCACGTGTGTTTTTTTTTTATTATTATTATCTGTGACTTTATTTCTTGGACAAGGATGTTTTATTAGTTAGCCTCTCCCCTGGAGCCCCAATCTCTAGCTCTCACACAGAACATAGTAACGCTTGCCTCTGCTACGTGAGATAGGAATTCAGCAGATTTTCACATCATTTTCAAGTGAGTTCCAGTGAACTTAATTCCTTCTTTCCTCACGATCCCCTAGATGAATTTTATCAAATATTAGCATAGGAATTAGGAAGGATTGTGGTTCTGTGTGTATGCAGGAATTGAACCACATCCTACTCACCTGTTCTCGGTTGTCCCCGCGGCTCGGCTAATGCAAACAGTGCTGCAATGAACACAGGATGCAGGAAGGCCTTGCCTTAGTGTTCTGCGTTCTTGGAGTAGACACTAGGAGTGGGATAGGGTAGATCTAGTTTTAATGTTTTGAGAAACATCCATCCTGTTTCCCTGGGGGCTGGGCTAGTCTGCATTCCCAGCAACCGTGCAGGAGGCTTCTGTCTCGGGAAGAAAGAGCCTCACAGGCCAGGAGAAACACCACCTGCTGTGCCATGTATCACCTGGGATACTGGTGGAAGCTCATACCTCCAGGATCCATTTCTGCTTTACTCAGTCCAAAATCTGGGCCTGGGGTCCAGGAACCCATATATTTAACAAGCTCTGAAAACTGAAAATGATTGTGCTGCGTCTTTGTTTTCATAAAATCCCTTCAGAAACGTCCCTTCGCCAGCCTTAGTACTAACATGTTTTCTTTTGCGCAATCGGTCAATTCTTATGCCTGAAAACAGTAGAAAAAGTCACTGATGCATTTCCTCTTTCATCTTGGCTATTGGGACGCTTACGAGTCACTGCACACCATCCATAGCTAGAATCTTTGTAACAGGGATTTTTAAACTTTATATCCCCCATTAATTTGCTTAACTCCTTATCTCCATTCTGATCTAACAGAAAACATTTAACAATTAAGTATTTTAACTGTGGAGCTTTGATAAATGCCCTTTATCAACTTTATCTCTTCTATGCCTGATTTGCTGAATAATTTTTTTCATAAAGGGGTGTGGAATTTAGTCAAATGCTATTTGATATCAAAGGTCTATTGGGATAATCTCGTGGTCTGGGGCCTTTATTCTCTTAATAATGTGCATTGCACTGATTTTATTTTTTTATCTTAAGTCAACCTTGCATTCTTGGAATAAATTGTATTCGGTCATACCATAAATTTTGTCATACTACATAATCCCTTTTATATGTTGACTGATTAAGTTTGCTGGTATTTTGTTGATAACTTTTTCACCTACACTGGTAAGAGCTGTTGGTTTATAGTTTTCTTCTGATGTTTTTATCTGGTTTCATGATCCCTTCGTCTTTGATATTTGTGATGCCTCTTCTCGAAATAACATTTTTTTAAAGATTTTATTTATTTATTTATTTATTTATTTATTTATTTATTTATTTATTTATTTATTTATTTATACAAGAGCTGGGGTGTAGGCCAGAGGTGCAGGGTGTAAGAGGATATTCACCAGAGACAGAGTCGGGAGAACAGGTGAATCTACTGAAATCCACTGCTAATGGGGAGCAGCTGGGAGACAGGAGCCGTCTGCTGTGCCCTGTGGGTCAGCTCCCGGGCCAGGAATTGAACTCTGTGCTTCAGTGGCTGCCGATAGCTTCATAGTGCTGAGATATAATCCCTTGGGTAGGAATTCACTTCTAAGCAGTCCATTCTGTCTTCACTTCCAAGCTGTCCATTCTGTGTCTTACTATTGTTGCACTTAATGCTATTTCTAAGTAGACTCCTCATTACCTTCATTTCTCAAGAAATTTAAGCTAATCTTGCCGTGTATCCTGCAGAAGAACTTCAAAATCATTTTATCAAAATTCTGATGAGGTTTTTTAAAATGGAATTTCAATAAAACAATCTATTAACTGTGTGAGGACTGCCATGTTTTTAATTTTCTATTTTCCAAAAAAAAAAAAAAACCCACATTATTCTCTAAAGAGAAAAATCTCCTTCCATTTCTCAAGCTTTTCCTTTATGTGGGTTATGTGGATCGATCAATCCAGTTAGCCTGTGTTTTCTGGGTTTGTTACTGCTATGATTGGAATCTCTCTACTTGCTTGTTATTCTTAACAGTGGATCTATTGTATTCTGGCCCTGGGCTGAATTCTCTGTAATTCCAAGAGCTTCAATTGGCTATTTGGGGCTATGTGTCATACAAAACATCACCAGCAAATTATGATTTTTGGTAACACTGTCCCAGTAACTCATTGTTTGTCTTGGTGTGTTGGCCACGTCTCCACACACGTTAATGGTGCGAGCAGGATTTGGCTCTGGTTTACAGCAGCACCACACTAATGACATGCACAGGACTCAGTGTTGTGATGAATTTCCCTTCCAGTCTCACTTTAAAGGTCTTTACTCAAGACTGGTATTTAATTTTGTCACAATCCCACCGATGTGCTACATTGTACTGACTACCTAATTGCCTCTGTTTTATTTAAATCACGTTGAGAACAATTTAATTAGGGAATTAAACATCTTGCTTAATACTTCACTTTTATTCTATATCTGGTGTATTGGGAAATCTTAATCTTTAAAACAGCTTGATTGTTCCTCGTCGTCGTGACCAGTTTTCCTCTGTCCAATGGGTCTTGGTCAGATCCCATAACTTCCCTGCCTCTTCAGTCTTCAGAAGTGATTCATTTCTGTATTTAAGTTTCTTTCCTTAAAAAAAAATCTGCCCTATTCATTTTTCTCTCAAAAGGTTTACCTACTTTTTGAATAGATTAATGTTTTCATATACTTTTTAAATATTAAAGATTTTTTTTTAAATAATAAATTTTATTTTTATAGTCCCCATACAATTGCAATGCCCCCATTCTGACCGCAATCCCTCCCCTCCTGCCCCCCACCCCCCCAAAAGTGTCTCTGGTTCATAGTTTTTTGTTGATTTTGATTTTCACTTTCTTATAGTTATTCATTTTCCTGGTCCCTTATTTAAGTTTTCTAGATTCCTGCTATGAGTGAGACCATCCGGTATTTTTCTTTTTCTTTCTGGCTTATTTCGCTGAGCATGATCCCTTCCAGCGCCATCCATGTTGCTGCAAATTGCATGTGTTTATCTTTTTTGAATGCTGAGTAATATTCCATGGTGTATATGGACCACATCTTCTTGATCCAGTCATCTATTTTTGGGCATTTGGGCTGTTTCCAAAGCTTAGCTATTGTAAACAGTGCTGCTATAAACATAGGGGTGCAGGTGCTCTTTGGAATTGATGTTTCTGTGTCCTTTGGGTAAATACCTAGGAGTGGAATTGCTGGATCCTGTGGAAGCTCTATGTTTAGTAGGTCCAGAAATCTCCACACAGCTCTCCATAGTGGTTGGACCAGTTTGCACTCCCACCAGCAGTGCAGGAGAGTTCCTTTTTCTCCGCATCCTTGCCAACATTTGTTGTTGCTAGTTTTTTTCGTATGTGCCATTCTCACTGGTGTAAGATGGTATCTCATGGTAGTTTTGATTTGCATTTCCTGCAAAGAGCTGATGAGACTCAACAAAAACAAAGAAAATAACCCAGTCAAAAAATGGGCAGAAGAGCTAAAAAGAAACTTCTCTGAAGAGGAAATGCAAATGGCCAACAGGCACATGAAAAAATGTTCAACATCACTTGTCATCAGGGAAATATTAAAGATTTTTAAAGTATACGCCTGCTCAAGATTATCCTATAATAACTAATTATAGGTTTCAAGATGGTTGCTTAAGCGGTTTAGTTTATCCCATCTCCATTTTTTTTTTTTTGGTTAAATCCGGATGTGACGTATTAAAGGACCCGCCGGAAATAGAAGTGAAAGCATCCTGAAATGGCGAACCGCACGGTGAAGGATGCGCATAGCATCCACGACACCAACCCTCAGTATCTGGTGGAGAAGATCATTCGAACCCGAATTTATGAGTCCAAATACTGCAAAGAAGAGTGCTTTGGGCTTACAGCTGAACTTGTAGTAGATAAAGCCATGGAGTTCAGGTTTGTGGGTGGCGTCTATGGTGGCAACATAAAGCCAACTCCCTTTCTATGTTTGACCTTGAAGATGCTTCAGATTCAACCAGAGAAGGACATCATTGTAGAGTTTATCAAAAATGAAGACTTCGAGTATGTCCGCATGTTGGGAGCACTTTACCTGAGGCTGACAGGCGCTGCAATGGATTGCTACAAGTACTTGGAGCCTCTGTATAACGACTACAGAAAAATCAAGAGCCAGAACCGTAATGGAGAATTTGAACTGAAGCGTGTAGACGAGTTTATTGATGAACTGCTGCACAGTGAGAGAGTCTGTGATATCATTCTCCCACGGCTGCAGACACGCTATGTGCTAGAGGAAGCCGAGCAACTGGAGCCACGGGTTAGTGCTCTAGAAGAGGACATGGATGGCGTGGAGTCCGGTGAAGAAGAGGAGGAGGAAAAGCTGGAGCGAGTACCATCACCTGATCACCGCCGCCGAAGCTACCGAGACTTAGACAAACCCCGGCGCTCTCCCACACTGCGCTATAGGAGGAGTAGGAGCCGGTCTCCAAGAAGGCAGAGTCGGTCTCCCAAGAGGAGGAGCCCCTCCCCTCGCCGAGAAAGGCATCGGAGCAAAAGTCCAAGACGACATCGACATCGCAGTAGGTCCCGTGATAGACGGCACAGATCCGGTTCCAAATCACCAGGTCATCATCGTAGTCACAGACATAGGAGCCACTCAAAGTCTCCTGAAAGATCTAAGAAAAGCCACAAGAAGAGCCGGAGAGGGAATGAATAATGGACTCCGGTTTTAGTCCAAATGGCTTATGGATGAAGGCATCTGTGTGGAAGGATTAAGAACTTCCTAGGCAGCTATGAGAATTTTTTTAGCCAATATTCTCTTTTTTAAATGAAAGAGGTGCTGAGACTTGTATCTCTTCTTGAATCATGACCTATGTTTGAGGAATAGTGTTACCCAATTGTTGCTTCTGACCCTTTAGTACAACAACTCTTGGTTTATTCAAACTTGTAAGGGAAGAAAGGATTTGGGATGTGGAAGGTATGAGTGACCAGCAAAGGTTTTGGCCACCTGATCACTTTTTTTTTTTTTAAATTAAATTTGACATATCCATCTTGCATTTTTCTATACTTTAGGTTTTGGGTTGCCCCATGTTATGAAGATGCTGAGATTTATGCTGCTGCTACTGCATTCAGAGCTCAAATCAGTAAAACACATTGGCTTCTACTCTTCCCCCACCCCAACATCAGCGAAGTGATAATAAACTTGAAAAATAACTGACAGTAAAAAAAAAAAATAATAAATACTAATAGCAGCAACCATAATGTACCTATATATGAGTTTAGATGTTGATACTCATTTCTTGTAACTCTTTCCAGAACTTCTTAGATATATCCATATACCATTTTACCTTGTGAAGACAGAATACATTCTCTCCTGCTCTTGTTTTTGTTTTCTTAAACTATCTTAGGACCCCTTCTTGATCAGTATATACAGCTGCCTCTCACTTGCTTCTACCACTGCATCATCCTCCACTGATGGAAATGTTTAGAATTTTCTAATTAGTGTGACGGTTTCCTGATTGAGCTACAGTCTGGTCTCTCCAATGGCTGGTCCACCCACCTCACAGGCAGGCTGACCTGTGGGCCTGCAGGTGTGCTTGCTGGGTTAACGTGAAGTAGCTTTTTATTCTGGCAGACATGGCCAAGCTGCCCCGTGGCGTAATATCCCACAGCCGTGGGGGGCGGGGGGCTGCCTGCTGTCCCTCGGTCTCACCAATTGTCTTATAAACTATTTTCTACCAATGTAATAAGTGAAAAAAAAGGGTCTTGGTAAGGATTGGATTTTCTTTCCTGTTATGAGACATGAAGTTAAAAATCTTTTGTGGTTTTTAAGAGTGATTCGTGTTTCCTTTTCTGTGAGCTGTATGTTTATACCCTTTGCCAATTTCAGCCACACTGAAGGTTTCTAGGTTCTATCGCATACTAGTCAGGCTAGCACAGTCTAGACTGGGGGGTGGGAGATGACTTGCTGGAGACACCCCCTCACTCTCTTCTCCACCCCAGGGGTGGAGGAGGGAGCAAGGACTGGGGGTACCCTGGCTGGCTGCAGGGCCATGTCGGGAGGCATCCCTCTGGCTCAGCCTGGCTCTGGCCCCCACGGGAAAGGTATTCAAGCTGTCTTGTTCGCCCCTTCCCTCCCCGATCCCACTGGACACCATCCCTCTGCGTGCTCCTGGGTCATTCTACAGCCTGGGCACCCTGTCCTTTGCCCTTTACCTGGGCTGCCCCCACCCTACTATTTGCTAACCTTGGTGTTCCAGGGGACCTCAGGGGACCCTGGGGTTTTCTTCTGCAAGGGCTGGAGAAGAAAGATCAAGGAGGTGCCTCGTCTCTTGGGACATACCAGGCCCTCGTCCCTCAGCGTCACGTATGAGGGCCCCTAGCAGGCACCGCCCCTCAGAACCTCCAGACCTTGGATGCACAGGTGGACAGGGTTTTCTCGGAACCTGCTGTCAGGCAATTTTGGGCAGGCTGATGGGCTCATGATTCCAGAACTCCTGGTGGGCTTTTCTTACTGCGCTTTTCCAAGGCTTCCTGGGAACTGCTTTCCTCTTTGCGTGGAATACGGCACCCCTAAGACCTTCTGTCAAGGAGGGGTGATGAGAGGGACGCTCGTGCTCCAGTAATCCTTGGGGTGGCTGGCAGACACGCACTGCAGCCGCAAGTGCAATGGGGCTAAGGGCTGCTGGACTTCGGCCACGATCCCAGAACAGGAGACTCCCTCGTGCCTCCCTTGATGCTTCCATCACGTGGGTCCCCTTTATATAGTTCCTGTCTCAGCTGACCTTTGATTTATAAACTGCCTCATTTCTTAAGAACCTTAAAGCTCATGTCGGCCACCATTGATGCATCTTCACAATTAGCACTTTGGCAAAGAACCTGCAGGTCCTGCCATAAACTTGACTTTTTCTCTTTTTCCTATTTCCTATTGGTTTTATGATCCGTTGTTTAGGATCAGTTTTGTCCCAAAACTCTAATTTGGGTATAAGTTTACTTGGTCCTTGAACGATACTCCGCCACTTTCCCAAGCCCTAAGCAGGTGTTCCAGAGAACGGTCACCTGGCTAACCCATGCGACAGCAAAACCCCGACAAAGCCCTACACAATCGCTGTGCAAAGCAGCGCCCCTCTCACACTGCCACCTCCCCTGGTTTAACAAATGAGCCAACTGATGTGTGACTCATAGCTTTCTGCTCTCCTTAGTCTCGCTTATGTCCGCTGGCACTTTGTCAGCGCCAACCGGCTTGAAACGAAAGAGACCAATGCCATTCTCGCTGGAGGTGGTGGCAGAGTCCTCCCAACGCTGTAAAAATATCCACCACATCACTGAGATGAGGAAATCTTTCTTGGTAGTGGCCTTGGGGAAGGCCCAGCCTTGTGGGTGTGTTAATAGTCTATGTTGAAACACACAAAGAACTGGGCAGACACACAGTAGGTGATTTAAGCCCCGGAAGGTGTCCACACCATTAGTCTTGGACAAAACAAACACCAGCTTCATAGATCAGAGGGCCCCCAGTTCTGTAAAGAAAGTGCTAGAGGAGTTTGAAGCTTCAGTTTCTCCGTTTGCATCTGCCGGGACCATGAACGAGGCCGGCTGAAAAGGCCGCAGAGTGTACCCGTGGCCAGGAGGCCATGACGCGAGTTTTCATCTGAGCTTCCAGTGCGGCAGAGCGCGCTCCCTTGCAGGCCTGCATTTTGGGGGCATTGGGAGCTGGGGTTAACCTGAGCCGCCATCTCACCCAAGAATTCATTCTGGCCTCACCATAAAAGGCAAATCCCCCAACTCGCCACATGAGCCGGAAAGAGAGAGGAAAAGACCACTGGGCCAGGCGCCCGGCACTGGGGAGCTGCCATTCCTGGCTGTCTCCGCTGCCAGCCCTGTCCCCGCCCGTGGGCTGTGGCTGAGGCGCTGGCGCGGCCTGGGCACCCTCCACTTCCCCGCGTCCACTCTGCCTCCTTCCCTTCCCTCGCTCTGCTGGCGCCGAGCACCTGCACGGCCCCGAAGTGGGAGGACCACGCAGAACTGACTACTTCACCCCCTGCTCCGGGCCCTCTGCCTCCTGGAGGGATTCAGCTCTACATTCAGCTTTAAAAACGCCATCAGCCTCAACTTGTCGGCAGATCTAAAGGTCTATTTCAGAGGTTTTGGAAGCTCGTTTCCGAGGCTTCCCTGCCTCCTGGGCCCGCCAGGGCCTGCAGGCAGACCACGGCCCCCTCCCGCTGGCCCCCTCAGCTTCTGGCCCCCTGCAGCCCCCTCCGCCCCCCGCACCCGCCACTGAGGGTCCTCGCCGCCAGGACAAGTGAGTCTGTTCTTCTGCCTCTCACGGGCTTTCTCCTCGGGCGGCAGGCGGTTAAAGATAGACAGAGGGAGCCGCGCCGCTCGCTGGCATGGGAGTCCCTTCCTGTGAGAAAGCGCACCCTCTCTGCAGCGCTGGCTGCTTCCCGGCTTGCCAGAGCCCCCCAGCTTCTGCGGCGGCGTCAGGGAAGGGTGCTGCTCACACTTGATCTACCTCCGTCTAGCCGTCTTGCACGCGGATTTCGTCGCCGCGTCCACCCACTTCCTGCCTTTTGGGGACGGTCCAGGCTGCGAGGATGTGGAGCGGAGGCTGCTCTCCAGGGATGGAGGGCGCCGCATGGAGGAGGGCAGGGCCCCGGGGGGCCAGCCCCGGGCCCCGGAGAACCCCCTCACCTCGCCCTGTCTTGACACCTTCAGTGTCTCTGGCCGCTGAAGAGATGCTGCCTGGGTGAAAACCCGCTCAGGCTGAGGCAGGCCCGTGAGGCCGCGCCTGGTTAGTGGGCAACCTCCGGGTCACCGCTGGTTGCTGGGACCTGCACAGTGGGCTGTGCTCGGACCCAGCTCCCCCAAGTGTCCCATCCCTCTTGGAGCTCAGGCCCAAAGTCTCCCCCGAATTCTGCCTCCTCTCCCAGTGCGTCTGTTCAACAGCTTCACGGAGACCCATGTCCATCTTGTCTGTGTGCAGCCAAAACCAAGTCAACAGGCCTCCCTGGTGGCGCAGCGGTTGAGCGCTGGATTGCAAAGCTGCCCGCAGCCTCTGCAGCGCCAGTTCGATCCCCGGCTGCTCCCTGGCCACCGGAGGAGGGTCCCACATGGCGCGCAGACCTCTCCTGCCGCCCGCTGCTCCCCTCAGCAGTGTACTTCGGTCCTTCTGCCTGCTCTGCTCCCCGCTCTGGCTCTGGTGAATTCTCTCACCCTCCCGCGCTTCTGACTGTACCCAGTGCTTGTATAAATAAATAAATAAACAAACAAATAAATAAATAAATAAATAAATCTTTTTAAAAAAAAGGCAAGTCAACAAGCCCAGCGAGGAAGCTTTGCCTTCTGCTCCATCTCTGGCTCCCTGAGGCTTCAGTTCTTCCCTCCCTCCACACCCCTTCTCCCCCACCCCTCCCCCATTACCCACACCCCTCCCCCATTACCCCACACCCCTCCCCCATTATCCCACACCCCTCCCCCTCAGTTATTCTATTTTTTTTAAAGATTTATTTATTTATGCATACAAAAGCCGGGGTACAAGCCAGAGATGTGGGGGTGAGAGGATTCACCAGAGACAGAGCGGGGAACAGAACAGGCAGACTGACTGAAACACACTGCTGAGGGGAGCAGCGGGCGAGATAGGAGAGGCTGCTGTGCCATGTGGGTAGCTCCCTGGCCGGCCGGGGAGCGAACTCATGCTGCAGAGACTGTGGATGCCTTCATAGTGCGGTGCTTAACCCCCTGCATCACCAGGGAGGCCCCCTCAGTTATTCTATAAAGCGATCTGCTCTATTCCACCATGGTCAGGGTTCTGTGAGGACCCCCTTCCCGCATGGCCGCCAGGACACCCCTCACCCCTGAAGCCAACACTGCCCCCATGTGGCCACCACGTCGACTGGGCCCCCCAGCCAGGCATAGGGCCACGGGGTGCCCACCACCTCTGCTGTCCACTTTCACTCTTCCCAGGGTCCTTCTCCCCTCTCTTTGGACATTCCATTCCCTTCTCCTCCTTTGTTCACCCCAGAACCCCAAGATGGCCCACACCACACAGGTCACCTGACAGCAGAGTGTCTTGGGGGCCGCTTCCCGAGCTCTGACCCCCTCTGGCTTCCCACTGAGGGGCCCGCCTTCCCATGGAGACCGCCTGCTTCCGCGAAACACATTCAGCCCTCCTGGTCAGGGTCACAGCTAAGGAGCCTCGTTCCCTCCCCTCCCCCAAGACAAAGGTGGGTCTTCAGTATAGACCCTGCTGGGAATCCCCCAAGCATTCTGCTGGAGCTGCCTCCCTGCCCCGAGACGTACTCTGTGCCAGGCTTGCTCCAGGCCCTGATCTCCAGGGCCCTCTGGGGTGGTCTGAGCTGCCAGGGAGTGACATTCCCCCACCCAGGGCTCCCGGGGCTCCTGAGATCTGGTTCTCACTGCGGGCCTTTCCTGCACTGCAGAGCACCCTCCCTTGCCCTCCTGGGTCATAACTTGCCCTGCCTGGCACATGCTCCCTGGGAAGCCTGGGCCCGGCCTCTCCGGGCGGCCTGGAGCAGAGAGGCTTGCAGTAGCGCAGGTGCTGGGGGCTGGCTCTGTCCTGGGGGGAGGCGCCACACTCATTCCCTCGTGAGGGGACAGCGGAGAGGCAGTGTTTGCTCAGTGCCCCAGCCCCACTGCAGGCGCCCTCCTCCTGCCCCAGCCTGCTCCCCAGCAGGGCCCCCTGGCTCTGACTGTGGTGGTTCCGCCCAGGCCTGCAGGGGCGCTGTGGTCCTGCTCCTCTGGGGCCCTGCTCAGAGCCTCGGAGCCCTGCACTGGAGAGGAATGGCGGGGCCGATGGGAGAGCAGGCCCCGTGGCGCCTGTCACACCCAGAGCCTCACAGGATTGGCGAGCTCGCTGGGAGCCCCCAGGACAGCCCCTGCCTCAGCCTCACATTTCAGGACGCAGGTGTAAGCAGGTGAGGCGGGGAACGAACCTGAGCCACACCCGTCGGCGTGTGAGTTGCAGGTGCTGCCTGGCCAGGCCTCAAGCATGGGGACGCCAACCCCCCTCCAGGGCTGCACCCCTGCCCTCCCATCTCCTAGTGTCAGGAAGGGCTCCGGGAAAGAAGGCAAATCGGCGGCGGGCTGGGGGTGCCTGAGGGGCTGGCTTCTGGGGACACCAGGGCTGGGGCCGGTGGACTGTCCTATTGCGAGGTGGTGGGTGCGTGAGCTGCGGGCCTGTGTCAGGACTCACGGGCCACAACAACCAGGCAGGGAGGGAGATGCTCTTTCAAGTTTAAAAAATGCAGCCCAGGATGAGAGCCGCATTGGTGCCGAGCTGGAAAGGCAACAGCAAGTCTGAGGTCGGGCCTCGGGGAGCCTTTTCCGTGCAGATGGACAGGCTGCCGGTAGCAGCCACTGCCCTCAAGAGTTTCAGACTAGACGGACTTCCTGTAAGTTCCTCAAATGAGCACCCCCATGTGGGGACCCCAAGCTGACTCTGCTTCCACTTCCCCTCTGGAGGAGCTATCTGCCCTCTGGGTCACCCTGGCCGGCCACCTGCCCTGGGATGGCCCCTTCCCCGCCCCTCCCCAAGCCACCCTGAGTCACCTCCGCACCCCAGGCCCCACCTTTCCGGTGCTCACCTGCCACTCCTGGCCTCAGCTCCCAGCCCAGCCTGCATGGAGCTCTGGGTCCTCCTCCCTTGCAGGCATCCTGGAAGCAGCAGGGATTCCAGTTCAGAGACACCCCCCCCAATTAACTCCTGAATTCCCAGCACCCTCCACGGGGACCCCTGCCCACTGCTGCCCCCAGATCAAGTCTTAGCTTCAAACAGTCTCCACATCAGAGTCTGGTGGGTTGGAGGCACATAGGGAAGGAGAGAGGAGGCAACGTTGGGAGGGTCACAGAACCCTAAACTCTCAGCAGCTGTCTGATCACCTCCAGTGACAGGGACTCCAGGCCCCAGCCGCCGCTCCGCCTCCTCAGCCTGCAATCCCCAGCTCGCATCTTCCCACATACTGCTCTCAACCCCAGGCCCTCCCCAGCCCGCCCCTAGACAACAGGAGGTGATGTGACCCCAGCTACCACCTGGAAGGAAGGTTCCTATCAGACACAGGGCAGGGGTCCCCTCTCCTGGCTGAGGTAGAAACCTCTCACTCTGGGCCTGTGGGGTGGCCCCAGCTGGTTTCTCCTTTGGGTAACCACACCTCCTGCTGACTCAGACTGACCTTGCTGTGCCTGGGAATCACCAGTTCCGCCTGTGAGCTGTGGGTTCCCTGCACCTTTGTAAAGAGCATCGCCTCCCAGGTACCCCTGGGGGTCATCCCTTACTGTCTTCACTTCCAAGGTGTAGGGCCAGCCAGCCAGCGGGGCGTCTTTCCTGTGCCGGGGTCACACCTGACCAAGGCAGTGAAGGACGCCCTACACCCCAACAGGCCACGCTGCCCCAAGGCAGGTCCTAGTTTTGGAACCCCTGGCTCTCTAGGGCCCTGATGCTCATCTCTCAGCCTCTTACTGCTTCATGCTCATCTGGGGACTCTGCCTGCGGGGTGGGTGGTTGAGCTGTCACCAGGCCCCCCCGGCAGGTAGGAAAGGAGACGTCCCCCTGGGCGAAACTTCTGCCTCTGTGTCCTTAGTGTTTGGTTCTTGGAACAAATCTCCCCTCCCCAAAGGTTCTAATTCCTGCCATACTTGATAAACAAGGACATTCTCTTGGGGGGTGGGTGAGGGGGACGCAGGAGGCAAACTTCTTGGCTGTGCTAGGAGCACCTGACCTACTGCCCGCTGCCGCCTGTTTGGACCCGGGTTTGGGAACACACCCATGGGGAACTCCGGGGGAGGGCCTCGGGGTAGCCAGATAAAGTGGGAAGGGGGTGTCCTTGAGCCCCCCATCCTCTCCACTCTACAAAAGAAATCTGAGACAGATTGCTGCTTCCGAGGCCTCTCTGACCCTTCACGAGCATGATAGAGGCGGTGCCTGAACCAAGAAGCATGGACAGGCATGGCCGCGTACAAGTCATGTGCCCCGAACCCTCTCTGCGTCCAGGGGGTGCCAGGGTCCCAGCCCCGAGATGGGCAGGAAGCCACAAGAAATCCCAGCCCATGAGCACACCCTCCAAAGGCTTCTGCCTCCCCAGGACAGCCCTGCCCTAGAGGGAGGGGCAGGAGATGGCTTTGCCTGGACAGTCCTGGTTCACTCCTCTGACACCCTTTGCTTCTGTGAAAAGCAGCCTGGAGCAATTATCCCGTGTGGTCACCCCCAGGGAGGCCGCCATTGTCCCCTGCAGCCAGTGGGCAGCTGCGGAGCGCGGGCCTTGCCCGGGGCTGCTCACGGCACTGTCCTGTCCGGGGCTGTGCTCCGCCGGGCCTGGCCACAGTGGACAGTCAGAGGTTTGTCCTCGCAGCGCTCACGTTTCCCACCTCTGAGGCGCCACTGTGGGGCCTGGCCCCGGCCCACCGCCCTCGGGTCCTCCTGCCCCGCTGTGTCCCTTCCACTCCCCTGCGTGGGCCTCCCGGAGCCGCCCCCCGCTGCTGCGGCGCTTCCCTCTCTCTGAATTGCTCAGAAAGTTTGTTCCACAAGCCCCGTGGCGCATTCTCCCCGAAAGTGTATCCGAGGACAAAATAAACCTCAATTACAAAACGGTAGACGGATGCGCGCAGATCGCGGTGGCGAGACGCTCGTTTTCACTGACAAGACGCGGCTGCCGGGACGCACAGATGACTCCAAATTTCTTGGACTCTGAAAGGGAGTGGATTCCACCTTCTAAGGGATGGTTATAGCCTCAGGGCCCTGCTGAAGACTGTTCTCTCTGTTCCTAGGCTCTCAGAATGAAGCTGGAGCGTCCGTGACGGGGTGTCTGCTCCAGCCCTTGCGTTGAGGAACAACTGGACCTATTTCCATGGAGACCACGGAAAGTGAAGGTCTGGGGAAAAACCCCAAGAAATCGTTCAATGGCTTGTGGGCAACTGCTGAGGAGGCCGTCAAGGTGAGCCCGAAGTTACCCTCGGAAGAGAAGACGCCCCACGCCGAGCAGGAAACGCAGGACGCGCTGCCCCGTCGCGGCGCCTCAATCCAGAGAAACTCCATCTTCAAACGCGCCGTGAGACACAAAAGCCAAGTCAAGGCCAGAGACACCCCCCCAGGGACCGCCGGCGCCCTCGCAGGTCAGTGGGGGCAGCTGGCACACCTGCCCCTGACACGCGTCGCGGTCACCAGCGCTGACGGCCCTGGTTAGTCAGAAGGAGAGTAAAAGGCTCTGAGTACAGTCCAGGCCAGGCCAGGCCATGAGCCGTTTTGAAACCGTTGTCTAAAGAATTCACAGTCCCCCAGGGTGAGAGGCGGGTCCTTCCGGAGAAAGTGTTGGCCCAAATTATACGATAGGATAACTTATATTTAAGAGGCACCTTGTTCTAGAACTCCATCAAGCCCCCCCAGACATGCCTGCATGGAGAGGGCGCTTGTCGCCCCCCATTTGGGGGAAGCTGGGAACATGAATGTCCCGGGCGGGGGGTTCCGACCCCCTCGCTCCCGGTTGCTGTGACTACTTGTTGTAGTCTCCATAGCTGTCCCGCCACATGCCACCTGTGAACTGCCACCATGTCCCTCGTGTTCTTCCCTGCCCTGGTGGATGCAGGAGCTTCTGCTGCGCTGGAGGTATTGAGATGAACACCCTGGAAACAGCTTTGCAGCAGAGCCCGTCTCGACCAGTTCCTAGCATGCTGTATCTGCTCAAACTGCGTTTGGTGAGCAGAAAGAAGTTTAGAAACGTTTACAAATGGCTGTGGCTCCTTTCCGTGTGACTTGCCCACATGCTTTAGCTCAGGCACTTCACTGATTGGTTCAAAAACACCCATGACACCCTGGCCCGGGTAGCATTTTGGCCACATGTTAAACCACCCGTAAAACACAAAGACAAAACAACATTTATTATCTCTCGTGATTCTGAGGGCTGGTTGGTGGTTCCTGGGTCTGGGCCACTGGCCGTGATCAATACTCCTAGTAATTCTTAGCCCAGGGCAGAGCGTCTCAGGGATCTGGGGAACGTCTGCGGAGAGCTCGCCATCAGCGAGCCGGTCTCTCTGGGGTTAGTGAACTGGTTGGCCCAACAGGGGTCTCCGCTGGGGCTGCTGATCTCTGCTCCATGTGGTCGCTCACCCTCCAGCTGCTTCAGGCAACAGGGTTGTCAGAGAGCAAGAGCAGAAGCCGCCAGCAGTGTAGAGGCCTGGACTCAGAAAGTGTGTCCCCCAACGCGGGTGACTCCAAGCCTCCCTCCCAGAATGCATGTCCTTCTGCACAACCACTCCTACCACCTTCTGTTGGCCAAGCAGCTCACAGGGCCAGACCAGATAAAAGCAGAGGGAGAAGCTGGCTCCATTGCTTGACGGGAGGAATGGCAAAGAATGAGCAGTTGTTCACCATCTACCACAAACTCTCACACAATCATGAGTTGAATACCGGGCTAAGCAAGAGAAGTGCAGTGATTGAAATACTTGGGTCATGGGAGTTGGATGGTTGGGACATTGCATTGTTCTCCCAACTTTTATGACTTTTTGAAAACCATAAATTAAGAGTTAAAAGCACACATAGAAAGTTAGAGCCGCTCCCCTTGAGGGTCCATGTTATTGCAATGATGTCATTTGACTGAAGCGGTGTGTCCAAGTTTACAAGAGAGGTCAAGACAAAGAACTAGAACCTGTCGGTGGGCTTGGGAAAGCTCTCACAAAGACGATGTCGCAGGTGAGTCGCAAAGGATGAGTAAGGGCGTGGTCAGAGAGAGAACAGGAGGGTGTCATTTGGCTGCAAGCGGTGTGTCAGCACTCACAGAGAGGTGGAGACAGAGACCAGAACCTGCTGGCGGGGCTAGGGAAGCTCTCACAAAAAGATGACATTGGGGGTAAATCGTGAAGGATGCGTAAGAGCGTGGTCAGAGAGAGACCAGGCGCTAATTCGGCTGAGCACTAGTTGGTCCTCTAGACTCTCCTGGGCAGGGACTTCACGGGTGTCCTGACCATTCAGATTTTACAGATTCCAGAGAACAACCGAGGCCCAGAGAGGTTGAATCACATCCCCTGAATCACACAGGGAAAGTCCATTGTCATTTATTCTGAGAAAAACCTCTGCTCTTGGGAGGAGACGTTCAGGGGCTGCTAAAGAAAGAATTAGACAAAGCCAGGACACTAGAGAGAAGCGTAGAGCTGCGGCAGTCCCGCAGGGAGGGGGCGTGCAGCGGTGGTCACCCCACTTAGCTCTCCGTCCGTGTCCCAGCGGGTTTTCTCACCAGCCACAGGGGACTATGGTCGGGGCTGCGGGCAGGGCGGGCAGGGCATCGCACCCTGCCTTTTTGCAGTCAAATGCTCTGCCCCTGAGCTATATCCCCTCTGCCTTTTTGAATTCCGCGAGTGTGCCTGTAATTTCCTTGTGCCCTCCCAGCAGCGAGGCACTGGCAACATCACTGGATCTGTGTGCAGGCCCAGATCCTACAGGTCTCACTCACTACGCGCAGGCCAACTCGGAATTCACCGGCAGTCGTAATGGCCAATTTTTGTAAGACACCCACCCCCAGCATGCACTCCGGTATCAGTAAGACAAAGATTGAGGATCATTTCAATGGCATCTGTGAGTTTGTAAATATAGAGACACTCGTTTGACTCTCCTTGCATTCCCTCCCTACCTGTCCTGGCCCTGACTGGCCCCTGAAATTTATTTGATTTCCATAAATCAAAGTACATTTAGCTCCAATGTCAACTCCAATGTCAACTAAAGCTGCTGCTTGTTGGAGTGGGACCAGGAAACAGTGTGCCAGCACGGGGAGCCCCACTTGTTCCTACTCAAGAGGGAGGAGGGCTCCACCCCCATCCCTCAGGAGCCCTGGGGAGCGCCGGCTCCTGCCTCCTGCTTAGGAGTAGGAAGACAGAAGTGTTTCTCTGGAGGCAGCTTCTGCCAGAGAGGAGACTACCATTAGGTCGTTCATTTCCTGCCGTGACAAAATCTCCCCGCAGCTGCCTCCAGCGCTCTTGGGTGAGTCCCAGTCTCGCCGCCCCTTTGCTTGTACAGGGAGGCCTAGACTTTCCCACCTTCCGCCTTGCGCTTTGCCTAACTCCGTCAGTTTCACTCAAATCTGCTATGACTGTCACCTCGGTGCAGCCCACAAAGGGCTCGGTGCGAACCCCAAGGTCCCCTGCCAGGCCCCGGGCACAGATGGTGATAGTGGGTCCTCCCCCCGCCCCCGCAGTGACTGGGTCTTCATCAGGCCCCCTGTTGTGTTCAGCAGAGACAGCAAATTTTTGGATCACCGCTTGCAGATCCTCCGTAGAAGTCGGTCTCCAGGGGAGAGAAGGTGCCCCCGAGCAGGCCCTGTTCATCGAGCCTCGGCCACAACCCAGTCACCCAACTTAGTCATCGTGCTTGGTCTTGCGCTTGCCATGCAGTGAGGCGCCCCCACCACGGTGCCGGGAGATTAGTCAGCACTGCCATTCTAGACATTTCTTTTCCATTTAACATGACTCCGTCTCCTCCTCGGTCCCCCTTCTGCAGGAGTCAAGCCTCGACTTTCTGTTTCTGCCTCAATCGACTCGCTCGGCCGATTCAGCAGACACGCCTCCCTCGCTCCCCACACTTCTAGCTCCAGCGTGTCCCCCTTCCCTTCCCCTCACAGTCGGGGTTTCCTGTTGGATTAGTGGCCTGGCCCGGGTAGGCAAACCCCCTTCCCTGCCGGCTTCTCTCACCTATTCCCCATCCTCACTGCCACTCTCCTGGAGAGCCCAGGTCTTGGGGGTCCCACCCTCCCTTGCGATGGCTGCTCTAATTTTGGGTTCTCAGTGCTGGGGGCCCCTGCATGGGAGTCACCTTATAAGCCATCACCCCTAAATGTTCTCCCTGTTGCTCTATCTTTTTACTCATCTGAACTGTAGCCCCTGAAGAAGCCCCCTGTCCAGCTCCAAAGCATCCAGCACCTTCACCAGTAATTCAGTTTCTGTGTGCACAGCAGCAGCCAGCTGTGGTGGGACCCCTAGCTCACCCTCCTTCTCCTTCTTGTCCCCTCCAGATCATCCTGCAGCCCTCTGGTCATCCAGCTGCTGTTCTCGGGGCGTTCCGTGCTCACCGGCAAACCCACTCTGCTCTCTAAAGGCAGCTCCCTTTCCTCCCACAGAGGTGCAAACCCGCAGGATTCTCCCCAGCTGGCCCAGCTTGGCCCCCTCTGCTCCCCCTTGCCCTGCATCTGTTCACACTTCCTTAGGACTCCTGGCTGGCTCCCGATCGTGAGACTGCTGGGGTGGATGAGCTCCTCCGACTGAGGTCATCTGAGTCTGAGGAATGAAGCAGGCTTGGCCGTTGAACACACTTCAGGATTATTAGGGCAACTTACGTGCAGGGGCCTTGGCTCTCGTGTCAGTGGGCAGGACTTCAGGTCAAGGCAGTGTCTACACCACTCGCTGACAGGCATCTTCTCAGACCCACTTTCTAGATGGGATCTTGTAAAAGACAGGACGCCGGGTGTCCCATGGACATGCCACATGCATCCTTGTTCCCCCAAGAGCAGTAGGAGGACAAGTACAGGTTGACACACACGAAAGAAACAATTGCTGTCTTCCCGGGGTGGGGCAGTTACCAGCATGGGCCTAAGATGGTGTCCATCCGAGATGGAGGCTCTTTGGTTTTCCTACAGAAGACATTCTCCATTGGGTCTGCTCCACAGTGTCTGTCCAAAGTCACACCAGAGAGCATTGCCTCACAACCCACCGGCAGCTCCTCTGAAATGTTGGGAGGACAGAAATTTAAATTATTATTCAATATCTATCAGGACACAGACATTGTAAAGTTAGATATTTGAAGAACTGATAAGTTGCACATGATGCTTGTCCTGCAGAATGGTACCAGCGCTGGGGGTGGGGTGGCTCCCTAACACGTTTACCAGGTTTGCATCTAAGTTTGCGATCTCATTTCAACCTTTTCCCCCTGCCGTGATGTATTCACGTGCATATGTATGTGAATGCATGTACATCCATGTATGCATAACTCTTGTAGCGGGGACACCCAGGTCACTGAACACAGCACAGGATGTGGCAGACTCCCTGTCGGGGACAGGAGAGGAGGAAACGCCCTTTCACCCCACTTCCTTCCGGGGTGACAGGTGCCACTGTCCTAGCCATAGATAGAACTGGAATTGACTGCAGAGGGGGAGAGGCACGCTTCCTAACTCGATGCATTTCTTAAATGTTACAGATTCACGGGAAAATGGGAAATCTGGAAATGAGCCCTTGAATTTCCCCCAGAAAAGAGCGCCTCTCTGGAGAATACCCACTCGGACAGAGCCAGGAGCCAAAAGCGCAAGGTGAGAGGCAAATCTTGGGGGGCCGTTTCACAGACGCGGCGGAAGCCACTGCTGCCAGGTTGTGACAGGGCAACAGCACGGCTGGTGCTTAAACATTTATGAAAAGATAGCTTCTAGTTGCTCATGTTAAAAAAAAAAATCTCCACAATTACATGTTAGAAAAAATACTGTTTTCTGTCACAAAACTGGAAACTCTTGATATTATACACAATGAGAAGTAAAAAAGAAGACAAAAATCAGTTTATCACCACCACCGGGGGTTAATATGTTGCAACTGCTTAAGACATTTTTCTATATATTATGCATATTTTCTCTTCATGAAGCAGAATCTTACTGTGCATCTTGTCTTACAGCGGGTTAACAGTGCCACGAATACCTCTTTATATTACTAAATATTTTTCTGCATAATCGTTTAGTGGCTATAATCCACAGCATAACTGGATAATGATTTATTACTTACACTCCTGTTGTTGGACATTTGAATATTGGATCAGTTAGGACTGAATTTAGCTGCTTATAACCAGCAAACAAATAATGCGGCCTAACAAGGCGGAGGTCTGTTTGGCTCCGGCGCGAAAGGGGTCTGGGGGTTTGTAACGGCAGCTACTTCAGGGACCTGGTCTCCTCCTACCTCCCACTCTGCTCTCTGTCAAGATGGCTGCCAGAGCTCCAGCCATCACAGCCACAGTTCCGGAGGAGGGAAAGAGGAAGGCTGGTAGCGGGGAGAGGGGGCAGGAGCTGGGAGGGCACTTGCCAGTATGGTCTGCTCTCCTGTTGAGGAGCGTCCCTGAAACCAACCCAACAATTGGGGCTTATATCTCATGACCCAAAACTGGGTCACATGGCCCCGTCCACCTTCAAGGGAAGCTAGGAAATATAAGCACCTTTTTAAAACCAGGCCTATTGCAGTCAGAGAGCCCTAGAAGGAGGAAATGGAGTTTTGGAATTACTTTGGGGTGCACTGTTTAATACCCAGCAAAAAAGATCATTTGTTTATTACTGAGCAGTGGCTGGACAGCTTTGCATGTGGTCTCTCTGGGATTTCACATGACGAGCCGGCTGAAATGAGGGGGCCGAGGGGGAGATTCCCCCCTTTCTGTGTGCACCCCACCAAGTCCGACTGGCCCACACAAAGTTCCCTGTTCTAACGTCTGTCTGTGGCTCAGTGAAGATGGGTCTTGGAGAGCTGTTCTAGGTCAATCTCCGAGTCTCCACTGTGACATTTGCTTTCATTACACTTTCTAAATCGGATTTCTATGGCCAGTGAGCCAGCATGGCCTGCCGTGGAAATCTTCTCTAGGCAGCACCTCTGGATGACTTCAGGCTCCAGGCAATTTGAGGTACTGCTTTTAATGGTACATCCCCAAAACACGAGTTTCTCTTGGGGAATGTTGCCATAGCGGTCAAGGGGCCACCACGTGAGAGTGTGTTTGACGAGAGACATCTGGGCTCCTAGCGACATTGGCCACAGGCCCCCCATTCTGCTCTCATCTGCTGGCTCCGCACTTCACTGGCCCCACCGTGTCATAGGCTGCGATCTGTCATTTGCATAAAGTAATTTCTCCGGGTTGCTCACCCAGGAGCAGAATGTCTGGGGCTTAGGGTAGGTGTGTATTTAACTGTTTTAGGAACAATCAAATGGCTCCAAACAGTTGTACAATCTTACACTCCTGCCAGGGAGACACGGGCTGCTCCAGGCCCTCGCCAATGCTGGGCAGTGGTCAGTCTTTATGGCTTTATCCGTCCTAATGACTTGTGGTTTCTCCTTGTGGCTTTCCTTTGCATTTCACTGATGACTGATGATGTTGGCTGCTTCCCACATGTTTGATGCCACGAGTGCATCTCCTTTTGTGAGGGGTTTGTTCATGTCTTAGGCCCATTTTGGATCATTTGCACGCATTCTTTCTGCATCTTAAATGCCAGTCCTCGTAAGATAGATTACTGCAAATATGTTCAACCACTTTGTAGCTTATTTTTAAATTTTCCTGTCTTTTAATGAGCAGAAATTTTTTATTTTGAGCAACTAGCTATTTTTTTTCTTTTGTTGTTTATCCTTTTCCAACCTGTCTCAGAAGTGATGGACTACTTCTAAAGTCATAAAAAATAATCACCTGCGTTTTTCTCATAGCTGTTTTGTACTTCTCGTGTTCTCAGGCTGTAGCCCACGTGGCTGTCAGGCTATTCTATGTCATTTAGTAAAGAGCTTCGGTAGTGCCAGTGAATACGTTGGTGCTTCTTTTTCAAAAATCCACTGACTGCAGGCACCTTGGTTTTTTCCCGGACTTTTATCTGTCTCATTGATCTAATTGCATTTCTTTATGCCATTGTCACGCTGTCTTAAAGACTGTAGCTTTATACTAAGTCTTAAAATCTGGTAGTGAAGTCCTCCTACTTGGTTCTTTTTAAAGATTGTCTTGGCTATTTTAAGTCCTCTGCATTTCTATATAAGTTTTGTCAATTTCTACTACAGAAAAGTGTGCAGGCTTCTGGTTAAGACCACATTGTCTCTCTAGATAAATCTGGAGATCCCTGTCACCTGAGTCATCAGCATCTTACGTTGTTCAATCTATGAACACATCCTAATTTCCCACTTACTTATGTATTCCTTCATTGAGTCCAGCAATGGACTCATTAATATAGGAGATTTGCACCATTTAATTACATTTGTTCCTAGGTAGTAAATGGTCTTGATGATTTTAAATGCTAGTGTTTTACAATCTTATTTATCATCTGCTAATTGATAGTATGTTTAAATACAATTGATTTTTTTTCTCACTAAGGTAACACTAGATTACAGTATTGTTTGTATGCCAGAGCTATAGATCTCCCCCTTCAGACGTTATTACCACACCTCACCACACCCAAGTACCCACGTCCACCACCATAGTCCACTGTGCTCTGACCACCCCCTGCTTGTTCTTGTCCCACCTCTCTCTCCTCCCCCTCTGGGAGCCTCAGTTCTGCAGTCAGGTTTCTAGGGTCTGTTATTAGTTGGCTTTACCTGACCCTGTGTATTGTTTCTCTATATTCCACATCTAAGTGACACCATTCAGTATTTGTCTTTCTCCTTCTGACTTATTTTGCTTAGTAAATTCCCCTCCATTTCCATCCATGTTGTCACAAATGGCAGGACTTTATCTTTTATAATAGCTGAGCAGTGTTCTGCTGTGTGTATATACTACATCTTCCTGATCCACTCATAAATACAAGTGATTTTTTGCCTGGCCACCTAGTAGCCTGTGACCTTGATAAATTCACTCATTAGTTCTAAGTGTTTGTGTACTCCCTTGGGTTTTCCAAGAGAATGCACACACTCCAGCCATCTATTGCGACAGGAACTTTGTTGCTGCTCTGCGGTGGGTACGCGATGAGGGACACAGCAGTCGTGGAGCAGGTTTGCAAGGCAAGACTCTGCTACTTGAGCAGAAGTTCTTGTGCCATTTATTGAAAGCACACAGGCTAAGAAAAGCTGATCATGTTGTTATAGAGCAGCCCCGATATTGAACGGGTTGCCTGGCTGTGGGTCCTCACCCGCGCGTTTACAAGGGACTTATTACTACTCCACTACAGGCACACACAATAGGTTAATAAAAGGTTTATTTACAAGGGAAAAGGAAATAAGGAAAATGTACAACTCAGGGAGAAAATAGGGAAATAAAGTCTTTCATGCGTCCTACCGATCCGCTGACCTGGAAACCCAAAGGCACTCTCAGAGCCGGCCAGACGCTGCGAGCTGGCGGAGAGCCAAAATGGGGGACCCCCCCCACTAAAGCCCATGTGTCTGGCTTTATACCCACCTGGCTGCTTAACCCCACCCTCAGGTCCCAGCCACCTTCCCTTGGGTGGGGATGGGATGTGGAGTTCCCAGTGTCTTTGGCTTTGGCTTGGGGTGGGGGTGGAGTCCACAAAGCCTGTATGGAATTAGCTTGAGGACATCCTTTTCCCCCTAACAATGTGACAATGGTATGAGGAATAAGGTCCTGAGGGTGGGAGAAGAATGGGGGACAAAGTTTTATGAGGGACAGGGATGGGGACATTGTGACCATACATCAAGAGACATTTGCATCAGCAAAGTATTTGATGTTATCATGGTCAGAGTTATCCCGAGACCGCCATGGACATAGTTACATAATCAGGTCAACAGCAGCCTGGGCATCCCTGGGCCTGCCTGTGCTATGGTCTCTACTCCGTAGGTAGTCAAGGAATGCTCTGCTGTGATTTGCAGATAGCAAATAGGTCACAGTTGCCCACGAGTGGCCAGCTAGTAGCCAGCTCATAGGAACTCACGGGCATCTATGAAAAGAGATAGTTTTAGTTCTTTCTTTCCAGTCTTCACGGTTTCTAAATTGTTTTTTCTTGACTTATTGCACTGGCAAGGACTTCCATTACAGTATTAAAATGAAGAGGTGAGGGACCACCCTGGTGGAGCAAGGGGTTAAGAGACAACCTATGAAGCTGTCCACAGCCACTGCAGCATGAGTTCGATCTCCAGCCAGGGATCTACCCACACGGTGCAGCAGACCTCTCCTGTCTCTCCGCTGCTCCCCTCAAGCAGTGTATTTCATCAGTCTGCCTGTTCTGTTCCCCGCTCTGTCTCTCAGGAATCCTCTCACCCTCCACACCTCTAGTCTGTAGCCCAGATCTTGTATGCAAAAATAAATAAATCTTTAAAAAATAAAAAAATAAAAAATAAATAAAATGAAGAGGAGAGAGTAAATAGGTCCTCATCTTATTCCCTGTTTACACGGGATCAGAAGCCGTCTCAACTTTGCTCAAGGACAAGAGGCATATTGTGAGGCTGGAGTCCCGAAGAATCTAAGTATAAGAGATGAGGGTTGACTTAGCAGGAGTGAAAGGCCATCAGGAACCAGAGCTACTGTCTTCTTTTCTTGGGGGCCCTGGGTCCCCCCTCTGCTTCTCTCTTTTTTTTTAAGATTTATTTATTTATTTATACAAGCACTGGGTACAGTCAGAAGCGCAGGAGGGTGAGAGAATTCCCCAGAGCCAGAGCGGGGAGCAGAGCAGGCAGAAGGACCGAAGGACACTGCTGAGGGGAGCAGCGGGCGGCAGGAGAGGTCTGCACGCCATGTGGGACCCCCCTCCGGTGGCCGGGGAGCAGCCGGGGATCGAACCGGCGCCACGGAGGCTTCAGGCAGCTTCGCAACCCAGCGCTCAACCGCTGCGCCACCAGGGAGGCCCCCCTCTGCTTCTCTCTGTGGATGTTCTCTTCTGCTGCCTCCTCAGACCAGCCTCGCCTCTCAGCTTGCACATAACCCAGAATGACAGCCCCAGCCAGTGCGATCTTTCAGCTCAACTCTCCACAGCCAATGGGCCCTGACGTGCTGTCTCTCAGGGAGAATGAATTTCTAAGGCAAGCGATCTGACTGGCCATTCTTGGGTCATGTGTTTATATCTAGGCCAGTCGGCAGCAGGCCAGGTTATGGGGCCATTCCCAGCTCGTCGGCGAGAGCCGTGCTTGTGAGAATCTTTGAGAAGTATGTGAAGGAGAACCAGGCGCCCAAAACATACCCAGAGTAGCTCAAGTCTGGGCTTCCCATGCGGCAGAGCAGCAGAGGGGGCTTGGGTGAGGTGAGAAGCAGATGCAGGAAGCGGAGCAGTAGGGGCTATGGTGTGGACGAGAGAATGGGTTATACAAGGCCCTGAGCGGGTCCAGGCACCACTTCTCCATTTGCAAGAGCTTGGGGTGCTGCTGTGGAACAAGTGACATTTCTCTTAGTGGTCAGCGCCTGTCCCCAGAGGTTCTAGAACCGTCTAGAGCTCACCCAAGGAATTCTGCGAGCCCCCTTCCATAGGCCAACAAGCCGGGGTCACAGTGCTGTGGACAGGGTGCTGGGGGGCGTCTGTCCTGTAGACAGACGTGGACAAAGCAAAGGTGCAGGGGTGGAGGTGGGGGGCAAGCAGCTGGACACCTCCCTAGCGGCATCGCTCTCCATCTTCTCATTGTCTCCCCCACGTCACAGACGAGAGGGGCCAGCCTGAGGTCCCGCAGCTAGTGAGGCAAAGCCAGACCAGGAGCCGGGGGCGCTGACGCCCTGACAAACACCAGGGTCTCCCAGGCGCTCCCACTCCAGGTGCACCCAAGGTATCGCTGGGGCAAACCTGGCCGGGAGAAGTAAGGGGGTGCTGCTAGCCCATCCACAGTGGGCAAAGCCCCGAAGCTTAAGACCCCCCCCTTCCAAGCCCCAATCCTTAGGGGACTTCTCAAATCAAGGCGCTGTAATTTGGGTGTTTGCTGGAGAATCAATGCCATGGAGCAGGGCTGTAGTCCCAGAAATCATTTCCTATCAGAAAATACCAATTTGATATAAGTATATGAAAGAAAAGAAAGAATAAACTTCGAACAACATTTTGTATATAGAATTCAATTGACATCTTGTATAGAGAATTAAACTACTGGGCCTCCCAGTGGCTCAAGGGGTTAAGACGAACGTATGAAGCTGTCCGCAGCCTCTGCAGCACGACTTCGATCCCCGGCCAGGGAGCTACCCACATGGTGCAGCAGACCTCTCCCGATTCGCTCACTGCTCCCCTCAGCAGTGTACTTCAGTCTGCCTGTTCTGCTCCCCACTCTGTCTCTGGTGAATCCTCTCACTCCCCGCACCTCTGGCCTGTACCCCAACTCTTGTGTGCATAAATAAATCTTTAAAAAAAAAAATAAGCTACACTGTAGATGGTTTCTGCATGAACTGAGATGAATCTTAAAGTATTTGTCCTCCCACTGAAAACACCTTCGTCTTTTCCCGGCAACACCCTCAGGGAAATGCAGGAGACTTTCCTGATTCTGAGGGTGGTCACCCTGCATTGAACAGGTGAGACCTGGGACTGGTTCTCAGGGGGCAGCAGGGGGGCAGCCTCACTGGGTGTGGACGGCTCTCTCTAGCTGGTCCCGCCAGGCCCCCTGGCTACTGATATTGTGAGTCTTCGCCCTGAGTGCATCTCCCAAATGGTCAAGGCCCTTATGCCCACCAAAGACCACGCCTATGATGAGTCTTTGAGTGCTGGTTCGGGGCAAGTTGTTTCCATGGAAACCAAGGTCCAGGTCTCGTGATCAGGGGCAGCCAGTCAGGTGTCCATGGAGGCTACTTTGGGTGGTTTCTAGTAGGGTGCCAGGGTTCTTGCAATCTGTTAAGGAACAAACTACCCCAGGTTGGGAGCTGCCCTTTTTTCCAAGGAAGCTATTTTCCAGTTTGGGAACAATTTATAGAAGCTGAAGAAATGCAGCCCGACTGTAAGGAAAGAAACCAACAGAGAGAGAAAAGCGGGTAACACGTCATAGGGCCGGTGCGATGAGCAAAATCCAAACTGGACCGGTGGTCTGATTTCTCAACAAACAATTGCACGAACAAAGTAAGAAAGGGGAGAAGGATTCAAACAGATTCCAGCAGGGTCAACCGACTTCCGAACAGCCCTTAGCTGAGTCCTGGCTTAGACAGACATTCCAGGAGGGAAAGTTGACAAGAAATCTAGGAAATTTGAACGCGGATCAGTTATTTGACGATGAGAGATGACTGTTAGCATTTTAGGTGTGCTAATGATATTATGGTTCTTTCTTAAATCCTTATCTTTTAGAGATACATTCTGAAATATTTGGGATGAAATGATGTGCTATCTGGGATTTGTTTCAAAATAATCCAGGCACAGGGAAGGAGTGGGTGGGAGCTGAGACGGAGGAAGATGAGTCTTTAACTGCTGAAGCTGAGGGTTAAGTATTTGGGGAGTTCATTCTATTTTTCTGTCTGCTTTCATGTATGCTTGAGATTTTCCATAACAAGTTTAATTTCCATAACAAGCTAGTGTGCTTATTTGTTGAAAGCTTATGTAAAAAAACATTAAAAAGCAGGAATGGAGGTAAAGAGGCCCTTCAGCCCCCACTCCCTCCCCTTTTTCGGGGGGTTCAGCAAAATCATCTGCTTTCCCTGATGACCAAGATGATTGGGGTATCTGACGCAGGGTCCCTGAAGGCAGCTCCCTGAAGGCAGGACCAGGCCAGGTTTTGGTTGGTCCCCCCTAAATACCTGGCTCATGTGTGACATCACAAGCCCTCAAGGCTTGCAAATGATTGATGAAGGAAGGAAGGCATGAAGGCTGCACGATTGAATGAAGCAAAGGTTGCAACCTGGGAACTTGAAGGCCCCTGGAAGGCTCACCTGTGCAGGCTGGTCCCAAAGTGGCCAGGAACTGTGCAGGCCACACTCTGAAAATCCAGGTCAGAGGTGACCAGGTCTGACCAGTGCTCCCGCCCCTCTGCAGGCTGGTGGAGCCTGACTCGGAGGAGCTGGCCTGCCTGCTGCCTTTTGGGATAACCCCTTTCTCCACCTCCGGTGCCCTGAGGGGAAAAAAAAATGCAAATAGAGTGTCTTAAATCAGTCTCCTTCAGGGCATGCCCCTACCCAGGCACTGGCTGAGGCACCAGCATGGCCCACCAGTATGCGGACTAAGCAAAGGACATGAGCAAACTGGTGGGATCTCGGGCCATTTGGACTTGGTGACTGAACAGGTTTGGATTTCTGTCTCTGAAAATGTTTCTATTTTTATACCATCTCAGAACAAATATAACTGGGGCTTATGTTTCACAGTTTATGCGGCTAATTTCATATGCTTTTGACAGCTAGATCTTATTTTCAGCAGCTCTAAACTTTGCTCTCCTTTGGGAAGTTGAAGGGGCGTCAACCCTACCATCTCCAAGGCTCTGTGTGAGCCCAGGGTCAGGGACTCTCTCCGGTGTGGCCTGGCAATGGCCTGACCTCGCGTGTCGCGTGGGCTAGCTGCAGGGCAGCTGGTACAGGAGGAGGGTGAGGAGGCTCTTCTCCAGATGACTGGAACTTTGACTCTCTGCTGGAGGGTCCCTCGCCCCAGAGTGGCCCCCGCCTCTGTGTTTGCAGTCTCCTGACTGGCTGGACTGAAGCTTAGCTCAAGGTCACTCTCTTTGGCCAGGCTGGTCATCTGTGGGTGAAATCCAGGCTCTCTGTGTCTGTGACAGCAAGATTGTTAAAGGGATTGTTAGCCAAGGGGAGTGTGTGTGTGTGTGTGTGTGTGCACATGTGCTATAGGGTCAGGGGAGTAATTTAACCACTTATCCTCGGTTACACTCCCAAGCCTCACACTATAAAGAGAGTCAAGTATGTACCAGAAAACACACGGGCAGGACCCAGCACGCAGACACACGCAATGAACCGCCTTTGGACTGGTGGAGACTTTGAAGAGTACATAGAGCCCTCTCGTTGTTGTAAACTTTTAAAATCTGCCACGCTGGAAAAGGCAGTCTACCCAAGGTGCAAAACCTGAACCTAATCATTGAAAACATCAGGAAAACCCAACTCAGGAGAGTCTACAAAGCAAGGGTCAGCACTGTAAAGTCTGAACACAGGTGGAGGGACTGACCCGGAGTGGAGAGACCAAGGAGGGAGACACAAAAGACACGCATGGCCCTGAATTGGGTCTCTTTGGCTAGAGGCCTCTGGAACAGCAGGGAAATGTGAGTGAAGTCTGAGCATTAGGCGGCAATGATGTATCAAAGGGAAATGCAGATTTGGGTGCTTGCATCTGGCTGGCTGGAAGCTCCTCCTTGGCTTGAAAGTACGTACTGATGGCTATTTAGGGCATCAGATCAGAAACTGACTCACCAATGGTTAAAGAATTTTTTTTTTTAAGTTTTTCACACTAAACCAAGTGTGAATTTTTGAGATTCTCTAAAAAGTTAAAAAAGATTTTAATCTTGCAAGGGGAAAAAAGCCTCTGCTCCCTGGGCCTAGCCTCGCAGGCTTCACTCTTGCGCCTTCATTCTCTAGGTGCAACCTTAGGCAAGTTGCTTAGTCTTTTCTTGCCTCAGTTTACTCATCTTTAAAATGGGAATAATAGTAATACTTACCTCTTGCAGGTGTTATGAAAAATCATGAGTTAATGTCTGTGGAATGTTTAGAACAATGTTCCCTCCGCCGGGCCTTCCCCCAACCTGCCTACCTCAGCTGCACAGCCCTCTCTTGTGTGTCTATAGTATCACAAAATTCTCATCGTTGTACTAATCTGTAATTTCCTGACGTGTTATCTGCCTATTCTCTTAGATGATACCTAGCTTGAGGGCTGGGCTGGTGTGTCTGTTCACTGTCATAGATAGTTGATGAATGATTGAATGAATGAATGTCCTGGGTGCATCCCACTCCCACGCCCTCTAAGTGTAGAATCAAGTATTTTTTTTTAAGTTGAAGATGTGATTCCAGGACTCCACTCCAGGGGGTACCATTCACACTGTCATCTATGTAAAAGATACCCTGGGAAGTTGGGCAGTGCACAGCCTGGGCTACTGTACATAGCAGCTCTGACCACAAATGAACAGTTGCTTTCATAGACAGTCTGTTCTGTTATCCATAACCATAGCAATAGAAAGAATGAACTGTTTTTGTGGCTAAAACAAAGATTATTATTTCTGGCAGATGCTTCACCCTGGCCAGCAGGAAGAATTCATTCATTTTTGTGTTCATTCATTTAACGAGCATGTGTTGAGCACCTCCACTGTCCTGAGTGCTGATTCCTACCATGAAATATGTTCTTTGGTGACTCAGGGAAACATTAAGCAATGATGACCCTGGCAGCTTTCCAGAAAAATCCAGTGTCTTGAAGCGCACCGTTCAGGAGCCCACTGGTGAGCCCAGTTGTGTGGCTCTGATGCATCTTGTCTGGAGAGGTTTCCAGGCCCCACCCCCTTAGTCCTACTCCAAGGAAGGACCCGTGGCCTGGGGCAAACTGCTCTTCTAGGGAAGATTCTAGCTCTGGAAAGGTCACCCTGGGGCAGGGGGCAGGGATGCTGAGAACTTTGATACCATTTTCTAATTTCCATGAATAGGTGTGCTAGCATCCTCTGCCCTGATCCGTGTGTTCATTTATTATTCTGAGCATGCTGTCTATGCAGGAATAGCTGTCTCAGATTTAAACTGTCAATAGGAAGAGAACGATACATGGATCCCTTTGCAAAGGTTGATTAATCCTGCCATTGATCGTGTTTCCAAGACTCTTCAGCAAAAAGATGCTGAAGTTAGAAAACATAAACCCCCAATATGTTGTTTGGCAAATGACACTATTCCCTTGTAGAAAATGACAGGTGGAATAATCTACCATTAGGAAACTGTAGCCGTCACGGTGAGAGTAATTGATCAAAAGGTGCCGGGTGCTCAGAAAGAACGTCTTCCAGAAATCTTGCTGTTAGCATGAGACCAAAGGGTACCCAGGGGCCCCAAACCATGAAGGTGTTGTGTATTCTACAGGGCTCCAGCTGTCGTGCACACAAAGAAGAAGGGAACACACTCTTAGTGTGAGAGATTTTTAATAGAATTAGTGTGCAGAGAGAGAGCGAGCAGAAAAGAGGCTACTCCTGATAAAAGTTTACTAATAAAACACCCCAAATTACCCATCCCCTCATGGGCAAATGCCCAGTCCAACAAGGCCAGCCCTAAAGGTTGCCACAAATGCAAGACATCTTCTGTTGGGGAACAGAAGGCAGGGCTAAGGTAGGGCTAAGGCAGGCTGAAAAGGAGACACCACGGGGAGATAAGGGCTGCTATTGCCAGCCTCCCCGCGTGTCCCTCCCCGCATGTCTCTTCCAAGCGTCTCTACGTGTCTCTCCTGTATGTATCTCCTTCCAAGTCCCACCAAGTCAAAGCCTGAGAGGCAAGAGCCCCCCTCCAGGGGCTTCACCCCACCACTCAGCTCCGCCCCTGGTTCCCAGTAGCTAGTCCAATGCGGCTGCACATCAGGGGGACATGGTGTCTCCCTAACACTGGGACACGGGGTCTCCTGGCGGAGGAAGCAGAGTTCAAGGAGATACAGTGAAGCCACTGAGCAAAAGGTTTCTCAAATGTTCCATGATTCTTATGTGCCGTCCTTGGGTGTTGTGTCGTACAACACCACAATGACGAAGACATGGGCGTCATGGAGCAGGCTGCACAAGGCAGGATGCTGCTGAGGGCAAGATCCTGGCTGTTTTTGTTGATAGAACAATCATAGAGCATCAGCTACGTGTGTTAGGAGGACAAGGAGAAAGGATGGTGACACTCAGGAAAGTCATCTAGGGCTTGGGGGACAATGAGTCTGCTGACCATGTTATCAGCTTGATGACCAAGTGTTGTCATCGAAACTGAACCCCAGCCCCCCGGCCGTGGTCCTAATCTTATCAACAAGGCGTTCCATTGGTCAGCTTCTGGGGTCCCTTGTCGTACATCGGTCCTCGGCCCCCCAGGCATTCCCGGTCACACCTCGTGATGCACACCCTTCCAGGGTGATCAGGCTCTCTGCTCTTGACTGCTGTGAAAGGCGCCTTGTGAGGTTTGGCTCCTATGGCTGTGACTGGACAGTTCTGACCCTGTATAGGAATGCAGATCTGCAGGTGACCATAATGGTGGCTGAACAGGCCGCGTAAGTCTAGCAGACCCACACTTGGGGGTCACGCTTCCAGCTTCCATTAGCGTGACTGGCGTTATTTTTTTATTCAGGTTTCTCATTATAGTATTTGATCACTGGTTCGGGTGGTGTCTGTTCAATTTCTCCACTGAAAATCCGATGCTTTTCATTGCATAATTAATAAGTAATCGATGGGGTGATGTGTTGATACCATGTGAACGCCTTACCCGCCCCACCCCCCCCAACAAATGCTTGCATCTACTGGTATCGTTTCTATTTATTTTTTCCAAAGTACATTTATGGAGGTAAAGTTGGTTTACATTGTTGTGCCTGCTTTGGGGGCTATGGGTGTGAGCCTCTACTGTTACACGGCCCAAGGGAAACATGGACACCAGGGCTGACGAGAAGCAGGTTTAGTGCTCCGGTGCTGACTCAGTGGAGTCGCATCCCAAGGCTGAGCCCCGTCTGCAGGAAGTCAGGGGCTTAGCTACACCGTCCGTTTCTACAAGGTTCCAGATGGGTTTGCACTGGCAGCTGTTTTTGGTCAGATAGGACGTGGCTGCATACCCAGAGGAGAGTCATATAGTTGCACACGAAGGGGTGAGTAAAGGGTCAGTAGCCACGGGACCCCCACCCAGGTCCATCCTGCCTCACGGCGGTACATGGTCTAACATGACGCACGATTCACACTAGGAACTAAGTTGCATACCCGGATCTGAGCAAAGGTTGTTGCTAAGACCCCCCCAGGCTGCTTCTCTCAGGTCTCCAAGCTTCACTAGAAATGTATGTTTTCAAACCGTGCCCACCACCAAGGCGCCGCTAATCCCCCGCCACACGCAACAGACCCACGGTCCACGTCATGCTCAGTGGTGAGCACGGAAAGCGCCTCCGAGCTGTGTGCAAGAGCAGCGAGCCCCTCTCCCCTCGGCCACCCTGCGTAGCACTGCGAGTCCCAGCTGGAGCAACCAGGCAAGAGGAAGAAAAGAATCCAAACTGGGAAAGAAGAAACTTCCCTCACTGGCAGATGGCAGGAGCATCTACGTGGAACACCCTGAAAGTTTCACTGAGAAACTAACTGAAATAATAAAGCAATCCAGGAAAGCAGGAGACTGCAAGCTCAATCTGCAAAAATCAGTTGCGTTTCCATATGTAAACAGCAAGTTAGAAGAAAAAGAGACCCAGAAACAGTCCCATTCACAATCAGAAACACAAAGAATTCAATACCGCGGCATCAACGGAACGAAGGCGGCGGAGGGCCTGCCCAGGAGGCCGAAGGCTCTCTGGCCTCTCTGGAAAGCTGTCCTTCGTGTCCTGCCTGGCCTGAGACCCGAGCCTGCCTATCCCAGCCCGCCCGAGCCTACCCGAGTCCTGCTGGAAAGCGGCTGAAGGCCTCGCCTGGGTTCATCCTTGCAAGGAATCTGAATCTTTCCAGGGCAGCCCAGGCCCTCCCGCTCTGAGCTCGTCTTCATCCATTTCCGTTTCTCTCCCCCTTGCCATGCTGGCCACAAAGCTCTGCTTGCAAAGGGGGCGTCCGGCGCAGGTGAAGAGCCGCTGGAAGAGCAGCCCCCAGGCCCCCCTCACAGGCCGGGCACGGCCCGCGGCCGCCGAAAGCGCGGGGAGAAATCCCTTGTTGGCCCACAACGTCCCGGCTTAGAGGCACAGGGCTCGTGTGGGGAGGCGAGGGCGCGGGGGGGGGGGGGGGGGGGGGGGTCGGGCTCCAGCTGAGCCCTGGACTGGCCCCGGGGAACCCTGGGGTGGGGCGGGGGAGCCCCGAGTCCTCCTCGCTTCTGTCTGACCTGGCTCATTGGAGCCGCCTCTTAAACCCTGCCGCTGTCAGTCTGGCAACCAGAAAACCTCCCAGTTAGAACCTTCCCTGCTGCTGCGGAACAGCAGCCGGCTCTACTTCGGCCGAGCTTAATTACCATGCCAGGAGCCGGGTCTCCCCAGGTTGCAAAGTCACGAGTGGAGTCAAGTCAGCGGAGAGAAGCTGTGGGATCTGGGGGAAGGGGCTGGAACCTGGGGGCGCGGGGGTGGCAGGGCCCCAGCTCAGGTCCAGGTGGGCGCGACCTCGCTGCTGTTGGGGAGGAGGGTGCATGGCAGGAAGGGGTGAGCACAGTGCTGGCTGGTTGGGGGAAGAGAGGCACCCCAGAAATGATCCTTCAGCAGAAAAGGGAACAGCGACTCTGTCCACCCTGGACTCCGTCTGACTCACAAACGGGGGCGGCCACGCTGGTTGTCCTCAGAACTTCCCTTGGCCAAACACTTCCAAGATGGCCTAGTGACCCACCGCTCTCCCCCGGAGTGTGGCCAGACCTGGTGACCGCTTCTCAGAAAGGGGCCATCGTGGTGAACAGGAGTCAGGGCAGTGAGCACCAGTCCCTCCCTCTCTGTGGCCAGCGGCTCAGGGAGGCCAGATCCTGTCCTGGGGACACTCAGCCAACCCAAGAAACGCCACTGAGGCTCCTGGCCAGAAGCCACCAGGTGGGCCTGGGTGGAACCTCTGGCCACCGGCCACCGCAGCTGGATGGCAGCCCGGGGCAGACCCCAGCTCCACCCAGACCCCAGCTCCACCCAGACCCCCAGCTCCACCCAGACCCCAGCTCCACCCAGGCGCGCTGCTGTGGTCAGCGCCTGAGAGTAACTTGTTCCCCAGACACAGATACTGACGCGGTGGGCAGCAGCTTGGCCTGGACAGAAGGTAACGTCTTCGCGAGCGCAGATGCTGGGCCAGTGCTAGGTCTCGCCTCCCTCTGACCCACCTGCTTCCCCCCCACACCTGGACTTTACCTGCCTGCCCCCCAACATTCCACAGCCCTCAGGCGCCCTGCAGGCACACGCCTCGGATCAAACTGTCTCAGATGGGGTTGGGGGTCAGGTGGTGTGAAGGCCCCCAGAAGTGATCTGAGGTTGTAACTGTTCGGAACTGAAGATCCTCCCCGATTACCACTGCACCCCAAGATTCTTGCCTCTGGGTTGTCTTTTCTGTAAAATCAGAGGCAATTATCTTCCCCCTGAAGGCAGGAGCTGGACCAAAAGATCCTGTGAGGCATCTCTTGCCCCACCCCAAACCTCATCTGCGGGCCCAGCACCCTGCTCCCCGCTCCATGGGAAAGTGGGACCAAGATTCCTGGGGCCATTGTATATATGGACCACATCTTCTTGATCCAGTCATCTATTTTTGGGCATTTGGGCTGTTTCCAAAGCTTAGCTATTGTAAACAGTGCTGCTATAAACATAGGGGTGCAGGTGCTCTTTGGAATGGATGTTTGTGTGTCCTTTGGGTAAATACCTAGGAATGGAATCGCTGGATCCTATGGAAGCTCCATCTTTAGCAGGTTGAGGCATCTCCACACAGCTCTCCAGAGTGGTTGGGCCAGTGTGCACTCCCCGGGAGGAGGGCCCCGCCATCACTCAGCACCCATTGGCCCCCAAGGGTGCTTGGTCCACACATCCTTCAGAAATAAGTTCCTTTCCTAGGAAATGGGCCATATTTACAGAGAAAACATGCGCCTACAAACCAGCTAGACGAACATACGATCCTAAAACAAAAACAGGTCAAGGACATGAAAAGATTATTCACAAAAGAATACAAAGCAATTGTTAACCAAAAAGAAAAAAAAAATCAACCTTGCATGTAAGAAGAGAAATGCCCACTAAAACGAGATCACTTTTTATATGTCAAGTCGACAAATTGTTTAACAGTCCAACACTGACTGAAGGAAGGCGTGCAGAGAGAGACTGGCCGCTTGGGTATAAACACTATAAGCAGTTTGTAATTTTTAATGCATGTGAAAATCAAAATAAACAAACAAACAAAAACCACTCTTAATCATTGATCCAGAGTCTATCCTGAAAAAATAATCAGAAGTCGGACAAAAATTGATCTGGGAGTTTGACACTGGAGGGGTTTGACGCATAGAAGAAATGGAAAGAATCAGACAGTGAAGTCCCACCTACCCTCACCTGCACGTCTATATCTGTCTCCCTCTCCATCTCCCCTAAGTTAGGTGAAAGCCTAACTACAGCACCCTAACATAGCCTGCGCCCAGCATGCAGCAGGATGTCATCGACGTGGGATAGTCAGGGTGCCACCCTCTCACCTAAGCACATTCACTCTTGCTGCATAGTCCAGGGACTCTCCCTGGTGGCCCCTGTGCCTGACAGCTGGGATTTGTGAACCAAGATCTAATCAAGTTCCAGGCCCTGGGTTGGCAGCTTTGTTCCCTTCAGACTCCTATCCTCTGGAAGAGTCTCCCCACTTTTCCCCCATGACTGGCTTTTTGAAAACCCAGGCTCAGTCTCGGCAGAACGGCCCGGGGTGAATCTGTCGATGCTTCCTCGCGCAGTGCCTGAGCTTGCTCCTTTGCTCCCTGCATTTCCTCCCAACAGGGAGTTGGGTCCGGAGGCGGGATTGGGTTTGGTTACCCACTAGCAAGACGCCTCTGGACGGGGTGCAGTCAGCGCTTCCGGTTCAGAGAACTTAATTTCACTTCTTCCCATTTATTTTCAATTCTAGAGTTTGGTTTTCCCCATATTTTCAGATTTCTTTTACTACTGAAAAACATGGCTTACAAAACAAACCTAGGTAAGGAGGGGCAGAGCGGAGGTCCTGCCCTCTACCCCAACTCTTGAGATGACCGTATTTACAAGTCTCTCTTTTTCCCTCCCTGCATTTCTTTTTGAGGGGGGAGGGCAGCGGGTGTGCCTGTGTAACCTCTATACCCCAGAGGTGGCGCGCTGCTTCTATCTTGCTTCCTTCCTAACCGGGCGATCACCCACACGTGCACAAACGCCTTCCTTGTTCCCGTGGCTTCCTTGTTCCCATTTCCACAGCTGCGTCGTGCTCCATTGCTGACGGTGCCTGTGACCATCTTGGGAACGTGTCTTTAGGCAATCTTGTTTTTGTGCCAACTTCACTCACACAGACCTACTCGGTGTGGCCCGCCGCGCACCTGGGCAGCACGTGCTGTACACGTCCTGTCGTCAACTGAGCACCGTCGCAGGGCCCAGGATGATATGTAGAGTGTATTCAACCTGTCCCCTTTGAACGGGCACCTAGGTTGTTTCCAATATCCTGCTATCAAAAATTATGCCACAGTGAATGGCCCCATGTGTGTCTATCTCAAGGGTAAATGCTTAGAAATGCAATTGCTGGGTCAAAGCGTAAACGCCTGTTATCTTGATCCCTTTGGGCTGCAGGATACCATAGACATGGTTAGAAACAACAAATACGTATTTCTCATGCTTTCGGAGGCGGGGCATTATGTCTGGTCAGCACCTGCCTCTTGGTCCATAGGCCAGAGGTCTTTGGGGTGTCTTTCATAAAGGTGCCAATCCCATTCAGAGGGGTCCCACTCGCAGTCCCAAAGGCCCCCCTCCTAATAACATGGTCTAGGGGGTCAGGATGTCAACATACAAATGGGGAAGGGAGAACGTGAGCCTTCAGTCCAGCACACAGGGGAGGTTTTGTTAGTTGTGCCCAAATTCCCTTCCATCTGGAGGTGGAGAATTTTATTCTTCCATCAGCAAAGTATATGAGTGCCTGTTGCCCCTGAAGATTTTCAGCTCAACCACGAATATTTAGATCCATCTTCTGAGGCCCAGTGGCTGGAGATGCACAGCCTGGAGCTGCCGAAGCCGAGGGTCTCGGGTAGGAAGGCTCAGCACGTGCTCCGAGGTGTTTGCAAGGGAAGGAATTTTTCCACTCTGTTCTGCCATTTCTCTGACTCACTGTGTGAGAAGCTTTTCTCCTCTCCTGGTAAGAATCTGTCACTTCTTGGAGAAAACACTCAACTGATGACAGGTTAGAGTCGCTTTCCTTTTTAAGAACAAGTGCTAATTTCAAATGGAAGGACCTATTTCTGGAGAGCTTAAGACCCTCCTCTGAGACCCCTACAGAAGCTGCTTGTGGTTAGGAAGAAAAGAGAGACTGATTAAGGGCCATCTCTTTACCCCGGAGCCTGACAGCGATCCCGCTGACTCCATGACAAATAAAAGCTACCCCCAGGGCTGAGCAACGTTTTAGAAAGAGCAATGATTTAGCATGCAATTTTCACTGCGTGGAAAAAATGAGACTTGGGTTTTAAATTAGGAAAAGAAATCTCAGTTGGTCAGCTTGGGGGGAGGGTGAATAGCACAGAGGTAAAGAAACAAAAGTGAAATTTTACTTCTTTGTGGGTAAGCTGATTCCCCCCAGGAAGAATGGTGCCTCAGTTAAGGAAGCACTCGGATTTAAGGGGGCAGCAAGAGGAGAGAGGAGGTTTGTATTCAGAAGGTGCAAGGAAAAGGGTTGTAAGAAGTTTCTATGGCTGTCATTTACAGACAGAGCTGTAATTACAGCTTCTGAACCTTCAAATCTATAGCGCCACTGCCACAGGTCTTGAGTCTCTGGATGGATGTACAATGTCTTTGCCAGCACAGGAGGGTGGGGCCGGGGGAGTGACATCGATCCAGCTGAGTCCCATCTCCATGCATAGCCCATGAGGACAGAGAATTGATACTCCAAAAAAAAGATCAAGCCTCCAGAGAAATCCCAGAGAAGGGCTCCAGGAGGTCCTAAGAGTTGAGACCCAGCCAGCTCTAAGATGGGATGTCAGATGGTCTTCCTGGAGGAGGTTGCATTGGAGTCACTCAAGAGGGCAAGGAAGGGCTTGTGGTTTTAAGACGCCAAGCTTTGATGGGAGGGAGTGGTTTCTGTACTGGTTCCTTTGGTGGGACCAAGCATTCCACCGAAAGGGAAGAAGCACTCTGGTTAGAAGTTATACTTGTGGATTTATAGATGGAAAATTATAGATGGGAATTGTTGGAAAAGGGACTATTTTTATATCCAGGCAGATGAAAATATCAGGTAAGTGCTTTAATTTTAGAGATGCCAGGAATTAATCTGCAAAATTTGAATTCGTGATTCTTTGGAAACTGAAAAGCTTTTTAAAAGACAGTTTTATGTAATGACTAGAAGTGTTTTTCCCCAGGTAAATCTAGAGAATAGAAAACAGCTCAGCCCCCTTTTGTCAAACTCATCAAGATCCCCTAGGGTTATGTGAAGACTTTCAACTCATGCTGTAAATTGATGCACTTTAAACGGGTGATGTTTTTTACAGTAACTTTTTCCCCTTATTACATAAGTGACACATTTATTGTAGAAAAAAATTAAACACATATGTGTAAAGAGAGGAAAATTCCCTCACAATCTGACTGATCAACTACAAGCGGTGTGGAATGTTCTTGGCGATTGCTTTCTGTCCTTTTCCAAATATACACGCGTGCTTAAAATCCCATGCAGAGCGGTTTCTTTGTAAGCAAAATAAGACCATCCTACCTCCCAGCCTGGGAATCTGCTCTTCTATTTCATATACTATGGACACATACAGATGAGTAAATATTTCCTAAATTACTTTTAATGATACTCCCTTTTAGAGACACAGCCTAATTTGAGTAATCAGTCTCCTGTTATTGGACGTTGAGGTGGTTCCAAAACTTTCACTATTATAAGTAACACTATAATAAACATCCTTGCAGCTAATTTTTTCACATGGATTCTCAACAGTTCCTTCAGGATGTGTTCTTAGAAGACTGACTCTAGGAACATTTGCAGATTGGTGACAAGGGTGTTGATTCCCTCCAGAAAGGTCTTATCGATTCACACTCCCACCCCCAGAGGCAAGTGACAGTCTCCACACCTCGGCTGTGCATTTAGGAAACTCCTCGACTGCTATGTTTCTGGTGTGTTCTGAAAGGCTGTGCTTTCTCTTCCTGGTCACCTCCTCTTGTTCTTGCTAATTTGTGTGCCATGGTTGCCATCCCCCAAGCAGAGTCTTCAAAATGGAAATATCCATAATAGTCAAAAGCTTTGAATTCCTGGCAAGAGCAGCATTTGTATCAAAATGATGGCGGGCAGGCAGCGGCACGTCGCTCTGGTCCCAGCCGCTCACGGAAAATGACCCCTCGCTACCAAATGCACGTTGGTGCTCTAATAAGACTCTTCTATCCTTGAACACGTAATGCTGTGACTCACTTGAGAACGTTCTTTCTGCCAGACCTGGAGGGTGAGGTGGTTTGTTTAGACAGGAAATGAAAATGCGTCGTAGCACCTTCTTGCGATGGAGAATAATGCTTGAAAAATCCAGGGATTTACCATTTTCAAAGGACAATGTATACCCAGTTTCAAGGGATTAATTTGTTAACCGCATGCTCCCCTTCAATTCTGTTCTGTTTATAAATGGATGTCATCTTTTTCTTTCCCATCTCATACCATTTATAGTCTTGCTGTATCTGTCTAGTGGTTAAAACAAGGCATTCTCCATGTCAGTGGTGAGTGTATTTTAGAGCTATCTGTCGGCTTCCTTCATAACAGTAAAAGCAGAAGTAGTAGCAGCAGTGATAGTAATAATATTTTCTATTTGTTTAATACACCATAGTTTACACAATGCTCTCAATAAGATAGGACTAAATTAGATCTAACTATATATAGTTTATAAGGTGATTTCAAATGAATAAATATTAGTGTAAGCAAGCGGGTTATTCATTCCTTTGGAGTCTGAGTTCTCACCAGGAGTGTATAAGCCGTGGTGGCCAAAACAGAGAATGTTAAGTATGTGTACCTAGACAACTCCCATTTTATTTACTCCAAATTTCATCTTCAATATATCTTAGAAATAACATGCTTTTCCTGATCCCCTGGTTTCAGGACCATCCACGAGTCAAAAGCCCACATTGCCCAGAGCGCAGATCCTCAGACCCGGTGCATCAGGGCACCTCCACTAGGAAGATTCCAGGGAAACCCACACTCCAAGCCCTCTCTCACTTCCCACAGTTTCAGAGCACCCAAGCATTGCAGACTCGTACCCATGACTTCTCTTGGGGGGCCTGCTTGGAGAGCTCCATCTCTATCAGGCTCACACAACTCTCTGCTGCTCAGAGCTGGAGACATGGGCGCCATTTGTCCCAGGGTCTGAAGGACACACGAAGAGCCCGGGGACTGACAGATGCTTTGGGAATTCCAGCATCTTCTGAGCCAGGCAACATCATCAGGGCTGCCTCTTGGGTCTGGAAGTGGGGCAAAGCTGGGACACATGTTTTTAATCTGAAAATGTTTGTATTCAGCTTAGGGTTATCAAATCTTCAGCAGTTAAGCCCAAAGACCTCACTGTCTGCTTCCCAGTCACTGACAGCCATTCAAGGCTAGCACAGCTCTTTAAGCCAGACAAAGGTTTGTAAGCAGCTCTTCATCCCTCTGGACTTTTCCCTGTTTAACCAAAGCTATAACTGTCCACCATAGCAACCACATGAAAAAATAACAAAAACAACACACTCCTCACTTCACCAAAGCAATGAATCCAATTTTAATGATGCTCTGACTCACCATCCTGGGTCAGGACTACCTTCTCCAAGTTTGGGACACTAACCTCAGAGGCCAGCGAGTTGTCAAAGAGGCCATTTAAAGAAAACTTATCCAGAGAAGGGCAAGCTTAACACCAAGGCAATGTTTCTGTTCCCCTCAAAAACTAAAAGGGAGACAGAAACCAGGGATATAGCAACATGATGCCTACCAGCCCCCCATATTTATTTATTCACCATCTATTTCTGGATGCATCCTGGGTGTGCTAGATGCTGGGGGTGTGGAGATACATCAGCCCCCCCACCCCCAAAGTGCAGGTCCGCTGAGGAGAGAAACCACACATGCCATGCTAACAGGACAGGGCTCACAGCAAAGAGCAGGGCCAGGAGAACACTCAGGTCACCCCACTTCCACCTGGGCATCAACTCCATTAGCAGCCAGTGACCAGCAAGGTACTGAAGAGTCACTGAAGATAACAGATGGTAGGGTTAGGTATGGTTGAGGAAAATGAACCAGGCAGCTATGATCAGGGAAGACGGCGGGAGAGAAAAGATCACGGAGAGGAAGCCTGCTCGTGCAACGAGGCTACTGTACTCTAAATCACGTCGGAGGCTTTGAAGTCAGGAGACCGTCCTGAGACCATCTTCAGCTCTGAGTTTGGGGCGAGTCTCCAAGATGACGCTCCAGTTTGCAAATTCATTGGAAGGACTCGGCCTGCACTGAAAGCTGTTATGCTCCCCGTTACAGTTTAGTCCAGTGAAAGCTACAGATTCAAGTCAGATTTAAGCTACAGATGTAGTCGCCTTGTTTAATGTGACCCCAAGTCACGGCCAAGCCACCCCCACCAGATTTAACATTCCAGTGGCTTTTGATCACCCCTAGGAAACCAGCCTCTCAGGTAACACAGGGCTACACTGTGTTTTTAGTGCATTTCCATAATGTATTAGATTCACACATTTATAACTTATTTTCACAATAAAAAGAAAGTAGAGAGTTTCACCTCCACCTCACCGGTAGCGTACGTTCCACACCCACAGAGCATTCTACTTCTGGAAGTCTCCGTATGGAGAAAGCTTTCCATCTATTGAGTATAGGTTTGGGGGTTTCTTGGTGTGGTAGAGAGGGCTCCATCTTGTCCTTCCCCGAACTCACTCAGTTTGGGGGGGTCCATTTATCCCTTGAGGCACTGCTGGTGCCACCAAAGTGGCTTAAATTTGTTGATTTTCAAAGCAACCCAAAAAATCTTTTGGGGGGTGACAAAATAAACTACTATTTATTTAATTTAAAAGCTACAGTTTTTAAAAGTGACCAAGAACCTGTCTCTAGAAGTTTTCAACCTATATTTGTGGGATATCTTCTCACTACAAAAAAACAAAAACAAAAATTCAAGTCATTTTCCTATTATATTTAATACAAATGTTTTCACATTTGATAGTCTGGTGCCAGATCTTATGATCTTAAAAATACTTAGAATAAGTGAGTATAAATGTGCAGTTCCCTACCCCACACAACATGGTCTTGACTTTGCCAGCAGACACTTCCAAGGTCTGTCATGAGCCAGCAATGTGAGCTTGGGCTTGTCATTTTTACCCTCGGACCCTGCTTCTTTTCCTATAAAAGTGTTGCACTCGATTATTGCTAAGCTTTCTTCTGCTTCTAGCAGGACAAAGTAACATTCTTTAAACATAAAAAAAGATTTCTGAAGCCTGAGGTTACTACATAAAGAATTCACTTTGTTTCTAGTGTTTACCATTTATAACCTAAAAAAAAAGAAAGCAACCATCTTTAGATAAGATATGTAAAATAACTATTTCTTAAAACACACCATCCATTCCTTAACACACACATGCAGAGTACCTACTGTGTGCTAGCTAGGTGCAAATATTTGAAATATTTATTAATAGTTTATTTTGTGAATGATTCTGAGCAAAATGTTGGCTAAATGGAGATTTTAGCAAATGCCTGCCTAATAAGCACCAAATATGATAAAAAATAGAACATGGGGGTTTAGTTTAAGGTTATATGTCTTCAGAACTCAGTGAATCTCTAAACTGATTTTATAATTAGGTGGATATTTTTGGCTTATTTTTCAATTGGAAGGTTGTATTATCCTCATCTCAATATGTGTAATTTCACCTGACTATTTTCTGATTAGAAAAAAGACTCTTTCCCCTCCGGGCAGCAACATGTGAAAGTAACAGCCTCCATGAAGAGTCCATCCCACTGGGGGGCTGATGGCACCCCACAGTGCTCTTCCCGGGCCAGCAGGATGGAGTAAGATGCAGGAGGAACCCCAGGCTCAGCAGAAGGGGGGGCCCCACTCCCAGGGGCTTCTAGGGTCAAGCCATGCTGTTGCTTACACTGGGGCAAGGTCTGGGTTCAGTTCCCCCCCACCCCCCACACACACCCCCACACCCCCCAGCTGGAGGAAGAGGCCCTCACTAGGGGAATCCAGCCTAGAGGCTGGGAAAATATGTGCTGAAACCAAAGCCTGAAAAGAACCAGGAAGGGCAGCGGCCCTGAGGCTGCTAGCAAGGGCTGAGCCCGGGGAAAGAGCCCCTTGCGGTGCCAGGAGAGGACAGAATTCCGGCCAGGGAGTGTCAAGCCGGGGAGGGACGAAGCAGATCCACAGCTCAGAGAGGGCCGGAGGGAAGGATGGACTGGGGAGGGGTCCAGATAAGGAGGGAAGAGGGTCTGCTTTGAAGGACTCTGGTGATGCAGGGGGCCCAGCCAGGCATCGCTGAGTGGGTGAGGACGGCCCTGCTCTCCCTGCTTCCTGGTGTCTGCTGGGTGGTGGGAGATGGAGTGTGTGCCAGAGCTGCCCCCGGTGAGCCCGCCAGGTGCAAAGGAACGCGGAAGGCAGAGAGGGCCCGTGTGAAGATGCTGTGGACGGCAGCAAGGAGGGGGGACTGGCTGAAAGACAAGACTGGGTGGGTCACACAGACCTTCTGAAGCCTGCAGGGCACCGTCTGGTCTGCCTCCTCGGGGGACCTGGAGCTCAGTGGGACTGGCTGGTCGAGCTCCACCAGGGAGTGTCAGGCCCGAGAACCAAAGCAGACCCTGGTGACCACTGCGTGGGCATGACCGGGCGGTTGTTCTGCAGCAGAGAATCCCTCCAGATTCCCTGGGCAGCCCTTCCTGGAGTCAGAGCTGGGGGAACAGGCAGGTAGCATGGGGGTCTCCCTATGGTGTCTGCGAAGGGGTTCCCCCTTCCAGGCAAAGAGCCCCACCTCCTGAGCTGCGTTCTTTCCCTTCCCGTCTAACTTACTCCCTCTGCCCCGGTGCCCTGCTGGGGCTGGCCTGGCCGTGCAGGCCGCTCTTTTCCAAGAGCGTCTCCGGCGCCTCCCCCCAGGAGTATTGCGTCCCCAAAACCCGAAGACTTTGTTCATTTAAACAAATGCCGGGGGTGGAATATGCAGGAATTGTGCAGAATTTTCCATTTTCTCTGCACGCCACTCCCCACCGTGAGTGTCCCGGGGACCAGAGCCACAGGGGCTGGCCCGGCGCACAACAGGCCACGGGCGCCGCGCGGTGCCCCCTGCAGGGCGCGGCGCGGGCACGGGCGGCCTGGGAATCCCTCCAGGCGTCCACACCCGCGGGGCCCTTCGCCCTCCAGGCTCCAGCGCGGTCTCTGCGCCGTCCGCGTCCCCGGGGCAGACTCCGAGGGGCCCAGAGGGAGGAGGGGCAGCGGCTGGAGGTTCGGGGACACCGTGTTTCTCTCGCGCCCCCGCACCCAGCCGGGGGTCCTGACGGCGGCCAGACCCCCGAGCCGGCCCCTGCCACGGCCGGAGCTGGGAGCCGGCGGGCGGCGGGTCCCCGCCTCGCACACGCGCGGACGGGGGCGCCCCTGGAGGACGCCGTCCCGGGGCGCGGCCGAGGCGGGTCCCGCGCCGCGGGGGGCGAGGGGGCGCCCGAGGCTGCGCGGGGCCGACGGGGCCCCGGAGACCCGGCTCGAGGGCGCGCGCGGGGGGTCACGTCGCGGGGCCCCCCGAGTTCTCCCGCGGAGCAGGGGGTCTCGGCCGGCGCCGAGGGGCGGGAAGCGCGCGCGCAGCCCCCGCGCCCCCGCCCGCCGCCCCTCCCCGGGGACCCCGCCGCGCGCGGGAGGGCGCGGGCCCCGCGGGAGGTCCCGGGTCGCGCCCCGCCCGCTCCCCGCCCGCGGCCGCCGGCCTCGCCCCCGCCGCGCGCCTCCCGCCTCCCGTTGCCGTGGCAACCGGCGCCTCCGGGCGCGCGCCCGCCCGCCGCTCGCCGAGCTCTGGGCAGCGGCCGCGGCAGCTCCGGCTCCAGCGGCGCCCGCGCCCGGCCCGGCCCGCCCGCCCGCCCGCCCGCCCGCCGGCCCCATGGAGCTGCTGGCCGCCGCCTTCAGCGCCGCCTGCGCGGTGGACCACGACAGCTCCGCCTCGGAGAGCGACGCGCGGGAGTCGGCGGCGGGACACCTGCCCGGCAGGTGAGCAGCGGGGCCGCCCGCGCCCCCCGCGCTCGCGCCCCGCGCCCCGGCCCCGGCCCCCCGCCCCGGCCGCGCCCCCGGCCCGCGAGGCCCCGCGACCCGGGGGTGGCGGCGGCGAGGTGCGTCCCCGCCGGGTGCCCCCGCCCGGACCCCCGCGCCGGGCCGCCCCCCCCCGCGCCCTCTCCGGCGCCCGCGCGTGCCGACCCCTCTCCGGCCCGCAGGGGCGCGGGGGCCCGCAGGGGCGCGGGGGGCCCCACGGAGGCGGCGGGGGCGCGGGGGGTCCCGCTGGGGCAGCGGGGTGCCCCACGGGGGCGGCGGGGGCGCGGGGGGCCCCGCGGGGGCAGCAGGGGCGCAGGAGTGCCCCACGGGGGCGGCGGGGGCGCGGGGGGCCCCGCGGGGGCAGCAGGGGCGCGGGGGGCCCCACGGCGCGGCGGGGACGCGGGGACGCGGGGGCCCGCGGGGGCGGCGCGGCTGGCGGGGACCGTCGGGGCGGCCCCGGGCGCGGGCGCCAAGTTTCCGACGCCGGCCGCGGGCTCCGCAGACGCGCGGGCCGGGCGGGCGGCGGCGCGTGAATCACGGGGCGCGCCCTGGCGGACACCCCCCCGCGGGGCGCCGGGTCGGGCCGGCGGGCGCGGGCCGGGTGTGTCGTCGCGTAAAAATAACCCCCGCGCGCCCCTCTCCCGGCAGCGAGTCGCCCTCCACGCCGGGGAGCGGGGCCACGCCCGAGGACTGCCCGGCGCTGGCCGACAGCCCCGCCACGCTCACCGAGGCCCTGCAGAGGATCCACCCCATCCCCGCCGACTCCTGGAGAAACCTCATCGAGCAAATAGGTGGGTGTCCGGGCCGCGGGGCTCGCCTGGGAACGGGGTTCTCGCTGGGGCGCCCCGGCGTTTGTGGGAGCCGATGTGCCCGACGGGCCGAGGAACCTCTGGACGTCGCGGCTCCCTACCAGGCCGCGGTTTGCCCCGGGCCGGGTCGGGCGGGGCTGCGCGCGAGCCTCTGCGTTTGCGACCTGCTGGCTCCGCAGGGGGTGCGCCCCCGCCCCTCCCCGGACGTGCTGTGGCTCCCCGGTCGCCCCTGCCAGGAGGGTGGGTGAGGTGCTTGCAGGAGGAGACGCCCCGGCGGGGAGGGACCCGGGCGAGACCTGGAAGCTGACCCGCGGCGGGAGCGCGGCCCTGCAGCGAGAGAGGAGGCGCCTGGACTGGGGGAGCCTCTGAGAGAACCAGGCTGCGGGCGGGACTCCCAAGCGGGCGGCTGTGCCCACTTGGCACAGGGAAGGGCGGGCCAAGCGGAGGCAGGACGGGACCCCCGGGTCAGGAAGGAGGCCGGCCCCGCCCTCCCTGGGCGGCTGTGGACGCTGAGCGCAGCGCGGGTGGAGAAGGGTCCCGGGACCTCGGTCTTGCCTTTCAAAGTCCAGAGCTGCTAGTGACGTCAGCTTCCTTGCGCCCCGCCGGCGGGTGAGGTGGGGGCCGGGCGGGCAGGCTGGTGTCAGGGCGACGGTCAGTCCACCGGCTCGGCCAGCAGCGCGCCTGGGGATTCCCTTACCTGAGTAAATGCCCCATGAAGCGCTCTGTCCCCAGCACACAGGCAGACCTGGGGTGTCTTGAGCAAACCTGGGGTGTCTCCAGCCGAAGCAACACCTCCATCCCCCGGAGCCCTGCATTTGGACACCCTGGACCGGCTCTTCCCTGGCGGGGGTTTTCCAGGCTGAGCCTGAGAGGAGCTGGGCCCTGGGGGCTGAGGGGGCTGAGCGCTGCAGGCTCTGGATTTTGTTCCGGGCTGGGTCCCAGCATGTCAGCCCCAGGGTGGCGGCGCCTGTCCCTTTGATTCCTGGGGACGTGGGAGAGGGGCTCGTGTGAGAACTAAGGCACCAGGAAACCCTTTCTCCCAGCTCTGTGCCATCTCGGCCGAGCCGGACAACTTGACGGTCACCTTCCTGAAACGGACGCTCTCGGCTAAGATCAGTGCCTTGGTCAGGAAGGAAATGCCGGGTGAGGGGTCTCCTCTCTCAGGGAGAGGCGCCATTGGTGGGTTTGCTAGCATGACGTTTTCCTTAGGGCCAGGTTTGCCATAGGGGCGTGTGGGGAGACCCCGTCCAGGAGGCAGCTGGACCTGTTGGGTCAGCCGCAGCTGCTCCAAACTGGGAGCATGACCCGGGCAAGCGTGGATGCCTGCTCCTCTCCGCCCGCGGCCTGCTCGTTTGGCAAACAGTGGGCTGAGGCTGAGTCCTTCCTCCCACCGCCTGCAGCCAGCATCTGCTGGTCCGGTGGGGGAAGGTCACAGAGGTGTCCAGTGACAGCACAGAGTTGTCGCTGAGTCTTTGCGCTTCCTCATCACCGGGCCTGTGTGAAGCAGATTCCTACAACTGCCTGGCTGCGTTCTGCTCTGTGAATTCCTGCCAGACGTAGGAAAGGACGCAGGCTCGGAAGGACACCATGGAATCAAGAGGGGAGGAAGGCGCAGTGAGCTCTGTAGACCACTCTTGGAGGTCACAGCACTCCCCACCAGGCCAGGCCAGGCCCTGAGACCCTGTGACTGGGACGGGGGACGTTTGTGTATGTGTGGGCTGTTGTCTCTGGATCTCACAAATGCTTGACACATAGAAGGTGCTCACTGATAATTAAGGGAATTCCCTGATCTTTCAGAAGTTTCTGTTTGGAGCATTTAAAAAAAAAGACTCTTTGGAACTCAATAACTGCAGGGGCTTTGGCAAGAGGGGCTGAGAGCTTCACCTCCTGCTTCAGAGCAGTACAACCAGGCTGGTGTAGATGGTTTTGATTAAGAGAGAGAGGAACGGAGCCTTCTAAGTCTGCATGGGTATAATCCAGGTGCAAGATTTTACAGGTAAAATTAACTTCCGTGTAAAATTGTGCTTACTAGGGTACAAAATAAAAAATAGGAAAACATGATAGATTGGCAATCAGTCAAGTACAGAAATTTAATCTGATACTATATAGCTCTTCAGGCAAAGTTACTCTATTTTTATTATATGGAATCTGAATTTTAAGAGTAATGAAAATGAACAGTGTGAAAAATGGTTCCATGGTGTGTCAGATAACTCTTGGTAATCACAATAACTCCAGGAAAACTGGTGTTTGACTTCATATTCTAAACATTTCAAAAAGGAGGATGTTTTAAGAAAATTCTAAAATTACTTGTATTGGGCATCTTTGGCTGCAAGTCACAAATATAGAGGGGGAAAAAAAGTGACCTGATTCCACAGCTAAGAAATTCTGGAGTTGGTTCATTCAACCAAAAATGACCCAGCTCCTTTCCCTCCAGCATTCTCAGCGTTTGGGCTTCATGTCACAGAATGGCTGCCACAGCTCCAGGCATCACCTCCTCAAGCAGCCGTGTGTAAAAACAGAAAGGGCTATTTGTCTTCAAGAGTCTGTTGGGGAGGGGCACCTTTTTGAAGACCTTAGACGATATCCCCTTACCCTTCTTACCCAGTTTGTATCATCTGCCCAAGTCTAGAGTCAACACTGGCATAGGGAACTGTCACGGAAGGTTTTATCAGTCAACATTCACCCACTTTCTAGAACAGGATGGGTCAGCACCCAAATCAAACCCTTCCCCTGTCGTCTGGGAAGAAAAAGTATAGGGAGATAGAGGAAGGAAAGCCGATGGTGTCCCAGAAATAATTGCTTCTAACCCAACTACCCACAATGCTGATATTTTTGTCTTTTTTCAGCATATGTGAGATCACATAGTGCAGTGAGATGTTGGCAATAGTATGTACCTAGGGTTTGCCAACTGCAGCATACATAAGACATATTTTTGAACCTTCAAAATATATCAAATTAAACCCTTTTGTGAAGCTTGGAAATTACATTGGGTCAATTCCATAAATATATACAGACCTACCGTGTGGGACCACCACACTAAGCAATGAAAAGTGAATCCAAACTGGCTTCTTTCTGTCTCTTAAACAGATGATTGGTTTGGTGTCGGCGATCGTGTTTTATCTCCTGCCCGCAGCTGAATCTGGGATGTGTTCCGCGTAGCCCTCAGTTCCCCTCTTCATTCCTTCGTCTGATTAACTCCGTGTAATCGTCTGCTGGATTGTAATATTGGAAAAATGCAGGCTCTTAATTGTTTTAAGTAAACATTACACTTACCCTAAAGCCTTTATAATTTAGCTTTATGGAGCATGGGAAGACAACTAATTTAATCCACAGGGCTGACGTATCGGGCTCCTGTTTATGAATTTATCCAGTCGCATTTAGGATTTCAAAGCAACTCACTTTCCTTTTTTACTGTTTAGTTGTGTTTAACAGATGAAAAGGAATAATGGCCGACATCTGTACTGCACTGTCAGAGAAAGGACTTTCAAGGGGCAGTTCCTCCATATTAGGACTTTCTGAGGCAAAACATCTTTGTTTTCTAAATATCAAGGGGCCCTGAACCATCTCCAGACCAGTGTATCCAGCTGCCGCTGGCCTCTCCAGGCGCCCCCCGGTGTACCTGGGTCTCCACCGTCCCACCCCTTAGTTGGCACCTCCTCCCGTGTCCCTGGTCTCCTTGAGTTGGGGCCACCAGGTCACCTTATGACCCGGCACCCGGCGCCTACCAGGTCTGCCTTGTACCTTATCACTGTCCCTGACTCGGACTCATGACTCCACCCCTCACTTCCACTCCGGTGCAGGCCTCCGGCTAGAGAATTAGCACCATTCCAGCTCCTCACACCGTCCTCCTAAACGGAGACCAGGGCTGCTTGTCTGAGGACTCTCGGGACCAACCCTTGCCCGTGGGACAGCCCGCCTCCTCCATGGTGCGGCAGCGGACAAGGCCCTGCAGTCCAGCCCCCTCCCTACCCAGCCCAGCTGGGAACCCCCGGCCACTGAAGCTTCCTGCACCTCCTACGTGAAGAGACCAGCCCCCGCCTGAGGCCAGGACATCAGGAATGACGTTTTCCTGGTGGAGGTGCCACCTGTGCGCTGAGTCCTCTGATCCCCCAGATCCCCTTAGAGACTTAGAATGCGTTCATTCCAAGCACAGTCAGTCAGGAAAGGAAGCTGAAACTGTGAGAGCAACAAAGGAATGTTTCCCTTTGGAATCATCAGGCTGGTGAGTAGTAGATTTGACTGCAAAGGGCAAATTTACAACTACTCTCATGTCACAGTCCGCATGTGTGAGTTTTAATATGGATGCATTTAACGCTCCGGAGGGCATCCTGATGAGCTCCTGGAACGCAGGTGGGACGTTTCCAGCAACCTCATGCACGTTGGTTATTAACACGCCAAGAGCTAGGTTCCTGCTGTTTGCCAGGTCTGCCAGCATAGCTGGTGTGGTTGGACTTTGAGTCCATGCTGTACTTGCAAAAACTCCTATCGTGCAGGTCTCGCTCGGGAAGTGAAGTCGCGCTGACACACACCTCAGCTGCCGTGCTCGGCCGAGCACTCGCCTCCACAAGGGCACAAAGCCTTGACTAGCGATCCGGAAGGATCTTTGCCTGAAATTTTTTCTTTTCTTCATCGCCACTCTGTCTGCTTCCAGGGCTCCTGTATCAGGAATACCGAGATAAATCGACACTCCAGGAAATCGAAACCAGGAGGAAGCAAGATGCAGAAATACAAGCTAATGCTGACAGGTCCCCAGGCAGCGTGGAGACTCCGGAGGAGGAGGACGAAGAGGAGGAAGAGGAGGAGGAGCTGCCCAGCCCACCCGTGAGGAAGGCTCTGCCCCAGATCTGCCTGCTCAGTAACCCCCACTCCAGGTTTAACCTCTGGCAGGATCTCCCAGAGATTCGGAGCAGCGGGGTGCTGGACATCCTCCAGCCGGAGGAGGTCAAGCTGCAGGAGGTAAGCTGCAGGGTGGGGGCGTCCCGTGCAACAGCCGGTGCTAGGCTTTTCAGAGGAGGCGCAGGCCCCCCCCAGAAGAATTACTGGCAGGGCTTATCCACTCAGATCATGCAGGAAAATTCACAGGCAGCAAAAATATGCCAAGGTACCTTGCAGGAGAGCGCCGACCCGTCTATTGTGTGTTCCCAGCGTGCTGTCTCTTTGGAGAGTAAGATTGTGGCTTCATAACCTTTGGGGTGACTGTCGGGGACCCGTGGCAGGCGTGGATGCAGTGCCCTAGGGGATGCTGAACTCGAGGTTGGGCAGCGGCTCGTCATCTGTGCTTGTCACTCACGATCTTGCGCACAGCTCTGTGCTAGAGTGCCTTGACCTGGGTGAACGGGGGGCTCTAAAAGAACACCCTCAGACACCCACCTTCCCTAAAACAGTGCAGAAGTCTGGGGTTTGTGCCACGCACCCCCCGGCTCCTCCCCCCTCCCCCCAGCCTCATCGGCAGCCAACTTTGCCCGTCAGTTGGGCTGAGAAGATCGTTGAGCCACCCAAGGGTTCGTCGCTGGCAGAGAGCGGAGCCAATGAAAAGTGAGCAGTGACGGAATGAGTAGCGCAGGAATCCAAGTTGAGCAGAGTGGACATAGAGGGGAGATCTGGGGTGACGAGAGAAGAACGTGGCCAGCAGTCAGGAGAGGACGTGGTTGGGAGGAGTGATCCAGAGGAGGGCGTGTGTCCCCCGAGATCGGGGCTACTGGCCTGTGCTGTGCGGTTCTGGTCACTGTGCTTGCAGGCTCCCCCTGCCCACACCGCGCCCACCTGCTGGCCTTGTCCCCGCCCCAGAGCTCTGCCCTCCTGCACCGCCTCCCTCCTGTGCTGCCTGCACAGACACAGTTAATGACCCAGTCGGGCTTAGCCCCGGCCGGTCTCCTCAGAGAAGCTGTGGGACTCCCACACCTCTGGGGAGGGCTCCAGAGACATGGCTTTGGAAGAGCCACCTGGGGCGCACCTGCGCTGCCCCACGGGATCCGGAGGAATTGGTTTGGCCTTGGACGCCCTGGGGGCTGGCCAGCCGCCCTTTGTACACGACTCCTGCGAGTGCTCTATGAAATCACAGCACACACAGCTCTTTACCATCCCGATGCGGCTGCTCCGGGCTCCCCTCTAAAGTACTGCGAGGAGAGCTGAAGAAGCCACCCTTCCCACAGGAAACGGAGGTGGGTGGTCTAGGGGGCGCGGGCAGTCCATGGAAGCAGGCGGAGCTTGCCTGAGAAAACCTTGCCAGGCTTTGCCCACAAAAGCAACTGTGTAGAAGGTGCCAGAAGTCATGGAGATACCCCCCTGGGTCAGCCCTCCTCCCTCCCATGAGCCCCAGGCAGAGGCCATGGACTGGCCACCACCCCCAGCTCCCACTGCATGGAAACGGAGCGCTCCCCTTAGCTCTGCGCGGGCCTCTTCCTAGTGCGCCCGCGGGCTTCGCTCAGTACCCAGAACCAGGCCCGTTTCTGGGGGAATTTTTTTTTTCACTTAAATAATTAAAAACTAGAGGTTTAAAATACCATTTGGAAAGCGTCTCCATAAACTCCAGTAGAACTTAAACCGCGGCCTAAACTTACCACGGGAACCCAGCTAAAAGCAGAGAAGGCAGGCAGGGCCTCGCGATAAAAGGAAAGCAAAGTTGTAAAAAAGCGCCCGAAACAAGCAGCACGAAACAAGATGTCCGAGCCAGCAGCACACATTCCACTTGTAACAAATGTAAGGAGCTTCAACTCTACCAAGGAAAGACAGAAATTCTCCAGTTGATGAGAAAACGAAACACGTGGTCAAGCGGCAAAATTCAGGGCAAGAAAGAGGACCAAGGGAGCAGAGAGCCGTTGTGTGTTGCTCGAGGAATCGCTTTATTTGTGAAATGTTTTAAGTTCCCGTAAGCAGCACGTCAGCGCGTGGCTATTCCTTTTCAAGAAGCAGACGGAGCCCTTGTCCCGCCTGTTCTGGCGCGGGGGTCTCCAGCCTCGCTTCCTCCCCCTCCCGCTCAGGGGGCATCACGCACCGGCTCACTGCAGGGTTTTGACACTTGGCAAGATTCTTCTGGGCAAAATCCTTAAAGATTTTCATGTTTCATGAAACAGCAATTTGCTTTGCTTTTTATTGACTTGACGTTTCGAGACTCTTCAGGGCTCTCAGCTTTGCGGTCATGGAAACAGCAATTTGCACTGAAACTCAGTTTTATCACGAAAGGGCATAATTGCGCAGAGGCCCAGAATAAGCTCACAGATAGTGTGGGGGGCTCAGAGGCGGGGAGAGGAGTGTGAGGGGGCCACTGCCCTGGGGCTGGGCGATCCACACATGGCTTTGCAGGGACGCCCTCTGGCTAGGCCTCATGCCGGTGGGTTAGGAGAGCGTCTGTGGGCCCCGGCCTGTGCACGTGTGAGCCTGTCGCTGTGGGAGAGACAGGTGCTTGGGGGAGAGAGATGCTTGGGAAAGAGAGATGCCTGGAAGAGACAGATGTTGTGCGAAAGACAGATGCTGCCGCAGAGACAGATGCTTGGGAGAGAGGTGCCCCAAGTGGCGTTGCTGCACAAAAGCAAAGTGCCTTCCCACGCCGGTGGGCGCTGCCCAACGCCACTCAGAAAAGCAGGAAATCCCGCGCCGGCGCCAGGGAGGGAGAGCCTTGCTCATCTGTTGCATGGAAAGGCCTCCCTTGTGTTCACGGCCTGGCCTCAATGCCTCGGGAGCTTCCTCTTACAGGCTCAGGGACCGTCCAGGCCTCTGCTGGGAGCTGCCTGTTCTTGTCTTTTTGTTTCTATTGGGTTGTTGCAATTTGTCTTCTCCACCGACAGCAGCTTTACCCTCAGCAGAACATGGTCCTCAGTGTTGATCTGCTGATGTTTCAAACGTTTTCTGTCTCGGCTGTGGCCGCGGCACATTACCTTCCTCCCTGTGCCTTCCTTGCCTTATTTGCAAAGTTGGGGGGGGCACAGCACCCCCTCCTGGAGCTGGGCAGGTGGCCGTGTGGGTGTAGAGGGGACTCGGCGCCATGTGCCAGGCTGACGTGACCAAGCGACTGGCCATCTCGCCTCGTTCATCATCCCTTCTGTGACGTAAAAATCTTTTCTTCATTTTTCTAGAAAATCAGTCTTTTTGTTGATTTAAACCCAATCATCTGGATGTTGTGTGGTTCTCTTCAGAAGGTTGTTCCCAAGAGGCAGACTTGACGGTGTCAAGGTCACTGTGTGGAGTGTGTGGCCGGACCCAGGCGTGAGCAGAGATGTGGGCCCTGCCGCTTCTGTTGGAAGCAGGGGGAGCGCTGGGGCTCAGCGCCTGGGGGCTCCATTTAGGGCGTCTTCATTGACCTCTGGGCTCTGAAGCTGCGCTCTCGCTGGGGGCCGCGGCCACAGGGACCCTTCACACGCGGCCAGTCCTAACCGAGAGACGTGTCTGAGTAACAGGCACCCCAAGTGTCCAAGACTTAGCACAAAGACAGAGAACGTAAATTCCCTTATGAATGATCTTACCTTAATTTCCTGTTGACATGATTTTATTTTAATAGATTGGATTAAGTAAAATACATTGCATTTTCCCATTTTTACCCTTTTTTATATGACTGCTGCCAAATTTAAGAAATGTGTATGGGATTGACATTATATTTTTATTGGACAGAGCACTCTAAAGAGATGCAATATTTTTTTCCAGTGTCCGTGAACACCACCCAAAAGAGATCCTACATTAAGCATTAACAAAAGCTTGATAATTATTTACTGAAGTTGCGTAAGCCGCAGTCTCTCCCTTACCAGAACATACATTTTGACTGTGTAAAACTGTCAAATGAAACATGTTTTAAGTGCTCCAAACCTTTGGGAGAGGAAAATAAATTTGGTAGTTACAGATATTTTTAAAATATACGGAATGCCACCAGAGCTCGTTTGTATAAAAATCGACAATTTTCCATGCTTTAATTAATAAATAAGGAACAAATACAAACTTAAATGAGTGGAGATGTCGACTACAGATGAGGGGTGGCACCCACATGAGGACAGCAGGTGGAGTGGAGACCCAGGAAGCACCCCGTAGTCTGGATGAGAGCTGTGATTTCCTGGGAAAATACAAGGTATCAAAAATTGGTTCGAAAATTAAAAAATTTTAAAACAGCAAAATCTACCAGCAACTCAAAAAATCACCCACAAAAGCAACGTGCCCTAGATGGCTGGGTTGGTCCAAGGCATCGGAGCACGAGAGTCCCTTGTGGCCTAGAATGGTCTCGAGCACTGCTGTCTCTTCCTGTCGCAACAGAATGTTCCACGCTGACTGTTGAGCATTGAGATGTGGCCCGTGCAACTGAGGAGCCAAACGCTTCATTCTACTTCATGTCAAGTGACTTACATTAAAGAGCGTGTCTGCTAACTTACTGGCCAGTGTGAACCACTCTAGAGCAGGAACCGGGCACGGTGGAGTGATGCAGCAATAGACTGCTGCAAGGGGATGGGTGTGTAGGGGCTGGTCCTGGCTAAACTCTACCTGCTGAGCCCTGGCCCAGGGCGTGGGAACCAGGGAAATCCACACATTATTCGCAGGTGATAGGATATCAGCAGCTGATCTGACCCCTGGAGCTCATGCAAGTTCAAACAAAACCCACAGTGCTCAGTAGAAGACATGAAGTTGGAAGGATCTAGAACTGAATGCCATCAGCCAGCTAGAGCTGTTGGACACACCACCCAACAGCAGGATGGCACGTCCCCCAGTGCTCACGGAGCATTCGCCAAGACAGACAAATGTCAAGAACTGTAATCAGACCGTATATTCTCTGCCCCTAATAGAATTAAAGTAGAAATCAGTGATGTAAAGATAATAGGAAAATCTCCAGGGACTTGGGACTCAAGCAGCACGTTTTTAAATAACGCCTAAGTTCAAAGAAAGTCTCAGTGGAAATTAGAACTAAAAAGCTCCCCATGAACAGGAGTCTTGAGTGTCTCCATAGAGAATCTCAAGGAATCTACCAGAAACCTCCTAGAACTAAGAGGTTTCCTGTTAGGATAGTAACAGGACAGTCCACTGGTGGACTTCTCCACCAGTTCCTGTGCCTGGGAGGGGCCACTGGAGCCCCCGCAGCGCTGGCCGGGCTGCAGACTGGCCCGGCCACTCTGGGGAGACGGGGTCCTCATGAGGAAGGCCCACGCTTTCCCCCCAGCTATGCCTGTCCTGGCCTCTGCCCAGCGCAGTGTGTCCCCAGTACAGAGACTGACCCCTGGGACCCGTGCGTCTCGGTCTAGGGATCGCCACCTCCGCCAGACTCCCTTCCCACCTCTGCGCTCCGACAGCAGTGTCTCTGGGCCTGGCTGAGTGCTCCCGGGGCACAGGCAAAGGCCTTTGATTGAGAACAATGGCCTGAAGAACACTTTTCTGTGCACACACGAAAACCGTGTTTATAGTAGCCCCATCCATGATCTCCCCTGGCTGGAAACACCCCACATGTCCCTTAACACTTGGGTGGATGACAGCTCCGTGTGCTCCGTGATACGAGGGAAGGGCCGCGGGGCCGCACGCTGAGGTGAAGCAGGAAGGCATCTTGCTGAGTGAGAGAAGCAGACAGGTTGCTGTGGGTCCCTTCATGTGGCCTTCTGCGCAGGACACAGCCGCGGGGCAGAACAGATGCGCGGTTGCAGGGAGGCTGAGATGTGGCGGGGACAGAAGCGAGCGTGGGTCCTGGCGGCGGCAGTCACAGGCATCCACGCGTGTGTCTGAATCCATACGACTGCACACCCTGAGAACGGCAACTTACTCTGTTAGCTCCGAAAGTAAAATAGGTTGAGCATCTTGGTTTTGCTCAAGCCCCCTCCTCCTGCCCGCCGAAGACAGCGAGGCCCGTCGCACTGTGCTTGGAGGCGAAAATGTACAGAAAGTGTAAGAAATTCATAATCTGCAGGTACAAGGAATAACCTACATTGAGCAAGTGCATTAATGCTACAGTGGGTTTAAGGTTTGGGACCAAGATTTATCATTTTGAGGATGTGACCAGAGGAGAAAGGCACCCCGATCTTCGCAGAGGTTGGGGAGGGAAGTGGGGCGTCCCTCAACCTTGCCACCAAACTCAGAGGCTGCTCCGATCTATGACCAGTGCCTGACACTGGGGCGTGGCTGGAGAAGGTACAGGCAGGAAGTCGACCGGCCAGCACCGGCGCTCTGGAGGCCTAGGCTGGGCTCGAGATACGGAACGAGAGAGAGAGCCACGCGGAAGGAAGGTAGAAGCGCCTTTCCCTGCCACGGACAGGTGCCTGCTTCCAAAACCCAGGGAGTCGGAAAGGATGGATGTAGCGTGGAGTTCAGGGAGGCGGCCCATTGTGAGAGCAGCACGCTGACACTACTGTTTGGGGTTCCACCGGCCAACTGACCTCTCCATCGACTAGCAAGTTACCAAGAAGAGAAAGATTTGCACAAAGGAAAATTGTTCTCATAGGAAAAGGGCCAATGGTCCCTGATTAAATGAAAAAAGGGGAAAAATTCAAAGTCACTGGATATCTAAGATGTACAAATTCAAGCAAGACTTGAAGCACAGGCTTTTGAGAGACTGGCAGGGACTTGCAAGAATATATTGAAAACCTGGTGTTGGGATTTGAAGCCAACACTCGAATGCTAGCTGATAGGAACCGGGTAGCAATTGTTGTGTCCAAACCACCCGGGAAGATGGACGAACGCTGTGTGGGGTTTCTGTTCCTGGAAGTTCTGGGGTTTCTGTTCCTGGAAGTCTAGCTGGGAAGTAGCTGGTGGCACTCCCAGCTCTAAGGTGCTTGTGCCTGCGAGTTCCAGGCAGGCTCAGGATGGCAGGGCTGCCGAGTGACAGCACACAGCCAGCCAGCGACACACACATTAAAAAGCACGTGTTGGGGACCTCTCTGGCAGCCGAGGGGTTAAAGTCTCAGCACTATCAAGCTATCACCAGCCACTGTGGCCAGAGTTCGATCCCCGGCTGGCCAGGGAGTGACCCACATGGCTCTACAGACCTCTCCCCCCATCTGTCACCAGAACATCTTCCTTCAGCTGCAAAAGCAGCAGGTGGCCTTGCAGTGCTGCTCACACCCCTGACGGTGGCCTTTTATAGCCGCGTCTTAATCGGTCACGCAGAATCAGGCTATTAGAACAGTCTGGGAGTTTTCCTCCTCCTTTTGCAAGAGGAGAAACAAATTAGCTGAAGTGGGAGGGCGTCCGCTCTGCCGTCACCTGGGCTTCGCTCCGTTTCCTGGTGGTTTTCTAACTTACCCTGCAGCGCTTGCTTCTCTCTGTCCTTTGGGGGAGATTTGAGTCCTTGTTGGAGAAGGGGGTGTATATTCAGATTACAAGGGTGTGCCGTGTGGGGCGCAGGGGTGTCAGGAAAGCGGCAGAGCACAGAGTTGTCCTAAGTGGAGGATGCAAAGCAAGGAGGAGGGTCTGCGGCCGAGCAGGGTGCAGTCCCCTGACCCACCGCGTCCCCACCTGGTCCGAGAGCTCCAGAAATGCACCAGCAGTGGCATTTTAATGTCTCCAGGGCCACAGGTGTCCACGGGGCTTCCAGCTCCACCCTGCGGGAAGGAGAGGGGTGGGCACCCGGCCGTCGCCCCCAAACCCCGGGACCATCGCGTTTGGGGAGACGCGCAGTCCCAGCCTGCTCAGCCTCTGAAATCCGAGTTGAGTTTTTGTTGTTTTTCACCCCGTCTCCCCAACTTTGGCTTTGCATCTTCCTTTTTTCCCCAAAGGAAAACTTTCCGTTTTAGAGGGAAATGACTTAAAGGTTTTAGTGTGATGCCACTGCAGCTACATATTCTATCATGATTTTATTTTCTTTCCCAGACCTCCTGGAATCATGTGTTAGACGCTTTTAAGATAAATCCCAACAATTCAGCAAATTCATCCCAGGTTGGGAGGGACGTGGGAAGGGCGTGTCCTGTGGCTTACGGTGGACAGAGCGTCCCCCAGGACATCGGGTGTCCTGGAAGGAACTGTTTGATTTAGAAGGAAGCGCCTGTCACTGCTCTCACAAAGTGGCAACATCACCATTAATCTTTTTTTTTAAGATTTATTTATTTTACACAAGAACTGGGGTACAGGCTGGATGCGTGGAAGGGTGAGAGGATTCACCAGAGACAGAGCGGGGAACAGAACAGGCAGACTGACAAAATACACTGCTGGGGGGAGCAGCAGGCGAGACAGGAGAGGTCTGCCGCGCCATGTGGATATCTCCCCAGCTGGCCAGGATTGAACCGGCGCTGCAGAGGCTGTGGACAGCTTCACAGCGCTGCGCTCATCCGCCTGTGCCACCAGGGAGGCCCCCATTAGTCTTTTTTAAAATGCCTCTCTGGTAAATAATTCGTGCACCCCAGACAAAGTTTAAAAACAGCAGAAAGATTTACAGTGAAAAGGTCTCCCTCCCACCCAGGCCCTCAGCCACCCAGTTCCCAAATCAGACATGTTCAGGGCGTGCGTGCATGCGTGCATGGGAGTGTGCGTGTGTGTGTGTGTGTGTGTGTGTGTGTGTGTGAGACTCTACGTTGTTATAGTTCTGAATTGTTATAAATTTTCCCGTATCAGCCCCGACAGAGCTGCTGTTCTGTTTCTTCTTTTCTTGCCTCTCCAGTAGCTCCGTGTGGCTACTGCGTGTGTGACGCTCCATCATGTTTGACCAGCCCCGCTGGCGGACGTCTGCAATGAGGCGTGGCGTGTATCAGGCACGTGCACAGCAGCATTATTTATAGCAATGAACGACTCCCGTCTGCACAGAGGACCACTGTGGGGATTGTTAAGTTAAAGGTTAAATATTGTATAAATTTTGAGACGATCCTGCCAAACAATCTTCACACTCTCCGTTCTAAGGTCAGCGTTCGCCCTTAGCGGATGGTTTTATCTTGGGTGATGTACTAGGCCCCGAATGATGCCTCCTTGTGGTTTGAGCTTTCGCCGCTTTTAAGGCTGGAAGCAGCACCAGCCGACATGGGGCCAGGAGCAGAGACGGGCTCCTCTGGACGCGAGTCCAGGCCTGGCTCACAGCTCCTGGGGCAACGCTCCACTTTGCTCAGACCCGGTCACAGGACCGCGTCCCGCAAGGAGCCTGGGGCTCGGGCCGAAAGGGGCTGCGGGACCCTTGGAGGGAAAGGGTGCCCTGCTTTCCTGTGCGTGCCGAGGACGCCAGACGGCGGCGGCCGTAGGCCACAGGGACATGGCGGGCAGCTCCCGCCCACTCAGCAGCCTCTGGCTCCAGGCCCGACGAGGCCACCTCGGGAACTCTGGCCGCAGGAGAGCTTCGTGGGCCGGCCGAGCACGCCGCCTCAGAGGCAGCCGGGGCTCGCCAGCACCGCGCCGGCACGAGAAAGGCCAGCCGGGACGGAGCCCTGCGGCGGGGCCAGGAGGGGCCCGCAGGGAGAGACGCCCGTGCGGGAAGAAGGAAGGGCCCGGGAACAGCGGCTGGGAGAGGGTGGTGAGCTCGCCCCGGGGCCAGCGAGCCCCGCGCTGGGCCGGGAAAGGCAGCGCGGGCTGAATTGGGTCAAGTCACGGGTAACGCGAGCGTTGAGAGGACGCGCTGTGCTCTGCGTGGCTCGGATCAGAACCAGGTTTCCTCCAGGCTCTCCTTGGCGCCCCTGCCTCCTCGGGCCTCACCCTGCTGGCGCGCAGGCTCCTGGTCTGCTCCGGGGCACCGGCAGAAGCACGGGCACCATGGCCTGCATTGCCTTGGGGGAGGAGCCTGGCTGGGGCATCTGTGCGATGACTCCCTTCGTGGGGCACGGGGCGGGCCTGGGGCCTGTGGTCTCAGGGGTCTCGACCCCCTGTGTTGGGGTGATTTCCACCAGCGCATTGGGGGGCCCGGTGAGCGACAGTGGTTTCTCCGACATGTATCTTCCTTTCTGTGCAGAAAAATCTATGTTGACTAAGAACTCTGAGCCTGGTGACTTGGCCCTGTGAGCAGCTCAGGCTACAGCATGAAGGGGCGGCCTCTCTGTGGGCTCTGAGACACGGCAGCTCTGTGGCTCTGGACCACACGATGGTCAGTGGAGATGGACATAGTGTGGAAACTGGAGCCCCTGTGCCCCTCCCTGCGCAGGCCATTGGGTGGGGGTCCCCCACATGGCCTGGCTGCCAGGCCCCACCGGGAGCCCTGCCTCCCCTCTGCATGGACACTCACTCCCTGGGAGTGGCCTTTCTCGCCTGGCTGTGGGACGTGGTCCTGATGCCCCCGCCCCGGCCAGCGCCTCCTGGTGAGACACCCTCCAAGCACAGCCCTGCGCAGGTGGTGCCTGCAGGTGGGGCAGCCACGAAGCTGCTGAAGGGCCAGGAAAGTGCCCCTTCCAGGGACGAGCCAGTCTCACACCCCCCAGAGGCCTTGGCCTCTCAGAGGCTCGGCTGTCCTTGGTGGACACCACGCTGGTCACGGTCTCTCCAATTGCAAACCTGGCTTGGTCCCCAAAGAAGTGTCCAGAGTGGACCGGCTCTCACCCTTCAAAAAGCACCCAGGCGGGAGTGGGCTTCGCGGCGGCGGCGGGTGGAGACAGCGAAGAGTTGAGCCTGGGCGGCGGCAGGAGCAGAGCGGCCGGGCGCTGAGGGGCTGTTAGGAACGTGCCGGGAGCCGCCACATTTGGGTCCTGAGGCCCGAGTCACTCTCGCTCTTGTGTTTGTATTTACACACACTCACATACACCCACTACACACACTCCCACTCACACACCTGCACGCTTTCACACGCCCACACACTCAGACACACACGCACCCTCACAACACCCGTGCACGCCCACGCACACTTACTAGCATACGAGCACAGACCCCTCCTGGCTGCCCCACAGCCTCCCTCACGCTGACCGGAGCATCCTCTCCCCGGGGGCAGGCTCGGCGCTCGCCCCGGCTGCTCCTGCTCGCCGGGCGCCTGTGAGGGGTGAGGGGGCGAGGGGCAGGCCCGCCTGCCGCCAGCTCTCCTGGCGCACAGTCTTGAATGACTGAGAATGAAAATAATATGATGAGGAAAAGACAACCCCACTGGCGTGGCAAGCAGTTTGACATAAAGGAAAACAAATACCCTGGAAGCTCAAATTCGCAGATGACTAATCGCCTGTGAACAGGGAAGAGGGCGTGCGGGCGGCTGTGGCCAGGCTCAGCCGGCTCTGTTCGCGGGGACTCAGGCCGGCCCGCCTGGCCGGTGGCCCCGGCCCTCCTCTGCTCCCTGAGATAGACCAGGACAGAGATGGCCCGGGCCCCCGGGAACCTGGGTGGAGCTGAGCCGGACAGAGCCCCAGCCGCTGCCTTGGAGATCACGGGGTGGGGGGCCGGGTGGGGGGCCCTGGGGAGCAGCCGCCGTCTCCTCCTCCCCCTGGGCTACTGTGGGCTTGGTGATGGCGTCCTCGCTTCTGTCTGCGACACTCAGGGTCAGCTTCAGGTGGTCTGTCGCTGTCGCTGTTGCTTAGACCAGCCCCTGAAATGCCTTGACATTTTTATGAGAAACTTAGATTTAACAGCAGGAAAGTGCTCTGATCTCAGCATTGGTAGCAGAGAAGCTTTTCGGGTCGGGGGGGCTTCCTGCTGCCATTTTGTGACCTGGCCAGGCAGGTGTGAGTGGGCAGAGCACAGCAGGGGGCCCCAGCTGTGTGCTCAGCGGCCCTCAGAGCTGTGTGGCTCTGTGTCCTCCGTGAACCCCGCAGGCACCACGGAGGCCCCGGGCTCACCAAAGTGCCTCGCTGTCAATCTTGAGTGGCCCTCAGGTCCACTCTGGATGCTTCTTCGGAGGCCAGGCCAGGTTTGCAATCGGGAGGCCGTGACCAGCACGGTGTCCACCAAGGATAGCCGAGCAGCAGAGAGGCCCAGGCCACAGTGGCTGCAAGAGTGGCCCGTCCCGCGAAGGGCCACTTGCCTGCGCAGGGCTGTGCTCGGAGGGTGTCTCACCAGGAGGGGTTTTGTGTTGATGATTTCTCATTCTTTGGGTAGATGCCCGAGAGCGGGGTGGCTGGCATTTCAAGGTCTATCCACATCGCGTTCCTTGGTGGCTGCACCCGTTTTCGTTTCCACCGACAGCAGAACAGGCTCCTCTTTCTCCGCGTCCTCCCCGGCTTGCTGCTGGAGGGCTTCCTAATAGTGCGTTTTTGCCGGTGTGAGATGGTAGCTCATTGTGGCTCTATCCTGCGTCTCTCTGATTGGAAGTGACTGGCGGACAATTTTTCATATGTCTGTTGTCCTTCTGGGTATCCTCTCTGGTGTATTTTTTGTTCAATCTTCTTCCCATTGATTTATTCCTTTTTTTTTTTAATTGTTGAGTTATGTGAGTTTTTAATATATCTTTGATATCAATTCTTTATCAGTTACATATGTCACTATTTTTCCCATTCAGTAGGATATCTTCTTGTACTTTCTTTCACTGTATAAAAGCTTTTTAACTTGAGGTTATCCCAAATGTCTATTTTTGTTTTTAATTCCCTGCTTAAGGAGTCAAAGCACCAAAAATCTCTATCCTTGATAATCATGGAGCATGTCTCCAGTGTTTTCTTTTATCGCTGCAGGTCTTCCATGTAAATCTTAATCCATTTGGAGTTTTTGTGTATGGGGCTCATGAGTGACCCAGCTCCATTCTTTTATTTGTGACTCTTCAATTTCTCCAGAGCCATTTATTAAAGAGACTGTCCTTCTGCATTGCATGGTCATAGCTGCTTTGTCATGGATGAGGTGCTGATATGTACGTGGATTTATTTCTGGACTTTCATTTCTATTCTATTGATCCATGTATCTATTTTTGTGCCAATACCATCTTGGCTTAAGTACTGTGGTTTTATAGTAAAATTTGAAGTCAGGTATTTCTCTCCATTTCTCTCCTTTTTTTCCCTCTTTTGTGACATGAGGCCTTTTGTAGTTCATGTAAATTTCAATATTGTTGTTTCATTTCTTTTTTAAAATATTGCTTTAAATCTTAATGTTATGTTAAATTCATGTATTGTTTTGGGCAGCATAGTCATTTTGGTTACGTTGGTTCTCCCATCCATGAACATGGGATGTCCTTCCATTTCCTTCCATCACTCTCTGAGTCCTTTTAACATCTTGTAGTCCTCACTGTGTAGGTCTTTTACCTCCTTTGTTAGATTAATTCTAAGGTATTTAATTCTTTTTGAAGCAATTATAAGTGGAGTTCTTTTCTTAATTTCTGTTTGCTGCTTATAGATGAAAAGGCTATGGATTTTTGTATGTCAACTTTATAACCTGCAAATCTCCAGACAAGTTAAAGGGTAAAAACAAAAGAGTAAAAGTTACCCCCACATTCCACCCCCTTCCAATGCCTGTGATTGATGTGGTGGCCTATATTCACTGCTGAGGTTAGCAGGGGGTGAGTTAGGAGAGATCTGCTGTGCCATGTGGGTTGCTCCCTGGCCAGCCAGGAATCAAACTCATGCTGCAGTGGCTGCTGATAGCTTTGTAGGTTGCGTCTTAACCCCTTGCACCACCAGGGAGGCCCATTCCACACAACTTTCTGTGGGCTAGAAGGGGATGCCCTCTACCACTGACACATGTACCGCCCCAGGAAATAGGTATGACCACCCTTAATAGCCGTCGGGCCCTGATGTGTGGCTGAGCTCCTGTGCTTTTGCCATTTACCTTGCTCCATATTTTGGACATTAGGAGTCTCCAGACTGGAGGGTCGTCAAAGCCATAGTTTTTGGTGCACCTTTGTGCAGAGGGTGGGTTTGCCACCAGCTGATGGAAGCACCCACTCCTCAGCCCTGCCCACTTAGACTGCAGCATCAACCCTTTTTACTTTTAAACTTTTGGCTGAGAAAGCATCAGAAGGGCACCAGGGGTAATGGTTTGAGCTGATGTTGGAGGACTTGCTGCTTGGTCGTGGTAGACCTTCAAGGGGTCTGATTTAGGGTGTTTGCTTTTTTGTTTTATTGGTTTGAGTTTTGAAATGCTGAAATTGCATTTAGAGGGTCGCCTCTATGCCACAGTCATTTCCATGTTCCTTCAATAAGCCCCAGGAAGTACCAGATATTATGTGCATTTTTAAATCCATAGCTGAGCGTTCAGTAAACAGGGGAAATGACCCTTGTCAACAGCCAAAAACCCAGAAGTGAGCAGAGGAGTCAGCGGGGCAGCGATTTCCCTTGGGGAGAGGAGTGAGGTGTAGGGCTTGGGGAAGGGCGAGGAGTAGCCCAGGTACTGCTGCAGGGGATACCAGGTTTAGAAAGAACCCGGTCAGCCTGCTGTCTGAGCCGCTCGGGCCCTCGCTGGAGGAGGGTCCCCCGTGCTTACGGTGCCTCCTCCCACCCGCTGTGCCCACAGGCCATGTTCGAGCTCGTCACTTCTGAGGCCTCCTACTACAAGAGCCTGAGCCTGCTGGTGTCCCACTTCATGGAGAACGAGCGGCTGAAGAAGATCCTGCACCCGTCCGAGGCCCACATCCTCTTCTCCAATGTCCTGGACGTCATGGCGGTCAGCGAGCGGTGAGCAGGGGCCTCAGCCACCCACCCCGGCCCTGTGGGGCCCGCTGCCGACCCGTGTCCCCACCTGGGCCCAGCCAGAGCTGCTGGCAAGTGCATGTTTCACTGGCTTCTCTATTTAAGTATGTTTGGAATTTTCCATCAATGGTATAAATAAATGGGTGAACCCAGAGATCTGCCACCCTCCCAGCAGGGCGGCCAGTGTGTCCCGGGACAGGACTGCTGCCCGCGGGTCCCTCCCAGCACACAAGCCCTCCACAGTCAGGCGGGCGTCAGGACCAGGTCCGGGAGTCCGGACTATCGCTAGCCTGAGTCAGCAAGCCCTGACGTGGTGCCGCGGGGCCTGAGTCCTCTGGCGGCCAGTGCAGACCAGGGGCCCTGGATTCAGCCCGTGTCTTTGCCAACTGGATTGTGTTTGCTTCAGTCTGTGGATGAACTTAGCACTGGGCTTGTGGCTTTCCCTCTGAGCAGGGTGACGTGAGCTTTCGTGGAGGAGGAATAGCTGGGGTTCTTGCAAAGAAAAGAGCTCCAGTCATATTGCTAGAATAAAAGGGCCTTTCCTCATTTTCACCCTAAGTGTGGTTTGCAACTAAAAATGCAAAACTCAATTTGTGCATCCGTGGGGTTCAGTGCTCAGATGTCAAACTCAGGGGGGGGACTCAGTAGGGACAGCAACACCCCCATGTAGCTCCCTGGAAGCCCCTGAGCCTGGGGCCGCCCCAGCCCACAGTGACACCCACCTTCCCATTGCCGAAGGCAGGGCGGGGAGGCCTGAGACACTCGGCTCCACCGACTCGCCCACCCCTGGGGCATGTTTTTATTTGTCTTTTATATGGAAAATTGCAAACAAGCAGATGTGGAAACACCGGTGCCAGAACCCACACTTCGGCATCTCATTCACCCACATGCCCATCCTGCCCCCACGGGTCGCTCTGAGCCAGACCCTGCTGCCCCTCGGGTCATCTGAAGGTCCCTCAGTATGATCTGAAAGAGAAGGCCCCTGTCCCCCACCCCTGTAAGCACCCCAGATGCTGTTGTCCACCTGCAAACCGCACAGGCCACCCCTGCCCACGCGTGTGGGCTCCGGGCCTGGCCGGCGGTGCCCGTCCAGTCTGGCCCCGCCCAGTGCCCTCATGTGCCCGCTGCCGCCGCAGCTTTCTCCTGGAGCTGGAGCGCCGGATGGAGGAGAACATCGTCATCTCGGACGTGTGCGACATCGTGTACCGCTACGCGGCCGACCACTTCTCTGTCTACATCACCTACGTCAGCAACCAGACCTACCAGGAGAGGACCTACAAGCAGCTGCTGTGAGTGTGCCCGGGGGGCCGCCCCGGGAGCCCCGGGAGCCCCCACTGCGCCGCCCCGGGCTCCCCGTGCTGCTGGAGAAGGCTGGGCCCGGCTGCGGGCCGCGGCCACACAGCGTGCAGGGCACTGCGGGCTTCGAGGGGAGAGCCTGAGGCCGGAGAAGGTGCGGGCCGAGGAGGAGGTGGGGGCGGGGATTTGAGCCAGAGACGAGGGAGGCCAGGTGGCCGGGCGGGGTCTTTGTTTTTTACTTTCACTACCTAGAATTCAGTAACTACCCGAACTCGGCTGCCCGCCTCGCGGCGCTGCCATGCGAGCAGCTTTATAGGAGGAGAATGCTGAGGGCGGGACCCTTGGCGGGGCCTCCCCCAGGCCTCGGTGTCCCCAGCCTGCCCACTGCGTGAGCTCTCGGGCTTCCAGGCGGGGCCGCTGTCCCGTGCACTTCTCTGGCTTTCTTCACGCTTCCTCGCCTCCCCCGGCCGCAGGGCTGAGCCCGCGACAGAGCAACTCCGGGGTCTGGTCCCCGCGCCCCGCCCCGTCAGCCGTGGGCATTTCAGAGCGTGAGCGGAGTTCTGGGTGCTTGACATTTGGGGTTTGGAAGCTGAGATTGGAGGGAATCGGGGTGCCCGCTGACGAGCCTATGGGAGTGATTCCCGGGGCGTGGTCCTGGCGCAGCGCCCTGGGCGTGGACCGTCCAGGCCCGGGGACAAGGCAGCAGCCCAGGCCCCACGCATCGTCCGGGGTGCGGGTCTTTCTCCAAGAGCAGCCCCCTCGCCCCTGCCCCCTCATCCTCTCATCCCCTGCCCCCCTCCTGTCCCCTGTGCCTCCTCCTTCCCCCTCATGCCCTCACCCCCTGCCCCTCACCCCCTCCTGCCCCCGGGCGCTGGGTGCGGGTGAGCCGCCCACCTGGCAGGCCCGGGTCCGCTTCCCTGCGCTGTCCCCGGCTTGCCCCCATTGCCGCACCCGCGGGTTCACTGTGCCACGGCTTCCTGCTGGGCGAGTCATCGGGCTGGGCATCTGACCCGGCCACCCCAGCGATCGCCCCACACGCCCCTGCTGCCTTCGCGGGCAGAGGCGGCCGCTGCTGTGGGGCTTGCACGAGAGCAGTGTACTTTCCAGTGTGAAAGAAGGAAAGAAAGAAACCTGCGTGTCCTCCGTGCCCGCGGGCTCTCCGGCTCTCTAGCACCCCGATAGGGCACACGCGCCTCCTTGCCACGTGCTCCGAGCCAGGCGCCCACACCCCGTCCGTGTCCCCAGCCAGGAGAAGGCGGCCTTCCGGGAGCTGATCGCGCAGTTAGAGCTGGACCCCAAGTGCAGGGGGCTGCCCCTCTCTTCCTTCCTCATCCTGCCTTTCCAGAGGATCACGCGCCTCAAGCTGCTGGTGCAGGTACGACCGACCCCCGTCCCGCCACCCTGACTGCGCGCCCGCCACCCCTCCCCCGCAGGCCCTGGGGTCACTCCGGGTCTCTGCAGCTCCCTAGAGCATTCACTGGTTCCCCAAACCCTCATTAAGCGCCCACAGTGTGGGAGGCAGTGGATGTCAGCCCCCACTCCCAGGGGCCCCCCTGAGGTCTGGGATGCACTCACAACCAGGACAGCGTGGCTGTAAGAACAGTGAAACGGGGCGCCATGACGGGGGGTCTGCCCAGGACTACCGTTGGGGGTTCCCTGATGAGCGACCTTGAAGCGCAGCCGTGACCGGCAGGGAGGAGCAGTTCAGGGGAACCGTGCCAAGGCCCGGGGGCAGCCGGCCACAGGCAGAGGCTGTGGGGAGAGCGAAGGCGAGTGGGGGGGCTGAGGGCGGGGGGCACCCTGGGCTCTGGGCTCCCTGACCTGTCACAGGTGACGCTCCAGGCAGCGCCCCGGACAGTGCCCGCAGGAGGGCAAGGAGGGCAAGGAGGGCGTGGGAGAGGGGTCGGGTAGCAGTTAGGAAGGGAAGGAAGTTTGGGGAGACGGGGGTTCTGGGGGATCAGCCAGTGGAGAGTGGAGGGAGGAGGAGCCGCCAGGGGCGTCTGGCTGAGGCTTGGGCCCCTGAAGCTGCTCAACAGCCAGGTCAGAGAGGTGCCCGGAGCTCTCTGCAGGGGGCGTCTGGGGGGATCACCCCGTGGATGGGAGAAAGGGGTCCCCTGGCCAAGGGCGGGAGGGAGCAGCAGTGAGGGAGGACGAAGAGGCAGAGCTGGAGGAATGGGGAGGAGGAATGGGGAGGTCCCGGGGGAGGGGGGTGCACAGCAGGTCAGAGACCCCTGGGCCTGCCCGGCCTGCCCTGTGCCCACCCTGAGGCGGGGCGGGGGCACTCACCACCATTAGGGAAGCAGCGGAATGGGGGGTTGGGAGGGTTCCCAGCCAGTTGGGGGGCCCGGGAAGGGTTCAGAGGGTGCCAGCTTTGGGGGGGCGCCAGGTAGAGCTCTGGCAGCCCCTGCATGAGGTGGGGTGGGGGGGCCTCCAGAGAGGAAGCTGGAGGGCAGGGCGGCCACACCCTCCTCTTGGGGTCAAGAGCAGGACTCTTGGGGTCAAGAGTCTCAGGCCTTGAGCCACAGGGGAGCCGAAACTTCCAGCAGGAGTCAGTTTGGGAGTCAGGGTGTCCACACGAGAAAGTCAGCAGAGCCCCGGGCCTTGCCACTCGCGCCCTGGAGCCCACGAGAGCGCGGAGGCCCCTTGGGGACAGGGCGAGCCCCGCGGGTGCCGCCCCCGGCCGCCCGGTCACCAGGTCGGGCTCTTGGGGCGTGCGCTGCAGGGGCTCGAGGCTGCTTGGACATGGGGAGGGGGTCACCGCAGCGAGGGGCGGCAGGAGTCACGGGACTCCCCTGTGCGCAGAACATCCTCAAGCGCGTGGAGGAGCAGTCTGAGCGGGAAGGCACCGCCCTGGACGCCCACAAGGAGCTGGAGATGGTGAGTCGCGCCCCGCGGGGCTCCTCGCGGGTGTCTCTGGAAAATGCAAATTCACCCTGCGGCCCTGAGAAGTCACTGGGGGTGAGGAAGACCCGCAGCCTGCAAGGCCCACAGGGCCCGCCGGCCCTGCGCGAGCGTCCCCCGCGCCGTACCCGGCTCTGAGGCTCCCGGCCGCCTCCAGATCACGGTCACCCCGACCCGCCGCGCCGCCCCCCGCACCCGCCTCTCCCGTTTGGAGCCTGAGCGTGACTCCCTGTCCCGCGGCGCCGGGCCCGGTGGCGTGTTGCTCGTGCGCGAGGCCGCCCCGCAACCGCCTTCCCCTTGCGGCCTTATGTCGCCGAGCTCATGCCCTGGCTCCCGTCCCTCAGCGACAGGCAGGCGCCCGGAGAGGCGTCCTTTCCAGCCGCGCCGCGGGGTGTGTGCGCGGCCCTTGCTCCAGCCCGCCCGGGGCCGGGGCCGCGCTCCTGCCTGGCTGCGCTGGGGCCTCGGGCCAGACCCGCGCTCTCCCGCTGTCCCCTGAGGCCGGCGTGGCGCTTCCCCTCTGGCTCCTCAAGCCCGTCCCCCTGGCCCCGCCGGGCTCTGGGCGGCCGTGACTCCGCGGGCGTGCGGGACGCGGCCGGTGGCCTGCTGGGGAGGCGCGGGTTCGGGTCCCGCGCTCTGTCCCCGCAGCAGCTGCCGAGGAGCAGGACTGGCCCTGGGGCGCCCCATGGGGGTTCCAGCCCTGCTGCCCGCTTCCCGGGCCTCCGGGGCCTCCTCTCGTCCTTGCTCAGACCCGCGGGCCGCGGAAATCCCCCGGCGGTTACACCCTCTGAGGATCTGGGGGAACAGCACCCCCAACCCCTGCCCAGCTCGTGGGGGGAAGGCCAAGCCTGGAGCAGGCAGCTCGGGGAGCGCCAGAGGCGTCTTCGGGGCCGCTGCCTCCCGGGAAGCCGAGCACCTCACGCTCAGGCGGGTCCTGCCTCGGGGGCAGGTGATGGTTGGTCCGTTTCTGACCTTCTTTGCGGCTTCCGCTGCCCTCTGCTGAGTCTCTCAGGTTCACTCTAAAAAAAAAATAAAGGCGACTTTTTTCCAATTTGTGAAAGTAATAGATTCTCAATACTCCAAAAATGCAGAAGGCTCCGCGGGGACGGAGGACGCGCCCGATGCCCTCGGCCCCGGCCCACCGCGGGGCTCGCCCTCAGCGCCCTGGGCGCCCGCGTGCGCGCCGGCCTCCGGCACAGGGGCAGCGGCGGCGGGCCAGCTGTGCTCTCCGCTGCCGCGCGGGGCCCCTGCCTGCTGGTGAGGCCGGGGTGTTCGCGCCCTTGGGCTTGTCGGCGCCCGTCAGTCCCGGCTCTGGACACTGCGGTCCCGGCGGCTCTTCTCCTGCTCCGTAATTCTGCAGGTGCCAGGCTCTGCCCTGGAGACGCGAGTCCCAGGAAATGCTATTCTGTGAGAACTCTTGGCGCCTGGGGGCCGCCCAGGAAGGTGGGGGGAGCTGAAGTCCCCCCCACCTCAGCAGACCGGGGCCTTGTCCACCTGACCGAGGAGGACGGGCATCTGATCGTTTGCCTGCTTAGGTGATGTGAGCAGTCGGGCGCCATTTTGTGTTCTCAGAATTTTCTTCCTAACAAGCACCTTTTCCAGCCGGGACCCACAGCCACGGCCCGGCGGAGTTCCTCGGCTTCACCGGTGTTCCAGAAGGTGTCAGAGAAAAGCGCTCCGGCCAACCGAGATGGGCCAGGGTGTCTCTGCTGTGGCACAGCGTCCCACACACCTGGCTCGGCGGCCCTTGGGGCCTGGCTGGGCGGGGACAGCCGGGGCCTGAGCGTCGTCCCTTTGTCCCAGGTGGTGAAGGCGTGCAACGAGGGCGTCAGGAAGATGAGCCGCACAGAGCAGATGATCAGCATCCAGAAGAAGATGGAGTTCAAGATCAAGGTGAGCCGCGCCCACGTGGCCCTGCCCGGTCGGCCGGAGCCTCAGTGCCCACCCACCCCACAGTCACTGAATCGCCACCCCAGGCTCAGCACATGTCCCGCCACCAGGCCCTCCCTGACCCCTGGGCAAGGCCCGCAGTCCCCCGGTTCCGTGCCCCATTGCGCTGGACCACGGGCTGGCTGGGCCACCGCGGGCGGTGGGTTTATGCCATACGTGGCAGAGGGCCTGCCAGCAGATCTTAAACCTGGGGCAGGAAGTTTCAGGAATCCGCAGGGCCCTCCGGCCTGGGTTTTTGATGTGAGCACGTGAGCACACCGTGCCCCCTGAGGGCCCCAGAGGTCGCCCTGGGTTTGGGAGCTGAGCCCCAGGGTGCAGACATGGCCTTGTGGGTGCCAAGGAGCGCCAGGGGCCAGGCCAACCCCAATGCCTGACTCCTGCCTGAGCCATGCAGTGGGCCCCCACACCTGGCCCCGTCTCCAGGGGAGCCAGCTCTCCCCTGGCCCCTGTGAGCATGGCCTCTCCACCGATTCCACATCATGTGGCTGCAGTGGAGATGACAGTACACCTGCCAAGTGCACGGGCACACGCATGTGTAAAACACTTTTTTTTTTTTTTTTTTTTTAATAGAGGCATGTTTTTCTTTATTTATTTGTTTGCTTGTTTGTTTGTTTTTTGTTTATACAAGCACTGGGTACAGTCAGAAGCGCGGGAGGGTGAGAGAATTCACCAGAGCCAGAGCGGGGAGCAGAGCAGGCAGAAGGACCGAAGTACACTGCTGAGGGGAGCAGCGGGTGGCAGGAGAGGTCTGCGCGCCATGTGGGACCCTCCACTGGTGGCCGGGGAGCAGCCGGGGATTGAACCGGCGCTGCAGAGGCCGCGGGCAGCTTCGCAACCCAGCGCTCAACCGCTGCGCCACCGGGGAGGCCCTGTAAACACTCTTACAGCACTGGTCTCACTTGGGCACATATACACAGATGCACACGCAAATACATTATGCCAGGGAAGCACACAACATGCACACACAGCCATGCACACTCACACAATTGTGCATGCACACACAGCTGTGCACACCCACAAACCCACACACAACTGTGCACACAGAGCCATGCGCACTCACACACAGCCATGCGCACTCACACACAGCCATGCACACTCACACAGAGCTGTGCACACACACACAGCTTTGCACACACACAGCCATGCTCACACACACAGCTGTGCGCACACACCAGCCCACGGCTGGCCCCTGCCTCCCGGGCTCGCAGGCTCTCGCTGGAGTTACCACTCCAGGAAGGGCCGTGGGGCGCCGTGCGTGGACAGCGCTGGGAGGAGGGGGGCACAGCCGCTGACACCCCTCCCCCTGCAGTCGGTGCCCATCATCTCGCACTCCCGCTGGCTGCTGAAGCAGGGCGAGCTGCAGCAGATGTCCGGCCCCAAGACCTCCCGGACCCTGCGCACCAAGAAGCTCTTCCGGGAGATTTACCTCTTCCTCTTCAACGACCTGCTGGTGATCTGCCGCCAGATCCCCGGGTGAGTGGGGCCCCTGGTGGCTGGGGGTGCCCTGCAGGGTGCAGGACCCGAGCAGGTGGGGGCACGGGGTGCCGGGCAGAGCGCGGGCTCGGGGGCAGGTTTGAGGCTGCTTGACCAGCCCTGGGCCTCTGGGCAGTGTGTCTGGCCCTCAGCCTCCTCCCCCGCCCCGTCTCGGGGGGGTCTGGCCCTTGGGGGTGTGGCGCGCGCCTCCGCTGCCGCCTTGTAGGTGCGGATCCCTCATCCCCCACCCCTACCACGGGAGGGAGCACCCGGGGGTGAGGGAGCGCAGGCGTGGTTCGGGTGGGAGGACTCCGGGAGGAGGAGAGCGTGGCCGGGGCGGGGCCCGTCCTGCTGCCCTCGGGTGAGGCTCCCGGCTCCTGCGCCCTCAGGGACAAGTACCAGGTGTTTGACTCGGCCCCGCGCGGCCTGCTCCGGGTGGAGGAGCTGGAGGACCAGGGCCAGACGCTGGCCAACGTGTTCATCCTGCGGCTGCTGGAGAACGCGGACGACCGGGAGGCCACCTACATGCTGAAGGCGTCCTCTCAGTGAGTGCCCCGCGCCCGCCGCGCCTGCGTGCCCGGGGCCCCCGTGGCTTCCCAGGCGGAGCGAGGCTGCGGGGCTCAGGCGGCCGTGCCCACCCAGCCCCCTCTCCCGGCCCAAGACCCTGGGGGCAGGTGTCTGCCCCCTGCTGGCGTCCGTCGGGTGTGGGGCTGCTGGGGTGTGTGTGTGTGTGTGTGTGTGTGTGTGTGTGCACGCGCTCATGCACACGCGTGTTCTTGATCCCCCCGTGCCTCAGACTCCAGGCAGGTCCCTCCTTTCCTGTGAGCTGCTGTGAAACTCCAGGCCAGGCCCAGGAGACCCCCCACCCCTCCAGCCTTGCCCCTGTCCGGCGGCCGAGAGGGACCTGCAGAGTGTGGGAGAAGCTTCTGAGGCTCCTCCTCCACCACCCCCTCCCCCGGGCACCCCCAGCCCCATCCAGCACCCAGGCTAGGTTAACTTGGGGGGCCGCAGAGGGCTCGCCTTCACCAACTGACTTTAGCGTGCAGCTAAAGTCAAGGGCGCCCCACGTGTGGCTCTGCTGGACGCGGGGCGCCCTGTGGCTGTCCTGCTGCAGCCTCCAGTGAGCTGGAGAGCCGGGCAGGCAGGGCCGCCGGGGCGGGGTGCTCCGTGCTGCATCCCGGCATTGTCCTCTTCCTGGCCCAGGAGTGAGATGAAGCGCTGGATGACCTCGCTGGCCCCCAACCGGAGGACTAAGTTCGTTTCCTTCACCTCCAGGCTGCTGGGTACGTGGCCCACGGGGCGGGGCCTTGCGGGGGGGGGGGGGCAGTGAGGAGCAGGCAGGGGCAGGGCACCCCCTCGGCGCTCCTTGCACTGGCCTGAAAGGGCAGCGCCTCCCGAGAGCCCCTCTCGAGGCCTGCGTGCCGGGAGCCGCATCCCTGCCCGAGGGGCGGCGCACCCCGGCCCTGGCGGAGACCACGGCCCAGCGGAGCTTTGCCTGCGTTTGGGCGTCCATAAGAAAGCAGCGTCCCGGGCTTGTGACAGGAACCGCGGGGAAGGAATCGGGCCCGGACGGCAAACGCCGCGTCCTCTGAGGGCGCCGTGCGCAGCACGAAAGGCCGCTCAGCCCGCACCCCCTCCCGCCTCCCCTGGGGTCTGCAGAGCCCTGCCTGTCCGTGCTTCTCTGGGGGCTCCCGCGCCCCAGCCCCCAGCCGTCCCCTTTCCCAGGCTGCTCCCCTGCTCGGGCCTGGGGGGTCCGGGCTCAGCCTGCCACGCCTCAATGAGGACAACCCCCCCAGACTGCCCCCAGGTCCAGTGCGTGCACCCCTACGTGGCCCAGCAGCCCGACGAGCTGACGCTGGACCTGGCCGACATCCTGAACATCCTGGAGAAGACGGAGGACGGTGAGGGGCTCCGAGGGGAGCGGGTGGGGCACAGGCCTGCCATCCTGCTCTGGCCGCCCCCACCCCAGGCCTTTCTTTGTCTCTGCCCCTCCTGGCTGACTTCAGAACCCCGCCCCGCTTCACAGCCGGGAACCCCTTCAGGCGGACCCCAACCCTAGAGCTTCTAGCTGAGCTAGAAAGAGCTTCTAGCTGAGCCTGGAGCCACCCGGGACCAGCAGCTCCCGCCCCTGCCAGTGGCATCTGTGCCCTGGGAGGTTTGCTCCTTCCCTTGAAAAATTGATCTCCTATTTCTACACCAGTTTCTCCTAATCAGAACCCCCCGAAGTGCACAAAGCATCCCCCAACCCCTCCTCCCGGGTCCTGGCTGGACACCTCCGGCTGGTGACCTCCGGGGAGGCCATTTCTGCTGTTCCCAGAGTGCAGGGGCCGTGGCCCCCGCCCCTCCCGGGGGTAGACAGCCTGACACCCCCCCAAAGTGCTTGGAGAGGACGCGCTCCAGGCCCCACCCCCCACGTCTTAGCCCCACCCCATGTGTGATGACCTCCTGGGGAGAGATGGAGCCAGGACCCCTGTCCATGGCGGCTGCCACCCCCAGCGGGCACCCTCAGCCAGCCACCGGCTTGGGAGGCTAAGTCAGGGACCTGCCCAACAAGAGGGGGTCCTGGCATTCCAGGCCAGATAACCAAGTGGCAGCCCCCACCCCCACAGACCCTTGGTGCCTCTACCTTGGGGAGGGGTATCCCTGGGAACCTCCTGGGCTCCAAGTGAGGGTTGGGGGATGGTGCCAAGTCAGGGTTCTACGCCGTGGCACAGTGGGGCAAGTTTAGGGCACACCCACTGCTCCCCAGGAGGGCTCATGGGGGACACCCCCAACCTGAGGGTGTGTCCGACCGACCGCAGCTTGCAGAGCAGGCACCTCAGAAAGGCCAGTGGGCTCCCCTCTGCTCCCGGCCAGGGGGGCTCCCCCAGCCCCTAGAGCTGTTGACCCCCTTCCCTCGCAGGGTGGATCTTCGGGGAGCGGCTGCACGACCAGGAGAGAGGCTGGTTCCCCAGTTCCATGACTGAGGAGATCCTGAACCCCAAGATCCGGTCCCAGAACCTCAAGGAATGTTTCCGTGTCCACAAGATGGAGGACCCTCAGCGCAGCCAGAATAAGGACCGCAGGAAGCTGGGCAGCCGGAATCGGCAATGACCCCCGCGAGGGCCGCCGGCCTGGGGGCACGTGGGCAGGCAGGAGCCGGGCTGGGCCAGCAGCCCCGGCGGGCACAGAGGAGCTCTGGGGGAGGCCGGCGCCCCCAGGCAGCAGGGTGTGACCCTACCCCTCATCCCTGCGTCGTGGTGAGTGCCCCGTGTCTTGGCCCCTCGCTCACAAACTGAAGACCGGGCGCCCCGTCTCTCCTGCTGCGCGTGTAGATGAGAACGTCTGTCTTCAACAGTGTTACGCCCTCTCGCCCTCGGTCTCCCAGAGGCGGGAAGCGGTGGTTCTCGAGGCCTTCCCGGACACTGGGAGAGGCCCACACCCGGTGTCCCCGGTTGATGAGGGCAGGTGCCAACGGTGATTGGCATGACCCCTGCACGTGTCCTTCTCCACCCTGGAAGCCCCTGGAGTCCGCCAGGTGCACAGATGGACCGCGCCCCTTCCTGACGAGCTCTGACGAGAGGCCCCTGGTTTCCAGTTCATGGGACTGAGACCACCGCCTCTGTCCACCCCGCCCCAAGCCTCCGCCAGCCTCTGGCTGCACGGCCAGGCCCTGCCTCGTGGCAGGCCTGCCAGAGCTTGGCCGGGCCCCACGCTGCCTCACTCCCTGGCAGGCTGGATGTAACTCGTGTCTCTGGCCCCCTCAAGAGCCCAGGTGTTATAAGGAATGAACTGGTCACTGCATCCTGTATCAGCTATGGTTCCAAGAAAAGCAAATATCATTTTTGGCTGCATTAAAAGAAGCATCATGTATAAAGTAAAGGAGGTTAAGGTCTACTCTTTATTGCCCCGGAGCACACAGGAACAAAGGGTTCAGGGCAGGGAGAGAGGAGCGCCCTTCAAGGCCACGAGGGCGGCATGTCCAGAGGGAGGGCTGAGCAGGCAGCCAGCGCCAGGCCTCAGCTGGAAGTGGATGTGGGCCTCCACCTGTGAAAGGGCTCGGAAACAGGAAAAGGCTGTTTGAGGGAGCTTGGATCCGCCTTCTGCAGTGGAAGAAAGTGCGGGTTTGGATGATCGCAGAGGGACCGGGGTGCCAGGGGGCCCCCCTGGAGAGCTGACCACCAGACTCGGGCCAGGCTTCCGACCTGACAGTCACTGCCTCGGGCCCTTTTTCCTTCCTTGGTGGCAGCCAGTTCCCCACACAGGACAGCTGCTCCCCCACTGACCCCCCACAGCCACCCAGCCCCAGTGCTGTCCTGGAACGCCCCCATTCCAGGGCGGGCCTGGATCCAACCCACCCAGCCCAGCCCATGTGGCCCCTGCTCCTCCTGCAGGACACGCTTTCCTCAGCACGGGCAGGCTCTGGCTGGAGGCCTGGACCTGAGATCCCGTGGGACCCGGCATCTCCCGTGGGCCCGCGAGAGCCGGGCGTCCCGTCCAACACGGGCCCAGGAGGCCTGAGGCTCCTGGGACCTCCAGCCTGCCCCCACTCCGTGGGGGAGCACCCCCGCCTGAGCCCCCGGGAGCGAGGACGGGTCATTCTGAGCCCAGGTTGCTTGGGGAGGCGGCCTGGTCCCAGCCCTCTCTTCCAGCTCCTCCTCACGGAGCTGGAGACCAGCAGCCGACTCGGGGCTCTGCCAGAACAAGGGCTCAGCCAGTGAGGTTGAGGCGAAATGAAATCACGTCAAGTTTCAAGAAAAGGGGCGGGTTTTGTAGCAGTCCTTCGTCAGCAGAAACCTTTACCCTCGTGTGTCTGGGGGAGGGAGTGAGCACAGCCCAGGTGTGGCCGGCCGCCCAGGGAAACCCAAGGACCTAGGTTGCCTGCGACAAGGAGGAGGAGCAACTTACCCTCCCCTGGCCCCCACTGGGAGGGCTCCCCTTGGGGCGCACGGTAGGAGGCCATCTCTGGGCTTGGCAGACAGCCCCTCCTCCAGGCAGGCCTCCAGAGAGCACTCCCAAGGGCTTGGCCGCTGCTTCTGTGGCCACGCTCTGGCTTTTCCCAAGCTGCACCAGGCTGGTCAGCCGCTATTTTAAATGTCTGTCCACATTGTAAATGCCGGGTCCCCTGGGACGTGTGAAGAGTAAACCCAAGGCCCAGATGCGTGCCAGGGCCAGGGTGACCCGCAGGGGGGACAGGCAGAGGAGCCACTGCCTCCCACTGCCGATCCCACACTCACCCCGCCCCAAAAGGCTCATGGGGTTGCAGGGAGGAGGGTTGAGCCTGGAAAGGTTTCCTGGTTTTTCTCGGGACAAACCGGCACCCGGGGGGCCTGCCCCTTTGGCCCAGACCCCCACAGGCCCTGCCACTTGCACCTGCGGCCCAGCCAGCAGGGCGGCCCCCTGGGGCTGCGGGTGGGGGATTTGGGGTAGAGGCCTCCTGTGCCCAGGCTTCCCCCCTCCATGCGTCCTGCTCCTGGGCCCCCCTGGATGCTCTCCTGGGGCCCAGGGGCTGCAGTCCCAGCCCACAGTTGGGGCCCAGGCCGCCCGAGTTGGAAGATGTGCCTCCAGCCCAAAAGAACCCCACCTCTGCTCGTGGCTGGCCACCCTTCCCTGTACCCCACCACCCCAATCTCCCCGGCCGCGTGGGTCCCCTCTCCTAACCTCACCACCTCCTGCCCTTCTGAGCTCGCCGTCCTCAGGGCACCGAGGGAGGAGGCCCCAGGGACAGGGATTTGGGGTGCGGGCAGAACCGGGAATGGGGAGGTGCAGGCGGCGCTGCGGGGAGCTGCCCGGGGCCAGGGAGGGCGCGTGGGGCCGGCGCCTTCTCCCCGCGCGCTGCGCCCCCTCCCCGGCCTGGGCGCGCGGGACGCCCCGCACCCCCCTCGCGGTCCTGCGCCCCGGCACGTGCCCGCGGTGCCCCCTCCCCCCCCCCCCCCCCCCCGTCTCGCCCACACACTCACGCGGACACACTCGAGACTCGGGGCGCGCCGGGCGCCGCCGAGCCGTCGGGACAGGCGCGCGGCCCCTTTATTGGCTTCAGGACGCGGAGAACTTGCGCAGCGCGACGACCGCGAGCGCCAGCACCACGCAGGTGGCCAGCAGCGCGGCGATGACCACGGCCGCCACGGCGCCCGGCCCCAGCGAGCCTGCGGAGAGGGCCGTGAGCCGGGAGGGCGCGCCCCGGCCCCCAACCGCCCCCCGCGCCCCCCCGCGCCCCCCGCGCTCCCTGCGCCCCCCGCGCCGCCCCTACCGCTGCCCGGGTCCGGCCGCTCCCGCGCGGTGCTGTCCTCGGGGCCCGGCGCCGCGCTGGGGGCCGGGGGCCGCTGGCCTCGGGCTCCCGCGCCGCGCTGCTGCTCTCCACCGCGCCGTCCCCCGACTGCAGCTCGGCCGGCTCGTTCCACAGGGTGGGCACCGGCTCCTGCGGCCCCTCGGCTGCAAGGCCAAGCACAGGCGCTGGGCCGGGCGCACCCCCGCACCCCCTCCCCGCTGGGAGTCCCTGGCCGGACACCCCCGCGCTGCCTCTTCCCGGTGAGACAAGCCCCGACAGGCAGGTGTGGGACAGGCGGCCCAGGGGTGACAGGGTGGCTGGGGGGGCGGCGGGGGGCAGCTCTCTGAAAAGGAACCCAGCTGGGCAGCAGCGAGGGGACATGGCGCAGAGCCCAGGGCTCCGTGGCCTTGCCAGGGCCCGGCCACGCCCCGGCGCAGACGCAGCCGCAGCCCAGTCTTCAGGCCTCTCTGGAGAAGCAGCCTGGGAGGTGAGGCAGTGCCCTCCAGCCAGGGGAGCCAGGTTCCCTGCTCCCGCCCCCCACTATCCAGGAGGTGGATGGAGAGGCCACCCCATAGCCCAGGAGCAGCCGGCCCGGCCCCTCATGCTCGGCGGTCACCTGGGTGGAGCCCAGCAGCCAGCAGGACCCGGGTCCAGCATCCCCCCGCAGTGTCTGAGACCTGAAGCCCCTGTCCTGAGACAGGGCACCCCTATCCTAAGAAGCTGACGCCATCCTCCGGACAGAACAGGGCCAGAGGGGTGAGGGGTGTCTGGTCAATGGAACCCCCAGGAAGCAATGCCCCAGAAAAGGGTGAGACCCCCCCACCCCAAGCTGGTACTCAGCCAGCACATCAACCCCTGGGCAGCTTTCCCGCGGGAGCCCTTCTCTGTTCGTGAAGTAGGGGCTAGCAGGGGGGCCGCAGGGGCCCCAGAAAGTTATCATGAGAGGCCTGCACGATAACCCCAGTCTGTACCCCGACTGGGCCCTATATACCCATGCCAGTTTCTCCCCCAGCCCCCCCAAGGGCTCCCGCCTGAGGACCCCACAGCCCCGCTCCACCGTCCTTCTCGGACACGAGGCCCAGGACCCCCTGCTGACCAGCGGCTTTAGCAGGGGCGGGCTCCTGTCCCGTGTCTCCTGGGCCCAGGGGCTTCGCGGATGTCTGGACACATCTCCTGGGGCCCTCGCTGCTTGCTCTCTGCCGCTGGCGACCCTTGTGATCCCTGTTCCCGAGCGGCTCAGCGGGGCTGTGGGGTCTGACCCCTCTGGCCTCTCAGCAACGCCTGTGCTTCCCCACAGCCCGCCAGGTTGCCGCGGCCACGCCCTGCCGCCCTCCGCCTGCGCCCGGGGCCCCTGTGCGAGGTGGGCTCTGCCCTGACAGCCCCCCTGACTCCCCTGCTTCCAGGCACACCAGCTTCTGGGGCTGGGGGGTGGGGGGAGGGGGTGGCAGGGATGCTCCAGGAAGACACAAAGGCGCCCCCAGGGCTTTCCTGCCAGCAGAGCCCACCTGGGGCAAATCATGAGAAACATCAGCCCCACCCAAACGCAGGGTCAGTGTTAATATCACTGGGCCTGGGCCTCCCTGGTGGCACAGGCAGTTGAGCTCAGCACTGTGAAGCTGTCAGCAGCCTCTGCAGTGCCGGTTCACTCCCCGCCGGCCACAGAGATGCCCACATGGAGAGGCACACTTCTCCTGTTGCGCCCGCTGCTCCCCTCAGCAGTGTATTTCGTCAGCCTGCCTGTTGTTCCCCGCTCTGTCTCTGGTGAATCCTCTCACCCTCCCGCACATCTGGCCTGTACCCCGGTTCTTGTATAAATAAATAAATCTTTAAAAAAAAAAAATCACTGGGCCTACAAAAATGTCAAGGTCATACAAGGCGAAGGCTGAGGAATTGTCCAGATCAAGAGTGAGGCGTGCAGCCCCCGTCCGCGCATGCCACAGGGGAGACGGCCGCCGGGACGTGATTGGGGTCCGCTGTGACGCGGGGTGAGGCTGGAGGTGATGACCACCCTGGCCTCCCATGGCTCAATCTGGTTTTGGAGAGTATCCTTGTCCAGGGGAGAGTTAGAAGCAAGCGGCCTGGTGTCTGTGACTGCCCCTCAGGTGCTCAGCAGACGACAGGCCAGTGGGGCGTAGAGGCAGGACAGAGGAGCAAGATGGCAACATGTTGGTAACTGTCGAATCCCGGTGAAGAGTCCACTAGAGTTCATTGATTTATTGCAGCTTTTCTATAAACTCAAAGTCTTTTCACAATAAGGTTGCACTGGCCTGTCTTCACAGCCTGCCCCAGGCCTGGGCTGGTCAGGTCCAGGCGCCACTGGTGTCAGGGACCACTGTTGTGTTCTTGGGGTTTGCCCAAACTGGCACCCCTTTTCAGAAAACACCCCTGGCGAAGAGGCCTCACCAGGGCAGATGGGCCCTGACCAGGTGTGGGGACACTGTCCCTTCTCACGGCCACAGCAGCTGCCGGCTGAGCGCTCCTGCCCGCAACCCCGCTGAGACTCCCGCCTCCGGAGGGGGTCCCGTGCCCTGTCCGGCTGGGAGGCCGAGCTCTGCAGCCTTGCGGCCCCTGTGAGAAGCCCCGAGCCCCTGGCCACTTGCCTCTGGCTCCCAGAGGCCTGGGCAGGGGAAAAGCCTGAGGTCCAGGGCTCGCAGACTGCCTGTCTCCCCAGACAACTGCAGGGCCCCGGCCCCTACTGCTCACCACACACCCAAGACACTGGGCAGCAGGCGGCTCTGTCACACCTCCGCCGCCAAAGCTCACTTCCAACTCCTGGAACCTGGCCAGGGAGGCGCCACAAGCGACTGAATGCCAGGCCTGGCCGAGCCGGGTGGCCTCCTGAGGAGTGATGGGCCCCGAGGGGGTGGGCGCTGACTCTGGGGAGCTAGGTGGGCCTGGGAGAGGAGCCTCTGAGCAGCAGCCTTGGGAGGCACCCCAGTCTTCTCCCATCTCCTCCCAGTGGCCCAGCCTCACACTGCCGTGACCCAGGAGCCTGGACCCCCCCACGGCGAAACACAGTCCTAGGCCGCCTGTCCCAGCGGGGAACACCCTCTGAGACGCAGCTGTCCCTGAAACTCTGGAGGCTCAGCTAGCGGGGTTGGGTACAAACCCTGACTCTCCCACACTGTCCCCCAGAACACTGGCAGCCTGATGGGGTGTCCCGACTCTGCCTTGACCCCGTCTCAAGCCCGCCCACGCTGGAGATGGCTGTCATGGCCGTGGCTGCTGCCACCACCCCGGGCGATGGGCAGGACACAGGCCAGGCCGCTGTGTGTGCCGGGTATCGCCACAGCTGCCCGCCACCCCACCCCGGGGGGCCCCGGGCGCACACAGGAGCACCTCACAGGGTCAGCCCCCAGCCCGCAGCCAAGGAGGCCTTTTCCTGTGTTCACCAGGTCTGCAGCTTCTCCATCTGCCGCAGGAAGAGGGCCAAGCAGAGTTTAAAGGCAGTGACCCACCTCCCCCAAATCTGTGAGAAGCCAGGAGCGCAAGCAGCTGCCAACTGCTGGCAGCAGCCCCATCTGAGGAGGGGAGTTTGCGGGAGAATGTCGCCCCGCAGAGGACGCGCATGGGCGGGGAAGGAGGACGGAGACCAAGGAGGACCCGGGGTGGATCCCAGGCTCCACGGGCTGGTTAGCAGGGACGCGGGCCTCGCGCCCTGGCACGGGCCGGGAGAAGGCACAGTGGGCTCGCCACCCCCAGCCTCCCACCGCCTGCCTTTCGGTAAATAAGTTTGTTTAACGCTCTCACTCGGACCAGAGGGCCCCAGGGCCAGGCGCCCTGCTCACAGACGGCCTTTGTGAGGGCCATGAAGGGCCTTTTCATCCTGCCCTGGCCTCCCGCCCACCCCAGTAGCTGCGGCCACAGGCAACAGGCGGACCTGGACCTCAATATCCCTGGTCTGTCTCTGAGGCTCCCGCCCGCCCAGCAGAGGTCCAGGGCCTGCCCAGAGCTCCTGGGAGCCTCCCCAGTGCCCTGCCTCCCCAAAGCAGAAAGCACACAGCCGACCCCAACGACTCCAGAGGGGGTGGCCTGCTCTGCCCCCGCCCGGGGACTTGCCAGCTCTTGGTCGCCCACAGAGAGGTGAGGCCAGGTGAGGCCCCAGAGATGCCCATGGAGAGGCTGCCCCAAAGCATTCCTGCGGGGGCCGCTGGAGCCCACCCACTCAGGCTGGGCACGCAGGGCATCCAGGCTGGCTGATGGCCCGGGCTGGGCGAGCTGGCTGCTTTAGGGACCAAGACACTGGACAGAAGCTGGCCTGTCGGGCAGCCCCAGGGGGCTGGCAGGCGCCTGCCTTCACCTCTGCCCACTTTGACCACCAGGCTGGAGAAGCGTTTCCTTGGGGAGGGGTAAGGGGAAGCTTCGGGGATCACAGCCTGAGAGGCAGGCCTGGAAGAGACCACCTCACACTTTAGGTCGCTTTCCCACCCCCACCCCCACCCCAGCTTGCCCAGCTGTCACCTGCCCTACCGAAGGGAGGCCGGGTGCTTGTCCAGCTTTGAGCAAGGAGCTAACTTGCCCTGGGATCACCCTGCACCCTGCACCCCACCAGGGTGCACCCCACCAGGGCCAGGGACATTTCTTCATGCTGACTGGTGGCCCGGAGAGCCCCAGTGTTGGGGTTACCCCCGCATGCAGATGAGGAGGAGCACAGAGGCCTGAGAGACAGCCAGGAGGGGATGGAGCTGCTTCCTGGGGGTCTGGAGGGAGGCGGGGGCGGGGGGGGTTCACGGCCTTCCCTTCCCCCGGGCCTTCCCTTTCCCCCCAGGCCTTACCTGCCCAGGCACTCAGTCCAGGGCCATGCTGGCACCTGCCAGGTCCGGCTGCCTCCCACACAGACCCCCAGACACCACCCAAAGCCCATGCTGCAAAGAGGTGCCCAGGGGTCCCCACTCCTGCACATTTCTTCAGCCCCTGAGCCCTGAAACACTTCCCCTGGGACACCAAGTGGGCTGCCCTGGCCAGCCCGCATCAGGGCCAGCAGAGAAAGACCAGCATGGGCTCCACGACCCTTGTTTCCCGCAGGCTCCCCCAGCCCCTGTGCCAGCCCCCACGCCAGGCCAGGACTCGGGCTGGGGTCCCAGAGCCTCCTCGGCACTCAGACCCGGGCACCGTGGCCTCAGCACACAACCCAAGTCCAGCGTCTGGGCTGAGAGACCTCAGGTCCTGTGCTCCTTCCAGAACTTTTCTGTGCGGGGGACCGGTACCTGGGTCTAAGAACATTTCAGGAACCAGGAGGGAGGGGCTCACAGGGCTCAAAAGGGAACCGGCAAAGGCCCCCCGCCTCTCAGCTGTGCGCCCTAGGCCTGGGGCCTTCCTGACTCCCTGGTCTTTCAGATTTTAGGGTGCACCAGGGTTACTCCAGAGTGGTGCGACCCCTGGGTTGCTCCCAGACCACCCTCCTGTCTTCATTCCTGTCGCTAACAGCTCCTTGGGGCACTGATTTGGCTGCCACCCACCCGCCTCAGGGAGCCCCTCGCAGAGTCGCCCCAAGAGGCTGCCCATCTGCAAAGGGCCCCCGCCCCAGCGGGCCCCGGAGAATCTGGCCCTGGGAGGCTGGCAGCCGCAGGGCCAAGGGAGCCCCTTACCTGTGAGCACCGCCGGGGCCAGCACCCCGGAGAGGAGCAGCAGCGCCATGCGCAGTGCCAGACGCAGCGCCATCCTGGCCTGTGAGGGAGCGGCGGCGAGCGGGCAGCAGTGGACTGAGCTGGGAACCTCAGGGCAGAGGGAAGGAGGCATCAAAGGGCTGGGAAGGGTTTCCGTCAATGCAAACTCTGTCCTCCTGGGACACCGTGCCCGCCCCCACCCCCCCCAACACATGCACACGCACGCACGCACGCACACACGCACAGCAAAGCTTCTCCTCAACTCCAGGGCAGCCCCACCCTTGGAGAGGAAAGTAGGAAATTTCTCCCTTCCCGCTCCTCTCTCCTCTCCCTTCACCCCCGCGGGAGCCCAAGAGAGCACACACACACACACACACACACACACACACACGCACAGGCACACACACACACACACACACTCTCTCTCTCTCTCCTGGGCCGCTGGAAGTACCCGGCTCTCCCGGGGACACGGCACAGGCCTGCGCGCCCCTGCTCCGGGGTCCTGCATGGCCGGGACTCTGCAAGGCCCTGCCGGAGGCCCTGGCCCTGGCTCGCCTCCTCTGGGGCCCTCTGTGCCTTGCTAAAGAAGCGCTTTCAAGGCAGTTTAACCCGAACTCTCCGGAGCGCGCCTCCTTCCAGCAGAGCCGCGGCACCGAGTGCCCCCCTCGGCTCCCGGGGCCTCCCCTCCGCCATGGGGCCTGAAGGCCCGCCCGTGTGCGTGTTTCCAGCCCGGGGTGGCCCAGAGCTTCAACCCGCTGCCCACGGCCTCCCCGACAGTCCGGCTGTGAGCAGCTGGGAGCACCCCCCGCTGCCCGTGTCCAAGACAGACCCGGACGTCTGGCCACACGAGAGTCGTCAAAGGTCTAGCGCGTCAGAGTGCGGCCCGCGCCCCGGCTGCAGACCCCTCGCGGCCTCCCGCGGCCCTTCGGACAAAGAGCTCAACTGGGGCGCTGGAGAGGCTCGCCACCCCCACCCTGTCCCGGTGCCCGCGGCCGCCTCCACCCGCCGCTCCTGCACGGCCCGATGCGCCGGGGGGCCTCGGCAGCCGCTCCCGCTCGGAAAGAGCCCCCCAGCTCCCCCTCACCACCCCTGGGGGTTCGGCTCTGGTCCGTGAACCCCTCGGCCACCCTTCCCGTCCCTTTTCTTCTTCTGTTTACGTGAAGCGCCTCCTCGGGGCTCGTGCTCTGAGAAAGGGCATCTGCTGTGAGGTTCCAACTTGACCCTGCCGTGCGGCCACCCCCGTCCGTCTAGAACGCCTCCCTCCTGCAGCCCCACCCCGTCAGCACCCCGAAGCGCGGCTGTCTTCTCTCAGCATAGGTGAGGCTGTGCAGATCTGCTCTGCCCTTGAGCTTCAAGCAAAGGGCGCCTGCGACGGGCGCTGCCCGCAGCGGCTTCGGTCCTGCGTCTCACCGGGCAGTGCCCGCTGCGCGCGTCTCCCACAATCTCGCCACATCCATTTGGGCTCGTGTGACTCTCCCGTTCCTCTGTAGCCATCTTTTGGGGGACACACACCGATTTCTCACTTCCAAACCCGAAGAAAGAACTGCCAGCTCGGGGCAGGGGGAGTGCGGATTCTGCAGCTGCTCTGAGCAGGTTTCCAAAGCGAGGGCTCCCGCAGCACCCTGCCCGCAGCACGAGCCCCAGCTGCCCACACTGCGCCCGTCCTGCCCCGCCCCCGCCATCATGCCCACGGGCCGCGGGGCCGCTGTCTCCATTTGCGTTTTATGGCTAATGAAGCCCAGCACTTCTCACACTTACTGGACACAGCACTGTGCTAGTTCGTGAAGGCTCTGTTCAAATTATTTGCCCACGTGATGATCAGGGTGGTCTTTGGCATTTATTTTCACGTGTGTGGGGGGGTGTGCGTGTGTCCAGGTTAACGCTCTTGCAGGGAGGCGTGCGGGTGCCTCAGAGGAGGTGCTCGCTGGCTGTGGTCCCGGTCCGCGACTGCAGGTGCCGTCACCGGCACACCCCGGAACCCATGCCATGCCCAGCCCTCGGCGGGAGTCGGCGTTCAGAAGAGCCGGGCTTTCGGGGTCGAGCCAGCACGGACACTGCCTCCTTGCTCGTGTGTGTGCTATTTGCTCAGTCTCCCACCCCTGCCTGTCTGTGCCCTCCGCCGCGTGGAGTGAGGTAGATGCCCGAATCAGGCTCCGGCTTTCTGGCCAGCCGTTAGCCCTGCCAGTGGGAGGCGCTGCAGGGCGACGGAGGAGGCGGGAGAAGGGACCACTTCGGGGTGGTCGGCAGGAGCAGCGCGGTCTATCACACCAGGGACAAGGATGGGGTGATGGTGCTGCAGGGGCGGCCATCGTGCCGGCTCCTGGGCGGCCGGGCAGCTGAATTCCTGCCCCAGCAGCTTTGGTGGACGGCGCTCTGGCCGCGGAGCAACAGTTCCGCTTGCCCAGTCGAGGCTGGTCTCCATTCCTAGCTGCAGCGACTAACTCTTGAATAACCTTGTCTTTCTCTTCTTCACCTCAAGTCTCCTTATAGCAAAGCCCACCATGATGTCTCTTCTATTGAAATGCATCATGTGAAGGGTGGTTTCCGCGGCAGACGCTGACCATACAGTGCTCATCAGCCCCGGGAATGGACCCCAGAGAGAGACCCTCAGTGGGAGGGTGTTTCTGCACTGACTTGCCACTGGTTGAGCCCGTGGAAAATGAGATCTGCTAACGTGGCTACTGTGTGTTGAGATTTGCGCCTGTTTAGCACCCAGCGGCCACGGAGGGCCAGGGTCACTGCTGCCCTCGACCTCGATGGTGGTGGTGACGAGCAGAAGGACAGCGAGTCTGCTCTTTTTTACTGCATTGGGTGATCACAGAAAACAAGTTAAGGGTTTTAAATTCTAAGGTCAGAGCACGGTAAGAGCTAGAGCGCTTCTACGGCCGTCTGAGAAAGGTACGGGGCATAATTGGCTACAAATCGGGCCTAAGATAGGTGTGGGAGGCAGAATTACAATCTCAATTGAATTCACAGTCACACCAATTGTCTTAATGAAATTTATGGCCCCGACTGAGGACGTGGAATGGGGACGTTGGGTAGATCAAGCCATCCGAGCCCCTGCCACTCACACATCGTGGGCGTCCCTTGCAGCAGCAGCAGGCTGAGTAGCCACGGCCATCAGAATGTCCTGACCCCCACAAATCAGACAGACAGGCAGACTACCAGTGTGCTCTGGATACGGAAGATGGGGAGAGGCGCGGAAGCCTGCTCTTACTACACTAGAGCCCCGAGTCTCAGTGTCTCTATAGGGTATCGGGCGCCATGACGGAAAGGGGGGAAAGCTGTCTCTGAGGACAGGCCCTGCAAGACGACGCCAGTTTGAAGTCAACCTTGCCCAGCGGCATCACCCACCAGAGAGCGGGCGCTCTGCAGGGGGTAGGGAGACAGACGCACCTGTTGTCCCGGGAGCACTGGTTCTGCACTAACACCAATGGCTGACTACCCCAAATGCCATCGAACAGAACGTCGGGCGATGCCACCTAACCCAAGTGATCACACCCACAAGTGCTGCCTGACCCGGTGCCCCGAGGGCACACCAGCTCATGGCATCCCTGCCCAACTGCATGACTGCGATCAGATCATGAGAAAACACCACGCAACTCCATGCTGAGGATGTGTCACAAAACAGTAGTCCTGAACCCCTAAAAATGCCAAGATATGAGACAGAAACAGTTGCAGACCAGAGAAGACGGCAGAAGCCTAACAACGTAAAAGGTGCCGGTGGAGGGCGCCCTGGACTTCCCTTATAAAAGACATCGACAGAGCAACTGGCAGGATCCCAGCGCGGTGGATGTTAACTAGTAGTCTATGGACTTTCTCTCCGAATTTTAGTAATTGTACCATGGTTATGCAAGAAAACGTCCTGGTTTCAAGGAAACGCTTCCCGAAACGAGTAGGGGCGTTGTCTGCAGCTCACTCAGAAATAGTTCATAAAAAGTTACTGAGGGTGGGGCCTCCTTGGTGGCGCAGGGGTTAAAGTCTCAGCACTAGGAAGCTATCGCCAGCCACTGCAGCATAAGTTCGATCCCCAGCCAGGGAGCTGACCCACGTGGCACAGCAGACCTCTCCTGTCTCCCCGCTGCTGCCCTCAGCAGTGTGTTTCAGTCTGCCTGTTCTGCTCCCTGTTCTGTCTCTGGTGAGTCCTCTCACACACCCCCCACACCTCTGGCCTGCACCCCATTTCTTGTATGCATAAATAAACAGATCTTTAAAAAAAACAAAACAGGTAAAGCAGAAATGGTAACAAGTGAGCAAACTCTGGGTGAAAATTTGTTGGACATGTGATCAGCCCATGAGGACATGGTCTGCACACCCGATGGGCCTCACCAGACACCAAACCCGCCCGGAGAGCTGTCTGCTTCCACGGATGTTTGAACGTTTTTTCATGAACAACAATCACTGAACTTGGGAAATGCTGATCTGAGACAAATGCTCTTCAAGAGTCTCAGGACTGCTGAGGACTCAGGTCCCCCGGCTGAGGGCTGGTGGAGACCAAGAGGAACATGGAATGGACAGTAAAGGGAAAGTTGTACAAATGACCCCCCCACAGACTCCTGATCAGGTACAGACGCGAGCGCTGCGGCGATCTGTTCTATTCCTTATCACACAGAGCAGAGCAAAGGCGCATGTGATAAAGCAGGGCAGGCCCCGCGCCAGCTCGCAGAGCATGTGCGTGATCTGTGGTTGTGGGCACAGGTGTTTTACTTTTCCACACGCTACGTATACAGCGAAGTTGAGCCTCTAGGATACTAAACACCCAGGTGAGCCTGGCAGTGACCTGAAGAGGCAGCGGTGTCACCTGGACATGGAGGTCATGGCGGGCCTGTGGCTGTGGCACTGCGGCCTCCCTAGTTTCTCATCTTCCTCTGGCTTTAACCTCCAACCCTCCCCACCCCCCACCACCACCCCCTCCAACACCCACACCAGTTCCTGTTCTCTTCCTTTCCCTCTGATTCCGTGTCTAGGGAAGTCGTTTCACGATGGACGCTGACCCGTTTGAGGGGCCCTTTCATGAGGAGAGTGGGAAAGCCAGAGGTCCCCCTGCTTGTGCTCTGGATAGGGCCCTGGGCAGCACCAGCGCGGGCCCCTGCCACACACGGTCACGAGCCCACCCCGGAAGGCAGGGTTGGTCCTGCACCGGGGGGAGGGGGGGCTGTTCTGCAGCATCAGCAAGGGCGGTGCACATAGGGAGCGTCGCCCTCCTGGGAGCGCAGAGCTAAGAAACCGCTGTCGTCAGTGAGGCCCCGGGCCTGCTCACCACACCCACTTAGAACCACTGGGCACTTACCAATTATGAATAATGCTGGGGCCCACCCCACGTTAGAAACTCAGGCTCATGGAGCTCCGGGATTCATCTGGGCAACCCCTCACCTGACAGGGGAGGCCCAGACAGGCCAGGCCAGTGAGGCGGCAGGTACCAGTTCCTGCTGTGTCCTGGAACTCACCAGAGAGCCTCCCCAAAGGCTGCTGCTTTGCACAAATTCTAAGATATAAAGGGGGTCACCCCTTTTTGATACACTCTACTGTATCTCACATAAACTTCTGCACAACAGGGTACAAATAGCACTTACCTCGCATTCACGTGCTGGGTACTGAGTGGTCATATTTTAGGCCAGCAACCATAGCACCTGACAGATCCTTCACATACAAATACCTGCCCCAGGTGGGTGACAGGAGCAACACTGATGTGACCGCACGACCCCCACTCATAAGCCACTCAGAGCTTCACCTCACGGGTAGTTTTTAAAAAGCCCACAGCGGATCCGAGGAGAGCTAGATACCCGGCACTGGCCTGCGCCAGGCTCCTGGCACCGCACGAGGATGGAAAGCAGAGCCCCTCGCTGGGGAGACCGAGGCCCTCAGTCCACGGCCAAACTGGGGCAGCTACTGGGATTCATTTCCCTACCAGCAAGCCCCTCAAATATCCCAAACTTCTCCCATTTCTAAACAGAAGCGTGACCAGAATGACTGGTCACAGCAGCCATCCCCCCCATTCCTAGAAACAGCACCCCAATGATGTTTGAGCAGCAAATCCCAATGGTATTTTTTTCCCAAAAAAAGACCCTGGAATACCCAGCCTTCTTTGCACGTGTGCGTAGGTGCTGCTGTCTGTATATAGTTCTGTGTCTATATTCTGGCCATTAACACTTAAGATATAGGGTAGGGCTCCCCACAAAGCTCCTTAAAGGGAGCTGAGGTGGGAGGGTGCTCTTTTTGCCTTGCCCCACTCCTTCCTCCTGCCTTGAAATATGGGAGTGATGGCTGGCGCTTCAGCAGCCACACTGGGCCATGAGTGACCCTGAGGATGGACGCCACAGTCAGGATGGTGGGTAGGAGCCCAGAGCCCTGAGCACACGGCCCAGCAGACTGGACGGAACCCACGACCTCCGGGTTTCACTGGAGAAACCAACCAATTTGTTTAAGTCCTTTTCACTTTGTCTCCGGGTATCTGAATCCAGATGTAACACTGACCGAGGGCCGTTTTCAGGACCATTTCCCATGCTAGAGGAGGAATTCAAAGGAAAAAGCAGTTTGTTGCAAGGACACGACTCTGCGGTTACACGCACAGACCATGTGCTACATTTCAGGAGACACGTGGTCTTCAAGAAAGCGTCTGCTCCTTAGGCCAGGGGTCTGGAGAGAGCCTGGGTCCCTCGTGAGCGCCACCCCCACACTGTCATCACTTTGCCATCAGCAAAGGGGGAGGCAGTGCGTCTTAGGCCGAAGAACAGAAATCCGGGAAAGAGGCCGCTTCTTGTGCCCCCGCACCCACAGGCCGTGCCTTCCCCGTGGTGAGCCGGGGCCAGGCTCCTTTCTTCAGTTACAAAACCTTGTCACCAGTGATTCCCCGGAGGGAAACTCTCCTATTGGAGGCTCCAGTTTCCCAGTCCAGAACTGGCACGACAAGCTGGCACAGGCCCCAACGCTCAGGACACCCACAATAATCCATAGGCCGAACAGCCCGTGGCTGGCTGCTTCAAGTCTCCCAGGATCAACAGGACCCAGCGAGCACCACGGCTTCCCCAGGGCAGTCAAGCAGGGCAAATCCATGCTCCACAGCCGGGTCTTTTTCTTTTGGTGCAAGAAGCCCATCCACTCCGAGGCCACAGACCATGTGGGGTGCATCCTGGGCTGTCTCTGACTCTTTGTCTCTTTCCCATGGCAGCTGTTGACAAAAGTTTTACATCCCAGCTTGGAAGCACAGGCTAGAAAGAGCACTTCCATTTAATCAGTCACACACAAGACTTTTAATTTCTATTACTAATGCAAGGATGCATTAAAAAGTTTCATTTTCCTCACCTGATCAAGTGTGTATAAAATGACACACGCTACAGCGAATGTCATTTTGTTGTAACGATGTGAAAAACTGTGACCAACATTGAATGAAATAACAGTCACACATTTCTCTTAAAATTGCAGTTTCCAAGAACGTATCAGTGACATCAAATGTGGACCATATATATTTTCACAAAATGGCTGCGCTCAAAAATATTTAAAATAAGGTCAGAAGTAGCATTATCTACCGTGAAACTTACCATGGCCACAGCACTGCCCCCCCCACCGGGTGGCCTCAGCACTCCTTCCAGCAGGAGGGGCCTGTGTTCCCCACGCCAGCAATCTGACTGGGTCTACATTGCTTGGACAGAATACAGGGTCACAGAAAAGATAAAGTGATTTCTGAGTTTAGGTCAGAAAAGGGGATTCGGCCTTCGCCTGTTTTCTGGAGGAAGCCAACCCCACACGGCAGCGCACCCGCTCCGCAGCTGCCGTGCTGGAGAAGACCCGATGCTTCCAGCCACCAGCCCAGCTGGGCTCCCAGCTAAGTCAACGACACGAGCGCCGCCTTGGCCAACCCGAGCCTCCCTGAGGTCGCGTCCCCCCAGTACCTGAGCCACCTGGCTGGGCCCTCCCCGAGCTCCCGACTCACAAATTAGCGTCAAGCTGAAAGGGGCGTTGGCACTGAGAAGAGCGACGTGTTACGCAGCAAAAGGAACAGCAACAGGAACACCAACAACTTGGGGCAAGTCTTCCATCCTCAAGCTATCCTGTCTAGGCACATTATTTTAAATCTCTGAATTAAAACAACTGTAAACAAACCATGTACAAAATAAATACTTTAGAAGTGAGGGAGCGCTGAAATAATCTGGAAATGAGTTTATAGAACGGGCTAGGAACACGGCGGCTGGACGTGAACGAGCGGGCAGATGAGGTGGTGAGCGGCACAGGAGCAGCCAGACATTCCCAGCAGAGTGGTTCCTTGCCACCAAGTGGGAAATTCCCCAGGCAGAAGCCAGCCTCTGCTTCAGCAAACTGGAATGTTCCACAACTAAAATGACTTTGCTCCCTCTAATCTGCTTACCACACTCCCAAACGCTTGTGTATTCATTTTTTATGCATTTCCCCGGAACAAGCACGCCGTAGTCTAGTCTGGAAGGTGTGGGCAGGCTCTGGAGGGGCACGGTCTGGGCGTATGGCTGTGGCGTGAGGGCAGTGGACAAGCCACAGGTCAGCAGAAAGGAACAGGCAAAGGAAGAAAGACATCTGGTCAGACGTACCCATGTTTATGTTGACCTCTACGCTCTCAAATACACAAGCCGGCGTCCCACAGCCTGGCAGAGAAAGCCGCGCTGCCCCCCCACCCCCCCACCGGCGCTTGCGTGGCAGGAGTGTTTCCACAGAGCCAAGAGAACCATTTAGTGCAAAACTCAGCCTTGACAGAGTTGAGTACAGAGGTGCACTCAGACCACCACCAGGTTTTATTTAAGTTCTTTTTATTTTCCTCCACACTGGCAAAATTTCCAAGGGAGATTAAAGTTTTGTAAACATTTTAACTATCCCTCTTGCCCACCCCCCACTTTTGAATTTACAAAGCAAAGGAGAGCAGGAGTCCCAATTTTTAATGGTTCCCATCTCCTCATGCTATTTGATCCAAAAACTATATACACGTTGATAGCAGTCTCTGTATAGTTATTGTACATGTTTAGGAGGGAGGCAGGAAGGGACAGGGAGAATGCTGATCCAAAGAGTAAAAACAGAAACCAAATATAGCCGTCCACACTCACACTGCTCTCGGAGCAGCGCCAGCCTTCTCCAGGCAATGACAAGGAAGAAGGGGCAGAGTCTGCCTAGGAGGCCCCTGGCCCCAGCACTTCCTGCACGGGGATGGCTGCCCAATGGCTCCAGACCAGAGTGATTGGCACTCCAGGCGCTGTTCTGTGGGGGCTGGTGAAGGGAGGGAGGGGATCTGTTTATAAATAGGGCTTGAATACATTTCTATTTGAAGTGAAGGGGTAGTGCTGAGGCCACTAGAAGCCAGAGGCAGGCTTCTCTCTCCCGTCCTTCCCATCCCACCATCCCACTGCTTTCTCCTGTATAGTGGTTCCATGGATGAAGAAGGTCTTAGAGATGGTGAGGTTTTATATGTTCTCTTTTCAGGAAAGGCAAGCAAACTTCCATTCTGGAATCTTTAAACAAAACCTTTTCAGGGCCACAGCAACACACACACACAATGCTCTGAGGAACCAGATGAAATTCTGGGCTTTTATCAGAAGCAAAAGTTTATCCCTATCCAAAATGAAATTATACAAATTCATACATATGGTAAAGATCCTAGCTGCCTCTTAAACGAGACAAATTTTCAGCAGAAAGGCCCAAAACAAACTGGTCCTAGTCCTCTGAAGTAAAAATATTTATGGGAAAAAGCAGTTTTTGTAAGAAAGAAAAATCAAGAGTAAGTCCCTCTCCCAGGCCACAGGGTTTCCTTTGTCCAATCAGGCTGGAGATTGCCAGGGATACGTCAGCTTGCTTGACCGTCACTACCTACTGAAGGAGAGCACAATCCTTTCTCTGAAAGGATGCTCAGAAAGAACAGGCCAGGGCGTGTACATCAACCAATCCGATCTAAACCCGCCCCACTCAGGGCCTCTGATGCAACCCCAAAGTTAGCAGTGGCATGCACCTCCGGAGGGGAGGGTTCTGACTGTCTCTGCTGGACACTCCAGGCACCGTCCCTGGGCGTTTTGCAGCTGGCCGATGTCTATTACCATTAACTCTCTTCATGATTGCACCAGTTAGACCCCTGGCCCTTAAGTGGGGTATGTGGGGGGAAAGAAGAATTTTTTAAAAAGAAAGAAAAAAGTGACAAGAGAAAGTAAATTGCTATTGGCAGATCCCAACACACTTTCTGGAGATAGCAGATGAAATCACGGCACAGTAAACACGTGCTGCCCAAAATCAGCTTGTTGGGGAGTAAGCCCAACTGCCACCCCCAAGACACAGGGTCTGGTCCACTCATCTACGGTCTGAGATGTTCACCAGCCAAATGGTCTAAAGGATCTTGGACACAAAGGGCTAGAAGAAAAAGCCTGAGATGATGGTTCTGTGATTTGTTGCAGAGTGACAAGAGAGGAAATGGTGAGTAAGTGTTGTGTCCGAAGTGGAGACTCCATGGTCAGCAGAGGAGAGGGAGGGCCAGTCCACCGGAGGGTGCTCAGTAGTCATCCAAAGTCTCGATTTCACCCATATTGAGCCGTTCTGACGAAGCGTTGACCGAAAACCCTGCAGGGAAAGATTGGCAATGAGTCACCACGTGCAGACGGCCACGCAGCTCCAACGCCAGGCACGTCTCTGGCTTTGGGGCATGTCACAGGGGCACTAAAGGGAGGGACAAAAAAGAAGGATAAAGGTCAGAGCAGTGATTTTCTGCCCTTTTTTATTGTTATTTGCTTTGGTTCTCAGGGTTCTGGTGTGATTTAATTAGGAGGTGGGGGTGAAAAACCTTCCCTCAGCTACTTAAAAATGGACTGAAAACCATCACCTTACAGAACCCTGACAGGAACCTAGGTCTAAGTGTGTGTTCAGGCCAGACCTGGTGGGCCCAGGGGGAAAGTTCTTCGGAAGGGATACCTTCAAAGAAAGGAGGGTTGGGGGAGAACAGAACATCAAGCATCAAATACTTTGTAACTACCTGAGCACATGACTGCGGAGTCTCAGTGGGAGTAACACTAAGTCAGTTCCACTCACTATTGGGAATACATGCCCCTCCCCACTGCATCAAAAACTATGAAAGCTCTGGCCAAAGCTTTTGCTCTTCAGGAGTAGGCGGTCTCAGGTCTCCCCATTACAAGACCCATAGATCCTTCGATGTTCTATCACCCAGTAGACAGCATAAAAAGATTAAATTATTTTAGTAGACTGAGATGCAAAGGGTAGGGTTCCAGTTAACCAAAATGGAATCTGTTCTAGCAAAAGCAGCACTAACTTTTCCAATGTCAGCAGCAAGCAGTGCTCACAACTACCTACCATTAGCCACATGGGTGGAATTTTTCAGTGAAGGCCATAATCAGAGACTGATTAAAAAAATGAAAATATTAATAGTGCCTCTTTTTGGAAGTTACTCCCCAAAAACTTTCAGTTCATCCATCTTAAATAAAATCTCAAACTGTTTTAGCTGCTATTGGAGTGTCAAAAAAGGAAACAGGCAATACTTGCCAGTCTAACAGGGGATATTGATATTATTTGAGTTTTCTGTCCCTTCCTTTTTGTTCTTTAATTTTCAATTTTCAAATACATATTTTAAAGGTACCAATAATAAGCAAAAATATTTTACATAATAAAAACAAGTTAATTATATTCTTGACTAAAAAAAACCATGATCTGAAAAAGAAATATGCCTATTTGTTAAGGGAGCTGTGGTACAAGCCGCTTCCAAGGCCTAAATATTGGAAGAGGTGAGAGCTCCAAACCCCAACCTGAATTCTACCCATCATCTGTGTTTCCATAATCCACAACGTTCTTCCCTTAAAAATAATGAAAGGCTTAGTGTTCATTTTAAAATAACGGTTTAATTATGTAAATATAAAAACCTAAAGACCAAAAAGATCTATGAAAAGAGCCATTACTCTATCCTGAGACAGGTTTTATTTTCACTTCACAAATATCTCAACAACAGACTAAGTGTGACAAAAACAGTGAGTTGTTTTTAATAGAAGTAGAAATTAATAAAAACAAACTACATTAATTTTAATCAGGCAAAGACAGGAATGAAAAACCTGGGGCAAAAAATTAATTACTCATAATGTTGATTCCTGAGCTAAACTTTCAGCAGACGTAGTCTTACTTACCTGTCTTTAAAAAATTAAGGGGTGGGGTGGGGCGCACAAGGGAACATTCTGGGGCAACAAGAAGCCCGAAACTTTGCAAAAGAAAACGGAAGCCCCCACAGACGCAGCTTGTCTGGTTCAGAACAACGGACCGTCTCTCTGAAGGCCTGAGAGGCCGCTCGTGCCAGGGGAGCGTGCTGGGGAGATGCCCTGAGCACACTTCTCAACCGCAAGGCCAGGAGGGGGTCACGGTGGCAGCTGCAAAGGCTGCAGGGAGACACCAGTGTCCAGGGGAAGGTATAATTGTCAAAATGAGGCTGGGCTCCCTCTTGAGAGTTTGTTTTAGAACCAAAGTCCTCCTCTGATCAAGCACTGTTTTTCAAATGATACCTTTGGGTCAAACCAGAAACAGTTTTCCCATCCTGTACACATTAACTCCTAACTGATGGGTATCTTTAATTTTTTTCAATCTGCAAATCAAAAAGGCCTATAGATTAAAACTAATAAGTAAATAAGTAGGTAAGATGCAGACACAAGCACAAGAGGAAGGTTTAGCTGACAAGTAATTTTCATTAAATTGTCTAAGAGCCCACCCATGTGAGTTTCTTCAATATATTGTTGAACAGTTTTACTTACCCTCTATTTATTATTTTTCTTGCCTTTCAAGATGTTTTCTTTAAACTCCATTCCTAGAATAACCTATCTCTCGTTGCCCTGACAGGGGATTTTAGGTCCCTTCCTTTCTTAGCTCTGTAATAGGAGATGGAGTCCGATCAAATCCTGAATGCAGAGAGCTTCACCTCATGTCAAAGGATGCGTCTTCCCTGACAGCCTACCTACAACTAGAATTTAAGGAACATTTTAAAATCTATAGTCACCTATTTTTGCCAAAATGGATCCAATTTTTTGACCGTTTCATCCATCCTTAACATAAACTTCCGAGACAGGCAGAAGGAAACAATTCACAATTCAACAGTTCTGTGTTCCCAAAGCTCGTGTTCAAGCTCCAGCCCCACAGGGCAATCCTCCAAGCTAAGGTTTTATTACAGACCCTTTGTTCTCCCCCAGACAGGAGGCCTCTGAAGCAAGCCTGAAGCCTCCACAGGCGGCCTCAGGCTCCAACCCACCCCTGTGCCATCAGCTCTTTCATGTGAGTCTCCTCTGACGCCTCCACTGCTCGCACCCCACCAACCTAGCATGGGCACGGCCGCACGATGGCTCCGCTCCGTTCTCCAGAGCTCATCATGGTAGCAGAGGCCAACGCTACCCACACTCCAGCCATGTCCAGCCAACTTTATCTCCTCAATTTCTGAAGTTCATCTAACTCCTCCCCACCTCCACCACTAAAGCTCTACTCCAGGCCACCAGTATCTTTCACCTGGTCTATGCTGTGCTCCCAAGTGGTCGGCCTCCTGAGTGGGCCAATGCCCCACTTGCCATCTTTGCCAGTATAATCATTCTATGCCAGACAGCTGGTTTTACAACAGCCTATGGCACATCCACAAATAAGACAATTTTAATTTTATCATTGTCTGTGAGGCTACTAGGCCAATTTAAGAAATACATGCAAACCATCAGCTTTACAAATGCTATTTACTATCTAGAAACACCATTCCCAATCCTTCTAGTCAGTCTATCCAAACCCCAATTCAGGTGTCCCCTTTTCTATGAAGCTGCTTATCATGAAGACAATGGTCCTCAATGCTGAACAAAAAGGGCTGGTGAAGCAGAAGAATGGAAAGCAAACAGGCCTGCTCTGAAATCCCAGCCTACTGCTGAGCAGCAATGTGACTCTAGAAAATGTTCTAAACCCTGTACGCCTTGGTTTACTCACTAGTAAAACTGGAACAACTAACGTAGAGTAAAACCGGGACAACTAATGTGGAGTAACACTGGAACAACTAATGTAGAGTAATCCTAAGAATCACATGATACACACAGTGGCTATCAGTTAGTATTGGTTCTTTTCATTCCACACCTGATTGGATTTTTGGTCTGCTTCCACACATACCAACATTCAGTATTTTACACAACTTTTACTATTCTCCCTTAGCATTATCTTCCAACAAAACTGAAAGGTCTGCCAGGGACATTCATACTAATATGAAACAAGGACTTAAAATTTAAAACGCCATCAGTAGTAGTTGTTACTTTTCTTACTCCCTATAGCACATGGAGCTCAGCTCTTGTAGTGAGATGCCTAGTAAACACCAACTACTTATTTTTAATTGGTTAAAGAGACTGACGTTGTATCAGAAATATTTCCCTTTATGAAAAACATCCCACTATGGGGCTTACATGATGAACAACTGCTGTAGTCTGCACTCCGCCCCTCCCAGCCATGACTGCAGGCCTATACCCACCTAGTAAACTGGGATCTGCTCGGACCATCTTCTGCTTTTTCTTCTTCTTCCCACTTTGCACGGCCTCAAAGTTGGATTGTTGGTTGTTGCTTTGATTGGTCTGAAATACTGAATGGAGTGCACTGTGGTTCATACCCCACACAGAGTCCTGTGAAACAAGATGGCGCAACTGAGGTCACACATGGATAGCGGCCTGGCCCAGCCTAAGTAAACGGTTGAACGGTTAATGTGCCCTTACCTTATTGATGTCTTTAAAAACAGCAAGCCTATCAGGACCCTGGTAATAGTGAAACTAAGGCAGCCACCAAGCTACCACTCCCCACCCCCAACCCCTGCCACCTGCTCAGAAGCCCTATTTCAGCTCTGTGCCTCCACAGGGACTGTCTGCACTGTGGTGCAGCATGGTTGCCAATGCTGCTCTGGCACACACGTCTGTACCAGCCACTAGGAATTTAAATACACTTAAAGTCTTCATTAATGGCTCTGCTCAGGGTCAGTACCTGATGAGGTGAAAAGTGGCTGAAAAGTGAATGAATGAATGCTTACGGGCTTTACTTAGAAGTCTAATGATGTTTGTTTGGGCCAGCATATGCCACAGGAACTTAACTGTTGTTTATCTCAATTAGCCTATGGTAAAACTGGCTTCATTATGTTATTTCACTGACAGTCAGCTTCCAAGAGCCCATCAAGGACATTAAGTTTGAACTTCCTATACAGCAAATAATCACAAATTGACCTCTGTGTCCTGACAGTTTACACTGCTTGCCTACCCAAAGCAGACGAGTCCTCTGGGCCCCAGGACAGGGAGGACAGGCTGCACACTATCTAGCAGCACATCACCAAATAAATGTACTTTATTCCTAGCTGCGATCTCGGAAGGGATGTGGTGCCAAAATATTAGCCAGACAACTTCTACTGAATGCTTAAGCAATGAGCCCACCAACCATTCATGCTAATTCTATGAGCGAGTTGAAGGCTGGGGACGGGCAGCAGGAGGAGTGGAGAAAGCGCTGTGGAAGGACGTCAAGCCACCCACAAGCATGCACACATGTGCACACCCCTCCTCCTTTCCATTTCTGCACAGAGATGGCCACTTTACAAATACTGAGAGGCTTCTGCATTGCTCTATGATGTCTACTCTTTTGAACCCGTAAAGCATTTTTTCTAAAAAAATCTTCATGTTTTCATCTTTCACGCTGCTCATTTGGTCCTTAGCCCATCTACACAAATGGATTTTAAATGCCACCTGTACACGTCACCATATCTAACATATCCCAGAAGCATTACCTATACCAACATTCTCTCTCCCTGATACACAAATTATGGGATTAAAGAGCACGGATATTCTGAAGCTTCTCCATGAGCCGTGCCAAACTGTCTTTCAGAAAACTTGCACAATCAAGCCTTGTTATTCCCAGATTCCATGTGTGCAAACTCACTCACTTGCTAGGTTTATTCGTAGGCCCCAAATCAATACCTGCAGTGCGCTAGTCACTCTGGACCTTCATGTGTATTGATGGCGAGAAGGGTAGCTGAGGGAGAACAGTCAATACTCTACCTTCTTGCCTCAGCTCTCATGGTGCAAACCACCATCTTTTTGAGTTTTTGAGTTACTATGATGTCTTCCACATTTTTGTGCCTTTTGGGGGTGATTTCACTGGCCCAAGAATTAAGGTGGTCTATTGTTCCTAAGCACAAAAGGCTGAAATCTACTTTACGGGGAAAATGTGTGTTGGGTAAGTTTCACTTTATGGAGGAAACACAAGTGTTGGGATTACAGTATTGCTGCACATGAATTCAATATACCAAAGAAACACATCCTTAAATAGAAACACACATAAAACAAGATTACATGTTGATCGGCTTAAAAAATATTGTAAGAGAGGGCCCTTTCACTCTCACAGGACCCTTAGGGTCACACATAGGACCCTAACCCTTTATTTTCCCAAGGAGCAATGGTTGAGTATTTGCTGATTCAGTGTTTGCTGGTGGTAACTTTATAGAACATTAACTACTGAAAATGACCAGAACTGATGGTGTTCATTCCCATCAACAGCAGATGAAATGCCTGGCATGCGGTGGTGCTATCAGCACTGGGTGCAGTGGGTGCAGAGGTTCCTGAGCAATGGAGCACTGGAGACTTAATAGCTTCTAACTATTCAAAACTAGATTTATGGGTCTGGAGCCAACCTGACATTTACAATTTGACTGAGGCAATATACGAACCAAGAAAGACAGGTCTGGTGTGCCTACAGGAATGAGTAGCTGCATCTGCTACTTGGAAAATTCACGAAGGTCTCTGGATATATAATGTGAAAACAGCAAATCTACCACATTATTAAGCAGCTCTAGTCATCTAATATACAAAAATGGTACCTCTGCTTTAACTTGCATTTTTCTGGCTGCCCTCCATTTCAAGGTATTAAAGCTCAGAGGGGCGCTGCACTCACTCTGGTGCCTCATACCTGCTGCTGCTGTTGCTGCTGTTGCTGCTGTTGCTGCTGCTGCTGCTGCTGTTGCTGCTGCTGCTGCTGCTGCCTCTGGCTGACTTTCTGTTTGGCACGGCGCTCGAGGAACTGCTTGGCAAACTCCTTGGCCTCAGAGGTATCCCCTAAATAGGCCCTAATATAATCATGGACCTCATAAGGAGATTCTACTTCTTTCAGGAAAGAAACAAATGTGGGAACTGCAGGGAGAAGACATAAAGAAACAATGAAATCACAACCAAAAACCAGTTTCAGTTTTTAATATACTGCCACACCTAATACAGATATTAGTGATGAAATGTGAAAGGTATACAGCTATTGTGCTAAAAATTCTTTAAACTAATGTGTAGAAATGAAAAATCCCACTACAACTGTAATGCCCAAAAAACTGAAAGCCTAGGGTCTGACACAGATAGATCACGCGTGTTTATTTTCACTAATTGTTATGTTGGTAGAAACTAAATGTTATGTTAATTGAAAAAAAAAATTGCTTGCCCAAGACAGAAGTAATTAGGGGAATCATTCTTTCTTTTCCTAAGTTCAACCAGTATTTATTAAGTGTTAGGATACTGATGATACAGTCATACTCTTCTGGAACTTTCACTTCACTGAAATATTGCATGTTTAGAAATCAAATGAAGCATGCAAGCAGTGTGGTATAGGAGAAAAGCAAAAGTATCAGAGTTAGACAGACATGGGTTTAGAACCTGACTCTGAAATTTGCTGGCTGTGTGACCTTGATGAGTTACTTAACCATTCTGAGCCTCCATTCCCTAATTTATAAAATGGGTATAATATCACATACATAGTAAAGGCATCTTGATTACTTTTACTAATGCGAAAATAAAAGTAACTGTGATAACATGTTAATCCCTAAAAGTGCCTAGCACATGGTATATGCTTAATGGATGGTAGTTATCACTATTATTTCTATTGTTTTCTCTGGCTCTTTCAGACCAGGTACTGTTGCAATGCTGCAAAGGAATCCTTCAATTCATTCACTGCTCTGTTTTCAAAAGATCCTTGGTTTTAAATGAGACATCAGAGGGGGACTAGTTCAACTCAGCCTATCAGTTAGGGGGACCCCTCCCATGCCAACCTGACCAGTCTCTATTCAGTATTTGGGGATGGGTTCACTCCTCACTAGGCAGCTAATTCCCTTTGTGAACAACTAACGACTGATGTTACACGGCACTGAAAATGTACACTTCTATAGTCCTAATTTCATCCTAATTTTATGCTGCCACTTGATTTCTACCCCTGCCCCAAAGGCAGGAAGGGGAAGATCTCACATCACCTCAGGCTTCTCTAGCCCAAGCTGACCTTTGGCCCCACCATGATAACTGCCACCTTCCTTTGGACTTTGTCCAGCTAGCAATGTCCCCCCCCCAAATGAGCAGCATGGAACTATGAACTCCTCTGTCCTGTGCATCGTAGGACAGCCTGCATAGTATTTACTTTCAGCAACTACTGATAACCTGCTGGAGTACAGTATTACAGGACTTTTTTCACAAGCAATACCACGATCCTAAGGAGTCAAGTTCTTATGGTTGCTGAGGGACTTGACCTCCCTAAGATTTCACCTCCTAAGGATTGCCCCATCAATCCAATTTGCCAGCCTCTTTGTGGGTCCTGCTCTGCCATTCCACATGCTGGGTTCCCTCCCCAATTCTTACCATCCAAGTTATTTGCCGTATTAAGGGCATGAAGCATCTGTTCACACCACTGGGTAAATCCATCTTGGGCTTTATTTACTCCCTGAAAGAGCTTCAGCAACTTTTCTTCTTCTTCTACTTTCTTATTCTGCCGGTTAGACACACCTACAGATTTACTAAAGCAAAACAATAGGGCGATATTATATTCCCAGAAACTGTTACTATATGATTATACTAAAACACCATAAAGAGATAACGTCTTGGTAACACTGGATGGTTGTCCAATAATCCAATGCTTGGCTCCAAAAAAGAAAAAAAAAAAAATTCAAATATTTGGATTTAAGAGATTATTCAATATCCCCTTAAAACCTAGCCTCAGCTAAGACATTCCGGTTCTGAATACAGGGCTTCTTTTCAGAGAAGTGATTCAATTCTTCCTATATGTCCTTCAGTAAGTTTTAAAATTTTGCTAAGCCTCAGTTTCCTCATCTGTAAAATGGTACTCATACGTCTTTGAGTAACAAAGAGTAACACTATTGTGCACAAAGGCCTAGGACACAGTGCCTGGCAAAGGTGCTCCATAAACTGACAGGCACTTAGAGTCCTACTCATAATCTACTTGGCCCTCAATCAAGAAGAAACAATCTGACAACACTACCATTTATTAAGTAAATGACTATGTGCCAGGCACTTTTACTAACTACTTCACGCATATTTATTTACTCTTTACAACCACACCCATGAAGCTGTTGTCATCTTCATTTTACAGATGAGGGAACTGAGGCTCAAAGAGGTTCCCTCTTGCCCAAGGTCACACAGCTAATAAGTGGTAGTGCTGGGAATTGTGTTCAAATGTTTAACACTAAAACCCATGCTCATTCAACAACACTGTATACTGAGGAAAGAAAGATGAAGGTGAAATGCAATTTATCATAAAAATAAATAGGCTTAAGGCCATTACAGAGGTGTTTATAATACTCATTAGAGTATAAAGTAACTTATAAATTCAGGAACAAGTGCTAAGATCTAAGGACTTCCTTAGAGAAATGTTCAACAACAGACACATACTATCCCTAGTATTTACTAAGTGGTCACAGTGTGACAGGCAAGGAGAGGTGCCGAGCAAGAGATGCCCCAGTAACGATACAGATGTGTTTCCACAGGGAAGAAATCAATCGCCAAACTGTGACTTCATGTGCTTAAACACAGATAAAAATAAACAAGCACCAAACCTCTTTCCTTCCCTGACTGCCCACTATCCAAATATCCCTTTCCCCCAACCCACCAAGGAGCATAAGGTTTAATCATCTTTGAACCCTACCTGAGACTGGCGTTGTTTTTATTTTTATTTGTTGAATTCCTAGGTCCCACCTCTTTCGCTGCATCATCCCAGAATCCCATGTTGGAATTTTTAGTGTCAGCATTACTCCAGATACTGACTAGGTCAGATGCCCACTGGTTGGGGGGACCAGTATTTATAGAGCCCCAAACTGAATTCCCAATGCTGGTGTGCAGGTTGGAATGCTGTTAAAGAAAAAGAAACAAATGATCAGGGTTAATAGTACTAAAAAGGTAAAAAGAGCCAAGTCAGAAAACAACTCAGAAGAGCAGTGCGCCAGCGAGGACGCAAGAGAGGACGCCCACCGCATTACTCCGGGCTCTGCTTGGCTGCTGGTGCTGCTGCTGGTGCTGCTGCTGCTGCTGCTGCTGCTTCTGCATTTGCCTGGCTTCTTCCTGTTGTATCTCCAGAAGGGATTTTGTAGTACCTGCGGGTTTGCTGACATTCCCCCAACCTGAGAGTTTCTGCTGCTGCTGCTGCTGCTGCTGCTGGAGAGCCTTCATCAATTCCCTTTGCTGGCGCCTTTGCTGGTGCACAGAAACAGAAGCTAACTCAGACTCTGGTTTTTAAGACAACAGTTAGCAGTATCTAGTATACGAAATAGAATACAAATAACACAGTACATGTCTATAAAATTAAATACTTGACAGGGTTAACTCCTTTGCTGCAGAGAAAGATACATGTATCTGCCACAGGGACTAAGAAAAGAATAAAAAGACAGAGAATTAAGTCTTTAAAATTAAGCAGGGCTCTTGGGTAAACACAGAAATGATGCATAAACATATATGTGTTTACTTCCGAAAACCTTACCAAAATAACAGAATACAGATAAACCCAGTAAGGACAAAGAAAGCAGATTTTAATAGTTAGAAAGCAGACAAATGCTAACAGGAAAATGTAACAGACCCAGTAAGTTGAAACCTAAAAAAAGGAAGCTCAGAAACAGGCAAATTCATACAGAAAGTTTAGGTATTAAGGTGTGAGGACCTCAGGCAGAAGTCAAGCAGCTGTTAAGTCTACAAAAATCAGCAGTAAGATCCCAGACTGCCTCGCTCCCCCCAGGCAGCTGAGTGGCTCTCTCTCCCTCTCCCCAGCAGAAAACTCAATCTTTCTTCTTTAGAAAAGGTGAATCAGACTGGTGGGCTACTCTATGGGGAGGCTACTTTAGCACATGAGAATACAGACACCAACTAATGGGGGACTCTCCCTACGGCCCAGCCAGCCAGAGACTGCTGCGTCCAGTCCACCACAGTGCTGCATATACCAGAACCCCCAATCAGCTGTTTAGCGCCTGAATTCTAAATATGAACAGAGTCCGGGGATCCATAAACACTGGGCATAAGGTTCTAAGATGGAAGCCAAAGACCAAATCAAACGAACAAAATACAGTGGAAAGAGGGAAAGCGGGAGCTAGCTTTTTTAAAAAAGTTATTAGTAAGTAGTTATTAGGATGGCAGCTTTCAATGAAAGAGTAAGAGGCTACATAAGAATACACTCTGAGAACAAGGTAAGGACTCAGAGAAATTTAACACAGTATACATAAAAATTCAACAGAAGGACTGAAAGGCCAAGATTGAGGAAATACCCCGTACCAAAATGAAATGAAAAGACAAATGGAAAACAGCAGCGAAAGTATGAGAAAACCTAAGTCAGTCCAGAAGGGCAACGAGAGACAGCAGTTTGGGAAAGAAGAAGCAGCTGCGCAGCGGCCACCCCCCAGCCCCGCGCTGCGAGGGCGAGGGACAGAGCGAGAGAATGAAACAAAATGAACAAAACGATCTTCGGTTCCCTACACGGGAAATGTCTACTGAGTGGCATTTTGTACCTTTTGAAGAGTACAAGAAGACTTAACAATACTTCAAAGAAAATGAATCAAATGAAAACACAATGAGGTGATGACTAACTCCCAACAGACGAAAGTGATGGAAGATCTGTGATTCCAACCCTGAGGACAGGAATTTGGTACCTCATTCAACGGATACCAAAATTATTGGAACAATTACTAGCTTTGAAGGTAGAAGATACACTCTGTTTTGCATCAATTTGTTGATAACCTTTTAGAAAATTTACTTCAGCACGTTTAGTCTCTCTTTTTTAAAGAGAGAGAAAAAAAGGACAATTTTTAAGGCGAAGAGACTTTTTATCCCACTGGTGAATATGTACAGACAACTCCCACTTCTCTGTGTATACTCATGGCTGTCAGTGACCCATACCACCCAGATCCAAAAACATTCTCTAACAAATCAACTGCTCTGCTCAAGTCATATCCAGAGAAAGCTCTTTCAAGACTGCCACCTCATGCTCCTTCTCAGAAGGCACCCCTTAAAATCAGGTGATCACTCTCTACCTACCACTTTTACTCCCTTACTTTTTTTCTCTCTGGCGTTTACCTTCTAACATACCACACGTTTTACTTGATTTTTACTGTCTATCCCCTTTCAATCAGAGAATAAGTTGCAGGAAAGCTGGGTCTTTTGTCTGTTTGACACTCAGCTACCATTTCCAGCCTGTGAGTGAGCAGGCACTCAGCAAATGCATTGTGGGTGGGTGGGTGGATGGATGAACGTAGCAGCAATGGCACGCTGAACCAAACCACTTGACATAATCATTTTCTGCTGTTATGAGCTGTCGTCTTCCTTTCCACCCCTCTCTGACTCCGGTCTATCTTTTCTATCCAAATGATGACCTAAAGAATACAGACTACAAGCAGAGATACTTTATTTCTGTCATATTCTACATTTCGCGGAGCTAGCCAGAAACTTCAATATTCTCTAGAGAAAAATGTCTTCTGCATTCTAAAAATCAAATTTACAAAAGGGCATTTGCACAGAATTTGCCCACAATTTTGAAAGTCTCATGTACTTTTATTTGTGACTTATCCTCTCAAGAGCTACACTAAGAATGTTTAAGTAATTGAACATTATGTTCACCTTAATGTTGTTCCTATTAGATTCTTCACATTTGCTAGAGCGACCATATTACAGGCTAAAGAGTTTAATAATAATCACCCAATAGAGACACAACAGCAATTTGACAATTTTACTAACAATTTTACTAACCACTAATCCAAAATGCACAATGGATATTCTGGAATATCGTCTTACTAGAAGCATTTTCACTTCTAAAATTTACCTCTTCTCGAAGCTGCCGTTCTCGTTCCTCTTCTAGTTTTTGGATTTCAGCCAATGACAGCGTTGCCTGGGATTGACATGCTGTTGTATTGGACTGCTGGCCCCACGTTGAAGAAGAAGGAAGCTAACAAAACAGGAAGACAAAAGTGTTCATGAAGAAACGTGGAAAGAGAGAGCAATGTCTCGCACACAGCCAGAATATTCATGGCTCCTTCAACCCCGTTTACAACTTATAACTTAAATGTCTCTTTTTGAATCCTTGTACATACTATTCTCCCAGTCAGTTTGCTTCTTTTACATTTTTTATTATTACCCAAATCTAAGATTGTTTAAAAGAACTTAAAATACACACAATACACTTTTATTGGATCAACCATTTTGGAATTGCAAATTTGTTATATCTGGCATTGACATGTACACGAAAAATACAGGCATAAGAAGAAGTGAACAAAGAGTCACTAAATGCTTAACCCAAGGAGGCAATAAAGGAAATAGTATGCTGCTTTCCAATGAAAGAGTGAGTGAAGGAGACTTCTGAAGGGAGGGAGGTGGCACAGCTCCCCGAAGTCTTCTGTGCAAGGGAGTCATTTGTAACTGGACTGCAGTTTCTAGTCATCAGCACTAAGCTTTTCTAAATAAATAATTCTACTTTTTCTTTTCTCTTAAACTTACTGACTAACCTAGAATATAGTCTGGATTCTGAGCATTTTCATGCTCTCTGAAGCCTGGTTATTCTAAGAGCCTTCTTAAGTCTTCTAGGCCAAAAAAAATAGATACACTATAATTTTGAGATGTCTTATGGTTCTGAAAAATACATAAATAAAAATAGCAAGAAACCAAATCTAACTGGGCCTAAAATGTTTCACAAAAATAATACACGAACATGGATGAAAACAAAATGCCCAACAGACTAGTTCTTCAAATGAACTACAGTACTGAGTATATGATCTTTAACATTTTTTTTTAAAGATTTATTTATTTATTTATACAAACACTGGGTACAGTCAGAAGCGCGGGAGGGTGACAGAATTCACCAGAGCCAGAGCGGAAAACAGAGCAGGCAGAATGACGAAATACACTGCTGAGGGGAGCAGTGGGTGCGGCAGGAGAGGTCTGTGTGCCATGTGGGATCCTTACTGGCAGCTGGGGATCGAACCGGGCGGCCGGGGATCAAACTGGGGATCAAACAGTTGCTGCAGAAGCTGCGGGCAGCTTCGCAGACCAGCACTCCACCGCTGTGCCACCAGGGGAGGCCCATGATCTCTAACATTTTTGATCAACATGATAGGTAGAAGGGACAGTTCTCTCAAAATGCACCTATGTTGGAGTGGGGAAGGGGTGAAGCAGGAAGCTAAGAAAGATGGGGGGGAGTCTAAAGAGGCAAAGTTGAGCACTCTTTATCCACAGGAAAGAGTGCACTTGGAAGGTGCTATCTAGATCATATAAGGCAGCGGAGCGAGTTCAAATCTGCAGCATCACCAGAGACCTTATAAAAATGTACAGGCCACACCTCCACACTTGATGAGTCAGAAGAGGTAAAGGTGAAGTCAAAAAATTTGCATATTTGTGTAACTCCAATGCAGAAAATCAGCCATGAACTACCGATGCTGTCTAAAAATATCAGTGGATACACTACCCCACCGTGCTGCATCCCCCAGTGTCTCCAGCAGAGCCTCGGCCAGTACCAGGAACAGAAGAGCCACCTCCTGAAATGGCCTCTCCCTTCAGGCGCCTCGAGATCCTTCTCACTGCTTAGCCAAAGTACACTTCACTGTATTTTTTTCACTCATGATTCATGGATCTGCTCTCTGGAGTAATGCTGAACAAATCTAAGTCTTCTTCTTCACATGACAGACAAATGTCTGCAGATAGCTATCATTTTCCTTAAGTCTCATTTATACAAAGGAAATAATATCCCATTGCTCTGTCAACACTGCCCCAGGACATTTTCCAGTTCAGCCCACATCCTACACTGCCCACTCAGAGAACTGCAGTTTGTCAATCCTGCTCTTCAGTACAATCCTCTCCCCAATCAGAAGCAGACAGGAGTCTGGCTCATTCTGTGATCCCTAAATGCCTACTGCCCTCCCACTTCATCGGTTTAAAAAAAAAAAAAAAAAAAAGTAAAAATTACTCATTTTTCTCTGCCCTGAGATTGCTACCTCACTTTTCAACATAATTTTGAAAAGTGTTTCATTTCCAGTATGTCAGCATGAGGAACTCTATGGAACCACTCCCCGATAAAAATGGTGGACTTTTTTTCTAAATCACACAAAACCTCTGGAAATGCCCCTGAGTGTATGTAGCAGATGAGGAAGAATTTCTTCGAGAAAATCTAGAACTTGGTAGGACCAGAAAGTGTGGTACTTGCACCAAGACCCACTCTCACAAGCTCCTCACTCAGCCAGACAGAAATGCCAGAGGAGAAGAGACAAGAACACAGGGCTCCTCTCCCCACAACTGTCAATCAGTGACCTGGTTTCTAGGAAAAGACACAGGATCAGCATTCCTCATCCTGCTTCCAGTTACCTTTCCAAGTTCTAGGCAAGTACAACTGAGAAGTGGGGGGCTCTCTTCTTAGACCCAGCCCCCCACTCACGGGACAGAACTACTTTGCACAAGTGCTAGCACTAGGGTCTTGACAGCCTCTGCCCTCCTGGTTCCATGCCCCTGAGACCACTGCCCCTAAACCAAGGGCCAACTCCTAAAGCAAGAGTGTCATTCAGAAAAAAAGTACCCCACTGCCTCCAGCTTCAGAGCTATCATTCAGAGATTTTACCTGGGGGTGGGAGTTAGTGGGGAGGGAAGAAGAATGGAATATAGAGTTCCAGATCTCTTCCCAAAGGAACTGACTTCATATGCAAGACTGTAGAGAATGAGGAATTCAAGCATAGAGGTGCTTTCAAAAATACTTGTACTTTAGGAGGTTGGGCACAAGGCAAGTGGGAGAAGACTGATTAAATTCATTGCAGCAATAGATACAGGTCAAACTGTACATTGATACTTTGTCTCAATACCAGGGAAAGTGCCAGAAGGAGTACCCCTGGGTCAAAACTAATCTCAATCTCTCCAAAGTAGCCTGCATTTGAATGGTTCAGTCTGCCACAAAAGTTCTGCCCTAAGGTACTTTTGGGGGGTGGAAAAAAAAAAGAACAATCTGCTAGCAATTAGTGGAGTCAAACAGATGAATGTGGAAAAAGACAATCACAGTGAGTCCTGCCAAAAGCACCGTCATCCCAGCGATGGTGGGCAAACCCGATTCTGCTCTCCCAGAGGAGCAGCAGCAGAAGCGCCATGCTGTTGGGGAGGGTAGGAGAGAGTGGGGCTTCACTAAAAACAATCCAGCCAATCACAAAACAAATGATGATGGGGCAGATGGGGGGTGTGGGGAATCAGTACCCAGAGTTGGCAAATACATTTTTAAGTCTAGTTGACAATCAAAAAATGAGACATCTAAGAAATAAGAACATATGACCTATATGAGGAAAAACACTGCCAACAGAATATTGCCTATGAGAGTGGCCAGATGTCAGATTTAACAGGCATATCATGAGCATGGTCGGAGCCCTAAGGGGAACCAGCATTAAAACAGTAAGGAGATATGGTGGCGTTGCTGCATCAAGTAAAGTCTACCAATAAAGAGACAGAAATTATTTTTTAAAGGACCAAAAGAAAATCTTGGAGCTCAGAAGCACACTAACAGAAATAAGAGATTACCAGAGGAGCTCAAAAGTATATCTGAAATGTCAAAAGAAAAAGGTGGTGATTAACAGAGATCACACAACCCAAAGTAAAGAAAAAAAGAATCAAGACAAAGGCGGCCTTAGAGAAATAATAGATTCCATTTACCTACACACCAAAAAGTTCCACAGACTGTTGAATAGGATAAACACAGAGACCCACAAACATACACAATATGGCAAAAATGCTGAAAACCAAAAACAAGGAGAAAATCTTGAAAGCAGCAAGAGAAAAAACAAAATTGCCACTTCGAAGGAATCTCAATAAAATCAATAGTAAACTTCTCATCGGAAACAAGGGAAGAAAGAAGACAATGGGAGTAAGATATTCAAAGTCCGCAAAGAACAAAAACTGAACAACCAAGAATTCTATATTCAATAAATTTCTCAAAAGTAAAGGTGAAAGAGGGACACCATTACTCCTCTCAGAGAAATAGAAAGGAGTATAATGGAAAACTGTCTTTCAATCAGATGATGTACGTGAAAAGGACAGATTCCTGTAAAGATATAAACTACCTAAACAAATTCGAGAAACAATCTAAATTGACTTTTAAGAAGTAAAGGCAGTGAATTAGTGATCAAAAACCTATCCACAAAGAAAGTCCAGGATCAGAAGCTTCACCACTGAATTCTATCAAACATTTAAAGAAGAATTAATACCATTTCTTCACAAACTCTTCCAAAAATCAGAAGCGGAGGGAACACTTTCCAACTTATTCTTTAAGGTCGGCATTATTACCCTGACACCAAAGCCAGATAAAGACATCATAAGAAAGGAAAAAAAAAACTTTAACTACTCAACAATATCTGTGATCAATAATAAGGACACAAAAATCCCCACCAAAATACAAACAAACCAAATCCAATGACATAAATGAAATCATTACATTTATCCCAGGTCCAAGGTTTGTGTAACACCTGAAAATCAATTAACATAATACACAATATGAATGGGAAAAAAAGATACATGATAATCGCATTAGATACAAGTCATTTGACAAAAACCGCAATATCCTTTCATAATAAAAACGTTCAACAAACAAGGAACAGTAGGGGAACACCCTAAACCAGATGAAGGACATCTACAAAAAAACCTGCAGCTAACATTGCACTGATGAAAGACAGGATGCTTCCTCTCAAGAACAAGACAAGGCCATTCATGCTTGTCATTTCTGCTGAATATTGTATGGCACATTCTAGCCAGAGCGATTAGGTAAGAAAAAGAATAGTTTGGAAAGGAAGCAAAACTACCAAATGATATGATCTTGACATAAAAATCCTAATGAATACACGAAAGAACTATTAATTAATAAACCAGTTCAGCAAGATTACAGGATATAAGCTCAATATACAAAAATCAACTCTATATTATACACGTTGCAATGAACAACCTGAAAATGAAATGTTGAAAATTCCATTTACAACAGCATCAAAAAGAAAAAGTGTACGAATAAATTTAACACAAGGAGTAAAAATGTTATACTCTGAAAACTATAAAACACTGAAAGAAATTTAAGGTATTTTGTTTATGGATTGAAAGACTTACTATTGTTCATTGGCAATGCAATCCCTGTAAGAACCCTACCTGGCCTTTTTGTGAAAATCATTCTAAAATTTACATGTGTAACTGAAAGGGACCCAGAACAGTCAAAACACCATAGGAAAAGAACAAGCTGGAGGACTCACACTTCCTGATTTTAAAAACTACAAAAAAGCATTACTGTCAGTGTCAAGACAGTGTCATCACTTGAATAGAATTCAGAGTCCACACATGAACCCGCGGGTCTATAGTCAACTGATTTTCAGCAAGAGCGCTAAATCCAATCGGTGGACAGGAAACAGGCTTCTCAATAAACGATGCCAAGGACAAAAGGACTGTGACATGAACAAGCATGACATCAAGCCCTTACCTTACACCATTTACAAAAATGAATTCAATGTGGATCAGAGACCTAAATGTAACAGCTGAAACTACGAAAGTCTCAGAAGAAAACACAGGGGATATAAATCTTCACGACCTCAGATTTTAAACAGATTCTGAGGCAGACAGCTTCTATGGACCCCTGTCAGATAAGCGCCCCTACACCTCAGCCAGCACAGTGACACTTAACAATAAAGCAGCACCCCGTGTTGGTGCGCTGGGGCTGCCGGCAGCTACCCAACTCCAGAACGGTACCAAGCAGCTTCTCTGGGTGGTCCCTAGGTTTTACCTTCATCTGCGCCAACTGTTGCTGCTGTTGCTGCTGCTGCAACCTGCGGAGAGCCTCTTGCTGCTGCTGCCGCTGGCGCATCAGCTCCTTCTGCCGCTGGAGCTCCAGCTCTTTCCTCTTTCGTTCCTCCTCCTCGTGGCGGAGTCTTGCCGCCTCCTCTTCCATGCGCAGCCGGTTCTCCTCCAACCGACGCTGGGCTTCTTCTTCCTCCCGAGCCCATTTTGCAGCCTCCTCTTCCTTCCCAGAAGGAAAAATAAGAGAATAAAATTGAATTGTTTAAGGAAACTCAGAGTCATTTTTGCAGAGAAAGCAAAATGAGAGATGGTAGAGGGAAGTTTTCTGTGCACACCAGGATTCAGCCAAGGGAAGGCTGTCTTATTCTGTGCTCTTTATGCCACGTACATCAAAAAATAAAAAATAATTAACATAACATTTATAGCAGCCACAAAAGACTGGCATGCTTATAGGATAAAATTTTCACTTATTTGCTAATCTCTACATAAAAAGAATGTCATATATGTGGTAAGTACTGATCACCAAGGGATCCACACCAACTACAGGAGTATCTCCTGGAAACTGCCAACACCAGAGCTCACTGAGCTTTTCAAGGTGCTAAGTCCTTTCCTGATTACCAGGAGAGCTCAGCCAGTTTCGGAACCTCAGCAACTTTACCGTTGCATCCCAGTTCTCACCCCTGTGGCCCTTAGCCCACAGGTCCCTCAGAAAATGGGACCCTCCTGGGCCTCCCTGGTGGTGCAAGGGTTAATACACAACCTATGAAGCTATCTGCAGCCTCTGCAGCACAAGTTCAATCCCCGGCCAGGGAGCAACCCACATGGCTCAGCAGACTTCTCCTGACTCACCCGCTGCTCCCCTCAGCAGAGTATTTCGGTCAATCTGCCTGTTCTGTTCCCCACCCTGTCTCTGGTGAATCCTCTCACCCCCACACCTCTGGCCTGTACCCCAGCTGTATGCATAAATAAATAAATCTTTAAAAAAAAAAAAAAAAGAAAGAAAAAAGAAAATGGGACCGTCCTCTACCTCCTTATTCATTTTCCTGGCTCATTTTCCTTCTGCTTCCCTACCTCAACACCATACCACTGTGCCCTCTGGAACTCTCCACACCTTCTTTCAGAGAGTCTGTTTACTATGCTGCGGTGCTGTCTTATCCACAGAGCACATTCTTGTTCCTTCTCAAAGTGCAGGGCAGACATCAAACACTCTGTGAGGATCTCCCTGCTGTTTCCATTATGTCCTGCACACCCTGCCCTCCTCTCTACTTGTTCCTAGCCACGCAGTGGCAACAACTGTTCCCATCTATCCACCCATCCGATCACGCTTCTCCCTTTCAGACAGTCTCCTATCACATCAGAGGTTTCAAATGCCAGACTTGGCTTTTTAAGCTTCCCAGATAACCAGAGGCACCCTAGTTACCCTACTCACTTTAGGGCAAAGGGGTGTGTTCTGGGAGACTTCTAGAGAAGACATTCTTCCCAGGCAATAGGAAAGGACAAGAGAATGATCACTTTTGTTTTGGATGTAGGTCATACAAGTGTGTGGAACCAAAATTCGCAACCAGAGGTGGAAAAAATGAACTTAAAAGTTAACACACCAGGAAACAGAGAGCAGAAAGAAATGTGAAAAGCATCTGGGTCCTTTATGGTATCATTGAGTCACTGAAGGCATGTGATTACCTTATTTCCTTGATATGGGAAGTAATAGTGTATCTATTGTTTATGCCACATATAGGTGAATATTTTATTTCATAACTGAAGGTATCCTAGCTGTGGCATTTATTTCTTAGATAATCATCACCCACAGAGTAGGTGGACTTCTTGAGGACAGAAATATTTCTTTTTTTTTTTTTTAAACATTTTTTTTTTTATAGAGGCATGTTTTATTTATTTATTTGTTTGTTTGTTTGTTTGTTTTGTTTATACATGCACTGGGTACAGTCAGAAGCACGGGAGGGTGAGAGAATTCACCAGAGCCAGAGCGGGGAGCAGAGCAGGCAGAAGGACCGAAGCACACCGCTGAGGGGAGCAGCGGGCAGCAGGAGAGGTCTGCACGCCATGTGGGACCCTCGCCGGCGGCTGGGGAACGAACCGGCGCTGCAGAGGCCGCGGGCAGCTTCGCAACCCGGCGCTCAACCGCTGCGCCACCGGGGAGGCCCAGAAATATTTCTTTAAAGGTTTTATACTCCACCAGGAAACAAGCACTATAACTGAATATGCTAACTGCTACATAAACAAGCACTTAACTGAATATGCTAACTGCTAAATAAACCAAAGAATGAATCAATGCACAATCTAATATTAAAGGTATCTACCACCAGTCGAATTTGGGTTTCTCAAGGAGTTTTAATTGAGAACTTAGGCAAAAGCAGTTAGTATCTACTTTGGGTCAATCTAACTGGACAAACACAAATTTAAACAAAGGTGTAGCCTGCACGAAGTCATTTCTTCCTAAAGGCACAGCAGGGGTGAGCGCTTCACACACAGCTCTAGCTGGCTGACCAAGGTCTACACCAGTAGTCACATGTCATGGTGACAATATGACACTTGACAGAATGTGATAAAAACGGTACTTGGCCTCTGCAATCTTTCCAAACACCCACCACTCCAGGCTACTCATGAGGAAAGCTACAGCCAAAGTCCAAAGAGCATTACCTTACAACATAAAACTGTCCCAGTCAACAAAAACACGTAAAGTCTGAGACTCTCACAGTCAAGAAGCTAAGGAGATGTGACAACTAAATGTAGTACTCTGGGGATGGAATTCCGGGGCAGTAAAAGAACATTAGGGAAAATTTGAGGAAATGCGAGTAAGCTATGGACTTGATTTGATAATGCATCAATACTGATTTATTGTGACAAATGTGCCATCCTAATATAAGATAAAAATAGAGGAAACCATACTATCGTACAAATTTTCCTAAAAAATCTAATAATGTTTGAAAAATAAAGTATACCAACCCCTCCACTCCAACTTGTACGTTCTTAGCATTCAAACGAAATACTTTAGGGGTTCTGGCCGCCAGTAACGGCAGAGCAGAATGGTGGAGTGGGAATTAGTGATAAAGACTGCAGGTACTGTGGATGTGTTAGCCGCACTGAATTGTGCACTTGGAAAGAGCAAACTGGACACTCTGGTTTCACTCTGGTATTGTTCCAATTTTTCGATACTTTGTTCAGCATTCATTATTACATGTGGAACGGTTATTACAAAAATACTGAGGTCTCTTTAAGCATTTCTTGGCAACGTGAATGTGTGACATAGGCTATTCCAATATCCTAATAATTTCTCAGTCACTGATCCCTAGTGTCAAAGCAGCAATGAGAAGAGTAAACGCTGATCACCTGCTTGCGTAACAATTCTTCCTGCTTCCGCCTCTCTTCCTCTTCTCTTCGCCTCTCCTCCAGTCTTCGGAGAGCTTCTTCTTGCTGCTGTCTTTCTTCCTCTTCTCGTTGCCGCCTTAGAGCAATTTCTTGCTCCCTCTGGCGTCGCAAAGCCTCTTCCTTTATTTAAAAAAAGGAGGGTGTGTGTGAAACTGTGGGTCTCAACTTACACTAAGAAAAATTGAAAAGGAATATGCTGTCTGCTGCTCAGGTTCTGATAACACTAACATGAAAAGAAGCCATCCAGGACCTAGAGAGATGTGGTTTTGCATGTGTCGTATCTGAGTTATGGGGCAGGAGCACTAACAGTTACAATAATTTGTGTTTACAATATTAGCAGTTAAACAGGACTGCACTGGGAAGTCTACTCCATGCACCCCATGAGCAATCTCAGGAGCTGACTAGCCCCAGAAAGGACCACACCGGCAGGGTTTCAGGCTTTGGTATCACCAGTACGAGTTCCTACTTCCCCCCACCCCCGCCCCAGGTATTAAGGTAACATTTTTATGGATTTTTAAAAATCTTTTAAAATTGTTTTATTAATAGTATATTGTTTTAATTTTACATTTTTCATCGAGGCAACACTGGTTTACAACACTGTATATGATTTAGGGGTATGAGCTCACACCTCTTCACTTGTATTTACTATAACACACCCCAGAGTGGTATGGCAGTTTTTTAAATCAAATGAGAACCTAAGACAAAGAGAGATCAAATCAACACAGCCACCTAAAAATGCCAGGTGAGGTAGGAGTAAGTTCTCCAGTCAGAAGTACAAAGTAAAGCATGTGACACAGAACATGTACTAAAGAACCCAAGTCCCATAGATATTAAGTATATAGAAAAATGTCCCACTGCCAAAATAATTTAGAAATACTGAGCAACACAGAGTTAAACAGATGTCCTCACTGGAGTACTTTTTAGTACTTTTTAGTGCTGATACAGAGTGTGATGCTAAGAAATATCCGTTCCAACAGCAGCATGGAGGTTAGTTTTTTCACAGATGACGTACTGGGGTGGGGCCATCAGTAAGTACGAAAGATAAGGACAAAAGGCCAGACGATGGGGCTATCACAGAGGTGGTTGGTTCTTTCTACTGGGATTTTTAAAAGTCACAATAGAAAAATGGGCCAATAGATTTCCCCAAAAAGATACAAATATGGTCAAGAAACATGAAAACCAGTAAGTCACTGGTTGTAAAGACTTGCCACTTCTGAAATAGAATCGGTTTTCAAAGTCTAGGAAACATACAAAACAAATCAACCCCAATTATATAGTAGGGCTGAAGACTATCCCTCCAGTGGGTGTGGGTGGCTAAGAGACTTTTTTTTAATAAAGGAAGTGAGTTTTACAAGGTTCTAATCCCAATCTTCTGCTAACTCCCAGTCGCTGTCGAGGAGACCATCTCCCAGAGCACTGTTATCTGTGAAAGAAGGGGGAAGGCACTAAGCAGCAGGTGCTCCCGCAGGCTGAGCCTACAAACAGGGCTCCCAGAGGCGTACCTGTTTCCTTCGCGCGAGCTCTTCTTCCTCCCGCCTTTTCCTTTCTTCCTCCTGCTGTCTCCGAAGCATTTCTTCCTGTTGTCTCCGGAGTTCTTCTTGTCTCTTTCGCTCTTCCTCTTCCCGTTTTGCCCTCATTTCTGCCTCTCTTCTCTCCTGTTCTAGCTGTGATTGAACAAGAGTACTCTTAATAATTTGAAGCCAAGCACAGGGATGTGAGAAGCTGGCATGTGCAGCTTCCACCATTCCCTCAGCTGCCTAACCCGTAACTAGGAGGTGGAGCCACTTCTGAGGCCACAGCAATCAGAACAGTCTACGTACTTCAAAGCTGCATGCACTCACCCCACTTGAAGCTACCCCCCCCACTGCACACTACCACCTCCCCACATTTCCTACATGTACTGGAGCAAGTGGTTATTTTGAGACAAACATCAGAATTCGTTTGCAGTGGCATTTCCTTGCTCATTCCTACAAAAGATTTCCTGATGGAAGATCTAATAGTGTGACTATAATGTTTCAGCAACAGTAATCTAAGTTGCTACAAATGTGAAAAATTACAGAATTCTTAAAACGTGAAGATCAACCACACAGCAAACTATCTCTTACACAGTTCCTAAACACCAGCCGATCCAGCACTTGGACACTAGTCCCTGTGCCACAAGGAGAGCCAGGCCTCCCTCTACTCACCCATATTCCTAAGTCTCTCATTGTGTTTCCCTACTTCCAGTCTGTGTACATTTCCCAGCTTAACATCTATCCTCCACCACATAACTCTTCCGGGTTCGCATTTAACACCATCCTTCACCCTAGAAATAAACCCTAACTCTTGAACGCAGCATGTGCGAGGGTCCACCTGACTCATCTCCTCTAGTCTCCTTACTCAGCACTTACTCCTCAGCGGCGCAGAGGGCTCCAGTCAGGTCAAATTACTAAGCTATTTCTGGGCCAGTATGTTCTCATGCACTTCAGAGTGTTTACAAGTGCTGTATTCCTTCAGCTGCAACTTATTTTTCACCTGCTTCTACTCTGTCTTCTACCCTTCAATGGAATTAAATCCTACTATCTATCCCTCCAGTGCAAACTGGCTCACCTAATTCCTAATCCCTATGCTCTCCAACAGTATGGCTTATCCTGGAGCTCCAGGTGCTGTACTGACCAGCAATAACCAAACACACACATGGCACACGACGATAAGCCTCCCTCTTTCGTCACTGGGGAACTAGAACACACTCAAAAAATGTTTGTATAAATACAGCAAAATACAGATTCAAGGTAGGAATACAAGCTGCAGATCAAAGGTCTAAAAAGCAATGTTAAACATTCAGGTAAGCATAGTATTTTTTATATTTTAAGGACTGCATTTACTACAACTGTTTCTAGAAAGAATAATGTAGCAAAACTATCCACATGACTACAATTATTAATGTGTCAACCATTCAACGAGTTAATTTTAATTGCTTTCAAGTCTTTTTTGGGAGAAGAGAGCACAATAAAGATAAAATAGGAATGTGCTTATACCAGCTAAGTAGCAGTAAGGTGAAAGGAAATAAGGACAGCTAGCTGGAGAAACCAAGCTCTCAATAAACAAATGTGTGCACTGTGGAAGAATGTGTTTCAGACCTTTGCAGCTTTCGCTTTCTCCATCTGCTGAAGCTGCTCAAGGGCAGGTCCTGGGGCTGCGGTGTCAAGGGGAAGATCCCACACACTACCACCTTCCCAAACTATAAGGCAACAAGAAAAATATAATATGAGTGCCAGAGGTTACACACATGGTCACGTATCCACAAGCACTGTGAGAAGTTATTTCCCTGTCCGTGAATAAACTCCATCATACTTACCTGTTTGCTTTTAAGTCAACTGAACTGCCAGTAGGCTCCAATCTCTATCAATACCCTTTACCATATTTAGACGGAAACCAAGTACCAGGCATTTGTTAGGGAGCTAATTTCATCATCAAAAAATTGTGTATCTGCTCAGATCTCCATGTTTATAGGTGCACAAGCTGAAGATCAGAGGTATTTCGCTAACACTCCCAAGGATATGTGGCAAGCACATGGCCGTGCCAGTATTTAATTCCCAGTGTACTGGATCCCACAGCCATGGTATCTCCAGAAGCCATGCACACCATGTAGAGAGTGGAGTAAAGAGAGGGAGAACTATGGAGCTAGAAAGCATACTGTATATGGACCAAGTGCCACAGAATCATTCATTTAATGATGCATGATTTCACACTCTGTGAATTTCATTTCAATAAATGAGAAAAAAGAGAAAGATAGGTATAGCTAGAGCTGGAGAGGCTTCTGGAAAGGTTGGACAGCTCTCCCAAATGATGATGGGGTCTGCTGACCCGAAAAGTCAGGTGACATGATCAGATGTGGACATAAACAGATAGAACAAGGCTTCTAAGCCTGTTTCCCTAATGCCAACAAGGTTTGTCAATATGACTTAACATTATATAAAATCATAATTATTATAAATTATTATCTGTATAAAATCAATGAACTATTTGTAAAAGGACCTTGACTGTATCATACACAAAGAAAGGAAACTGTTTAATAAGATACTTTTAGTTTCAAAACACTGTATTAACACCGTCCTGACTGTGATTGGCTAACAAGAGAAAAATAAAATACACACAGCATGGAAAGCTGACAAGGGAAGAATCAGTCCTGCCATAATGTCCATGGTCAACATTAGCAAGAGAACAACTGAATAGCTCAATGGCTCTAAGAATAATCTATCAGAAATCAACAATTCCATTCACAGTCACTTCAAAAAGAATCACACCTCAAAATTAATCTAACCAAGCAGGTTAAGAACCTAGACTGTGAGAACTATAAGACAGATTAAAGATTTAGACATAAGGAGATGGAAATACATTCCCTGATCATGGATGGAGAGACTATATAGTCAAAATGACTATTTTACCTAAAATGACACATAAATTAACTGCAATCCCCATCAAAATACCAACAATATTCTTCAAAGAAACTAAACATAAATATTGAAGTTTATATGGAGCCAAGAGACCTGCAATAGCGAAAGCAATCCTGAGAAAAAAATGGAAGCATCGTATTATGACTTCATATTATAAAACAGGAATTATTAAAACAATAAGGTATTGGTATAAAAACAGACACATGGATCAATGGAACAGAATCAAAAATTCAGAAATACATGTATTTATTATTTATTTGTGTATTATACACAAAAAATCAGAAATAAATACACAATAAATACACTTAATGAGGAGAGTCTCTTTAACAAAAGATGGTAGGAAAATTGTATAATCATATTTAAAAAAAAAACTTGGATAATTTTCTAACTCCATGCACAAAAGTAAATGCCAAATGAAGATTTAGATATAAGACCTGCAACAATAAAATACACAGAAGAAAGTACTGCTGATATGCACCATGGCATCAATGATAAAGATGTTTTTGGAGACTTTACCCCTATTGGCAAAGGAAATAAAAGCAAAAATAAACAATCAGGATTATCTCAAATTAAAGCTTTTTTTATCAATACAGTGAAATAAGTAGATTAAAATGAAATCCTAAATGGAGAAAATAATGCTCATTATACAATTGACAATGGGTTAATATCCAAAACATAAAAAAATTACACAATTCAACAAGAAAAAACCAACAACTTGATTAATAAATGGGCAGCAGATCTGAACACACAATTTACTACAGAGAATACCCAGAGAGCCAAAAGAAACATGGAAAAATGTCATCAGAACTTCTGATAAGGGAGCTGCATGTTGAAACTAAAATGAGGTATCATGCCACACCTGTGAAATGGGGCATATTAAAAAGTCCCTGAACAACATATGCTGGAGGGAACACAGAGGAACCCCATTACACTGTTGGTGGGAACCACTTTGGTGCAACCATTTTGGAAAAGTATCTGGATTTATATTGAAAAATGTAAATACCATAAGGCCCAGCAATTCCACTCCTGGGCATCCATCCAAAGATGTAAAACCATCAATTGCATATATGCTCTACAATATCTATCACAGCATTATTTACAATAGCTAGCACCTAAATGCCCAGGGACAAGAGGATTGGATCAAGAAGATGTGTTCTGTCCATATTATAGAATACTATTCAGTCACATGGGAAGAGGAAATGTTGCCATTTACAGCAACATGGAGGAGGTTCAAAGGAATTATGCACAATAAAGTCAGAATGACAAAAACAAGTATTTTGGACATTTGCACAGCAGACTATTCCACAAAGTAAAATACTTATTAGAACAAGTGAACATCAATAAATGAAATGAGGTTTCTAGGGGAGGGGAGGGAAGAAATCAGAGGGGATGTAGGGATTCGTGATGGGGGGAAAAGAATCTATCAATGCCCATGGGTCCTGAAAATCTTCAACAACTATTATAGCCTCTTGAAAGGACACTCAATGAATGGTTCACACTAGCCCTCCACAAACATTAGACCTTTAGAAACAATCCACTAATATCAAGACATTTTTTTTTAAACTCTAACCTCAGGGGCCTCCCTGGTGGCGCAAGGGGTTAAGCAACGCACTGTGAAGCAATTCGCAGCCTCTGCAGCACTGAGTTTGATCCCCGGCTGGCTGGGGAGCAGCCCACATGGCGCAGCAGACCTCTCCTGTCTCGCCCACTACTCTCCTCAGCAGTGTGTTTCAGTCAGTCTGCCTGTTCTGTTCCCCACTCTGTTCCCCACATCTCTGTGCCCCGGCTCTTGTATGTATAAATAAATCAATCTTTAAAAAAATAAAATAAAATGAAACTCCAACCCCAAATTTTTTAGTTTGATGCAAAAAGATCAGAAAAAAGTAGGCTTTTCTCTCCCCCAAATTTCTAGGTATGTGCAATGTTAATCTCTATATAAACCCTTGACTCAAAAGGATAACTCATGATTACTTAAAATTTTTTACTTGTGCTCTTTTTTTTTTTCACTCTGGCAGAGAAGATCAAAAACAATATAAAAAACATTCCACACTGGTTAGAGCAACATTAAAAAAATAGAGGCTAACTCAAATTCAAAAAGTTTAGTTACCTACGAATTTCTAGCAAATTCTTAACAGTATTATTTTCAATAGCACTTTTAATCCTTTGTAGGGGGTCTATTAAAAATTGGGAGCTTTAAAAATAAATAAATAAATAGGGAGTTTTGTGAATATTCAACATAAAACTAGTAAAAAAAAAATGCATTTTTAAAGAATTAATTTATAAAATTGCTAGTCTAAAAATCCAAAGAGCTATTTACTAAAGGCCAACATAAATTCTTACCTGTAGGCTGCGAGGTTGTTGGCATCTCCCAGATAGAACCAGTATCTTGCACTGATACAGACCTAGTAACTGAAGGAATGACGTTCTGATCAGATATTCTGCAAAAGAGAAAAAAAAAATTAACCTGTTCTTGTCATTTTCAATAAAGAGGGACTCCAGGTTATCTACAGGAGTTCTAGATTATTTGGCAAGACCACACCTTCAGTTTTAAGGGATGTGTAACAGCACTATCAAAGCACTCAGGAGAGGAGCCAAGAAAAAGGCACAATGACTACACTTTTGGGCTCCTCAGGGTATCAGCAAATACTGATTTCTACATAATGGATACATTTACCGTCTTAAAAAATTGGGGATGTCTCAGTACATCATAGACCAGCATATTACAATAAAAAATATTCAGGCTGTAAGTCAAAGGCCTTTTAATGCTGTCTCTAAACCATGTCATGTCAACAAAATTTTTTTTACCCTCTCAGAGTCCCAGTTTGCCCATCTATTAAATGAAGACCTAACCAATGAACCTTTTTCCTTCACACATCCAATAGAGAAATATAGAAGGTTTTGGTTAAATGAGCCGGCAGGGTTTTTAAGAATAGTGACTGATACCTCTGTAGAAGACACAATAAACACTACCCTCAAACAATAATCTAAAACAGCACAAGTTGAAGACTTTTAGCACAATTTCCCTTTCCTCACACCTACCTTAATGATTCTGGGTTCAGAAAAACTGTAACTATGTGTAGCCCTGTTAAATGCCTTTCATGAGAGACCATGGATAAAACAATGAGATTAAACTTCTAGACTACAATATTTTGTTGCTGGTTCCCTGTGTGAGTAACACAGCTTCTCAAGCACTATTATTCTTTGATTATTATTCCAAATTGGTCCCCTGTGAGTAAAAAGACCAAATAAATACTTTTCCTTCAGCTTTTATTTATTTATTTATTTACTTACTTACTTACTTACTTACAAACTACACTCTTTTTCCACATAACACGCAGATATATGTTCTGTTTGGGCATTTTAGTACCAGACTTCAAACACTGTATGCCAAAGTTCCCTTTCATTTGCTTCCTTAACACACATACAACAGGACACACCATGGAGGGACCAACCTCATCTTCAGAGCCTGGAACTGTTGGAGAAGCAACGCCAACTGCTGCTGTTGCTGGGAAGACAGGGCTGCTTTCTGTTGTTGAGCCAAGACCTGTGCATACTGTTGTCTTCAAAAAAGCAAAATCAAGTGTGACTTGTCTATCCACATTTTACTCACTTTACCAAGACAGTGAAAGACAAAGTGGAATCCACTTTCCAAAATAATATCATTACAAAGAGCTATTAGCTATATATTTACAATTCTTCATGATAACAGTAGCACAGAAAAGTCTATGCATCATTCTAGAATGAAATGAATTAGATGGCATGTTTCGGAGCAAAAGAGGGCAGTAAAAGTACATATACCACAGTATGTCAAAAGCGGCAAACTCAAGATATAACAGTCTTTTATCAGGAAACAAGTGAAAAATAAAATTCAAACTAACAGCTGTTTCCATATGAAGCACCCTTTGCAAAAATAAAAACACTATTAAAATTCTCAAATCTATGTTCCACCTTATTAAACTTTAGGTGATTTTTTTTTTTAACTAGTTCAGAGCTGGACAAATTTTTTTCTTAAAGAGGCAGACAATGAGGCTACTAAATTCTGTCACTGCAGTGCAAAAGCAGCGAGAGACAACACATATATACACGCACACAAGTGTGTGTGGTCGCGTTTCAATACAACTCTGCTTTTTAAAAACAGGAAGAGGGTCTGCCAACTTCTGCACCAGACATCAATAAATCTTACTTCTATGAAACGGACACACACCCATTCTGCCACTATTCCACACCTCTACTGAAAGCATAAGCTTTTACTTCTTTCCCGTACTGTTTTTTCTCTGTGGCATTCAAATTGAGCCATTTAGGGGGTATTTAATTCTTAGAATGCTTGCTAGTTATAGCTTTATAAGCTTAAAAGCTTATAAAATTATGGTTATGTATCATCTTCTGAAAAATTCTATTATTTAAGAAGGTAATACCAAACTTAGATTTTATGGTGGTAACATGCCACTGATTGGGTGGCTCAAGTATCCCATGAAATTTCAGTTCCCTGTTGTTAAAGGTCACACTTGGAAATAGGTGGTATTCAATGGCCCTTTTGGTGCCGCAGTGCTCCCTACCACACCACTAGCTCTTACTGTATTAAGAGCTGCTGGTACTGGAGGTGATGCATTTGGTATAAGGCTGTAAGTTCCTGCTGCCTGGTCAGCCGTTCCTGGTCCAACTCGCCCTGGGAATGAAACATTGGGGGAAGAAACACCTTTGAACAAATTGCTGAGATCACAGAAGCCATTAGTACATGTAACTGAAAGCAAAGTGAACCCCATACCTTCACATCCCACTACACCTTTATGCACAAAATGCTTAATATAAAACTTGGGCATCTTAAACTAAGCAGTGCCACCTACTGGAAGAAGGTAATATCTGCATTGTAAGACAGTCCTAAGAATGGATAAAATGGTCCTTATTTCAACTGCTGTTCTTGTAGTCTGCCCAAGCTGAACTTTGCATTACAATCCAGTTATTACTTTAACTCAAAAAAATGTATAATTTCCCCTACATTAAAAGTGATTTATAAATGTAGTGATCATGTAACAATTCTAGAAATGGGACAAAAAACAAAGGAGAACTATGTGAAGGTTCAAGGAAATGTTACAGGAGGAATTTCATAAGGGCACATAACGGAGACAGGGAGACACGGTAAATCTTTCTAAAGATGCGGAGAAATCTTAAATTACAAAGAATGTGAAAATTTTTGAAAACTAACTCTCTACCCAAAGAGGAGCTGTTTCTATTACTATTTTTTAAAAAGATTTATTTTTTTATGCATACAAGAACGGGGCATAGGTCAGAGGTGTGGGGAGGTAAGAGGATTCACCAGAGACAGAGTGGGGAACAGAACAGGCAGAGTGACTGAAATACACTGCTGAGGGGAGCAGCGGGCGAGTCAGGAGAGAGGTCAGTTGCACCATGTGGGTAGCTCTCTGGCCGGGGATCAAACTTGTGCTGCAATGGCTGCGAATAGCTTCACAGGTTGTGTCTCAACCCCTTGCACCACCAGGGAGGCCCCCGTTTCTATTACTATTTATCAGGAGTTACAAAAATGAGCAACAGTAAAATCTTGTGGTTTTTCATTTATATTTCAAATACTGCGGCTGGAATCTAAATTCTGAAAAGTTATGACTGCAAAAGAGAATAAAGCTATACTAGGTTAATCTAAAACTTCTACATGAAAACCCAAGTTTCAAGGTATACATCATCATGGTGAATTTTCTGCTTGGTGCTATTCAGTGTAAAAGTAAAAGATGACAGAAAGCAGAGCTCCCCATGGTTTTTTTTTTTTTTCCCCCCTTAAGCAGATGTGACTGAGGCTCAGTGTTTTATTGCAGATTAGAGCAAGCATGTCAGATCCCAGTGACAAACTTTTCATCAATGAAACAGGCAATCTCAGAGAAGGGAAATAAAGCTCAAACTTAGTATATAAATTAAATTAACATATAAAAACACTCAGCATCACATATGGCATTTTCCCTTGGATTCACTACAAAAATGTCAGAAATAATTACCCTCACCTAGGGATCTTCATTGCTCACAAATTCTAAGAGGTCTCAACCCTCCAATCCATCAGTGAATTTTGAGATTAATCACTGGGTCAAGATCAACATGTGTTTTTTTAAAAAAGAATGAAATAGAGAAAACAGATGCATAGCACAAAGCATTTGTGAAACTCTGCCCTGCATATACATACATACACATACACACATTATACACAAATACACAGAGAAGTGGTGCAAACCTTTTTTTTTTGAAACTATGGCTTGCGGTTCAAAAAAGGTTGAGAGTCACTGTTCTTACCTATGACCTCCCTTGAATACAGATGTTATGTCTTAATCATTTTCATTTCCTAAGAACCTACTACAAAGCTTGGTACAGGCCCTCAATACACAAGAGAATAAACTGGTGATATAGAATCCAGTGTTCACATTAAAGATTTTTGACTGGGGCCACTTTTCACTATGGCTAGTCACACTAGACACTCCACTGGAGAAGGGAAAATGAGGCTCAGGTCCAAAGTCCTCCGAAAGGAAATCTACTGGAAGAGGATTTCCCTTTAAAGGTATTCCAGGCGCCAGTATGCTAACTATAGAGACTAAATTATAATTCATTTTTAGCTGAAGTAATAGTAATGAATCTAAAAAAAAAGGCTTCAAAGTATTCCAAAGCACTAAAACTTCTATCAGTGACATTTGCTTTAAGAGTAGGGGCCTCCCTGGTAGCGCAAGGGGTTAAGCACCGCACTATGAAGCAATCCACAGCCTCTGCAGCACGAGTTCGCTCCCCAGCCAGCCAGGGAACAACCCACATGGCGCAGCAGACCTCTCCTGTCTCACCCGCTGCTCCCCTCAACAGTGTATTTCAGTCAATCTGCCTGATCTGTTCCCCACTCTGTCTCTCGTGAATCCTCTCACCCCCCCATACCTCTGACCTGTACCCCCACTCTTGTATGAATAAATAAATCTTTAAAAAAAAATAAAAGAGTAGACCTCATATTTAGAAACTTTTGAGTCAGAAATCAAGAGGTAAAGGCAAGGTGATGGGGGCAGAAAGAGAAAATGCATCGTAAGTAGAGGCCACAGGAGCTCAGAGACCAGTAACTGATGAGGTGCAGCAGACACAAGTAAAAGCTCTTGAAATGAGCTGAGAGGTAAAGAGCAAGAACATACAGGACCCAGTCAGCAGGTCCATTTTTCAGTGAAAATACATTTTATAGCTCTAATCTATGAATTTAATGTATACAGTGAGGACTGTTTCTTGAAGGGGAAGGGAGAGAGGAGGATGGGCACAGATATTTGAGTTTTGTAAAGATCGGCACAGCTAGCGAGGCTATCTACAGTTCAGACCTCCAGTGTCATTTTAATAATTTCCAAAGAACTAGTTTCTTCCTCATGAGATTAAACATCTGGGTTATTCTGCGTGTGACAGATGATCTGAGGGAGTTGTAAGATGCTTACCATATGAGGAGGAGGAGCTGGACCCGGAGAGAAGGGAACCCTTCCCCACATCTTCATGATATCACCAAGAGGCTGGAAGCTTTCATCACATGCTCTCTTCACCAGTAAAGACATAGTAAAATAGCCTGCCTGAAACCATTCAGCCATCTCCTGATTATTGAAGGGACCTGTAATAGCACCGATTAAACACAAAGAGAGTAAGAGTCCTTTTCTAATAGAGGATAAAATATTTCCTGAGTCCCATCCTCATCCAGAGGTAACAACTTGTTTCAGGTGGCACCTGTCAAATATCTTGTATATCTTAATTCATCGCCAAAGGTGGTGAACAGGCTTCTTACAAAATACAACAGAAACTATTCTGAAATAAGCCTTATGTTTACAGATCCCAAAATCACAGCAGTGCTTTAATTATTTTAAAGGGCATAATTAGCTCCATCTTTCTTACTCTCTATAAACCACTGGTCAGAAAAGCATGGTACAGTCAAAAAGAGTATCTGTTAGATTCTATCTCTAACATACAGAGAATATAAACATGCAGCGTTGAACACTTTGCTCTAATTTTCACTTTTGCCAGAGATTGATGGCTAAGCAAAATAAAGCAATAATCAATGATATTTAGACAAACTATAATTTATTTACCTAGATAAGACTAAATCTAGCCTTGGTAGGGGAAAAAGAAAATAATCACCTTTAAATGTTTTATAATAAGAAACTATCAACTATTTCATATACAAAATTAACAAATGCATGCTGATCAATCAACAGTAGTTACTTCACTGAGCAAATATTTACTGAACGTAGATTATGTCAATGTAGGCAGAAGGGATCTAGCAATTAAAAAAAAAAAAAAAGAGTACTGGAACATCCACTTGAGGGAAGAAAGGGTATATACCCTTTTCCTTACCACTCCTGTTACATACAACTAAAATCTCTGGATATTATAGAGCAGATAAACAGCTGGAGACTAAAAGGTGAAGAAAGGGCAGCAGACTAACCAAGCACCTTGGGGTCTGAGGAACAATGTGGTGGTAAATGCCCTGGGTTTTCATTTTACCTCATATATCCCAGAATAGAGTTGGAACCAGCAATAAGAAACATGACCCAATTATACGCTGTCTACAAGTCTTCAATATAGCAATATGAGGAAGGTCAAAAAGTAAAAAGGACAGAGAAGGATTTATCATGTAAGCATTAGTCAAAAGAAAGCTGGAGTAGTTGGCTATATTAGTACTGACAGACTTCAGAGCGAAGAAGATGACCCGAGACACAGTATATAACATTAACAATAAAGGGTGGAGCTGCCAAGAAAACACAGCAATCATGAAAGTGTATGCACCAACAACAAAGGTGCAACATACATAGAGCAAAATCTGATAGAACTGAAAAGAGAACAAATCCACAACTATAGCTAAAAGAACTCACCACCCCTCAACACATGTTAGACCAACCAGACAGAAAATCAGCAAATTTACAGAATTCAACAGCACCACCAGTCAACAGGATGTAACTGCCATTTTTAGACATCAAAATAAACATTTTTTTTCAAGTACCCAATAACATGGCAAATTAAACTACATTCTGGGCCATAAATCTCGGTAAGTTTTTAAAAACTGAAATCACATACGTAAGCTCCCATACCTCAAGAAGCTACAAAAAGAAAAAAATAAATCCTAAGAAACAGAGCAGAAATTGATGAAACTGAAAACACAAATAGTAAAAATACAATAAAAGAAAGCTGATTCTTTGAAAAGATCACTAAAATGAACAAATCTCAAGCAAGAGTGACAAAAAAAGAAGTATATAAACTACCAAAGAAACAGGGTATATATCACTACAAACTCCACAGACAATAAAAAGATAGTAAGGGAATACTACAAACCACTCTGCACACATAAATCTGGCACCCTCACAAAACAAACTACCACGATACATCCGTATCAAGTAGATCATATAAACAGCCCTATAACGATTAGGGAAACTGAATTTGCAATTTAAAAATTCCTGAAATAGAAACTCCAGATGGTTTAACTGGCAGCGAATTCTACTAAACATTTAAAAAAGAATTAACACCAATTCTAAATAATGTCTTCCAGAAAACATAAGAGAGTAAGTCCCAGTTCATTTTATGAAGCTAACATTACCCTGATGCCAAGATCTCACAAGAGTACCAAAAATGCCTACAACATCACCCCTCATAAACAGAGATATAAAACCCCTTAAATATATGTCATCAAATAGGATTCTGCAACATAAAAAAAGAATTATACACCATGGCCAAATAGAATTTGTTCCAAGGATACAAAGCTGTTTCAAAATTAAAAGACCAATAAATGCAATCTACCCTATTAACTGGCTAAAACTCATGATATGCAAAAACATGGTCATATCATAGACACAGGGGAAAAAAATTCAACTAAATTCAAAACCCAATCATGATTCAAAAAAAAAACCCTCAGAAAATAGTGTACTTCCTCACCTTGACAAAAACCCAGCAACTAGTTCTGCACTTAATATTAAAGACCACGCCCCTTAAGATAGGTGCAAAGGGAAAAACAGGCTGTCCTCCACCTTTTCACCCAATGATGTTGGGCTGAAAAGGCCATAAAAGGTATACAGATTTGGAATACAATCCCTATTTGCAGGTGACAATAATGTCTACATAAAATATTCTCTGGGACCTAACAAAAAATCTAGAACTAATCCATGTAAGAAAAAGACTGAAAGCCTTTTTCAAAACTGAAAACTCTGGGGACTACATCAAACTAAAATGTTTTGCACAGAGAAGGAAAGTATCCTGAGAACAAAAAGGTGCTAACTGAACGGGAGAAGGTACCGAAAATTACACATCCTGCGAGGGGGCTGCATCCAGCTCATTCCCATACAGAGACGGAAATACTCCAAAGCTTGACTGTATCAACGCCAACATCCTGGCAGTTACCCTGCACCACAACTGTGCAAGAGGGTACTACTAGGGGAAACTGGTTAAAGGGTACATGGACCCTGTATTATTTCTTACAATTATATATGAAAACTACAATTATTTGAAAGCAAACTGAAAATATGTGTCCTATATATTTTAAATTAATACACAGACCTGCTTTGATGCACCTGACATTGCACAGGGGTGTGAATAAATGATGAACAAATATAGAAAGAACCAGAAGCCACAGCTGCCATGAGGAGTAAGAGATGAGTAAAAAGACTGAGAAGAAAGGGAATGAGGTCACAGGGGCTGTGCTTGATAAAGCATTAAGATGAAACTGACTCTAATACAGTCAACAACTAATTTCAGGTTATAAGCAAAGATTTCAAAAGCAGAAATGCAGAATCGACAGATGGCTTTACAGAATTTCTCCCCATCTAACCTAACTTATATACCATACAAATATTTTAAGGGATTAGTTTATAATGTGGTATTATTTTTTTCAGACATTTTTCATGATTCTTTATCACCTCTACTTTATGGAATCAACTCCATTTTACTGAAACAACAGCAAGGGTTTCCAAGACTGATGCCATTACTTTTTTACAGCAGGAAGAATATAGTATAGAGACTATGAGACTAAATGACTTACCTGTCCAGTTCACTATCTGGGATGCCAGAACTATTTAGCTTATACCCCTAGATTAATCACATTCTGCCTGTATTCTAATGATTTTCACTGGATTCCTCCCACTGAAATCATAAAGTACTATGGGTGGAGCCTAAAAAATGCCTCCACATATTTTATAACCTTTTAAAAGGGTACAGATAGCTGGCAGCATTGACTTCTTTATCTACTACTGCGCAAGTTAACATTAAATAATTATCATTTTAAAGAATCTAGAAGTACCAGCACACGTTTCTATACTTAAAGTAGAACAACCTACCTTGAATTTCTCCCTGAGGATCTTTGTAATACCACTTCTGCATTGCTTCATGCATCAACGGAACTGAGACACCCTTAGCTCTATGTTCCTGCAGTTTTGATGCCAGTCTCTCATCATCCAGTGCACTGTCTTGGAGATAAGCAACCATCTTCTCAGCTTGCTAATAAAAAACACATAGACAAAAAAAAGTATTAGAGAAACAAATGATTCTAAATAGTTCTACACACAAGAAAAATGCCAACTTGATCTGTGAAAGGCATTATGTACAAAAGATATCAGGTGACATCTTAATTCTTCCAAAAGTGCCATGAAACAGATATTGTTCCCATTTTACAGAGGGAGAAACTAAGGCCCACAGATGGCATATCTTACACGCGGTGTCAAAATTATTAAGCAAAATTCACAAACTGCTTCGTATCAAAGCACAGGCTTCTAATCCACACATTAGGAAGCATGCATGTTCAACTAATAAGCTATGGTCAATTCTAAATGATTAACCCTCTAAAAACCTGGGTTTTAATAGAACAAAAGATTCCATTAATAACTATGTATAAAATCTTTTACAGAGTTCAACTTAGACACTGTCTCCTCTCTCCATTTTTTTTAGCATTTCCTGCCACCAACCACCCTGACCCTGAAAGAAAGTGAAATTCTTTTGCGAAAGCAAACTAACTTTTACTTTACGTATAGCACTGTGTACACAATCTCCGGGAAACCTAGAGACATGAATAAGATGTTAATATCCTGAGAGTTTAACTATTTTCCCTGCTCCATTTGGTGCCCATCCACAGCTGCCTGTATTAGTCATTTTTGGCATTCCATTAATTTCCAAAAAGAAAAAAGAAAAGCAAACAGCTAAGAGCAACCTCAAAAGAGCAAAAAATAACCTAACATAATGACTACTACATAGCAGAAACTTATGACCATGAAATGATTTGAAAGACAATTACTCATACAAATAAATACTAGATATACAAACAACTTTTCCAGCACATAAAATCTAGTGCACAAAAGTTTTTGCATATGCATTTAATGTTTTCTAGTTCTTATAGTATTGTGCTTTTTACCTGCTCTAAATGCTTGAGCCCCTCTTCATCATCTGGCTCTGTGGAAACACCGCCCATCCCAGGAGCACCTACGACCGGCGTTTCAACTGGCCGGAGGGCAGGACTAGGATTGGGAACAGGAGGTGGAAGTATGAGGAGAGGAGAGGCTGTATCTGAAGGAATCTGTGACAGGGGCTGCTGGACATCAGGAACCATGTCTAGAGGGGGGGAAAAAATGTAGACAAGTGAACACGCTTGAAAACATATACTCTTATGAAAGAGAACTCTACATCATCAAGTTGGGCAGCTGGTTAAATGGGCGCCGCAGAAATGTGAGCCATCGTGAACACTGCAGTATTCCTCCCCAGAGTTGGAGAAGCAAGTCCACAGACAGACAAGATACAAGAGTTATGCATTATCTAGAGGATCCTTTACAAAATCAACCTGTGTCTTCAGAACATTCACTCAATATTACAGCTCTCCCTCTTGAAAACAATCGATCTAATCCCTTCTTTATCTCTGAATACTACAGAAAGTTAACTGACAATCTTCTCAATGAAGTCCTATCTCATCACTGAAGCCTTTATTAAAAATATGCAATTATCTTAAATAAGTACCTGTTTTATTTAAGCCATAATTAACATAATTTTATACATTACATTTTGAAGCATAATGAAAGGCACTTGGCGTCTACCTGTACAGTGTGGGAAGTTCTTCTCAGTTAAGAATAAAGGCTGCAAAAGAGGTTCTGTCTTGGTTCCTATCTCTAACCTCTCAGCATGCAGGCTCTGAAGTCGGAGAGGGGATGGAAGTAATTAGACACAACTGCAGTTTCCCCTTTGAAACCTTGTTTGTTCAGTTACAGATAGCTTCTCCAAATTCCTGTTCCTCTCACTCTTTCCTCTCTCTGCCAAATTTCTTAAAAGGACAGTCTATGCAAGTGATCTCCACTTCCCTGCCACCTATGCCTGCTACAATGTGACTTCCACTCCCCCCTCTCCAGTGAGGCTTCTCTCTTAAAGATAAGCAGTGACCCAAAGTCCCCAAATCCAAGGGCAATTCCTAGTCCTCATCATCCAACCTCTTAATAAAATCTGACATTATTTACCTAATTCTGAGCAGAAAAAGTCTCCATCTGGAGTTTTTTTGTACTCTACTTTGCCTCTGGAGATTTTTCTCTAGCTCCTTTTACCTACCCTCTAAAGACAGAAATTACAGGGTTCTAGTATCAGTCCACTTTCTCTTTACATAAATACATAATCTTTGAAATTTTTCTTCTTTCTCTGGCTTTAAACTTTCCAATCCAGTTACAGTCCCTCATTCACAACTGCTCTCTGTCTATCTCTATCTAACATCTCACCACCACCTCAGAATCAATGTTCAAAACTGGATTTATCACCTCCCATCCCAAATGCGCTCATCCACTCCCACGCTCCTCTGTTAGTGACACTGTAGTCCTCTCCGGCATGTCAGTCATCTTTGACTCTTCCCTCTTCTTTGTACCGTTAGGAGAGTAGTGACTGTGTCTTGTCAATTTCTCCTCTGAGAGCTGAGCTGCGCTCTCTCCCTTTACAGATGCACCGCTGGCGCTGGTGACTGCAAGAGCCCATCTGCTACCACCACACACCACTGTCAACTCCAAGTTTCAACCATGCTTCCATCATTCTCCTTTCACACCTCATACTTCATCAACTCAATAGAACAGGAGTATATGACACCTCATATCCAAGCAACATCAAACAAAAGGCTTCTGTGCAGCAAAAGAAACAATCAACAAAGTGGAAAAACAGCCTAAAGAATGGGAAAAAATACTTACAAATCACATACGTAACATCTAAAGTATATAGAGAATTCATACAACCCAAGAACAAAAAAAATCAAATAATTTAAAAATGGACAAAAGGCCTTAATAGACCTTTTTCCAATGACATAGAAAAAGACCAGCACATAAAAAGATGTTCAGAATCACCAGTCATCAGGCAAATGCAAATAAAAACCACAATGAGATATCACCTCACACCAGTTAGAACCCCAACATCACAAAGACAAGCGCTAGTAAGTGCTGGCGAGGAATTGTCCGGAGCCGCCTGGAGCATGCGCCATGTTGCACATGTGCTCGATGAATTAGGTTTTTCGCCTTCGGAGAGACCCCTGCGTTCTCCTGTAAATCACGCGAGACTGAGAGGCACGATGGGAGGAGCGACAGGGATATAAGGAAGGAACCGCAGGAGGCGGGAGGAGGAATCACGAGGAACTGCGAGGAGGCAATAAGGAGATACGACAAGGGTTACTGCGAGAGGAGCAGAGAGAAGGCCAGGGAAGTAAGAAAGTCAGGGAAAAGAAAGACATGTAAAAGTAGGAAAAGGATAAAGGAAAAATAAAGCAGCAAACGCTACCGTCAAGTTGTCAAGCCCCTCATTTCAACCCTCAGCCCTTCTCTTCCCGTGCCTCCGAATCCCGCGGGTCGGGACAAGGAATGAAGAAAGATCCTGCAGATGGGACTGTGAACTGGTACAGACATCATGAGAACATTATGGGGGACCCTCAAAAACTAAAATTAAACAACTGTATGATCCAGCAAGTCCACTTATTTAAATAAAACAGAAGCACTATCTTGAGAAGATCTCTGCACCCACACCTTAATAGCAGCACTATCTGCAGGAGCCAAGGCATGGAAAATAACCTAAGTATCTAAAGAAAGATGGACACACATAATGGACTAGTATTCATTCATAAAAATCAAGAAGATCCTGCCATCTGTGACAATTTGGATGCACTTTGATAGCATTATGCTAAGTAAGTTAGAAAGATGAAAACATTCTATGACCTCATTTATATATGGACTCTTTAAAAAAAGCAAAAACATCAAGGTCGTAAGATAAGAGATCAGATTTGGGGTTACCAGAGGTTGTGGGACACATGTGGATTGAAGGAGGGTGGTGAAAAGACACAAACTTATAGTTACAAGATAAATACTAGGAATGCAATATAAAGCATAATGAACACAGTTCGCAATGCTGTGACACAGAAAGTTAATACAGCAAATCCTGAGAGCTGTCATTATAGGATCAAACTTTTTCTTTTTTTGCTTTCTGTTTTTGTTCTATCTATATAAGATGCTGGATGTTAACTAAATTCACAGTATGTATGTTAACCCACCATTATGTTATACAACTTAAGCTTATACAGAGAGGTAAATGAATTGCATCTCAATAAAACTGGAGGGAAAAAATAAATTAATGAAACAGGAGCTGATGCCTGCCCATGTGTGGATCGGTCCCACTTCCTCTGCCTTAGCTTTCACCTCAATCTAGCATGAGAGGGCCTCCCCTGGTGGCACAGCGGTTGAGCGCTGGGCTGCAGGGCTGCCCGCAGCCTCTGCAGTGCTGGTTCATTCCCCGGCCATCAGCGAGGGTCCCACCAAAAAAAAAAAAAGAAAAATCTAACATGAGAACACCCTCTCCTAACCCATCAGCTAAACCTCCCTCCGAATTCTATTCATTATTGCAAGACAAGCTCAAAGACCCTTGCTTCTGAAAGCAATCCAGCTGTCTGCCAAGGGAAACTCATATTGTCACTTTTTGCCCCATGCTTTGATGAGAAATACGGACTTTCAATTTTTTATATACACTTACGGGCCTTTCTCAAAATACACGTCAGGATCCCATTCCAAAATCACCTAGAATAAGACCCCAGGCTTGAACAGTCAGGAGAAAGTAATACTGGAGCACATTATAAGTTGTCATTATAATGACAACTACAAATGAAAGAGATCTCAAGATGTACAAGTCCCACAGCGCCTGCTCTATATAGTAGAGATTTGTATATGTTGAATTCACTTGTTCAACTTTATTCTAAACATCAAAAAAACAAACTGAACAATGTAAACCAACATGATCTCAACAAAAAGTTTGAAAGCAACAGATCTTTATAATATATTGCTATGATGGGACAGTGCTAGCTACTTAAGGAACCAGACACTTAGCTTGGGAGCATAGGGTAGGCGAGAGTCTGAGGTGCAGAGAATAGAGTGTCTAAAGCATGATGGTAGGATGCTGTGATGCTGGGGAAGTGAGTCTGACAGAGATGGAGACAGGGGCTGATAGTGCATGAAGGCAGGCAGAGGCCAGATCATGCGAGGTCTGATAGGCCATGTTGAAGGGTATGAATTTTTATGATGAACGAATCAATTAACCGTCCAATATAAGCATTAGCACGCCACTTTGTAATATGTACAAGCAGTAACATAGAAATGACATTAATAATGTCTACTAATATGAGCAATTTAAAGTCACGGCACTAACACTGGAGAAGGAATTAAGCTTCAAGCATGTTCTCCAGCAAAGGTGAAAGGACTTCCTTGGATTCACGCATGTTCACTTTTAGCTTTCCTCAGTGCAAGGACATTTTGGGTAGTCATATGGACACACATATAGCCATCACACGAAAGGAACCTATTATCTGATATGGGGATCAAACTACTGCACAGGATCCCAAACCCCGTTTGCTCGTCTGAAAATAGGCTGGCTGTGTCATATAACCCTAGAAGTGAAATTTCTGAACTCCACCCTTGCCTCATCTATCTCTGTTTTGGTGAGGCAGCAGCGCTGATGAAGTTTGCTAGTAAAATTATCTACTCCAATAACTCACTACTAGAGGTAGTTCTAAGAGGCATAGGCAGAAGCCTATCTTATCAATGGTCGCTGGCCCCAGGAGAGTCCTATTTCAGCTGGTCTACTCTCAATACATACCATCCCCTCTGTTGGGCACTTTGGCTGGTAGACTATTTTCTGTCCGACTCTCTTCTTCACCCTTTTCTGTTTGTTCAGTTTTGAGTTCCTCTTTCCTTTCAAACTGTGGTGCTTCCTGAGGCTGATGGTCTGCAGGAGAACCTGGTCTAGCAGAAGATGATGAGGTCTGGGGTGGTTCCTCACTAGCTTCTGTAACATGAAATAATCTTACATTAACAACTTGCGAAACTGAAGGCTTGATGAATAAAACAACAAGGTGAAAGATAAAATGAGCCTCACCAACTCCTATTCTGTCTGTCTTCTCTCCCTCTTTCTTATGTGTCTTGTCGGGCTCTTTGGCTTCTTCATTATGGCTACCCTCGGAGTCAGAGCACTCCTCTCCCTCCTCAACTGGTCGGAAGTCCATCTCCTGCTCTTCTGGAATAGGCTCTTTCTGTACTTTCTGTAGCAGGAAAATAAAGCCAAAGGTCAGCAAGCCTATTCAGCCTGGGTAGGTCAGCTCCCATCATGACATTTGAAAGCAAATTTCCTACTTTCAGAGAGAGGAACGCTCCAGATGAGTCAAACGTGCCCATTTCCTCTTCAGCGTCCTCTAAGCACCACTCAGGCAGGCTGTCCCTGTCATCATCCATACTCCCGCTGCCGGAGCGCACCCTTCGGTAGCCCCGCTCGTCATCCCGGTCTCGGAAGTCAAACTCGAACCTTCGCCGTCGTTCCATGTGCTCGCGCCAGCCCGCAGACCGGGGGCCATCTGGGGAGGGGGAGGAGCACACAAACCTTAGAAACGTTTAATGACAGTGCCTGAACAAGATCATGGATTGGAAATGAAGGGGAAAACTGCAACTGAAAGCAAATTCATATGGATGAACCTAAATCAAATGAAGTTTAGCGCTCAGCACATGCATGACTGCAAAGTGACAAAGTCGCCGTCTCCATCAAGTATGAGCCAACAACACACTCAAAAGCTTTTAAAAGATAAATTTAATACAAATCACTTCTAAAGACACTTTTATTCAAAATACACACTTTTAAAGAAGGTGTGTATCTGACTAAAATGCTGATTAACCACTCAGGTGGCCTACTAGCCCAGCCTTACATACTCAAGTCCATGTCTTCCTCTGTTTAGCAAGTCTTAAAGCAGTTTCTTTTCATGAAATTGTCATTCTTTAAATGTAAGACCAACTCCCCATGTGGATTTATGACAGCAAACCCACTGCGCCTACTTGCCAGGGGCAAGACCCCACTCTGTAATGCGGATCAATCCCCAAGTCATGGAATTATAACATTAACAGAGTTCGTAAGGCTTTTACACCGTCCACTATTCAACTTCACAGTTTGAGAAAAACTCTGACAGAAGTAACCTTCGTAATGTCAAAGCAAAACTAAAACCCATTTCTGCATCCTCTGCTGCTTTTTCCACAATAACATGCTCTTCTCTTCCCCTTTTCTCTCATCTCTTAGCTCTCCCTAGGGAGCTTTTATTTCCGTGTAATACCCCCAGGGACATTCCTAACTCCACCCTAGCATACTATTCATTACATTTACTTTCCAACAGAAGAGAAATGCCTAAGAATAAAAGATACCAGTCATTTAAAAAAAAAAAAAAAAAAAGGAAAGAAAACTTGTTAAACTCTTAAAAACCTGAGTATTGAAAGAACCTTGAAGAGGAAGAAGGTATTACCCTATTAAAATTCCCTATCCTTGATGACTTCTCTGCATGAGATACACTGAAAAATGAGGCCCATGTTTGATGGTCTTACTACTGAGGCCCAATTTGCTAAAACCGGCAATCTAAAATTCAAACTGAAAACCAAAAGGCAAAATCTTAACATGCCAAATACAGGCAGTATCTCATATGTTACTTGCCAAATGTAAGTGAACATCCCCACACTCTCCACCTTTGACTTACAACAATAACCAAAAAACCCTATAAAAACAAAAGAATTTTATACCCGGACTGCTTAAATGCAAACTTCTCAGAAAAAGTATCCATGATCAAATGCTGAGTTCCAAAAAGCACCCTGCTTGCCCCTATCGCTTGTAAGCGTCTGTAAGTATGCACTGTGATAGGGATCGGCCCCTCCAGGCATCTGGCACATGGTTCCCATTATAGGTTTCCTAAGTTCAGCTCCCAGAGTGGGTGTTCTGTTTAATGCTCCCATCCCCATACACATGAGCTGTATGAAATTTCTATCTCATAATTTTGTTGTCATTTTACCAATAAAATTTTATTCATGAAACTAAATGTAGGAGACAAGGCACACTTTAGCTTCTTAAGACTCACCACTGCTTTACAGATCTTATATTAGAACTAAACTTTGATACTACTTCATAAAATTAATCAGAATCATTATTTTTAAAATTTTAATCAACCCCCGATAAGATTAACTGTAATCTAAGAAAGGAAGAGCCTAACATAACAATTGTTATATTCAGACTCAACCTTTAGTGTGCTGGGTTGGAAAAGTAGATGGTCTTCTTTTTTAAAATGCATATTTACAGTGTTTTTTCAGCCCCAGATACCTTCCTATCTCCTACCCTGTCTTTTTAAAACATGTGGATTAAAGAAAGTTAACTGTCAAGTTGACAAAATAACTGACACAAGAGTCAAATATTATGGAGACTTAGAAAAAAATAACAAAAAGACAATATACATCCAAAATCTAGATTGTTGGTGAGGAGGGCCAAGTGGTGAAATATAACACTAACATTTTACTTTGTTTAACTCCCTTTAATAGAATCAACATCAGACGTTTGGGCTCAGAAACATGTTCATCTTCCAAAACATTCACCTTGTTTGTTTTTGATCAGCTGGAATTTTTCTTCTCGCTCAGCCCAGATCCTGTCCATTCTTTCACTGAATGCTTGTTGGGAACATAGTCTACAAACCCTCTGCTCACAGGCAAGCTCGGCATAAAATGCCGTGATGTCTTGAAGAGAACTTTAACATCTGGTTGCCCAGGTCACAGGCTGATGGGAACTGCCTCTATTACTGTGATGTAAACAATGCCTGCTCAGGACAGAGAACCCGCCCGAGAGGCAGCCTTGAGGAGCTGGGGTAGAAGCAGCATGACTGTACAAGGAACTGACTTCGCTGCGTCTCTACTCACCCACAGCTCCACGAAGCACTCCAAATGTCGCTTATATATGTTTACTTGTACTGAAACCAGAGGTTTTGCTTTGCTAATAAATTGATTTCGAAAAGTAAATGAAAAGAGTTTTGCATTAGTAAAAATTTCCTCTATTAAAGGTAAGTTTCCCTTGGCATTTAATTAATAGATAAAATAATGTTATGCATGTGAAATTCACAAGGCACACACAACACGCTCTGTATGCTTCAGTTCTGCACAACCCCCGAATGCAAACTATAGTGGCATCTGATTATCATGAGGCATGGAATCAGCACTTTGATAGCGAATGAACTTTGACACAAAAGCACCAGTGTCTTCAATTACCAGCATATCCAATATCAGGGAAGAACAGTTTGAAGCATTCTTAAGAGTCAAACAGAAGTATTTATAAAACCACTAATCACTACTATTCTCTCTCTCCTTTTTTTAAAGTTAGATAAAAGGATAACTTGTGATTTTTGGGTTTAAAGTTTATTCTTCAAATAATCATAAATCACATTTTCAGGTCAAAAAAATGGAAATAATAAACCCTTTTTTATGCAGAAAAAACATCCATTTTAAAGGGGAGAACATATTCCTGAATGTGTAATTATAGTACCTGTCTAAGTTTTAAAGCATACTAAAAAAGATTAAGAGAGTTGGACGTTACACAAAACCAAATGAAACTCTCTCATTGCAGTTAAGAGCAGGTTTTCCCCATTCAATCACACAGAGACAGAGAGACTTTTTATGTTAAAAATCTGTTTAGGAGACTGAGAGTGATGACATACATGATTCCTCTTATATTTTTTCTTTGCCACTTTATCCTTTCCCCTTAATCACTAGCCCTTTCCACCATATCTTCACTTGCCCCAGCCCCTGTGTCTCTGCTCTGTAGCATTCTTACCAGGACTGTGAGGCCGCCACCTCTCTCCATCCCGTCTTGATCCAGCGAGCCGCCAACCTCCATCTTCATCTTCTCCATTTTGTTCCTCTCTAAAGATACGCCAATTTTCACTTTCTGATCGTATAAATTCATGCTTTCTTCCCAACGATGTTGGTCCACTTTCCTCAAAATTTGGTCTCCCTGTAAAGAAAATAAGTAAACGTAAGCCTTTTGTAAACGTAAGGATTTTGAAAACAGACCTGAGTGCTCAAGTCAAGCTTTTCTGCAAACGTGTGCATTTCAATTTTCAGGCAGTGTAAATAAAATAAATGCAGATATATACATATTTATGTTATTAAACACAAAGATGAATGTTCATAGACTGAACGATTATTTTTTAAACAAAAATAATGTGTGCTAGAAAAGGGGGGGTTGGGAAGAGACATACAATTAAAAGCGAATCAGCCTTTTCCAAGATCTCACTCCCCAGAAGTCAATACCATCAACCGTTTCTTATCAAGCCTTGCAAACGTTGCTCCAGGCGATACTCCTCCTGCACACACAGGTCCCTCGTGGACACAAGCACCCTTGGAATGTTACTTTGTTTTGTACCCTTGCTATGTTCACTTAACAGTGTATCTTGGCGATGCTTCCTTATCATCATATACTTTTTTATTTAAAGTAATACAGTATTTCTAATTACATGATGTACTTTAATATATTTAACCAACTTCTACTGGTGATTCTGTTAAAACAAGATAATGTATATTTTCAACCTTTCTTTTATTCTAAAATACATTGTCAACTCAAAAGTGAAGACTGTGAGATTTAGTTTTTCATTTCTTCTAGCACCTAGTACTTTACAGCCATACAACAAATTGCTTTAGAACAGAGTTCAAAGCTCAGCAATGTCAAGCCTTGATGGAAGTCAAGAGATAATTTAATGGTAAAACACCTTCTATACCAAGTAAACTAGGCTGATACTTTCAAAGGGCAAGACCATTCTAAATTTTGCTAACTGATACATATATAATTCCTAACAGATTATACAAAATCTCACATCAGTGGGAAATCCAGAACATACACCCCAAAGTTTATAATAGCAAATTACAATTCTCCCAATAACCAATAACCACATCAACGCTCTTCATTACTCCACACTACCAGTGAAGGAAAAGTGCACAGTGGCATCTGACAAGGAGGACATTCTGACTTCTGGTCATCCTCTTACAGTCCATTTCATACATATTACAATTCAACATCTTGTTCGCCCAAATGGTATTCAGACTGTCACCAAGTATCATTTTATTAAAGGATAAAATATCTCAGAATAGAGAGGGTGTTACCATTTGCTGGGCAGAACACTACTTGCTTTCCTATTATAGAAAACGACCTCTAAACTAGCCCCAGCAATCCTGCCTCTGGCCTGTGCGTACTCTCCTCTCCTCAAGTGTGGGCTGGACTGACTGGCTCACTCTCACAAGAAAAATACAGCAGAAGAGATGTCACTTCTAATATTAAGAATTACTGTGGTTTCCACATTGGATGTTTTTTCTGAGGGAATCCAGGTGTCATAGGGGAGTCCTGGCAGAGACCCGCAGAGAAGCAGGCTTGCCAACAGTCCTGTGAGTAAGCCTGGACGTAGATCCAACCCTAGTGGAGCCTTGGGTGGCTGCAGCCTGGTTAAGACCCAGGCCAGAACTATCTAGTTAAGCGCTGCTCACAGAAACTGAGCTACTAAATGTTTGCTGTTTTCAGCCACTAAGTTTGGGGGTTATTTGTTACACAGCCATAAGATAACAACAACGCTCATTTATCTAATTAAATCTTCATACAATTCTCAGTATTGAAAGTTATTTTAAAGCTGAGAACACCGAGGCTCAAAAAGATAACCTGGAGGAAAGGTCCGAAACCACACACTACTATTTAAATGGCACAGACAGGATTCAAATGTTAATCTTCTGACGCATGTAAGAACTATTTAATGCACAATAAGTGTCAAGTTTTATCAATGCAAGTGTTCCATGTCTATACTCGGGTTAGAAGACCTTCCAGATTTCTCACGCTCAGTACAAGAAGGGACAATCCATTTTACAAAGCACCACATCCATTAAAAGACTTAGTGAAAATATAGCTATATTTATAAAAGATAAACAAGATTAAACAAAGAAACCCCTCAGGTGTATAAATCGAAAAATTATGGGAAATGACTTTTAACCCAAGTAACCAATCACAAGTAATATATGCCAGGCACTATGAAATGATTTGGAAATAGAGTTGAAATCATATGTAATAGATGTGCTATATTAGAAACACTCACTTTAATCTACTTTTAGACTAAGTCTTTGAAAAAGTAATGAGTGTATCAAAATAAAGTAACAATACTGGCAGTATCCTAAATCACCTAAAACTGGTGACTATATATTTTTTCTAATTGAAAATAAACTGCAAAATATTAGTTATTAAAAATAAAAACACGAGTAATCCCTAAATCTTAGGAAAAATTCTATTTATCTGTGGTTAGCTTTTACACAACTTCATGCTTTATGTATTTTACGTAATCAGCTTACCTATCATTTATAACCAACTTTTCACAAATGATAGCAAATATTTCTCTGCGATCATCCAGCTCCCTAGTAATATGTAGGATACTTTGCTGATAAAGCAAAATTTTGTAAATTATTTCCCTAGTGAACATTTACTTTAGAACTAATTTTTTGCAAACTACATATAATGAGGCAAGAAATATCTGTGTACACATGTATTTTGCCTTTGAGCTATTTCTTCTGAAAAAAACTTCAGAGTGAAATTACTAGGTCAAATGACAGATGCCATACATTTATACCTTTCCCCCCATAAGAGTCAAACAAACCACCACATTATTTTACATTATCAACACTAAGTGCAGCTATCCTTTTAAAATCATTGCTACTTTAATAGTTATAAAAATGACTTATGTGGGGCCTCCCAGGTGGCGCAGCAGGTTGAGCGCAGCACTGTGAAGCTATTCGCAGCCTCTGCGGCCCTGGTTCGATTCCCAGCCGGCCAGGGAGAATCCCACATGGCGGGGCAGACCTCTCCTGCCGCCCGCTGCTCCCCTCAGCAGTGTATTTTGGTCCTTCTGCCTGTTCTGCTCCTGCTCTGTCTCTGGTGGATTCTCTCACCCTCCCTCGCCTCTGGCCTATACCCCAGTTCTTGTATAAATAATAAAATATTTAAAAAAAAATGACTTATGTGACTCGAATATAATTTTTCATATGTCAAGCAAGTTTTTCATGTTGTTCACTAACTTTTATTCCCCATATGTAAATTGTCTGCTTGCATTTTTTCTAAACCAACATCTTCTTAACCTTTATAACTACCAAATCCTATATATATTTTTTATATTAGTACCTAGGAATGAGAAAAATATTGGACTGTTGGAAAAGTCATGACGTATTTTTTCTGTTTTTCGTTGCAAAAATATGTCATGACTTTTCTACCAACCCGATATAAAGAACAGGATATGGTTAAGAAAAACTGGGGGGGACTACGGGAAGGAAAAAAAATTTTTTTCTACCTACTGAAAGTTATCCTATATCTCAACTCTTGGAAAACCTGTACCACCAAGTTGAAATTATATTTATGCCAAAAAAAGTCCAAAAAGGACTAAAGACAGAAACTTTGGAGATAAAGCACAGTACCAAAGAATGAAGATCTTGGGGGAGTCACTGGACCTGATTTTAAATTCTGTCTCATATTCTAATCTATACATCTTTACTACAAAAGATCCAGTTCCTAATTTGAAAGGGTGTGTGTGTGTGTGTGTGTGTGTGTGTGTGTGTGTCTGTGTGTGTGTAACTGAAGCCACCTGAATTTACCTGAACACTAGCCCATTCTATTGTAGTTAACGGAACTCTGTAACAGGAGAGATCAAATTTCGCTATGGAGTGCTTGTTTCCACAAAATAATCCCCTAAAAATGCACAATATTTTTGATATATCAAATGTTGCACAATAGAGCACTGCAGTAAGAAAGACTGAGGTCACAAATTCCCCAGTAAGTCAAGGAAAATCAGAATAATACAATTCTGACATGCTGACTACATCCCAGTTTAAGCAAAAGATAGGTGGAGTTTTGCCTGCAGGTGTCACTATTATTTTTTTTTAAAGATGTATCTATTCTTGCATACAAGAGCTGGGGTACAGGCCAGAGGTGTGGGGGGTAAGAGGATTCACCAGAGACAGAGTGGGTAATAGAACAGGCAGATTGACCAAAGTACACTGCTGAGGGGAGTAGCAGGCGAGCCAGGAGACGTCTGCTGCGCCATGTGGGTTGCTCCCTGGCTGGCAGGGAATCAAACTCGTGCTGCAGTGGCTGCGGACCACTTCATAGGTTACGGCTTAACACTTGCACCACCAGGAAGCCCTCACTATCACTTTTTATAATATAAATGTGAAAAGGATTCAAAGACTTTTAAATAAACTTCATTCATCTATTCATCTACCTTTAAGAAAACTTAATACTGAGGTATATAGCAACAGAAAATACTACACTATAAAATAAAAACATATACAAATCACAAATGTACAATTCCAAGAGTTTTCATAAAGCAAATACAATCACCTAAGACTTAAAAAAAGAAAATCAGCAGCTCTCAAGTCTTCATATCACCCAATCAGTCCTTCTTAAGGTAAACACTATCCTCATTTCTAGCCCCCAAAATTAGTTTTGCCTGCTTTTGAACTTCTTTATCTAGACTGAGTATTTACTAATGCTAGCTTCTTTCAATGAACATCATGGGAGAGTCAGCCACATTCTTATAGAGGATAGTGGCTTGTTCTTTTGACTGCTGTACAGAATCTCATTACATGAAAAGACCACGGTATATTATATTACTCTACTGATGATTTAGGTTGTTTCTAGTTTTTTGTGATTATGATTTGTGCTGCTATGAACATTCTTGAATATGAATTTGAATGATCAAGTTTGTATTTCTGTTGGTACATACCTAGGGGTGAAACTGCTGGGCCATAAAGTATATCCAACGCTAGCAAGTACTACCAGCTACCTTCCCGAGAAAAAAGTGCTGCTTTACTTCTTGTTTTTTTTTTTTTTTGCTTGTTTGTTTTACTAAAATCTCTAGTAAATATTAATATGAGTACCACCTATATAGACAAACACAATTAAAGACACAGGATCAAAAATTTAAAAGAGACTGACACAGCACCTGTCCTATTGGTCCAGAGTCTAGGGAAACACATGCAGACAAATGACCTATTACATTACAATTGACAAAATTCATTAACATATCTCACCCAATCCCCATAAGAATCACTGAGGTCTCTAATACTGGGAGGAAAGGGGTATTTCCCAAGTCACATCACTGGTAGTAATGAAAACTGAAATAGAACCTAGGTGGTTTTAACTCCTGAATCCAGAGATTAAGTCACAAGTTAAGCTCACAGGAAGCAGCTATAAATTCTAGAAAAACTAAAGTAGGAAGTGGAAGATCTAGGATCCTAGTTTAACAAGTTCTAAAGAGACAATAGACACACTGTGGGAGACTGCCAACATTCCTACAAGGGGGAAGGAGGAACTAAATTTATCTTTCAGCAGAAATATCAAAATATATATCCCTAAAAATACCCCTATAGACCAATTTCTTCAATATATAATTTTACTCTAGAAACTATTGGGGCGGGGAAATAACTTTAAGCATGATCTAATAAAATACATTTCATAACACTACTAATATAACTGAAAGTTATACTGCATGAAGGAATTACTCTAAAACATTAAAATAAATCCTTTAAAACCCAAATGATTATAGTACACCTCTTGTCTGTGGAAATCTGGATAGGTGAGAGAGAAAGTCAAAAGAATTTTATCTGTACAATTTGAGTTTAAATACATACATACACTTATATATTATGGATATAATTTAAATGACAAATATTAAAGTTCCTCCTGAGCAACTTAAAAGATGACATCTAAAGCTCCTCTTTAGATACCAAAATGTCTAGGATTCCCTAGTGACCAATGCTGAAATGTGTGAGGGAAATCCACAAGGCCTCTCTCAGCATTTAAAATCAAAGTTTTCTTCTTTCTATAGTGTCAGCATAATGACAAATTGGGTAACCGAATATTTCAATTGAATTCTTATTAAAATTTTAACAGATTAATTTTTAAGCAAGATGATTTAAAGCTGAATGAGCTAGATAATTTACAAAGTAATGCCTAAATCAAATATACCTAACCGATACTTACCAAATGAGCTCAGCAGTCGATCTTTGAATTCGAAACACATTATTACACTGGCACATTTTGTTTTGCTTGTCTATCTACAGTTTTTGTCAGTCTTAAAAAGTGTCGACTGATAAAAAACACACATATCTGAAATGTGTTTTTTCTATGAAAGACAGCACATGTGACCATTTTCCAAGAAAACTACATACCATCTACATAAATCATGGTATGTTCTTTTTTTAAATTAATTTATTTATACAAGCACTGGGTACAGTCAGAAGCGCGCGAGGGTGAGAGGATTCACCAGAGCCAGAGCGGAGAGAACAGGCAGACTGATGAAGCACACTGCTGAGGGGAGCAGCAGGCGCGGCAGGAGAGGTCTGCGCGCCATGTGGGACCCTCACCTGGGGGCCGGGGATCGAACCTGCGCTGCAGAGGCTGCGGGGAGCTCCACAACCCAGCGCTTAGCCGCTGCGCCACCAGGGAGGCCCAATCATGGTATGTTCTTACATCAACAATAACTCAAGATGTATAAAAGGTGCTGAAATACAAATGTGCTACATATGTATTTTCCCCAATGGAGTAAATATTTGGTTGTTTCTGCCTTAATGTATTAAGCCTGAATAGGAATCATCTAAAACTTAAATGAAAACGTTGCACTGGCTCTGGTCTGGTCTGACTGCACGGACTGCCTGAGGAGGAAGAGCAGGGAAAGGGCACCTGTGTGAATGTCTGACTCACAGCCAAGAGTGATGTTTATGGAAAACTTCAGATGGAGCAGAGGCGCTCAGCCAACAAAATCTACAGCTGTGAGACTTGGAACTTACAAGTGCCCAAACTCCAAAAGCAAAAGTGGAATGATGGGACAGACTTTGAAGCTTGTTTATGTGCATTTTTTTTCCTAGCAAGTAACTATGTATTCCTCCATTCATATATATATGTGTGTGTGTATGTGTATATATATATTTCTGATCAACACTAAAAATATTTTGCAATACTGGAAAAAAGTGGAAAGGAATCTCATCCAGGTTCTTTTTTTACTTTTTATGTCCACAACTGTAAACAAAACAGGGTGGTCAGGATTGAGTAATTTAAATTCTATATCCAGAGACTACAGCTCCTCACCCAGCCTAATCCCTAAGGGGTAGCTCCCCTGGTTAACATGACTCCTGAAAACACAGCAGCTCCTGGCTAGAAGGGAGGGCCTGGAGCTGCTCCCGGAGCATATCAGAATCTCTTTGAAAAAGAAACTTACGTTGTTTAGGTATACTCTGTATCTCTACAACCTGTTGTCTGCTGTTGTATACCTATATGCTGCCCAAAATCTCTGGGGGAAGGCAATCAGTAGGTGGGCTGAAATGTGCAGAACTGAAAAGAGAGCTGGCATCTATTAAAAATGCATTAAAGAAAGCTAAGTATACTATGTAAGAAAGAACACAAGAAATCAAGGACACTGCACTCCCAACTAAAGATTTTGTCATTTACAAGTACAAAGTGGTATAACTATGGATCATAGATTAGATTACTTCAGCCAGAAAATCAAACACCTTTAGGAACAGAGCATTTATTTTAATTAATTACTTGATTTTGGCACCTTGCTTAATCGTAATTTTGAATTTAAAAAAAATCAACCAACAAGTATCTCAGGATGATGATCATTCAAAGGAGAGATGCTGTATAGCCACTTCCAATCCAGATGGCTGATTCTGTTTGGATGAGAGGGCCCATGTGTTCCAGGGTGAAGTCGGCAGATCATCTATCTGTACCAATATCAGTTTATCCCAGCCAACCTGGCAACTTCAATCACAAGTAAATTTATAATGGCACAGCAGTGTTCTACCTCTCCATGGGAGCTCCAAAGCGCTACACAGTCAGTAATTTGGGTTAGTAATTAGAAATCCCTGTCTATAGACCATAAGAACCTCCACTGCAGAAATCCAGGAACCAGAACACCTCCTCACTTGAGACATTTCTTTCTTGACAATCACTCTGGCAAATCATTTTTGCCTTAATATAACCTCAGAGAATATTATGAATAGAGGCTTCTAATTTTAGTACAATCCTCCATCATCCTGCCTACTATAATGTCTATCCATGTCACATGGCAGGCACACTCCATTTCTTTTACTTTCAGAGAAGCAGTGTTTACAGTGCATTTACTCTGGTGCATCTGCACCCCTCCAAAATCAGTTAACTGTCCATTGATATAAAGGATGATTCTTAGCAGTACATGCAGGGAATGCGCATTACAAGTCCCCACTTTAAGCTTTTGCCTTCTCTAATGCTGAAGGTCACAGTTTCCATTGCTGTGTCTGAACTTGTATTGAAATGTTTGGCATTAATAAAACAAAGAAGGAATTAATGTATTTTTTAAATTGTTGGGAGTGGGGAAGGACTCTACAAAGGCGGATTTCACTTTCTAAGTAGCATTATATTGGTCTACATTAATAATTTTCCCAGCAGGCCTTCCATGATTTTATTTTGAACAATCAGCTTTTGTTTCTCAGATCCTCTTGCATGTGACATTTGATCAAAGTTTTAAAATCAGCAGCTAAACAGAGGTGGAGGAAAGTGCTGCTCAGAAAGGCATTACACAAAGCTATCCCCACAGCTCCTTTTGAGGTTGCTACAAAGCTGGATCACAGGCATTTTCCAGTTAAACACCATTGAGATGTTCAGTTAAATTTTCTGTACCTTGAACATTACGTTTTACTGCATGTCATCATACTTCTCAGGGAAACGTCCCCTACACATCACTAAAACATGCCTAAAAAAAAGTCTCCAGGGACCTCCCTGGTGGTGGAGTAGGTTGAGCACTGCGCTGTGAAGCTGTCCACAGCCTCTGCAGCACGGGTTCGATTCCCGGCTGGCCAAGGAGAAACACACATGGCGTGGCAGACCTCTCCTGCCTCGCCCGCTGCTCCCCTCAGCAGTGTCTTTGGTCCGTCTGCCTGTTCTGCTCCCTGCTCTCTCTGGTGAATTCTCTCAGCCTCCTGCACCTCTGACTGTACCCCAGTTCTTGTATAAATAAATCTTTAAAAAAAAAAAAAGTCTCCTATTCTTTCACACACAAATGTGTTTTTTAAAGATAAGTACAAGGTACCAACTAATCAAATTTATTCTATTCAAGGTCTCCATAGATAGCCTTAAGAAAATAGTCTGTCTCCTCACCAAAAAAAGATTCTGAATAACTAAATTAGCTATATTACTAGTTCTAGACCTAGCAGTAGCCATTCTCATGAGATGGGCTATGAAGAGAGAATACTAAAGTCATTTCATTAATTCAGGCCTAAAAGTCCTTATCAAGTAAATCTTCCCCCAAACAAATGGAGGCAAAAAGATTAGTAAAGGAAACATCTCACACTTCAACATGCTATATAAGGAAAGACGGCTGAAAGAAAATCTTGCAGGGAATTTCATCCCTTTGAACTTGCAAATAAACTCTTAAGTAAGATTATGCAAACTTACTAAAGACCGGTCCTGGTTAGAGGGAAAAAAATGCACCCCTTCTCCAAGTCAGTTCTGGAGGCTTTCTCCAGAGCTGTTAAGGTTTGTGTTGGGTAAAGAAAGACCTCCTAACAAACCAGCATTCCTTTCCACATGATGAGAGCTAATTGGCCCCCTGCAGACTAAGTGACCAATCACATCAGCTTCAGCTGAAACCAGCCCCCACGACATTATAAACAGAGGAATGTGAACTGTAAATCCAGTCCGAGAAGAGAACCTACCAACTAAGACTTGTAGACTACAATTACCTCATCATACAGACAGACTCCACAAGTTTCCTCAAGACCTACCTGTGCATATAGGCTGATCCAGCAAAAGAACTGGTGAGTACATGAAATAATATTCATTCTTATTGAAATTTTCCTTAAGGGGAACAGAGAAAGAAATTGATTGACAAATGGGGATAGTGCCATAGATATTGCCAAAAGATTTTTAAAACAAAGACATTACCTACAGACCACAGATTAAGGTTCCCTATTCTTTTTCCTTAAGGTTTAGAAGTGGAATGATAGTCCTACTGAAAGCATTACTGGAATTTTTTTCTTCGTTGTTTAATTAAATGTATACTAATAATGCTTCATTATAATACAGAAATGAGTAGATGAGAAAGGTTCTAGGAAAAAAATCAGTGTATCTTTCTCTTTTGTAAGGAATTAAAGACACCTAACTGAGCATACAGAAACAAGTAACAACAACAAAAAGCTTGCTTTGTTTTTAATCCGTGAAAAAAAGTGATGAGCACCCTAATCTAAATTTCTTTTGAAGCATGGATTACTGAAATTAGTATATGCTTCTGCAAATAAAAGACATTATAATATGAAAGAATCAATCGCTGGGCTTATATAATAGAACTCACGTGGTTTGCCCTGATTATGAAGAGTAAGAGATAATTTATAAAATTATAAAGTCTTACAGTGTTCAAATCAGATGTGAACAAATACATAGTAATATTGTAATTATTTCACATTTGTAGTTACAAAGCCTATATCTTAATTTTAATAGACATGCAAAATATGCAGAAAGACATATTTTAAGTACTACAACCTAACGAGAATGGCTGATTATTTTGAAGAACAATGAAGCAGTGAAACTATCATTTTTATAAAATACTTTTTTCCCATCAAGGTTTATAAATGGGCAAATATTTTACAGCCCATACACTGAAATACAAGCAAACCTTCCCAAACTTTGATTCCACTTCCTATTGGGATCAGATAATGAGAATCATATAAATATAAACAAAAATAAGTACATTCAAAAAATACTTGTATGCCTGTGGGGACATGAAAATCACTTGGAAAATATAATCATATAAACATAGTGGCAACCCATCAGACACTTCAAAATTTGATGGAATGAAAATCTACGTATCAGACAACAATAACATAATTTTTAAATACCATACAAGATGTAAAACCATGGAGGGGAAAAAAAATCATAGAGGAAACAGACCAGTTTCAAGGAAATAGAAATAAATGTACAAACTTATACAGTTTTAAGGGATCATGTTATTTCAATTCCCTGTTTTTTTTCTTTACACAAGGGAAGCGTATCAAGGGCCTCGGAGGCTTGCACAAGCACAGCTAGGTAATGACCCGCAGATTACAGTCTGGCTAAGTGCCCCACCTTATCTTTGTCCAAACCACACTGACGACACTGAGTCCAAAGAATGGAGTTTTCAGCACAATCTGTTATGGGGGATCAAAATCTTACTTCTCTTAACTATTCCATTCCCCAACACTGGATCTAAACAAGATCTAGTAAGGTTTTATATATACAATGACATTGCTTCACTGTTTTGATATCAGCCTTAGATTTCCCTATTCACAGGTTTTTCCACATATTAAATTATTTAGATTCAAGGGACAAAGAGTGAAACTGTAACCATCGGGTACAAGTAACAATTCTAAAAAAGCCCAGATAATTGTGTTAGCTATAGTATACACAGAAAGGCTATCCCCCCATGTAATGAATTTTAGAACTCAAGAGGACAGGTTGAAAATCAAGAATCATGGAACTTTGTCCCCCCAAACTATTTTGAAGCAAAAAGTGATCAGTAGCCTTCATCAGGAGAGCGGCTCCATAAGCAGAACAGCATTAGCTTACAGGTCCACGATGAGCATCTTCACAAGACAGGAAACACGAAACAATAAAGAACAGTGCAGTAATTCATAATCTTTGAAAAAGCGGACAATATCATTTATTGCTCTTTCTTCCTCTTCAAGTGTCAAATTATGTTAGTATTTTATCTTAAAAATAATTTTCTCAAAATACAAATTTGGCAATGCTATGGAAGAATTCTCCTCTCTACATTCTGTTTTAATTCTACTGGTCTGCAGATCAAAAAAAACAGTACCATGTAATAGTTCTAATTGTACTAATCTTCAAATTTTGCAAATGTCTTCTTTAATTGGAAATGTACTTCTTGCCTACAAACCACGGGTCTGAACCTAAGTATGCCTGAAGTACAAGTAATTTGTAGTGGCTCTTAAACAAAACTAGTCAAATGGAACATAGTGTTACTCACAAAGGCTAACTGGTGTCAAATGTCTATTTTTTTTCCTATTTATTTTTTATGCATAAAAGAACTGGGGGGGGTAGGCCAGAGGTGTGGAGGGTGAGAGGATTCATCAGAGACAGGGTGAGAAGAACAGGCAGATCTACTGAAACCTACTGCTGAGGGGAGCAGTGGGGAGACAGGAGAGGTCTGTTGTGCCTTGTGGGTAGCTCCCTGGCCACAGTGCCCTTGGGTGCTTCTCTTCTGCCCCGCTGCCAGCACAGCGGTTTACATTGGACTCTTCCTTGCTTCTTCCTTTGTAAGTCAGTGCCCTTAGGAGCACTGCACGTACCCTTTTAGCCTTTCAAATGACAGTGACCCTTTAGAAGGGGACTAGAGGCACTTGGGTTTGCTGGATCCTTCCTATGTCTGGGGTCTTTGGGGCTTTGGAGACCACCTTCCTGTGTTGCTGGACCTGGACGTTAGCCAGCAGGGTGTGTACTTTACCCTTTTGTCCTGAGGCTACTTTATTTTTTTTTTTTTAATTTATTTGTTTGTTTGTTTGTTTTTTATTTATACATGCACTGGGTACAGTCAGAAGCGCGGGAGGGTGAGAGAATCCACCAGAGCCAGAGCGGGGAGCAGAGCAGGCAGAAGGACCGAAGTACACTGCTGAGGGGAGCAGCGGGTGGCAGGAGAGGTCTGCGCGCCATGTGGGACCCTCCTCCAGTGGCCGGGGAGCAGCCGGGGATCGAACCGGCGCTGCATAGGCTGCGGGCAGCCTCGCAACCCAGCGCTCAACCGCTGCGCCACCGGGGAGGCCCCCTGAGGCTACTTTAACATTTATTGCTGATACTGGAGACATAGCGCGGTGGCTGGCGATAGCGCTGAGACTTAACGCCTTGTGCCACTAGGGAGGTCCCAAAAATGTCTATCCTTGAGATAACAGAGCATTGATTTGGATTCTGGGTTTACCACCACTTACTAACTTTTGCGATCTTAGGAAACTCTCACTGTGCCCCATTCCATTCTCTCTAAATGGCATTTATTACTGTGAAAGTTAAGAAACATTGTTAATAACAAGAAAGCAACTACTATTTATAACTTTATATATGTGTGTTAACATAAGGTAATATACATATAAAGGGTCTGTATGATTCCTGGCATATAATAAGCAATATATATATAAACCAATATTATTGTTACTGTCATAAAAATCAGTATATAATTAACAATGATTTAAGATAAACACATGAGACAGTTATGAAGAGAGGAAGAGCATCTATTTAAGAGAGTGCTAAAAATCTGGTTATCAAAGACTCTCTTGTGAATGCAGTATTGATCTTGGAAAAGATTTTTATTTCTGAATACAGAGCTTTGTAGTTTTAAAAAAAGTAACCAGCTATGAAGTTAGCCAGGCTGGGGTGATAATCCAAGCCCCACCCACATCCTGCCCCCACCCCATCCCCATCAACTACTGTAAATTTATTTTTTCTCTGATTCTTGTTGACCTTATATGGAAAACGAAATAATACTGTCTACCTAGATGACATAAACAAAAAATTAGAGATATTGCAATATGAAGCACTTGGCATATGAAGATTTTGTTGCTGTTATTTCCAAAAGGGAAGAAATCAGGTCTTCTAAAACATTTAGGAATCTAGTAACTGGAGTCATTAAAAAGCTGTGCCAAGAAAAACTAATACACTAAATAAAAAGGTAATAAACAATTTATTAGAATACTTGTTTTAAAAATTTACAATATCAAACTAGTTAGGCCATCTAATCTAAATAAATGTAATAATCATCCTGGTGTTCTACCAGTAACTCAAATTTGAAGAAATTTGAGAGAATGTCTCCAATATCAGCAATAAATGTTAAAGTAGCCTCAGGACAAAAGGGTAAAGTACACACCCTGCTGGCTAACGTCCAGGTCCAGCAACACAGGAGGGTGATCTCCAAAGCCCCAAAGTCCCCAGACATAGGAAGGATCCAGCAAACCCAAGTGCCTCTAGTCCCCTTCTAAAGGGTCACTGTCATTTGAAAGGCTAAAAGGGTACGTGCAGTGCTCCTGAGGGCGCTGACTTACAAAGGAAGAAGCAAGGAAGAGTCCAATGTAAACTGCTGTGCTGGCAGCGGGGCAGAAGAGAAGAGCACCCAAGGGCAGCAAAGCTCCACCTTCCCCTCACCCCGGGAGCACTACACAAGTCTGCAAGACACCTTGTCGCTTGCAAGGATGGTGACATGGGAACACACATTAGATTTCAACTCACTACACAGAGAAAAGCACACTACTGGGGAAAACTGTTTACAGCCCAAAGCCAATTATATTAGTTACCTTTTAAAAATTACCATTTGATGCCTTGAGGATTATTTTAGTCCATCAAATTCTTGAAGTCGTTTCTTCTGGCTTATTTATTTTCAAAACTAGTATTATCTAGGAATCTCTACTTAGAATTTATTTTGCCAAGAAAGTATTTCTCTCTCCATCCCACAATCTGGAATATTCAAAAAGGGCAGCAATCCATCAACCAGGGAAGGAAAAACTAGGTGAAAATGGCCTCAAAAAGTGACAAAAACAAAGCCTAACTATTGGATTAATTATAAAGCATATATTAGAAAACCACGGATCTCTGAAAGCCTGTATTCTGTCCCAGTGATAAGTCTAGCTTCAAAACACTTGCAGGCAGTTTAAAACTACAGTTCCAAATTATTTCTGTTTACTTACACAAGGAATGCATATATTTAACATTCCTTTTAATTATGTATTAGTCGTAATTATAAATTATTTATTAATTATGAAAAGCTGATATTTACAAGAATATTTAATCGAATCAATAAATACTTGTGCAAGAAGGCCCAGGATGTCAGACTTGAATCATTATTGTGACGCTCAGGATTTTAAAATATACATGGAGACATCAAAATGCCAAACAATATTTTAACTGTCACTCAAGAAAACACTAAGAGGTCTCCTTACTGTCTCCTAGATAGAGTTATCAACACTGGGAAGCTGCCAGAGAAGCATTCCAAAGAAAGTACAAAATGAACAGGGTCTTGGGATTTATTAATACTAACTGTGAAACAGGTAAGAGCTTACTACTTTACTCTTGATTTCAGAGAGCTGCAGCCTGAGATGGATGGCAGTAATTGCAAAGTGATTGCTCCTCTCCTGACTCAGAGATACCGGAGGATGGTCACTAAAGACGGCCACAGCACGCTTCAAATGGATGGTGCTCAGAGAGGCCTTGCCTATCTGCGAGACGCCTGGGGAATCCTAATGGACATGCGCTGGCGTTGGATGATGCTGGTCTTCTCTGCTTCTTTTGTCGTCCACTGGCTTGTCTTTGCAGTGCTCTGGTACGTCCTGGCGGAGATGAACGGTGACCTGGAGCTAGATCATGACACCCCTCCTGAAAACCACACCATCTGTGTCAAGTACATCACCAGTTTCACAGCTGCATTCTCCTTCTCCCTGGAGACACAACTCACAATTGGTTACGGTACCATGTTTCCCAGTGGTGACTGTCCAAGTGCAATCGCGCTACTTGCCATACAAATGCTCCTAGGCCTCATGCTAGAGGCTTTTATCACAGGTAATTGTTTTTGTTCTTTAAAAAAAAAAAAAAAAAAAAAACTGTCTTGGAAAGGGTATAGTCAGTTATAAGCAGCTGTGTTTCGGAATAAATTACTTGCATAATTAACAGATCATTTTTAAGAATGAAGAGCGTCTAGGGCCAAACAATAGTACTAATTATAAGAACAAACCTTATGCTACACTTAAATTTTACCTATTGGAACAGAAGAATTTGATTTTTTTTTTTTCCCCGCACTGAGCTAGTATTTTCTCCTGTGAGCTCATCTTTCTCAACATTTACTCAATACTAGTGAGCTAATGGCACCACTGTCAGCATTCCATGTTAGAGATACAAGTTAAATACATACCACACATATCCTCAGCAAAATGCACTAGAAATATGGGCAAAGACTATGCAATTTTGCTTATAAATCTGGAAATATATAACTCTTTCCTCTATAAAGTATAACTAACATCCGTTTTATAGTGACACATACAATTTTTAAAAATCAAAAAACAAAACTAAGAAACCTGGCTGTAACACAATACCAAAGGATAATCTAGGAAGGTAAGCAATGGGCCACATGCAGGGTGACCTGGAAGGAAGCCCCACTGTGCTGACCAGTAGCTCTCCAACATGTAACAAACCACATAGCTTCTACATGAGTCCTCAAACTGTCTCAGTCATGAGATAAAATTTAGAGACTCCATGAACTTTGATAGGAAAAACTTGCATCTTTTTTCACCAACCCCTAAAGGAAACCTAGCATTTCATTTGATTATGAATATAGGCAACAAATAACAATAGCATCAGCTATACAACACCTGCGATTTTGATACAATAGAACTCACTACTATTTTCATCACTCCAAATACTTCAACATTATAGTATTAAAACTGCCAATATATTTTTTATTTAATACAGTAATAAAGCACATATAGTACTATTTTTTTTAACCATTCAAGGTGGATTCCAATATTTTACTTCCTTTGTTTGTAATTCACTTTCATACATTTAAAGGATAATTCTGATAAAAGGTTCACAGGCTTCACCAAATAAGATATAGCACAAAACCCTGGTCTATAGTTCCAGGGTACAAGAGGGATGAATGAAATCACCTTAGAGTCAGAGACTTTTAAAAAAAATGTCTGTGTGAGTTTCTAAGTTAAAAGATGTGTCAATGCATCACTCATTCTACCGCCCCCCTCCTGCCCTGAAATCACTCTACTCTGAATCTAAACTCCAACTTGAAGTACTCTGGTTGCACTTACTCACTTCTTTGGCTATAAGAAACTGTAAACTTCCAGGTAACAAAATGTATTCTGCTTATCCATTTTGGAATCATAATTTCTAAATTGGAAGGTATGTATCTCTGAACAATTCTTCAAGGAAATGAAGATAGTTTCATAACAATGAGTTCAATTCCTGACTGATTTGTAAGCTAATAGCACCAAAAAATGTGTAACTATTTGATACACTCTTCTCAATCAGAAAGGTATTGATATTTAATGTGTTCATTCTAAAAAAATGCAATGGTTTCTAATTTAGGTGCCTTTGTGGCGAAGATCGCCCGGCCAAAAAATCGCGCTTTCTCAATTCGCTTTACTGACTTAGCAGTAGTAACTCACATAGACGGCAAGCCTAATCTTATTTTCCAAGTGGCCAACACTAGACCCAGTCCTCTAACCAGTGTTCGGGTCTCAGCTGTACTCTACCAGGAAAGAGAAAATGGTGAACTCAACCAGACCAGTGTGGACTTCCACCTTGACGGCATCAGTTCTGAGGAATGTCCATTCTTTATCTTTCCACTAACCTACTATCATTCCATTATACCATCAAGTCCTCTGGCTGCTCTGCTCCAGCATGAAAATCCTCCCCACTTTGAATTAGTTGTGTTCCTTTCAGCAATGCAGGAAGGCACTGGAGAAATATGCCAAAGGAGGACATCCTACCTACCCTCTGAGATAATGTTACATCACAGTTTTGCATCGTTGTTGACCCGAGGTTCCAAGGGTGAATATCAAATCAAGATGGAGAATTTTGACAAAACTGTGCCTGAACTTCCAATTCCTCTGGTGTCTAAAAGCCCAAACAGGACTGACCTGGATATCCGTATCAATGGACAAAGCATTGACAATTTTCAGATCTCTGAAACAGGACTGACAGAGTAAGAGGCATCCACAGGCCCCTATTTTTTAATGTTTTAAATATACCCAGCCAGTTATGCAGCTACTTTTCCTTCATCCTACGTTTTCTTTTTTTCAATGTCGATTACATCTCTCTGATTACATCACAGTAATCAAGCCTATGCCTCTAAAAAATGGCTGAGCTAACAATATACATTTTGGAAATACAATCTTCTACTTTACAAAGTTTGTATCTGTGGTTATCTGCTGAAATCAGTGCATCGCAATGAGAGAGATTTACACAGAAATGTTGCTGGTAAATTTAGAAGAATATGGCATGATACCAGTAATGAAGGTAAAATGGACAGTGAAGTTTAACACAGCTGAGCTCAAAGAAAAACAACCAATAAATCTCTCATTTTCATCTGCAAGTTGAAGCAACAATCTAGTTTCAAACCTAGCTCCCTGGGTAGAATGATGATTTCACAATATTTAGTGAACATCCTTTTAAAACTGTGTTTTCAAGACAACAAAGATCATTCCTTTGGTTCTTTATACTTCAAAACATGGGTAAGTATCATTCCCTTAATTTTTAACATCTAAGAACAAAAATTCACAAGAAAAACAGCAAAGTATAGATTTATATGTAACTCTAAAAGCATCTAATAAGCATGACACTGAAATATACGCACGTGTTTGTGTATTTATGGCAGAAAGTGATCAGAGAGCATGAGCGCTAATCTGAACAGAAGCTATAGGGTGGTATTTTTGGCAAGGACAAACTAGATCCACTGCCCAACTACCCTGCATAATAATCAAACAGTGATTTAAAAATTGTAATCCATTTTTCACAGGAATGGCTTCCAAGCTAAGTAAAAGTATTCCCTTCCTAGCTATGATCCATTTAATGGTATAAATACCAGTAAGACAATTCTAATTAACTCATAAATGCAAACTCTGTAGCTAGAAAGGTTCAGATAGATATAATTCAACTAGAAAAAAAAATCTTTAATAAATAAAGCAAAAAATAATTAGGCTACAAAGTATTTTCAAACCCAAATTCCTGTTCCAACTTCAAATAGTTTTTTCTATAAACACAAAATGAGTGTTTATTCACCAGTAGGAGGCTGGACTAGATGAACTCTATTATTTCTTTCCAAATCTAATACATGAAAATGATGCTTTCTCTGCTGCATTTCTTATTTTATATATACTAATATGAACCTTTTCCCTTACCTACAGCTTAAAACTGTCTTTTGTATACTTTCACTTCAATTAAAAAAAAAAAAAAAAGATCAAATGTCCTCAAACAAAACAAGAACCAAAATATTCACCGTATCAGATTTCAAATAGATTTGTGGCCACTCTTCTTTTCTGAAATGTCTTTGGGCTTATGTGGGAAAGGGGAAAAATGAGCCCTCCCCACTGGTGATGACCCAGGCAGCAATCATCTCTTGAAATAAATACTGAGGAAAGGCAGCAGTTGTGAAAAGCAGGGCACAGCAGCAAGTCACATTTTTCTACTCTTTGACCAAAAGGAAAAGAAAATAAAGAAGAACTTTGGAGTGGTCTAAGATGGATAATAGCAGAGGAATATCAAGGACAGAGAAACTTAATTATTGTGAACTTTTGCTGTTTGAAAATCTTAGGCATTCTTAAGTACTAGCCAGACCAAAAGATTTTTTTTCCAAACCCAAGACTGATGTAATACCTGTAGACAGCAGGAATTCTCATTTCTATAATAAAGTAACAAGATTCACCTAACCTGTGAAAATAAAGTAGTGTCGACGATTAACATGGTATGTTTTTTCCTAAGGTTTCTACATCACTTACAGAAACAAGTCCAACAGCAAAATGAAGCTGCCCAAAGTGGCAGGTTGCTGAGTGCCCCTCAGATGCATGTTCCCCACTCAAGTCAGATGAGGCCCACAGCACACCACTGACACATAAATTAGGATCTGAATACTAGGTGTCGCGCCACACATACATGGCAAAAAACTGCGGGTACACTTATGTTACTTAATAACTGTTTCACAAATAGACAAGAAATGCAATCAAAGACTTTTGTCTAGGATGCTGAAAAGTTTCTGAAAGTTTTGTTCATGATTCTTTCACTTACTTCAAAGAATCAGCTTCCACAGTAAGGATTTTCTGCAGACCTACCATTATCCTTTCAGGAAAATGGAGTACGAACAGAAAGGAGGGGAGAAAGTACTGGGAGCTGAGATGGCAGCTCCAATTCTTGGCTATACAGCTCACCAACATGGCTCAACTGGGAGTCCAGTGGTGGTGTCTCAGACACATCATTAGGAAGACCAAGTTGGAACTAACTTCACAAGTGCTTTTGGAAAACAATACAGATAGCATGACAATCCCAACAAAATGGAGGCAAGTAGGTATTAAAAATCATAAGGTCTGGCTTTATATGTGCACAAGCTCTTATTACCAGCTGCCAGCAGCAGCAGCCTAATAACCAAAAGCTGCTTTTCTCCCTGCAGCATTTCACACCAAAATGCACTCATTAGTATAACACAGGGCCACACTTATCACCTGGATCATTTTTTAATTTTTTTGATGAACTTTTAATTTCATCCACACAAAATCATATAAGATGATCACCAGAACTGACTGTCCTCTTTGCAGCAATCCATTCCTACTAAATAAGAATTATAATTCCAATGTCACTGACCTTTTTACACTTTCACATTCTCCCAAGGATGTTCACAGTAGTTAAATGCAATTCAGATGTCTGTAATTCTACCCATTTTTTCTCCACATTAACATGCCATAAACCATCTCTAATTTTAAAAACAATAAATCATTCTCCATCCTTCAGTACTCATATCACCTTAATTTGATGTCATAGAAGAACTTGCTATTAATCAATAGATCGCTGTGTCCCAACACACTAGTTTAGTACTGCTGTTCTTGGAGAGTATTAGATACAATCACAAGCCATTTTTTTCTAAGCCACAAATATTTCCAACAAAAGTAGATTACTTACAAGAAAAGAAACTTAGATTCATGAGCACAGTTAATATAACTGAACTGAGCACATTTTATCAAAAAGCATCCATTGAAAGCTACTATGTTACATTTAAATATGTATGTGGAAATTGCCCTGGTATTTTAGTAGAAAAAACTTTATATTTTTAACCAGTTCAACCCAATTTAGTTACATATAGCTTGTCTTTTCAAAGATAAACCAATAGGGTGCAAAGAAAAGAACCTATTCCCTTAATACTGGGTGGTTGGTAAAACTGCCACAACAGGATTAATACAGTGAAAATACGAGAACAGCAAATAATGATGAAGTTGTAATCATCTATCCCAAGCCATTAAATTAGAACTGTATGTCAAATGGTGGAAGTCAAGCTATCCTCATAACGGGGACTCACTTCTTTCCCAAGGCAACGCAAGGCATTTTCGGAAAGCTCTGATTACTATCTTTTAAGTATAATGTCAGTATTTTCCTCCTTAAACTGCTCTTTAGACTCATACCGATCAAGTCTAATTCCTCTTTCACATGACTGTTAAGCAAATATTTGCACAGAGTGACCCTATAAACCCTCCTCTCCACCCTGTCCAGTCCACAGCCTTGCCTCCTATGTAAACAGCCTCATCTCCTGCATGCATTTCCCCTTCACAGGGCTTGAAATGCTTCCGCCTCCTGCTCCAATGCATGGATCCTTTCAAGGTGTGGCCCCTGCTACTGAACATAATACTTCAACTGTCCTGTGACAACATAAACACAGTGGAGCCCTCTATAATCTGACTCACTGAGGACATTTAGTTCTAATAAATGCAGCATGGGACACCATCACACCACTTATTAACATTATACAGAATCAGCTGAGGGTTGTCTTTCACCCAGTCAAGTTACTGTTACACAGATACTCCATATTTTAAATTCTAGTTTATTTATGCAACACTTTGTTCTCAAACTCCCATTTCTTGTCCCACCTTAAATCTGATCCCAAGTTCCAATTGTTCCACTATTACTATCCCTCTAGATATTGAATGATCTGAAATTCTGGCAACACCCCAACCATATCATCCAATGAAAAGGACATTTATTTAGCACCTGATACAAAGGCGTAGTATGTGAGTAGGAATTCAGTAATTGTTGGACTAACAAATAATCCATATACTCTTATTTAATCCTAAAAATTCCGCAAGGCATTATTATCCCTTGCATTTACTACAAGGCTATCATATCTGAAAGTTTAGATTCCCCATGATCTCCTGATTCCAAGCCCTGTACTCTTTAATCTGCTCATTACCTCTCCATTGTCACTGACAAGAATATTAAGACAAGGATGGGAAGTCCCTTAAGATAACACTTATCCAATAGTCTACAACGTAAGTAACAAAATTAAGTTAACTTCCCAGTCTGTTCCAAATTTCTTTATGCTCCACTCATTTAATAGTCTTTCTCAAATATAAGTACAACTGATCATTCTCAGAGCTATGTTAATCAATGAAAAATGTAAATCACTGATACATTAAAATCAGTTTGATATGGAAATAGTAATGCAAAGTTAATTGTTATAACTAATTCGTTTTTTTAGAAAAACAACGCAAATCACTCTGAATGATACTTTCCATATTTAACCTATGTTTATAAAAACTATTTACTACTGTCAGATACAACCATACTCTGGAGAATTTTTTTCCCATTTCTAGATATTTGGAATTTGTATGGTAATTTTTGTAAATGGGGTTTTTATCTATCTCAGGTATTTATACCTACTGGCAATTTATAAGGTAGTCTCTTTAAATCACTCAAAAAGTGTATAGATTGTTTACTACAAGCTGCAACTAATTCTCTATAAACACTGAAATTCTGATTGTTCCCTTACTATGTTCCTCTTATCCAATGGATACCTAACTAAAATTTATTTTGACTGCTCTCATCTCAAAAGAAAATAAAAAAGGATGTTTACACATCAATAGGCAAGATGAATACATGACTAAATTAAGAGTACTTAGTTTTGCCTTTATGCTGATATAAAAGCAAATATTCTAGCATTTTCCCTATTTATTCTCTCCAGTGAGATGCTATCTACACTGGAAAAGAAGTTAATAGGGCCTCCCCGGTGGCGCAGCGGTTGCGCGCTGGGTTGCAAAGCTGCCCGCAGCCTCTGCAGTGCCGGTTCGATCCCCAGCTGCTCCCTGGCCACCGGAGGAGGGTCCCGTATGGCGCGCAGACCTCTCCTGCCGCCCGCTGCTCCCCTCAGCAGTGTACTTCGGTCCTTCTGCCTGCTCTGCTCCCCGCTCTGGCTCTGGTGAATTCTCTCACCCTCCCGTGCTTCTGACTATACCCAGTGCTTATATAAATAAATAAAAATAAATCTAAAAAAAAAAAAGAAGTTAATAGATTGCCTACTAACTCAAAATTTCAGTTCATGGAGTAGCTTTAATAAAGGATACATGCCTTGCAGAGAACACAAAGACCTAAAAAGCGAAATTAAATAAACTCTAACGGTATATTCACTATCCCTGGTTTCTTGCAAACAATACCACAACTCCATCTACTGGAGATGTGTGGGTAACTGAGTCAATTTTGAGTAAACGGATCCTATTGTAAGAGAATTACTGTCACGGAAGTTCAGAGAGAAATATTTCAAAACAGTAAGAAATCCTTACCTACATCCTTTCGTCCTGGTTTTTCAAAACGTCTGTCACCCCTAGAAAAGATAAAATAAGCTTCAGCAAAGCTAGAAAGATACGTAAATTTCCATGACATCCACTTTCCTTATCTTTCTTTAATAGCATTTCTTTCTTTTTCAAATTTATAAAACAAAATACATGCTTATTGCCTATTATTTGGAAGCCACAGAAAAGTACATGGATGAAAACAAAAATAATCCACAATCTCTCCCACCAAAAGATAGTTTCTATTGCCCATGTTTTTTATATATACATATTTTTTTTTATTTTTAATTTTTGCGTGGGCAAGCGGTAAGGAAGGGAGGGTTGATGAGAGGACTCACCAGAGACAGAGTGGGAAGCAGAAGAGGCAGATTTACTGAAACACACTGCTGAGGGGAGCAGCGGGAAAGACAGGAGAGGTCTGCTGCATCATATGTGGGTTAGCTCCCTGGCCGGGGATCGAACTTGGGCCATGGCAGTGATAATGCTGAGATTTAACTCCTAGCCCAAAGGGGAGGCCCCATGTTATATTTTTTTAATTAGGTACATGCTATACAGTTTTATATACTATTTTTAAAATGTATATCCCCACATCATTAAATATTTTCAAAATCATTCTACCTTTAATGATCATATAGGTTTTTATTATACGGACATACCATTATATAAGAAACAGCTCTAATATTAAGTAGTTTGGCCGGTTGCCAAATGTTTTATAAAAATCATCACAGTGGACACCTCTTTACAAATACATTCGTGCAAATGACCTCTCATGTCTTAATAGGCTTCGTATAAAGTCACAATATAGAGATGTTTTAATAGCAACCAACAATAAAATGTCAACATGTCCCACTGAATGCTAATCAAAGAGCAAATTTAACTGTAAATATCCATGTTGGTACTAACATATTCACTATTTAACTAGAATGTTTCTTCCTTTAAATAAGGAAAATATTGCTAACGTACAACTTGATATTCAATAATTAACAGCACTCAAAGAAACCTCTGCAGAAAGCAGAAATGTTTTTTATACTGTTCAAGAACTAATACTGTTCCAAGATCTGGATGCTTTACCTTTCCTCCCAGCTCTGTGATCTATGCATTTCCCTGCCACCTCCTCGACCAAACACGCCCTCTACTTCATCAAAGCTTCTTTGGTAGAAACCACATTCACCTCTGCCTCTGCCTGAAAATAAGGAAGAGAAAAAAAAAAAAAAAAAGGCAGTCAGCTGTCACTATCTGGCATGCATTCAATACCCAAGGTTAACTTTTGAAGTTTTGTCTCCACATGAAACAGGCTGTCCTCATGTAAATACGCAGCAAGGCCTGTGGCACTGAAGTGGCTAAACAATAGGAGGTTGACAGAAACACACTAGAAAACTGCTAGAGGAGCCCCCAATTCCAGTCCTGGACAAAAAAACAGTGTCAATATTAAGCTCTTTAATGAAAAGTTCAGTAGTAAATTTCTAAAAGATCAGTGAACCACAATCATAAATTGCGTCTTTTATTGGATTACTTTCAATAAAAATGAGTATTTGGAGAGTTTGATAAGAGAAGAGATAATGTCTATAAGCTAAGTACAAACATTAAAATGACTAACCCAACTTCAGAGAAAGGATAATTTCACAGGATAAACTCTAAACTGTCAATCTTATGAACAAAATCTCACAGCAACCAATTTACCCTTTCATTCAAATCTTGAAGTAAGAAGAGTTTGAGTATTAAATGTGAACCAGAGTTGGTAAGAGTGTGTGTATGCAGGAAATCTAGTGGTTCAAGTGTAAACTGGCCTTTATTTGAGTCAATTTGGTTAGAGCTCTCAAAATTCAAGTCAACTAACTAGAATTTTCCCAATAGAAAAATCACACAAATACGCCTATATAGTATGAAGTTATTCACTGCAACTAAAAAAAAAAGAACAACCAACCAAATCAGTAAAGAACTGGCTAAATAACTTCTGATGAAACAGTTCATTGGAACACTATGGAGTCACAGATGAAAAATTCTGACATTGAAAGAAACGTATTCTGCTAAATAACAAAGAAGCAGCCAGAGAAGAATACATATAAAAATGAGCACCTTTATATAAATGGCAGTGCTGCAGAGTTAGGGTCAGACAGGACACACACAACTACTGTATGGCAGTATGTACTTTCTGCTTCATGTTTTCTGTTCACCTTGTACAGTAACGTACAAGCAAAGGACAGAAGACTGGAAGAGAGGGCGGGAGTACATTTATACTTCGAGAGCCATCATCCTTCTCACACAGTATGAAACTGCCCATATAAGCATGAATGCATTTCAAAGCTAAATATAAGTGAGTCAAATAATTATTTCAAATACCCATATAGTAGTTCTACTTCTAGGTTAAAATTTATCAAGAATTGACTAAAAAAAGTTATGCTTTTATATGACCTTTTTATGAAATGCAAAAACAATGCACAGAATTCGTATGTGGCTAATTTCAGGAACAATGGGCACTCTCTCAACTAGTCCAAGTATCCACTTCTTCTTCTGTAAAATGGAAGAGAATGGACTGAAGTATAATAATCTTAAAGTTACCTTTCGGTTTTGTCAACTTAAAGTCAATTCCCAGTGTCAGTACCTGTATACATTTTATTTAAGATCCTAAAATAGTGTAATATAAACTGCTACATAACACTGGAGAATCCCCTGCAACAATGACTTTTGGGGTGAAAGAAAAATGTCCCCTCTACTTTTAGAGAATACTTTTTTCAGGAAAACCATTAAGTGCATAGCACCTTAAAAACTTTAATTTTGAAAAAATATGAAGTCTTCAGACTGACAAAAAAAACAAGCTACCACAATATATTTTCTGCTAATTATGACCAGAACTGGCACTGATCTTTAAGAGACAAAAAGCTTTATAAAGCTTTGTTACTGAGCACATAAAAAAGATTAAGACTCTACAGATTTCAAACTTGTAAAACATTAGAAACAATCCTCAGAATACAAAGCCCATTGTCACCTATAAATGTAGCTCCCATATTAAGAAGGTAAACAGAACATGATCAATCTTTCACAAAGTTAAACTTAATGAACTGTCCTATTTTATGAGATTTCACCTTATATTTGGGGGGGATTAAAATATATTTCCTTTTAATGATGATGAAGACAGTGGTTGATAGTTGTGTGGACCTGTTTCATCATTATTTTATGTTGTTTCCTCATCCACTTGTTTAAATTTTAAAAGTTCATGGTATTTGGAGTCTGAATGTTCGTTGATTCTTACATCAAAGTTTCCTCAAGCTGGAAAGAATCAGGATATTAATCATCTAATCTTATCTCTGTCTATTCAAGAAAAAGAATCACAATAATCATTATTTAAGCAACAAGTTACATAATAAGAAAGATAAAAACCACAGATAAATGGTCTTATGAGATCATTAAAAAGAATCAAAGTTGGGACAACAGTGTTAACAGTATTTTTCACAAAGTCAGGCCACTCACTTGACTAGTTTCATGTCATTCTTTCAGTGATCGCTTCCATCACAGTATCTTTTTTTATATATGCCCTGTTTCTAAATTCCGAATGTGAGAGTCCTAACATATGTGATAATCCCTACAACTGGAAAAAAACAAAAATCAGGGTAAAACTTTTTAGTCTTTCACTTATTTCTCAGTATGGATTTTTTTTTTTTAACCCTGTCTAGAGATGTAGAGATTTACAACACACAAAGCTGGTGGTCATTCGAAGCACACAAGACAGCTGGCTGTGAGCCCCCTCTTGACTAGTACGATATCTGCATGACTTGCCCTAAAAGGACTGGAAGCAAAACTACATCTGCGTAATCTCTCTTTGCTGCCAGTCCACCACAAAATCAAAGGAAACACCCCAGTGGCAGACCAGAGCTTTCTCCTAAATACCATCATACCACCAAGGTGTGCAGACTCAGATGAATTCTGGACCGATGCACCTGAATTGCTCAGGGGAGTGTGAACAGCCTGTTTAGAATGGCCAGTGCAGCTTCAGAAGCACACCCAAGCTGCTCAGCAGCAGGTATTCTATCGCAAGGCATTTAAATTTTATAAAATGATTCTAATAATTCTGCAGTTAAAAACCACTACTCTAGGGACTGACAAATTCAGATGGGGAAAACACATACAACTTTGCGACACCATTTAGGTACAGTTTAGTTAACCTCTTTATTATTCACAACTGCATTCCCACATTCCAAAAGGACTAAAAAGAATCCCTTTCACAAGAATGCACAATTTCATACAGTCTGTATACAGACTGGGTGCAAATGACTCTAAAGGCACAACCTGAAGGAAAAACATTTAGATCCTTCACACTCTGGTCATGGCCATCTAGGGAGTGGGGGATGTGGAGACGACGACGCCGGCTTTGTCTTTACGGACGCCTAATTCTTCCATTTCTAAAGCACCTCTCAGAGAAAACTACAAGGTATGTTTAGATTACTACTATAATTTAACCAACTTAGAGGTGAACGTTCAAGTAAATATTTACATCACAAACATCAAGAGTACCCTGAAAATAAGCAAACCCAAAATAAGGAGTAGATAGCAAAGAAACATGGAGTATCAAAATATGAATTATTCTGCTAAGAAAAGACATAAAACTACAGGTTAAAAAACATTGAATACTGCATAATTATTTTTCGTTCTACCTCCTACAAGAGCCCTAATGTTGATGAGACTGCTTTGACTGAAGTCCCTGACCAGCTGGAGATACTCTTGGCTCATGGCCTCTTACAGAAACCCTGTACCGCCGAGCCCCACAGGATTTGGATGCTGCTGCTCCCACCTCCAGGATCACAGGCTCTCCATGTTTCAGGCTCCTGAGGGCCAAGGAGTATAACAAGGATATGATTACGTTAACTAGCACCATCTACATATAATCTTTCACACTCAGACCTGTAAACTAGAATTACCCTCCTCTGCTTCAATCAGGGATTTGGAGCAGATACTCTGAAAAATGGTACAAAAAAACAATGTTCAGGACATTTGGAGTTAATGCAGTCAATGTCAAAGAGCAGTTTTCTAAAAATCAAGTAAGATATTTTATGTGAATTTCTTCTCCCATGACACCTTTTTTTCATGTGACAGCTCACCTCGCCCTCTGGAAGAACTTCGGCCTCTAGGAGCCCCTGCCACTGTTCCCCCTCCTCCTCGTCCCGTCAATCGCAGGACAGCAGCACTGTTTACAGACATGGAAAAGTTTCTCTGCCAAAAAAAAAAGAAAGAGGGAAAAATAGACAAAATTGCATGTTACACCTCCCCATGTCCCGCTGCATCTATGAAATGGCATCTACTTATTTACTGCAAGCAATGGGCAATCGTAGCCTTACAGCATACTAAGATGATCCAAAACCTGAATTTAAATGACATTTCAGATCAACAAACACTGACAATCAACACCTTACACTCTGCTACATTCTGCGAGGAAATATACTGAACTCTAGGTGCTATGTATGTCTGGAAGCAGAAAGGGAAATATGTATCCTTAACAGAAAAGTTGATAAAGGCAATCTAGCTTGAAAGGGCCCTTTCACTTGTGAAGCGTGGAAATGAGAATGAATCGCCAAAAGCTGTGCATCAAGAGTTGGATGATAAAGTGAAAAATAATCCTTTTGCCTCATTCTGCCCACCAAAGTGAAATTAGCAACAACAAGTAGTATTTAATGAAACAACAGGAATGAAAAGTCAACAAGGCAAAGGCCAACTAAGACTCTACATAAGGTCAACCACTTTAATGGGGAGAGGAGGGATGCTTGAAAAAAAATTAATTAAACCCCAACCACTCATCCACGAGCCTGTATGAGAGAGAGTATTTGCACCCATTATCAATCTGAAATAAGCAGAGGCATCCTTCATATACAAAGAGGAAGCAAGAAGCCTGGGAGCCAAAAATATGTCTAGTTGACATTTCTAGACAATTGGAATATATGAGGCTTAAGAAAAGGTAAAGTAAAAGCACTTACAAAAATTGTAAAAAGTGATTTAGAAGATATAAAAATCCTGGGCTTTTGAAGAGAATTCATGAAAATTTCAAACTATGAAAATGCTGCAATGTATCCACCTGAACTTTCTGTACACTTAGAACTTAATAAACTTCTGTGCAAAACTGCAGAGGTGTAATACATGAGGAAAATGTAACCTGGGCATGGCTATAGCCAGGCCTCTCCTGGCAGAGGCAAGAAGTGCGGCTTAAGAGTTAGGTGGGAAAAGAACCCTATAATTCAACTCGTATTTTAAGTATAAAGTGGTTTACAGTGTGAAATCATGATTTTCTGTCTTGATTCAAGGTGAATGGACACCTCATTTTCTCATTGCCTGTCTCATTATTTATCTTTTTCAGAATTATATTCAATAGCTTTATTCTAGTAAATTTTACAATCTTATCAACGTCTCTAAAATTAGAGTTTTCTAGGTATACAATCATATAATCAAGTAACCTCATTACTGACAACTTAAGATATAATTGACAACTAAAATTAGAGGAAGCTACCCAACTCAATTCACCTCAATCTGTACTTAAATAAAACTTACTTTAAAAAGAAAACTGAAACATGCGTTAACTCACCTTTTAACACAGAGTAACTAGAAGAGTTACTGAATAATGCCTCTGGGAACACAATTAAGCAAAACTATTAAGTCCCAAAATCTAGATTAATATATTCTAATACTCGGAAAACAGGTCACAAGCTATCATATGTATAACACTCAAAGCCACTCAATGGCACCCATCCACAAATGTGGCTGATACAATCTGTGAAAGGCAATTTCGCAAAGTAAATTTTAATGTCTACACCCTTTAGCACAACTATTCCTCTTCTTATACATGTTAAAAGTAACACAAGCAAAAAGACCTTAATTGCAGCAGTGTGTATAAAAGCAAAACTGGAAACCATCTAAGTATCAACCAACAGGAGCTAATAACATCATGGCCATGGAAGTCAATGCAGCTATTTTAAAAAATGAGACTACTCTGTTGACTAGGTTGAACCACATGGAATTGCTTTGTTCAACCATTTCTGGTCCACAGAAACTGCAATTTTATATAATCGACCTAACATAAAAAGACATAAAGTACAGTCAGGGTCAGGAGCATGGAAAGGCCAGACTGCCCAAGACTGAATTTTGCAATCTTCACTCAGCTTCTCTGCCCCCTCTACACAATGTGGGCAGGAGTACTGTCTGTATCTACTCCATGGGTTGTTGCAAACACTTAGTAATTAAACATCAAGTGCTTAGAACAGTATCTAACACACGTTAAAAGCCAAGTAAACACTTCTTACTGCTTCCTAAATAGATGTTTAGGTGAAAACAATAGAGCGTACAAGTGGGCAGTACAGCACGCTACTGTGCATGCGCGCGTGGTTAAAGGAATACATAAGTAATCATAGCTACAGCAAATACCCTTGGAAAAGAAACGAGAACATGGAAACAGTGACCTTTGAGGAAGAATAACAGGCAGTTAGAATGTGGGTGACTGGCTTTTCACTACATGTGCTTGATTTATTTTTTTATGTATATACATTATCTACTCAAAAACATCTAAATGAAGTAATTTTTTCGATGTCAAATCAATAAAACACAACACCCTGACAGCAGCCACCTGAATGACAGATGTAGTGGTCAGGATCGCTGCTTCTCAAACTGAGACAATACAGTCCATGGAAATGCCAAACCGAAAGAACAACTAAAAACTTCTGTGAACATCAGTTTTGTTCTAAGGAAACTTTTCTTCTTATATTTATATTTATATATTATATAAATATACATGTCTGCATACATACAAACAAACAGAGAGAACACAAAATTACTTGCTGATATTTGTAATAATATTCTCTAACTCATCTATTTGAAATACTATGTAGTAAGTATGTATTTTTTTAATTAGACCAAAATATAGCCAGATACCAATTTTTTGGAAATGGAAATTTGCTGATTTGAAAAGGAACTTGTCAGCAATCTCTGGAGATAGGATGCTTTCTTTCCCATGTACTCTGTACTGCAATAGCATCTTTGGCCAATGAAAATATCTGCTGATACAAGATAGTGGGCTTCAAGCATAAAGACAGAGAGCTAGCCTCAATTAGAAGAAACCAAACACCAACAACTTATTGAAAGCCCGGTGCTAAAATCACCAAAGATTAAAATTACACCTTTTTTAGAATGTAAAACACTAGTTTTTTTAATAAGCTTTTCTTTTTTAACAGAGCATTTCTCCACACAACCTAGGGCAAAGAATAAGGGGAACATTCAGGGGTGTTACAAAAGTAAAAATGAAAATGTTCAGGAATAACACTGGTGACAGTTGTACAGCTCTGTCAATATACTGAGAACTGCTGAATTGTGTCCTTTAAAAGGATTAGTCGTGGAGTATGTGAGTTATGTCTCAAGAAAACTATTTCTCAAAAAAAGCCAAGATCCTATATTTGGAGGGGCATTTCAACATTCCAACAAATCTCTTATTTCTCCATTTTACTACAATCACCACTAAGTTCCCTAAAATAAGAAAGTCTTCTATTTATCTTTGGACAAAGTATACTATATCTAAACATAAATCTGCTATTTTCCAGTCCAATGTTTTCTCACAGTATCTTTTTAAAAATTGGTGACAAAAATCATAAGCCTATTTCAAGCTGAAGAGCTACATTTTCCTTGAGTAGTAGAATGTATTGGTTGCCAATTAAACATATTGCCAATTAATGCTGAAAAACTACCTTTCTTCTGAAGAAAAAAACCTCCCCCACGCTCCCACGCCAGAAAGTAACTTTCTCTGTACTCAGATAAGTTATACAGGATGGTTCCCAGTGTCATAAGAATCTAGAAACATTTCTTATCCCTACATAATACTCAACAGCTTCAGCCCTAAAGCGTAATCTAGTCAACTATGTGAGAGAGAGCCACACACCAAGAATGAGAAAGAAGTCAACAGGTGGGCATGCAGGATGGTTCTTAGGGCCTAACACTAAGGCCTATTTCTACATCTCCATGGGAAAGAATGAGGGTTTGACATGAGGCTCAAAGCTCGGCACAAACCTGTTCTTCTTCTGTAAAGGGCACAAGAGCCAATGGTGGCAGAGGCTCCTCCTGCAGGATGGGCAGAAATTCTTTATCCAGAAGGTCTGAAGGTATCTGTATGAAAAAACACATGACCAGGAGCTTAATGCTATCCCGCTAATTACAAGAGGCCAAAATAAAAACAAGAACATTCTCCTGTTTGTCTACTGCTAATTGTTATAAATATGGATTAAAGTCTATTCACAGTCACAACTAAGAGTGGTAGCACTAACATTTTTCTCAGGGGGTCAAATATTAAAAATCCCAATCAATTTCTCTACCCTCCGATCATACTACTACTTACAAATTTGATAAACAGCTTTTGCAGAGTGTACAGTGGAAGAGTAAAAATTTCCACATTTAACACGATACAGAAGGTAGTTTTATAAGTAACTGTGTCTTTTAATTAAAATTGAGATTCTCAATCCATTGATGAATTTACTACTTAATAAGCTTACTAGTTACCATGCTACTGTACTGTATGGTATGTGCACATCACACGTCTGAAAGAGGGTTAATATCCAAAATATACAAAGAACTCATAAAACTCAACAATTTAAAAAGGCAAACCACCTAGTCAAAAAATGGACAAAGAGGGCCTCCCTGGGCGCAAGGGGTTACAGCACAGCACTGTGAAGCTATCCACAGCCATTGCAGCATGAGTTTGGTCTCCGGCCAGCCAGGGACCTACCCACATGGCACAGCAGACCTCTCCTGACTCGCCCGCTCCTCCCCTCAGCAGTGTACTCCAGTCAATCTGCCGGTTCTGTTCCCCGTTCTGTCTCTGGTGAATTCTTTCACCCCCCACACCTCTGGCCTGTATCCCATCTCTTGTATGCATAAATAAATAAATCTTTAAAAAAAAAAAATTAAATAAATAAAATTTTTTAAATGGACAGAGGACTTCTCCAAAGACATGCATATGGCCAACAGGAACATGAAAAGATGTTCATTTCTTATTATAGAAATGCAAATAAAAATGAGCTATCACCTCACACCTGTGAGAATGGCTACTGCCCGAAAGTCCAGAAACAAGCTTTGGAATGGATGTGGAAAGAAAGGAATCCTTGTACACTGTTGTTGAGAATGTACATTGGTACAGATATTATGAAAAGCAGTATGTAGATTCCTTTAAAAAAATTAAAAATAGAAATTCCATACATTCCAGCTATCCCACTTCTGAGTGGGATACACTAATTCAATGAGCTACACGCACCCCCACATTTACTGCAGCATTAATTTACAACAGCCAAAAACTGGAAACATCCTGAGTGCCCATCATTCAACAATGGACTAGAAAGATACAGTATATGAACACAGTGGCGTACTATGAAGCTATGTTGAAAATTTGAAATGCTGCCATTTCCAACAACATGAATGGACCTAGAGGACAGTGTGCGTACTGGAATGAGACAGGAAGACAAACATCATATAAATTTACTCCTATGTGGGATACAGAGAAAGCAAACAAAACAACTAAATAAAACATAACGAAACTCTTTGACTATATGCACTAAGTCATACAGTGGTTCCCAGAAAGGAGAGAGGAAGTTTGTAAGGGAGATGGCATGGTGCAGGATAAAACTGGACTTTCAGCGATGACGGTAATGTAGCAAATACACATTTCTCAGTGACGCAACCGGAAACTTGCATAATATTACACCACAATGTTACTTCAATTAAAAAAAATATTTTAACAAGGAATATTTAGAAAATAGAAATTATTTCTAACTTGTCAAATAATAAAAGTATACTGTTTAAGTTTTGATCATTTATAAAGGATGCATTTTAAAGTTTGTTGTCCAATGAAATTTTATATCTAACTCAAAAACAGTAAGTAAGAACAATAGAAGCAACTCCGCTGCCTGCTCCTAAAGTCTAACTAGGGAGAGTAAGAAAAGATACAACAAAGAGACAGGAAAGTCTTCCCTCAGCATCAAGATGCAACAGAAACAGAAGGAAAGAGAGGTAAGAAAATTAGCTGGGTCTATGCACTGACTACTTCCCTGCTTCCCTAACGCTTTCCACTCCTATAATGAAATCTCAGGGTTTCTCTAAAGAACAGAGTACATTAACCTTGGAAAAGCCTCTTGTTAACTGCTGCAGGTTTCAAAGCAGGGGGAAAGTAAGGTAGGAAAAGGCATGGGTCAGGATTAAAAAAAAGAATTTATTGTTTTACATATATTAATACATCACTGTATAGACCCTGAAGTTTCATTTACAATTTTGAACTTTTCTACTGTCTTACCTTGTTGTCTTTAAGGAAAAGTGCTAACATTTCTTCTCTGCCATAACGATAGTCTGCTAATTTATACTTCGGCAATGCTGGAGAAAGAGGAGGGGATGTAATACTCCCACCACTAGACAAAGCTCGGAGCCTAGGAGACACAGAATATAAAATTGAGGAGTCAAATATTCTGGCACTATGGTCATCTTATTTTTATAAAACTAAGAAGTTTTTGATTGTTTGAGAAAACAAATTTCAACATCTCAAAAACTAGCTTTAATACAACTTCCTATCATAGCATACTCAGAAAGCAGTTCATCAAGAGGTAACTCGATAACCATGTGGTATTCCTTGACTTAAAAGGCATCAAGGCAAATCCTTGAGGGTGAGGAGAGGACACATTTCCAAATTATATAAAGTAACTTATGATTGGAGGCAGGCCACAAATTTCATCTGGAGACATCTTTGAGCTCACAGAATAGACACCATGGGCAAAGTTCACGCGCCTGAGTTGAAAAAGATTACGGACATACAGTTATCACTGTTATTAAATGGTGGCAGAATACAGCAGGGAGGTGACCCAGTGAAAGGTGAATGTGAGGAGATGCCAACTAACAAGCAACAGACCAACACTGGAATGGGGTGATACAAGGAAACGGCACCATCACATCACATTAGAAGCCTGAAAACGAGTATGAACAGTGGCGGCAATGGCTGTGTTCACAAGAGAAACCAGCTGCATCCTCGTGTGCCCTGTCTGCACATCTTTTTAGCATGACAGAAAGGTAGGTAGTGTACATTTTTGCACTGAACTTCTCTGTTAAACAAACTCTTGTAAAGTCAAACAATTAACAGTCAAACAATGGTTGTAAAAGAAACACAGTATCACCTTATACCCATATAGAATAAAATTTAAGAAACCTGTCTATAGCAGATGTTGATAAGAGCATATACTAATGGAAAAAATTCTCAAGAAGTATTTGTGGGATTATAAATTGGAACAACGACTTCAAAAAACTGACTTGGTGATAGCTAATAAAATAACTAACAAAGCATACCATACAAAATAAAAACACTGCAGTTAAAAAGAGCAATTTTTATATGTACATATACCTGCAAATAGGTTTACACAGTTTTAAGAACATACGAAATGTAGTAAAAGCATAGAAACAAATTTGAATTGCCAAATAACGGAATTCAGGATAAGGTTTATCTGCAAAGGGGGGGAAAGGGTATAAAGGGTGTTGTAATTATACATGCAATATTTCATTGTTTCAGTTTGGTGAAAAGTATATGGATGTTTGTTACAGGCATCTTAATATGTTACAAACTATGTGCCTGTAATATTTCATAATCCATTTTTAACAAGAACAATTAATGCATCAAGTGAAGTACAAGGAAAAAAATATGAAAGCCTATTTACTGCTAAGATGACAAAAATAAAAATATACTCTGAGCTAATAGTAGCAGCCACCTCTGCACAGTGGAACCAGGGAAAGAGGAATCTTTTAATTTATAATAGTTTTATTTAAAAAGGGGGGGAAAGGAGAGAAGAGCCTCAGCAAGAGTGAAGTCCTACTGCAGCACTGTATCAAACAAGTGGAGAAACATCATTAATAATAAAAGTAAAATAAAACTTTTTCCAAGTTCTATAAGCATAAGATCCCGAGGGTACAAGGGAGTGATGGGCTTCACCTTGCAAAGGAGCCTCAAAAAAAAGTCAACAGAAGCACTGAAGCACATCCCCCAAAGTCACAAAAGCACTGAAGAGGGGAATGATCTACTAATTACATATTTTAAATTAATAAGAAAGCCAAACATAGTGCATACTTGCATATTCTCCAAAAATAGCAGGGAAATGTGTGATAAATACAATGTGTTTCCATGTAGAACCAGGAAAGGGAGTATGTCTCAGTCAAGCGAGGCTGAAGGCTGGTGGCGTTCTGTAATACACCTGTAGATCTTCCACTTACTTAACTCTTTTTTATGGACAATTTTGAACACACACTAACAGTACCAAGAACATGACAAAGGTCCATGAACCAATCGCCCAGCCTCCAAACCAGCAATCCATGGCCAACCCTGCCACTGTACCATCGAACCTTCCTTTTACGTCATTTTGAAGGTAACCTTTGGATTTCTAGATTTTCTAAAGGAAATTATTTCAAGACTTCTGAGGAAATTTTTAAAGGAAAGTTACTTCATCTGTAAATATATCAGAATGTTATCTCTATAGATGACATTTTATTCTGGATTTTGCTGGTTTTATCCCTACATATAGCTTGACATCTCTCTGTGTTCTCTACATTTTGAGTAAGTTGTGACTAGATGTGAAGACTGCTCAGACTTGGCAGGATCACTTCCATGTGGCAGTGATTCTTACAGGCGGCTCACATTCCTGGTTGGTTACGTCGCCAGCAGCCCAATGGCAAATGCTACATCCCTTAGCGCACGAGGACTGCCAAATGATTCTGTCCTGTCAATCCCTCTTTATTAGCTGGAGTATTTCTACAAAGAGAAATGTCCTTCTTTTACTTTTACTTGCTACTATTACCCAAAAGTACAGTTCATATAGAAAAGGAAGGAAGAGTCCTGATTTTTATTTTTATTTACTGAATTTCAAAACAGCAACTCAGTTCACTGCACAATTCTTTAAAAATGCTCAAAATGTCTCATCTTTGATGTATGAGACTCTTTGGGTTGGCTCCTGGGTTCTTTCTGACACAAGCCTAGTCTTCCGTTTGCCAAAATGTTCCAGGCTTGTTTAGTTCCCGCCTAAGACTAGAATCAACCATTTCTCCAGGGAGCCCAATTCTCCTTAGCATATATAAAGATCACAATCTGGATGCTACAGGGTTGGCCTTTGGTTCTTTTCCAACTCCTTGGAATCAGAAATCTTCAGTCCAGCTCCTATATGACAGGTTAAACAATCAGGTGAAAAAAAAAAACAACAAACACATCCAATAAGGGAGTGATCTACCACTGTGGAAAGCCTTCTGAGAACCCATTTTTCATCAAATTCATGTAAAGTTGGGATTTTCCTTGAAAAAGGGAATTACTAGGCACTGAGAACTCAGGCTGGGAATTTTACACTTACATTACCTCATTTAATCTCACTTAAGCTTCTCCACAATTCCAATATAACAAATTAAGAAAAATGAAGCCAAAGAGTTAAACAGCTTGCCCATGGCCACCGTAGGCAGAACAAAGATTCAAACCTAGGTGTTTATAACTAGAAAGACCAAGACCTTCCCAACAAGGAGGCCTCAAATTTTTTTTTAAAATAACGAAGATTTATTTTTCAAACATTAATTTTTAAATGTACATTTTTTATTACAAATGATTTCAAAGCCTCCCCTTTACTGAACCAACATGCTACCTGATGGTTTCTACCACTAGAGGGCACACCTGTGTGCACTTTCAAGTGAAAATCATTGCAATTTTGGCACAAAGGCACTGGGTCTCACCTAGACACTTTCCAGCTCAAGGCCCAACATCCACACCCCACTCTGCCTTTCCATGGAACCCCCTGGAGGGCTAAACACTTCTCAGGCACCAGGATCTAGTAAAGCAACGTGGCTAGAACACATTCTAAAGACCTCCAGCTATTCCAAGAGGCCAAGGCAAGCTGAGAATAACTCAAACTAAGAGATGATGGCAGCCTGAATTAGCATAATGGTTGTGCTTTACTTAATAATCAACAGATTCTATTACAAATTTCTCTTCACCTACAAATATATGGAAAAGCTGTAACACACCTGGTTAATATTCTTTTGTAAAAATCTACCAGTAATCTTGAGCTCCTCTAGGGTCCTGCTTCATACAAACCCTCTCTTCTAGAAATTCAATCCCTTCCAATTTGCTTTCCCCCTCAGTCTCTATACCCAATAGTGATTTGCTTAGAACTCTCTTTAATTCTGCATCCCCCCCCCCACCCCACGGTTAGCATTGCTCATCATTCTTTTTTCTTTTAGAAGCATCTTCACGCATCCTCACTTCGCAGGACTTCAAAACCCAGTGCAAATTGGCTTGCCCTTCCCCACCACCACTGTTCTAGCAAAGTTCATCAATTACCTCAACAATGCCAGATCCTTGGAAATATTTCTGTCCTTACTGCTCTCATCTTAGGGACCATACTAAGATCTGTTTAACACAGAAGGTTCAGTCCTACAAGCAGTAACAGTTAAGGTAGCCGCAAAGCCTTCTAGAACCCCAGTGATACTCTAAAATCTTCACATGTAAATTGCTGTCCAAATCCAAACACCTGCTTATAAAATCAATTTAAAATGTCAGTGTAGATGTGTAAAGGTACTAGAGTCAAAAATCACTTCAGTGTAAACTCGTGATTGTCACTCCAGCTCTGCTCTCTCTAGAGTCGGGCTTTCACACAAATTTAACATGCCTACATGCCTGAGTGTCCATCCCAACCCCCTTCATCACTGGTATTCCAAAAGGCAGGTAAGGAGCAGGAACCTAGGGACATTCTTATTGCTCACTTTCTACAATCTCCCACACCCAATAACCATTTCCTAAGAGTCCGTTTTAAATCCTAAACCTCTCAAAATATCTCCTGATCAACTAATCTATTTTTATTTCTTACCTGAACTGCTGCAACATCCTAAGTGAGCTAAACAGTGACAGGCCCGTTCTCCACATTGCAAGCTATTTATTTCAAATGTAAAGCTGAACAAAATGCTTCTCACACAATTCCTCATCCTCATCAGCACACAATGATAAAAAAAAAAAAAATTCCAAAGTTTCTTAACATAGAAGAGCTATCTCCAAGTTCATCTTCCCCTCCTTTATTACCATAGTGAAGGCACGTACCTTGGGGATCCCTCCACTTTAATCTGTTTCTTGACCCCCTGTCTTTACCCATACACTGTCTTGTCAGAAATATTTTTCTAACATTTTTCACTGGGGGAGAGGGAAAGCTGGTAGGAAGAGAGGCTAAGTAAAAAAGATAAAGAAGAGACAGAATGAGGAGAGGGAACTGGAAAGAGCGATGGGAAGGAGAAAGAAATCTAGATCCTCAGGCCTCAGCTAGACACAAGCACTTGCCTATCCTCTATAATACGAACTGGCTAGCTAATCAACAATTATATAAATAGACAGGCTTTTGAAAAAACTTGATCCAGTTCACATTTTATCATTGCTCTCGCTGCCATGGAGAAAACAATCAGAAGAAGAGCAGAAGCTAGGAAACCTCACAAGGCCACTCCTGCCAGAGTTCAGAGCTGACTTGGTGGCAGCAATGAAGACAGAGAAAAATGAACAATGGAACTGACATGACATTTGATGGACTATTGATAGGGATACAGTACCAGGAAATTTCCAGGATAATGCCAAGACTTCTAGCTTGAGCAAATGGGCATGCTGTGGTATTCAGCAAGAAATTTAAAAGGGCAAGACGTCTAAGTTTGTTAGGGGGAAAAGGATGTCCTAAAGCTAATTCCATGCCAGGCAACCCGTTTTATATCGGGGCTGCTCCGTAACAAGTTCAGTTTTATAAAAGTATGAATGAGATGCGTATAGGTGTCAACTAAGTAGTTTAATATTCTGTAGCAGCATTATATGTATACGTGTATGTATAATTATACATGTATGTATAATTCATTTGAACATTTCAAACATTACAGTGTAACTATTTAGTTCAGCTTCACCTCTAAACAATTGACAAGCAGGTACCATGTCCGTTTACTCTTCTTGTCTCAGAACCTAGCCCAAAACATAGAACATAAGAAGCACCTGATAGCGTGTTTTCTAAACAAAATTCAAAATTCTTTTCCAAAATGCACCCCAATTAGCATCTAATTTACTATACTTCAGGTCATACAGATATCTTTCACTTTTTGAAAACTGCAACTATAACGCATTCCACCCTCCAGAGCTTCCTCTCATTTCTCCACAGCCCCACAAAGATCACTGGAGTAACTAGGCAATGTGGGGTTTGCATTCTCTTGGCCCCACTTTCTCCAATAACACTTGAATGCCTTTAGTCAATGAACATTTCCTGATATTAACATTTCCTGTGCTCAGTATACCAAACAAAAAACAAGTTTAGCAAAATCAAGAAACATGGTGGATTAGTTCTTTTCAGAGTAAACACTAATATAAAGATATATACCAAAGAGTAATTACTTTAACACAGGTATAAACAAAATGCCTTAGGCTAAAGAGACGTGTCTCACTTTTGCAAGGAGCGATATGGGGAAAATTTAAGGTCAAAGAGACCAGGACATAAGAAACCCCAAGAACGTTCCTTGGCTTCTTCCCCATAAAGCTAGGTAACTGCCTGCAAGTATTCCCCCATTATAAACTCCCTTCTTATCTGATTTTGATCCTCAAAATAAAAAAATAATCCCCAAATAAAACAAATATAATGAATTTGTTTGTGTTTTTAAATATCCTTAAGTATACACACAAACATTTGCAAAGAAGATAGAGGAGGACAGAAGCCACAATGCTAGCAATGGTTCTTTGGATATAGGATTAAGAGTAACTTAGCTCTTTTCTTTTTCTTTTTGCACTTTTGTTTCTTCCAAGGTTTTCTGGGATAAGAATGAATTATTTTGTTATTGGGACTAACAACAAGAAATTCTAAAATATCTAATTCTGCCAGATTTAGAACTAAATTTTTTTTTCCTTAAGATAGTAGTGTCAGGTGGGATGGGAATTAAGTGTATATAACCCTTCTGGTGGTCAATCTACTCATATATCATCCAAAGCCTTACAAATGAAACTTTCGGTTTAATAATTCCATTTCCAAGAAATTATTCCAAAGCAAATAATCAGCAATACAAACAAAATCATTCAAGGATGTGTATACATATTTACAACAGCAAAACATTAGAAACAACTTTACTTTCCAACAATTCACGCGTTCATTTAACAAATATTTATTGAGTACCTATTATGTGCCAGGCACTGGAGATACAGCAGTGAACAAACTACACAAAAGAGGCCCAAGTACCTGCCCTCAATGGAGCGCACAGTCTAGTGGGAGCTGGAGGATGGGATACATATAATAAAGAATATTTTGCATGTTATATTTCAATATAGACCAAGAAAAAAGTTAAGCAGGGACAGAAGATAGGAGTAAGGGGTAGGACTGACACAGTCAGGAAGGAAAGGCCAAAGGTAGTACATTTCAGTAAGAACAAAATGATTTTCAGTCTTCTATCTAGAAATAATTTACTTCTTCATTAAATGTATAATATTGTTTTAAATTGTTTTGGTGATTATGTAACACATTTCTTTATTCTAAATATAAACTGTGAGCTAATGAATCTAAAGATATACCTTAAGTCCATACTTAGGATCATCTGTGGTCTGCTGCTGCCACTTTCCAATGCACTCACATCTTCACAACTATCTCAAGTACAAATAAATCTCTTCATTTTACCTATGTTATGTTTTACATCATTCTAAAAATGAGTGTATTTAGAACACAGCATCACTACTGCTCCACATGGGTCAGCACAGTGCATGGTCTCTGTACGGCACACTGATTCAATGCATTCACTCCAAACTAATTCTCAGCTACTCTGGAGATACAGCTCCTTGCGCTTCAAGTTTCACAATGAATGTTAGGTACAGTCTCTGCCCACTCTGAAGCTTTCTAGCTCAGGCTTACTTGAGTTACTTAGAGACTTCCATTTACTCCCTTTGCCAGAAGGAACTGTTTTCCTAGGTGGTACAAAGAAGGTAAGGGGCCCACTTAAGACCTCCACTCCTCTTCCATGACATTTCAGAAAGCAGCTAAGCTCTAAAGCCTGCTGGATAACAATGAGGCAAGGTACTGCTTAAGCAGTAGCTTAAGTTACCTCAATTCAAGATTTGATTAAAACACTTGGCTGGGGCCTCCCCGGTGGCACAGCGGTTGAGCGCTGGGTTGCGAAGCTGCCCGCAGCCTCTGCAGCGCCGGTTCGATCCCCGGCTGCTCCCCGGCCACCGGAGGAGGGTCCCACATGGCGCGCAGACCTCTCCTGCCGCCCGCTGCTCCCCTCAGCAGTGTACTTCGGTCCTTCTGCCTGCTCTGCTCCCTGCTCTGGCTCTGGTGAATTCTCTCACCCTCCCACGCTTCTGACTGTACCCAGTGCTTGTATAAACAAACAAATAAATAAATCTTTAAAAAATATATTTAAAAATAAAAAAATAAAAAAAATAAAAAAACACTTGGCTGGGCTGATCAAACAAAACACCATTAAACAACACTTCAGAGTACCAATGAGGACATACAGACTGAGTCAATGACACAGGGACATGACTTTGGGAACCTATGGCTTAGGGCAGAGAGCAATTTTTTTATCTAAAGGACCAGAGGGTAAATATTTAAGCTTTTAAGTCAATGTCCTCTGATATAACTACTCAACCCTGCTATGTAGTGTGAAAGCAGCCAGATAATGTGAAAACAATGATGTGTGGCTATGTTGTAATAAAACTTGACTCACAAAAACCTTATTTACAGACCCACAGGCCATAGTTTGTCAAGCTGCAGTATAGGGTATCAAACTAAAGGTACACTGACTCTAGAACCTCACCAGGAATTGTTTCGGTTCAGCTAAATTCCTAGAGGTTGCCTCATTTTGTTACCTCTTAATAGAGATAATAGGGGGAAAAACCCTCCTGTAATTAGCTGCTGATTTTAATCATGTTTTACAAAGAATGAGATACAACTGTATGTAAATAAATACAAAAGAGAAGCAATTACAAGTTCCATATAAAAGCAAAAGAGCTGCCCACAAAATGGTTATCATGTGCACTACATGAATTTAAGTCCACCTAGAAAAGTTAGTAAGATGTGAATAAAAATTCAGCTACAAGAATGTCAAAAATATTTTTATAATAATGAAAAACTGAGAACTGCCTATATATGCTACAGCTATAAGGCTAATTAAATAAATGATGTTACATCCATACAATGCAACCATTAAACCATTAAGACTATTTTTACAAAGTATTTATTAAGAAAGATGTTTTTGATGTAATTCTTAAAAGTGGGTTACAAAATTGCATGTACAATATAATCCCATTTTTGTGAAAATAAATGTACATATACACAAACAGCCATACATAAAGCCACCTGGAAAGATACACCAATGTATTTACAGTGGTTACCATGGTCGGTGAAATTCTGATTTTAACTTCTTCTGGCTTACTTGTAATTTCTAATTTTTCTACAAACATTGATTTGACAAGAAAACTTTTTAACTATAAAGTAGTAACTAAGACAGGTGCAGCATTATTTAGGTCAACATTTCCAAGATAAATTCTCAAAGTATAGGATGTTACACCATTCTTAGAACTTCAAACTGATTTCTTCTGGGTCTCCAAATGCTAGCTCTAAGGGCCAAGAACATTTAGGCATTACATATAAAAAGAAATGCAAAGAATAGGAGAGGTTAATAAGAGTACTCAAATAGGAGTTACTACAGGAAGTCTGCATCATTATCAAACCACCTCCACCTAAACAATCAAGAATATTTGGGACACCTATTCCACTTTATCTACTTTACATAGCCTCTGGCTCAGGGTCTGAATGAAAAAAGCAACTATCATTATTCATGCCACTGATGAGAGGATCTTCAATCACCAACTTTGAGGGGAAAGGAAGAGGAGGGGAGGGGGAAGTCACACTACAATGTGATGGATCTCAAAATTCCATGAGAATTCCATATTCGGGGTCCAAACACATCTGTAAGAGACTCAAATGTCAATTAATTGTTATTATGGCAAACGCTAACCCAATCCTAAATGGGCTACTGTTAATAGCCAGTAGACTACCTGCTGAGCTCATCCATAAAATTCAATTAATAATTCAAAAAAAACTGTAGTTCAAATGAGTCTATGAACAGTGATCAAAACAACATTGTAGCAAAAAATAGACACATATTAAAAATGTTACATTTATGTAAAACTGTATATGCACCTGGACAAGGGCTCAAACAAAATATCAGTAATTTGCTAAGGTGGTAGGATTGTGGGTAGTTTTAATTCCATTACATAACCAATTTTTGAAAATGAATATAGAATGTAGTCATTAACCAAATATAATTTACTCCTGGAGAAGCTACGTAGTTTTCAACTCATCACACAGAGTAAAGTCTCAAAAACATGCACACTGATAAGCCACCCAGCACCTGCACAAATACTTCACTACTATACTGGTCACCCAATATTAAACAAGATGAGACTTTGAAAACTCACCATTCGGGCCCAAAGTTCAGTGTCTGCGTTTCCGCTGCCATTCTTTTCCTTATTTTTACAATAGATTTTTATATGTGGAGAAACCTGTAAAGAGAAAAATATCTCCATACAGTTAGTCAGGATGAAATGCAGAATTCCAGCCTACAAAGTACAGTGTGTTCTGCTTATGCGCCTCTCAACCAGTCACCAGAATGAGAAGTGATCCCTGTGACTAACAATATAGGAGTTATAGTGAAATGAAAAAATCCACCCTTACATTCCAATTCCTATCTTTTTAGGCTTATCTTGGGAAAGGAGACATGGCATTACGTTGAATTCATGCCGCCCGCTGCTCCCCTCAGCAGTGTATCTCGGTCCTTCTGCTTGTTCTGCTCCCTGCTCTGGTGAATTCTCTCACCCTCCCGCACTTCTGACTGTACCCAGTGCTTGTATAAATAAATAAATCTTAAAAAAAAATAAATTGTTCTTTAAAAAGAAAAAAAAAAGAACCCCAATTACCAATCTCACAGCTTCTGCTATAACTTCCACACTTGCTGCTTAGCATTTTAACTAAAGTGCTTCTTTTAAAAAAATCTTAGACTCTCAAGTTAAAATAATGAGCTAATGAATTTCATTAATGAATATGAAGGAGCAAATTCAAAATATCAGAGTTAAGATGAAATAAGTCAGAGAAAGAAACTAGTACATGAATCCCTCATATGTGTTGACTCTAAAAGCCAAACTCAAAGAAAAAGAGTAGACTGGTGGTGGCCAAAGGGCGCAGGGCCGGGAACTAGGCAGAGACTGGTCAAAGGGGACAAACTTCCAGGTTCTGGGGGTATTATCCAGTATGGTGATTACAGCTAATAATACTACATTCTCATACCTGAGAGCCATTAAAATAGTAGATCTTAGATATTCTCACCACAAAAAGGAAACGGTAATTGTGTGATGGGCCAGGGCTGTCAGTGCTATTGGGTAGTCACCTTGATACCGGAATTGTCAGGCCTAATCTCCCAGACAGGAACGGATTCCAGGCTGCAGGGCAGCGCTGAGCCCCAGCCGCTAGACCCCCCATGGGTTGGTGTCCCTGTCTCAACCTTATACTAAATGTATCAAAACAACACACTGTATATACCTTGAACTTGTACACCTTCAACATATATGCCAATTATATTGCAAAAAAGCTGGGGAAAAAGGCGATCAGAGCTTAGAAAAAGGATAATACTGTAAACACTGTATATGTACTGCAAATCTCCCCAAGATACATGTATCACCCTGACCGTTGCTTCTGATGATCTAAAAACAATAAACTAGAAATTGATCTAAAACACAGAAAAGTGAAAATGTGCTATTATACATAATCTAGCCTCCTCCTGGGAAATGTTTCTGGCCCTGTGTCAACCAGGGCTCCAGGGATATGCCCAGGCTCTTACGTCACGACCCTTACCGGATAAGCACGCACACCAAACTCAAGCTGTGATCAACTTAGTGCCCTCCCCACCTCTTAAGCAACTCATGGCTCAAAAACACAAGACAAGGTTTTTTCATATTTTAAAATCTCTGAAATGAGAATGAACCTTGGATCAACGCTCTCCTACACAGCTGCTCCTGGCTCAGCAGGGGCTGTGTCAGTTGTCCATGTCTGCACAGTTAACTTGGCCACAGCTGCTCATACTGTCCTCCTTTCAACTGTGTTGTTTCTATAACCTGACTTCAACTGCTGCTTAAAATGTCTTCAAAAAGGAGATGATTCTAAACTGAAATGAAAGGCATTACAGGAAAGCATTATAGCAATGGAAGATTAGTGAAGTGACTCTTCTTCACTGGAGGAATGACAGCAAGTGCTTTACAGAATATGAGGGGAGAAAATGCTACACACAAATTAAACTTGTGTTTGTTGCTGAGACCTCCACTGGCCACCTGCCACACTCCTGAGGAGGGAGAGACAGAGAGAGAGACAGAGAGACAGAGAGAGTGTGTGCACATGTGTTGGGGAGGGGAGGTTTAAACAGCTTCACAAGAACCAAATCACTAAATTTTAAAGGGCTGAGAGAATACAGCATACTCCCTTAAGATGTGTTTCATCACCATACTCTTAATAACGTGACACCACACAGTGGGGGAGAGGGAGGAGGGAGGAGACTTCTACAGTACAAAATTGAAAAGATTTAAAAGAGTCACACCCTGAATATGTGGAATCCGAGGAATACCTTAACCAATTTATGTCATTTTTATTTTCCTTTTAATACATGCCAAGAATATATACTGCGTAACAAAAAATAAATTATTTGCTAAATAATTTAAAGAACTGTTTTAAACATGTAAAATAAAAATTTTAAGTAATAAAAAATTGTGCCAGACTTTACTTCATAGTATTTCCTTCTTAGTAATACATAAAATGAAGAATCTTACAAACGATGCATGTTACATTCAATTAAAGTGTACAACTCTCCCCCACCCCACCAAAGAAAATGATTTGTCAAGGTAGTGACAACCAGACCACAGTAAGGACATTAACACACCTGGACATTAACACACCTGTGGCCTATTTAGCATCAACAGATTCAGCATGCTTAAAAAAAAGTATGTGAACCTATCTGCCTAATGGACAGTGGCGACTCTATCAACTGATTTTTTTTTTTTTTTTTTTTTTTTTTTTTTTGCTAATACAAAACACTTTGATGGAGCATTTTTGCCACCACTTTAAACTCAACCTAGTCACCTGTTTTCAACTCAAATCCCTGTGGAACAATGGCCACTGGAAAACGGCGCTGAACTGACAAAGCGAGCAGGTTTGAATCTAAGTTAATTTGTAAAGCAAGTGAATCACAACTAAACAATGCATTGTTTCACAATTGTAAAAATACTAACATCGGGCCTCCCTGGTGGTGCAAGGGGTTAAGCGCCGCACTATGAAGCAATCCGCAGCCTCTGCAGCACGAGTTCCATCCCAGGCCGGCCAGGGAGCAAACCACATGGCACGGCAGACCTCTCCTGTCTCCCCGCTGCTCCCCTCAGCAGTGTATTTCAGTAGATCTACCTGTTCTGTTCCCCACTCTGTCTCTGGTGGATCCTCTCACCCCCCACATCTCTGGCCTGTACCCCAGCTCTTGTATGGATAAATAAATTAATCTTTAAAAAAAAAAACACTAAAATCACTCTTAGATTTAACTTTTCCCCTTTGAATTACTCTTCCAAAGCCATCACGTATTTCCAAACAGGAGTTGTGTAGTGCAAAGCTGCCCAGCCGCAGGTCTTGTGCTACATCTAAGGGACAACAGCAAGGAAATCCTGTTTAGTTCCACCTGTAAACCTTTAGGTAGTGCCAAACAACCACAGCGCACAAACAAGAAAACCCTGAAGTCATTTTAGCCATGCCTTGAGCTAGCTATCCAACTACCATTTACAAGTTTCCAGAAAATTACTTCCCAATATAAAGATTTTTCTAGAAAATGCTTAAGAACCGAAGAATAATCCCAAAGCTTCAGTTACCAACTAAAGAGACCTACATACTCACAACAGTGTCCTGCCTTGTGAGTTAAAGCAGGAAATGTAAGAGTTATGTCTGTTGAAGAAACCTAATGTCAGCTCTTAAGTACTATAAACACTATTTCTGATTGAGCCTTCCAACTGAATTCAAATAAGCACACTTCTAATACATTTATATGTACTGGAGGGATTGTCTTACATGATGCCTCTGAATTATAAATTAGCTGGAATGGAAACTGGGCCTAATTTCTTAATCATCCTTTCTAAGGGTTCAGTGAGGTATTGAAATGAGCTTAGTTAGACCATGCTGCCATTTAAACCCCACCCTACCTAAATGTTTTCAGCTCAAAACCCCAGGAGACTTGTGGCAGGCAACTAGAAAACAGCTCTGAAGTTTTACAGCAAGTCAAGACTTGAACCACATTCTGGATGCTGCACTCCCACCAGGCTATCCTGCCTAACTTCTTAAACCATTTCCTCTTTTTTTTCCTCCATGACCACAGCATTGTCATTTCCCTGTCATTTCCTTCCTCTTTAGTCAGCATTCTCCCAAGTTTCTCTTCTAGCTTACCTTGGTGTACCCACAGTTTAGTAAACTCTAAACTCTATTTGGATATTGTCTTGAACCTTTTATCTACAATATGTTCTCTACTAACATTTTGGGTGGAACCCTAACTACTAAATCATGGGGAGTAAAAAAGGGCATGCAGGGAGTGGGCGTAAAATTACAACAGCAGAGAGAAGCTCTCCCACAAATTTCTACACACCCCCTAGGAGGGGGCCCATCCTGCTGCGAATTACAGATTTGGCCTTTCTCTCTTATGACCCATGTGGCATTTCCAGCTGCCTGCTCCTCTTGGGTATCCAGCTCATCAACAACTGGCCAGCTGACTCACTCCCGAGTCATGCAGGCTCAAAAGCTGAGAGTAATCTGACACTCCTTCCTGTTCCCTCCTTCATGTCCAATCATTTTGTCCCAAATGTGTTCAATTCCTTTTTCAAGATTCCTTGTGCAGTCTCTTTTCATTTCTGTCAAACTTTTGTTGACTCGGGTCTGGATTATCACCAAAAAACTTGCAATATTGTTCCTTCCTTAGTTCAGTCCCTAAGGACTCTCATCCAGTAAGATCAATCGTCCCACACTCCTTTTCAGTCACGCCTGTCCCTCTTTAAAATGATTAAACCTCCTCTGCAAGGTCAAAACTTCTAATATTTCAGGGTCCCACAAATCTAATATCCATACCTCCTCAACTCAATCCCTAATATTTTACCTCCAAACTCAAAGCCAAATGAGAACTATCAATAACTCTCTACTGCATACTTCTGTGGTTCTGCACATCACTCATTCACTTCCACTCAAAGATCTGTCCTTCCGTCCTCAGAATGGCCTGCACAAAACTGAGGATCAATTCAAATATCTACCCCGCAAGATATTTCCAAAAGCAGAAAAGGCACTGCTACCTCTGGAAAGGAAAATTTAAAGTGGAAGATGGAGAAATGGACTAGAATCTAAAAGATTCAATACTAGTGTGGGTGCTTTTTGCAGCCTATATATGGAGAGAAAGAGAAAATAGAAATGAATTTGGGAGGAAAGGTGTTTAGGTTCTGCACAAAATCAACATGAGGTGTCTGAGAAGACAGCTGAATGATCATACTATAGACCTTGAACTCCAGTGTGTTAAGAGAATGGTGAGACACAGAGTTGGAAGGGAATATGCAGAACTGTAACCAAAAATTGAATGAAATTATCCCAAAGCAGAAATTAAGGGAAAAGTTTCAAGGGATAAGAAAAAAGCTTCGGCTAAACACTGTCCAGGAAGGCACAGGAAGGAAGGAAAAGACCATGCTACGTGACAATGCGAGTCCCAATCTTTCACCTAAACTCAAATTTACTGTACTTAAACAGAAAACTCCTATTACCAACAGTAAGTCATCTCTCCTCCTTTCTCGTTCCCTGAGGTAAAAAAAAGTACAGGGCCTCCCTGGTGGTTGAGCATAGTGCTGTGAAGCAATCCGCAGCTTCTGCAACGCAGAGCTTGATCCCCAACCAGCCAGGGAGATTCCCACATGGCGGGGCAGACCTCTCCTGTCGCGCCCGCTATTCCCCTCAGCAGTGTATTTCGTCAGTCTGCCAGTTCTGTTCTCCACTCTGTCTCCAGTGAATCCTCTCACCCTCCTGCACATCTGGCCTGTACCCTGGTTCTTGTATAAATAAATCAATCTTTTAAAAAAAAGATATTTAAAAAAAAGTACAGTCTCATGTATATCCCTCCCACACTGTCTTCATGTTGTGACAAAAACGTATTCACATATATGTGATGGGGAGGGGGTAAATGTTTTTTGCAAAATTAGGAAAATATTACATACTTTATTCTGAAATATGCATTCTTTTTTATTCTTCCTAATATATCTGCATGGGCAAATACCCAGTAAACATATAGAATTAATCCATGGGGGAAGAGGCGTTTTTGGTTTCTGTTTGTTTGGTTTTATATGTTATTTTGTTTTTCTCTAAAAAAAAATGTCTGGGCTCAAGCAATCCTCCTTCCTCAACTTCCTGGGCAGCTTGGACTACAAACGGGCACCACCACGCCTGGCTGCACTCAGGATCTGTAAAGCTGAAAAACGGCCTGTAGAAATGGGATGCCTCCCAGTTTTTTGTCAATATAAACAAGCTATACTAAATAAACAGCTTTCTATTCTCATCAGGCAGATTTCCAAAAGTAATTACTGACTTAGAACTATGTATGAGGGCCTCCCTGGTGGTGCAGGGATTAGAGTCTCAGTGCTATCACTGCTACAGCCTGAGCTCGATCCCCGGCCAGGGAGCTGGGCCATATGGCACAGCAGACCTTTCCTGTCTCACCCACTGCTCCTGTCAGCAGTGGATTTCAGTAGCTCCGCCTGTTCTGGTCCCCACTCTGTTTCTGGTGAATCCTCTAACCACCTGCCCCCCCCACCTCTGGTTTACACCCAATTCTTCTCCAAAAAAAAATCTGTGTATGATAAAATATGGTATCTTTAGAAAAAATTACCTGACATTCACTATAGGGACTTCATTATAACACACAATGTCTGTTTAACAACACTGTATGTTAAAAAGTTTCATGTTGTGTTTATTTAACTTTTCACTAAATATATTTGAAAAATCACCTAGACAAGGGCTCCACACTATATGCATTCTTAACTCATTTGGCATGATAAAAGTAATTACCCACAGTAAGCATTCAAATATGTTAAGTGAAGTGCAGACTCAGATTACAAGACTATGCTAAAGGTTTAAAAAAAAAAAAAAGACTATCAATGAAGACTGAGTTGGTATTCCAAAAGTTTGCTGAAGCAACAAGAATTCTGAACCACAGGGGAGCAATTCAATTTCATTTTCCTTGAGTCAAAGAATGTCTAATGGCCACTGTTCCTCTAAAAGGGCTGCTAGAATTAAGGAGAAAATCTCATAGAAGCTAAAACCAGTAAGGATTATATTCAAGTCAAAACAAAAAATCTGGGCCTCCCCGGTGGCGCGGCGGTTGAGCGCTGGGTTGCAAAGCTGCCCGCGGCCTCTGCAGCGCTGGTTCGATCCCCAGCTGCTCCCCAGCCACGGGAGGAGGGTCCCACATGGCGCGCAGACCTCTCCTGCCGCCCGCTGCTCCCCTCAGCAGTGTACCTCGGTCCTTCTGCCTGCTCTGCTCCCCGCTCTGGCTCTGGTGAATTCTCTCACCCTCCTTGGGCTTCTGACTATACCCAGTGCTTATATAAACAAAAAAAAAAAAAAAAACTTAAAAAAAAATATCTATGAAATGCCTACTAAGTGCCAATCCCTGCTAAGTCCTGCGATAAAAGGGCACTGCACTCAAGAAATCCAAGAGTTCCTAAGAGGGAAACAAATCTTTAACAGTGTAACATGAGGCAGGGATGAGGGCAGGGAAGGGAAGGCTTACAGAAGAGTGAAAGGGAGCATGAAAACAAAGTCCCAGAAGCAGATGAACAGCCTAACAGTGTCCAAAAAATACAAGCAGTTCACTTCCACTGTTGCCAGAAAGAGCAAAGCTACATGGACCAGGCCTTGGACATAACCTGAGCTCATCTAGGCTGACAATACAGATGGAGAAAGCTTTGCTCAACTACCCGTTATGCTGTTATACTGCATTGTGTACATAATCAACAGTAATAACCAGATTTAACCCATACTATATGCAAGGCAGTAAAAGAAAGGAAGTACTAATTTATTTATTTCACAACTAGGAACTTACTAAATAGAAGACTAACCTGGTAGATCCTTCTTTAACTTGAAAACATTTTAAATACGGAGAAAATCATTGATTTGTACACATGCTCATGTGTTCTTGAATGCACAGAAAGTCTGTCAAGGAATTCACAAGACACCTAGATGATACACTTCTGAGGAGGACTCAATGTCAAAGGTGGATAAGATCTATTCTTGACTGTGTTATCCTCTTGTACTTTTGAACGTCTTGCCACATATATTTTTAATGTATTTTAAACTAATGAAATTCCACTGATATTACTAATAACAAAACAAATAGCCCAAATGATTTATTGAAGTGAAATTTTAGCAAATGCTGAAGATGAAATTCTTATTTGCAAGATGACAAATTCTGAAGAATACAGGACCTCTTTTTTTCCTTTATACTCTACTCTTTTCCAACTTTTCAACAATGGACATTTATTGGGGGAGTAAAGAAGAAGAAGAAACTCCCATCTATCTGCCTTAGTTTTTAAACTGTTGAAAGCCATTATTATTACTATTACTCACCTGAAAGGTCACAGGAACTCTTTCTTGAATTATCCCAGTCTCCCAATTTTTACAACTAAGCCTACTATTCTACACAGGAAACACTTATGTTCAGAAATATACAACTGCAAGGTTAAGTTTTCTAAAGAAAATCCTGTAAAATGTTTTCCTTCATCCAATAAAAATATCAAATGGATGCAGATAACATTTTCTGGGAATCTCTAACCAGATTACCTAATTATATTAAGAACAAGGAATATGGCCTCCCTGGTGGTGCAAGGGGTTAAGTCTCAGCACTATGAAGCTATCACCAGCCACTGCAGCATGAGTTCGATCCCTGGCCAGGGAGCTGACCCACAAGGCACAGCAGACCTCTCCTGTCTCACCGCTGCTCCCCTCAGCAGTGGATTTCAGTAGATCCGCCTGTTCTGCTCCCCACTCTGTCTCTGGTGAGTCCTCTCACCTACTCTTCCCCCCACCCCATGCCCCCACACCTCTGACAACCTAGCTTTTTGTATGCATAAAGTAAATCTTTAGGAAAAAGAAAAAAAGAACAAGGAATGTAGTAACAATTCCTGACCATTAGAATAAAACTTTACAACTGAGTCAAAAAGGCATTAATAATTACTATGTAAGAAACACTATACTGAATTATTCAAAGTAAATTCTGGAAATGCTGGGTAACCCAAAAATGAGGAAGTAATGCTTAAGAGCTGTTGAATCCGGGGCCTCCGGATTCAAGGGGTTAAGCAAGGGGTTAAGCACAGCACTGTGAGGCTATCCGCAGCACCAGTTCAATCTCTGGCCCACCCACATGGCACAGCAGACCTCTCAAGTCTCGCCCTGCTGCTCCCCTCGGCAGTATATTTTGGTCAGTCTGCCTGTTCTGCTCCCTACTCTGTCTCTGGTGAATCCTCCCACCCCCGACACCTCTGGCATGTACCCCAGTTCTCGTATGCATAAATAAATAAATCTTAAAAAAATAAAATAAGAGCTGTTGAATTTATTGAATGCATTTATTGAATGCTTACTATGTGCTTACGAACAGTTCAAAGTGCTTAATATTTTTACTCTTAATTTGGAGATATACTTTAGCCCCACTAAAGAAACTGAACAAAATTAGGGAACTTACACAGCTTGCCCAAGGTCAGACAAATAAGGATTCCAAAAACCGAAACTACTAAGGATGAGGCAAAGTCTATAAGGGCAAGGGAAGAGGGAGATGGAGCAAAGATAAAAGGAGTGCTCAGTATGTTCTTTTGCAAGATTAACGCTCATTCAGTAAGGCTAAAAATTCAAGTGAAGACTGATAAAGCAGTGGCAAGATCACAGAAATCATACTGCATTTCCTAAGAACGGAAGATTATGAAAAGATCCCAGGCAGCAAAGTGTCAAAGATGAAATCTGTACTTTAGAAAGATCATTCAGAATGCCTTGAAGAGAATGAATTAGCAACAGCTAATGATGGAAAGGAGCAATGTTAGAAATTCAACAGATATCAGATCTTAATAGCAGTAGAGAAGTGACACGTGATGACTGACATGAAAAAATTTTCAATATATTTAGTGGTCAAGGCAGTTTACAGAAGACAGAAAATATGTTTACATTCAACAAATTTGCTGTTGGATATACAGCGAGATAAGCACTAAGGTGGGGTATCAGAGAGGTATTCTTGCTGGATATAAATAGAGAAAGAGATGCACTATGCTGTTGCACTATATACTTCTGAATGGTGAAATTAGGGGCAATTCTTTTCCTACTAAGTTTTCCAATTTATATATGCAACATAGTCTTGATACAATTATTTTTTTTAAAGATTAATTTATTTATTTGTTTGTTTGTTTGTTTGTTTATACAAGAGCTGGGATACAGGCCAGAGGCACACGAGGGTGAGGTTTCACCAGAGACAGAGCAGGGAGCAGAAAAGGCAGACTGAAAACACTGAGGGGAGCAGTGGGCAAGACAGGAGAGGTCTGCCGCACCATGTGGGTTTCTCCCTGGCCAGCCAGGGATCAAACCAGTACTGCTGAGGCTGGGGACAGCTTCACAGTGCTGCACTCAACCCAATGCACCACCAGGGAAGCTCACAATTATTATTTTTAATGGAAAAATTTAAAAAGTTACATACTGAAGACAAAAAAGAGAAAGACTGAAGAGTCCCCCTTGGCTTCCACAATGAAGTCCCTGGTGGTGTGAGAGTGAGCATGGTAGGGACGCAGTCAAATTCAGTGGGATAAGGAGTTGACTGGGAAGTGAACAAAGGAAGACTACAATGCAGTCAACTCGAGACCCTTAGCTGTGAAAAGGTGAAGAGAAATCATTTAGCAAAATTCCATGGGAGTCAAGTCTGAAATGGCAGGATGGATAGGGATTCTGGGGAAAAAAGGAAAGAAAAATTTAACTTCTCCAGGCCTCCCTGGAGGCACAGGGGTAATGCTGCCAAGCTGTTGCCAGCCACTGAGGCCTGAGTTTGATCCTCGGCCTGGGAGCTAACCTACATGGCACAGCAGACCTTTCCTGTCTCATCCGCTGCTCCCCTCAGCAGTGTATATAGCTCAGTGAATCCCTGTTCTGCTCCCTACTGTCTGTGGTGAATCCTCTCACCCCTGCACTTCTGGCCTAGACCCCAGTTCCTGTGTGCATGAATAAACAAAAATAAATCTTTAAAAAATAGAAAACGTTTACTTGGGACATAAAGAAAGTAGGTAAAAATAAGGAAGGTAATTTCTGCTGCTTTCTCTGGTGGGGGGAAAGGGGCGGAGGTTAAGAAGTGGAGATGAATTCACACTTGAAGGCCTCAATTTTCTCACATTAAGTAGGCAAATGACAGAGGAGATACAGTAAGGCTTAACGGGAATAAAGAAATGGATAGCTGCCGTGATCTAGTTTTTTCTTAACAAACTTTATATATAAAACTATATAGAGTTATAGAAATATAACCAAGATGAAACAGAAAATCCCGAGTTTCTCTAATGCAAACAAGTTTTATTACCACAGTATATTTATGGAAAAAAACTAAGAAACCAACAGCGGTAGATCATTACTCACTAAACTCAGAGTTTATTTGCATCTCATTAGTTTTTCCAATAATGCTCTTGTTCTGTTCCAGGACCTAATCCACACTGCAATTCATGACAGTAGTTCTGAAGGCCCAGTCGTGACAGAGATAGCACTGATCTGCAGGGCTGTGGGGACTGTCTCCAGCTTAGCCACCTGGCAGACCACTGACCACAGTCTGAGCCAGGGTTAGGGTTCTGCCAGCACAGTGAACGGAGGAATAATGCTTGTGGCCACAAGCCGGCAAAAGTGTGACTGAGCCGCTAGGAGGAAGAACAGAAGCGAGCTGGCAAGCGGGAGATGGTAATGTCGAAAAGCAAGTGTAGTAGAAATAAAACCAGTAGAAATAAATACTAGTGTAGTAGAAATAAAATGAAAGTACTAGAAGAATCGGAAAAGGCAATCAGTCCAGGAAGCAGGACCTGGGAGGACTGGATGGGCCATCCATATGGACTCCTAAGTCACCTCAGGACACTGGCAAAGAGGAGCGTAGGGAAGACAGTGACTCAAAGGGTGTGGCCACAAGCATTATCTGATGAGGAGAACAGGAGTGCTACCGTCAGTCAGACAGCGTAAGCTCCAGAAGAAAAGGGACTTTGCATGAAGATAGAGGAAGACTATGGCTGGTGACTATATATAACCTATCTTCTAAACCAGAAAGTGTTTGTCTGGCAGGATAATTAATGATTACAAAAACACAATAGGGGCAAACCAGACTGAACTGTCACCTGGTAAAGGACAGAACTGTGAATGGAAAAGGATGGAGTCCCCGGTTCTGCCTCCTGACACACCTACCGCTGTGCAGGGAATGTACTGGTAATGTCAGAGGACTAGAGGGAAGGCAACACTGTCAGGGTAAGATGGGCTTCAATTACCTGGCCAGCAGTAAAAAATACCTGATGAACAGTCTAACACATGGAGACGTTGAACATAAAAATAAGATTTCAGAGACTTCCGCAAAAAGGTCTTAGAAAGAAAGAAAACCATGAGAGACTGGGTCAGGGAGGAAGAAACTCATAATATGAAGATGAGACTATAAAAAGGATGAATAACCAGGTGGATTTTCATTCACTGCATGGTAGGTTAAGAACCCACAGCACAGATTAGCAGGCCTCATGTATTCTAGAACTAGAACCAACTCTAGTTCTCTGAACCAGCCTAGCATCTCTACAAGTCAGGAACACTCAAACCTTTAAGGAAGGAGTCAGGAAAGAACATGAAGTGGACATATGGCATGAAGTGTCCCTGAGGGAATGTATGCAAAACTGTTGTTTCTGAGACCACCACATTAGAATATCTTTCTCATGCTGAAATCCACCATGACAGAGCAAATAATAAGGCCCTCACCTCCCTCCTCCAGCTACACCAATTCTAGGGCTAAGGACATCAGACAAAGGACTATCCTCAAAATTTAAAGACAGGTAACTTTCTAAAAAGCTACAAAGGGGCCTCCCTGGTGGCGCAGGGGTTAGAGTCTCAGCGCTATCAAGCTATTGCCAGCCACTGCAGCCTGAGTTCGATCCCCAGCCAGGGAGCTGACCCACATGGCTCACCAGACCACTCCTGTCTCCCCGCTGCTCCCCTCAGCAGTGGATTTCAGTAGATCTGCCTGCTCTGCTCCCCACTCTGTCTCTGGGGAATCCTCTCACCCACATCTCTGGCCTGCACCCCAGTTCTTGTATGCATAAAATAAAAATTAATCTTTAAAAAAAAAAGACGAGGAAACATTTCTATACAACCACAATTGCAGACCTTGCCCATTTACTCAAAGTTTCTCTTAAGAGAATTCAAGTAGTATTTCTTCTGCAATTAATACCAGTTTGTCTTCTTCAATAAACTGCATGCTATTTTTGACAATGAACAGGATTTAACCTAGCCTTTCTGCCAAATTCTAAAAAATGGAGGTTGTCCTCACTAGCAATTATTTTATCTCTGATGACTAGCATAATTATTTTTTTCTCCTTTACTATGTTTTTCTAGTTTTCCTAACTTCCTCATCTTTATTCAGCCCCTCTGTGGAACCTCATTTACTACTCTCTGTGCATGTGAGTTAATGTTAAAGGAGGAGAGAGAGAAGATATTAGCCTATTTCCTAAAGTTGGGTTCAAAGCAAGAGGGAGACCCTGGCCTGTCAGCTTAGCCTACCTTTTTCTCACACCAGGCACAGTATGGACAGCTCACACGAGCACTGTCACCGTAAAGGAGCTGCAATGCATATAATAAGTGCCATCTGGGCAAATACAAAAGAGAGAAGTGAAAACAGATGCAGAATCAGAATTCATCACAGTAGCTAACAATTTGACTCTTGAAACGTCCCCAACATTGATGCCCGGGAGAGGTCTTAATAGACTAATGAGAGATCACTATTCCACTAACCATTCAAAACATAAACTTTTTGAAAATCCCAAGTCTTTCTTATAAAAATTATTTGCTACTGGAAATCTCCATTTCCTGAGTATGTTAAAATTTACCCAGAAAAAAACAACTAGCAAATCTGGGATGGATTCCAGCCAGTGCTATGCATAGTCAGCCAATAGGACTAACACAGAATGCACACCTAGGAACCTGAACCTGTCACCACCTGACTAACCTCCATTTTCCCAAAAGCAGAAAAAGAGAGCTATTTACCCTAACACTCTTCCCATATATCAAATAAATGAATAGCTGGCTATTTTTGCCTTAGCCAGACCTGGATTAAGAGAAGATATAATGAATAAACTCCATTAGTGCAAATTAGTTCAACAACATCAGAAAACAGTTTGGCATTATTAAATCTAAATATACTCCTATCCTGTAATCCCATGATCCACTGCTAGACACCTACTCAAGGGAAATAGCTACCAAAAGACAATGGATACATTAAACTTGTCACTTTATTCATAATTACCAAAAACTGACACTTGACTATTATATTCATCAACAGAAATGTCCATCAATGGGTGGATGACTAAGCAAACTGTAGAGGTGCTTCCAGACTGGTGACCACATGAAAGATGCCTTGCCCTACGCATCTCTTCCATCTGACTGTTACTGAGTAAGGTAACATCATTAACAATAAGACAAACTGACATCACGTGCTCCTGATGGGATGCACTGAAGAGGACACAGTATTACTTACATTTTACTGTGATTATTTGAGTTTTTCTTTTTTTTTCTTTTTTTTTTTAAGATTTATTTATTTATTTATACCAGCACTGGGTAGAGTCAGAAGCGCGGGAGCATGAGAGAATTCGCCAGAGCCAGAGCGGGGAGCAGAGCAGGCAGAAGGACTGAAGTACACTGCTGAGGGGAGCAGCAGGCGGCAGGAGAGGTCTGCACGCCATGTGGGACCCTCCTCCGGTGGCCGGGGAGCAGCCGGGGATGGAAACGGCACTGCAGAAGCTGCCGGCAGCTTCGTAACCCAGTGCTCAACCGCTGCGCCACTGGGGAGGCCCGAGTTTTTCTTTTTATAATCTACAGGGCAGGTTTATATTTTTTTTTAAAAAAGGAAAGGACACTTGCACAGACACAAGCAGGTAGTAAGAGCTGCCCCTGAAAGGCACAGGTTTGTTACAGGAGGCACATGCACAGTTACAGGAGGGCAGTCTCGGGGCAAGAGCTTCATTTTTGAAAGGGGCAGGTTTTATTGTTTGTTTTTAAAGATTTATTTATTTATGCATGCAAGAACTGGGGCACAGGCCAGAGAGAGGTGTGGGGGGTGAGAGGATCCACCAGAGACAGAGTGGGGAGCAGAACAGGCAGACTGACTGAAATACACTGCTGAGGGGAGCAGCAGTGAGACAGGAGAGGTCTGCAGCGCCATGTGGGTAGCTCCCTGGCCAGGGATCGAACTCATGCTGCAGTGACTGCAGACAGCTTCATAGGATGTGTCTTAACCCCTTGTGCCACCAGGGAGGCCCTGAAAGTTTAAGAAATGCTGGCATAGTCACAGGCGGGCTGGAGAGCTGCACGTAAGTTTTTATTCTTAGAAAATAAAACTGAAATGTTTAGGGGATAAGGAGGATGAGTCCATAATTAACTCTCAAACAGAGCTGGGGAAAATTACATAAATGAAAAATTATCCCCATACAGACAGATATTGAAGAGAGAAAATGAATGATAGAGAAAATGTTAAGAAATGGTGACCAAACTGGGCGAAGGGCATATGGTAATTCCTAGTAATTTTTAGCAACTTCCTGTAAATTTGAAATCTCCTTCAAACTAAAGACAATTTGTAGTACACAATATTCAAAGAGAAAATATTAGTCAGAAATAGAAAAGAACCAACTACTAATAGATACTTACAACTACTCTATAAATCTCAGACATGTTCCGTAAAAAAAGCCAGGCACAAAAGACTACACACTGTATGAGTCTTGTCTTTTTTTTTTATATATATTTATGCATACAAGAGCTGGGGTGTAGGCCAGAGGTGCCTACACCCCAGTTCTTCTATGCAAAAAAAAATTTAATAAAGAAAATTACTGATACATGCTGCAACGTTGATGAATCACACATATTACTTTTAGCAAAAGAAACCAGATTCCAAAAGAATTCATGCTGAATGAGTACATTTATATAAAACTGCAGAAGAGTCAAAGTTTATCTATAGGCACAGAAAACAAATCAGTGGTGGGAGAAGGGAAATGACTGCAAAAAAGGAGGAGGAAAAGAGTGGTTTGTGGTGATGAGTACCCAAGTATGCACACCTGTCAAAATACACATTAAAATGTATACTTCATGTAAGGGTACTTAAAATGAAGGCATTTTATTTATGAATGCTTAATAAAGGCATTTATATTAAGTTTACCTCAAAGAAGTTGATTTTTAAAGGACTACAATTACTAAAAGTAGAATACCTCTCTCAAAAACAGTGCCCTCCAGGGCCTCCCCGGGGGCACAGCGGTTGAGCGCTGGGTTGCGAAGCTGCCCACAGCCTCTGCAGCGCCGGTTCGATCCCCGGCCACCGGGCGAGGGTCCCACAAGGTGCGCAGACCACTCCTGCCGCCCGCTGCTCCCCTCAGCAGTGTACTTTGTCAGTCGGCCTGCTCTGCTCTCCCCTCTGGCTCTGGTGAATTCTCTCACCCTCCCGCGCTTCTGACTGTACCCAGTACTTTAATATAAAAAAATAAATCTTTAAAAAAAACGAAACAAAACAAAACATAGTGCCCTCCAAAACTAATATCTGAAATATTTCCTTCATGTTAAATCACTGTCTTTAAATCTATTAAAATAGATGTTAAATAAATACATGAAAATAGAAGAACATTATCTAGGACGGTGTGCCTTATACAGCACCTATTAACATATAAAGTTAAATTAATTAAAATTTTAAATTTCAGTTTCTCCAGGGATGGGGGAGAGTAACTTGACAGGGAACAAACCTGACAAGGTTTGCGAGTCAACCAGATATCAAGGTTAACATTAACAGTGACAAATCATGTTAATAACAAGTGCTCATGATGCTCTCAAGGGCATTATGCTAAGTGAAAAAAAGGCAGAAAAAGGCAAATATACGATATTATCTCACTTATATATAGAATCTAAAAAACAAACTACAAAAATCAAGTTCACAAATACTAAGAACAGACTGGTGGTTGCCAGGTGGGAGGCCAGGTGGACAGCAGGCAAAATGGGTAAAGGGAGTAAAAAAGTACAAACCTCCAGTTACAAATCAGTCATGAAGAGATAACGCACAGCATGGTGATTACATCTGATAATATTCTACTGCGTATTTAAAAGCTGCTAAGTATAAAATCATATGCTTAGCATATAATTCAACAGAAAAATTTGTTTAATTATGCATGGTGAGGAATGGTAACTAGACTTGTGATGATCATTTCACAGTGTATACAAACTGTGTAGTATGACTGAAATTAATGTCAATTACCTCAATAAAAAATTAAAAAAACAAAATCCACTGTAAAAGAAATTTAAGTTCTAATAAAAAAATAAAAGTTTTTTACATTAAAAAAAAAAATGCCATTCCGGGCCTCCCTCGTGGCGCAAGGGGTTAAGCACCGTGCTATGAAGCAATCCACAGCCTCTGCAGCACGAGTTCAATCCCTGGCCAGGCAGAGAGAAACCCACATGGCGAAGCAGACCTCTCCTGTCTCACCCGCTGCTCCCCTCAGCAGTGTATTTCAGTTAATCTGCCTGTTCTGTTCCCAACTCTGTCTCTGGTGAATCCGCTCACCCCCCATATCTCTGGCCTGTCCCCTAGCTCTTGTATGCATAAATAATTAAATCTTTTAAAAAAAAATGTCGTTCCAAGTCACACTAAAACATTTCAACTGCTCAACAGCCACATGGCAGAATTTGACAAAGCATATTTATAGACCATGTCCATGACATCAGAAAGTTCTGTTGGACAGTGCTTGTGTAGAAGCCTGTTTTCATAGGATTTATAACTCATCACAACTTATGACCAAATCTCTAGCTATCCAGTACTAAAAGCGCTCACTGAAATCTAAAGAACCTCAATGCTATGTTTATTTCAGTTTATATTACAAATAATTTAATGCTTAAAAAAAAATTAATGTAACACTGAAAATGTTTTACTCCCCAAAGCAGTACTTCTCAAAATAAGGTCTTCTGACACACTTTCAAGGTATCTGTGGTATCAAAACTATAACATATTATTTCCATTTTTCAATGTGTTGGCACTGCACTGATCAAGAAAAGCAGTAATGGGTAAAACTGTTGGCACCTTAGCATTGTTCAAACTGAACTGTCAATCTGTTCCTCACTGTGAAATGCCATATAAAGAAGAGGAAAAAAGCATGCACTTGGTAAAGCAGTAAAAACTACTAAATTTTATTAATCTTGATCCCTGTGTAATATCTTTTAATTTTCTATGTGATGAGATGAGAAGGGTATATAAAGCACTTTTGTGATATGACAATGTCTCAAAGAAAAACACTTGTCTGTGAGTTGCAAGCTAAACTAGCAGCTTTTTACACAGAACATCGTTTTGATTTAAAAAATAGCTTATGCATAAATATGGTTATCCAGACTTAGGTATTAAGCAGATTGTTTTTCCCCCCAAAATGAGGAAAGTAACAATGTCACTGCAAGGAAAACAATTGACAATACTTGTTGTCAATTATAAAATCTAAGCTTTCAAGCAAATATCAGAATTTTGTAGAACTTCTATTCACAATCATGAGTTTCAAGGGTTTCGAGTACTCAAGACTTTCCCAATCTTTTTTTTTTTTTTTAAATATAGCACCTATTTCTTTTTCTTTTTTTTTTAAAGATTTATTTATGCATACAAGAGCTGGGGTACAGGTTAGAGGTGTAGGGGGTGAGAGGATTCACCAGAGATAGAGTGGGGAACAGAACAGGCAGACTGACCAAAGTACACTGCTGAGGGAAGCAGCGGGCAAGTGAGAAGAGGTCTGCTGCGCCATGTGGCTTGCTCTCTGGCCGACTGGGGATAGAACTCGTGCTGCAGAGACTGCGGTCAGCTTCATAGGTTGTGTCTTAACCCCTTGTGCCACCAGGGAGCCCCTCTTTTTTTTTTTTTAAAGATTTATTTATCTATACAAGAACTGGGGTATAGTCAGAGGCGCAGGAGGGTTAGAGAATTCACCAGAGACAGAGCGGGGAGCAGAACAGGCAGACGGACCGAAGACACTGCTGAGGGGAGGAGCGGGTGAAGCAGGAGAGGTCTGCCGAACCATGTGGGTTTCTCCCCATCCGGCTGGGAATCCAACCCGTGCTGCAGAGGCTGCAGAAAGCTTTACAGTGTGGCACTCAACCTGCTGCACCACCAGGGATGCCCAAGACTTTCCCAAACTTGCCTCCCCGGTGGCGGCTGAGTGCTGGGCTGCAAAGCTGCCCGCAGCCTCTGCAGTGCAGGTTCGATCCCTGGCCGCCGGGCGAGGGTCCCACATGGTGCACAGACTTCTCCTGCCGCCCGCTGGTCCCCTCAGCAGTGTACTTCGTCGGTCTGCCTGTTCTGTTCCCCGCTCTGGCTTTGGTGAATTCTCTCACCCTCCCATGCTTCTGATTGTACCCAGTACTGGTATAAATAAATAAATCTTTTTTTTTAAAAAGACTTTCCCAAACCTAAAGGCTTTTCTGATGGGTGCTAAACTAATGAAAGTGATTTTCTGACACTGTAAAACATAAAATATCCATTCAATACACAAGATAGACCGATGGATTTTAATACAATAGAGCACCCAAACACGCACTAATATTCATACTTCACATTCCAATTATCTTTATAAACTACTTGTGGAATTTTAGTGTAACATCAAAGGAGAGTATTTTCAATTATCTGAAAAAGCTCCTAAAATAATCTTCCCTGTGTAATTACATACACATCTCTGTGAGAATGAGTTTTCTTTACAGAGCTGAACCAAAGTAATGAAGAGCAGGAGATTAACTACAAAAGCAGATTTGACTCTAGTTGCCTTCTATTAAAGACATGTGGGAAGGTAAAACAGCAACACTATTCTTACCCAGTTTTTAAGACATGTTAGAAAAATGAGTATTTTTTGTTAAAATGTGGTAAGGTTATATAACTTATTTTTAAATAAATTAATAAATTATCTTCTAAATTTGGTTTATCTTCTAAATTTCTCAATATTGTAAGTATAGATATAACTAAAAAACCAAAAGCTCATTGGGTCCTGTAATATTGAAGAAAGTAAAGGAATCCTAAAATCAAAAAAATTGAAAACACATATTTTAAAGAAAAAGGGAAAAAATAACAAATAAAAGAAATGCGTAAGTTAACTTAGAACAAACACACATACATACATACATACATACCCTGGAAAGCATACCAAGGGGTAAGAAATATCACCAACAAGAACACCAAGATCCCAAAGGTGACACTTACACAAAAGTTTCCAAGGTTTTAAAAGTTTCTTTCCAAGGAAGGGACACTTTCACATTGTGAAATTTACTTGCAGGATTTGTCACTGTCCTACCACTGGGCAGTAACAGTAGGACCCCACTGTGATAACAAAGATGGCACAAGTAGGTATTCAAATAAATGCTGGACTGAAAACAAAACCAAAAAAATTACTGACAATCCAATGACATCTCGATTCAAATGATAAAGATGAAATTTTACTATCAAAATTTACCTGTTACATAGCAAAAACAATTATAAAAATTACCATTCATAAGGGCCTGTTTATTCTGTCCAGGCATTATGCTGGACAGTTTAGATTTTTAATTCCCATAGCATCTATGGCATATACTTTTTACATGAGGAAAATAAGGCTTCAAGAGGTTAACTTATTTTAGTTACAGGTAGTGACAGAAAATTAAACTCATCTCTCTACTTAAAGACAAGTTTTTCACTACATATTGAAATTACACTCAATATTGGTTGGCTACCACCTTTTCTCCCCTTTTCTTGGGAATTTTCAGAGGAATTCACTTTGCAGAAGTCACTTTTCCTCCCCCCCAGTCTCCCACTCTGTTCCAATGCCTTCCAACTTCTACTACTTACATTAGTCAATTAAGCAACATAGTAAGCCCTTTGGCTAGGAAACAGTATGTATTTTTATAAACACACCATCAGAAACAGCATTAACAATGGTGGAAGCAGTATAAAAAGCCTGCAAGAAAGAGTAAAGCCTTTTAGAAAGCGTTTCGGGTTCCAGAATACAAATTAAGGCTCTCTGACCCATGATGCTGCAGGACGGCTTCACTTCCAGTTACTCAACTGGCCATAGTATGGGCAACACCACCTCAATTCTCAAGAAGCTCATCATGGGGGGCCTCCCCGGTGGCGCAAAAGGTTAAGACGCAACCTATGAAGCTGTCCGCAGCCTCTGCAGCACGAGTTCGATCCCCAGCCATGCAGGGAGCAACCCACATGGCGGGACAGACCTCCCCAGTCTCGCCTGCTGCTCCCCTCAGCAGTGTATTTCAGTCCGTCTGCCTGTTCTGCTCCCCACTCTGTCTCTGGTGAATCCTCTCACACCCTGCATCTCTGGTGTGTACCCCAGCTCTTGTGTGCATAAATAAATCAATCTTAAAAAAAAAAAAAAGAAGCTCATCATGAAAGGCCCTGGATGTGGCCAATCTCTTCAAGGCCAAGCCATGATTAACCAATTAGGAAATACCAAGACAAGTACCTCTGCCAATTTCTTGTCATTGTCTACAACTAAAGAACCAATACTGAAGAGACTAGACCTCCCAAGGCTTCCTCCAGACCCAAGGCAAGTTGAATAAAAGGAGCTTTGTTACCAAAGAACATACTGGCCACAACATCACTGTAAGAAGAAAAACTATTACTATCATGCTCTACACTGCTTCTGAACAGTATGTAAATGTTTTTCTTTTTTCCCCATTTGGGGTAAAAAAGAATAAAATAAGTTATACTCTCATCACAAGCAGTGAACTATTTTAGGGAACATTACAATGCCATAAGCATTACCTGTCATCTGATAATCTCCCCACAAGCCAATGTTTTCCAGAAAGGGATCCCCAGAGCCTGTAGAAGGTTTACTGATTATGTGGAAATCTTTTTAAACCTCACAAAGCCCTGAATATGCCTTACCTCAACATCCAGAAATGTTGAGAACATCTAAGAAAATGTAACTATAAAAAAAGAAACCCTCTCATTTAAAAATGAATTCAGCTACAGTGTAATAAAGAAATCTTAACTGAAAAAAAAAAGTATTCTAGGAAGTCACATCTGTGGCCTGCCATTCAATACACTGCTCTACAATAGATCACTTTTACTAGTAATTCCTAGGCTGTGCATCAACAAAATTTAAGTAATAAAAATTACTTAACTAGATGCTACAAACAAAAACAAACAGGACTTCAAAATTCTCCACTAAAATTAAGTTTCAAAAAAAAAGTTTCAGTATTACCTAATAATCTGGAACACAAAAGCATGTTAATATCTGAACAGTGAAGGTACCGTCACTGCTATCACTCATTCTAATGTGAAAAAAGATTCACAAACTGAAGTCCCAATATGAAGCCTTCTAATTCTGTATGGTGTTCTATAAATCTGTATGGCTGCTTAATAATATAAAAAGTTCCCAGAATTGGGGCCTCCCTGGTGGCACAAGTCGTTAAGTCTCAGCACTATGAAGCTATCCACAGCCACTGCAGCACGAGTTCACTCCCTGGCCAGGAAGCTGACCCACATGGCACAGCAGACCTCTCCTGTCTCGCCCCCTGCTCTCCTCAGCAGTATATTTCAGTATATCTGCCTGTCCTGCTCCCCACTCTTTCTCTGGTGAATCCTCTCAGCCCCTACACCTCTGGCCTACACCCCAGTTCTTGTATGCGCAAATAAATGTTTAAAAAAAAAGTTCCCAGAAATCAGAATTTATAAAAGCAATCAATGAAACTAAGTAATCAATGAATTTTCCCACAAACCAGCCTTTCCTTTGCTTTTACTCATTTACTAAAACCTTTATCCCAGACATTCCAAACCCTTTAATTCCTCTTCCATATAAAAAGGAGGATAGCTCTGAATCAAGAACTTCTGTTAAAACACTAAACGAAGGGCCTCCCTGGTGGCGCAAGGGGTTACAACCTATGAAGCTGTCCCCAGCCACTGCAGCACAAGTTCAATCCCTGGCCAGCCAGGGAGCAACCCACATGGTGCAGCACAAGTCTCCTGACTCACCAGCTGCTCCCCTCAGCAGTGCAGTTCAGTCAATCTGCCTGTTCTCTTCCCCACTCTGTCTCTGGTGAATCCTCTCACCCCCCACACCTCTGGCCTGTACCCAAGCTCTTGTATGCATAAATAAATAAATCTTAAAAAACAAACCAAAAAAAAAAAAACAACACTATACTAAGAAGTTCCCACATGGATGCTTGGTGAGATCTATTGGGTGTCATCAACAAAAGATATGCATATAGTTTAAACCTTCTGAAAATTGAAAATGTCATGCTTTATACAGGAAATTTTTTTAGAAAAAGGAAAAAAGTCAAGAAGTTTCTATGGGATTCTGCCTAGAATAGCCACTACTCCTTCTTCAGAGAAAATTGCCTCCCCCCCCACCTTAGGCGTGGGATCTTTCAGCTAAATGTGTTTGCACTTCTAGATCTCAACACTGCGGCCACACTACTTGAACCAAAGATAGAAAACTGGACAAAGAGGTTAATCAAATTTTTCCTTCTAGAAATATGAAATTGAGTTACACTGGGCAGTAATCAATTGGCAAGGCACTTAAGTTTGTTCATCGGTGGTTCTAGAAGTGAAGTAGTCATTTTCTTCCATGTATTATTACAACAGAAAAGGCCAGACTGGGGAAAGACAACTAAAGCGGTACAAAGAGACACAAGAGGACACTGTCTGGCCAGTGGGGAGAGGAGTGCTACTTGGATTACCTTGGTTCCTGAATGCTTCCCAGTTTCTGGTTCATGTCCTTCACGAAACCAAGTGTTTTGGGGTTCTTAAAGATACCTCCTTAATTATGTAATGTGATAGGGGTGCTAAATATTGCTACAATGGTAATCACAGAATACAGAAGTGTATCAAATTAACCCGATATACACCTTAAATTTATGTCATATACATTCATTTAAAAAAACCCAAATATCAATTTAAAAAGGTACTTCCTTACCTTACCCCAAAGCATCCCCCCCTTCCTGTTTCATGTCATCAAAAAATCATTATGACAGTTTAAGACACAAATTCATGATCGATGCAGAAAGCGTCTGATTATTCTTAGAGCTCGTAAGGAATCTAAGATGTACCAAAAGTTGATTTTATTGACTGTCTATAACCTCAGACAAAATAATGGACAAAAAGAACTGAAATTTTTAAAGTAAAAATCATACGTTTGCATAAGCCCTCAGTTCTGTGCTTCCTTTCAATACTCACCTGCTCAAAAGTTCTGCTGGTTCACAGCAGGAGGTTTCAGCAGACTTTGTTCAGGTTCTTTCAACACTGTAAATAACACAAGTATTAAAGTAAATGACCAAGCAATCTCTTAGGAAGCTTTCAAAACATAGTTTTTTGTCATAAATATGTTTTACAGGAAATGAATTCTAAACCTGCTTTCAATAGAATAGCCTGGTGTGCTTAAACTAGACTCCCTGTCCTAACAGCTAGAGAGTCTCCCATGGTAGCTCTAAAGACAGATTAAAATATACGTATTTTTTTAAGGTCTAAGTGATTCTGATGAAGTTAACAAGCACCACTAGAGGGTTTCAGGAAAGTGATTACTTGGGGGTTTCATTCAAAACACAGGGATTTGGTATTAACATTTTATACATATGTGACAGAGAAAAAAAATTACACCCAGTAACAGAGTAATACAATACGCAAATCACCAATGAGTCCCACTATGACCACTGCCAAAATGTCCAAGGAGCAAAGCACCAGGTTGCAAAATCACAACCTTCTTTAATGCTGTACCGAGACATTATCTTAAAAAAATCCATAAGACGTTGTTATTTCAAGTGAAAAGGAATGGTCATACAAAAGACTCAAGTGGTTTGTTAGCTAAAATTAAATAATGCTATTAAAGGGTAAAAAAGCAGTAATTCAAAATTTGCTGTTAGTAAATTTTTTACTAACAGCATAAAAAGCAACTTGAGAAAGCCATTTCCACCTCTGATTTAATTTTGAGAAGTAGTTGCAGGCCTCCCTGGTGGCACAAGGGGTTAATTCTCAGCACTATGAAGCTATCCACAGCCACTGCAGCACCAGTTGGAACCCCAGCCAGGGAGCTACCCACATAGCTGCAGACCTCTCCTGTCTCGCCCGCTGCTCCCCACAGCAGTAATTTCAGCAGATCTGCCTGTTCTGCTCCCCACTCTGTCTCTGGTGAATCCTATACCCCCCCTCCCGACACACACACACCCCTCTGGCCTAAACCCGAGCTCTTGTATGCATAAATAAATAAAATAAATCTTTTTTTAAAAAAAAGTAGTTGCTATGTTATAATGTCCTAAAGGTCATACAACATTACCCACTGTACTCTGCTTTCTGTAAGGACATAAGAGAAAGAAGGAAGAAACAGACAATAAAACAAACTCTTCTCTCGCTCTAACCCAAAAGAACAGGCTCTAGAGTATCTCCTATTAGAAGTATAAAAGTTCAATTCCAATGAAACCCTCTAATTAACAAGAAAATGTAAAATTACATTTCTTAATTAATCAAATAGAGATGTAATACTTTGAAAATATTTTTACATAATCAAGTCTGGTCACTTAAGGAAATGTTTTGTTTTTCAAACCTCTTCTCAATTCTCCCTCAACCTCATCCAAATTTATGGGCTCATGAACAAAGATATCACTTTGCATTCCTGTATAATTAATCTAACATATTTCTCAGTCACCTAAGAACATAAAAAAATGAAAAAAAATGCTAATCTGGTCAAGAAATTAGGATTCTAGTTTATAAGTAAGCCTGCCAATGGAGTAAAAATCTACTTATATTTTTAAAGATATGTAATTCTTCAGGGAGTAAAAATGAATAGAAACCCTAGGGCTTGACCATAATTAGTGGGAGATCAAAAGAAAAAAATCCTGACTTCAGAGTTTTGCAACAATGACCAAAGAATGTTAAGGCAATGAAAGAAACCCGGATTAACACGAACATAGGCTGTTGATTAAACCTAGTGAGAAGGGTCCTACTATGATCTATGAAAAACACAATAAAATGGAGAGGACTGAAAACTCAGTCAGCAGGAGCTAGTGGAGAACCACAAAGGAAGTCAGTCTTTGAAAATGGCACAAATCAAAGACCCTTAAGAAGGGCAAAAAGGGGCAACAATAATCTTTTCCCCCCATAAAGGTTCTTCCAGATTATACTCACAACCAATCAAGAGTCATCTTCCAGGGTATAGGCCAACCAAGAGAAAAGACATGGACTACTAAAACTCAGTCATGAGAACAAATGAGCGCTATGACATCAAAAACATTGTAATTTGGAGATGTCATTTCAAAAATTCAACAAAGGAACAAGAGGGAAAAAGGCCATTCGTTAAAACACTACCTCATCACTGATTCATCACTGTCTCCTTTTAGCCAAGGAGCACCACTCACACCCTGAAATTTAACTCCTTTCTTCTCATGATTTTCAGGCAAGTCTCTAAGACAAATTATTTTTCACACATGTAACTCACCAGTAATAGCATTTCAAAACCAAAATCCTGAATTTCTCAGGTGAATTGGAAAGAGGACATTTATAAAAGGTCAGTAAAAGACTATGAAGGTAAGAAAGAAATAGCAATACTTTCTTCCAAATAAAAGTCTACTGTATCAAATTGGAGAAATAGCCTGAAAAGTAAAAGTGGAAAAATTAAAATCTCAGCACAAAAAAAAGTTCTACACATGTAAAATGCTATAAATTATGTATAAACAAATTAGTGGAAGAGTCTCTGAGGAACTTACCACTAGGATGGACAGCAGAGAAATAATTAAGAGGAATTTTTCACTAACTAGATTAAGGACATCATGAATTAATACACAGAAGCCACCTTTCCTCTGAGTTATAGTCCTTAATAACCTGTTTAAACTTCAAAGGCAAATCATTTGTTTACATTTTCAAATATCAACCTCATTTTAAGAGTTTTATTTTTGAGAAAGGTATTTCACTGCAATTCCTGAAACATGTTATACATGCATAGTGAATATTTCCAAAATGTGGGGGAGATCATGTAAGGGGACAGGCAGTTTGGGAGAGAGGCCAAAATTTTCAGAATCTGATTTCCCCAAGAGTCACAAGAAATGTGGGAAAAGATCCAGGACACTAAATAAACCCTCTCGTCTTAGTATCAAGGAGATGGGTACATACTTCCTGTAAGCTTCCCTTTCGCTTGTGCCTCTGTGACTAAGTGAGCTTCCATTCCTTTCCCAACCACACCTGATGTACTCCCATCTCAGTTTTTGCCTCAGTCTTTGCCCTTGCTCCCTTGGCCTAGAATATTCCTCCTCCATATAGCTACAGGAATAGCTCCTTTACCTGTATTAAGTCTTTCCTCAAATACTAGCTTTTCCATGAGGCTTTCCCAGGGCACACTGGTTAAAATTAACCCCTTCTCCAACTCCCTATTATCCTATTTCCCTGTCTCATTATTTTTCTACATCACTTACCATTACACTACATATTTCACCTAAGTATTAATTTGAAATAAAGTAGAAATGAGCTCCATGGAGGCAGGAATGTTTGGTTTGTTTTGCTCCCAGCCCCAACAGTGTGGTAGGCTCTCAATATTTGTCAATAAGTGAACACATGCATGGATGGATGGCTAGCTGGCTGGCTGGACAGATGGCTGGATAGATGGATGGATGTACACAGTCCCCTCTCCTGCCTCAGTGTCAAAATTCTAAAACATTTTGTCAACTGTGAAACGGGTATAAGGTACATTCCTTCCTAGTGAATCACAACTATCACTGGTGCATTCCTCGGTGTTAGATGTCAAAGGAAGGATCATGTGGCATTTTTCCAGATATATGCCACTTTCAATTTTTTTCTAGAGTCCTCTGCTGATGTCAACATCTAATGTAACAGAAAAGTACATATTCCAGCTTAAGCACTCTGAAAGCTGCTCCACTAATAGTAGAACATACAAAAACATCAATGAATGAGAGAAAGCTTTTGTGTTCTGACCAAGATGGATAAACACTCAGGTCAGAGCAGCAAATACATGAGGGTTGAAACTTAATGTACAGAAAAAATGAGAAGAAAAATATTTTTTACTCCAGGAAGTCATCAGAATCTAAAAAGGAAATACTATATGAGAACACCTTCCCAGGGCACACAACACTGGGAATCAAAGCTGCCTAGAATCCAATGTACAGAACACTAGACAAGCAGCTGTTCATGTGTTCTGGCCCCCTCCTCAATTTCTTGCAAGTTAAACTGGTATCCTTACCCTCCTCACAGAGAGACGAAGTGTGTTTAAGTGCTTTGACTTTCCGGGAAAGAAATTTAAAAAAACAAAACACTGCTAGGTAAATGCAAGCTACGTTACTGCTTCCCAAACGCGGTCAGACGACTTGACTCTCACACCCTGCTCCCTGTCGCTTGATTTACGTTTGAGTCACAACACTTTTCAGTGTTGTGAGTGCTTCGTGGGAAACTGATGACACTTGAGGCTAATGCCCATTTCAACCCGATGTGAATGTTCGGGTCCCAAAGCTGCCAGGGGCTCGTCCCCGACCTCCAGGCTCCGATCATGGTTCCACCTTGCCTCGGGCCTGGTCCAGACCCCGTCCTCTCGCCACGGAAGGGTCTCCCTGCGCGGATGCTCGGTGAGGAAGGCCAGGGCGCACCTCCCAGAGGCCAGGTGCGGGGCGCAGGGCCGGCAGGAGCAGCTGTCGGGCCGCAGCAGCTGTTGCCCGGGCACGCAGGCCGGGCGGCGGGCGACCGGCCGGCCCCGAGGAGCAGGTAGCGGAGGCGAGCCCTGGCCCGACCGAGGCGGCCTGACACTGCCCACCCACCACCCCTTCCCTTCCTCGGTGCCCCCCGCCGGACCCGGGGGCCCCGCAGGAGGGAGCTCCCCGCCTCCGCGGCCGAGACGCGCCGGGGCCCGGGGTGGCCCCCGCCGGCCGGAGGCTCCCTCCGGCCCCGCACCTGACCTGTCCCCTCGCCTGACGCCCGAGCCGGCCGCGGCGGCGGCCGGGGCGGCCTGTGGTGTCCATGCGGCTGGGCCGGGACGGGCCGCAGCGACCGCGACACCGAGGAAGGCGGGAGGCCCGGGAGGCCCGGGGCAGGGCGGCGGGCCGGGCGGCGGCGCGGAGCCCGGCGGGGGAACGAGCCGTGGGCGCTGGTTACCTGCGGTCCGGGACAGGGAGTCTCTCAGACACCAAGTCAGTCCTCAGCCTCAACAACACAAGATGGCCGACACGTCGCCACGCACGTCACGTGACCGCGCTCGGCGGCGCCACGCCCCCCCGCCCCGCCCCCGCCCCGCCTCCCTCCGCTCCGGGCTCCTCCGGCCTCCCACGCCATCCTTCCTCTCCGCGGCCTTCGGCCCGCTTCCCCGGCCACGCCCCGGCCACGCCCCGGCCCGGGCCCCGGATGTCACTCTCCCCGCGGGGCGGGCGGCCGCCAGGGCGCAGGCGCGGCGGCGGCGGGCGGGGCGGGCCGGGCGCCTGCCCTTGAGCTGCCGGGGTGGGTTCCAGCGCGGGGCGCGGGGCAGCGCCCGGTGACTCGCCGCCCGCGCGGCCAGTCGGTGCCCGTTCGAGTTCAAAACGCTCCGCAGCCCTGACGGGCCGACTTCCCCAACGAGAACCTCCCCGGTGTTCAGCCAGCGTTTCCTGCGCTTCGACGGCCGCGGGCGCTGGGCGGGCGCGGCGTCCCTGCGGGGAGCACCCCCACTCCCTCTGCTGGGAGCACCCCCATTCCCTCTGCGGGGAGCACCCCCCGACTCCTCCCTACGGGGAGCGACCTCCCCGACACCCCCCTGGAGGGAGCACCCCGCCCCCGACACCCCCTGCGGGGAGCACCCCCCACTCCCTCTGCGGGGAGCACCCCCATTCCCTCTGCGGGGAGCACCCCCCACTCCCCCTGCGGGGAGCGCCCTCCCCGACTCCCCCCTGGGGGGGGGCTGCAAGCCTTTTGCCTAAAAGTGAGACTTTAGGGGTCACCAGGCAAAACGCAGGGCGCACGGCATGTTGGGGAGGTAATATTTGCACTGAAAATTGCTCGTTTTTCCTAAATTCAAGTTGAACTGGACATCCTGCGTTTTTATTTGCTGAATCTGGCAGCTCTGTCGCTCTCAGGTGGCCCGTCCTTTCCTTGGAGTTTTGCAGTCCTCACCTTGGCTTGGTGCCCCCCCTTCATGATGAACCACTTCCGACGTTTGTTGGGCGAAGATTTATTTTATGTATTCATGCATACAAGAACTGGGGTGCGGGCCAGAGGTGCAGGGGGTGAGAGGATTCACCAGAGACAGAGCGGGGAGCAGAACAGGCGGATCTACTGAAATCCACTGCTGAGGGGAGCAGCGGGGAGACAGGAGAGGTCTGCTGCACCGTGTGGGTATCTCACTGGCCGGGGATCGAACTCGTGTGGCAGTGGCTGACAATAGCTTGGTAGCCCTGAGACCTTAACCCTGCGCCACCAGGGAGGCCCACTGCCGACTTTCTGAAACACTTTCTTCCCTTGCTTCCCAGGGTGCGGTCAATGGACCAGCAGCATAAACATCACTGGAAATGTGTTAGAAATGCAGAGTCTTGGGCCTCCCCGGTGGCACAGCGGTTGAGCGCTGGGTTGTGAAGCTGCCCGCAGCCTCTGCAGCGCCGGTTCGATCCCCGGCTGCTCCCCGGCCACCGAAGGAGGGTCCCACATGGCGCGCAGACCTCTCCTGCCGCCCGCTGCTCCCCTCAGCAGTGTACTTCGGTCCTTCTGACTGCTCTGCTCCCCGCTCTGGCTCTGGTGAATTCTCTCACCCTCCCGCGCTTCTGACTGTACCCAGTGCATGTATAAATAAATAAATTAATTAAATTAAATTAAATAAAGACTGATTAAGATTCCATTAAAAAAAAAAAGAAATGCAGAGTCTTAAACAGGCTCTTCACACTCCCTCCTACTGAGCTCTCTCCCTTCTCGCGTTCATCTTGTCCCTCTCCTTACTGTCCTTATTGTTCATATTGGCCCCTCAGCTTCAGACATGCCCATGTATGAGCCTCACATATGCACTCCTGTTTAAGCGTTTGCACATGCTGTTCCCTCTTGTTACAATGCCAGTCCAACACTTACCCCATTGCTCATTAACCTGCATGACTCCTGCTCATCCTCAAAAGCTTAAATCATGTTAATGCTTTAATGTAAAGCCTGCTTTAATTACCCTTCCTTACACCAAAGCACTTACCCCTTGAAGTGTTATTTTTAAGAAAATTCGGAAGGCCAGTGCTCGCTACGCGCCAGCCACCTCATTAAGCACTTTACAGGCATACCTCTTTTTATTGTGCTTTGCTTTATTGCGCTCTGCAGATATTGCTGTTTACAAGATTCTCCTCCAGCAAAAAGACTATGACTCAATGAAGATGCAGAAGATGATTAGTATTTTTAGCAGTAGTTTTTTATTTAAGTGTGTACATTGTTTTTGTAGACAAAATAGACTAAGTATAATGTAAACCGAACTTCTATGTACACCAGGAAACAAAAAACTTCGCCTGACTCACTTTGTGCCATACTTTTATTTCCATGGTCTGGAACCAAACCAGCCTTCTTGCCAAGGAGTGCCTGTGCATGCTTTCTCTCTTGTAATCCTGGTGATGCTGCTGTCGAGCACTAAGAAAATCAGCCAGACGCCCGAGGGTGCTTACCTTCGCCAAATCTCAGCGGGACTTCCTAGCCCAGCCTGACTGCAGAGCCTGTCCCTAACCAGCTTGTCGTTCCTGCTCTCTGATCCCGTACCACCTGTGCCTGTAATTATATATAATTAAAATATAATTTACATACAGTAAAATTTAGCAATTTTAGTGTGCAGTTCTACCGCTTTTGACAAATGCACGCAGGTGTGTGTAATTACCACTAAAATCGAGATACAGAATAATTCCATCACTCATAGAAGTTCCCCCAATGGCCCTTTGTGCTTAGCCCTGATCCCCACTCCCAGCCCCTGAAACTGATGATCTGTTTGCTGGCCTGATAGTTTTGCCTTATAATGTCATGTAAATACAGCTGACCCTTGAACGACATGGGTTTGAGTCATGCGGGTCCACTATATATAGATTATTTCCAACCCTCTCCCTCCTCCTCCTCAGCTTACTCAACATGAAGATGACCAGGGAGCAGACATTTACGGTGACCTACTTGTGACTGCCTTACTAACATTTTCTTTTCTTTAGTTTGCTATAAGAATATATAATACATATAGTAAAAAATATGTTAATCCACTACTTCTGCGATTGGTCAAGTCTCTGGCTACTAGTAAAGTTTTGGGGACTTTATACATGGATTTTCCATAGCGTTAGGGCAGCATCCCTAACCCCTCCATGGTTCAAGAGTCACCGGTAAAAACCATAGAGTATGTGGTCTTTTGAAACTGGCGTCTTCCATTTAGAATGATGTGTTTTAGATTTAACTATACGGTTGTGTGTTTCAATACTTTCTTCTTTTGATCACTGAGCAGCATCCACTATGTATGCACTATTTGTTTGTCTGATGCCCAGTTAGAGACATTTGGGTTGTTTCCACTGTGGGGAGATTATTAATAAATCTTCCATAAATATTCAAATGCAGGTGTCTTTATTTCACTTGGGTAAACACCTTGGAATGGGGTTGGTAGTTAAGTGGTTAACTTCATCAGAAAACTGTCAAACTGTTTTTCTGAGTGCCTTAGCCGCACTTTCTTTTTTTAAAGATTTATTTTTATTTATATAGGCCTCTAAGAGCAGGGGTGTAGGCCAGAATTGCGGGGGTAAGAGGATTCACCAGAGACAGATTAGGGAGAAAAACAGGCAGATCTACTGAAATACACTGCTGAGGGGAGCAGTGGATGAGGCAGGAGAGGTCTGCTGTGCCATGTGGGTCAGTTCCCTGGCCGGAGATCAAACTCATGGTGCAGTGGCTGCCACTAGCTTCACAGTGCTAAGACTTACCCCTTGTGCCACCAGGGAGCCATACTTTTAGCCCTGAGCTATAAGCTTCCAGACAGCTAGAACCAGGGTGATGAGAATGATGATGGACAGCTAATAAAATCCCATGCTTTTAGCCATTGCACATACTACATTGGTCAGTTCTGCACCCTCAGCACTGCGCTATCCAGGCACACACACAGCAGTCACTCAACGAATAGCTATAGACTCAAATACATTATTGATTATCGAATCCTCACCCTAACCCTAACCTTAACCCTTCTTCCCAGGGCAAGGCATTTTCCTCTTCTGCATTTACTCACTCTGTCTCATCCATGTTTCATTGTATAGTGGCTTGAAATTTATAATAGTAAACTAGTACCTGCTCTAGTCAGGGGTGATAGCCAAGTTTTGGTTTTATTATATATTTGCTAGACGCAGAAAATGAGAATAATAGATCACTGAGTGGAAAGGGGAGCAAGGAGTGTGGCCCCAAATGAGTTTGATTAGGAATGAACACAGGTTGATCACACCGTAGTTTTGTAAAGATGGCGAAAATAGCTTCCATCCAACACTCCTGTAGCACCTTGCGGGCCTTCACAACCTGTAGAATGTGATAGAAACCAGGTGGAGCCCAGTGCTAGATGGTGGAGATAGCAGAGATTCCACTTGTTTGTTCAGTTCTTTTGAAGCAAGAGCTGCCAGAGGGAAGTGCCCTGAAGCTGCCATTCTTTTTTTTTTTTTTAAAGATTTGTTTTATTTATTTATGCATACAAGAGCTGGGTATGGGCCAGTGGGGCGGGGGTGAGATGGTCTCTCCATCAACAGGTCTATGCTGCTTCATTCTCAGCACCACCGAGCATGAGGATGTTGCACCCCATGTGGTCGCTGACCTCAGGCAATGTCGTCTCCATGGCCAGAGATGTGGCCTTATTTTGTTTTTAAAGATTTATTTATTTATGCCTAGGCCACAGGTGGGGGGTGAGAGGATTCACCAGAGCCAGAGTGGGAAACAGAACAGGCAGATCCACCGAAATCCACTGCTCAGGGGAGCAGCAGGAGGCAGAAGAGATCTGCTGTGCCATGTGGGTCAGCTCCCTGGCCAGGGATCGCACAGCGGTGATAGCGCTGAGACTTAACCCCGTGGCCACCAGGGAGGCCCCAGATACATGGCTTTATATATTTCACACAAAACCAACCATCCCCAGGTCCATCTCATGAACATCTCCGCAGCGTCATGCTTCCACCATTCTGCTTAGGAAATACTTTTTCCATGTTTGGGGAGAAAAGAATATTTTTTTTTAATTTAAATATTTTATTTTCTATAATTCTTACATCTTTTTTCACCTTTGCACAATGTATGCATTTTCATTTTGGTTACATTCCCCCTACAATTGCACCCCCCCCTTATTTTGACTCTAGTCCTTCCTTTCCCCGCCCCTCCCCCGCCCCAGTGTGTCTCTGGTTTATAGTTGCTTGTTGATTTTGATTTTTACTTTGTATTAATTAGTCTTTTTCCTGGTCCCTTATTTAGGTTTTCTAGATTCCTGCTATGAGTGAGAACATCCGGTATTTTTCTTTTTCTTTCTGGCTTATTTCACTGAGCATGATCCCTTCCAGCGCCATCCATGTTGCTGCAAACTGCCTGTGTTTATCTTTTTTGAATGCTGAGTAATATTCCATGGTGTATATGTACCTCATCTTCTTGATCCAGTCATCTATTTTTGGGCATTTGGGTTGTTTCCAAAGCTTAGCTATTGTAAACAGTGCTGCTATAAACATAGGCGTGCGGGTGCCCTTTGGAATTACTGTTTCTGTGTCCTTTGGGTAAATACCTAGGAGTGGAATTGCTGGATCCTGTGGAAGCTCTATGTTTAGTAGGTCAAGAAATCTCCACACAGCTCTCCACAGTGGTTGGGCCAGTTTGCACTCCCACCAGCAGTGCAGGATAGTTCCTGAGAAAAAGAATCTTGACGGCGGCAGAGCCCACCTCCCTTGGCAAAAGACAACATCCTGAACACTAACCCTTCCGACCACCATGTGGGCACATGACTGGGCTCAGCCTCAGTCTCTGGACTAAGGACCTGAAGATGAAGTCTCCCCCAAACCTCTGGTCAGCCTGGGCCACAGCACCATGCCAGCTGCTTCTCAAGGCATGCTTTTGGCTACCGTCCCTGTTGCCTGGCTCCCTGCCTGTTCTCTTAACCTGTTCCCCTCCGCCCCCCGCCCCCCACACACACAGTCCTGTGCCCACCTCGGTGGTCTTTTCAATCAATTCTGCTTCAATCTAGCTGGCTTAGATTCTGTCTCTGATAACTGAGCCCCTCGGCTGACTCAGTAGCCGCAGCCTCCGGATGACGCCCAGCCATTCTTGCCAAGTAGGAGGAGCTGACGGAGTGTGATTTCGAAGCTAGGCATTTGAAAAAATAATGTGGTTTACATCTGCTCTTCATGTACCACTTGCTTTGTGGGAACCCAGCTGCCATGTTGTGAGGACACTCAAGCTGCCCCATGGAGGGTTCCCTGTTGAGTGACTGAGGCCTCCAGCAGCCAGAAGCCACTTGAGAACTTCATGAGGGATTCACCGTGGAAGTGGGTCGTCCAGCCCTGTCTTCAGATGACTGCAGCCCCGAGTGACCGTTGTCTCATGAGACCCCTGAGCCACAACTATGCCCTTCGCCACTGGTGAATTCCCGGCCCCCAGAAACTGTGTGGAAGAGTAGATGTTAATGATTGTTTGAAGCCCAAGTGATGGGATGAGGTTTTTTTTAAGCTACAGTAAATAACACTGATACAATTTTTAACAGTCTTAACGGTCTCCTAAATGCAGGGCACAGAATCTGCCAGGTAGATCATCACCGTCATCATCCTCACCCCATTTTGCTAGTGAGGAAACAGGTCCAGTGAGGCTGCTACATGCTGCTATAGTCTCACTGCAAATCCTTAGCTTCCAGGGCAAAGGCAGAACTGACTGGTTTGTTGCTTATTTAGTTGGTGGGTTTTCCCTCTTGCTCAAGAGAGGGTCTTTACTTTTCCAGGGAGAAAGCTGTCCCCAGTCTTTGCCAGCCGTACTTTTAGGGCAGTCCCCTCAGGCCAGGCTCCCATGTCAGGGGATGTGAAAGTTCCCTGAATTTGGGCTAGTGGTCTTCCCTTTTCCATTTTTGTTCACTTCAACAAACAAACCTGGTATGTCCTTGTGAAACACAGAGGCGTGGGTGCCTGTCACATGCTGGATGTCTGCTCCCTATAGCTGTGGGCCAGGCAGCGTTCATAGTCCAAAGGGAGAGGCCAAGGAGGAAGGATACTGCATAATGCCGTGAGGACTGCAACAGGGAACAACTCAGGGTGCAATCGAGTAGGGACACTTCACCTCCCCTGGGAGCTTCAAGGAGGCTTCCTGAAGATAATCTTTAGGCGGAGTCATAAACAACGAGGAGCAGTTTGCCAGGGGAAGGGAGGGAAGGAGGGCCAGGGCGAGGAAACAGCATGTGCCAAAGTCGGGAGGAGTGGCACGTTCTAGAAAATGCTAGAATATGGCATGCATTTACCTGGAGTATACAGTTCAGGAAGAGGGGGGGAGGGAGATCCAGAGGAGCAGGGTAGGTCAGCTGGAGCCAGATCCTAAAAGTAGGGACGCAACAATTGAAGGGCAGATGTCAGGAACAACCTGCATTTTATGAAGCTTATTCTCGCTTCAGGTGGACAATCAGGGCAAAATGAGGGCAAAGAAGCTGCTGTAGAGACGTGGGAGTGTGCCAGCGAAGGTCAAGGCCACAGAGACACTGGTGAGAGGCACAGCAGACCCCGCTGTTGGACTGGGTTTCCCAGCCGGGACAGGTTGTAGCTGGGTGTTCCAGTATTTGGCCCTTCTTGTTACATTGTCTGTCATTTACAGTTCAAAGACTTTAGCACTTATATTGGCCAGTTGTCCAAAGAGGCAAAAGGATGTTTTGAGTTATTACACTGCTATGTCCAATTCTTTCTTTTCTTTTTTTAATTGTCAGACTTTTAGAGTAGTTTCAGGTTTGCAGAAAAACTTAGCAGAAGATTCCGAGTCCCTTTCCTCCGATGTAGTGAGGTATTAATACATTCGTGCCTGCATTGATACATTATTATTATTATTATTATTATTATAATTAAAGATTTATTTTACTTATTTATGCATACAAGAGCTGGTGTCTAGACCAGAGGTGCAATGGGGTGAGAGGTCTCACCAGAGACAGAGTGGGGAGCAGAACAGGCAGATTGACCAAAATCCACTGCTGAGGGGAGCAGTGGGGAGACAGGAGAGGTCTGCTGCACCACGTGGGTAGCTCCCTGGCCAGGGATGGAACTCGTGCTGCAGTGGCTGCAGATAGCTTCATAGGTTGCGTCTTAACTCCTTGCACCACCAGGGAGGTCTGCCGAAGCATTATTATTAACTGAAGCCCATAGTTTCCTTTAGGGTCCACTTGTGGTTTACACATGCTGCTACATTTTACTACAATGACTTGTATCAACCATTGTAGTATCACACAGAATAAATGTCACCTGCCCTAAAATTCCCTGTCCTCCACCTGTCCTTCCCTCTTTGAGTCCCTGACAGCCACTGATCTTCTGTCTTCAGACTTGTCTTTTCCAGAATGTCGCAGAGATGGCATCCTCTCAGACTGGCTTCTTCCACTCCACCGTGTGCACTTCCGTCTCCTCCAAATCTTTTGTGAGCTGAGAGCTCATTTTCTTTCATTGCTGAATAATCTTTCCTCATTGAATGAATCATGTCCGTTGTCTGGCTGTGCCAGTGTGCTTCTCCCATCACCTATGGAAGAACAGCTTGACCACTTCCAGGTTTTGGCCATTAGTAACGATGCTTTTAACATTCACGTGCAGCTATTTTGTGAAATAAAATTTTCCACTCATTTGGGTAAATCCCAGGAAGCAAGATTGCCAGCTGGCACGATCAGGGGCTCCCCACTCCTTTTTCATGTCCACTTCCTCTGATGGGGAAGTTGGAGGGTGACCCTACCTGGGGAAAAGTAATGACCAGAGAGAGCAGCTCTTGGCTTATGCAGAAACAGAATAACCCTCTGTAGGGAGCTAAGGGTGTTCTCTAAGGACAGGGGTCCTTAGCCTGGTTCCCCCAAACACTCTGGCATTACACATGGGAAGGAGCGCTCGTCAGCCTTCACCCATCTCAAGGGGCCTAGTAAGCCAGAGAACTTAAACAGATCTTACCTGCAACTGACAGAATCCTCAGTGACAGACAGGGACAGACGAGTTCAGTACTCAGAATGCCCTGGAATGAGAACCAACCCTGTAGTTACCTCTTCTAACTGTACTTCAGCGACTCAGTGTCAAACAGAACCCGGACTAGACTTGGCCCCCAAGAAAACACTCTCCTCTCCCAATTCGAAGAAGACTGGAAGCACACTGAGGTGAAGGCAAAGTTCATCTGCACAGCTTTATTTAAAAAGAAACAGCTGTAAGGTAGAAACACCCATGTTTTCTTCATGGTAAAGACAGCAGTTACAAAAGAGAAGTAATAAATAGGACGTTAGGAAATTATTTTTAAAAATACAACAAACCCCTGGTATTTGTGAGCAATCCCAAGAACGAGCAGCCCGTGAAAGCTGGTGCTGGTGGTAAGAACATCTTCACTTCCACTGTGGAGCAGTTGCTGGGACGTGACTAGATGATGAAGCTGGTCGTGACTTTTGGGATTTTGAAAGGTTCTGGATATGTCACGTGGGAACGTCCAGGGTCTACTGCCGTATGATTTGCATAGAGTCAGCGTTAACAGGAATGCTTCGACGCTTATTAGGACTTCTAATTATTCTTTCACTCTTACAGTTAAGTAGTACAGTGTTTTGGAGTCGAGAAGAGGCTGGACTGGGAAACACGTATGGAGGGGGTGAAGAGGACAGGAGAAAGGCGATGGGCAGGTTGAAACTTCCAGTCTTTTCTCTATCATGTCATCTGGGCAGCGTGCCATGGGCCCTGCTGGAGAGGAGACAGGTTGGGGCCCAACCTGGCTCCCATCAAGCCTCCCCAAGGTCAAAGGGAAGAAGAGCAAACAAAAGGCACGTGGGAGAGTCAGGTCCAGTGAGAACAGGTGGTTTGATGGAAGGCAGACAGGAGGGAGCAGTCCAGACACGAGTTACCCAAGGAAACAGGCACCATGAATCCTAGTCCTCCAGGACTAGGCCTGCTCCAAAGACGGCCAGAGGAGGATCTGTACAAATTAACACCGCCGACCACTCTTCGAGGTAGAGTGGTAGAGGGACATAAAAAAAGCAAAGGCCAAGTAAAGGCACTTTCTGGCTACAGAGAAGGGCGGAGGGAGGCGGCAGGAGCCAGCAGGCAGCTGGACCCTGGGAAGAGAGTTACCACCACGAGGTTGAGGACTTTGCACTGGGCAGAGGTGTGGAGGCTGGCTGGGGCGGGGGCCAGTGTGGTGAGGATGCCCAACCAGTTTCCCAGGGGGCAGGGAGAGCATCTGTGAGGCACAGCTGTGGACAGAGGTCAAGGGCATCTGCCTATGCACTGAACGTGGCCTTCAGTTCCCGGAAGGCGGCCTGGCGGACCCTCCTCTTCTCCTCCTCTTGTTTCCGCTCTTCTTGCTCAGCTTTTAACTCGGCTTCAAACTTACTGGCAGAGGCCAAAGCTCGGACCTGCAGAGAAAAGGACAAAACAGACCCAGCGTGTGAGGGAGGGGAGAGCAGCGTGGACATGGAGAAGTGCATCAAATCAAACTCTCGGATGTGTCCAGCCATACGACATGGGCCCTGGTCCTGCTGGGGAGAGGGCCCCCCAACAAACACTCCTCCAGTCATCTGCTTCTCCTGAAGTTTGCTTCAGAACAGCAAGGATGCTTTGTCCCCGCCCCTGCCTGCTCCTGTCTTCATTCCCGTATCAGGACTGTTTAACATCCCCCTGTTACCCACTGTAGTTCTGCCCTTACTTTCATGATAATATTGTTTAGTTCTGGGGGGTGGGGGAGACAAATGAGCTCCCTGCTAGGATGAGTGTGGTTGCATCCCTCTACCTGCGGCCATATGCATCTTCCCTAGATTCAACACTGCTTTTATGTGGCCCACTAAAATATTCAGCTTTCTCTCAATCTATCCAAATTTGCTTCCAAATCTGATGTTTTTGTTGGTGTAGTGAATAGGATATGGTGCCATTTTTTTAAAATCTTATTTTCTGGGCATCCCTCGTGGCACAAGGGGTCAAACACAAGGGGTTAAACACAGCATTTAGTCAAGCCACCTGTTCTGTTCCCCACTCTGTCTCTGGTGGGTCCTCTCACCCCCCACACCTCTGGCCTGTACCCCAGTTCTTGTATGCATAAATAAATCTTAAAAAATATTACCCTTACAACCTTAATATTAATTTCAAATGTCATTATTCCATTCCATTTCTTAATGTTCTCAGATCCTTACTGTTATATTCATGAAATTGATTTTTTTTAGGATGCATTGTTTTCATTTGGTTTTGTTAGGAGAATCATAGCTTCAGAGAATGAATGTGATACAATCATTGTCAGTCGGTTTAATAGATTTTTTGTAACATGGTACAATATTGAGAAATGGATCCCTTAATGCCACAGCACTTAGCTCTGTGAGGGGCAGAGTGTGGGCTGGGCAGATTTGATAACTTTCTACTTATAAATGTCTTTATGATTCACCATATTTCCACTCATTGTCTAAAAAACAGCTTGAATGTGACTCTGGTGGGAGTGTTACACCACATGGCTCAGCGGCCTCTCCTGTTTCACCCACTGCTCCCCTCAGCAGTGTATTTCAGTCAATCTGCCTGTTCTGTTCCCCACTCTGACTCTGGTGAATCCTCTCACCCCCCACACCTCTGGCCTACACCCCAGTTCTAATATGCATAAATAAATACATCTTTTTAAAAATGCAAATTAAATCTTAAAATGTGTAATGTTTATAGCTTTCACCCTATGCATTGCTCCACAAAAAATGAGGGAATGTTGTTCCAATATTTAAAAACTGTTATCAAATTCAGCAAAGAATTTGCTCACGTCATTGAGAAGTGAGCAAACTTCTGACATATGTCTTCACTTTCGCTTCCAGACTCCAACAAGATATCAACCAACATTCGTACTGGAGTTCTATTCTTTTTCTCAGTTGCCACCAAAGGCTGGCTACAGACACAAGAGCCCGGCAAAACCAAGGAGTCATTCTTTTGAGACCCCATAGGTGACAGGGAGTCTGCCATCTACATAACAGTGGGTTGTCGGAAAAACCATGACGCATTTTTTGCTATGAAAAACATAGAAAAAAATGCATCATGACTTTTCCGACAGCCCAATATTTGTATTATTATTTGTAAATTGCGCCACTTATCCTTCACATCAACTCAGAGAGTCAACTGCCTGACATTTACCAACGAACCAGGGTTTCAGCCTCAACTTCCTCGCCTGCCAAGTGAGACAGTGTCTCCCGCCCCCAGTGTCATGTGAACGTCAGATAAGACATGAACGGCACGTGCTCAGCAGGGGGTCTGCCCCCCCTTCCACACCCTGTGTTTGTTCACCACCATGCACCCAGCTGTCTTGCCCAGGACAGAGGGAGCGGGGCCCTGAAACTCCTGCAGGCTGGGGTCATCGTCCCTCCCATCAGCCCACTCTTTCTTTCCCTTCACCATTTCCCGGTGACTGAAAACACACCAACATCATCTAAATGCACCAACATCACCTAACGCACCACACCATCATGAAAAATAAACCAAAAACTTCTTCTCTGACCCCAAGATACCACCCACCACCCCTAGTCTGGGTCTCCTCTGCCAACTTTCTAGACAGAAAAGCAGCCATCATGAGATTTTTTAAAAAGGTTTATTTATTTATGCATAAAAGAGCTGGGGTGCAGGCCAGAGGTGTCAGGGGTGAGAGGATTCACCAGAGACAGAGGAGGGGGCAGAACGGGCAGACGACTGAAAGCACTGCTGAGGCGAGCAGCAGGGAGACAGGAGAGGTCTGCTGTGCCGTGTGGGTAGCTGCCTGGCCAGGGATCGAACTCGTGCTGCAGTGGCTGGTGATTGCTTAATAAGTGCTGAGACTTTAACCCCTGCGCCATGTGGGTGAGCTCCCTGGCCAGTATGGAACCCAGGCCACTCAAGCCGCAGCCCCAGTAGTGTGATAGCGCTGAGACTCACCCCCTATGCCACCAGGGAGCCCCCGCACCTTGTCCTATTGTAATCTGCCCTCCACAGCAAGCCTCCTCTCCACACTCTCCACTCGGCCCACTCAACGGGCCCAAGGCCATTGTTCTGGCCTTGTCTGATGTAATCTCTTCTTGAAATTGCTCTCAACTTCCAAACTAGCATTTCCTCCAGCGTTTCCTTGTATTTCTGGTTACCTCCTCCTCACAGTCCGGCCACCATTATCCCCCCACAGGTCCTTCTCTTCTAATTCTCGGGCTCTACCGTCTCTTTTGTGGCGATGGCTCCTGGGTGTGCTCCACGCCTCCCTTCTGTCTTCCTGGAGGGGCTCTCCCACATGTGGTCCAAGAGTCTAGGGGGGACTGCCCCACCCTTGGGCTCCGGGAGAGAGAACCCGATTGGGTTATAACATCTCAGCCTTGCCCGTGGCCAGCCCAGCACCGTCCTCTCGCAGAAGAGATTAGCGTGACCCTCGGTCTCTAGGCTCCTCGTCTTCCCAGGTGGCAGAATCACAGGTGGGCATGTGGGTTCCTAGCAAAACAGCCATGCTGGAGCCTCCCGTGCAGCTGGGGGCGGTGTGTTCTGTCCAACAGGACGTGAGTGGAAACTGGGGGTGGAAACTACATGGCCCCAAAACTGCCTTTCAAGTGGAGGGATGTAGTAGTACTAGTTATACACTAAAACCCAGTTTATGGGCCTCCCTGGTGGCGCAGGGGGTTAACTCTCAGTGCTATCAAGCAATCACCAGCCACTGCAGCATGAGTTCGATCCCCGGCCAGGGAGCTTACCCACATGGCGCAGCAGACCTCTTCGGTCTCCCTGCTGCTCCCTCAGCAGTGGATTTCAGTAAAATCCACCTGTTCTGCTCCCCACTCTGTCTCTGGTGAATCCTCTCACCCTCCCCCCACCTCTGGCCTGTACCGCAGCTCTTGCATGCATAAAGAAAAATAAATCTGAAAAAAAAATAATAAAACCCAGTTTATACCTTTTCTCTTCAAACCATTCCCACACTTGGGGGGAGGGGATTCCTGTCTTGATTTTTTAAAAGACTGTCAACTCCCTCCACACAGCTCTGCCACCTTCTCCGGTTTTGCGCCCCACCTCCCCATCACGTGGTCTCAAGCACCGAGAGTTCCGGATTCATCCCACTTGCTCCCCAGCCCCATGGGCTCTATCCTCGCTTAACCTGCAATTCTCCAGACATCTGAGGATGCCTGTCTGAGTTCAGCCTCTCCCAGGCAAGTCTGTCCCTGGCCACCCCAAGGCCCTGCTCAACACCCCCAAGGGCGTGAGGCCTCCAGCTGTGTGTTCCAAGAGGGCTGTGCGATGGAAACCTGCACAGCTGGCTCAGCTCCACGTTTCCGGCCCCCCACCCCGAGAAACCCCAGGTTCCATCTGGGTGGGGCCTGGGGCTGGTCCACAAGGGGTGCAGGAGTCAGCAGGCTGGAGAAGGCCTAACCTCAGGGGAGCTCAGAGCACTCTGCCCAATGGCGTCCAGTGAGGACAGTGGACGTCCTTAACCTCTGTGCCTCGAGGCTTCCTCCGGCCGTTCCCACGATGGGAGTGCCTCCCTCCCTTGATTACAAGGTGACTCCTCATTCATCTCTGAACATCTGTCACAAATGTCAGCTCCTTTATGGCCCTCTCCCAAATTTGAGTGATGATGCCTTCCATTCGTCATTCATGCAAACGTTTATGGAGGGCCATTATCCAGCAGGCATGTAATTACCAAGATAAACACCCACTCTGCCTTTGAGTCTGGGTGAGGAGGCAGACCATAAACACAGCCAGTTCACAAAATTTTATTGTTGTTCTTTTCATCTTTTCTACTGGTTATAAAAAAAAAAAACAACGCATGCATGTTATAAAACATTACAAAAATATATTTAAAAAAAAAGTCCCTCACCCCTGCCTAGTACTAATACGTTGGCATGGAATTATCCCGGCAGTATTTAACATGCAACAAAATGGGACCTGAAACACGCTGCCTGCTGGGCCCGTCTGGACATCAGTCCACACACATCCGCTTCCACAGCTGCGGCCGTGTGGACTCCGTTCCTGGAGATGGGGGTTTGATGTTTCCAGATTTTCTCTACTACCCACAATGCTGCGTCTGCAGGTCTAGCACGCTGGCCTGTATTTCATCAGGGATAAAATCCTAGACGTAGCTTCCACGGCAGAAGGATATGAAATGGTGACAGCCAGCCTCAGCTGCTTTCCAGAAAGCTGAGCCAAGTGGTCCCCTTACCAAGATTGCCGGAGCCAGCGAGCCTGGGGCAGATCGGTGATAACAGGCTTCATTCAGAAAGGGATGGGCTTTGGCCCTTGGGAGACTCGGGAAGGAGCCAAGAGGAGGCAACACTTTCAAGGGGTCTTAAAGAATGAGTAGAGTTTTCTAGGAAGCCGCCTTAGAGGGGCGTCGCTGGAGAAGAAACAGCAGGCAAGGAGGGCTAGTTTGAGGAGGCAAGACTGTTGGAAGAAATGCACACAGTGGGAGGGGAGGCAGAGCACGGGCCTGCTGAGCCGTCTCGAGAGGCCTTCCCGCAGATGTCCGAGAGCCCGGCTCGGGCACGGGGAGGAAGTGTCCTGCTCACTGTGCGGGGGCTCAGGTCTGGGCACCTGCCAGGACATGCAGATTTGCAAGTGTGGATTCATGGGATGAACGCGAGGACGCGCCTCTCTGCCAGGCTGAGTTGGCTCTCCTCGCTGGAGGCGAGCGTGCCCTGGGGAGGCCAAAGTTGTATCTGACACCCCCTTGCAAAGGAGCGGCTTCCCCAGGTCTCGTGAGGAGCCTGGCGCTGCTGCAGTTGGGCGGAAGCATTGCTCTGCCTTGAGAAAGGCCCAACCGATGTCAGGATTGGGCCCTGGGGCTTGGGTGAATGGTGCCATGAAGCCCTCAGAAAAAGCCCTCAGTAGAAAAGATGAAAAGAACAATAATAAAATTTTGTGAACTGGCCTGTCCCTGAAGCCCTCAGACGCCTCAGGAATCAGGCCAGACGCCTCAGGAATCAGGCACAAGGGGGCCGCTGCAATTCACAGTGGGCGCGGGATGTGTCTCCAAGCCGCACCACAGAGAAGTGGACGAGAGTCCTGCTTAGGGGCCTGAGCAGGCTGGGATGTGACAACGTGGACATTTGGTCTCTGAACAAACCTCTGGGATAAGCCAACAAGTCTCACGAGGCCAGCTCCTGGCGCAGCGGCAGGGAGCCCGACAGCCCGTATCTGTGAGCCAGGCATTGCAAAGCACTCGGCCACAGGAACTCCTCTAACCTTCACAGCAATCCGACAATCGTCCCCATCATACAGATGAGGAAACTGAGGCAGAGACAGTAAACGGGGTGAGTGAAATAGGCAAGATAAACCCAGGCAGCCTGGCCCCCTGAGCCGCACATCTCTGGGATCTGGAGAACTTTCTTGATCTCTTTCAGCAGATGAAAAGGGCAGTGTCCAGCCAGGGCTGGGCACTGGCACACACCAGATACATGTTTAGTGACTGGAAGAACAAGGAATGGAAGCACCCAGAAGGATGCTGGGACTGTGGAGGTTGCTCCCAACTCCCAACCCTGTGAATGGAGCAAATACCAGATTCCTCCCTGCCCCGTTATCCCCTTGTTTACATACGGGTATTGAGATGCAAACATGGAGGTAATTAACTATTCAAGCAACTGAACAGTAGCTTGGGGAGGAAAGAGAGTTGATCTGAGAGCATCATACCAGTAAATCTGCTGAATCTGAAACCAGCCCAATTGCATTTACCATTTGTCATTTTCCGTTTTGTTTTTCATTTTCAGATCGCTCACACATACACCCTCACTCCTAGGTATTGTGCACGACGTGTGTCTCTTGAGCTATTGCTGTTCTGCTGTCCTAGGGGAGTTCCCTCCATAGCCCCTGACTGGGAGCTTCCATCACAGGTGGGCAGAGGAAAGCTCCCATCACAGGGGGGCACCTACCTTGGCTTCAAAGAAGTCCTTGGCACCCTTGACGCCCTCCAGGGCAACATTGATCTCGGACAGCTTTGCCAGCGCCATCAGACCACTGTCCTCCTGCAGCTCCCCCGCGGCAGCCTTGTGGAATATGAGCAGGAACTGCAGAGAAGGGTGGGCTAGCATCAGGGCCAGGGTCACGGGGGTGAGCAGCAGTCCCCTCTTGCCAAACCCCTAAAATGGGGTGTGTATGTGGGTGGGGGGACAAATCGGTTCCCTTTCACACTCAGCAATGAAAACATGCCACTCTTCACAGGATGCAGGGAACTGGGCGCCCTCACTCCAGGGGTTGGGAGTGTCAATCAATCAAACTTTTGGAAGGGGACTTGGTGAAATGTTGACCAAAAGCAAATTTCCCTCCCTCGGACCATTAATGCCACTTGTACCCCTTGGAAACGTTTACATGATAGTTCAAGAAGCGTTACCTATAAAAGCTGAAAATTGACAACATCCTGTTTTTTAAAGCCATGAATAAAAATAATCTAACAGATCTGTATTACTGGTTTTTTTAAATGAACTGATTTTAGATTTCTCATATTTTTGAGATCTTCCTTATTTTCCATGTATCTCTTTCTCAGTATTTTCTAAGAGATCTCTATCGAACCTGGTTACTTCAAATACTTTAGCACAGCCACCTGCCTTTTAATTTTATTTCTGGTGATATTTGACTTCAAAAATCGATTTTTTTTTTGTCTTATGCTTAGAAAACTTCCTCCCCGCCAAGGTTACAGAAACAATCACCATGTTTTTGTCTCCTGCTCTTCTGACTCCTTTTTTTCACATGTAAATATTTAATCTCTGAAATTTATTCTGATCTATCATGTGAAGTTGATCATTAACCTTATTTTCTGTCAAATGGTTAGTTAGTAATTCCCACTTTGTTTATTGTATAATCCATCTTCCTCCAGCCTGGACTAAGGCTACCGTGGAATAATATTTTATTTATTTATCTTCATTATTTAAATGTTTTTAAATAAAAATAACATTTTGAATGAAGAAGTAAGTACTTGAAAAGGCAAGTTCCCCATCTCCCTGCCTCTCTCCCTTAAGGCAATTCATGATCTTTTACTTCTCTTCTTTAAAGTATATTTGTTCAGTGATAGAAGTTGGCTGACAAATAAATTATCTTTGTACTTGGCAAGAATCTGCAGGGACACCCCCAGGTCAACGCAGGAAGAGTCTTCCCGAAGGTTCCAGGAGGCCCCGGCGGTCAGGGAGTACCTCGGACCCTCTCCTCTGCCAGCTGGCTGCCCCGGGGCGCAGAACCTTGCCTTGAGGGAGCTGGAAAACGACGTCACTGTTTTTTCCCCAGAGGGCTCCCAATACCAACTTTCCCAATTTTCAATTTGGAAAAACTTCCACATTTTCCAACAGAATTTCCAAATTCCAACCCGGGAGACTTTATCAGCCAAACTCTTCACTTCTGACAGGAAATGAGTTTCCTTCCAATCGGTCTCCAGCTCCACCGCCCCCCCCCCCCCACAAAGCCTCGCTAATAAAGGTTTCTTTGTCATTCTTGCTTCGGGGTCCTAACTCCACTGTGGGTGCTGCCCAACAGGAAGCAAGGGGTGCGCCACACACCGCAGGACTAGTGACCGTGCAGAGGCCCCTGTGGTCAGCGGGGCTGGGCTGGGAAGCCACGTGGACCCGCCTGCAGCCTCAGAGTCTCTCACTAGAGGCCGGCAAAGACCAAGTTTGCTGCAGAGAGTGGAGCCAGAACACAGGCTCCAAAGAAGTCTTGGGTAAGGAGTGACTGGAAGGAGGTGAGGCGCCAGGAACAGGGTCAAGGCCAAGGGGTGGAGGGCCCGTCGTGGTGGGGGTCTCTGGGAAGAGACTGAAGAAGCAAAGACTCAGATCTCCAAATATGAGCCATAATTGGAGAGGCGGGAAATCCCAGTCATCAGGACCAAACCGGTCCTTGGAACAGTTTACAGGAGCCCCTCACCCTCACCCCCACCGCTCCATAAGGCCAACACAGAATAGGGGGCCCCTCCTTGGGGGAGATGGGGTGCTGTCCCCAGTTGAATGATGACCAAATGACCTGGGGTGGGTGACCATGCCTGAGGTTACAGGGGGGTCTTTCCCCCAAGCAGATCCTGGCCAGTGAGTTTTCACACTCATTCAGCCAGCTCTGCAGGTGACCCACAGCGGCCCTGTCACCCCTGCAGGGATCCCCAACCCTGGCCAGTTAAAAAGGAAAACAGGGCCTCCCTGGTGGTTCAAGGGGTTAAGCTCAGCACTGTGAAGTTACCCGCAGCCACTGAAGCACGAGTTCCATCCCCGGCCAGGGAGCTACCCACATGGTGCAGCAGACCTCTCCTGTCTCCCTGCTGCTCCCCTCAGCAGTGGATTTCTGTCAATCTGGCTGTTCTGCTCCCCACTCTGTCTCAGTGAATCCTCTTACCCCCCCACATCTCGGCCTGTACCCCAGTTCTTGTATGCATAAATAAATAAATCTTTTTTTAAAAAATGAAAAAAAAAAAAAACAATCCAGCTCAACCTGAAAATGTCCAGCCTTCCACACAGCATGCCAGACATTCCCACCAAATTTTATTACAATCACCAAGCTCTGAATGACAATTTCTCTAACTGCCCGGCCTTGTTTGTCTTCCTATTTATAGTCCACAAAGACTGGTATGTTGTGGAGAATTGGAAAGTGTCCTAGTTGTGACTATGAACAAAGGGTGGGGGAGCAGAAAACAAAGACACAGAGCGAGCACCCATGGAGCTCAGAGGCAGTTGCAGAGACAAGCTACCCAGTGCTCGGAGAAATGTGGGGAACTTCATTCGGTGCCTCTGAGCGGAGGGGAAGCGCCGGCCCTGAGTCAGAGGTCTGGATCCAGTGCAAGTGGCAGAAACAGCGCTGTATGTTGGGCTAAGCCAAAAGAAGGTCTTCGTTCTATTACAAGGAAGTCTCAAACTCCCCCCCCCCACCACCACCACCGGCCTTCCAGGCAAAATGCAGCAGCCTAGAAGAGGCCTGGGGCTGGGAGAGAGAACACTGTCTGGTGGAGGCCAGAGTCGCCAGTGCCTGTGTCTGGGCTACAGGGTGGGCACTGGCCACCCCACACTGTGTTACACTCCCAGAAGCCACCTGCAGGGCCAATTCGCAGGACTTTAGCCCAATTGCAAATTCTCGGGCTACAGAATCCTACTGACTTAGTCTGGCCAGGGTCCATCCACGATCCAGTCACCCCTGACCAGGCAGGTGGGCAACCCAGGGTGTGCAGGGATCCCCGCTGGGAGGGTGCTGTGGAAGAGACAGAGGGACCCACAGTTCCCAGCACTGACTGATGTCCAACCTTTATAAAAGCCACCGCAGGTCTGGCCCGCATGTCTGCTTTGAGGCAGAAGTAATGAATTAGTGAGGACTACAAGAAAAGGAGGAGACAACATTAAGGTTCTGCTGTCTGCTCCAAAGGGGATGAGGTGAGGCACCTGGGGCCTGAGTCTCCAGCACTGGAGCCTGGAGACAGGACTACTGCCATCTGGTCCACCCTCGCAACGTCACGAACACAAACACGCAGAAGCCATAAACGCTCTTTGGTGACCTGCTTTTGTCCCTACTTTTTACACCATCAGCACTGTTCTCTGGTCGTGAAATGCTGTGTTACAATTTCATTTATATTGGTTCCAAGTAGGCCAATTTCTAAAATGCCCCCAGTATATGTGTTATTTTCCTAATTAGAAGTGTTTTTCAAGAAAGATCCATTCCTTTGCCCATTGGGGAGAAAGAGCAAAATAGTGCTTGATAGTGTAGTGACATGCCCCACACATCAAAAAATATTTATTTGCTGTGACTTGCTTGGATGGAATTAATCCAAAGGGGGGAAAAGGGAAGAGAAACAATCACCAGGCACCTACTAAGTGCCGGGTTGTGGGGAAGGAAGTACAGAAGGGAGCACTTTCATCTCCCTGGCAACCCAGTCCCAGTGATGAGGGTGGGGCTGCTGCTGTCCAAGGGACCCTGAGCATGTGACCTGCTCCTACCCAGTCACAGTATCCTGATGCAAGGATTGGTCTAGGAAGTGGGCGTGTATCCCCACGAGGGCAGATCAGAGGCCTTCTCCCAGGACTGGTGTGGACTCTGGAATAAAGAAACCCTTTGGGGTCTCCCTGGTGGCCTGGGGTTAAGTCTCAGCGCTATCACTGCTAAGGGCTGAGTTCGATCCCTGGCTAGGGAAAACTGACCCACATGGCACAGTAGACAATTCCTGTCTCGACTGCTGCTCCCCTCAGCAGTGGATTTCAGTAGATTTGCCTGTTCTGCTCCCCACTCTGTCTCTGGTGAATCCTCTCACCCCTCCACACCTCTGGCCTACATTGCAGTTCTTCTATGCAAACCCCCCCCCCAAAAAAAAACCAGAAACCCTTTGTTTCTGGCTCAACCTGCAATGTTACCAGGAGTTGTGGGGAGCATCTCAGCAGCCGCCTGGATGTGGGAAGCCAGATGAAGTGGACACAGAAGAAAGCAGTCAAGACCCGGCCAGAGAAAAGACCCCAGGTTATTTGTGCCTGGAGCACTTCCTCTGTCTTCACCTCCCGGGTGTATGAGCCAGTTGTCTTTCCTATTAAGCTTGCTGGCAGTCTTGCATCCAAGAGTTCTGATGCAGACATAGAAAGAGCATCATTTCACAGCATTCAGCAGGAAACTGTTAACATCCCTATTGATTTTTAACTTTTATTTTTATTTATTTATTTATTTATTTTGTTGGACCCTTGCCGGCGGCGGGGGAACAAACTGGCGCTGCAGAGGCTGCGGGCAGCCTTGCAGCCCAGCGCTCAACCACTGCACCACCAGGGGAGGCCCTTAACTTTATTTTTAAAAAAGATTTATTTTTATTTATTTATGCATACAAGAACTGGGGAATAGGCCAGAAGTGCGGGGTGAGAGAATTCACCTGAGACAGAGTAGGGAGCAGAACAGGCAGATGTACTGAAATCCACTGCTGAGGGAGCAGCAGGAAGTCAGGAGGGGTCTGCTGTACCATGTGGGTAGCTCCCTGGCCGGGGATCAAACGCGTGTCACAGTGGCTGGCGATAGTTTGATAGCCCTGAGACTCTAACCCCAAGGGGCCGCTGGGGGCCCCTTGCTTTTTAACTTTAAACAAAATTTTATGACACAAAGGCTGTCAGATCATCGGTTAGTCCTCTGTTTAGTGCATCCTTATTCTTACTCAGCACAGAAAAGCTGCTTCCTAACTCCCCTGGGGATGGCTGATAAGCACTAAGATCCTGCTTTTAACAGAAGAACATTAAAAATGTCTCAGCAATTTAAGGGGAAGCAGTACCTTGGTAGGGAGTTCTTGGGTTCAGTCATCAGGAATATACAACTGTCTTTTTGTTCAAAAATACAAAATAAGTAATTTGGAGGCAGGGACAGCAGGAAACCATTACATGTTGTCAACTTTTGAAGACAGAAAAGCTCGGGGTGGTAAAGATGAAGGGTGTGAACCTGTATCTCTGACTTCTAGACCATCTTACAAACCAGTGTTACCTCAATTAAAAAATGCAATAAAAAACCAATAAATAAAACATTAAAATAAATGACAGGTAAAGACAGAAGGACAGCTGGAAACCGCTTGCGGCTCAGCTGAGGAGGGTGGAGGGTGGAGGCCTGGGCCCAGCCTCCTTCAGACTCATGAGCACAGGCTTGGCTCCATGGGCCCCCAACACGGTGGAGACTGGGTGAGAGGGGCCGCCAGCAGCTGGTCAGTCTCTGGAGCCCATGGCACACATACCCACACTTCCAGATCCTGTACTTCCAGACAGACCACTGGACAGGGGGCCATGACGGGGCTCCGACCTGCCAGAGGAGATGTCCCGGCCTCCAGTTCCACCCCTGGGCCTGCTGGCCACACCAGCCACTCGCTGAAAGCTCACCAAGTGTCTTGGATACAGGGCGGAGCACACCGGGGTGACTCCTGGGCAAAATGGGGTGGGGGGGCTGGTGGGTGACTTGCAACATCTCTAAACCCCCTGGATTTCTTTTCCCAAGGTCACACGTTTGCTGCAGCATTACTGCAGGTGTCACCAAGGCAAAGCTTGTGCTTTGTGCCCCAGGAGAGCTGGTCAGGAAAGAGCCTGTGCCCGGTGGTCAGTGACACAGGAGCCAAACAAGAGGCGGTGGTGGCAGGCAGCTAGGAAGGCCGGGCTAGGGGAGAGGGCAGAGGCTACAGCCCAGGTCCCGTCCTGAGCGTGGACAGGACTTCAGGCCAGTGCTGCTTTCTAGGTAACTCTGGCTCCTGAGCTCTGAATGAGAAGACGGGCCTGGCCTATCCTGAGGGGGAAGCCCGACACGGGTTTTCCTTACTCTGCTCTCTGCACATCTGCCATTCTGGAACAGAAGAGACTTGCGAGATTCCAGAGATGATTTGTGGCTACTGGAGGCAAAGCCAGTTTCCCCACAGCTGGGGGGGGCGGGGGAGTCACAGCTGCGAAGACCCCTGGGAGGGACTTTCAAAGGCCCTGTCTCTCCTGGACAGAGGAGCAGTCCTTGGCCAAAGGTGTCACCATCACAACCAGGATGCCAGGCGACACTGTCCCTGCAATGGCCAAGGTTAAATGCCAGGAAGCAAGGACAGGCCTCTGTGCCCAGCCCAGGGACTCAGCTGAATCAGGCTGGAGAAGGAGACCAGCTGGGCGAATGCTCGAGGCTTCAGCCCAGATGTTATCACCCCGGAGTTTCCCACCACCAGGTGACACCAACATCGAGACCTTTCCAACCAAACCAAACATAAAACGTGGAGTTCTCTTCCTTGGGGGGCAGCATCCTTGCCATGGAAGAAACCCTGCGGCTTTGAGACTCCCCCCCCCACCCCATATAGTGATTGGCTTTCTCACCAAGGTTCTCAACCATGGTGGTGGGGGTTGGGGTGGGAGGACAAGCTCCAAACCTCCTTTTTTTTTTTTTTAAGATTTATTTATCTATGCATCAAGAGCTGGGTGTAGACCAGAGGTACAGAAGCATGAGAGGATTCACCAGAGACAGAGTGGGGAGCAGAACAGGTGGGTCTACTGAAATCCACTGCTGAGGGGAGCAGCAGGGAGACAGGAGAGGTCTGCTGCGCCATGTGGGTGGCTCCCTGGCCAGGGATCAAACTCGTTCTGCAGATAGCTTCACAGTGCTGCAACTTAACCCCTTGCGCCACCAGGGAGGCCCCTCCAAACCTACTTGTATGTTCCCGAAAGACACCTATGCCTACAAAATTTTCCCTGCAATTCCAGTGGTTCAAAGGCCAAAAAGTCTCCTCTTGGATTGTTGAGAGGTGGGGGTCCAGAGGCTAAGGTTAAGACCTTTATTCAGTTGCCTTTTCTCCCAATTTTTGTTTATCATAGAAACTTAATTCTATGTTTAAACTTAATTCTTAAGTTTAACTTAACATTAAACTTAATATGCAAAGGAGTTTAAAATTATGAAACCACTAAAACTTTGCTCCCATAAATACCCACAGAGACCATGCTGATGAACTTCCCTCCAGATTTCCTACAATTTTACCCAAACACAGTCATTCTGCCCCCTGATTGTCACTGAGCATTTTCTTGGCCTGCACCGAGGTTCACTCATGCCCGAAAGCTGGTTTTAAAATCAGACTAAAGGTTAAATAACCAAGCAGCCTCTAGGAGGCCAAAGCAACATGCACTGTGATGTGAGGGTCCTGGGGACTCCCCGAGGGGCTCAGGACCGCAGGGTGCAAGTACCTCACGGAAGCTGAGTTTGCCATCGAAGTCTTCGTCCACCTCCTTGATCATGCTCTTCAGGCCCAGGTGGGTCTGGGGGGCCCCCAGCTTCTCCATCATCAGCTTCAGCTCCATCAGGTCAATGAAGCCATCTCGTCCGGCGTCATACCTGCAGGACAGGACAGAGGTCACTTGTGACCCTCAAATGTGTAATTCCCTTGGCTGCCTTTATTGAAAAATGACTTGAAATGCTCCCTGCTTTGCAGTGCCCCCTTCAGCCACCCCAACAGAAGGGACTCCTCTCTTCTTGAACATTGTGTCTTAGGACACAATTCAGAGAGTGGATTTTGTACTGTTTGTTTTCCTGTCCTTTGTGCCTTTAACTAGATCGGAAGTTTCTTGAGGACGACACTTCTGAAATCAAGGGTGGGCCTTGATTTCCCCCAGTTTCAGTCAACAGACATAGACCGACTGTCTTGATGCTGGACAATGGGGGAACGAGCCCCAAGAACCCCCTAATTTCACAAGAAGTGGGAGACAGGCAGGTCCAGGCCCTCTGGTCAGGTGCTTTGTCCTCCGGGCCCTCCTCAGTGTCCAGGTCTGAATGGGCACATTTGTGTGAGTGACACTGAGAGAGGCCCCAGTTCTGCCCTCTCTGCTGAATTGGCCACAGAGCCAGCACCTCCGGCCCCACCCCCTGCCTGGGAACCTACCCGGGATCCAGGCCAGCTCTCTACTCCCTAGTACCAGGGTCAGCACCTCGGGGTCTTCTGTCCTCTGCTTTCTACCACCTTCTCCCCCTTCACTACACACTTAGGCGAGACCTCATGTTGCTCAGGCACTAAAACAAATCAGCTCACAGCAGCCAAGTGGTGGAAACAGCCAAGTGTCCTCGCGCACATGAGTGGATAAGCAAGATGCTGTCTCGCTGTAGGACGGGGAAGTCAGACCGTAGAATATTAGTCATGATAGAAGGAAAGTGATGCCACAGACGCCGCAGGGTGGTGACCCTTACGAGCCATATACTAGGGTGAAATGAGCCAGATGTAGGACTCGCAGGAGGCACCTGGGCAGGGAGAGGCACAACCAGAATAGCGCTTACCAGGGCGGGGAACATGGAAATGGGGAGTTATTGATCAATGGATTAAGCCTCCCTTTGGAATGAAGAGAAATTTCTAGAGACAGTTGGTGATGGTCATACCGGCATGTCATTGAGCCCTCCATTGTACACTTAGATGGCTAAGGCAGGCAGTTTTATGCATAATTTTGCACACTAAACAAATCAGGCTTCTTCACTATTGCCTGCTCCCACCCTCCACCCCCACCCCGGCTCCAACAACAAAGCCCCCCAGTGTTGAGACCACACCAGCATCCACCAAGAAATGCAGCCTGTGGGCAACTAGGAATCCAACATTGTAGGCTAGTGGTATTTAAGGCTCGTGGTTGGGCTGGCAAGGAGGCCCAGGACTCCCCAACGTGCCATTCCAGCCACTGTGACCATCTCATGCCATTGCTCCCTACCACCACCTCCACCCTCCTCAGCAGCATTTCTGTAGCCCGGGCAGGGAGCCAACCCTTCCTCCTCTGGCCTCCAACAGCACCCATTGTCTGCCCCCTCTGGGCCTCATCAGAGGCCACCCCCTTCTCCACCCTTCCCTTCCTCCTAACCCTGACCGCCTCCTGGCTTGGCAGGACTGCAGGATGAGATGCCACAGGCCGCGGCACCTGGGTGTCTGCTGGTAAGTTCTGAGGAAGCCGGAGGGTCAAGACAGGTGCTCTGGGCCTGGAAAGAGCAAACCACTTCTGGGTGTCCAGGAAGCAGAGAGTTTATGAAACACAGATGGGGCAGGCCGGGATCCAGTGCTATCATTGCATTTGGGCTGGTTTGGAGCCCTGACAGAAGGAAGCGAAGATTGCCACCAGTTCACTAAAAAATGACTCAGGGGTGGGCCTCACTTCCTTGATTTTTAACCTCCTTTCAAAATAACAATTTTACTGAGATGTTATTTGCATGTCATAAAATTCACTCTTAATGTAAACTGTTGCAGCCACTATGGAAACAGCACAGCGATTCCTAAAAAAAAAAAAAAAAAAAGACTAGAAATACCATATGGCCCAACTATCCCACTGCTGGATATTTTTGTTTTGTTTTGTTTTCTTGCATAAAGGAACTGGGGTGCAGGCCAGAGGTGTGGGTGTGTGTGAGAGAGAGGGAAGTCCACCAGAGAGAGAGAATAAGGAGTAGAACAGGCAGATCTACTGAAATCCACTGCTGAGGGGAGCAGCAGGTGAGACAGGAGAGGTCTGCTGCGCCATGTGGGTCAGCTCCCTGGCAGGGAATCGAACTCAGGCTACAAGGATGGGTGATAGATAGTGCTGAGACTCAATTCCTACACCACCAGGGAGGCCCTGGGTATTTGTTTCAAGAACACAATAATAACACTAGTTTGAAGAGATACATGCACCCCTATGCTCATAGCAGTGTTCTTTTCTTTTTGTCCCATTACCCCAGGACAGTCTGCTCCACTCCAGCCTGACCCCACACTCGGGGGGCGGGGACACGGGGCTGGTCCATGGGGGGGCACCCCTTGAAGGAAATCATGCACATTAGGCCCAGGGAAACCAGAGTTGCCTTCTGATGGTGCATTTAAACTTCCCAGGAACATCCCCAAAGGTCGGCCCCTCTAGGCAGTGTGTGTGACACCAAATGACAGACACAGGAAGAGCTTTCTGGCAAAACCAGCCAACTAGAAGGAGACTGAAGTAAGGAGAGCTCGGACCAACAGGCCGGAGGGAGGCTCTCTGTTACATGGAGCCCTAGTCACAGTAAACAGCTTTCTTTACTGTGGAACTTTCCAGAGCCTTCCATATGGTCAGGTGTCTGAAACCTACTCGGGAAACAGCACACACAGCCTCATCTCGGCACTTGGGATTTTCCACTGTGAAGGCGCATCTTGGCCACCTCGTGTTCCAAGGGAAACGCTTTTGGAAACACTTTGCAGGGCGGCACTATCCGGACCCCCACAGCCCCCTCTGTGCTGAGATTGTGAATCAGTGTCCTTGGTCCCTGTGTCCCCAGTACATGGTGCCCCTTCCAGCAAAGTTTGCAGACAAGAGGAGACTGAGGCCCCAGGGCTGGTCCATCATGTGGGTCCCTCGGGGGAAAGCAGAGCTGGGGGTGAGGGCTGGGAAGGGAAGGAAGACGGGGTCACTGGGAAGCTTAGGTGTAGAGACAGGATGGCCCCGGGAACAGCGGACAAGGTGGAAGAGGGACGAGGAGACAAGAAAGGGTTAAGGAACAACCAGGAACTTGTCCTCACACAGCTCAGGAAGGAGGGGGGCTTCCTGGCCCACCCCAGAGCCAGCGCAGCCTCCCCAGCACCCTGGAACTGCGCAGCGGGGGCTGGTCATGACCCTCCCCTCAGGCTCACAGCTCTGGAACATTCTCTAGGCCTAGGTCAGAAAGGGTCTCCGTCAAGTTGGGCAGCAGACTCAAGGAATTCCAAACTCCTTGAATGGGCAGGAAAACCTGTTTTCCACCACTTAGCTGAGCACGGCCCAGATGCAGAAACCTGTCGCCCCAGACCGAGAAAAGGGGGAAGATGCGACCACAGAAGAGGCCACTCGTGTCCCACCAGGAGCCACCCGCTTGGGCAGGAGGAAAGCCAGTGTGTAGACCTGGAGGAGCCTCTCCAGGCCAGGCAGGGCGGGGAAGGGAGGGGCCGAGCATTAAGTCGTAGGTAGGTTTATAAAGTGACTCCATTGGTGGCGACCCCGCCCCTCCGCGGGAGCTGGGATTTACAATCCAGGAGCGCATCCTTCCCTCTTCAAAGTGGCCTGAGAGGCCTGTCCACCTCCTCCGGAGGCCTGCATGCGCAGGGCAGGCAGCAGACCGCCCGGCTCTTCTCCCCTTAGGGTTTTCTCTCTGCTCCCCCGACACACCCGCGCTCGGCTCCCCGGGCCTGACAGGCTCCCTGGGCCTGACAACCAAGCCCAGCAGCTTCCAGCCCTTGGCGGTCGTCTCACACGCCAGCTTTCATCCTGCCCACCGTCCTGGGAGGCGGTAACAAGAGCCTCTGCGCTGACTGTGCACTCAGCTTACCAAGGGCCGGCGCGTGCTAAGTGGCCTCACTCCTTCATCACACCGGAAGCGGCCATTAGTCACCCCACTAGACAGAGGGGCGCGTGAAGGGCGTGGCCAAGTCCTTTCCTGAGGATCAGCACTAACCTGGGGCGTCCAAGCAGGTCCCCAGCTTTCCTTGGGGACAGGGAAGGCAGGAATTGGAATTGATCATTTGATGAGTTGGGACAAGGACCCCTCGACTCAGTGGGACGGAAGGGCGGACATCCACTCCCTTTGCCAGGGACGGCTGCAGACGGGCACAAATGACAGGGAGCCGCTGAGTCCTGGCCGTGCCTGGACTCCAAGCACCCCCAGGCCTTCGTCTCCAGCTGAGTGAATGCCAGTGACTCGTCTTACCACGCTTTGGAGAAACAGCTTTCTCAGCCCTTCAAATAGTTTCTTATTTGACCCTTAATGCTGAGGGATATAGTTGGGTGCTTGGCTGACAAGGAAACCAGGGCCTCTGGGGGTCACTGCTAGGCAGGTCCAGGAAGGTGCCCTCCGGGCTACTAGGGGACAAAGGGCCCTTCCTAGCCTGGGGTGTGAGACCAGGCCCCAAGGAACTGGGAAGGGGGTAGCAGGGGGAGGAGGCCCTAGGTCCATGCAGGCCTTTTTTTTTTTTTTTTTTTTTTTTTAAAGATTTAATTTGTTTATGTATGCACACAAGAGCTGGGGTGTAGGGGGGGAGGAGGGAGAGGGGACGTGGAATGAGAGGATTCACCAGAGACAGAGTGGGGAGCAGAACAGGCCGATCAACTGAAATCCACTGCTGAGGGGAGCAGCGGGGAGGCAGGAGAGGTCTGCTGCTCACTGGCCAGGGATCGAACTCCTGCTGCAGTGGCTGCCCCTAGCTTCATTGTGCTGAGACTTAACCCCTTGCACCACCAGGGAGGCCCCATGCAGGCCTTTCTTAAGAAGCCCCACCAGCCTGGACTTACCATCCCCACATTTCAAACCATCAGACTCTGTCCCTTCAAATGCCTGCAGGCTGATGGGCGGCCCTTAAAAGATTAGCTTCTCCCCTACCAACATCTTAGCTTCTTATACCAGTTTTTTCCCATAATTTGTTACCCTAGCATTTTCTGATTAAAGGCAATCCAGGCTACTAAAGAAAAAACACCCATAATCCCAAGACCTGAACCATTTTTGTTCCCTGGGGCTTCTTTCTAGCTTCACTCTGGAGGGTCACCGTTCCCCCAGGTTTTTGCTTTAGAATGTCCTTAGAAGACAACAGTCGCCGCAGGAACAGGAGAAGGGCGGGGTGGGGGGGGGTGGCTGGGAGCAGGGGCCAGATGGGCTATAGGCACAGGGAAGGCATGAAAGTGAAAAATATTTATAAAAATACGCATTAAATTGGGCCTCCCCGGTGGCGCAGCGGTTGAGCGCTGGGTTGCGAAGCTGCCTGCGGCCTCTGCGGCACCGGTTCGATCCCCGGCTGCTCCCCGGCCACCGGAGGAGGATCCCACATGGTGCGCAGATCTCTCCTGCCACCCGCTGCTCCCCTCAGCAGTGTACTTCAGTCCTTCTGCCTGCTCTGCTCCCCGCTCTGGCTCTGGTGAATTCTCTCACCCTCCCGCGCTTCTGACTGTACCCAGTGCATGTATAAACAAAACAAACAAACAAATATAATAAATAAATAAATAAGCATGCCTCTATTTAAAAAAAAAAAAAAATACGCATTAAAAAAAATCTCTCAGCCTGTAGGTTGCGTGTGTAGATGAATCAAGATTAGTCCTGACAACTGCTGAAGGCCGGTGATGGCTGCGTGAGACACGCGTGATGAAGTGAGGCTTCTGAGGGTAAGGGCTGAGGAGAGAAGGTGAAGGGCCAGGGCGGAGTTAGGGGCTGAGGTGGGGAAGTATGTCCTCAGCCTAGGGCCCCTGGGCCTCCAGGACATGTTAGGGAGGGAGCTGGGCCCTGTCCACCTGGGTTGGTTCTGCAGACACTGGCCTGGTGAGCTCACTGAGTGGGGAGCAAGGGCATGGAGGGCTTGGGGGAGCTAACACAGCTGGTGGGCCCTGACCCCGGCCAGCCATCAAGCAGGGAGTTGTTTCTAAAAGTAGTCCTTGTCTGCAGAGGGAGCAGACGGCCTCTGGGCTCCAGATTTGAAGAGCGGCCCACACCCACCTGGGCCTCAAAAGTCTTAGCATTCTGGGGGTCCCCGAATCCACAGCCTGCGCTGAGTGGCCATGAAGCCCTGACCATGACTCACAGCCCAGCCCAGCCTGCAACATACAATGGGGCTTCGGAGGGCTGGGGACAGGGTGGGGTGAGCAAGACCGGCTGAGATTCCCCTGAGATTGCCTCAGCTTCGATGGCCTAGGACCTGGGAGAGGCTCCTAACCCTCACCCCACCAAAGCCCAGCTAGTAACGGGACAGGAAAAGGCTCAGAGTCCGTCCCCAGTGTCCACCCAGTGCTGGGCCCCTCCTCCTGCTGTGAACCACTTGCTCTCTCCAGAGCCCCTGGGTTTTCTTGGTTTTCTCCTCACTATAACTATCCTGCCCCTAAAGAAGAAAGAAGCTGGCCAGCTTTTGTCTGCCTGGGGCAGACGAAGTTAACAAGCTTTAATACATCGAAAGAAAATACAAAATTAAAATGACACCCTATTAGATGGATGAAATTATTTACACAGTATATATTGATATAGGTTTAATATACAAGACACATGAAAAACTTATGTAATTCAATAAGAGACCAAACAGGGCCTCCCTGGTGGCACAGGGGTTAAAGACAGCACTATCAAGTTATTGCCAGCCACTGCAGCACAAGCTCGATCCCCCACCAGCCAGGGAGCTACCCACATGGCGCAGACCTCTCCTGTCTCCCCGCTGCTCCCCTCAGCAGTGGATTTCAGCAGATCTGCCTGCTCTGCTCCCCACGCTGTCTCTGGTGAATCCTCTCACACCCCCGCCCCCCCCCACCACACACACACCTCCGGCTTACACCCCAGCTCTAGTTGCATAAATAAATAAATCTTTAAAAAAAAAAAAAAAAAAAGATACCGGGCATTTAAGAGCAGATAAGTGGTAAAACACTTTCAAAAACCAGTAAACATCCCGAGGGCTCTGAGGTGAAGCAGAGGGGAGTGAAAGGAATAGGGGATACAGAAATGGGGGCCTCTCGGAGGGGGGCTCCTTGGGAGGTTGGCAGTACCCAGAAAGCTGCTCTGGTTGGGGGTGGCCTACACTCCAGACACCCCCGGGACAGGCAAGCAGCCCTGCTTTTCCTTAAGCAGAAAGGCTGACTTTCCCAACAGGCAGGTATAGGTACCCAGGCCCCAGGCCCAACGTCCCACAACCACCCAGGCTTGTTAAAAACACAGACTCTCAGACCAACCCCGCCTAGACCTGCTGAATCAGACCCCCACTTTCACAAGATGCGCTGGAGAAGGGAAATGCTTTGCCAGGCATGTCCTAAGCAGGTGGGCTTTCTGGGGGCCCTCCCAGACCTGCCTTGGGACACCCCAAAGTCATAGGACCTCCACCTTCAGACGTCCCAGCATGCCCAGTTACCCAAGTTCTGGCTTCCTCGCCTCTGTGTGGGTCCCCTCCAGAAGACAAATCCTGCATTGGTCCCTCCCCGCTTCCTCCCAATGTGCTGCGGGTCGGGTGGGAAACCAGATCTCCAAGCGCCTACAGTCGCAGGCAAAGAGAGGAAGCAAAGAGAGGAAGCAGGAAGGACTCCCGAGGGGAGTCTGAGGCGTCAAGTGCAAAAGGTTGAACCCAGAGTCTTGGATTTCTGCTCCCGGCCATCAGACACAAGCTCCCGGTACCTGGCCCACTCACCCCCTGGCTCACCCCTGGCTCAGAGGGGCCTGGGCCTCTCCAGAGCAGAAGGGAAGCACAAAGACCAGTCCCAGCGGGGAGGCAGATGGACAAAGAGACGGTTGAGGAGTGTGAGGCCGGAACCTGGGCAGTGCGGGAACAGAGGAGGGAACAGAGGAGGGGCGGAGCGGCCAGCAGGACCTCTCAGAGCCCAGGCGGGGCAGCCCCGTCCCCAACCAGCCCAGCATTGTGCCTCCTAAGGGCTCCAGGGGACAGACAATCCCCAAGAGTCAGAGCACCAAAGTGTTATCGGAAGGGGGTTTCAGAAAGACCCCTCAGCTTCCTGTGCAGGATGAATTTTTGGGGGGAGGTGGGGTGAGCAGAGTAAGGCTGGGCCAGGTTAGGGAGCACACAGTTGCCCAGGCGAGGAAGGCTGCAGGCAGGCTGATGGGGTGGGGGTCCCTGGGAGTGGGTAAGCCCCAGCATCACCTGTTCTATGCCCAGCCAGTGTGGGGGGCTCACTTCCCCCAATATCCTTCCGTGTCAGTGAGAGGCCAACGTCTCTGCAGGCTGTGGGAGGGCAATGGCGGCTGGGTTCCCTGCCCCCCTCTCTGCACCACCCTCACAGCCACAGCACCAGGCAGCTCTACACAGACTGCCTGGAAGTTGATAAAGAAAGTGGGGAGGCAGGCAGAGCTAAAGGGCCACCCCACTGCCATGGAGGACCCCCGTGCACTCAGCACCTCGCTGCCAGACAGTGGAGGGAAGCAGAGGCATCGCTGGCCTCCAAGACAAGCAGGTGTCCGCTTGTCCTGATGCCCCGGGGGGACAGCGCCTCGCCACACAGGTTCAGGGGTGAGAGTGCCCCCCCCATGGCCGCTCCCCAAACTGGTGAAACTCAACAGCAGGAAGGCACGTCCAAGGAAGGCGAGGAGAGCGGGCGGGGTGCGAGCCTGGGGCGGGGCCGCAAGGGGATCGAGCACGTGCTGTGAGCCGCTGAGCAGCTGCTCAGACTCCCTGGGCCTCGATTCACCCTTTGTCCCGCTGACTCAAGGGAGGCCAGGGAGTGCCCGGCTTATGGTGAGCGTCCATTTTTTCTAGTTTGGGTTGTTAGTGTCTATCCAGAGAAAGGCCCTAATCACAGGGGCGGTCATGCTGGGCTTGGGGAGGCAGAGACGCCTGGGGACTCGGCTGGCAACAGAGGGGAGAGAGGATCTGGGATTTCAGAGCTCCGGGCGGTCCAGCTGGGAGGGAGGGAAAGGGCGGAGGTGACGAGGGCACCTGTGTCTGGTGGGAAGCTGCCTGAGCAACCCCGAAGGAGCAGGGGGAGGCCCAGAGGGCTCCTCCCATGGGGGATGTGGAGCGAGCGAGCGAGGGTGGGCTCCCCGCCGTGACGCACCCTTCCCGCTAGCTGCCCACCCTGGCCACAGCCGTCAGGGGCTGGGAGGCGCCCCTGGAGGAAACACCCACACACGCACATCCCGCCGGCGCCGCTTGGCCCGAAGGCCAGGAGCCTCCCGACAGAAGCCGCCAGGAGGAGCCGCGGGTGTCGGGGAGGCCGGGGGCCACAGGCCAGCCGAAGCGGACGTCGGGGGACTCAGCCGTCCCAGCAAGCGGGAAGGGGCCCCCTGGGCTGCCAGCCTCTGAGCCTCAGTCTCCTCTCCGCCGCCCCTTCCCTGGCAGGGCGCCCTTCTCCTGGGCCTCCTCGAGGCCGGCACCACCTTAAATCCCGCAGCCCGGGCCTGCCACTCCCCTGGGCAGAAAGAACACGGGCTGGACCAGAGCGACCTGATTAAGCCCCAGCTGCACGCCGAGAAGGCGGTCACGCGATCTGGGGACAGCTGAGAAGGTGGCCACGCACCTTTTTCCACATCTCACTTACAGGCCCGCGCCGGGGGGCACGCGGGGGAGGCCCTGCCGGAGGTGACCTCGGGTGCCTGGGCCAGGCTGCAGAGCCCCCTGCGTCACCACGCGTGGGAGAGTGGGGAGACGGCTGCCCCCGAGATGGCTGCCCCCGACCCGGCCCCCCACACAGCGAGCGGGAGGAGAGTGGAAGAGGCTGCAGGTCGGAGGCGCCGCTGGAGTCACGTGGGTGAGGCAGGCGGTGGCTCAGGGCCAGTCCCAGCTCCACGCGCTGCGCCGGCAGGTGACCCGGCATCTCTGTCAGTGTCCTGAGCTGCGAGGCGGGGGACAGTCATAGACCCACACCAGCATAGAGGCTGCAAGCAGCGCCTGCGCCCCGGAGGAAGACGGTCCCTGCGAAAACAAAGCTGCCAGAAACCCCGAAGCCCCCCTTGGGCTCCCCTGCCTGGCTTGCAACACCATGGGCAACAAACCCACCAGCACTGAAACCGCTCCAGGAAGTAATTCCAGGTCACAGTGTCTTTCTGCCGGAGACCGAGACCCCAACACAAAGCCAACCTGGGTTCTGGGTGAAGGCCCCCCAGGAATCCAGACCCATCCTGGGATCGCCTGTCCCAGCTCTCAATCTAGAATCCAGAGGGAATTTCGAATCCCCGAGGACAGACGCTACCACGCCGGCCCCTGCACCCCGCCTCTAGGGGGAAGAAGCACCAAATTTCCACTTATTTCCATCCACCGTCTTCATCTCTAAGTGTGATTCACTCAAAATATCCCCTGCCCAAGGAGCAGCCACCTCCCCACTCCCCCCACAAACCTCCTTAGGACACTGGCTTCACCTCTGGCAAATTCCCCGGCCTGCAGCCTACACAGCCCTTCCACCTCTGAGAGGAGACGGGGAACAGGGAAAAGAAAGCCAGAGCGGGGGTAGCCAGAAGTGCAGAAGGCCATGACACCTCGCCTTTCTGGGGTTCGGTGGGTCTGCGGGGGTCAGGCGCCGGCAGCGGGCAGTGACACCACCATTGCCTAGTCCGACAAGAGGGCAATGTTCCTTTCCCTGCCAAACGCCCCCTTCCCACCCTCTCTTAGGGGCATTGCAACAGCAGCTTCTAGTAAGCAGCAGAAACTCCTGGCTGCCCTCTGAGATGCTGCCACGGGGCCTGCCTCCTGGTGACGGCCCCCCCACCCCCCAGAGGCCTCCGGATAAGTCCTGGGTAGTGAAGATTTCCTGTCTAACCTTGACAGGGCTGCCAGCTCGGATTACAGCCCTGGACACACACTGGAGAGTCAGTTTCTTCTGAACCTTCTCTCTTCCTTTAAAATCAGGCCACGATTCTCTGGGCTGGGGCTATCGGTAACACGCTGCGAAATGGAGAGGGAACTTTCTCTGGCCCGGCTGCCGCCTCTGGCTTCCCACACGCATTAGAAAACTATTCTCTTTCTTCTACAATGCACGATTTAGGAGCCAACTCCTTTGTGTTAGGCCTGAAGGAAGCACAGAGCAGTGACTCCACTCCCAGAACCCGCAGGCTCACAGGCTGGGAAGGAGCCAGGTTTTTGTAACTTTGAAATGTTAAGAAACCCCTGAGCAAAATACTTCTAAATGGGAAAATCAATTTAAAAGATCAAAGCCCATTCTGCAGTATCTGCCTGGATCTCTCCGGCCTCCAACAGAAAAGAAATGGGTGTTTCCTACCAGGTCAAGTGGGGTTCCCAGGGGGTTCCAGGGCGACATCAGAAGCTGCATCTGGACACTGATTAGAAGTGAAATTCTGGCTGAAAGTAAGCACACTCCTGGCACAAGGCGGGGGTTGCTGTTGGTTTTGCTTGGCTTTTGTGGTGACTCCATCTCAACTGGGTTTTGGGGAGGCTGAGCACGTTTCTGGCGGAGTGGGGCCATGCTGACTTTGATTAAGTCTCCACTGGGTCACTCCTTGATCTGAGGGCCTCCTGGAAAGGGTCTCCCCACCTCCCACCCCCCAGCTCAGGAGGTCAGCAGGAGAGTCCCGCAGGGCCACAACTGGCCAGCTCTCCTTGCTGCACTGGACTGACTACGTCCCCCCAAATTCACAGCCACTCAGAACCTCTGAATGTGACCTTATTTGGAAAGAGGGTCTTTTGCAGATGTCCTAAATGAAGATGAAGTCATACTGAATTAGGTCCTAAGTAAGTCCTATGGCTTCATTCTATAAGAAGGCCACTTGAAAACACACACACACACACACACACACACACACACCATGTGACTCTGGGGGCAGAGATTAGAGCAACATCAGGAAGCCAGCACTGGCTGGCCAGCACCAGAAGCCTGGATGGGCAGGGAAGGGCCCCCGGAAGCCTGTGGAGCAGGGCGACCCTGGGTACGCCTGCAGACCCCAGCGTCCAGAAAGGCGAGAGAGGAGATTTCTGTCGTTTGAAGCCACCACACCATGGTGCTTGGTTAGAGTAGACCATGGTCACTCAGGGCCTTCCCAGCAGTGGGCCCAGAAAGTTCCCTCAATATAATGCTCAAGGGCAGGGGCCAGGCAGAGTCTGAGGGTGCCGACTCCCCAGGTCCAGGACTGGGACCTCACCCAGGTCCCAGTCCCACTCCACACTGCAGATGAAATCACCTTCAAAGGACAGGCTGGACATGGCAGAGCACGAGTGAATTGTTAAAGGAAAAAGCACAGGGGCCTCCTGGGTTAAGTTTCAGCACTATGAAGCTATCGGCAACCCCTGCAGCACGAGTTCGATGCCCAGCCAGGGGGCCTGACCCACGTGGCGCAGCAGACCTCTCCTGTCTCCCCGCTGTTCCCCTCAACAGTGTGTTTTAGTCAGTCTTCCTGTTCTGCTCCCCACTCTGTCTCTGGTGAATCCTCTCGCCAGCTGGGCCTATGCCCCAGCTCTTATATGCATAAATAAATAAAATAAATCTTTAAAAAATAAAGGAAAAAGTACAACATGAAATCTGTACCCAGATGTCGGCTTTGCATTCAGCTGCAGGTCAGTGGTGCAAGCCTGCCAGGCCCTCAGCCGGCGCCAAGCGGGCAGCACCTGCTTTACATCCTTGATGGATTTAACCCCACAGGGCAGGTACTGTTCTGCCTCCACTGGACACCAGGGAAACTGAGAACGGCACTTTTATATAACCTGCCCAATGTGGGGGGGCGGTGGGGGGGAAGCCAGCAGGAGGGACAGTGCGGAGCCCAGGAACCCAGCCTCACGCCTCATGCTCGGCCTCACAGCCCTGTGAAAGCCGGACAGAATCGGGACAGTCATTCAAGGGAAAACAAGTGTGTTCTCTATGTGTTTGGCATTTTTTACTTCTTCATGGTTTTCATTTCTTTAAACAGAGCAACCAAAGGAGAAAAAGGCAGCAGGCCAAGCTTCAGCGGGGGGCCGAAGCATAGGGACAGCGGGCTCCTGCTGGGGCGCTGCCCAGCCACGCAGGCAGGGAGAGAAGTCGGGGAGGGGTCTGGAGCATGGGCTCCTCCAGGCAGCATAGTTTCTGGAAGTCCCCCACCAAGGGGTTTCCCTGCCAGCCCTCAGGGAGTGGCCCAGGCCTCTCAGATAAGAGTCAACAGCAGTAGGGGGAGAGGCAGGGGGGTGGGGGTGAGCAGTCCAGTTGTTTTTTTTTAAGTCATGTGGAACACCAAGGAGAGGGCCAGATTCTGGGCTGGGTTGTGGAGCTAGGCCAGACCAAAGGGCCGTCAGCTGGCGGCAGAGGGCAGAGAGCAGAGAGAAGGCACCGCCTGGTCAGAGCAGGTGGCAAATCCCCAGGGCAACCTTCCAGGTGAGGGGCCCACGCTTGCCCCGGCCTGGGTGTCTGCCCCCAGCCTGGGCTGATAGGCTCAGGCAGAAAAGTTCCCAGAGCCAGCGGGCCAGCAGGGAGGAGCTGGTGGTGGCAGGAAGGCAGTTCCCGCAGCCTGGGGCGGCAGTGGGTGGGCCTGGCCTAGCTGCCTCCTGGGCACAGGAAACTGGGCAGAAAGCACTTGAAGGGAAAACAGCGAGCTCAGCTGGCAGACTCAGAGCGTGTGGGACTCGGGGGTCAGGCCAAGAATCCTGTTTCACAGGGCGTGGGGAGCCTGATGGCAGCGCAGGGCGGGAGGGCTCTGGACATGGACACGCGGCCTGGAGCCAGAGCATGGATGTCACTGGCAAGAGGTCCCTGCTCTCTGTCACATGCCCACTCAACACCTGTCACCCATTCAGCTCACTGGGTTCTCACAAACCTCCCTGAAAGAAACTGTTGCCCCCATTTTATAGATAAAAAGGTGGGTGTGGTTAAGCAAGTTGCCCATGGCCACTGCTAAGAACTCAAATGATGGGCTATGTCCCCACCATGCCCCAGACCCTGATGGATAATGGGTCTTGACAGCAGGTTTAAGGGGGCCTTCCAAACCACTGTGGGGAGAGAAGGGCAGCCTCCGCCAGTGGTCCCTGCCTCACCAGAAGGTGGTGCTGTGCCCATTTTAGCAGTGGGGAAATTAAGCCTGAGAGGGATGAGCAGCCTGCCCAGGTTCACAGGTCCTGGGCGTGCGGATCTAAAGGCAGGCATGTCCCCTCTGCCAGGCAGGTGCCTCAGACTATAGCTCAGCTGACTCCAAGGGAGCAGAAGCTTCTAGGACACAGGGGACATTCCCCAGGAAGGTTCTTTTGTAACAAGTTGTTCCTCAGATCTCACTCCCTGATGACAGAACTGCCAGTCTTGCCTCAGGACACTCATGGTCAAAGGTGACCAAGTCGCAAGCCTGAACCAGCCCACACCCAGGGGCCAAGAGAGGGCAGTGAAGGTCACACACATGTTCCAGCACATGTCCTTTCCCCTCAAGACCCCTACATTGACCAGGGGAAGGCCATCCTTCTCCTGCCACTGGAGGGCTACACTCCTCACCACAGGGACACAGAGCTCAGGCCTGGCCAATGCAGACACCCGACTCCCCTGGTCGTAGCAATTGGTTCACAGCTAGTAAGAAACAACACTAGAGGTGTGAGGGAGAGAGAAAGGTCTTTGCTACGGTTATCCTTCCCCAATGGACTAACTGGAGAAGCCAGGGCCACCAGCAGGGATAAGTCACCTGGAGACACACAGGAGCCTCGTTTAAGGAAAAAAGAGAGAGCACCTGGATCCAGCTGTACCTGACGCCAAACTGATTTTTCAGTTCCACGAGTCAATGAATTGCCTTCTTGTTTATACCAATTATGATTGAAAGTGCTAGAAACCCAACCTAGAATTCTACATGACGCAGTAGCTCTGGAAGGAAAAGCAGCAGGTTCAGTCTCCCCTGCCAGCTCTGTGGGGACCCCAGACCACACAATGCCATTCGCTTACTCTCTGAGGCCACCACACCTTGCTTGGTCTCCCAAGACTGCGTAGACTCCCTGTTTTAGCTCTTAGGCAGCAACAAACAAGCATAGCCATGTAAAGATTTTTTTTGCAGGGAAAAAACTCTATTAAAAAACCCACCAATTCACACAAAGCAGCCTGAACATGAAGGTCCTCAAGATGCCCTCTGGGCGGGGCAGGACTGAGCTCACACAGCAGGGCCAGGGCCCCCTTGATTCAACGCGGGAGCGCGGACCCCAGGCTCACGCCTTCGCCCCTGCTCAGCCTTCCTTCGTCGACCAAACTAGACCCACCAGGTGTGAGGACCCAGGATCTGGGGTCCCAGAACCGAAAATTAGCATCAGGGAAGTAAAGCAGGTGCGGAGCGCGCCGGCGCAGCCTCCGCGGACCCCCGCCAGGGGCTGGGGCTGGACGGCCCAGGCACCGCGCCTTAAATAGCAGCTCCCGCCGGAGGACAAGCACATTCCGGGCGCTTTTTAAAGCGCCCCAAGCATGACCTGGCCAGCAGCCTCCGCCCCCCGGGCATTTTCCCGGTCTTGGTCCAATTCTGGGTATAATATTAATAGCTCGGCCGAAAGCTCACGGTGCGCAAAATGCAGTATGGCCTTAAAAGGCAGGATGCAGGGCTGCCCTCACGCTCCAGATGAGGAAACTGAGGCCCAGGGAGCTCCGGGCTGCAGGGCCAGCGAGCCGGCCGCTCCGCCCTCCCGCCCGGCCGCCCGGGGTGGGCGCGCGCGGCTCCGGCCCGGGGGTCTTGCGCGGCGGGGCCGGAGTGAGCCCCGCGGGACCCGCGCCAGCTGCCGCGTCCGGTTCCGAGGGGCGCCTCCGGCCCAAAGGCAGCGAGGGGGGAAACCGACAGGGCGACGTCCCCGCAGACTCCGGGGCCAGACACCTCCAGACCTTCTGCCCCGAGTTTGACGAACTCCAGCTCGCGGCCAGGCCTGGCACCGCTGCCCCGCGCCCGCCGAGTTTCCTCTTTCTGTTTGAGGAGACAAGAGGCCTCGGGCCCGCTGCTCCCCGGGGAGAGGGAGGGACGCCGGCAGGTGGGGCGCGCGCCTCTGGCTTTCCTGGAAGTTGCGCGCGGAGCGAACCCCGGGACGCGCGGGCAGAAAGGGCGGCGCCGGCACTCGGGGCGTCGGCGCGGGGCGCCCGGGGTGTCCTTTGAGCTCGGGGTGCCAGAGCTGCGGCTCCGGCTCCTGGTCTACGAGCCCGGCCGGGTCCCCCCACGTCGGAGATAGATTCCGCACGCACAGAAAGAATAGGGGGGCGCTGGGACACATGCAAAATGCACCCCCGAAACTCTGCACCCTCCCGTCGCAGCGCACCGAGGCGGGGTCGGGGACTCCGGGCGGGAGGACCGAGCCGCCGCCTCCCGCCTCCCCGGGCCGGGCCGGGGCGCGGGATGGCGCGGGCGCGGGGCGGCGCGGGGCGCGGGGCGGCGCGGGGCGCGGGGCGCGGGGGGGCGCGGCGCGGGATGGCGCGGGGCGCGGGGGCGGGGCGCGGGGGGGGCGCGGGGCGCTCACAGTTTGAACATGCCCTCCAGGTCCTTGATGAGGCGGCGGCTGAACTCGGGGAACTCGGTGTAGGGGTTGAAGACCCTGCAGCGGCGGGGCCGCGCGGCGCCCTCGTTGATGTCCAGGCGGCGGCTCAGCTGCGCGCTCAGCTCGGCGTCGGCGCGGGCGGGGGCGCCCGGGGGGGCGGCTGCGGCGCGGGCTCCCGGGGCGCGGGCTCGGGCTCCCGGGGCGCGGGCTCGGGCTCCCGGGGGCGGCGGGGGGCCGCCGTCCCCCGCGCCCTCCCACTGCAGGCGCCGCTGCAGCTTGCGCGCCAGCTCCTCGCTGGCCATGGCGGCGGGGCGGCGGCGGGACGGGACGGCACCGGCACCGGCACCGACGCGGGGCGCGCTCCGGGCGGGCTCGCGGCTCGGGGAGGCTCCGCGGGCGGCCGCGGCGGCGGTTGGCAGGACCCCGGGCCGGCGGGGGGAGGCGGGGCCGCGCCGCGGCTTTAAGGAGGCGCCGGGAGCCGGCACCGCCCCGGGCCGCGGCCGCAGGTGTCTCCGCAGCCCCCGGCCCCGCCCGGCTCCCGCCCGCCGCCCGCCGCTCCTCCGCCCTGGGCGCGGCCGCCCCCGAACCACGCCGAGCTCGCACCGCGCTCGGGGAGCCCCGGGACTCCGGGGTGCCCGGGGGCAGCGGCGCAGCGGAGGGGGCAGTTTCAAGACCGTTGATGGTTCCTTTCTCGCTCCCCCAGAAGAGGCCCGACTGGAGGCGCTCGCGGCCGGGACAGGCTGGGGTGGGCGCCGCCCGGCCTCCCCGGGGACCCCCTCGCACCCCACCGCGGGGGATGAGCACCCCAAGGTCGCGAGGTCTGGGGGCGAGACAGGGTCAGGGAGACGGTCAGGGAGGGCTGGGCGGGGTGGGCGGGTTGAGACTGTTCAAATACTCAGGGAAAAGAAATGTTTCCAAACATGCTCAAGAGGCTAAAGACAGACAAGCAAACAGGGGACGGCGGGCGCAGACAAACCCGGGCGGCGGTTCGAGACCCGCAGCTTCAGACCTGCCACTTCTTCTTGAAACGCGGTGGAGGCGGGGAGCTTAAAAATAAAACACATCAGCATTTTTAAGAGGAGGGTGAAAACAAAAACAGTCTTTCTCCCCGAGGAGCTGATGCTGAGGGCAGTTACATCAGCCAAGCCTTGACAAGAATCTTGTAAACACCGGTTCGCCCCAGTGGCCAACCGGGCCGGTTCTGCTCTGACCGCCCCGGGCTGGTGACCCCGCTCCGGAGCCGGGGCCCAGCCTGTGGCATGCCTGCCTGGGGCACCAAGCCCTCCCTGGTGGAGCAAGGGGTTAAGCAGCGCACTATGAGGCTGTCTGCAGGCTCTGCGGCACGAGTTCCATCCCCAGCCAGCCAGGGAGCTACCCACATGGCGCAGCAGACCTCTCCTGTCTCGCCCGCTGCTCCCCTCAACAGTGGATTTCAGTCAGTCTGCCTGTTCTGCTCCCCACTCTGTCTCTGGTGAATCCTCTCCCACACTCCCTCGCCCCATCTCTGGCCTGTGTCCCAACTCTTGTATGCATAAATAAATAAATCTTTAAAAAAATAAAGATATCAAATCAATTTGGTACTAAGTCATTTGATTTGGGCCTGAAAAAGCAGTTTAAAATACCAGGTTTTATGCTTGAAATGACCGTTCATTTAAAAAATGACAAAGCGAAACAAGAAATGATAAAACTAAGAAAAAAACTAAAAAATATAAATGAAAAATTTTTTATTAAAGACTTATTTTTATTTATGCATACAAGAACTGGGGTGTAGGCCAGAGGTGCAGGGAGTGAAAGGGTTCACCAGAGACAGAGTGGGGAGCAGAATAGGTGGTTCTACTGAAATCCATTGTTGAGGGGAGCAGCGGAGAGACAAGAGAGGTCTGCTGTGCCGTGTGGGTAGCTCCCTGGCCTGGACTCGAACTCAGGCCCCAGTGGCTGGGGATAGCTTGATAGCGCTGAGACTTTAACCCCTGCGCCACCAGGGGGGCCCATCAGTGGGTTAGCTTGTCACTTCTGTTTTGAGCACTTTACGCGACATAGTTCACACACAAGAAGTTTACATTCTCAGTAGTCTCCATCAACAAAAACTATGTGTGAGGAGGTAATAAAAAATGTCAATGATCATTTTACATTCTACATTTAGACAATCTAGTAGCTCTTCCTTTTCTTTTCCTTATGAACATGACGTTGCATTCTTGTTTGAGTAGATGCTGAATGCATGTATATTCCTTTGTGTTTCAAGTGAAGGGGTTTTTTTTACAGCATTGCTGAAGTATAACTGATAAAGAAAAAAACTGCATGTTTTAGCATCCATTTGATGGGTTTAGACCTGTGCAAATCCCACATCATCACCACAATCAGGGTACTAACTAGTGACCTACCACCTCCCAAAGTTTCCTTGTGTGCCTCTAGGTTTTATTTTGGGGTTTTGGGGTAGGAACACTTAGCATGAGCTCTCATTGAGTGACCTGAGGTGGTCACAACCACAGCTCGAAATGCCTTGCTGCCCATCTCCCCCCACCAGGGTCCAGCTGGGGGCCTAACAAACAGCGCCAGACAGGGTGGCCGCATGAGGGCCAAGAGCGACACCATCGTGAAGCATGACCCGCGTTTTGTAAAACAGATTTCTATGTGTAGGGAAGAAAAAGACTCAAGGAGAAGGAACTAAATCATTAACTGTTGTAAATGCTAAGATTCAGATCATTTTCATTCTCTTTTTAAATCTTCTCCTTTGTTAGCCTGCTATGGTTATATGAAATGATAATAAAAAATCAGAAAATGTTAGTTTAAATGGAAAAGTATAAGAACGCATCTAGCTACTGAGCAGCTGATTTCACCTCCAACCCCTGAGCTCATTTATTTCACTAACTTTCCTCTAAAGAAAGGTCCGGGAGCCTCCCTGGTGGTGCAGGGGTTAAAGACAGAGCGCTATCAAGCTATCATCAGCCACTGCAGCATAAGTTCAATCCCCAGCCAGGGAGCTGACCCACATGGCGCAGCAGACCTCTCCTGTCTCCCCGCTGCTCCCCTCAGCAGTGGATTTCAGCCAGTCTGCCTGTTCTGCTCCCCACTCTGTCTCTGGTGAATCCTCTCACCCCCACACTCCGGCCTGTACCCCAGTTCTTATATGCATAAATAAATCTTCAAAAAAAAACAAAACAAAAAGACAGGTCCACTTCTCATAAGGACAATCTGATGGGTGTTTAACCCCAAGAGTTCACTGCTGTATAACAAGCTGTGCCCCAGCCTAGTGGCTCCAAACATTTGCTTTACTCACAAATCTGCAATTTGGGCAGAAAGTCTGGGGAAATCTCTTTCTGAGCCCTGGGGTCAGCAGGGGCAGCTCCAAGCCTGAGGGCTTCCTGCTGCTGCTGCTTGGCCTTTCCTGGGGGCCTTTGGCTGGGAGGCCTACACCTGACCTGCTCACAGGGCTGAGCTTCCCAAGAATAGTCGCTGGGTTGCAAGAGCAAGGGGAGAGCCAGGGAGAAACAGTTCTGCCTTTGATGAAGTGGGCTCGGTAGCCAAGCGGACAGACAGATCCACTGACCGGAGCAGTCCCTAAGGGGAGAGGACGGGTCTCTACTCCCGCTGCAGGAGCCACCCCGTTACCTGCCTGGCAGCGTGGGATTCGCATCTACACGCCTGTGGCCATCTTTGGAAACACAACTTCCCGCCTCCCTTGGAAAATCCCTGTAGGACCGAGTTTATCTCAGTTCTGTGGAGTCTGGACAAGCAGGTGTGGCCTTCAGGCCAGATCAGCTGACGGAGCTCTCTGGGCCTCTGGGAAGAGCTTACCTGCCTCCCACAGAAGTCAGAATGGCTGAAATTCTAGAAAGGGGAAGCCCTCCCAAGAGAGCAGCACCAGAGGCTGCTCCCGGCATGGCTGCCTTCACACCGCCAGCTGGGGAAGGCCCAGTCTCAGGACTCTGCTTGGTCATTGGCTTGTTGTGGAGGGAAAAGGTTTTGACCTTTAAAAGTACTGTTGGAAAAAACGCCCTGATGGCGTTTCGATCTTGGTCTTCCAGCCTCCAGAACTGCGGGAAAATGAATGTCTTTGTTTAAACAACGTGTGTGTATATAACACACACACACACACTCTAATGCATACCTCTAAACATGCACGTTGAAGCCATGTGTATTTCTAAGTTTCCTCGTGTGGGCCCCCACATGGAATTGAAAACATTCTAGAACTAGATAGTGCAGATGACCACACCACTCTGAATATATTAAAGACCACTGAATTGCACACTTCAAAAGGATGGATTCATTGGCGTGTGTTATAGCTCAATAAATCCGTTATTTTTTAAATGATTAATTTTGGGCCTTCCTAGTGGCCTAGGGGTTAAGTCTCAGTTCAATCCCCGGCCAGGAAGCTGCCCACATGGCGCAGCAGACCTCTCCTGTCTCGCCCACTGCTCCCCTCAGCAATGTTTTTCAGTGGATCTGCCTGTTCTGCTCCCCACTCTGTCTCTGGTGAATCCTCTCAGTCCCCCCCCCCAGTTCTGGCCTACACCCCAGTTCTTCTATGCAAAAATAAATAAAAATTTAAAAAATAAAATGATTAATTTTAAAATTAAAGAAGCAATGACATAAATAATAATAGTGAGAAGAGAAACAGCGCTGTCTACTTGGGCCCATTTCTTTCATGTCCACCTTTATAGAGGTGCTTTTTATAGAGCACACCTGGACACACGGACTTGCTGCAAGGCGTCCCTTTGTTTGAAGTCTACAAGGGGAAAGCGAGCCCCGCAGGACTGGAGCACAGCGGCTACTTAATTGGAGGAGGGTGGAGTGTTTGAATCGCCTTTCCAGGTCCTTGTGATCATCCCCTCCTTTGACACATAAAAACTCAGACAAGTGGTAGTTTCTTGAAGTTTAACTGCAATATAGACACTGAACGCGTCCACACCAGACTCTTCACACTGTTACATCACTTCATGATGCTGGTCTCTGCATCACCTCCGAGCATCAAGTCCTGGACATGTTAACTCAGCTCATTTATGTGTGATGTTCAAGTTCTCCAAAAGTCTTGCTTTTGCTTAGAATGCAAATAACATCTTTGACAGCAAACGCTCCCAATTGTTTGCCTTGCGGTGACAGCCTTGCTTTGTTCATTGTTCCAAAAAGTTTCTTCAATTACTGAGCTGTGAATAGCCAGTTTGTCTGCTCTTTCATGTTAGAAATGATGTCCCCTGGGAAAGAGGGGGTTCAGCCCCTCGCTCAGGTACAGTGCTCTGCCCACCCTCACGCTTGACTCTGTCGGGGTCGTTGTGTTCTTCCTATTCCTCATATTCCAAAGTCATGTACTGCGGATCAAAATTTCAGAAAATTAAGAATTCTCCTGTTTCATCAACAATATTCTTTTTTAAAATTTATTTATGCATTCAAGAGGTGGGGTGTAGGTCAGAGGTGGGGGGTTGAGAGGATTCACCAGAGACAGAGTGGGGGGCAGAACAGTTGGATCTACTGAAATACACTGCTGAGGGGAGCAGCGGGGAGACCCAGGAGAGCTCTGCTACGCCCTGTGGGTCATTCTCTGGCTGGGGATCGAACTCAGGCCACAGTGGCTGCTGATAGCTTCACAGTGCTGAGACTTAACCCCTGCACCACAAGGGAGGGCAGTCATCAACATTCTTAAGTGAAACTTCATTTTTATATATAAGATGGTCATGAGGGTGCAGACCACAATGACACCGGGCGAGTTTCCTGGCTCTGTTTGCTTCGGGCTGAGGAGACACCGTTCGCCCACCATTGCCTTTGCACTATCGGTCACGCGTATCACATTGAAGAAACACATGGTGTTACAGTGACCAGGCTCTGCAGGCCGCATGTCGGGCCCTCCACCTGACTCCTTCTCATGACAGCCAAGGAGTCTAGACTCTCCTTGTGGCTTGGATCAGGTACACGTCCTGCTGATGGACAATCAAGTTGATGGATTGCGACGCGCTGCTCCCCTCAGTGGTGTATTTCAGTACATCTGCCTGTTCTGCTCCCCACTCTGTCTCTGGTGAATCCTCTCACCCCTCACACCTCTGGCCTATACCCCAGTTCTTGTATGCATAAATAAATAGAAATAAATCTTTTTTTTTTAAAAATCAAAAGAAGAAATGGTTAGAAAAAAGACAGGGCCTCCCTGGTGGTGCAAGGGATTAAGTCTCAGCACAATGAAGCTATTGGCAGCCACTGTAGCACGAGTTCTCGGCCAGGGAGGTGACTCATGTGGCAGGGCAGACCGCTCCTGTCTCGCCCACTGTTCCCCTCAACAGTGGATTTCAGTAAATCTGCCTGTTCTGCTCCCCACTTTCTCTGCCCCCCTGCACCCCTGGCCTACACCCCAGCTCCTTTATGCATAAATAAATCCTTGAAAGAGAAAGAAAAAATATAAATACATATTTTTTAATATATTTGCCTTTTATAAATAAAAGGCAAAGACAAAACAACAAATATAAAAGAGACAAAAATTAAAATTAAGGAGACAAGAAATAAGATAAGCAAACAAACAAAAATAACGAAGAAGAAAAAGGTGAATGGGAGTGTGTGGGGAGCAAGTTGCCCCCTCAGTAAAATGGCCAGAAGCCTCATGGGTGAGCTGGGGAGCAAGTTGCCCCCTCAGTAGAAAGTGGCCAGAAGCAGGATGGGTGAACCTGACATTTAAATAATGGCCCGCAGAGAGTGGGGGTCCAGGAGTGAACCACTCAGAGTAGGAAGATCACCCCCAATAATCAGCATCCACAGTCTACCTACTTTCCTCTAGTTCTTCCTCTATAGAATGTTCCAGAAAGTCCTAGCTTACTTCTTTGTTTTCCCAAGGGACATTGCCTCAAGGGCAAGTTTCAGGTGTTTGTTTTCATTTGGGAAGCTCTTAGATTAGTGACTCTCCCTGTGGAGAGCCCCCAGGCACTGCCTATGTGGGTTTTCTCTACTCTTTAGGCCCTGGCAGTGTAGATGGATCCAGGTAAGCTGAGCACACCTGTCTTCACCCACCCCCGGCCCTGCACTCATGAGCCAGCCCTGGAAGGCCCTGCTCACACACAGCTGAGGAGAAATCCTGACAGAAATCAAGGAAGCAAAACCTGGGTTGCTTAGAACTCAGGCCCCAGACCCAGGCTAGACTGGAGGTTCCACTACATGTGAGGCCTGGCCCCCCGGACCCCCTTTGATTCCTGGCATCCCTGCTGGTGGCCTTGGGGACATGTCAGGGAGGCCCTCAGGAGACCGATTAGCTTAGATCCAGGCTCCCTCAGCAATGTCTGCTCAGAGAACAAAGAATCTCCAGACCAAGCACACCCCGAAAGAGAAAACAACCACTTTCCTAATTCCCACCTGATAGGAGGCAGGAATATGAAGGTGGAGAGGTGGTGACCGTAAACCCAGTGGTCTGGAAGGGCAGGTCAGCCAGAGCCTTGCACTGGGCAGGCTGTCAGAGGCTTATCCTGTCCCTCCCGCCTTTCCCCCACCCCCACCAGGCAGTCTTCTGGGGCCCCCCATGTCCTTAAGGTCGGTGCCTCCTTGGGAGATGCCCTGTGAGCTCTTGGTTCCGCCCCAGCCAAGGCTGTTTGACTGTCCTCGCCTTTAGCTTCCTCCTCAGAGGCCGCCCCCTCTGTCTGTCTGGCCTCACTTCGCGCACCCAGGCGGGAGGGAACGGAACGCTCCAAAGCATTGCTGTCCAACAGAAATTACTTATTCTTTAAATTCTAGTAGACACTTAAAAAAAATAGCATCTGTAGAAACAGGTGAAGTTAATTTCAACAGTATATTGCACTGAACCCAGTACATGCCAATGATTATCTTCTTAGCAGCAATCAATATAAAACATTCATAAGATGTTTTACATCATTTTGTTTCCTGCCAAGGCATTGTAATCTGGCATGAACTTACGCTTAGAGCACATCTCACATCTCCGTTTGAACTCCACACATGTCAAGCCCTCCACAGCCGGTGGCTGCCATCTTGGATAACTGGGGTCTAAGAGGGAAGCCATGGGGTACACCCCTCCGGACCTCCACTGCGGAAGAATTTCTGTTGCCAGGTTCCTGTCTGGCCTCATAACTGGCCTCCACTCCCTCTGGTCTGAAACCTACCCCCCCCCGCCACTTCCCAATTTCCACCCCAGCACCCAGATCTACCCTGTCTCACCAATGCCCCCTTGATGCTAGGCCTGCGGACAAGATCCTAAAATAAAGGCTGGACCTTGCCGCCAGTCCCAGTTTCTGATGTCCTTTTTTGTTTCAGGCTGGGATCCCAAACACAGAAGCTTATGAGACTCGGGAGGGGAGTTTTGGGGAAGAATAAGGGTGTAGGGCAGAGGCACAGGGGTGAAAGAATTCACCAGAGACAGAGTGGAGAACAGGAAAGGGGGGTTTATTGAAATACAGTGGTCGGAGAAGCAGCCGGTAGACAGGAGAGAGGTCTGCATGGGAGGAAGGATTTGGGGTTCCCCTTTATACCTGTTTTCTTGGGCTTTTCATGACTGGGGAGTCGGTTTGGGCCAGTTAATGCCGGGAGGGCTTGAGTGTTGACCTATGACACAGAATGTGCGCTGGCCCTGCTTCCACATTCATGATCAAGGTGATCAGGCTTATGATCTGGTTCCCAAAACAACCTTATCAATCCCAGCTATCTATTCAAGCCTCCCAAACTGTCTGCCCTTCCCTGTGTAGAGGGACAAGGCATCCGCACTGGGCGTTTGGGGGTGTTACACCTCACTTAATCCCCAAGTTCTCTGATAGGCTTTATATCTCACACAGGATAAGATGGCCTTTCAGGCTCTCATCACAATAAACTATTCTGTCTCTTCCCTTTATTTTTTTTTAAAGATTTATTTATTTATACATTTATACAAGGCCAGATGTGTGGGGTGGGGGAAGGCGGTGAGAGGACTCACCAGAGACAGAGTGGGGAACAGAACAGGCAGACTGACTGAAACACACTGCTGAGGGGAGCAGCGGGCGAGACAGGAGAGGTCTGCTGCGCCATGTGGGATTCTCGCCTGCCGGCCAGGATCGAACCCGCGCTGCAGAAGCTGCGGACAGCTTCACAGGGCAGCGTTCAACCGCCTGCACCACCAGGGAGGCTCCTGTCTCTTCCCTTTAGACAGAAGCAGGAGCCCTCCACCCTGGGCACAGAGGTGGGAGAAGAGGAACAGTACAAATCCTGGCTCCGTCAACTCAGTGGCTGTGTGACTTTGAGTAAGTTACGTCACCTCTCTGAACCGACATTTCCTCATATATACAAAAGATAATACTGTTGGGGGGAGAGGATGTCCTGAGTTAATCCCATACAGGCTTTGTGGACCCCACCCCCACTCCAGACTAAAGCCATCAGGACATGGGGAAAGACAAATCCCATCACCACCAAAGGGAGGGTGGCTGGGACCTGAGGGTGGAGTTGGGCAGCCAGGTTGGATATAAAAACCAAACACGTGGGCCTTGGGGTGGCTTGCTATCGCCACCTGGCTTCACAGCTCCTGGCTGGCGGGCAGCTCTCAGAGCGCCATTTGGGATTCCTGATCGGCGGATCGGGTAGGACTCATTGAAAACTTTGTCTCCCACTTTTCTCCCAGAGCTGTACATCTCCTCATCTCCCCTTCCCTTGTAAATAAACCTTTTATGAACCTTTCGCGTGTGCCTGCAGTGGAGCATGGATAAGTCCTTTTAAGCGCGCAGGTGAGGACCCACAGTCAGGCACCCCGTTTTGTATCGGGGGTTGCTCTACAACAATACCACCCACGAGTATCACTGCTATGAATTTGCTCTACTCCCTGCAAGGACGGTGTGAATCTGGTTGCACGATCACATCCGCGCAAACCTTTCTTGGTTTAGGGGCCTAGCGGTTAACTGCGTCCAGAAATATTTGGAGCGAGCAAGAGACCATAGTCTTGCATTACAGGATGTTGTTATAACCGTTCTATGCTACCATCAGTTATTGCTGTTAATCTCTTACTGTACCCGGTGTATAAATTAAACAGCACCGACCAGGTTGGGCACTAGCCATGGTTTCAGGTATCTACTGGGGTCTTGGAGTGTCCCCCTAGCCAGAAGTGCTGTGAAGCACTTAGTAGGCGCTGGTGTAACGCCATGTGTTGCTGTAGGCACTGCACAGGGAGCGGCTGAGGTTGGGGGTGTGGAGGAATGACCCCCAGCCACAGGGCTTGCTCCCTGCCCTACAACTTGGCCTGGACTAGGCCGGTTTCCAGCAGGATCCCTGGCAGCCTTCTTGCACTTTCTTCTAAGAGAAAAGCGGCGCAGCCCTTTCTGGTGTCCAGAGGTCGGCGTGGTCTGGACATAGCGGGCATCACACTGCGGCCACACCATGACTTCTGTTTTGATTCTAGAAAGTCTTCTAGTCAGCGGCGCAGCCTTGCTCCCTCTCCCCTGCTCTCCACCCTGCCCCCATGCACTCCCCACCTTGCCCTGCAGCAGATCTTGCCCCCCCCAGGTTTCCCCTCCCCCCATTAGCTCCACCCCCCTGGAGACCCTCACACTCCTGGTGGAATGAATCTCTTTGCATCTCTAGGGATCTGGTGGGCGCCTGGGATCTTTGTTTTTATCTGCAGACCAGGGGGCTGAGTTGGTTCTTCAGAACCTCAGGCTTCAGGGATACCTACTTGCCAGGGCAATTCCAGAGGGTCCATCCCCAGGAGAAGCACCGCAGAGATCGTCAGCAGAGGTGAGCAAGGGCCCAGGGCCTGGCGAGGGCTCCACTGAGTAACACAAAGCAAAGCCAATGAAAAGCTGGGCAACAGGTGTGGACGCGTCCCCAACTTACCTAAACCGGTTTGTTCCAGTGCGACTCAGACTGGGCTTGGTGGGTTCGTGTCACGGTCAGAGGAGATTGGGTGGGTGTTAGGTACTCCCCACAATCTCGTTATCACACGGGAGGAAAGCCAGTCTCAGACCAGAGTCTCCCAAACATAAAGATATTGATCAAAGTCTCGTTTGCCACAAGCAGCCCGGAGCAGCTCAGCCCGCTCTGGAGCTTCCATGAAGCCTCAAATTCCAGAGCTTGGCCTCTCAGAGGCAGGAGGCCCCTTCCCTGCCTTCCTGACAGCCGGCCTCGGACAACCAGAAATTCTCCTAAACCAAAGGCTGACACCGGGTGAAGATCAAGGCTCAGAGGTAGGTCGCAGCTTTGCTGGAGTCTCGAGCCGGGCAGAGTAGGAGGGGGTGGTTTTAACTGTTGCAGGCGACCCACGCATCGTGGGTGCAGTACTTTCAGGTTCACCGAGAGCCCATTTTTAACCCTCATCCATCTGGCCGACAAGCTACCGCAGTCACCAAGGACCCCCTCGGTGTTGTACGGCTTCCCTGCGAGATTCCCCCCACCGCCCCCCGCTGCTCCCCTCAGCAGTGTATTTGTCAGTCTGCCTGTTCTGCTCCCCACTCCGTCTCTGGTGAATCCTTGCGCCCCTGGCCTGTACCCCAGTTCTTGTATGCATAAATAAATAAATCTTAAAAAAAAAAAAAAGAATGGGTGACTGATTTCTCTGGCGGCGGCCCCCTACGCTCTGGGAAGGGCTCCTGGGCTGTGAGGCCCCTGCTCAGCTCTATCCCGCCTGCCCCCCTTCAAGCTCCAGCTGCGCCGAGGTTAGTGGTATCTGCTTGCTTTACTGAGATTCAGAGAAGGTGAGTGTGGGACCCAAAGACACACAGCTGGCAGCGGGAGGGGAGGCCAGACCTGGCGGGTCTACTGCTTAGTCAGCCCGGCCCCACCCTGCAGGCCTGGCCCCCTCCCCAGGCTTCACTTGCTGAAGCAGGGAGAACGCCCACGAGGGTTAGCCAGTGGGGTCAGCCGCTGATTTTGGTGAACTTGGGCAAGTAAGCCTCAAACCTCAGTTTTCTCACTTTTAAAACAGAAAGCATGCTCCTCTGTTGTTCAATCATTCATTCATAAACAGTTTTGCCAGGCCCTGGATCACCCAGGGCAAAGGGCTGTGATGAAGGTTGCCCAGGAAACCACTGGTCACCGAGGGGCTGGGGGGACCCCTGAGGGACGCTGAGCTGGGAGCCTGGAAAGGACAGGAGGGTGTCGGACACCCAGAGCATGGACAAGCCTCTGCTAGTCTGAACTTTCCTGCCACTTTCCATTCCTTTTGTCTGTTCTAGAATTTTCCACAGATGGAGGCATCAGTGTGGTCTTCTTTTATGTCTGGCTTTTCCCGTTAAAGCAGTGTGAGACCCGTCGCGTCGCCAGGCGCAGGGGTCGGCCTCCTTTGTTGCTGAGTTGGAGTCACTGTCTTCGGCTTGTTCGCGTATCATTCATGACGAGGCCTGGAGACGGAGTGGGTCGCCTCCGATACGCCACAGGTCCAGATCTAACCCCAGTGCCGTGCTGGGTGTGGGAGCTTCTGGGACGATCAGGTGGGGAGGACAGAGCCCTCCTGAATAAAATCCATACCCGACAAGAGACCCCAGAGGGCCCCCTCCTCCCCCTCCAGGTGAGGATGCGGCCCCTGAGAAGCAGGAACGGGATGTCTCCCAGCACGGTCTGCGGCACCTGGACCGTGGGCTGCCTGGCCTCCGGACACTAGATGTCAGAGTCTGTCCTTGAGAAGCCACAGTCTGTGGCATTTTTGTCCTACAGCCCGCATGGACTAAGACAAGGAGCATGGGAGTCCTCTTCAGTGTGGGGCTCTGCCCCTGAGTGGACATCTACCTTCTTGGGCTAATTCCCTAGGAGCGGGAGGGCGTGAGTGTTCTGCTGCAGTTTTTTAAAGATTTATTTATCTATGCGTAGAAGAGCTGGGGTGCAGGCAGAGGTGTGGGGGATGAGAGGCAGAACAGGCAAACTGACGAAATACACTGCTGAGGGGAGCAGCAGGGAGACAGGAGAGGCCTGCTGCACCCTGTGGGTAGCTCCTGGCAGAGGATGGGTCTCAGGCCACAGTGGCTGCTGCTAGCTTGATAGCGCTGAGACTTAACCCCTAGAACCCCAGGGAGGTCCTTCTATTTCAGTTTCTAAGAAAAGACCAACGTGTTCCCCAAAGTGACCGAAGTGTCTCTTATTCCCACCGCTGGGGTATAAGGGCTCGGCTGCTCTGCAGCCTCCATGGCCTCCGTGGCCTAGGAACGTGGCCATTCTCAGACAGAGACAGGTCTCTGGCCCTGTGCAGGGCTGTTCCCCATTGCCTGCTGACGCCAGCCAGCTGTTCTTGTCACTGGCCATCCACAAAGCTTCTTTGGTATGTGTTTGTTCAAACCTTTGACTCATTTCTCTCAGGCGGTCTTATTGAGCTGTAAAAGCTCTTTATATATTCTGGATACACGTTCTTGGCCAGATAGATGTGACTATTTCCCCCTGGCCAGTGACTTGCCTTTTTATTTTCTTACTGGTGGTTTTGGAGCTCGTGCTTGCTTTCATGTCTATAAAATATCCAAAGAGGGAGCGATGCGGCGCAGGGGCGTGCTCCAGGCCAGCTGGTCGGGCCTCCCTCGGAAATCAGAACAAAGCCAAGCTGAAACCTCACGCCTCTGACTCGGAACTTAACGCCCACAGGGACATGCCAGGCCAGCGGGCTTTATGCTCGGCACTGTTCCCGCCGGCCGCCTGCTTTTGGTCCCCTGGTGGCTGGCTCCTGGGCACTACCCGTTGCGGGGTTTGGACCCCCGCGGCCTTGCGCAGGCCGCTCCCTGCTGGGGGGCGTGGGAACCAAGGGCAGAGGCACCCTGCATCTCCAGGCCTGGAAGGGGACCCCCCCCCTGAGCGGTTCCCACCCCCTTCCTGCTGGCAGCAACTCCTGGGACAGTTTTCGCCTCAGGGGGTTCCCACTGAGTTCTTGGAATCTGAGGTTTGGGAGGACAAACAGGGGAACTGTGAGGGGGGGGTGCGGGGGGGTTTCCCACGAGGAGGGTCGCAGCTGCCTTCAAGGTCATAATGATCACAACTGCCCCTCCTACAAGGGGTCTTTTGGGGGGGCCCTAGTCAATTCATTTCTTGGTCCCCAAGACAGTGCTTGGCACATGACACTTTTTAAACAAACGAAGAAGGAAGGAGTTAATGAGTAATTGAAGTGCGGCTTTATAGTTCACCTGCCCTCGCCTTCCCGGAGCAGAACACCCGCGCAGAAGGGGTACCTCCGTTCTCCTCGCAAGAGCTTCTGCTTAAAAAACAAAACCAAAAACCTTTGTCTTGCAATAGGGGTTGGGCCTAGTCAGTGCGGTTTGGAACTGCTGTGTCTTCCCGCTTTATGCTTCTGTCTGAGCTCCCCCTGCGGGACCCCACTCCGCCCCCAGCTTCCCTCCCTCTCCCCTGCTCTATTAGTCAAGTGTTTTTTCTCCTTTTAATGGCCAAGTAATTGCAAAGTTATTCCTTTGGAGGTTACCTTAAAAAGTGAAGGAAAAATATCTGAAGCTGTATTTTCTTAATTAACAAAGTCAAGAATGAGGGGCCTCCCTGGTGGTGCAAGGGGTTAAGACTCAGCACTATGAAGCTATACGCAGCCACTGCAGCTCGAGTTCGATCCCTGGCCAGGGAGCTACCCGCAAGGCGCAGCAGACTCTCCTGTCTCCCCGCTGCTCCCCTCAGCAGTGGATTTCAGTGGATCCCCTGTTCTGCTCCCCACTTTCTCTCTGGTGAATCCTCTCACACACGCACTCCCCCCCCCCCCCGTAACTCTGGCCTCCACCCCAACTCTTGTATACATAAATAAATAAAACAAATCTTTTTTTAAAAAAAAAAGTCCCTAGAGGTTTAAAAGTGAAAACGATTTTAAATCTCCCGCCTGGCGGGGAAGGTGGACCTGGAGGTGCCGCCTCGTGGCTGCTGAGGAATTCCCGCGCCTGCTCTGAGCCAGAAACGTCGGTTGTGTGGAGATTTTGCTGCGAGGACGGAGGGGGTGTCCCCGCGACCGAAAGGGAGCTCTGTGGGGGGAGGCCCACGTCGGGGAGCCCTGCGGAGGCCCCGGCCACGGCGCGCGTCAGGTCCAGGCGCTCGCTTCGGTCAGCCCGCGGTTGCCAAGCACGACTCAGTGAAGCTGAAGTTTCAAAAACTGGCTCATGTCGAAAATCACAGACGCTTCAGGTGGAAGGGGCTTCAAAGAGCCCCCGCCGCCACCCCGCCCTGGTGTCTGGGGAGTCTCGCCAGCCAGGGTGACGCGCTCAGCGTCGCCTGCATCACCCGAAGGGACGGCCTGACAGAAGGGCCTCGGGCGGCTGAAAAGCATGTAAACAGCGACCGAAAGGGAGGGGGCGGGGGGGCGGGGAGGGCAGGGCAGGGCAGGGGAGGGGAGGGCGGCCCCCGCCCGCCCGGCCGCTCCCGCGCCGCCCCGGCCCGCTCGGCCCTCGCCGCGGAGGCGCGGCCCGGAGCGCCCTCTGCCGGGCGCCAGCGGCCCTGGCAACGCTTGCCCAGCGCGTGGGCCCCGGCGCGCTGCTTCAGGCAGCACCTCAGGCGCGCTGGACGCCGCCCTGGCGCGCTCCTTCAGGCAGCGGGTCAGGCGCGCTGGACGCCGCCCTGGTGCGCCCCTTCAGGCAGCGGGTCAGGCGCGCTCGACGGCGCCCTGGTGCGCCCCTTCAGTCAGCACCTCAGGCGCGCTCCACGGCGCCCTACCCGGCCCAGAGCTTCCCGCTGGAGACTCGCCGCGCGCGCGGCGCAGGCCCTGGGCTCGGGGCGCCCCTGGGGCTGAGGTATGGATGAAACATTTGCATAAATTCACCCAAATGAGCGGACGGGCTGCAAGAAGACCCTAGCGAGAACATATCAGAGGGGACCTGAGCGGAGAGGTCAGCAGGGGCTTCCCACAGACGGCGACACGGTCCCGAAAGGGCCGCTTGGAATGAAACGAAATGGCAGCCCGCGGGGCCTGGCGTAGGACGGGCGGCGCCTGCTCCCGCCCAGTGCCCAAGCCGCAGAAGCCACCTGTCCACTGACCAGCGTGTGGTCCAGGGGGAACAGCGTGCTGAGGGGCATCTCCTGTCCCAGTTTCATCAAGGGCTGTGACTGGAGGCCATTTTAAAATAGAAATTGGAAAAATTCTATCATTTCTGGGTCAGTCTGGCGGGGGCAGACTAAAGAACTTTTTACTTATTCCTGTGTCAACTCACTTTTAGTCGGTTGCCAGACATTGTGAAATGTATGCTTGTGATTGGATTCTGTTGCGTTCTTTTAAAGACTGTAGGAGTTTTTATGGACCGCAGTTCATTTCCTGGTAGATCATTTTGCTCTTTGTAGGGCTTGTTGTGCAGTTCTTTCCAGATTGGTCTGGAGTTGTCTTTCCTTTACAACTAATTTTACCTCACTTTTAAGGTGCGGCCTTTCTGGGCTCTCTGTACTTACTGACCACTCTATGCATTCAATGAAGTCTCTTTATTTTGGCTGGTGGGAACTGAAACAACGCCTGGTTCTTAGGAGTTGGGGGATTGTTCCATTTATAGATTGCTCTGCAGTAATTGTTCTTTTTCTGGAAGAGGCTTTTGACTGACCTCACTCTGCATGCAGAAATTGGTCTTCAGCCAAAGGATCAAGAGACCCTGGCACATTTCCCAAACCCTTTAATCTTGGGCTCCCTCCACCTCCCTACTCTATCAGTTCCAGCCATCTTGGCCTCCCCAAACTTTGATCTCTGTCTCTTCAACTCAGTGAGATGACTAGGCTGTGCTAGGGTTCCCTCCCCAGTGCCCAGTCGGGATTTTACTCTGGCAGAACGCCTGAGAGAGGGCAAGTCTCGTTCATTTTCCTCCCTTTTCTCCCTGCTGTCTGTCTCAGGATGCCAGCTGGGCATTCTGTCCTTTTGTCTAGTTATTTCTAGAAGGAGTGTCTGGGAGGCTTCTCTTAAGTTCTTCAGGCAGGAAGAAATGTCTTCACTGGAGCGGCAGCTCTGTCCTCCACTGTTTTAACATTTTTTTTTAAAGATTTATTTTATTTATGCATCCAAAAACTGGGGTGCAGGCCAGAGGTGTGGTGGGGGGGTGAGAGGATTCACCAGAGACAGAGTGGGGAACAGAACAGGCAGACTGACTGAAATACACTGCTGAGGGGAGCAGTGGGTGCAACAGGAGAGGTCTGCTGCACCCTGTGGGTAGCTCCCTGGATGGCTGGGGATCAAATTTGTGCTGCAGAGGCTGTGGATAGCTTCACAGTGCTGTGCTTAAACCCCTGCACCACCAGGGAGGCCCCAAAACAGCTTTAAAGTTACTGAAAAGTTGAAAGAGAACAGAATATCTTTCATGTAAAAATGCAGCAATTGTCCCAGTGGTGTCCCTTCAAGCAGAGTCCAGTTTTGGACCACAGGTGATGCCCATTCTTGACCCTCAGCTGTGACTTTTCAGAGCTTCACCCTTGTGCAGCCTGTAGCTCACGTTTGGCAGCGCATTCCTGCACTGGGGTTTGCCCAAGTCCTCTCATGCTCACACCCAGGCTGTGCGTGTCACGCGAGCTGTGTTCTTGACCAGGCAGCCTATTGCGTGGCACTCAGTGTTTCTCCGTCCCACAACTGGGGCAACACTTCAGTGCACTTGACAGAGATGGCACGTGCCAGGTTTCCTACTTCCTTCTGTATTTGGTAAGTATTTTTGTGGGGTGCCTCTCGGAGACCATGTACAACCGTGTCCCTCACCCCCACCCACTCCCTGCAACACACCTGCACGGTTCTTGTTGGGATGACGTCTCCCTGTGGGCTGCTAGCCGGCCCTTTACCGTGTGGAAGTTTTCCAGTCTCCTGTGGTTGTCCGTGCGTGGGGGTAGAGACGCCTGCGTGCTCACTCCAGTCAACAGACTATAATCTGCCACTGCCGTTAGTTATTGGGATGTTCACATGGTCCCAGGCTTGGCTCTGGGAAGACCCTTTAGGTTAGCTCTTCTGTCCTTTTGTTTTTGTTTTTTTTTAAAGTCCCTAATCCTCTGCATACGTCCTAGTTCTCTGCCTTAAGGATGTCCCAGGCTCATCTGGTACGTTCCCGTCGCTGCACTGCAAGGAGACTGGTTCCTCTGAGTGGGGCGCAGTGCTGGTGACCGAGCCCTGGGCACTGGTGTGGCCACGGCCTCTGCTGTTTCCTCGTCCTCTCCAGAGGGCGGAGCCAGGAGGGAGATGTCTACACACCTTCTCATCCAGCCCTGCTGAAACTGGGCAGCCGTGAAAGCTCGTGCCTGGTGGGGAGGGGAACCAAAGCCTGGACACCCCAGGTCTGCGCTCGCCTCTCTCCGCAGCCTCCAGAGCCGGGCGCCTGGGGCCTCTGGCCCACCCCTCTGGCTTAGGGGGGGCAGAGGACAGAGAGCGACCGCCAGGTGGCGCTGCCGCGCCCATCCCACGCACCCCGAGACTTGCGGGGAGGTCGCCATCCGGGTACTGGCACCAACACTTACTAGGAATCACGGCCCTCGTGCACCCCCGTGCCGGACACCGCGCCGGCTCTTGGGCCCCAGTCCAGGTGCAGCTGACGGGCCCTGAGCGCGCAGGGCCAGAGGCGCGGACCCCTCCCTGGCTGCACGGCCCGACCCCCCACCTGTGCCCCGCACCGGGCCGGCCGCTCCGTCCAGGGCCCGCGCGGCGCGCTGAGGGCGCTGCGGACGCGGGCCGGGCTGTGGTGGCGCGGGGTGGGTTTCGCGTGTGGGGAAGAACGTTACCAAACGGCGTCTGCGGGAACCGAACCTCGTAGCGTGCAGCAGGAGTCGCTGCTCACCTAGTATCTCAAGCCCAGATTCCAGGCTTTTAACGACTTAAATATAACTAAGTAACCAAATAGATAAATAAGTAAATTACTGGAAGAAAATACTTAATAGGTTAAGTGGACAAAATGTCAAAAGAACTAAGCAAAAACAAATACAAAGAAAAATTTTATCAACTTAGCCAGTAAACAATTTAAATATCAGGGGCCCTCCTGGGTGGTGCAAGGGGTTGAGACACAGCACTATGAAGCTACCTGCAGTCACTGCAGCTCGAGTTCGATCCCCAGCCAGGGAGACACCCACGTGGCGCAGCAGACCTCTCCTGTCTCCCCGCTGCTGCCCTCAGCAGTGGATTTCAGTCAGTCCCCCTGTTCTGCTCCCCACTCTGTCTCTGGTGACTCCTCTTACCTCCCTCCTCCTCCCCCCCAGAACCTCTGGCCTGTACCCCAGCTCTTGTCTGCATCAATAAATAAATCTTTTAAAAAAACAATTTAAATATCAAATGAAATTGAGAAATAAATGACAACCTGGGGAAAATATTTTCAACAGATAAAAAATAGCAAGAGGTTAATATTTTTAATCTCTAAAGCACTCTTCAAATTCTATTTTAATTAAAAAATCGGCACTAATGGCCACAAGCAGGCCATGTTTCCTGGGCACAAGTGGGCAACTGATGAAAGAGGAAAAACTCTAAGGACTCAACAAAGACAATGTCAAAACAGACCAATGCCGTTCCTTATCTAGCATATTGGCAAAGACTACAAAATAAGGCTTAGACCCTGAGTAGGGGTGTGTGCAAGAGAACAGCACTCAGGGGCAGGTTGCCAGTGACCTGCCCAAGGTGTGGGGAGCAGGCCACCCCCTCGTGTCCCCGACAGCCCTGCCTTGTGCTGTGAAGAAAGGGGAGGCATTTTCCTCCCTCCGGGTTAAGCCCACCCTCTTGCCAGGTGCTGGCCGGTAACCCTGCTGGCGTCCATGGGCCAAAGGACTGATTTAGTTTCATCAGTTTACCCTTTTCACGTCAAAGAGACTCAAGGGGAGGTTTGCTGGGGCCGCTGGGGAGGAAAGAGTTCTTTGGCAAGAGTTCCCAGATTCCTGCCCTCTCTTTTCTGGGAGGAATGGAGCGCATCGAGGGCCCTGGAAGTGCTGCATCCATTTTGCCACCATGAGGGATGGTGCCCAGGGTACATTGTCCTGAGGGATGCGGAGTGGTCAGAAGAGAAGAATTGGGTCCTTAATGGGGCTGTGGGACGGCTGACCTGCGGCAACCTTGAGCCTGCGCTTCTGCTTACGTGTCTGTTGTGTCCTAGCTCTGTACTGTCCCAACCTGTCGTGACATGTTGCCACCAGGGCAGGGGCCCTGCACTGTCCCTGCAACCCTGTGAGCCTATCTCATGAACCTACAGAATGACCCCATCAGTTAGGCTGCACCCCTTGGCAGTAAGAATGCTTTCTGAGTGCGACCATGGACTTTTCTAGAGTTCCCCCCACCTCTTTTTGCCTCTGTGTACTTTCTGTAATGGAGCAGTTTTATATTTACAGGAAAAATTGAGGGAACGTGTAGAGCTGCCAGGTCCTCTCCTCCCATGCCCCCAGCCCCAGTTTCCTAATTTTTAACATACTATTCAGTGTGGCACATTTTCACAACTGACATACCAATGTCAACACCTTCTTCCTCTTCTTTTCATCAGCACGCGGCAAGTTTGTTAAGGAAAAGAAAGAGAACAAGCGCAAAGAGGGAGACGCCTGCACAGACACAGGCGGGCAGTCTCAAAGGGCAAGCACTGCCAACACATTCCTCTTGGCTGGCCCGTGGCTTCCAGAAGGGGCACGCGTGGTTCTGATAACCCTGTAAAGAAGGAGCCGCTGTTCCAGTATCTCACACAAGCACCTTCACTGCCCTCCAGTCTTCCAGCTCCACCCGCTCGTCTCCCCTCCCCCACAACAACTGATCTACTGTCTCTGTCGTTGTCATACAATTGGAATCATTTTCAATAAGGGAAAAAATAACTCATTGAGAAAGGGGGGAAAGTGGGGCCTCCCTGGTGGCGCATCGGGTTACCCACCGCACTATGAAGCAATCCGCAGCCTCTGCAGCATGAGCTCTATCCCTGGCCGGCCAGGGAGCTACCCACATGGCGAGGCAGACCTCTCCTGTCTCCCCGCTGCTCCCCTCAGCAGTGGATTTCGGTCAGTCTGCCTGTTCTGTTCCCCGCTCTGGCTCTGGTGGATCCTCTCACCCCCTGCATCTCTGGCCTGTGCCCCAGCTCTTGCATGCGTAAATAAATAAATCTTAAAAAAAAAAAAATAGAAAGGGGGGAAAGTGTATTTGGCGGAGATGAGGCAGAAGGAAAAGGTGTGATCAGAGGGGCACAGGGACGGCAGTGCTATCCTCTAGGGAGGAGGGGGCTGCCCCAGAGCTGGGTGACGCAGGCGGGAGGGGCATGGGGCTGCCCCGAGGGGAGAGAGGCCTGCGGGAGGAAGGGCAGCAACCGGAGGTACTTAGCTGGCTCCCTGGCCTCTGGGTCCTGGGAGGGGAGGTGGAGGTGGACAGGATCTGACGTCACCACATGTTGACTGGGTCTTGAGGCATTCCCTGTCCAGCCTGTGGTGGGTTTCAAACCTCCCCCGCCTACCCCTTCCTGGCAGCTGCCCTCACTATGGAGTCATCGGTTTAGCTGCATTTCCCAGAGAGCAGGCTCAGCGCCTGCACCTTTAGTATCTTCTTGGCTAAACTGGCAGGCTGCCAGTCGCCGCCAGTGCAGGGCAATTCAGCAGGGATGACAGTTCCGTAGCCCGCCTGACACCAGAGAACCCCAGGCTGGGGGCACAGTGAGGGGGTCTCCATCCTCAGTGCTGACTGGCCATCTGGTCAGCTGCCCTCTCCAGATCCCCACGGGAAATCCCCCAACGGGTGACCTTCTAGCCGCCGCTGGTTCACCTGCACTGCCCAGCCAGCCACAGCATTTTCACACGGCCCAAGTGACCAGAGAGCTTTTCGTAACCCTAAAGCCTGTCTCTCTCTTACCCGGAGGTCCTGGTTTCATTGCGCAAGACCTTCATCCACCATCAGTCACCAGGATATTTGCAGCTGTCACCTGTCACTGTTACTTCTCCACACAAGGGGGCTTCAGGGCCTCAGCTGTTCTGCTGGCAGCGCCGACGACCACCCTCCGTGGAGCCTGAAAGGCCCTGTGTCTGGTGAGCGACGCCCCGCTTCCCTTCCTGAGGAGCGGGCTGGAATCAGCACACTCTCTGCTTCCTGCCTGTCAGTGCCCGGCGCCCAGGACTTTCTGGGTTCTGCTCTGCACCACCCTTTCCAAGCTGATGACAGACATGTACAACAGCCCCCGCACCCGGCTGTCAGCCCTGATGAGCACGTGTATGCCAGATTTCTGGCTGTTACGTTACTATTCCTCCCTTTCCACACTCCCTCAGAAGGCAGTCGCTAAGACTAGTCCTTACTTGAGAGAGAAATGAAGGTCGACTTTCGGGAGGGTGGGGTTATGTTAAAGCCACGGCCATAATTGATCAACATTCCAGGGGAGATACTTTGAGGTTATGGAAAAATGTCCTATTTCTCCTTCAAAGTTTTGCTCCCTGTTTTTAGCATTTTTCAGTGGTTGTTACCTGTAGCAATTATTACTATGGTGTTCTTTTCCCCTGTTATATTATCATTACTGTTACTATGGTGCTCTCATGCTGATTATCTCCCTCACTCCTCTATTTGAAATTTTCTGTAACAAAGATCTGTCCTTTTTCCTTCATGCATTATTCAATCACTGACTTCTATTCGAGTAAATTCATGGCTATCTATTTTATTCTTTTTTAAAAGGTTTATTTATCTATGCATACAAGAACTGGGGTACAGGCCAGAGGTGTGGAGGGTGAGAGGACTCACCAGAGACGGAGTGGGGAACAGAACAGGCAGACTGATTGAAATACACTGCTGAGGGGAGCAGTGGGCGAGACAGGAGAGGTCTGCTGTGCCATGTGGGTTATCTCCCTGTCCAGGGATCGAACTCGCGCTGCAGAGACGGCGGATAGCTTCACAGTGCTGTGCTTAAACCCCTTGCACCACCAGGGAGGACTTATCTATTTTATTCTTTGCCTTAGTGCTCAAGTTGATCCACTTGGACCACTGGGAACTCTTTCAGGTTGGTTCCTGTGCCCCTTTAAAAAATCAGGCTATATATATTTTAGCACAGTTTTAGATTAAGAACAAAAAAAAATTGAGGAGATAGTACAGACCACCCCCATATATTCCCCACTCAGTTTCCATATTACTAGTATCTTACATTTATATGGTACATTTGCTATAATTAACGAGCTATTATTGCTACGTTATTCTTACCCATCCATACTTTTGCTAAGACTTGCTCGGTTTTAGCTACTGCTCCTGGATCCCGACCGGGACCCTTCACATTTAGCTGGCCGTGCTCTGAGAAGTATTTGTCAGGTTGCCTCTCTCCTGGAATTTGTCTGATGTTTTGCTCAGGATTAGTCTGGGATTATGTGTCTTGGGAGGAAGACCAAGCGGTAACGCGCCACCTGCAGCCCCTCAGCGCTGAGTCCTTCAGCATCCACTGCCTGACTTATCCCCACTGGCGCTGACCTTGAGCGCCTGCCCAAGGTGTTTGGCAGGTCTCTCACTGCCAAGTTCTCTTTACTTCCTTCCTTTTTTTTTTTTTTAAGATTTATTTGTGCATACAAGAACTGGGTACAGGCCAGAGTGTGGGGGGTGAGAGGATTCACCAAGACAGAGTGGGGAACAGAACAGGCAGATTAACTGAAATCCACTGCTGAGGGGAGCAGCGGGGTTAGGAGAGGTCTGCTGCACCATGTGGGTAGCTCCCTGGCAGGCCGGGGATCGAACTCATGCTGCAGTGGCTGATGATAGCTTCATAGTGCTGCGACTTAACCCCTGCACCACCAGGGAGGCCCAGATTTCACTTCTTTGTAACTCGTTTCTGCCAAGGGCTTCCAAACTTCTTTCCAGGTAAGGCTCCTGTCCTGCCTTCTCCAGATTGAGGTGCACCAAGCCCTTGACCCCAGCTGTGACCCCAGTGGCTTGGCAACCAGTCATGGGATCAGTGCAGGCAGGGGCTGGCCGGGAATGAAGCAGAGAATCGGGAGTGACGAGTGGCTAGAGGTGGATTCAGCGACAAAGAAGCCTGGCGGGGGCGGCAGGAGCAGGGGGACTGCGGTGAAAGCAGCCCAAGCTGCTCACCAAGAGACCCGTGGACATGGCTGAGGTCAGGGCTCTGGGTTTTCAAAGAAGAAACTCTTCCAAGCTCTTGCAAACTGAGGCTCGCTTGGCTGTTTGGAGCTTTGGGGATTATTTGCTGGGGGGTGGGGGGGAATTACCTAGGGGGAAACTGGGGCCCTGAGACGTTAACAGGGTAGGAAAGATCATGGCGGAAGCCAGTGGGTCCTTTAGATTTCCTCTGAGAAACAGCAGACACGAATGGGAAATGGAAGACAGTGCGTTCAGACCCGCCAGGAAGAGCCCGGGTTAGCCACGCCAACTCAGGAATCGCGAGCAGCCGAAACCCCGGCTGAGGGCGCGGGCGACACCGTCTAGGCGGCGGCGAAGGAGCTGACACTCACTCCAGCCTCATGGACTCGACCTATTTTCCCTCCACTGCTGTATCTTATTCTCCCATCTCAATTTGTGTTGGAAGTTAACATTGGACTTCAGTCTGGAGATACCACTTTACGCTCAGTTCCAATCAGATGGGGCTACAAGGAGTCAGCAGAGCGCAGAGATCCCCAAGTGGTCACCGGCTCTCCATTTCCTGCTTGGGGAAGGGTAAGAATCTCTCAGTCCGTTATGTCGGAGAACAGAGTTGCTTTTGTCCTAGTGTTGAAGTTCACGTGTGTGCGGAGAGCGAGGACCGTGACTGGAGGGGCCGCACCAGGGATTAAGCCCGTCCCAGCTTCACAGGCACCGTTTTCCTTGTGGTATAGGAACAGAACTCGGCAACCATTCCCGCTTTGCCAGCTGGACACCACGGGGTTTCTCCAGTGGGATGCTCAGGGGCACGGCTCCTTCCTGCTCCGGTCAGGGGGTGCCAGCGGGTGGGACAGTCAGACCCCCTCGCCGCCGCCCACGTGCTCAGAGCCGGCTCGGCTTCCGCGTGCCCGGACACCACACACCCGCGCTGGATGCAGCTCTGCGGGGGCTGCTTCCTCCGTCTTGTTTTCTTTGTGCCTTTTTGGCAACTGAGTCAACAGCTCTATCCTATTGTTAAAATAACCTGCATGGTCCCTGTGTCCTGTTTGCACCGTGACTGATACCCGCAGGGTAACTGAGGTTCTCCCCAGCTTTTCTGCCTTGTACTGCACTTGGCCCCTGGCTCTCACCGGTTTGCCGCAAAGAGCCATCTTTGAGCTAATAAGCTACTTCATCTAAAACATTCCAGGCCTAGCTTGTAGTGATTTCTTACTTCCAGATCTAATTTTTTGAGTTTCCCTCCATTTCAATATCCCTTACTCCAAGTGGAGAATTAAAATTACATTTTGGGCCTCCCTGGTGGCACAAGGGGTTAAGACGCCACCTATGAAGCGATCCACAGCCACTGTAGCACGAGCGATCCCTGGCCAGGGAGCTACCCACATGGCGCAGCAGACCTCTCCGGACTCACCTGCTGCCCCCCTCAGCAGTGTACTTCCGTCACTCGGCCTGTTCTGCTCCCCACTCTGCCTCTGGGGAATCTGCTCATCCCCACACCTCTGGCCTGTACCCCAGTTCTTGTATGCATAAATAATAACTAAATCTTTAAAAAAATAAAATTAATTTTAACTATATTTTGATGTTAAAGTTGGAAATGGAGTTCTGGCAAGGATGAAAACTGACTCGAGAAAATGTTTACATCTGTCACCAGCACTGGCATTGTCTGACTGTTCACACACTCTGCCCTGGAGTGCATTTAAAAGGAAGACCCATATGCACCGAGCAGAGAATCAGTAGCAGCAAACTACCAGTCTCCCCGGTTCCCTGGTATTAAAGAGTCCACAACCTGGTTCTGGCTGATATTTTCCATTTATTACCGCAGTAGACAATTGCTCTCAAAGTGCAACAGTAAATCACTCTTTTCACAGCCTCTGCCCCCTCCTCTGGCCAATATTTGTACTTGGAAATTCATTCTTGGAGCACTGTGGACCACAAGCCTGTCTCTGGATGGAAAAGGATTGCCAATGCCAAGGTGACAGAAAACACATGTGAGCAAAAGGATAAATGAGCGGAGCGCTGGAGAGGCGGCGGCACCAATTTCAAACGGAAAACCCAAGAAAGGAGTTATGGGGAACAGCCCCTGGTCAGAGCGGAAACTGACTCCCCATCCCCAGCAGCAACTGCACACAGCTGTCGGGTTGGCCCTGGGGAACCTTCCCTCATTTGGTGACACCATAACCGTGTCCTATGTCAGTGGAGCCGAGGCCTGACGTGAAGGCCTCTGAAGCTACTTTGGAAAGGGGGTGGTTTGGATCCCCCACTGAAAGCCGGCAGGCAGAGCATCTGGAGGTAAGGTGCTGCCCAACGGGAGGGCCTCTTGTCTGCACACACAGCAACTTCTCAATACTGCAGTGACAGAGGAAGCAGGAACACGAGCAGCTCTGGGCAACACAGATTTAAAAATCTGAATGCGAGACCAAGAAAGCAAGCAAAAATACGAATATGGGCACTACACCTAAGTGCTGAGCCTGATCACGCCCCTGGAGATCACACACGTGCACACCCTCACACCCAACAGTCAGGTGGCTGCCCCAAGGGGGGCCAATTCAAATGTCTCGTCTCGTTGGAGTTTTCTGGCAAATCTCAGCTTAGGAAAAAGCGAAGGTCTCCTTGGGGGGTCTAAATAAATCTCAGGAGGCAGACTTTGCTCCCCATTTTAGCCAATGTTGCTCCTGTTTGCCTGAACCCTTCGCTAGAATTCACTCTTCATATTCCTGGAGTTTTAAATCACTGCTAGAGCTTCTTACTGACTCTAACTTCACTTGTCATATGGAAGCACCTCCCTTTTGGCTCCTGGACGCCCCTGTTCTTTTAGGAAAATGCGTCCCAAGACAGTGGTGCTGAGCGTGCGCAGGAGTTGGACAGCTGAAGAGTAATATACATACAATAAGGAAATGCCTGTTACTCTCCTACAAATTCTCTGGGACCAGGAGGCTTAGGCCCCGGCCTTCAAAGTCAGCTTCTAGGAGAGGCCTTAATTTAAGGTACAGCGATCGATCTCTGCTCCCAAGAGCCAAGCAACACAGTGCTCCTTGGAGGCTGCTGGAGGACTCGTACTCAGTACTTGGTTCAGCCCTAGGGACCTCTGACCTGACTTCACGCTCTGGAGTCAGGTCGCTGGCTCCTGGGTTGCATGCTAGCCTGCAGGCGTGTCCAGTTATCCACAAGTGCACACACGCTTACTGACACACACACGGTGACGAGGACTGGAATCAGGTTTCTCTGACGACTGAAGACAGGCACAGCCACGCAGAGCCGCCCAGCTCGGCCACCTCTTCTTCAGATGTCCCAGGTTCAGGAGAGAGAACGTGCCCTAAGGGTGAATAGCTGGTAACACCCAGCTTTGCTTCCCTTCCTCCACGAGGGGCACATGAAGACCCACAGGAACAGGCTGGGCACAAAGGCCCTGCTCACCTGGGAAGTGGTTCAGACAGTGCCCCCGCCCCCGCCCCCACCCCTGCACTTGGAACCTGTATTATAATCCAGCTTCAACTCAAACTGGACTCAGCTCCAGGCCACTTTGCCAAGGCCCACCGTCCGCGCCTCAGTGGGGCCCGGGGCCGCCGGGTGAACTTTCTGTAAGTGCAGCAGTGCCTAAGAGGAGAGTCCCGCACAGGAAGACCAAGGGCATAAGGCAGGAGTCTATACAAAGTCAGTAACACATTTTCAGAAAGTGGTGGGCTTGGGGGAAGAGGGGACAGCAAGAAACGAATGTCCCAATAATTTAATGGCAGCGCCAGGCGAGAGCATTTACAGCTGTTCCGGGACCCTCCGACAAAGGCTCTTCCCTATGCGCACAGACATTCCTAATACTGACAACTCTCAGTCCGCCGCTCTGGCTCGCACACGCGGTCACGCCACCGACGCCCTTCGTGCAGCAGAGAAGAGCCAGCAGGAGGCCCAGGGTGCCTGACAGCACACAGCAAGCGAAAGGCTAACTCCCCCCACAGAACCCCATAAAAAAAGTTTGTCTATTACAAAGTCACGTTTTCCATTTTCTCCGCTTTATAAAGTCAGCGATGCTGGAGGGTGTCTAGCGGACTCTGTCCTCCAGGAGTGTGCAAAAGGGGAGCCCGCGGCTCGGGGACGTCCCTTCAGTGAGCAGAGGGAGGGCCAGCTGGAGACCGCCCATCCGTTTGGACACACACACACACAGGGAAGGATTATTGCCAGCTGTGTACTTTCACAATGTGATTTTTGTATTTCGAAAGCTTGAATTGTCCCTGAAAGAAAAAAATGGGAGAAAACAGCATTCAATACACAGACCATGGACGGGCCTCCACACGCACCGGGAGGGCCTGCACCCGGCCGCGCCGGCCCTTGTGCACACCCAGGCCCTTCCTCCCTGCGATCTCACACCAGCGTGGCCTCCCTGCTGGGGCCCCCAACCTGCCGCTCGGCCCTGTCATAGCAGCCTGGACACAGCCCCGGGCTGGTCCACAGGGGACCAGTTCACGTCACGTGGGGGCACAGTCACACAAAGGGACTCTGTGTGCTTCGAAAAACAAGCCGAGGAAGGTCTTCACTGATCTGGCGAGCTCGCCCAGAGAAACGGATCTGCTGGGGCGCAGAAGTGGGTGCGCAGCACGCACCTTTTTGTGCGGGGGGGGGGGGGGGGGAGCAACAGGGCCAGTGGCCAGAGCTGCCTGCACAGGCATGAAGGAAGGTCACGCGGGACACCGCCCACGGCAGCTACCTGGGCGGCGAGGGCAGGGGCAGCGGGAGGCAACAGGGCAGGTGGAGGGGTGGGGAGAGGAGGAGGGGACCTCCCTCTCATGCACACTCGAGGGAAACGAGCCACGTGACTGTGCAGGTACCCAACCAACCAGAAAACCCCGAGTTTACACTCACAGCTGCCTCTAAAAGGATTTCCCACAGGAGAACGCGAGGTGCCCTCACGTGAGGAGCTCCCTGCAGCTCTCGCAGACCGCGGTGCTGACAGCCCGAGAGCGCCCTCTCCCTGGCCCTCTGCCGGCTGGGTCACCACCCACTCCTGGAACCTTCCCCGTCCCCCACGAGAAGCCAAGCAGGGCCTCAGAGTCCCCACAGCCCTCCGTGTCCGGAGCCCTCGGGGCTGGAAGGGGTTCTGACGGTCGCCCCGGCTGCTGCTCTCCAGCCCAGCGCTTCAAACTTAACTGGGAAACAGATCCCATTCGCCCGCCTCTGGAATCATCATTAACCGACCCCCTTAACACTGCAGTTCATGAACGGGGCTCAGGCAAGGGGTTCAGGGCAGCAGACTGACGACGGGGAGGCTCCTCCCGCCGGGGCTAACGGGCCCCCCTGGCGCGAGCAGCAGGCCGACAGGCCCGGGCGACTCTGGCTAGGGAGGAGCTGGGGCTATCTCGAGAGCCCACTTGTATTTTTCTTACTGACGCGCATGACTGCGCAGCCCACGTATCAGCGGCTACTGAGCGCTTCACTGATTTCCTACTAAGGAGCTAAAGCTGAAACACAAGGACTTAATGGGATGACCAACTTTTTCAAAGGCCCTTTGAAAGGACAGACCCCACTGGGCCACGAGCAGCCAGCAAAGGGCCCAGCTGATCCTAATCAGAGACAAGCAGGTCACCCGTGCACGCTGTCACCACGCCCGGGGAGACCGCGTGCCGCCCGGCCCGCAGCAGGACCCCTCTGCCAACAGGAAGGGATGAGCCGAGCAAGCAGAAGGGGAAGTCAGAGAGCTTCCTGGTTGTGGGGGAATGACCGTTATGGGGTGAGGGAGATGGCAGGCAAGGGCCTGGACCCAGCCCTGTCAGCTGTTGTGTGATCTCAACAAGAGGCTTTTCAGGACAAGCCCTGCCACAGACTCCCTGCTTGGGCGGGGCGGGGCCAGAAAGTTCTCTCCTGGCGGCACAGGAAGCATTCCATGGCGCCTTGCCGTCCAGATACCTAACATTTACTCTCATAATTTCTATTTTCAGAATTTTCTTCACACTCAGAAAACCTAGGCCTCTGTCGCCCTAAGCTCTATTTGTACAGTGGAAAAGGAGAGAAACGTCAAGGAGCCAAGAACCAGCTGTTTCCAGCGTGCAGGAGAGGAGGGCGGAGCGGGGGCAGCTGTGTGTAGGGTGAGGGGTGCGCTGGCCTCCACCCAGCTGGGAGCCCGCCCTCCTTGCGTCCTCACTGCAGGCTGCAGCGCACAAGATTAGGAGGCAGGGAAAGGTGGGCAGGAAGGGACAGAAGTCACAGGTGACTTTAAGAAAATATGCTTCTGTCTTTTTAAAATCAAGCTAGAATTTAGAAACCCTAAGTGAGCGCCCCAAAGCCACCTCCAGCCCCCTAGCACCGTCGCGACAGTGGGCTGTCACCACGCAGAACACGGCGGTCAAGAGACCCACAGGCTCGAGAAAGTCAAAAGGCCTTTCTCTACCAGATGACCCTTCGTCCTGATGAGGAAGGGTCAGAAATACTCAGAGATGCTCGCATCCCAAACTGGCTTCCAATCTCACCATCCCCAGCATCTTGGGGCAAACTGTTGCTCAAATACTCTGAAAGAACTTTCTCCTCTTTTTGTACTTGAAGAGAAATGGCCAAATTCAAACTCTGGGCAGAATGAGCTACGGCGGAGGGTGGCACCTGGGGTGGAGGACAGAGGGGTGAGGGCAGCTCCTCCGAAGGATACCTCGCTGCCCTCACCAGCACCCCGGCCCTGCGCCGGCTGCACACGGCCTTCAAAGGAACATTCGTGGGCTGTCCACCCGAGGCCGCCTCTGGCTTCCTCCCCTCCCCGTCCCTGCACACCGAAGCAGACCCGTTCCCGGGTCAGCAGGGCAAGTGTCCACCTTTAGTCTTCCGCGGGGAGACTGCGCCAACTTCCCTCCCCGCGGCACCCATCGCGCCCTGTGCACGCCAATCTAGACACTGGTCACCAGGCCCCGCCCCAGCAGCCACTGCGGCTTCTGCCCTGGTGCAAAGGGGGTGCTTATTAATGAGGTCAGTGACAGTCCTCAAGTATGAGCAGCCACAAGTCTGTTATAAAATACCAGAGAAGCTGGGGAAAGTGCTGGTGGCTCAAGAATTATTACTTAAAAAGTTTTTGTTTCATCACCGATCACCAGCGACGTACTTGCAAGGGGGGAAAGGACAGAGGATGAGAAGCTCAAGTGCCGGGACCTCCAGATCACACACGTGAGCGGAGTGTGAGCGTCTTCTTGAAACACTCCCACCTCTCTGACGGCTCAATCAGCAGAGGCGAAATGCGAAGCCTTTTCCAGTTCAAGTCTGTCAGGCCATGGAGGGGCTCTGGCTGGCCCCGACTCCAGCACACGCCCCCCCCCCCCACCCCGCCGTGTGCTGTATGAAGGAGACATGGCGGGGGTGGGGGTGGGGGTGGGGGGCAACGGGGGAGCAAAGGCTCCAGCACGGCAGTGCGCGAGCGTGACTGTGGGTGCAAGCCCCAGGCGCTTCCTGGGGACCGGCTGCGCTGAAGGGAGCCGGAAACACTTGCAATTTTTCTTTCTTTTGGACCATTTCAACTCATTTAGTCTTTTATTTCATGAATTTGTGCTACTGATTTTAAAGGTACCATCATTTTATGTGCTAGAAAAAGTAAACACTGCCAATCAAACTATGACAGAAATATTTCTTGCCACATTCGTTGTGAAAAATCCCAATTTCAGGGACATAAAAGCAAAAAAAAAAAAAAAAGGGAATCTCAGGATTACAAGGGCAACATTGTTCAAAACAATTCTACTATAGCACCGGGTGTCTGGAAAGTTAACTTATTTTGAATTTATCTGATTTTCAATCTGCAAACCAATGCACCCAACGGTAGAAGAGATGCGTGTTTTCACCCCTTCCCGTGTGACCGAGCAGCCACCTGAGGGTTCTATGATGACCCTTTTGCAGAGAAAACCTCTAAATTGCAGTATGAGAAATCAAAGCATCTAAAGCCTGAATTTATAATAAAGGCGTCAAACTATTCTAAGACGACTCGCGCGCACCGCCTGGTGCGTGGGGATCGGGACTGCTCCTCTAGAGAGCGCGCTGCCACCCCTGTGCCGCCCCCCCTCTGAAGGATGCTGAGTCTCATTTCCTTCCCGGGACGCTTCCCGGGGCTTTGGAGCGGCGACTGCACCTGCACGTTCTTTGCTAGCAGAATTCAGGACGTTCTCTATTTCCTAGGGTGCAGGTGGGCAGCGGGGGCCAGGGAGACGCTCCTAGCCAGACACAGGCAGACTGTCCTTTCACCCACTTCCCTCATGGGAACAGAGGTACCCGACTCCCTCTGCTGCACAGTCGTGGACTTGGCACCCTTAGCTGACACACACATGGTCCTGAAGGAACACTTCCGTTGACCTCGCCTTTGCCACCCCCAGGCTGCTCCCTGCCAGGAACTTTGATGATCCAGTTACCGTAAAACCTGGAACAGTCTCTGCCACAGCCCTGTCATCACCTCCGCTGCTGAGGCCCTGAAGGTGCCACTGTTCCCTCACCACTGACAAGCACACCAGCCAACAAGAGACATACCTCTCACCTTACCCAAGCCGCCTGGGACCAGCCCTGCCGGTCACGGGGCACTGCAAGCCGGCTTAAAAATGGCCGCGTCTGTGCAGAATAAAGTATCTGGGCACACTGGTAACCGTGCATGTTGGCACCGGAAGAGACAAGAGCCGAGCCCAGGGAACTTCATTTCCCAAAAGAGAAAACAAAGGTACAGTGGGTGAGGTTACGCAGCCTGCCCAGGGGCTCACCACAGAGGACTAAGTGGTTTTGGACTCTTATTTTATTTTGAGACTGAGATAATCAGTCAAAGAGGAGGCTGGAGCAGGCAACAAAGTTGGCCAAGTAGGTGATCCCTTGGGAAGAGGGGGCCTATGGCTGAGAGGTATGTTACAAGGTTACGGAGAAGATAGACAAGGCCCTACCCTGAGTGTGAGAGACAGAGGGGGAGCGTCCGATCAGCGGCCGCTGCTGTTCACCAGGCCATGAAACTCCTCCCAGGCCCTGGCAAACCAGAGACAAAAAACATAAGAGTACATACAGATCAGCAGCTTTTTAGCAGAAAGCACGAGCAGACATGACAACCCACACCCCGTTCCAGATACCCGCCAAGCTGAGAGGAGCCCACCGGTGCCTGAAGCAGGTGCTGCGGCCTCCCCTAGACGTTCCTCCCAGACTGGTAGGGCCGCCAGCTCCCTTCGGGGGGCAGCTGCCACTCTCCTCGCTCCCTCCACTGGGAAGTCGGGCCCCTCTTCCCTCAAGGACTTGCAAAATTCTTCAAGAACACCTTCAACAGTCTACCCGGAAGGCCAGAGGTCAGAGCTAAGCTCAACCACCACTGGAAATACCTCCAGCAAAGGGAAGCGGTGAGATGGGAAGAGGCCATGTCTTCTCAGCCTCACCCCAAGGGCAAAGGTGAGTCCCTAACAGCATGAAGTCTCGAGACAATGAGGAAATGACATTACTTTCTGTTTGCACATTTCCAACCTTCTGACCCCTTCAAACTCAGACTCCAAATCTCTATCAGGTTCCACCTGTTTCTTAAAATACCCATGGAACGATCAGCTCAGCATTCAAACTGTACAGGTCACAGCACGTCAAGAACTTCCAGGACAATGCTCACTAGGACTTTCATGCTGATTAGCTCAATTCAGAAAATGGGGTTTGGAGGGGACAGGAAATGGGGGACAGCCTCTACGTGGTGCTCCATGAACAGGGCTGTGGGGAATGTTGGCCCAAAACAGGAAAACCAGACCCTTGACCCCCGCCAGAAGCCCTGCCCACCTCAAGCTCTGTCAGAGCCACCTTTTACCTCAGCTACTTTCCTAGTAATTCTATATAAAATGGGGCATTTGGCGCTCCTAAATCTAAAATTTCTACTACATTCTCATCTTACAGGGGTGAGAACGCTGCGGGGGATGCGCAGTGAGCTGCTCACGACGCGGCGAGCGTTACCAGGCCTTCCGCGGCAGCTCTCCCCCTTTGTTAAGCCGGGAGGGCTAAATACGGAGACCTGGCACAACAGAGTCATTCTTCCCGGCAGTGCTTACGCCAGTTTCGCTGGCGTGGCCCTCTTTAGAACAGCAGCTTCTGTAAGTTAATGATCTACCTCTTGGGCTCAGTTGTTGATTTGCTGCTAATGGTTTCTTCAGAGCATTCCCAGAGCTACTGACAGATGCCAGCTGAAGCGGAGAGCAGAGACTGCCAGGCCAGCGCACGCGCCAGTCTCTGTCAATTCAAACTCCATTTCCACAGCAAGGTGTCTGTTCCACAGCCCTCTCTGGAGACGGGGACGCGGTGAGCGTGGCGAGTCCGTGAGTGCCGTCCGAAGGCCATTCCACTCTTCACTCCAAATGAAGACAAAGCAAAATCCAGGGCTCAAGCAAGGACCCGGGAAACCCCGTCCTTGTCCTAACAGTGAGATGTAAATTCTTAAGCAACATAGGTGCCAACAAGCAGTGACTTGGCTGCACTGAAGCATTGTCCTTCCAAACTTATCCTTTTGTTTCCGGAGACGCCTGCACTAGTCCAGACAGCGGCTGCGGTGGCAGGAACCCATGGCAGGTGGGCTTCAGAGCTCCCCTCTAATCCACTCCAGTATTAAACTGCCCAACTCGCTCCAGAAGCACCTTCCTCCTACATGAAACCCAACATGAAGACCCGCGGGAAAGGAATGCCCTCACAGACTCAGTGGACATGAAAGGGCGGCCGAAGGTCTGGCGTGAACACTTGCACCTGCTGGCGGCACCCTGCGGAGAGGCAGATCCACACCAAAGGCAGTTGCGAGGAGCCCGGCTACACCACCTGGCACCCCAGGCGTGTTAGGTAATATTACGACGTTCTTCTTTTGAAGGTAAAGAACAAGCTGACAGGGCCATATGCCTGGCCCTGAGATGAACAGGGCTCACAGGGAGTCCTGAAGAAGCTCAAATGACATCGAGTAACAAAGAGCTCTTTGAAGACCACTCTTGTCCCACCTCACTTACCAGAGAGCAAATTCTGAGAGCAGGGATCTCATTCTCTGTAATTCTGCACAGGCCCTCACCCCTTACCCAGCCTTCCACTCGGCTCCGACGCCTGCTGCCGGGGCTGTCTTTACTTTGAAGGTCAGCAAGGGGAAAGGACACTTCGTAAATGCCAAGCCAGGCCAGCAGTTACGCTGGTGTGACCTGGGCCACCAAGCAGAGTCAGTCACCACAGAAGGGGCGGCGGGCCTTACCAACAAATTTCCACGTTCACCTACTGTGACAATCTAGACATGGCAAAGGGATGGCCCCACAATTTGACTGATTTCTCCTCTAAAGGAATAAAGAAGTCACCTACCCTCAATCTTCTCTGCAGAGGGGTCCACTCTGTCTCCCCAATGGTGGACCATACCCCCCCTCCAGGCCAGAAGCACACCCTGAGTCAATAGGGCTCTTCCAAAGAGGCTGTCCCATGGAAGGTCTTGTGCTTGATGTGGCTCTGTGCCCGGCTTCTCTGGGCCCAGGACTCTGGCTGTGTTTTCAGGCTTTTTTCTCACTATGAGGATATGGTGAGTCATTAGATGCTTGTGAGGAACCAACTTAGGAAGCCTCAACTACAACTGGCCTCTCTAAAAGGAGCCACGCACCTGAGCGAACACTCAACTGAACAAGTTTCCATTTCTCAATGGGACCTGTTCATCCCTAAGGGCAAGCTGCTGGCAATAAGCAAGAACTGGAGTCAACAGGCGGGGCCCTCTGCAGCAAAGCCCTCAGCCCACGGCAGCAGCACGCGCCTCTCGGCTGGCCCAGGTGCAGCAGGAAAAGGCCACAATGAGACTGGGGAAGGCTGGAAATCCAAACAGTTGGCAAAGGACATGCCCCCTCAGCACCTCAGGAGCCGCTGTCCACGACCAAAGCTGTACCTGTGCAGCACCACGAGGAACAGAACAAAGCACAACAGTGCTGACTTCTGCTCGTCTGTGCAAGGATCACAGGGTCTCCCGGTCAGCAGGATGCTTACTCATCGACTCTTACTCTGGAAGGTGACATGAAAGCTCATCCCCTAGACCAGTGACATTAGCTGAAACTAAGGCCAGTCAATGTAACGTAAGAGAGAGAGGGCCACGGAAAGGAATTCTTTGACAAACACTGAAAATGCAGGGGCATTTTCACATACAAACAGAACTCCCACTTCTAGGTGCTTGGACCCATTTTGGATGTGCATTAAACAAAGCAGCAACGACAGACTCCGCTTGAATGTTCAGTCCAGGGTGCTGGCCCACGTGTCCAATGGGATACTGGGCCATGTGGAGACTGGTGGCCAGTCAGGGTGGCACAGGCAGAGGGTGTCGCTGCCAAGATGGAATAGCCACCGTGGGCAGCTCGACATCACACCCTCAGCTGCGGTGACGGATGCCACTGCACACCTGACTGGAGCCCTCACACACCGCTGACTTCTGGCTTTGGTGGCAGCTCCTAAGGAAACCGCCAAGTAACGTGAGGCAGCTGAAACCCTACAAGCAGGTTAGGGGCCCAGAGGCCAAGCTGCAGCACATACGAGCCAAAGCCACCGAGCACACGAGGGCCAGGAGTGCCATGTGGTCAACTATCCTGAGGAGCAACTCACGTAGGAGGAAGCCAGGTCCCCACCCCAGGCCCTACGCACGATGACCCCAGGGGTGGGAGGAAGGGCAGGGCGAGTGCCTCGAGACCTGGCCAGCGGGGCTAGCTCAAAGAGGAAGATGAACTGGCTCTAAAGGGAAAGCAGAAGGGAGAAGGTGGGGCAAAGAGCCAGTGGCTTGGGCAGTTTTGGCACAGAGAGAAAGCCCGTGAACACAGCGAGAAGCTACACACGCACAGCCACATACAGAGGGAAGTAGGGCTTTGCTTCCAAGCAAGAGATTTCTTTGAAGTAAAGGCAAACGAAGTCAGCGAAGCAAAGGTCAAGGATTCCCTTTTCTAATCTTAACAGACTTTCAAGCTGAATTCTCAATCAGAAATTGCTCCACTCTGGTCATCGGCGGGACTAGATGGGAACTGAAATTCAAGCACCAGAAAATGGGATCTGATGTGGAGAGCTAGATGTCACCTCATTATGTCAGAGCGCAGCAGAACTGGGCCAGAACACCCTGTGAACAGTATCGAGTGGGCTTATGGAAACGAGGCTGCGCTCCCCGATGCCCTTCTCGGAGAAGTCTGTGCCATTCCTTAGTCTGGTGACAGCTGGTCTGCAAGGCCACTTCTCTGATGCACCATAAAGAGCAAGAGCATGAGACAAGCTAGTTTAGCACCATTTATTAAGTGATCTCGGCTGTTGTTGCAGTTGCTGTGTGTCAGCCTGTTCTTAAAACATAAAATGCTCTTCCAGCTCCTCTTGTCCAGCACAGAAGGTTCTTCCAGGTAGCACGCCAACAGAACAAGAGGCTCCGATGATGCCAGCTTCAATGATGGTGCCATCCAGACAGGGAGAGGGTCATGGCACATTCAACCGCGGCTTCCAGAGGTTTTGAAAAAGGAGCCTTTGGGGACCCAGCCTGCCTGGCATTCTAGTGGAAGTGCAAAAGGTTGGCACATTGGGAGAGGGAGAGAGGGAGGCGCAAGGGGAAGCAGCATCTGGGAGTCAAGGAGGGTGTTCTGATCCCTGGAGCTGCATGGCTGGCGGACTAGACAGACCTCTGGACAAGGCAGGGAGCACAGACTAAGGCAACAAGCCCACAGGTTTTCCTACCCGCTCTGAGGACCGGTGAAGGGCAGGAAGAACTGCCTCGGGGGATTAAAAAGGGAGAACAGAGGAGAGGGGTATCGAAAAATACCTTTCCCTTTACTTCCTGGGTGGCAAGTTTGGTTGGGGAGCAGGGAGGTGGAGGTGAGGGGCTATATGGGAACTTGAAAACAAGAGACCAAGGAAAAGGAGGTCCCCAGCCAGCTCCCAGCCTGGACTCAGCCTGGCTGAAGGGGAGAAGCTATGTCTGTCTCGGAACAAAGACTAGGAAGCGCCTGTCAGGAGAGAAAGCGCAACACAGGACTGCTAAGACAAGCAGCCAGGGCCGTGCTGACTAGCAACTGCTGGGGGCTCGGATGAGTCACACCCAGGCATCTGGTTATGGACCAGCTCCTAGGGCAGCGTTCCCAGTTAAAAACTGGCCCTCAGCTAGTTTAAAGATAACTCCACCCACGGCAGTATCTGCGAGTCCTTGGGGAAAAGATCCCTAACTAGCCCGAGGCTGACCACCACGCTGGGCACGTGACTAGTCTTCACAAGAATGGTGTGATGATGACGCTATCGCCAGGGACGACGAGGACAGTGACACTGCTTGGCCCTGTAAGAGGAGTCTCCTTCGAGGCCCTTCAATCACAAAGACAGAGCAGCCTCACAACGGCCCTGCAGGATGGCCACCCCACTTTGCTGATGGGGAACAGGAGCAGCGTGGCACGGAGACGTGGCAAAGGCAAACCTGATGCTGGAGTCAAAGGAGAGAACTACACCTAAACGCCCTGACTCTGAGGAGGCGAGCTCAGCCTCCAGCTCTGAGAAAACCTAGCAGCCTCGCCTCGCCAGCTCTTCCCAAGAACCTGAACGCACCTAACGCACCTATGGCGTTCAATCCCTGCAGGAGGCGGGGCGTCGCCTGGTGGATGCGGTCCCATGTTCCCGAGTCCCGGGGAGAGCACACAGCTGCTTCCCCTGGCCTCTCCGGCTCCCTCGAGTCTACTCTCACAAGCACACTAGTCTGCTTCCTCTACCGCTTCAGCGCTACACACCAGGAAATGGAGCCATAATTCCTAACAAGAAATCAATTTCCCAGAACAAAAAAAAAAAAAAAGACTGAAGCTAGGAGGTTAAAAAGACATGCAAAAGTGGGGTGAGGGGCGGGCAGGGAAGAGGACTTTACTGTTCAGTGAAATTCTCTTAAGTACAGCAAGAAAAAGAGCACTTTGTCTTTCATCTTAAGACAGAGGTTAGTGAACAAAAGACAGGACAGTCTGTGTAGATAAAGCAAGCCCAGGCAGTGCAACTGGGACTCTGCAGAAGGGCCTTCTCCGATGCACACCCCTCCCCCCACAGTGTGGAGGGCAGGGAGCCTCACCCTCAAAGAACTGCTACTAGTGGCCAGCGCACTGGAGGGAAGCCTGGTCTGTCCCTCTCCCTAAGTCAGCCTCCTGCGCAACCCCCTCCTCTGGGCCCGACTCACTCCTACTCCTGCCAAGCTCAGGGACATGTCCCCCAGACCCCCATCACGTACTTGATGCTGTCGGTGTGGGTTTTGTATTCCATAATGGTGTTGGGAGGTAGGTTAAGCACTCGCCGAAGAGTGTCTCGGATCCGGGCTGTGGTTGCTTGGTCGCTGGCAGTCTTATTCCATATTGAAATAATGTCCTCCTACAGGAGGAAGGAGAGGAACCATCATAGCACACCGGGCCGTGAGGGCAGGAGAGGTAACACGTGAAGCCAGACGGGCCCGTGGAAAGGCTTACCTGGAAGCGGACAGAGACCACAGCCCCACAGATCTCCTCCCCAACCATGAACTGCTCCCCCAACATGGCCAGGATGAGATTCTCCCAGCAACGGGATGCCAAGCCCTTCCGAAGTCGAATGATCCACTTGCCACCGTTTTTATTTGCATCATCCTGTGACAACAGAAAAGAATTAAAGTTAAAATACGATTTCACGGCTCTTATTCTTTCACATCAAGGCAGTGCAAAGTCTTAAATGCTAAGATAGCTCGTCATTTGCCACGTTTCAACTTCACAGGGAACAATGGCAACAGGAGTAGGAAACAGGGCCGGGCCCCTGGGATGAGCCAAAACCTGAGCCACCAAAGTGGCCGGCCAGACCCTTTAAAAATAACCCTTTTTCTAGAACCACTTTAGGATTCAAAATGAAATATCAGATTTCAAACAGAAATCCTCTCTCGCCATGTGCTGAATGTTTACTGAGCAGCGCCACCAGGTCCCAAGTACGCAGCCGTCAGCCGCCTCCACCAGGATCCAGTGAGCCGAGGAGACAGGCCAGAGCGAGGCACGGCGGAGCCAGGGCGTGGCTCAGGAGGAGAAGCACTAAAGCGGGTCTGGAGAGCACAGGAGTGTGCCGGCTTTACCAGCCTGAGCAGGTGGCGGGGCCCGCAGAGCGGGGAAGAACATTCAGTGCACAAACCCTGACTGTGAGGCGGAGGATGTGGGGCCTCACAGAACAAAGGGAAGATTTAGAGCTGGAGGGGGTGGGGGGGTTGGGGGAGGCGCGGGGAGGCGCGAGGTTTAGGGGCAATGGAATTGTGTTAGCTGCGCACAATTTTCAAAAGTGGGTGAGCACAGAACATGTGATCACACTTTTTCTAGAAAAATGGTCTAGCAACATATAAAAGAGGGACTACAGCAGAGTGCAGCAGCGAGAGCACAGGAGCTCAGCTCCCAGTCTCCAGTTACTGCCTGTAAACTCACTTCTTACCCTTTTGAATGGCATGCGCACTAAGGAAAAGTAGCGCCCCCCACGCCCCCATTTCTGTAGGTACAGGGCAATGAACAAACATCTCAATGCCGTAGTGCCATGCTGGTGACACTCCAAGCAGACAGGCCATGGCATCAGCGCCCTTCCCCGGAGGCCCCAGTTCCGAGGCTCTGAGAGGATTCTAGAATACTTTTTAACTTCGGCCAGACTGAAAACAACGTTCTCAGAAAAGCCACCCAAGCCTGAGTCCTCACCTCCCACATGGGCTTAATCCCTTCTTTGAAGAGGTGGAAGTCGCTGTGGCCCGTCAGGTCCCCGGGGCGCACCATGTGGCTGTAGAACCTCCAGAACTGCTCCACCTGCGGAGAGGCCAGAGCACACGGTGGCTGGGCTGTGACTAGCCACGAGCTTTAGTTAAGAGGACATGAACCTGGATGGCACTGCTCTGGGCTACACTTTCTGGAGATTTTCATCGGGGGACTGTGTGGGAAGGAAGCATGACAGGAAAGCATCAGACAGCTGAATAAAAGGAAAATGTAGCACTGCTGACCCCCACTCACTCAACAGGTGAGAAAGGCCAGCCGCAGGCGGGAGCGTAGCAGGTGAAGCCACATCAACTCGCACCTGCCAGCGGGCGGCAGGACAGCTGTCACGCGCGGGAGGAGGGCCTTGCTTCACAGTGGACACCCTCCAGTCTCGGGGTTTTGCTGCACTAACCTGAGCCTGAATGTAGCTTTTAGAACCATATCACTTCTTTTTTATGCCTATAAGAACTGGGGTATAGGTCAGAGATGCGGGGTGGGGGTGGGGGGTAAGAGGCAGAGTGGGAAGCAGAACAGGCAGATCTACTGATGTACACTGCTTGGCGGGGGTGGGGGGAGGTGCGGGGAAGAGTCAGGAGAGGCCTGGCTCACCATGTGGGTCACTTCCCTGGCTGGGGATCAAACTCATGCTGCAGAGGCTGGTGACAGCTTGATAAGCTTAGATTTAACCCCTGTGCCAACAGGGAGGCCCCCAAATCACTTCTTGATCAAAGACTGTTTACTGGCAAATGTAGCATTAACTGCAACAAAATTCACTTTTGTTCTTAGTCACTGTGTGTCAGTGACAGAATCAACCACAGGCCTCTCTAAACCACAGTGCCACTGCTTAGGCCAGGGCAGTGCAAACCCAAGCAGGACTTAGCTTCTCATCCTAAGAAGGAGGCTTAAGTCCCTCTTTTTACCTAAAACATTTGTATTTCTCCTTGCCCCTTCTTCACAATCCTCTCTCTCCTAGACGTACGCTGGTTCACACCCATCGCGCTGTTCTCACTTCTCCTGTCAGTGCCTGACGGGCCCCCCACCCCCTCTAACTCGCAGAGGACACGCAGGAGGCACTGCCAGCTCAGAGGCACACTAGACCAGGACGGAGAAAACAGAGCACAGCGTGGCCTGAGATGTCACTGCCGGCGCACCACGGAGGAGGCTGTAAATAGACACACAGCTGGACGCCACAACTGTGCGGGTGAACAGGGGGGAGGGGGCCGCAGCAGACAGACTCGGCTCCTGCTTCTGTCTGGAGAGCATGGAGAAGCGGGACTCACAGTGTGCGACAGGACAGGCACTCAGGAGACGACCTGAGCGACAGAGACCTCGGCTCGCAAGTCCCCCTGAGGCGCCCGTGCAGTCTCATCGCGGGTCGCTGGCTCGCACAGAGCGAATGGGGGAGAAAGGGGCCACACCTGCACACTCAGCTAAAATCTTCTCCCGCCCTGAAACGCTGAAAGGAAAAGGATTAGAGGGGGGTCGGGGTGAAAGCACTAACCGTGCCCCCCGAGAACCTGCCCAGCCCACAGAGCCAAGGACCAAGACAGACAAGCCTGGTGCCCCCCGAGTCCAGTGCACGCTCCATCTCCATCCCCTGCCTTCTCAGTCACCAGGATTTTAAGAACTTTTAAATGTTGTCAAATGTCAGCACTGAGGACCACTGGGCAACAATGCTGTGGATGGGATAGAAAGTTTGGCGATGTAGTTATTTCTCCACAAGGTAGTGAAGACCGTGCGCTGCTTCCCATCGCCGCGCTTCCAGGAACTCGCCCGGGGCGCAGAAGCAGCACTGACCCAGGTGCCGCGGAGGAGGACCTACTCAGCCCCACGCGTGTGCCGAAAGAAAACAAAACCCTCCTTGCACAAGCCGGGTACATTCACACGTGCTTTTCTTAAGAGCGAAAGAAAAAAAATGCTACAGATATTCCTAATTACCCTCAGCTGCTTGTCTGCAAAATGAGGACAATTTTTAAAAAGCGGGCAATGAGAATCTCTCGTCACTTCCCTGCGACGTCCAGCATTTTCACACCGCGGGGAACGACAGCTCTCGTGGTGGGGTGTCAGGAAGGCATGGCTCTTTCCAGAAATGATTCTATTGTTCTCTCTGCCAGGAATTGCTTTACCTTCTTTCACGACCTGTTCCAATTCCTTAAGCTTACTCCTCACCCTACCTCCTGCAGACCCTGCCCCGCGGCGGAGCTCATCCTTCCTTCCCGCTGCGCTCCGGCGGCACGTCTCACTGCCTCCTGTAGTAGGGACTCCCGGGCGCATCAAATTTCGCTCAGGGCAGGGTCTCAGTTCACTTTAAAAAACCTATTAGTGCCTTGAATTCATTCAACAAACATTTCTGGGCCAAATACACACAGTGCACAAGTTATCGGAAATATTTAACAGAAGTCTAAAATCACCAATCATAATGGCTCATAGGCCCACTAAAACAGGCTTTGCTTTGAAATTACATCAGCTTAGCATAATGAATCAGGCAATCATGTTACCATTTATCTATGTGTATCCGATCAATAATGAACGGATGATATAGTTTGTCTAATAAGCAACATTTTAAAAACTGGAGCCCTTGGCGTGCCATTTGGTATTGGAAGACGGAAGAACATGGGCTTCAGAATGTGGCTTCACGGTCTACTCGCCACCAGTTTCAACTCTGGTCCTCCACGAAATCAAGTGACTCAGGACTGACCTGAGACTTTAATCAGATACTTAATGACGTCTCCCCTCCTCATCTGTAAAATACGGATAACACCACTGATCTCACAGCTGTCGCACCCCCAGAGGGGCATCACACAGTGCCCACTGCTGTGTCCTTGCTCTTCACTAACTGACTGTAATATTTACGATTACATTTTCTTTTCCAGTGCCCACTTCGCAGGTAGGAATACCTCGATACTTTCAAGAAAATAACAAATCCTGCCTCTGGCGCTGCCCTGAGAAGGCATGCGCAGCACACAGGAAGCGCACCACAGTCTCCACAGAACAAGCTGGTTTGGGCTGCAACAGCATCTCAGGGTACACAAGCCCAGTGGCCTGTGAGGGTGATGAGAAAGCGCCTGGCTCTCTGTACTGACGGTACCCACAAAAATTTATTTTAGAGATTTCATTTTCTTTCTGAACACAGGAAAAAGATGCTACTTTATGAATAACCACTAACATAAGACAAAATCCTACCGGAAGTTCCTAAATACAAAGAAACTTGACCTTCACGCTTTACTGTCGCTTTTCAGGAGAAGTGACACCAGCTACTATCAAATTTTCTCTCTCTCTTGACCTTTGCTTTGCACACAGTGAGGACTCAATAAACACCTACTTAAACAAACCAGCCTGGATTATTGTGCTGTTCCCTTCTGTCCAACTCCACAGTTCACACAGTCACCAACGGCTAAGGGTGAATAAATCTGACCTAAGGGGCTTAGGTCGGTTGACTAAGGAAAGCAAACCGGCCCGCGGGCTAACAGGGGAGCAAACTGTAAGGAGGGCAGGCCGCAGCCAGGTGGCGACGCAAGCACCAAGCACTCACAGAGGCGAAGGTGCCGATCTGCTTGATGTTCTGTTCGTAGCTCTGTGAGCTGGTGGGCCGACCGGGGGTTCTCCTGGAGTACCAGAAAGTGTAGTTGTACTGCAAGGGGTGCTCTGCAGGCCCGGGAACAACAGCCTGTGGATGAAAGGTGGTGGTTAGTCCTGGACTTTCAGTCATAAGCTCTGAGACTGAGAAAGCAGTGGTTTTTGTTTTTTGAAAGCAGTATTTCTTACCACCTCCACAATTAAGGTTACATCCTCAATTATTTGCCATGCGCCCAAGATTTTGCTTATACAGTAAATACTTTAGTGGTAACTGATTTTACAATCCTTTGACAGTTTATTTGCATTCTGATGTCTTTTGTAACCTTCTACTTCCTGTCACAGGTATTTAAGTTTGTATCTTGTCTGCAAGGAATCCCAGGCCAAGCCCCGCCTCCTCGAGGACACTATCACTGAAGAGCTGGTGACCCCACTTCACCTGTCAGCGCCTCAGCTGCTAATGTGCAAAGTGGTGAAAATAATAATAAACATCTTCTAAGGTTGCTGAGAGGATCAAATAAATTAATAAATGTAAACAACTTAGCACAATGTCTAACACGCAGAAATGCTCCAGTGTCAGTTACAATCTCCGTCACACTTAAATGCCAACTCCCTGGGCCACATCCTCGTTCACCTTTGTGGCTCCTCAGCACCTAAGATGCTCCCGATTGGGGCACTCGGTGCTGTGGAATACATGACCTAATGAGTGCCGAGTTATCAGGAAGGACAATCGTTTGTCTCTCATCCTCTCAATCTTCTTTCCAAGGCACTTTCAGCTGCAACCATCACTGACTAAAGACTCTAAAATTTCAAGGGTGCTCAGCAGCAGCTTGCGAAGCACCCAGTCTTGCGACACTCCAGACGACCTTCCCCGACGGCAAGCTAGGAGAAAGCAGACAGCGAGGTCACACCTCGAGTCCTGTGGCAAGGGAAAAGTTCTAAGTGGGCTAGAATGAACTTGTGACAAAAATCAGACAATCTCACAAAGGCTACCACCAAATTCATCTGGAATCTTCGGCATAAACAGACGCTACAGCCCCGAGGCTACCATACCTATGCAGCACAAGACTCACCTTTCTTTTGCTGCTGCCCTGACTCTTGTCTCGTTCCGTTTTTTCCTTCTCACCATCTTTCTGTGTGCTGTTTTCTTCATTCTGGTCATGGTCCCCGCTGTCATCATCTTTCAAGCTGAGTGGGAGGGCAAAATAATGTTATCCCGGGACCGGGCCCGTGCTCGCGACACAGCCCTGGTCCGAAGAACCACCACCCAGTCACTCCAACACAGGCAGCTGGTGCACTCGGGCAAGAGGAGGGCAGGGGACAAACAAAGGCAATTACGAGGTTAAACAAAAATGAAATGCCTGGCAGCTACCTCACGACTTCCAGAAAGCAGTCTTCCAGTTCTCTGAGAGACTGCACAGAGAAAAGGGAAACAATTTAAGGGATTGTTTCTTTGCCAAAAGTGGGAAACTTCTGCATTAAAGAAGTTTGCTGACCTTTCAATGAAGTCTAGAAACGTAACCTGCCTTTCTCACCACCTCTTGCCTCCCTCCCACCCATGTCCACTGCACCGCTCCAGTGCGTGCTCGCCCCCGCCGTCACGACGGGCTACACACTTCCCAAAGGGCTCCCGAACCCGCACCATCTCCACCCTCCAGCCAGCCTCTCCTGGCCACCAGCACCATCTTTCCGAAGGCAAATCTCAACACCTAATTCCCATGCTTAAAATGTCCCTCGCCCTTCGACGCCCACGCTGTAGACTCAAGTGCACAGAAACAGAAGATACTCTGGAATCTAACTCCTGCCGGCTGATGCCCACCATCCCTCCCCGGCTCCCAAAGCCATCTACCCCTCAGCCCAAGGCACCGTCCCCAGCCTGGCTCTCCCCCTGGAGGGAAGGCACGCCTGGACTAGTGACTTACTGATCTCGGCATCTCCTCAAGCCGGGATAAGAAGATGCCGCGCCAACAAGCAGCACAAGGGGCTGAGCCAATGTTCAATGAAAAGACAGAGAAATGGGGCCTTCCCTGGTGGCGCAGCGGTTGAGTGCTGGGCAGCGAGCTGCCCGCAGCCTCTGCAGTGCCGGGTTGTTCCCCGGCCGCCGGCGAGGGTCCCACAAAAAAAAAAAAAAAAAAAAAGACAGAGAAATGTCTGACAGAGGCTGACAGAGGGATGACATCTCCCAGGAGCAGTCACGTGCGCCTCAGCAGCTACCTTTTTAGCGGCAGAGAAACTACGCTACGGCTTTCAGGCCCACCCGAAGTTCACCGGATTCTGACAAAAAGATAAACAGAGGTTGAGTTCACACAGATAGCGAGAACGTTCAGTCTACAGCCAGATTGTTTATGGATCTTCTCTAGATCACTCACTGGCCCTAATATCTAGTCAAATGGATTAGGTAATTCTCAAGAAAGATACCAGAAATACTCAAATTGTAACTCAGCCATTACAATACACAAGCACAGAAACGGTAATGTGTTTTACATTTCGGTCCACGGATCCTTAGTGCCTGTCATGGAAAAAGCACTCACTTAATGTTAAAGAGGACCAGCCAGCCATCTGCTGGGTGCCTGCTCTCCCACTTCACAGCCCTGGCTGCAGATGTGCTCAGGTGGGGGGGGGCCCTGCACCATGAACCTCTCTGTTCCCACCCTGGCCAAGACAGGAGTACGAAGGGCATCCACCCAAGAGTCCGGCGTTGACCAGTAACTAATGCCTCAGAGCCTCAAGCAGATTCTTCCCCAGCGTGGATCTCAGGTTCAGGAGCAGGGTAGGCAGGTGGGTCCCCTTAAAGAAACACTGTGAGGGGAAGACAAGCAAAAGCTGGTAGCGGGCCAGGGAATGAGGCAGATGAGCAGAGCAGGTGGAGAGGAGTGGCTCTGCGTGTGACGCTGCCATCTCTCTGGCTTAGCTGGGGGCACTTCTGAGGGCCATTATCTGCCCTTTTCCCTGCATTAAACTTGAGTTGGTTTGCTGTGCTTTTCAGTTGGCATCTGTCTAGCACTAAAGTCCCACAACGTATTACTAACCCCACTGTGTCTGTCACCTACGGGCGCGCCTGCCCCACGGACCTGGCCGGGGAGCTGAGGCACATGTACTCGGACTGCAGCATGGCAGAGCCCTGCTCTGCCTACACGTGCCAATGTCGCCACTCGTCTGCTCCCACTCACTCCTTTGGCTCTAGTGCTACGGACCTTGCAGTTTCCCAACAGTAGCCCCATTACGTTCATCACGTGGTCTTTCCTCGGAGAGTGTCTTGGAGAGAGGCTAGTTAACTTGTCCCTCCCAGCTCTGACTGAGGGCCTGTCTCTGGAAATGGACCGTAATCCCCCCAGGCTGAGTCAGGGTCCCTTCTGACCCACCCCCATAAACGTTTGCACTTGTCCCAGCTTTATGTCATGTCATGGCCAGTTTTTTGTCTTTCCATCAAGAACATCTCAGGTCCAACACAACCCCTAACTCTCCCCTGGAGAGCATACTTCAGGGACTCAATCCATTTTCCTCTTAGCTCCCCAGGCCACACTATATCCTCTGGGGCCCCTGCCCTTTAAGTCCTGAAGAGGGTCACTCCAGCGTCTAATTTGCTAGCCCCAAGCGAATCATTTAAAGCCCTTTTTTTTTGGTGGTTTTGTTGCTAGTCACTACTAGGAAACAGAAAAAGATAACAAAATTTAAAGATCTCAGGGAGGAGATGGTGCTGGGACCCCAGATCATCCTTCCCAACTCCATTCTGAGAGGGTAAACGGAAACTCCAAGGAACCTTTACTGGTGCTTTTGAGGGTGGAGCTGACCAACCACCCTGCCCTATGGGCCAACACTTAAGGCAAGTTATTTGCTTTCAATCCTCAAGAGGCTATGCTTACCAGCTTGCAGCTGGATTTGAGCCAAGATACAGTCCAGATGAAAAAAATCTGTGCTCCACAAACTCTGGCAGGCAATTATCATCTGAATGTCCAGACTGAATGGCACCTAGTTTGCTCACCAAGCTCTGCGCAGGTATCTGCCCAGGTATGTCCTTATACTCCATAAATAGACCAATTCCTTACATACTCCATAAATAAACCAATTCAACTTGGTTGAATCCATGTTTACCTGTCCAGCATTAAATCTATGTTTAATGGATGGATTTCCAAAGTGAAAACAATACAAGGCCGACTAGGATGAGTGCCACATACGTGGTTCAGACAATAGTATAAGAATGGGCCAGAAGCTACCAGAGAGAATGGGGCAAAATCAAGTATGGCATCTAGATCTGAAACTGAACTGCTGTACAGTGAAAGCATTTGGGGGCCTCAAGGGCAATGGTAAATAGCAATCTGACAGATGGAGTTGGGGGTCAGGTGAGGATGACAATTAGAGTGTTAGGTTACAGTCACAGAAGTGGGGAGCCCTCACAGTAAGGAGGTCATCAGAGCTCCTCCTTAATCTGAGCCCTGAAATTAGAGGCCGGTACTTAGCTCCAGTATTCTGGCAGGCTGTAGCCCATCCTTACTAGTCCTGTGGTGCAGCAGCCAAATATGTAACAATGGTCTAAACACTATAAACTTTGCATAAAAGAACAAAAACAAAACTAGGGGCAGGAGCACTGCATAAAATTGCTAACTTCAAATGAAAGCTTTGGCTTTTCCCTACATAACTAGAAGACAGGTATTTTTAAATTCTGGCTCAGTATAACAGTTAATACTTAGAAATAATTAAAAATATCCTAGGTTAATTTTTGTCAGAGAGGTGCTGCTTGAGTCACAGCAAAACGACAAACCTGGGAAAGAATCCCACCGTGTGACCCTTCCTTCCTTGTGGGCAAGTTACAAAACCGCAGAGAGCCTTAGCATCCCTATCAGTAAAAGGAGGTAATGAGACCCCCTGTGCAGGGTTGTCAGATGTGGAAATTATATACAAAAAACATCTAGCAAGAAACCTGTGGGAGCCATAATTACCATTCTTAAAATTAGCTTAGTGCCGATGATTGGTTACCCCAAATAATTTGGTTAGGACTGGGTTATTTGACCCACAGAGTGTCTTAAGATGAGACTTTGATTTGTTTAATTCAGCAGTGGAAGTTCACTGAAGGCAGGACTTAGAGCTGGAGTCCGGGGTTGCAGGATTTCTGATGGGAGGGAAGGAGGAAGGGAGGGGCTCGGCTCACCAGCAGGCTGGGGAAGTGTTCCCTCAAAGATACTTTCTAAGGTAGCAGCGACCTCTCAGCAACCAGGAGATATTACTGAGGGGCTGCCTGCTGGGCTGGAATAGAGGCCCCTGGAATTTGCATGCCAGCTCTCACCATATTGGAAAAATACTTTCCCAGCAGCAGCAATTCCACTTAACATACCTTACCAGCCATCAATTTATCCATTTCATCAATTCAAGGCCCCTGATGCATTACTGAATGTGATCTGGTCCTTATCACATCCCAGCGCCGCAGCAGGGCACCGAGTAGCAATGTGGTTCCGTTAACAATGCTCAGAGACTGGGCATTGTTATTTCTGCTGCCGAATAACTGGAAACTGGTGGGCCTGGGACTGGAAAAGTAGGTCTTCAGAAGAGAAGACACTTGCCAGAATATTAGAAAACCAGTGAGAATAGGGCCTCCCCTGGTGGCGCAGCGGTTGAGCACTGGGCTGCGAAGCTGCCAGCAGCCTCCGCACCGCCGGTTCGATCCCCGGCTCACCGGCGAGGGTCCCACATGGCGCCGCTCCCCTCAGCAGTGTTTCGTCAGTCTGCCTGCTCTGCTCCCCGCTCTGGCTCTGGTGACTCCTCTCACCCTCCCGCGCTTCTGTGCCTAGTGCTTATATAAATAAATAAATCTTTAAAAAAAAAAAGAAAACAAGTGAGAATAATCTACCTCAAATACAATAGCTGGAGGGAAATATACTAATAAAATTACGTTCCCTTTCTGCACCCCCAAAATGAAACTGGGCCCAGGAATCAGATCGAATGCAGAGAGGATGACAAGCCCTCCCGTTGGGCCAGAAACCAGGCAGCTCCTGGAGCGCGTGGGGGCAGGGGGCGGGGGGCGGAAGGAGGAAGGAGTTTCAGCAGGACGAGAGTTCGGGAGCAGCCGCGGCGCCGAGCGCGGCAGCGACGTCCCCTCACGGCCCCCCGCAAGCCTGAGACCCCGGGCGGCGCGGAGAGCGGCCGGGGCGGGGCGGGCAGGAGGCGCCGGCCGGGCCGGGCCGGGCCGCGGAAACCCCCCAAGCGCCAGGCCTCCGCCCCTCCACGCCGCCGGCCCCGCGCCGCCCGGGCGGGGCGCCCGCGAACCCCCTTCCGGGCGGCTCGGCGCCCCCGCCCCGCGGCCTCCGCGCCCCGGGGCCCCGGCCCCCACCCGCCCGGCCCGGCGCCCTCCCCGCCCGGCCCGTCGGGACCGCCGCCGCGACCGAGAGGGAGGCCGGCCCCGGCGGGGGCGGGCGCGGGGGCGGTTGGGGGCCGGGGCCCCGGGGCGGCCACGCGCCACTCACGCGTCGAACTTGTTGTTCATCCTCTCGCCGCCGCCGTCGCCGCTGCCTCCCGGGGTGACTTCCGCTCCGCCGGGTCCCTCCGCCTACGGTCCGGCCACTTCCGGCTGCCCGGGCCCTGCGGAACGTCGGCGCGCTGGTCCGGCAGGGGGCGGAAATCCCGGGGCACCCGCGCCGCGGGGCCGCTGTTCCGGCGCGACCGCGCTCGCGCGTCCCGCGGCTCCGTGGAGACGCGCCGTGACCTTCTCGCTTCCGGGGAGGCGGCTCCGCCCCCAGGGCGGGCTGCGCGGTGCTCGACCCCTGACCTCCCCAGGGCCGTTTCCCCCTCGGTGTGGCGACGCTGGGCAGCGTAGTCCTGACCTGCGCGGGCTGCGCGGGAGGGTCAGTGCCGGGCGCGGGGCGCCCCCCTTTGCGCGCTGGAGCCGGGGCTGGGGCCCCTCTCCGCGCGCCGCGGTACTCGCGGAGCTGGAGGGTCACGCCAGGGGCCCGACCTGGTGAAAGGCTCGCTGGACCCGGAGGTCATCTCATCCGCTGACCTCCGCGAGCCGGTTCTCTGCGCCTGCGCGCGCGGTGGCGTCGGGCACGACCCCGCCGGGGACTGACCCCAAAGCCAGGGTCCTGGACTCGGGGAGGGGTATTGCCGGGGTCCTCTCGCCCCCACGGGCCCCGGTGTCTGGTCTTTCGGTGTCGTGGCGCTTTCACAGCTTGAATCCCCTCTATAGCGGCTCCCTCCCCTTCCAACCTGTGCCTTAAACGTTTTGTTAGGAAAGTGGAACTTTTAAATTCTAAGAGTTATACACGCACCACCCTTTCTTCTTCTTTATCGCTAATCCCCTCCCTGTTATTAACTTTTAACTCACAACTGGTATATATTTCTCCAACTAGCAAAATGTGCCCCTTGGGTGTTTATGCACCATTAAGGGCACGCACCTGCTGGTCCTGTGGGGTGTAGCCAGGAAGGAGCACTCCCTGCAGAGAATGGTAACTATGACACCTGCACTGCTCAACGTCTTCTGGGGCCTGGGAATGTGGAGCACCTTATTCCCTTCACATCTGGCACCTCCTCACAGTCTTCCCCCGGTATGTAATCACAGCACCCTGCCCTTGGGGTACTGCCTTTAAGGGTGTTAAGCCCAATGATTGCCTTGGTGGCCACCTTGAATAAACTCCTTTGTGAAAAGACATTCTCATGGTTCAGCGAGCAAAACGTTTAAGGTACAGGTTGGAGGGGGAGGGAGCTAGCTATAGAGGGCATTCAAGCTGTGAAAAAAGACCTGGCTTGGTTGCTTACACCTATAGCTGCACCTTTGAGCCTGTGATGAGGGTGGCTAGGAACTAATAGCTGTGCCCATAGTTATTGGTAAGGAAACAAAGAACAAGAACAGATGACTTGACTAGGTGACCCTCCGATCCCCAGCAAAACTGGGGTGCCAGTTATACTCAGAGAAGGGCCTTGGTGTTCCCCAAGAAGACCTCAACCGGGCATCTTGTTTTCTAAGCCTCCAAGGGAGGCTGGTCAGGGTCTTCTCCCAGCAGGTAGAGCCCAGTTGGTTTCCTGTTACCTCCCAGCTTCCCTGTCGACATCTTCCTCGTCTCCACCAGCCCTTGGGACCAGCCCTGGTCTTTGAGAAGAGAAGAGGGTTCTGTTTTCCAGGTCATAGAATCTTCCTTAGAGTATCTAAGTTTGGGTCAGAATTGGGAAATCTGGACTCCAATCCTTAATCACCAGTATTCCGGTAAAGAACAAGAAGAGAGGAAACCCCAATTTGCCCATCTGAAACCTGATGGAACAGTGTTTCTTGTTGGCCATGATTCTGTGAAGAGCTTTTAACTGAGAAAAAAAAAAAAAAAGATAAAACTCAAGGAATCTTTTGTGTCGCCAATGCCAAAAAAAATGGCTATGGATGGAAGGGTCACTGGTATAGTTGTTAGGTATTTGCAGTACCCATGGGTGCAGGGGCAGGAGATGCCATCCAGATTGGCTGCTGCCCTTCACACCTGTTTTGACTCTCCCTCAGGAACCTGGAGGGATGGGCCCCCACCTAGTTGCGGGCATCATACTAAAGAGTCCTCTCGAGGTTCTGAGATGATGAGAATTGATAATGCTTTGCTGAGGAGGGGGAGCCAGGAAGGCAAGCCAGGGCCACCGACTCCCACCTGCCCACCCATCCCCAGCCACTCCAGAACTTGAGCCCATTCTTTTATTTCCGCCAGAGGGCACAGGCATGGCAGCAGCACAGGCACGGCAGCAGCCGAGGCTCCCCCTGGCGGCTCAGTCAGGCAAGGGCAGGTAGGGGCGGGGGTCTCCCGGGAATGGCAGGGCTGGCACCCGGTTGTAGTGGGCCAGGAGGAAGATGCCAGCAGTGCCGCAGACGAAGAGCGAGAGCATAGCCAGGAAGCAGACGCGGTCCAGCACACGGCCCACCAGGAACCACTCCTCGCTCCCCTGGGGGCGGGAGGCAGGGTGTGGGGTGAGCGGCCACAGCCCCAGTCATGCCCTGAATCCCTGGACAGTTTCTTGGTCCCATCTCATCTACTTGCTGCCTTCCTCCATGACCCCACCCCACGTCCCTCCCATCCCATGGCCCACCACGACCACCCTACTCACACTCCCCACCACCAACGAGGCTCCCCCTGGCGACGGGCTTACACTGTCAAAGTGGCTCTGCTGGTGGCGGGCACGGGCAATGAGGTTGCAGGCTTCCACGCAGGCCTGGATGGCTGGGGCGGCCTGCTTCAGGCTGCCACATAGCTCCTGGTGGTGGCCTGGCTCCGGTCCTTTCTCTGATGAGAGAAGGGACACTTGGGCCAGAGCATGGAAGAGGAACAGGCAGAGAAGGTAGCCTCTCCTGCGGGACCCCAACCTGGACACTTGCCCAGCACTCATCCGCTCCGCCTGGCACTGTGGCCAGCAGACAGCCCTGGCGTGCGGGGGAAGAGCCCTACCCGCCCCGCCTCACCTAGCTTCTCCAGCGCTGCCCTCACCAGCCCGTTGCGCTGCCGCTGCCGGAAGAGCAGTTCACTGCGGGGCAGGCAGAGGGTCATCTCGGCCCCCGCTGTGACTGCCCGCCCGGCGCCACTCTGTAGCTGGGGCCGGGCATCCTGCACAGCCGCCGGGGCTGGCGGGCGCATGTGCATCCGCAGCAGCTGGGGCACGAACCGCAGGAACACCTGGAGAAGGGACGGCCTGGAGGACTTAGATCACAGCCAGCAGCCCTGGGCATGTGGGCAGCCAGGCTAGACTTCAGAGCACAAGGTGAGAATGGCACGAAGGGCCCAGAAGCATCACTGTGGGGACTGTGGCTTTGCCCTGGCACAGCTGGGCTGTTCTGTGACAGGGCTGAGCCCGGGTCTCCAAACTTTTGTGCACATCAGAATCACCAGGGCACTTGTTCAAATACAGATTCCCAGGCCCCAGCCCTGCTCTCGCAGCCTAGGATGCCTGGGGAGGCCCTAGGAATAGGCATTTGTGACCAGGGCCCCAGGTGACTGCTGCAGGTGGGCGGCAGAACACGCAGTCCGGGGCCAGAACTACCTGGGAAGACTGCTGCCCCCTTCACTTTCTAGCTGGGTGATCCTGGGGGAGCTACTTGCCCTCCCTGGGCCTCAGTCTCATCTCCAAAATGGAGATGATACCAATGCCCGCTTCGCAGGGGTTCTATGAAGATGAAATAATTAGCATGCATACGTATCAAATGCCACTTAGCAAGCACTGGATGTCATGATCACATAAGCAATTCACATGCTTCAAGTCACAGGCGGGGCAGGCTTGCTGGTGGCTGAGGCAGGCCTGGGGGGCAGAGGGAGGAGCGTGTGAGTGGACTGGGCAGGAGGATGCTGGGGGGGGCAGAAGGGGCCTGGCCTTGCCTTTCGGACCCCGCGGGCCATGGCGTGCGTGTGTGGGGACCTCAAGGACACGTTGAGCACGACCACAGCGTTCACGACAATGAGGATGGTCACCGCCAGGAGGAAGGTCAGGTACCTGTCAGGTACAGTGGGCTGGAGGGGGCTGGGCTGGCCATTCTGCTCTTGTCCCCAGCCACCCCTCCACATCCCAGGGGGTAAGGGGCGGGCACTGAGGATCCCACCGCTGGAGGATGGCAGGCAGTGTGCCCAGGGTTCTTGAGAAGGGAGAGAGAAAGTGGGCGGCAGCCAGACCAGCCTTACTTGCTGATGAGGGGCACCGCCTGCGAGGTCTCAGGCACCTTCTTGGCCACCAAGAAGAGGAAGACGGTCTGGGCGAGCAGCACGTTCACGGCCACGGTGCACTTCTGACCACCAGCTGCCGGACACCCAGCGACCCTGAGAGCAGCTCTCCACCTCCCCCGCAGGGCCCCGCTGCCACCCCCAGGGGCCCACTGCCCCGGGCCCCCCGCCGGCGTCAGCCCCCCGCAGGCCCCGGTACCCTTGGCCGGCAGGAAGTAGATGAGGATGGCGACCGAGGAGATGAGCACGCAGGGCGCGATGATGTTGATGACGTAGAAGAGGGGCTTGCGCTGGATGAGCAGGTAGAAGACCACCTTCTGGTGGCCGGCTTCCTCGGCCGGCGCGCCCGCGTCCAGCAGCGTCTTGGCCGGCCGGTGGCGGATGGCCCACTCCCCGTTCTCTGTGGGGCGGGCCGGGTGGGCGCGGGCAGCGTGGGCGGGCCAGAGCCCCCTTCCTGCCCGGCCCAGGCTGCGGGAGTGCCCGGACAGTGCGGAGGCCGGTGCCCAACCCCCACCCAAACTGGAGGGGCCGGGGGGAGCCAGAACTCAGCTGGGCTTTGGAAAGAAATGTGTTTTCTGCTTTACTGTAGGTTTCCTCTCCAGCTGCCTGGGACAGGGCATGACGCGGGCCTGGCCCTGCCCCGAGCCAGGTCCAGTGGGGCCCTGGGTGAGGTACCTGTGAAGGCCTCGGGGTCAATAAAAATCCACTCGATGGTCCGGCCTGCTTCCTGGCTGAGCTGCAGGTTGATCTCGCTGGTGCTGTAGGTCTGGGACCTGGGGAGCCAGGGAAGCGGGGTGGGGAACCTTCACGAGTGTGGAGGTCCGTTCGGGAAGTCCCACAGGTGCTCACGGAGGACGACTGTGGGCAGTTTTAGCTGAGTCGTCCACGAAACCCAGGTGGCCAGTGGGGGGACTCAAGAGGCTGCAAGAACTGGGATCCCTCTGCGCTCTCCCTCCCACTGCCCAGAGGACAGCAGGCTTCAATGGCTAGAACACAGAGCAGCCAGGCGGCACCTCCCAGGCCTGTGTTTGAGGAGGATTCCCCTGCCAGGCCCCTGGGAAAAGCCAGCTCCTCTGAAAGAGGACGGACTCACCCCACCTGCCCCCGCCTGCCCCTTCCGGGGGGGGTGTGGGCTGGAGTGGTTTGTGTGTGTGGTGCACACGTGTGCGCATGCATGCAGGTTGTGCAAGGGTGGAAGCCTTCTCACCCAGGCACCCGAGACAGTCATTTCTCCCCTGGGGGCACAGGCAGGGAAACTGAGGCTGTGAAGGAGGATGGGGGGTGGGGAGACTAAGGCATCATCAGGTGTCTGGGCCACCAAGAAGAGGAACCAACCAGAGGTCTTGAGTCCTGCACCCCCAGCCCGGGTCCCTCTTGGGGCCACTCTTAACGCTCCCCCCATAAATGGTCTCACTGGAAGACGAGGGAGCAGTTCTGCCAGTCGAAGGGGAAGTAGGTGACAGAGACGGGGCAGGCAGAGCGGAAGATGGCGGGTGGCAGCCAGTAGACGCAGCCGTCGGGGGACACGAGCACGTTGCAGTAGAGGGCCACCTCGAACACGCCGTCCACGCTGCGCACGGGCAGGCGGGAGCTGCAGTCTCCCGCTTCTGCCCCAGGACGGGGCCTGGGCCCCGACCCTTCCCAGCCAGTCACACCCCCGCCTGGGCCCTCCCAGCCACCTGACCTGCCACCTCCACCCGCCCACAGCCCCCCTGCCACCACCCCCATCTCCAAAGCAAAGCTTGGCCGGCTGCTGAGCTCTGGCTTTGCACTAGAGGGGGCACTTTCTGAACCTGTCTGGTTGGCCCCTGGCACTGCCGCAGGCGCAGTCCTGGTCCCCAGGGTCCCGGGAGAGGTGGGCCCTGCCCAGAGGTGACCCAACTGGGTCCTCAGTGAGCACCCTGCCCTCCGTACCTCCCTGGCCAGCACTCCCAGCTCCGAGGGGCCCCAGGGCTGCACCCCCGTCCACCATCTCTTTCCCCGGAGCCCGTTGGACGCCTGGCCCCTGCCCCTGTGCCCTTGGCCTCCCGGCCCTGCCGCGCCTGCTCACTTGTTCTCCAGCACGACATCGGGCCGCCACACCATGGTGGACGGCACCCGCAGCACCCACAGGCCTTCGTAGTCTTGTGGGTCCCAGCGCAGGCGGTAGTCACACCACTGCTGTGGGGAGGGCGAGGTGCCAGGCCTGCTCCCTGCTGCACCCCCTCACCCCACGGGAGCCCAAGATGGGAGGGCAACAGGCAGCTTGGAGGGCCTTGGGGCTCCGGGGTGGGGGGCCCGCTAGGGGGAAAGAGGGTGACAGGGTGCCCTCTTACCATCTCTATCCAGACGTTGGTGGTCAGGGCCTCTTCTCGCTCGTTCTGGGGGTGCAGAATGGAGCGCTGAGCCCCCATCACTTGCCCTTCCCAGATATGAGTCCCCACAGGCCTCCTTGGGGTCCTCCAAGCAGGTTTTCCAGCTCCTGGTGTCTCCTTGGGGGCCCTCCTCTCTCCTCCCAGGCTGCTGGAACCCCCAGTCTCTCCCTGGTGGGTCCCACACAGCCCCCTCGCCCCCACATCCTGCAGGCCTGCGGCTCACCAGGGAGATGAGGTTGGTGAGGGTGAGCTTCAGGCTGACGTTGACCACGTCGGAGTCCCGCTGTGCGGGCCGCAGGTGGGGGTTGTAGTTGTGCATCAGGTCTGCGAGCAGACGCTCCTCCTGGTTCCGGCCCTCGGCTCCTGCAACAGACCCAGTGAGCCTGGGCGCGGGGCTTGGGCAGAAAGGGGGTGGGCCCGGGCGGAGACGGCGCGGCCTGGAGAAGCAGGGAGCTGGGGCTGGAGGGCCGGCTTCGTTCGTTCTCTAGGCCCTCTGTGCCCTGTGCCCTTGACCTCTGCTCTGGGCCACCCCGGACCCCCGCCCCATGTCCGCACCCAGGCAGCCGGCCAGCAGCAGCGGCAGCAGGAGCAGCCCCCGGCCCCCTCGCATGGTGCCACAGCTCTGTGCAGCGACAGGGGTGGACGGCAGCTCCCCGGGTCTGGGGCTGAGAGAGGCAGGGGCTCGTGTAACAGCCCACACTCCCACCCCAGCCTGCCGGGCCCGGCCCCACCAGCTGTCGGACCACAGCACCGTCAGCTGTTCCCGCATGGGCACAAGGTTGGCTCAGGTTACCTGGACTGCGAGGGGACAGAGGGGCCCGTCTTCCCCAACAGAGACGGTCTAGCCTCCGTCCCCGCGCTGACTCCATCCGAGCTCCAGCTGGGGGCCTGAGGACCCAGCCAGGGACAGATGGGTGTGGGAGGGAGCCCAGGGTGCGGAGGATGTCTCCCTCCTGCTGCTCCCTCCTCCTGCTCCCCTCAGTGGGCAGGTCCCGGGGAGGGTGAAGGCTGACGAGCAGGCAGGCTTGTTTTGTGTTTGAGCTGGTTGAAGATCCCAAGCTTCCTGCCAGCCTGACATCTTTGTGGGCCACCGCTGGGCCGGGACCCCAAGTGGACAGCAACCACACTATTTGCATCTCCCAGGTTTGACATAACACAAATTACGGTGCCAGCTCAGGGCCTCCCAGTCTTTGGGACACAGGCCTGGCCAACTTTGAAGGAAGGGGGCCTGAGAAAGATCTGGATCTTGGGACTCTTGTGAGAGTCCTAAACAGGGGCTCTTCGTGGGGACCTCAATATTTATTAGTCATCTGGAGACCCATGGAGCCCACAGTAGGTGGCAGGTCCAGCACCAGGCCAGGGGACCAGGGTGCCCCCGAGGTGCTCACAGGAACCCACAGTCCCATGGACAACAGGTGAACGACAGCTGGTGGCACTGGAGAGTGGGGTGAGGGGACCCAGAAGGGCTGGAAAGCAGGCTCCATCCACTCTGGTTTGTGGTCAGGGGAAGGGCAGGGCTGAGGCCACCAAGGAGTCAAGGGACTTGCTGGCCACGGCCACGGGTTCAGGCCTCCTGCCCCCATCCCCAGTACCCAGGTCAGCCAGTCCCAGGATATGGGTGAGGCAGAAAACGCGCGTCCTGTATGTGCCACCCAGTCTTTGGCAGCCCAGGGGCAGGGTGGTGGAGGGGCACTGCCATTTAAAGACACGCTCTCCCCCCCACCCCCCAAATAATGCTATGCGTGGTGTTTCACTGTGTCAGAAAATCGGGAGTCACCAAGGTGCCCATCCCAATGAGGCTGGCTCAGACCCCAGCTGCCCCCAGTGGGGTCACAGGTGGCCCCGTCCTCGGGGGTGGGGCGGAGGGAGGTGGCAGCAGCGGCATGGGCTTTCCCATCGTCACTGTCCCCTGTGCCGTGGGAGGCTCGTCTGCCATCCTTGCTGCAGTTAAGCTCTCGGGTTCAATTTGCCTTGACAGCCCCCCACTTGGCTCTCATTGCCCTTGAGTGTGTAGTCCATGCCCCTCTCCCCTCTCCCCGGTGCCCACCACCCCCAGACTCAGTCCCTCGCCATTTCGCTGCAGTTTCTCCCCTCGCTTCTCCCCTCTAAGACCACACTTTGCCAAAGACCAGGAGTGGGTACCCCTCCCCAGCGCCCGGGGCACAGGGGGTCCTGACCCCCCAGTGTTGGGAGGGGAAAGGAGTCTCTGGAGGGGGACCCCATCTGATGTGAATTGTGCCCCTCCTACCTATGAAGATTTCAACGATCATTCCCCGCTTTCTCTGGGGGGGGGTGCTCTGGGAGGCTGAGAAGCGTCCTGGTGTGCTCAGGAGGGTGCGTGGCCTTCCTGGAGGGGAGAATGGCAGGAGGGGCCCTCTCAGAGCCCGTCTTCTGTTCACGCTGTTCCTCGGGAATAACTCCTCCTTTGCCATCTTTTGCTCTCGAGCCTGGGAGAGCCAAGTGCCCCCTTCCGGGCTCCCCAGGCAGCCCTGTCTCTCCAGGCAGCCACAGCGCTTTCCACAGACCACAGGCCCTGTCACCAGGGCGCCCAGTCTGTTGGCGCCTTTGCCCAGAAGCCTGCGCTCGCAGGCACCTCTGCTCACGTTCAGTGAAGGTGCAGACATTGCTTTGTTAGACACAGCGCTGGTGCACACGCAGCAGAACGCACTAAACTTTATTATAATGTTTATTGCAAGGATCTGGAGCTGAACCTGCAGTCTCGCGAGGGGCTTGACCAGTGGGGTGTGCGGAGGTCAGCTGAGGACCGCAGGGGACAGCTTCTACTTCCTGAGGAAGGGGGTCAGGAATGGCAGGCCCCTTCCCTGCCTGGGGCAGAGACGTGAGGCGGGGCGCCCAGGCGCTTGCCACCACTGCCTCGCCGTTCTCCGAGCGTGGGGAGAAGGAAACTTCATCTACTTGAGCCATCTTTGAGTTTCATGTGCCTGCGGCCCCATGTCTTCATCGCCCTCTGAAAGCGGGTGGGAGTCCCACCGGCCTACAGACAGTGTGTGGGGGCACCCCCTGGGGTCATTGAGTGTGAATTCCCGGGAGGGAAGGAGATAGACTTCCATGTCACCCAGACAGGGGACCAGGTCCGACAGCACCCTGGGGTGGGGTACTGGGGGGGTGTGCTGTGGCCTTGGGAACCTGCACGAGAGGTAACCCTGGTCAAGGGTGGCCATTGGAGTTTGTCTGCTCTACAGAGTTTGCAGCCTCCAGAACAGGGTCTGACTGTGACTCCAGACTCCCCTGGGGTGGGGCGGAGTGGGGGTGGGGTGCGGCGCTGGGGCTGGACTCTGCAGGCCCCACTGCCAACAGCACCACCATGTGGCAGAGAGATGCAATGGCACTCGCGGGCAGGGGGTGGGTGGTGCTGGTGCCCACAGGCTAATCTCTGGGCAGGAGACAGGGACCTTCCTGGAGTCAGTGGAGATTCCAGGGAAGTCCCAAACTTCCTACTCAGGTGACAGGTGTAAGTCCAAGTTAGTTTTCCTACTCAGGGGAGGAAGTAAAAGATGTACACCTTGAATTTATGGATAGTGTGTATTGGAATTAACAAGAGTCAGTTTTGGTTATAAGTGGTTTGTCTTGTCTTTGGTTCCATCAAGAGACTAACGATCTCACGTTCTGTAAACCTGAGCCCATGGGATCCCTCTGCGATGTGAAGACCTTAAGCTTGCACAAGGAGGTAACAAATCGGGTGCTCTGCCTGCTCCAATCCATTGGCAGTCACCCACCAGGCTTAGATGCTGGAGAGCCTTGTGAGATGAGGGGTGAGTTCAAGAACTTGCAGGACACGTGTAAGTATCTTTACACCACTAATGAATTCGATGGTCACAAGCCATGAGCAGATGAGAAATGGAAGCTAAGAGATGAGGATGACTCACCCAAGACCCCACTCCTAGTGCTACATACAAACCACCCCAAGACTTTGTGTCATAAACAACATTTATCATCTCACACAGGTTCTGAGGGCCAGGAATTAGAAGCAGCTGAGCTGGGAGGTTCTGGCTCAGGGACTTTCATGGGGCTGTGATCTCATCTGAAGGCCCCATTGGGGCTGGAGGCTCCACTTCCCAGTTCACTCACATGGCTGTTGGCAGATCTTGGTTCATTGCCATGTGGGCTTCTCTGTCGGCCTTCTCATCACGCCAGCTGACTGCCCCAAAGCGAGAGATCCAATTGAGATGAGAATGAGGGGTGGGGCTGGAGGGAGAGAGGCAGAGAGAGAGGCTGCGGTAATGTCTCTGATAACCCAACCTTGGCAGTGACTTGTCATCACTGTTGCCTCATTCTACTGGTCACATAGACCAAGCTGGTGTGGGCAGGGGCTACACAAGGTGTGAGTTCCAGGAGGTGGGGGTTACTGGGCCATCTTGGGGGTGGGCCCCCATGTCTCCCAGCTCCTGTAGCCTCAGTCTTTGGCCCCTGGGATGGAATTGATAGGGGCTTCCTTTGGAGCTGAGTAGGTTTAGCAAAGGGAAACACAGGCTACTCAGTTAAATGTGAATTTCAGGTAAACAACGAAGGCTTTTTTAGTATAAATATGTCCCAGATATCTCGTGACAGCCCTGCTCGGGGAAGGGGAATAGACCCAGAGGAGCCACTCCAGGGAAGGCCGGGCCCTGGAGTTCTGGCACTGGGCATATGGCCCAGCTGATGGGCTGACCTCTGACCTCTGACCCTTCCACCCTCTCCTCAGCCTCTGCAAGGGCCCAAGGCAGAAGGGGCTGGGAAGGCCACTCTGCCACCCTGGCGCTCCCACCTCCTTTCCTGGGGTCTGGGAAGGAAGGTGCCCCCAACCTCAGCTCCAGATGGGGCATCAGAGGCCTGAGCTGAGGGCTCGGTGGGAGGAGCTCACCTGCTCTGGACCCACCTGGGGGATGGAGAAACAAGAAGAGGCCTCCCTGTCAGATTAGACACAGAGGGATTCTCCAAAACCAGCCCATGTGGCAGCCTCCCGGCCCCTGAGCTAGCCCCTGCCTCCTCCCAGCAGTACTGCCTCACCCGCCGGCTCCCCTATCTCGGGATGGCCCAGTTACCTGCACCTCAGCCTGGCACAACCAACTGGCTCAAGTCTCAGAGCCAGGGGCTGGTCTCCCCAGGGAGACTTACTACTCCCCAAACCCCTGTCCACGTGGCTTCTTGCCAGTTTTGGGCTGGGTCTTTGCCCACCCCCTTAGGTGCAACCCTTCCAGGCCCAAGGCCCAGCCTGAGGCTGCCCAAGGAGCTGGGTTGGGGGCAAGGTAGACCCACCTAGATGAAGCGCCTGTCCTGCTCTTGGTAGGAGAAGGGGTCCCCAGGGAAAGGCTGGGGGGGAGGCTGGTTGTAGGCTCCCTGCAGGAAGATCCAGGCCGTGCCCACCACCATAATGGGCGTGACCACAAACAGGCAGAGTCGGTCCACCGTGCGGGCCACGAGGTTCCAGCTGTCCTTCTCCTGCAGGTGAGGGATAGAGGCGGGGCAAGGTGGACCCTCCAACCCCATACCCATGGCCCCGAGCTGGCACCCAGAGACAGAGCCATGGTCTCAGGGTATCTGTGGGGGCTGCCCCGGACTTGCAGCAGGTGCAATGGGCTGCCGTGTTCCCAGCAAGGGCCTCGGACCACTCTGGCTGCAGGCAGGGCGGTCATTTTATCTGCCTAAGAGACAAAGAGCAGGGCCACAGCCTCTCTCCTCATTCCATAGCAGGTTTGGGGTGCTTGAGAGAGCTGGGGTGCTACAAGTCTCTCTCAGGGCTCGAAGGAAGGTGGGCAGGCCCACTCTCCTCCCTCACACCCCTCCCAGCCACTGGCACTATGACCAGCCCATGTGAGCTAGAGAAAGGCCCCCCTTTTTTAAGAGCATGATAGTGAGCAATCAGGCTGTTGTGTCTGGATCTCAGCTGTCCAGGCCAAGCCCAAGCAGGTATCTTAGCAACCCAGAGGAGAGGAGATGTCCAAGAAATAGCTGCTGGGCAGAACAAGCAGTGCTTAGACACCGAGAACACAGCCAGGCTGGACCTGGAGACCAAGGAGCTGCACCACGGCCGGTCACCCTGGAGCGGGCAAGGGGACCCGGCAGGGCCGGCCGAGCCAGGGCTGACGGAGAACAGCGAGGCGGAAAAACCAACAAGAAACTGAAGTGGATCACAAGAGCGGACTCGCCAGTCCTAACTACCGTGTTCTGGGCATGGAGGGAGCCGCTGCCTCCAGCTCTGGGGAAGGACACGGGCAGCCTGATCAGGAAGAGGCCGAGGGCGAAATGAACACAAAGCCTCTAACTCCGTGTCCTGGCTGAGCCCACCTGGCCGGTGCCCCCTAAACACAGGCACCAGCATGGGTCTCCCCACATGCAACATGGGCTGTGAGCCCCCTGGGGATACTCCCCCACCTGCACTCACTGCCAAACACACAAGACTAAGCCCTGAGAAGTGACAGAGAAATAAAGCGAGACCTCTGTGCTGCGCCGCAGGGACAGAAAGCGCTTGGCAGCCGGCAGCGAGCAGGGTGGAGGGGCGTCTGTTTCGGCCCTGCCCAGGCCACGCTGTGTGCCTGTCCCGGAGTCCCGCTGTGGTTTCTCGGCAGCGACTGTCCCCTCTTTGGGGGACCTGCCATCTGCACTCTAGGTTGTGGGTGTCGCTGACAGAGGACACGCTTGGTCAGTGTGACTTGAACGCCTGCACGCGGCCGCCCCGAGGGACTCACCTCGTTGTAATTGTTCTGGTCCCGCATGTGGGTGATGATGAAGTTGGCCCCGTCCACGGCTGGCTTCAGCTCGCTGAGGAGGTCCTGCTGGGCCTGCTCCGAGCCTGCTGGGGGCCGGCCTGTGGACACCGGGCCAGCGTGGGCGTGACGCCTCCCCCACCCCGCCGCCCACGGATGGGCCAAACCCCAGGCCCCCGGCACCCACGTGCGGTGGTGAGGCGCCGGGCCAGCCCGTGCCGCTCTGACTGCTTCTCGAACATGAGGTCGCTTCGGGACTTGAGCGAGAAGTACTCCTCGGCCTTGGAGATGTAGCCCAGGGAGCTGGTCCGGCGGACCAAGGCCCCGGGGCTGGGCCCATCCTGTGCCGGGCGGGACATGTACAGCAGCCTGGGCAGGGTCTCCAGGAAGAGCTGCGGCAGGCGGGGGACACCGAAGGGTCATCTGGCCAACCTGGGTCGCTTCACGCAGCCAGACTCCTGTGGCTCCGTGACCCGGGTCCTGCATGCTCCCCACCCTGTTACCCCGGCCCCTTCCCCTGGGCCCTTGGGTGGCTCCGACTCTCCCTCGTGACTCGGGCACAGAGCGGAACTCCTCTGCTGAGGTATGGAAAGCCAGAAAGTAAGAAAAATACCCCAAATGCGGAGCTTCCCGTTTCAAATGCTTAAACACCCAGAAAGTTGCTAAACCACCCAGCTGTCCCGCAACAGCCAGGTGGCCCTGCAGCAACCGTGAGGCAAGGACAGTCTCCTTCTGGGTCCTCTTTTTCACGGGGGAACAACAAATACACCACAGAGCGTGCACACCTTAAGAGGAGGCGGATTTTGACAGGTGTATCAAACTGTGCAAACACCACCCCAGCAGGATATCGAACATGAGCCCCCCCCATTAATTCCTACCCACCCCCAGAGGTAACCTCCACCTTGACTTTTGTCACTGAAGACTGGCTCTGTCTGCCCTTGAACTTCACAGAAGTTCCTTTCTGTCTGGCTTCTTTCCTGTAAGGATCTGACCCGGAAGGCCGTCCGGAGGGCGTGGATAGCAAGTGGTGGGTGCTTTTGGCCCCCATCATGGTTGCCCCAAGGAAAGGCAGAAGTAGGGTCCAAGAGGGACAGAGTGCAGGACACCCCTGCAGGAGTGCACCCCCTGCACCATTGGAGGGGAATTTGGACACAGCCCAGCTTTCCGCTAGGAGAGCTCTCACCTTCTTGACCCCCTCAGACAGCACGTGGGTGCTGGGTGTGCGGAAGTGGATGTTGAGCACGATGACGCAGATCACCACGACCATGGTCACCAGCACCATGCCGAAGAGCAGGAACCTGTGGACACGCAGAGTCTGGAGACCAGCCCCCCAAAATGCGAGGGGCATGGTGGGGGCGTGAGCGGTGTCACTCACTTGCCAATCAGGGGGATGGCCATGGACGTGGGGGGCAGCCGCTTGGAGATGAGCAGCAGGAAGACAGACTGGGCCAGGAGCACCGAGATGGCCACTGACGTCTTCTCACCACCTGGGGGGGCCCGGGCATGGCTGCAACCGCTGCCCCCCCCAGCCTGCCCCGAGGGTCCCACTGTGGTCCCGGCCTCACTGTTCACAGCGCCAGGCTGCCCAGATCAATGTCATAGGCGATGGCGCTAGGGTGCCCCGTTCAAGTCCTGCCTCGGTCACTTCCTGGCTGGCTGACCGTGGGCCAGTAGGCCAACCTCTGGGTGCCAGTTTTTCAATCGTTAAGCGCCGGGAGGACGAAGGGAGAGACCACATCCACTGCTCATCTCCCCGCCGGCTGCCATGGGCTGATCCGCTGCCGCTCAGCCCTCCTAAATCCCTGTTTTGTGCGTGTCCCACCTCGGCTCGGAAAGCTCCCGAGCACCCTGAGTGCACCAGGCAACACCTCACTTCTTAACCCTTCACTTAGAGAGCCCCGGCCCTGGCTGCTCCTCCCACTTGAGCCCAAGGCAGACACGTGGAGGCCGAGCGTCCCCTCCACAGCCCTGTCCCCGCCTCTTCCCTGCCTCTGGGCCCCCCAGCCTGGCTCTGCTCAAGCACCCCATTCCCAGGAAACCTCCCCCAACGCCACCCTACCCCTCCCTTGGGCCGGGGTTGCTCCTGCTGTCTCCATGGTGTCGGCAGGTGTCTGCCAGCCGCAGAGGGCAGTGGCCTTTACCTCGGGCACCCACTGAGCCTGGCTCATGGGAAATGTTCTGAAACGATTCTGGAGCCAAGTGAGCATCCATGACAGACACCCTTGTAGAAGCAGAGGACCGTAGGCTGTGTGAGCCCCTGCTCTGGCTTCCCAGAGACCCCCTTACTGGCCCACAGGCTCAACATTCGGTGCCTCTTGGTGCTAAACCCTCAGTCACACACGGTGACTTGACAGAGGCTTTCTCTGCCCTGAAGGAGGCACAGTCTGGGGGTGCTCCCCAGGGTCCTTGGGAAGTTGTTGTGTGGCAGAAGTAGGGTCCATGAGGAACAGAGCTCCCAGGGCTGCTGGACAGGGTCGCAGGGCCCCGCTCTCTCCTGCCAGCCGCCCGGACCCTGGGCGGGCAGCCCCAGGAGCAGTGAGTCCCAGGAGGCAGGGAGGGGCGGGGCAGGGGCAGCCCTGGGGGCGGGGCTCACTGTCTGCCGGCAGGTAGAAGACCAGGTTGACCATGAAGGAGATGAGCACGCAGGGCACCAGGATGTTGATGACGTAGAAGAGGGGCTTGCGGCGGATGATGAGGTAGAAGGTGACATCCTGCTGGCCAGGACTGTCCAGCGGGACGCTGGGGTCCATGTTGACCCGGGCCGGCCGGTGCACGATCTCCCACTCCCCGTTCTCTGAGGCGACACAGGGACACCGTGGGGTTGGCCAGCCCCAGGGCCAGGGCGACCTCGAGGCAGGAGGAGGGGCTCGAGGGGAGGAGCAGGTACAGCGGGGGTGGAGATGGACGTTTCAACCTCTAAGGGGGAATTCTCCTCTGGGACTGATTTTCCTTCCTCTCTTTGGAAAGAACAGAGCCGAGGCCAGATGTGGCTCAAGCAAGGAATCCCGGGGACAGCCAGGCAGTGAGCATGACACCCTCGCCCCGCGAGACGGTCCAGTCTGGGACCAGCGGATGAAGGTCCCCCCTGGTGGACAGGGGCATGCGGTGGGATCCCATAAAAACCCGAGCCCACAGACAGGGGCTCTGGGAGGATGCCAAGCCCCCTCAGCACGACAGCCGAGGCCCCCGCCTCACCCCTGGACCCTCCCAGGACAGGAAACCGCTTTCCTTACCTGTCAGCCCCCTTCTTTCCTGGGGATCCCTGCCCAGACCCAGAAGGGTCTTCTGGCCTGGGGGGCAGAGGGGAGCCCTGGCATCTTCTATCTACCTCGGGGACACGAGCCCCACGATGCTGAACGGGCAGCGCTAAGTGCGATTCTCAGCGGGGTGGGCATGTCTGCTCCACCGTGTCCGTGCACCTGGCAGTCCCTGCTCCAGTGCATGTCCGCGTGCGCTTCAGGGGGGGCCTGGGCCCCTGCCCGCCCACCAGGCAGGGCCCCGGCACCTGTGAAGCCCTCGGGGTCTATGATGATCCACTCTACAGGGTAGGAGCGGCCGTCCTCTTCCTCCTGCTTCAGGCTCAGGGTGATCTCCTTGGCTGTGTACTTGAGCGAGCTGCAGAGGGCAGTGGCACAGGCTGGGCCTCAGTCACCGCCTGGTGCCACTGATGGAGAAAATGCTAATAAAGGGGGCTCGGGGTCAGAGTGGGCCATTGTGGGGAGGGGGCTCTAATCAGGACAGAGCAGGGGCCTCTGTTCCGGGGGGCATCACTCATGTCCCTTGGCCACTGGCAGACTGCCCTGGGGAGCAGGGGTAACAGGAGAGGTGGGCGCACCTGAACTTGAGGGAGCAGTTCTGCCAGTCGAAGGGGAAGTAGGTGACAGAGATGGGGCAGGAGGAGCGGAAGATGGCGGGCGGCAGCCAGTACACGTAGCCCGAGGGGTAGAGGAGCACGTTGCAGGAGTAGGAAATCTGGAAGGAGCCGTCGTTGCTGGGGGACAGGGCCAGGGCCGCGTGAGAGCTGGCCAGCTGTGGGGACCGGCATGGTCGGGGGAGGGTGGCAGGAATGGGAGGGCAGGCGGAGCTTGGGGCTGGAGGGGCACTCAAGGAGGGGGGCAGAGGGACGGGGGGAGGCCAACTTGTTCTCCAGCACAATCTCTGGGAGCCACAGCATGTCAGGGGGCAGGCGCAGGACGCTGATGTTCCCAAATTCTTCCACATCCCACTGCAGCCGGCTATCCGTCCAGCCCTGGAAGTCCCAAAACATGTCAGCAGCAGGCTCTGCTGTTGTCCCGCGGCCCCGCTCCCCTGGGGGAAGACCGAGCAGGGTCTGGGAGCTGTGACAGAAGAGGGCTGTGGAAGGTGGGAGCAGAATGAGGCCTCAGGCCGCTCATGTGCAGTTGAGAGGGATGTGCACTGTGCAACTAGGGGACCATCTGTCCACGGGGACCATCTGTCCACGGGGACACAGCAGACTTGCTTCTGTGTGATGACTTCACACAGGTGGCAGGAGGGCGCCTGCCAGTCAAACCAGGATGCTGTGATCATTTGCCCATGGCTAGGAACCCTCGTCCACCAGAAAGCTTGCTGCGGGCTAGTGTCTGTACGAGGTGGTAGGAAGGACAGTTGGGCCTGGGGTTTCTTAGCAGGCAGAAGCCTGCCCCTCCACAAGGACAGCATCTGAGGCAGACTGGGGATCCCCAGGCAGTAGCAAGCACAGAGGAACCTGGACCCCCCAGGAGTGGGGTGTTCTCCTTACGTGCTCAATCCAGACATTAGAGGTGAGGGTCTCCTCGACTTCTTTCTGTAATCAGACAGGAAGGCTGTCCCCAGGACCCCGAGCCCTTCTTTCATGTGCACACGTTCGCCAGACACCTCCGCCCGGCTGCCCCCCAGGAGAAACCATGGGAACAGCCCCACCGGACTCCTGCCCAAGCAGCAGCCTTGGGTAGGCAGGCCAGGGGGCAGGGAGAGCACGTGGCTTCGGCAACGGGTCCTGGATGTCCATGGGGCACCCGGCACTGAAGCTGGAGATGGGCCTGAGGCCTGCGGGCGGGGGGAGGAGGGGCTTGGAGAACCTGGGAGCTCCAGGCAGAGGAGCCCCCACGGGCCCACGGGAGCCCAGTGTGGAGGGCGTCTCACCAGGGAGATGAGGTTGGAAAGGGTGAGGGCCAGCGTGACCTCCACGCTCTCCTCGGTGTGCGCCACGGGCCGCAGCTCCTTGTTGTAAGCCTTCTCCTCAAACAGGTGCCGGATCAGCCGCTCCTCCTGGTTCAGGCCCCAGCTGCCTGCAGAGGGACCCCACGGGAACACGGGCTGGGGCTGACACCCAGGAAGGGAGAGTGGGGGCCGTGGGGGTTGCCCCCCTTCTTCCTTTCTCCAGGAAGAAAGGGCAGAGGGAGTGAGGTCTGATGCAGGGGGAGGGAGCATCCTGGAGGAGGGGGCAGGCGAGGACCATGCCGCGGGGGGACCCCCTCAGCACGGGTGACGTCTGCTCTTACCACACACAGCCAGGGCGGCCAGCAGCCCCAGCGTTAACTCCGGCGCCTCCATCGATCGCGTCCCTCTGACCGGGTGGTGTCTGCCCCGGCTGCAGGGCTGGAGCGGGCGAATGTGGGGGGAGAGGACAGGTGCAGGGCGGTGGGGGCAAGGGAAGAGGCTGCCGGATATGCAATCTGACACTTCCTGGCTCCGCTGCTGGGCAGAGGCCCTGGCGCAGGTGATGAGGGGGTGAGGACAGCCGGCTGGCGCCCGAGGACAGGAGGCCAAGATCCCCAGCCGGAGCGCCCCACGGCCAGGGGTGGGGGCTGGAGGGAGACACCGGGCCTGGGGCGCCAGGCCCGTCAGCCGTGGACAGGAGAGGAGGGACAGGCAGACAGGCAGGCTCAGCTGGGGAGCTTCGCAGTCCCCCTCCGGTGTCTCTGTAACTTCTGCGGATAGTTTCTGGAGCGGGGCGCTCCCTGGGTCCCATCCCCAGAAACCTAACATCCATCCGCTCGGTTCCCACGCCAAGAAAGCGTGTTGTCTCTGCGGATCATAAGTACCATTTATTAAAGCAGCCGTGATTTCCCGAGGGCCCGTCCGGGGAACACACTGGCCTGCGTGCCCCCGCCCCTATGACCTCTCCGCTGTGGGGGTGGCCACTGGTCATCGGGCTCCCCGAACCCTTCCAGCTGTAAGTGGTTCGGACTTGACTATGGCTGCTTGGCTGGGGGGGTCTGAGGGTTGAGTGAGTGGGGGCTGCCCCTCCCCAGAGACTGGCCCTGCCTCACACCCACGCCCGACCCTCGGTTTCTGCTTCTGCCAGAGCGGCCCAGCGGAAGGCCCGCACGGCTTGCACCAGCAACCGCGGGGGGCTACGGGCCAGCGTGGCCGTCTCCAGGCCCACCAGGCTGCTGAAGACCACCGGCTGGCGCCCCAGGCCTGCCCGCACCCGGGCTGGGAAGAGCCCTGTCAGTGTCTTGGAGCGGAGGTCAGCCAGGACCTGCAGTGGGAGGAGAGAGCTCAGGGGCCCACACCCCAACCCTTGTGAGCCTCCTCCTGACTCCCAGAGACTCTCACAGACCCACTTCCCCTTCCAAACTCCCAACCCGCACATTTCCTGCACACTTGACACCCCTAAGCCCCTCCAGTCACACCCCCTGGACTCCCTGCTCACCCTCCCCTCACCCAGTGTGCAGCTCACAAACAGCTGCCCCCACCCCTTCCCTTTGCACCTCCCACCTCCACCCTGTGCAGCTGGGGGGAGGGTCTTCCCTCCTTCTGGGGAGGCTGCCCCTCCCTGCCCCCTACCCATTAGGTCAGCCTTCTGAGGCTACTGGGAGGCGTCTGGGGGGCCCGGGACTTGCCTCCTGAAAGTCCATGGCCAGGCGTTCCGAGGGGACCTGCAGGATCCAGGCATGGCTGTCCTGAAGGGAGGCCAGTTTCTGGCGCAGGGTCTCCAGCCCAGGGCAGCCTGCAGGAAGGCGGGAAGCCCTGGGGATGAGAGCACTGAAGCAGCGTGGAGGCGGGCATGGGGGGTGGGGCCTCCCAGAGGGCGGACTGTCACGGCACAGATGGGGAAATCGAGGCCCAGAGAGATGGTAACTCCAAGCCGGAGCATCTCCGTTGACACTGACAAAGGCCCAAACAGTCATCCGCCCCGGGGCGGGCCCGAGGAGAAGGTCTCCCCTTGCCCCAAGGGGTAACTTCCGCAGCGCAGACCCAAGGGTCCAGGGCACCCGCAGAGAACCCCCTTCGGTCCCTGCCAGCCCTTGGCCGGCTCCTCTGGCGACGGCCTGCGGGGGTGTCATTACCGCCAGCTCCCCGGCTCTGCTCAGGTTTCCTTTCCCCGACCTTGACGCCGGCAGCCGGTCTCCCGGGAGAAGCCGGGTAGGGGAGCGCGGGGGCTGGACGGAGCGCAGGGCCTGGGCCGGGCTGCAAGGGCGCGGGGTGCCTGGGTGCAGCCTCCGCTCGCGGGCAGCCGGCAGGGGAGGCTCCCGGGGCTCCCGGGGCCATGGAGCGCGGCGAGCGGGGGCCGGATCCAGACGCAGGATCCCCAGGCCCGGGGGAGCAGCTCCTGCGCGCCCCGCAGCGGTCCCAGCAGGGCGCGCGCCAGCGAGTGCAGCTCTGCGCGAGGGAGACGCGTCCCAGGGGCGGCCAGACGCGGGCCCGGCCCCTCCCGCCCCCTGCAGCCGCGGGACCCCGACCCACCGTCGCCGCCGGCGCGGCTGGCACAGCCCGAAGCTCACACGGACGCGCGAAGAAGGCGCAGCGCGCGGCGGCTCGGCCTGCGGGTCCTCGGGGCGCCCCGGGCCAGAAGCTCCTGCAGCCGGCTCGCGGCTGGAGGAGGCCGCTGGGGGGGGGGCGGGGGGCAGGGACCAGCTCACCCCTGCCTTGGCCCTTGGCCCTCCCCCGGAGGGGGCTTCGCCGACGCGGAAGGGGCCGGGGGCGCGCAGGGTGCAACGGGGACGTCCCGGGCCCGTTGGCGGCACAACTGGGGAGGGGACCCCGGAACCGGGCGCTCACCGCTCATCTGCTCCCGGAGCCAGTCCTCGAACACAGCCACGCGGGTGTGGACCCCCGGCTTCCCCGGCTCCCCGCATCCGTCCCCCAGGAGGTGACTCCATACAGGACCTCTGGGCGCGGGGCCAGGTTCAGAACATGTCAGGGGTCTCCAGAGCCCCCTGCGGAAACAAGAGAGCGGACACTGCCGAGACCGCCCCCCTCACCCGCGGCCTTTCCCCTGGCAGGTCCCGGCAGCTCTGAGCGCTAACGGGGTCCCCACCAGCCCTCGCTTTAGCGCAGGGGAAGCAGAAGCTCGGAAAGACGCTGCCCGGCCCCTGGGGAGCAGCCCACTCAGTGCCCTCCCGGCCCAGCCCAGCGGCTGGGGCTCACACCTGGCATGGTCGATGCCCCCTGCCAGGTAACCAGCACCGAACATGGCCCTCGGGCAGGTGTCAGCACTGAGCAGCGGCACCTGGGCCTCCCTCACCATCTCAGCTTCAGGCCCGTCTGCGGGGAAGAGAGCGAAGGGGGTTCAAGCTGGGAGGGCAAAGCCTCCCCCTCCACTTTGAGGACCCCCCACCCCCATGTCCTCCTTGATTCCTCCCCCTTTGCAAGACCAGGCAGCGTTTTGCGGAGGTCGGATTCCACACTCCCCGGCTTTCCCAGCGCCATTCCAAGGGCCCCCTTCTTTTTAGGCACACGTGCGGTGCACCCCGGTTTGGCCCTGCCTTATTGCCTTCGATGAGTGCCCCCCAGCCCGCCATGGGGCACACGGTGCCGGCGGGGGCTCCCTGACACCCTGAGGCAGGCACACGGGCGCGGCCCCAGCGGGGCCCACGGGCGTCCACAGCTGCACCAGGGCCAGGTCACCGTGGAAGGTCGGGGAGGGGGGCGGCGCTCAGCCCACGGGGCGCGGGGTGGGGGGCTGTTCTCAGTTCCGAGGACCTAGGAGCTGCCCTCTCACCTTGGGGTGAGGCAAGATGCGGCCCACTGGCACCTCCTCGGCTTGCACCCCCGGGATCCCTCGGCCAGCGTCACAGTCCCCAGAAGCTCCCTGGGGGCACGAGGCAGGGCGAGTGTGGCTGATCAGGCGGTCGGGGGGTACCGTGAGGTGCCCTGGAGTCCCCGCTCACCGCTCACGGGCACCCCCAGCGAGCCCGCACCCCGGGCCGTCTCTCCTCCTGGGGCATAGCCGCGGCGGGGGACACGCCACCTCCGGGGGTGGCGGAAGGTGCTGGGGCGCGGTGGGGAGGGGGAGTCGGCGCGCGGGTGGGGAAGAGCTGCGCCCCGGCTGGACCAGCGCGGCGCCTGGAGGTCGGGGAGCCAGGGAGGACGACGAGGCCCGCCAGAGGGCAGCAGAGACCGGCCCGCGTGTGACGCGTCGCCCCGCCGGCTCCCCCCACCACCCCGCAGGACCCGGGAAAAGAGAACTCGCTCCGGGGACCCCGGCTGGGCAGGGTTCTAGGGGCCGACCCACCCCGCGAAGCAGTGCGCCGCGGTGAGCACCCAGGACCCAGGACGCACCCAGGACACCGCAGCCTCACCAGCCAGGGCCAGGCCCCCCCAGGCGCCGCCCTGCCCCCCACGATGCTGCCGGGGACCTGCTCCCTTCACAGAGCGCGCCTCTCTCCACACGGTCCAGGGAAGGCGGGCGTGGCGTCACCAGGGACAAGTTCAGGCCATCCCCACCTCGGAGGCCCCTGCGGGGTCTCATCCCTGCCCCTCAGGACTTTCCAGCCTTGCCTGACTCGAGGGGATGCTGGAGGAGGAGATCTTGAGGCCTGGGGTGCCCAGATCCTGCCCAGAACAGAGCGTTGAGGCTCCTTGCCACGCTGGCGCCTTCCCTCCACCTCAGACTCTCCCGCCTGCTGTCACCTCCTGCCCCTCCCCACCCCCAGCATGCCAGGTCTGTTTCCGCAGCCAGAAGTAAGCCCGGGCTGTCCTGCCCTGTGGCCTCCGCACAGCTGTGCCCAGCCTGCCTGCCCCTGCCTGCTCGCAGAGGCCGTCAGAGGCATCGTCCGGCCGCAGCCCCACCTCGCCTCTGTCCCTGAGAAGGAGGGAGGCCCGCAGGGTGGGGCTGCAGGGCAAGTGGCGCAGTGGTCAGGGCAGGCTCACCAGGGCGGGAGGCACTGTGGTTGGCACAGCCTGGGCACCCAGACAGCCTGTGCTGCAGCTCCAGGGCCGCGCGAGCCACCGCCCCCCGGGCGCTTCTCTGGACAGCCTGCAGCGCCTTCGTCCCCTGGGCGGACAGCGCTGCTGGGACATGGCCTGACAGTCACGTGTGGTTGGGGAGGACTTCGGGGTGGCCCTTCTCACCGCAGCCTGGGAGCCCTGCCTGGGGAGCCCCAGGAAAGCAGGCTGGGCTCGGAATTCTCAGCCTGCAAACCTCTGTAACGCAACTGAGCTGGTGGGGGCCTCTCGTTAAAAACCTTGAAGGAAAAGCACCTGCCCAAAGGGACCGGCGTCACGGAACTCAGCAGATGGACACAGAATACCGGCGTGGAGTGGCCGGCCCCCCTTTGGGCCTGGAGAGCCAGCCTGGGGATGCTACCCTGGGCCCTCTGTCCCCTGCGGGACCCAGACTTTCCCCGCAGTGCTCTCCCCTCCCTTCCGCCCTGTCCTCCCCTCTCCCACCTGAATGGGAGCTCAGGTTTCCCTGCCCCAGACCCACCTCCTCTGTGCTCCGCCCACTGGGCCAGCCTTCAGGCCACCCCAGGCTCACCTTGCAGGGTGCTGGGGGGCAGGCGCATGTACAGTGGGTGCCCATTGGTGGACTCCCGGCCCCGGAGGTGCAGTAGCAGCAGCAGCAGCAGCAGAGCCAGCAGCATGGAAACCCTGTCCTCCCCCACCTGGGGTCCCCGCTCTAGGCACTTACCCTCTGCCTGCTGCCCGCAGCTTTCTGCCCCTGGGCACTGGATTCCTGTCCCTCAGATCATCTGGCGCTATTCTCTTACCTCGAAGTCACCTGCTTCCTTTGGTTGGCACCTCACCTGGCCCTCAGCTCCTGGAGCCCACAGGGAAATGAGGTGTGGGTGCTATATAAGGGCAGACTGGGGGGGCACAGAGGCGGGGGGCCAGGGTTGGGCAGGGAACGGGGTCATGGGTGTGACCCTCACCTTTGAAGTCTCATCACTGGTCAAAGGAGCCCCTGTTTCTGCAGCTCCATCAAAGAGGCCTGGACAGGCCAGAGGAGCTGACAGTTGGGCTGGGGGCCAGGCAAAGTGGGGCTGGGACGCAAGACTGGCCCCATCTCTGGTGGGGGGAGTCCCATCTGCCTCAACTCCGTGCTGGAGGCAGACACTCCTGGACAGGCAGGGTAAGGGGAGTTCAGGGGGTCCTCAGAAGCCCCCTTTCAGGAGGTGCCAGAGCTCCTGGCCCCTCTGCCCCTAATTGCTTGGCAGTGTCCCTGCCCAGTGTGGCCATTTCCAAAGATGATCAAAGCACCCTAGTTAGTGCCGTAATTGCCGCACTGGGGTGACTGGGTGGGAAGCGGCAGCTGGTGTTGGAGTGGCCCGTGGGGACATGAAAGGGCCCACCAGGGGCCCAGTTCCGGGAGCACAGCCCCCCGCAGCTCCTGCGCTCCGGCTGGCTTGGCCTGCCCAACATTGTTCTCCGAGGCCATGACCCGGATCCGGCAGGAAGGAGTCTGGAGTCTCACGGGAAGGGCCCCCATGGGCAGATCCCCTGGGACCGAATTCCCACCTGTGGCAGCGAGGAGGGGTCCTTCTGTCCCACAGAATGTCCTGGGGGTCCTCCCCCAAATCCTGCCCCTCAATTCCTACTGGTGATCCCAAGGTGGCTTGGGCCAGGCTGGTCTTTTTCCCAGGAGATTCAGTTAAGCTGTCACCTGGTAACAAAGTGTCCTTTCTTCCCCAGCCCTGGCTCCTTCTGTTCAGGTAAATGAACCTCTGATGAAACTTGCCCTCCACCCCCTGGCCCCCGCCACCCCAAAGTCAGAGCCCAGACCTGCGGAGAGAGCCCAGAGCAGTTCTGGGGCAGGATTTGGTGGGTGGGTGTAGAAAGGGGAGAGTCAGCTCTAGGTGGTCCTTCGGCCTATTCTTTCCATGCCACTGGGGGGGCAGAGCATGCAGCAACTCTTGTTCTTTTCTGAAACGCTCCTCCCCCTGGATTGCTGGGTTCCACCCTCATTTTGTTGTGCCCACCTACTTTGCCCCCCACCTCTGTGGGTACTGACCACAAAGAAGTTCCATCCTCGGGGGCTCCGTCGGAGGCGGCTGCCCACCCTGTACAGGCCTGGCCTCACTCACAGGCTCCTGAGAGCCAGCCCTGGGCATCTCCTGCCAAGTCGGCAGTGGGTGGCATGTTGGTAGCTTGAAATCAACCAGGTGGGAGTATTTACACCATGGAAATCAGCAAATGGGCCAACTCAGAACTCTATTTCTTGGGAGCTCCAGTTCAGCACTGACCAGCACACCGTGGTGCTCCCTCAGTTACCGCCTCAGCTCCTGAGATAATACCTCTGATTCAGGAATCCACAAAAATGCTGTCTGAGCTGGGATTGTGGGAGTGGCTTTCATAGATTTCATTGGATGATATTCATTAGATTATCTTTCCATCTAGATAAGCTGGGAGCCTACATAGGACACGTGTGTCTTCTTGATCCTGATCGCCAATTTCTTGATTGCGAGGATGTTAGGCCTGTATTCATTTAGCAAGAAAGTTAAATTCAAAGGAATTAGGGAAACAGGAAGAAAGAACACAGTTCAGATGCATTCACAGAACCTGGAGTAGTGTTCTGGAACAGGAACCGAGTGAAGGCACCCATGGGCCGGCTCTGGCCCAGGCTTTTATCTCTTAGGTCAAATGAAGCCGTATGAAGTTGCCTTTCTTTTCATCAAAATGACTGATGCATTTCCCGGTGGCACAGGGGTTAAAGACAGAGCTATGACGCTATCGCCAGCCACTACAGCACAAGTTCGATCCCCTGCCAGCCAGGGAGCTACCCACATGGCGTAGCAGACCTCTCCTGTCTCCCCGCTGCTCCCCTCAGCAGTGTGTTTCAGTCAGTCTGCCTGTTCTGTTCCCCGCTCTGTCTCTGGTGAATCCTCTTACCCCCCGCACCTCTGGCTTACACCCCTGTTCTTATATGCATAAATAAATAAATCTTTAAAAAGAAAAGTGAGTTGTCACAGCTTTATTGAAAGTGCTTATATGTACAACATGCCCCAAATTCCACCTTTCTGACCATTTAAACATGATGGACACCTTTCAATATGAAGCCATGTCAATTATAAACCTTTTAAGTGAACATATGCAAAATTTTGACTATCACAACCCTGCCTGTTTCCTCTCTCCTCCTGACCTTTTGTCTTTTTCGTGATCCTTCATACGTTTTCTTGCTCTTCTCTCACGCTTGCTGTCAGCTGTTTCTTTGAAATTCCTCCTTTAATGCCTTCGATTTCTACTATCGGTTACATTTCCCCTCCTCTCACCTAGTAGATATTCCCTTATTGATACTTCCCATTCTTCTTGCTTTCAGATCCTGTAGTTAACTTGAGATGATCTTTCTAGAAAACATTAGGAAAGGAAAAAAGGTAATGTACAGGACGCCAGTGTCTCCTTTTCTTGTGCTTTCCCTGAGTATTACTTCCTGTATTTTCTTTTAATATAAATTAAAATTAGATTTAATAATTCGAGTTTAAAATATTCAATCAGAGCCCTTCTTATGGCAATATATCTGTCAGTTTGTCTCTCTAAACTTCTGTCTGCGTCAGTGCTAAAATAGATTTCTGGAAATGGTGGTGATTCACTAATTATGTCTATTTCTGATAGCGAGATTTATTTTTAATTTCATTTCACTTTTGACTTTCTTCTTTGTGCTTCCCCAGGTTGCTTGAATTCTCTAAAATCAGCAGGTAGCACTTATGCATATGCAAAACATCAAGATGAAAGAAAAACGCAGGGCATGTCCTAGAAAGCTTATCAATGAAAGGGCTGTATATTTCACCCAACAGATACTATGTTCAGAACCCATCAATATAGATCAATGTATCAAACCTCTATGATAGCTGTTGGAGGCAGGGATTGTAAGACCCATTTTACAGATGAGGTCACGGAGGCTCAGAAAAGCTGAGTGACATGGCCAAGACCTTATCAGTGGAACATGGAGGAGCAGAACTCAAAAACAGTTGGACCTGCTGCTGAAGACCATGCCTTTGAGCACCCCAGCCCTGCCACCTAAGTCCTTGGGGGCTGTGCCAAACAGCTCAGGGCTTGACACAAAGGTCAAGAATCTTCTGGGAATAGTGGAGGGTTTGCCTCCGCTTCCCTGTGCAGGGGCAGGAAGGGAGCTATGACATTTGTGATGACACTCGGAGGTGGGGGTGGGGTCTGCAAATGGCAGACAAAGCTGACAGCGGGAGGGGCTGGGAGGAGTTGGAGGGAGGAGGACAAGGAGAAAGCAGGGCTACTGATGCCACCCAAGTCCCTATAGAATCCATCTTGCACCCAGGCGGGCTGCACTCCCCAGAGCCCCTGAAGTCTGGGAAGCCCTCTGGGGGGCAACTCAGCCCCTCTCTCCTTTCTGAGTCCAGTTGCCAGATACAGAGTAGAAGTGTCCCACTAGGGGCCCCTCCGCAAGGCCTCAACAGCCTCTGGCTGGGCAAGTCCAGCCCTTTGCCCAGAGCTCTAGGCCAGAGCAGGGCAGGGACCTAGGGTGGGGGAGACACAGTTGGGGGGGAGCCAGTAAATCCCTGGAGGTGATTATGGTGGTGAGCAAGGCATAAACAAGGTGATTTGCCTGCTGCTGCCACCGCCTCTGCACACGCGTGTGCGCACGCGCACACACATGCACGCACACACACAGTCTGGAGATGCTGAAGCGCAGCCCATTTGCAGGGTAATGGCTTTGCGACAGCAGGAATTATCTGCAGCATTAGAGGCTGCCAGGCTGGGTTGGCCAGGTGGGGCTGCTTGTGGGGAGGGCTCAGGCTGGGCCTGGGCAATGCCAAGAGGGAAGGCAGGTGCCCCCAGGCTGGGTCGTGGACCCCAGGGGACGCTGCAGGGCTGCATGGGTGGGGACTGCAGAGGGCTTGCTGACACCAAGGCCGGGTGGACAGCCCTTTCCTTCCTCCTTCCAATGCCCGGCAGTGACAGATGTGCAGGAGCACCAGCCCAGGCCGAACCCCTGCCCAGAGTGCCCGGCTCCGGGCCAGGCCTCAGGGTCACAGAGCTGCTTAGAGAGGCAGAGGGTGCGGAAGGAGGATCCCCTCTTTCACCAGATCAGGAAAATGAAAAGAGCAACGTCCTGGACCGTCAGAAAAAGCCCCAAGTGCCTGATTCAAGCCCAGGACATCAGGGCCCGTTCTCCTTAACCAGAGAGCCTGGTAGGGGCCTCAGAGCCCAGGGAAGAAAGGGGAGCAAGCTGCCCCTGCCAGGCTTCTTAGGACCCTGAAGTGTTGCGTGATGTGGGGGTGAGGTGGCCCTGGGGCTCCCTCCCCAGGTCAGGGACAATAAAGCGGGGCTCCCTGACTCTGAGAACACCCTCCCCACCTGCGGGCACACCCGGATTGCATTTGCTGAAGTGAATCACTGGAGAAATAAATCCTGCACACATGATTAATGGGCGGTAGGGAGGCAGGCAGCGCCACGCAGAGCCGCAGGGGACAAGAGTGACATTCGGGCACAAAGCCAGCACAGCCGACAGGCCTCTTGGGAGGGGGGCTCTGGTGACGGTGCAGTCACCTGGATCGCTGTGGCTCTGGCACGGCCACCCAACAGGAGACCGAGCCTGCTGGCCCAGCCCCAGCTCGGCTTCCCATCCTTGCAGCTGGGGCAGAAGGGCCCCATTCTGAGCTCATGGTGCCCCTGTCTGGACCCTGACTGCTCCTGGCATTTGGGGGTCCCCAGGGATAAGAGCCCTGAAGATATAAAGCCTGCATTTCAGGAGCAGGGACAAGGGCTGGTTGGCCGTGAGTCCTTGCGCAAACCACCGCCTGTCTGTGCCTCAGCTCTTCTGAACAATGGAGCAGGTGCCAGTGCCTCCTCGGGAGGTGGCTGAGAGGTGCAGCTGCAGCAACCCAGGCCAAGTACCTCTTGGGGCGCCGAGCACGCAGGGGCCCTCCCTGTCAACAAGGGGTGTTCAGCTTCTCTGATCTGCTGTGTTGGGGACTGGGTGACAGTCCCTGCCCTTGAACTTATACACTGGAGGAAGGCAAATGTTGAAGAAATAATAATAATAATAATAATAATAATAATAATGCCATAATATAAGCCATTTCAAAAATACAAGGTGCTGAGAAGGAGAAGGCTGAGTGAAGTTTGGGGGACACGAGCTGTGGGGTTACAGTCTGGAAGGCAAGGCCGGCCGCCTGAAGGTATTGAACACAGTGAATTTTTTGTGGCAAAAAACCCAAAGAATCCCCCAAAGATCAACAGTACCCTTTATTGGGGTTGTTGAGAAACAGTGTCATCCCTGCTTGGGGAGTAGCCAAAGGTACAAGCCCCATGCAAGGCAAATGGCAACACCTCCTCAAATAGCTACCAGATTACCCAAACACTCTCATTCTGTAACTAGAACCCCCACTCGGGACTTCTCATCCAGCAGACAGGTGCCTCAGCAGGTGCCCCAGCAAGCGCCCCAGCAGGCACAGGGACTGACCGATGCAACAGCAGTGGAAAGAGTAGGAAAGTACCAGCAACCCACGTACTTAGAAAGTGAGTCCCAGGGCAAGTTAGGGTTAATTAGGCAGCTGCAGGGAGCAGGCAGGAACTTTGGGAGAGTTTAAAAAGCTTCTGAGATAAGGACAGAGAAATCCAGGAGGCTAATCACGACAGTAAATGCTAAGGTTAATAAGGAGAGTAAATTTTAAGAGACCTTGGACAGGGACAGTGAAAGAAAGATTAAGATAAGAGCTGTAAAGCTGGACACAGCTGCCCAGGGACGTGCAGCCCCAGAGAGCCAGTCACAAAGAGGATGACGACATTTTAGAATAGAGAAAAAGGTTTAAATATGCCCTAAACACTGGCCCAATCGGCTTCCTTGCCCCTCCCTGGCCTGGTTCCACCAGCCTGGGATCTATTCCTGGCTGGGAGACTAGACCTGAAAACCTGAAATTACGGTGTCAAAAGGACTGAGTTAAATAAACTGTGTGGAGGTACACGATGGAATACTATGCTGTAGGGAAAAGGGCCGTGAGCTGTACTGCTATGGAAGGCCTGTCAGGCTACATAAAGTTAAAACTAAATGTGGAACAGTGTACAGAGTGTAATACCTTTTAAAATGGAAGATGGAATACAAGCATCGATTTTAATTTTCTTTAGTACTACATAAGAAATTAATAAAAGTGCGACCTGGAGTGTATAGTGAGTGGGAGGGAACCAAGTGCGTGGGAGGTGGTGGCAGGAAGACTTTCAATTTTGTGTTGCTGTGATTTTTGAATCATTGGATGTATTATTTGCTCAAACAATTTAAAAAATAATATATAAGGGACTCTGTTTCTTCCTGGAGGGGAGAGGGCTCCTTGGTGGGGTCAGCCCAGGGATGAGGTGCCAGAAGCCTAGGGAGGAAGGAGCTGGTCCATGGATAACTTACTGATTCCAGTACTCCCGCTCAGAGATTGTCCAGGGCTGAGCACTGAAGCGCTCGTGATTCTGAACAAACCAGGCTTAGGGGCTGCTCCCTGAACCTTCGAGCAAGGACCCGATGTTCAGGGGAAATAAGCTGGCGTGGCCCCTACGGCCTGGATTCTTGGCCCTGCGCTTGCTTTCAGGAAGGTCAAGGACCACATGAGTGGGACCTGCGGGAGTGACCCGCAGATGACCAAGGACAGAGCTGGAACTCACGGTAGAGTCTGGCAGAACACCCCCCCCCACACCCCCCACACCCCAACACACACACCTGTTGGGGTCAGGAGAGGGCATGGGTCCTAGAACAGCCCTGAGGAAGCGAGGGGTTGGGAGCCCAGGAAACGCCTCCTCCCTGCCCAGTCCTGCCTGGGCCCAGGCCCAAATCAGGCATGAGGTGCCTCCTGGTGCCCTCCCTGAGACTCAGCCTCAGACCACCAGGAAGCCCTGGGCGAGCCCCAGAATCCCCAGCGAGGGGCGGGTAGGGTCTACGTGAGACCATGGCTGGTAAAGCTGGGCAAGGGATTCAAAGCCATGAAGACCCCAGCAATTCAGGGGGAGCAGTTGAAGAAAGATCTTAGTGACTGTGGCTCACCCACCCCCAAAGCCTCAGGAGAGAGAGTGGGGTTCCCAAAGCAGTGTTCCCACAGCGATCCTCCAAGTCCCTGCCTCAGACCTGGCCAGCAGAAGGGCATAGCGCTCTGCCTTAAGTTCTCCTGGGACTCAGGAGGCCTCTCTGGTTGTCTGCTTCCCCCTGATCTCCCCCAGGGCAGTTCCTCTGTTTTCTGATCGTTGTTTCAGGGCTGAAGTCACAGGTGCTGGGCACCCCACATCTGCTTCCTGACACAAGAGGCCCTGGGTCTGAGATTTAGGGCTCCTCTTGCCTCATTGTTGTGTCTGAGCACCCCCAAAACTTCCCTGCTCCCTTCTCACGACTTTGTGGCCAGGCAGATCCTTAGGGCAAGCGGCTGGGTACCTTATACCCACGAGCTCCCGTTTTGCAGATGAGGAAACGGAGGCACGGAGAGAGAGGTTGACTCACCAAGGTGAGCCAGGTTTCCAGATTTGGGTACGAACCCTCTGAGGAATAAAACAGGGTGCAGGGACGTGCCCTCAGTGTCAACTTGCTTACACGGTCCTGGCTGAGCCCAGAAGAAACAACACAGTGAACAGTAGTTAATAAAGTCCGTCAGACCGTTAATTTCAGGCCCATCTCAGCATTCCCAGGTGCTGCCCAGGCCCCTCACAGATGCTTCTGTAATAAGGACTATCTATCGTCACCCCACTTTACGGAGGGGGAATGAGTGAGGCACAGTGAGGGCCCACAATCTGTGTGGGGGTCACACAACAGAAAGGGGCAGAGCTAGGATTTGATCCGACCAGGCAAGGTCTGCTGCCTGAGCAGGGACACCAGCACCCCTGAGGGAGCCATGAGGCCCCGCGCGGCAGCAGGGACGGCCTCCCCGCGTCCCCTCCCCCCCGGTCTGTCTGGAGTCCATCTCCGTCTTTGTCACTAAGTTCTACTCTGGACCCATCCTATCTCCTCCCCCTCCAGAGCCCCCCGCCTGGGACCTGGGGTTCAATGAGGGAGGGGCTCCGCCAGTGTGGGAGGTGAGCTGGAGAGTCCATGTCCCCCACCCCAGGGGGTTCTGGTCCCTTCTCCTCCACGGAACAGGGAGCCCAGGGTGTGTCCACATGACTGAGGCCCTGCCTGTTGGCCTACGCCAGTTCTGACCGGGCCCCCATCCTCACCCAGTGCCCTCCTGGCCCAGGAGGCTCAGGGCCATGTAGAGGGACATCAAGGGCCAGAGATATGCCCCCTCCATATCTCTCAGGGAGTCTGTCTCTGTCTCTGCGTCTGTCTGCCATGCCCTGCCCTGTCTCTCTCCCTCCCTGTCTCTTGTCTATTTTCTGTGCCTTTGTTTCTGGTCCGCCCAGCTGTCTCTCCTCTCTGTGCCCCCCTTCCTCAAGTCCGTCCCCCCCAGTTCCCCAAGCCCTCCCTTCCCCCTCCTTGCCCCCACTCAGGTCCTTCCAGGGTTTGCTCCTAGGAAGTCTCCTCCTCTCTTCCCAGCCTTGCTGGGGGCGGAGAGGGCCAGGAGCACATTCCTCTTCATCCAGGCCTAATATCTTAATGCAAGGCCATTACTCACCCCCATCCAGGCAGGGCAGGCCTCTCCCCTCCTCGTTTGTCATCCAGAGTGAAGCCTCCACGTTGTTCCTCGGGGATCAGATTAAGGGACTGACAGGCTGGATGAACAAATTTAGCTGCCCACACCGCCTCCCCTGAGCCCTCCCGCCCCCGCCCCCGCCTCCCAGGCGGGGTCCCTGAACCTTGCTGAGGGGAGGGTGAAGGCCTCAGAGGGATCTGCTTCTAGTTCTGCTCCTCCTCAACGTGCCAGAAAAGGGGTGAGGGTAGCAGGAGAGAGGAAGCCAAAGAAACAGGAGCTGGGGCCAGCGTGACCTGGCCCCGGAACTGTTGAGCATGCACTCTAAAAAGTGAACCATCACCCCTGCAAATTGTCCTGAAAGCTCGCCGGGCCCTGCTCCAAATCCTTTACCTGTGTTCATTCATCTCACCTCTACAGTCCCTGTGAGGTAGGCACTGTTACCTCCTGTCAGAGAGGCCAAGTGACCCTCCCAAGGTCACACAGCTAGTGAAGTCAGTGTCAGGCATGGTGCTTTGTGTCTTTGTTAATTTTCTCACCATGTTATCTGTCCGCGAGAGGTTAGTGCCAGGTTCCCCTGCTACCCAAAAGTAGAATTTTCCGAGTTGGTATGATTTGCTAGGTTATTTTGGGGGTCTGGGAACGCTCTTAGCATTAACCTACGTGGGGGAAAAGAGTGGGTGTCCCTAGACCCATTGAATTAAACTACCAAGTCATACTGAAAAGGAACATTCTACTGTTGGATAGTGGGGGGAACCTGTATCTCCCCCTTTTACAGATGGGAAAACTGACTCCCCCAGCTCCCCAGGTCTAGAAGCCCCTGGCCCAGCTCTGCGTTGCACCATGGTCCTGGTCTCCCTTTCTCTTGTTTCCGGCAGGCTCAACTCCGCTCCCTGTCTGCAGGTAGGTGTGGCCACAGCCAACCTGGGGGACGCTGGAAGGAGTTTGTGGCTGCCGGACTGAGTCCATCTGCCTCATCTTGGGGCTACATCCTCCACCAGGGCTCTTGGTCACAGAAGCAGTGTCTAGGGGTCTCATCACCACCTCAGACCTTATCACCCCACTAACTAGAACCGAGGATCTGGAACTCAGATCCTGGAACTGGAAGCCAAGTGCTCTCTCCCTGGGGAGAGCCAGGAAGGGGCTGTGGGGCCCACCTGGAGCCTTCCAGCTGCTGCCTGGACGCCAACTCGTTCCACTTGCCACATCAGCCCGGTTCCCATAGTAACCACTGGCTTGCTGTCTCCTAGCAACTGCGTGGTCCGGGGAGAGAGAGTGGTTGACATTTGAGGTCAGACAACGTGGGTTCAAATCCTGGCTGTGCCAAGCGGTGGCTGGGGGGTCTTTGGTAACTCAGCCTCTCTGAACTCTGCTTGCTCATCTGTGCAATGGGGATGCGGTGGCTTCAAGTTTAATGAAGCATTTTAGGATGAAGTGGACAATGTGTGAAACTCTGACGGTCATGTGACCGTCTGGGGGCACTGTGGAGCCTGGGCAGGAGGAGTGGGAGGTGACGTTGGGGTTCGGGGAAGGTGCCCCAGCAAGGGCGGGCTTCCCATCGTGGAGGACCTCGGTCTAGTGTGCCTGGCGGTCCCAGACCCCTGGTCCCTCCAGAGCACCCGTCCTCAGGGTGGGCTTCCTCAGGGCCCTTCAGGAGAAAGCACACCCCACAACAGTCTGCCTCCCCCTATTCAAACTGCAGGTGTCGGCCATGCCCGAGTCGGGGTAGCTGGATCGCCTTCCCAGACACCATTTCACGTGCCCCAGTGAAGCAGATTCTTTGTGTTATTTCCCAGTGTCAGATGTGGAAACCCGCTCAGAGAGGTTTACATACCTGGCAAGTTCTCACAGCTCACAGGAGGGGGGGCTGGGATTGCAGATGGGGAGGGCCCAAGGATGAGCTTGGGGAGGGGGCGATGGAGACACACGGGCGGGGCGGCCTGACTGGGCAGGTCCAGAGCACTGGCCCTGGGCCAGGGGACCAGCCCCGGCACTGAGCCAGAGCACCCCCCCCCAAGTCTATGGTTCTGACAAATTACCTGGCAGCATCTCTACCCCCCACCCTCCCCCCAAAGTGCCTGAGAACACCTCTCAGAGGAGGGGGCTGGGGCAAGGGTCGCTGCCTTGCTGGTAGCTCCAGACTAGCTGCAGCACTTATGGGTGATGAGGGGAGGGGCGGGTAGAAAGGAGGGGGATCTGGCACCGGGGCCAGGAGCAGGGAGGGGTGCCCAGTCCCCGGGGCAGGGGCAGGGTAGGGAGACAGTGGCCCGCACTGCTGTATCCACAGGGACCTGGTCCCAGCGCACCCCAGCCCTACCAGTGGGTGGAGGGATGGGGTGAGGGCGGCCAGGCCTGCAGCCACTGTCGTCGCCTGGTGGGGGAGGGACCCAGTGGGACAGCGCCCGTGCTCCAGGGGGAGCTCAGTCTCGGGCCCATCTAGAGGAGCTCCCCCCTCCAGGCCAGCCTCCCCCTCCCCCCGCCCCCACCATCCCCCTTGCACGCCCCCCCTCCCCCACCCTCCCTGCCCCCCTCACGGCGAGGGCCGAGGTCGCTGTGGCACTTCGGGCCGCTGGATTCAATTAACTAATTCCGACAAGACAGATGTGCTCTTCCCCGTCGCCTGCGCGGGCGGAGGGGCAGCTCCCCGCGAGCGGGGCGGGGGTGGTGACGTCACGGTGGCAGCTGACGTCATGGGCACCGGCTTCGGAGTCCCTCAGCGACCCGGTCCACCCCGCCCGCTGCAGAACGCGAGCTGTGTGTGCGTGTGTGTGTGAGTGTGTGCATTTGTGTGTGCGCGCGCGCGCGCCTGTGTCTCTCCACGCGCAGTCCCCCGTGGGGACTCCCGGGGCCTCGAAGGGTCCCCAGTTTGGCCCAGTTAGGCGGACTCCCGCTAAGGCCAGACGCCCCTCTCCTCTCCGCTCTGCTCCGCTCTCTGAATCTGCTGCCCCCGCCCCGCCCCGGGTCTTTCCTCCGCGCGCAGCGGGTGCACAGGTGCGCGGCGCTCCCCACACACGCACTCGCGCTGGGCACACAGGTGCGCGCCCGCGGGAGCCCGAGGCCAGATGTGCACACGCAGGGACCAGGGGCCGAGCGGGCTCCCAGGCGCACACGCAGGGCACACGCAGGGCACAGCCTGCACCCCTGCAGGTCGCACCCCAGAACCCCTGGCCTGGGCCCCTCCGCAGGCTCCTGGGTCTCCAGGAGGGTTGGGGAAGGGGCAGCAGAGGGGGGAGGGGAGGCTTTGTCAAGGACAGCAGCAAGGAAAAGGGAAAAAAAATGAAGTGGAAGAAATAAAATCAAAAGGCTTTTAAGGCTGCTCTCCCCAAGTAGTTGATGTCTTGGCCGCGATCGCGGGCAATGAAATATTGTGCTCTCTGATTGCTTAATGCACGGAAGCCCCGCAGCCCCCTCCCCCTGCCCAGAGGCAGTTCCCTCCCCTCCCCCTTCCCTGTCCTGCCCGCAGACCTGCCGCCTGCCTCCCAGAAGGGCCCAGACCTGCAACGGGGCACCGTGGATGCCCACTTCCAGCCTGGCACCGCCCCAGGAGGGCTCCAGGAACCACAGCTGCCAGGCCCGGCCCAGCGAGGGCGAGGGGGAGAGTCTAGCCCTGAGCGGGGACCCCTGCCCGGGCCTGGCAGCTGTGGGGCCCTCCCCGGCTCCAGGGGCAACTTTGAACCGAGCACCCTCAGCGGGGAGGGGAGGGTACGAGGATGCAATTGTGGCTGAGAGCCCAGCAGCCCCAGGAGGCGGGGGTTCTTGGAGGCTGTTGGGGGGAGGGAAGAGGTGGGGGTGTTTGTGGGTGGGCTGGAGCTAGGGGGTGTCTTGGCTTCATTCTCAGCCTTTCGTTAAAAACAGAGCTCGGGGATGGTCAGAAGCCCTGGCTCGCAGCCTCTGCTCCCGTCCAGCTCCGCGGCTTCCTGGCTCCGTGGCCTGGGCCGGCTGCGAGCCTGCGCGCCTGAGTTCCACCCCGGGAAGGACGGAGCAAATAACAGAACTGGCCTCACAGGGTTATTGGAGGATTAAAAGAGAAAATATATGCAAAGTGCTCAGCGCAGGGTCGGCGCAGGGGGGCATAAGTGAGGCTGATTATCTCGGTTCTTACTGACGCCGCCCCCTTCCCCAGGACCTGGAGCTGGAGCAGTGTGAGAGGGGGTCCTCCCCAACGTCCCTTCCCCTCCTCCTCTCCCGCCCATGCATCTGCACGTCCCCCCCCCCCCCGCAACTGTGCACTCTGCGCCTTTCTGTCAGAGCCACCAAATTGGCCAAATCTCCGTAATGCTAAAAAATTGGCCCATTAGCTGGCAGGGAACATTGACAGGAGGGAAGAGTGTTCTGTATTGTCCCCACGAATGTATGGGGTGGGGGCAAATGGAGGGGGCCCCTGGGCCCCCCGGGGGAGCCAGCAATTCCCTGGGGAGTGGACAGCCACAGGCTAGTGCTTTTGTGACTGTGTGTGTGTGTGTGTGTGTGTGTAGGGAGCTGGGGGACCCTGTAAGCCAGATGTGCTGCTGGGGCTTTCGTATCATCACCCCATTAAATCCACGACAGCCCAGGGAGTTGGGGCCACTGTCATTCTCATGGTACAGGTGAGAAAAGGAGGCTGAGACAAGAAGGCCTCCTGCAAGACTGCTCAGCAGCGTCAAGGAAGGACAGGTTCCCTGGGCTGAAATCCACTGACCTCCGCGGAGTTCCCTTCCCAGGTATTCCAGTGACCCCCAAGGCCCCCAGGAGACTCTCTGTCCTCTGTCCCTCCTCCTGGCCCTAGCTGCCCCACATGGGTTTCTCACTGCTGGGGAAGCCGGCAGGGAGCTGTCTCATTGGCACCAGCCATGCCCAGACTTCTCTGTGGAGAGAAACCGGTGGGGTGTGGCAGGGGTTGTTATGTGCCTGGAGGAGGCGGAGGTGCTCAGGCTGTCTGGCCCCCCCAGCCTTCCTCCTGGGGATGCCAGCTGGGTGCCCGGTCACTGGACCAGGCTCATCTCTGCCCCACTTGCACACGATCCCACAGAGCCACGAGGGCTGGTTTTTGGGTGAGGAAACAGACAGAAAGAGGCTGTGACCTGTTCAGAGCTAGGAAATGGCGCTGGGGCTTAATCCAGAGCCTGAGGTTTCGTTCTTTTGCTCCAGCAATGGGGAGCAACCCCAGGGGGTGTTGCATCTTACCTCAATCATGAAAATGTTTCCATTCATCCTTTCACTCCACAAGCACGAAATACCCCCTCCGGCCACCTCTGTGCATGGGAGGCCCGCAGCCAACACGACCCTTCCCTGCTCCCTGCCCCAGGCTGCTATGGACCCTCACCCCACCGCTGCAGACCCCGGTGTGCGCCGTCAGCTCCACTGGCAACCCTCGCCGCTCCGCTCCTGGACCTACTTCCATACGGATGCCAGCTGCCGAGCCCCCAGACGGTCACCACGCCTGCCCTCGACAGGCAACCTCTTGAGGTCCAGGCCCCGACCTCGCCTCTGCAGCCCTCCAGTGCCCACCCCCACTCACAGCAGCTCTCAGGCAGGGCGCGGGTCCTTGGCTGGTCCCTGAGGATCCAGCTACCCTCTGGGTCCCCTGTGACCAAGACATTAAGTCAGCGCCCAGGGCTGAAGAGAGCAAGGCTGGCGGCCTGGGGAGGGGCCTTCTCCTCGGCCACAGTCTGGTCCCGTCTCCCAAGACATCACCAAGGGGCCCCTGAGCTGTAGGATGCTGTCCCCCAGGTCACTAACTCCCACTCCGGCTTGACTGTCCACCCTCAGCTTGGCCACCATCCACCAGAGGTGAACGAAACCCCACAGCCTACACGGTCCAGAAAACGAGGGCACGTGAGGGCGGCGGGTGTAGGGACTGGCGATGGAAGAGAACCCAGCTCCTCCGTCACGTGACTCCTCTTGGTTGTCCTCCGCCCTCCGGTGCCAGTGCTGGTGCCGGCAAAGTTCAGCCAGAGGGTAGCCCTGGGCTCGGGCCTCAGGACTGGGCCGGGAGGAGGGGGTGGGGCGCCAGGTGGTTATGACCGGGCTCTAGCATCAGGCAGGTTAGGTTCAAGCTCACCCCTGCTGCTTCTCGGCTCTGGGATTCTGCAAGCTCCACCACTGCCACGCTCGGTTTCCCCTCTGCCAAGTGGGAGGGTAATGCTGCACCCCTCCTGGACACCCAGGACGCAGCGCCTGGCACGGCACGAGGCGCGACGGCAGCGATGGTGGCGGTGGCGATGATCTGACGAGGGTGATGCTGGTGAAATGATGATGGAGACCGTGACGGTGGTGATGGTCATCGCTGGAGCCACGATGGCGGATGAGATGCCGGTGGATGGACTTGGCGAAAATGAAGATGACGACAGAGAAGGCGGCGGTGATGACAATCTTGGTGACGAGGATGATTTGGGGGGAAAGTGTGATGGTGAAGACAGCACATTCGAAGGAAACAGCGGTGGTGACGGAGGCGGCAGATGGTGCTGGTGGTGCTGGTGGGGGCAGAGCTGCAGGTGATGGGAAGCATGGGGCGAGGCTCCTCCAAGACCAAAGGAAGGAACAGAGTTTGAGGCAGAGAAAAAGCAGGTCCGGAGCAGAGCGGTACTGCCTGGTGTCGCCCAATGAGACCGGCGGCTGGCAGCCCACGCCAGTGCCTACGCTGACTCTGACTGGTCATTAGTCCAGACTCGGGCTGACCATGGCCTGTTGGCCCCACCCAGGAAGCATCCTCAGGTCCCGATGGACAGGCCAGGCCTGGGTTCTCTTGCCCCAAGGTGTCCATGGGGTCCAGGTGACCACGGGGTCCAGAGTGGCCTGGCACTGGCCTTGGGCAGGGATCCCAACGCTGTGACCCTCCCCTTGGGCGGAGGTTCGAGCTGGAGACTCTGGCCAGCGCTGTAGGAGGGGACGGTTAGGGGGGCTGGAGTGGACAGTCGGTGCAGCGTTCTGGGGTCAGACCTGTGCAATCCCAGTTCCGCTGCTGACAAGACAGGAGTTTTGTCTGTTTCTTAATCTCTCCGAGTCTGGCTTGGTCATGGCCCATCATGACGGTGTCTAGGCGGTAGCCGTTACTTTTGCTTGTCCTGTAAGCTGGGAGTTCAGCGAGACACCTGGCACCCGAGAGGCCCTTGGCGAGGTCGCTGGCTGACTTCATTCCTGTTGGCTCAGAAGGGCTACACAGATCCTGGCCAGCTAGCCCTTGGGGTGCTCATAGCTGGGGCAGGGACTTCCTGTCCCTCCTGGTTGGGGGGTGGAATCTGGGCTCAGATGCTCCACCTCCCTGTGCCAGGCTGCCAGCCCGCCACTGCCCCCACCTCCCAGCCTCCCCCTGAGCCCTCTCCACAGGCTGGCGAGGGCTCTGACGTGTGAAATAAAAAGGGATTTTAATTACCTCTCAGCAAAACAGCAATTAGAGAGAATCACAGCACAACAGCGGCCCCCTTCTCCACTTCCCCCCACCCCCCACTTGTCAGGTCTGCCTGCTCCCCCTTTTCTCAAGCCCCCACCCCGCTCTGAGGCTGAATGTGATAGGAAGTCCTCCAGGTCTGGGGCAGAGGAGCCAAAGGACAGAGGTGGTCTGTGCTGCCGATGGGGCAGGTGGTCTGAAGGGCTGTCCCCCGAAAAGACAAGGGCTGAGTGTCCAGATGGGGCACCCCTGCGTGTCCACACCTCCGAGACAGCCTGTACCCATTTCTAGGGGCTCCCGGTGCATGCTGGCCCCCGTGGGAGCATGTGGAGAGCACGTGTGGGTGCCCACGTGTGCCGGGAGAGGTCAGCCCCTGGGTCCGCACAACCTCGGGATGAGGCCCCCCCCCCGAAAGTGCGCATCTTCTAACAGGCTTTTCAAATAATTGCCTGTGACCCTGAGCTGCAGCTCTGTGGACTGGCCGCCCGCCTGGCCCCCGCTGGCTGCCAGCGGTCACTTCTCAGTCCATCAGCACAGCCTGCGGGGGTCACGCTGTGTTGGGGAGGGGGCCAGGGAGGGTGGGGCGGGGCGTCCCCACAGGTGGCCCGGGGCTGGGGCGGTGGTGGTGGGTGGCTGATTGAAGCGGTAATTGCAGGCAGCGGGGCTTAGCTAATGCATGTTATGATTAAGCCCCATTACCGAGGGAGGCAACTCAAGCGTGGGGGTGGGGGCGGGGGTGTGCAGGGCGACTGTGGGGAGGGGGCCCACGCTGGGGCGGATGGACAGCGTTTCTCCTGGGGCAGGGGAGTGGCTGCTGCCACCTCCGTGGTCCCCTCCCCCGCGGTGCTGCAGTGGACAGGAGCCTGCCCAGCTGAATGGGAGGAGCCAGAGCTTAGAAGTGGGAGAGGCGCCCCCCACACATATATGCCCACCCCCAGGGCAGAGGTCTGAAAGTCCCCATTCGGTTTGCTTGGGTGAGCAGCAATTTCCTGGTCATCAATCTTGGGGTTCCTGTGGCTGTGTCGGGGGCCCTGGTAACCATAAGCTTCGGCCAGGGAGTTCTGTCATTGGGTTGTGGAAGTCGAATGGAATGGCTGCCACTGGATCGCTGACATGAGGGACCTCAGTGTCACCCCATCTCATTGGGGGCCCTAGGTGCCCCTCTGGCACCCCTCATCCCCCCTGGCTGTGGGTAGGCCATGCCAGGGCCCCCTGGTCTCCTGCAAATGGACCCTGGAGTCTGACCTACTTGTCCCTGGAAACAGGTCTCAGCACCCTTTACTTTGCAGAGGCCCAGAGAGGTCACACAACTTGCCCGAGAGCACACAGGAGGGCCGCGTCAGACCTCGGGTACCCTAGTATCCTAGAGGTGAGACTCTGTGAAGGTCACTTAACCTCTGGGATCCTGGCTGCTGCCTCAATAATTGGCACAGAGCTGATGAGATGACATCAACTGGCCCTAAAGCCCAGCACCTGCCCAGAGTCCTCAGAGGTGCCTTTGTCCTCGGCCTCTGAGGTAGGCAGGCCCTCAGCTGCCCCCGACACTGCCGGTGTACACACATACCTCTCCGCATGACCCTGCCAAGCACAAGATGAGGGGCTCTCGTGAAGAGATTTTGCGGATATAATTAAGATTCGGAATCAGTTGGCATTAGGTTGAGGCGACTATCAGTCCTACTTACCTGGATCCCTTAAAAACAGTTTCTCGGGCTGGCTGATGAGAGGCAGCAGACTCCAAGCCTTCAGGGACCCAGCGGTGGAGGGAGATGGGCCACGGTTGGCCGAGGGGGGGCCGGGCCACGAGGCGAGGGCCACGGGCTACTTCCAGGACTGAGAGCAGCTCCTGGGCGATTTCCAGCAGCGACTGGACCCTATAGCTGGGGGAACTGCACCCTGCCGGCCAGAGCCCGGGCCTCAGTGGACCTTGGCTTCAGAGACGGAACGTCCTCAGCAGAAACCCCGGCCCTGCTGACGCCGGGACATCTGACCTGCAGGAACTGGGACATCACATTTGTGTTGCTTTAAGTTGCTAGTTCATGGCAAGTTGCTGCACAGCCATAGGAAATGAGCAACCGTCTCTGGGATTCTGAGGACCGCTCTGGGGCGTCCTGTCAGGAGGGGAGCCTGGTGCTGGGCTGGGGCACCCGGAGATGACTGGTGTGCGCGGGTGGCTGTGGGGCCAGAGGACCCGCCAAGGGCTGTAGGGAGGAGGGGAGGGCAGACACTGGGGCAGCCAGACCCCTTGCTGGAGCGGGGTTGGGGGGCTGGGGACCTGACATCCTGCTGCCTATCCTCAATTCTGACTTTTTAGGGGGCCCAGGGGAGCCCCTCACCAGCCCACCCTGGCTCCTGGCCCAGGGCAGGCGGCAGGCAGAGGGCAGGGTCCCAGGTGGTGCACAGACCCTTCAGGAGCGCTCGGATTCCAGCTCGCTGGTCCTCACCCCACAGACCCATTGCAAGGAGCCCCTGACAGTGCCCCCCTGCCGGTCGGTCTAGAGGGAAGTCCCACCCAGGGCGCCTGAGTCCCTCTGTCCCCTCCCCTCTGCAGCCGAGCTCTCCTACAAGGAACAATTAGTGGCCTCTGCTTTAATTAGCTAACGATCCCCTTCAGCTCCAATCACTTGAAATGATGATGGAGCGCTGGGGGAGGGGCCTCGGCCAGTGACCTGTGGGGGAAGGAAGAGGCCCCGCTGGCCCCTGGCTTCTGGCTCGCCTCTCTCCCGCCCCCTACTCCTTGCAGTCCCAGGCAAAGGGCCCTGCTGACCCTGACAGGAAGGGGTGCCCAGGCTCTGGGGTTCATTTTCCCATGTCCCCTCAGGACCCCCATGTCCTTATTTGCATCTTGCAGCAGGAGCCCCGCCGCCTGGCCTGGACTGTCCATCACACGGGGAGCTCTGGGACCTGCTTGTCAGAACTAGAGGCTCCCAGGCCTCAGGCTCTCAGCCCCTCAGCTCCGGGCCCCTCCCCACCCCTTTGCCTCTGTCAATCTGGCCTCCGCCTCCGATCCCCTCGTGAGGAAGGATGGGTGATAGGGAAATCTGGGGCCCCAAAAGGAGCTGAGGACCAGAGTATAAGAAAATACCGAGTCACAAATGCCATCAGGTGGGGAAGTGCCGGCCACAGACAGAAACTGGCAGGCGGCTTCAGACAGGGAGGTCCGGGGAGACTTGGACATGGGGCGCCTGCAGGGAGGCCAAGGCTGGGGAGCAGAGCCTGAGAGTCCTCCTGAGGCACCAATCTGCCTCGCCTAGTGCTGTGTCCCCACCTGTCCCTCTGCTGAGCTGCCCTGTCCTCTCCCAGCACAAGGGCCTGTCCCTGAGGCCCTGATGTGCTGACAAGATTCAAGTCTCAGCTTGCAGCCTGGGAGCCGGTGACTGGGGTGATTTTCCTTCCTTCTCTGGGCCTCGGTTTCCTCCTGTGTAAACTGGAGCCAAAGCCCCCTTATGGGGATCCGTGAAACAGGCGTGGCACAGAGAGGGCACTTGGGGGTACCCCACAGATGTCATTATCGGGTTGGATCCACAACTGGGGGCCTGTGGGGCCTGTCCCGCTTAGCCCAGGCCAGGCTCCAGGCTCCAGGCTGGGCATGGAGTGGCCGTATCTCTCTCTGCCACGCCCCTCCCCTAGTGGGGTCCCTTGGGTGGGGACTCCCTTGGTGTGGGATTATAAGCACATACTGGAAGTTTGAGAAAGACCTAAAGGACAGGAGAGTGGGGATGAGACATTCAGATGGAGGGGGACCTGAAGAAGGGCAGAGAGGTAGGGTCCCTTGGAGGAGGAGGAACACTTGGGGCGTGTGAGCCAGGGGACCCCAAAGGGGATTGGGCCCAATGAGGAGGCCTCCGAAGCCACAGGCAGGGATCACAAAGGGTGTGGGGCCAGGAGGGGGCAGGGTATAGGGGTGCCCGAGTGGGCAAAGGGAAGAACCCCACCCCCCGCCCAGTAAGGATGTGAGAACTAGGTCCAGCAGTGAGACAGGATGGGCTGGAGCGGTCAGGGCAGGAAGCGAGTCTCCTTGGGGCTGCCCCATGGGGACGTGCCTGGATGTAGTGACCAGAGAGGAGGAGCCCTTAGGGCTGACCTGGACTTGGGCGGCAGCGAGTTTCCTGGGCGGCAGGCACGGGTGGGACCTGGGGCGCCCCGGGGGAGCCGCCCCCACCGAGGGGCTGGGAAGGAACGGGAGCCCAGGAGGGCAGGCCTCGAGGGCCCAGAGGGACGGTGACAGGCAGGACACCAGGGAAGGCCTCAGGATTCGGAGACCAGACAGGTGCGGGGACGGCAGGTGTCCCTGAGGTGGGGGTTCGCACGGAGGACTTTTGTGTGGGGAAGACCCAGGTAGGCCCGTGGGGCAGACACTCAGCCACAGGCTCCCGCTGCCCCGTTTCCTTGAAAAACAGAGATGCCTCAAGGCCCTCGGTGCTCATGCCGCAGAGGCGGGCTCAGAGCTTGGCTGACCTGGGGGCGGGCGGGCGGGCCTCTAGGTGCTGGTGTGGTTGAAGTCTTTTAAGACCAGAATTTCTATCTTTGTTGTATGAAATAAAAGCTGATCTAGAGGTTGGTAGGTGACCCCAGGGAAGAGTCTGTATCATGGGGTAGAGGTTTGGAAGTAAGGGGGTGCCGGGGAGGGGGGAGGGAGCTTCCTCTTGTCTGGTGCTGGCTCTCCTAGGCCAGGAGAGTCCTGGGTGGAGCCTACAGCGTGGGGTGTGTGTGGGGTGCCGGCTGGGTGAAGCCTGGCCCTGAGGGATACTTCATGGGGGGCCCTGCCCGGCAGCCGTGTAAGATGGTTCCAGGTGGGGCTCTGGGCTGGTAAGAGGAAGGAGGTTGTAGGGAGGCCTAAGGCGCGTGAGCAAGTGTGAGCCCCGCATCGCACGGAGGCTGCATGCATGGGCGAAGGGTGTTCCGGGCAGGGGAACAGTGAGTGCTGAGACCCTGAGGCGCCAAGAGCCAGCTAAGTTCTGGGAAATGAAAATAGATCAGAGTGGCCGAGAAAGGGGGAGGTGGGTGGGGAGACAGATGGCGAGAAGGGCTGAGGACAGGAGGAGATCACTGCCTCGGCCCTTGGGTGTGAGTGCTGAGGAGGAGGGTGAGGACAGGGCTGGGGCCAGCGGCCAGTGGGGCCAGGGCAGCTGTCCGGGCTGGAATGGGCATGGTGTGGTGCTGGGACTGGGCTAAGAAGCTCAGCCTGGGGCTTGCCCAGGGAGACTCCTCTATCCGGCCAGGGCCAGGTAGGGAGATCCAAAAATAAATGGAGCGTAGGGCCCAGCCCATCCTAACCCCCCAGCCAGGAGCAGGCATTACTGGGGGCTCCGGCAGGACTGACGGGTATGCCGCAGAATGATGATGGGCTGGGGCGGGGCGGGGGGAGGTATGGGCCTTTGGGGTCCCTTAGACTGCTGCAGGGCTCAGTTTTCCAAGAAGAGTTGAGTCAGCAGTGTGGCAGCGACCCGTAGGCTCCGGCCTTCCCCTGCCCCCTCCCTGCCACCCCGGCCACTTGGGAGACTCAATTCATTTCTCAAATTAAAAATCCATTTTGTACTGTGAATAATAGATGGGATGAGCCTTGGGAGGCTGGGCAGAGCACAGGAAGCTGCGGGGAGGGTGTTTCCCAGGGTACAGATACCAGAGCTGTGGGTGGTGGGGGCTGGCCAGGCTGGGGGCATCTCCTAGCACAGAGGCAGGGCTAGGGGGTTCAGTCCCTGTGGACCCCCAGGCCTGTGGGCTCTAGTAGCAGGCCAGCAGGGGCCCCAGTCCGTCCCTGCTCCCACCCAGAGGGGCACAGCATCCAGTCTGTCACCACGGGGCCCCAGGCTGGTCCCTGCCTGGCTGAGGTTGGCAGCCCTCCTCCGGAGAGAAGCACTTCCGCCTCGCTCGGTGAAAGCTGGGTAGATGTGTCATTAGCGTGAGGACGGTGTCCCCAGGGTGTCAGGGATGTTCTGGGCCCTTCCCCAGGGTCAGACCCTGCACACCCCCCACCTCCAAGGCAGCTCTGGTCAACACCACCCACACCCTGCCCCCAGCTGGGCACACAGCTGCCTTGCTCGGGATTTGCCTGGGCCTGGCTGTGTCCTGTCACTCTCTTGCTCCTGAGTCAGGGGGTGACCTTGACAATTGGGAAGGGAGCTCTGGGAGCCTCAGAAAGAGAGTGAGGGAGCTGTGTCTGCCACCCACCTGAAAAGGGGCAGAAGAGCAGAGGAGGTGAGGCTTGGCCACTCCACTGCGGGCTGTAGGGGGGCACTAGGATGGTCACCCTGGGGCTCAATCCCTAGTCGACTCCGAGGGCCTGGGTGCTGTGCTCAGGCCCAGCTGGATGAGAAGCCTCTGGGGAGGAGGTGGGGGTGAGGTGCTCTTCAGAGCAGGTGAGAGGGAGCTGGCCAGCGAGGCAGCATAAATCCGTGGCAGCTGAGGGTCCCAGGGAGGGATGGCCGGGGGGGCCCCACAGCCAACCTGGAAAGGAGAGGTGGAGGAGGGGGCCTGGCCCCCCACCCTCAGTGACGGGAGGAGCAGGGTCCCTGGGGATGCCTGCTTGCCTTTGCGCCTTTCTGTCGGAAGAGAGTCAGCTCCCTGAGACAATATCCATTTTTATATTTCTTGGAAATTTCACGGCATTCATTTCAGGGAAAATAAAAGCTGTCATTGCTCGAGAAATGATACCAATCAGGGCCTGAAAAGGCTGGAAAATTATCCTCCTGGAGATGGAACGTTGAGGGAAAGATGCAGATTAAAAGCACAAAGAGCCACTTTGCCACCGCCCTGCCCTCCCCTCCCCCACGGAATCACCCATTTTACATAATTCCACCTTTCCTCCTGGAATTAATTGGACCCAGGAAGAACACATGGGGCGGAGGAGGACCCTGAATAGCCAGAGGCGGAGACAGAGGTACCCAGGACAGCGGCTCAGGGACAGACAGATGGACACACAGGGCCAGGCAGAGTCCGGGGCAGCAGCGGCCGGGCCAGGGGCCCCGCAGCAGTGCTAACGCGCAGTGCCAGGGAGGGGACAGCGCCGTGGGGGCTCTAGTCCCTGCCCTGTCGTGGCTTTTATCGGGTTGGGCTCCGCGGCGGCCGTGGGCTGTCCCACTCCACCCTCTGGCCCTGGACCATCAGGCTGGACCGTCCGGCCTGGGAGCGCTGGCATTTCGTGGGTCCCCTGCTAGGGTCGCTGGAACCAGAGGGAACGAGTCAAGCAGAACAGAGAGGCAGAGACTCGGAAACACCCCGCTCTCACAAGAAGCTCAAGTTCCGTGGGCCCCGTGGCCCAGGCCCGCGGGCACTCTGGTAAGCACAGCAGGAGGGCCCTGAGCGCAGGGCCTGGGGGGGGGGGCTACGTTTAAGAAGCAAGTGGAACTAGAAGGGAGCGGGTAGATCCGCGCGAAGCCCCTACTGGCCTGCTCCCCCCCAGCCCCAACACCCGTGCCAGGGGCTGCTGGGCGGCGCTCTCCTCACTCCGCAGTCCCCTCCCCGGGCCGGCCAGGGGCTCCCAGAGCGGTGGGCGCCCCAGCTTCCAGGGGTGGGGGCGGGCGGCTGTCTGCGCTCTGAGGCCCCTTCCCGCAGCTTCTCCCGGGCAGCCCGTCCACCCCAAACCCCGCGGGTCCTGGGGGGCGGGGGGGAGGGCCGGGGACTGACAGGGAACGGGAAGCCGGTTCTGCCCCAGGGGCCGTGCCAGGCGATGCAGCCACGACTTCAGCGCACCCGCGGCCTTGGGGGAGTCTTCCCTGGGCGGGCTCCAGTCCTGCGGCTCAGCGGGTGACCCCGGCCGGCTCCTCTCCCGGCCGAGGGCCTTGGTGGCGGGCTGGTGGGGCGGAGGGTCCGCGCGCCTCCCGGAGCAGCAGGCGCCCTCCTCTTCCCGGACGCGGCCGCTCCCGAGCCGGAGCTGCTGAGAGACCCTCGGAGCGAGTCCCCGCGGCCGCCGGCTCCGCCCCCGAGCTGCCACCGCGCTGACAGGTAGCCGGGGGAGCGGCGAGAAGGGGGGCGGGGGGGCGGGCGGAGGAGGGTGGAGCCGCCGGCGCGCCCCCTCCCTCGGGGCCGGCGGGCTGCGCGGCGGCAGAGCCGGCTGCGGGCGCTCGGAGAAGCGGCCGCCCGCCCCGCTGCGCCCGGCCCGGCCCGGCCCCGGCCCCGGCTCCGGCTCCGGCCCGGGCTCGCTCCGCCAGCTGCCCGCGCTCGGCCCGGGCGCGCCCCTGCGGGTAAGTGGCCCCGAGCCCGCAGCCGCGCGGCCCCGGCGCCGCCACCCGCGCTGCCGCCGCGGCGCCGAGCCCCGGGCTTTGTCTGCTCCTCGCGCCCCGCTCGGGCTGCGGGCGGCGGCTCGGCCCGGCCCGGCTCCGCTCCCGGCTCCCGGCTCCGCTCCCGGCTCCCGGCTCCCGGCTCCGCGGCGCGCCCGGCGCTCGGGGGTGCTCGCTCCGCGCGGGGGGCGAAACTTCGCCAAGTTTAGGGTCGGGAGAACCTGTTGAGATCAGAAGTGACCCAGGGCGGGGGCGGGGGAGGGCGGGGCCGGTTCCGCTCTCTGGGCCGTCGGGGCTCACTCCGCGACCCCGGCTGGACCGCGCGCGCCGGCAGGGATGGCTGCCGGGCTCGCGGGTCACTGCGCAGGAGGCCGCGGGGCTGAGGGGGGTCCGTGGACACCGTCTGGACAGAGTTTGCGTCTGCAGCTGTCTGGCTCCGGGGTGGGGAGCTGAAGGCGGGTGCGGGGTCCGCGTAGACGCGCGCTCGGCCGCGCCGCCCTCTCCCGCCCGCGCGCCCCCCGCCCCGCCCGCCTCGGCTGTAGCGGGGCGCGCGGACCAGAGCCGCGAGGAGCAGAGAAGCAGCCTCTCGCGGAGGCCGACCGCGTGCCAGGGCCGGGCCCGAGCACCTGCTCCACCAGGGGCCGCCCCAGCCCGCAGCCGGCACCGGTGCTGGCGCGGGGGAGGCGGGTCAAAGGAGTTGGAGGCCACTCCGAGCCGCCCCTTCCCTGGGTCCCCGAGCTGCTGGGGGCCCGGCTGGGTTCCAGTCCCTGGACCTGGGCCCGCAACCCCTCCTGGTGCCTGTGGGCCCCATCGGGTCCCCGAGCCTCCCCGAGCCTGCGGCTCCTCTCCCCACAGCCCGGCCCGGGGCCATGACGCGGCCGGCGCGGAGCCGGGCGGCGCGGTGCCCCCCGTAGCGGCCATCGCAGGGCTTCGCGGCGGCGCCGGCGGCGCCATGGAGGCCCCGTACTCGATGACGGCGCACTACGACGAGTTCCAGGAGGTCAAGTACGTGAGCCGCTGCAGCACCGGGGGCTCCCGCGGGGCCTCGCTGCCCCCCGGCTTTCCGCTGAGCGCCGGGCGCGGCGCCTCGGGGGCGCGGGCGGGCCTGCAGCGCTGGAACCGGCGCGAAGTGTGCCTGCTGTCGGGGCTGGTGTTCGCCGCCGGCCTCTGCGCCATCCTGGCCGCCATGCTGGCGCTCAAGTACCTGGGTCCCGGCGCGGCCGGCGGCGCCTGCCCGGAGGGCTGCCCGGAGCGCAAGGCCTTCGCGCGCGCCGCGCGCTTCCTGGCCGCCAACCTGGACGCCAGCATCGACCCGTGCCAGGACTTCTACTCGTTCGCGTGCGGCGGCTGGCTGCGGCGCCACGCCATCCCCGACGACAAGCTCACCTACGGCACCATCGCGGCCATCGGGGAGCAGAACGAGGAGCGCCTGCGGCGCCTGCTGGCGCGCCCCGGGGGCGGCCCGGGCGGCGCGGCGCAGCGCAAGGTGCGCGCCTTCTTCCGCTCGTGCCTCGACATGCGCGAGATCGAGCGCCTCGGCGCGCGGCCCATGCTCGAGGTCATCGAGGACTGCGGGGGCTGGGACCTGGGCGGCGCCGCGGGGCGCCCCGACGCGGCGAGCTGGGACCTCAACCGGCTGCTGTACAAGGCGCAGGGCGTGTACAGCGCCGCGGCGCTCTTCTCGCTCACCGTCAGCCTGGACGACAGGAACGCCTCGCGCTACGTCATCCGCGTGAGTGGCCCCGGCCCCCCACCCCTCCTGCACCCCGGGCCCGGCGCGGAGGGGGAGCGGGGAGAAGGCGGGGCGCGGGCCCGGGCCCGGAGGAGGCCGAGTCATTTCCCTGGAGTAATTGCGGAGCTGCGGGAGCCGATTTCCCAGCCCTCTGGCGGGCGTGAGAGCACGAGGGAGGGGTGCATCGACGAGGGGGGGTGCATCGACGAGGGAGGGGTGCATCGACTAGGGGGGGTGTATCGACGAGGGGGGGTGCATCGACGAGGGGGGTGCATAGACGAGGGAGGGTGCATCGACGAGGGAGGGTGCATCGACGAGGGGGGGTGCATCGACGAGGGAGGGTGCATCGACGAGGGGGGGTGCATCGACGAGGGGGGGTGCATCGACGAGGGAGGGTGCATCGACGAGGGGGGGTGCATCGACGAGGGGGGGTGCGTCGACGAGGGAGGGTGCGTCGACGAGGGAGGGTGCGTCGACGAGGGGGGGTGCGTCGACGAGGGGGGGTGCATCACGAGGGAGGGGTGCATCGACGAGGGGGGTGCATCGATGAGGGGGGGTGCATCACGAGGGAGGGTGCATCGACGAGGGAGGGTGCATCACGAGGGAGGGTGCATCACGAGGGAGGGTGCATCGACCAGGGAGGGGTGCATTGACGAGGGAGGGGTGCATCGACCGGCTGAGGCGACAGCCCTGCGGGGCTGAGGCAGCCCAGAATGGGGGTGCGGGGCAACTCTTAGGACAGTCGCTAAGGCCCCTCATAGGCTGGGAGAGTGAAAGCCAACCAGAGGGCTTGGGGGAGGCCCCCTGGCACCCCCAGGCCAGTGTGGGGGCTTTGACCGGCTTCTGTGTGGCAGGAGGGCCTAGTGGATGTGCTGTTGGGGCTGGTGACAGTGGGCGTCTGGCATTGGACACTGGTTGGGAACTAAGTGTTTGCAGGCACCTGGCATGTTGACCTCTGACCCCTCCATTCCCAGATTGACCAGGACGGGCTCACCCTGCCCGAGAGGACCCTGTACTTAGCTCAGGATGAAGAGAGCGAGAAGGTGTGGGGCCTGGAGGTGGGGTTGAGGAAAGGCCTGGGGTTCAAGGAGGGATGGACCAGGGCCTGGCCCTGACCCTGCCCTCTCTGGGCTCCTCCTGGCACACAGATCCTGGCCGCCTACCGGGTGTTCATGAAGCGCCTGCTCAGCCTGCTGGGTGCTGATGCTGTGGAGCAGAAGGCCCAGGAGATCCTGCAGCTGGAGCAGCGACTGGCCAATGTGAGCAGGGCACTGCTGAGGTCTGGGGTCAGTGGCCATGGAGCCAGGCTAGGTCAGCTCTGACCTTCACCCGCAGATCACAGTGTCAGAGTATGATGACCTCCGGCGAGACGTCAGCTCCATGTATAACAAGGTGACACTGGGGCAGCTGCAGAAGATCACCCCCCACGTGAGTGTGGCCTGGCCCTGGTGGGGGAGGCGCTGATCCAGGTACTCCTGGGCAGCCCCCTCCTCACGGGTGGGTAAGACCTCCCATGGCCATGGCCTCCCTTGTCCACTGGTTGCCTCTCCCTGACCCCCATCCTGTCTTCTGGGGTTCCTGCCATGCCCACCCCCACTGTCCCCACCCAATGCCCCACAGCTACGGTGGAAATGGTTGCTGGACCAGATCTTCCAGGAGGACTTCTCGGAGGATGAGGAGGTGGTGCTGCTGGCCACAGACTACATGCAGCAGGTGTCCCAGCTCATCCGCTCCACGCCCCGCAGGTACTGTCAATCACCCACCTGAACCCCTGGACCCCTCCCCTGCATCTCAGGCTTATCTGTTGGTGAGCTTTGAATTTCTACCACCACCTCTGTCTAGTAGCCACAATGGGGAGGCCTGCGAGGAGACTGGGACAGGAGTCCAGACCCCTAGGTGCAGACCTGTCTCTTCTACTGGCACTGTGGGGCCTAGGTGGAGCTGTGGGGCTCCTGAGTTGCAGTCTTTCCCCTGGGGGTGGTGAGGCTTGAGGGTGTGCTGACCTCAGAAGGGAAAGTGCAGCCCAGCTCTCCGCCCATTCCACTTTGGGGAGAGCCTTCCTGGCCTCTGCCACCCTGGACCAGAACAGAGGCCTCTCAAGGCCAGCTCTGAGACAGGCAGTCATGCCAAGTGCCTGTTCTCCAGCCCATAGCCAGTCAGGACACTGGCCTGTGGCTGTCCGTATCCAGTGTGGGCTTGGCTGGAGGCATGTCTGCCAGGTGTAGACCCAGCCTTTTCCCTTGATGGGGGCTCGCTCGGGCCACTCCGGGCTCTGCCTCTCCATACCTGGAATGACCCTCACTCCAGTGCGGTGCCACCCAGGGTGAGGGTGGGGCAGGGAGGTACACTCACCTGAGCCTGTCTGGACACCCCGCTGCTTCCCGGCCCCCAGGATCCTGCACAACTACCTGGTGTGGCGCGTGGTGGTGGTGCTGAGCGAGCACCTGTCGCCGCCGTTCCGGGAGGCGCTGCACGAGCTGGCACGCGAGATGGAGGGCAGCGACAAGCCACAGGAGCTGGCCCGGGTCTGCCTGGGCCAGGCCAACCGCCACTTTGGCATGGCCCTTGGCGCCCTCTTTGTGCATGAGCACTTCTCCGCAGCCAGCAAAGCCAAGGTCCAACTGCCCTGGGCTTGGTGGGGGTGTGTGTGTGTGGGGGTGCTGAGATGGGTATGGAGTCCTCACAGGGCCTTGGACCAAGGATGGGGAGCCCCACATGTCCACCATAGCCAGGGACACCGAGCTCAGCTCAGGGCTCAGCCCTCTCTGAGGCTCCAGGCTACTCCTCACCAGGCCTTCTCCCCCAGGAACCTCCCTGATCTGTCTTAACGTGGCTGGGGCAGTTTGTCCCCTTTCAGACTGTGAGCTTTTTGTTGGGGTACAGGGCTTGCATCCCCAAGTCTAATGTCTCCCTCTAATACTGAGCACCAAGCTCTGGTCTTCGGAGAGTACTGAACTTACCAAGAGGGGGAAGCTCTCTTGCTAGCTAAAGCTCCCAGGGTAGATCCCTGACCTTTACCTGCAGGTGCAGCAGCTGGTAGAGGACATCAAATCCATCTTGGGCCAGCGCCTGGAGGAGCTTGATTGGATGGATGCTGAGACCAAGGCCGCTGCCCGAGCCAAGGTGAAGGGGACCCTGTTCCCACCTAGTGGTTCCATAAATAAGTTCCATATCGAGCACCTACTGTGTGCAGGTACTGGGGTAACAGGAGACAAAGATGCCTCAGGTGGAGTTGGTCTCCCCAACCTGCTGTCCGCCTCCTTATGCCCCACTCCTAGGCTGCCCTAGTTTGCTTCCTTGGGGGCTTGTGGGGGGCTAGCCCAAGGCCCTGGCCTACTGTCACCATGCCTGCCCACAGCTCCAGTACATGATGGTGATGGTGGGCTACCCGGACTTCCTGCTCAAACCTGAGGCCGTGGACCGGGAGTATGAGGTGGGTGGGCCCCAAACCGGGCCAGGTCTGATCAGCTGGTTGTGCAGGCCCCTGGCTGAGAGCCCCAAGGGGAACCACCAGCATCACAGGAACAAGCCTGGGGCCCTGGGCTCACAGACCCTGCAGGCGGGGGGCAGCAGGCCCCGGCCTGGCCCTGAGCAGAGCCCCTCCCGCATGCAGTTTGAGGTCCACGAGAAGACCTACTTCAAGAACGTTCTGAACAGCATCCGCTCCAGCACCCAGCTCTCCGTCAGAAAGATGCGGCAGGAGGGGGACAAGTCCACGTGGGTGCCTGGCCTGCAGCTGGGGGAGGTCCAGGGGGTGCCATAGGAGGAGGCTCCTCACCAAGGCCAGGAGTCTAGAGAGGCAAACCGCCTCACCTGTGCTGCTTGGGGGGCCCCAAGGCCTTGGCAGGTGGTAGGTGGGGTTCTGCCCTGGGGGACTGGGCTAGGACCTGGCTGTGGGCTGGGTCACAGGAGAAGCCCTGGAGGAGGAGCAGGATAGGTGGGGCGGGCAGTGGGGGGGCAGTGGACCCTTCAGCTGACCTCTCCCTCCATAGGTGGCTGCTCCCCCCACAGGCACTCAATGCCTACTATCTCCCCAACAAGAACCAGATGGGTAAGGGGCATGTCCCTCCGGGGCGGGGCTTGGAGCTGGGCGGGGCGAGGGCGGGGCCTGGGCCTGGGCGGGGCCTGGAGCGGGGATAGGGGCGGGGCCTGGAGCTGGGCATGGGCGTGGTGAGGGGCGGGGCCTGGCGAGGGCCGGCCCCCGCTGACCAAGGTCTCCTCTGGCCGCCCCCCGCAGTGTTCCCCGCGGGAATCCTGCAGCCCACCCTGTACGACCCCGACTTCCCCCAGTGAGTACCGGCGCGGCGTGGGGGGGCTGCCCAGCCTGCGCTGACCGGGGCGGGCCGGAGTCCGGGCAACGCGCTGTGCTTCGCGTTTGCCTTTTGGATGTTCGAGCCCCGCGCGCCCACCGGAGGCCCCTGCGGTGCCCAGGGCCAGCCCAGGCCCCGAGAGGAGGCGCGCGGCCAAATCCCCCGAGGGGTGCCTCAGGTTCCCGCCTTCCCAGCCCTGTCCCCCCGTCCAGCTGCGGGGTGCTGTCTCCTGGAAGGCCGCCGGGCAGCGACGCTGCCTGTGCCCCAGCCCACGCGGGCGCGGAGGCCCCAGCCCGGGACGCAGCAGACACCAGGGTGGCCCCTGGGCGCCGCCTGGCCTGGCGGGGCCTCCTGGGCTGTGGGCTGCGGCCTGGGGGCCTCCGCGGGGAGGCCGGGCCTGACGCTGCTGCCGTGGGCACAGGTCTCTGAACTTCGGGGGCATCGGCACCATCATCGGGCACGAGCTGACCCACGGCTACGATGACTGGGGTGAGGCCTGTGGGCGGCCTGAGGGGTGGTGGGGGCAGGCGGTGGGAGGCTGCGGGTGAGGGGTGCACTGAGGCCCAGGGCTCCTCTGTCCCCGTTGGCTGGTCGGGGGAGGGACCTGGTGCCCAGCCCTGGCTCTGGGGGTGAGGGTGTCTCAGGTCACCCTGCCCGCTGCCCACAGGGGGCCAGTATGACCGCTCGGGCAACCTGCTGCACTGGTGGACAGAGGCCTCCTACAGCCGCTTCCTGCGCAAGGCGGAGTGCATTGTCCACCTCTACGACAACTTCACTGTCTACAACCAGCGGGTGAGATCCCTCGCTGCCCCTCACTGCCCCTCGGGCCCCGCAGGCCCTGCTGGGCACAGACAAGGAGCACGCAGACCCACGTGCCCACTTGTGTGGCTGAACAAGGCCCTGCCCAGGGTGCATGGATGCGTCACACAGATGCACCCACTGCCCAAACCCTCTGGGAAAGAGGGAGGGTAGGGGCCCGGGGTGGCAAGGCCTGAGGGAGGCCAGTGGGCCCCATAGAATCCCCAAGAACCTCCCTTCTTGGCAGGTGAATGGGAAGCACACACTGGGGGAGAACATCGCGGACATGGGCGGCCTCAAGTTGGCCTACTACGTGAGCTGCCCCCGCCCGGCCTCCATCCCTGTGGTGGTGGGGGCTGCCCCGGGGACTTAGTCACCCCTCTTCCCATCCTGCTGAACTCTGACCTGTCCAGGCACAGGGCCACTGAAAAAGGCGGGACCCTGAGCCCTCACCTTTAGAGCGACAGGAGGGTTGCCTGGAGGGGGTGACGCCTGCACAGGGTTATTCCCTAGGAAGGGCGCACAGCTCAGGGAGGGAGGAAGACGGGGAGCTGGGACTCAGCCTCACGGGTGACTTGCAGACCTGGGGGCAACTGGGGGAGCATGGGCCCGTGGGCACCTCAGCTCCCCCCTCTGTGCCCCCAGGCCTATCAGAAGTGGGTCCGGGAGCACGGCCCAGAGCACCCGCTGCACCGGCTCAAGTACACACACAACCAGCTCTTCTTCATTGCCTTTGCCCAGGTGGGCCAGGGGGCAGCTGGGCTTGGGCCACACTTCAGCCTGTTTCCCATCAGCCACCCCTTGGTGGCAGTGGCCCCAAGGGTGCTGATGGGGGGTTAAGGAGTAGGGTGCGGAGGGGGATCCCTGCAAGTTTCGGTCACTAACTCCCCCTTTTATCCCCCATCGGGCCCAGAACTGGTGCATCAAGCGGCGCTCACAGTCCATCTACCTTCAGGTACTGACCGACAAGCATGCACCTGAGCACTACAGGTATGCCCACCCGCCTGCTGGGGCCGCATCTCCTCCTTGTGTCCGGGGTGGGGGGGGGCAGGTGGTGGCTGTGGGGATCCACACTTCATGGGTTCCCTCCCACCCCAGGGTGCTGGGCAGCGTGTCCCAGTTCGAGGAGTTCGGCCGGGCCTTCCATTGCCCCAAGGACTCACCCATGAACCCTGCCCGCAAGTGCTCTGTGTGGTGAACCTGGCTGCCGCCCGCACGCCCCCTCTGCCCTGCACGCATCGCCTCCCTCCGGCTGCCGGGGCAGGCATGGACCCGGCGCTGGCATGGACCCGGCGCTGGCATGGACCCGAGCTAGCCCTGCTCTGGGTGCTGCCCACCCTCCCAGCCCTTCCTGGGCCCTCGCTGCCCTTCACTTTGGAGGAGCCCAGCACGGGATGAGAGTGGGCTCCAGAGGGGTCTGGGGGAGAGACCTCCAGTCTCCCCTGTACAGGCCCCACCTCTGCTCTGTCCTTGCTGCTATGTCTGGTCAATAAAGCTGCTGTGCTGTCTGTTGCCTTGGCCTCTTATGCAGCCCCCAGAGCATGTTGAGGGGATTCTTGGGGGTGTGTTGGGGGGGGGCCTAGACCTTAGAACACCCAGGGTCCCTAAGAAGACCTTGTCCCCTCCTGGTGGCCTTGGCTGGACCACCTCCTGGTTTCTTCTGTCTTTTCTGCTGACTACCCATCTCTCTCTCCCCCAAGGTCCCGCCTAGGCTCCTGACCAGTTCTGGGGGTGCCCAAGGCCAGAACTCCAAGCCCAGTGACCTATACCCCAACATCACCCTGGGCCTTTTTTCCCCTGAAAGTCTAGAGTGCCCTCCTGCCCCCCAAGGAGTTTCTGCTGTGTCTGTTGCCAGACAGCCTTGGACTCTGCTTCTCCTGGAAAGGGGACCTGAGACCCACACTTACGTAGAGGTGGGGTTCCACGACCCATGGAGGTGTCCCCTCCAGCCGGAAGCAGGGGTTCCTGGGATGAGAGAAAAAAGGCAGGAGCTGGTGTGGGCCGCCAGGCCAGTTTCCACGGTGGAAGAGGTTGGGGAGGGCAGGAGAAGGAGGATCATCAAATGGGGGGCCGGGGGGGGGGGGAGCTCAGGCATCTGCGGTGCTGGAGGGACCAGCAGCCCAGCTGCCTCTCCGGCCCCGGCCTTTCTCTTCCCCTGGGGCGCCTCGAAGGGATCGGCATCTCCCTGAGCAACCCCTGCTGAGAGGGGACTCTCGCCAGCGCCCGGTGAGCTGCCCTGGGTCTCTCACCGAGCTCAGAGAGCGCCTGCCCCTGGGCTGGAGGAACGCGCCTCACCTGAGCCTCAGGCGCAGCACCTGGGCAGGGGTGGGGGCAGTGCCGCCCCCTGGTGGAGCCGGGTCCCGAGTGAGGCCGGCAGGGGGCGCACCTGCGCAGAGCCGCCTGCTGCGCTGGGGCTGCGAGTTCGCGCCTGCCTCGGCTTCCCCTGGGCTGGGGGCACGTGTCGCCCGTCCCCGGGGCAGCTGGGGCCGAAGGACAATCAGTCCGCTCCTGGCCTCGGCCTGCGCCCTGCCTGGGTGGGGCCGGTGTCCGCAAGGTCCACCCCACGCCCCACCCGTTCCGCGCTACCCGAACCCCCCAACTCCAAGACCAATCCCTCCTGGCGCCCTGTGGCTTAGGGGAAGCCTGGGGGCTGGGGTGAGCCTCGCGCAGCCGCCCCGCCTCTCCCCCTCCAGTGTGTGCCCCGAAGGGGATGGTGGGGGTCCGCGGGATGGTGGGCCCCTGGGAGAGGCCACAGTGTTCCTGGCCTTGAGGCTGGACCAGAGCTGGGGACCAGCTGGGCCTGTGTCCCTGGGCCCCAGAGACCCTCAGCCTGAGGACCCCCTCTGCGCCCTGGAGGCCTTGAAGCTACTCCCCCCCACCCCCCCTCCCACACCTGTAGGATCCCCCTATGCACTTGGGGAGAACAGAGAGCATCCTGAGGACACAGGCTTGGTGATGAGACCAGGCCCCTAAAATTCAGACCAGCCAGAGCCACCAGGTGGCACCCAGGGCACACGACCATGCATGCCACCCCTGGTTCTCAAACTGCTTTTCGCGGACAGACCTGTCCCAGGGATAGCCCCTGTAACAGACAGGGCAAGAGGGGGTGGGGGGAGCCATGTGGCACCCCAAAGTCATGGTCATGGTGGACATGGCCCCACGCAGGTGGGTGGCATTCCTGAGGTCAGAGAAACAGGCCCCAGGAGGAAGGCCAGCTGCCAGTCACACTGCTGATGTCACTGATGGCGTGGCTTGGCTGCGAGTCCCCTGCGCTCAGGGTTCTGTAGGGAAACTCCCTGTCGGCTGGCGCCGCCCTTCCCCGGCGTGCCAGGCCTGCCCCAGCGGCCTTGCTGAGGATGAGCTGACTGCTCAGCTGCCCGCCTGGCCTCGTTTTCCCTTGTGTGGAGCTGGGGGTGAGCGCCGCGGGAAGGCCCTTCCAGAGGCCACCTGGAGGTCGCTGTGGCGGGGGTGTGGGGCTGACTCCCACAGTCACTCCCCAGGGGCGCACCCAGGTGGGTGAGGGTCAGCAGCCTCTAAGCACTTAACAGCGGGGAGTAAAGCAGGGCTGGATGCTTTGCAGCTGCTGGGTCTCAGGCGCCCCAGTGTGCCTGGTGCAGAGCCCCACAGCTCTCACCTCTGCACCTGGCCCTCGTCCTGCCATCCAGCTTTGAGACGGGCCTTGAGCCCAGGGGTCAGTGCTGGGTGCCTTGGCAAGTGACCTGGAGCATCACTGGCAGCGAGGTGTGGGGGCACGCGGGAGCGAGGGTGTGGAGCTGCTGCCCGAGCGATGTGAGCCAGGCCCTGAAACCTCAGGGTCAAGAGTGCCGGGGGCACCCTCGGCCGGGGGCCCCTGGGAGCTAGCTCTGTGGATGCAGCAAGGATTTGAAGAGGCGGGCTGGTGCCCTGGCTTCCCTGCCGACAGTCTCAGAGGGAGGAAGGTGTCCGCCTGTGATTTCTGGGGCCGCCAGGCAGGGCTGAATCCCAGTGGCCTCCAGTGCCACTGAACCCCAAACCGTTCTAAGCAGATTCAGGCTTCTCCCACCCATGTGGTTACTTCTATGCTGACCCAGATGCCCAGCCCCCAGCGCACGCTCCACCCTGGGCCGGCTTGGGAGAGGCCTCAGATGCCATGTTCTGCACGCCCGCGTCCTCTTCCCAAGTATGTTGGGGCGGGCAGGGTCCTCCAGGGGCAAAGGCCGCCGGGCTGTGTTCTCAGGGCTGGGCTTCTCCTCACGCCCCCTGGCTGGCACTGCCCCACCCCCAGACTCCAAGCTGGGCCTCCATTCCCGCCCTGGTGGAGTCACAAACTTTACTGAAGGTTTGGGGGACCCTTTCACTGCCCCTTTCTCTCCTTTCTCCCCTCCTGGGTGCCTGGCCTCTGCCCAATATGGACTTGAAAAGCCACTTTCCCTCAGTTCAGAAAAATGGAAGGAGCCGGAGGGAATCGTGCTTGATCTGCCCTCCCCCCACCCACCAGCGCGTCTAGAGGCCGAGCGCTCTCCGGTCCCCCAAGGCTGTCCCCTTGGGTCACCTTGCAGTGGGCCTGGGCAGCTGGCAGGGTGTGAGAGTCCATGCCCCCTCTCCCACCCCCAAATCTCCTAGGAGTGTGGACCTCTTGACCTCACGGGCACCTCACGAGCAGGACACTGTCACCTACTGGACCCCAGTGAGGTCTGGTCTGCAGAGAGACGGCCTTTTGGGGGGGGGGGTGACTTTGACACCCCTTATAATCCATCCTCGTTTACATGATGTTTCCCCTTCCCCCTCCTGCTCCCCTCGCACGGGGCTCCTCCATCACTGCCCAGGCGGCTGGGGGTTTGGGGGGCGGGGTCTGCAGAACCTGAGGCCCTTTAGGTTTTGGCAGCAGGCAGCGTCCTGGTCTTGGCTCTGCGCAGCAGCTGGCCGCGCGGTCCTTGGGAGCAATTTCCAGAAAAGAGCAGCCTCCGAGAGCCGTTTGTAATCCCTCCCGAGGGCACTGAAGGGCTCTGAGCCTCCGAAGACAGCCCGTGCTCCCCCATCCCTGGTCGCGAGTCTCTGCCCACACTAGGGACGTGAGTTTGGCAGGCGCGTCGCGGATGGGAGCTTGGCCGCCAGCTCTTGGCCTCGCGTGGCGGTTGGCTCTGCTCTGGACATCCAGCGTCTGCAGGGTCCCCTGGCTCACCGGGGAGCCACCAGCGCTGGGGACTCACGTCCCCAGGCTCCTTCCCTTGGGGGAAGCTGGCTGCCCCCTGGCCTGGTCTCTCCTCTTGAACCCCTCTGACATACTGGACTCCACCCCTGGAATCCCGGTGGGGTACCTGCCCCGTGACCCCTCTTCCTGCGGTCAGAGATGGGCTGCAGGCTCCTGTCCCTGCAGATGTGACCCCCTCCAGGCCAAACAACACCTTTGCCCAAATTTTTTTTCACCTGACGTGGGTTGGGGTTCTCAGTCCTCACTGGTTTAAGGTTCCACGGGCCGTCACCCCCCACTGTGTGCTTCCTGCCAGCGCACGCCGCCGCAGACATAAGCTGACCTGCCCATCCAATGATGCCTCGTCTTTCCCGCCTCTGCCCCCTGCTCAGGGTCACAGGTGCCCGGACGCCAGCGGGGGTGCACGCTGATGTCTCGGTCCAGGTCCTGCAAGCCTGGCCTGTCCAGGGCGGAGGGGTCGGAGGCAGGCGCCGGCTCCCCAGCCTCGGCTGCCACGGGCATCGGAGCCGGTGCAGTGGTGCAGATTGACTCACCAGGTGGCGGGCGGCTCAAGCCCCAAGCTGCTGTCACATGGTGCCATTTAGCCGCATCTCTCCCTGTCTGTACTTCGCATAAATAATAATAAAAAAACCCTCCCACCTTCCTGCGGGACCACGATGTGGCAGGAGCTACAGACGGGGATGCTTGTGGAGAGGCCTGACGCTGGTCTTCCCACTCCCCCAGGGTGAATCTGGTGAGCCAGGAAAGGGTCGGAACTGGCCTGGGGCCTGGATGACACCCCCCGCCCACCCCCCCCCCAGGTGCATGTGCTCTCACCACCCAGGCTGGGGCGGCTGCTTTCTCCCCATGGGAGCTCGGGAGACTCGCTGGTTCCCAGGCACCGTGCCAAGCTCACGAGTAGAGCCCGGGCTCCTGGGCCCAGGGAACAGCAAGGCAGCTGCTGAGGGCGGTGTGTGAGCGCCAGTGGCCGCCCCAGCTCTGGTTGGCCCCAGCAGGCAGGCCTGGGGGCCGCCCTACTTCAGAGGTGCCCTTTGGAATGCGGGCCACCTCCCCATAATCGCTGCAGGCCCCACAGGCAGGCGGGGAGTGGGGGAGGCATCCTTGAAGGGGCAAGGACCTGTCCCCCAGATGCTGACCAGGTGGGGCTCCCTGTCTCTGGCGCTGGGGGCCAACAGGATCAGAGGGTAAGAGCAGCCCAAGCCGGCATCTCCCCGCCTCCAGGGACAGGGGCTCCAGGCCTGTGTGCAGGCTGCGAGGGACAGAGGGGTCAGGTCTGCTCTCAGGGCGCCCTCCTGTGCGCGGTCTGGGCTCTGCAGGGGGTGTGACACCCGCGGGTGACGGCCCCAGGACCTGGGGAGCTGGGGAAAGGGACCGCGGGGCCTCCTCAGCGTCTGCGGTGTGGGGCTCCCCCAAACTTGGTCTCACGTGCAGCCTGGCCACAACCTGGCAGGGGCCACCCTCAGTGGGGGCCAGCACTGCCCTGATGGGCCGTCCAGCCGCCGAGCCGCCCACCCCAGGGGCACCGCCCTCGGCTCCGGACGCTCCTGGGGCTGCCCAGCACCCCCCCCCCCCGCCCCGCGGGCGCAGGGCGTGAGCGCTTAGTGTCCGGCTGGGTGGATTTATGGATTATACAATCCAGTTTAAACAAACTAATCCTCCAAAACGATCAAGTGGCTTATAAAACTGTCCTGTAAGGAACTGCGCGTAATACCAGTGACCCTCCTCGGGGCGGCCCCGAAGGGGCAGCTCCCCCGCCCCCCAACCTGCCCCCTCCTCCCGCCCCCTTCACCGCTGGGTCCCACCTCCCCTCCCCGGCACCTGCACCCCCAATGCAGCCCTGACCCGAAATCGGTCCCCAATGTAAAATGACGAAACTAAATTGCTGGGAGCGCGCCCGCCCCGGGTCCCGCGGGTGGGGCGCCTGGAGACACCCCTCAACATCAGTACCCGGTGACAGCCGCCGGGTAGCGAGCGAAGCATTTAAAAACGCAGCTTTCAGAACAGGCAGACAGAGCCCCGCAATTTCCCCCCCAGCGACGTTTAAAATGATGCGCTGTTCACCGCAGCACTTTCTGATATTTCCCCAAGCAACCATAAATATTTGGAAAGCGCTTTCAAAGTTTCTTGCACAAGACAGAAATCACCCACCGCTGGGCAAACTCTTATTCTTTCCACTGCTGTAAAAATGGCAGAAACAATGAGCGGAAAATGATCTGTTGACAAACCGAAAGGCATTTCTTTGTCAGCATATTCTGTGGGAAGATGAGAGGAAAACGCTGCGGTAGATTGGAAGGAGGGATCAGAGCAAATGACTCAGTGTGGGAGGTTGGCTCCACTCGGCTGGAAGTGCAGGTGTTGCTACCAGCACCTGCAGGCTCCGGGTACCTGCGGGCTTCTGCCCTGATAATGACATACGCAGGCCTCGGCGTGTGGCTCTCCAGGAGCAGGATGGCAGGGAAGATGCCCTCCCGAGGGCAGGTGCTTGGGTTGGTAAAAACGACCTCTGGGGGGTAAGCAGGGAGTGTCTGTCTGTGGATGGAACAGCCACGCGGAAAAATTTTTTTAATTACCTGGTACTGTTCTTCCCGTTTGTCCTTATTGTGTTGTCTGCCAGCCATTAGTCTGCTGGCATTTCACCCCTCTGCCATCCCTTATACCTATTTGACTAATCCCCTTAAGCTCAAAAGCCTCATTTAATTTATTGGAGTCCAATAGTTTTTATAAGCATTTTGCTTTGTAGAATTGTCTGCTCTATAAACAGCCAATATTTGTCTTTGTCATTTTTTTTAAAGATTTATTTATTTACGCATACAAGAGCTGGGGTGTAGGTCAGAGGTGTGTGTTGGGGGGGTTGAGAGGATTCACCAGAGACAGAGTGGGGAGCAGAACAGGCAGATCTGTTGAAATATACTGCTGAGGGGAGCAGCGGGGAGACAGGAGAGGTCTGCTGCGCCATGTGGGTCAGCTCCCTGGCCGGGGATTGAACTCATCCTGAAGTGGCTGGCGATAGCTTGATAGCACTGAGACTTTAACCCCTGCACCACCAGGGAGGCCCACTGAGAGTATATAATTTTAGAGCTGATGGTTTCATGTTCTTTGGATAAATGCCCAAGAGTGGGGTTGCTGGGTCATACTGTTTTTCCATTTTTAGCTTTAAGATAAATTTAGATCACTTTCCAGAATGGCTGCACTGTTTACATTCCCCCTCAACAGTAAGGTTTCTCTTTCTCTCTGTTCTTTCCAGCACTTGTGGCTGGGAGTCTTTTAATATGGGCCATTCTCACAGGTGTGAGATGATCTTTTATTGTGGTTTCGACTTGCATCGCCCTTATTAGAAGTGATGATGAACATTTTTCTGTATGTCCATCAGCTTAGATATTCTCAGTGAATTGTTTGTTCAGAGCTGGTACCCATCCAAAAACTGAGTTGTTTCTTCTTTTGTTGTTAACCTGAACAAGTGTTTCATGTATCTTGGATATTAAGCCTTTGTCCGTTGTGTAACATGTGAATATTTTTGCCCACTCAGTTGCATTTCTTTTTAAACTACTTATATTTTCTTTCACTGTATAAAGGCCTTTGAATTGCGGTAATCGCAATTATTTATCTTTGCTTTAATTTCCCTTACCATAGGAGTCTAGACTCCAAAGACATCTTTATCATTGATGTCGTGAAACTCACTAATGGTTTCTTCTATATATTTTATTGTTGCAGGTTTTATATCTAGGTCTTTAATGAATTTTGAATTTATTTTGGAGCATGAAGTTCAAGAGTGATCAACTCCACTCTTGTACATGTGACTGTCCAATTTTCCCAGCACCATTTGTTAGAAACTCTTCTTTCATGGCTTCCTTATCATGAATTAAGTATTGCTACATGTGCGGATTTATTTGTGGGCTTTCGATTCTGTCCATTGATGCATGCATTTCTTTTTATCCCAATCCCATATTGTTTCAGTGACTGTTGCTTGATCGTGTAGCTTAAAGTCAGGTAACATGATGCCTCCATTTTGCTCCCTCTTCCTCAGGATTGCTTTAGCCATTCTAGACCTTATATTAGCTTTAGACTTATTTTTCAATTTTGGTAGAATAGTCATTTTGATGGCGATTCTCTCCATCCAGGAACATGCAATGTCTATCTCTTTGTCTTATCCTACATCCTTTAGTCTTGTACTTTTCGTTGTATAAGTGCAAAGTTGAGTCTTACTTTGTGTAAGTCCTTTATCTACTTGATTAGGTTAGTTCCTAGGTACTTGATTCATATTGATATGATTGTAAATGGAATTATTTCTTCTTCTCATTTATCGTCTGTATAGAAAAATACCACAGATATTTGCTGTATTCATTTATTATTTCTAATAGCTTTTTGGTGGAGTCTTAACAGTTTTCTATGCATAGTGTCATATTATCATATCATCTGCAAATAGTGATCGTTTCACATCTTTTCCAATCTGGATTCCGTTTCTTTCCTGGTGTCTGGTTGCGTTAGCTAAAACCTCTAATACCAAGTTAAACAGAAGTGGTGACAATAGGTGTCCTTGTCTTGATCCTGATCTTACAGGGAAAGCTTTCAGTTTTTGACCATTAAGTGTTATATTGATGGTAAGTTTGTGATAAATGACATTTATTATATTAAGGTGAGTTCTTTCTATACCATCTTGTTAAAAGTTTTTATCATAAATGGGTACTGAATTTAAATGTATTGCTATTATCACATGATTCATCTTTTTATTTGTTGATGTATTACATTGACTGATTCATGTATATTAAACCATCCTTGCACCTGTAGGATCAATCTACCTTGATCATGGTGTATAGCCCTGGAAATATATTGTTGAATTCAATATTCTGATGTTTTGCTTAAGATTTTCACATCAGTATTCATCAGGGATATAGATCTGTAGTTTTCTTGTGCTGTCTTGCTTTACTTTTGGGATTATGGAAGTTTTTGCATCACAAAATGCATTAGGGAGGAGTCCAATAAATTGAGCAACATGGGCATAATTTGTCCTTTAAATTTTCAATAAAATTCACTTATCAAGCCCTCTGATCCTGGGCTTTTGTTTTTGGAGAGATTTGTTATCACTGCTTCCATTTCCATGTGGTAAACTGTATTGTTTGAGAAATTTGTTCACTTTTCTTTAAGGTTATTGAATTTATTGGCATATAGTTGTTCGTAGTAATTTTATGATCCTTGGTATTTCTATGCTCTCTGTGATAATTTCTCTTCCTCATTTTAAATTTCTTTTATTCATGGTAACTCCCCTCTTGTTTTGGGTAGCCTAACTAAAAGTTTATTGTCATTTATTTTATTGAAGAACTAGCCCTGAGTTTCATGGATCTTTGTATGATCTGTTTGATTTCTATTTCATTTATTTCTATCATTTTTATTGTTTCCTTCCTACTTATAAATTTGGGTCTTATTTTTCCCTCTTTTTCAATTTCCTCTTTTTCAAGTTGCTTTAGGTATAATATTAAGTTGCTTATTTGGGATTATTCTTGTTTCTGAATATGAAATTGCATTGCAATCCTCTTTCAGTTTAAGATGAATTCTGTCGCCTTCGATAAATTCTGGAAGATTCTTTCCTCATTGTCATTAGTTTTGAGGTATTTTTTGAATTCTGCTTTAATTTCCTCTTTAATCCAGTAGCAGTTGAAGCACTGTGTTGGTTAGGACTCTGGACAAGAAAGGGTGCAGAGGTAGCAGCACTCACAACACTCACTCATGGACCCATCTACAGTCAGACCAGTTCAGGAAAGCACCAGAATCCCAGGGCACATAAAATGCTGCAGGAACCACCTGTGGCTTCACTTTTTAATGCGGACTGCACAAGAAGAGGAGCTTGACCTTGGTGATAGGATCGGTTCAGAACGTTCCATCACAGAGGAGTCATCTTTATGGGAAAGCGTTGTGAAGAGTTTCCATGATTTTACTGTGCCTTTTTCTTCCTCACTTCCCGCAACTTAAAGAATAGTGTGTAGGGCCTCCACGGTGGCGGAGCAGCTTGAACACAGCGCTGTAAGACTGTCCGCAGCCTCTGCAGCGCCGGTTCGATTCCCAGCCAGCCAGGGATATTCTGACATGCACGGTAGACCTCTCCTGTCTTGCCCGCTTCTCCCCTAAGCACTGTCTTCAGTCAGTCTGCCTGTTCTGCTCCCAACTCTATCTCTGGTGAATCCTCTCACCCTCCCACAACTCTGGCCTGTACCCCAGTGCTTGTATAAATAAGTAAATCTTTAAAAAAAAGAATAGTGTGTAATGATCCACAGCAGACACTTCTTACATAATGTTATTAGGGCAGAAACTTCAGTAAAAAATTTTAAAAGGAACCAACCTGATGACATTTCATGGGTGACAAGAGCCATCAGTCTTAGAGACCAACAAAAAGCTTGGGAAAAAAAAAAAAAAAACCACGGCCTGCACCTGCCCTTGAAGGCAAGATGTCAACGGGCCTGTTTTAGTTCACAAGACCTGATTTTGTGGCCCCGGTGTCTGACCCGCAAGCCCCCAACAATATACACACTTAAAAACTTTTCAAAATTAGATACAATTTACATACCAACCATGTCACTCTCCCAGCGCACAGTCCGGGGCCTTAGGGTCTTCAAGCTGAGCGACCATCACTACCAATTCCTGCTGAGCCTGTGATGAACACCCATGAAGCCGGGTCCTCCTGTTGGCGCAGGGATTACATACGAGCACTGTGAAGCTATCCCAGCCACTGCTGCCTGAGTTCCGTCCCTGGCCAGGGAGCTACCCACATGGCGCAGCAGACCTCTCCTGTCTCCCTGCTGCTCCCCTCAGCAGTGTATTTCAGTCAGTCTGCCTGTTCTGTTCCCCACTCTGTCTCTAGTGAGTCCTCTCACCCGCCCCCCGCACCTCTGGCCTATAGCCCAGTTCTTGTATGCATAAATAAATAAATCCTTAAAAAACAAACAAACAAACCTGTGAAGCTGTAACTTGGAGCCTCCCTAGGGTTTGACCCTGGTTATGAAGCACCCGAGGCAGGGCTGAAGCAGGGAGGGCAGAAGCACAGGGCCTGAGGCCCCAGAGCCCGTGTGTGATTGGGGGATGGAGTCCAGCTGAGCGGGCTGAGGAGCGGGCAGCTGCCGACTCGCTCCCATTCGGGCTGCGTGGAGCTGTGGGAGCCTCCAACGCCAGGACTGAAATAAGGTACCTGAGGAGCCAGGCCTGCCCACGGGAGTTTGAGAGAGTGAAATCAAGCTTTAGGAAATAAGGAGCAGAGCCGGTCAAATGAATAATTTTAAAGAAGCAGAATGCTCGTGGGCACGTGGGGAGTGTGCGCAGAGATCGTCGCTTTGCAGAAGTGTTGACAGAAGGAGGATTTCACCTTGCTGGGGTGTTCCCTTTGGGGGCGGCGTGGCCCTCGGGAGCTGCGGTTATAGGAGTGGGTGCTCCAGAATGTTTCCAGACAGGAAGGCTGCGCCCCCCACTCCCCACCTGAGGGTCTGAGGCCGCTGTGTCCCTCCCCCCACATGGGCCAGAGCAGAGGCCTCCCTGCCCCACCAGATGGGCTTCTCCAGGAACAGGCCCTGCCTTCCCCTCGCTCAGGGCCTCCTGCCCACCTGCTGTGGAGAAAGAGCCAGCTCCCCTGCAGGCCCTGCCCACCCCTGGGGTGCTCGCTCCCTTCCCACCCCCGCTGGCCTCTCTGCCCCAGCTGCTGGGCTCCCTGGCCCCTGGTGGCCGGACCTCTGGGCCCTGGCGCTGCTGTCCCTGAGCCCTCCCTTCCTGGTCTTTGGGCCAGGCAGCCCCTCCTGACCCCTTAACTGAATGACCTGGCCCTTCCCTTCACCCATACTGTGTCCAATTCCTCCCCCTGCACCCCCCACACTAGTGGCTTCTTTCTAGAACACAGCAGACTGGCATCACCTTGTATAACATTTTATTTGCCTTTTGCTTGGCTCCTCCCAGGGCAGAGGGCCCAGGAGGGGCGCAGTGTCCCCTGTCACAATCCACGCCTGGTGCCCAGATGGCCTCAGGATGGGGGTGGGCTGCTCTGTACCCCAGTTTTCCCCGTGGCCCCTGGAGCCCCAACCTTTTAGGATTTGGGGGGTTAAGGGATCACCATGTGAGTAGCTGGGCGACTTGGGACAAGAAGCATTTTCTCCTCCTGTGTCCTCATGCCTCTGCAGTGACTGCTGGGCCCCTCGGAGGCTCAGCCCAGGACAGTGTCTGAGACCCGGGGTCTCCTGGTTCCAGCAACCTCCTGGCCAGTGGGGTGCCACAGAGTCTGTGGCAGAGTGACAGAAAGCTGTGTCTCCCCACGGGTGAAGGAGGCTGAAGGCAGGGAAGCCTCGGGCAAGGTCATCGTGGCAGCTTGGGAGACACCGGGGTCAGTGCTGATGACAGGTCTGTCCTCCAGGGGGACAACAGGCGACCCAGGCCTCTTTCCTTGGGTGAGGCGTGAAGGTGGTGCCAAAATCTGGACAGCCCCAGTGGGGGCAGGGAGTTGAGAGCAGCCTGGGAGGACCATGGGTGCATCAGGGAAGTAAGTGCATATTCAGGGTGCCCTGGGGACCCCCCTCAGGGAGTGCGGGCTTGGATTCCTTTACTAGGAGGATGGGAAAGTCCTGCCCAGGAGCCAGAAGTGGGGTGGGGCAGACCCTGAACGGGGATAGTGGGACCTTGAGGGAAGGAGTCCCGCGCGGGAGGTGGCTGGGTCAGGGGGCGCTGGTCACCAGCAGCAGCAGCGCCCCGGCCAGCAGCAGCAGGGACGGGGGGGTGGCAGCCGGCCCGGGAAGGGCAGCGTCGGAGGGCCTGGTACCCTCAATATCCTGGAGGCCGCAGTCGGTGTAGGGCTCCAGGCAGGCGGCGAAGGCCATGACGTGGGCCAGGACGTGCTGCTCCTGGACCCCGTGCAGCAGGTGCGCCTGCGGGCCCCGCGCGAACACGGCCACGTCCTCCCCGCCGTGGGTCTCAGAGGTCAGGGGCACGGCCGCCTGTGCAAGGTAGGTTTTTTTACCTGGCCAGAGAGTGAGGATCAGGCTGAGGAGGGGGGGCGAGGCCACATCCCGTGAGGCCTCCCCACCCCCATCGGGGCGGGCACAGCACTCACTGCTCTCGGCCTCGGTGACATTGGGCCTGGAAGGTGAGAGTAGTGGGTACCCAGGGCCGTTGCCATATAGGATGGAGGTGTAGCTCTTGCCATCAAAGGCCTTCTTGGGGGCCAGTCCTGGTGGAAGAAGGACACTTAGTGACCCCAATACCATCGCATATGGGGTGTCCCCTGTGCCTTAATCCTCACAGGAGCTGTTCAGCAGGGGCGGCTCTGACTCCCTGGACAGATGGGAGAGAGCAGTGTCCGCCCCATGGAGGACACGGGCCCCGCCACTGCCCCGGGGCCTACCGAAGATGGAGGAGCCACGAAGCGTGTAGCCGCCGAAGGTGAAGACGTGCGAGTGGTCCGCCGTGACCAGGGTCAGTGTGTCCTTCTCGCTCGTGAGCTGCCCGGCCTTCTCGATGGTGTAATCGAACATGACGGCCTCGTGCAGTGACAAGTGGGCCAGCCCGTCGTGGTGAGCGTGGTCGATGCGGCCCCCTGCGGGAAGGGGACACATGAGGGGCAGTGTCCGCTGATCGGACCCCACCCCCTTGCCAGGGGCCCCGCCCACTCACCCTCCACAAAGAGGTAGTAGCCCTTGGGGTTCCTGCTGAGCAGGCGCAGGGCCGCCTCCACCATCTCCATCAGGGATGGGTCCCGGCTGGGGTCTCTGTTGAGCTCGTATTTTGTGTCTCCTGGCTCAAAGAGGCCTGTGGGAAAGTGGGGTGCAGTGACTGGGGAGCTGGGGAGCAGGCACCCATGACAGTGCAGACAGTGGGTCAATGAGGCCTCCTGGGAGCCAGGGTAAGAAACGGGCTCAGGGTGCGGGGGGTCGTACCCATGATGTGTGTCACAGAGGGGTCCTGGGATGCCTGGAGGAGGGCCGTGCGGTTCCACATGTACTGGCCGCCCTGGGGCCGGGAGAACCGGGTTCAGTGCCCAGCCCACCGGCTGCAGCCCTGCCCTTGTGCCTGCTGTACCCCCGCACCCACGAGCCCCTCACCGGGTGCTTGGCCAGCCACTCCAACACCAGGTTGCGCCCATCATTCCTGATTCCATTCTGGGTGAGATTATTTGGGTACTCGGGGTCCGGGGTCCCCTTGGCAAACATGTACTTGCGACCTCCACCCAGGATCACCTGAGCAGAGGGGAGGGCAGGTGGGTTGGAGCCCGGCCGGCCCCGCCCCAGTTCACACAGCCCAGCTCCCACCAGGGCTTCCTCCCCTTCCCGCCTCCCCAGACTCCCTCCCCAAATGCCTGCAGACCCAGCCAGGCCTCAGGGACTGCACCCGCCTGCACCCCCCTTTGCGTCTCACGTCGATGTCCATGTTGTAGACCAGCTGGTGGGCGATGTCCTTGCAGCCCTCCTGCAGGGCGTCCTGGGGCATGTTGGCGTCTGAGTACCAGTCTCGGTTCACGATGTGCGCGTAGGTGCCGGCCGGGGAGGCGTGCTGCACCCTCGTGGTGGTCACCACCCCCACGGACTTCCCTGGGGGAGGCAGAGGTCAGCCTGGCCCCGAGGCCCCGGGCCCTCCCTTGCCCCCAGCGGCCACTGACCTGCTTTCTTGGCCCGGTACATGACCGAGAAGACCTCGTTGCCCCGGGTGGTGTTGCACTGGCTGTGGCGGGCGGCCGCGCTCACGCCGATGGTCTCGTAGTTGGCCTTGACCCCGCACAGGTAGGCCGTGCCTGTGCCTGCGCTGTCGGGCACTTGTCTGTCCACATTGTACGTCTGGGGACCACAAATCCTCAGGTCCCAAGGCCTGGGCCTGTTGTCAGTGCCCAGGGGCCCTACTCAGGTCCAACGTTCCCGCATTGTCCCTCCTGCCAGGCTCCCTGCCACCCCACACTGCTGGGGTGCAGCTCCCTGGGGCCCCAGCCCTTACCTTGGACAGAGCCACGTAGGGGAAGCCGTCCATGGTCAGGGGCGTCTCAGGCCCCAGTTTGCCATTCAATTGCCCCTTCAGGATCCGGGCAGCCGTCACGGTGGGTAGTCCCATTCCTGGTAGGAACTTGTCAGCCTTGGACCCCAGGCCTGGCCTCTGTCACAGGCAGCCTTGGGTGCCAGGGCGTGGGGGTGTGGGGTGGGACCGGCCTGGCATACTCAGGCCCATACCTACCGTCCCCCAGGAACATGATGAGGTTCTTGGCCTTGGTGTTGATGGGCTGCAACTTCTTAGCGATGTTCAGGGCCTCAGCGGCCTTGCGGTTCCAGAAGGCTGGGTCTTCTTCCTCAACTGGCAAAGGGGTGAGTGGAGACGGGGTCAGTCTTGGGGGGCCCCTTTGATGGCTGGAGTTTGCTGGGAGGGGCGTCATTACCTGGGATAACTCCAAGGGCCAGTGGGAGGAACAGGCCGAGCAGCAGCAGCCGCAGGCCTCCCTGCATGGCGGTGGTGTGGTAGAGGCGGGACCTGGAAGACGCTGGGCTCCGGTGCAGCTAGACTGGGGAAGCAGGGCACTAGCTGTAGGACAGCAGCCTGGGCTACAGTCATGAGAGGACTTTACCCCTGGCTATAAAAGCTTCCATGTCCCTCCCACCACCCTCGGCCACACTGCCCCTGCCCCTGCCCTGTTGTTTGAAGTCCTGCAGGCAAAGGGAAGTGGCCGGGCGTGGCTGAGGGAGCTTCATGACGGGTGCCTCGAAACAGCAGGTCCATCCCTCTCAAGCGGGTCCTCAGCTGCTCCCCAGGGGAGGGTGGGGATCGGGTCAGATACCTCTGTACACTGGGGCCGCCTCACCACCTGAGCCCTGGTGTGGTGCCCAGACCAGCATTTGCAGTGTCCTGCTGGGGCCACTCTCTATCCTCTGTGCCAACACAATCTCTAGGGAGAGCCGGCCCCCCTTCCTCCATCTTGTTGGCTCAGCATTTCCTGAAAACCTGCTCTGCCAGGGCGTCGTGGAGCTGGGGGAGGCGGGTGGGAAGCACCCAGCCTGGGTCAAGGGCCTGGTTTGGGTTTCTGATGCCCCGAGACCTGCAGATCGGGCTGGAAGCACACGCCTGCCCCCTTGCACTTAGCCACTCACCAGGCTTGCCCTGGCCTGGGGTGGATGCTGGGCTGGAGGGGAAACCCAGGAACCTGGGCCTAGAGTTTCTGTGCTATGGGAAAGGGTGGGGCTGCTGGTGACAAGAGAGTGGGACCGTGTGTGCATCTCCTGCCCGGGCTGTGCTGGGCAGGCCTTCCAGTGAGGGTCCGTGCTTGTGTGTGCAGGGGTGGGGGTGGGGGTGGCGGGCGGAGTGGAGGACAGGCAGGGTGGGGCCAGTGCTAAGTAGTCAGGTTGACCTCCGCTCCCTGGGACCTGTTCCTGGAAGCCAATGTGAATCTGTTTTCTCCACAGCCCATACACGCCCACAGGTGTCACTCCTGATAATGGCTTAAAAGGTTTGGTCCCGCTAGGCTGAGTTCAAAAGCTTTCCTCCCATCCAGTAATCACACTTCTGATTTTATAGCCCAAAAAATTGAAAGCAGGATCTTTTAATTTTTTTTAAAAGATTTATTTATTTTTACAAGCACTGGGTACAGTCAGAAGCGCGGGAGGGTGAGAGAATTCACCAGAGCCAGAGCGGGGAGCAGAGCAGGCAGAAGGACCGAAGGACACTGCTGAGGGGAGCAGCGGGCGGCAGGAGAGGTCTGCGCGCCATGTGGGACCCTCGCCCAGCGACCGGGGATCAAACCAGCGCTGCAGAGGCTGCAGGCTGCTTTGTAGCCCAGCGCTCAACCACTGCGCCACTGGGGAGGCCCTGAAAGCAGGATCTTTAAAGGATATTTCCGCACCCATGTTCAAACAGCATTATTCCCAATAGCCCAAAGGTGCAAACAACTCAAGAATCAACAGATGAATGGATCAACATGGTGAGTTCAGCTTCCGTGGAATACTACTCAGCCTTCAAAAGGAATTGATTTTGGTCACATTATAACAGGCATGAACCTTGAGGACATGATGCTCATGAAATTAGCCAGTCACAGGAAGGGAAATACTGGGTGGTCCAATTTATAGGACGTGTCTAAAATAAATGCACACACACGAAGTAGTACGGTGGGCACCCGGCCTGGGAGGAGGGGCAGCAGGAGCTGTGTTTACTGGGTGGGTATCAGAGGGTCAGTCTTGCAGGGTGAGACAGTTCTGGAATCTGTTACACAACTATGTGAATGCACTTAATGCCACTGAACCGCACCCTTAAAAATGGTAGATGGTAAATTTTATAATTTGCTTTTTATCACAATTTGAAATTTTCTTCCAAGAAAAAGTCTTCTGCTTCCCCTTGTGCATCAAGGTATCCCACTGTGTGCTGGGGCCACCTGCCATCTCAGCCCTGGCATGGCCCCTGAACCAGAACCAGGGCCACCGGAACCAGGGCCTGCCTCCCCCAGCAGTGCCCCTTTTGTAGAGCAACCCTGATACAAAACGGGGTGCCTGACTGTGGGTCCTCACCCACGCGCTTAAAAGGACTTATCCATGCTCTACTGCAGGCACACGCGAAAGGTTAATAAAAGGTTTATTTTCAAGGGAAGGGGAAATGAGGAGATGTACAGCTCAGGGAGAAAAGTGGGAGACAAAGTTTTATTTTTTTTTTATTATTTTTTTTTAATAATAAATTTTATTGTTATATTCCCCATACAATTGCAGCCCCCCCATTCTGACTCCAATCCCTCCCCTCCCGCCCCCAAAAAAGTGTCTCTGGTTCATAGTTTTTTGTTGATTTTGATTTTCACTTTCTTATAGTTATTCATTTTCCTGGTCCCTTATTTAAGTTTTCTAGATCCCTGCTATGAGTGAGACCACCCGGTATTTTTCTTTTTCTTTCTGGCTTATTTCGCTGAGCATGATCCCTTCCAGCGCCATCCATGTTGCTGCAAATGGCATGTGTTTATCTTTTTTGAATGCTGAGTAATATTCCATGGTATATATGTACCACATCTTCTTGATCCAGGGGAGACAAAGTTTTAAATGCGTCCGACCCGATCCGCCGATCAGGAATCCCAAATGGCGCTCTGAGAGCTGCCCGCCAGCCAGGAGCCGTGAAGCCAGGTGGCGATAGCAAGCCACCCCAAGGCCCACGTGTTTGGTTTTTATACCCAACCTGGCTGCCCAACTCCACCCTCAGGTCCCAGCCACCCTCCCCTTGGTGGTGATGGGATTTGTCTTTCCCAATGTCCTGATGGCTTTAGTCTGGAGTGGGGGTGGGGTCCACAAAGCCTGTGTGGGATTAACTCAGGACATCATTTCCCCCTAACACCCCCTCTACATGAGGTCCTCAGGAGGAGCATCCTGGCTTCCTTCTCTGCCCTCTACCAGCTCGCACAGCACCTGGCAACCTTCCAGATCTCTGGAAACCAAAGCCCCAGGCTTCCTTCCTGGTGTCTGAGACCTCCAGTTTCTCCAGACCTCCTTCTCCCCAGCTTCACTTGCTGTGCCAGGGAAATCCTTGGCTAAAGTCGGGGAGAGCAGTTTCTGGCAGATCCAGAATTAATTAATAGCTGCTTTTTGACAGGTGATTCCAGCAGCCCCCCACAACCCCCCACCCCCACCCCTAGGCTGCCCTAGAGTCTTCTCCTTTGGGGCTGCTGCTACTGCCTCCTGAGGCTCTGGCCCACTCTCACCATCTCTGCCCCAGCTCCAGCACATGGTGGGCTGTGGGCTGCCAGGACTCCTGCCAAAACCCCAGTGGTGGGCAGGGGTAAAAGACGGGCGTAACCTCCCCCATGCAGTTTGAGGTCCAGGAGAAGACCTGCTTCACATCTTGAACAGCATCCGCTCCAGCACCCAGCTCTCATCAGGAAGACGCGCAGGAGGGGGACAAGCCCACGTGGGTGCCTGGCCTGCAGCTGCGGGGAGGAGGGGTCCAGGGGGTGCCATAGGAGGAGGCTCCTCACCAAGGCCAGGAGGCTAGAGAGGCAAACTGCCTCACCCGTGCTGGTTGGGGGGCCCCAGGGCCTCGGCAGGTGGTAGGTGGGGTTCTGCCCTGGGGCACTGGGCTAGGACCCGGCTGTGGGCTGGGTCACAGGAGAAGCCCTGGAGGAGGCGCAGGATAGGTGGGGCGGGCAGTGGGGGGGCAGTGGACCCCTCAGCTGACCCCTCCCTCCATAGGTGGCTGCTCCCCCCACAGGCACTCAATGCCTACTATCTCCCCAACAAGAACCAGCTGGGTAAGGGGCGTGTCCCTCCGGGGCGGGGCGTGGAGCTGGGTGTGGGCGGGGCGAGGGGTGTGGGCGGGGCCTGGAGCTGGGTGTGGGCGGGGCCAGCCCAGGCCCCGAGAGGAGGCGCGCGGCCAAATCCCCGTGGGGCGCCTCAGGTTCCCGCCTTCCCGGCCCTGTCCCCCCGTCCGGCTGCGGGGTGCTGTCTCCTGGAAGGCCGCCGGGCAGCGACGCTGCCTGTGCCCCAGCCCACGCGGGCGCCGAGGCCCCGGCCCGGGACGCAGCAGACACCAGGGTGGCCCCTGGGCGCCGCCTGGCCTGGCGGGGCCTCCTGGGCTGTGGCCTGCGGCCTGGGGGCCTCCGCGGGGAGGCCGGGCCTGACGCTGCTGCCGTGGGCACAGGTCTCTGAACTTCGGGGGCATCGGCACCATCATCGGGCACGAGCTGACCCACGGCTACGATGACTGGGGTGAGGCCTGTGGGCGGCCTGAGGGGTGGTGGGGGCAGGCGGTGGGAGGCTGCGGGTGAGGGGTGCACTGAGGCCCAGGGCTCCTCTGTCCCCGTTGGCTGGTCGGGGGAGGGACCTGGTGCCCAGCCCTGGCTCTGGGGGTGAGGGTGTCTCAGGTCACCCTGCCCGCTGCCCACAGGGGGCCAGTATGACCGCTCGGGCAACCTGCTGCACTGGTGGACAGAGGCCTCCTACAGCCGCTTCCTGCGCAAGGCGGAGTGCATTGTCCACCTCTACGACAACTTCACTGTCTACAACCAGCGGGTGAGATCCCTCGCTGCCCCTCACTGCCCCTCGGGCCCCGCAGGCCCTGCTGGGCACAGACAAGGAGCACGCAGACCCACGTGCCCACTTGTGTGGCTGAACAAGGCCCTGCCCAGGGTGCATGGATGCGTCACACAGATGCACCCACTGCCCAAACCCTCTGGGAAAGAGGGAGGGTAGGGGCCCGGGGTGGCAAGGCCTGAGGGAGGCCAGTGGGCCCCATAGAACCCCGCCTCTTCCCTTCTTGGCAGGTGAATGAGACAGGGCTCCTCTGTCCCCGTTGGCTGGTGGGGGGGGAGGAACCTGGTGCCCAACCTTGGCCCTGGGGGTGAGGGTGTCTCAGGTCACTCTGCCCGCTGCCCTTAGGGGGCCAGTGTGACAATTATCACCCACCGCTGGGCACGTGTTCTTTCCGCTGCTGTAAAAATGGCAGAAACAATGAGCGGAAAATGATCTGTTGACAAACCGAAAGGCATTTCTTTGTCAGCATATTCTGTGGGAAGATGAGAGGAAAACGCTGCGGTAGATTGGAAGGAGGGATCAGAGCAAATGACTCAGTGTGGGAGGTTGGCTCCACTCGGCTGGAAGTGCAGGTGTTGCTACCAGCACCTGCAGGCTCCGGGTACCTGCGGGCCTCTGCCCTGATAATGACATACGCAGGCCTCGGCGTGTGGCTCTCCAGGAGCAGGATGGCAGAGAAGATGCGCTCCCGAGGGCAGGTGCTTGGGTTGGTAAAATCGACCTCTGGGGGGTAAGCAGGGAGTGTCTGTCCATGCATGCAACAGCCACGCGGAAAGACTTTCCTTAAATAGGATACTGGATAAGGAGGTGGCAGCACCTGCAAAACTCATGGACAATCCACACTCAAGACCTTTCAGGAAAGCCCCAGGAGGGTCCATAAAATGCTGCCGGAGCCACCTGTGCCTTCACTTTATAAAGCAGACTGTACAAGAAGAGAAGCTTTATGAACCTTGGTGATAAGATGGCATCTGGAGAACTTTCTGAACCACATCAGAGTCATCTTTATGGCAAATCACTGTAAAGGGCGATGGTGAGGTCTGACTTCCCCTCCTGCTTGAAGACCACTGTGGTGAAGCACAGCTGGATCTGATGTAGTAAGGCCATGGAACTTCAACACAAATTTTTAATTTTTATTTCCTCTTCCTTTTTTTTTAAAAAGAACAACTGGACAGGGGCCTCCCTGGTGGCGCAAGGGGTTAAGACGCAACCTATGAAGCTTCCCGCAGCCTCTGCAGCATGAGTTTGATCCCCAGCCAGGGAGAAAACCACATGGCGCAGCAGACCTCTCCTGTCTCCCCGCTGCTCCCCTCAGCAGTGGATTTCAGTAGATCTGCCTGTTCTGTTCCCCACTTTGTCTCCTGTGAATCTTCCCACCCCTGCCCCTCCCGCACTTCTGGCCTACACCCCGCTTCTTCTATGTAAAACAAAAAAATAATATTGCCATCATGGATTTAGATTCTTGCTCCTCAAAAGAGAAAGCAGATTATGAGGCCTCATCTTGCCTTTCAGATACGTAGTTCTCATTTTTCTACTTATAGAAAAAGTTTAAATCCATTCATTAAAAATACATCCAATTGGGCCTCCCCGGTGGCGCAGCGGTTGAGCGCTGGGTTGCGAAGCTGCCCACACTGGCTCTGGTGAATTCTCTCACCCTCCTGAGCTTCTGACTGTACCCAGTGCTGGTATAAATAAATAAATAAATCTTTAGGGAAAAAAAAAAAATACATCCAATCAGTTTTTGCAGCTTGAGGACAAGCCCAGAACTTCCTTGAGAGACAGTCTCTGAGACAAGGCCTGGGGGTCCTTTGCTCTCAGTTGTGACATCGTCCCTTCTCAGCGTGTCGCTGGCCAGCGGGGCACAGCACACTCGCAGAGGCCACCCCGAGCCCGGGTCGGTGTTCTTCTCCACGGTGGGGTGATTGTGGCGACCATCCACTCCCTGCAACATCTTGTTTATTAGCAGACATCAGCAATCCAGCCTCACCTGGTCCTCACAGGCCTTCCCTGTCCAACCCAAACCGCTGTTACCAACTGTGTGCGAGTGTCCCGAGGGGGAGGGAGTGCTGGCCCTGACATGGGCACGAACCGCTCTCCGGTATTATTACTTCTCGTGGGGCCGTAGGTACAGACTCGGGCGCAGACAGTGGTGAAGGACGGCATTTTCTGGGTGGCAGCGTCATCCAGCCCGATGGCGGGAGCTGTGCGCCTGCTCCCGGGACAGGCTCCGAGTCCTGGTGAGGGGACTCCCCAGAGCAGACGCCCAGCCTCCTGGGGAGGAAAGCTGCGGGGCAGCCCAGCTCTACACTCTACAAGGCCCGTGGTCTGCCAACACCTCCTGGATGCCACACTCACAACCCCATCAATATTTCTGAGACCAACATGATGACATTTCATGGGTGACAAGAGCCGTCAGTCTTAGACACCAACAGAAAGCTTGAAAAAATAACAAAGCACGCCCGGCACCCGCCCTTGAAGGCAAGCTGTCAGCCTGCATGTTGGGGTTCACACTGACCTGATTTTGTGGCCCGGGTGTCTGACCCGTGAAGCTCCCGACAACACACACACTTAAACACTTTAAAAATTAGAAACAATTTACATACCAACCATGTCGCTCTCCCAGCGCACCGTCCGGGGCCTTTAGGGTGTTCGAGTGATCCCCAATACTAACTCTGGGTGAGCCTGTGGTTAACACCGTGAGTTGTAGCTTGGAAGCTCCCTGGGTTTGACCCTGGTTATGAAGCACCCGAGGCAGGGCTGAAGCAGGGAGGGCAGAAGCACAGGGCCTGAGGCCCCAGAGCCCGTGTGTGATTGGGGGATGGAGTCCAGCTGAGCGGGCTGAGGAGCGGGCAGCTGCCGACTCGCTCCCATTCGGGCTGCGTGGAGCTGTGGGAGCCTCCAACGCCAGGGCTGAAATAAGGTACCTGAGGAGCCAGGCCTGCCCACGGGAGTTTGAGAGAGTGAAATCAAGCTTTAGGAAATAAGGAGCAGAGCCGGTCAAATGAATAATTTTAAAGAAGCAGAATGCTCGTGGGCACGTGGGGAGTGTGCGCAGAGATCGTCGCTTTGCAGAAGTGTTGACAGAAGGAGGATTTCACCTTGCTGGGGTGTTCCCTTTGGGGGGGCGTGGCCCTCGGGAGCTGCGGTTATGGGAGTGGGTGCTCCAGAATGTTTCCAGACAGGAAGGCTGCGCCCCCTCCCCTCTGAGGGTCTGAGGCCGCTGTGTCCCTCCCCCCACATGGGCCAGAGCAGAGGCCTCTCTGCCCCGCCAGATGGGCTTCTCCAGGAGCAGGCCCTGCCGTGCCCCCCGCTCAGGGCCTCCTGCCCACCTGCTGTGGAGAAAGAGCCAGCTCCCCTGAAGGCCCTGCCCACCCCTGCTGGCCACTCTGCCCCAGCTGCTGGACTCCCTGGCCCCTGGTGGCCGGACCTCAGGGCCCTTGCGCTGCTCTCCTGAGCCCTCCCTTCCTGGTCTTTGGGCCAGGCAGCCCCTCCCTGACCCCTGAGCTGAATGACCTGCCCCCTCCCCTCGCCCACATGTTGCCCCCATACCATTGACTTTCTAGAACACAGCAGTCTGGCATCATTTTGTATAACATTTTATTTGCCTTTTGCTTGGCTCCTCCCAGGACAGAGGGCCCAGGAGGGACGCAGTGTCCCCTGTCACAAATCCACGCCTGGTGCCCAGATGGCCTCAGGGAGGGGGTGGGCTGCTCTGCACCCCAGTTTGCTCCATGGCCCCTGGATCCCCATTCTGTTAGGGTTTGTGGGGGTTGGGGCAGCAATGTGAGCAGCTGGGCCACTTGGGACAAGAAGCGTTTTCTCCATCCCGTGTCCTCGTGGCTCTGCGGTGACTGCTGGGTCCCTGGGAGGGTCAGGCTGGACACTGTGTCCAAGGCCCTGTGCCTCCTGACCCATCTGCCTCCCCAGAGAAAGGCCTCTTGCGGGGTCACAGGGAGCCGGGAGCCTGGGGCTCCATCTGGGTCTGAGGATTCAGGTTCCTTTACTAGGAGGCTGGGACGGTCCTGCCAAGGGGCCGGGGTGGGGGCTGCCTCTGAAAGTGGGGGCTTGGGTGGGGCAGACCCTGAACGGGGAAAGTGGGACTTTGAGGGAAGGAGTCCCGCGCGGGAGGTGGCTGGGTCAGGGGGCGCTGGTCACCAGCAGCAGCAGCGCCCCGGCCAGCAGCAGCAGGGACGGGGGGGTGGCAGCCGGCCCGGGAAGGGCAGCGTCGGAGGGCCTGGTACCCTCAATATCCTGGAGGCCGCAGTCGGTGTAGGGCTCCAGGCAGGCGGCGAAGGCCATGACGTGGGCCAGGACGTGCTGCTCCTGGACCCCGCGCAGCAGGTGCGCCTGCGGGCCCCGCGCGAACACGGCCACGTCCTCCCCGCCGTGGGTCTCAGAGGTCAGGGGCACGGCCGCCTGTGCAAGGTAGGTTTTTTTACCTGGCCAGAGAGTGAGGATCAGGCTGAGGAGGGGGGGCGAGGCCACATCCCGTGAGGCCTCCCCACCCCCATCGGGGCGGGCACAGCACTCACTGCTCTCGGCCTCGGTGACATTGGGCCTGGAAGGTGAGAGTAGTGGGTACCCAGGGCCGTTGCCATATAGGATGGAGGTGTAGCTCTTGCCATCGGAGGCCTTCTCGGGGGCCAGTCCTGGTGGAAGAAGGACACTTAGTGACCCCAATACCATCGCATATGGGGTGTCCCCTGTGCCTTAATCCTCACAGGAGCTGTTTGGCAGGGGCGGCTCTGACCCCCTGGACAGATGGGAGAGAGCAGTGTCCGCCCCATGGAGGACACGGGCCCCGACACTGCCCCGGGGCCTACCGAAGATGGAGGAGCCACGAAGCGTGTAGCCGCCGAAGGTGAAGACGTGCGAGTGGTCCGCCGTGACCAGGGTCAGTGTGTCCTTCTCGCTCGTGAGCTGCCCGGCCTTCTCGATGGAGGAGTCGAACATGATGGTCTCCGTCAGCGCCCGGTATGCGATGCCCTCGTGGTGGCCATGGTCGATGCGGCCCCCTGCAGGAAGGTCGGTGGGAGGTGGGGGGGTCCAGCCTGCCCTCTGCCCAGCCTCCCTCCCGCTTCTGCTCCAAGAGGGGCCCCGCCCACTCACCCTCCACAAAGAGGAAGAAGCCCTTGGGGTTCCTGCTGAGCAGGCGCAGGGCCGCCTCTGTCATCTCCATCAGGGATGGATCCTGGTTGGGGTCTCTTAAGATCTCATAGCTCATGTCTCCCGGCTCAAAGAGGCCTGTGGCAAAGGGAGGTGCAATCACTGGGGAGCAGGGCACCCATGACGGTTGCAGATAGTGGGTCAATGAGGCCCCCCAGGAGCCAGGGCAGGAAACGGGCTGGGGTGCGGGGGGTCGTACCCATGATGTGTGTCACAGAGGGGTCCTGGGATGCCTGGAGGAGGGCCGTGCGGTTCCACACGTACTGGCCGCCCTGGGGCCGGGAGAACCGGGTTCAGTGCCCAGCCCCCCGGCTGCAGCCCTGCCCTTGTGCCTGCCGTGCCCCCGCACCCACGAGCCCCTCACCGGGCGCTTGGCCAGCCACTCCTGCACCAGGTTGCGCCCGTCCTTCCTCACTCCATTCTGGCTGGGGTCCTGTGTGTACTCGGGGTCCGGGGTCCCCTTGGCAAACATGTACTTGCGGCCTCCACCCAGGATCACCTGAGCAGAGGGGAGGGCAGGTGGCTTGGAGCCCGGCCGGCCCCGCCCCCGTTCACACAGCCCAGCTCCCACCAGGGCTTCCTCCTCTTCCCTCCTCCCCACACGCCCTCCCCAAATGCCCGCAGACCCAGCCAGGCCTCAGGGACTGAGGGCAGTTGGAGGTCACCCCGCCTGCACCCCCCTTTGCGTCTCACGTCGATGTCCATGTTGTAGACCAGCTGGTGGGCGATGTCCTTGCAGCCCTCCTGCAGGGCGTCCTGGGGCATGTTGGCGTCTGAGTACCAGCCTCGGTTCACAGTGTGCGCGTAGGCGCCGGCCGGGGAGGCGTGCTGCACCCTCGTGGTGGTCACCACCCCCACGGACTTCCCTGGGGGAGGCAGAGGTCAGCCTGGCCCCGAGGCCCCGGGCCCTCCCTTGCCCCCAGCGGCCACCGACCTGCTTTCTTGGCCCGGTACATGACGGAGGTGACCTCGTTGCCCCGGGTGGTGCTGCACTGGCCGTGGCGGGCGGCCGCGCTCACGCCGAGGGTTTGGAAGTGAGCCTTGACCCCGCACAGGAAGGCCGTGGCTGTGCCCGCGCTGTCGGGCACCTGCCTGTCTACGTTGTAGGTCTGGGGGCAGAGAATGCTCTCAGGTCCCCTGGCCCTGGGGGTGGCCGCGTTTCCTGAGACTCTTGGAACTGACCCGCCCTTTTTGGGCATCTCCCTCCTGCCCGGCTCCCCACCCCCCACCTCCCCCCGCTGCTGGGGTGCAGCTCCCCGGGGCCCCAGCCCTTACCTTGGACAGAGCCACGTAGGGGAAGCGGTCCATGGCCAGGGGCGTCTCGGGCCCCGGCTTGCCTTGCAGTTGGCCCTTCAGGATCCGGGCGGCCGTCACTGTGGACACTCCCATGCCTGCGGAGCAGAACCGTGTCGGGCTGGGCCTGGGGCAGGCTGTGTCCAAGGCGGCCTTGTCTGCCAGGGTATGGGGTGTGGGGTGGGCAGGCCTGGCACACTCACCGTCCCCCAGGAACATGATGAGGTTCTTGGCCGCCTTCTTCGTGGGCTGCAACTTCTTAGCTGCATCCAGGGCCTGGGCTGCCTTGCGGTTCCAGAAGGCTGGGTCTTCTTCCCCCGCCGGCCAAGGGGTGCGTGGAGGCCGGGCCATCTCTTGGGGTGTCCCCTGACTCAGGCGCAACGGTGCCTCTTTGGCTGTGAGGAGGCTGAGGCCAAGGAAGAGCAGCAGGCCCAAGGCCAGTAGCGGCCGCCAGAGGCCCTGCATGTCTCGGGAAGAGGAGGGTGGCGAGGCCGGGACTCCACGAAGGAGCCTGCTGAGCCTGGCCCTGGAAAGGCTGTGACGGGGGTCTCAGCTGCTGTGTCAGTAGCTTGCGTTTAAATGGGTTTTCCTGGCTGGAACGCGCTCTCGTCCCGCCCAGCACCCTAGACACCCACCCCACCCAGCCCCTGCGGCTGATCCACCCCACCCAGGAGGGTCCTCAGCTGTGTCTGCAGGGTAGGGCGGGGATTAGATACTTTCTTTTTTTTTTTTTTTTTTGCGTCAATAGGATTTGCAGCTTCCTGATGGGGGTGGATTCCCAACGTTCAGCTGGGGGCGGGTGTCGGGGGGACTCTTGTAGGAGAGCCCTCAAACCTCCCCTCTCCCTGATTGCTCAGTATTTCCTGAGTGCCTGCTTGGCCAGGCTGAGGAGGTGGGTGAGTCGTACCCAGACCGAGTAGGGGCCTGGTATGGAATCCTGATGCCATCAGGTCCAGGGAGTGGGCAGGAGCGCGTGGGGATGTCCTAGCTGTCCAGGTCCCCTCTTGCTTCCTACCAGCCTTGTCCTGGGCAGATGGGTGGGGGGCGTGCTGGGGGCAGCCTAGGAGCCTGGGTTGAGTTCTGTGTGGTGGAGACAGGGGCTGGCGGTGACCGTGGAGCGGGTCCCTTGAGCTCTGAGTCAGGCTTGCCGTTGATTCCTAGGGAGGCGTTAGGGGAAGGGTCCAGTGTCCTGGACTGGAGGTTGACCTCTCCCTTGGCTAGAGGGGCCTGTTTTCTCCACATGCCGTGAGTGCCTCGAGGTGTCTCTCCTGATAAGGACCGAGGGGTTTTTGGTCTCTCTAGGCTGAGTTCAAACGCTTTCCTCCAGGTCTGGTCTTCATATCTCTGGGTTAGCAGCCCCCATAGAACAGTGTCTAAAAGATACTTGCACATCCACGTTTGATGGGATATTCGGGTGGAAAGTTCAGGCCGGAAGGTCTCACAAGGGCAGGCACGGAGGTGGAGGCAGGGATCATGAATGAACTGTTTCAAAACTGGCTCTGGGAATTTCCAGGAATCTAAAGTGGGGTCAGAAAAGATTATCAGTCAGAGATGGGGCAGGGGATTATTGGTTTTAGACCCGCTCACTCTGACCCCAGAGGGATACTTCCCACCATAACTCCACCGAAGAACATTGTAAGAGAACAGCCCTGGCCCAACGCAGCTCTTGCCTTTTAAGTCGGCCCACCTGTGTCCACGCAGGCGTCCCTCTTCCCTTGTTCTTTTCTCAATAAACTTGCCATGTGCTGATGAACGGGACTGTCTGCTAAATTCTTTCTCAGAGGGACCCAAGAACCCCACACGTTGAATTCCATCATCTGAAGCCCATCGTATTGACATCAGCATTATTCACAGTGGCCCGAAGGCGCAAACAACTCAAGAACCCGTCAGCAGATGAATGGATCAACAGGGTGAGTTCAGCTTCCGTGGAATACTACTCAGCCCTCAAAAGGAATTGATTTTGGTCCCATAAGAACAGGCATAAACCTTGAGGACATGATGCTCATGAAATAAGCCAGTGCCAGGAAGGGCAACACTGGGCGGTCCAGCTCACAGGACGTGTCTAATGTAGTCAGTGCACAGACACGAAGCAGAACGGTGGGCACCTGGGCTGGGAGCAGGGGCAGCGGGAGCTGTGTTCACTGGGCATCAGAGGGTCAGTCTTGCAGGGGGAGGCAGTTCTGGAATCTGTTACCCAGTAAATCCAAGTGAGATGAACACTTACAAAGAGTGACACTGGAAAATAGTGAGTTTTATACTGTGCTTCTTAGCACTATTTCAGAACTATTTCAGAGGAAAGAGCCTCCTTCCAGTCTGCCCCTCACCCTCCACAGTGGACCCCGGTAGCCCCTTCGTGCTCTGTTAAAGTCCCCAGAGCAGCTTCTCCTCCTGCTTCTGTTGCTGAGCTCAGGATTCGTGGGCTGAGGTCGGAGAAGAATCCTGTGCAACCAGAACGAATGACCCAGCGCTTCTCACAGGCATCTCGGCCCCGCTCTGTCCTCTCCTCTGCCCACCCTGGTGACAGTTTTCTCCCTTGGATCTTGAGGGTTCTCCCTGAGGCCTGGCCCACTCTCACCTCCTCTGCCCACAGCCCAGGACATGAGGTGACGGTGGGCCCCCTGGGCTCCTGCTCAGGCCGAGGCCGTGGGCAGGGAAAATGAGGGGTGCCCTGACCCCTGCCTGGCCTACAAGCCCCGGCTGAGAGCCTCAGGGAGACCTTCCAGTGCCAGAGAAGCCTGGGTCCCTGGGCTAACGGGCCCTGAGTGCAGGGGGCGGCAGGCCCTGAGAAGAGCCCCTCCCCCATGCAGTTTGGGGTCCAGGAGAAGACCTGCTTCAGGAACACCTTGAACAGCATCCACTCAGCACCCAGCTCTCATCAGGAAGACCCGCAAGAGGGGGACACTGGGTGTAGGGGTGCAGGGGGGTGCATGGGAGGGGGCCCCCTTAAAGGACACGAGTTGGTGTGCCAGGCTGCCTGGGGCAGGTTAGGTGGGGTTCTACTATTGGGGGGAGCCAGGATGGGCTGCAGGCTGGGGCACCGGGGTAGCCCTCAGACTCGGGGTGGGGTGGGGAGGGCCGACAGAGGCCCTGATGGGCTGTGTCCTGAGGTGCTGGCCCCTGAGGTCCGCCTGCTGCATCTCCACAGGGTAGAAGAACCGGATGCAAATGCACCTTGTGTGGGGGGGTTGTGGCCCTCGGGAGCTGCGGTTATGGGAGTGGGTGCTCCAGAATGTTTCCAGACAGGAAGGCTGGCGCTGACCCTCCCCCCGAGGGTCTGAGGCCCCAGTGTCCCTCCCCCCACATGGGCCAGAGCAGAGGCCTCCCTGCCCCGGCCAGATGGGCTTCTCCAGGAGCAGGCCCTGCCGTGCCCCGGCTCAGGGCCTCCTGCCCACCTGCTGTGGAGAAAGAGCCAGCTCCCCTGCAGGCCCTGCCCACCCCTGGGGTGCTCGCTCCCTTCCCACCCCCGCTGGCCTCTCTGCCCCAGCTGCTGGGCTCCCTGGCCCCTGGTGGCCGGACCTCAGGGTCCTGGCGCTGCTGTCCTGAGCCCTCCCTTCCTGGTCTTTGGGCCAGGCAGCCCCTCCCTGACCCCTGAGCTGAATGACCTGCCCCCTCCCTTCGCCCACCCTGTGCTCCCTCCCCCCCACACTAGTGGCTTCTTTCTAGAACACAGCAGACTGGCATCACCTTGTATAACATTTTATTTGCCTTTTGCTTGGCTCCTCCCAGGACAGAGGGCCCAGGAGGGACGCAGTGTCCCCTGTCACAAATCCACGCCTGGTGCCCAGATGGCCTCAGGGAGGGCGTGGGCTGCTCTGTACCCGTTTCCTCCATGGCCCCTGGATCCCCATCATTTTAGGGCTTGGGGGGGTTGGGGCAGCAATATGAGCAGCTGGGCCACTTGGGACAAGAAGCGTTTTCTCCATCCTGTGTCCTCGTGGCTCTGCGGTGACTGCTGGGCCCCTGGGAGGGTCAGGCTGGACACTGTGTCCAAGGCCCTGTGCCTCCTGAGCCATCTGCCTCCCCAGAGAAAGGCCTCTTGCGGGGTCACAGGGAGCCGGGAGCCGGGAGCCTGGGGCTCCATCTGGGTCTGAGGATTCAGGTTCCTTTACTAGGAGGCTGGGACGGTCCTGCCGAGGGGCCGGGGTGGGGGCTTGGGTGAGGCAGACCTTCCCCGTTCCTCTGAACAGGGAAAGCGGGACTTTGAGGAATTGGCCCGGGGTCGATCAGGGTGTGAGAACCAGCAGCAGCGCCCCGGCCGCCAGCACCAGGGATGTCAGGCCGCCTGCGGGCCCAGGCAGGGCGGCGTCGGTGGGGCCCTGGAGGCCGCAGTGGGTGTAGGGCTCCAGGCAGGCGGCGAAGGCCATGAGGTGGGCCAGGACGTGCTGCTCCTGGACCCCGTGCAGCAGGTGCGCCTGCGGGCCCCGCGCGAACACGGCCACGTCCTCCCCGCTGTGGGTCTCGGAAGACAGGGGCACGGCCGCCAGCTGCATGTAGGTGGGGTGACCTGGCCAGAGAGTGAGGATCAGGCTAGGAGGGGGGGCAAGGCCACATCCTGTAAGGCCTCCCCACCCCCATCGGGGCGGGCACAGCACTCACTGCTCTCGGCCTCGGTGACATCCGGCCTGGAGCCATGGGCAGCATAGCCAGGGCCATTGCCATAGAGAAGGGCGGTGTAGGCCTTGCCATCAGAGGCCTTCCCGGAAGCCAGCCCTGCAGAGAGGAGGGTCTCGTCACTGCACTGCCCACAGCCTGTGGGCCCTGAATGCTCAGCCGGCCGGCCATGGCCAGGAACGCGCAGCCTGAGCGGCAGGGGCGGCTCTGACCGCCTGGACAGATGACAGAGAGCAGTGTCCGCCCCATGGAGGACACGGGCCCCGACACTGCCCCGGGGCCTACCGAAGATGGAGGAGCCACGAAGCGTGTAGCCGCCGAAGGTGAAGACGTGCGAGTGGTCCGCCGTGACCAGGGTCAGTGTGTCCTTCTCGCTCGTGAGCTGCCCGGCCTTCTCGATGGAGGAGTCGAACATGATGGTCTCCGTCAGCGCCCGGTATGCGATGGAGCCGTGGTGGCCTGTATCGATGCGGCCCCCTGCAGGAAGGTCGGTGGGAGGTGGGGGGGTCCAGCCTGCCCTCTGCCCAGCCTCCCTCCCGCTTCTGCTCCAAGAGGGGCCCCGCCCACTCACCCTCCACAAAGAGGAAGAAGCCCTTGGGGTTCCTGCTGAGCAGGCGCAGGGCCGCCTCTGTCATCTCCATCAGGGATGGGTCCTGGTTGGGATCTCTTAAGATGTCGTATTTCATGTCTCTTGGCTCAAAGAGGCCTGTGGCAAAGGGAGGTGCAATCACTGGGGAGCAGGGCACCCATGACGGTTGCAGACAGTGGGTCAATGAGGCCCCCCAGGAGCCAGGGCAGGAAACGGGCTGGGGTGCGGGGGGTCGTACCCATGATGTGTGTCACAGAGGGGTCCTGGGATGCCTGGAGGAGGGCCGTGCGGTTCCACACGTACTGGCCGCCCTGGGGCCGGGAGAACCGGGTTCAGTGCCCAGCCCCCCGGCTGCAGCCCTGCCCTTGTGCCTGCCGTGCCCCCGTACCCACGAGCCCCTCACCGGGCGCTTGGCCAGCCACTCCTGCACCAGGTTGCGCCCGTCCTTCCTCACTCCATTCTGGCTGGAGTCCTGTGTGTACTCGGGGTCCGGGGTCCCCTTGGCAAACATGTACTTGCGGCCTCCACCCAGGATCACCTGAGCAGAGGGGAGGGCAGGTGGGTTGGAGCCCGGCCGGCCCCGCCCCCGGTCACACAGCCCAGCTCCCACCAGGTCTGTGGGAATGGCCGTCCCCTGCGGTGCCTTCAACCTCCAGGCCCACCCCCCATGTCTCCCAGCGCCTCACTCTAACCCAAGGGAATATACCCAGTGGGGGGCCCATTGGCTTTCTCCCATCCCACCCCTGCTTCGCTGGAGTCTCACGTCGATGTCCATGTTGTAGACCAGCTGGTGGGCGATGTCCTTGCAGCCCTCCTGCAGGGCGTCCTCCGGCAGGTCCTCATCTGAGTACCATTCTCGGTTCACGGTGTGCGCGTAGGCGCCGGCCGGGGAGGCGTCTTGCACCCTCGTGGTGGTCACCACCCCCACGGACTTCCCTGAGGGAGGCAGAGGTCAGCCCGGCCCTGGGGTCGCAGGCCCTGCCCTTGCCCCCACCCAGCCACCAACCTGCCTCCTTGGCCCGGTACATGACGGAGGTGACCTGGTTGCCCCAGGTGGTGTTGCACTGGTTGTAGCGGGCGGCCGCGCTCACGCCGACGGTCTGGTGGTTGGTCTTGACCCCGCACAGGTAGGCCGTGGCCGTGGCTCCACTCTCTGGCACCTGCCTGTCCACACTGTAGGTCTGGGGAGCAGAGTCCTCAGGTCCCAAGGCCTGGGCCTGTCCTCAATGCCCAGGGCCCCCACTCAGGGTCACCCTTCCTGCACCTTCCCTCCTGCCAGGCTCCCTAAAGCCTCCACCCCGCCCCTCCACACTGCTGGGGTGCAGCTCCCCGGAGCCCCAGCCCTTACCTTGGACAGAGCCATGTAGGGGAAGCGGTCCATGGCCAGGGCCGTCTCGGGCCCCGGCTTGCCTTGCAGTTGCCCCTTCAGGATCCGGGCGGCCGTCACTGTGGACACCCCCATGCCTGCGGAGCAGAACCGTGTCAGGCTGGGCCTGGGGCAGGCTGTGTCCAAGGCGGCCTTGTCTGCCAGGGTACGGGGTGTGGGGTGGGCAGGCCTGGCACACTCACCGTCCCCCAGGAACATGATGAGGTTCTTGGCCGCCTTCTCCACGGGCTGCAACTTCTTAGCTGCATCCAGGGCCTGGGCTGCCTTGCGGTTCCAGAAGGCTGGGTCTTCTTCCTCTGCCGGCCAAGGGGTGCGTGGAAGCCGGGTCATCTTTGGGGATACCCCCTGGCTGGGGCTGGAGGGAGCTTCCCTCACTGAGATGGCAGCAATGGGGAGCTGCAGGCCCAGAGGCAGCAGCAGCCACAGGAGGCCCTGCATGGCGGGGAGATGGGCCTGAGGTAGTTGGGAACAGCTGGGACACTAGGCTGCCCACTGCCGACCAGTTCCCTGAGTTTACATCTAATGATACTTTTGTCCTGGTTTTTAAAGGCTCCAGTTCCCTCCCAGTGCCTGAGGCGCCCACCCAGAGCACCCAGTTCTCTGGGAATTTAATCCATCCTCCCTGAAGGGATTTGGGTGGGTGTAGCTGACTGAGTCTATCCTGGTGTCTTGGAAAAGGAGGGTCCCATCTGTGTCCCCAGGGCAGGGTAGGGATTGGGGGGGGGGGGCCGGTCAAAGTCCTTTTTGGTGACCAGCCCTTGCAATTCTTGATGGGGTTCTCTTCCAGTTTGGTGGAATCTTGTTGGGAAAGAACTTTCTCCTTCCTTCACCTCATTGGCTCAGCAGTTCCTGAAAACCTGTTTGTCCAGGTGGGTTCTGGGTGCTGAGCGGGTGGTAGGAAAAACACAGCCTGGGTCAGGGGCCTGGTTTTGGGTTCCTCGTGGGTGGCTGCTTCCCACTGCCCCCACTTACCTTCTTACCGGACTTGGCCTGGGCATGGGGTGGGGAGTGGGCTGGAAGTGCGCTCCCAGGAGCTAGACCCAAATTTCTTTGGTTGTGGGAAAGGATGAAGCCCCTGGTGACAACAGGGGCACATCCAGTTGTGGAGGGCCCCCCCTGTGTCAGCTTGGCTGTGTATTTATATTGGGGTGGCTGTGTATTTATATTTATGTGGTAGGGGAGGGGTCCTCTGCTCTGTACTTGAAGGTGACCTCTGCTCCCAGGCACTGGGAGCCGGAATCCAGGATGAGTCTGTTTTCTCCCCGTGCTATATATACCCACAGGTATAACTTCAGATAAGGAATTAAGAAATTCTGGTAGCCCCAGGCTGGGTTCCAAAGCAGTCCACCCATGCAATAATCATACCTCTGGTTCAGAGCCAAAACAACTGCAAGCGGCACAGCTCAAGGATATTTGCGTGTCCCTACTGAGTAATTGTACTCATGTTCTCTGTCTTCCGTAATCAAATGCATAGACAGAAAATGGAATGGTGGGTGCCAGAGGCTGGGAGGAGGGGCAAAGGGATCAGAGTGTCAGCCCTTCAGGAGGAGAATGTTCTGGAGATCTGTTACACGGCGACTATATTAATGATACTAAAGTGAACGCTTCAAAAAAAGTGTACATTGAAAAATGGTTAAGATGATAAATTTGCATGTTGTGCTTCTTATCACAATTGGAACATTTTTTCAAGGGCACAAAAACCTTCCTTTTGAGTTGGTAATACGGGGGCAGAGGACGCGCTAGGCTGGTCTCCTCTGCATGTTGACACCTAGATTGCAGCAGAACAAGTCAAATTACCACCCCCACCCCCACAGGAAAAACAGACAAACACAGAACGTACTAGGAACAACTGTGGGAAGAGGTCGGGGAAACCTTCAGTGAACTGTTTATGGTGTTACCAGGCAGCGTCACCCATAAAGAGGGGTGGCTGCTGTGCAGAGCCCCTGTCGTTGTTGGCTTAGGCACATGCTAATGTTGGGGACTCCTGAGAAGTGGCACTTCTCTGGATAAGGGGTGCGCAGGTTGACACCCTGGACGGCGGCTGCACTGTTGGAGAGCTAGAGGGGTGGGGGTTCCAAGCGAGGATGAGTAGCTTCTGCCTGAGGCGCTCGATGTAGGACAGCCGGAGCCTGAATTCATGCGGAAAAGCATGTTGGATAACCCGTGTCTCCTCAGAGAAGAGGCTACTGTGGGAACTGGAGACGGGTGTTGTCAAAACACCTGCCACCCCCACTCCAGGCCTGGCCTGGAGCAACAAAGGAACACTTGACAAAGCCTGTGCTCAAGCATCTGCTAATAAGAGCAAACAGTCTGACCACTCTGCTTGAGAAGAAAACAACTTCCGGCCTGTGACCCCATGTTGACAATCTGTACCCACACTACATCTAGTCCTCAGAATGGCCAAGAGTGGAAGCAGACAGGAGACTGACAAATCCAAGACCGAGGAACTGGTCTAGAGGAGGGGATGGCTGAGAACCCCCCCACAGCTCTGTACCCACACACTGCAGGAATGGACCCTGGACCTGAGCCTTCGGCGCCTGCGTCCTGGTCCTCTTTCATACCTGGAGATAATTAATAAGCTCAAAACACAGTTCTATATGGGGAACACATGTAGAACAATGTGGAGAAAAGGAAATAAAAAAATTGAAAATAATAGTAGAGCCCTTTGGGACAATTTAAAGAAGAATAATAGCCATGTCATGGGAAGTCCCAGAAGGAGAAGAGAGGCAGAAAGGCATCAAAAATTTATTTAAGGAAATAATTGTTTAAAATCATCACAGTCTGGGAAATGAACCAGATGTTGTGAGCCAAGAAGCCCAAAGAGTTCCAAACAAAATAATACCAGACACACATACACCAAGACACGTTATGGTACAGCTATTGCAAGCCAATCACAAGGACAGAATATTAAAAACATCAAGAGGGGCCTCCCCTCGTGGTGCAGGCGGTTGAGCGCAGCGCTGTGAAGCTGTCTGAAGCCTCTGCAGTGCCAGTTGGATCCCGGCCAGCCAGCGAGGGTCCCATATGGCATGGCAGACCTCTCCTGTCTCGCCCACTGCTCCCCTCAGCAGTGTGTTTCAGTCAGTCTGCCTGTTCTGTTCCCCGCTCTGTCTCTGGTGAATCCTCTCACCCTCCCGTGCATCTGGCCTGTACCCCGGTTCTTGTATAAATCTTTAAAATAAATAAATAAATAAATAAAAACATCAAGAGAAAAACAGATAATCTATAAGGAAGCACCAATCAGACTCAATGGAAACCATAGAAGCATGAAAAGACAAGAAGGAGATATTTATTTATTTGCTATTTGGAGTACAAAAAGAAAAAGACTTCCAGCCCAGCATCCTTTACCCAGCAAGATTAATACTCAAGACAGAAGGAAGAGTAAGGAATTTTACTAAAAAACAAAGACTAAGAGAATTTGTCAAGATGAAGTTGCACATGGAAGAAATTCTAAAGGGCTTATTATAAAACAACAGAACAATGAACATCGCGGCAACAGACACCTAAACTGCTTTAACATGGAGGAGGAGGAAAGTAATATTGTGGCCTGTCAGAACCAGCCAGACCCCAGGCCACCCAGTGGCTCACATGTGCCCCATCATATGCTACCCTCAGTAGAACCCTCAAACAAAAACTAATAGCAGAAAACTAATAGCAGAAACTAATAGCAGAAATAGCACAGTAGAAATAGAATCTAAGCAAAATATATGAGGAAGACATCAACAAATAAAAAATAAAAGGACAAGACAACCCCCCAAAAACAAAAGCACAAGATGGCAATGAGTGCTTCTGTCTCAATAATCACTCTAAATGATAGCGTCTTAAATTCACCCATCAAAATATGTGGAGTGATTGAGTGGATTTCAAAAGAAAGCCCACCCAAACATCTGTTCGTCACAAGAAACCCATCTTCCCAACAAGGACAAACACAGACTTGAGTTAAAGACTGGAAGATAGTTACTCCACCAAATGGCAACCAAAAAAACAAAGCAGGGTGTGCCACCCTGGTGGCGCAGGGGTTAAGTCTCAGCGCTATCACACTATCATCACTGCGGCCTGAGTTCAATCCTGGCAAGAGAGCCAGCCCACAGGGCGCAGCAGACCTCTCCTGTCTCGCCCACTGCTCCCCTCAGCAGTGGATTTCAGCCAATCTGCCTGTTCTGCTCCCCACTTTGTCTCTGGTGAGTCCTCTCACCCTCCTCACCTCTGGCCTACACCCCAGTTCTTGTATGCATACATAAATACAATAAATCTTTTAAAAAACAAAGCAAAAACAACAACCTGGGAATAAGCTATACTTATAAGACTTTCAATTAAGACATGTAATAAGAGATAAAAACATATACAACATTATGACTAAGGGTCTAATAAAACAATAATAACTGTCATAAATATACGTGCACTTCAGAATGAATCACCGTGAACATTAGATAATTAATAGCAGAACTAAAGAGAGATATTGGCAACACAATAATACAAGGAGATTTTAATATTCCACTTACAACAAAGAATAGATCAACAAGACAAAAAGGGAACAATAGCTTAAATTTGACCTAAAGCTAGGTCAAATAGGTCTAACATATCTACAGAACTACTGTAGCCCAAAAACTACTCTGCCCCAAAAAACTGTAAGCACATTTTTTTTTAGTGCCCATGAAACATTTTTAAGAATAGACCACATATTGGGGCACAAATCAATTGTCAATAAATCTACAGAGATCAAAATTATACCTAGTATTCTCTTTCACCATAAGCTATAAAGTTAGAAATCAAGTATAAGGAGAAAAGAAACAGGAAAAACTATGAACACATAGAGATTAAACAACATGTTGTTTAATAGCTATTGGTTAAAAGAGGAAATCAAAAGCAGAAATAAAAAGATACCTTGAGATGAATAAAAACGGCGATTCAAGTTACAGAATCTATGGGATGAAGCAAAAGGGGTCCTATAGGGGAAGATAATTGCAATACAGGCCCACGTTAAGACACAAGAAAAACCCCAAACCATCTAATACTATGCCCACAGCAACCTGAAAAAGAGGAACAAAAAAGATCCAAAGTTAGTAGAAGAATGGAAATAATAAAAAGTAAGAGTGGAAATAAATGAAATTGAGATAAAAAAAAGACTGCAAAGAAATCAATGAATCTAAAAGCTTGTTCTTTGAGAAGATAAGCAAAACAGACAAACCTCTAGCGAGGCTAGCAAAAAAGAAAGAAGACAGAAAACATTAATAAACTAAAACACAAATGAAGAGAAGTCACCACAGATAGCTCAGAAAAACAAAGGTTGATGAAAAATTACTTTGAACAACTAAATACCAACAAATTTGATAATGTTAAACGTTGCCACATTTCTAGGTCAATATAGTTTACCAAGACTAATGTCGGAAGAAACAGGATGAATTGAACAAACGAATCACAAGCATGGAAATTGAAACAGTAATAAAGTATCTGCTGAAAAAGAGAAAGAAAACCCAGGATCAAACAGCTTTACAAGTGAATTTTATCAACTCTTTCAAGACTAATGCCAGCTGTTCAAATTGTTTTTAAGAATACAAGAACAGAGAAAGCTCCCTGATAGATTTTATGATGCCAACATTACCTTAATACTGAAATCAGACAAGGACAGCACAAGGATATTATAGACCAATTTTCTGATGAATATTGATGCAAAAATCTTTGACAAAATACTAGCAAATGAAATGCAATAGTATATCACAACAATTATACACCATGACCAAGTGGGAATTATTCTAGGGATACAAGGATGGCTTAATATAAGTAGAGCAATCAATGTAATACATCATATCAACAAAAGTAAAGATAAAAATCATAGGGTAATGCCATTAGATGTGAGAAAGCATTTGACAAGATTCACCACCCATTTATCATAAAAACTCTAAACAAGATGGAACTAGAAGGAAACTAACAATATAATAAAAGCCATGTATGAGAAACCAAACACCAATATAATACATATATTGATGATGGAAAAAGCTTTCCCTTTACGATTAGGAATAAGACAAAGATGCTCATGTTTGCCACTTATGTTTAATTTAGTATTACAGATTCTGACCATAGTTATCAGATAAAAACAGGAAATAAAGGGAATCCAGGTAGGAAAAGAACTGAAAGTATCACTATTTGCAGACTATGTGGTAATACATACAGAAAATACAAAACACTTCATCAAAGAGTTATTAGAAACAATAGATGAATATAGTGAAGTGGCAGGTTAAAAAGTTAACATAGGGCCTTCCTGGTGGCGCAAGGGGTTAAACACTGCACTACGAAGCAATCCGCAGCCTCTGCAGCACGAGTTCGATCCCCGGCCAGCCAGAGAGAAACCCTGGCGAAGCAGACCTCTCCTGTCCCGTCCACTGCTCCCCTCAGCAGTGTTTTTCAGTCAGTCTGCCTGTTCTGTTCCCCACTCTGTCTCAGGTGAATCCTCTCACCCTTTGCATCTCTGGCCTGTTCCCCAGCTCTTGTATGCATAAATAAATCTTTTTAAAAAAATTAACATACAAAAATCCATAGTTTATTATATACAATGAACAAGAAACAAAAGACATTAAGGAAATAACTCCATTTAGAATTGTTTCAAAAATAATGTAATACCTTGAAATTAAACTAGCCAAGGAGTTAAAAGACCTACACAATGAGAACTACAAGATGTTTATTAAAGGACTCAGACAGTGATGGAAGGACAGCCCATGTTCATGGATGGGGAGCACCAATATAATCAAAATGACAATCTTGCCCAGAATGATATTTGAATTTAACACAACCCCATTAAAATGCCAGCAATATTTTTAAAAGAAATTGAACAAAAACATTGAAATTTATATGAACCACAAAAGACCTCAAATCGCAAAAGAACCTTGAGAGTAAAGGAGAGAATGGAAGTCCCATGTTACCTGACTTCAAATTTTACTATAAAACCACAGTACTAAGCCAACACAATATTGGCACAAAAATAGATACATGGATCAATGGAATAGAATTGAAAGTCCAGAAATAAATCCATGTACATATCATCACCTCATCCATGACAAAGCAGCTATGACCATGCAATGGGGAAGGACAGTCTCTTTAATAAATGACGCTGGGGAGATTGGAAAGTCACAAATAAAAGAATGGAGTTGGGTCACTTGTGAGCTTCACGCACAAAAACTCCAAATGGATTAAGATTTATATGTAAGACCTGCAGTGATAGAAGAAAACATTGGTGACATGTTCCATGGTATCAACGACAGAGATATTTTTGGTGACTTGACCCCCATGGCAAGGGTTTCTGATTGGGATTACTTCAAGTTTAAAAGCTTTTATATAGTGAAAGAAAATAAAAAGTTTATTAAAAAGACACCCGATTGAATGGGAGAAAATATTTACATAATATATAACTAGGGGTTAATATTTAAGATCTATTAAAAACTTGAACGATTCAACAACAAAGAAACAAACAACCCGATATTAACAAGTGGGCAGCAGATTGCTTATCCCAATTAATAAACAGTACCACCAAGAGCATATCTACAAGGCCAACACAAAGATATGAAAAAATATTCATCGTCACTTCCAGTAAGGGACATGCAAGTTAAAACCACAAATGAGCCACCGTCTCACATGGGTGAGAATGGCATTCATTAAAAACACCTCCAACAAGCGCTGTTGGGATGTGGAGGAGGAGGAGATCAGTTCCATGGTTGGTGGGAATGGGAACTGGTGCAGTCTTGGTGGAAAGCAACCTGGATTTACCTTAGAAAAACTAAAAATGGAGATATCGCACAGTCCAGCACCCCACTCGTGGGTTCATACAACCTAAATGCCCTTCAACGGACAATGGGATCAAGAAGATGTGGTATATCCACACCATGGAGTACTATTCAGCCATGAAAAGGAGGGCGTAGCCATTTTCAACAAAACGGAGGGATTTTGAGAGAATTGTGTGTAGTAAAGCAAGTCAAATAATAAAAACAAATACTGGACATTCACATAGGGAATAATTTGATAATATAAAACACTTTCAAAAACCTGTAAACATTAATAAAAGACTGAGAGGGTCCTCGGGTGAAAGGGAAGGTGGGGTTCAAACATTTTTTTTCAAAGCAGCCACATTTTCGGATTGGAATTGGCTTGTGCATTCACTTTTCTGTAAGAGGAAGAAAAGAGGACATTCCCTGGATGTCAGCCCTTTCCGATCTCTTATGTGATGCAACTTCTTGTAATTTGCCTTTATTTTCAAAAACAGCATCTGTATTTAGGAATGTTGGCGGCTCGATGAGATTCCATGTAACTGAGGGTTCTAATCCAATCAGTTACAGTTGTTTGATTTTGCAAATAAAGGGGTCAGAAAATGACTGTGACGATGTCGCATGTTTACTCCTCCTATAGATCAGTCATCGTCACGTGTCGTTGTAGCCAAGCCTAAAACAAAAGAAAGAAAGAAAGAAAAGCCACTGCTGGTTCTGAATCAACCCCACTGCCCCTTATGTGCCCCCAAACCAGGGCCGGTGCACGGGCCTCTGCCTTCCCCGGCCCTGGCCTCTCCCCATCAGCCCTTGGGCCCCCTTCCTGACCAGCCTCTGTCCTTGCAGCAGTTCCCACAGCACCCTGCTCTAGAAACTACCACCCCGGACTTCCTTCCTGGTCCCCGAGACCTTCTCCAGCGTGCCTTCTCCCCCAGCGTCACCTGCTGTGCCAGGGAAATCCTTCACTTGCTGTGCCAGGGAAATCCTTGGCTAAAGGTCAAGAAGGCCAGTTTCCGGGCAGGTCCATGGTTAATTAATTGCTGCTTTTTATCAGGCAATTAGCTTGCTCTCCTCGCCCCTGTGCCCACACCTACTGTCCTAGACCTTTCTCCCTTGGGGGGTTGCTGGGGGACTCTTTTCTCAGGCCACTCTCCCCGCCTCTGCCAGGACGTGGTGTGGTGGTGGGCAATCTGGACGCCTGGGCTGTGACAGGGAGGAGGAGGTGGGGTGCCCTGAGCCCCTGTCCCAATGCCTGGCAGTTTGACATCCATGAAAAGACGGATTTAGAGAACACCTTGAACAGCATCCGCTCCAGCACCCAGCTCTCATCAGGAAGACCTGCAGGAGGGGGACACTCGGTGTAGGGGCGCAGGGGTGCATGGGAGAGGGCCCCCTTAAAGGACACGAGTTGATATGCCAGGCTGCCTCACAGCCTGTTGATGTGGGGGTGCAGGGCTGGGGTAGATGTTAGGTGGGGTTCTACTATTGGGGGGAGCCAGGATGGGCTGCAGGCTGGGGCACTGGGGTAGCCCTCAGACTCGGGGCGGGGTGGGGAGGGCCGACAGAGGCCCTGATGGGCTGTGTCCTGAGGTGTTGGCCCCTGAGGTCCGCCTGCTGCATCTCCACAGGGTAGAAGAACCGGATGCAAATGCACCTTGTGTGGGGGGGTTGTGGCCCTCGGGAGCTGCGGTTATGGGAGTGGGTGCTCCAGAATGTTTCCAGACAGGAAGGCTGGCGCCCCTCCCCCCGAGGGTCTGAGGCCCCAGTGTCCCTCCCCCCACATGGGCCAGAGCAGAGGCCTCCCTGCCCCGGCCAGATGGGCTTCTCCAGGAACAGGCCCTGCCGTGCCCCCGGCTCAGGGCCTCCTGCCCACCTGCTGTGGAGAAAGAGCCAGCTCCCCTGCAGGCCCTGCCCACCCCTGGGGTGCTCGCTCCCTTCCCACCCCCGCTGGCCTCTCTGCCCCAGCTGCTGGGCTCCCTGGCCCCTGGTGGCCGGTCCTCAGGGTCCTGGTGCTGCTGTCCTGAGCCCTCCCTTCCTGGTCTTTGGGCCAGGCAGCCCCTCCCTGACCCCTGATCTGAATGACGTGCCCCCTCCCTTCGCCCACCCTGTGCTCCCCTCCCACCCATACTAGTGGCTTTTCTTTCTAGAACACAGCGGCCTGGCATCACCTTGTATAACATTTTGTTTGCCTTTTGCTTGGCTCCTCCCAGGACAGAGGGAGGGACGCAGTGTCCCCTGTCACACTCCACGCCTGGTGCGCAGATGGCCTCAGGGAGGGTGTGGGTTGCTCTGCACCCCAGTTTCCTCCATGGCCCCTGAATGCCCATCCTGTTAGGGTTTGGGGGCTGAAGGGATCACCATATGAGTATCTGGGCGACTTGGGACAAGAAGCATTTTCTCCTGTGTCCTCATGGCTCTGCAGTGACTGCTGGGTCCCTCGGAGGCTCAGCCCGGAACAGCAACTGAGGCCCAGGGTCTCCTGGTTCCAGCAACCTCCTTATGGCCTCCACCCAGGGTCACCTGAGCAGAGGGGAGGGCAGGTGGCTTGGAGCCCGGCCGGCCCCGCCCCCGTTCACACAGCCCAGCTCCCACCAGGGCTTCCTCCCCTTCCCGCCTCCCCACACGCCCTCCCCAAATGCCCACAGACCCAGCCAGGCCTCAGGGACTGCACCCGCCTGCACCCCCCTTTGCATCTCACGTCGATGTCCATGTTGTAGACCAGCTGGTGGGCGATGTCCTTGCAGCCCTCCTGCAGGGCGTCCTGGGGCATGTTGGCATCTGAGTACCAGTCTTGGTTCACGACGTGAGCGTAGGTGCCGGCCGGGGAGGCGTGCTGCACCCTCGTGGTGGTCACCACCCCCACGGACTTCCCTGGGGGAGGCAGAGGTCAGCCTGGCTCCGAGGCCCCGGGCCCTCCCTTGCCCCCAGCGGCCACCGACCTGCTTTCTTGGCCCGGTACATGACGGAGGTGACCTCGTTGCCCCGGGTGGTGCTGCACTGGCCGTGGCGGGCGGCCGCGCTCACGCCGAGGGTTTGGAAGTGAGCCTTGACCCCGCACAGGAAGGCCGTGGCTGTGCCCGCGCTGTCGGGCACCTGCCTGTCTACGTTGTAGGTCTGGGGGCAGAGAATGCTCTCAGGTCCCCTGGCCCTGGGCGTGGCCGCGTTTCCTGAGACTCTTGGAACTGACCCGCCCTTTTTGGGCATCTCCCTCCTGCCCGGCTCCCCACCCCCCACCTCCCCCCGCTGCTGGGGTGCAGCTCCCCGGGGCCCCAGCCCTTACCTTGGACAGAGCCACGTAGGGGAAGCGGTCCATGGCCAGGGGCGTCTCGGGCCCCGGCTTGCCTTGCAGTTGGCCCTTCAGGATCCGGGCGGCCGTCACTGTGGACACCCCCATGCCTGCGGAGCAGAACCGTGTCGGGCTGGGCCTGGGGCAGGCTGTGTCCAAGGCGGCCTTGTCTGCCAGGGTATGGGGTGTGGGGTGGGCAGGCCTGGCACACTCACCGTCCCCCAGGAACAATATGAGGTTCTTGGCCGCCTTCTTCGTGGGCTGCAACTTCTTAGCTGCATCCAGGGCCTGGGCTGCCTTGCGGTTCCAGAAGGCTGGGTCTTCTTCCCCCGCCGGCCAAGGGGTGCGTGGAGGCCGGGTCATCTTTCGGGGTGCCCCTGACTGGGGCTGGAAGGTGAGCTCTTACCTGCGGTGGGGGTGCAGGGGCTGCAGGCCCGGGCTCAGCAGCGGCGGCCTCAGGAGGTCCTGCCAGGTTGGCTCATGGTGGCTGCGCTTGTGCAAGACCTGGACGCCCGGGTGTCAGTGGCAGGACAAGCACTGGCTGCGCGGAGGGAGGGTTTTTTCCAGCTTTAAAAGCTCATGTCTCTGCCGGTTACCCGGGCACCCACCCTACCCCCCGGTCATGTGACTTCTGGTCCAGGCGGCAGGAGGGAAGTGAGGAGCTGGCTGAGTGAGTGGAGCCAGGTGCTTCCTGCTCAGGATCACTCCAGCTGTGTCCCCGGCTGGGGGGGGACTGGGCCCGAGGCCTCCTGGCTGAGCTGCCTTCCCAATGGGGTGACGGCGCAGGCAAGCCGAGCCTCCTGCCTCCACGTTTCCTGAAACCCAGCTTGGCCAGGCGGGCTCTGGGGGCTGAAGGAGGAGGGTGGGAGGCGCACAGCACGGGTCAAGGCTTGGCCTGGGTGGGGGATGTGCTGGGTTAGAGGGCACCCCTGGACTGTGCCCTTGTGCTCGTGCTGAGCGAGCACCTGGGTTTGTGGTGACAACAGCTGGGCTTCGACTCGCCAGTATCTGACTCTGCTGCGAGGCCTTGTCGTGCACGCGCGGTGTGTGGTGTGGCGGGGTGGACACGCAGGGCGGAGCCCACTGCCCTGTACCTGAGGTTGACCTCTGCCCCCTGGGCAGCTGGAAGCCAGGGTGAGTCTGTTCGTCCATAGGTCTCGATAAGGAGTCCAGTGAGGCCTCCGGCTTCGCTGCAAAACAGTACTACTTCAGGGTGTAGCGCCCCAAAGCGTCACAAGCAGGGCCTCTAAAAGATGAGTGGACACCCCCCATTGAAAGCAGCATTATTCGCAATAGCCCAGAGGTGGACGCAACTCCCGGATCCCCCCAACAAAAGAATGGATCCAAATTGTTCGGCGGCCACGCCACCTTAGCCCGGTGCCGGATTTGCCTCTGCGCGATGTGCTAACAGGACGCGATGCCAGACAGGACCCTCCCGCCGCAGAGAGCGAGACGCCCAGAAGCAGAAAGTGGAAAGGCGGGCGCCAGGGCTGGGAGGAGGCGCGGCGGGAGCTGCGCCCCTGGGCGTCAGGGTGTCAGCTTTGCAGGGTGAGAAATTTCTGGAGCTGCGTCACACAGCGGTGCCACCGTCCCCTTAGAAATGATTAAGACGATAAATTTTATTTTGTGCCTCTTGCCACAGTCTGGAAGTTTATTCCAAAGACGGGCCGTCCCCGGTGTGCTGGCGCCTCCTCCCCACCTGGGCCCTGCGGGGCCCCAACCCAGGGCCCGCGCTCTGGCCTCCAGCCCCCCGCCCGCTCCCCACCGGACCACGCCCGGCCTTCTTCTCTGCCCTCGGCCCGCACTGAGCTAATCTGGCCCTTCTTCAGTCGGGGGCCCTATCACCCCGGGGGCATCTCTCCTGGTGGGTGAGTCCCCCCAGCACCCCCACCCGGTCCCTGCTGCCAGGCCTTGCTGCGCTGGGGAAATTCTCAGCTAAAGGTCAAGGAAAATCAATTTCCCGGCAGGTCCGTCGAGAACGGGCTCTTCCAGCAGCCGGTGGGTTAAAGGTTTGCGGCTCCGAGGTCCGTCCTCAGCGTCGTGAGTTCCAGGCCCCTTCCCGCCGCGTCTCTGCCACGCGTCGACTCGCGTCACTTCCCGCTAAGAAACTTTGCCCGTGGACTTCGCCCTGTTTCTCCCAGCTGCACACTCCGCAGATCCCGGATTTCCACGCAGACGCCCCGCGGTGCAGGTGCGAGCAAGGGGGTCCTGGGACAGCCCCCCGCGGGCAGGGTCGACCCAGCCGCGGCCCGCGCGCCCCTGTCCAACACCCCACCTGCCCCGCCCTGCCCGCCCCGCCTGCGGTTCTTTCATTTTATTTTTAATGTTTTTATCTTTTACCTTTTTAAAAACGAAACGCAAAAGTCTGGCCAAATGCACAAACACATTTGTCTTCAAAACTTTTTTTGGTAATTCAGTTCTAGTTTATGTGCCTTTTACATCGCTCGTCCTCGCGGCGCGGCGCGAGCGTCTCCTCTCAGGCGTGTCCCCGCGAGCGGCCACCGCGGCCCCCGCTGCGGACAAACGCCCCCCGTTCTGACCCCCGCCCGCCTCCCCCCACCGAGGGTCTCTGGTTAACAGTTGCTGCTAATTTTGTTTTCTGACTTATTATAATTATTTTTTTCCTGGTCCCTTCGTTGGTTCCCCAGCAGGTGAAACCATCGATCCTTTTCCTTCCGGCTCTTTCCACGGAGCGTGGACGGAGGGCACGGCCGGGGCCGGTGGGGAATGTCCACCTGTCCCTTCAGGTAAGCGCCCGCATGGGCGCCCGCAGCCCTCGGGGACCGGCTTCGCCCAGAGCCGAGCGGCCCTCGGGGTGGGTGGGCGCCAGGGGCTCGAGCCACCCGAGGACCCGGCTGCGTGCCCGTCCGGCCCGTGCGGCGGCGATGCCGGTGGCGACAGGTGCTCGGTGCACCGTGTTTCACGGCTCCGGAACGGCCGCCGGGCGCGGCAGCCAGGGCGCATGGCAGCGGCGCTGAGGATTTTATGTGAACCTGTTTCTCTAAACTGCCGAGAGGACAGAGGAGCCGCGAGCCGCCCGCAGGGTCCCCCACGGGGCTGGGCCGTCCTGTCGCGGCACCTGCCGCCGCTGGTCTCGCCTCGCGTGTGTGGCCGCCGGTTGCACGTCCGGGGCCGACATGAGGCCCGCGGCAGCTGCTGCCTGCCTGGGTCGCGGGTGAATTTCCTCCCGAGCGAGTGGGCCCGGAGGCGGCCCCGCCGGCTGGCGCGGCGAGCAGAGGGTGGCTGCCACCCTCAAAGCCGTGGTCATGACCGGCCGGCCAGGCCGCTGCCTCCCGGGGCCTGCGTCCCTGGCCGCGATGGCGGGTGGTGACAGCCCCTGCTCCGGGGCCAGCAGTGACGAGGCGTCAAGCAAGAGAGAAAGCTCCACTCCTTCGCTCTGGGTAACCGTGACCTTGAGCCGCTGCAGAGCTGCCCTCTGGGGTGCCCGTCCTGCCTGTGCTCCCCGGGAGGGAAGGGCTAGTCCCGCGGGCCCCACCCTCCCGTTGTCTCCTCGCCACCCGAGTCATCCTAGCGGCGCTGAGCCCACCCCAGCGGGGGCTGCTAGTGGCCCAGGGGTCTCAGGACGTCCCCAGGGAGAGCGGCGATGGCCCACCTGGGGAGAGCGGATGAACCCCGTCAGGCCCGCGGCACGGGGCTTGCAGTCTGGAAGGCGGGGGGTCTGGAAGCGCAGCTGTGCTCCTGGGCACTGTCCCAGGGGAAGAACTGGGGATTGCCAGCCTGGGCAGGACGGAGAGTACGGACTTCAGGAGCTGGGCCGGCCCCCCTTCTTCAGGGTTTTCTCCCCTTGGGGAGAAGAGCAGGACGTAAGCCCAGGAAGTGGGTTCCAGGGCGTCTGGACTTGACGAAAGAGAAGCCCGAAGGAAACGCCCACGCGGGGCTGGTGCTGGCTGAGCTCCGGGGCCTGGGTGGCGGCCTGGAGCGAGCAGGGGCTGAGGTCAGTTGCCGAGAAGCTGGTAGCAGAGTTGCTGGGGGAGAGGGTGTCCCATCACTTTGCCCCCAGGATCTGCCTTCCCCTTGGGCCCTGCCTTCTTTACTGGCTCCCTTCTGGGTGCCTCTCAAAACATCCACTCCCCGAATCCTCACGCAGCTGCCGTCTCTCTGCTAGCCACTCTCCCGCCTACCTCTGCCCGAGTCTCCTTCCCTCCTCCCACTGAAGGCTCCTCACCCAGGTGCTCTGGGAAAGGGCACAGACACGAGAACAAGTGTTCGACCCACACAGGATGGACCACATGGTGGGAGTATGGACTCCAGGTTGGCAGAGACCAAAAAGCCTACCCATGGCAGGTGCTGGAGAGGGAGGGGAGGAACAGGGCGTGTAGCGATTCTACTCAAGGTAAAGACCCTGGAGGCTCCGTGGCCCATGAGCCAGGAGCCATGTAAAGCCAGCGCATGTAAAGCAGCATCATTTAAACAGAAAAAAGCTGGAAACAATTATCAGTGGGAAAAGGGGGTGGCAGTTCCAGAAATGGAATACTATACAGCAACGAAAATGGCGAGACCCTTGCTTCATGCAACAGATTAGCAATGTTGAGTGAAAGAGGCAGATCACTGAGGAATGCACACATTTCATTTACAGGATGCTCAAAAACAGTCAAAACCAAACCATACTGCAGATAAAACTATGATGAGCAAATGATTTTTGAAAACATTCCGTGGGTCCCTTTGGTGGGGAACAGGTGGATTGCAGGGGCCTCTGACCACATTCTATTTCTGGATGTGGGTGGCAGTTGCTTCAGGGTTCCGTTCCATAATTATGCTTTAAACCAAACCTTTATGTACTCTGTGTTATCACTTTGGACATGTCTCGGGAAGGAAGGATCTGGAAATGTGTTTAAGATCAGGGGCATCTGGCCCTGCTAGAGTTCCATTTTCACTTCAACCAACATATGATAAACATATTTCCACAGAGTGGCACTCGACATAACTGGGGGGGAGGTTTTATCTGGTGTCCAGACAAGACATGGAACAGCCCTGAAGGTGAAAGTAAGAAAGTTCTTTCGAGTTCTCTTCCAATATGGTTGACAATGTCGAGAATCTCATTTGGTTCTAGAAAGTCTATATTGTGTCCTAATTTTGCCCTCTCCTTTTCATAGAGATGAAGGGTGGCAGACTCAGGATCCAAGAAGAAGTTAATCAAAATTTTTTTTTGTCTGGAATACCGCATTGCCTCTATTTATGACAAGAGCTGGTCTTCTGTTCCTTGTGTCCTTGTGTTCCAAGTGTCCTTGGCAAGGAAAAAAAGTTTCTCTCAATCTCTCTCTCCTTTTCACTCTTTTTCAATAAAATTTTATTTTTATACCATCGATTGACAATAGTATATGAATGTCGGGGTCCCCACTCACCCCCGGCAGCATTCTAGGGCCCTACCCCCTCGAGCGACACTGTATTTTTTGTTGTTAAAATTCGTGTTATTTTTGTCTTGATTTACTACACAAATCTGCTGCTTTGGTTATTTCTACTCCACATATGAGAAGAACCACCGGTAACTGTCTTTCACCTTCTGACGTATTTCGCTTAGGATAATTACCTTGAGCTCATTTATAGAAAAATATCAGGCAAAGATTAAGTTAAATATTTCCTTTATTTAAATAACTAATAGCACAGGCTGCTTGTGCCTGTGGCAAACCACCACGGATTTCAAAGAAAGAAGTGGATTCTGGGCCTGGGCTTGAGGGCAGCCTCCTGACTGGCTGGGTGTCCTTCGGATTTTAACCCCTTCAAGGCTTCAGCCCCTCCTGCGAAGTGGAAAAAGCAGCGTCCCCTTCTGGCCCACCCCCTTCTGTGGGTGCAGGTGTCCTGCGCTCTGCCCGCCCTGTTTAAGGCTGTTCTCTTCAACACACGTCTGCAAACCAGCGCCCCAGTCACAGCAGGACAGCCTGACCTCTGAGTGCTGGGGAGAAGCCAGAGAGGCTGCGAGAAGGTTGGAGGAGGCACCTGGAGCAGAGACCTGCGAAGAAGGGCCTGCTGGCTTCTCGGCCTTGGACTCGCCCGGGGACTCGGGGGACGTGGAAGGAGACGAGCGGAGACGTCTGGAAGAATCCCGTGGGGAGGCTGACAATGGCGGCCATGACTGTGATTGCGCTTCGATTTTGCTCCTTTCTTCCAGACTCACCGGCCCCTTCTGCCCCTTGCCTGCGGGTCCCCACCAGGCGGTGACTTGGACTCGTGGCAGCCTCCAGGCCTCAGCAGGCCCAGTGTCGGCCGACCCGACCCTGTTCGCTGGGCGTTCACCAGGCGGGATGGGTGACTTTAGGTGTTTATTGGGAAAGTTGATCCTTTTCACTCTTCATTTGCACACCAATCTACGATGCTGGTAAAGTTCTTTCACACCAGAGCAGACAGCATGCTTCGTCTTTCTGTGGCGGACGGCAGAACCCACTTAGAGTGTACAAGTTTGGGGGCCCCGGGACCCCCTCAGTCCGCACACTAACAAGGTTGCTGTGGGGATTCAATTAGGGCAGGGCCCTGCGGAAGCAAGTGTGGAGCGGGGGCAGGGCGGGGGTGAAACCCACCACTTCGAGAAAAGGCAGGTGTTGGGTTTGTCAGCAGAGAGTCAGGTAAACAGAGCCGCTCATTCCCAGAAAACAAATCCTGGAAAATGTCTCATGAAGGTCCGTGGGCAGCGCCTCCCGCTCACCCACCCCACCCACCAGGAGGCACGTCCAGGCACTCCCCTCCCACAGGCAACCCCGGTCAGGGCCTGGGGCGCGGACAGCAAAGGGGAGTGTCGCTCGCAAGACGGGGGGCCACGCACCCCCTCCCACAGGGCTCCCGGGAGCAGCCTCCATGGGTGGGGGGGGTGCAGAGAGGGGGGAGGGACGTCGCCTTCCCCTTTGCTCAGGGTGGTGGCAGCTGCAGGGGTGGTGGCAGCGTGTGACGGACCCTCGACCCGAAGCCACCTGTCCGAGGGGGACAGACGGCAACTCCGGCGGCAGGGGTGGGCCCCGATACAGAACGCGTGGAGATGAAGGCCTGTGAGCCAAGGCCCTCCTGTGACTGGACTCAGGCATCGCTGTAGAGTCTGCATCGTCAGAAGCAGGACACGTTGATGCGCCCGGCACCGGGGAGGTCTGAGAACCCACGCGTGCGGCGAGGGACAGGGGCGCGTTCCCCCTTCTGGACCCTCCTCTGCTGCTTTACTGTGCCTGCTGCCGGCCAGGGCGGGGCCCGGCGTAGCTCAGGGGACGCTAAGGAGCACGACGGGTGAGTCTGGGCGAGCAAAACGGCTTTTTAAAGTAAAATAAATGATTTCAATAGATCGGCCCCGAAAATGGCTTTTCATGTATTTAAACAACCCCCGAAGCCATAAAAAGACAGAGGAGGTTCCAGTTGCTGAAGGCCCCCACTCCCACTCTGCACCGCGAGACCCTTCTGTTAGGGGGAGAGGATGTCCTGAGCTAACCCCATGCAGGCTTCGTGGACGCCACCCCCACTCCAGACCGAAGCCATCAGGACACTGGGAAAGACACATCCCGTCACCACCCAAGGGAGGGTGGCTGGGACCTGAGGGTGGAGTTGGGCAGCCAGATTGGGTATAAACCAGACACGTGGGCCTTGGGGGGCTGGCTGTCGCTCGCCTCCTGGCTCCACGGCTCCTGGCTGGCGGCCAGCTCTCAGGTGCCATTTGGGATTCCTGATCGGCGGATCGGGTCGGACGCATTTAAAGCTTTGTCTCCCGCTTTCCTCCCTGAGCTGTGCATTTCCTCATTTCCCCTGCCCTGGTGAATAAACCTTTTATGAACCTTTAAAAAAAAGAAAGAAAGAAAAGGTAACGGGATTTGTCTTTCCCCATGTCCTGATGGCTTTAGTCTGGAGTGGGGTGGGGTCCACAAAGCCTGCATGGGGCTAGCTCAGGACATCCTCTCCCCCCAACACTTCCTTATTGCTGCAGAGCGTCATCGTCTCCCACCTGCTGGCCTGGATCTTTAATCTGCATCCTCACCCCTTCCCCAACCCCAATGACCCCTGGAACCTCCCTGACCCGGGAGCGTCTCTTGGGCCCAGCTGCAGAGCGGCCCACAGCCCGGAGCCTCGCCCGCAGGGTGTGCTTCCTCCCCCATGTGCTGTTCCAGGGCCAGCCGGGCCCCCTCCCCCCCTCCCCCGGGGGCAGACACATACTAAAGCCTCCGGGAGGTGACGAGCCCATTCCTGAAGGAGAAGCCCTTCAGCAGCATTTTACCCGAGTGGGCGCTCAGCTCACCGGTTGGTCAACAGGATTTCAGTCTCAGTGACCGAAACACCAGACCGTTTCACACCCGCGGCCGGACGCACCGGGCCTTTTACACCGATCGCGGACCCACTTCTGCTAGGGAAAGAGACTTGGTTTAGCTCTAATTTTCACCCAAGGGAAACGTCCGTGAATGCAGTGTAAAGTGTTGGCTCGACCTGCAGGTGGGTTACAAAACAGTAGGTCCCTGCGGCAAAAAAGCAGCAACAGACCTGAAAGGGGCGCCTTGGCACGGAGCCTTGCCGGCTTAACGCTGAGCTCCACTGCAGGCACGGCCTCTCCCCAAGGGGAACTTTTACACAGTAAATAAACTTTACCTTTTCCTCCAGGATGACACTGTCAACAGTCCAAAGTGGAATTTCAAACCAAACAATCTGGAAACTCCTTGTTAGCATGGGCGACGCAATCCCCTTGGCAAGAGCCCCAGCTTTCCCTTAAAGGAAGGGGGCTTGGCGGGAAATCTTCCTCCCTTCCTCGTCCCACCCTCTTCCTGGCGGCTGATGGGATGCTGCCCCCCCCCGCGGATTGTCTCCTAAAGCCAATCAGAGCTCCAAAGTAACACGGATAATTCTTATTTTGTTAACTCCTCTCCTCCCTCTCTGAATTTTCCCCATCTCAGAAGCAACCATTTCCCCCCATTTTGGCATTTGTGAGTACGATTCACCAGTTTTAAAATCAGTATTTCAGGGCCTCCCTGGTGGCACAAGGCCTCTCTGACGCTGTCCGCAGCCTCTGGAGCACCAGTTCGATGCCCGGCCACGGAGCTACCCACATGGCGCAGCAGACCTCTCCTGACTCGCCCGCTGCTCCCCTCAGCAGTGGATTCTGGTCAGTCAGCCTGTTCTGCTCCCCGCTCTGTCTTTCCTCTCACCCCCACGCCTCTGGCCTGTACCCCAGCTCTTATATGCATAAATAAATCTTAAAAAAAAATCAGTATTTCATTTTTCAGTTTTAAGCTCTATTGATAGACGGTTCTTGTCATGTTATTGTGTAATGAGCCACCCCAAAATACCCTGAAGTGACTATAATTGTTTATCTGATTATAAATCCGCAATTTAGGAAGAGCAGGGCTTGACAGGGACAGCCCTGTCTGCTCTTGGAAGCCTCAGTTGGGAAGGGGGCCCCTGCTTGAGCTTCCACACAACATGGTGGCTGGATTTCAGGAGCAGGAAGTAGAAGCTGCAGTTTCTTCAGGCCTGGGCTGGTCACATTTGCCACATTCCAGTCTGTTAGCAGTCAGGGTTTGTCCAGATGCCAGGGGAGACCCAGACTCCATTTCTATTTAATGAATGAATGAGTCAGTTAGGCAGCTTCAGTGAGGCCTACCTGACAAATAGGCGGTGCATGTATTTGAAGGGTCCACCTTGATTATTTGATGCACACACAGTGAAATGATCACAACAGAGTCAGTTAGCAGATTCCTGCCTCGGGGTTACCCTGGCCCTTTGTGCTGACAACAGTTAGCATCTACCCTTCAGCAAATGTCAGCCCCTCGCGGCAGTTCCGCATGCCTGACATTCCGCCCCAGACCTCCTCCCGCAGCGGCGCCCTTCGCTTGACATCTCCCCTGGAGCCACGGTTCTCTGCCTGTGACTCTCCTGGCTGGGCCTCTTCCAGAGGCCACATCTAAGTGAGAGGGCGCAGTGTCTCTCTGTGCCCGACTCGCTCTACTTACCACGCTGCCCTCCAGGCTCCCCGGTCGTCGCGAGGGCGGCGTTTCCTGTTGGAGGAGGGACATCTCCGTGGGCGCACGGGCGCGCTGCACGGGCATCTGCAGGCGGGCGCTTCAGGTGTCCTCGCCCCTTCCTCCTCACGGGGGCCGGTCATCCTGCTCTGACCCCCTGGGCCTCAGCCTCATTCTCTGAATGCCCAGCCATGCTGCTCGGGGCCATCGCTCTTGTCCACAGGAGAAATGGCCGCTGGCCTTCCTCCAGTGCTCGAAGCCCGGATTATCACTCCCACCCCAGCGGACCTGGCCCCAGCTTCCTGCCTGCCGGCCCATCACAGCAGCTGGTGCTGCATCTCCCCAGTGGCCTGGTCTCCTTCTGGGAAGGCAGCTATGCTCACCACTATACCACCAACGCGGACCGCGTGGTCTCCTTCTGGGGCCTGCTCCCCCAGCCCATCCTCTCCTCCCAGGAGCAGCCACTCTGAACCCTGGCATCTCTTGATGTCAGGGCAGATGCCCCATCCCTGCACCATCAAGAGATGCCATGGTAGAGAGGCTGCTCCTGGGAAGCTGCCCAGAGGGAGGATGGGCTGGGGGAGCAGACGCCCAGGGAGCCTGCTCAACCTTGCACCTCACACCCCTCCCGTCATGCCCATGCTTGCCCCCTCAGCAACTCCTGGCCACATCTTTACTCTGCCCCCCACTGTCGCTGGCTCTTCCCCCAGAGACCCTCCAGGTGGCCCCAGCTCCACACTGAGCCCCTGGGTCTGCTCTCAGTCAGGGCATGCTGGCCTGGCCTCTCCTGCTGGAACCTGTGAGGAAAGTCCTCACCGCCGCCTGACAGGCCAGGCGAGCCTGTCCCTCAGCTCAGGCAGTCTCCTTCCAGCTAATTCCACCCCAGCACTCTGCCTCCGTCCCTCCACCAGCAGTCACCATCCTGCTGCCTGCTGGGAACCCTGTGGAGCTGCCAAAAGTTGCTCCTGCACCCTCAGCACCACTTCTTGCGCCTCTGCTTTCCTGTCCCTGCCGGCCCCACCACCTGCCATGCCAGGAACGCGAGCCCCCCTGAGCTCACTCCGAGGACACTGGCACGTCGCAGTCACTGGGAGTCTGGTCAAGGCAGGGCCCGGACTACAAACCTTCAGAGGCTCCTCACTCACTGCCCACGGGGTCAGACGCACACTCCCTGCTGGCAGAGGTTCTGTGAGCTGCCAGGGATCCCCTGTGCAGCCTAAACTTGCAGCGCCCCCTCCACTCTGATGCTCTGGACCGCCGACCTACCCACCTGGGGCTTAAGGCAAGTTCCTTCAGGCCTCAGGCCTGCTGTCTGGGCCATCTTCTGGGCTCTGTCCCTTCCCTTCCCAGCTGGGGACTCTCCAGCGCGCAACTTTGCTCAAAGCCGGTCACGCAGTGGCATTCCTGGGGGCCAGTCTCCCGCCCCCATGGCTACCCAAGATGGCCCCTGAAAGCAGGGCCTTGTTCCGAGCCCTGGGCTTGGCCTGCTGTGACTGCAGGCGCTCTGGGGCGGCCCAGGGAGTGAAGGAGCGGAGGTTTTGCGTCTCGTCACGCATGTCAACAGTCCCCTTAGCACGAGGCCAGAGGGCTGTCTCTCGCGGACCACGGACACGGGCCCCGCCAACTCTCCGCACACAGAGAGAGTGCAGCATTTGCTGGGGTGGCCCCTGGCTGCGGGGCACACGGCAGTGGGCGTGGGGGAGGCAGGTGCCCGGGCCCCGGATGGCAACCTTGCCGTGTGACTTGGCCAGAGACCGGCTTCCTTTCTGGGGCAACTTCCACTCCTGTTGCTGGGCTGTGGCCGCGGTGGCCCCACGGCTCAGGGAGGCCAGCCTCTGCTCCCCCCAAGCAAACCCAGACAGCAAAGATCCCCTGGGATGACTGCGTGAGTCACGCCTCATGGGCCAGGGGATCCCTGCTGCCTGAGACGAGCACCCACACTCTAACCCCCACGCCCCAGGGGAGCCACTGGCTGGAGGCTGTGCTCTGCCCTTGGTCCCCAGGGCGGGGGGGAGGCCCTTGGGTACAGCACCAGAGGATGGGGCGGCTCCTCCTCAGGGGTGGGGCCATTGAGGGGAGGGGGGCAGGGTTGCAAAGTCTATCTCACCCTTGAGGCTGTCGGGACGCCTGGGCCGGGAAATACCCAGAAACCTCCTCACCCAAATACCAAACCACCAGATCCTCACCCGCTCCCCGTCCAGAGAGGTCCTGGGGGCAGGGACAGAGTGGACAGTGGTCACTGGGACACCTTGGAGGTGGCAAGACAGATGACGTTGGGCGAGGGGGTGGCGGGGGACGGGGGTGCTGATGTGCCTTCTGCTCCCCTGGCACCCAACCCAGTGCCAGGCAGACAAATCAGCTGCGCTGACTACTGCGGCCGCCGAGAGGCCATCCTGCGAGGCCCCCGGCAGGTTTTCCTCCAAGCAAGCGTCACTGTCCCCTGGGAGCTCCGCTGGGGCCTAGGAAGCAGCACGGGGAACCCGGGCCTCGGGCGGCCAGTCGTGGCTCCCGCCTGGTGGGGAAGGACCAGGTGGAGGCGGAGCGGGCTTGGCTGTCCACGGTCCCCAAGGATGGAGGGTCGGAGGATGCTCAGGACGCCGGGCGGTGACCAGGCCTGGCCCGGCCCTCCAAGCACCCGTTTCCCCTCGCAGGCTCTTGCTCCCTCGGGCCTGCCAGCACAGGGACTGCTGGAGCGCGCGGGGTGCGCGCATACAAGGGGGTGCAGATGAGGCTGCTCAGAGCCCAGGAGGCGGGGGAGGGGTGGGGCCAGGGAGCAGAGAGGAAGTGTGGGGGCAGGGACAGTCGCAGGCAGGGTGGCGGGCCGCCGTCTTGCACACTAATTACGCTTCTAATCAGCCGGAACGAGGCGCTGGCATCCGTCTGCACGGCCAGCAAGGGGAAGGATCCTGGAAGATCCCAGAGGGTGTGACCCGGCTGGGCCGCGGGGGTGGAGCCGGAGCCGGGCCTCTTGCCCCGGGTCCAAGGAGCGCCTGCCACCCGGCCTCCCCGCGGAGCCCACACACCAGCGGTACTTCACACTTGATTTTACTCCATGACACTGATTCCATGAGCCCCACGTTTCCCGGGCAGAGGCGGGGCGCAGACCCCTCTGGCTGGTCAGCACTGGCCAGGCCTTGGCCTTCCCTCCAGCCCCACCCGCTCCCCTCCAGTTCATTTAAAAACTGCTGCAAAAATAAAATAGAATGAGAAAAATAAAATGAAACCCTGAGTTGTTAAAATCCAAATTAAAAATCCCCTTTGGTGTCAACAGGTCCTATTCCTAAAAGCCAGGGCAGGTGAGCGGTGGGGGCGGCCGGCTGGTGGCCTCGTGCCCTCGTCGTCACGCCGCGTCCCGCAGGCCAGGGAGGCCCTCGGCGCCCGGCCGCTTCAGGATGGCGCTGTACTTGAGGGCTGTGGCCTCGGCCTGCAGCACCACCTCCACCAGGCTGAAGATGGCGATGACCTGCGGCAGAGCAGACCCGGCGCTGACACGGCGGCCCACTGGCTCTGCCTCTCAAGGCTTCTGTCTGGTCGCCTATGAGCCGAACTGCCCAAGCACAGAGCTCAGGTGGGAGGCGAGAAGCCAGCGCGTGGGGTGGCGCCTGGGACGCCACGAGCCTCACTTTCCAGGCAACACGGGCCCCAGGGCTGGCCTTTGGAGCACGTCGTAGGTGAAAACTGGGACGAAGAATTGCTGTGATAGGAGGTCCATCACTTTCATCAGACTCTCCAAAGGACCCCAGAGTTAAGAATCCTGCTTTAGGGGGACAACGCCCCCCACAGGGCCTGTCCTTGAGGGAGGGACGGTGGTGCCAGCAAGCTAAGGCCCAGAGGCGGTGGGTGGGTGAGGGGCCGGTGGGTGGGTGAGGGGCCTCCAGACTGGCTCGCAGATCCTGGAAGTGTGAGGGCTGGGGGTGCCAGGAGGGATGGCATGGGGAACGCGCCCTGGGGCAGGAGGGGGGCTCCTCAGAAGCTGGGATAGGAGGGGCACAGGGTGATCTGGACATGCTGCCCCAACCCCTGGGTCTGACCTGCTGCACCGGCTCCTGCTCCAGCTCTTCAGGCTCCCAGATCAGCGTGAGCTCCGGCCTCTTGCCCACCCGCCGGAAGTGGTGGGACCGCAGGGGCAGGGCCTGGGGGGCACACAGCTGCGCTCAGGCCCATGCCCTGCCCCTAGCACAGTCCCCTGCCTAGAGGCAGCCCTCCGCCTGGTCCCACCTCTGAGTGGCCTCAAGGACACTCCCTCTCCGCCCACCCAGCTGCTGGCTGCTGGCCCCTGACTGGGGGCCAGGCCCACCCTGGTCTTTGGCTTCTGGCTAGCTTCGCCAAGGCCCAGGGGATGTGGGGGGAATTGGCACTGAGCTTGCAGGCTGCTGCCCCCTGCTGGCGCTGGGCATATACTGTTGGCGAGGGCCGGGCTGCAGTTAGAGGTGCCCTGGACCTGAATGGTGTCCTGCTCAGTGAACTTGAGGACTAGGGCCCTGCCGAGGCAGTTGGCCTCCTCTCTCCTGCTCTGCTCCATGCCAGTGCTACACTCCCCAACACGCTGTGGATGCTGGGAACTCCAGAGCCAGGGTCAGGGGTCAGATGTGACCTGCGGTGCACAAGGTCGAGGGAGCCAGGTCCCTCAGGCAGCAATACCAGTGCCCTTGGAAAGAGACCTGAATGGACAGCGCCCAGGAGGGCAACCAAGGCAAGGGCTGGCCTGCTCCCTTCTTCAGGGGCCAGAGCTCCCAGAGGGCCGTCCATGGTTCTCTCCCCTCTTTTCCTCCCCTCATTCCTGAAAGAAATCCTCTCAAAGCCTTCAAACCCCGCCATCCTGCACTGGTGGCGGGGGTCGGGGAGGGGGGCCGCTCCTCAGGCTGTGCTATCAGGTGGGCGTGGCACTGGGGCGTGGGGAGCAAGGTGGGGGACTCCACACCCGCAGCCACCACAGGCCCAGCAGCCACAGCTGAGCGAGGGGCAGTGTCGTGGGCTTCACTCCCGAGCGTCTCCAGGGCTGTCCCTGGGCCAGGACCCCAGAACAGGGCTCTGCCGGGGGCAGGAGGTAGAGGAGCAGGGACCCTGGAGCTGCCTGCCTGTGGGGACGCTCGGGCCCGGCACTCACATTGCAGTAGACCCGCTTCTGCACCCCGTAGCGCAGCACCAGCACGTCGAAGGCCTGGTTTAGGACGCCCAGCACCATGGCTTCCGACTCCAGGGGCCCACTCTCCTGCAGGGAGGCAAGTCCAGGCCAGGCTTGGTCATGGCCTGCAGCCTCCTCCCAGGCCCACCCCAGAGGCTCAGCCCCGGGGCTCCTGTGAGCAGGGGCCTGGGAAGGACGGGTGTGTGGGGGAGACGCTAGGCAGGCGGCCTCACCTTGACCAGGACAGCAAAGAAGAGGCCGGTGCTGAGCTCCTGCACGCGCTTGGAGGCCATGCGGCGGTCGTTGCAGTGGTCGGCCTGCTTCTGCAGGGCGTGGGGCTCCATGTCCGGCAGCTCCCTGTAGCCTGGGAAGAGGGTGGGTGGGAGCCGCTGGAAGGGGCTGTGTGGGTGCCCATCAGAGCTGGGCGATAGGCAGCATGATGCTCTCATCCACACAGAGCGAGGCCCCCCAAGGCCCAGGCGTGCAGGGGAGGTCACCGCGAGGCCCTCCAGCCTCTGTCGGGCTCCTGTTGGGCTGGACGGCAGCCCCAGCATCTGCTCGCGGCGGGGGGCGGTCTCTGGGCTGAGGCTCCCCGGCTGCTCCTGCTGTTCACCCCCCAGGGCCTCGGGCACCCACTCTGGGGGCAGGCAGCCCTTAGCAGGCTCAGGCCTGCGCCGCCAGCCGCCCCTTACCAAGCGCGGTGGCCAGGAGGCGGTGCACCATGACGTCGGCGAAGCGGCGGATGGGCGAGGTGAAGTGCGTGTAGAGCGGCACGTTGAGGGCGTAGTGCTGGAACTGGGCCTGGTCGCGCAGCATCCCCGAGCAGAAGTACAGGGCCATCTGTTGGGCAACCGGCTCTCAGAACCTGGCCAGGCTGTGTGACCCAGGCCGTGGGCAGCTGAGCAAAGCGGGGCCTCAGGAGTCGGGGGTCATTCTGTGTCAGGAGACCCCTGAGGTGGCCCTCTCCTGCTGAAGGCAAATGCCGGCTGTACCCTGGGTTGCCTGGCCACCCTCGTGGTGGCCGCGCTGACAACAGGCCAGATAGCCCTCAAGGGCCAGACTGCCTCCACCAAGGTCAGGAGGGGCAGGGGACCCTCAGATGCAGGATAGGCCCTCCCTCCGAGTCCTGAGGGGCCGGCCACCCAAGCCCTCAGGGAAGGGAGAGGACTGGGTGCTGAAGCCAGAGTCCCCCACTGCTGTCACTGCCGAGGGGCTGTTACTGGCAGGAACCATGAGGGGGAAATGGTTTCCTGCCCGCCCCTGCCACCCCACCGGGCTGGGGCTGGGGCAGCTACTTGGGATGGGAGATGAGAGGACGCGCGGTCTGAGGGAGGCCAGCAGGGGCTGAGGCAGCTGCAGGCCCCTGAGGGGACAGTGCACCACCACCATGTGCCCCAGCGGGACAGGAGAGGGCCCGCCCCACCTGTGGTGTGGCTGACCTCACTCTTCTGGCCCTGAGCAGGCCACGCTTGCCCCCCAGCGTGTCCGCATGCCTCGTGCTCCGCCCTGGGCCAGCTGTGGGGCCAGGCCTCTGCCCTTCTTGCCCCTTGTAACCTACCTAGGGTCAAGACTCCAAGCGAGTTCAAAAGGCCTGTCTGCTGGGCAGACGCTATGACTGGGGTGCAGGATGAGAGACCCCAGGCCCCAGCAGGCTCCTGCCCTGGGACTTCGGGCCACAGTCCCCGAGGCTGCCTGCCTGTGGCCCCACGTCCAGGGCTGGGAGTGCAGGGCCAGCTGCCAGCTGCGCATGGAGGGAGTGCAGGCTCCTCCTGGAGGCCAAAGCCATGCCTCACACAGCCCCCCTGGCTCCCTGCTCAGGTCACACCCTCCTGTGCCGCACACTCAGGCCAAACAGACAACCGGCTCTGGTTACTCTGAAATCCAGGGCACAGCTGGGGGTGACCTGCTGGGCTCCCCAACTCTGAGTCTCTTCCAGCACCCGCTGGGCCCTGGGTTATGTCCGGGGCAAATTGACGGGGGAGGCGGGAGCAGCCCCACTCTCAGCCATGTTTGGGCTTTGTTCTCGGTGGTGGCCGAGCTCCCCAGATGAGCCGGGGTGAGGAGGCAGAGGGCCTGGCTCCCTTCCTGGCTGGGAAGGTGTCCTGGGCAGGCCTGGGGGTGGGGGTGGGGATGGCAGTGCCCCTTGACCTGCGTTCTGCATCAGCATCTCGCTGAGATGTCTATGCTCACTGCTGCCGCCTGCGCCCGGCCGGGCCCCATTCTCCAGCAGACTCTCGGGTCACTCCCTGCTAGCAGGTCCCGAGACATGAGAAGCCTGGGTGACTCTGGAGGGGGTTCCTTTCTGTGGCGCTCCAGGGCTAGCCTGCCCTTGGAGGGGGATGGGGGAGTGTAAGGAAAGGGGCCCTCTGGTTCTGTCTTGCCTGGCCCGGGCGGTTCTTGGGACCCACGGGCTCTTTTCCTGGCTGGCAGCTGGCGAGAGGGAGCCTGTGGTCCACAGGCCATGGTGGGGGCTGAGCAGTGCTCCCCCTCAAGGGTCGCCAACTGACCTCAGGCTGCTGACTGGCCCCCCAGCCTTCCCCGGGAGGGTCTGGTCTAGGCGGACCGGCCACTGAAGGCTTGCTTCGTGCCCTGTGGTGCAACTGTCTTCTGCCAGGCAAAGAACCCCAGAGGCCACACAGGGGCAACCTGGCCTAGGGGTGGTCTTGGGCTCCTGCCAGCCCTCAGTTCCTCCACTTCTACTGAAGTCACAGGGGCTGGGGAGCAGGGGAGCATGGGGCACGAGGCCCTCCTTACCTGCATAGGCCGGGAGCACATGTTGGTGAGCACCTCCTTCCGGGCCAGGGAGTACTTGTCATCTCCAAATGTTTCGGTCAGACTTTTCTAGAAGCAAACCCATGGGATGCACAGATGCCAACCATGTGCTCTGCAGATACAGAGGTCACAGCCCTGGCCTGGGTCCTGCACTGGGCCTCCCTTGTGGGCCGTGGCCCTGGCCTCAGTCCTTGCAAGTCAAGCTTGCTGGCCCGGACAGGCTGGCTTCCGGTCTGGCCTAGGGCACCTTTCCTCCTGCCCTCCTGCCCACCCCCCCAAGGCTGGGACCCAGTGGGATCCCTCCTATGGGACCAGAGGAAAGGTCATGGGATCCTGGACCCAGGAGGTCAAGCACCCAGCAGGGAGCACTTGACCCTGACACCACAAAACACATTCTCAGGTTTCTGGTGACCCCAGCCCCTGCTGACAGCCTCTGGGTCCAGCCGGCCCACTTCCCCTTCCAAGGGATCCCTGCCCTGGCTCCGTGGCCCCCCAGGAGACCCAGCTGCAGGGAAATGGGTCCAGGGAGGGGCACGGAGGCCTCTGTACCCCACTTTCAGGTCTTCTTTCTCTTCTTGAGCCCACACTCACATTGAGGGCCCCGGCGGAGCTGAAGTCCACGGGCAGCCCCATCTGGCTGCAGAATTCCATCAGGTCATGGAGCATCTTGGTCTGGGGCGGGGGGTGCCGGCGCAGCAGGGCACGCTCGGGGAAGGCGCGGTGGATCTTGTGGGCCACGGCCATGTTTGCCAGGAGCATAAACTCCTCCACGAGCCTGCGGGGAGCAGGGCCGCTGGGTCAGGTCACCCTGCCCCTTCCCGCCCAGCTGAGCAGCTGGGGTCACCCTCCCCCAGCCAGTCTGGGTGGGTCCTGAGTTGCCTTCTCCCTCCTCCCTCCCGCTCACCCCCTCCCGGCACTGCAGTCTGCGCTCTGCTCAGGTGCAGTCTCCTCACTGGTGGGGGCTCGGGCTGGCCCCCCACTGGAGCCCCAGGGCATGGCCGCCCATGAACCCAGACAGGGGAGCAACAAAGATCTCTGGGGAATGGTGCCTCCCGGAACAACCGGGGCACCTCCAGCCATGAGGACACTGCCCAGCGGGCTGGCCATGAGGACCCGTGCTCCCTGGCCCCTGAGGGGTGGCCTTCCTCTCCTGGTACCCGGGGGCTTCAGAGCATGCGCAGGAGCCCCAGCGGAGCAGAGGGAAATCACAGAAGCTGCTGTCGGGCCTTCGTACCCAGGGAACCGGCCTCTGAGGAATGACCCCTGGCTTTGCTGCGGGGAGAGCAATTACAAGCAACAAGAAATACCTCCAGATGCAACGACAAAAACACCCCAAGGGCCTGAGGGGCTGAGAGGGGGATGGGGGAAGTGTGCCCTATTGGGGGACCAGGCAAAGTGGGAAGCCCTGAGGGCGGCATCCCAACCTCGCCCTGGGGCAGGAAGTCCCTGGCTGCTCCCCAGGCCTCTGCGGAGGACAAGTGGGTCCCCACTGCACAAGAACTGAAGCCTGGGGGTCAGGGGCTCGGGTGCATCCCAGAGTCTTCTTGCCCTGCATGCAGAAAGCCTGCTCCCTCAGGGAGACTCTGAGGGCCCTGCCCAGCTTAGGCGAGACTCTCCCCTGCCTTTAACCTGAACCCCCCAGGCTGTATGTCAAGGCCTGGGTTCTTCCCAGGAGGCAGGAGAGAGAGGTGGGGCGGCCCCTCTGGCGGGCCTGCAGGGTTAGCCTCCTCCTCTTGCCAGACTTAGAAAGAAAAGCCGCCAGTGAGGTGGGGAGAGCGAGGGGGGCAGAGCCCCCTTCCCAACATTGTGCCCTATTGGGGAGCCTGCTGGGAGCAGCCGGGCTGCTCAGAGGGGAACTGTGTCCCTCAGAAGCCCTCTCTGCAAGCAAGAAAGGCTGCGGAAATGCCCCGGGGGCGCCCAGGGCCAGCCTGAGAGGAGGCCCAGCACAGCTTGTTTCAGGCCTCCTGGGCCTTCTCCAGGCAGGAATCCATGAGTGTGTGTGTGGGGGGCTCCCTCACTCCCCACCGGGTTGCACTATCCAGCTTTTAAGTGGCCATCCTGGCCCCCACCCAGTCTGTCCTTGCACAAGTCACCCCTTCCCCAACACCCCGAGTTCAAGCACCAGAACCCAACCCGCCGCTTGCAGAGACGGGAGGTCAGAGCCCCGCCCACGTGCTCTTGCAGGACCTCCTGCCCCCCCCTTGTCAAATGCAGAATGGGCAACCGAACACCTGCCTCACAGCGGGGCTGCAGAACAAATGGGGGCCAGCTCTGTTTCAGGGGATCACCCTGCGCCTGGCGCCTCAACAGGCCTCAAGGCACGGGAGGTGCTTTGCTCCCTCCCCGCCTTGCATGCCGATGGCACGGGGTCTCCCCACAGTGCCCTGTGACTTCCAGTCCTGCCACTTATGCCCTCCCTCCCCCTCCCACACCTTCCCACCAACTGGCCTCTTGCCGACAAGGCCGGGCTGCTCGGGGCCCCTGTGCCGCAGCCTAAGGCTGTTCGACTCTCCCCACTTGCTCTTCATAGTCAGGTCTTGTCAGCCCAAGAGGATCCATCAGATCTGCTCTGCCAGCTGCTTGCGGGCTGACTCCCCTCCATGAGCCCCGCACGCTCGGGACACGTGCGTCCAGCCCTGCGAATCCTGCCCGTTCACTCACCCAACAGACATTCCTGGGTGCTGGGGGTGCTGGGGGTGCGTTCCACAGCCCTAGCATCCCTTCAGACAGAGCCTCACCGTCTGTTCCCTGGAGCCCACAGGGTCTAGCCCAGCCCAGGCTTGGGTGAAGAGGGAACCCCTGTAACCAGGGGGTGCACCCTGGACTGTGGTTTGCTGTGAGGCCAGCAGGGGGCAGCATGGCCCTGTAGTGGCTGCAGTGGGCTGAGGGCTCCGGGTGCTGGAAGGAGCAGGGCTGGGTAGGGGCAGCGCCAGACCATCCCGAGGGGGCAATGGAACGACGCTTGGGGAGCCTCCATGCAGAGCTGTGCTCCAGGTCCTCGCCCCGTTTCTGAAGGGCATTCTCCAGGCCTCAGGCAGGGATAAGATGGGGGAGGGAAGGGATGGGGAGCGAAGCACTGAGGCCCAGGGCCCCAAGCAATGACACAGAACCCGGTCATTCTGCCCCCCCAGTGACCCCACCGCGCATGTTCCCTGGACCCGGTACAGTCCCCGAGTCTCCTGGGGCTGGTGGGAGGAAGACACGTGTGCCCCTGTCAACCTTGAGAATGAAGTCTGTGGCGCTCTGGCGGTGGAGGTCGACCTGGGGCAGGCCCCTGGGTGCCTCTGAGAGGCTGCAATGCCCTCCAGGGTCTCTGGCTCAAGACAGGGGTGGGAGTTAAGGCAGCAGACCTACAAGGCAGCTGGGGCTACCAAGCATTCAGTCCAGAAAAACGCCCAGGCCACCAAACAGGGAGGCGGTGCAGCAATAAGCTGGATCCTGGGGCCTGAGCGGCTGACTAGCGTTCTAGGGTCCACTTCCCCACGGCCTGTCCTTAAGGTCCTTCTTATCCCAGCAGGGGGATGAGGGAGGGGTCAGCACAACGTGAGACTCGAGAAGGTGCAAGCGGAAAGCAGAAGTGGGACTTGAAGGCCTGGGGACAGTGGCGAGGAGCACAGAGCAGACAGAGGTGGTGCCCAGGGGAGCTCAGGGACAGAAAAGTCAAGGGCCACCTAAGTGGCTAGTAGCCACATCCCCCTGAGCCCAGGATTCAGTGACGGACATGGACCAGGCACCATGGGAAGAAACTGGGGTGGTTTGGGTACCCTGCTCTCATCTGGGGCAAGTGCGGCCCCCTGTCCTGGCTCCACAGGCCTCACAGCCCCTCGGGTTAATACCCACACAGACCAGCAGGGGGCCCCCATCATCTTCGCTGCGGGCTCTGGGACGTGGCAGAGCAGCTCAGAACAGAGGCGCTTCTGGAAGGAAAGAGCCCTCGTTTATCAGCTGCAGACCAGTGGCCCACCGTCCGGGGTCTCTGGGCTCCCACTCAAGGCTTTGCTCCTTAGCCAAGGTCAGCTCTGGGCCAAGAGCCCCCAAGGCAGGGAGAAAAACCAACACTTGGAGGGGATGCAGACTGTTAGAAGAGGAGCTGACTTTTGGGGGTGCATGCACAGCCCAGCAGCCAGACCTCAGGCGGTGCCCCAAGCTATTCCGGGTGGTTTGAATGTACCTCACATGGGCCACACACGGGGGCCTGGGCGGGAGGGGCCCAGCAAGTGCCCTAGCCTCAGAACTTGCTGCCTAACCTGAGTACCTGCCCAGGTCATTCTGCACCCCCTCCCTTGCCCCATCCCCCAGCATGGCACAGGCATGAGATCACAGCCCTGCTGAGGAGGGGCTGGGATGGGGGCGGGGTAGGGGGAGCAGGAACTTAGCAATGGCCTGACGGAGGCTCTAACAGGGGCTCAGGAATGGCTGCCAGCCAGGGTCATAGAACTGCAAGCCAAGCTCTCAGAGATGGGGCTGTGGTCCCGGGCCTGGCATCTGCTGAGCAGCTGGAACCCACGCCACTGGGGCCGCGACTCTGGAGGTCTGTGCGGGCTGGGCTGTGACAGGCAGCTGCCTGGCCAGCAGGGCCGGCTCTTCTGCACTCCTGGCAACACCGCATGGACCTGAGCCCTGGCGTCCAGGTGCTGGAGGGGCAGGCCAAGGGCAGGTGAAGGGACCTCCACCCTAGCACACACTCCCCGCGGACCTTTGGCCTGGAATGGCGTTTCCCACAGTGCTTTAATGTTACTTGGAGAAAAAGGTAGAAGTGTGTGCGTGTGCATGTGCGTGCATGTGTGTGTGTGTGCAGGCCGGGGTGTTTTGCTGGACGACCCCGTCAGGCAGGCGCGCCGGGGCAGGAGGCGCGTCTGCTGCTCTCTGGGAGAGCCCATGGGTGAGGCATTGAAGGTCGGTGTCTGGGAAGGGCCGCGCGGCCTGGAGGACAGGCAGGGGCCAACAGTGTCCTGGGAGGATCTGGAGGAACATTGCCCTGCTCGTCTGGAAGATGGAGCCTGCTTGGTGAGGGAGGGGCCAGGGTGTGTCTGTGGCCATGGCGGGGCTGGGGGTGTCCCAGGGTGGGGTCCCGCACATCATGTCTCCCGACCTCACCTGCGAGCTTCACAGGCACAGGCTGGACCACCTGGAGAGGAGCAGCAGCCGCTCAGCAGCCTGAACCCCAGCCCCTCACCAACCAGACAAGTTTTGGAACTGCTCTGATCCTTCAGTAATTTCCCTGAAATAGGGGGTACCCTGCACAAGTGCCCCCACTGCATCGTGCGGTGTTAGTGCACCTGCGTGGCCGGGGCTGTCTGGGTGCCCATCCCCAGGATGTGGGCTGACTGGCCCACCGCTCTGCACACCACCTCCAGCCGGCTCCCCTACTTCTAGTCACCCTTCACCCCACAGTGGGGCACCTGGCCACACCCCTCTCCCGCCCCAGCCCGTGAGCGGCTCCCACCTCGGGTCAAGTGGGGCTGCAGGCTTTGTGGGCTGTCACCCCTTCTCGGGGCGGCCGCGCGTGGCTCCCCTCTGCCCTTTGCTGCCCGCTCAGCCTGGGGCCCCGCCCACTGCCCAAAGCCGGTGGTTTACACCTGGCTCTCCCCTCCTCTGGGGCGGCAGCAGGAGGGCCCGCCCCGGGACCTGCTTGCTCACACTGCTGTGACTGCGTCCGGGATCCGGGCTACACGGACCCTCCCCAGCCCGATTCCGGGGCAGGCTCTGCAGTGTAGACGCCAGCGCACCTGTACAGAATGAAGTCGTCCAGGACGGGCCCACTCAGGAGCCAGGGAGCCTGGACTCCTGCCACCGTGCCCTCTCCTGCTTGGGCACACGCTGCCCACCCCGAGTGCTGGCTGCCGGGAGGGGCTGACAATGTCAGGTTGCATCTAAGGAAAGAGCTGGACCGGAATGACTCGCAAACCAGGCGGCGCAGCAGCAGCAGCAGCAGCAGCAGCAGCAGCGGTCTCCGGCTCTTCCTGCCCCGGGTCTCCGAGCACAGGGCCCACTTACAGGGGTGGGTGGCGTGACTCTGCAACAACCAGAGCCCACCCACAGCCATCCTCTCCCTGTTCATCCTCCAACCTCATCTGAGCTGCTGCTATGGCCTAACTCGGCCCTAGGAGCCGGGGGTGGAGGGACGACCACTGAGAGCCGCAGCCGACAGGACAGGCACAGCCCACACAGCCTTCCGCCAGCCCCGGGGGAGTCTTAGTCCTTCCCACCTGCCGTGCAGGGAAGCCTGAGATGCAAGGAGGAAAGCTGATCAGCCCCAAGACCTAGGACTCCCCAGACAGCAGGGGGAGTGTGACCAGACCTGTGAACTGGCGGCCCTGTGGTCTCCAAGGAGTCCTGGGCGCTTGCCAACAGGGAGCTGTGGCCCGCCCGCCAGCAGCCCTCGGTGCAGTGGGGAGAGACGGCCACCAGTGAGAGGAGGGAAGTGCTTTACAGGACAGGATGGAGGCCCAAACCTCCATCAGGCATGCTTCTCGGGAGAATGAGGCATTGAGGGATGAGGGGGGGAGGCAAGGGTGGCCTGCAGGGGCCTGGGGTGCCAGACTCCAGGTCTGGTCTTCACTGGGGCTGAGGAAGGCTGCTGAAAGAGGGTAGACAAGGAGGAGAACTGGGTGACCGCGGGGCCCTGGGGCCAGAGGCCGGGTGAAGTTCCTGGAAGAAAGGAGTCTGAGGGCTGTGGAAACAGCCAGAAGCAGCAAGAAAGGGCCGCTGGCCAGAGACAGCGCGAGGTGAGGCTCTGGGGCAAGAGAGCAGGGGGTTTAGAGGGCAACGAGGTGGCCCGACGTGAAGCGGTGTGAGGGCAATGAGGTGGTGCTGGGCAGCTGTCCACAGTGCCGAGGCAGTGGGGATGGGCGAGGGGCGGGGAGGGGCCGCTGGGTTTGGCAGAAGCACCTGGGGAAGGTGATTCAGAAAAGCAAAGATGGCAGCGTGAGGGGCCAAAGGCGCAGGCGTCGCTCGGGACGGGTCCCTTCCCTCGGCGATGTTTTCCGATTGCTGTTTTAAGGATCCAAACAAGCGCTGCTTTTAGAGGCAAAGGAGCCGCCAGCGAGGAAGAAGGAAGATCAGCCGGCTCTCCAGGAGGCGGGAACCTGCCAGGGAGAGGGGGTTCCCTCTGAGCCGGTGAGCTGCACCCAGGGGGGCCAGGTCATCTGGTCTGGGCGGCCCTCCGCGGAGCGAGGTCACGGGAAGGCCCAGCGCAGGGCTGCGAGAGCTCTGTGGTGACCATGCTCCCCACAGGAAGGACAGACCTGGAGTCACAGCGGCCTGGAGAGGCAGGGCCTTGCACAGGGCCACAGCCAGTCAGAGCAAGAGGGGCTACACCCCGCCCTCCCAGGCCCTGTTCAGAGCTGTCCAGAGGTCTCAGGAAGGAGCCCTGGAGACCAGTAGCCTCAACAGGCCCAGTGTGAGGAGTGGCCCGGTAACCTCAGAACACTGGCGGGAGGGCACTGCCCCAAGAGGGTCTTTTCAAGTTCACTGGACACAGAAGACAACAGAAAGGCCTGTACCCATCATGTCAACAAAGAGAGTGGCCGCCCCAAAGGCCAGGAACAGGGCAGCGCCGGGGCAGACCCGGTGGGGCGGACGCTGGTCTCTCTGGGGGACAGAGGGAGGCACGCAGAGGGAGCCCAGGCCGAGGAGTTGGCGGCTGTTCTCTCTTAGATCAGGGGTGGCGACAGGGGGGCCAGTGCTGGCAGCAAGGTCCCTCCTCGGCCTGCGCCGGCCCTACTCAGGCCCGGTGCTTGGGCCCGGCCTCAGCTCTCTGTTCCTGGCACATACCCTCTCGACCCTGCCTGGCAAGAGAGTTTCCATTTCCAGGGCCACTGTACCAGTTAACCAGAGGAGAAACACCCGCCCCTCTCACATCCAGAACACTCAGTGGCTTTGGAAATGACCTGGAGCCAGGCAGCCGGGGCAGAGTGGCAGGGCAGCGGCCCAAACCTGAGGACGCATCCACTTTCAAAGACCAAAAGCGAGTGAGAGATTAGAGAGCCGCCGGGGCACGGGTCTCCACTCCGGAGTCTCCTGCGAGCGGAATTAGGCCACTCACAGAGCTTGTGCGATTAGCTCTCGGTGAAAACTGCTAACGTGGAGATTTGATAAGCATTGCTTCCAGCAGTTTCAAATTCACTTCTTGTGAAGACCACATTTCCCTACTTGGGCACATCCTCACCATGGCTGGCAGCCGCGGCCTCTCACAGCGCCGGGCGCCCGAGTGTAGCCCGAGGGGGCGAAGGCGGCAGCCACCTTGCAAGCATCTGCTGCTCTCCCAGAGGCACCAAATCGGATGTATCAGGGGACGCACCTGGGCCCCATGATGGGAAGTCACAGACCGAGGAGCAGGCAAACTAGAAAAGTTGCTGCTCTCTCCCAGAACAGGCCGGGTGGAGCTGGTGGCCTGTCAGCTGGAGAGCGGAGGCCTGGTGAGAGGGGGCTGCAGGCAGAGTCTTGGGGTCGTGGGGATCGCCGAAGCAAGCGCTGCAGGCTGACTGAAGGTGCCCACCCACAAGCATGTGCACGGAGGGTGCCGCGGCCGCCGACCACAGTCCCAGCGCGGGCCTCTCGCTGACCCCTCTCCTCCTGGGCTCGCTGCAACCTGCTGAGCGTTTTGGACATTCCCATGAAACCACAGGGAAATGAATGGGGCCTAGTTCACAGGCATGGAAAACCCCAGAGGAGAAGGCCTCTGGAGCCAGACATAACAGGCCCTGCGGGTGAGGCCGGAGCCAGGTTTCCTCTTCTGTGAGGCCAAATCCACTCCAGGGCCTTCTATAGGTTCAGCAGGCGGGGCCCAGCTGCAGTGAGGCACGTTTCAGCGCTTGTTTTTCTTGCTCAAAAGGAAGTCTCCAGAGGCGAGGAGTTGGGAGTCCGGGCCCTCCGGCCCTGCCAAAGGGAGGCCCAGGGGCTGCGGTAGGGAGCGAGGAGGGGGCTTGCTGGGGAGCCGGGTTGACAGGCAGAAAGTCTTTTGTCAGCACAAAGCTAAAAGCCTTGCTCCTCTCCCAGGTTCAGGGCTCTGCTCTCCCAGGCCAGGCTCAGGGCAGTCTGCAGGCGGCAGTGGCCCCGGGCCCAGCCCCCGGCAGTTACTGCCGTGCGGCCTTGCAGAGCTGGGTTACCAGGGCTCACCGGCTGCATCACAGGGTTGACACAACGCTTGCCTCCATTTCCAGCTCCTGTCCATCTGGAATCAGAGCTGCTGACCTGAGGAGGCGTGGCCGAGCCGCACAGAAGCCCTGCCACTGGGGGAGACACCTACCTGGGTGTCCCCACTGCCTCGCTGCCATGCTCAGACTCCCTGGAGGGTTCCCTTGCAGGCCCCACCCAGTGGCTCTGTAGCCTTGGACAACAGACAGAGCCTGGACAACCTCAGCAGGGGCTAGCTGGGTGACCCTGACACTGGGAGGAATCAGTTTAGATTCTGAAATTAGGCTTTGGGCCTCAGACAGAAGGGTGTGCTGGAAGGCACAGGTTCTGCCTCACTTACTCCCCTGCTTACTCTCTCTCTCACACGACAGACAGCAGATTAATTAGTCTCTTTGATTCCAAAGACTGTCCTCTGCCCCCTCCCCCGCCTGGGGATGGGGAGGGGTTGCCAGGGAGGCTGAGGCCAAGGCCCACCTGGTGGATGTGAGGAAAGGGCGAAGTATTCAGGAGAAAAGGGTTTTCTGGAATGGGCAAAATGGGACTTCACTCGGGTAGGGAGTGGCTCCTCAGCCACAAAGAGGGGCCTGCATTTCTGTCAGCTTCTTCTCCCCCCACCTCCCTCCACCTGAGGGGCACAGCAACTCCGCCTGAGTCCCCAGGCAGAGGACACCCCGGAAGAGATTTGAGGTCACTCCTAAGGAGCGACCAGGACACACATGACTGGGGCCTGCAGAGCGTCTCAGCACTGGGGGTGGGGTGTAGTGAGCTGCCTGGGTCCTGTTTCTCCCCCTCCCACCCAGTCACAAGAGGGTGGGACCTGAACCCCTCACTGCCCTCCTCTCTACCTGGGTGGGAATACAGAGAGGGGAAGAACAGGTGGGCACCAGGGCCTGGCTGGCCTCTTCTAACTCCCATCTTCTGCCCCACCTGCCCCAGAGCACCTGCCTACCCTTGGGTGCCCTGGGGCTTCCGGATCTTAAAGCCCCGCTGAGAGGAGATGGAATGGCAGAGAGGGCTGCGGTGCAGCTCTGCCGGGACTCGAGACCCTGCTGGCCACTGTGCTGCCAGCCTGCCCTCCGTGCTTCAGGGAGGAGGGCCTTTCTCATCGCCCGGCCCACGCAGCAGTGGTACTAACTGGTGCGTGGCAAGGTCTGCCACAAGCAAAGGACTAATATCCAGGCCTGGGCTGAACACACCTGCAACAGGCCCCCCGACCCATGCGGCCCGTGGGCAGATCTTCCCAGGGCCCTCCCTCGTGGGCAGTGGGATTTCCCAGGGGTCGCACTCTACGTCTGCAGTGGGAAATGACCCATCTGGCAGGTAACCTAACTCTGAGCATCAGGGCTTCCTGAAGAACCCTGTGGTCCCTGGCTCCAGCCCAGCTGGATCGAGGCTCTAGCCAGCCCCCCTTCAGAGGACATACGAGGAGGGGAGACAGGCCAGGGGGCAGGGACTCTCCCTTGGGGATGGGCAGCTGGTTTTGCAACAACACAGGGGGTGGCAGCACCTGCTACTGTTCTTGCTTGTTAAAGCCCCGAGGGGAAAGCAGAGGTCACCCAGCACACACTGCTTGGACAACCTCAGCCGGGTTAACCTCTTTCAGCCCCATTACCTACCCTGTAGGGTTATCTTGTGCAGATTAAACTAGATAAACTAAGTAAAGCTCTAATCTTATGGCTCGCCATGCTGTTAAGTATTCAAAAAATATTAATTATTATTATGAACACCCACCACTCCCAATTAAGGTAAGAGTCTGATTTTAACTACAAAATAGAAGAAGGTTAGGAACAGAATACGAGGGGAAAAAGAGCAAGCAGCCTGCTCCTGGAGGTGGATGTTCACCACCACACGCTGGGCATGCGTTCCAGGCACTGTGCTGGGCACAGGGAATCTGAAGATGGACACACACTCACCCCCTCCCATCAGAATTTCCGCAGCCATAAACTGGCACTTTCCTTTAGCATTTATCTACTGAGCTCCCACGCATTTAGGTGGTGGAGCCCTCAGAGGATTTGAGGAAAGCAGACCTCATCCCCTAAAAAAGTTTCATTCCATTGCAAGGAGTTTGTGGGGTACGAGGTGGAGGGTGGGAGCCTGCCTCACAGCACACGGCCAAGCCCTGGTGGATCTCAAGAGACGGACGGTGCTCGGAACAATACAAGTGTTCACTCAGGTCTGATGACACCAGCAGCTGGAAAATATACCAGAAGGAGCCGAAGGGGGTGGAGAGATGCTTCAGCGTCAGGAACAGGACACTGAGGAATCTAGTGGTTTCCTGGACTATGTATGACACCACAGATGGGGACCAGCTCACCGCTCTTATCTAGTGATAAGATAAGATCCCTCCTGAGAGGGAAAGGATTGAGCGTACCATGGAGGGCGGTCACCTCACATGGACAGCCACCGGGTCATCCAGGTAAGAAGCGCAACCACACGACACCTCACTTAGGGGAGACACTGTGCAGAACCGGGAAAGAAGCCACCGACAAAGCCTAGGTGGCCAGCACTGAGGCTGGGGTCAGGGGTCGAAGGTGAACAGGCACGGATGCCCCCTCACCCTCACTAAGAGCCCTTCCTCCCTGTGAATGACATTCTAGCCATTCCGCGTGGCTTCCCGACTGCCGCCACACCCTGGCCCCTCACGGGGCTTCTGGACGGCCGCAGAGAAATGACACCTGGCCTGACCATGACGGTAGAGACAAGGGCTGATGGGCCAGGGCCTCAGAGGAGTGGAGAGAAACCCCCAGTCCCCATGGCACCCTGGGCATTTAGGGTAGAGGCAGGTGGCACTGCATGTGCAGTGACCCCAAGGGAAATGTTTTTATAACCATCGAGAATAATCCTGAATTACCAACTGGGGCTACGCTGCAGTTGACACTGCAGTAGGTGTACACTAAAACAACAAACAAACATGCTTTGGGGCTTGAAAGAATAAGTCCCCTTCCAGGTTAAAATAGGGTTCTGTGGGGCAATGCCTTGCCCCAAGTTTCAGACAGTGCCAACATGAAGGTATTTCCAGAACCAGCTCAGCTGGCCTCCCACCTGTGTGAGATGCGGATGAGAAGATTCCCAAAAAGGGCAGGGGGAGGAGGCCCCAGAAGAGACAGGCTGCTGGGACAGAGGCGTTCAGTGGTGTTCAGTGAGGGCGACGCTGCCTCCCTCTGAGCGCTGGCTGCGGTTCTGGGGTGAGGGGAGCAGGGTCCTCAGCCCCTGAAATTAGCCATGTCCTCTGCCATCTCATTGACTCGCACCTTTGGTACCACGCCCAAAGGCTGGACTTGGAGGGCAAACGCCCGTCCTGCTCCTCCACCTTGGAGCCCGCCTCCTGTGCTGGCATCCTAGGGGCAGACGCCGGGCAGCTGGGAGTCAGCGGGGCGGGCAGGCTCTGGGAGGCCTTGCTGCCCTGGGTCTTCAGAACAGCCACACAAGCCAGTCACACCTTTCGCGGGACTTAAGGGCCGTGGGCTGGCACTGGCTCCACGTCAGGCTGTGAGGTCTCCTCCCACAGATGTCCACCTTGGAGAAGGGCATTCAGAACAGAGGGCAAACCTGTTCAATTCCTCCTCAACAAATGGAGCCGCCTCTGAGTGATTTACATCTGCTGATGGCCATTGCCATCAGGCACGGCGATGCCTTCAGGCTCTGGAGGCTTCCTGCACAGACACGGAGAAAAAGCCGCAGTGCCCCAGGGAGCTGGGGAGTGGCAGCGAGGACAGACCAGAAACACTTCCCCACAGAGCATACAGCCAGAAGCTGGGCGGCCAAGCTCGTTCTGGTCTCCGGCCAAGCAGCTGCGGGAGGTGACAGCCTCGGGCACCTTTCTTCGGGTGTGAGGCCAACATGCAATCCTGTGGCCTGTTTCTTGTATGGGCTAACATCCCTGAGAGGATCTGAGGTCTCTGCGGCCTGGGCCAGGCTCTGCACGGCAGGTGCCCACAGGAGGCCATGCCACCGAGCCTGGCTTCTGGAGTAACAGAGCGTGCCCTAGAGTCTGGCACAGCATACCAGGCCAGAGGGGGCTGCAGGTACACACCCCGCCGGTCAGGAGCTGAGTGGGACTTGCCTGCACATCCCCAACCCCCTCTAGAACTCCTGGGAGTCTTGGAAAGGGCCAGGACCCTCTGGATTTAAAAACGGCCCCGCTGAGCCATCCGCCTAGACTTTGGGATGTGAACCTGTGGCTGGAACACTCAGAGGGGGAAAGGGGGTGGGTCAGGCCAGGAAACACTGAGCAGGTCTCTCAACATCCTCTCTCACTGCTCAAAAGCCTGTGGCCACGTGCTAGAAAGCATCTGGAACAAACCACAGAAGGGCACCAAGTTACACCGGGTTGCTGCAGCCCCAAGGAGACTCCTCAAATGGAGGGCACTGCAATGCGTTGCAGAAAGGTGAAAAAAGGCATCGGCAAAGTTGTGCAGAGGAAATTTAATTCAAGAAGGGAAGAAAGTTGTTTGCTTAATGTAACCCTGTGTTAAATCAACCAAGGAAACATTTACTCTCCTTTTTAAGGTCTCCGAGAGTTTCAAAGTGTTTAGTTTCCAGAGTTCCTGGTGTCCTAGAATTTTCTGTCTTGCAGGGAAATCTCCTGGGTGACCCTTGGGTAATTATTTGGGCTGCAGAAGGTGGGGGTGGGAATAACCAGGGCAGTCTTCTCACGGAGGCCTGGGCCGAGGGAACCCTCGCCAGCCCAGGACCCCGAGGTCTCCAGGGCCTGCGTGTGTTTCTACCTCCCCTGCGTTCTTCCTTCCCCTCCCAGTCTCAGCCCTCACAGGCGGTACAGCGCTCAAACTGGGCCAGCTCAGACTGTAAGAGGCTTGAGAGCACACAGCTCCCCCCCGCTAGAGCAGCCTGACCTGGAGGGAGTCTCCACCCACCTCCCACCCCACGTCAGATGCGCCTGGTACTTGGGGCTGGTGGGAAGCCCGCCAGGTGGTCGCAGAGAGAGCAGGGGCAGCCCCTCGGGGCCCCAAGCGGGGGGAGTCAGAAAGGTGGTGTGGGGCGGATGGCGGGGATACAAGGAGATGTGGAGACGGGGGTCACTGGGAGAGGAAAAGATTTGAATAGGCCCGTGAGGCCGCCTCACAACTTTTTTCCTTGGAATCTGTGACAAAAGTGGCATTTTTGTGACACTGGGGGTCACGCACTCAATATTCTAACAGGGAGGCAGCGAGCAGTGAGCCCGCTGCAGGGGCTGGGGCGGGCAGACAGGCTTGAATTCCCGCTCGGCTGCAGCAGCCACGGGAGCTTCTGTCAAGGGGCCAGGGCAGAACCTCCCTCGGGAAATTAAGATAAGGGGCCACGACCCTGGGGTAAACATCAATTCCTTTCCCTTAAATAGAGCCCAGCTTCTGCTTGCCTCGCTGAGGGCCCACGAGCACCGCGCACAAGTCAAACCGACTGCCCAGTGGAAGGTCATCTTGGGAAAAGGAAAATCAAGTGCACACAAAAGGGAATTCCAGAGCAAGTTTTCATAACCTGAGAGGGAGTGTGTGGTAAAATCCCTCTTCCCCACCCCACGAGGATGGCTGCTGCCCTCACTTGTGTTAAACGCCACCCAGGGCACGCGCTGGGAAAGGAAACATGGGGCTTGAGGACTGGCGAGGAGGGACCGCCGCTGCTGGCGGGTGACTTGCCTGGGTACAGGGACCAGAATGAATTTGCAAATGACCTGAATTTAATAAATAAATTTAGCAGGATCACTGGGCCAAAATAAATAAATAAAAATACCAATAAAATAAATCCGTGAAAATGAGTTGTATTTCCATACAGCAGTGACAAAGAGAACAGGAGAGCTATAAAAACCATTTACAACAGTCCACAGAGACCTCGGAATCAATCTCAGTGAAAGATGAGCAAGACCCCTACCCAGAAAACTAGAAAACATGATGGAGAAAAATCAAAAAGACTTAAATAAAGGGCAAGATGTAGACCATGCTTGTGGGCTAGAGACTTCATATCATAAAAGGATCAATTTTTCCCAAATCAAGTTACAGATTCACAGCGGTTCCACCACGAACCCCAGCAGGTGTCTGCGTGTGTGTGGTGGGGGGTGAGGGGGCAACTGACACTCAGATTCACGTGGAAGTGGGAGGGCCAAGAAGAGCCCCCTGCCCTGTCCAGAGGAGGTTCCAGGCGGGCAGCCAGCTCTACCCACTTCCGCACAGGTACGCAAAGAAGGGAGCGTGGTGCTGGCGCAGACGCTTGGGGAGAGAGAGGGCAGAGCAGAAACAGGGCCGCAGAGGTGGACACATCCTCTGGGCCCACGGTGGCCCAGGGAGCAGTGGGAGGGCCTCGGCAATGAACCAGGCTGGGGTCCTGAGCATCCCCCTCCCGGAAACAATGACATTTGCTGCATCAACTTTAAAAATCAGCTCTGAGTAGACTGTGGGTCTAAAATACAAGGGGTAATCCTACAGAGCTCCCAGCGGCCAGTGCGGGGACAGCCTGAAGGTTGTTTACACGCCCTGTGCCAGGCCGCGGAGTGCCCAGGTGGAGAGGAGTTCTTTGTGCATCTGCGAGCCCTGGCATCAAGGACTCAGTGGGTCGACGGTCCTCGGCAGTGTGGATGGGCGTCATCCAACCTGGTGAAGGCCTGCATGGAACCAAAGGTGGAGGAAGGGGGATTCTGTCCCCCTTCCCTTGCCTCGTTTCTTGGGCTGGCCACCTCAGCGCCCACGTTCACACTGGGACCATCACCACCAACCTCCCTGTTCTCAGGGCTCCGGACTCTGCTAAATGACACCCCAGCTCGCCTGGTTGTCCAGCTCGCAGGCCCAGATCAGCCTCCATAATCACACAAGCCAACTGTGCATAACTCATATTTGGGTTGCCCGAATAGGTTCGCTTCCAGCTCTCCTCTCAACTAGAAGCACACGATTCGTGCGCTTTTCTCTGTCTGCGCCATAGTGAAAAGAAGTTTGACAAAGTGAGTTTACTGTGCAAATCCATCTCCCACATGTGCACTGTGGCAGAAGACCGTGTGTCTCTGCAGTCACACCCCCACGCCAGCGTGGTCACTGTCCCATGGTGCACCGAGGTATCCATGCTGCTCTGTCCAGCCAAGTCTCTGGGGATGCTGGCTACCACGCCTTCCCATGCTGCTCCCTTCTGGCTTTAGCACCAGCAGGAGCCGAGGAGCTAGTGCTTTCTAGAGGGGCTGAGCACCCCGGCCTGGCAGTAAGGGAAATCTGCCGAGGCAACTCAAGGCAAAGATAAACAGCTGGGACTACATCAAATTAAAGAGCTTCTGCACAGCAAAAGAGACAATAACCAAAACAAAGACCCACCCCACCAACTGGGAGAACATTTTTGCACACAACACTAATGATAAAGGACTAATCACAAAAATCTACAAGGAGCTGAAGAGACTCAACAAAAACAAAGTAAATAATCCAGTCAAAAAATGAGCAGAAGAGCTAAAAATGAACTTCTCCAAAGAGGAAATGCAAATGGCCAACAGGCATATGAAAAAATGTTCAGCATCACTTGTAATTGGGGAAATGCAAATCAAAACTACCATGAGATACCATCTCACACCAGTGAGAACGGCACATATTAAAAAAACTAGCAACAACAAATGTTGGCGAGGATGTGGAGAAAAAGGAACTCTCCTGCACTGCTGGTGGGAGTGCAAACTGGTCCAACCACTATGGAGAGCTGTGTGGAGGTTCCTCAACCTGCTAAAGATAGAGCTTCCATAGGATCCAGCGATTCCATTCCTAGGTATTTACCCAAAGGACACAGAAACATTAACTCAAAAGGGCACCTGCACCCCTATGTTTATAGCAGCACTGTTTACAATAGCTAAGCTATGGAAACAGCCCAAATGCCCAAAAATAGATGACTGGATCAAGAAGATGTGGTCCATATACACCATGGAATATTACTCAGCAATCAAAAAAGACAAACTCATGCCATTTGCAGCAACATGGATGGCGCTGGAAGGGATCATGCTCAGCAAAATAAGCCAGAAAGAAAAAGAAAAATCCCAGATGGTCTCACTCAGCAGGAATTAGAAAACCCAAATAAGGGACCAGGAAAAAGACTAATTATAATAAAGAGACAATCAAAACCAACAAGCAACTATAAACCAGAGACACACTACAGGGGTGGGTGGGGGAGAAGGAGGGATTAGGGTCAAAGTAAGGGGGGTGGGAATTGTATGGGGACTATAACCAAGATGAAAATGCATACACTGTGCAAAAATGAGAAATGATGTCAAAAATATAAAAAATAAAATTAAAAACAAAAACAAAAACGTGACCTCAGGCTCCATCCCTCCGGCCCCGCAGCCCCCTGCAGGCAGTGGGGAAAGAGTGTGGCCTCAGCACAGCCTGTGAAGCGCTTCTGCCTGCCCTGGCACCTGCGGTCACACCACAATTCCAGGAGAGGGGACCGTGACGCAGCACAGGTGCCGGCTATGGTTCTGCTGCCTGGAGTGGATGGTGGGAGGGAACACAGTGCGGCACAGGCTCCTGTTCAGCAGCTGGACTCAAGATGGGGCGTCTGCTTCTCCAGTGCCACACCAGGTGGAGAGGCAGGGCCTGGCGCCCCGTCCCCTGCTGGGCACCGGTGCCCCTCACTGTCACCAGTCAGCTGCGCAGGCCCTGTAGATGCTGCGTCTCCAGCACAGGCTGTGAAGGGAAATGGTCGCGCCTGCTGCCCCCACGAGGTCCCTTCTGGCACCCATCTGCTTGCTGCTCTGGTGTAGGCAGAGGCCTGGGGACTCAGGTGACAGTGCTGATGGCCCGAGGAACCGGCTTCAGGTCCAAGGTGCAGGCACAAAGTGTCATTTGCAAAGTGCTGGGAGGTGCTGGGTGGGGCTGACTTGTCAGGGCTGCTGGGAAACACCCCAGTGCTTGCTTATGGGCAGGAGGACAGAACCAAGCAGAGAGGGGAACCGCTTCAAGATGGGGCTTCATCCTGGAGTCTTGCAGACAGGCTTTCCTGCCCCAGGATGGGGACCAAGAAAAGGTGCCCCTGACACCTCTCGCCCCTGGGCATAAGCTGCTGGGTGGCCCCGGCTGCAACCCCTGGTCCCCTACTGGCTGCTCTGAGTCAGCAACTGAACATCAGAGAGGGGTCTGCTGGCCATGAGGCTCTGCCCACAGGCGCCTTGGGCCCCGGGACTTCCCATCGGACTTGTGATAAAGCTGGGCTGCTGTGTGAGACCTTCCCCACCCAGTACTCCCCTCCTTGCTTCTCAGGGGCCCCATAGTGTGGAGCTCTGCAGCCCCACTTCTGCGCCTTCCCTCTGCTCTTCCCAGGCCAGCAGCCGCTGCTGTCCCAGCCCGTCCCTCCTGCACAGCCACTCCTGTCCCACAGACTCACTCCCTGGTGGGCAGGGACATGTGCTTTTTAGGGTAAGTGGGGCCCGAAGAATCGCTGGCACAAAGTGGTAGCTCAGATGCTCCAAGACTCCCTCAAAGCCCTTGGCGACTGACAATTCAGTCATTGCAAAGCGGGGAGACACCGTGTCTACAGGGGCTGTGGAGCTGGCTGGCTGGTGACTGTGAGGTTTGCCAGTGCCCAGCAGGGGAAAGTGACACACTGAGGGCCCTCGAGAAGCAGTTACCAGCGACATGGGTGAGCCAGAGGACCTGTGTGGCTGCTCACAGAAGGGTGGGAAGCTTTCTAGCAGGGGCAGGTGCTGGAAGACACTCAGAGGCCTCCTCCTCTTCTTGGGGCTCCCCCATCTCCTTCCCAGCTGCCAGGCCCCAAACTAGGGTTAAATGCCAGGCTTGTTGGCTGGGGATGTGCTGGCCTGTTACAGGAGGAAGAAAATTATAGACATAGAGGAATTAGGAGGATTTGAGGGTCTCGATCAAGGGGGCCAGGATGTAAGAAGAGGGGAGCAGTAATTCATTGATTTGGGGGATTTTCTAGGGATGCAGGATTTAGTAGCCTGGCGGGGACAGCCGGGGATGGGGCAAACTTGCTGCTGGGGTGGTCCTTAGAAGCCTAGAGAAAGTGCCAGCTAAGGCCGAATGGAGCAGAAAGAGATGACTACCTGGCAGGCAGCGGAGGAAGCAATAAAGAGGCTGAGGGAAGGGGCTGTGCTGGGAGGGAAGGCCCAGCGGAGGCCAACGTTCTGTGGGAGAACCCGCAGTACGCCCCCTTCTTCAGGGTCGTGGGAGATGCACAGGGCAGAGGGATGCCAGCCTCGCTCAGGAGTGGTGGGGGCTGCAGCCAGAGAGGATGCGGGGCAGGTGGTCACAGAGCTGGCTCAACGCCACAGGGCTAGAGGCCGAAGACAGGGCCACAGTCCTGCTGGCCACCGGCGAAGGCCACTGGCAAGATTCTTTGGAATCCTGCATCCAGGGGCCACAGACAAGAGGAGGTGCCCTCACGGGCTGGGCGGTGGATAATGGACCCAGCTCAGAGGCAACAGGCAGAGAGGTGTAGACTCCCCTATACTCCTTGCTCCTCTGTAACCATGAACAGACGTAAAGACGTGTGTTAACCCTGGCCGGAGTAGGGTGTGACAGACAGGCTTCAGTGACGGTCTGGGTCACTCCCAGCTAGCAGAGGTGCTGCTGAGAGGAAGAAGAACTTTGAATGGACAGTGGAGGAGGAGAGCCAGCTGGGGCCCCGAGCTTCAGTAATGAAGGTGCCATTTTGTTCCAGTAACTTCTCCTCTCTAAGCTCCCCCTGGGGAAGAGGAGCCCATGGGAGCTTAGAGAGCCCATGCCGAGCAGAGAGGCTGCCCTGTGTCGTGTGAGGGATGGGTCTGGCTGCCATGCTCAGAGCATCCTGGGGTTCCTGTCAGATGCAGACTCCCCCAGCCAGCAGCCACGGCTCCAGGATGCTCCCCTGGGCTGGACCAGCTCTTTCTTGGAACTCACTGCAGGCTGGGACTCTGCCCCTGAACCTCCTCCTTGCCCCCGACTCGCCCCTCTCCTTCACAGGGGCAGGCCAGTACCACCCTCTGCAGCCTCAGGCCTGCTGCTGTTTCCTCCCTTCATTCCTCATGGGCCTGTCCTCCATGATGCCACACGCTGATTCTGTCTAGGAGTCAGTGGCCCTGAGATGACCCGGCACATCCGCCATGATGAGAACCGACAGTGTGAGCTGAGGCTTCACCTTCTGGGTCTACTCTTCCTTGGTAGAAGGTGTCCCCAGAGTGGGTGCCCCATAGGCAGGGCTGCATGTTGGGTGCCTCTCAGGCCGACAGGTCCAGAAAGGCCTATGTGCTCAGAGGCTGGGGAAAGAGTCGGGTGGGCTGGCAGGGGTCCGGGGTCCTGCCTCAGCCCTGGCTGTTGCCAGAAAGGCCAGTGGCCTGAGCCACAAGGTGCCAGGGGCTGGACAGAGGAGGGTGTGTGGGCCAGAATCCCTTGCCCTGGAAGACTGCTGTGTGGCTGCCTTTATGATGTGGGAAGGCACTGCAGCTGAGGAACTGTGTCCCATGGGACGCTCTCTCTGGGGCCTCTGCATGTCGGCTCTTCGATGATGTGGGTTTCCAGAGGCCAAAGTGAGTCCTTTAGCTTGGCTGGGCGAGGCACAAGGAGCAGGACTAAGATGAACGAAATGAGGCCTTGACTTAAGAGGACTTGATCCAGAGGACGTGGCAGACAAGTGAACCGGAGCCCAAAACACGCTGTGGTGAGTGCAGAGACAGAACCAGGCACGCACGGACCCCGGATGATGGCCCCAGACGCAGCAGGGATGGTTGTGAGGAGCATGGACCAGCTTCCGGGAAAAAGGAACTCTCAGCTGAACGTGGACAACGAGGACAATAGAGTGAAGTCACCCGGCTGGTGGAGAAGGGCTGTGGAGACTCGAGCTGGTCATTCAGGATGGAGAGCAGGGAGTGTAGGTGAGGGCCCAGTCCCAGAGCTGGCCCGGGTGATGGGTGCCAGGCCCTCCTCTCCCCCTTGTGTTTATCTAGCTCTGCACCCTGGTATGAAGCCTGGTATGACTGGGTAGTGAGCAGACGCTCTGTACTTGTTGAGTGAGGAGTCAGACTTCTGGTTCTAACAAGATGGCAGACTGAACTGGCATGGCCGCCACGGCACACAGAAACAACGGGCAAACCACAGCAGAAGAGGAACGGAGCATGAGTGATGGGGAATGAAGACGGGGCTAAGCCAGGCCCTAATCTCTATTATGGCAACTGGGCTGGCAGCACCAGAGTGACAGGCGCTGGGAGCTTATGCCCACAGGGGTGCAGGCCTGGGGATGGGCACTGAGAGCCTGAGAAAACCAGGACCCAGGAAAGGCTGTTGGTCTTCGGACAGGGACCAGGAAGACCTCCCTCTGGGTGGCAGAGCCAAGGGGGGCATCTCCTGTGCAAAGGAGCCCCCAAGCCTGCGCTGCATGTGGGTGTGGAGGCTGACAGCACCCCAGCAGGCTCTGGGAGCCTGAGTCAAGAGCTCGACTGGCCTCAGACTAGCAGGCCCCATGGGAATCCAGGGCCCTGGCGGAGCAAAGGCAAAAGCGACGGAAGGTCACGTCACAACCTGGGGCAGGGCAGGTGCGACTCCCACAAGGAACACAATTCCTGCTAAGACAGAAAGGAACAAGCCAGGTGAGGTCGTGAACCACCATGAAGGTGAGTCAACAGACATGACAGATGGGAGACCAGCGCCCTCAGAACCAGAGAGAACCCAACAACCTCAAGGAGGCAGCAGAATTGGTAAAACCAACGTCACTGAAGAGATCAGAGGAACAGACATCGTAACGAAAACCAGGACACTAAAAACCAGGACACCAAAAATCCAAAGTAATAGTGATGACCAAAAGTTTCAACTAGAACCTTTAAAAATTAAAAATGAAAACCAAACACTGAAATTATGGTGGCGTGTTAAATGGCTGCAAGGTGACCTCGCGAGGGACCCCCAGACACTTTAGCTGGAAAGGAGCCGCTGAGAGCGACGGAGCGCGGGTTTCCAACAGGCGGTCCACACCTGCAGCGGGCCGGCTTCTCTCTGGGGGCCAGGCTGGTGGCCCGCGGGTTGAGAGTGAGCCTCAAGACTGCCTCTGAGACCAGCAAGAGAGGGGTCCCCAGGGTTCCCGAGACATCAGATGCCCAAGCTCTGCCAGGCCGTGGCTCCGGTCCAGTGTGCCACACAAATGCTTTCTCTCACAGGCCTCTGGAAGCAGCACATCAATATTTATAACCCTGGAATTTGCCCTTTACATCTCTTCTCTGTCAATATGCCAGGAGCTAAGGGGTAGCCAGGAACAGAGCAAGGCTATTTTCTCCTCTCAGTTTCAAAGACAACTGAAGCCATGGTCACTGCCCCTATTGAGCGGCTCAGCCCAAGCTGAAAGCAGGAGGGCCTTTTGCTGACCCCCTCCGAGGACAGCAGCATCAAGCCGGTCTGTGAACACCCCTGGGCCTCAAGATCTCACTGCTGCCACAACCTGTGTGTACGGGCCTGCCCCCTGCCACCCAGCCAGCACCAGGGGTGAGTGTGGTGCCAACATGGGTGGTGGCAGGGTGACATGCCAGGCAGCTGAAGGCTTAGGTTGTTTCTACTGCCTAGTGCAGCTTGCACTGCCCACCAGGGGCTCGCAGTCATGACTTCCGCTCCCTGGAGTGCAGAGACCAGCCCTGCATGGCCGCTGGATCAAGCATTATGGGAAGCTGAGATGAGGGTTCTGACACAATGGTCTAGAAACCCTGGAACTTCCTTCCAGAAACAGTGCTAGCCAGAGGCAATAAAGGACGCCTGGCCAACCATTCCTTAGTGATTGCCTGAGGGAACATGGTCGCCCACTAGGGCACCTCCTACAGATAAGCCAGAGTGACGTGAACGGGATCTGAGTGGAGACTGGGTCACGCAGACACCCGCCCTCTGCCCGTACCAGAGCAAGAGTCCTTGAGGAAGACACGCGATCCTCTTGTGGAAGGTGAAGTGCAGTTGCACTGGCCTATCTGACTCTGTCCACTGGGTAAGATGAGACAGTTTGGACACTTCAGGAATAGATCAGGGTGTTTTTTGCTCAGGTGGGGACTCTTGTTGGTGACTGGGGTTCCGGAAGCAACCCGGGACAACTGTCTTTATTCTCTTCCCAAATCGTGATGTTGCGTTTGCCTCGCACAGCCGGGGCCAGCCCCCACCCCGCAGGCAGTTCCGTCCCCCGGCCCTCAGCTTCCACAAACACAACAGTAAGGGAAACAGGCAGGGGGTGCTAAGGTTTAAAGGGGATAACGCATGTCATGTCCCCAGTGCCGTGCCCGACACACGACGCCAGCACAGCAGAGTCCCTTGGCCTGACTTTACCGCCACTTCCACCATCTCACAGAGGAAACCACGCAGTTGGCGGCGGTAAAGGAACAAGGGGGTGAAAATGAGGTCGCCAACTTGAATCTCTGCAAGTACCCAGAAACCCCAGCTAGAAAACTCCCAGGGCAAGCCCCGCAGCAGCTGTGCTCAACGTAAGTACAGTGAGAGCTGTAAGCTTGTGGCCGGAGAGCAAGCGGGCGGGGCTGGAGGGGACTGGACACTCAAACGCACCTCTCGCCCCCCACAACCACCCCCACAACCGCTCCGACACAAATACTCAAGTCCTATATTTAGGGGCAAAAGAGACTTGACAAGAGAAAAACTTCCATTCCAGCCACAATGTAAACAGGCTGATTCCTGCCCTGACAACCCCTTTTCAAGAGAAGCCGGGGCAGGGCAGGCCACAGGGGCTACCTGAGCAGGAATGGGGAGGCGAGGCTCCTTCCCGCCGGGGGCTTACTTGTTGCTGTCTCGGTACTCATAGATGTAACATCCTTGAGGCAGTCCCGTCTCGTGGTCCAGGGTGAAAGCAAGCTTTAGCTGAATAAAGAGAAGAGAAAGACCAGTGAGTTTCAGGCCGCATGCGCTATTCAACCCGACGGCTGACAAGAGAAAGCAAAGCCAGCGACATGTGGAGAAGCTGGGCCTGGCTCCTTGAGAGAGCCCACACCTCACGGGACACTCGCGAGGACTGTTACAGGATGCCACTCATGCACATGCTACCAGTGATTTATTCAGCACCTACTTCCCGCCAGACACCAGCCTAGCTGACAGGGAAGGGACAGTGAATGGAGGCAACCAGGGGCCTTCTCCAGCGACCAAACAGTCTCGTGGAACAGACGGACATCAGTCACATCACCACACCAGGGAATGAAGATACACAAAGCTGTAAATCAAAATGGGTTCTCTGAAGCTGGAAGAAAGCGCCCATGTTTCTATAGAAGTCGGGGGCAGGAAAGAGGGGGCTACCTAGACTTGGGTAGGAGGGACAGAGCGAGCATGGTGATACGAGGCTCTCGTGGAGGAGCTCCAGGAACTGAAGGGTGACACGTGTGCCGGAAGGCAGCAGCTGCAGGGGCCATGGTGGGCAGGGCCGTTAGAATTCTGGGTCCTTACCTTGAGAGCAAAGGAAAGTCTCTGACAGATTTGAAGGAAGGGGTGGATGACAGAGCAGAGTGTGTGTTAGCAGGATCCCCCGCTGCTGTGTAGAGCAGACTGCAAGGGAAAGAGCAGCACTCAGAGGCGCCCAGGAGGCTACTGGGCAGTGCCAGTCAGTGTGAGGGGGTTGGGACCAGGGTGCCGGCGACATGGAGAGAAATGGACGATCTGAGATCTGTCTTCGACATGGATTTTTAGAAGCAGAATCGACAGTATGTGCTGACGGATGGAAAGTGGGGGTGTGGCAAGGACAGAAGAGGAGAAGTCAAGGATGGCTGAAGTTTCTTATCTGAGCAACCAGACAGCTGGGGAGACACTGAATTTGGGGATGGGTAGGGAGTCCAGAGTTGACTTAGGACACGTGAACTTTGAGGCCCTCAGTCTCCTCTGAAGAGGGAAAGCCAGGTACAAGGCTGGTGACCAAGGCAGGTTTTCTGGACTCGGAGGGGCTGCACAGAACAGGGAGCACAGAACGGTGTCACCGGGGAGGCCAGACCTCCGTGGGGTTCTTTGTCCCACGAGAGCCCAGTCGGTTATGGCAGCTTTAACATTCCCAAATGCAGAGCCAATTACTAGATTCACAAATTCACTGAGTTTTTAAACCACCAGGGAAATTTTAACTAAAATTAACTGTGCATTAGGAGGATACATTATTATAAGTTGTTTTGTTTTGTTTTGTTTTTTCTTCTTAACTGCAAGGCTGTTAACACAGCTAATGATCTGCATCATTAGATGCTGGACGATTTTTCTCCTCCTTGGAGGGAAGCGAGCTCAGAGGAATGGCCTGTCCTCTTACTGACCCAGATGAAAATACAAAAACAGAAACAAGCCCTTCTTCACCATCACGAAGCAGGAACTTCACGTCAAGGGCACGTTTTCCCCACAGAGCACTCGGGCCTTCCCCACCTTCTTTCAGGAAAACAGAAAGTGATTACAAGCCTTTTCTTTTTACCTCACTTTTTGCAGCCGAGGTCAGGTCTATATATTCATTTAGCCCGTTTCAAGGATTCACCACTTCAAAATTTATAAATCCTTTGACCTATTGGCTCAAGTTATGAATATATGACTTAGAAAAATTATCATAAATGTAGGAAGAAAGGTTTTTTTTTTTTTTACAAAATGGTGCACCTCGGTATTGTTTATTTGGAAAGACTCTAAAGGACCAGCAGTATTAGAAGGGCAACTAAACTATACAATAGTCATGGACTGCACAGCAGGCAGCCTTTCAATTGTTCATGAAGGACTTTTATTAACCTGGGAAAATATTTGGTTTCCGGGAAAAACAGCAGGATGCACACTTGACTATACACCAATAAAACTGTAAAAATGAACAGAGACAAGAGATTGGAAGCAGAATGTCAACAGTAATTGCTTACTTTGCATTTTTCAAATTCTTCACGATAAGAACCGAGAGCTATAAGCTGTAGTCCTTGGTCATGAAAGGATTATGGAAAATTGAATTCCAGGGGGAATCCCAAGGTCAAGAAGCTACACGTGCACTGATTCAACAGCAAGGCAAGGAAGCAGAGGCGGGACGGGGGAGGAGACGGGGCAGAGGGCACTGGTGCCCACTGAGGCTCTCCGCCATGCTGACCCCCATCCACATTCCGCATCACTGCGCTCCTCTTTTCAGACAAGGAACCTGAAGCTGGAACTACTTCAGTGATTTGCCCAAACCATGACTAGAATCTCCACCGACACCCCTGCTCTCTCCACCACACACAAATTAGAGGGCTTGGCGGTCTGGAAATGAAGTCTGGGGGAAAGGAAGGAGTCAAGGAAGACATTTAAGGTTCTTGGCCGTGGGCAGGAGGGTAGAGGGTGTCGCTGCTCATCACAAGGAGAATCAGCAGGCCTGGGAGAAGAGCTTGAGGATGCTGATTTTAGGGTGCCTGGGGGGCATGTTAGTGGCGAGGACCAGCAGGCAGCTGGATAACTGATTCTGAAGTTTATAAGCAATACTCTACCGTGGAGCACACATTTGGGAATCTTTAAATGAAGCAAGACGGCAACTGGAGCCACTGGGTGGGAGTGTTCCAAGACAGTACGCGGAGTAAAAAACGGGTCTTCCATAAAATCCTGAAAAATAACCATATTGAAGGGCGGGGCAAGGGACACTGAGGAGGACGGCCCTGGGGAGTTACGACATGATAGGCGCTGAGGGGAGGACACGGCTTAGGGAGGGAGCAACATTTAATCTTTGCCCGAGATGGGGTGAGAGAGGAACAAGCACCCCAAATGGGAACTAGGACTCGCGGGAGAGGGGTGTGAGCAGAGAGCTGAAGATGAGTAGAAGGTGAGCAAATGGGGGTCACAAGCACATACAACTCCGAGCAAATCAGAATGTGGTGGGGAACAGCGAGACAAATGAGCAGACCGGGGCGGGGTGCCGGCGTGGGTGGGAGGAGCGCGCACAGGCCGCTTGACTCGTGGAAGTCCTAATGCAATGGGGCGCCCCAGGGAGGGGCGAAGACATCACCAAGAGGCAGGTGCCTGAGGTGAGGGGGCGACCCAGCACACGTGGAAGCCTCTGCTCCCGTGCAGCTGTAGGAGACTCTGGGCAGGGGCGCAGCCAGCCCCGCAGACTCAGGAGAGGAACGGGGATGGCGGTGGTTGGTTATGCTCCTGTCTGCTTTTCGTTTTTTGTTTTCCCAGAGAATTAGGAGTTCAAATTATCTGCGAGGAATGGACAGTTTGGTGACAGATGGAATGGAAGTTGGAGGAAAGGGATGAAGGCTTGAAATTGCTTCACTGGAGAGTAGGAAAGCCAGTTGCCGAGGGACGAGCACGAGGACTGCCAGGGAGCGTTCAGGGTCCCGCTGAGGCCACGGGATCTGAAGTTTCTGTAGCAACCACAGGCCCAAGTATTGATTTTTTTCCAGCAACCTAGACATTGCCACAAAGAAAGTGAGGCTGGTCCAATGCGAGCATCTGCCAGGAAGGCCTGCGGGAAGAGCAAGGCTAGAGGGCGCAACGGGGTGGAGGCAGGATACTGGCAGTAGATGGGCCAAGGAGTGCGTGGGAAACAGGCGGGAAGTGAGAAGGAAAGAGGCCGACTGGAGGGAAACAGAAGGGTCTGGGGCCAGACGCCTTGTGTGGAGCAAACAGAGCATGAGTTCTCAGTCCCAAGCATCTTCCAGGTGTACTGAAATCTCACTGACTCCGACAGCCCTAGAGGTGGGGACACACCCCTATGTTACCAAGGGGTTCACATTTTCAGTTCAGACCAGTGAGTAGCAGAACTGAAGTATGGTCCACACTGCTAACTAGGAGCCTCCTCGGCATCCATGGGGACGAGGAGACGCCCTGGGGTGGGGCCCTGGGAGGGGCTGGAGGCTGTGGTCAGAGCAGGTTGCGTGTGGCCTTGGAGAAGGGATGGTCACGAGGAGAAGTCAGGCCATGGGAGAGGTAGGTGTGGGGGCATGAGACTCATCAGGATGATGATACGCTGCTTCCCAGATGCACCAGTCCAGACCGTCCCTGCCGCCGAGTAGGGTGTGCGTGTGTGCATGCATGCATGCGTGCGCGTAGGTGCCTGCTACGTGCAAGGTTCAATACATGAACGAGTGAGTCCAGCTCATGTAGCGATGCTGATAGCAGTCACTTCCTCCTTCCTGAAGATACCCTCGTGTCACTCAGCTCACCGGCTCCCAGCCAGGCCAGGAACTCAGGGGAAAGCATATCCAGTCTCCAGGGCTGGGTCTAAGTAATCCCATCCCCTTTATGGTGTAACTGATCAGGAACCCACGGCCATCAGTGCGTGGCACTTCCTGGTCCTAGCCCTGGCTCAGGAATGGAGCCCAGGCCAGGCCAATGGGATCTGAGGGGATCAGTTGAGTGATTCTGAGTGTGAGGGCCAGAACTGCTGTAAGTCGCTTGCACCAGCTCTAGGATGAAGCTAATTTACAGAGGACGCACACCCCAAAGATCAGCTGAAGAGCAGAGCCAGTGCCTTGACAGAGCTAAGCCTAGCCTCTACCAGCCTCCTGGGCCTCTAGGCCTTTTTGTAAAGGCTTGTCAGTCCCTCTAGGACGTGGAGACATTGTATGTCTGCTCGTTCCCTTAGTTCTCTCTCTAATCCAGTCTGCACAATGCAGCTGAGTGATCTTCTAGAACACAAGCCTGACGACCCCTCCTTCTCTCAGTACCTTTGGTGGCATCCTGCTGTCTGTGTGCTGAGATATATATAGCAGTGAATTAAGCACAGCCCGCTCTCTCTGGAGGCTGGTTGCTTGCGCAAACAAATATAGACAGTAACAAGGATGGGTGAGGTGGGCATGTGCTGAGGAAGGTGTGCCAAGCCACCTCTCAGGAAGGAGAGTCCCTCTGGACATGGGGTGGGGTGCAGGAGAGGCAGCAGGGCCAGCCTCCCAGCAGGTGGCAACAGGTGAGCATCAAAAGTGACCAGTTCAGGATTAAGCAAGGCCTCCCTTGGCTCCCGGGCATCGCTTGAGGGAGCCCGCGGGAAGAATGGCCCAGCTAAGCAGCTGTGGGGTCCATGGAGTTCTTCCGCACCTATTACAGGCAATGTGACTTACTGTGTATGCTCCGCGCTGCCCTCCCCCCCGCACCCCGCCCAAAGTGAAGCCAGTGGACCAGATCACATTCACAGGAATAATCAAAAAAGAGGAAGAGAGGAGACAGGAAAGGGGGCTGAGGGTGGCGGGGCAGACGTCCCCCTGGAGCGACAAGCAAATCAGCCTGAGGCTTGCTCAGGTGCACAGCTGCTTCCCTGCACGGCCACGTCCTGGTGGACATGATGAGCGGCCAGCTCTGTCAGCTGAGAAGAGTACCTGCCCCCAAGCCTCTGGTGCTTTCGAAAATGCCTGCCCTTGGAAGGGCGAGGAATTGGGAATTGCCTGTCTCGGACACGATGGCTCCAGCATGACCTCTCTCGTGGCCTGGACGGCGCTCCCTGCAGGCTGCTCCACCACCAAGCAGGGGACGGGGAGCCCCCTCGCAGGGGTGTAACGAGAGAGGTAGCTGGTTCTGAGGCCAGGCGTGCTCTAGTTCAAACCCACACGGGTTCTCTCGGAGGCCTGAGCTTGCCTCAATCTGCTAGCTATTAGGACCAAGGTTCAAACGCAGGTCAAGGACCAGCCCGGGAGCCTCCAGCCTCCACGGCCGACTCCTGCCCTGAGGACCCACCGGCTAGCAGGGGGTCCAGCCCTTCTGAAGCCCGAAGTGGCAAATCCCGGCACAGCACAAACGTGTCAGGTATGCGGTTTACGGCAAGCTTGGAAGGAACGGAAGAGTGCCTGCTACCTGCGCCTGCGTTTTGTAACTGAAAAACCTCATTAGAAGGAGCCCTGCCCGTTCTCGGAGGCGATCTTTCGTTTTTTGTCTTGAGTCTTCGTTGTTTGGTTTGGATTTCCTAAGCATTATTTCTTTTTTTCCATCTCCTCTTTGCTTTCTTTTATAAGACAAAGATGCTGTGGACTTGGCTTCCACTTGGTTCACAACGATTCTATGGCCATGTATTAAGTTTCTTTCTCCTAAGTCCACTGAAGTCTTTTTGGACTTGGAGAGAGCTTTTTAAGAAAGAACTTGCTCATTCAGCAGGATTTTCCTCCCCACCCCAAGCTCTGGTTCTGACCTGGAAAAAATCAGAGTGAGAAAGAGCAAGAGAACCCTGCCGTCCTGACACTCAGCTTCACAAACCACAAAAAGAACCTCGCTCCAGTGACGTAATCACGGAGACTTCTGGCACCTTCGTCTTTCAAGAAAAATACATCCATCAGCTGGCACAGGGTCCCTCGGGCTAAACCCTGCTCGGCGTGGAGCTCCGGACTCATCAGTGCTGGAAAGGCGATTGTGAGGCCGCTGCTCCCGCTGGATGGCGCCTCCCTGTAGCACCGTCCGAAACCCACAGCTGCGTTTCCACTTAAGGCCCCTTCTGCCTCCATCACACCTTGTTCCAGAGTCTCATTCTAGCCTCACTAAGGTAGAAATGACAGGACAAGGCGTCTTGAAGGCTGAGGTTTTCTTGTCTGTTGGGACTAAGCGCTCTGGTCAACCCCGAGAAGGCCGCTCCTGGGTCAGGAGCCTCAGGCCCAAGGCTGTTGGTTCGCCCCCGGTTCGCCTCAGTCAACAGCCAGTCCCAGGAGAGCCTGGCTTCTCCTGCCCGCCTGGCGAGGGCTCCTCTTCTGAGGTTACTTGCTGGCTCGCCCGGCAGCCCAGGGCAGGCGAGCTCTGCGGCTGCCACCCCCACCACCTCGGCCTTTGTTGTGGGGGAGACAGGCACAGAGGGCTCATGCTCCTTCCTGTGTGGCCTGGAGCAGAACAGGCGCCCCCGGGCTCACCCGACCAGGCCTTCCCTGGTCCCTGCACCACGGTCCCGCCCCTCAGACTTCAGAGTCATGTGCCCACTGCGCCCACAGAGAGCCTGAGTGGGGCTGTGCGGGTCGCTCGCAGTCAGTGGCTGGGATGGTGCCACCTCTCTGCTCATCCTCCTCAGGGCTAGTGCACTTCAGATGGTCTTCACAGCCCGGAGACATCACCGGTCAGGACCACCTGTGCTCAGAGCCCTGGGGCTCCAGCTAGCCACAGCCCAGGGCTCACCGTCGCTGCTGCCAGTGCCGGGGCCACCGACACTCGGAGGTGGTCATGCGCCTGGGGGAGATGCCTGCACCCTGTACTTCCTAGAGCTCGTGGCCCCGTCATTAACAGTGGAGAAGCGGCTGCTGCAACCTTTCCCGAGCCTCCCGCTTTGTGTCTGCTCTGTATGTCTCTGACACACATGGCGGGGAGAATTGGAAATGGGTGGGAGGCAGCCTGAGGGCCGGGCTCTCTGCTCCCCGGGGCAGAGGCGCCATGCTTGCTCTGAGGCATGCCAGGCTCCAGGGGAGGCCTGCAGCTCGCTCACTGGTTTACTTGCCTTCCTCAAACTGTGTTCAAGTCGTATCCTTCAATCTGCACCAACAGACTTGCCAGAGGCCTCAATCTTCCTTCGCCATGAGCGCGAAAGACGGACATGTGGGAACAGGTAATGGAAACGGCCACTCTAACGTGGATGCCCCGATGCTAAGCCTGCTGTTAGCATTGGGTACGGGCCCTTGACTTACAGGGATCTTCGACCTGGCGAGGTCTCTCCCTCCCTCCCAAGGCAGCACTGCTCCTGCCTCTGCTACTGAGTCAGAAGGCACGACGCCAGGGCCACTGGGCCTGAGCTCGGCCCTCTAGATGTTGCTGGCTGGACCGCCCTTCCTTGACTGTGATGTTTTGTCTTGTTCTCGTACTCACTTCGCTGTCTGGTTCCCCTATTGCAAGTCTTCTCAAATCCTTTTAGGGAGAAGTTGAGGGCATGTATACATAAAATGGGGTTCTTCAAAATATAAGCTAAACAGGTTTGAGTTCTGTCCAATTAGACAATGATCAAGAGGGTTAGCGCTGGGGTCACAGAAGAAAGAAATGAGGACATTCTCAGAGAATCCTCAGAGTCAGTGTGACCAAGCTGGCTCTAGTCTTGAAAAAACAGGACAGGAGGGAACAGAATGATCTTCCAGGATATTGGTCTCAGTTTCCAGGGACTTGAGGCGTCGGGAGTTATGTAACCCACGCCGGGAGCCAGCTGCACTGCCTGTCTCTGTCCTCTCCAGGCTCCAGGGTGGTGGTGGGGTGGCTCTACCCTCTGTCCGTGAAACAAGCCGGTGGCTTGTTTTTGGATGAATGTGAGATGCTTTCTAGGTTTATTGGAAGAAACCACCTCTAGTAAGTCCCTGCTATCTCTGCTAGAAGAGAAGCTCCGAGGATTTCAGGAGGACCAGAGCTCACATTTTTAGATGTTTCAACGAGAAAGAAGAAGCAGAGAAGATTCCTCTGCCTCAGGAAGTCACGTGTAGCCAGGAGCAGTGTCAAGAGTTCATGCCTTGATTCCATGCTGCTTCCTCCAGACAAGGCCGAGTGTCTGGAAACACGCTCCAGGACAACCTCCTAAGGTCCTCTCTACTCTTGCCCTGTGCGGGCAACCTGGCTTCCAGATGGAGCTGCGAACTTGGCACGACTCCAGGCACAAGAGTTACTGTCCCCCACCCCCCAGTCACAAAAATGCCTGCTGGTCTGACAGCGCTTACCAGAATGACAAGAACAATCTGGAAGGGACACCTAGGAGACCCATGCCTAGGGCTGCCAAGCTTCCTATTCTTAGCCCAAGTAATTGCCAGAGTCTTAAGTGGCCCTCCTCCTCACAGACGGCACAGAGGACCAGGACCGTTCTCTATGGTACAAAGCAAAATACCCGTGGGTGTTGTGACGTTTAAAGAAAGCACAGAAAGAAGTTTACAGCTAAGCTGAAATACAAAGGCCCAAGAACCTGAAAGACGTTAGTGGAGGGTGTTGAGCAGCCTTTCTCCTTGCCTGGCTGAGAGCTGCGGTGATAACGCATCCCGCCCTGGGTAATCTCAGAGTGGAACATCATCTCAGCAACTAGACATAATGTTAAATGTGAAAAAAATAAGTTTGCGAGAATTTGGGGGGAACATTTTCATTAAGCAGAAACTTGTCCCTCCCACCTTTGAATAAACCCTTTTGGGGTGCTGGGCTGGAAGCCAGGGAACTGGTGGAGGCTATCATGATCTGCAGGAAACCTGGGGACCCTCTGGACCAACTTTCTGCATGTTAGGCCACATAGGTCCTCCTCCTAGCACTTCCACAGTGCACTCTCCCTGCAGCCCTCCTGCCAAGGACACAGGCCTCACTCTCCACCAGGAAGCAGCGCGTCCTGTCAGCGGGACCATCCTCACCGCAGTGCTGGGCAGCCGCGGCAAAGAGGCGGAGGGCTCAGTCCACAGGCCATGTGGCTTGGAGAAGCAGCTTTGCGTCCTGCTAGCCACATAAGCCCAGGCAAGGTGCTTTATCTCTTTGTACCTCAGTTTCCCCCCTCTGTAACACAGGGGTAATAATCGTACCTACTTTACAGGGTTGTTGTGAAAAGTAAATGAGGGAAACCCCATTAGAACAGTACCCACCGGTGGCGAACACTCAGTGAACGCTCTGATATCATGGGCCCTGGGGTAGTTCTTATGAGGAGTTGACATCAAAATGTCAAAGGGGACACTGGGACAAGCGGACCGGGACACAGCGGTTCCACAGGGGACCACTCTAAACCCAAGGGGCTTCCACAGGGATGGGGCTCAATTTCTGGGCCAGAGCCACATTTGGGGAATCTTCTCTACCTGCAGGCCTCCCTTGGTGGGAAGGAGCGAGGCTGCCAGCTTCACGCCAGGCCCACAGCTCCCGCAGCCCCACCAGCACCTCAGAGGCGCTGCTGACCTGGGGCTCCTGCCCAGGCCGCGCCCCAGTCACCTGGCCTCCTGGGCTGCCTCCCTGAGGCAGCAGGCAGGACACCCATGCGCCCCAAGAAGAGGCTCACCCCTCAACAGCAAAGCTTCAAAGGCGCTGCCAGGTTGGCAGCTGTGCCTCAGCATGGAGGTGGCCCAGCACCTCCATGCCGGCAACAACTTGCCTGCTAATCTCTGCCTGGGAAGGAAGAGGCCTCAACGACCTGCCAGAGCATGGCGGAGCTGGCTTCTGGGTCAGAGCCGGGAGACTCGCCTCTCTCATGGTCTGATTCTTCTCATTTCCTCTCAAGTTGGAGCCTGTCTCGGGCTGCGTGTTTGTTTTACTATCACACCGTCCCACCGAGACATAGGCTCCGGCAGAGACATCCCCATGGCTCCCTCTTTGTGACTTTATGAAACAGAATTTAATAAATACGTTAAATATATATTAAATAAGTATTAGAAATACTTGTGGCCTTATTAAATAAAGGGTTTCAAGGCAATGGGGGCCCTGCAATGAGCTGTAGGGTTAAGAACCATATCCCCCCAGACACGGGGCCAAGAGCTTCATGGGCACCGTCGTCCCCATCCTGGTCCTCCTATTTCAAGGCAAGAGGCCTGAGGCTTGGAGGAGTCCCACCCCCTACTGCAGTCTGCGCATCCCGCCGGCCCACACCCCAGGCGGCGTGCTGGAGGCGGGGTGCCCATGTCCGCTTCTCGCTCTAGATTCTAAGGGACGCAGGGCAGCAAATGGTGTTCAGAGTGTCAACCTTCCAGGGCTCGCTGGTCCGTGGGAATTTAAGACAAGGGGCTTTACGGAGCTCTGGACTGGAGGAAGCAGACTCCTAAGTGGGTGCCAGAGGGAGGGTCCTGCTGGGAACACATGCCCCAAAGAGGCCCTAAGAGGATAGAGCAGCCACCAGGTTCTAGACCTTCCCTGCAGGCCACCTGCGTGAGGTGGGCAGCGCCAAAACAAGCAGCCCCGGGTGGGAACCTGCCTGTCCCGGGAGCGGCAGCGGGTCCTGCAGAGGTGACCTTAAAAACCATTTTTTGTTTTGAGACAATGACAGATTGACAGAACTTGCCCAGGTAGACAGAGAGGCCCCAATTCCACCAAAGGCTGCACCTCACATGCGTGCACCATCCCACGAGCAGGCGGAGGCTGGCACACGCATGCGTCCAGCTCCATGTCATTTGGCCACACATGCAGATTTGCGTGACCACCTCGGCCTGGAGAGAGCACTGTTGCCCCAGCACACAGCCCTCCCTTGGACCCCCGGCCCTTGCCACCCTCTCCCAGCCCTTGCCACGCACCCCCCCAAGCCCTTGCCATCCTCTCCCCCAACAGTGCCTCCCCCACCACCCCTAACTCTTGGCAACCACCAATCTGTTCTCCAACTCTATAATTTTGTCATTCCAAGAATGTTAATAAGTGGAATCAGATGGTATTTTAAAACAGCTCTTCTAAGTTATCCAAAGATTAGGACTTGATCCACGTTTTAGATTTGGAGAAGATGATAAAGCGACACCAACAACCAACAAGAGAAATTCAAAAGCTGCGTGGAAGAAGCAATGTCTCTGTCCCAGCTCTGCCACTTCTGGCTCCGTGACTTTTGACAGCTGCTTAACCCAGAGTCTCAGTTTCCTCATCTTTCAAAATGGGTATAAGGCTCAAGGATTAAACGAGGTAACATATGAAAGTACTTGGCCAGCGGCAGGCGCACCATAAATTCTAGCTGTTTGTTATTATTAATAATAAGCCAAGGAAGCCTCTGTGCTTCTTTATAGAAAATAAGGCTCTTAATGGTCACAGTCGATTAAGGAAATGACCACACCAGCCCTTAAGTGACCCCAGATTATTCCTCCCTCTGCTTCCACTGTGGAAACAAGCAGGGGGCTTTGAAAAGGCTCTTCCACCATGTGCGGGGCCCCGGGAGAACAGGCGGCCACTCCCAGGCCAGAGCCACTGGGGGGCCAGGGAGACTGAAAGCGGGGGGAAAAATGGTGCAGAGCCCCCTGTCTAGCACGGAATGCCTGCAGAGGGCAGCCGGGAGGCGGGGCCCAGCCATGCACAGGCCTGGAGCAGGGGCCAGGGCCCAAGGGGGCGGGTCAATGCGTGATTGAATTAGGTGCCGCATGGCTACCCCACAAAGCTCCGAGTCACTCAAGGCTGGATGTGAGAAGGTGACAATGGCGCGCTAGCCAGGAGGTCACCTGACCAGGACTATGATGGCAAACTGACAATATTGCCCCCAAATCACATCGGCAAAGACTCCATTCTAAAGTAGAGGGAGCACTCGACTTGGAGCCTTTGAAGGGCTGGGAATGCAGCACAAATGGCTGCCTCTCTCTTAAGCAACGTGCCCCAGGCCCATTGAAAATGGACAAAAACGGGTATTCAGGATCCTCCGTGATTTATTGAAAGTGGCATTGTCTGTGCCTTTGCCTGGCACCAGCAGGGGTGGGACGGAGGGCACTCCTCCTGATGGCGGGGTCACCCCATGTGTCTCCTGTTCCTTGGACTTTTTAACTCCCCGGGCCCACATTCTCTCACTCACTTTTCCGCCTTTGAAGTTAAAGAATACGGCCTCATCGATCACTGACATGTTGGGTTACAAAAGGCCTGGGAGTGAATGAACTTTTTTTCTTAGACCAGTGAGAAGGGCTCAGCTGGGGAGAGAGAAGGAAGGAGGGAAGGAAGTGAGACCAGAGCTCACGATGGCTGCTCTGCCCAGCTCCGTGGTGAGCAGGCAGTCGGCTGTCCTGGCTCAGGGTGCGGGGGGGACAGGCATTTCCAGGCCTGCCGACTGTGGTTGGGAGGCAGCTTCCAGGAACCAAGGAAGACCCTGGGGCGGGGCAGGCGAGGTACCAGGCCCCTTGGCTGGCTGGCTGCCTCAGAGGGTCCCCGACCAGTGCTCTTCTTCTGGGGGTTCTGGGGGACTCTCCTGGGTGGCACCATGTCCATGTGGCCTAGGCAGAAATCTCCCCCGCTTCTGGTTTGGCTCGGCCTCCTCAGCACCGCTCTCATCTGCGCCTTTGGTCTGGGGTCTGACCTCAATTTGGGCCCCCTGGCTCTCACCTGTGTCACCCCTGGGCCATCCAACTTGCTTCCTTCATGTCCACCTGGAGCCCCTTTGATTCATTCCCCACAGAGCTGCCAGAGAGCTCTTTCTAAAAATGAAAGTCCTATCCATCACCACCTCACGTCAGATGGGTCAACAAGCGGAAGTCAAGAAAACACCAGATTTCAAGGCAGAACAAAAATCCTCCAAGGCAGCCTTGCTGAGGTCACCCACAGCGTCTCCCGCTGCCACCGTGGGGTGACTCTGGGCACAGCCACACCAATGGCCTGCACATCCCAGAACCCACCGGCCCCCACCCCCTCACTTGCCTCCTCAGAACAGCCTTGGAGGCTCCCCACCTGCTTCACTGGAACGGGAGTCCACCCCGGCCCGTCACCTGCAGGCATCACACTCTGAGCCAGCGTGTTTTGGTGGCCGGGCTGGGTCTCATCTGCCTCACGGTGACGGACCACAGCCGACGAGCGAGGCTGTTTTCTGACCACTTCTGTGCAGTGGATTTTCCCATGGATGAAGATGGCAGGCCTCTACTTAGTTTGGCCGAGCCTGGTCATTTCACAGATTTCTATCAGATGCACATCCTTCCCAGGCAAGCAGTCCCTGGCCTCTCCCCCACATCAGGCTCTCTTCCCACCACATTCCAGGCCAGCTGTGTGGAGGAAAACCCAAGTCCAAGGGCAGTCATAACTAGCAAGCTGCTTTGTTGACGGTAATTTTTAAAAGCCTCTTAGTTATGAGATTAAAGCGTGATTGGGTGAGTCACAGACGTGGGTGTTTGCATGTAATCAGCAAAGTCCTATGCTTGGCACCACTCACCACCCTGACTCTGCGTGGCCAGCAGGAGGATTTATCTAGAAGGTTTAGAGGTTTTTCTCTCTTATCATCCACACCTTCCTTTAGAAAGATACAAGCTTCACTTTCATGCCAAGCCTTAAGCCAGAAGCCCCATGTCTGTTTAAAAGGTATTCCGGGGACAGCTTCTGATGCCCACACCTCCTTTTCAGATGGTTCCTGGAGGGTCCAAGGCCTGGCAGGGCTCCCGGGACCGACTCCACCCCTGATCTGCTCAGTCGTGTCTGTCTCTATTATCAGTGGGACCATTTTCCAAAAGAAACTTCTGTCTTAAGAAATAGTTGTTTACAAAGGAAGGGAGGAAGGGAGAACCTAAACAAAAATCCTAAAACTAAAACTTCCAGGAGAAAATCTTTGTGACTTTGGGTTAGTCAAAGATTTCTTAGACACCAAAAGCACAATCCATTAAAGGAGAATCTGATAAACTGGACTTCATCAAAATTTTGCTCTTTCGGGCCTCCCCGGTGGCGCAGCGGTTGAGCGCTGGGTTGCGAAGCTGCCCGCAGCCTCTGCAGCACCGGTTCGATCCCCGGCTGCTCCCCGGCCACCGGAGGAGGGTCCCACATGGCGCGCAGACCTCTCCTGCCGCCCGCTGCTCCCCTCAGCAGTGTGCTTTGGTCCTTCTGCCTGCTCTGCTCCCTGCTCTGGCTCTGGTGAATTCTCTCACCCTCCCGGGCTTCTGACTGTACCCAGTGCTTGTATAAATAAATAAATAAATCTTTAAAAAAAAATATTTTTTTGCTCTTTCACAGAGGATGGAAGACAAGCCGGTGAGGGTGAAGTAATGAGAGAGAAAAAAGAAAAGCCAAAGGCTGGGAGAAAATATTTGTGAATCACATCATATTATATTATGTCATATATCATATCATGTCATATCATACATTGTATCTTCTATACATCTGTATATATATGGAGTGAGAACACTCAAAACTCAGTAATAAGAAACCAAATAGCTCAATTAAAAACTGTGCAAAAGGGGCCTCCCCTGGTGGCGCAGAGGTTGAGCGCTGGGCTGCGAGGCTGCCCGCAGCCTCTGCAGCGCCGGTTTGTTCCCCGGCCGCCGGGGAGGGTCCCACAAAAAACAAAACAAAACAAAACAAAATGTGCAAAAGATATGAGCAGAGGGCCTCCCCAGTGGCACAGGGGTTCAGTCTCAGCACTATGAAGCTATCCATAGCTGCTGCAACACGAGTTTGATCCCCGGCCAGGGAGCTACCCATATGGTGCAACAGACCTCTCCTGTCTGCCCGCTGCTCCCCTCAGCAGTGTACTTCGGTCAATCTGCCTGTTCTGTTCCCCACTCTGTCTCTGGTGAGTCCTCTTACCCCCCACCCCCCACACACAGAGCTTGTGTGCATAAATAAATCTTTCAAAAAATAAAATAAAATAAAACCACAATGAATACCTCTACACACCTATGAGCAGGGTCAAAACCAAACCAAAACATAACACTGACCATTCCCTGCGCCATCAGCACATAAACAGGACAGCAGCCTCACACCCGCCGCAGCTGGTGCCGCCACTTTGGAACGGTCTGGCAGCTTTTTCTGAAGTTAAATATATGCTCACTGCAGAAGCCAGCAATCCCCGGTCTAGGTATTTTCCCAAGTGAACTGAAACTTTAAATGGTGACACAAAAGCCTGAAGGCAAAGGTTTTGCAGCCACTTTAATCATAATCGCCCCAGACCGGAAAGGACTTGGTGAACAAGGTGCACCCCTCTGTCCCCCAAACACCACTCTGCAGTAACTGCAGCAACCCTGGAGCCACCCACCAGGCACATGAGGTGCAGAAGCATAATGCTGAGAGAAACACAGGCTGGTGTCGTGGGGCTCCCAACCCCTTCCGATTCCATTTGAAGGTTTTTCTGGAAAAGGCAAAGCTCTGGGGACAGGGAGCAGGTCAGTGGTGGCCGGATGGGGCTGGGGCCAGGGGCTTTGCAAAGGGCATGAAGCACCTTGGGGAGGGAGCAGCCCTGGGTCCTGATTTGGTCTACGGAGCTGGCGGGAGAGTCCCTAGAAGAGAGAGGTGGCCCTCCTGTGAATGTATCTTGCTAGAGAAATACCTGGCTGCCGAAAATGGTGGCGGTGCTTAAGGCCTTGGGGAATCCATAAAACCTGTAAATAAAATCTGCCCTTTCACAGAAACTGTGAAGAGGACGGAAGTGTTTTGAGCAAGCTCACGAGCAGCACAACCACAAGACGCCATTTCCAACCCAACATGTTAACAAAGATTAAGTAAAACCCACAAACTCTCAATCTGGGGACAGGCAGTGACAATGCACTGCTGTCCCCCACTGGGGTAGGCCTACATGAGTCCAACCTTGCTGGAAAATTATCTGACAGTTTGTGTCCAAAGCTCTAAGACTCTAACACTTTAGGACACACAGAAAGGTCCTTACTAGGGGATGGGTGACGGCTATTCACTTGTTAACTTCAACTCCTTAGAAAATAAAAATGCATTACTTTGATAACAAAATAACAAATATTCCTAAAAAAGGGAGAAGTACCAAGAAAAAAAGAAATGGGGCCTTTCTCTGCACCTGGCCACACAGCTGTGTGTCAGGCACTGCTTAGGGGCTTGGGGGCCACTCAATTAACCTGCAGCCTCAGGCGCAGGTACCATAAATGCATTGTCCCCATTTTATCATGTTTATCTCCACGGGCATTGCAGGAACTATTACTTCATTTCCTCATTACTGCAGGAACCCCAGGCACAGAAGCGTGCAAAGCACACAGGTGAGCAGCGGAATCAGGATCAGAACCCACGAGGTCTACACTCCACATACAGAAGGTGCCCAGTAAGCAGCCGCTGAATGGAGCTGAGGGCAACTGGAGAGCTGAGCGGGCCTAGGACCATCTGGAGCAGAAGCAGGTACCAACCAGTTCAGAGCTGGGCCTGAACCAGGCAGACTGGACTGACTCCATGGGGGCCAAGAACAAGTCCTCAGGCGCCAGGAGTTGGGATCCCGGGCCAGGAAGCCGGCAGCAAGGCAGGTGGAGGAAAGAGGAGGGGAGCTCAGCCCCACCTTGCTGCCTTCTGCTTGGGCTCTGCGGGGGCCCCGGGAGGAGGGCCAGGGAGGCGGGCAAGGCTGGGAGGAGGCTGATGAGCTGGTTGGCAGAGCTAAGTGGGTACCTGGCTGGCATGCAGGGCAGGAGCACCCAGGGGAGAGTTCCAATGTTTGTTTCCAACTGCCTGCTGACCAAGGCAGCATTCGCAGGGCTACTAACAGTTCTGCTCGAATGGACCTCAAACTGGCGGACTGGTACTCAGGAGCACAAGCTGATGTCGACGGTCCGTCCGCACCCACGGGCAGTGAGAGGCCTGTGGGGCTCCTCTCTGGTGGGGTCCTGGGGCATGCTCTGGCTGCGTGCACTCGGCTGGTTTCCTTGACCCCGGGTAGGGGGTGTGTGTGAGAGAGAGAGGAAGGGAGAGAGAGAGAGAATGGGGGGGGGGAGAAAGAGAGAGAGACAGAGAGAGAGAGAGAAACTCAAGAACTAATTTATTTTCAGCATTCCCTTAACAGAAATGGCTGTTTTTGTGCAGAACTTTGTAAGTCCCGAAGCGGCCCTCTGGCCCTAGCCAGCCTCTCCCTCTCTCCCCACACAGCCACGCTTGGCCTGTGCCCGACTGTTCCTGTCTGGCGGGGCCTCCATTTCCTCCCCAGGACACTGAGCTCCTCTGCGGGCAGGGGCCTCGGTCTACTCTTGTTGCCCCCAGCACCTAGCACTTTGCATCCGGACTATCTTCACTTGGGACGTGATCTGATGTCTGCTGTGTCTTTTAAAATGGGGATGGAAGGAGGGTCTGTAAAAAATGTGGGGATTTCTCGAGGAATCACAGGACCTCATCTTCCGAGTCCTGGCACCCCCACTGACCTGGGGGATGTGAGGAGTGGGGCACACAGCCTCCGCCTGCCTCTTCTGGAGCAACACCGGAGCATTACAGGGGAGAAAGAACCGGCAAGCCGCGCGCCTGCTGCACAGCGGGGCCCAGGGTGCATCCAGGGGACAGAGAAGCCAGCTGCAGCCTGAAATGAGGACAGCCCTCGAGCCCTGCAACAGGACCCAGAGCAGGACAGGGAGGAGCCTGAGGTCTCCAGAGGAGGTGGCCCTGGAGGCCTCTGGGGGTGGCGGGGTGTGGGCCAAGAGGGGCAGGTGGCATCCCAGGCCCCAGGAAGGAGTGACAGGCTGAAGGGAGAGTGGGGACACCAAACACGGGCCCTATGAAGAGACGCTGCAGAGCTGGGGGTGTTTGGAGCTCCTAGAGCAACCCCAAGGTCCTCAGAGACTGGTCTGAGGTCAACAAAATGAAGGTTTCCACCAAGTTCAATGGAGTGCATGGAAAAGACTGCCCTTGTAGTAAAATCACGTCTTTGCTTCGCTTTGATGTGGAAGTGTCTTCATTTGCAGAGTAATGGAGAAAGGAGACAGCGACTGGCTTTTACTAAAGGCAAAGGCCTTCACCTGGCAAACAACGCCTAGCCACCCTACAGATGTCCCAGGATATGCATGGAAACTCTGCTGGTCCACGAAGTTTGTTTCAGGAGACAGGAAGTTCTTGAGCAAGAGGTGAAAGTGGAATCTGGGGGGACTTCACCTGACAGGGGAGTTGAGGACAGAAAGCAACCAGAACAGAAGCTGAGCCATGAAAATCGAGACCCACTGGGCCTGCCCCCCGAAGTGCTTCTGGTTGAGATCAGATCAGCTGCAGGGGTTCCCTCGTCCACTGCAGGCTTCACTCGTCCACTGCAGGCTTCACTAACGTCTTGTGTGGCTGTGTGGCTGTTTGGCTCCTGTTCTGGTGATGTGAAGGGTGACATGGGGGCAGGGCGAGGGCCTCTGAGTAGAAAGATCCAGTGCTTCCTCGTCCTGAGTACAATGACTGGACAGCCAGGGCCAGGAGGAGATGAGCCCCATCTGAAAGCTCACATCGCGGGAACAAGGGGCGCCGGCCACTGCCGTGCTCGGCCCCCAGAAGCTGCTTATCTATCATCTTGTCAGCGTGAGAGCCCTGGTCTCCCTTCACCGTCCCTGGAAACACTGGGTCGCGGGTTGAGTCATCTGGGCACACTCTCAACTCCAACTGTGATGTGAGTTTTCTTCTCTTCTCAGGCAGCGACTAGCACAGGACCCGTCTCCTGGAAACCGTTTCCACTCCAAGCAGAGCCAGGCTCCACTCCGACTCGCACAGAGGGGGTGTGAGACGGGGCACTCCACCTCAGTCCCAACCCCAACCCCCCCAGTCCCAACCCCCAACCACCCCAACTTGTCATGGGGGTGGGTGACAGCAGTTGATTCTAACGTGCCCCCCTCCCCGAGGGAATCTCTGAGAGACAGTTGGGGGATCCGGTGCTCACCCCCCTTTCCATGCAGCCAGCCAGGTGTCCCATAGTCCAACATCTCCTTTTTCATGGGGGCTCCTGGGGGCCTCTGCCTTCCCCTAAGGAACCTCTTCTACCAGGCTCTCTGAGGGGCTGAGGACACAGAGGTGAACACAGTGGCACTCAGGACGCCTCAGAAGCACTGCCAGCCCCCTGGGGTGCCGACGCTTCCTGGCCCCTCACACCTGTCTAGGCAGCTCCACCCTGAGAGTCCTCATTACCCCTCGTCCAAACCCTGAATGTCCTGGCAAAGAATCAAACACCCAACCCTTTTATTCCAAAGGGGAGGAGACCTCTCTGATTCATAAAGTGCACTTAAGTCTCTTACATAAACACACCTCTCTCTGGAGCGCCAGTCCCTGTCCCAGATCACAACCATCATCTTTTTGAAAAGGCCGACAGGCACAGTGAGCTTAACCAGGCGGAACTGCCTGGTTAAAACTGAGCACGGTGCTGGCGCTGGGAAGCACATGAACAAGACACCGTTCCCCCCTGAAGGGACTCCTCGTCCCGGGCGAGGAGGCAGGGCAGCAGACAATGACAGGGCACTGAGCCAATGTGGTCAGGACGCTGACAGGTGTAAAGTTCAAGGGAGCCTGAAGTAGGAGGTCAGGCGGGGTTGACAGAAGCAAATCTCCCTGCAGGGACACCTGGAGCTTCCGCCCCAGGTTCTTGGAAGCTAAGAATGGGGCTTGGAGGGGTAGTAGCAAGGCTTCTTGATACTGGCAAGCAGAAAGAATCAGAAGGCAGTGAGAAGCTTCTAGAAGCAGGGAAGGAGCCACATTTACTTTCTAAAGTTATATAAGAAGCAGCCTTCAGAGTTCTGCTGAGCACCAGCTACTGGTCCTCCCTAGCAGCCACGGAAATGGGGGGTGCCTAGCAGTGAAGGCCACACCAGGGCCACCGGAGAGCCGGGCCTGGCGAGGGCACTCTTCTCTGTTTCTGGCTACTTTGCGCTCCCTCTAAGCTCTCCTATCAAAACTTCCTTTTCCATGAAATTTTCCCGGGCTGTTCCAAATGCGTAGCCTGCTTCTTTAACCCACGCTGGACCAGCAGGGGAGGGCATAGTGGGATCTCATCTGACTGGTGAGGCTACTCTTCCAGGAGGGGGGTTGGGGGGGGGCCCAGAACTCCCAGGCCGGAGGAGCGAGGCCCTCTGATCTCGGCGGGTAGGCGTGCCCCCGCTTCTGTCAGCAGGACTCAGGGCCCCCTGGCCAGAAGAAGCCTTCTTCCATAGCCCCACCCGCAGTCTCCCTCAGGTGCAGAATTCCTCCAACCCTGTCTCAACCAACTAAGCCCGCGCTTTTATCTTCCCTGCGTTGCCTGTGAGCACACAGGTTCTTCCCCAGTTCACCAGGCAAGCCAAGGGGAGGAAGCTGGTCTCCCGCCACCGAGGCTCCTTCACAGAGCTCAGTGGTGCTTGTAACACGACAGGAACTAAGAAAGACTTGCCCAGTGAGAGCCGGAGAGCATGTCTGAGTCTGTATTTTTAACAACTTCCAGAATAATTCCTTCTAATTTCTGAGTGAAAGCCGATGGGCCATGCCCGAGGGGAGTGAGCGCATGAAGAGTTTGGGTCCTAATGACAAGCTGCTCAGCTAAGGTGCTCTGGCTTTTAAAGATGCAGGTTTCTTTTATGCACGCGTTAACAAGGCGCAGAGTGACCCGCTCTCACGTAAGTGGCTGTAATTAGCGTTACTTAAATACAACTAGGTCAAGTTTCCAAGTTTTGCTCATGCCCTGGGATGCATAAATGTGAACTGTTTGCTCTGATTCCAGATGAAGTTTAAGTGCAATAATGAAATCAATAGCTCTCTCAAAGGGAAGATTCCAGCTTCCCATAGTGGGAAATACCCGGGCTCCCCTATTGTCTGAGGAGCCTGAGGCTACGGTTTGCTCCCTCTCCAGCTGCCACACTCCTCCTCCGAGGCAGACCACCCTGGACGATGTGGTGCTGGCTCAAAAGAGGACAGATTCCCATCTGTGCATTAATTTCTAAATGAGATGGATACATTTAAATGAAAAAATGAGATGGATACATTTAAATGAAAAAAAAATCGGACTGGCTAATCTTCTTTAAGCCTCACTGATTCTGGAACAACCTCTGTGGCTGAAGTACGGCACCGCACCGCCTGTCAACAGTGAAACGGGGGCTGGGATCGTGCAGAAGTCTTCCTCTGTGCAATGCCGAAGGGAAGCGGAGCAATTCTCCCTGGGACTCAGCTCCCAGGGAGCCACTCTGTTCCCTTTAGTCTCCCTGCAGTTGGATTTCCCTTCAATTATTCACGTCAGGCCAACCCAAACAATGCCTGCAAACTATTATACCAGGAGGCAGGAGCAACCATAAAAGGCTAGCGGAGTTATAAATGTTCTCTGAGTATCTGAAAATGCAACAATAGTTCTCAGCATCATTCAAATACAATGGGTTTCTTTAGGATTCTAAGGGGAGGAGAGGACAGGAGGTCACTCTCCAGTCTCAATGCCAGCAAGAGTTTAGCAAGATGCTTCCAACTACCTTTCTGTCTTCTGAAATGTTAAGACCCTCGGGAGTGATTTTTTAGAATTGATTTTATTTTTCTCCCACTGCCATTTACTTAGACCTCCTGTCCTCTGCCTCCTCCCCACCGCAAACCTCAGAGCCCTTGGATGTTGACTGGTGCCCACTGGTTTTAGGAATTGTCTGCTATGTGAGAGTCCATTATTTGTTTTTATCGTTTTGACTTACTTTACTGCAAGTAATTCTCTCAAATTCCCTCTATTTTGTTGAAAATGGCTGCATGTCATCCTTTCTCATGGCTGCATAATACTCCACGGTGTGGACAGACCACATTTGCTTGATCCAATTGTCCATCAGTGGACATCAGGCTGCTTCCACGTCCTCACTTTTGTAAATAGTGCTGCTCTGAACACTGTGGAGCATGTGGAGTTTTGTGTTGATGGTTTCATGCTCTTTGGATAGATGCCCAAGAGTGGGACTACTAAGTTGTATGGTATTTCCATTTCTAGTTTTTTAAAGGTAGATTCAGAGCGCTTTCCACAACTGTTCACCAGTTCACATTCCCACTCAGGAGTAATTTTTGTCGTGGTTAATGCAATTAGGAAGTCTATGGTGTAGCAGATTGAACTCTTTGTAAGAAAGACTCCATGAAAAGAAAATAAACAAAATAGGAAAGATGGGGGAAGCATTCAAGACCATACTCAATGGACACTTCAGGAGACCCTGACCTGACTGTGAGAGAGAAAGAGATGGACGGACGGACAGACATACCCCACTGAGTCAGAACTGAGTCAGAACTCCTGACAGGGCATGGTACGGAGGGATTATACTGGGGGAGCATCAATTGGCAGAACCTTTCTGGAAAGGAACGTGGAGCTATGCTTTAAGTCTCTTAAATACATCTCTGCCTCTGACCCCACGATTCCAGTTCCAGGTCTGTCCTAAGGAAATAATCCAAGATTAGGACAAAGAGTTATGAACACAGATGGCCATGGAGATGGCCGTGGCTCTATCAAAAAGTCAGAATGGAGATCTGCACAACTGGGGCATGGCTGAGTGTGCTCCCGCGCTGGCACATTGCAAAGGCACTACAATGTCTGAGAATGATATGGGGAAAACTCATTTTATAAAATTACAAAGCAGAACATAAAAATTATATGTATGTTATGCTAACCACTCTTCCCTCCTGCCTTGAGTTGGTAAGGGAGGAATTATATAAAAAATAACTGGTTATTTCTGGGTAATGGGATTATAGATAATTTTGATTACTTCTTTATACTCTTCCTTTTTCTAAATTTCTGACATTATAACATACTTTTATGAAAGTGTAAGAATTTCTTTTAGAATTTGATATGAAATTTCCTAAGGAAAAAGAGGGGGTTGGAGGGCCCCCTCTAAGAACTGGACTAGGAGGAAGTGTTTTTCCCTCCTGTCCAGCTAGTGCCAATCTGCTCATCCTGTAGACTTCCTTCCAGAGCTCATCCTTTGTGGCCTAAGGACCACTTAGGTCCCTAACGGTCCCTCCAAGCCAGACCATCTGCATGTGCCCGTCCGCACTCTCTCTGTTCTGTCTCCAGCTGTCCCACCAACGCAACACACCTTGAACAAAAGTCACCATCTGTCTTCTCTCTCCTATAAAGGTGCCTCCCGGTCAGTGCAGGGCACTGCGTTGGCCGTGCGCCTGAACCCGAAACCACGTTCCTGATTCCTTGCAGTTCCCTCAAGGCCTCCCCCCCACTTCCACACCCAGTAAAAAGCATCAGTCTGTCAAGGTTTGTCAGTTCCTCTTAGTCCCTAGGAGCTGCCATGCCCCCCTCCCCACAGCCTCTATCTCCGGCCAGGCCCCGGCGTTCTCTGTAGATTTCGGGTTTCTTTTATTTTGTTCTCTTTCAGTCTCTTCCATATTAAGCCAGTAAGCTGTCTCTAAAGCAAGGTCTGAGCCTGTCACTTCTTCACTGAAAATCACTCTGTGGCTCCTGAGCCGGCTCAGCAGACTTCAAGGCCGGGCCTCTGCTTTCCTCCTCTGGCTGCTCCTTCTTTCTGCACCCAGCGCTGCACAACCCAACATTGCCCCAGTGTGCTCTCTCCTGCCCCTGCCATGCCCACACCAACAACGTGCTTGAAATACCCTCCCTGGCTCCAGAGAGTGGGCTGGCCCCGCAGTCCACTTACTAAGCCCCGTGCACATGCTGTCCCTGCGAGGGTCTTCCCCGGCTGAAGAGAGGGCAGGCCCTCTGGGTCAGCTCTGATCCGGCACTTTTTATTTTCTGGGTGACCTGCTGGCTCTTTTGCCACACTGTGAGAGCCAGAGTTGAGTCTTATTCCTTACCCTTCAGCTTCAGCACCTAGCACACTCAAAGCACCCAATAAATGCTTCCGAACACACGCTGAACGAAAGGCTCCGTGACTAAGAAAACAAAGACTGATTCCACAAACACGCAGCCACCCAATCCACAGTTCTCCCTCGGGCTTAAGTGATGATGTAAATATTAAGACCAAAGAAGAGGAGGTGGGATGAACATGAGCTTTCTTTCCTCACACTGATTTCACTGAACAGCAGTTAAACAGTGAAGAGCTGGATACTCATTTCTTGAAAATCGCTGTATTTGCACTACAGAGAAGGCACAGAAGTGCTCTCAACTCTCACTTTAAAATGAAGCTCAACAAAACATACTGCTACATATAGCAACAGGGGCTGGGTGGGGGAGAAGGGCACTCAATTTCCCTGCAGCTATGCTTTGCCATAAACCCTCCAGCTTGGGTGCCCCGGGGAGGTTAGCACCGTCAGTGTCTCTGCCAGGGCTTGGGGAGACAGGGAGGCTGAGACCAGGCTGCCAAGAGGCTGCTGGGCTGGCAGAGTTGGGGAATTAGGACCACAGCTCCCTTAGCTCCAGGCTAATGGAGGCCACCGGACTGTAAGTAGGCTACAGGAACTGGTGCTAAACTGATTCACTCCTCTGCTCCTGGCTTCCAACTGGACTCACTAAGCATGGCACTAATCGAAGGAATAATTTACTTAATTGCATGAAACCATCCTGAGCTGACTTTGCACAACTGTTCTCCATTACCAGCCTGGATTCCCAGCCAAGAAAGGAGGCGCTGCAAAAAGCGGGCTGGGTGATGGGGCTGAAGTTCACCCAAGCAGGGGTCGGCAACCGTGGGCCACAGGCCAGTTCCTGCCTCCCACCTGCTCGTGTAGGGCCCACAGACTAAAAAGGGCTTTACATTTTGAAGTGGTTGAAAAATAATCCAAGGAAGAATACTATTTTAGGCCATTGCAGTAATGTGAATTTCAGATCTCACTGTCCGTCATGTTTTACTCGTTAGTCTGTCCCTGTGCCTTCACTCCACGACGCAGAGCAGCTGACACAGAGGCTGCCTGGCCCGCAAAGCCCCAAAACACTATCTGACGCATTATAGAAAGCCTGCCACCCCTGACTTAAGGGCTGGCTAGACTAAGGTCACGGACAAGAGCATTCCACAGTCCTAAGGCGTTAACAGAGAAACTGCCTGCCCTTCAGGTTTCAAAGCTGCCAGGAGGGAATCGCGGAAGATATGGCAGGGGATTCAGTGATGGCTCCTTCAGGCCAGAGGAATTTGCCTGAGAAGCTGGAGGTATCAAATTCTGTTTGCTGTGACTTTCTCAGAATTCAAACAGTGGTTCACACCCCCTGACAACCTGCTGGGGGACCCCCAAAGTTTCCTGCAGGCCAGGCCACTTCCCTCAAAGAGCGTTCCCCTGACTGAGGGGTGATGGGCTGGACAGATGCCCCACAAAGCTGTGGTTTCCTGGGAACAATCAATGGTCTCTTAGATGTTTTTATTTGGTGGTGTCAGGAGACCGGCTGTAGGAAGGGCAGGTTCAGGGTTGATTTGGGCAAACAGAAAAGGATCTTGGAGCCCTCAGTACATCCGACAGGCCTTTAATGCTGAAGCAGGGGACCAGATACACACACAGACCAGTGGGTGGGGGACAGGGCGGCAGGGAGGCAGGGGGGCAGGCAGCAACCGAACTCCCAGCCTCCTAGATCTCCGCACCCATCCCTGGCTTCTCGCCTCTCCCAAACAATCCCCAGCTCTTGGGCCCTGGTGTCATATCATGTATATGTGTGCCCCGTGCTCTCCAGCTTCATGGCCGTAATTATGGGTGTGTGAGCCCCATGCTCACGCTCCCAAGCGCTTTTTGCAATGACACATTACCATGTGTGGGAAAACACACACAATCCTACGAGGAAAACAAAGCTGTAGGTGGCGTCGTAGAGGTCAGACAGGAAGCAAAAAAGAGCCTGAGCCACTCCATTTTCCTCACAGGGGTTCTACTTAGTGCTCCAAAGAGCATCTTTTCTATCCTTTCTGAAGGCAATGGCCAATCACAGCACCCAAGGAGCCGGTGGCCTTGTCACATCACAGCCAGGCAGCGCCATCTTCTCCCCCAAGGGCTCTATGTGGTGGGGGCAAGCTTTATGCCTGCCGTGAGACAGAGAGAAGAGCCCCTACTGGCCAGGCAGTCTGAGAGATGGAGCAAGAACCAGGCAGGGGATGAGGCCTCCCGCAGTTCCCTTCCCCAAGTTCAAGACACAATCGTGAGCTGTTTTCAACTATCCCAGACCGTGTAGGTTCACTATTGGTTCTGACAGTTTAAAGAGAACCTTGGAGCCTTTGGTGTCACCTTCACAGATTTTAATGGCAGGCAGGGGAAGCCAGCCAGCTGGAGACGGCAACTCGAGTGTCCGGAGAATCTCTATACCCACTTTTCTCTGGGCTTTCTCTGGCGTTCTCACGTGCTCTCTTCCTCTCACGGCCATTGCTTGTGTTCTCATAGCCACCCTCATATCCCTGACCTCTGGGCTCAGGTGTGCACACTTGCACATGCGCACAGCACACACGCCTGTGCTCAGGTCCCTGTGCCTTCTACATTAACAAGATTAAGGAAGCAGGTGACAGACACAGAAGCTAATGGTGTAATAGCCTGACCAACTTCACTTACCCTGTGTGAACCTATTCTGATCACTTTTACTATAGACACAAAGAAGTCAGGGCCCCCTTTATAGGAGCCTCCTTTTAGGAGATAGCAATGACACACAACATAAATAAAATAAAACAAAACAAAATAAAATAAGCATTAGTGTTAAATTCTAGACTTTAACAGCAGCAGCAAGGACAGGGACTGAAGAAGCCAGGTGGAAGGGCTGTTACTCTGCCCATTCACCCAACAAGTACAGAGGATGCCCTTGGCTCATGCATGTACTTTGGGCCGTGAACAAAGGGGCAGCACTTCACAGAGCTAGAACCTCTCAGGACCAGGCTGGTGTGCTGGGTGCGAGGATCCCCAGAACAGGTAGCCCCCACTTGAAGCCCAAGCTTCCAATTGGCCCCACACCACTGTCTACACAGAATTTCCCGTAAGGGATGAGCATGCTCAGGTAAGCACACGGGACTGCAGGAGGTACCCCTGGGCCAGGTAGCCCTGAAGTCAGCGTGCCCTTGTGCAGGGTGGGCCAAGCAGCTCTGCTCTGCCGTGGATGGCAGTCACCCCCAGTGACGATGACTTCCAAGCCCATCCACTCTTGACGCGGTAGGGGGTCCTACTGGCATCTCCACCTCACTTATTCTGAGGGTCCTGGGGCAAACTAGTTTCTTGGAAGGGGGAACCTTCTGGCTCAGCAGCTCTATCCTGCCTCCTCAGGCACACAGCATGACCTGGATGGTGTTCAACCTCACAGAGCCTCTCTAATTGAGGCTAGTGAAAAGGTACACTTTTTTTAGGACGGCCACAAAAAACGTGGACCTAGGGCACAGAGGCAAACGAGGCATCAGAGAGCAACTCCATGCAGCGGCCACGCCCGAAGGCTGAGGACACTGGACTCTTGTGAGGCAGCCAGGAAGGGGATGCGTGGGGGCCTCCGGAGGGGGCACTGCGCTGATTTATGAAGGCTCTGCCTGGGGTCCCCAGGAGATTGATGTGCTCCTCCTAAGCTCTGCTCCACACACTGGTTTTCTGGGGAACCAAGGGGTCAACTCCAAGGATGCAGATCCATTATTTTCAAACCTTAATTAACTGGAACCTAATTAGGACTTTTGAGGGTGTTTGTTTACCTCCCTTTGAAGGAAAACTTTTCTCTCAAGTCAGCATGGTGTAGAGGGAGGAGAAGCGAACAAAGAGCTAGTTTTCTGGATTTCTTGCATATAAGTCATGTACGAGCCTTTGGGGGCGTCAGTTTTCTAATTTATAGATTGAGATCGCCAAGGAGATTGAGAGATCTGAAGGCATTTTCAACAATAAAATCCAGAGTCTAGGACATACCAACAAATTAGTATCATTCGAGAAGCTGTAAACATTCCTGTACCTGCCTACCCTCTGTGAGCTGAGATCACCGTCAGTATTTCACAGTTTTCCGAGCACTGAACATATTTAACAAACTTGGATTATAACCAGCTGAGGGGGAAGGTCTCTCAAATATTATAATAGACACCCTCTCACTTGATGTGCTTGAAGCTGTGGTTGCCTATCTTAGAAGCTGACTAAAGGGAGGAATCCTTCAAAAGAGCCATCTATAAGGATTTTTGCAGATTCATCCTCATCAAATCTCCACAACTAGTTTTCACAGAAACAACAGCATACTTTTTTATGCTTATTCAATCCACTTGTCTAATATGCAATGAAAATGCACAATTATAACCATGTAGACCGCAGCATAACCAGACTGGGGATCCACAGGATTGCCTAGGTGTACACGTGGTGGGAGCAGGAAAGATGAGCTGGGACAGACCCCCAGGGGATGCCAAGCTTACAGGGCAAGCAAAGGAAGAGGCTTGCAAAGGGAGCAGCAGGACCTGACCAGAGGTATGCAGAGAGAAGCAGAGCCCCCACGGGGTGCAAAGGGCCGGAGGCAGGTCCGAAGTCTGGGCAGCAGGGACTGAAAGTGCCCTTGGATCTGGGCCAGGCAGCTGCTGGTGAGTGGGAATCAGGTGCCTTCACACCCCCACAACTGACTTCATGGAAGGAAGGAAAGGTTCTGTTGTCTCTTAGGCTTTTGGACCTTCATCCCCCTGCCACTCTGTCCCCCAACCCCGGTCTCCCATCATCTCTTGCGCAGATAGGCCTGCTCAGGGGGCCTTTGCACAGGCAAGGAAGGAGGACAGCACCAGATGCCCTGACTCTTCTGGGCACAGGCAGCTGCCAGCTTGCTCCCCGTGACGCTCTGCAGTGCCTACCGGGCAGCGCCTGGGCAAGTTTATCACAAGATTGGTTGAAATGAGATCTTCAATCAGAAGGTTTTAAAACAAGGTGTTTGAGGTTGCATCAAGCCGAAAGGTTCAGAGAAATAAGCATTTTCGAGGCTGGCTCTGCCATGGTCTGACCAGCAGCTCTGTCAGCCAATGTGCTGCCCAGCTCACTCTTCAGACACTTGGATATACACCCATGGTGCACAGTGGCCCAGGGAGGATGCCAAGCTCCCTGGGGTCTGGGTGAGCAATAGAAACAAGAAGAAAGTACTGCACGATCTGGAGCACAGGCCTCCACCATAATGCACAGACCAGCAATGAGGCAAGACTTCCTGGATCTCGCTCCTGTCGTATGTGGAGGTGTGGGCAGCTCTGAGTGACAGTGGCTACGTCCCAGGTGCCGTGACACCCTAGAGCCTTTATAAATCAGCGAAGCTGATTTAGAGGGCCCCACGTGGGTTTAGAGGGCCCCACGTGGGTCTCCTTCCCAGCCTCACGATTAGCTACAGGTCAGCTGCCTCCTAAATGTCCATGTTTCCTGTTCATCCCTCCACTAAGTGGAACTGAGGTAGAAACCGAGGTGAAGGTCAAATGCTGGGCACAGCTGGGGTGGGGGGAGTGATGGGGGTTTTGGTGACAGAGCCGCCCTTGGCCCCCTTAGCAGCAGCATGTGCCCATGGAGCTCACGGAGTGGGGGTGGGGGCTGGAGCTGGCTGCCGCCTGCTCAGAGAAGACCACTCCAGTGGGAGAGGAGAGGGCGGGCCCAAGGCTGCCAGGCCGAGTCTCAGCCACTCGGGGCCTGGCCGCACTGAAAACAGAGTTACTGACCTGATCCAGACGCAGCGCGCCGCCCGCAAACCGCTGTTTGCGCAACTGCTTTGCGATGGCGTGCAGACTCAGCACCGCGCGGTGCACCTCCTCGCTGGTGTGCTCGGGGGAGATGGGGGGCAGCTCGGTTGCTGGGATCTTCCCAGGTGGGCTTTCAATCATGCTCTGGGCATGCTCGTAGCTGAGTTTGGTGCAGGAGCAGATGACGGTCCGGCCAAACCATTCGTCAAGGATCTGCACGGAAGGACAGATGATGTGGGAGACGTGAGGGTGGGTTCCTTCAGGTTTTTCTGTCATGCAACCACTCGGACACACTCAACAGAGACAGATTGAGTACTGAGAAGGAAAGGGTGAACTGGAGCTTAGGCTGCCTTCTCGAACACCTCCTCTGTGTTAGGAAGCACAAAGGTGCTGGAGGATGAAAGCAAATCTGAGTCAAGTCCGAGGCAGAGAATGAGAAGGGCTAGGAGCGGTTCAAAGGCTGAGTAAAGTGGAACAGTTCTGAGGTTCACACTGAGGGAAATACAACTGATAAGCGAAGAGAAGCCAGAGGGCTGAGGGGTAGGGGTTTGGGAGAAGGACAGGAGCACTGATGTGGGTGGAGACTTGCACTCAGGGTTTGCAAACACGACCTCCCCCACCCCTTTCACCAGCCAAACGAGTCTGTGGACAACCTGAGACGATGGTTCCCCAAAAAGACCATCCCCACAGGTGTTCCTAGTGGGGAGAGGAGAGCGAGCCCAGCCAGAATGTCTATGGAACCAGCTTTGCCCTGGAACCAGGGCCACAGAGAGTCTCTGATACCCTCACCAGCCCATGAAGGAAGAACTGGTGCCGTCAGAACGGCAGCCACAAAGCACGGGCCAAGAAGGGTAACAGCTATTCACTGTTTTCTTTGATTCAGTGCAAACAGCCTTATCATAAAGCATCTTGGCTCTGTAATATCAGAATTTGTCTCAAACGATACTTTCTGGATTATTCCAACGCCACTCAACCCCGAAATACAAGTGATTCTAATGGTGCTCACGACTCATTTGCTGTGGAAGTGGGTCCTGAGCGTGGCCCTCGGGAGGCGTCCGTGTGTGCTTTTAGCTCTTTTGAACGTTGAGTCCTTTCAGCAATTCGAGGCCAGCGGTCCGGGTGAGGCAGTAACCCATCGGGGTTGCCCGGGCTAGTCCTCCTATCACAGCTGCATTTCCTAAAAATTACCCGCTAACGAGTCGAGTCTCGAGTGTTCCAACCTCCTCTAGAATGACAGGGCCACGACCTATTCATGCTTGTGGTCACAAAGATTTCCCCTGGAGACTTAGCTTGTTTCCTTTTCTCCAATTCATTCCAAACCCAGACGCTCCCCACTTCTTTCTGTGGGTCTGTATTTGGTTTGACGGTCTGTCTTCGGCACACGCCTCTGTCACGCTCTTTACTGGTCTTGTAGAGCCTCTCAGGCATCCAGGTCACAGGCTACCAGGCCTCTTGGGGTCTGTACCTCTTTTTCCTAGAGGATACAGGAACCCCCTGCACACTTTTACAGGGTCACCACCCCACAAAGGTAAGGGAGACTCACACTCCCTAGACTGGGCCACTATTTTTATGCAAACTGGTGGGTCAAGAATGCTTTGCAGCACTAAGGGGAGCGCCAGCACCCTCCACCCTGCAACATCCACACACTCAATTCTGCAGTAAGTTCCACAAGGTTCCTAATCAGACACCCACTGCCCCACAGCCTGGGCATCCTGGCGCGATGTGGTCTTCGCTGCCCCCTCTGAACCTGCTGACTGTAATGAGCTCACGATTAGCTACAGGTCAGCTACCTCCTAAATGTCCATGTTTCCTGTTCATCCCTCCACTAAGTAGAACTGAGGTAGAAACCGAGGTGAAGGTCAAATGCTGGACACAGCTGGGGTGGGGGGAGTAATGGGGGTTTTGAGTCCTGCAACCTGTCACCTCAGTCGTGAGACACCCGCTATCTTCACAGTGCAAATCTGAGCTGACTGTGCAATGAGAAGATTCTGGAAGTTCCCCTCCCCTGACGCCTGCAGTCCAGAACATCTGCACCAACCTTCTTTTTGAACAAAGGCTAAAGTGGAAGCTCTGGTGAGCTGACAAGAACTTGCGGCCCAGCCACAGGGCTCCCAGGCAGCAGGCCCTCGCCTTCCCAGCACAAGCCAGTGAGCCTGACCACACAGGTGACCCCACACTGATGAATACAATTCTCAGGCCCAGGAAAATGGGCCTGAAACCATCTTGGGGGGAGGCAGTTGAGCGGCAAGGACGCACATCACAGCCCATCACAGAGAAGGGCGGCAGGAAAGCAAGACTGAAGGGGCAGGCCGGGGCTGCGTGCTGTAGAGTGGGGCAGGAAGGCCTCCCTGGATGGGACACCTCATTAATTTCCAATTTGGAAACCGTGTTCACATCAACACCCTGTCCAAAACCAGGGCCAGCTGCAGGAGACAAAAGAAGAGAGTTTTTCATGGAAAAAGTAAAAAAGCCACGAGGAGCTTCATAAACAAAACCCTTCAGAGAGAAGAGCATGTCCTTCTGCCTTCCTCTGCTCCATCCCAGGATCCGGGTCACCCCCTCTCTGCAGGCGGCTGCTCTAGGACACCGCTGTTTAGAAGCTCGGGGTCCACGCCAGGCCAACGACTGCAGGCACATGACTGGAGAAACACTGGCTGGAAATGAGCAAATAGTGCAGCTCTCCAGGCCCGCCTCTGGGGCCAGGTAAGGCAGGAGACAGCGCCACACGTCAGAGCTCCCTTCCTGTGAGGCCACAAAGCGCTCCTACGCCCGCTTCTTCCTCAAACCTCTGACCACTTCTGGGGGTGGGGGAGGGGGGCGTCCACCACTCAGCCTACCTTGCATTGGAGGAAACAGGCCAGGGTTTGTGAAAAGCCACACAAACTCCTACTTGGCAGCTTGGATCACATCGTGTCTAAAGACTTAAGACTCACACTCTAGTATCATCTGTATTATATTTTAGCTAAAGGTCATGTAATAGAGATGGACAGGGAAGAAGACAGCACACAGCTTTCTGTATTTTATAGCTCCAAAGTTGTGAGGAAGCCATTGTCTGTGAAAATGGTTCAGTTTCATTCACATGTATTTCTAAATTTCTCGCCTAAAAAATGTTTGTGCTTCATTAAGACATCTCTGGTGCAAAAGACAGCTAGTAGGCTAATTTGTAATTTTAGATGAAGGGGTGCAAACTCACTTTGACAGCAGTTCTGGGTTTCTCAATGTAAATCATTTGGTCCAAGAAACCTCAGGAAGGGGGGCCTCCCTGGTGGCACAAGGGGTTAAGCACCGCACTATGAAGCAAACCGCAGCCTCTGCAGCACAAGTTTGATTCCGGGACAGCCAGGGAGCAACCCACATGGCGCAGCAGACCTCTCCTGTCTCGCCCCCTGCCCTCCTCAGCAGTGTGTTTCAGTCAGTCTGCCTGTTCTGTTCCCCGCTCTGTCTCTGGTGAGTCACCCCCGCCCCCCGTGTGTCTGGCCCATACCCCAGCTCTTGTATGTGTAAATAAATCAATCATTAAAAAAAAAAAAAAAAAGGAAAGAAACCTCAGGAAGGAAAAAACCTACTCCTACTGGGAACAAAACCAGGATGTTTGGATGTTTGGGGGTGACCACCCTCGGGAGGCAGCACAGCTGGTGAGAGAAGTCAAGGGGCCAAAAAGAAGGTGACTGAAAAGGAACTGGGAGGAAAGAGGAGGTTCTGGCACCAGCTCTTTCTGTGATGGGACCGAGCAAGGAAGGGGACGCGTCTACAGAAAAAGAGAGAACGCCACAGTAGGACTGAGCAGCAACCGTCCGCTTCATGTAGGCCTGGCTGAGTCCTCTGTTACCGTGTGGTCAGGCTCTGAGGTACCCAGGCCCCCAGAGACCTCTGCCAAGGGTGCTGAGGAGGGCGCATGATAGTAGAGCCACAGGTTTGCCCGCAAGTTTTATTTTATTAGGCAATTTGTTTATGGGCTAGAACTTTCTGGAAGATTTGTATATAGAAAAACAGCCCACATAAGCTGTGTTCCCTTCTCTTGTCTCAGGTCACCTGCCATCAGCCAGGCTAGTCTGTAACCGGTCCCTTCCCCTTTTGACCTGGAGGCCACTGTCTACACCTGTACACCTACGGAGTGGGGTGGGGATGGGGGGCAGGAACTTCCCCTGTGTTTACCCTGCACACCGAGGAACTGGCAGGAACATGAGGCATGAAGGCTATGAAGGCCCAGATGTGGCGAGAGAATTCCACACTTACAAACTGCAGATCAGGCACCACACCTGAGAAGCCCTTGGAAAGTGTCCCTTCATCTCAGACAGCTGAGGGGACAGGGCAGGAGGAATCTTGAAAGGCGGAGGAGGGAAGGGCCTCCGAAGGCAGCTGGGGGAGGGAGGGAGGGAGGGCAGCACAGGAGGGCAGTGGAGGAAGCCAGCTGAGGGCTGGACTCAGACCCGGAAACACGAATCAGTTTCTCTAAGGCAGTGAGGTTACTCCAGCGCCTGCCTTTCAACAAGAGCAGTCCAGGGCATCTCCCAGAACCTTCTCCCCAGACGTCTGTCCCATTGCAGCGCTGGTCTCGGGGGCCAAGCCCATAGTAAACCAAACCCACTATTAATAACATGGAAATGGAGGAGAAAAGTTATTTTTAAATAAATTTTCAGCTCTCTGCCTGACAGTTTTATAAGAAATGTCTCTTATTGTTGCTTTTTATGTATTTCATGAACATTTTTTACTTTGGATTCTTATTTTAATTCCAAGGCTTCAGAGCAAAATCCGAGCACACGATGTAGTCGGCTGCTGCCTTGAAGTGACCTCAGGCAAGTCTCTGTCTGGTGCCTTCCCCAGCGGACTGGGCCAGCAGGGTCAGAAGACACAGCGGTGCTGTTCCCCGTTCCCAGGGGGTCGCTGCAGGCCTGAAATAACACAGTCTGCCTGCCTGTGCTGGCGCTGGGAGGGCTCTTCTGGAATCAGCTTTGAAGCTCTTGTCTCTCCCAGGACGCAGCTTGGGCAAGATAACCACAGGATTCCGAGGAAGGAACACAAAACCCATCACTCTATTTCTTTACCGTTAACTGAAGCCCCAAGTTACACGTAACGGAAGCCCCTGCAGACGCCCCAGGACGGGCACGCGTTATCCTTCAGGTCTCACAGAACTTCCATGGGCCGCAACTGGTGTGGCTTTGGCTGGGGGACATGGAAGCAGGGGTGGGGGGTGGAGCTCTGTGACGGGTGGCCGAGAGGAAACCAAAGGGCTGCATGAGCGTGTGAGGCGCCCACGTGCCCGGGATGCAGCTCAGAAGTGCGCGAGGCTGCTGTGGGTAAAGGCGCCCGACGTGGGGATTGCGCCTCTGGCCGAGGGGGCTGAACAAACCAAGTATAGGGATGGCACACATGTGCTTCACCTGCAATCACTTCTGGCCATTTTGGGGTACGGGGTCCTGCAGCACTATGCCGGGAGGGGGAGCGGGCCCTGCTTACGGGGCGTTAAGATGAGCAGGACGGCAGGCCCGTGTCGGTGGCCAGAAGGCGGATGACAGGCAGATGCAGGGAGGCGAGCAGGCAGCCCCAGCACCTCCTTAGGTCATCCACCTGCTCCTTCCCAGACTCCCCAGGTTCCCCCTCTCCACTACTTTGCGCTGGGACAGTCGGGGGGCCTCATCCGCCTATGGGACTCATCCCCCCTGGCTTGGATCCCAGGTTTCCTGCTTCCTTCGTGACCTGCTTCCAAATGTCCCCTTGCTCCACCTTCAACATCTCCCTTCTGTGCACCCACCGCCCCGCTGCAAACACACTGCAGTCTCTCTCCTCTGGTGTTAAAAGACAGGAGAAATGATCTCAAAATAATTCTTACTTTTCTCTGACAACAGCGCATTCTTCACGGAAGACACAAACAGGGGAGAAAAACAACTCCCTGTAAATCCACGATCAGGTTTCTACTTCGGAGCATATTTAATCCCAGTACCTTCAGTGCCTTGTCCAGCTTCTGAACAGAGCGAATATTCGGGGAGGGAGGAAAGATGGGGAATGTCACAGAAGAAGAGGCATTACCGGCTCCGGAAGCTACAGAGGAGCGACCCTGGTAGCGATGAGGGCACTGCAGGGAAAGGAAGAGGCACGTGCTCCTGTAAGGATGAGACCAGGACCAAACGCAAGACCTTCCTGGGCTCCACTGGAGGCCGGCAGTGACCTGCAGCAAAACGCCCTGAAGCTGCCGGCCCCATCCTGGCTCCTCGGCCCTAGCCCTCACACCCAAAAAAGCCACCATTACAGACAAACCCACAAGTAGGGCCTGGCCACCCTCTGCTTCATTCCTTTGGGCTCTCGAGGCAGAGCCACCTCCTTCCCACTGAGCTTCTCTGGCTCCCTGCCCTCCCCCCAACTCCAGTCTGGTTATAAACTTTACGCATTTCCCCCACCCCCTCTTAATTCAGGCTTTCCTGGCCTATGTCTTGAACAAACACCATCTGAGTCCAGAATCTGACCGCTCATTTCGCACGACATGACTGTAAGACACTCGTCTGTCACCACATTCCAGGACTAGCCAATCGGGCACCCACCACCCCCTGGCTCCCAGGGCACCATGTTGGGTTGGGCGTTAGGGTGACGGCCTCATGGAGTCGTGCTCCAGGACTGTCCCGAGGCCACATGCTACTCCTACCTGGCTGGATGGAGGCTGAGCGGCCCCTCCTGCTCCCCAGCCCCTCAGGACAGAGGCTCGGTCACTAGACACTGCTCCCAAAGAAGCCCCAAAGACCAGGTGAGGTGCGGAGACCACCTCCACCCTAGTCTCCTTTCATGACCCCCCTCTTTGAGAAGCTCACTAGAGCAGGCAGTGTTTTATTTCTGGCCTAACCCTTGCAGGCATAATTCAGGCTCAAAGCTCTTTTCTGTTGAATGAAATCAATTTTCTTCTGTGGGCTTTTATTTTCTGTTTAGTTAAACTTTCATAAAAATAAGCATTTCTAAAATTTATAAGTAATCCAGGTTTTCAAAAAAAATAAAAAATACAAAAAAGTAGAAAAAATTACTCATGGTCTTACTACCCAAACACAACCACTCCTGGCATTCTGTTTTATTTCCTTCTGCTCTTTTTCCATTCATTTTTTCCCCCCATGCATGTTGCCACCCCCACTGAAATATGATTGCTGGCACGGGCTGCACAATTCCTTCTTTGTATTTCAGATAATGTTTGCTTCTTGACTCTTGAAAATGAACTTATTATCAGATACAGGAGTCATAGAAACCAGGTAGTGTGTGTAGCTTGTTTTGATTTCAATTTGGACACATCAATTGCAGACCATCGGGGAGTGTATCTACGGGCTGAGCTGGGCTGGCATGGGGCACAGGAGCATGAGTGTTAGGTGTGCGATGGCGCCGTGTTCTGGAAGGAAATGCCCCCGCGCCTTTGGAGTCATACCGAAGTATGCATGAGTGAAATGACATGATGTCTGTGGTTTGTTTTAGAATATTTTCGTGGGGGTGAGGAGAGAAAGGAGCCCCCATGGGCTTTGGTGGTAGGTGGGGTAACATTTGTAGAGGTGTGAACTGACACCCCTAAAATATATACAGTGATATAAACCACGGTTACCTCAAGAAACAAACAAAAAAAAAAATTAAAATTCTTTAAAAATATTGTAGCTTAGGGAAAAAAAAGCGTTGACAGCAGCTGAAGCCGGAACATAGGAAGGTAGGTTTACTGTGCTGTTGACATTCATGTGTGCTTGAAATTTTTCAAAGTGAAAAAAAAAAATCAAAAAATTAAAGTCAGAGTGCTTTGAAGGCATGTGATAAAAAACAGCAGCCCCTCTGTCCCTCCGTCCCTTGTCTGGGCTTCCCCAAGCGAGGTCACTTTCATCTCATTTAAACGGATTATTTGGGTATTTTCAAGTTCCTATGTGGCCTCCATGACTGCTATCCCTGACATTTCAGGGATTTTATTCACAAAGTTTTTACTCTGAAGAAGAGAGATTTATTTTTCACTCTGAAGAAGAGAATTTATTTTTCTTTCTACTTACATACCCTCCCCCCCCACTAAACCCACATAACCCTTCCAGGCCCTCATCCTCCCAATAAAGTCACATCAGAGCCATCAGGATTAACTATTGTGGTTATGTAAATACTCAGTGCTCCTTTTCTTTCCAACACAACTTTTTATTTCCACTGGAATTAATAATTGTCTTGTAATCTACTATGTGCATTAATCTACCTCAAACTTTCCACCAACTGTCAAAAACAGTGATTCTCAAGGATGGTCTAAGTACTGGGGGTGGGGGGGCCCTGGGATCAAATCTATTCTCATAAGAATCCTAAGGCATTATCCACCCATTAGGATGGACCAAAGTCCTGGAAGGGGGAGCACTGGGCCTCAGGCCACAGCCACATGGGGCACTGGTGGTCCCGAGCCTTCAGCACCTCACACTTGCAAGACAGCAAAAGCTAGTTTATGTAAGAATGTTCTTGATGAAACAGAAGTTATTAATTTTATTATGCCTCAACCCTTAAGTACTTGTCTTTTTCACTTACACTGTGTGCCAAAGATGGTTATTTGAGGGAAAGCATTTATGTAACTGAGCTGTGAGCTGAACTGCCTGCTTATTTCACAGAGCACCACTTTCACTTGAACGAACCCCTGGCACGCAGACCTCGGTCATTTAGACTCACGTATCTGGCACTTTAAGGGCAACAACTGACAGGATTTATTGCCAATGATAAAAATCTGAGCTTTCACCAAAACTAGAATTTTGGAGACTTTGTATTTGACACATATGCATATCAGTTTCCTTAAAGTCTTGGCTAAGGTTGGTAGTGATGTGAGCAATTGTGATTTTTTGCTGTGATGTAGACGACTAACGTAACAGCCAATATTTCCTAAATGACCAATACACAATGTTAAAAAATCAGGTGAGGGTAAAAGATTCATTCAAAGTGTAAAACAGACCCACAGATTTTAATGCAGCCCAGTACAAGAAGTTCAACTGATACTGTATTTATCCACCAGGGCTGCCCCATACCATAGACTGGTGGGGATTAGCAACTGACAACTGTTTCTCAGTTCTGGAAGCTGAAGAGTCCCTGTTGAGTGCTCCCATCCTGGTTTGCACATGGCCACCTTCTCACTGTGTCCTTGTGGAAGGAGCAAAGGGCAAGCTCTCTTCTTTGAAGGACCTTCATTCTACCAGGTCAGGATCCAACTCTGTGGCCTCATTTAACTCTAATTATCTCCTGATAGAGACACATACAAATACAGTGACATGAGGGGTCATGGACCTAATCCACATGGCCCAGCAGACCTCTCCTGTCTCACCCGCTGCTCCCCTCAGCAGTGTATTTCAGTTGATCTACCTGTGCTGCTTCCTACTCTGTCTCTGGTGAATTCTCACCCCTTGTACCTCTGGCCACCCCAGTTCTTGTATGCATAAATAATTCTTAAAAAAAAAAAGAAACTACTAGTCAGACTTTGGTGTAACACAAAGATGAATATCCATAATTATTTGAAAAAGCCATTAAAATATTCCTTTCCTTTCCAACTACATATCTGGCTAAAGCTGGATCTTGTTCATATACATCAATCTGAGCAACTTGAATTTATTAAATTGTAACAAATTGAATGTAGGAGCAAATATGAAATCCAGTTTAATGTCTTCTTTAAGACACACATGAAAGAGATCTGTGAAAATGTCACACTTTTCTCCTGATTGTTATGTTAGCAGTTATTTTTCCTAACATTTTATTTGATAGTATGTTGTTATTTTAATTGAAATGGGTGAATATTTAAGCTTTAATTTCGATTTCTAACATGACAAGTGGTGGTAATCAACATAGACAAGAGACCTCTAAGAATCTAGATAATTTTTTAGTATAACAGATCCTGAGATGAAAAAGTCTGGTAACTTCTGGTCTAAATAATTTCTCAAGAAATTCAAACACAAAGGAATTTTAAAGATCCCATTTCCTCAGAGATCTCTCTGAGAACCTTCTGACAGGCTCCCGCCCCACCAGCTGCCTTCTCACTTGGGTGGAGCTGGCACCTGAGGAACTTTCTCCACCACCTCAGCCAGGTTAGGAGTCAGCTGGAAGTCCTGTGGGCCAAATTCCAGCCTGCCACCCCGAACACAGTCACGCTCATTCCTCTTTGTACATTTACTTTCCTGCACAACAGAATGGAGTGTCTGGGGTCAAGACAACGTGGCCCATCACATATTACTGGTCCTGTTTAGGCTTGAATCCCAAGCCTTTGTTGACTCACTGCTTCTTCTTTCGTGAGATGCTCCTTCGTTTTGGGAAACCCCATCTATGGGTAGCTTCCTGAGAAAGCTGGATGAGAGGCACTTTTTTTAAAGACTTTGCTTGAAAACATCTTTTCTACACTTCCATTTTATTATAGCTTAGCTGGGTATAGAACTTTAGCATGAGATCACAGTCTTTCAGATCAGGAAGTTCTGCTTCACTATCCTCTAGCTTCTAGGGCTGAGATAGAAACACCTTAAGTTATTCTGAGTTCTGATCTAATGTACCTGACTTTTTTTTTTTTTTTTTAACCTTCTAAGAGTAAGTCAAGAAAGACCTGGATTCAGGGAAAAAAATAAACCAACACAGAACAACACAACAAAAACAGGAAAGACTCTTTCTTTGTCCTCAGTGTTCTGAAATTTTATGACAGCATGGCTTGGAAATGATATCTCCACCAGGCTGGAGGGCTATTCCAGTCTGGAAAGTCATACCTTGCAGCCACTGGGCATTTCTTTGATTTATTTTGGCTATCATTTCTTCCCCTCTGTTTTCTCTTTCTCTATTTCTGAATGCTTGTGGAATAGATGTTGGATATCTAGGACTGGGCTGCTAATTTTCTTATCTTTTCTTCCATTTTATATTCCAACCAGAATCTTGAGTTTTCATTTATTTCTTCTATCACGTCTTTAATTTCCAAGAGTTCCTTCCCCCACCCTCAGTGTTTCCTTTTTAAAGTATATAGGTCTTGTAATATAAATACTATTTCCTGTAAGAAAATTCCTCTGAGGATATAATAATAGTCTCTTTTCTCCCTCTGTGGTCTACCTTAGTTTTCGATTTCATGTTGTAGGCTTTGTCTTGGTCACTTCATATATGAAGGTGAAATACAAAAAGGCTGATTTTTAGTAAAATCTTCAAATGCTCTGATTGTGTGGGTAGAGCTTACTGATTGTGGGGTGATACAGCTGGACTATTGGTGGGGAAACCCTTGCGGTTATTATCTTCAAGTCTTTATTCTTCACCACTCAGATTCATCAGAGAAAGATTTTCCCATCTCCTGATTCAAGAGTATAGGCGTGGCTTCTAGAATTCTGGGGCCAGTTGGAAAAGAAAGCTGGAATTCCACGTCGGCCGTGCCCACACGCAGCCTTCCCTAGGGCAGCACCATCGTCCCTGTGCTGGGCCTTCTCGTTCACGTCCTTCACCATACCCTGCCCAGACCATACATTGGTGCTCTTCTTCAAACTCACAGGAGGGGCGCCTTTAAAAAAAACTGTCCACCAAGTCTATGGGTAGTCTTGTCTTCACCGGCCTCCTCCCCATTATACAGAGTTAATGGTGCTGTCGATTTCTGAGGTTTTTTTAGGGTTCTGCTGTGTAAATTGGGTTGTTTCTTGGCTTTTCCTACTGTTGGCTCAGGATTCAGCTTTCTCAGGACTGCTAAGTCAGTTACCACTCATCCATCTGCTTCCCAGCTTCCAAAATTTTGTTGCTGTTGTCTCCTCTCCCATTCTCTTTGTCCTTGTGGGTTTATGTCTTAAAAAAAAAAATCTTTTCACTGTTGTTTTAGTGAGGTTTTGGGAAGGAATGAAAGCAAATGTGGGTATTTGATCCTCCATCTTACTTGAAACCTCTTTATAATTAAATATCTTTTTTTTAAACTTCCATTTAATATTACAACATAAACATTTCCCCTGTTCTTACATGGTCTTTGTAACAGCTTTAGTAACAGCATAATATTTAGCAGCAGTTTCGTGAACAGCGTCCCATCCCATGCAGAGGCACTGTAGCTTCCTTAATCATTATCTAGAAATGTTTTTGTTTTGGGGAGGAGACCAGAGTCACTTTTTATTTATCTGTCTCATTTACGCTCTATATTTAGGGAAAGCCTGCTGACATTCTTTTCCTATCATTCTTGGCCCATGGTTTCATCACCTGTCCCTTGATGATGGCACTTCCTTGCTAACTGAATTGAATGCTTTTCCAATTACTTGTTTCTTCAAGCTTCCCGGTCATCCCACACAATGACATAGCCCTGGTCTTTCCCAGACCCTCTCTCCCCTTGTCTCCAAATGGCCTCCTCCACAAGAGGCCTGCTCTCCCGACTGAAGCCCAGGCTGCTCCTGCCTCTGCCTGTCCACACGCACCTTCATTTACACCCTCTTTGTTTACACAAGGCCTCCCCTCCATACCCTTCTTTTATATAGGTTCTTCCTTTGTCTAAAAGACTAGAAATAAGTAATTTGTTTACGATTGCATAGGGGCAGTCTTACCTTCTAAATGACATGGACAGTTTCTTAGAAGAGGCTCCAGGGCTGCAGGCTCTCTCCAACCCCCAACCTACTACCAGGGACTCGGGGAATGGGAAGGACACACACGTAGGCTGTTACCTTGCCTTCCGGAGTTAGCGTCCAGATCACTGAGAAGGTCAGCTTGTCGGTCATGGGGTTGAGGCTGCACAGCTCCTCGCACAGCAGCCTGGGAAGCATGGGGATCACCTGCAAGCAGAAAACAGGCCATGAGAAGCTTTCTCCAATGCGTGGGCGCCTGGGAGCAGCCCAGACGGCAGAGCAGTGGTGAATAGACTGGTTCTCCAGAGCAAGCACAGATGGAAGCAGCAATTTCCCCCCAAAACTACAGAAAGGCCCCTACCACCTGAGCCTTTCTGTGAGCCTCTACAGCCAAAGGTGAATGTGAGCTGAAAAGGTGAAAATAACCAGTAACCCAGAGAAATACATGCTGTTGCCATGAAAAATTACTGCATTTTTTACAGATTCAAGAAGGATTTATACTTGTGGGTAGTACTTTCAGTTGAAGTATAATCTTAAGAACCCAAAGTCCTATAATTAAGTCTTAAATCCATTTCAAGTTAATTTTTGTGTGTGTGGCATAAGGTAGGAGTCAGTTTCACTATTTTGCATGTGGATATCCAATTTTCTCAATATTGTTGATTAAAGAGATAATCCTTTCCCCATTGTGTGTTCTTAGCACACCTGTCAAAGAATAATTGACCATAGTGGTGATGTAAACCAATGTTACATCAGTTAAAAAAAAAGAGAGTAGTTGACCATGTATACATGGGTTTATTTCTAGGCTACTGTTTTGATTACTATAGCTTTGTATTATAATTTGCAATCAGGAAATATGATGTTCCCAGCTTTGTTTCAAGATTGCTTTAGCTATTTGGGGTCCTTTGTGGTTCCATATGAATTTTCAGGGTAGTTTTTTTCTATTTCTGTGGAAAAAATGTCATTGGAATTTTGATGGAGATTGCATTGTAGATCACTTTAGATACTATGGTTTTTAAAACAATATTAATTCTTCCAATCCAAACACACAGAATGCTTTTCCACTTATTTGTTTCTTCAATTTCTTTCATCAGTGTTTTATAGTTTTCAGTACACGTCTTCTATCTCCTTGGTTAAATTTATTACTAAATACTATATTGTTTTTCGATGCTACTGTAAATGGGATTGCTTTCTTAATTTCCATATCACTTCACACCTCTTAGGATGGCTATTATGAAAAAGATAAATAACAACAAATGTTGGCAAGGATGAGGAGAAAGATAACTGTGTGTACCACTGATGGGAAAGGAAATTGGTATACCCATTATGGAAAATAGTATGGAGGGGGATTTAAAAGTTAACAATAGAACTACCATATGATCCAGCATATTTCTGGGCATATATTCAAAGGAAATAAGATCAATACTTTGAAGAGATATTTGTGCTCCTATGTTCACTGTAGCATTATTCAGTATAGCCAAGATATGGTAACAACCTAAATGTTAGCTGATAAAGGAATGGGTAAGAAATATATATATATATATATATATATATATATTACATATATATAGATATCTTACATTTTATACTTTCTTACTCATGAATTACATATATCCCTATATAATGGAATATATTCAGTCATTAAAAAGAAGGAAATCCTGCTATTTGCAACAACATGGATAAACCTGGAGGGTACTATGCTATTTGAGATGAACCAGACAGAGAAAAACAAATTCTGCATGGTATCATCTACATGATGTTTGCCAAGGGCTGGGAGGAGGGAGAAATGGGGAGATGTAGGCCAGTTATTAAATGGATAAGTCCCAGAATGTAGGGAAGGACAGGGTAGCTGTAGTTAACATGGTACTACTGCACACTTGAATTCTCTGTGTGATGATCCTAAGCACAGCCCCTCATACACACAAGAGGAAAAGTAACATCAGAGGTAAGGGATGTTTGACTATCTTGATCTTGGCAATCATCACATCATACACTTTACACATATATAGTTACATGCATCAATGACTCAGTAAAGCTGGGAGAAAAAAAGAACCCAAGGGTTGTGTAAACTTGTGACAGGGTTTCATCCAAGTAAAAGTGCTTGATCAATACCTTAGTTATTGAAAATACCACAATTTACCAAATCATATGTTGGAGCATTAATAGAATTCTCCAATAAAATATCACTGCAGCAACAGAATGGAAAGGTTCCTAAATTTAGGTTCTTTAGATGAATACTGTGGTCAACCAGTTACCCATTTTGCAGGTTTTTTAAAAAAAGATTTATTTATTTATGCATACAAGAGCCAGGGTACAGGCCAGAGGTGTGTGTGTGTGGGGAGGGTGAGAGACAGAGTGGGGAACAGAACACCAGAGACAGAGTGGGGAATAGAACAGGCAGACTGACTGAAATACACTGCTGAGGGGAGCAGCTGGGCGAGACAGGAGAGGTCTGCTGCACCATTTGGGTAGCTCCCTGGCTGGGGATCGAACTCGTGCTGCAGTGGCTGCGGCTAGCTTCATAGGTTGCGTCTTAACCCCTTGCGTCACCAGGGAGGCCCCATTTTGTAGTTTTTTAAGCCTAAATTATTTCTTTCCCATAATACCCAGATTCAATGGTAAACCCTCTTTATTAAAAAAAAAAAAAGTCTTCTAAGATGACGACTTATAGCTACCACAGAATATTACTTGTTTTTATCAAAATTCCAAAGAATTCCAGGTATTTCTCTCTACCTGGATCACCTGAAGACACTTCAAGTTCTCTCTTTCCTACCTTTCAATCTGTTCCTCTTCACATAATTTTCTTGATTAATGGTATTACCATGCTAATCCACCCAGCCCATGGTATTACCATTCATCCCACCTCCAAAACTAAAATTGCCAGCATCAACAGTCAATACATCTACCATGGACCCACTTGGTTTGCAGTGTTAAGTCACTGAGAAATAGGTAAGAGGGTCCACCCACCAGCTGAGATAAAGTCAGCTAGTTTGGCGTCTTTATCAACAAACACAAACCAAACCCCAGTGGTTTTCATTCCATGTGAAGTGTCTGCACCTGCACCCTTTCCAGTACAGTAAATGACCTTTGGCATCCAAAAGTAAATTCTAGAGCACATGGGCCAGAGAGATAACAATAATTGTATGGCATTGCTTGGCATTATCCTGAAGGATGTAGTAGCTTTATTAATGCCTATGTAAAAATCTAATGACCACCGGAAAACTTCTGGTAATAGCATTTTAAAAATCACTTTGGAAGTGTTTTTCTTGCCATGACTTTTGCAGTAACTGTTAGATGAAACTCTATTATAGTTTTCGTTAACTTACTCAATGAGTATTAAAGTGTGAACAAAATATTTAACATTTTCTTGCACGGGCAAGTGTTTTACCAAAGAAAACCACATCTCCACCTGCATAAACATACTGTACAGAATGGAGACACTACAGTACAATAGTCACACTGTCTTGAGGCTGAATTATGAAGATTCCACATAATTTCAGCTTTTGGACTATGCTATGGACTGAATTGTGCCCGTCCCTCACCCCCCAAGTTGAAGCCTTAATTCTGGAAATGACTGTATTTGGAGGTGGGGTCTTTAGGAGGCAATTAAGGTTAAATGAGGTTGTATGGGCGGGGCCTGATCTATACAGTGATAATCCCACCCCCTCTCGACCCTGCACCGGGGCGAGGGAAGGTCACATGAGGACACAGACACCTACAAGTCAGAAGAGTCCTCCCTAGAAACCAATTGGCAGGGACTTTGATCTGGGCTCCCAGGCTGCAGAACTGTGAAAAAAATAAATTTCTGCTAATCCACCCAGTCCATAGTATACGCCGGGCAGCCCTAGCAGACTAGGAAAGGTCGAATAAATTTGTTGGGCATGTGTTCTTGGCTCCCCCTCTGGGCTGTACTATCCGGATAACCTTAAGACAGTATTCTGGGTGCAGGCTGCTCAACCACATGCTTGCAGCCCCTGGCTTCATACCTTGTTCACAGGTAGTTTGTAAGTTTTCCTAAATGTTCAAGGCAGCATCTTACTTTGAATCACAAAGATGAGCATTTGAGAATTAACATAATTCCTGACTTCATTTTTTCAAGTTTGTCAAAAGAAAGTCATTATAACTAAATGCAAAGCAGGATGCTGGCACAGAAAGAAGACACAGGGGTGGGGGTTTGGGGAGTGGTGAATCTGGGATCCTTTTGTACTATCTGTGCCGCTTTCCTGGAAATCTTAAATTATTCCAATATAAGGGAGTTTATTAAAAAGGAAGTTACTATTTTCATTAGTTGATCTCATAAGTGTTAAAAATTTAAATATAGGAGAAATTTATGCTAATGAAGTACAATTCGATCTGCTTTTGTATACTGGAACTTGGGGTTTAAGATTTAATCGACAAAAAGGCATTCACCACTAAGATGTCTAAAGACCATTAACCAAGAGAGCGAAGTCCAGCCTCATGGGCAGCACAGGGCAAGAAAGGGGGCAAAGGCTTTGAAGCCAGATGGCCCTGGGATCTGATCCTGGGCCCATCTCCTCCTGCCCAGTTCGGGCAAACTAATACATTCTCTGAGCTTCAGTTTTCTTATTAGTGAAACAATCTAGAAGACGCTCAATAAGTCAGTTCACCGGCCACTGCAGGGCCCACAAGGGCCTCTGGTCGCCTGACTCAGCTTTCCCCTTCAGCCTCTGTCTGGCGCTCCCCCTTCCTGCCTGCTCACCTAATGCTGGCTAGTTCCCCCTTTCTGTAACACCTCTCTAGGTGACTTCTGCACATCCCTTACGATGCAGTTCATCTCCACATCCCTTACGATGCAGTTCATCTCCACAAGCTGATCTGGATCCTCAGGGGAGTGTGCACGGCGCCCACCCCACGCTCGCCACTCCTCTCTGGCTCTCCCACTTGCCCCAATTGTTCCTTTATGTGCCTCTCCCACCCACCAGACCTGGACTCTCCAGGAATGTTCCATCTCTATCCTGTCCCTGACACACAGCAGGCACTTCTTGTCTGCAAATGAATGACTTCCCCCCCAGTAGATGAATCATCTCTTTTTCTCTGCGCTTGCTGCGTATCACATCACGCAAACATTTCCTGGAACCCATGGTGGGAGCAGTAGAGACTTCTATTGAAACGTCTATTCCTACGCATTTCATATAAGTACCGCGCGCTAACCGATTGCGCCACTGGAGCTCCTATTCCTACGCATTTCATAGGCTGCTAGTGTTTTAGCGACAAGATCAACTGTTATGTCTCCTCCCTCCTAGAATCTCATGCCCCCTCTGTGGTTGCCAGTTACCACCACTCCTTGGTGTCCTGCGTCTTAAAAGATCACGGCGTCCCCATATCCACATGCCGCGGTCAGGCGCCAGAGTCTCTGCGATCATGAAGAAGCTCAGTAGGGAAACATTTTAGGTAGTATGATTATATCAAAGTTTTTAAAGACATTCCTTTTAACAAAATTTTACCGGCTCTTGGGGTAGAATTCTGATGGAATTCAGAGAAGAGACCCTTTACATGAATAAACTTCTTAAATGGGCAGTTAGTCCTCCGTCTTGAGAGGGAGAGAAATGAAGATGAAGATGTCCCAACCCCAATTGTGGTTTGTCACGTAAGTCAGGCAGCTCATAAATTGGGCCTGATTGTGGCCGGGGTAGCTGAGCGGGTGTCCAGTCTGAGACCCAGACAGCCCCACCTGGTAAGGCCCTTCCTCAGACAAAAGGCCTGTTACTTCAGGGAGCGAGGGTCCCTGTGATATCTGACGTGGAGGCTCCCAGGCAGGGGAGATGCGGGGAAGACACTGGAACTGGCGCAGGAAGCAAGTTCTCCCCCGGAGCTAAGTGAGACACTGCTGACTCTCATCAGCTGCTGTGAGCCCTGGATGGTTTCCTGGTGTGCTCTGTCTTGCTCTTAGCGTCACAACTCAAGATGGGCCGCTCGGATGATTCCTTCAGGTTCACTGTGCTGGCTCCACGAACGCCACCTTCAAGCTTACAATCAGCTTTTCTTGCTTTTGCCACTCGCCCCTGCCCAGTCCTCTCCTTCAGTCACTTTCTCCCCAAAGCCCCTCCTCCTAATTTTCACGGGGGGGGGGCTTGGGCCTGCTATCTCACCAGCATCCTGCTGTCCGAAGCCCGGCCCTCGGCCAGCTCCCTGCTCTGCTGTTTCTCTAGCCCATAAACTGTAAAATCAAGGTCGGTCTCTCCCCAACAACACAAACAGCACTCCCCTCCCCAGTCTGGCTCACCCTCTCCCTCGGGGACCCCCCCCCCACGTCATTTCTCATGTAAAGCATCTTAAAATAGTTGGCTATTTTCATTCTCACCTTCCTTTCACTTCTCAACTCAACATGACATTTTTTTAATTACAAAAAATAACATGTTCATTGTAGAAATTTTAGGTGATAAGAAATTAAAACGTAGGCCATAGAGATGTCGAGGCCTGTGCCTTAGAATAAACCTGGACAACAGCTCGCCCAGAACCTTGTCTTCCTTTGTGGCCCACAAATGACCACCTGCCCAGGGCATGCTCCTGACACACTCTAGGCTGTGCTAATGCTTCGAGGCCCTCCCGGGTCAGCGGCGGAGTCACGGGCGGTGCCCACCCTCAGCACCCTGCTCTCTCCTCTCGCCAGGCCTTCGCTCCTGGGTTTGCTCGGCCACTGATCTGCAAGTCCAGCTCCTGCCTGCATGTGCAGCCCGGCCACTCCCTGGAACACCTTGGAACTCATGCTGCATGCGGGACCCCTCAACCCGGATGTCCACTCACACGCCAAACTCCGTGCGCTGAGGGCCCTGCTCAGTCGCCTCCCTGCACCTGTTCCTTCGCTGATTTCCTATCTCTGATAAGGGCAACGCCCTATACCTAGTTAAATAAGCAAACAACAACAAAAGCAACACACACCCCTCCACACAACACAACTGGATATTATCTCGTGATTCCTGCACGCTCCTCTCCCCACCACCCCAGCAGCCAGTCAGGTCCCCAGTCCCGTGGGATTTACGCTCCAAATCTCTCTCAACTATTTCTTGTGCCTCTGTCTTTGCTGGCAAGTACCGACACTTCAGTCTCCACTGGGACATATTCTAACAGTCTCCTAAACCAGCTGTAGAAGCCTGAGTGGAGATTACTCTGGGAAAGATTTCCTGATTATTTTCCAGACTTCTGCATCTTCTTACTAGACCCCACCCAGTGACAACCTGCAACCTCACCTCTATGAGGACACGTCGCCTCTCCCTTCCTTAACTGATTTTTTTGCTTGTCCTGAGAATGAGGAAGGGCCCAGACACGTTCAGTGGGACCAAGAGGCCGCCAGAAAGCCGAGCCCCTGCACCACCAAGGGACGCCGGTGGCGGGAGCGCGTGCCGGGGCTGGCAGAAGGCCCCGGACTCATCTCCACAGAGACAGCCAGTGCAACAGTGGGAAGCATAGCCCAACTGTTGGGTGACAAGGATGGCCAGGTTGGGAGGGGACAGCAGTTTGGGGTGAAGTGTGGTGCTCTTGGCTCAGCACATCCATTCTGTCACCAGGATGAAGACACCTACCACTCCCGTTGTCCTGGGGCCCGTCTGGACCCGGCCACCTCGGTGAATGCTCCTAGGGCTCTGGGAGCAACGATCCCTGCCTGTTTTGTAGTGTTACTCAAAGCCTCAAGGGGCTACACTGGCGGGAGAAGCGTGGTGCTGAGAGCTGTTTTTCCCAGCATTCTTCAGCAACACGCGCTGGCAGGATGCTCTCTCCTGGGCAGAGGAGACCCTGGCCCCCCCACAGATGAAGCCCAGATCCTGAGCCTGCTGCTCCAGGCCGCTGTCTGTAAATGTATCTCTTGGCTCCCTCTGTAGCTCACACCCCAGGATTCCAAACTCCACTTGCTCCAGGCTTTCTCCTGCATCTGCCTGCGGTGCCCTTCCTACTCACCTCCGCTCCCTAGTTTTCTACTCAGGATCTGAAACATGTTCAAAAATCAATTGCTCTTCTTGGCCTGTGGAGCAGCTCCTCTCCCACCACCAGCCCAGGCTGACACGACTTCTCTCTCCAGCTTCCTCGGCAGCACTCTGTGACCCCTGGGCACCACTGTCCCTTACAAGTCTGGCCAGCTGACCACCCCTGGGCCAGACCAGCACCTCTCATCCTTATCTACCTGGCTCCTGGCACACAGCTGGTACTCAACACACGCAAAGTGTGTGAAGACTTAGGGCAGCAGTGCAGGGAAGGGGCGTGAGGGTGCCGCTTCAGGGCCAGCACCAACATTGGGCCAGGACGGGGCTTAAAAACTGCTCATGTATAAAAGACCGCTGAGCTGGGACACCGACTTTCTAAGCATTGCGGACTAGGGCCTGGGAGAGTTGAGAGAAATTGATCATTTAGGTAAATACACCACTGCCCAAGGCAGCTGGGTGGGGGTACCACCAAGACTATAAAATCTTATATTAGCCTCAGAGAGCAGAAACATCTGCTAAAGCCACAGCGGGCAGGCTGGCCAAGTTCAGCAGCGGGTTAGCCAGGACAGCCCTGTGACCAAGGAAAGGGCCACAGAAGAGAAGAATCAGTCATCTGGGGGAGGGACAGAGGGACGAGTGGCGACACGGCCTACAGTAGCTCAGTGGCCAGAAGTCAACACCCACCGGGGGGTCCTCCAGGGCCAGGAGGGGTCCAGCGCCTCTCCTGACCTTGCAGCTAGGCCTGGCTGGCACCCAAACCTCCCCCACGCCCGCTGGGCCCACTTTCCCGGAGCCTGAGAATGCGGTTTTTCTTTTTTTCTCTGGGGACTTCGAGGTTTTAGTGACCAGGACACTCTGCTGGCTCTCCACTCCACGCTGACATGACTTAAGAGAAAGAGATCACTCATTTGCCAGGCTACACCTCTGCTGAGTTTTCTTATCAACACGTCCATGAATTCTGAATCTGACCAACTCTTTGCTATGCAGTTTGACATTAACAAAATATCAGCACACCTGCTGGGGCCAGACAGGAACATCTTAAACTCCTTGGCCTCCATGCTGAGACAGGCTTCCAATCCCAATCTTTGATCTCTATTATAGAGCAGACCCAATATAATATCAGAGATTTATGGGTGAACTTTCACTTGAGCTGTTTCACACCTAAAATAACACACTGAGAGTTTGGGCCAATGAGCAGAAAATGTAGGTTTGGGTTCAATTGTTTAGGTTTTCTTTTATTTTGAAAACTTTAACACACGTATTTTTAAAAATCATCTTAACATTCATCATTACGTTGTGTTTCCCTACGCAAGAAGGCAGCTGGAGAGCCACTCACGGGTGGATGTCGTGCCTTTGGAGATGGGCAGCCCTAAGCTGGGGTAGACAGATGTTCTGATATCCATCTTTGGTCAAAAAACGGTTTTCAAATAGCAAATATTGAGGATTTAAATAGGAAATAGTGAAATTTATCTTCCCTCCTGAGTACGCCCTATTGTTCACAGAGTGATTCCAAAGAAAAGGAACTGCATTTAAGGGACAGCAAGCTGGTACCTGGACCTCAGATCTGTGTCATTGTCCCACATCTTACCTACCGGCTGACTCCTGGGCCAGCTGACATCAGCTACGTAGACAGTAGACTCGAATGAAATCAGAACCACACTCCCTCTAGATGGGAAGTCAACGGGGCCCCCACCCCACACTCTCCTCCCCTCTCGGAGGAGGGTGGGAGACATAAGCTGCCAAGTGAGAAATGGAGAATCTGTAGGAGGTGAAGGCAGCTCACCCCGTTTTTAGAAGACCTTCATAGGCAAAGTGAAAACAGCAGGGAAATTCCTGGACACAGTCCTTTAGGAAACACAAACGAGCAGGAGGAAAGGTCACAGCAGTGGTTTGAAGGAATCGGAATGCCCAGCCGCTGCCCATGTCGCGGGCCAGCACGCCCTGCCAAGCTGGGGCAGCGCCGGGAAGCAGGGGCTCCCGCCTCCCCTGGTCCCGCACCGTCCTCCGCCCAGCTGCCTGCTTTCGGAGCTAAGGAGCAGAATCCCAATTCTGCGGTCCTGAAGAGAAATTCTAGAACTGTAACAATCACAAAACCAAAGAGAACAGAAAAGTAAACATGCTCAGTTATTTAACCCAATTTATTTTTTCATTTTCTGATTCTGAAACATCATTCCTGGTTATAGAAGGAGAAGGCAGCAGCTGGAAAGGAGAAAGCCACCTGCTTAGAAGAATCTCAAACACTTGAATCTATATGGAGAGAATGCTGCGCTTTCTTCACTGCATGGGGTCTGCACAGGGGTGCAGCCACTCTCACACTAGCCAAGTCTGGTGCAGAATGTCCCTCGCTTGGAGGAAGACACCGCCAGCCACCTCCCTGAAGGTTCTGGATCTTTTCGGCACTACTGTGCATAATGCACACCTTCCTGCTCATGTCACACTATTCGCTGTAATTGGGTTGGGAAGACCATGCAGCTTCTGGCTCAGAGCGTGTTCTAGACTCTCAGGTTCTGCTCTCCTAGTATGAATGGCAGGCGAAGCTGAGGCCCCGAAGAAACGAGATGCCAACCCCCCAGGTGCAGGGTTGGTCTAGGCTGTAGGGATCCAGCGAGCACAGACGCGAGGGAATGCTAGACCTTCCTAGGGAGGGTTGCTGTGACTTGACAGACAACTCCAGCTTCCGTCTGGGACAATGCACGTCTGTGCTAATCCCTGTGGAGCAGGAGGGCAACCTCCACTGTGCAGTTCAAGACATCACTGCCAATGGCTGGGCTGACCAGGATGGGGGAGTAGAACGTGGCCCACAAGCATCAGGACCGCCAGCTCCTTAGGGTTACAGTCAAGGCTAGAAGAATCACCTCCTCCCCTGGCCCTTTAAATTATTTTAAAAATGGATTTAATCTTTTTAGAGCAATCTTAGGTTCACAGATCAAAAGGTATCTTCTCGTATACCACCTACCCTGCCCCGCTCCGTGCAGTCTCTATGATGGATCAACATTTCCGCCTGCTGGTGCAACTGTCATAACTGATGACTGGTTGTCACAACCCACATAGTTTCCTGGTGTGGCACATGTTATGGCTTACACACGTGTGCAATGACATGCAGCCATCACTGACAGCATCATGCCAAGGAGTTTCTGTGTCACTGAAACCCTCTGTGCCCTACCCAGTCATCCCTCCCTACCTCCCCTGGCGACCACTGATCTGTCGTTTTTTTTTTACACTCTCCAGTTTTGCTTTTTCTAGAATGTCACATACTTGGAATCATACATAGTATGTAGCTTTTAAAGACTGGCTTCTTTCACTTAGTAACGTGCATTTAAGTTTCCTCCACGTCTTCCTAGGGCTTGAGAGCTTACTTCTTCGTGCCAAAGAACATCCCCTTTATTCAGGCGTGCACGGTTTATCCAGCACCTGCTGAAGGACATGACGGTTGCCTCCAAGTTTTGGCAAATATGAATAAAGTTGCTAAAAACATCTATGAGCAGGTTTTTGTGCGAACACAAGTGTTCACCTCCTTTGGGTAAACACCAAGAAGCACGATTGCTGGCTTGAACCACAGAATACTTCGAGTTGTATAAGGAACAGCCAAAATGTTTTCCAAAGTGGCCACACCAGTTCTCATTCTCCTCCGCAATTAATGAGTTCCTCCTGTTGTCCACATCCTCACCGGCATTTGCCGTAGTCAGTGTCGTGGATTTTGGTCATTCCGAGGGGTGTGTACTGGCGTCCATTGTCATTTTAACAGTTACCTCCTTAATGACATATGACGTGGAGTATCTTTTCATAAGCTTATTTCATGGGCTTGTTATATCTTCTTTGGTGAAGTGTTTGTTAGGGTCCTGGACCTATTCTTAATGGAGTTCCCCACGTTTTTATTGTTGACTTTTAAGAGCTCTTTGTATATTTCGGATAACAGCTCTTTATCAGATATGTCTCTTACACATATTTTCTCCCCATCCATGGCTTGTCTTTTCATTCTCTTGACAGTGTGTTCTGCAGGCAGAAATTGGAACTTTAATGAAGTCCAGAGCTTAGCAATTTTCCCTTTCATAGAAAGTCACTGGCAGTGTATCTAAAAAGTCATCACTAAACCAAGGTCATCTAGATTTTCTTTGTACTATCTTCTAGGATTTTTATAGTTTTGTGTTTTACATTTAGGTCTAAGAAGCATTTTGAATTAATTTTTGTCCTTTTCCTTTCAAGAGCTTAGTTATTGGGGTGGACGGGATGGAAACGAGAGGAATTCAGTAATACTGGGTAAACGGCAGGAACGCTAGTAACTTCTGGATTGTCCTAAGGACTTCTGCTTTGCACCTGCTAGCTCCTCTTTGGGCACGAAGGAACATTCTGCTGAAACTGGAGTCCAGGGACTGCAGACCCTTCTCGGGGTGGCGTGACGTCTGCTGTTGTCAGCGGTCCGGCACCGCGTGAGGCTGGGGAGTGCTGGAGGGGCACCAGGCTGGGGGGATGAAATGAACAATGACTCTGCTGTATGATGAACTTTCTGTTCAGTAGAGAGTTTGTGCTTTTATTGCGAGCAGATGGCTGGGGCACTCAAAGGCCAAATGACCTTATGGTTTATGGACCTGGCAGAGGTATGTCTGGAAGTCCTACAGAAGGACTTGGGCTACAGAAGGTCTTGGGTCTGTGGAATGGGCGGGAACCTTAGTTGATGGCTGGCTGAAGTCTTCGCAGAGGGCTCCACGGGAAAGAGGGAGAGGTTAAGAAGTCCCCACAGAGCTGACATCTCCGTCTGTGGAAAGCCTGCTTCAGGGCTGAAAGGAAAGTGATCTGTCACAGCTGGGGATTTCTAAGCCATGGGTCCTGGTCAGCTACTCATTTGGAGAACAGGCACAGCGCCTCTGCCTCTGTGTCTCAACACAGTCTTGGCAGCTGGTGTGTTCACAGAGCACCTGGGCAGTGATGGGGAAGTGGTGGGTATGGTGCCACGGAACATTCAGGAGGCACACTGACTTGAAGTGACAGTTTTCAGATCTTTAGCTGGGGAAAAAACAGAAGTAGGAGGATGCCGACTCTTTAAAGACCCACCACCTCCTTCGGCACGTCAGGGGGCTTTCCTCCTGGGCTCTCCCATGGCCAGGTCCATCATGCTAAGGCCTCTGGGGCCCTGGGACCTAGGGCTAGGCTACCTTCAGGGGAAACAGCACATAGCCCCTGGCAGCCTGCCCTAACAGGGTTTAGACAACATGTCCGCAAAAAGAGCCAGCCCATATTTTGGGGCATGGCGGGAAGTATGGGTTCAGAGTATGGGAGCATGAGTTTCTCAAGCCCTTGTTTTGAAGGGGTGATAGAGAAGACAGGTCAGCAGTATGTCAGGGCAGGGGACTGCTATCCTGTGGACATGTCTCAAGGCCTATGCTGAGACCTGTAGGTCATAGAGGTCAGGGTGCAGAGGAAAGCCTTTCTGCCTCTCCAGGATCCTTATGCTGGCATTTTCCTCACACTGAGAGCTTGGCAACCCACCCTATACGTCTACCTGGAGTAGACAGTAGGGTGAATCACCCCAGGAGTTAAGAGGGCAGCAGCATGGTGGCTGGCCAGGGCATGCTGCTGCGAGGCACAGTTCAGAGCTGGGTTTACCTCCTGCCAGCTGCGTGGGCATACGGGCACCCGGCAGTGGGAGTTGCCAGTCAGACAAGGCAGTGAAGAGAGACTGGGCAGCTGCCACCCTCCCCTAGGTGAAGACATCTGCAAGCTCCTAGGATGGAGCAGGTGTGGCATCTGGGCCAGCTTCCCCTGGTCTGTCAGGTGAAGGGTTTCTAGATCCCAGAGTGTCACAGTGGACTGTGTGGGTGGAGGGGTGTCTCTCTTGCCTCAGTGTAGTCAAAGAGCAAACACCTGAAGACACATGAGGGGCACAGGAGTAGGAAGGTTCAGGCCAGTGTCAGCAGTAACCCCAAAACTGCACTCCAGCCCAAGGAAGTGAAGTGAAGTCACAAGACAGTGAAAAAAGTTAAGAAGAGCCAGAAGGAGCTCAGGCGTGGTCTTTTATACCCGACAGTCCCCAGGGCCTCAGGCAGTGCCTGACGCAGGCTCTCACGGAGCACTGGTTCCAGGTGGTCCGCAGAGACTGTGCGACTCACCGGGAGGAGAAGCCCAGGCCCCTCCCCTGCTTTGGCATCTTTTGAGTCTCCAGGTTATCCTGAGAAGGCAGGTAGGACCAGATCAGCCTCCACCCTTGGAACAGGGGTTCAAACTTTGTCGTGAAAGGCCAATGGTAAATTTTCATTCCATTCTCCTTTCAGAGTGGGACAGTGTCACAGAAGTTACGGAGTGACCAGCACGACTGCTGCGACAGAGCTTTACAAACACCATGGCTGGTGCGGGTGGGGTGTGCTGAGCCCTGCTGGGGAGCCAGAGCTTGAAAGCTGCATCTTTTCTCATTTCTTTGGCACACTGGCCACTTGGTCACTGCGTCACTGGGCCAGTCCGCGGGCCTGAGGTGAATGCCATGTCTCGCCTTGGTTTCTCTTGAACACAGAAGCCTAACAGGGAAGCATGTGATAACGGGAGGCGGGCATTTTCCAGGGAAAACCTTTTCTCTCTTTTTGTAATACCTCATTAGAAGTGAGAAAAGATGTTCAGACTGTTCGGGTGAGAGGATGTCCTGCGCAAACTCCACACAGGCTTCGTGGATGCCACCCCTACTCCACCACGACACTGGGAACTACAAATCTCATGATCCCCAAAGGGAGGCTGCAAGGACCTAAGGGCGGAGTTACGCTGCCATTTTCTCGGGTTTGTGTTTATAACCAGCCATGTGAGGGGGTCTCTCTTGACTCCAGGCAGTGTTTGGTCTCGGCGGGTCATTTGGGAGTCCAGGTTGGTGGAACGGGTAGGACACATTTAAGAACTTACCTCCCTTTTTTTCTCCCTGAGATGTACATGTCCTCATTTCCCCTTCCCTTATAGATAAACCTTTCGTGTGTGCCTCCAGTGTGATTCCCCTTTAAGCGCGTGGGTGAGGACCCACAGTCAGGCAACCTGTTTTATATCGGGGTTGCCCTGTAACAAGACAAGTATCTTGTGAATTTTTTTTAAAGAAAAGAGAAACCCAAAAAAGGAGGAAAGACTAAGTAGAACCATGGTTTTCAACCCAAGGAAAGGGATACTGATTTTTACCTTCTGGACCAAGTAGACACTTGTAGCCCTCTGAGCTGCCACTTTATCCAAGTCGGATCCCTCGGGAACAAAGTAGCTCACATCGGCAATGTGAACCCCCACTTCAAAGGTGCCTGCGAATGCACAAGAAGGACAGTCAGCCTAGCAGGAAGGCCTGGGCGAGCCTGCCCATGATGCTCCCTAAGAGAACTGGCGCCTGGTTGACCAGGAGTCCAGGCCACAGTTTCAGCCCCGGGACTGGCACCATCACTTTCCTTGTGCACCAACAGATAAGATTTTTATCCCAAACAAAGAACTTTAGTCATTTTGGCAAGATGTTTACCATTTCTAGACAACTGTAACCATTTCACAAGCTGCTTCTTGTCTTTGGGTGAACATCACTATAACTGCAAAAGAAGACTCATTTTGGACAATGACAAGTCCTCTCAGGTCACTAGAAGCAAATTCATGCACAGTCCTGCAGATTCTGCCTCCTGCCCATCTGGCCACAGCCCCACTCAGCCCCACAGCTGGCTCCCCACCCCCACTCGGCCCCTCCCACCAGCCTCCACTGCTGCCAGGGGTCTCCCCACCCACGATCTGGTGCGGTCGTTCTTTGGCCTGTTATCACCTCCTCGCCTGGCCTCACCCCCCACCAGGCCAGCCTGTGCCCTCCCCTCCATCCAGAGGACAGCTCTGTGTGTGGCTGCCAGGGGAACTGTGTTCCTCTCCCAGGATGCATTTGCCTCATCCCATGCAGATGCCTACTTGGCTTGTGCTTTTTCTCACGCTTGGGAGAATCTTAACAGGATCAGCCTATCAAACTCCTTCTTCCTTTATGTGGGTCAACAGAAAGAGAAACCCAGAGCAAGAGCTTCTGCCCCGTTCCCTCCACCTGTCCCGTTAAAGCAGCCACATCCGAAGATGCTCGCCCTGGTGTCTTCAGCGCACGCACCTCCGCCAGATGCGCATTGTATTTTAGCGGCTTCACTTTTACTGCCTGCCTTTCCCTACAGTGTAGGCGCCAGCAAGGCACAGCCTTTGTGTGAAGTTCACCGAGGTCAGCCAGTGCCTAGAAGAAGGCCTGGCACGTGGTAGGCACTCACTAAGCATTGCTGAGTGAGTGAAGTAACAACTGACTTGTTTGCCTGTTGCCTTTTTCCTTCTGCCAAAAGACCTATTCCCCCCTCAGCACTGCCCCTGCCCTTCCTAGAGGAGCAGGCCCTGCCTTCCCCAGCAGTTCTGCCAGAGAAGAGCAGAGGACTCAGGCTGGTGGAACCCATGAAATACGGCATATGTGATCTTACACACACGAAAATTCACAAAATGGGAGGAACACACACGGGAAAAGTGTCGATTTGGAAGAGAGCAGCTCGGGCAGACAGGAGCACAGCAAAGTAGAGCTGGGTCAATCTGAGACGCAGCAATGCTGTCGCCCGAGACTTGTTCTGAGTACTGACTCCAAGGCAGGGAGTCTGACTCTGCTACAGAGATTGAAGTGGACTTCAGGAAAGAAGGTCTGTTTCCTGGGATGCCGGGCAGTAAGGAAGACTCTTGCAAGTCTGGAGCTGCCAGAAGACATCTCTGCCACACAGTCATGCCATTATAGAAGATAATAAATGAGAAGAAAAGAAATTAAGAAAATAATTGCATTTACAATCACTTCAAAAAGAATCAAATACCCAGGAATTAATGTAACCAAGGATGTGAGAGACTCAAACAATAAAAACTATCCTATGTTACTGAAGGATTGACATCATGACATAAGGAAGGGAAAAGACATTCCATGTTCATGGATGGAGAGAATCAGTATAGTCAAAATGACTATCCCACCAAAAGCAATATATTAATTTAATACAATCTTCATCAAAATATCAACAATATTCTTTAAATAAACTGAACAAAAAAATGGTAAAATTTATATGGAATGATACAGAGCTCAAAGAGCAAAGCAATCCTGAGAAAAAAGGAGAGAAAAGTAAGATAAGTTGTATAAAAGGCAGTCATAAGTAAGTCCTAAAAAAAAGGCAAGAAAATACTAGTTCTAAGAAATAAAGATGACTTCACTTGAACTCCAGGGTCCAGCTGAGCTTGCCTACCTTGGACTTGGCAGTGCATGAGTCAGTCAATTTGCTTTTGGTTGTGACTGACTGGACAAGTCCTGAGTGACACCCAAGTCAACGCCAAAGAGCTGACGGACACAGCTTCTGCTGACCCGATGACCAGTGCTAAGGCCCACACATATTATCTACAAATTTTGTAGCTCTTTGTTATACTCCCATCCATTCTTCACTGGGGGAGGGTGATTCTCCCCTTAGTTTTTAGAACGGAAACATGTTTAAAAGTGGGGTAAGTTAAAGTAAAGGCCAGAGAAGGAAAAGAACTTAATATCCCCCCCTTCATCTGTCTCACACCCAGACAGTGCCCTCCTACAGGCATTCGTTGGTTTTTCCACCCAGTACTATGACCTTGATGCATTAGGGAAAACCTAATTCCATCGGCGAGATCTAGCTGCTATGGGATAATGTAACAGCCCTAATTCCCACAGAGGAGGGGGCCGTCTGGAAGGCTGAGACGAACAGTGTGGCTCAGAGTTCAGCTGCCTCGTTCTGAGGGCCCCGCAGCTGCGTTGCTGGGTCACTGGGAGCAGGGAAGTCTGCCCTGGATGATCGAGGAAATCAACCCCCAGAGAATGTGGTCAAGAGTCTCAGACGGCTCAACTTCCAATTTTGATATTACAAGTATCTAAAACCAACACTTGGAGAAGGCAAAATAAAGTGTCTTCTTTGAAGTCAGAATTGTAATATATTGGCCTAACTGGTAAATATTGACTAAAGGAAAAGAGAGAGGATTATTACATCATGATAGAAACCATAATTTAAATTTCAGTCTGGGTTGTTACTACACATGAACTTTCTGTCCTTAATCAAAATTGACAAACTGACAAAGAGTTCATTACGGGAGATAAAACACGAGGGAGGCCAACCAAAACATATTGGAGAGGCTTAGGTTTCACTCAGAATTCCCAGCAGAACCTCTAAAACCAGCACAGAGAAGCTCTCTTATTCTCTCCTTTGGACCTTTTTTATGGAAACCCTAAGTAAATATTTTAGTACATATATTTACATAATGTGAACTCGGAGAACTCCGGAGGTAGTGGCGCTGAGGCTTTTATTCTATGAAAGAGCAAATATAAATCCAGGAGGCTCTAAGGTATCTGCTGCCAAAACATTTCGGACCGATTTGATGTTTTCAAAAAATACTGTCTTCACCTAAAAGCATTCTTTAAGCATTATTTTACATTAAAAATTTTCAGGCCTCGGGAGGGTCCTGTGGTCTCTTCCCCAAGCAGAGGGGGGCTTGTCCCGTGGCGGGGCATCCGTGACTCCATGTGCACAGGACCCACAAACTTGGATGAACACAAATACTCCTTTGAATGAACCTGAGAGGACATCAGGTTAGAACTCTGTCCAATGAAAACACGAACCTAAAGCAGGGGCTTACACGCCAGCTCCTCCAAGCTTACACCTTAAGGCTACTTGCTCCATCTCTGCAGCGCCCTGGTCATGAGAAAGGGCTTTATTCCAGGGGTCCCTGCCCCATGGGAAGGGAGCCTCTGTTTATTCCAGCAGTGCACATCCACAAGAAGCCCCCCAACACTCCATTTAGGGGGCTCACAGACTGGTGGGGTTCACAGGTCTTCCAGGGTGGTGACAGAGTATTAGGAGAGCGGTGACAGCGCGAGGTTGCAGAGCCTCGCCGCCGGAGAGAGTGGAGCTGAAACCTGCATTTACGTCAACATGGCAGTAAGGACCGCACGCATGCTCAGAGGACAGCAGTGGTGACCATTCACGCTTCCTTTGTGGCACACATGTTAATCTAACTTTGACAAAAGCCAAGCAGACCCGATTTCACAGGTGAATCATCAGAGGCTCAAGTGGTTCCATGTCACCTAGTTACCTGGCCAATAACAATAAGTGCCGATTCAAAAGCAGGTCCGGTTCAGCGCCTTTGCTCCTTTCATTACCATCACCCACACCTCATGTCAACTCCAGGATAAGATGATACTGTCTGACTTTTCTCAGCTGGCAGAAGCCAAATTCTTGCTATAGACGCAGACTTTCTCAGCCCGATTCACAGCCACATCCCTCTCCCTGCAGGCTCTCTTGGTCACACTGCCAAGCTCTGGAGCCACCTGCATGGGGCTTGACCACAGACCCACAGCCCAGCCATCAGTCCTAGTGTTGTTTAATTAGAAGTTTTTAAGCTCCACTGATCCCTTTGTAAACTCTCAGATTACAGTCCTCGCTGCTGGTGGCAGAGTGACTGTCCTAAGCACTGTGTTGATGACAGGTGGCAGTGTATCTGGCTTCCCGCACCAGGTGTGAGACCAGGGCCTGCCTGCCTGGGGCCACTCGAGTTGCATTTACCCACATGGGCTAAGACTGGACGGTTGCGACAGAGGCGCTTCTAGACTCTGGTAGGGCGCGCTGATCTCCCAAAGTTGGGGAGTGGTGTTGCTAAAGGAATGTCACCACCAAAAGCATCATTGCTTCCACCAAGGGGACTAATGGCCTTTGTGTGGTAAGTACAGCTGTTCACCGCTTCATGGTGTCACCTCCTCACTGCACACCAGGTTCTACGGACACATTCTCAGGCCATCCTGAACCAAAAACAATGCGCCTGAGGTTACAATCTCTGAAGAATGATGCTGACAGGCCAACAAGTTAAAGGAATCTTCCTGTGAAGCAAGATATTTGGTAAATAAAGGCAGGTGACGACAAAGAACACGTTCTACTACACATAGACACACAAGACGTTAGCTTCCCGCCCGCAGACTGGCTCTCGCCAGCCCACAGGACGGGGACACGACGCTCTTGCCAGGGTCACCCTCTTTTTTTTGAGCTTTGAAAATTATTATTTTGCCACACTCTTTAAGGAGGCCCCCCCTGGGTACACATATCCCATTTTGAAAGAAGGCATTTCAAGATATGGGCTGTTTTTTGAAAGCCGGCTAAGGGGCCGCTGACTAAGGTCTGGTTGCCCTTCCCGTGGCTGAAGCACCAGCTGGCACCCCACCCCAGGCAGCAGGACGTGAGCACGGGGCTCCCGGCTACCAGCCCGAGACGCCAGGCCCCGTGGCTGACAGAAGCAGGGCAGCCAGACCTTCGGAAGCCCCAGCTGCTTCGCCAATGCTGGAGCCTGTGGCCTGTGCACCTTTCTGGGGGATGGGACCTGAGTTCAGGGTGGGGGTTTGGTCGATGACGCCCCACTGCAGAGCCGGGTCCCGCAGAGAGAAGGCCTAGATTTTTCCTTCACGGTGTCGCAGAGACACACTTGGCAGTGCAGGGAGACCAGGTCACAGTTTTTAGCAAAACAGAACATCTGGATAGAAAATTGACCCTGAGGGGCCTCCCCATTCTCCACTCCATGGGCCGCTGGGTCCTCTGCATGTGGGCATCTGTCCTGGACGATGCAGCGCATCAAAGCATCTGCGGTGTCACGTGGCTTAGCAGCTGGGCATCAGTGCAGGCCGTGCCGAGTCCCCCCACCCAGCCCTGCCTCAGTGGGCAGGGTGGCAGAGGAGCCCTGCAGGCTGCGTGTCGGCGGGCCCTGGGAGAACACCGTCCACACAGGAAGAAGCGAGCCCCTCCTGTGCTGATGTCCAGGGTGCCGTAGGGAGAGGAGGGCTGGTGGGAGGCCAGGCTAAGAGGTGCCATCGATGGGCACCATTTTGGGCCTGCATTCTCAGGCCCGGTCACCCTCTTGCCTCTGGTGGGTCTTCCCAACAGCACACGGTAGGAAGCAGTGCTCTGGGAGCTCAGAAAGGGGGATCCAGCCTGAGGACTAAGACAAAGGGCCTCTGCCGCCCGGATGTCCCCAAAGGGAGGCGCTAGCTTTGGGCAGCAGTTCCCACCAGGATGCAAGACCCACCTTAGCATGGCTCCCCCCTCAGCGGCAGGAACAGCTCCCTCAGCTGGGAAACAGCGGGGTCTGGAGGACCGGGTGGCTACCGACCAGCTGCACCTTTCATCGGGGTAAGCGAATTCCGACTTTCATGGAAATTCTGATTGGGCCGTGAGGGTAGAGGACCACTCAGACCCTGACGTCTTCCAGTTCTGCGTGGTACTGGGTTATGTAATCAAACACGGAGCCGACCAGGGCTGCAGCGAGCATGGCAGCGCTCCACGGCCGAGGCGCGGAGGCGGTCTGAGGGGGGTTCATATACTTAAAAAGAGTGAAAGTTTAATAATTCTGGGACATGTCAAACTGAATGGAATACAAGGCCCCCGTGTCTGAGGAGGGGTTTGTACCACATGATTTCTCAGGTCCCCGCAAAGGCCAGGATTTGCAAAGCCTATGGATTGTCTCTTTTATATTTTCTCTTCGCCACCCAGCAAAGAGTTAACGAGAACCTTTAGCTGCAAACGCCGTAACTGGTGAGCTCACCTTCTGGAACTCAGCAGCTTACAGAACCTTTTCCCTTCATTATTACACAGGACTCTATCAATCTGCAAGTACTCAACTAAACTGCCCACACAGCAATTTTTGTCATGTTCAATCTAATTCTCAGGAATCTAAGTTTAAATTTATATGAACAGCATGGAAGAGGAACACCCAGGCAGTAAATTCCGCTTTGCCCCTTCCAAATGATTTGAGCAATGGCCTCCTTCATTAACAGGAAAGAGGATGAGGAGCTGAGCATGTGAAGCTGGCACACCCGGCGTCTGGGAATTTCCAGGCGTTTCAGGAGTGAGTGGGGGAAGCCCAGGTCAGCTGGTCAGGCCTGGGATGCAGAGCCCAGCTCAGGCCCCAGGGCAGCTCGGAGAGACACAGGGCGGGCATCTGTGCTCCCTCAGTGCCAAACAAGAGCGAAGTCAGAGGGGCCGAGAAGGACCCTTGAAGGTAGAAGCAGCGTTAGCAGGTCCTGATAACAGGGGCTGGGGCAGGGATGGGGGGCGGGGTGTGAATGAGCGGCTTGGCCCTGGTTTCAGGGTTGCCTGCGTTGGGTGATGGGAACAGCGGGTCTCATTATATTATTCTGTCTACTTTTGTGTATGTTCAAATTTCTCTATCCAAAAATTAAAAAAAAAAAATGTTTGCAAGGGTTGAAGCCAAGGAAAGGAAACAGTTTAAAAAGGAAAAATCTAGTTAAGTAAAACTAGCTAAGAGCTTTAGGGGAGAGAGAAGCCAACAGAGGCAGGAGAGAGCTACCTCTCGGGCAGAGCGGGATTCAACTGACCCCATGGATGAGCTGTGGAGGCTGAAGCTGTGCGGACTATCCCTTTCTACTTTATACATGTTGGGAATGTGTTTAACTCTCAAATGCTAGAAAATCATAAAGCTAAAAAGTATAAAATAAAAAATGCAAACCAGACTTAACAAAGGTCTGGGAAAAAGCGATCAAGATGGTCATAATGGCTTTCTCCATGGAGTAGGATAACGGATTTATCTTTTTGCTTACATGAAAATTCTAATTATTTTTAATCATAAATGGGTAGCCCATTTTACATTTTGGTTTCTTCAGGGAAAACAAGCCAACACAATGCTGTGCGCCGCCCCTTCTCCAGCGCTGGTTCCCCACCACACACCGAGAAAAGCAGCACTGGCGTCTGGCAGGAGGCAGCGAGGGGGTGGCAGGCCAGCTGACAGCTCTCCTGGTGGACAAGGACCGAGGCACTCTGCAGGCAAACCACGGAGCAGGGACGGGGCGTGCCCATCGGCTGAGAAACAACCGCGTTCGGGAGCCCTGGCTTCTGTCGCTGCTGTTCCGCCCCGGGGTATGGATGTGCAGGAATGCTCGACCTGGGCCAGCACTTTCCAGTGATGTAGGTTTGAAAACCCAATTTTAGCTGGTTTTCACACTCATTTGTGGAGTTTTTTATTTTTTAAAAGTCTCTGTTAACGAATCATAATTACTAGGCTCCAATAGTCCATTAAAAGCGATGGCTATACAATTTTCAACAAGTTTTAAAGAAATAGAAACATCTATGTGTATTTAAATGCCTATTCACCAACTGCTCACTATTATCAACTGTGTAATCCAATTCCGACCCCCCTTTCAGCTGAAATTAAAGCAACATTCGCATTCACCTTGAATTTTGAGAGGCAAGGGCTTTTCAAAGCTTTAGAGCCTGGCGACAAAAACTTAATGGCTTTTCTCACATGGCGAGGTTCTTGTTATTTTCTCACCATGCCCTATTAGCTGTTTTTGGATTGAGTTACTCAGTTTCATTAATTAATCCCTTTGTATGAAAGAGAAACTCTTTTCTAACTCTCCAACGCTTTCCAAAAGTTAAGAAAAAAAAAATCACATCCCTAATTCATGCATGTGCAAGACAGGAATCCACCCTAATGGCCCCTGACACAACATCCACTGACTACTTGCTTCTTAGATACTTTATTCATTGAATCCTCCCAGTGCGGGATGGATCTCTTTCCACAGATGAGGCTACCAAGTCCTGGGAGGTCAGACCCCTTGCATCAAGGTTGGGTTCCTGAGCTTAAACCCTCACCCATTGCTGGGATTTGCCCCCTTTGTATCAATACTTGATGAGCTTCCCACTGCTGCTTTCTCAAATCTACAGGCTCCGAGTCCTCTCAAGGTAACACTGAAAAGACTCACATTTTGAGACAAGTCAGTAGACTGGAGGAGGATTTTCAACATGACCAAAGTGACTCCTCTATGGGGACAATAAATACTCACTGACATCAAAACCCTGTCACGCGCTCCTGGAACCGCGGGTCACTTTCTACTTTGGAACTACCTGCATATCAATTACAGTTGCCCAGGTTTTTTATAAGCACCTTTTCTCTTGTGAACTAATGCATTATATTAAGCACTTTTCATAAGTTTTGGCCACCGGCATTCCTCTTTTACGAAGTGCCTATGTAACTCCAGTCCTTGGCTGGAGACATCTCTTACTTCTCACCCTCTGTGGTCTGCCTTTTCATTCTCTGAATGGTGTCTTGTAATAAAGTTCTTAAATTTAATGAAATGTAATATGTCGCTCTTTTCCTTTAAGGTAAATGCATTTTGTATCCCACTTAAGAAACCCAAAGTTGTGAGGTTTTTCTTCTATGTTATCTCTTAGAGCTGCTAATGCTTTTAGAATAGTAATGTGTTACCTTTCATGCTTACATCAATGAGCCACGTGGACTGATTTTTATGTATGGTGTGAAAATAGCATCAAAGCAAAGTTCACTGCTTTTCCGTGTGGATATCCAATTGACCCAGAGTGATTTATTCATAAAGCCATCTTTTCCTCACCACCTGCAGTGATAGTTTCGTTGAAAACCAGGTGATTTTATATATATGTTGGTCTGGTTTTGGATCCTCTGTTGTGTTCTCACCTGGCTTCTGAATAGCAATTGAACGTTTATTATTTCAGCATAACCTAACTACAATTCTGTATTAATGTTAACCTTTCCATTTCTATTTAAATAATTTTCACTGAGCACATACTTTTGTCTGGCACAGCTCTCTATGTGCCAGGGATTGTCTCATTTAATCTCCCCAGCAATTTAAAATTAGGTGTCCATTTTATAGATCAGGGAGCTGTGAGGCATGGAGAGGCTAATTCTTTCCTCTGGAGAGGGATGATACCTCTTCTCATTTTGTTGTCACACCACCTACGTTTGTGGAAAAGCATAGGTACATGTAACTTCAGACAGCTGTTCCCAATACCTTTCAAGCTAGGTTGTGTTTTTGCAACAAGAGGCATTCATGGAGCTTTACTCCTTTAGCCAAGTGTTGTGGGACAGAAGACACTCGAGAAACTGTGTAGTCCAAACATCCATCTTAGAGCCAAGCCAAGAAAATTTTAGAGAAATCACCGGCATGCCCTCACACGCTGCAGTGGAGGCCAAGGTGAGAAAAGAGCCCGGCTCCTGCTCCTATCCCAGTGCTCTTTCTGGGATACCACAAGCACCTCTCATCATGCAGAGTGTGCTGGATCCCTGAGACTTCTTAACTGGCTTCCAGGTTTACCTTGGTGCCAGAGACTTGAAGATGCCTAACTGGTGGGTGCCAGATTATCTTGGCTTTAATGAGCAAGGAAACTGGAACCAATCAGCAGAGCTGGAAGCAGATGAACAGGCCACCGTCCAAATTTGGTTTAACAAGGTGCACTGAGACATCCATGAAAAAAGAGAATTTCCAAAGCCCAGACCCCACAGAAATCAGGCTAGCGAGATTTGAATGGAACATAGGAATAAGACTTGGAGGGGTGGAGCTGTCTCTCCACTTAATCTTTCCACTTAGATTCTGTGTCCTCAAAACAGGAACTCACTGGCAAGCATCCCAGAAGCCCACCTCCATGCCAGAGGCCTCGCATGGCTATTCAGTTACTTGGATTTTTTGAGTCAAGGTATACGATTCAGTAAAAAATGATCAGACAACAAGGACAGCTAAAATTGTTCGCTCACCAGTGCCCCAGTGAGTGGCAAAGACGTGCATTTATGAGCTGACAGCGCGACACCATTTTCCATTTCTCTTCCCAGGCTCATGACCAAGGGCCATACTACGAAAATAAGTTTTGTCTGAAATCGAGAGATTTGCCTGAGCTCAGAAGGCCTGGAGGAAACAGCGCCGGAAGCACTGCACACCATGAAGATGTCAGAGACAAAAGCCAGTAGATTAGACTTTCCTAATTAAGTTTGGAGCTGCCTCTTCCAGTATCATGTTCACTACTGAGGAAGGCCTTCCCTCCGAAACATGGTGCTTCAGGGTCCAGATCATTGAATTGGATGAGCCAGTGAGAAGCATAAACAGTAGGCTAAGAGAAGATGGGGGCTGAATCTGGAGGTTTAAATGGAGACATGCTGTCTGAGATGAAGTCAAATTTTCAAAGGCTAGAAGGTCTGCATAGCAGAACCCTTGCAAGAGAGTAGCTAAGGAGCTGAAAAAGACACCTGGAGGTGAGAGGAATGGCTGAGAGGAAGAGCCAGGGGCACTAAGACAGAAGGCATGTGCCAGGCTGCCTCCCAGGGGTCTCAGGGGAACACACGGGCATGTGTGGGATTTATATCTCTATGTATTTATCTGTCCCCTTGGTCCTCCAGTAAGGCAGGACAGGGAGGGTACAAAGGGCTGCATTGTTTTCTCTGCAGTGCTTGAAATAAGATTCTGATTGCAAAGCCCATTTCCCCACCCAGTCACCTCTATGACAAAAGTCAGGAGTCTGTCTTTCTGTCCCTTGTCAAAGAAAGGTTTCGAGGGTGTTTAGTTGAAGGTGGGATCCAGCCAGAGTGAACTGCCAGGCAAGGTAAGGTGCACAGTTCAAGGTAGGAGCAGTGAAGAGCACAGTAGGCCCAAGGCCTCTTTTCAGAAACCTCTTAGGTCTAGACTTTTGGAGGGCGCTGTTGAGGGGAGGTGCTAGGGTGATGGTCACAGTTTGGGGGGGACACGTTAGACAGGCCAAGATCCTGGAACAGCGGAAGCAAGAAACTTCTTGATATTTTGTTACTCTCTTTTCAAATTCCTGTTGAATAGTTAAAGTGGTGATGAGTGTTGTCAGCTCCTAAAGTCAGCTAGAAGGAATACTGGCTGGAAAAGAGGAAGGGGGTGTCCAAGTGAAGGACATGCATGTGGTTCGGCTGTCTGAAATTCTTCCTCCACAGCAAACCTTAGGGCATCTGTGGTTCTTTGATTAGAGAAGGCAGCTTTTTCTTTTTGATGGCCCCTTGGCAATGAAGACTTTTAAACAATCCTTGGCTCTCAGGTATGTAGCCTGTAGGTCAGCATGGAACACATTTCAAAGAGTTAGGTAGCTCCTGGGTGGTGTGAGGGACGTAGGGGAGAAACCCTAGGTGCTACGGAAGAGAGCATTTGGAATTCTGTGTGGAAGGCCATGGAAAGGTAAACAGCCTAGAGGAAGTAGTGCAGCTGCCTCTTGCAGATTTTGTTTATAGTTCAATTACGATTTGAATGAAGCTTTTTTGTCAGTCTGTCTTGTGATTTCTTTGATTCACTTAAAAGTATACTGATAAATTTACAAATACATGAGAATTTTCCAGATCTCTTATTAACAACAACGCCTTACAGAATTTTTAAATTGCACAGAACCAATGTATGACAATAATAGCACCAAAATGTGAGTGAAAATGGAAAGCTGAAAAAACACTCAACTCAAAAGAAGGCAGAAAAAATAAAGAACAGATGGCGTAAATAGAAAATACCAAGATAATAGACTTATACCCAACCCAACTATACCTGAAATTAAATTAAATGTAAATGATCTAAAATTTTGAACTAACTAGCAGAGATAGATTGGGTAAAAAAAGAGATCTACAAGAAACTTTACTTACACTATAAAGAAACAAATGAAAGCCAAAAGGATAGATCACAATTGAATATTATATGCTCCCTGACCATAACTTCCCCATAAAGCACAATGTACTTTACACAAACAGTGCAAAAACTACAGCCTCTACAGTGCCGGTTTGATCCCTGGCCACCCGCGAGGGTCCCACATGGCGCGCAGACCTCTCCTGCTGCGCCCGCTGCTCCCCTCAGCAGTATATTTCATCAGTCTGCTTGTTCTGTCCCCAACTCTGGCTCTGGTGAATTCTCTCATCCTCCTGCGCTTCTGACTATACCCAATGCTTGTAAATGAATAAATACATCTTAAAAAAAAATTGGTGTCATAATAATCAGCTTCTATGCACGTTGAGCAGTGAGCTTCAATACATTTAAAGTTAATAAAATAATATATTTTGACTGGAATGGAATTAAATTAAAAATCTATTTTAATGGTTATTCTAAAAATCTTATTGTTCTTAAATTCTAGATTTTAACCTCCTCCAAAATAATAAAAACATGTTCTTAGAGTCATTATTTTCTCTTCCCATCTTTCTGTTATTTCCTTCCGAAATTCTTAAAACTGAAAGTCCTTATTCCTCCAGCATTTCTAACCACTCTTTTCATCAATTTTTGTTACCTCTTTGTCCACAAACTTTTTCAGATCATCTCCCAATTCTCTAATGCCCTATTTGCTAAATATATTGTGCTGTTTAACCCAGTGTGTTGAGTTTTAAGTTTTACTTATAATTTTTCATTTCTAGATGTCAGTTCTTTTTCATATCTCTTCATCATCTGACAGTCTATTAGTCCCCATTCATACTTTCAATTCACTCTTGAGTTTCTTTAAACACAATAAAAGACTTATTTTATATTTTATAGTCAATAATTTTAACATCCAGAAACTGTGGGTGTGACTCTAATATGTGCTTTTTCTGCTGACTCTGGCCCACAGGGCTTTATCTCCTTGCATGCTTCCTGACTTTTTGTGCACTTACATTTATAAGTTTACCAGAACTTTAGTTTTGGCAAATCTTTAAGGTTTTGGTTGAGGGTTAATTCTTCCAGAAAGGATATGCTTATGATTCTGCCAGGCCTCTGGAAACATTGTTCACCTGGTATGACTTTAAAATAAGCACATGGCTTGGAATTTTACGGACATGCAGGTACTGTTAAATTTAGGCACTGAGCACGCTGGCTCACCAGGCATCAGAAGATGCCATCAGCTTCGCTGCTTTGGCACATATACCCTCCTTTGGTTATCTAGTCTCATTTCACTCCTGGCTTCTGAGAACTTGCCAAACTTTCTTGCCAGTTCAATCATACATTTAAAAAAAATACATTTAAAGAGTCTTACTGAAGAAGGAATTTTCAGGATATTCATTCTGTAATATTTCTGGAACTATAAGCCCTATGCAATATATTGTATGCATACACATTTGTGCATATTTCTGGGAAGAGATTCTGTAACTGTCACGAGAGTCTCAAGGTGGTCTGTGATCCTTTTGAGACAGAAACCACCACCATCACACTTTGCTTCAGCCCCATGCAAACTAAACAGCAGCTCTTGTCTGCTGGCTTCTAGCTCTCTAGTCTTGAGGAGATGCTGCAGATAACCATTTCAAGTTGATATTCATTCTCTAAATGCCACCAGATTTCTAAGTTCTGGTATGAACATTATCTCCACGTACCAACCTAACCTCCAAACACTCCTAACTGAGGGAAATTAAATTGAATTTTCAATGTTTCAACACATCATTTAGTTAAGACCTTTCTGTTCCCAGAGGAATACTTGGATTTTTGTGATACCAGCTTTCTATTTCTCCAAACTGACGGACGAACACTGTCACTGCAATTGTATGTGGTTGTTTAAAAGGCTTTTCATAACTAACAAGCCTGTCTGCCAGCATCGTTAAAGGAAAAAAATTCCTGGCTTTTGTCTCACAAACTGTTTTGCTATCACATTAAGCTTCATTCAGGAAGTTGATTTTATCAGAAAATTAGCACTCATTGAATTTAGACATGGCAAGGATACAGACCAGGAGGAAAGTGGAGAGAAACCAGACCGTGAAGCAAGCTGCTGTGAGGCTGTGGGCCTGGAGGAGAAAGCAGGCAGGTCACACAGGAGACACTCTGAGCAAGGGAGAGCTGGAGGCTCAGGCTGACAGAGAACCCTACACACAAGAAGTGGTTCTGAAACCTCTTCAGGATCATGGAGACATGAAGCGATGCGGAGAGGCTTGATCGTGAGGAGGAAAAGGCCATGCAACCCCAAAGAAATAGACTTTTTTAGGAGAGCACTGGGAACTGACTGGAAGTCAGCTGAGGAGCCCCTGGACAACCCAGACGCTGGAGGCTGGAACGCAGTGGGATTAAAAGGCCCAGCAAATGGGAGGAAAAGGGGCGAACCCTTGAAAGAACACAGCAGGGGCCAGCTAGACCTGGCCCAGGGCTTTTTACCATAGGGTGCCACACAGGCCACCAGGGACATAGGGCTATCCCGAAAACGCCAGGCCCTGCCCTGCCCTTAGAAAAGTAGCAAAGGGGAACGAGATGAAGTTATGAAGTTCATTGCTGCAGGAGAGACACAAAGACAGTATGCTGACAGGGGAGGCCCAAATCAATTCTGCCTGTAAGAAATGAAAGCTCTGCAGAAGTGTTATCTTGCCCTGGAACAGGACTTCACCCCAACTGGGAAGTAGGCGAGCCAGGCAGCCCCCAGAGGGCAAAGGGCAAGCAGAGAAGGGAAGGCAGGAGAGAGAGCATTGGATTTGCAGAGCCAGGAGGACCCAGAGGGGTGCTATTAAGACATTAAGACGCATGTGTGCTTAGAAAGGAGGAGCCCTGGGAGGTGGGAGGGTGGGGGAGGGGGTGGTGGCTTTGACTAGAAAACCTGCAGACCGCAGGTCCAGAGAGATTTTCAAGCAGAAAAGTGAAAGACTGTGGTCCTGGTGTGGACATGGCAGGGGACAGAACAGGGCAGCAAGGAGGAGGGGGGACAGGTAGGAGGGAAGGAGATTACTGATGACAGTGCCAAGAGGCAGAGGAGTCAAATGTGATTCCGGCAGGCCTTTAAAAAAAAAACAAAAACTGGCCCAGGGGGTGGCAGAGGATGCCTCTGTGAAAGCAGGCAAGAGAAGGAGGTTCAACTCCCAGCAAACCTCCAAGATGGAACTCTGTGGCCTCTGTGTCCAGACCTGGGAGGGTGAGGGCTACTGTGAGCCACCCAGACTAAGTAGCGCCCAGCCCAGCACACCAGATGGCTCCTGTCAGCTCCCTGCCCTGTCTCTCCTGCTATTGCTGGCTCTCTTTCCCAGAGACCACCCCCTGCCTGCACCCTCACCAGGTGGTTCTATTTCTCTCAGATGAAGCGATTCTCTCAGGTGTGAGTCCTCAGCGCATCCCCTCAGAGCTGACTGCATCAAAGGTAGAGGTGCCCGCCCCCTGCGTCTTGGCCTTACTTTCCACTTATTCCAGGATTCACCCCACCTTCTTCACGGCCTTGCAAAATCATCAATTCTGACCGCTCCTTTCCTTTCAGCTTCTCTCAATACAGACGTTAGACTCACTTCCATCTTAAAAACAAAGAAAACAGCACTTCCCTGCACTCCAGATGGTCTCACTCATAGCAGGAAGTTAGGAAACCAAAATACAGGACCAGGAAAAAGACTAATTATAATAAAGTGAAAATCAAAATCGGCCAGCAACCATAAACCTGAGACACACTATTGGGGGGAGGTAGTAGGGTCAAAATAAAGGGGGTGGGAATTGTATGGGGACTATAACCAAGATGAGAATGTATACATTGTGCAAAAATGAAAAATGATGAAAAAATGTACAAAATAAAAAAATGAAAAAAAAAAAAAACCTAAAAAAAAAAAAGACAAAAAACGAAGAACAGGCCTCTTCTGCCCCTGCCCACCTTGCTCTCCCGGCCTCTCACAGCCAAGCTTCCTGTTTCCACTCCTTCCTCTACCACCTGCCTCCGCTTCTCTCCTGGAAGCCACTGAGACCTTCCGCCAAGGCTATCAACGACATCAGGTTGCCAAACCCTCTTACCTGGCCCCCCCAACCATCTCCATGACTCCTTCACCACGGGCTGGCTCCCCTCCCCCCTCCTCAGCTTTGGCCCAATCTCCCTGGCCTCAGTACTCGTGGTTATTACACTGGCATCTCTCCCAGGGGTCTGGCCTGCATCTTCCTCTTAGTTGGTGATGCTGGGCATCTCCCCAGGCCCACGCATCAATGGCTTCCAAATCCCCAACTCTGGCCCTGGCACCTTGTACTTGTCCCCTTGGTACTTCTACCTGATGTCTCTCAGGGAGAGCAAACTCCACAGAGCAAGCAGTGATCTGGGGGGAGGGGAGGAGTTGTTGGGAATTAGAGTATGGGGGGGTGCAGAGTAAGGGTGCTGCAACCTTGAACCACCTGTGTGTCCATTCAGTAGGAAACGCTGAAGAGAGTTGGTTTAGGGGGAAAGAGGATGAGTTTGGAAATGCACAGAGAGGAAACAGGTTCAGAGGACACTTCTCTTCACTCAGAAGGCTGCCTCCTCCATAGGATGCAAACTTTCTAGCAGGGTCTATGAAGGAACTCATGACCTCATCTCTGCTTTACCTACCACCACCACCCTCTTCAAGCTCTAGGCTCCGTGCAGGTCCCTCCCAAACTCCCTGCTTCTGTCCCCCTGGGCCTTTGCTGCGCACATGCCTCCCTCTGCATGCCCAATGCCAGCCAAGATCCAGTGGGCACCTACTCAGCCTCCCTTCCAGGCAGTGGAGGGAGGTGGGTAGGAAGTAAGATGAGCGAGTGACTTGCGTGTTGGGGGTGATGAGTGTGAGGACAAAGGTGGGAGGTGGCAAGAGGCAGAAGGGGTGGACTCAGAGGCAGAACACAGCCTGGGCAGGCCTTCATGAGAAAGTGACCGGTCAGACCCTGAGCCGGTCAGAGGAGGGCTGCAGGCGATGGGGCAGAGGCCAAGGAACACACAGCAAAGCTAGACGCTCTGCAGACGCCCTGGAAGCAGAGGGCAGAGACAGAAGAGCTAAAGCAGGCAACTGGGCCAAAGCACCCAAAAGTCAGAGCCAAGAACCCTGAGTCCAAGGATCCCTGAGTCCAAGAACCCCTGAGTCCAAGGACCCCCGAGTCCAAGGACGAGTGAAAGTAAGAGGGAAGAGTAGACAAAAGTCTGAATGCAGCAGATACTGGGGACGGAGGCTGGCACCAGCCCCTGGAGCAGTCACAAGGGGTGCTACAAAGGGAGTGAGCAGAGGGAGGGGCAGTGGCCACGGCAAACACAGACCACTCTGGCGAGGAGCTTTGCAGGAGCAGGTGCAGGGGTGGAGGACAGGCCCGGGGCTGGAGACCGCTGTCTGTGTGCGAAGGGGGGACCAGAACATAGGGGAATGGAATGGGCTTTGGTGAGTGTCTGGTGAACAAGAGCCCCCCCCCCCAGAGGTGAGACCAGAGGAGGGACCCAGGAACCTTCCGTGCATAAGCTCCAGGACCCCATGTTCTCTTTTTCCTTCCCAACAGCAGATCCAAAGGTGTCATCTCAGCTCTCCGCTCTTTAAAACTGCTGCCATCTTAACTCCCAGGAGACTGTCTCCCCGGCCCTGCTTCCTCACCGCCTCCCAAAGGGGTTAGTATAACAAGAAATTCTCGGCAGGTGACAAACAGAATCAAATGGGTCATCTACCGGGTTGAGGAATTCTACAGGATTCTCACAGGCTCTACTCCTGTCCCCTCACTAGCTCAGGGGGACAGGGCACCCTTTCCAACCTCCCCAGGAAAGCGAAAGCCAGGCAGCCAGGGAGGCAGGAAGACTGGCACCCCCTAGACTAGAGCAGGGCACGTGCACTCCCGAGTCTCCTGCTCCAGGAGGTGCCTTCCTTCTACCTGGACAGAGGGCAGGTCCTCCTATCCGGAGCCAGAAGCCTGTGCTCGCGAGGGTGTGAAGCGTGGCCGGAGGCAGAGCTGAGGGGTGGGCTCCTTGGGTGCGAATCTCGTGGTTCAGAGGTGAAAGCAGCGAGGAGAAGAGACGGACAAGAGGGATGTGACGGTGGGTACCCAGCCAGGCATTCCATCAAGACTTCTGCTAAGTTGTGGTTAAGGTGTAAATTCCAATTTCCAGAAAGCCTCAAGGTTGGATGAATTTGTTTGTTTGTTTATTCTTATTCATTCATCCATTCACTCATTTCCCCCAGTGGTTTTGGTGTATTCACAAAGTTGTGCAACTAGCAACTATCTAATTCCAGAAAACGTTCATCGTGCCAAAAAGAACCCCAAACCCATTAGCATCCATTCCCCATGCCCGCCTCCAGCCCAAGCCTCATGTGTAAGGCCGGGCGAGGATAATCCCGCCGTGGTCAAAGGCAGAGCACACGTCAGAGAACAAAACATGAGGGCAGCAGACACTAGGGGAACAGTGAACAGCAATTTCCTGGAGGATCTGTCGGGAGCCTGAATCAACTAAAAGCTGAATACAGGTCCTGGCCCATTTGGCTGACAATTTCCTCTCAGAGCCTAGAGCGAGCAATAATGTTGGTTGAACGGAACAGAACGGGCGGCTGTTACTCTGGACTCAGTTCTGTCCAATAAGGAGCAACTGGCTGGGGCAGTCACTGTGCCCTGACGGGGGTGGAGGCCTCCCCTTGGGTCCCATTCAGGCAGAAGTAACCCCAAGACATGGGAAAGGGCCCGCGCTTCATGCGCTACAGGACGCGGAGGAGCACAGAGACGCTCAGCCGAGAAGCTGGGGCTCAGAGGTGAAGATCAGCTGCGGGGTTGGGGGGCGTCACGCGAGAGAGGCCGGTTCTGCAGGAAGCCCAGGGGTATAGGTGGGGCCGGGGGTGGGCACCACAGGCGGGCAGCAGTGTTTCAGACCTCGGAGGGAAGGACTTCCTACCAGTCCTCGGTCTCGAGGCAGAACGGGCTGCCTGCAAGGCGGAGAGGCTAGAGCTCAAATGCAATCTGGAGATCCAATAAGTGGACGCTGCAGAGGTAATTGGAAAAGCAGAGGGTGATGTGACAACTGGCACCCCACCCTTGAGCGGTGAAGTCAACGGTGAGGTGTGCTGCAAGGCTCTGTTACGGCAATAAACCCCGCGGCGTGTGATTTACTGTCTAGAGTCTCGGTTATCATTACACCACCACTTATTCACTTATTAAATATTTTCTCGAGCAAAAGTGAGAACCTGCACAGTGAAGTCAGCAGGCTGGCAATGCTTCTGGGCACCGTCCCCGCCAGTGTGACCCCAGGCTGCCAGAGGAGAGGGCTACCTGGCGAGGTGACTGGTAGAAGCCTTTCCAGAGCTGAGGTTCCCGGAGGGGCGGGGGCATCCCGCGCCTCCCAACCTGATCACCACCTACTGGAGAACAGGTGCCACCGGTTTCTGCAGAACTGATCTGCAGACTCGAAGCCTCGCCCTGTTGGGGGTTCTGTAGCACGTCCTGGCTACTCCTGACCTCTGCGGAAAGAGAGCCAGGGCCCAGGAGAAGCTGTTGCACGGAACAGTCACTGCAACACTTCAGTGGGACCAAAGGAAAGTCTGACCTTTACATTTTCTTAAAATAAAAGTGGTTATAGATGATGTGAATATGCTCAGAAAACAGTATTTGCTTTTTGAAACGCTGAACATTTTTCCCTCTAAGCAGAATTGACATGAGCTGGTAACTAACAGAACCTGAACGCCGCCAACCTCGCCCCAGTCCAAACTGGAGCTGACTTTCACTTTTCTTCTCCCTGGATGAATGACCTTGGCAGGCTCTGCTGTCACAAAGGCCAACTGTAGAGGTGCCACCATAAAAACGCCCAGCTGGCCAGCTCTGGCCTTCTCGGGCGCACCCCTGACTCCTTTTCTCTGTCCTTTCCTGCTGCCCCGCTGCAGGACCAGCTGTGAACTCTCTGGAATGAGCAGATGGAAGGTCTCTGATCACCTGGTGCAATGAACTCCTGGGCAGCCGTGATTTCTGGCACCTCATAATTTTCTTTATTACTTTTTTTTTCATTGTAAAACTATTATTACCACAGTAGAAAAATTTGGAAACCAGAAAAAAAGAGAAAAATCACATATAATCCCATCATTCTAATAAAACCGCTGCTTCATTTTGGGGCAGGGGCAACTTTTCTGCAGCCACTCTTGACAGTCTGATGGACGGCACACTCTCAGCTTATTTGTGCCCCTTCTCTGGGAAGGACTGAGCAGCTTCAGTAAATACATTACATCAGACAGACAGCTCCGGGTCAACGTTGTCTCCCAAACCAGACCTTCCTCCCGCCTCCCCAGTCTCGAACTTGAGGACTCCAGCTTCTCGTCTCCCAGGTGGAAACCTCCACCCTGTCCTGGTCGCCTCGCAGCTCCAAGACCTGTTTCCACCGACTCCTCCTCGCCGCCCGTTCCGTGTCTCCATGGTCCCCACCCCCGCCAACTCTCTACCATGATCCCGTCCAGTATCTTAGTCCCAAGGTCCCTGCCCATCAACAGCATCTCTGCCTCAGCCTGTCCCTCTCCTGTGGCTTGCACTGCTAAATCGTCTTCCACATTTTGACGGTGCCCCCTGAACACGCTGAAAACAACAGGTCTAATAATGCATTTGGGGGTTAAAAATGTACTGACATGTACAATTTGTCCTCCATCTGCCTTTCCTGCCCTACCTCTTACCACTTCCACCCTAATCTTCTGCTGGTAACTCGGAACCCGGGACAGGAAACTCAGAGTGCACAGTGGGTGGGGCGGGACTCGAGGCTGCTCCCTGGCGCCCGCAAGAGGGACACCCGCACGCGCCAGCCAAGATGGAGAAACGGGTGTTAAGATTCATGGTTCTGCCATTAACAACTATAAAAGTGGATGAAATTAATGAAGGAACTGTTTTCAAGCAGTAGACTACAGCCTGGGCAGGACAGTGAGCCCGCGGGAGAAGGCGAACACGGGAAGGGAGGCCCCTGTGACCTGGCTTTCTGCCTGGGGGCACTTGGCACTGGTGCTTGAAGGCGGGTGCCCAAGCCTTGGCACACAGCAGGGATTGCTCAGAATATAAGGCACCAATGCCATGTTGCTTTTATAAGTGGAATGTTCAAATTTGGGGTTTTAAAAATGGATGATTCCACTAAAATTTCCATGGAACTTTCTTTATGCTTTACCTTCCTCGCAAAGTTCTTTACTATAAAATCCTCAGCAATCTGGCCCATCCTCTTAAGGGTGACTCACACTAAGAGAAGATACAAGCATTGGTGGGCAAGGTCACTGCCTGCTGCAGCAGAGGGGCGGTTACACAGCGAAGCTGCAGAGCCTGGCGTAGGAGACTGTATCGGCCATGCTCGAAAAGACCAGGCCACGGGGCACCCACATCCTGCAGCAGACTGAAACCGCAAGGTGGACACCCTCTTGGGCCAGGCGTCAAGGTCAAAGCCATCTCTGGGAGTGCCTGGGGCCAAAGCAGCCCCTGGGAGCCTGCCTAGAAGGTAGTGAGGCATAGCCGAGGACACTGAGTAGTTCACCTGGGGTGGGGGTGTGGGAATGGGGATGGATAGAATATGTTGCTCTTTCCCTCCACCTTGCTGTAGTTTTCAAAGATCACTGGCCTCAAGCCCACTTTTCTCTGCTCAGCTCCATCCCAAGTGAATGTTTAAAGAACCCAGAATAGCTGCTTTTTGCAATTTGCTGGACAGAAGACAACCTCCTGGAGTAGCCTCCGCCCCTGCTCAGCCCTGGGGGGCACCCTCAGGAAAGGTGCTCTATGGGCCACAGCTGAGCTGCCTGTGGAGCGCACCCCAGAATCACTCCACTCTTTTATGTTCCAGTAAACAACCCAGTGCTCACCCTCAGCAGAGCGCCTAGGGGCCTGCTTTCTTTCACACCTCTACCCTCTCTGGCACTTCTGAAGGACATGGCCTGGAAGCCGTTCTTCTCACCGCTGCCTCTTCCCAGGAAGGGTCTTGCAAGAGGACAGCTCTCATCTCGACCCCACCAAAGTCACCAAGGACACAAACCTCGGGCTGTAGGCCATGTGGGCTCAGGGGCCAAGCGCAAGCGCAGGAACAAAGCAAACCCAGCCTTGCATATCACACTGCTGGGTGGCACCAGAGGGCCAGGCCGACCCCATGGTGTGCAGACTGCCCACCCTCCAGAACCATATAGAAATTTCCATCCTACCATTAGCAAGTGGCTTGCAGGAGAGGGCGTCATCGAGGTCCCGGGCAGTGGAAGGGTCAATGGTGAAAATACAGTCTTTCCTAGGAAAGATTGAAGATACAATTAGAAATGTTGCAAATCAGAGAAACTCGTTCCACTGTGGCATAGCCTTGAGGACAGCTGAGGTCTGCAGTAAGACGTGAGGCAGGGCATGGACAAGTGGGAGCCATGTGTCTCTCTCTCTCTTCCTCCCTGTGAGCGGGCGCCGACTGCTCCTTGATTCAGGTGGAATAGGGCTCAGTAGCTTCCAAAATGAGGCTTCCCCAAAAAGTTATCAACAAGAGAGACAAACCCCTTCAGTGAACTTCTCCCCAGTGGTCAGTTCTGGCTGCCCTTTCTCTTCCTTGGGGGCTGATGAGAACCTGTCCTTCAAGGAACAGTGACTTGTTGCTCCTCTCATTTCATGAAAATGGAGAGTGCCAAGGAAGAAGAAATCACCCGACCCCTCGCACTGATCATCTCTCCCTACAGAGCTGGATCCAGACACGCACCATAACTCAACGGTTTGTCGAGGAAACAAAATCCCCATTAAATATATGCGTTGATTTTTACACAATTCTGGATTGAAGAAATGTCCAAATGTTAAAAACAAAAAACAAAAAACAACCCTGGATAATGGATAACCAGACTCTGGTATGTCTACACAAAGAATACTACATAGCAACAAAAGGGGATGGATGATTCATACACATAACTACCGGGGTGAATCCCAAAGGTGTTATGCTGCTTAAAGAAGTCACTCTCAACAGCTCACATGATATGTGACTCCATTTATATGACAGTCTCAAAAAGGCAAATTATAGGACAGACAGCAGATCAGAGGTCGCTGGGTGCTACGGAAGGTGTGGTTATAAAGAGGTGCTTGCTCTGGTGCTTATTCTATGCGCATTTTAAAATTCACAGAACTGTACCACAAAGGCCAATTTTACTGTTTATTAATTTAAAAATTAACAATTCTAAACATGATTTTTTTAATTAATGAATGTAAAAAAATATGTTAATTGTAAAGTTGATCAATGGGTGCTAGAAATATGGGTTAATTTTTTTCCTTCATACTTGTCCAGATTTTTAAAAACTTTCATCACAATTGTCACTTAAGAAGACTTAGCACTGTGGAGAATATTGCCCATCAAATTCATAGCATTGCTTTCTTTAAAAAGAAAACACAGGGCCTCCCCTCATGGTGTCGTGTTTCAGCACTGGGCTGCGAAGCTGCCCGCAGCCTCTGCAGTGCCGGTTCAATCCCCGGCCACCGGTGAGGGTCCCACATGGCACGACAGACCTCTCCTGCAGCCCGCTGCTCCCCTCAGTAGTGTACTTCATCAGTCTGCCTATTCTGCTTCCCACTCTGGATCTGGTGAATTCTCTCACCCTCCCGTGCTTCTGACTGTACCCTGTGCTTGTATAAATAAATAAATAAAATCTTAAAAAAAAAAGATTTAAAAAAATAAAAAAGAAAAAGAAACCACAGGCCCCAAATGGAATCCTTTATGCCAAGCCCCACCAAGACTTCATACCGAACCTAAATGCGTTTCAGCCTCTTCCAAAAACAGTTTTAAACCACTCAATGTGGAATTTCCTGGTCTGCGCTAGTGAGGTACCCTGCATAAGACCCCTTAAAGGAAGGTGACTTTGCCTGAAATAATCTTTCCTTTTGCTAAGGATTCCCTTTCCCGTTCTCACTATAACACTCTTCCACTGCACACCATGCTTTTTATATCCCTTATAAAAGCTGGCAAAACGCTTTGTAAACACAGTATTCAAGAAACAACTTATGCCTTGAGTCTGAACCATCAGACAGTGGTGGAAATGTCTCGGGACTCCTCCTTTCGTCACAAGAAGCACGAGAACATCCCTCTACTCAAAATCAGACAGAACATTCTATTAGCGTGGTGGGGACTGTAGTTGACTAGTTTCCTTGGAGAATTAACCAGGAAGTTTCTTAGAAGTAAATGTCTGTGGGTGTCGTGAGACTTTCATTTCTATGAACGAGTGATAACACCTACTAAAGTTATTGCCAATCAAAAATCAAAACTAGAATGTTATCGAGAAAAATCATAGCAGATATTATTTCATGATGTGTGAGCATTATATGAAATTCAGATTTCAGTATCCATGAATGAACCTTGACTGGCCCACAGCCATGTCTTCTGAGTATAATGGCAGAGTTGAGCAGTTACGATGGAGACTGTATGGTAAAATCCCTATCTGGCCCTTTAGTTTGTTTGCAACCATTTTAGATCAAGGTTTCCCAGAGTGCTATGTAAGCATTTCAATGGTTTAAACCAGTTCGAGGAATGCTGGGACCGTTTCTTCATCATAAGGCTTCTCAGTGCCTTCGCCAGGCTGATCTCACTGGATTCTTGCCAGACTCACATGACCTGGGTCCTCTTTGCGGCAGAACGTCTCCCAGACTCGAGGCTCCTCAGGAGAGCAAGTTTTGAGAAGGGATGAGCTGCCTGAAACCCCTACACAGGCCTCTGGTGGGGTCCTCACTGCCACTGCGCCCACCTCAAGGAGCACTGCAGAAGTCTGCTGCTCCTGGGGGGCAGCTGAGAAGGGCCTTGCCATATGACTGCTCTGCCCCTCTGGCCAGCATGGGTGAGGGGAGTTTGCACTGTAATGACTCACTCTTCTCTTGCACTGAGGTCTGTATCATACAGACACATGAATTTTACCCTTTGCTTTGACTGCTAGGAAACTCAAAGAAAAAAAGAAATGTTCTGTCACTTGCCTCTAAAGTGCCTCCAGGGGATTGTATTTGTAATTTGAACTTTGTGAACTAAGTTTTAGTTGGGTCATGCCTGATTTTCCTACTCATAATTTCTTTTGCCCCGTATCTTGAATTTTTTTAAATTTGCCTTATTATACATACATTGGCAAGATGTCTTAAGTCGTTTTTTAAAAACAGGCTATAAATAAGTATATTTGGGTAACAAGGGATTACAACATCTGAGAGTCATATGCTGACCGCAGATGAGAGCGGTTAGGTGGGGCCAGGAGGAGTGCAGGGCAGAGGGAAACTGGAGCGCCCCCAACAGTCCTGGTACGCCCAGTCCTGCAGCAACAGGCTCCAGACTTCTTCTCCCAGGATGGAAAATGGGGAGAAGCAAGGGAACCTGACACATCCCAGGACTCCGTTCTGACAGCCAGTGGCCGAATTTATCATCACTACCACAACTGGAGTCGGCCATCATGTGGTGCGTTAAGACCAAGATGGCTGGGAGCTCCTGGCCTTGGTCCTCAGGAGCCGGGCCCCGGGGTGGTGCACCCTGCAGCTGTTACTCCTCCTAACACGCTTGGGATTTTACTGGCTCCCTTCTGGAAGGCTTTGGTCTCACAATCTGCAGGGAGAAGCCTGGCCTGCTGGCATTAGAATGTTTAGAGAATCAACAACAGTTAGAAAGAAGCTAATCCTAACCCACAGGAGATAAACTGCTGGGGTGGGGAGGGGTGCCTCCCCACGAGTTCCAATTCAGAGCAATGTTACGCAACCAAAATTTGTGAAGGCAAGTGACTGAAGGTCTTACAAATTTTTAAAGCGACAGAAAACATCTAAGATTGTTTAACTCAAAACCACTGGTGTGGGAAAAGAACACATGAGGAATAAATAGAAGCCTTCTGTGATAATCCCTTAAGAGCTGGCCAGGAATCCCAGGAGATAACAAAAGCACAGAGAGAATCTCTGCTCTTCTGGCGCTCACACCCCGCTCCTCTAACCCCGTGTCCTCCTCCTCCTCAGGGTACCCTCATCTTAGCCTCCTGGAAGCTGGAAGCAGCTGTCTAGTCTCCACAGCAACATTTTAACTCGCCACGGTGTCACCATCCACCTCACTGGAGGGGGCCCATGGCCCCTACCACCTCACAGAATGGCTCTCCCACAAGGTCATGCATGGTTGCTGCCAGATGAGTCACCTTAATTATGTGTCTGATCAAAACCCTCCATCAACTCCTGAGTAAAAAAGGAATTCAGCTTAGAATGTATTACTGGTCGCCATCAGGCCCTAACCTGTATTCCTCCAGTGAGAATACACACCCCCAGCACGCACCTCAGCACTACACTGTTCTCAGCGCCCTCGGGTCACTGAAACGTGGTTCGTACTAACGCTGGACATTTACCCCAATGCTGGGCAATGTGTGAGTGCTCCCTTGCTTTTAAAGGCCTGGCTGCAGGCCATCTCTGCTCCAGGGAGCAACCCTGCTCCCCAGAGGGCAGCCACCTCTGCTGCTGTCCGGGCCAGGTCCTGGCCCTGCCATGCTGGGGGTTACTCAGGACACATCTTATCATGTGACAAGGCCAGGAGTGCCTCAAGGTGGGACCTGACACTGGGCTCTCTTCAAATCTCTTCCAGAGTGCTGAAGGCACCATGGGCTCGACAGTTGAGGGAAAAGTGAATAAAAATGCTCTCTAGCACTTCTCCATCCAACTCTGCCACTGTGCCTTGGGAAACACATTTAGGATTAGAACTCATGACTTCCTGGCATCCACCCCTGTGTTCACACCACAATGTTTTTATTTCTGAGGTGTCCTTTTCTGTCTTCATCCCATCTTCTTTCCTCATAAAACCATGTTTCACAAACCGCGGCTCAGGGACCATCTCCAGACAAAAGGAATTTATAGAGGCCTCCTCCGGACGTGACTTGGGGTTTGTCTTTGCAAGCAAGTGATTCTGCTGAGGAGGATCTGGGTCAGTGATGGGAAATGGGTGAAAAGGAATGGGGAAAAAAGTCAAGAACAAATCTTAAGTGGATAAAGAATAAAATTGTTACCCAAACACTGTCCCAGATTAGATGGTTTCAGTGTTTCTATAAAACCAGAGAATTTTATGTCAGCGGTAGCAGGAAAGGCTTCCACAGCTGGGGCACTGATGTGTGGTCATGGGGCTCGGAGGAGCACTGCATAGCGAGCCCATTCCGGCGGGTGTGGGGAGCACCAGTCAAGTCATCTGAGCTTCCAGCTCACCTTGACTTTCCTCAGGCCTGGGCCGCCTCTCCTCCCATAGGCCAAGCAGCAGGGTCTGCCCGCCTTGGTGGGTGGGGATTGGCCCTCTTATTTTTTCTGATGGCAGCTGTGGATATGTTAATACCCTTTCCCTCAGTTGCACTGCTATGACAGATGCTACTAAGTCTGGCACAAATTGCACATTTTTTAGGACAGAAAAAGACAAACAGCTATTTAAGGCAGAAAGAGATGTGGCCCATCTGTGCACCCCTCCCCCCGTAATGAAACGACACTTGAAGCAACAGGGCAAGCAGAGAGCTGCCCACACTCTGGGCAGCTCTGGTCACCTGGCTGGGGGTGGTCTAGGGTCCACAGAAGCTCTGCTTGAGTTTTAGCAAAATTCTAGACCAAGTGAGGTAGTTTTTAGGTTACTTTCTGAGGACAGTGATAAGAGGAAATGGAATCAGAAACGACTGAAATACACAGTCTCTTACTCACTTGAGGACCCCCCTCCTCATCCTTTTATACTTTTTAGCACTTCTTTGATAGTCTTTTTATATTTTGAAAAAATAGCACCCCCGAGCCGGGGTTGCCGCCAGAGACGACAGTACAGAATGGGAAACCATGGTTTAAACGCAGAGAATGTGCTAGAATTAAGTTTCCTCCCTTCAATTTTCATTTTGAAAAATGCTAACATTTCGGGAAAGTTGAGAGAACAGCAAACGAACACCCCTCTGCCCACCACATCTGTCTCTCTCTCCTCCCGTCACGCATGCACTTTTCTTTCCCAAGCCTAAACTACATAAAATCATGTCGCAGTATCTCTAAAGAATAAAAGGCATTCCAAAGTAATAATCAAAATCAACAAGCAACTATAAACCAGAGACACACTACGATTCTGCTTCTAACCTGTACAGAACCATTTTCACCATTTTCTTGTTAATACTTTCCGTTTTTTTTTTTTTTTTTTTTTGCTTCTTATACATACAGTTGAATACTATAAATTTTCTGTCACATCATACATTTTCACCTAATAAATCCTGGAAATTACTTTCTATCAGCTCAGAAATCATAATCATAGAATGATAGTCAGAGTTGGAAGGTTGTTCTAGTTCAAGTCTTATTCCTAAAATGATTCCAAAACAAAGCAAACAGACAGATGAACCCATGTCTTGGATACGGGTAACGGGGGGTGATGGGGTTCATTGCCCCATGAGGCAGGCCACTTGACTTGAGAGAGGGCTATTAGACAGTAAATTCCTGTGCCCAGCTGGTCTGATTCTGAGGAACTTCGTAATTCAGCCCTTTATAGCCTCAAAGAGCTAGCTGCTCCCTTCCCTCACACACACCTTCCAACATGACTTTTCCCGAGAAATAGGCCCATTACCTTTTTTGTCCTAGATGGTTGATAACTATGTGCAGTCACAGCTCTTTTCATAAATGTTCACTCATTTTGTGTCAAGAACACATCAAAGTTGAAAAAGCCAGTGAAATGTCATGCAAGGAAGGCATCAGAGGTTGAAAGAGAGAAAGCACCCAAATTCCTTCATTAATGTTCTTGGGGCATCGGCTGCTCTAGGTGTTTGGGGCACACTTGAGAATGAAGATTCTACCCACTTACTTTCTAGTGGGGGGAGGAGAGAAAATCAACAGCATTGTAGTTAAGTGCTGGAGATGAGGACATGAGTCTCTGACTTTAATACATGGGGAGAGAAAGACTTGGCAAAAAGAAGAGGCAGCACCACGGTTTCCTGAAGGCACTCGACTTGAGCACAATTCCACAAGTGTGTGAATGCAGAGCAGAGAGGTCTTGGCCTCCACACTCTTTTACTTCCCGGCCAAGAAGTCTTAAACTTGTGCCCACAGGTGTTCAGACTGTGGCTGGGTGTGCCCAAGGGAGCAAAGGGGGCGGCCAAGACCCACAGGGCCCACAATGTCTTTCTGTTGGGAGTGCTCTCTAGGCACCTCTTCTTTTACCTATGGTAGTAGTTTTCCTATAATCCAGATTTAAAATATCCAATTGTGGTTACTTTAAGGCAGGGCATGAGAACACTGGTTGATGCAAATTAAATTTTAAAATTGGACAAAAATGAAGTAGCAAAAAGCTTCTAGGAAATGTTTCCACAGAGGGATCAAATATCTAAGATCCTAAAAATAGAAAGTTAAGAACTTAAGCATAGAAAACTCTATCCAATGTACAAAATCTTCAGAGAATAAATATATTAGAGACCCAATACAGAAATTTTACATGAAAGACCATTTTTTTCCTCTAGTCCCTACAAATTGCCCCTTGAGAGAAAAGAATTATAATAAGGGTATTATGGTTACTCATTTTGTGAATGGGGAAACTGAGGCTCAGAGAGATTAAGCAACTGGCCTAGGGTCTCAGAACTTCAGAACTATGATTTAATGGGAACGCAAAAGAGGTCTGTAAAGAAGTTAATGAGACCAAGAAGCTTGATTGCAATGGAAGCTGACCTCCTAGTTGCCCTTGGTCCCATACTTTATCTCAAGATTTATATACCCCAAAAAGCATTTTGGCTAAAGTAATAATTACCTGAAATTCTTTGAGGAAAAGTTTCCTTACGATTGACTGTTTGCCACTGACTTCCTCTCTAGATACCAAATCCAAATCTGACAACTTTTTATCCACAACCTTAAAGTTCGCACACAGAGTTCTGTTACCAAGTTTATTCAAAGTGGAGATTCCTTAGAATGTCAGAGAAAGTCAAGTCCCAAGTACTTTCTTTTGGAAAGGGTATATACAAATAGGAAAAAGTAGCCTAAGGAAGAACTCAAAGATCTATTTTCACCTACATATATTGCACTTTTAAATTTGACTTGCAGTCTCCAAAAGAGGCATAATTTATATATAAAAATGAAACAAATTACAGTCAAATTTTAATATGACTTTACTAGAGGCTGAACACAACGGGGTAAAGACCAGTATTTAATGGATTTAAATTCTAGTGGACGGAATTAAGAATAGTCACAAAGTCAGGGAATTAACTATGTCTAGACATCTCTCCTAGATTTCTATTTGAGGAACAGTATTTTTTTCCTCATCCTTTGAATTCTCAAGCTAGGAATTCAGAACCTGCTGCTGAAAGGATCATCATCCTTAATTCTCAATCCATTTATCAGGCTAAAATGCAAATGCGAGTGGTGAATACATTTCAAGAGCCCTAGAGATGCCGGAGCCTTCTCAGGGAACATGCTGAGCTAACTGGGGAAGGGTTAAGCCACCCCTATTTTTCAGATCTGAAAACAGTTGTTCTGATATGAGAAGAATCATGACAATGGTGCCAGCTCTCTTCTATAAAAGCTGTACACGTTTTTTGCACAACTGTATGATTGTTATGGCAACCATAAAAATGGAACTATCATTCTTCAAATTACACACTACCCATACTGGATTACCTACATAGCTTGTTCTCCTACATTACCCAGAATTTCTTTTCAGAAAGTGCTCTGTCTGTCCTATAGAGGTTTGGGAGCAAGATAAAGTGGTCTCTTTCAAAGAGGGATCCCACAACAATGAATCTTTCAAAGACCTAGCTCTGCGAGAATTCTAGGGGCTTCCCTGTCAAGTCTTTTCATCCTACGGTCACTGGGAGGCCTCAAAATATTCCCCCTGGGAGGCAGTGGACTGCCTGGAAAATGTATTTCCCAAAGATCCTTTTTTTTTTTTTTTTTAATTAAGGATGATTAAAGCACCATGAATGGATCTTAAAAGGCCTTGCATAGTTCTGTGTTTACTAAAGTCTGTTTAGTGGGATGAGAGCCTTGTTTAAGAGATGCATACAAGCACTTTAATTAAATTTACTGCTGAAAATAATAGCAATGTGAATCCATCAAACAATAATGCCAAAATTAAGCTCAGTTCTATTTCAGGGTGATCGGGGGATTCTATTATCATTGAGGCCAACATAAGCAGAACTTAGCAATTTCTAACAGAAAAAAAAGCATGCGATCTTACTGCTCATTAATGGAGAAAGCCAGGTCTGGTCTTTTGTCTTTTAAATATTCATCTTAGGTCAAACGTCTGTGGTATTGTTCACAGAGCTAATTCTACAATTGTTGGTGTTTCTGGTTTGTTTTTGGTTTATAAGCAGGCTGGTAATGACTTTTCTGGCTGATTTTAATATTAAATATTTAGATTTTGAGATGAAAACGTGTTCATAATTATGATTTCATCTGGAGAGTTTCCAAATAAGGCACTGAAATTCATCTAGTTTTACACACACACATACACACACACACGCATGCATGCACACACGCATGCATGCACACACGCACACGCACGTGTCACGTGTCTCCCAGTACCGGACTTGCTCCCCAGGCTGCACTAAGCAATGAAATCCAAAGTGCCTTCTTCGGGCGAGGAGGAGACCCCAGCACCCCCTACCCAGACTGCATCTCCTCCCGCATTTCCAGGGCTCAGGTCTCCCAGCACCTGTCTCAGCCCAACCCATCTACCGTCCTCGCAGGCCGGGGACGGGCCTTGCGCAGAGCCCCACCGTCTCCGCAAGAGTGGAGCCCACCTGAGGGGCCGCCCTGGGAGCTCCGGCCTTGCCTGGGAACCCTGCACTAGATAACTGTCTGGGTTTGGAACCAAAGTCCTTTGGATTATAGGCTGGGACTCAAGGACACATGAAAAGGGGATCAAAAAACCAAAACAGGCGGGCGCAGGGGCACTCCTTGAGGGCAGAAGGTAGTTTGAAATTTTGTTTTACATGTGACTGGAACATCCTTGGTGAAGCAGGCACCTCATGCTCATCTGAAAGAAAGAAGTGGCAATGCTTTCCCCAGCATGATGCACGCAGGCCTATGTAGGCTACAACTGCTGCTACATTCAACCCTATACTAACGCTCACAAGAAGGACTTATCCACACCCCTGTTAACTTGTAAAGAAAGTCAGACTCAAGACTAGTATCTGGTCTGTGACAGAGTGGGTGATAATTCAAGCCAAATCTATCTCCCAAACTGAATTTCTTGGTCTCACCCCTGTGACTTCAGGGTCATTTAAAAGCGTTAAGCTCCCGGGACAGAAACACAAGTGACACCATGCCTGAAGGTAGGAGGAAACACAGCTGAGGCAACTGCTGTCTGTCCCGGCACTCTCTCCCCCAAACCGGCATGGAACCCAAGTAGGGACAATCCGATCGGTGCCCCAGACTCTGGAACAGGGACAGAGAAAGGGCGCGGGAGGGACGGTGGATGGTGTGCGACGGAGGAAACAGGAGAGAGAGAAATCAGGCTTCCCCTGGGGGGCTGTGGGAGCTGCAGGGGCAGCCATAACACTAACGAGGAAGAAGCCAGAGGCTAGTCTGTGTGCAGGGGAGGAAGGCAGCTGCGTGCAGGGAGCAGGAGGGGCAGAGATAGACAGAAGTTTTTCCGCGTTTCCTGCCTCATTCCCTGGTTCCCTGCCCTTGGATTCTGGAGACAGCACAGGATCCTGAAAACAAATTCCCCTTTCTGCTTAAGCAAAGATCCAGTAGTTTCTGTTATTTGGGACCAAAAAGTCTTAATTAATGCAACAGCTGTGGAAAGTTTCCTAGAGTGGCTCTTTCTGGGTTTCTCCACTGCTTCTTGTCAACAAGCCACAGCAGGATGTTACAGCCCAAGCTTCCGCAGCTCCCAGTCTCGGGGGCGTGGTGAGTGTCCACAGGTGGGGAGGCAACAGGCAGGCCACATCAACTTCAGGTTTCTCTTTCAAAACCAAATCAACTGAAAACAGTGATTGCTGGGCCTCCCTGGTGGTGCAGGGGGTTGAGCACAGTGCTGTAAAGCTGTCCGCCGCCTTTGGGGCGTGAGTTCCATCGCTGGTCCCCCAGCCGGGGAGCAACCCACACGGCACGGTAGACCTCTCCTGTCTTGCCTGCTGCTCCCCTCAGCAGTGTATTTTGGTACAGTTCTGCTCCCTGCTCTCTCTGGTGAATTTTTTCACCTCCTCCCCTACCCCTGCCCCCGCAACTCTGGCCTGTACCCCACTTCTAAAAAATAAAAAGTTATTGCTTCTGTCATGCAAATTATACATATGTATAATGCTGTAAAAGCTCTTGACCAGTAGGGATTTGAAGAAGCAAGACTCCACCTTCTATTTTCTCAATATGGGCACAGGGAAGTGGTTTGATAGCTACATTGAGTTTTGTTTCTTTTTAAAATCTTTGTCTTTTTTTTTAGATTTATTTATTTATGCATACAAGAGCTGGGGTACAGGCCAGAGGAGCAGGAAGGTGAGAGAATTCACCAGAGACAAAGTGGGGAACAGAACAGGCAGAAGGACCAAAGTACACTGCTGAGGAGAGCAGCGGGTGCGACAGGAGAGGTCTGCCACACCATGTGGGAATCTCCCTGGCCAGCCGGGAATCGAACCAGCACTACAGAGGCTGCGGACAGCTTCACAATGCTGTGCTCAACCCACTGCGCCAGTGGGGAGAGCCTACATTGAGTTTTTTAAAGCTTAGGGCATAAGTCTAAGAAGCTGGAGACACATGAGGATGGTGAGTAAGAGCTTTCTGGACTGCGCACCTGAATGCAAAACCCCAGGCCAGTCCCTCTCAGCCAGGTGACCTGGTAAGTGACACGGCTTCTCCAGGCAACAGTGTCGTCATCTGCAAAATAGCACTATTTCACAGGGTTGTCTGAATATTAAGTGAAGTCATTATGTCCGTATAAAACGAGTAAATGGGACATACTTATAAAAAACAGTGAATTATTTTGTTATATTTTATACTGACATTAACAACAAAGCTAAATGAAAACTTCAAACTCTTACATGTGTTACTTTGCTCTATCCTGAATATTCGGGCTGACATTAACAGAGGTGCTCTATCACTAGGAACTGATCTTTCTCTTGATGTCTCTGGTGCAGCTAAAACCCCAAGACAGAGGATAGGAGAGGGACCCTCGGGGAGGGTCTGTTGGGAGCCGGCCCCATCTGACAGTCAAGATTATGCTGGTGATTTAATATTTTCAAAATAACTCAATTTCAAAAAGAAACGATTAACTGCGACTATAGAAAAGGGTAATTAAACACACATTGACAGCATTGTTATACTTGTGGGAACACTCGTACCGGAGGAATTCTAAGGACATCTGTGTGACCACAGGAGCGCTTTTAAACAATCATGACTTGAAACCCCTGATTTCCCCATATGCAAACTCTGCTATGACTCCCCCAGGTCACCTCTCAGGCACAAAGATTAGAGGGCAGCTTTACACTCATGCACTAAGAAGCAGCAGAATGTAACACAAAACACATCGGCATCCACTGCGAGTTACTGACACACTTCTTCATGTGACGTCACAACTGCCAAAAAGGCCCTTAGAATTCTTTTTTTAGCTTTTAACTTTTGCAAGTTTTTTTTAATATTTTATTTAATTCTTACATCATTTTTCATCTTTGCACAATGTATGCATTTTCATTGTGGTTATATTCCTCATACAATTGCACCCCCCCGCCCCCTCCCTTATTTTGACTCATGGATGGAGCTAGAAGGGATCGTGCTCAGCAAAATAAGTCAGAAGGAAAAAGAAAAAAACCAGATGGTCTCACTCATAGCAGGAATTTAGAAAACCTAAATAAGGGACCAGGAAAGAGACTAATCAATACAAAGTAAAAATCAAAATCAACAAGCAGCTATAAACCAGAGACACACTGGGGCGGGAGAGGCGGGGAGAGGAAACTGCTTTCTATGCCACTTCGTGAGCTTCACAAGAGAATGCACTTCACTGCTTTATGATTATACTTTGTCTTTTTTTGAAGTTGCATTCTCCGGCTTGGTCACCTACCTTGGCTCTACACTGATTTGGCTGTTTCTAAAAATCAAAGCCGCTCTCAGCGGATGAGCTGCCATGTTGAAAACACGCCTTCGGCTCTGAAGACAATCTCCGAAGAGGAGTCCAAAAAGGAAGTCCTCCCCTGGCCCGCCCGCCCGCTCTCCTCATTCTCAGAAGCACCTTCGGGCCCTGCTGCAGCCAGGTGCCCTCTCACCTCTTCTGTCCCGCAGCTCCCTTCCAGAGATGTCTACACTCAGCCACTGCAGCGGCAGGAAGGGGCAGGGCAGAGCTCTATGAATCGAGCAGACTGGCGAAAGGAGAAATCCTGGAGCCCTCGGTGGCTTTTTCTGGGTTTTATTGGGATTTATCAGGTGCATAGCAGGCAGGGGTGCCAGCAAGTCTTCGCTCTTTTTGGGCTCCCCAGTGCTCACTTGCAGCCTCTGCTTCTCTGCTCTCTTTCAGTGGTTCTCTTTTGCTCTGCGGCTCCGTTCTGCTTTGCTGGCATCCCCGTGACGCCACCCTTTTAAGCCCAGTCTTAGGACAGGTGAATCCCATCTATATATGCCCACACTCCATTCCAGGTGCCCGCCATCAGGCATGGACTCAGGACCGCAGGGATCCATCATCCATCCTAATGGCTGGACACCACCTGACACTTCTTTACCTCACCCTACAGTCACACTCTCTCACCCTGCCGCTCCCAGCTCTGCAGTCCGCTCTGGCTCCCAGTGTCCTGTTCACATAACGCGAGCTCCCCGGGGCCAAAGGGGAGCACTTGGCACAGTGCAGTGACTGCTACCCCCGGCTTGTCCTGCTGTGCCATGTTGGGGGGCATGGCTCCCCCTGACTTGGAAGCCGTCACCAACTTTGCTCTTCTGTCTGTCCTTGATCTCGCTCCATCCTGGATTTCAGGCTCACTGGGTCTCACCTCACATCTTGATGGCTTCAACCGCTAGTTCTCTGTGCCTCCACGGCCGTCTGCAGCCTTCAGTTCTTCCTGAGGAGGCCAGTTTTGCTCCGTCCCCCGGATATCTCCTTTTGCTATCAGAAGCACATAATACCCAATTTTTCATCCCTTTCCCAGCCAAGCATTGTGTCCTCACCCTCTAACTCATGATCTCAGAGTTTCCTGATTTTCACCTTGGTGTAAGTTCGCTGACAGTTCGAGGGCCACACAGGCGTATCCCCTCAAGGGAACTTTACCCAGAGGATGTCAGTAACAGCATTAGCTGCTTCTTCTTTAAAAAAAAAAAAAAAAAAAAAAGCAATTAAGATAAAAGCTTATGGAAATCCTATTCTTCCTTCAAGGCCAATTTAAAGATTACCTGGCTTTCAAGTTCCTTCATAGAAAAATGACTTTCTCATCTGTGTTTATCTAATGCCCCTGTCTCTTGAATTTCAACCTCTTATTTTGGGGTAATTGTAAATTAATGTACAGACGGTGAGAAATAATAGAGGTGCTCTCTTGCCTTTACTCAATCTCCAAAGGTAAAATTACAGTATGCAAAACCAGGATGCTGGCATGGAGGCAATTCACCTGTCTTAGATTTCCCGCTCTTACTTGTCCTCAGGAAGTTCTATACAATTCTGTCACATGGACGCATCACCTCATGGACGCATCACCTCAACCACAATACTGAACACTACCATCATCTCAAGGATCCTCAGGTAGGCTCTAATCATAATCATACCCACTCCCACCGCCTCCTTCAATCCCTGATAACTACAAATCCATTGCTAACATGTGTCTTGTCTAAAATGCTGTATAAACAGAATCATGGAGCCAGAGCTTTTTAGACTGACTTTTTCTTACTTAGTGTAATTTTCTTGAGATTCATACAAGTATCAACTGTGTGAACATTCAAGGCTTTTCGTTGCTGAATAGCATTCCATGACATGGATATACCACAGTCTATTTAACCATTCACCTGGTGAAGGGTAGCTGGGTTGCTTTTGGTTTGGGACTATTATAAATAATGCCACCATAATAATTTGTGATGAGGTTTAAATTCTCATTTCTCAGGGATAAATGCCCAGGAATGCAACTCCCAAGGTCCATGGTGGATGTGTTTAATTTTTTAAAGAAACTGTCAGCGTGTTTCCAGAGTCACTGTGTCATTTTATGTTTCCACCAACCGTGTGGGAAGGAATGATCTGCTTTCTCCATATCATCAGCATTTGGTGTGGACTGGAACTTCCCACCAACTTTGTTTTTTCCTTTAATTTTATTTTAGCCATTCTGATAGATAGGCACTAATATTTCATTGCCCATTTTCCAATTGGATTGCTTGTTGGGTTTTAAGGGTTCTTCGTATATTGCAGATAGTAGTCCTTTGTTGTGATTTACAAATATTTTCTCCCTGTTTAGCTTGTCTTGTCACCTTCTTGGGTCTTTCACAGGCAAAAATATTTTAAATTTTAATGAGATCCAGTTTACCAGTCTTCCCTTATATAGACTGTGTTTTCTGTTGTCTAAGAACTTTTTACAGTCTTACATCACATAAAGATTTTGTGCTCTTTTCTATAATTCTTAATAGTTTTACAATTTATATTTAAGTCCATGATCCATTTTGAGTTAATTTTTGTATAAGGCAGGAGGTGTAGGTTAATTTATTTGCCAATGTATGACCAGCTCCTCCAGCACCACTTGTTGAAAGGGCTATCCTTCTTTGATTGAATTGCTTTTGCTCCTCTCTCAAATATTATTTGGGTATATTTGCGTGGACAGAATTCTGGGTTTTCTGTTTTGTTTCATTAATCTACGTGTCTAATCCTGGCAGGCTTTTGTAATGTTCTTTATCAAGCTGAGGACATGCCTCTCTTTTCCTAGTTTGCTGAGAGCTTCTAATATGAGTGGATATTGGAATTTCTCCAGGTGCCTTTTTTGTAATAACTGATAGAATTATATGATTTTTAAGTTTTTTATTCCATTGATATGGTAGAATACGTGCACTGATTTTTTTTAAAGATTTATTTATTTATTTATTTGTTTATTCAAGCACTGAGTATAGTCAAAAGCGCGGGAGAGTGAGAGAATTCACCAGAGCCAGAGCGAGGAGCAGAGCAGGCAGAAGGATGGAAGTACACTGCTGAGGGGAGCAGCGGGTGGCAAGAGAGGTCTGCGTGCCATGTGGGACCCTCCTCTGGTGGCCAGGGAGCAGCCGGGGATCAAACCAGGGATCGAACCGGGGATCGAACCTGCGCCGCAGAGGCTGCGGGCAGCTTCGCAATTCAGCGCTCAACTGCTGTGCCACCGGGGAGGCCCATACGAGCACTGATTTTTATAATAACTTTATTGAGACAAAAGTCACCCTTTTAATGTGTACAAGTGGGGGGATTTTGGTACATGCAAAGAGTTGTGGAGTCATCTCTATTACCTAATTGTATGCAATTTTCATCACCCAACTAAGAAACTCTATGCCCATTTGTCTCTCCATGTTTCACCTTGGCCGTTGCCCCTAGCAACCATGATCTGACTTTCTTATCATATATGTGGTCTTTTATATCTGGCTTCTTTGACCTAGAATGTTTTCAAGGTTTTTCTGTGTTGTAGCATGTATCAAGACTTCATTCTTTTTTATAGTCAAATAATATTCTAATACATAGATATACCACATATATTCTGATGTATAGGTATACAACACAATGTTCACCCTATTATCATATTACACATGTGGTTTATTTCCCTTTTTTGGCCATTAAAGATAATGCGGCTATGAATATCTGTGTACAAGTTTTTGTGTGGATGTATTTGCTTTTAATTCTCTAGGAGTAGAATCGCTAGATCATACATTCTATGTCTAATCTTTAAAGGAATTATCAAACTTTGTTCAAAGTATCTGCAGTTTTACATTCTTACCAGCAGTATAGATGGTTTCAATTTCACCGCATCCTCAATACTTGTTATGGATAGTTTTCATTATACCCATTCTAGTGGGTGTGCAGGGTTATCCCACTGTGCTCTGCATTTTCGTAACTTGTGACAATGAACATTTTTTCAAGTGCTTATTGTCTATTTGTATATCTTCAAATTCTTTGTCCATTTTTCAATGGGCTGTCTTCTATTGTTAAGTTGTAAGGGTACTTTATCTATACTGGATGTGTTTCTTGTTAGAGACGCAATTTGCATTTTTTTCCCTATTTTCTTAAATTGGTTTTTCCTTTTTTTTTTTTTTAAAGATTTATTTATTTATTTGTTTGTTTGTTTGTTTGTTTATACAAGCACTGGGTACAGTCAGAAGCACAGAAGGGCGAGAGAATTCACCAGAGCCAGAGCGGGGAACAGAACAGGCAGACCGACGAAATACACTGCTGAGGGGAGCAGCGGGCGGCAGGAAAGGTCTGACATGCCATGTGGGATGCTCGCCCGGCGGCCGGGGATGGAACAGGCGCTGCAGAGGCTGCAGACAACTTCGCAGCCCAGCGCACAACCGCTGCACCACCAAGGGAGGCCCTGGTTTTTCCTTTCTTAATGAGTTTCTTTGAAGCACAAAAGTTTTTAATTTTGATAGACCCAATTTATCTACTTTTTTCTGTGGCCATTTGTCTTTGCCTAATCAAAGGTCACAAAGATTTGCTCTTTGCAATTTTTTTTCCCTAAGAGATTTATATATTCTTTCATTCAGTCTGTGATGCATTTTAAACTAATTTTTGTAATGGTATATTGATTGACTTATGAATGTTGAATACGTTTTGCACACCTGGAATAAATAATACTATGTCATGGTTTGTAATTATTTTTATACATTACTGGATTCAATTTGCTAATATTTTGTTGAGTACTTTTACAGTTGAGTTCATGAGGGATATTTTTATACACTCTTGGTCTAATTTTGATTTCATAAAATTAGTTGGTAAGTGTTCCCTCCACTTCTATTTTTTGGAAATGACTGTAAATTTAGCATTCATTCTTCTTTAAAGGTTCTTGAAAATTTTCCAGTAAAAACACTTACACCTGGAGAATTGACTTTAGGAAATTTTAAATGACAAATTCACTATTTTTAATAGTTACAGGACTATCTAGATTGTCTATTTCAACTTGATTGAATTTTGATAGTTTATAGTCTTTGATAAAATTTGCCCATTTTTGTTAAGTAGCTTAATTTATGAACTTTTAATTTTCCCTTGTAATTCTTTTAATAGTTGCAGTATGTGTAGTGATGTTCTATTTCATTCCTAATGTGATTTGTCAGTCTTGCTAAAGGTTTGTCAGTTTTATTGATTTTTTTAACAAAGAACAAGCAATTGTTTCCTTGCGCTACTATTTTCCTGTTTTTAATTTTATTGATTTCTGCTCTTCATTATTTCCTTCCTTCTGCTTTCTCTGTGCTTACTTTGCTCTTTTTTTCCTAGATTTTTGAGGTAAGAACTTAGATCACTAATTTAAGATCATTCTTTTTTTTCAAGCAAGCATTTAAAGCTGTAAGTTTTCCTCTCAGCATTGCTTTAGTCACATCTCATATATTTTAATATGCTGTGTTTTCATTTTCACTCAGTTCTAAGTATTTTTAAAAATTTCCTTTGAGGGCCTCCCTGGTGGTGCAAGGTGTTAAGACGCAACCTATGAAGCTACCTGCAGCCACTGCAGCACAAGTTCAAGCCCCAGCCAGGGAGCCCAGCAGACCTCTACTGACTCGCCCACTGCTCCCCTCAGCAGTGCATTTCAGTCAATCTGCCTGTTCTGTTCCCCACTCTGTCTCTGGTGAATCCTCTCACCCCCCCACACCTCTGGCCTGTACCCCAGTTCTTGTATGCATAAATGAAATCTTTAAAAAAAATTTCCTTGAGACCTCCCTTTTGACAAATGAACTATTTAAAAGTGTGTTTAATATCCAAAAGCCTAGAGATTTTCCTGTTGTCCTTCTGCTATGGTCTAGTTTGTTTCTATATGGTTTAAGAATATATTCTGTATTTTTTGCCATTTCTTTTACATTTGTTAAGGTTTGTTATATGACTCAAATTACTGTCTATCTTGGTGAATAGTCTATTTTATCAAAAATAATGTATATCCTGCTGCTGTTGGGTAAAGTTTCTTTCTCTTTCTCTCTCTCTCTCACATACACACACACCTGAATCAGATTCTATCGGTTAATAGAGTTGTTCAGATCTTCTGTATCAAAGCTGATAGTCTAAAGAAGATGCTGAAGTGCACAAGTATAATTATGGATCTATTTCTTTCAGCCCTATCAGTTTTGCTGCATGTAATTTGAAGCTCTGTGGTTCAATTCATACACATGTGGTGTGATTCATACACATTTAAGATCATTATACCTTCTTGGTAAAACATCCTTTTACCATAGAATGTCACGCTTTATCTCTAGTAAATCTCCTTTGCCCTGAAAGTCTACTTTATCTGATAATAATAGAGCCACTCTTGCTTTTTTAAAAATATCTGCATGGAAATTTTTTTCAACCCTTTGCTTTAAACCTATGACATTGTATTTGAAATGTCATTGTGTTTGAAACAAGTTTGTTGTAAATATCTAATTACTGGATCATACTTTTTTTAATCCATCCTGCCAATCTTTACCTTTTAGTCAGTATATTCAAGTCATCTACATTAAGTGATATTTCCTTTCTTTCTCATTACCATTTTCTTTTCTTACTTTCTTCTAGGTTAAATGCACATTTTGTGGATTCCATCTTGTTTCATAAAGTTTTCAATATGCCACTTTTTATATTTTTCTTAGTGGTTGCTCCAGATACTACAATACCCATAAGTTATCCTGTCTACTGGTATCAATGTTTCACCACTTTGAGTGAGGTATAGAAATATTAATTCAGTTAGGTCCCGTACCTTTCACTTTCCAAGTATAATTTTCTTAAATATTTTTTCAATATATATACTGCCAATGTAAAAAGTATATATCTATATGATGATAAAGACATCTTTTGATATACATAACAAACCCCTTTCAACCGCATTTGAGTTTATGTTAATGAGATGACTTTTGAAAAGCATCTAAGAATGGGGGCTGGTTACCAGGGGAACCAACCAGGTGAAGCAAAACTTTCATCTCCATGCTCCAGGGAAGGGCTGGAGAGTAAGTTCAAGCTTCAGTGGTCAATGATTGTAATGAAGCCTCCATAAAAATCCAAAAGGACAAGGTTCAGAGGGTGTCCAGGCCACTGTACTATGAGGTGCTAGGCATGGCCAGAGAGGGCACAGAAGCTCCACACCCTCTACCCCTACACCTTACCCCATGCATCTCTTTCGTCTGGGGATTCCTGAGTTAGATCCTTTTATAACAAACTGCGAGTATAGTAAGTAAACTATTTTTCTGAGTTCTGTGAACTGATCTAACAAATAAATCAAACCCAAGGAAAGGGTCTGGGAACCTCTAATCTATAGGTGGTTGGCCAACAGCACAGGTAATAACCCCAACTTACAAATGACATCTGACATGAGGGAGGTGGCAGTTTTGTTGGACTGAGCCTATAAAACATGGAACCTGAGGCCCTCTTCAGGTTAATGGTGTCAGACTTGAATTAAACTATAGGACACTTAGCTGATGTTAATGTATGGAAAACCCACACATCTGATATCAGAAGTGGAGGAGTGTTGCAGTGGAGTGTTGCGATTACAAGAATCACAGGAGCAGTGTGCTTTTCTTTACCGGGGTTTGCTCAGTTTATTGAATCTGGAGGCTTATGTCTTAGGCCAACTGTGGGAAGTTATCCACTATTATAATGGATATTTTCCAATCCTATTTACTCTCTCTTCTCATTCTGGGGTTCCAATGACACATAGCAACAACAATTAGCTTTATGGTATTATCTCATAAAGCCCTATAGTTCAAACAAAGTAAATTTTGTTGATCTGTCATCAAGTTCACTAATTTTATCCTGCCATCTCACATCAACTAGTGAACTAGTCTAGTTTTTTGTTTGTTTGTTTGTTTTTTTCCATTTTGGTGAATTTTTCACTTTAATATTTTCCATTTGGTGCTTTTAAAAAAATTTCTAGGGCCTCCCTGGTGGTGCAGCGGTTGAGCGCTGGGTTGCGAAGCTGCCTGCAGCCTCTGCGGCGCCAGTTCGATCCCCGGCTGCTCCCCGGTCACAGGAGGAGGGTCCCACATGGCGCGCAGACCTCTCCTGCCGCCCGCTGCTCCCCTCAGCAGTGTGTTTCGGTCCTTCTGCCTGCTCTGCTCCCCGCTCTAGCTCTGGTGAATTCTCTCACCCTCCAGCGCTTCTGACTGTACCCAGTGCATGTGTAAACAAAACAAACAAATAAATAAATAAATAAATAAAAACATGCCTCTTTAAAAAAAAAAAAAAAAAAAATTTCTATTTCCTTGCTGAGATTTTCTTTTTTATTTGTTTCGAGAGAATCTATAATCACTTATTAAAGCATTTTTAAAGGACTATTTTATTTTAAAGTCCTTGTTGGATAATTATAACATCTGATTCATCTTGGTCTTGATGTCAACTATCTTTCCTCATTCAATTTTTAATTTTTCTGGTTCTTTGTATGATAAGTGGTTTTCAATTTCTATCCTAGGCTTTTGTCTATTATGAGATTCTGGACCCTATTTACTTTTTTTAGTGGGCAGTCCTGTGCTGATATGCAGAGAAAGGGCCAGGTGGGTGTGCATGTTCCACTGTGTCCCACTGTGACCAACTAACAAAAGTGAAGCCGACTCACTACACATGGTAGGTGGAAGTTCAGCTCTCCCTTCATTTTCCTGGTGAAAGGACATCAATTTGCACTGCCTCATTGCCTCTAAGTGTGGGTGTAAGCTTAGGTTTCAGCTGAACCATAATGCCACCCAAAAGGGGAATGGTTAAGGCCTGCTACATACTGCTTTATCGACTATACTTTGGAGTCAGAAGCCCCACTCCCTATTAACACTAGGGGAAGGGAGTGAGCGTTAGCTATCTTGTCGCCCACCACTTTGGTAGGAGGTAGAGGTTCGGCTTGTACTGGGTTTCACTGACTCACTAAGTCAGTCTCTTTGCTGCTAGGTAGGCATGGAGGCTCCTCTCACCACTGAAAACTGCTGGCACTACCCTCACGGGGCACTTTTACAGCCTACTTTCACTGTCTGGGGCTGGAAGGTCAACTCCACAGTCCTGCCAATAATACCGAACACTATCAGAATATGATCTGACTTTACCGGAGAGGGAGGAGGGTCAGCTCCTCGCTCATCCCCACTGCATTATCCCAACAAGGAAAATGGGGCCTGCCTGCTTGCACTGAGAAAGGGAAGGAAGAACCATTTCTTGCTTGGTTGCACTAACACTAACCCGGCAGGGGAAGTAGAGCAGTACAAACTGCTTCTGCTGTGCAGGGGACGGAAGATTAGCTCCCTACTCAGATCTACTGACACCAACCAAGGCGGGAATCAGAGCATCACCTGCAGGCGGCAGGCAGGATGGAAGATTAAGTCACTGCATAGCTCCACGGCTCCCACCAGATGGCAAGAATTGGAGCACTACTATTTGATGGCATGGTACAGGAAGAGGATATATTAAAATCCACCTCTTTTCTCTTTTTCTATTTTTTTTGGGGGGGGGAGGTTGGAGGCAGAAATTGATGAGCTAATCCTCAAATTAATATGGAAATGTAAGGGGCCCAGAATAGTCAGAAATTTGGAAGGGGGTAACAAAGTTGGAAGACTCACTCTTTTCAATTTCAAAATTTACTACAAAGCTACAGTGATCTAAACAGTGTGTTACTGGCATACAGACAGACACATGGCTTGATGGAATAGAATTAAAAGTTCAGAAGTAAACATATATACATGCCAATTATACTTTATATATATATATATATATATATAATCAATTAATTTTCAACAAGAATGCCAAAATGGGTAAACAATCATCTTATTCGACATAAGTTCTTCCTATGGTGCTGAGACAACTGTATATCCACATGGAAAATAATAACACCATATACAAAATTTAACTAAAAATGGGTGATAAACATAAATGAAAGAGCTTAAATGTAAAATACCTAGAAGAAAACAAGTATAAATCTTTGTATGCTTAGATTAACCAATGGTTTCTTAGCTATGACACCGAAAGAAAAAGTAGTCAAAGAAAATTTTGATTAAAAATAAGACTTTATCGAATCTAGAGACCTTTCTGTTTCAAAAAAACAGTATCAAGAAAGTGAAAAGACAACACACAAATGGGAGAAAATATTTGCAAATCATAGATCTGACAAATAACTTGTATTTAGAATATATAAACTACTCTTAACAATACAAAGACAATTCGACTTTAAAATAGGCAAAGGATTTTTTCACATTTCTTGCTTTTTTAATTGTTGTTTGCCAATTATTTTTATTATTTTTTAAAAGGGTAAAGTATTCAAATAGGCATTTCTACAAAGAAGACATATAAATGGTCACAAGCACACAAAAATATGTTCAACATCTGAAGCCATAAGTTACTACTTCACACCCATAAAAACCGGTATAATTAAAAATACAGATAATAAGGGCCTCCCTGGTGGCGCAGGTGGTTAAGACGCAACCTGTGAAGCTGTCCATAGCCACTGCAGCACGAGTTCGATCCCCTGGCTGGCCAGGGAGCAACCCACATGGCGCAGCAGACCTCTCCTGATGTGCCCGCTGCTCCCCTCGGCAGTGTACTTCGGTCAATCTGCCTATTTCGTTCCCCACTCTGTAACTGGTGAATCCTCTCACCACCACCCCACACCTCTGGCCTATACCCCTATATAGATAATAAGTATTGTGAGAATATGGTATAATTGGGACCCTCAAACATCACTGGTGGGAATATAAAATAGTGCTGTCACTATTTTACTTTTAAAAGGTGAAACAGAGTATTTGATAGTAACTCAAGGGTTAAACACGGACTGACTATATAGGCAGGCAATTCCAATTCTAGGTATATGCATAAAAGAACTGTTATCTTCATGCAAAACATTGCACACAAATATTCACAGCAGCATTATTCATAACAGTCAAAAAGTGGAAACCATCCAAATGTCCATCAATGAGTAGGTAAATAAAATGTGGTTTATCTGTACAATGGAATACTATGCAGCCATAAAGAGGAAGTAGTGATATATGCTACAACATGGATGAACCCTAAAAACAATATGCCAAGTAAATGAAGCCAGACACAAAGGCCACTGGTTATATTAATCTATTTATATGAAATGTCCAGAATAGGGAAATTCATAGAAAACATAGATTAGCTGTTGCTAGGAGCTGAGGGCAGGGAAGGGAGGAGTAGAAGAATAGGAAATGATTGCTAATAAGTATGGGATTTTTGGGGGTGATATTCTGGAATTGGTGGAGGATGTATAATTTTGAGAATATCCAAGCAACTGCCAATTACACTTTAAAAAGGTGAATTTGGAGGTATCTGAATGTCTCAATACAAAAAGCAGAGAAGAGACTCACTATTTAGCTACCCCTAGGCCCAAATAGTTTGCTTCAAATCCTAGGCCACATATACATTTTTTTTTCATATCACCAGAGTATAATTTCTAAACAGATTTTATTTGGAATACAGTTATATTTTCCTTGCATTCATATTTCTACAATGCTAGAAAATTATCTCTGATATAAATTCAAATATTGCCCTTCTGCCTATAGGCATTTTCCACATGTTCAAAAAACAATGCACTGATTGGGCCTCCCTGGTGGCACAAGGGGTTAAGCACCGCACTATGAAGCAATCCACAGCCTCTGCAGCACGAGTTTGATCCCTGGCCAGCCAGGGAGAAACCCACATGGCGCAGCAGACCTCTCCTGTCTCGCCCACTGCTCCCCTCAGCAGTGTATTTCAGTCACTCTGCCTGTTCTGCTCCCCACTCTGTCTTTGGTGAATCCCCCCGCATCTCTAGCCTGTGCCCCAGCTCTTATATGCATAAATAAATAAATCTTTAAAAAAAATGCACTGATCATGGAATAGTTGTCTTCTCTAAGAGCAGTGCTCTGATTGAGCAACATAAATTAAGAATACAATAACAATTAAGAATTACAATTAAGAATATCCAGTTGCAGATCTACCTTAGGGCCAAATAATCTTTGCTACTTGCAATTTCATGAACAGTGATTGGGATTTACACGAAGCCAGTAGCTTCAAATGACAATGACAACATCCCATTCACCGGGGAACAATTTAATCTTGCTTCCCTCCAGGTAAGGAAAGAAGGGACCCCCTTGGCAATGGAAGCACCGGGATTTATAGCAGCACCTGCACAGTCATCCTTCCGCGCTGCTTACCGTGAGGCACAGTTAATATTCATCTGTCAGACAAATGGGGAGTCACCATGGAATACCATTTTCCTTTTCTTTTTCCATGGGATACCATTTTCTTTCAAGCCTAAGAAGGACATGGATCTGAGTAACTCAGAAAGGATATTTCTAACAGAGCTGCGCACCGTGAAGAGCTGGTATGTTTTGACACATTCAGTTTAGCAATTTCAAAGTGTATTCTAAGGCACATGGTTCCATGAGATGATCCATGAGAAAATGTTCTAGGAAACATATTAACCCAGTGTCTTCCAAAAATATTTGGCCATGGAAATCTTTTTCTCCATCATACCTACTGAAATCCCAAGAACCAGTGACCTTCTAGCACCTTTTGGAGAATCCTAACCTGGTTGAATAAGATGACATTGCTCTCCCTAAGTTTACCTGATTGGCTCAAGGTCACCCAGCCAGCCCCTGGGGGCGCTCCTACCCCCTTGAGGGCTCCTCTCTGCTGCCACAGTCCTTCACCAGAGGAACCTCTGCTAAATGGCAATTTAATCATATTGGACTTCCTGATAAACAGCAAGATCATTAGTCATTTAATGTTAGTTATGTTTGAAAGCTTTCCCACAAAAGGGTTGACCCGAAAGAGGTTAGTATTATACGTCTCTCCTTTCAAGTTGCTATTTCAAGGTTGGTTTTACCTGGAGTGAAAGGAAATTTCTGTCTATTTGGAACAGTCCCATCTTGAAGATATTTCAATTTTTCTTACCACAACACCCTTTCTGTGCTTAGTATTTTTAGCTCATTGTTTTCTATTTTGGCAGCAGAGAAGCAGCAGTTTGTAATTTTACCTCCAGCTTCATATTTCTTCTTAAAAGTGAATACAATGTCCTGTTTATAATAATAAAATCACTAGTTGGCAGAACGACATTAAATGGAAAAAAAAGAGAAAGCAATTGGAAAATTTAGAGCAAGCAATTTTAAGTGCCAAGTTTCACATTTGTAATGGTCCGGTGGAGGTCACTGGGCTTCCTTTTTATTGGGGGAGTAGTAAAGAAATAGATATCCACAAGTTCTCCTGTGAAAAAACTATAGAAACCACCTCCACTGTGCCGAAGCTCATAGTCTGCCTGAAAAGTGATGTGATCCAAACTTCCACAGCCTTACTTACTATAGGAAAAATATAAAAATCAGTTTAGCGTGGTATTTTCCCCCTTCGATATTTAGGTTTTCATTTTCCACTTTAATTGAGCTTTTAAGCTTTGGTTTCCTATTCCAGTTTAGCAACAAAGGAAACAAAACAATATAAACGAAATTAGAAATAATTGGAGCCAGTCTCAGAAATAACCTTGGGGTTTCTCCGGCATCCAGTGCAACCCCCTTTTAGCAATTTCCTGGGATACGTTCTCTTCCTGACCCCAAAGGCTTGCAGGATCAGTGCCGCTTTTTTTTTTTTTTAACCTCAAATGCCCTGCTAAAGAGAGCTGCAGGTCTAGGCCGATGCGGCAGGGGTTCTCCAGAGACTAGAGCCGAAGGTCCAGAAAAATGATGCTCCCGATCAAAAGGGCCAGATTGCCCCTAGGAGCTCACACCAGCCTTACTTCTTGAAAATTGCTAACCAACCATTTTTCTTTTCAAAATAAACACTATTTCTCTCAACTTCAGTTTGCAAAATATTACCCCAATTCCACTGGACTACAAAACTGGAATTTTACTGACATAATTGGATTATGAGGTTTAAAGATTGATGGAACTTTTCTGTTCCAAATATAATTGTTCAAATACCAAACCTAAACGGGTATGTAGAAGTCCTTGCATGGCTGGAGTCAAAGCAACCCCCAGGGATCCATGGCACGGTGACCCAGCAGAGAGGGCCGAGAGCCTAGGGCCTGGGAGTCTCAGGGGGCCATGTTGCCTTTTCTGCAGCCACGGCCCATCACCAAAATGAAGGTGGCTTCATCACCCTAGTTCCCTCTAGGTCTGTTCCTTTCTCAGATCTCAGTTCAAGTACCAATGGCCCTGGCAGTTTGTTTTCATGGGCACTATGGCGCTTGCCACTCTCTGCTGCAATTTATCTTCATGCAAAACTGTCTCCCTGAGGAGCAGTAAAATCCTGAAGAACAGGGCTGGCCCTTACTCATCTTTGCATTTCTACTAGCTAACTTCTCCATACTTTATACAAACACATGTACTGCACACACACACACACACACACACACACAGAGACAATATATGTAAATAAATAAATAGGAGAGACGGCAGGGGAAGGGAAACAAGGCACAGGAGGTTTGATGTAGGAATTTAGAGAATATGTATTAATTTGCTCGACAGTTTTTGGTCTGTGCTGGAACTCATTCCTAGTTCTTTTGACAGTCCTAAGAAAACTAACATTGATAAGAACTCTTTGACGGCACTGCGCCTCTGAACAGAAGAAACCACAGGGTCCAGACGCATCACAACCCTACCCTGGGCTACTGCTGAACACATCTGACTCCCTCTCTCCATCCGTAAGAACGAAGTTCCCAACCACGTCTGTTCACTGTTGAACTCCCACTGCCCTTGGATGGTGTTCAATAAATATTTGTTGGTTGAAAAACTGAATAAATCTATCACAAGAGCAGTCAAGGAGAAAGAAAAAGTAGTCAGACCCAAACACTTCATACCACTGACTTCTATTTTTATACAAACATAAAGATAAGAAATTAACTGTGACAATATAAATTCATGAATTAATAACCCTGGCCCCCTCCCGAGGGGTGTGGGTCACTTGGCAAAGTGTGGCGGACAGAAGAAGGGTTGGCACTCTGGAATACCAAGGTGATGGTGCGTGCTCTTGTTGGTGCTCATGTTTTCAGCCAATTGCAATCCACGGGTATTCATTTTTAGGATTTGTAGTTTTAGTTAAACTAATTCTTATAAAATAGGCAAGTGGCTAAAAAAGATTATTGCAAAGATCAACAAACTAAAGATAACCCTAAACTAATAATACCAACACTATGAACACCAGGGAAAGGGCATGTTGACATTTCCTCTGCTCCTAATATGAATTCATCAGCAGCCCACACGATAATTTCAAAACAATAGCTGTCAATTATAGGCTACCTAGGAGAAACTTAGGGAAAAAAAACACTTAGTTACCTTTAAGGTAAAGGTGACATTTTAACAATGAGAAAAAGTTACTGCTATTTGAGAACAAAATAACACAAGTTTTGAAGATAAAAATTTAAAAAATGGATGTTCTGAAATGTTTCCATTGTTATACAATTTGGAGACCTAGAATGATCTAAAGTGCATAAGCTATAAGACTGTCATATCTGCACCTTACATTTTCCAGGAAGCATTCTAACCGGTTGTTAAAAGATGCCAAATGAAAAAAACCCAACAATCAAAAATCTAAAAATACAGCACTTTCAAGTAACCCGTAAGAACTGACATTATGAAAGATGGAAATCTATTAGCTGGATTTCAAAATGAATCTGAATATAATCAGCAAGTAACACTGAAAAGTGAGCGTTAAGATTTAATAAAAGCTCAGCTCACTTCCTCCCAAGATCTGAGATGTCTCTTCCAGTTATAACCATTAAAACCAAAACCAGTATTCGGGCCTCCCTGGTGGCGCAGGCGGTTGAGCACAGTGTTGTGAAGCTGTCCGCAGCCTCTGCAATGTGAGTTCTATCCCAGCCAGCAGCGGAGATACCCACATGGCACAGCAGACCTCTCCTGTCTGGCCCGCTGCTCCCCTCAGCAGTGTATTTCAGTCAGTCTGCCTGTTCTGTTCCCCACTCTGTCTCTGATGAATCCTCTCACTCTCCTGCATATCTGGCCTGTACCCTAGTTCTTATATGCATGAATAAATAAATCTTCAAAAAAAAATTACTTAAAAAAAAAACCCCAAAACCAGTATCCAAATATACAGAATTTACAATCAAACCTGTGAGTTTCCATATCACAAGTTGTTCAAGTAAAATTTTATTTATTTTTTTAAAGATTTATTTATTTGTGCATACAAGAGCTGGGGCACAGGCCAGAGATGGGTGGGATGGGCAGTGAGAGGATTCTGTTCCCCACCAGAGACAAAAGTGGGGAGCAGAACAGGTAGACTGACTGAAATACACTGCTGAGGGAAGCAGCAGGTGAGACGGGAGAGGTCTGCTTCACCATGTGGGTTGCTCCCTGGAGGGCTGGGAATAAAACTCATGCTGCAAAGGCTTCAGATTGCTTCATAGTGTGGTGCTTAACCCTTTGCGCCACTAGGGAGGCCCTATTCAAGTAAAATTTTTAAAAATAACAGTGTTCATTTTCACCAAAAGTAAATTACAATATATTTGATATCTTTTCAAATAAAATAAAATTATTTTAAATGTTATTTCATTCTCATCTTTGAATTTTTATGTCTGTTTATGATGTAGATACTACATCAATAAAGTAGTAAAGATACTTGTAATTTTAAAATAAAAGCACATATGTTATTGGGAATGCATGTTCAATGCAGTTTAGAGATTGCTACTTCAGGCATCAGGAAGTAGTTGAGAGATTTTAAACCAAAGGAGTAAATAAATCAGATTTGAATTTCAGAAACCTAATTGTAGAGATAACAGTCAGGGAGAGAGTGTTTGGAGGGTCAAGTGGGTTTCAGAGCACTAATTGCTGAGAGAACTCCTTAGTTCCCGTGTCTCCGGATCCTTCCCCAGGACACAAGGTATATTTTAACAGATGCCTCCTGCAGAGCAAGGCCTCCTGTTCTATGGCCTAAAAGAGGCACCGTGGAGCCACAAGCAGGATCACCCCTGGGAGCTACCCTACTGCTTACCACTGGGCAAGGAGTCAGGGCAGGACAGACTGAGCACCTCTCTTTTCTGATGTTCCCATTTATACATTTTAAATATGATGAAAGTTATTTTCAAAAATAATTTGAAGAATACAGCAATTTATGAAATGGAAAATAAAACACTGCCTCCCTACCACCTGCTATTCCACTAAGACCACACATGGCAATCACTGTTGACAGTTTGGTGTATTTCCTTCTAGATCTTTCTCTATACATAGATACTTTACACACACCACATACTTGTATAAGTGTGTGGTGTGTGTATGCATTTATATAATTTTTATATTATTTTACTTTGTAAAAAATAGGCCTACGTTCATATTGCTCTGAGCTTGCTTCTGTCGTCACAATGTGACGGCCATCCTGGGACAGGCCACATGGTTGAGTCCCTTTTTGCAGTTACAGAGAATGAGATCACATTGCGAGGCATTGCTTAGGTTACTCAGCATTCCTTCACTGATGGACATCAGCAACATCACCTTGACAATGAAGGAGCAAAGAACATTCTTAAACCTATATCCTGGCACACTTCAAGTAGGGCGGATTTCTGGAAGTTGAGTGAAAGAGGTACATTTAAAATGTTGGTTAAGTATTGTGGGATGGCTATATTCATTTAAACTTCACACAATAAAGTTCAATTATTCATTCTGTCCTCTTCTCATGAAATTTTTGTAGATTCCTAGATTTAGGAAAAGATCTTAGAAAGCAAGTCCATCAACTTGCGTATGAGAAAACATTTCAGAGACATAAGGTATGGGCCTAAGACCTCCAAGCCTCTGACAAGACAACTCAGCAGCAGCAGGAGCTGCGTTAAGGGTGGTAACTGCTAAAAGCCAGGACAGCAACGTGGATGAAATGACTTAAGATCCAGTGTGTGTTCCTTCAGAGCTACTAACAAGCGGCAGAGGGGACTGTCAAGTCCTTTTCCTGGCTACTTTTGGCAAAGGAAGGGAAAAAGGTATGCAGTTCCTAAAAGACACAATTACAAGAGGGAGCAGAGAAGGAGGGCCCTCAGCTAGGTGGGGTGACGGGCACCAGAGCGGGAGGTATCATAAGTTCAGCTGAACGCTGCAAGCAAGTGTGGTGGAAAAGACTGACATGGGATGACCTTAGCAAAAAACCTTCCACAGCCTCGGTGGCTTGTATGAAAAGTTTCTTGGTTCTAAATATCTCCATGTGGCATCCAAAATGAATGCCAGTACTGAAACCAAATTCTGAAGAGAAATATCAGAAAAGAACTAACATCCCACAATGAAGAAACATCTTCAAAGAAGATGTTGTTATAAAAATACCACAAAAGTACTTTCCAGCAAATTCCAGACCTAAAAGTAAAGCTTTAAAATGAAGCTCCAAGCACAGAGGTCTTGAATCCTCTGCTCTGTGCCTGAAGAGGCCCATTTAAAGGGAGGTACTTCTAACCAGATAAGTCTTTATTCCATCAAACCCACGGGGCTTAGCAATGAGAAAAGAAAGTGGTAACTGAACCATTTATGCTTACAGTGGTCGAGAACAGGGGTCAGCAAACTTCCCTATAAAAGGCTAGGGAGCAAATACCTCAGGCTTTGGAGGCCATATGGTCTCTGTTGTAAGTACTCAACTGCACTGGTGTAGCATAAAAATAATCAGCCATAGAGAATATATATTTAAATAAGCATAGCTGAAATTATGAATGCTGAAGTCTGAATTTCATATAGTTCTTATAAAGGATAATTCTTGTTTTGATTTTTTTCCCAACCATTTAAAAACAAACAGGCAGTGGGTTGGATGTAGCCAGGCGGTCATAATTTGAGGGTCTCTGGTAGAGTTTTCAATTCCCAGCTGAACTGAACTTAAACATTCATGGAAAGATGGAAAGAAATGTCTAAGCCCAACTGCTAGGAAAGTGAAGGCAGAAGGCAGAAAGGTGGATTTGCAAGATATTTACCTTAAATCTCTTCTTTTGTTGAGTTCCACTGGCGGAATCGTCCAGGGCAGGACTTTGGGGAGACAGTCTAGGACTTCTGAAGGGAAGTCGGCAAAGTCTACGCCGTACTCCGTCAGTATGCCTTCCGTCTCGGGCTCGATTTCACCAGCCTGCCCAAGACTCTTAGCCAGCTGCCTGTGGATAGGACAGAGAAGGGCCAGGTTGGTGAGTAAATGGAGCGTAAAAGTGAAGGTGCTAGGAAAGTCTCCAAAACCTCCTGCCCCTCCCCCCCAGGAATATCATCACTGGTGAACAGGGGGCCAAGCAGGAGACACCAATACTCCTGCTCCTCAAAATCCGTGACTGCAGTGTAAATCTCCCCTTCTTCCGAGATCAGAGGCCTTTTCTTAGGACCGCTCGATTGTTTTTTTTGACAAGTCGAGATTGATGTTTCTAAAAACCTTTCACAAATTCTTGTTCCAGCAAACACACCCTTAGAGACAAATCCGATCAACCCAGTTTGCTGTTAAATCCTTCATTCAGAGAGCCAATACCTAAGTCTTACTCAGGGATTTGATCTAATATTGATTTCTTAATTCTACTAGCTTTTACCAGATTTTAAAATACTTTATCAGAACACAAAAATAATACACATTGAATATAGAATAGCTAGACAATTCAGAAATGCACCAAGAATGGTGCTATGACTCTGCCTTTGTGCAGGGTGTTGGGGAGACCAAAAATGGCCACCTCCTTGTTGTACAGGCCTGCTCCTCCACCAGTGTGAGCCAAGAATCTATGCTCAGTTTTTCCTTCAAGGAGTTTCAGGGTCTCCCCTGGGGCCACTGAATTGAAGCTTGTGTCCTATGTAAGGAGGGGCCTGGCTGCCAGGCTTGCTCAGTGCACAGTGGTAGAGGACGACTAGGAACATGGTTGCCTGACGGGCACACTTGGCACCAGTTCACACCTCCAGCCTCGCTCCCAGGACATAGCAGTGGTGGCAGCAAGGCCGGCACATTTCTCATAGCAACCACGGGACCAGCCCACAGTCCACACACCTGCCCTCCGGCATAGGCTTGAGGCGCCTGGAGGCAGGCCTAAGGACTTCAGGTTCCTGGGGGGCTCTTCACAACAATGTGGGCTGAGACCAGTGGCTTCTCCTTAAACTTAGGTGTTGATATCAAAAATATGAGGGAAAAATGACAGAAAACTAGCTAGAAGATCCCCAAATACTTGGAAACTAAATAACCTGTGAGCTAAAGAAATAAAAGGAGGAAATAATTTAAAGTGAATGAAACACTTGTATTAATATTTGTGAGAGGCAACTAAAGCAGTGCTCTGAAGGAAATTTACAGCATTAAATGCTCATATTAGAGGGCCTCCCTGGTGGTGCAGGCAGTTAAGTGCAGCACTGTGAAACTGTCCGCAGCCTCTGCAGCGTGCGGTCAATCTCAGCTGGCCGGAGAGATACCCACATGGTGCGGCAGACCTCACCTGCTGCTCCCCTCAGCAGTGTATTTCAGTCAGTCTGCCTGTTCTGCTCCCCACTCTGTCTCTGGTGAAGCCTCTCACCCTCCCGCACATCTGGCCTGTACCCTGGTTCTTGTATGCATGAATAAATCAATCTTTTAAAAAAATTTTTTTAAATGCTCATATTAGAAAAAAAGAAATGTGTCATACCAATGTGATCTTTCTATTTAAAAAATTAAAAGTCAAAACAAACAACAACAAAAAAAGAAGCAGCAAATTAGATCCCACGTAAGCTGAAGGAATGAAATAAAGAATCAATAATCCGTGGGTAGAAAATGAAGAAACAATAAAGAAAGTCACTGAAACCAAAAGCTGATTCCTTGAAAAGAAATACATTGTTTCTAATCAAATTAATCAAGAACAATGCAGGAATTGTGAATATCAGGACTGAGAGGAGGGATTGTTATGGATCCTACCAGCAGTAAAAGGGTAACACAAGAATCAGGAGTGACTTTAAGTCAATAAATTCAACATTCTGGTAAAAGAGATCAACTCCTAAGAAGACACAAGTTGCCTGAGATTATTCAAGCAGAAGCAATACGGGAATATTCCTATATCTACTACAGAAATTGGAAGCACCCTGTAAACTCCTTCCCCAAAGAAAACCCAGCTCTGAAGGTGTCACTGGTGAACGTAAACCAGGCCTTTAAAAAAGAATCAATGCTATCCCAGAGTCCTTGAGAACCTGCGACACTGTCCAGCTAGTTTCATGAAGCAAAGAAGGCTTGTGATCAGTGTTCATGAACACAGAATTAACATTCATAATAAATATTGGCAAACAGAATTCAGCAATATATAAAAAGGATAATACATCTGAACCAAGTGACTCAAGATTTGCCCAACATTCAAAAAAATCAATCAATATGATTCACCGTATTAGCAAACCATTAAAAAGTATATACAATTATCTCAATAGATCCAGATAGACATTTAAAATCAACATCCATTCATGAAACAAGAGGGGGAAAAAAAACTCAGCAAATAAATAAAGGACAGGGCAATAATACTCAACTGATAAACCACCTCAATGAAAATCTGAGCGCTGATACCACATTCATGGCAAAAAACTAAATGCTTTCATGAGATCGGGAAACAAGGTGTTCACACTCAGCTACAATGTTAAACAGGGTACTGGGGGGCCTAGTTGGTGTCACAAAACAAGAGAAGGTGTACAAATTAGGAAGAAAGAACCCCAGTGCGTGTCTGAGGCACCGAGGACTACGATTCCTACCGCAGAAGTGACCAGTCTTGTGCAGAATGCCTGGCCTTCCTGTACAGACCTCTCACATGTCATGAAACCAGGAGCCAGCAAGCTGGGTATAACTTAGACTCTGCCTCAACCCAGGACTTTGAACATGAAGTGAATGCACAAATGAATGTCACTGAAGTGAATGGCATGGGCTAAAGGTTGAGCCTTGTGGATGGGGACCTGGAGGCCGGGGGACCAGGACACCTGGGGAAGAGCCTGTGGGTGAAACGGGCCTACTGAAATGAGCCCAGGGGCTGAAGACTTGTGTTCCATGAAATGCTCAGCAAAAGACTTCCACTTTGGAGGCAGGATGATCTGCCCTGAAAATGCCAGCCAACCTCCTTCAGCAGCCTCTGCAGTGCTGCTCAGTGGGCGAAAGACTAAAGTAGGTGGGAGCAGAAATCGCGCTCCACAGCTTGAGCCTCCCTCACTGATGATGCGCTGGGGCCACCTGTGCAGGAGCCAGTGTGCCAGGAGCAGCAGCACCAACCTGAGCCTGTGACACAGAAACACACCGGAGGGTGCACCCACGAGGTGACACTTGACTGAGCCCCCTGAGCGCACCTGTGGCGGACAGAGAGGGCAGTAATGTCTCTCCTAAATTTAAGGAAACACTAATTTGGGGTTGGGTTTGCTACCTTGGTTTGTGCTACTCACCTCACTTGTATAAACACCACAGTGCAGAGATTTAACCAAATGCTTCTTAAGGTATGACATTTTCTCACACATCGCTTGAGTGGTGGCAAGGATTTCACCTCAAGAAGCTGCAGAGCTCAGTGAATTCACTGACCAGGATGGTGTCAGTGCATATGGATCCTAATTGGGAGGCCACGCCTTGTGAGGCTGGGGTGCTGTCTTCCGGGATACAGCTCTGCTTGGTATCCAAGAGCCTGGCACATGGTCTGGGAACCAAGGGGGGCAAGGAAGGAGGTGGACCTTTCAAGGTCATACTGAACACCCCTCACGAGAATGCTCACCTCTACGGTGAGAGGCTTTTGCACCTGGTCCTTTCGTGACTTTAGCTGTGATCCCTCCAAACTGGGCACTGAGACCCCAAGAACCCTGACTGACTGGAAATCATGAAGGAGATGAGGGGGCTGAACTGGAGTCTGGACTCCTACTGGAGTCTGTCCCTACCAGGGAACTTCTCCACTGACACTGGAAGGGGACAGGGTTCCCAGCACCTCAGTGTGAATGAGGACGCATGGAACCCAGAGGCCATGCTGGTTGGGAGAAAACAGGGCAGTCTCTATGCCAGAGAAAGTTCCAAAATCAAGGAGTCTGGAGAACCACGCCACCATCTTGCCACCTGCCTCGCAGCTGCTCCTGGGGTCTGAGCAGCCAGGTCTGCTGCAGTCCAAGAGCCGAGGCCCTTGCCCAGGAAAAGGGTGGGTTCCAGGGAAAAGACAAGGCCTGGCTTCCCATCGATCCATGTCTTGCAGCGAGGGAGGGGTGGGAATGAGCGGAGCGGGGGAGGCAGACTCAGGGGAGCCGGGGGTGGCACATGGGTAGATTACTGGTGGGAGGGTCGCACCCAAAGGGAACAATATCAATAGAAAGAGGGCCCCACGATGTAAGAAGTAAAAAAAAAAAAGGAACCCTGACTGACATAAGATGTAAAACAAACCACCCACTCGGTTCCTGATAAAACACACTTGGAATTTAAGCCAGCTGAGAGATGATTTGAAAGCAAGGATTCAAGAGTGGCAAGTAAAACTATAAGGAGGCTAATCAAATATTGTGATATGAAATTGCCAATATTTGACCATTTTTTACCTATAAAACACAATTTCGAGGTATTAAAAATCACATATAATTATTAACCATACATGTAACCAGACAGCATACATACTTTCTGGGAGAATCATCAACAATGAGGTATAATACAAACAGGTTATCAGAGAACGACACGAACATAAAAAGAAACAGATTCTTCTAAGTGGCAGGAGTAACCCAGTGAGGCAAATGTAAAACACAGCGGCCGTCCTACAAGCCCGCAGTAGTCAGAAATGATGACCGTATGCCTGAAGAGGAAATGGGCCTTGAAAACTTGAACAAAAGGGGCCTCCCCGGTGGCGCAGCAGTTGAGCGCTGGGTTGCGAAGCTGCCCACGGCCTCTGCGGCGCCAGTTCGATCCCCGGCTGCTCCCCGGCTGCTCCCCGGCTGCTCCCCGGCTGCTCCCCGGCTGCTCCCCGGCTGCTCCCCGGCCACCAGAGGAGGATCCCACACGGTGCGCAGACCTCTCCTGCCGCCCGCTGCTCCCCTCAGCAGTGTACTTCAGTCCTTCTGCCTGCTCTGCTCCCCGCTCTGGCTCTGGTGAATTCTCTCACCCTCCCGCGCTTCTGACTGTACCCAGTGCTTGTATAAAACAAACAAATAAAATAAATAAATAAATAAATAAAAACATGCCTCTATTAAAAGAAAAAAAAAAAAACCTCTAAAAAAAAAAAAAAGAAAACTTGAACAAAAGGCATTTTATAACATCCAACTTTAAAAATAGGAAATCTAAGAAGGACCCATTTTTTAAAAGGAGGGGGAGCCATCCCAGCTGTTGTATATATTTTTCAAATGCTTTATGTAAAAGTGAAGAAAGGAAAGGAAGAAGCAAAACATGTGACAGAAGAGATAGTCCCGAAGTATGTGGGCACAGAAATGACCTAGACCAAAGACACTGGCAGGAACTCAGAAATAGATGAAAATATCTCTGCTATAAGTGTTCAAAGCAAAGATGCAAGTGCACAAGGAATGAATAAGTCACAGAGGTGTTTAGACCCAGGAATGAGCAGAATTATAAGTAGGATTATAAGTCATCACAAAATGAAGGTCAAGTTGGAGACTAATGAAGAATTGACACAATATTTGGGGGGAAAACAACAAGGATCAAAGAGAGAAGTGAGGAAAATGAATTGAAAAGTTCAAAGAGTTAAAAAAAATTCTAGAGAAAACAGACATGAAAGGCAGATGACGGAGATCCAACATCAGCATAAGTGGTATTCCTGAAGGAACTAAATATATGGAATAGAAAACAATTCTGAAGAAATCATTAAGAAATCTCTTCTGAAGTAAATTTTACAAACAGGAATATCTTGTTTTGGGAAAAATGACTACAGAAAATCACTACTGAGACACATTATAGAGAAGTCACTAGATTTTCAAGGGATAGGTTTCTAAATGCAAAAACTCAAGGAACATAGTTCTATAAATCCTTTCTGAAAAACTACTGACTGGTGAGCCATGGTCTATCAAGAGATGGAAAAATTTCTCCAAAGAAAAGACGAGGGCTGAGCACAGCACCCACTTCTGAGGGGTGGGAAGGTCAAAAGGAAGGAGGACACAGGCAAGCAGGCAATGGACCTAGTAGTAATTGTCAGAACATGTTATCTCAGTCGTTGGCCCTTTACTGTAATTAAGAGAAAAAGAAATTTGTCTTTCATTTTACTTCACTGGTGCCTTGTGTCCTGGCAAAACTGTTCACAGGCTATATTCTGAGTCCAAAGAGTCCTGATTAGATTACTAAAATTACAAGAAGGCCTGTAAAGATTATATTTAACTTCCAAATGTGATCAAAGATTCCAAGTTTCTATTAGTTAATTAACATTTATTTTACTAAGTTTCAGAGAACATGTCTCAACTACCTTATTTAAATAAATTGATTATAGATTTTCATTGGAGATATATCTGATAGCAGCATGTTCTGAAAAGCTTGCAGGAGATAGAAATCTAACAGGTCAGCTAAAAGGCTCAAGCTTTTGGACCTTATATGCCCCAGAAGGAATCCTGTGCTGTCTATTCAACTCATAGATTCTGCTGTCACCCTAAAAACCAGACCACCTTGGGATCCACACCAAAGCAGAATCTACTAGGGCACATACCTAAGCAACATTGTTTTGTTTCACGGAAGGGTTTGTTTTTATCAGTAAGTTCCGAAATTTTTTTTTACATTTTAAATTCACGTATTTAAAATTGTATTTGAAGTGAGTACTGATAGTAACTTTCCCTTTCATGTGTTATAATCCACATGCTATAGCTTTTCAAGTCCTTTCTGTATCTTCTATTTACTGTCTGGAAAGATGGTGTCCGCTGCTTTAGGACACTGATTCACTGCCACATCAGAATGTCTGGTGGTTCTCTTATACCACATTTCAGTCTACTCTACATTAAATTATGTCCTTCAAAAATAACAGAGGGTCTCCCTGGAGGTGCAGGGGTTAAGTCTCAGCGTTATCACGCTATTCACGCTATCACCAGCTACTGCAGCATGAGTTCGATCCCCGGCCAGGGAGCTAACCTACATGGTGCAGCAGCCCTCTCCTATCTGCCCACTGCTCGCTCCCCTTAGCAGTGTATTTCAGTAGATCTGCCTGTTCTCCCCACTCTGTCTCTGGTGAATTCTCTCACCCCCTCCAACACCTCTAACCTGCACCCCAGTTCTTGTATGCATAAAAAAAAAAATAAATCTTTAAAAACAAATAAATAACAGACTCTCACAGCCACGAGAACCCCCAGAAGACACAACTAATTATGCAGTGTCCTAGATGGGATTCTGGAAATGAAAAGGGGTAGTTGGTATTTTAAAAAGTAAGGATTCTGAATACAAGTATGAATTTCAGTTTTAATGCTAGTATCGGTATATAAACTGTAATAAATACACCATACGAATCCGTTAGTAACAGGGAGCTGGGTACAGATGTATACTACAGCTCTGTGTGCCATCTCGACAGCTTTTCTATAAACCTAAAAAATAAAGTTTATTAACAAAACAGCTGAAAGTAAGTAAAAGAAGGAATCTAGATTTCCCATAGAAAATGATAAACTAAATCATGGTGTATCTGTTCTGTTGATTATTATGCATTTTAGAAAAGTAATTTTGAGGATGTAGCAACATAAAGATGACAATGGCACAAAAAGAAAAAAACAAAATTTTATGTGTGTATAGTACAGTGAATCATGTGAAAATATTTCAGAAAGACTGAAAGTGAACACCTGAAATAGTGCTGTTTTAGGGAGGGAGGATTATGAGTGACAATTTTTCTCTATTTTCTAAATCCTTTACTATTGTAACATTTTTTAAATTAAAAATCATAGAAATAATCATCATAAGCTAATAAAAACTGCAGAGTACAGCACTGGCTACCCTTCCTGCTTCCCAGTAGAAACCCAATCTTCATTATTCTAGTAAAATCAGGGCATGGCCCCACTGGAGATGGTTCTCAATATCCTAGTTGGCAGACAAGGTTTCTGCTTTCCTTGCTGAACTTGATCAAGAAAGCACGTAGCCTGATGTCCTGACAGCTGTCTCCGTGGTCTCAGAGAATCTACCACTAGATCTTTTAGGACAGCAAGGGCGGCCTGATAATACTGTCAGGGCACTGATGATACTTGGCCTGGAGCCTGTACAACCTCTGGACTCCCTCTTCTGTGAGATAATTATTATTTAAGTCACTTTAGGGCAGGGTTTCCATCAATTGCTGGTAAAAGTATCCGAAATATAAAATAGCTGAAAATGTCTTCCATGAGAAGCAAACTTCCTTTTCACTCCTCCCTTCACACTGCAAAGGAAAATGTAAAACTCTTACTATCAAAAACCAACCCCAGGACTGCTCACATCATGTACTCACCACACTTGACATGGTACTGCTAGCTCTAGAACATGAAAGTGCCATAAGCGACATATTTCTATCTTAAAGGTACTCACTTAACGGCTTCCATGTTGAACTAAGGCCACAGAGCATGAACCCAGGTCACCTCCCCTTCATGGGCTAGGGGAGCAAGGCCAGGGAGTCATCCCTGCAGCCCAGAGCAGATCCTCCTCCTCAGTCCTACCACTCTGCTTTGGTGGCGTGTCCTTTCTGCCACATGCCTTTCGGCTCCTTTCTAGCTGTGTCCTCGCACTTCAGGTCCATCTCTTAGTCAATAGGCAGGGTAGACAGGGAGGGTCAGCCTACAGAGAATAAGCATTTACTTCTGTTATTTTATTTCTTGTGCATCTGAGGTGCTCATAGATGTTGGTTAAATGCCCGAAGAAACATACTATTTTTCCTTGAAACGCCAAAGGAGAACTAAGAAAACAGTTGTAATATACAAAACCCAAAGACATGAATTTAGGTAAACTTCTGGGTCCTTTCATACTCAGTTGCCACATTAGCAAAATCACTAACATTAGCTCTTTTTAAAATCAGGACTAAGGGGAAAAAATCCTGCTACTACTGTTCTTATTTAAAACTGGAATGTTATCATTTATTTGTATGGAAAATATCTCCTCCCAAATGTGAGCTGCCACTTCAAGAAGATAAGATAAAGAAATGGAAGTTGTAAGCAGGGGGGGGAGGTGGGGGGAAGAAACAAATCTGTCATTACTTCTATTTATGTGACTATCTACAAAGGAAACTACATTCCAAGCATTAAATTTAATGAAGATTTAGCAAGATGGCTGGATATGGGACTAATATACAAAAATTAATTGTAATTCTATATAACAACATTAAAAAGATAGAAATTGCAACTTAAAAAAACTTCTTCAAAGATATTATTAATAATGTAAGAAGATAATTCTTAAACTTTAGGGGAGAAAAATTATTTTCCATATCAGTGCCTGCTAAAAAGTTTATGTTCTAGTATATATTTTGAATTCCAAAAAAAGATATATATTTTAATCAAATGATAAATATTCCTATTAAAAATGAATGCTAAAATGAGTGAAAATTTAAGCAGAAATAGAATTATTGCACTCTCAAAATAACCTCCCCCCAAAATATAATACAATAATAACAGCAGGAAAATAGGGAGTTAGAAATCCTGAGATACCACCTTAGCCGAGTGACCTAATGTCACCATGAATACATCCTGTACCCCAATGTGATGTCATCTCTGCGGTATCTCCCCAATAATGTCTAATCTCGATCCAATCATGGGAAAACATTACAGAAACTCAAATTGAGAAACATTTTACAAATTCACTGACTCTTCAAAAGTGGCATGAAGGACAAAATCTGAGAAGTATCACAAACTAGAAAAGACTACAGTGACGTGACAACTAACCACAGGGTAGGATCCTGGCCCAGTCCTGGAACAGAAAAAGGATGTTACTGGAAAAATGGGTAAGATTTGAATACATTCTATATTTTACTTGACACTGTTGTACCAAAGTTGATTTCTTAGTTTTGATAAATATTCAGTGGCAACCTAAGATATTAACATAAGGAGAAGAGGGGTAAAGGGTGCGCAGGGGCTCTCTCTGCCATTTTTGCAATTCCTGTAAATCTAAATCACCTAAATGAAAACCAACTTTAAAAAATAAATACAGACATGAAGATATATTCTAGAGCAGAAACATAATGGCCATAAATATGTGAAAAGATGCACAATCTCACTAGAAATCAAGAAAAAAACAAATTGAAATCACAAATGTGATGCCATTTTATACCAACCAGACTGGTAAAAAAATGAAGCATCTCATAATATCAAGTTTTGATAAGAATGTGAAGCAAGAGAAACTCTCCCAACCTGATAGCACTCAAAATGAGCAATCACTTGGGACAATAGTTTGGGTATAAAGTTGTGAAGTTAAACATGCACGTGCGTGTGATAGAGTCACTTACTCTCAGCGTCTAGAGAAGCTTCAGTGAGTGAGCCCTGGAATGTTCACAGAGCACTGCTTAGAATAGCAGATCTCAGGTTGACACACACAGCCCGTGCTAGCTAAGTACACTATGCTATATTTCAAGAAGTGGAAATACTATGAATTAAAATCAATGAAACATATTTCAGAAACATGATGTTCCATGAAAAAGTGCAAGTCACACAAGCATATATGTAGCATGGTAGTTCTTATAGAGTTCAAAAACATGCAAAAGTACATAGCCTCTTTGGGAATGTAAATACAGGTAAATTACAAAGAAAAGCACATTCTGATCAGCACGTTCCCTCCCGGGAAGAACGGGGGAAGGAGGAATACACAGGGGGCCTCGAGGTCACGGAGATGCGGTTCTCAATCTGGGTGGTGGTAGCAGCAGCATTCAACAGTGACATACGCGTTATGTATATTCTTTTATCTGTGAAACTTTCTTTGTAACGACTGCTAACTATTTTTAGAACAATATTGTAGGCAAATTTATACCAAACTCTCAAGTGTGATTATTTTGAGAGTGAAATTCTAGAAAACTTTTACTTTCTACAGACTATGTCTAAAAAACGTTTAACAGGAAACATAATATATATTCAGAAAACAATCAAATTCAAACTTCGTCTTCACTTGCTACTCAAGAGATAAACAGTAATGAGACAGAAAGCTTTCCTCATTCAAACAATTTATATTGATCACTTCTTCAATTTTTCTCGCTCATTACAAAAACTGTTCTCATTCATAATCAACGATATTACAACTGGGTTTGACTATAAAATGAACCTGACAACACCAAAATAACATCTCCAACTAGTCAGTGGGGGTGTGTGTGTGTGTGTGTGTGTGTGTGTGCGCGTGCGCACACATACATTCTGTATAAATAAGCATCAGCTCCACTGTTCTGAGTCATGTACAAGTAACAGGCTTACTAAGGGAAGGGGACAAGCTACAGATATTAGAAATTAAGAAAAAAGATATTAGAAATTAAGACAAAGGTTTCTGAGTTGGTCTCTTGGCTTTAAGGGAACTAGGAACACTAGCAGTCAACACTGGTGTCCTAAGCCATATATCCTCCTTTCTCAGGACAGTCAGGCATTCTGGCAGTGACTGTCATCAGAGCGGTTCGTGCCGAAAGCTCCAAGCTAACAGGCTGTCATGGTGTCAGAGGCCTGAGAACCTGTAAGCGGGGATCAATCAAACAGCCACTCCAGGATCCAGAACATCAGTAACACATGGTAAAAACAAGTTTGGTCAATCTATATCCTTGACACACTGTTTTCTATAATGGGAGGAGAGCATGTCATTGTCCCTTCTTCTGGTTTAGTGTAGGACACAGCAGACGGCAGCACCTAAGGAACAGGGACTTTAGGGAAAGTGGGGGCAGATCAATGAAAACATACAATGGGGAAAAAGAAGGCACAACTAAAGTGAATGATTTTTAGGGAAGGCCCTGAAATTGGAGAGTGAAGAGTTGACTGTTGATGTGAAGGGAGAACAGAGGAGGCCGAAACCATTTAAGGAGGAGAAGAGAAGGCCAACGGAAGGGAAGGACACTTCAATGTTTTCAAAAAGATGCACTAGAAAGGATGGGGGAAGCGGACGGCGGTGAAGAAATGTTGGTGGCTGCACACAGTGCGGGGAAAGAACCATCTGGTAACTGAAGCCTGGGCAGGGTCGCTCGCCCCCATTCCTACCACTTCACTTCGTTCTGCTTCCACCAAGGCGCTCTTCTAGGGAAGACAGGGCTCTTTCCAAAGCTGATCCCGCAGGCCACCAGGTGGAGCCCAATGGTCACAAAAAAGAGCCCCCTCCTCAGCCTGGTTTGCTTTTTGTCTACTGGCCCGCTGGAGCCACACCCCCAGAAAAGGACACAAGAATTCAGAGTTTGGTAATGTAGGTTCACAAGACATAACAAGTCAGCCTCTTCCTCAGATGAGTCTTCAGAAATGGAATGTTCTGGGAAAAGCTCCTTTTGCGCAGGGGAGAAGTATGGGGTGATTTCTCAGTTGGCTTATCTTACAGGCCAGGCCTCAATGAAACAGGCGGATTTCTCCAATCTCCTTTTTTTCTGCCAACCTAGTTATTGCTTGATTTTCCTACAATTTATTCAATGAGTATCTCTCCAATGCATAGCCACCTCCTAAGAAATTCGGTCTCTAACAAAACTGTTTCTGTCAGTCAACAAATATTTCTGATCGATAACTGACACCTGCAATGTTGGGAGATTCCAGAACCAGCTCCCTCCCTTGCCACCACCTCCTCCTGCACCGCAGGCGTCATCAGTCACAACCCCCTTCCTCCTCTTCCACCTTGCCCAGACCCTCCTCCATTCACACCTGTTGCCCTTCACACGCTGAAATATGGGGCACTGGAACCCCTTCTCCAGTGCTCATTTCAAAAGTCTGCCACTAAGTCTAGACAATTCCATGTTCAACCCCAAATTTCTCAACGCTGCTATGGCTGCACTGACCTACTCACCTTCCCCTCTCCTCACCCCTCACGCTTGCTGAGAAAAGGATACAAATATGTCTCCTTGCCCTAGGTCAGCTGCCATCCTCTATCTCCGGTTTAGTTTCCAGTGTTGCCAAGAAACACTCTTATGTTCCTCACAGTAGCTACTGCAAAACTTTTCCATTCTCTTCAACGCTTATCCTTAAACATTCAAGAAGAAACAGAGACAAGGCTAGGATAGGAAAAAGTGACCTGACCTCTCCTTGCTCACGACATCCTGAAAGGGACGGCTGGGGCTGTTACCTCTAGACCTTAGGGAAGCAGATTTCACAAAGGCCTGAGGAAACAGAGGCATGAATTCCACCGCAAGAGTTTTTTCAAGGGAAAGATGATTTAAGAGGGTTGGGAAACTCTTAAAACTGTAAATCTGATTACATAATTGAAAATCATTCCAGCAAGGAAGCCAATGTGGCTTTTTAAGTATCCTGGATGAGAGTTTAATACTAAATAGCAAAAGCACTAAATATGTTGTGATGCATTACAAAAAGCAGCGATCCCTAAAAGCCAGCAAGCATTCACCAACAACAGGTTACTTCTGGGGGCCCTGACAGCGCTACGAAAGGAAGATTCGTGGAAATGTGGCGGCTGTGACACGCCCAGGAACAAGGCTCCGCTCAGACCTCCTGACAACTCTAACAAGATGACAACGACCTCCCAACCATTGGAGGCCTCAAGTATTATAATCCTCTTTGGGTTCCCCATCACTGGAGACCCCAAAATATCACTGAGGGTGCCAGAGAAGCAACACCTTCACTGAAGGCGGGGGTGCAAGACCAATGGCCTCCTTAAGGCCCCTTCTAAAGCGACTGACAGTATTTCTGCAGTGCGTGTTCTAGTGTATCTTTCTGTTGACGATTCTAAGTCTAGGGTCCTCCAAATGAGCTGACACAATGACTGCATGTTGGTATCGAGTATTGGTTTAGAAATAACAGGGCCTTGGTTCTCATGGTCCTCTAGTGCAAACTCCTTCATGTGCTTCCTAGCTTAATTTTTATGATGCACCATTTCCTAGTCAGCCCAGCCAAAGACCCTGTGGTCACTGCGTCCTTTTCCTCCACCCATCAGATCAGCAGCAAACGGTCACTGAACACCCTTGTCCTCAAGGAGCTCGTGGCCCAGTAAATGACTTACATAGGCAAATGCAATACAAACAGATGAGAGCTGCAATAATGGTTTTATTGGAAACTAGGGGAGCACCCAGGAGGAAGAACCCCAAGTCAAGGAACATTTTTTGAGTGGACAACTGAATTTAAAAGCTGAGTATTTCACTAAAGAAACACAGGGAGGGGAGAATGCTGCCGCTGGGGAAGGCGGTGGAGGGGGACCGTGTGGAGCTGCGAGCAAGCAGCCTGCCCGGGAGCAGCGCCCCCAGGCGTGGTCTCAGTCAGCCCTGCTAAGTCTCGTTCCCACTCTCCCAAATCTGAAAAGTGAAAGTTAGCCCAGGCTTCGGCGCCCCTTCAAGCCCTGTTTCTAAGCAGCCACCACGTGTGGGGGAACTTAACTTCTTCGTCTCCCCGGAATCTTTTCATTCCTCGTGTTTCCACCACTGCAACTCCGCTCCTGCAGGTTCTCCCATCTCACTGCGACAACCTACTGTGGCCGCCTCCTTCCTACCCACTCGCGCGCTCAGGGGCCAACAGGCCTCTCTTCTCCGAGAAACACTCCTGAACTCGCCCTCCGCTCACCTGCTCTAAACTCAACGCGTGTTACTTTATTCCTGTGGAAGGATTTAGGACACCCTGCTTTGTACTACAGGCAACGCCCAGAGAGACAGGCCGGGCCACTCACGCAGCTGCTTTGTCCATACTCCTTCCCAGCGCGACGAGTCCCACAGTCCCCGGGGCAGTCACTGGACCCCTATGCTGGTTCCAACTATGAACCAGGGTAAATAACTGTCTCAGGCTAGATCCATAGACTTTCTGCCCTAGAATTTGTGTGCTGTGACCAGACTTCAGCATGTGAGCTGCAAGGGACAGCGGGGGGGGGGGGGGTAGGAGTGGGGTCACCGGCGGGTGCACAGCTGCTGTGTAGAGAGAAGTGGGGTGATACAGCTTGTGCCCAGGGAGGGTGGGGTAGAGAACCTTGGTCAGAGTGGTGGAGAGAGACGCCTTGGTGCCTTTGCTGCCTACTTAGTGCTTCACTCCTCAGGGGTCCTGCCTCCATCCTCTGCCCGGGGTTTCAGAAGAACCACCAGTTTCTTAAATTAATCCTTACTTTTATTTAAATTAGCTCCAGCAGGACTCCGGTTCTCCGAATCAAAAGAACCCCATGACATCTACATACAAGTACACCTGCAGCAGGCTGTCAGCCCCTCGAATTAAGACGCCACAGTGTGGCCACCCTGTGTTTCTCACAAGTGCAGTGCAAACACTTACAGTCAGGCAACACCTGTCTGGTGTGCGGAATTTAGCTACAGAGGAAGTCGGTGACTTTGGACTTGAGTCACCCAGAGCTGCTCCCCAGGCAAGAGACATCCAGTTCTTGGAAGGGTAGAGTGTGGAGGGAGGGAGGCTCCTGGGAGGGGGCAGTGCTGGTGAGATCTGGCCTATGGGCAAGGTTTCTGTGGAAGCTGACCACACACACAGGCCCGGAGCAAATACTACCTCCACGCTCCTGGTCAAAACCTGGCAAAGGGAGAGAGGAGGGCTGGCAGGCGCGGCACAATGTGTTCTGATTGGGAAACAGTGACCTCAGTTGCTAAAGATCAGTAACTGATAGCCAGAACCAAATGGCACGGCGACCACCAACTCGCGCAACAGCTGCAGCCCGCGCCCTCGAGACAGACGTCATCCAGGCACTCTGTCATGAGGACCTGCCACGTTTTATTTCTTAAGATAAATTTCCTCTTTCTCACAAAGACTTTAAGGCATGTTTCCCTGAAAGGATTTTTAATGTCTTTATATATTTTTAAATACTTTTTATAAATCTTTTTTTTTTAAAAAGATTTATTTATTTATACAAGCACTGGGGTACAAGCCAGAGGCGCAGAGGGTGAGAGGATTCACCAGAGCAGGGAGCAGAACAGGCAGGACCAAAGCACACTGCTGAGGGGAGCAGCAGATGAGACAAGAGAGGTCTGCCACACCATGTGGGAATCTCCCTGGCCGGGAATCGAACCGGCACTGCAGAGGCTGCAGACAGCTTCACAGTGCTGCACTCAACCCACTGCGCCACCGGGGAGGCCCCCTACTGTCTTTATATTAAGGGAGAGAAAAGACAAGCACAGTTTTCACCCATATCTGAGAATCTCGGAATTTTTTCAATCATAAAAAGTGCGTGATTGATGGGAGTGATTATTTAAAAGCATTCTTTCCTTAGCTTCAGCAAATGTCCTTGATGTTACAAAGGTCTGCCTCCTTTCCCACGACGGCTGTGCTTTCCTCACAAGAAAAGCGTTCCCACGGGGTAACGGCTGGGCTGTGGGGAAGCAGCCTGGGAGCCACTCGAGCAGCGAGAGACTCCCACCAGAAGATTCCCTGGAGACACCCCCTGAACCCCTGTGGAGGGGTCCAGGCAAGTCTGCACAATGGGGCGACACAAAGGTCGATAAAAGACAAGGCTGGATTTCCCGCTTTGCCCTCTGCAGGGCCAGGCAGAGCGTGGCGGGCATGGTCAGCAGGCCAGGTGGCCCGGCCAGACCATGCCTTCAGCAACGATGGTGAGAACCTGGCAAGCCTCTCAGAAGGACTCTTTAGGGCTCAAAGGGTTGACGTCACTTTTGGATAACGAGCAAGGCTTAAACACGATGACACTGCAACCACAGCACTTGCAGGGAACAGACAGCAACTGCTCCCGAGTGCCCCTGGGAGAGAATAAGTCACGCTGATCTGCACGTCACTGGAGAGGTGGCAAAGGCAGTGCTGCTCCCACCACACCAGGCACGACAACAGATTTGACTTGGCTGCCTCTGCCAGGGTGAGAGGCGAAGGATGGCACCTGGTAACAGCAGCACGGGTGGCCGTCGTTCCTCCCTTGCGCACATGATGGACTCCCAGGAGGGCCCGCCCTGGACAAGTTAGGGACCGACAGCGAGCCACCAAATTGGACAAAGGGTTAAGTATCGGAACAAAGTCCTTTCGGCTTGTAGGCCTTTATTTCCTCTTCCTGTGAGGCAGAAACCAGACACCACCCGTAATAAGGGACTGGAGATAAAGCTATAGCTAAACAGCGCTCTTCCTTCAAAGTGAACACCAACGGTAAGAAAACAGGCACAGCATATCAAACAGCTGGACCCAGCAGTTTCTTCAGAGCACATGAAGGGCCATCCACAGTGCTGTGACAGCGTGATCTGTACTCAGTCAGTGGGTCCAACAGCTTCCATGAAAACGTGGTGCTGTTCTCCGCTCACAGTAGGGGAGTTTAGTTCTACATGGCACCGGTGATACCTCTCTGAAGACTAATCCCCAAGAAGCACCTCATCCAAACACAAGTCAGCAGTTACAGTTTAAAGCCCAGAGACTGGGTCTTCTACATAGTTAGCACTCACATGTGCAAGGAGGGCTCTGACTTTAGTGCAATGACTGCATTGTGGCTCACAAGTATAAACAGGATTCATGACATAACAGGAAACACAGAGCAACTCAGAACGCGCTTCTATTTTATGCCAAACACCAAAAACAAACAAAAAAGGTCACACCTGGCAATTCATGGAACCTACTGGTGGAGATGGCAGCTAAAGGCAATTTCTGAAGGACGAAAATATGCCAAGTACCCACGCTTTAATAAAGAAATGCTAACTATAATACACAAAAATGTTTACTTAAAGGCCACCTAAGCGGAGTCCTGCCTGGGAGCTGCGGTTTTTCCCGCCAGAGATCACCTACCCCAGAGCAAAATTGCTGTCTTCCTTCCAGTCCACGATGCGGCAGATGAACAGCGTGCTGGCATAGTCTTTGGGCCGGGTCACCAGGTCCTGGGGACAGTCCTTCAGAGGTACATAAATTCGAGGCACTCGGTGGTCCACAGGAGAGAACAGGGCAAATTTCCTAAACAGTTCACTGTTCTTATCGGCCAAGAGTTTGAGGAAGCCGGTGGCTGCTCGCGAGTGCTTCTTCTCCAAGATGTAAACCACCTGAAAACAACAGAGAGGAGGGTCATGTGTGGGTCAGGGCTGGGGAGCAGCTGGGCAGTCAGCAGGGTGCTATGAGCTCCACCAGCAGATCAGCAGTTTTTCTAGATCCAAATGTTGCACCTTTCGGAGATGCTCTGGAACCAAGTAATCTCCATTCTAGTCACAACTGGAGGATGTGGTGGCACATAGATCCAAGAGAAAAAGCCCGCAATACCTCAACAAATTCAATGCCAAGACTTTCATAACCGAAACCGATGTGTTAAGGAGCTACGTGAGACGCAGGCAGGGAAGTCAAGTACTGGGTATTAGTTCTGCAGTACACTTTTCTCACGTGACCTGTACCAGCATCTCCAATAAACACTATAGTAGTTGCCTTTTAAAAAATGCGGGACCCCCCCACCAGCCCATGGGCACACATCGATACATCAACACAACCCTGTGCCTTGACCTTGCCTATGCCCCTGCGTCTAGTGGCTGCTTCTTTGTCTTGAATCCTTCCCTGCCTCCCAGAGACCCCCGTTCTGTCATGCCCAGCCCCCGAACCATACTGTCAAATGCCCGCCCCTCCTGTCCTTCCATTGTACCCACCCTGAAAATCCTCAATTCTGGGACAGTTCAGCACCGTTAATCCCTAACCTTAACACAAGTTACCGAGCCCATCACAAAAGAAGAAATGACAAGCATACGGATGATACCATTACATATTAATGTCATACAACTTTGCTGAGCAGGGCAAATCTCTATGGGTTTTAACCTTAATCTGTTTCCAGTCAGGCCAATCTCCCCCTTTAGGCCCACACTCTTCATCCTCCCCTTGGGTTCCCAGTGTCTGAATGTGGAATCTCTTTTGTTGTCCCACAACTTCTTGAGGATCACCCTTTTTTTTCAATCGATTTTTTCTGTGCTCAGATTGGGTGAATTCCATGTGTCCTTAAATTAATTCTAGGGTGAGTCATCGCCACTCTGCTTTCCGACAAATATTTTATTTCTGTTACTATATTTTTCAATTCCATAATTTCCATTGGTTTTTTTAGTAACTTCTATTTCTTTGCTGTTATCTTCTCTCTTCTCATTTGTTTCAAGAGAATTTTAAATTGCTGGTTGACGCACTCTTATGCTGGTGGTCTTGAAAGCTTTGCTGGGTAACTGCAGCTTCTCCAGGTTCCCGCCAGCCAGATGATCCTTCTCACTCAAGAAGTGAATAACCTGGTTCTTGGTCTGGCATGATTTCTCTTTGTAGCATATCTTAGACCATTTGCCTGTTATGTTAGAGCAGGGCCTTATTTAAATCCTTCCTCTTCGAAGTCAGTCACCTTGCCCAGGTTCAGCACTCGGTCTTGGAGGGCTTCTGTGGGTGGGCGTTCCAGTGACAGTTCACTTGGTGCCTGTGCTAGTCTGACAGCCAGGTGAGGAGCCTCCCCAGGCCTGCCCCCATCTCCCTAGCATGGATTGGAACTCTCAGGCCTGCTGGGATAGACAGATGTCTTCTTATGGGTTTCTTCTTGAGGTAGGACCCCCACCCCGCCCTTACTGCTGCTACCCAACCTTTCAACTGCTCTGAGTAAGGGAGGGGCATTTCAGAACGTGAAGATAAACAACTTTCCTGGTCCACACACACCGTGTGCCAGGCCCTCCTTCACTAGTGCCATTTGGCTACCTGGGGCCTCGGGTGGTGGGCGGGGGGCGGGGGGGTTGGACTGCTTGCTGTGGCGAGATCTAATGCTCTCAGCCGCTGCTACCTCTGGGTAGGGAAGGGGAGGCTCAGGCCCACTGGAACAAAATGGCTTTGGAGGCTGGGTCACTTCTTTCTTTTTTTAATTAAGTACCATTATTTCATAGCCTTGTTGATTTTTTGACAGCACAGGATTTCTCCCCTCGGGTGTGGACACCATATCTCTCCTCCTGGGTCACTCTGGCAGGATCCCCTTTGTCAAAGCTATCCAGATGCCTGGTGCCTCTTGATGGAAGAGAGACGTCTTGGTGTGGTGAGGAAGGAGGATTTTTCTTCCTGCCACTTACGTCGCTGGCTCCCCATCGATCCCACTCCCAGGTGCTGCTGGGATGCCTGGTGGTATCCTGCTAGGTAGGGGCGAGGAAAGAGTCTGTCCTGGTGCACCACCTTGAGTGCAAGGTTGGGAGCCAGAAACACTGGGCTGGGTCTCTTCCATTGGTGGGGGGCTGCAAGATCCCCTCCTGCTATGCTTTTCCTCCAGCGCTGAAACCTAACTTGCTCCTAACTGGACCTAATCCTGGAGTACACACCTAGTCCTGGGTCCCTGCCTAGTCCTGGGTCCCACTAGTCCCTAGCCACCTTCCTCTTTGCTCCTTCAACATTCTGCTTTGGACATCTGGCAGTACGAGAGGTATATAAAGTACCTGACCTTATATGTGATTCATGTGTTAGCTGTTGTAAAAATGATCTTACTGCAGCATGGGTTTCACATACAAGTGTTGTTTTGCCTTGTAATTTTCAGTTTTAATCATTAAGAAAATATTTTTTAAAAAAAGCAGCAAAGGAGGGCAACTTCAGGGCGGGCGTGGCAAAGTGCAGGATACACGTCCGCCTCCAGGGGGTCGCCTCTGCCCAGCATCGACTGCAGCCATTCAGGAACCTGACCCAGTGTTGCCTGATGGTTCATTTTGCCAAGAAAAGCCAGACTCTTGTGTTTTTAAATGTGGATACTACTTTTTTTTTTTTTTTTTTTTTTAAATGTAAGCCACTGAGTCAAAAGTCGAAATACTGCACGGGTCAAATAAGACAAGTGTGTGAGCCAGGCCTTCCCTTCATGCTAATTGCCCACACCTAGCACACTGCTTGGCAGGTGGTTAGTATTCAAAATGCTCTGAAATAAAGGTCTAGACAGTGGATGGGCACTGGGGGTGGCAGACATGTAACATACTTTGGAAATTCCTCATGTCCTCGTGTAAGAGATGCCCCCTGACCATGTGCGGCCTGAGTGCCCACACTGCGCTCCAGTTGCCAGAGCGAGTCTCTTCACTCCCGGCCCTCATATGTGTCTCACCCACTAGCTCTTGGCAAGCTATGGTCAGCTCTGGTGCACCCCACTCCCAAGTAGGCCACTGGCATATATAATTAAAAATGAAATGGGGCCTCCCTGGTGGCGCAGGCGGTTGAACGCCTCACTGTGAAGCTGTCCATAGCCTCTGCAGTGCGGGTTTGATTCCGGCTGGCCGGCGAGAATCCCACATGGCACAGCAGACCTCTCCTGTCTCCCCGCTGCTCCCCTCAGCAGTGTATTTCAGTAGTTCTGCCTGTTCTGCTCCCCACTCTGTCTCTAGTGAATCCTCTCACCCTCCCATGCATCTGGCCTGTGCCCCAGTTCTTATATAAATAAATAAATAAATCTTTAAAAAAAAATGAAATGGATTTGTGCAAGACAACACAATAGGATGCAAAAGCCATTGTTTTTGTTTCTATGACAGCCAAATTAAATACTTGGTAAAAACGAAAGATTTATTGGAAACTTAGTTTTGGATCAGATCCATGTGAGACAACAATAAAATAATAGTAAAGCAAAAAAATGAAAACGCAGGAGTCTACATTCATATTGCTTCAACAGTGTCCAGATTCTCACTCCACTTCAAAGCCATGACTGTGGCGTAAGAGTGAAAACGTGGAATTTCAATCAACATACCCACAAAGAAAAGGCCATGGCCCTTCATCCAAACAAAGTCAAGTGAACAGAGATACATATATTCTAAGTTATAAAAAGGATTCTCTTTTATGATGATTCCCTTTTTACTACTGATTTTTTTATTATTATTAACTGATCAACTACAGGGCTCACTCAATCACACGAGAGGCCTTCGACAGGTAGCTCAGGGGAGAGCCATGTGGTCACGTGGAGGGAAAATATAGACAATGACCTTTGCTGATCTTTGCAGTGACTTCTCTGGCAAAGCTCTTGTGTCCTGGGACGCGGAGGGGCTCTCCTCTTTTGTAACAGATGCTCCAGTAGCTTCTTTTCCTAAGTTAAAAAGAGAGAGAAAGAAAGGAGTCAATTAGCTGTTATCTACAGCTAATTGTTTGTGTTATCGAATCACACAAATCCGTGGGGTTTGTAAATTCAGAGCAGGAAGGATTCTTGGATACCACTTGCTCCCAACTACTCATTTTATAAAGAAGGAAACTCAGGCCCAAATGGTGAGGTGAAAGGTAAAGGCCAGTCTCATCACACACTTGCACTGATGCTCACAGTCAGCAAGCCACATCTTATCTATTTCACGTTATTCACAAGCCAAATGTCATACCAGTGGGGAGCACCAAACTACGCTGAATGAAAGTCAATCGCCAATGTGTCAAATACCGAGAAAACCTGGAGGTTAAGCACCGTCCCAAGCCACAATGAAGAGCAGAGATAGGAGAATTTATTCTGCACATCTGTGAAATAAAACAAATCAAAATAAATGCTCACTTTTAAAAGTATATTGGTACTGGGCCTCCCTGGTGGCGCAGCGGTTGAGCGCTGGGTTGCGAAGCTGCCCGCAGCCTCTGCAGCGCCGGTTCGATCCCCGGCTGCTCCCCGGCCACCAGAGGAGGGTCCCACATGGCGCGCAGACCTCTCCTGCCGCCCGCTGCTCCCCTCAGCAGTGTACTTCGGTCCTTCTGCCTGCTCTGCTCCCCGCTCTGGCTCTGGTGAATTCTCTCACCCTCCCGCACTTCTGACTGTACCCAGTGCTTGTATAAATAAATAAATAAATCTTTAAAAAAAAAAATAAAAGTATATTGGTACTAGCCATAACAAACAAAATGGTGGAAAATAGATTATATTTATTAAATAAATAAATAAAAAGCCAAACCTGATTTTCCTGGCTTTTCTTAGTGACATTATATAAAGAGTAAAGTACTTAGTCTTTTAATGTTTAATTTCCTTTCTTAAAAAACTTATAAAATGCACATTCACCCAAGAAACTAAAACCACATCTCCCCAGTAAAAAGGGGAGTTAGGCTCTGTACCAGAGCATTAAAACCACTCATGAACAAAAGCAGCCAATTACACACTTCTGAACACTTAACATTTTATATTTTCATGTGTTACATTCAAATTCCCTTACAAAATATTCTTATCCAACTATACTGGGGCTGCTACATTCTAGGGGTCAACCAATTCATGTGGGACCCACTCCAGATAGCTGAAAGAGACTTCTACTTATCATCATTTAGACATTACCAAGGCCAAAATAAATAAATAAATCCTTTTCAGGACTGGCTGCCTCTTTGCAAAGGCTCAGCCTACAGCCAAATTTTACCATTCTGGGCGTACTCTGGAAACACTGACATGATCTGACCTGGAGGGGCTTAAGAATGATCAACTATTTGCTTTTCCATCTATGCTGAAATGTACCTACCATAGTGCCCACAGAAAACACAATTCTCACCGCATTCCAAAAAGCAAAAAACAAACAAAATTTCCTATTGTTGATCACCTTGTCCATCAGCAAAAGAGGGACCTCATCCAATATGTCTTTTATTTTAGATCATAGTTTAGGATTCCAAAATCATCAGATGCTTCTAGAACATCCCTTAGGGAGAAAAAACTACACAAGTTGTTGATCTAACATATTTTGCTAACATGTTCTGCAGAATAAGATAATTCAGGAAATATTAGGAGGCTGGAATTACCATGAACAATACACTCTACCTAAATATCTGATATCTGAGTTTTCGGTCTTAAGAGCTGGCAATCAAGATACGGTAGTTTTACCAAAGCTGCCCCAATCCAGGGCACATACTTCCTATAATAGTCACTAATAGCTCCATAAAATGACTTTTGCTTCAGATCCCACCCTGGCAACAAGCAAGCCTTCTGTTCCAAAGGTTATGACAGGTGGCATCTAAAGACGGAGGCCATGACATGAGAGTGGGCCCAAATACGATTTTCCATAGCACACCTGAACATGACTTTTTTCAGATTCTGTGCTGAAAAGGATACCCTGTGACTGGATTAAGAAATGTGGTATATTTACACAATGGAATACCATTCAGCCATAAAAAAGATGAACTCTTGCCAATTGTGACAAAACAGGTGGGCCCTGGGGGGAATATGCTAAGTGAAATAAAAGGAGGGGGGAAGCAATTGAATAGACAAAACAAAAACTGACCCTTAACCCTTAGATTCTGACAACACCATATGGTTACCAGAAAGGAAGGTGGGAAGAGTAAACAGGTTAGTGGTGAATGGTGATGACATTTGATGGTGAGGGGCACAGAGTCACTGAAGTGAAAAGCTGTCCACCTGAAACCTATATTGGGTTGTAAACTAATGTTATTTCAATAAAAAGGCAAAGTGGGGAAGGAAAGTCTTTGCTCAGACAAGGTGCATTCTAGTAAATTAAGGGGAAGCCTTGCAGGTGGGCATCACAGATGTGCCCAGCGAATGTGAAGAAACCCAGTGCTGGGTTTGAAAGGTGAATCACCTTCATAGGTTTCCAACAACTATGTCTTGCCACACTGACGAGCAAAGCTGTCCATTTAATGAGAAAATCTAATGGAATGTTGAATCAAAAGGTTATTTACTTATTCATTTATTCTATGTGCAATCATTAAGCACTGGGCATGGAGGATTCAGTGGTGAATGAAAGAAGTCCTATCCCATAGTTTAATGTGGGGCTGATATTCAGTAAACTATTACTCAATAAATATAATGCTATAAAATTATGATGAATGCTAAGAACTGTCCCAAGAAGGAAGATGAGAGAATATAAGACTTAGATTAAGAAGTCAGAGAAAGGGCCCATGTGGAAGTGACATTTAAGGTGACACATCAGGATGGCGTGGCGGGGAGTGAAGAAGGGCACAAGAGACCCCGGGTGGGGAGCAGACTTGGGAAGAGGCAGAGGTGGGACGTTCTTGGCATAATGAAGGAAGAGGGGCCACCCCGGGACTGGCGCACAATGAGGAACAGGCACGGTGAGGAGGTGAGAAAGCAGACAGGAGTGGGGTCAGGCAGGGCCTTCCAGAATTTAAAGGATCCTGAATTTAAACCAAGAATCTTGGATTCAATGGAAAGCTGGCTAAGGATTGTTGTGCAAGAAAGTGGCACTGCCCAAGGTGGGTGGGGGTGAGCTGGGAGGGGTACCTGGAGACTAGCCAAGAGCTGCTGCAATCATCCAGATGGGGGGACAGTGCGATGGTGCAGGCATCAGAGATGGAATTATAAAAGGGTCAATTTAACACACATTTTGAAGTTGAAGAGAAAGATTTTGGTGGCAATTAGTCATGAGGGTTTAAGGATTCTTCCAGATGAGAAGTGAAGGGTTATCTGCAGCTTTCCAACATCTGCAGCCAGGCTGGTGGAGGCACAAGCAGCACAGAAAAGACTAGAGGAAGGGAAGATCAAGAGTTCTATTTCAGGGGTGCTTCTATTTGAGTGAGGGGCCACCTGTGAGCCCTTTAACTGATGATGTGGAGTAAACAATCAATTCAAAGCGAAGGTCTGAAACTCAGAGGGGGACCTAGCCTCTGGGTACAACTGTGTGCTGAGTACCCCATACTTAGCCTTTGCAGCCCAAGCTGCGAAGAGAGGCTCAGGCCTGAGTCTGCTCAACTACTAAGCTGGTGCTCAAGTAAAAAAGAGTGTGCTGTTGGGGGCTGGGAGGCACTCACTGAGGAAGCGGCTCATCTTGAAGCATGTTTTGGAGAGAGATCGGGAAGCGGAAGATGTTCCGGGTAAAGGCCAGCACCTGTTCAAAGTCTCAGAGCCGTGAAAAGGGCCGACGATATTCTGGACTTAAGACTGACAGCAGATGCCACCCGGCTGAGCACAATCGCTGGGTGGGCAAGGCTGGCAGGGCATGGGGACATGTCCTATGGCAGAGACTCCAGTTGCTACCCAATAATCTAGCCCCTTCTTTCCTAGTAATAAGACCTCCAATTTTCAGCTGGCAATATTAGCTAACAAAGTGCATTCCTCAGTCTTCTTGCTACTAAGCCTGGCTTGCACGTCTAAGTTGTAGATAGTAGGATGCCAGCTAAAAGTGTTAAAAGTGACTTCCAGCAAATGTCCTTAATGGATGGAAGTTCGTCCTCTTTCCTCCGTCCTGTGGCTGGAATGTGGATGTGACAGCTGGCCCATGGGCACTCCTCTTGGTCCTGGAGGCTATGGGACAAGGTGCAGAGCAGACACCAGAATAAGCTGCAGACTGTGGGACAAGCCAGCGGGCCCGAGCCTGCTTACCTCTGGTCTTCTTTCATGTGAGATGGCAATAAGCTGCTTTCTTGCTTAAGCTACTGGTAGTATAGGAATTAATGCCATTTTCAGTAGGGCACACTTTCTAACACGAAGGCCCAGACAGCGAACTGGGCTGCCTGCACACTCTCCTATCGACCGCTATGATGGCTGGGACATGCACACGCCAGGGCTGTGAACGTGATGGCACCGTGAAGACAACAGCAGTGCAGAGCTCAGACAGCTGCGACTGCGGTGCAGGTGAGAGACAACCAGCCCCGAGCTAGGACAGTGAACAGAGGCAGGAGCTGAGAGAGCTTTCTGAGAAAAGTGCTGCTAAGTTACATCTCCATTTGCTATGAAGGACTCGGGACAATAAAAATGGGTGTAGGGGCAGGATGGGCACAGAGCAGGTTTTCTATGATCGGAGCAGACCAGGGTAAAGGAGAGTCCTAGAGCCCTTGGTGGCTTTCTCAGGCTTTTACTGAGCTTTTACATGGAGTGCAGCAACCAGGTTCACTGCAGGCAGGGGTCCTGGGGGGCCAGGAGGCAGGCACGCCTTCAAGCCCCGGGTAAGTCTTCCCTCTGGGCTTCTCTGGCGTTCATTCTTTCATACCCTCTCTCTCCTGCCTCTTTCTCCCACCTCTTTTCTGCTTCTGCTTCTCTTGGTGACTATCTCAACACTGAGCCACGGCCCACAGAAGTAAACAACACAACCTGGAACAAATGGCAGGAGGGCAGAAAAGCCTGAAAATCATTTACCCTACAATGGGCTTAAATTAATATGATTGCATATCGGGAAGAATGCTTGACAGAACATTTAAACTCCATAATGAAATTTCCAGAACAGGACAAAACTGCTGGCAGTCCCCAGCAAGGAAAGAGGTTACGTCCCCCGACGGTCCTCAGCTCTGCCATACTGAAGACAGAGCTGGCCCCGGGCAGCCTCCGTCCCTTCTAATTCAGAGAATTTTAGAACAGAGTGGTTACCAAAATTCTCCATCTATTAGATAATTTTCCAAAAAAAAAATCGGTAAACTATTAATATAAGCAATTCTGTTAAATTCTCTGAGAAACACTCTCAGGAGAAAAGTTCAGTGAAATCCTATTCTCTTTCCACAAATGATCTGAAACTTCTATTTTAAACATTTAAAAAGTGGAGGGCCACGGTTTGCTGGGCTTGGCACTGCCCCTTGTACCAACTGCAAATCCACACCGTGTTTTGGTAAGAAAAAGGATTCCGATTTGGCCTTCTCTAGAGAAACGCCAGACTGACAGCAGCAGGGCTCTGGACACCTCCGGGACCGACCAGCCTCTGGGGGACAGTGAGCTCAGGCACAGCGGGGAGAAGAAAACCGCGGGCCCCGGTTCCCTCTCTGGTCGGGAGAGGGGCAAGAGGACAAATCCGGGCTTTTTCCATCCTGAATGAAGGGCCACAGCAACTTACCATTTCCAGCCAGAACGCAACGAAAACTGCATTTTTATATTTATAAATTAAAACATGACCCTTTCAGGTCTCTCAAAATCGACCAACAGGAACCCTTGCACCGGGGGCCTCGCCCAGGGACACGCAGACAGTCAGCCGTGGGCCCGCGGAGGCCGGGGGCGGGGGGCCGGCGGCCGGCCGGGGGAGACCCTCTGCCTGGGGTCCCCCCCAGGGCCCAGGTTCAGGGCCCCGCGAGTTCCTTTCCTCACAAGTTCCGGGCCTACCAAGTCTCTCCGAAAGGAGGCTCCGGACCGCGGCGCCGCAGCTCCCGGCGTCCCCGCGACGGCGCCCGGGCCGCGCCTCGGCCCCTCGCGGCGGGGAGCGGGCGCCGCTCGCGGGGGCCACATCAGGTGCGTGGGGGGAGCCGGGAACCCGCGCGGCACACTACACACTGCTCGGGCGGCGCGGGCCCCTGAAAGGCAGGAGTCGGCCCCGTGAGGCGCCCGCATGTCTGTGGAAGCCGCGCGCCGTCGCCTCCGCCTCCGAGAGCCCGCGCGGGGAAACAGGATCAGCGCGACATTTGATGAGGTCAAGGGTCACTCTGTTCCTCCTCAGACGATAATCCGTGTTTTTCTCCAGCTGCTTTTAAGGTGTTCTCTTTGACTTTGGGTCTGTATGCTTTCATCTTCATGGATCTAAATCTAAATCTTTTTTTTAAAATTTTTTAAAGATTTATTTATATAAGAGCTGGGGTACAGGCCAGAGGCGGGGGTGGGAGGGCGGGGGTGTTGTGTGTGTGTGTGTGTGTGTGTGTGTGTGTGTGTGTGTGTGTGTGTGTGTGTGTGTGTGTGAGAGAGAGAGAGGCTTCACCAGAGACAGAGTGGGGAACAGAACAGGCAGACTGACTGAAACACCCTGCTGAGGGGAGCAGCGGGCGAGACAGGAGAGGTCTGCCATGCCACTTGGGTATCTCCCTGGCCGGCTGGGAATCAACCCCGCGCTGCAGAGGCTGTGGACAGCTTCACAGTGCAGCGCTCAACCCGCTGCGCCACCAGGGAGGCCTAAATCTGGATTTCTTCAAAAATTCTACTTGCAATCATGGATCTTCTAAAATCCATCATTTGGTGTCTCAACTGTTAGGGACAATCTTAGCCATTTCTTCAAATTTTACTTTTGCTCATTTTCCCACTCTTCTCCTTTTAGAACTCAAATTAAATCGAAAACTCTCCTCACATTTTCTATTTGTCTCTCTATGTGACACTCTGGTTAGATTCTTCTTACCTTCTTCCAGTTTGTTAATTTTCTCTTCAGCTTGACCAGTTTCTGCTAAATCTATCCATTGAGTATTTTTTTCACTATTTAATTAAATATATACTTTTCCTCACCACTTTTTTTTTAACACATTATAGTAATGTTCACTTCCAGAAGCTTTTAGTTCCTTCTTTAATTTGCTTTTACATTTCATAGTTTCCTATTCCTTGCAGATATCTTTATCTTCTATTTCTTTAAACATGGTTTTTTATAGACTGTGATGACATTTTTGAAGGGCTGTTTCCACTGTTTGTGGTCACTGATGGTTCTTGCCCTTGGAATATGGTTTTCTTGGGTGCCTGGTTATATTTATATGCTGGTCACTGAATAATTTGAGGCCTAGGTTGAAGAAACCTTCCTTTTGAAAGAATTTCCACTTGATTTTGCCAGATACCTAGAGGCACTACCAGCCCTTAAACCAATTCAAGACTTGAGATTCCTTGGCTCACCCGCCAGCGTGAACCAGGGCTGGACTACCACGTGAAAGCTGGTGTGTTTCAGGTCTACCCTCACCCTGATGGCGTAGCCAGAAGGGTCCCAACTCCTTGTGAGGAGACTTTATTTCTGCCCCATAACCACTGGCTAAATTTGCAATGTCATCTAGGTTCTCCATTCCAGATTTAACCTGGTAATGTCTATCAGCTCTTCAATGCTTTAAGAACTTTTTTGTATTTTATCCAAATATTTTTAGCTGTGTCTGAATAAAGTCCACCTTTACTACTAGCTGAAAGTTCCCAGGGGTTGTACTTCAGAAATATTTTTCAGGTGATAGCGTCAAGCACAGATGGGGAGCAGAGGATGGGGAGAAAGTGGGGAGACAGCAGCGATCTGTACAGAGACCGAGAGGAAAACAGTGAGGGATGGGCTGTGATGGTGCCCAGTGGTACCCGCTGGCGGGAGCACAGTATGGATAGAAGCAGCAGATTCTCAGAATTCTTTTTCTCAGCAACCCCATGAGGAAAGCTTACAATTCTGAGTTTTAGGGAACAGCAATCAGCAGTTCCAAGAGGTAAAGTAACTTATCCCAGGGTTCATCCCAGGAGATGGGTAGTAGAGAGGGCATCAGAACCCACCCTGACTCCAACTCCAAACTCCTCCCACCACGGTAAAATGAGATTCTAAAGGAAGACGGTGAGACAGAGGTGGAGTCCGGTGGCTGGAGGGCTGCAAAGACTTCCTAATTCAGCTGTGAAGGATTTTAAATTTTAGAAGACACCGAATTAGAAACTGCTCTTTTTACATAATTTCACTACTTCTGCCCCCAGGAATGATTGAGTAGTTAAAAAGCGTAAATTCTGGAATCACAAGATCTAAACTCAATCCTATGACCCAGGACCTTGAATTATGTGGCAAGTTATTCCTTCTCCCTTAATTCTCTTCTTTGTCAATCAGGAAGATTTTCCATGAATTGTGTTTACTCTTGTAGTGCCTGGCACAAAGTATATTAACAAAAATTGTTAAGATTCCACAAATGCTGTCATTGTTATGAAAAATAGTGACTGCAGTCAGTGTTGAGTGATCCAGTCTTGTCAACTGGACAGAACCAGCCGGTCCAGACTGGCATGCAGGGGAATGGACACGTTCAAGAATGGCTCACATCCCCTCATCTATAAAATGCAACCCACTCACAGCTTAGTGGAAGAGTTAATGAAGGTGACGTGTGAAAGTGCTGGAGCAGCTATGACGCAGCTGCCCTGTGTTGTGCATTTAAACTACATATACTTTTCCAGATGCCTGACACATTCTGCTCTGAGTAAGGGACAAGAAGGGTGCTGTCTGGGTCAGCAGAGGCCAGTTCAACACGAAGAAGTTTGGCTTCATCCCAAAGGGGATGGAGCGCTGTAGAACAAAGTGGGCAGAAGCCTGACGTGTCCGTGGTTGATTAGTTCACCGTGGCTGCGGTGTGGAGGGCCAGTTAACAAGTTACTGTGACAAATCAGACCAGAGGCTGAGGGTACAGGCCCCAGCTAGACTGGTGTTTAGCAGGCAGAGCTGATAAGATTCTCCAGAGGCTAGTGGGGAACTGGCAGTGGGGAGGTGGTCTGGCATGGGATGAGGGGCAGGAAGGATGGCCTCAGAACAGGGCTTCTCTGAGTATAACTCCCTGACCAACAGTGCGGCCTCACCCAGGAATTCTTAGAAAAGTGCAGTCCTCAGGCCCTACCCCAGACCCAGGAGGCAGAAGCTCTGTGGGTGGAGGCCAGCCATGCCTGAGAGACCGAACACCTGGGAGTTGGCCCAGCCTGCGGTGTTCTGACACAGGCCAAGTGTAGGCGGCCTGCCATGACAAAGAAACAGCAAGTCCCCGTTAAGCAGAGTGCCCTTGGGGGCAGGGGCCATAGCTCAGTTGGACTTCGTGAGTCTGAGGTATGGATGTTAGCTCTGGAGCTTACAAGAGACCAGGGCTGAAGACAGAGATGAGGGTGTTGCCTGGGAACAGAGGACAAGTGAAAACAGGGACCGGCGCCCTCAGAGATGTGAGACGTAGAAGGAAGTGAGCCTGGGGCAGGGCAGTGAGGGACACCCACACGATGAAAACACAAGCTAAAATTTTTGCAAGGAAACTGAGGGGTGGATGGAGGGGGGGGGTGTGTGAAAATCAGCTAACACGGAGCCAGAGAAGCCCAAGAAAGCAAGGACTGCCAAGGGGAAAGCAGGGTCAGTCCCGTGGCGTGAGTGACAAGGTCACAGGGGACCCCAGTGCGACTAATTTTAAAGGAAATGGAGTGAAGTCAGAATTGCGGGGAGGTGGAAGGTGGCGAGCTGGGTGTGGACTCGGCTCAGGAAGTCTGGCTGTGAAGTAGCGGAATGACACAGGGTGGCAGCTGCAGGGAGAGAGAAATCCCGACATGGCTTTCATTATTTTATTTTTTTAAGATAAGAGAGGCTTAGACTTGGTTAGTGGCTGATTGAAGGACCCACTAAAGAAGGTGTGGTTGAAAAGGCACAGTTAGATTAGGGAGGGGCTCCCTGGCAGGAAGGGGTGGGAGACAGAACCAGGGGAAAATCAGGCAGAAGGGCGGTGAGGATTGCGTCTCTGTGTCAAGGTCAGTGGCGGAGGGATGGGCTGAGATAGTCGTTGAAAAGTCCGGTGCCCAAAGCTGTGAGGGCGCCTTGGGGCAGCTGCTGTTTTCTCTGAAACACAGAAGAGTGGTGGGCCCCCCACTCAGCACTGCTTCCACCACACCGGGGAAGGATCGAATGGCACCCCAAAACAGCAGCCCCACATGTGCCAGGCTGGGGCTCTGTGCGTTTAAAGTGACCAAGATGCCAGTCCGGGCAACGACTGTACGCAGGGCACATACTGTTCTCTGTGATCCACCTGAGCCATCTGCTGTGGGAGAGACACAGGGGAGGCCCTCAACTCTGCTGTCAGGGGTGACAACGGGACTTGACAGGATGAGGCCGCTTATCTCAGCGGGAGAGATGGCTCCAAACCTGGCAGAGACAGGGAAGACCAAAGATGGCGCTGGGGCCTGCGAGAACGCGCGGGTGGAGGTAGGGGAAAGAAGGCCTGAATGTAAGAGCAATGGGATGAAGACATGTATGAAAAGGAAGCTGACACTGGAGTATTAGGAGGGAAGCAGTGCCGTCACCGTCCAGTTGCTTCTCCAAGAGTCAGTCCTCCTGCCCAATCCATTTGCCGTGACCCCAAGTGACCACCACAAGGCAGATGGACACAGAGTTCCCAGAAGCGGTTTGCACCGCGACGCATTTCTGAGATCCAGCAGGCTGGGAGGAGACGGAGCAAGGCACCACTGAAAACAGCTCGCGTTTGAAGCACCTTTGATGGAAAACTGTTTCTCCTTAATAAGGCAGTGAGTTCAAGCTCTAAATGCAAGTCAGACTAGTGGGATGGCTCCAGGCAAGTTATCTAGGCATGGCGAGTCACTGCCTTGGACGCCAGTTTGGCAAATTGAAGGTTTTAGGAGGAATCCTGCATGGCTGCTGTGGAGGGAAAGAACTCTTTCTGAGACAGGAGACTAGCTGGGCCCTTCAGTTTCAAAGAAAGGAGAGGGAACCTTTTGAAAAACATTTGCTGGATATAAGACTCTGTTCTGAGGGTTGCAAACAGATACAAGATGAGTAAAAGCAGTTACAAGAGGGAAATAAAATATTCAATCACGATAAGATCAGTCACAGAATATAAACTGTCACAGAAGGGAACGACCACACCTTCATTGGGAGGAGTAAGTAAAGGCTGATGGAGGAAACACCCTGCGGTGAGCAGGCTCCAGGGTAGCCCCCACAAGCCCCACAGCTCCTGCTCATGCCCGGGGGTCACCCTCACCCTTCAAGTGCAGGCAGGCCCGTGACTGTTCCAGCCACAGAATATGGCACAGACGATGCTGTCACTCACCCCGTGACGAGGGCACCCAAGACTGAGTGCTGACAGCAGACACCTGCTCCAGGCCTGAGACCCGTGAGCCAGGAGCTGGGGGCAGCCTGGGCCTGCTGCCAGCGGGGAACAGAGACCCTCAGGCCCAGGAAGTGAATCTGCCCCGCGAGCACACAGCTCAGAAAGAGACACGTCCAGTAGAGCCTCCAGTGACAGTGCCTGCACAACAGCCTCGTAGCGGAAGCCTGATGCGGGAGACAGGTTGGGCTCCTGGCCGAGGGGAGCCCCGGTCTCGCTTCCTGTACTCACAGCACCTCTGACACCAAATGTGCCCGAGGCTCTGGGGACACCACTTGGGTGTCCGACAACTTAATTCAATCTGACATAGCCAGCATCAGCCAGACCACACTAGTTGGGGGTCAGTTCCACAAGACTGCCCTCCCCCACTCCAGACACCTCATGGCAGTAGTGGGATACGCGGTTCCTCAGACTTCCCTCGGGGTTGACTACTACTCAGAGCAGGCAGCGGGCCTCCCATCACCTCCTTGGGTTTGATAGTCTGCTAGAATGGCTCACAGACTGAGGGCAAAACTTAACATTTACCAGTTTAGCGTTACGGATACAATAAAGGATATAGATGAACTGCCAGACAGGGGATACAGGGTGAGGTCTAGAAGGATCCTAAGCACAAGCACTTCTGTCTCCAGAGTCAGGAAGCCTCACACACACCCAGCCAACCCCAAAACTCTGCACTGGCTGCATTCACCAACCCAGAAGCCCTCCAAACCCCAGAGTTAAGAAATTTCTATAAAAGCTTCATCACACAGACATGATCAACCATTAACTCAGGGTCCAGCCACCCCCACTTCCCTGGAGGACAGGAGTGGACCTGAAAATGGCAAGCTTCTCATCATGGCTTGGTCTTTGGGGTGACCAGTGTCCATCCTGAAGCTACCCAGGAATCCATCAAGACCTGCCTCCTACAATAACAGGAACCCACTGATCGGGATATTCCAAGGGTTTCAGGAGCTCTGTGCCAGGAATCACAAGGACGAAACATTAGAACAAAAGATGCTCCCAGCACCAGCACCACTACCAGGAAACGCCCTGGATTTTAGGAGCCTGTGCCGGGAACCGAGGGCAGAGGCGGAACCTGCTCTTTATGTTACACTGGCCCACAGAAAATGAATGCAACGTAATAAATACATTCAGCCACTAAGTTTGTGGCAATTGTTGCACAGAGACAGGTGACGCACATCTCAAATACACCTGACATTTGGAGCCCGGGGGGTGTATGCACAGCAGGGGATGGGAAATTGAGCAGCATGCGCAGCAGGAAGGGGGAGGCAAGAGCCGCGAAGGCGGAAGAAGAGAGGAGTGCTTGGGACACCGGCAGTGCAATCTGTGGGGCGCAGGTCAGTGTGGGCAGGTGCAGGGGCCTGGGGGGCCGGGGGGAGCCCGGTGGGCAAGGGCAGTCAGAGAGGCTCGTCGCTGACGTCTGCGAGAAGGTGCAGCTGACACTTGTTGCTTCAAGAGGCAACAGGCTTGCAAAATGGTTCGGAAAATGCCCATCACGGAATGCTGGGCTTTATCTTTTTTAAGGTGCTTGCCTTTCCATTACCTCATCTGATTTAGGCAAGAACTGTGAAGACGTCGAAGCAGGTATTTATTATGAAGGGAATTTCTCTTAACAAGTGAGGAAAATGAAACGCTGAGAGACGAGAATGACTGGCAAGAGTTGGCATTCCGATTTTTTTCCTACGAAGAGTCCTGCCACATTTTGTTGGACTCCCCTTCCTGGGTAGAGATGCGAATGGGGCCAGCCAGTGGGGGCTGGGGCCCGGGCCCAAGGGGCGTGTGTACAGGAGAGCAGGTGCGGAGTCAAGACAGCAGAGGCAGATATCGGGGGCCTTGGAACCAGGAGGGTCAAAACACGTGTCAGAGCCAAAGTCAAGTCAATCAAGTTCATACTCGATTGCTGCTTCCGGCCCAAGCAAATGAGTCAGAGCTGCGGGAACTGGCCAAATGGGGTCGGGTAACTGGGAGCAGAGAGGCTACTGTGCAGCTGAGTACACTTGGGGCTAGTGAAAGGCGGGTGGAGGGGGTATGGGGAGCATCGTTCCACTTAAAGGGATAGAGGAAAATCTGGCCTTTTTCAGTTGGGTGGTTTTTGCTGCTGTTGTTGTTGTTTTAAAGCAGTATCTGAAAACCAGGGACAATTTTCTATGATAAAACATTTAAAAGATCTGTTTTTAATGGTGGACATTCTATACCCGGAGCAGGACAGCTGTCAGCTCCCTCACCCCACCCAGAACCACATGAACCAGTTGTTTTCCAGGGGCTCAGCTGGAAGGTTCACGAGATTTTTGCAAATATCCAAAGGCTCTCACCACCACTACCCTGCCAGTCAAAGATCTCCCCCGGCATGTTGCTGCATGACTGCACACCCTCCGGCGAGGCTTCTCAAGGAGAATGGGCTCACTCAGAGTGAGTCAATGGCAATCGATGCCAGTAAGACCAATCCATAGGCCTGTTATGGTGTCATGGCAACGAAAGGGCCTTTATCAAAGGAGAACATACATGAAGAGTTCAGCCATCAGGTTAAACACTAAAATTACGGAAAAGCTTCATTACTCAAGTAAATAAGCCTGGCAAGTGCTGCCCAGCGCCATGAACTGGGGAGAGCTGCGTGCTTGGGCCCTCCCTTCTCAGAGTCTGCAGACCGAGGGCTGAGTTCACAGGCCTCAGGGCCCAGAACCCTTAGCGGGTGGATGACACTAACAGTGCCCTGTTTCCAGTTCGAAGAATACCAAACTGAACTCTTCGCTTTCAATCCATTCTTCCAAAACAACGATCCCATGCAAAACAGAAGGGGCCCTACTGAGTAAAGGCTGATGTTAAATAATTGCTACAATTAGTCTTTTTGAACGGAAATAATAATTTTTAACATCCTTCCACCCAGGAGGGCCATGGACATTCCTTCGTTTCTTGAAAATACCCTTCACTTCCTTCCTTTCGTTCTCTACACGTTGCTGTGGTCTTGGATGAGGCTCTCAAAATCTTCATCAGTTACTTTACAATCCCTCCCTTGCCCCTGGGTTTCCCGTACCCACCAGCTCATGCCTTGCTAACAGGCCGACGACAACTTCAGATAATTGCAATCACGAGCCCTCTACTTGATACTCTCGATTTCCTACGGCTCAGTGGATAATGTTCAGATCTTTCACCATCCCTCCTCTGGATCTCTGCTTCTATTGCCAATTGCCTGCTGGCTCTCACGACCTGAATGTCCCCCCAGTAACACAAAGTCCACATATGGCCAGAATCAGATCCACCGTCCTCTGATCCCTGGCGAACCTGTGCAGTTGCCGAACTAATTATCAAGTTACTCTCACTCGTGAAGGCTCTTGGGCCTTAATTCCACATCTGATCTGCGATTGAGCCTATCAATTCTAGTTCTGAAATATCGGGTTAACCCCTCCCTCCTCCTCCTGCATTCCAGCTGTCATTGCTCTCAGTCAGCCCCCCAGCGTCTCTGCCCTTACCTGGTCCCACCCACATTCCCCAGTTTCCCCCTCTCCATCAATCAGTCTGCTTTCCTTAACAACCCTGGATCAGTTCCCAGTGCCCAGATGTCTCCGCAGTCCCGGGTAAGAGCAGAACGTCACCACAGCCTGCTTTGCTGGCCTCCTCTCCAGACACCCCACTGCAGGAACCGCTCACTGCCACCCGACTCTGCAGGAGCCCTCCGCCCTGCTTATACCCAGGATAGTCTTCACCTGGTAAACCCGATGCATCCGCGAAGGCCCAGAGAACAAAGTCTGTCTTTGTCCCCTGCTTTCTCCTTCTTCCTTTCACCCTCTCCTCCTTCCCCCCAAGAGTCCCCCCTCCCTCGGCAAGTCGGCCTCTCTTCCCCATGTACATTGTCTGTGGTGCCAGAAGCCTCAGTTCACTAACATCTGTCTCTGGCCCACTCGGTGTGACATTTTAGTTCCAGAGTCCTCGAGCTGTGGAGACAAAATCTAACGGGTCACTCGCCAGGCACCATGTCAGAGCTCCTTCGGCCACCAGCCCACGTGGGCCTGGGAACAGGGCAGACGGTACCGACCATGTAGCAAAGGCAATTCCCACAGGTGGGGGCCAAGCCAGACCCAGAACATGTCTGTTACTGGTTCTTCTCTTCTACAGATTCATTCAACCTCTTTAGGCTACAGTTCACTCTCTGGTCATCTTTCTTTCCCAGCAACAGCATGATACCTGGCATGTCATTCCCTCTGTATCAGCTTGTGTGCTGTGGGCTCAGATGACAGAACTCTCACAAAGATGGGCTTATGCATCCAAGGAGACTCGCTGGTTCCTACAAGGGAAAGCCCCAAGGCCAGACAGGCTTCAGGGTCAGTGGACCCAATACCCACTAATGGCTGGAAGGACCCATATCTTTCCTGGTTCTCTACTTTTATGCACAACACTTAGCAAGTCACAGGTAGCAGCACCACTGGCAATTGGGGGAAATATATACCCATCAGGCAAGTACGAACATTCCAGAACTCCAAGCAAGAGTCACCCAGGGTAGAGTGCCTAGGTCATACATCCCGAGGAAGAGGAAACATCTGGAGCCCCAATCTCCAGCACAGAGGCCACGAACCACAGGCAGTTACTTAAAATGTGATTAAAATTATATACAACTAAAAATCCAGTTTTCCTTCACACTCGCCACATTTCATGTGCTCAACACGTGCTTGCTTCAGCAGCTCATATACTAAATGATCACGTGCTCTATCGCCGCATGTGGCTAGTGGCCGCAGTACCGCACAGTCCAGGTTAGAATGCTTCCATTGCTGCCAAAAGTTCTATTGGCATAAGGTACCCAAACGTACCAAGCAACCCACAAAAGGCAGCTGGGGTCAACGCTGCCTGAAGCGCCAGAGTTCTGGAGGAGCAGATGTCTAGCTGGAAATCTGAATGATTATAGGAGAGGGAAAAGCAACATGGGCACTTGTGGGCAATCGGCAATGCTCAACCTATTCCTATAGAGAGAAATTAAACTGATCCGGTAGGATTTGTGCTTCAAAGTTATGACCCATTTGTAGAAATTGTCTGTTATTATAAATACAAGGTGTTTTTCTTTTATGAACTCACTAACTTCCTGTGGGACACTGGACAAGCCAAGAAACTCCTCTGAGCCTCAGTTTCCTCGTCTGTAAAACAAAAGGAATGAACTAGATCAGTTGTTTCTAACCTTTTAATCAGATTTTAAAGCAGATTAAGTACTTTCTTTAAATTATTTGTTGCCAAGATCTCATACTTGAAGTACTTCTAGTAATTTAACTGCATCAAAAGTTGACTTGTTACCCTGTTGTGTCTTTTTTTTTTTTTTTAATCCAAAACATATACTTGCTAATTAGAGCTTCTGAAAGAATAGACAACACTGCATGGCTGGGCTGGTATCATTTGTACCAAAGGTAAAGTAAGGAGGCCTTGTAGTCTTGCTGGAAGCAAAAGCACTATTTCCATTTGGTGTCATGAATATTTAGAAGTAACAGAAGGTGCTCAGCTGGAGATAGGGTGGCCTATCAGGAAAGGTACGTGGTGCTGCAGGACCTGGTGCAGGCCCAGAGCAGTATGGTTCTATGACAATGTCATGTACACAGATGGGCCCCTGGCCTGGCCTGCAAAGCACCTGGGAGGGGGAAGAGCACGTGGCTGGGAGGAAAGATTCCAGAGGAGTCGACTGGAGTTTAGAGTGCAAGGGGCAGGAAAGAAGGAGAAAACAGCACCAGCACACAAAGAAGTTGATCTTCCCTTTCATTACCAGTAAGTCCCAGGAAAGTGGATGATTAAATCACCCAGGGAGCCAGGAGAAATGCTGGATGCCAAGCAAGAGACTCCAGAGCACTATATTGAAAGGCAAAGATGACTTCAGGGCCCTTCAACCCTCCATTCACCTCTCTAAGGAGAAAGGCAGCACGAAGAGTGCCTGACTAGTAGCCTGGGAAACACCTATTTCCAGATAACAGCACAAATAATGTTCATTACAGATTATTTCCTTTTATTTAAATTACTATTTCAATCATTTTGTATTAAAAGCACTAACAAGGCTGGCAGGATGGCCATTCCTAGGTGCCTTAGGGGATGGACTGGGGCAGAGTAGAGTCCACAAATTACTTGAAGTATTAAACAATGTTCTTAAACCCGAGCCTCCACGTCTGCAAGTGGGAGTAGTGAATCCATGATATGAAAAATGGGCAGAGAGGAGGTGAACTGGACAAGCTCCAGTTACAGTGCAGCAAAGAACAGATGTAATTATTATCATTTCAAGGCTTGTTATAATTCCTGTGATTTCCTATTTCTGTTAACCCTTCTAATAACCTTATATTTGATTTTTTTTAAATCCTTTAAAAAAAAAAACTCATATTCCTCAAACAGAGAATTATCACATGACCTGACAATTCTACTCCAAGGCATATACTCAAATAAGCAGAAGACAGAGACTTAGATAATTACACAGCAATGCTCATCTCAACATTATTCAGTACTCAGTCGCCAAAAGATTGGAACAACTCAAGACTCCCCAACGTGGACAGAGAAACAAATGTGGTAAATGCAATATAAGAGACTATTGCTTAGCGTAAGAAGGAACGGCATTCTGACATGTCATAACAAGCATGAACCTTGAAATAAGCCAGCATGAAAGGGAAAATATTGCATGATTCCTCTTACATCTAATATTGAGAACAAATTTATAGAGTGGAAGAAGCTCAGTGGTCATGGGGGGTGGAGCAGGGAGGTATTGCTTAATGGTTACAGAGTTTAGGATGATGAAAGGGTTTTGGAATAGATTGTACTTACGTAACAGTTGCACAGTATGAGTGTAATTAATTTAACTGAACTGTATACCTATTTTATATATTTTAGCACAAAAAAAATTTTTGTTACAGAGACTCTAGGGCTGGGGACAGTTTGTCAAACAAGACTGTTTTCAAGGAGGGAACCAGGGACAGAGAACAGGCAGGGCCCTGTTCAGGGGGTGCTCAGAATGGAGGGGTTCTCCAAGGAACTAACTAGATGACAATGTCTCTGAACTGCATTTCTGTCCAAACTTGAGTCATCAACTTCAACCTGCATTTCCCACCACACACGACCACTGCACATGTCTGAAAGAAACTCCTGGGTAAGAAAAGATAAAAGCAGAAGTTAAGTTATGTATAATAAATAAAAACAGTAGAAATCAATTTCTATTAAAATTAAATAGACAAGGCACTAGCTGGTATAATAAAACCTGAGGGGAAGAGTGGAAAGGAATTATGATCATAACTGCAGAGGAAATTAAGCAACTGGAAAAACTTTGAACACCTCTATCCTAATATGTGGTTAGAATGGATGATTGTACTGAAAAATATAAATTGTCAAAATTAATGCACTAAGAGGGAAAACCCTCCAGAAATCAATCACCGGAGATGGAGGAAAGAAAGGCCCAGCCCCTGCTTCAAGTAGGAGTGCTTCAATCGCTGAGAAGAGGCTGTTCTCATGTTATTTTAACTGTTCCACAGCACTGAGAAAAAGAAAGGCTCCCCAGTTCTTCCTACAGTGTTAACAGAGTCTGATACCAAAACACAACAAAGGTGGTACAATGAGAGAAAACTACATCCCAACCCCACTCTGTGTTATAAACCCAACAGCCATAAGCAAATTACAAGCAAAGTGAACTGAGTTACATGCTAAGACACGTTTTACGCCATGACCAGAGGAGGGTCATGGTGTGTGAAGGATGCAAGAATTGTTCAATGTGATACGTCATCAGCAAAGAAGCCAAAGGGAAAGACAGCACCTTGAAAGAAGCTCAAAAAGCCTTGCAGGAGAGGGGGTGTGGGGGGGAGTTACTATCCATTCCCAAGAGAAACTTTTAGTAAAAGAGAAAGAGGAAGCTTGGTTAAGTTGGTCTCAAGCCAACAGCCAGCATTGTGCTTAAGGGCTGAGAGCTGGAAGCGGTCCCACCCCAGTGGGGAAGAAAGCAATCACTACCCTTATGTAATGCGGTTCTTAAAGCCATGGCCAGTGGAATGAGGTCATAAGTCAGAAGCACAAGATTAGGAAGGAAGAGGTAAAATTATTATTCGCAGATAAAATTTATTTATACCTAGAAAATCAAAACAATCCATTATTAGGAATAATAACAGAGTCACTAAGGTAGCCGGTCAAAAAATCACACAAAAACAATCCCAATATCTTTCTTAAGGATCAACAATAACCTGTGGGAAAATACTAGAAAATAACTTCCTTTCATATTGCTCCATCTTTTCCTAATAAGAAATGTGCAAGACAATACTACATGTAAACTATTAAACACAGTAAGAGGATCTAAAACTCTATGACTCTCAGTTTGAATAGGTTTGATGAATCAAGATGTACTGAGACTAAGCCAGCCCAATTGAAGACAGAAAAACAGGGCGCCAACAGTCCTCCAAAGAGACCCCATAATTGAACAAAAGGATTAAGGTAATAAGGTTTAGCCTGAACTACTATAATTAGCACTACACAGGAAGAAACAATATCCAATTGCTACTTAAAACTAAGAAATTGAAGTCTTGACTTTGCTAATAGTAAAGAATAATTAAGACATTCACTAAAGTCCTGTTAACACCAGCTACCAATTTCAAAAGCTTAACCCAGGGTTTCCTCAAGTGTGAGGTGCGACTGTGAGAAGGTCACATTAGGAAGTGTTCACCAAACTCCCAAGACATTATTTGCTTTTTCCACCTTTTTTCTCTCATGACTGTGGCATTGGGTCAGCAGGTTGACCCAGCCATCTCCATTCACGCACGTCTCCATTCTAAAGGCTTTCTGCTTTCAGGCCTCACCAGTTGTGAGTGGCTGTGACAGGGACATCTCTGTCTCTGGCCCACAAAGCTGAAAAGATTTACTATCTTGCCTTTGACAAAATCTCTTTGCTGACCCCTGCACACTAATGATTAAATAGAACATGGGCTTATATTTGTGTTTTCTAGAATTTTCTAAGATATTGGAATTAAAGTCATTAACGAGTACATTTTCCAGATGAATTCCATTTTCTTCCTCAGTATTTCGATGCTGGTTATATCTACCATAATCTTATTAACCTCGCTACAGCAAATCATTATTTTGAAACCTCAAGTTTACCTTAAAAGCACAATCAGAAGTACACCGGTCTCGCAATATTTAAAGCTTTGTTGGTTTTAATTTCAAGCACACTGACAGATGTAACCCTCATAGATAAAAGCACTGGAACTGTACAGTCTCTAATTATCTGTCAGAGTGAAGAGGTGACCTGAGAGCAAACAACTTGAGACTCACTGGTTAAATAGTTATTTACTTCCTTAGAGTTTTCAATAATTTGTTTGAATTTCCACAAGAATGTTTATATTCTTGGGGACATTGCTAAGAGGATAGTGTCAATAAAGGAAGAAGACTTGCTTTAAAGTTAAAAATCATCACACATCACAGACTAGAACCTGAAGAGCACCCAGTTTCACAAACATGGTCATATTCCAGTGAGGAGGGACCCCCAAAACTTCCAAATAGCCTGCAATCGTATCTTCAAAGGGAGAGCAGCCTACAGAGAGGAGGAGGCGGTGCGGCAGCACGTGGAGAGCCGATGCAGCACGCCCTCTGTGCTCACACACCCCCAAGCACGGGACAGGAGGGGAGGCCCCAGGTCCTGGAGCTGCCGTGCTCTGTGAACAATGCAGCACAGATGAGAAGGGTGTAAATTCTTGAATGAAAAGTCGCCACAGAGGTTATCTGCTACATAGACAATAGCGGGGGTCACTGGGCAGTAAATGGCAAGCGAGTGATGAAAATTACTGTAATCAGCATCGCCCTCCCACAGTCAAACCGAAAATAAAAGCTCTGGAGCCCACTGTGGGACTAAGAAGGGAAAGGGGAACAGTAGGCACCAATCTGCGAGGGGCATCTCTTGGAGAGCTCCGCGGGCACTGGGGACAGAGGGTGACATAAGGTGCCCAGCACCTGTCAGACTCCTGGTAAAAACAGATTAGATGGATGGGTACAGGCTTCACCTTCGTAAGGCCTGGGGCCAGGAGAGCATCGGGAACCTCGTAAGCACTCTGCAAATGCTGCATGAAGGAATCACCAAACGGGCAAGGTAAGTGGCTCGGGCAGTGAAAGTTTGAAGAGACAGAGCAGGGGCCAATGGAAAAAACCCTTTCTGATTAAATCTTTAACATTACCAAAAGTACACTTAATCATAGAATGTTTTAGCTAAAAGGAACTTCTGACATTTTGCCTAACTTCCTCTGCAGAAGCACAGTGGGGGATTCCAGTGCAGCCCACCTCACTTCCAGGTCCTGGGCTCTCTCTGCTCATTGAGTCAGCAAATGTTAACATTTTGCTTCATCTGCTTTTCTCTATTTGCACAGGTACATGCACCCACATGCACACACGGGCAGAGTTTTGTTTGTTTGTTTGTTTTCTGCACCATCTCAAAGTCAATCAAGATACTTCACTGCAAGCACATTAGGCAGTATCTGCCTTCATATCATAACCTAAGAAAATTTAACATAAATTCCAAAATGTCACCTAATGCAGATGCTGAATTTAAATATTCCAATGTTGTTACCATATTTTTCCCCAATCCAGGATCCAGTCAAACTTCACACAGTGGTTCTGCGGGTCCCTCTTTTTCCAGCACAGTTCCCCTTGGTTTTGCTCTTCATTACACTTTTTTTTTTTTAAGATTTATTTATTTATTTATACAAGCACTGGGTACAGTCAGAAGCTCAGGAGGGTGAGAGAATTCACCGAGCCAGAGCGGGGAGCAGAGCAGGTAGAAGGACTGAGGTACACTGCTGAGGGGAGCAGCGGGCGGCAGGAGAGGTCTGCGCGCCACGTGGGACCCTCCTCCGGTGGCTGGGGAGCAGCCGGGGATTGAACTGGCACTGCAGAGGCTGCAGGCAGCTTCGCAACCCAGCGCTCAACCATTGCGCCACCGCCGAGGCCCTCTTCATTACACATTTTTGAAGTCTACAAACTGGCACACTTACATATATCAATAGATTACTCTCAATACTGGACTTATTATTTTGCCCAGGGTATCATTCCAGATGGCCTATATTTGTAGTAGGCTGGAAGTTAAGACTAGAAGCTTCATCAGGTAAAACCTTTTGGGCACGAGCTCTTCACAGGTGATATTGCTTAGCAGCACATCCAATCAGAAGGTGCAAAACATCAGGCTGTCCCAGTACTAGTGATACTAAGCTTGATTATTTGGTTAAGGTGGATCGCCAAATCTGTCCACTATAAAAGGATGTTTTGAAGAGTGTAATTAAGTCCTAAGTGGACTGTGGCATGATTGAGTCCATGTGAGCACTGACCCCATCAATTATTTACAGAGAGTCGGAGTACCAACAAATGTTAAAGCTATACTGTTTATTGCTATTTGTAAGAGACACAGCTTCATGGTTAAGAGGACAAGTCCAGAACCTCTCAATTCTGGTTACATGGTAGAATACTTGGATCTCTGGAGAGTTTTAAGGAAAAAATCCAGATCAACTAGACTCAGAATCTCTGGGGCAATACTCAGGCACTGATTATTTTTTTAAGTCACTATAGGATCCTAAAGTGTACCCACCGACTGTTTAAATTTTTTATGCTTAGAAGATTAAAAACTACAGCATATCTGAAAAAGATACTATTGATAATATGCCTGGAAAACAGTAGACCCTGCTGTACAATCAGTCCACTATATGTTCAAATCAGTTTCTTTAAGATGAGCTTTTCCATAATCCAGTCAAAAAATGGGCAGAAGAGCTAAAAAGGAACTTTTCCCAAGAGGAAATACAAATAGCCAATAGGCATATGAAAAAATGTTCAACATCACTTGCAATCAGGGAAATGCAAATCAAAACGACAGTGCGATATCATCTCACACCAGTGAGAATGGCACATATTAAAAAAACTAGCAACAACAAATGTTGGCGAGGTTGTGGAGAGAAAGGAACTCTCCTGCACTGTTGGTGGGAATGCAAACTGGTCCAGCCACTATGGAAAGTTGTGTGGAGATTCCTCAACCTACTGAAGATAGAGCTTCCATATGATCCAGCAATTCCACTCCTAGGTATTTACCCAAAGGACACACAAACATTAATTCCAAAGAGCACCTGCACCCCTATGTTTATAGCAGCACTGTTTACAATAGTAAGCTTTGGAAACAACCCAAATGCCCACAAATAGATGACTGGATCAATAAGATGTGGTACAGTTACACAATGGAATATTACTCAGCATTCAAAAAAGATAAACACATGCAGTTTGCAGCAACATGGATGGCGCTGGAAGGGATCATGCTCAGTGAAATAAGCCAGAAAGAAAAAGAAAAATACCGGATGGTCTCACTCATAGCAGGAATCTAGAAAACCTAAATAAGGGACCAGGAAAAATAATAACTATAAGAAAGAAAAAAATCAAAATCAACAAAAAACTATGAACCAGAGACACACTTTGAGGGGGGAGGGACGGGGCAAGGAAGGATTGGGGTCAAAATCATGGGGTTGCAGTTGTATGGGGAATATAAAAATTAAAAAAATTTTTTTTTAAAAAGATGAGCTTTTCCTATTAAAATATAAATCATGGGCCTCCCTGGCGGCGCAAAGGGTTAAGACACAACCTATGAAGCTATCCGCAGCCACTGCAGCATGAGTTTGATCTCTGGCCAGGGAGCTACCCACATGGCACAGCAGACCTCTCCTGACTTGCCCGCTGCTCCCCTCAGCAGTGTTTTTCAGTCAATCTGCCTGTTCTTTTCCCCACTCTGTCTCTGGCCTGTACCCCAGTTTTTGTAAGCATAAACAAATGTTTTTTAAAAAATAAAATATAAATCACTTTACAGTTTAATATCCACATTACAATTGCTGCCGAGTAGACCATATGGGTGGGGCATTTGTGGATAAGGCATTTGAGTAATTGTTAGTATATGAGTCAAACACGTCATATATATGTTTGATCAACATTTGTCACATGGGTTCATAGCTATTTTTAGTAAAATATAAAAATGCTTTTGTTTTTTAGTCTTCATGCATCCTTTCATACAAATGGTTGCTGTTGAATTGCCTAAAAATATTGTGCTAAACTGTAACTATGGGTCCTATAGAGTATACACAAAGGAAATTTCAATTAAATTTGAAATATGAAAGTATTTAAAAAGCACACTGATGGTGTAAAAATTAGTGAATTGGTATTTTGGTTTTCCCCACCCACTCCATTAGCAAACTCTAAGTGATTTTGAAATAACCTTTTCAAGTTATTTTGCTTATTTGTAATTTCTTCTTCTTAATGTCGATACAAATAAAATTCTCTCAGTATTTTTATTGTCTTAATGTATAAATCACATTCTTACATAAGCTAAGACATGTGCCAAAATTCTCAGATTATGGCTAGAATGAATTACACAGTATCAGTGTATAACTGGGTTCACACTGTGATATTTTTAAATATGATCACGTCGCAGAACGATTTAGAGAATCATAAAGCAGGGGTCTACTGTAGACACTAGGCATTTTGCAAGGACTAAGTAGTTAAACATGAGGATTAAAATTATAAAGCACTTAGGGCCTAGTGCACAGTAAATGCTCACTAAATATCTGTGGTAATTACGTGTAAATATATTGAGTATGCACATATACAAAGATATATCTAGGTATATCCTAATATATTTATCTAACAATAAAATTCAGAATGTATCAAGCCACAGTCAAAAAGACTGCAGGAGAGAGAAACATATTCAAGTTTACAGACATATTTTCAAATATCCTGCTCAGAAACTGATAGATTAAGTACATAAAATCATAAACAGCTGAAGAAAAGAATAATATCACTATCAAATTTTAGATATACATACATACATCTCTCTTTCAAACATACACAGAGTATTTAGAAAGACCACATAACAGATGATAAAAGAAGCTTTAATAAGATATAAAGAATTAACAACATACAGATGCCAGTCTCTGACTTAATAGAATAAATTAAATAGACATTAACATTAAAAGAATAGCAAAAAAGAATAACAAAAAAAAAAGAAACTAAATAGTCTTAATAAACAACCAAGCATGTCAAAATCTGTGAGATATATTTAGAGGTACATTTGTAGCTTTTAAAATATTTCAGAGGAAATAAGAAAGGTTAAAAAAAAATAAGCTAAGCATACAGCTTAAGAAGTTTGGAAAGGTCAAAAAGCAAAACCCCAAAATAAAGAATTATATAACAAAGGTAAGGGCAGTATCAGTGATATACAGATGACCATCAAAAACAACAGAGGAAATAACACAACCCAAAAGGTTGTTCCTTGAAAAGATCAATAAAATAGACAAAGTTTTGGCAAGCAAGCTTTATCAAGGAAGAAAAAAAGAATTTATACAAATAATTAAAATAGAGCAAAGTACAGATGAAAGGAGTTTTCTTTTTAAAGGAGCAAAGACGATTAGTAATTATTATATACTAATAGATTTAAATGGATAAAGTCCCACTGAATTATGCCAAAATTGAAACAAAAGGAAAGAGAACTTGAACAGACCAATTAGTATGAGAGATTAAAAGGGCAGAAATTTTGCCTCCTGAAAAACAGCAGGTGCAAACATTCAACAGTGAGTTCTACCAAATTTAAGGAACAGTTAATTCCTGTTTTATACAAGCTCTTCTGGAAAAATAAGAAACAGTTAAAGAGTGACCAGTATATTGCAAGTAATCTCATTCTAAAAATCATATGCTGACAAGAAAATAAGAGGTTCACTTAGCATGATACAAAAATTCTACATTAAATATTGCCTAAATAAATCCAATAGTATGTTTTTAAAATAACAATATATCAAGGTTAAATAGGATTTAGCCTCAGAATTCAAGGATGGTTCAGTATTTGAAGTAGATTTAGAGGAGAGAATGTAGATGATTATCTCAAAGTCAATTTAGAATCAGCATCATAAAGTTCAGCAAAAGGCAAAACTACAAAGTGAATAAAGGATTACCTGGGAGACTATCTTTATGATCTCTACAGGGAAAATCCTAAAACCCACAAGGTACATGATTAATTTTGTCACATTAAAAATAAAGACTATTGCTCAAAGAAAGACCACTGACAAAGTTAACAAATTGTTAAGTGAACAGATGGGAGAAGACCCAGAATGGAAAAGGAGTTATTATAGTAGAGAACTGATAAGAAATTCCATAGCCCTTATAGGACAATGGGAAAATGATATGAAAAGACAACTCACAGATTTTAATTTAGACTACACGAATTAGAAGGCTGGATAATTTTAACTGTTGGCAGGAATGAAAAGATGTAAGAAGCCTCACACAATGCTAGCGGAAGTGTCGGGGGGTGGAATCAATCTGGTTTGGGTCAAAATCTCAGTTAATACTTTGCTTTGCTTTATCCTGTGCATAGATTTCTTTGGGGGACTTCACCAGAAGGAGCAGCTGGCCCAGTACCAGCTTTGAGTCTTATGATATTGTTAGGCCTGATCATTTCTAGCAGAATCACACCTGATTCAGCTAGTCTGAAGGATATGGAAGCAGAAATCCCTACTGTAGCCTTCTGTTTAACACAGGTTTGTCAAGATTTTGCTTTGGTTTTTTTAAAAAAAATTGATATATTGGTACAAAATGTCCTAAAATTGTGGTGGATGGGAAATTACTATATATTTAGTTTTTAATTTCGAAAGCAAGTATGACTGCCTTCTAGCTGTATTAATCTGTATACAGGGTGAAGAGCTGTGCAACAAAACAGATCGGGAGGACTTGATCTCCGAACCTGGAGATACCAGAAGAGAAAAGAAGAAACTTGGCTCCTAGAGAGGAGAAAGGCCTCCAGATGATCAGGAAGGAGGGCTCTTGGGATTTCCGTGACCCCAAAGTATCTCTGGAGAAGAATCAGATGGGCTTGGCTTTTCTTAGCCAAACAGAAACTCAGTTACTTTTTATCTAAGAAAAAGAACTTAAAGGAGGCACTGGAACAGGGCCTCAGGGAGGGCTCTTCCCACCTCCCGCAGGGATGTGGGCAGACCCTAGAGCAGTAGCAACGGGACTGTTCAAAACTCAGAAAGGATTCTTCCAGATTCTCCCTTCAGAAAACAGCTGAAGTTGGCCAGGAGAAAGAAGGGAGAAGTGAGAGGGTGACTGACTCTATATTCAAATGCAAGTTCAGTCATCAGGATGCTAGTAGAGACTTGTCTCCACACCAGAAAACTGAACAAAACCTCTGGCAGACCCTGCTAGGAGGGCAGGAAATGCACATCACAACCTGATTAGGTCATGATCCCCAAGGCCCAGAAGCCAAGACTGTTCTTCAATTCTCCATGATGAAAGATACAAAGCTACTGTATCTCCTGGCTGTGATAATTTTTATCTTCTGGAGTTTGCAAAACAGGCAATTGTTACCTAAAACATGGACATCAAGGAAAGTTTATTTGGGCTGTCCTGCGTCTCTAAAACATGGACATCAAGGAAAGTTTATTTGGGCTGTCCTGCGTCTCTACACAGATGACAGATTTCTGTGCTGACAATGCTACTGCCTGGAACGTGGTAAAGGGACAGCCCCAGGAGGTTGCAGGACGGGCCCCTCAAATGGCACCCACATCTGCGGCCCATTCCCTCTCTCAGGGGCTGAGGATGATGCAAATCCCAGCTGTCTTCCTAGAAGAATCTGCAGTGTGTAGTCTGGGGTGCCCAGAGAAACTTTTTTCTGAATGTAATAATAGCCTCTTACTGCAGACAACTGGAGCTATCTGGTCCTTGACCAGAAAAACTGGTAGTTATCCTAAAGGTGAGAATGTTTTCCAGGAAAAGAGGGTACATGCAATACAGAACATGTGTTTTGGGTTAAAAACTGATACTAAAACACAAATAAGAAACATTCTTGAACACACATGTAAACTAGGATTAATAATCCATTTGCAATTATGACACAAAGCAAAGAACCTTTCTAGAAGTCTTAGGAAAAGCTTAAGGTTATGGTTTGTTTCAATAACAATTTTCAAAACCTTAAATGGCGCAAAAAGCATTAACATCCTAACTATAACCAGATTTTCTATTATCCAGAGAAGAGAAACTGGTTGGAATATGCTAAAAAACACCATGATTTTAAAAGAGCAAATTGCAATTTTCCTAAATATCAAGAGGGCAAGAAATGAGAAACAGCCATGTGGTTTCCTAAACTCTCTATTTAGAGGCTAGCAGGAAAAGAGAAATTTGTACGAAGAATTAAGGCTGTTCCTCAGTCAGGGTTAGTGAGAAAGCAATAGAAATAACAGGATAAGAAGGCTGGAAGAAGAAGAAGGAAAAAGGATGCATCTACTGACCCTGGAAAGCACGCGATGGTGTTTGCTTACAAGGGAGGAGGAGAGAAAAGCTATAATAGAGGGCAACGAGCACACTTGGCATCAGAATTTCCCCAAGGACAAAGTGATTATTAGTATCCACCCCAGGCATCAATTCTGCCATCACGCCCATCCATGGGTACTCCCTTGACCTTGCACTAGTACCAACCACTCATGAGAAATCAGGGCGTCTTATCCCTTCAACTGGGAGTCCCCGGGCCAAGAGGCCCGAGTTCTCCCAAATCCCATCCCCAGAGCTAGGCAGACACACAGTAGTTTCAGGCCAAAGATAAAATGAGCTGTAAAGTGCTCCTGGCTTTGTCTGGCAATTATCTCTCTCCTTTGGTGATCTCGTGGGTGCAGAATTGGACCATTGAGGGCTCTGGTTACTTCTCTCTCTTCTCATAGAAAAGACCTGACTCACTGTGCCAACATCTTTATAATCATGCCCATGCACTCCACAAGAGGGTCACTGCACATGACTGTTTTGAAAGGAAGAAAGAAGAAACATCACAAGAATGAAATTTCAAGGACTAACATCCAGATGAGACTGGCTGGGCCCTGAACAGTGAATCTACTGGTTTTCTAGGCAGATCACAAAACAGGAAGAACCCGGAGCCATTCCCCCTCCCCCCGCAGCACACCTGGAGGGTACTGAGGCTACAGCAGTCTCTTCATTCAAAAAGAATCTCAAAGTTGGAGTGTCCTTCTGAATGAGTAGTACCTGGCACCAAAAAAGCAACACATGCTTTCAGAAAAAGCTCGCTGCCCCGGGTCACTACCTCATCAGCAGTGGAGAAACAGGGCGACCCTGATGCAGTCACTTCCTGAAATCACCTCCAGCCTTCTGCAGCATGTCAGCGAGGTGTGCTCACCCACCCCAGTCACAGGGTGTCTGCTGAACATCCTCCTTTGGTAATCTTCTGGCATTTCTTCCTGCTTTCGTGAGGACTGTGCCAGAAACTCCTTCCTCATAAAAAAGCTCATAATCGAGTTGGCCCAGCCAGGTCAATCCTTTCATTTCATGGTATAGCGTAAACTAGTTTGGCTAGAAAACATACTCCCGCCACTTAAAACCTTTTAGGGATCTGTACATGGACAGACCTGAACTTTCCCTGCTACTTTTCCTGAAGCTTCGCAGAGTGTGGTCAGGTTGGCCCTTATCACCCACGTGCTCACAGATGCTTTCTTCAACATCCAGAGGATTGACGCTTAGTATTTGGGGAAAACAAGACAAGCTTTTCAAAAGGTTTACAATCAAAACACTCTGTACAGATAATCTGCACAATCTAGAAAGATAATCTGCAGGCCATTCTCATCACCAAAATAATACTTTAAAAATGGACCTGGTTAGAGCAAACTCCAGAGTAAAATGAAGGGCCTTTTAATAAGGATTTTAAAAATCAATTTAAAGACGTCAGTGTAAAAAAAATAATAACAGTACAATACACAACAAAGCAAAAACAGACAATTATAAACCAGAGACATCTTGCGGGGGGCAGGAGGAGGGAGAGGGATGGGGGAGGGAGGAGCACAGGGGACTGAGGTGATGGTGCCCGGGTGCATCGGTGAAGGAAACTCTATGAGGACTGCACCTGGGGTGGGGGGGGGAGCAAATATTGATTAATAATGAACAATGATGTAAAAAATTTTTTTTAAATTATATTAAAAAAGATCAATTTAACTTTGTTCATACCTATCACAGGGTGGGAACGGGCTCATCACAAGAACGTGCAAGGCTGACCGCCAACACCGTCAGAGCCCACTAGGAGGTGACACAGGCAATTGGCGGCCACAAGAGCCACTGGCCACGCCATCGCCCTCCTCACGACCAGCATCTAGAAGCCTGTCAAGGTTTTCCCTTCCCTTGAAGTTGCCCTGGTTGGAAACTGGGAAGCTGTGGACTGCATTGTGTGATTCGGTCTGCAGCACACAGAATTCCCGTACTCAAATATTCGACTCCAGGAAAACGTGAGACAGCTGTCCAGCACTCACCTTTGTCAGATCCGCAAACTGAGAGTTTCTTAACACCGTCAACGAGAACGTTTTGTGTGTGGCAAGGCCCATCTTCGACATCGCTGTCATCAAATTGTGCCTCTATGATGACATCAGGACTGCCACTGTAGCCTTTCGGGGTCTGGAGCGGGAGATGGCTTCCACAGAGCTCCTCAGGGAGATCTAACTCATAAGTGCCTTCTGTTTCTTTGTCATTGCTCTCTGGTTTAATTACCTGAGGAAGACAGATAGGAATGGTCTGCTAAGTCACTGGAGGGGGATGGCAAAGAACAGATTTTTCTTCTCCTAAGGAAGCAGCAACAAACTCAGACACTGACAGCATTAGACACTCACCAGGTGGTTTAAGAGGCTCTTTCTTTTCCAAAGCACAGACCACCATATGGAGATGATCCATCCAGCAATGCAGAGCGGGCACTCTGCTCTTCAAGACGCCTAAGATGAATGCTACACCCACAGCTCATTTTTCTGATGGACATTTTCCTCCCCTTTCCCCGTAGGCCCTGAACACCAGCAGAGCCAAGCTGCTTTGCAAGGGCTCATGACTCAGGACAGATTAGGACAGCAGGGGACAACACAGAGACTGCACAGTGCATGTCACTGCACCCCCAAACAAACCACAGGGATGGAAGAGAAAATGGAAAAAAAAAAATTAAATGTGAGCAAGTTCTCATAAAAAAAATATAAGCCCTTAATTCTCCATGCTGAGGCCTGTAGTCAGTACAGCACATACAGCAACAGGCACTGATACCAGCGGGGAGAGCACAGCGTGATACGATCTTATAGGTAAATATATTTCAATTAAAAAATGAAGCAAGGAAGAGAAAGAATCTAAATATGAATCCATTTAATGAGTGTCTCATGACAGTCCTGTGACAGAACTCTGATTTCTATGAGCACTAGATCAAATCACACCAGACTCTGTTTAGTCACTGCAAAAACAGCCACCCATCTACAACACCAGCAAAATAAACAATAACAGCAGATTTTGTAGGTTCTAGATGCTACTCTGAACATCACACTCCTTTGTGGAGTATTCCAACAGTTGCAAACAGCTTTTAGTAGCCACTCAAATGTATGCTGAAAGAATGAATGTAGCAATTAATTAAGAAATGACTTGTTCCAAATATATCTTCCCTGATAAACTGGTAATTTCATGAAGTAATCACGGCAAGGCCTGAAATAATGTGTAGTGTGCACTCAAGTTTCTTTTGAATGAAGAAAGAACCAGAAGGCATAGAGCATCTAACATCTCCACATATCTGACATCTAACTCTCTCTCAAGACCTCTTCCAAATGGCCTAGATTTTCTACAACCCAGGACCCACCCACTGTCTTCCCAGGTCCTTCCCGCCCCTCCTGCCAGACCCAGGCATGAGTAATTTCTTTCTTGTCTAAGTCACAAAACAATTGACCTGCTCAAAACAATTGAGCACTTCTCTGTCTCTTGACTGTATTAGTGTTATCCATGTATCCGGCTACCCTATCTGATAAGACTGAATGCTCAAATACAAATAGGAAAAGAAGAAGTCAAACTATCACTATTTGCAGATGATATGATAATATACATAGAGAACCCCAAAAACTCCACAGAAAAACTAATTCAACTCATCAAGCAGTTCAGTAAAGTGGCAGGATACAAAATCAACACACAAAAATCAGTAGCCTTCCTATACACAAACAATAAATCTGAAGAAGAAATTAAAAAAAAAAAATCCCTTTTATTATCAAAACACAAAAAAAAATCAAATACTTGGGAATAAATCTAACAAAAGAGGTAAAGGACCTATACAAAGAAAACTATAAACACTGTTAAAAGAAATAGAAGAAGACACAAAGAAATGGAAAGACATCCCCTGCTCATGGATTGGAAGAACAAACATTATTAAAATGGCCATCCTACCAAAAGCAATAAACAGATTCAATGCTATTCCAATCAAAATTTCAATGTCATTCTTCAAAGAAATGGAACAATTACTGATGAAATTCATATGGAATCACCAAAAACCCCGAATAGCCAAAGCTCTCCTGAAAAAAAAAAGAAGGGAATGGAGGCGTCATACTCCCAGACTTCAAACTGTACTACAAAGCCATAATCATCAAAACTGCATGGTATTGGAACAAGAACAGACACACAGACCAATGGAATCGAATAGAAAATCCAGAAATAAACCCACAGATTTATGGTCAACTAATCTTTGACAAAGGAGCAAAGAATATGCATTGGAGCAAAGAAAGTTTGTTCAATAAATGGTGCTGGGAAAACTGGGTCGCTACATGCAAAAGAATGAAGCTTGACTACTATCTCACACCATACACAAAAAACAACTCAAAATGGATTAAAGAACTAGACATAAGACCTGAAACCATAAAATACATAGAAGGAAATATAGGCGAAACACTACATGATATGCACATCAAAGACATCTTTACAGACACATCACCCAAAGCAGTGATAGTGAAGACAAAGATAAACAGCTGGGACTACATCAAATTAAAGAGCTTCTGCACAGCAAAAGAGACAATAACAAAAACAAAGAGAAACCCCACTAAGTGGGAGAACATTTTTGCACACAACACTAATGATAAAGGACTGATCACAAAAATCTCCAAAGAGCTGATGAAACTCAACAAAAACAAAGAAAATAATCCAGTCAAAAAATGGGCAGAAGAGCTAAAAAGAAACTGGTCCAACCACTATGGAGAGCTGTGTGGAGATTTCTGGACCTACTACACGTAGAGCTTCCATAGGATCCAGCAATTCCACTCCTAGGTATTTACCCAAAGGACACAGAAACATCAATTCCAAAGAGCACCTGCACCCCTATGTTTCTAGCAGCACTGTTTACAATAGCTAAGCTTTGGAAACAACCCAAATGCCCAAAAATAGATGACTGGATCAAGAAGATGTGGTACATATACACAATGGAAAATTACTCAGCAATCAAAAAAAGATAAACACATGCCATTTGCAGCAACATGGATGGCACTGGAAGGGATCATGCTCAGCGAAATAAGCCAGAAAGAAAAAGAAAAATACCGGATGGTCTCAGTCATAACAGGAATCTAGAAAACTTAAATAAGAGACCAGGAAAAAGAATAACTATAAGAAAGCAACAATCAAAATCAACAAACAACTATGAACCAGAGACACACTATCGGGGGTGGAGGTCGGGGAAAGGAGGGATTGGGGTCAAAATCAGGGGGTTGCCAATTGTATGGGGAATATAAAAATAAAATTTTAATTTAAAAAAAAGACTGAATGCTCAACAATTACATCTCTCACCTTTATATGTTCTTTTTAAAAAAAATTATTGTATTTATTTATACATACAAGAACTGGTATGTAGGCCAGAGGGGTGGGGGAGGGGGTAAGAGGATTCACCAGAGACAGAGTGGGGAACAGAACAGGCAGATCCACTGAAATCCACTGCTGAGGGGTGCACCGGGAGACAGGAGAGGTCTGCTGTGCCATGTGGGTCACCGCCCCGGCCAGGGATTGAACGCAGGCCACAGTGGCTGGGGATAGCTTGATAGCGCTGAAACTTTAACTCCTGCACCACAGGGGAGGCCCTCATCTTTTTATATTCTACAACAACTGGCACAATCAATCTAGCTCAATAGTTGCTGAATAAATGGGTAAATGGGTAGAAAAACGGGGGGGGGGGGTTGAATATAAAAGATTGCCAGCATACAAGAGAGCTTCAGAACATTTTCCAGACAAAAAAAAGTACATTAGAAACTAGTACCCTAATTTTTCTTGAATTTGTGAAGTGGGATCTTCTGTGGGATTGGCCTTTAAAAAGTAGAAAAGCCTAGTTCAGGGTTTTTCAACTTTGGAGTCTAGCAGATCCCTGTGAGAATCAGAGGAAAGCATATAGATTTTTCTTTCATAGGAAAATGCACATCTAGAAGATGTGGCATATCTACACCATGCAATATTATTCAGCAATCAAAAAAGATAAACTCGTACCATTCGCAGCAACATTGATGGAGTATAAGGGATTGTGCTCAGTGAAATAAGTCAGAAGGAAAAAGAAAAATATCTGAGTTTCACTTATAGGAGGAATGTAGGCGAACCACATAAGGGACCAGGAAAAAAAATAATTATAATAAACTAAAAAACAAAATTAACAGGCAACTATTAATCAGAGATGCTCTGCAGGGGAGGGGCAGGGAAAGGGAGCAAAACAGCTGTGGGCCCAGGGTGGGCAGAGGCGCTCCTGAGCAAATGGTCATATCACTGACCTGTCCACCGAGGCCAACGATTCCTGGGGTGCCCTCCACAAACCTGAGAAAGCAGGACAACTGACTACACTTGCCGGAGAGCCACAGGCGGCACTGTTTCTCCCTGGGAGAGTCAGCCTAGCTTCTGGACACAAACGGGTTAGTGAGGGAACCAAGCCACTGGCCCACGCTGAACTTTCTACTCTCAGTCTTGTTCTGTGAACAGGATGGAGTGAGCATCACATAAAGGCTGCTAATAAAAATAAACAGTGAAAACAGGGGCAGCTGTCCATTGGGAAGGACTGACATGAAATAAAAATGTCACTTGCAGCTACTAAAAATGCTTAAGAAATAGCACACTACAACACTTACTAAATCTCATTTCCTTGAACCTCCCCTCTTCAAACACACACGCGTGCGTGTGCATGTACACACACACATACAGAGAGAGGAACGTGTCAGACGTATCCTACGGTTGGTTTTACCAAGGAAAGACCTGTGATCTGCCCGCTGTCTCCTTCAGGGTGGAACTGGGCAAGAGGGTGGTGCAGCGGCATGCCAAGAGGAAAAGGTGGCCCCTTTTTCCAGCAGGCTGCAATCCTTAAGCTCTGGGGGTCAGAGAGCCTTTTTTTTTTTTTAATTACAAGAATTATATAAAACACCCACTAAGCAGCAAGAGGCATGTTGTCTAAATGATGTGACATGACCCAGAGCAGCTGGGAGCCAGGACAGAGGCCCCAGTGAGTTGATCGCAGCTGACTTAGCGCCATAAGCAGCAAGTATAAATGCCGGTGAATAGTTAGAAGACAAATAAACACATTTTTCTCAAGTAATTCTAGGCCTTCCTATCTATATAAATTGTAACTCTAGTTTCAGTATTAACTCAAATGTAACCATAAAGTTAACTGTTCCTAACTATGAAAAACAGTTTTCACAAGAAAAGGCGTGAATGCCTCGATGAAAAGAGAAAGTCGAGGTCTGCGCGGTTTCCAAGGACTTTTGCTGACCCCTGGAAACCTGTGAAGTAGCAAGCGGGGAGCAGGACGGGGAAGTGGACCACCCTGATGAGCTGTAAATTAGATCAACTGCAAAGAGCAAACTCACCAGAATCAAGAAAAGGAACTGAGCCCTTCAAAACTATTTGACTCAATTTCCCCCCTTCCTTTAAAAATTAATACAAGGTGCTTCAAAAATTGGGAAGCAAGAGACGCCATAACCAAACAATTCAAGTGGAACCCTAAATAAAAATGCCAAGTCACATTTCCATCAATGCTAGTTTGCCCAAACTCAAAGAATGAAACATTTCAGTTTTCCTGTTCTTTGATACAGAAAAGAGCAGAAAAGTCGTCTTTGAAGACTGCTATTTTAAATTTTATAAAAAGAGCAAGTCTTTATTAGCACTGGAAAATTCTGTTTCAGCAAGTAAATTCTCTTACATTCCTCTGGGGCAGTGGGGTGCTATCGGCTTGGTGTCTGGAGCTTTTCCAGAGGTTTCCATACACCTAAGTCCACAGGTCCCTGCTGCTGGAGCGGCTGTTGAGGAGGCTCTGTGAGGAGACAACAGCCGGCCGGCCTAGCTGCCTCCAGAGCCCTGGCTCCCGCTTACCGCAGGTCTCCACTCCACCTAGGAGCTGCTTTGCATCCTTGGCTCCTCTGGCCGGGCTTCAGCGACAGCACTTACTTGCCACACATGTTTTAACAAACTTTCAAATCCCTTAATGGCACACTTGGGACACTGTTCAGGAAATACCTTGGAGCCAAGAAAAGCAATTGATATTTCCACAGGGAGTTCTTGACAAGGCTTGCCAATAAGCTTCTTTCATTATAAAATATGACCACAGACACTATCATTTTAAAGACATATGGCAGATGTTCTTACACACACACACACACACACATACACACCCCATCACTGCCACCCTGGCCACCAGCCTGGTTGTGATGCACAGGCCTTGCCTGATGGGCATGCCCATGCCATGACCCCTGACCTCCCTCCAACGATTCTGCACCACAACCTCTGTGCTGTTCCTCTCTGCTAGATATGCATGTGCTGGTCCCCAGGCCTCTCCCAAAGACAAACCCCCTTGGATTACTTCGGCTTTTACACAAAGTCACCTTCTGGACGAGGCCTTCTTGGTTCACCCTATTTAAAATCTCAACCCCTCCTGAAAATTCATACCTCTCTTCCTTTTTTATTTATTTTTCCTCTTCGGCACTCACCACAACTGAGAAGCCACAAACCTCATTTTATTTGTGCTTCCATGTCTTTCCCTGCCTCAGCGCAGACGAACCGAGGCAGGGACCCTTGTTCCTGCTGACCGTTCACTACCCGCACTCAGCTCAACGTCGGCCACGCACGGGGACTCAACAGACACTGCTGCACGGACAAGCGCTGACGTTGTCATGTGATGACAAACACTTGTTCAAAAATGTGATGAATTCCCCCCCGCCATTCCCCACAACTGGACACCGCTGTGCTGAGTGGACCCCCCCACCCCAGGCTCACCCCTGGTGTCGGACAACATACGGTCACAGATCCTGCTGGGTACAGAGTGAGGCCCCGGGGCAACGCCAAGCCAGGGTGAAAGGAGCTGAGACCGGCACCTCAGACGCAAGGAGCAGGACCTGCCTCAGGGACCACCAGGTGAGAACAGCCACGCATTTTAATCACTGTGATGCCCAGAACTTTGTGGAGTTTTCCAGAACTTACAAAGCACTGTACACACATCTCATCAGAACTGTGTGACTTACAAGTGGGAAGGCTGTTGGCTGCCCTGCCCTACATCTGAAGAGACTGAGAACTGGGGCAGGTGAGTGGCTGGAGCAAGGCCACACAGCAAGTCAGCGGTGGCGTCCAGACTGGAGTTGGCGGTCAGCTTCGCTCTCCTTCCACACCACTTGCTCCTCCCCGCACCCCCGCCACCGCAAGCAGGACACCCCAGGACACCTAAAGGCTGCAGCTCACCTGGGGGCTCAGTGGTGGCAGCTTGTGTAGGACCTTTCAGCCATCAGGGGCCTCATCAGAATGGGGCAAAGTGATCAGAGAAGGGAGACTAGGCCTCTGAGGCTTCTTGCTTTTCATCTGAGCTTCGCGCAAAGTCTCTGAGACAAGGCCATGTGAGAGGGCGCCATCGCTAATGCTCAGCATCAGCAGCCACCCCAGCCTCCCCCCACGCATGCCCCTCTCCTGTTCGCTTTCTTTTCACCATCACTACCTTTCTCCCAGGTCTTTCACACTCAAAATCTCACAGCCACACTTGCTCCCTCCCCCGCCAAGCATACTGTTCCACCAAATCCTGTGCTTTATCTCCACAAACTCCCTGGTATTCTGAGTCACTATCCCACAAAGCTGCAGAAATTTTTTTTAAATCATATCACATAAAGTACCTTCTTGCTAAAAGATCCACGGATTTCTCCTTTCTAAAGAAAATAATTGTATTTTGGCTTATCATTCAAAGGCTTTCTCAATGTCCATTGACCATTTTAATATTTTTTATGAAAATTTTTTCCCATAATTTTTTTTTATCACAGTAACATTGTTTACAACACTGTATGTGATTAGGGACGTATGTTATCATGTATGTTATCACACCACACCCACCATCAAAACCCCCATAATCTGCCACCATACTGGGCCCCTTCCCGCCTTACGATCTACCCTCCTCTTCCAATAGCCTCAATTCTGCAGTTCAGATTTCTAGGATTTGCTTTGGTTGAGTTCTTTCATTTCCTTTGTTTTATTGCTTTATATTCCTCCTATCAGTGAAATCATCCAGTATTTGTCTTTCTCCTTCAAATTTATTTCACTTAGCATCACCCCCCTCCAAGATCCATCCATGTTATTACAAGTGACAAGATTTCACCTCTTTTTTTTTCAGCTGAGTAGTATTCCAGCCCCGTGTAGTATTCCAGTGTGTATCTGTGCCCCATGTTCTTGGTCCACCAGCCTGTCACTGGGCACTTAAGTTGTCTCCATCACTTGGTGATTATAAACAGTGCCGCAATGAACACAGGCGTGCAGATGTCCCTTTGACTTAGTGCTTTGCCATTTCTTTGGAAAATACCAAGGAGTGGAACTGCTGGCTTGTCTGGTAGGTCTATGTTTAGTATTCTGAGAAACAGCTTGCTGTTCTCCGCATGGGGTGGACCAGTCTCCATTCCCACTCACAGTGCACAAGGTTCCTTTCTCTCCACACCCTTGTCAGCACTTATTGTTTCTGTTCTTGTGATATGGGCCGTTCTCAAGGGCGTGAGGTGCGACCTCGTTGTGGTTCTGGACTATTCTAATCTTACCTGCCAATTCTCCCATGACACACCACCCTCAGGCCACCGCGACCCTTTCCTGCTTGGCTCACAAGTCAAGGAGGATCCTGACAAACTGACAGCAGCATCCGTCTCCCTCTTCCTAGTTCTCTGTAATCAAAGTCACAACTTACCTCCCCTTAAAGATGATTCAATTTTGTTTCAACTATTTTAAGAAAAAAGGCTGTTGGAGAAACGGTGTTTAAAAGAGCCCTCCAAGGAGCGCCAGGCGTGGACAGCAGCGTGGAAGATGCAGAGGACGAGGATTCCGGCTTTAGGTTCTCTGGATGCTGTTTCTACCAGCTCAGGGGACTTGAGGCAGAACTCCGCGTGTCCCCCCTCGCCTCCCTCCATGCTGACCCCTGCGACGCTACCCAAACAACTCACTACAACCCAACTCTGGCGCAACCAAGCCTCTGCACCATCATCAAGGGGAGTAAGAAGCCAGTGTGCTCCCCTCAGGGAAGACCCGCTCCACAGAACTCAGCGGGATCCAGCTAGAGTCACCTCGGCAGAAAGGTGATAAATATGTTGATGCCAGAAGTGAGCAGAGAAGTGGGAAAGGGAATTTGGCAGGATACACAGCAAGTTCGAAAGCTCGGGAACAGATTTTAAAAGCAAGAAGCTGCATAGAAGCAAATCTAGTGAAGGGAACCCTAGGGAAGAGCTCCCGAGGGAGACAACACTGGAGAGAGCTGCCAAGCGCATGGCTCACAGCGGAATAAATGCACTGAGGATTTGTGAACGAGCACGCACTGTAGGTGCTCTATGGTGGTTGTTTTTCTTTGAATCTTACTCTATTGTACTTTGACTGAAGTCTCTAAAACATAATCTGTTAATAATGACCATTTTAGCTATAAGATACAGAAAAGCCAAAGCTGACCTTTTTAAGTGATTTCTTAGCTGACGTAACTGAGTCAATCTGATCAGACTGAGCGGTCTGGCTAACCCTTACAGGAGGGCAGTTGTGTGGCACATTCAGCCATCCTCAATATTAGCCTCACTGACAGGGTACCCTCTCTCTCCTCATTGCATCCAGAAGTAGCTCCAGAATTATCTCTCATCGTCTTAGAGACCCCAGCAGAAAAAAATGAAACTTATGTCCAGGTGCTCTGCTGGGGTGACCTGCATCCTGTGCCTGCCCCAAAACCAGTCTCTGCAACAAGGAGGGGCCTGGAGTAAGAAGCCCATGTCTGAGGAATGTGACCACTTTTCAATCCTAGTAAAGAACAACGCTGAAGTCTCCTTAGACATGCTCTAAGTGGGGTTCGTTTCAAAGACAATTTTCTATTTTTATTTAAAGTGGAAGCTACTGTTACAATTCCCAACTATTTCCCTGAATCATTCCCGGTTAAGAATCATAACTAATTTTTATATAGAATCAAAGCAGGGATATAACATCATTCATGGAAGAAAATAACCTAAAAAGTTTAAACAATGTGCTCAAGGATGCAGAGCACATGTCAAATAAGATCATTGGTACTGAAAGTTGTTCTGTGTGTAGAAACTTAGCTGTAGTACTGGGCTTCAGATTCCTTCACAAGGTACCAACTGCCAGCAAAATGAATTTCACATTCTTGAAACACACTTCAATACCTTGGACCTCACTGAAAAATAAGCTTAATTTGCAGACCATTTCAGAAAACCAGACAGTCTACTGAGTGTACAGTCCATAGTATAAATTACAATAAATTTCCAGTACAAGGGAGATTCAAGATGCTGATATAAGGTCAAGATCCCAGAATCCAGTGATACTTCACATAGTGCATTTACTATGATCAGAGTAACCATCATTATCTGAAAAGTCAGCTGACACTGGAAATTTGATCAGTGGTTGCTAGCACAAGATAAACGCTGTACCTTTTGCTACATTTTTTAAAAAAGATTTAAGGTCTGGCCAACTAAAACTCTACTCCCATCTGTAGCTATCCCTTCCTTCCTCCTGAAGGAAGAAACCACAAATGAAATCACAATTATCTGGCTTTGAACACCTTCTTCTCTGGGAGATGTCTCACTAGGTAATACCTCCACCCTCATTCCACCGCCCTCCTTTTCTATGGGAAATCTTTCTCATGTTAGCATGTGGGTGTTCTCAATCACTTCCCTCTCATAAAACTGAAGTAGTTATTTAATATCAGACAAAGTCAAATTCAAGGGAAAAAGGGTATTACCATGCTCCAAGAATGACATTTCACGATAACAAGAGGCAAAGCATAGTAAGATACAATGATTGCAAATGTATATGCACCTAACAAAAAAGTTTCAGACCAGATGAAACAAAACCTGGCAAAAGTAAAGGGAGAAATAAATCCCCAACCACAGTTATTTGAACAAGTAACTAATGAAATGATTACGCAAAAAAAACAGTAAGGACACAGATCTAGCATCACCTCCCCCCGCCCCCACACCGACACACACACACACACACACACACACACACATCTCTCAAGGGACTATTATTCCATATTACATAAAGAAGTGTTACAATTCATTAATACAAATTAAATAGCAATTAATAGCAATTAAAAGATGGATACAATGCTTGCACAGATACTTTAGAAAAGTGTCTATGTATACACACACATATATGATGGTCAATGAGCACACACAAAAAAAATGTTCAGCATCATTTTGTCATCAGGGAAATGCATAACAAAAAATAACAACTATAACAACAAAAAGTAAGTATTACCATATGCTCAAAAGAATGGTTAAAATTATAATACTGTGTCTTGGTGAGGATGCAGAGAAACAGAATCTCATACATTTTTAATGGTACAACTAGTTTGAAAAACAACTTCAAGGCCTCTCTGGTGGCGCAAGGGGTTAAGATACAACCTATGAAGCTGTCCACAGCCTCTGTAGCCCAATTTCGATCCCTGGCCAGCCAGGGAGCAACCCACATGGCACAGCAGACCTCTCCTGTCTTGTCCGCTGCTATCCTCAGCAGTGTACTTTTGTCAACCTGCCTGTTCTGTTCCCCACTCTGTCTCTGATGAATCCTCTCACCCACCCCCCAACACCTCTGGCCTGTACCCCAGCTCTTGTATGTATAAATAAATAAATCTTTTTAAAAAAAAAGAAAAACAACTTCATGGTTTCTAGTAAGGATAAACACATGCTTACCAATTTGACATCTAGGCATTTCATCAAGAGAAATCAAAACATATGTCCATAGAAAGACATGTACATAGTTGTTCACAGCCCCTTAATTCTTAATCACCAAAAACTGAAAATAATCCAAATATCTTTCAACTGGTAGATGGTAAAAAACTCTGGGATACCCAAACCATGGACTACTAATCAACACACTTAGCAATGGGAATCTCACGTATATCAGGCTAACAGAAAAAAGGCCAGATTCAAAATAATTCCATTTATATGATATTCTAAAAAGACAAATTCATAGGAATATAAAACAGATCAGTAGTTGGCAGGGACTTTGGAGTAAGGAAAAGTGTTGACTAGAAAGGGAACGGACATAAGGGAATTTGGGGGTATGATAGTTTCACAAATCTACACACATTTTAAAATGCATAGAACCGGACTAAAAGCAGTGAATTTTACAATATGTAAATTTGTGAATCAAATAAATTTCTTCTGTAACCAAGTTAAAATTAGCATCTACATTGGGAGGGGGAGGTGTTTGCAGCAAAAATATTCAATTAAATATCAAAAGTTGGAGTAGATGTACCATTAGAAACATAAGATTCTGTTTCTCTGCACCTCACCAAAACACAAATATTTTTCATTCTGGCAAATTCTTAAATCCAATAAACATTTATCAAAATCTCATAATATACAAGGTATCTACTAGGGGTTAAATAACTCCTCCTTATGGTAAGGTAATACTCAATAGTTAACAAAACACTTTCAAAAATATCACTAATGTTGGCCTACTAACACTCAAAAATGAGAAGGACCCCAAAGTATACCCCCAAATATCTTTAAGCAGATGTAGACATCATTGGCATGGCTCAAGTTCTAGACAACGAAAGGAATAACAGCCTCCTGCTGAGCGGACCAAGGAAGGACTTGGAAAAGATGGTGGTAACAGCAAGGTGGTGCTAAGGAAGAAAACGGAATGAAAAGTCCAGGGAGGACCTCCCTGGTGGCACAAGGGGTTTAGACACAACCTATGAAACTCGCCGCAGCCTCTGCAACATGAGTTTGATCCCTGGCCAGGGAGCTGCCCACATGGCACAACAGACCTCTCCTGACTCGCCCGCTGCTCCCCTCAGCAGTACATTTCGGTCCGTCTGCCTGTGTCAGCCTGTTCTGTTCCCCGCTCTGTCTCTGAACCCTCTCACCCCCCACAGCTCTGGCCTGTACTCCAGTTCTTGTATGCATATATAAATAAATCTTTAAAAAAAGAAAAGCCCAGGGAGTAGGCATGCGTAAGGACCTGCAAGCAGACAGGTGTGGTTAGGACTGGAAGCTTCTGAACACACACACACACACACACACACACACACACACACACACACACACAGGAGGACTTTAACGAGAGCCCTGAATGCTGCCCAAATGTACCTTACAACACACTTCAATGCCTGCAGTGTGTACACTCACAACACACTCACTACATAGGCACACAGTTTGAGAAAAAAGAGCCCCCAAGAGAGAAACGATGTGACACCCTCCTCACACAAGTAAAGCCGAGGCTCTTGCATATCAAGTGCCACTGGTAACTGGCTGTATGACTCCATGTGGAAGCACCAGAACATTCAGCAAAGGATGTCGCTCAAAATAACACAATGGCAGGAAATCCACCCTGAGGGAGGAGGCAGGCGCCCAGCAGGGACTGAAGTCTGAGGGAGGAGGTAGCCACCGGGAGAGCAGTGCCAGCACACGGGTTACATAAGCAAGGAGCAAATAGAACATGCATGTCAAGAGATGGGTTTCTGGTAGCAGAGAAGGGGATTTCAAATGTGGAAGGGGGACGAGAATGAACCCTGTGGTGCTCTGGTCCTCAAGCTGCCAGTGTGAACTCACAGTTTCAAGATGGCAGCTACCAAGGTCTGAGCCCAGCTGCTCACTGAGAGGAGCTGGGAGAGTCTAGATTTCACCACAAAGAGGAACAAGAGCTCCTTAGAAAGTGGCTGATGCAAGGCCGGTGGGAGACAGCACAAGGCTGAAACATCTCCTGAAAATAAGGAGTTCAAAGAGTGCACAGGAATCAACTTGCAGGGGCTTCCACTGGCCAAATCTGGGGCAAGTGAAGCAAAATGAGAGTAACAGGCTTCTTCTCTGGCAAGTGGATGCGCACTGTTCAGCGGCTGAGAAACACTTGCTCAATTGCAATGAGCTCCCCACTATCACTGCCACCTTGGATTCCAGGCTGTGCTCCCAGCAGGTGAGGACAACACAGGTGCCTGACTGTCCCTCTCAGGGGCTCCCTAACACCGGACCAGGCAAGGATAGACAAGTGACCTCTCAATAGAGAAGATTCCAGAGAAGCAAGAGGCCTCACCTCTGAAGCCAAGGCAGCCTCCCTCTAGCCCAGCACAGCCAGAGTGCAGCCTGCAGGTGGACACGATGACTCAAGGAATCTAAGATAAATTTCCTAAGATTTGTGAATCAGCATTGACCTGATTTTAGAATGTATTTGTCTAAGGAGGTTGTTTTCTTCCACAGCATAATCTACAGGGGTTTGCTGGTTGTTACTGATCTCATTTTCACCTTGTCTGGCCCTCAGCGTCTCCAGCAGCATTATTTTAGAGAATAAGGGGGAGTGAGGAACATGACTTCAACTGATGAGGTAGTTCCCTCACCGTGGAGATGAGATTTCTGAACAACTATATCTAATGAACTATTATCTGCCATTCATACTCCACAGAAACCCATGTTTCGTTCAAGCCAACCAGACCCTGAATGTTCCCTGCAGTCTCCAGGCACGTGACCGCAGTGCCTGGTTGAGCAGCTGACACACAGAGGCGCCATTGTGAATTAAGGCCAGTCTGGCTGCCACATATGAGATTATCCTGGAGGTAATCTGCGTAAGTGATTTAACTCTGAAGACACAGAAAAGAATAAAAACAGAAACCTGGCCACCAGCTATAAAACACTCAGTACGTGGATGAGTGTTCACAATGGCATAAAAGCAAGGGGCTTATCTACAGTGTGGTGGATCTTCCTGTCAAGCTAAGACCTGCCCAAAGCTTCTGGAAGAAAGTTACATGAACAAGAAGCTCCCAACTTCCCTGGTTAAGTCTCTAATCACACACGAAACACGTCTCTGCTTCTCCATTAGCACTTCCTTTCTTGCTTTGCGATGGCGAAGCACAGGCACCAAACAGAAAGCTATTTTCAACACCTGGGGCCTAAAATTCTCTTTACAGTTATACCATCCCTGAGCAGCCCCAAATACTGCTTTCAAAATCAGCTGCTAAAATGTGGCCTTCCATGAGTTATTCTGAAGCCATCTTGATTTGTGTTTATCCTGGGTTTGGTGGTGCTATTATTTTTTATATGAAGCCAATGCTGACTCTTCCGATGCTGGAGTAACATTTTTCAACCAATTTTCCTAAGAGCATAAAAATACAATTTTCATATTGCTTTATGTGAATCATTAAAAAACTGTCATCTTTCCCCTACTTTGATAAAAGCATGAAAAGCTGAGTTCAATGGAAGGTGGTTATGCCACATAACCTCACAGTTTATGCCACTGCAAAAGTTCTGAAAATTATCCTGGGCAGAGATTTTTGTATACAAAGAATCAGCCAAGAACAAATTTTTACAGCTGACTTTTAAACCCTTTAAAATTGCGTTTTATAATGGAAATACTGACAGATGCTTTACCCTAGAAGCACTATTTTAATATTTCTAGCTTTTCCAAAGTACAATACTATGAACTCAGAATTAGAGAGGTAAGAAATAAAAAAAAAATCCTAGGTTATAAAAATTTATTTGAAAAAATTGGCAAGAATAAAAATGTTTCATGGATCAAGGATTTACATGCATCCACCTGCCGTAACTGTTAAATTTACTTTTGCCATTGCTTTCTTCGAACAGGTTAGTGGGTGTGGCAACCATGAAACCCTTATCCCAGGACGCTCAGTGGCCACGATCGGCCTGACTTCACATCTCTTCTTCCGTTTTACCCAATGGGTAGAGACCAGTTCCCTCCTCCACACTCGGTATAATAAGGGACATTATCAAGGAGGTGAAGCCTGTCAACCAGCACAAACCTTAGGAAACTCACAACAGCAGAAAGCCACTTCTGGGGAGGAGGTACCCCAAAGAAACTCTACGCAAAGGACACCCAGGGCACAGCTACAGTAGACATCTGTTAAATGAATTTCCTTCCACACCCTCCCTGATCTTCAATATCAGCCTTTTGGTCTATTAGAACCAGTTATCCATTTGTGATACGCTCCTTCCCACCCAAACTGCACCCACAACCAAATGATGCATGCTGACATCCCCTAGACCCCAGAACCCAGAACACGGTGACATGAGGAAGCAGCAAGAGACCTCAGGTATGAGCCACTGGCTTTGCTGTTCAAAACCTAACTTGAAACACGCTCAGTTTCATCACCTACAAAGTAAGGACGTCAGAGTGGCAGACCATTAACCCTGCCTGCAAGACTCTCTGACACTCAAGTGAAGTAAGTGGGGAAGAATATAAACTGTCCATAAGAGAGCAAGGATGGGAGGCAGATTTACAAATGGAAAGGAATATTCAATTTTATGACCAAACCTGTTCAACTCAACCAGGACATTACAACCAACTTATCTGATCATATGTATGAACTTGTCAACTTGCTGAAAGCTCAGATGAAGGTTCACAATTTTTAGCAATATTTTTTAATCAAGGCACATGCACTGTTTCTTTACACATGCAATTGCACATTTAGAGCCCATAATACAGCACAAACATGACTTATCTGTGCTGGGAAACATAAGAAAATGAGCTTTATGGTGTTATCTGCATTATTATGGTGGCTGGAACAAGACAACACTATCCCATGTTTGTCTTTCCTTTTAGCAGTGCCACACTGTCTTACTTGTGCTCGCTTTATGGTAACCCTGATAGTGCAGAGTGTAAGAACTTCAGCTTTGTTCTTCAAAATCACCTTGGTCAGGGGTCTCCCTGGTGACCGAGGGGTTAATTCTCAGCAGGATCTCAACTGCATCCTCAGTTGGATCCCCGGCCAGGGAAGTAACCTACATGTGCTGCAGCAGACCTCTCCTGTCTCGCCCACTGCTCCCTCAGCAATGTATTTCAGTAAACCCACCAGTTCTGCTCCCCACTCTGTCTCTGGTGAATCCTCTCACCCCTGCCCCACCTCTGGTCCACACCCCAATTCTTCTATACAATAAATAAATCTTTTTTTTTAAATTACGTTTTTGATCATTTATAGTGTGATCTATATTTAAAATATGTTGGTCACTTACACACACAAGTATTTGCTGGAATTTTGACTGGGACTATAATGATCTATAGATCAATTTAGGGAAAAAAATCACCTTTTTACCACATTGAACCTTAAAGCCCTTGAGCATTTAGTTAGGGCATCTTTAACTTCTCTTAATAGTTCCTTCAATTTAGTTTCCAAAACTGAGGTCTTGGTGGACCACACTGGGTTGCTTCTACCGCCATGGTGCCTGCCCTGTGGGTGTCAACAAGGCCAGCTGCCACTCCAGATGAGAGACAAGCCACGTTGGGGGCAGACTGGACCCAGCTTCACTCAGGATTACTACCCGTTATTTGGTAATGACAGCACCCAGCTAGGGACAATTCACATTGATGCATCATGCCTTACGTGGGCAGGATGAGAATTCTAGGGGAAAGTCGCCGTGGTGGAGAAGTCCAGCCTTAAAAACCCAGCAGAGCATCACAGTGCAGGACCACACCACAGAGCTGCATCATCAGCATGGTTGTGGGCCAGCTCAAGACCTATGAAGACCCCGTCATAGGCTCCACCACATGACCCGACTGAAGGACATCCGCGATGCTTGGGGTCTGCACCAGTCACATGTTCAGGCTTGCCCTGCACAACTTCGCTGACCCCCTCCCTGGCAGGCGCTTAAGCTGTTTTTTCCTCCTTCCTCCAATTCCTGAAGCTATTCACACTCCTCCAGATGTTACAAATATTGTACACAAATGAGTAGAACCGCTGTGGTTCTGGGCGCATGCATTGCTGCCCCCGAGGTGTTGTGCACGATGTTCGGACACTAGACTAGGTCCATCTGACAGAAATTTGTGTTGTACCAGTGCACGCCTTGGAAAGACTTGACTAGTGTAAAAGGTTGTCTGCCTCGCTCTTCTTTTTTTATGTCTACTAACAAGTGACTCTAGTAACCCAAGAAGTGAAGGAGAAAGCAGTTGCCTCAACGCCCAGATATTGATTTGTTTGGATGTCTCGATGTCTCACGATACAATGAAACCATGAAAATTTTCCTTTAAAAACAATTGCTATCTTGCAAAATCTTTCATTATATTTTTCCTAAGTATTTGTTCTTTATATGCTAACATAAAAAAGTATGATATTTTAATTATTGGTTTGCTGTTAGCATATAGGAATACATGTAATTTTTCTAGGTTACCTTTTATGTAGCAACCTTGACTATTCTAGTTTTTTTAACATATAAAAACTAGTCTGAAAATAATGACCACTGTCTTCCTTTCCCAATTCTTATGTTGCAGTTCCTCAAATAATGTCATTTCATTCAACCTCTTTCCATTGTAACACTTAAGGGGCAAGTGTTAATGTTCAACAAAACAACTTTTTTCAAAGTCGTGGCTTTGTTATATGTCCTTTCACTAAAAGTCAGTTTCCGACAGCACTGAGAAAGGACTGACTATATCTTTTTTCCCCCACACTTTAGTGCACTGACTGTGACCTCTGGTACAATGTGGAATAATAGCAGTGACAGAGAACGTCTGTTCATTCCCACTATGACCCTAGCAACCGTCACTCTTACGATATTGTAATTTTTTTTTTTTTTTGTAGAAAGACCTTATCATATTAAGGGATTTCTTTTATTACTATTTTGCTAGGATTTTTGATCATGAATCATCATTAAATTTTACCAGAATAATTTTCTGCAAAAATTAAGGCAACCATGATTTTTTCCTTCCTTTCAATTAATGTGATTATGTTGAGCTTTGTCCATTTTAACCACTTTATTGAAATGTAAATGACATGTTAAAAAAAAATGATACAGGGCCTCCCTGGTGGCGCAGGTGGTTGAGCGATGCACTGTGAAGCTGTCTGCAGCCTCTGCAGCACCAGTTCGATCCTGGCCGGCTGGGGAGAATCCCACATGGCGCAGCAGACCTCTCCTGTCTTGCCCGCTGCTCCCCTCAGCAGTGTATTTCGTTAGTCTGCCTGTTCTATCCCCCGCTCTGTCTCTGGTGAATCATCTCACCCTCCCGCACATCTAGCCTGTACCCCAGTTCTTGTATAAAAATAAATAATAAATCTTTTTTAAAAAAAAATTTTTAAAAAGATACATATTTAACATATATAACTTGCTAAGTTTGGGGACAAATACACATTCATGGACCCATCACCAGGACCACCAAAGTCACAGACATTATCTTTCACCTCCCAAAGTCTCTTCCCAGCCTCTTTATTGTTTAATTTTATTTTCATGGCAAGAACACTTAATGTAAGACCTACTGTTTGCAAAATTTAAATATACAGTACAGCATTGTTAGCTATGGGCACTATGTTGGACAGCAGAGCTCCAGAACTCATCTTGCATCACTGAAACTTAGTACCCTTCAACCATCATATCCCTAACTATATGAGTTTGGAATAGTAAACGACCTTGTATTCTGGAATAAATCCCAATGGTCCTCATGTATTATCCCTTCTCTATATCGATCTATTTTTTTTATTTAGGACATTTGCATCTCTGCTCCTAAGAGGAATTTTTCTGTAACTTTCTTGTATCATCACCAAGCTTTGATATCAAGGCTATACTGGTCTCATAAAACCATTTTTCTATTTTTAAGAAGAGTTTTACAACTTGGTGTTATTTTTCTTTCTTAAATATTTAAGCATTCACTGGTAAAGTCATTTGATCCTAGAGATTTCCTTTTTTAAAACAAATGTTGAATTAAAGATTCAACTTCTTTACTAGATAATAGAACTAATAAATATTTTCTTTTTTCTTCTAACCATTTGCTGTACACTTCAGGAAATGTGTATTCTAAATTTTCCTTCACTTCTGAAGAATACCTTCACTAGGTACATACCTAGTTTGACAGTTATCACCTTTCTGCATTTTAAAACTACTCTATCATCCTCTGACTTTCATCAATTTCACTGCACAGTCAGCTGTCAGTCCCACTATTGTTCCTTTGAACATATTCTATTTTCCTATCTGCTTTTAAGATTTTCTCTTTTGTTTTGATAGGTTTTATTATGGTGTGCCATATATGATTCTCTTTGTATTACTCTTGTTTGGGCTTACACCAGATTCTCAAGTCTATGGTCTGATGTGTTATATAGGTTTTGGAAAGTTCTTGGTCATTTATCCCTTGAAATATTCTTTCAGTCACATTCTCTCTTGATTTTCAGTGATATGTCTAATCTCCTGGTACACATGGTAATTTTTTTTTTTATTAAATGCTGGACATTGCAGATGCAAAATTACAGGGGGTATTGAAGACATTCCCTTCTTCCAGGGAAAGTTCACCTTTCTTTTAGTGGGCAGTTAGACTAGGACAGATGACTCTTACCCAATCAAAAACTGAGATGATTTGAGAATGGATTTTTCTGCCTTTTAAAGTACACACCATCAGTCAAACACTTCTATAGATGGCAATCTTTAAGTATAACACACATACAATATAATAAATATAGTTCTATGATAGGTCAAGAATTCATGGAATTTATTTAACATAAGACTGGAAGTGTTCTGGCAGTTTGTATAACACAGATGTTCTTCCATATCAATATTTATATGAATTTTATCTTTCTTGGAGTTTTCCTCACTACTCTTGGGATCCCTCATTGGCAGGCACCCTCCAAGTCCCTGCACACACATATGGGCATAGGTGTATACTCTGAATCTCAATTCACATTCAAGCTAAAGAACAGCAAGTAGGAAGGGAGCAACTCTTTTCAAAAACTGTTTCTGAGCAACAATAGATATCAGAGAAAGCTTCAAGGCAAAGTGAGAAGAAAGGAAAATACAATGAAAAGTGATTCATTATCAGTTTTACATGCAAGAAAGGTATAAAATAACTCTAAAAATGAATTATTTAGGGAAGTTATTAGGGAAGTCATTTAACTTATTAATTCTAAAACAAAAGGCACACTCTAATATACATGACTGGTGGTTTCCTCCAAATGAACTTAGCTAAAGAAATGACTTAATTTCTACTGAAAGAACAGAATTTTACATTCAAGCTAGTAATTTAAAAAAGCACTTCCATCTTTTGTATTCATTAAAGTGGTTGCCAAGTGTTAAGATATTAGTTAAATCTCCTTATGGTTCCTAAACAAAGAACAGGTTTTGAAAATAAGCCTCCCTGGACCCAGTTAGGCCAAGCAGGTATCAAGCCCTGAATGCCCCATGAGGGCAGCACAGTGTCTGTTATGCTCACAGATACATTATCTTACCTGGTGCAGTGTGGATGTCAGAGGCAGTATTTGTTGAATGATCATCACATCAATGAGTTATGAGAAAAGAAATAGTAACTGACTGATATTATTATACCCCAGCTTCAATTTATTTTAAGAAAACATATTTTTAAATTTCTTTTCAAATAACTGAATAATAAAACTGACATCAATCTATTTTCTGAGTTCTGGATATCCTTAACAGAAATACGTGGAAGATGAAGTATGAATAAAAACTCAAAGTCAAGAATTTTCTGATTTAGGGACTGACTTTTAATCTACTGCCAGACATTGCCCCCCGATGAATTAAATCAATATGCTCTGGCCTGTTTATAAAAGCACATGAAGATGGAAAATATCACCATCCAGTCCATCTTGGAAAGTACTCTGTATCTGCAATACAGTGTTCACAGGAGGTACCTGCCTATCACAGAACAGGCACTCAGTAGGTGGCAGTTGCCATTTGTAACATCATCCAGTGGGAGGTATTCTTAATAGGCCACACAAATCACATCCAGAATAAAACATTAAATGCCATTAGAATGTGATCAGAGACCATATAAAGGGCTCTATCGTATGGGTGAGAAACATCCAAGTTTTCCAATTCAGTTAAACAGCAAGCTTCAGCAGTAGTTGTGGAGGTACTAGGGAAAGGCTTCCCAGGGGCAGCCACCTGTGAATCTAGTCCTTAGAGCTGAGTGGGAGAGAGGGAGAGCACACGCAAAGGCCAGCACACACTGTGTGAAAAGAAGCTGCAGGCCAGGGCCTCCCCTGGTGGCGCAGGCAGTTGAACGCAGCACTGTGAAGCAGCACGCAGCCTCTGCAGCGCCAGTTTGATCCTGGCCGGCCGGCGAGGGTCCCACATGGCACGGCAGACCTCTCCTATCTCGCCCGCTGCTCCCCTCAGCAGTGTGTTTCAGTCAGTCTGCCTGTTCTGTTTCCTGGTCTGTCTCTGGTGAATCCTCTCATCCTCCCGCGCATCTGGCCTGTACCCCGAGTCTTGTATAAATAAATAAATCTTTAAAAAAAAAAAAAAAGAAGAAGCTGCCCACCAACCACAGGTATATTCGAGGAAGTCCAGTCTGCGGTGCCAGGATACACTGAGAATACACTGAAAGTAGTAAGGGCACCCAAGAGGGCAGAGATGGTCACGGAGGCCTTTATGTCACACAAGGAGTAAGAGCATAACTGGCAGCAGTGAGCTAAAGGGCTCAAGTCTGAAATGACTTTACTGGAACAAGGTGGACTACGGTGTCGGGATCTCCAGAAGAAAAGAGTCTCGACCGGGACAATAGGACTCAAACCCCATACTTATTTAACTCTCTAAATCCAAAGAAATTAAAATGGAAACAAAAAAAAAATCTGAGACATTATAAGGAAATGCTACAGGAGGCATTTCCAATCAACATGGTCCATCTCTGATATTTGGGGGGAAAGGTGAGTGAACAAACACCCAACAAGCTGGACTCAATCTCTGATTAACATAAGTTCTTAAGAAAACAAACTTCTAAAAAAAACACAAACAAACAAATTCCTGCTTTGTAAGAACACTGAATTAGTGAACTTTATGTCTTTTTGTCACAAAAGTTTACATCAAAGGAAACATCAGTTCTTTTTCTCACGTTGTTTGGAGATCCTGACATTGTTCACGTATTTATTCCACACACACTGCAGGCCAGTTCCCCAGAGAACAGATGCAAGGAGAGGAAAAGCAAAGCATGAAACTCAGTTTTAACAAACCTATTTGCCATCGCCACTTTAGGTGATTATAACTCATTAATCCTCGCCATTTATAGATGTGCCCCTAAAACTCAGAGCTAGTAAGTAAAGAAGCTAAAACATGGTCCCCAACCTGACTCAAGAATAATACTTTGTTCTTTCCAAGATGCCATGAATAACTCTTGCCCTTAACAGCTTAGATTTGGGAAGAATACATACTTACGGTCCTGCAAACACACAGTGTCCTTGCCTAATACATTCTCGTCTCCCTTTCGTTTGGCAAACTCTCCTTTCAAGCTGCAATTCAAATGTCATCTTTGCTAAGAAATTTTAACCAATACCCTTAAGCTTCTCTGTCCCCTCCGCTGTGCTCTGGCATCTGTGGTCAAGTCTCATTAAGGAATATATCAAGCTCACCACAGCAGCTCTGTGTACACATGATTTCAGCACTGGCCAGCAAGTTAATCAAGGGTATAATGTCTTCATCTTTGTATTCCCAAGACTTAAGCCAGTGACTGGCACAAAGTGGCCAAACAATGACAAGTAAATGAGCAGATGCTGGAAATTGCCCAGAAAGAGGTGTCAGTTTAAACTCCGAAAGACTATAGAGGCCTCTGTGAAAGTGAGTATATATGAAGAAAAGACAGTTCAGAATAGGAGCTTGAGAAATGTCCACAAGTAAGGAGAGAAATGAGAAAAATCAACATAAAGGAACAAACAAAGAAGAAAGAGAAAAACAAAACTGGGCTATGGAGATAATAGGACATTCTTATAAGAAATGGAAAACAATGGTCGAAAATCTCTGTAGACGGCCTCCCTGGTGGCGCAAGGGGTTAAGCACCACACTCTGAAGCAATCCTCAGCCTCTGCAGCACAAGTTCAATCCCCGGCAGCCAGAGAGAAACCCACATGGCAAAGCCGACCTCTCCTGTCTCGCCCGCTGCTCCCCTCAGCAGTGTGTTTTGGTCAGTCTGCCTATTCTGTTCCCCACTCTGTCTCTGGTGAATCCTCTCACCCCCCGCATCTCTGGACTGTGCCTCAGCTCTTGTATGCATAAATAAATAAATCTTTTTAAAAAAATTAAAAAAAAAAAATCACTGTAGAAATTTACCATGAAAATGGTGGTGCATTCACTGTTGGTGGGAGTGCAAACTGGTCCAACCACTATGGAGAGCTGTGTGGAGATTTCTGGACCTACTAAACATAGAGCTTCCATAGGATCCAGCAATTCCACTCCTAGGTAATTACCCAAAGGACACAGAAACATCAATTCCAAAGAACACCTGCACCCCTATGTTTATAGCAGCACTGTTTACAATAGCTAAGCTTTGGAAACAGCCCAAATGCCCAAAAATAGATGACTGGATCAAGAAGATGTGGTACATATACACCATGGAATATTACTCAGCATTCAAAAAAGATAAACACATGCCATTTGCAGCAACATGGATGGCGCTGGAAGGGATCATGCTCAGCGAAATAAGCCAGAAAGAAAAAGAAAAATACCGGATGGTCTCACTCATAGCAGGAATCTAGAAAACCTAAATAAGGGACCAGGAAAATGAATAACTATAAGAAAGTGAAAATCAAAATCAACAAAAAACTATGAACCAGAGACACTTTTTGGGGGGTGGGGGCGGGAGGGGAGGGATTGGGGTCAGAATGGGGGAGTTGCAATTGTATGGGGAATATAAAAATAAAATTTATTATAAAAAAAAAAAAACCTTGAAAATTGCCTGATGAAAAATAAAAAAAAAAAATGGTGCATTCAAGGTCAAGATAAGAACAATTAAACTCTTTAATCATTCACATTAATGCTTTACAAAATGTAATGTTCATACAAATCACTTGGGCTCGTGTGAAAATGCAGACTTCCTGTGAAAATACCAATTCAAAAGATCTCCACACCCCTATGCTCGCCGAGGCACTATTCACAATAGCCAAGATATGGAAAGTCCCCAAGTGCCTAGAGATGGAGGAATGTATCAAGAAGATGTGATCTTTACATACAATGCAACACAGCTCCGCTATAAAGAAGAAGAAATCTTGCCATTTTCAACAACGAATGGACTCCCAGGGAAAGATGCTAGGTGAAATAAGTCAAAAGGAGAAAGACAAATACCACATGATTTCATTCACTTGCAGCACATGAAGAATAAAAGAGCAAGCAAACACACAACAAAAACAAACCATAGACCCTGACAACAGCATGGTGGCTACCAGAGGGGAAGTGGGCAGGAGGACCTACGGGTTGGAGACTGGACAGCAGTGGTGGGCATGGAGAGGTTCTCTTTTTCATCAAGTTTTCTCTTCCCTGCTCTTCATATAATTGGAACTCACTTTCCATTCAGACTTCATTTCTTCCAGAAATTTCTTTCCAAAAAGCATCCCTCAACACACTGCATCACTCCAGGACTCAATCACAGGACTTACCACACTGCATTGTCCTACTTGACTTTCTCAGCCTGCATCCCTCGGGACTCACTAATCCCTTATACACTGAAGCACTCATAATACATAGTGAATTAACTTCTTTATTTTGCTTCTAGAACAGCACTATTTAAGTGCAGCTTTGGGAGACTTGAGATAAAAATCACTCAAGCCATTTCTTACGTTTGATGGTTTAGATGCCGAAACAGATCCTGCCTGCCTTATGCCATAGGGAGCTCCTGAGACAGAGCTTGAGGCCTGACTTAACTTACTGTTAAGTGCTCGCCGAGTCTGATGGAGGAGTAAGATGCATGGACTAGATTTTAAATCATTTATCTCAAGCCTCTATGTTCCAACCTGTTAGATATCTTGGTTCCTGGTCATGAACTCACTTCTTGTGAGAAAGGCTTTCCAGTCATCCCTTTGAAATGATCTTTATCAGTCGCCTTAAGCACTGACCTTTAGCTGACCTATTGCTGTCCCCCTCCATTACATCCTGTGCCCCTGACAATTTTTCCAGTGACACAAGTGGGCCTAGTTTGGCACTTACGAAGGACTGAATGGAGAAATGCTTATCTTTGCTCTGATCACCGCAAGCACCGATTCATGCTACCCACTGCTCAAGTAAATAAATGACCTAAAGGCCTGATGCATAAGGAGAGACCCTGAGGACCACGGACGAGAAAGTGAATGAGAAGCTGAAGAGAGTGAGTCACGTCGGAAAGTTACAGGGGCCACTGCGAGCCCCTTCAGCCTCCCCTGCTTCCCAAAAAAATATTACTTAGAACCTAAGCTGCAGTTCTGCTTTTAATGTGATCAAAAAGAATCTAAAACAATGATCATTATTAGAATTCCCAGTAGGCTGCAGTTTCAAAGTTTACACATATTACTGAAGAGAAAACTCTAAAGAAAGGAAACACAGAATCCAATCCACTAACTTCCCAAAAACCAGAGAGACTCTTGAACATTTTCTGATTCAGAAGTGAAAGACGCAAGAACTATAAACTGAATTACTGCAACGGAGTCAAGGCCGTTGGGCTTTCCCACCATCGCTGTCCTCTGTTTGCTACCAGATCAAGAGGTCTGGCCAGAGGCTCACGTGGGGATTTGGTGGAATGGGAACAAGGTCACCCATGAGCTCTAGTTATGTCTCCTGAACAGAGTCAGCTCAACAGAGTTGAGCTGTTCTGACAGAACCACATGATCTAAAAATGTCTAAAACATTGACTATTTAGTCTTTAACAGAACGAGTTGGCCGACGACTGTTCTAGAGGTGTCTATGCCCCCCAGAGGCCCCCGAGGCCTCGCCCTTCTCCTGGCCACCGTTCCCAGGGCTCCTACAGCCTGACCTGGCTTTCCTGGAGCACGGTGCTGCTCCTACCCTCCGCCGTGCACTGCGTCAAGTCACTCTCTCCCAGCTAGTCCCGAGCTCCAGCATTATATCCAGCTTATTCTCAGTACTCTGTTCTCAACTTCTAACTGCTGATCTGTGCTCTGATTTTACCAACAAATTTTAAATAACTTGGTATATTTCAGGAATCTTTCACAAAAATATCCCCTTGGGTGAGAATCCCCATCTCAAGCTCTTTCTAGGTCCAGAAAACCCAACTGAGACACCACACTTCAGTTTCTCTCAAATCAACATAACAATAACCAGCATCTCTCTCTTACCCTTGCATCACTACCCTTGCCAGCCTCCTTCATGTGTGCCTGCACTCGCTGTGATTTGTCTCTACCCACTAAAACTGGTCCAGATGACTGGCGCCACATTAGACAAATCCAATTTCCTCATAAAATTTTTCACCGGGTCTGTCAGCAATAGGGCACCTTCCTCCTCCAGCACATGGTGCCTGTCTTGGTTCCTGGCACAACATCCTCTCCCGGTGTCCCTCCTTCCTCTCAAGCCACTGCTCAGTCTCTTCGACTAGATACTTTTCCTCACCAAACCCGTCCTCAGTGATCTTTTCTCTCCATAAAACAACCCCCGGCAACTTATTTAAGGGCCACTGGAGTCGCCCAAATCTCTACCCTTGCCAACATCACTAATATCCAGAACTCCAAATCCTAATATCTACTTTCTAGCTATATTTACCTGCATGTTCCCAGCCATCCCAAACACGTCGTGTCCAAACTCATCCTCTTACACTCATCTCTGACTCTGCCCTGCTTCCTACCCTAGCGAATGGCACCGTCACCCCCTCAATTACCTGAGCCTGAAATGCAGGAGTCATTCTTGCTTCTTCCCTCTACCTTTCCTCCTCCAGCCAATACCGTGTTCTCTGTCTTGGTAATGTTTTACCTTCAGCTCCTTGAAATCCACACGGCCACTGTAACTCTTACCATCTCTCGCTGAGGCTATCTTACATAACTTAGGGAATCTCCCATGAATTTGCCCATTTTCTTTAAATCCTCACCTTATCACCCAGAATGATATCTTTGCACAAATCCATCATCCCTACTCAAAATTCTTCAACGGCTCCCCAGTGCCTACATGGTAACAGTCAAACTCCTTACAAACAAAGGCATTTCAGGATGTGGCTCTCCCCAAGCCATCAACTCCTGCCACTTGGTATCCTCATCTTGCATTTAAATGTCAAAACACCTGTAGTTTTCCAAATCTACCATGTTCCTCTCTCTAGTTACCTAAATTCATAAGACAGTTATCTAGATGCCTTAAATCATTACTCATTTTTATAAAACATGGCATAAGATATTTTGATAGCTGAAAAAACTGAGCATTTTACATTAGTAGCAGCAAGCAACAATAATATACTACTACTATTTATGATAAACTCTTTATAGTTTAGAAATACTACCAAATAAATACCAGCACATTTCCTGAAAACATTAACTTCCTTGCCTTTCATGTACAAAAATCATACCACTAACTTAATTTGAAGATCAAGAAATGTGTCACATGTTGTACTTTAAAAACAAAGAATTACATAATTAAGGTTGATCTGAAAGGCAAGCTAGATCATTTCCAGGTGATTTCTGAGTTCTTTTTTCGTTAGTGGAGATGAATTTTAATAGCTGATGTGGAAGCTTCTGCCTGATCTCCCTAGTGAGTAGCGGCATATGCTTTGCAGATGGCTGGTCAGGAATGCAACGTCTAATGAATCTAATTAATCTAGGGTGACTGTCACTAGAGGAGTTCACCAGACGCCTCCTGCCATCCCGACCTGCACACACGTGATAGGGCCGTGCTTCTTGGCCCTCTGCAGTTAAATGGAGCCAAATGACTCATTCTGGCCAATGAGTTGTGAGCAGAACCCAGAGTTGCTTCTGGATAAAGTCATCTTAAATGCAGTCTTCCAGGCTCTGTTTCCTTTTGCCACTTTAAAAGGGAGCATACTCCTGGTGGCTGCCATTCTAATGGGTGTGGGCTCTGGAACGAAGATAATGCCAAGCCAGGTCATAGGTGATCTTAATGGACAGAAGCAGGAGCAAGAAACACACATTGTCATTCCACACATAACCTTACCTACCATCTAAACTGCCCAAAATTCAGAGGACACAGAGCAATGTATACTGAGACACCAACATTTTTTTTTCTTTTTATTGAGGTAATCTCAGCTGATGACAGTATAGGTCTCAGGTATAGTTCCCCACCTCAGCAACTGTGTATTTCACACCACACTCACCACAAACATCCAATCACCATCCACTACCGGGTCATTCCTTCCTCCTCCCACCCCCTCCAGTAACCACCATTTTGTTGATGAGCCTAAGGGTTTATTTTTGTTGTGTCTGATTGCTTTTGCTTTCCTTTATATTCCACAAATGAGCAAAGTCATATGGTATTTGTCTTTCTTGTTTTGACCTAACTTAGCATAATTCCCTCAAGGTCCATCCATATAGTCAAAAATGCCATGATTTCATCTTTTTATGGCTGCATAGTATTCCACTGTGTACATTTATCACATCTTTTTAACCCATTCACCCATAGTTGGATGCTTGGTTGCTTCCATATCGTAGGTATTGTAAACAGTACTGCAGTGAACACAGGGATGCACATATCTTTCCAAATGAGTGCTTTCAAGTTCTTCAAGTAAATACCCAGAAGTGGGATTACCATTTCATATCGTAATTCTATTTTGAATTTCTTGAAAAACAACCACATTGTTTCCAAAGTGGCTATACCAATTGACATTCCCAACAACAGTGCACAAGGATTCCCTTTCTCTCTAAATCTTCACCAACACTTATTTCTTAATTTTTTGATAATCACCATCCTAACTGGTGTAAGGTGAACTTCTATTGTGGTTTTGATTTGCATTTCCCTAATAAGCGATGCAGAACATCATTCATGTGTCCGCTGGCCATCTGGATGTCTTCTGTAGTGAGACACCAACACTTTATGTCAACATTTTACGTCAACATTTTATGTCTGGCAGTGAATAAATGTTATCAGAGGTAAATTCAAGAGCTGGGAATAGTAAATTTGAGTTATTATATGATTTTGGCCAAACTATGACTCTCAGGCCTCATTTCAAAGAAGACTAATAGTAATATCTGACTTTCACATGCACTTACAATGTGCCAGCATTGCTGTAAGTACTTTATCTGCATTAACTCATTCATTACAATGAACATGAACTTCACTGCACCATCTTCATGGAGTTAAGAAGGAATGAATTAGTTTTCGAGCAAATAATTGTGAAATTAATTGGGAGTTGCCCAGCACAAATAAGGCACTCTATCCTTAAATGACACATTCCTTATTTCAGACATTTCAATTTGAATTACAGAGATCTGAAGGCATGTTTAAAGCAGGCAAGAACCTGAAGTATTTGATCCCAGAGCTGGCAATAATGAAGAAGAACAGATGATTGTTAAAAATAGGCTTGTGTATATAACAATTTGGGGAAAATCTGATCATGGGAGTAGATATACTGTACCCACCATACTGCTCTGGGTGGAGGCTCCAAAGACCTTGCCCTCCATCATTAAGTACCTTCCAAGTCTTTTTTGGGCCTATTGTACAAGCCAAGAAACCAAACAGTTCTAAGAAATCCTAATTCCACTGGAATTGAGAACAATCCAAAATGATAGTAGTTATATAAGAGATTGGATTAAATATAATCTAGTATGATGGGTGCATATTTAAAGAAGAACTTGGAAGACAAAACTTTAAAACAATCACTTGAAGGAAAAGTTAGTTGTCAAAGGAAACAATTTACTGTACTAGACCAATTTCATGTGACCATAAGAAGGTTTGGAACAGCCATTGAAAAGCAGGGATTAAATGTGCACTTTGATTTTTTTTGTTTGTTTAATTTAGAACAAGAGCAGTCGCTCCTATCAGCACTTCCTTTATTCTTTCAAACTCCAGTTACTTCTTTCTTTCTGTGCCAATGTGTTCCAAAATGCCCATCCATACTTCTATAATTCCCTTGCTAAAGTACTGGTATCTCTGCATGAACATGAGTTTTCTTAGTAACCATACAATAGAATGTTAGGAAAGATAGAGCAATTATCCCTGCTTCTCCACTCTCCTTAATTCATGTACAGACTTTGCTCTGCTGCAAGTTAAGTGAAATCACCCTGTCCTGAGAGGTTAGATTTAGCCAACTAAGTGCTTGATTGATTTTCTCCCATTGTATTCTCTCAATGCAGGTCCTCAGCAAATGCCTGGGGGTAGCTTTCCAGTGGACATCAACAGATCAAGTTGGTTCCAGACGGCCTAACTATATTTAAACATTCAGACAAAAGAATAGAGACGCTCAGCCCAACGAGCAGTCATTTCACTTGAAATCACCCCAACTCTTCAGCTAGTCGGCTGTTTCACACTGCTTCACCTGACTGAATCCAGCTTTAACGTGCTCCTGTCAGTCTCCTTCACTCAGATCTTCTCCGACTAAGCTGCTCACCCACCATCCCAATCATGCAAAGTAGGCCACATTCCAGCAGCTTTTGCTCCTTTCTAGGAGCCCTTACCTTATTTTTTTTTAAGATTTATTTATTTATGCATACAAGAACTGGGGTACAGGCCAGAGGTGTGGGGAGTCAGAGGATTCACCAGAGACACAGTGGGGAACAGAACAGGCAGGCTGACTGAAATACACTGCTGAGGGGAGCAACGGGCGAGACAGGAGAGGTCTGCTGTGCCCTGTGGGTAGCTCCTTGGCCGGGATCGAACTCGTGCTGCAGTGGCTACGGATAGCTTCATAGGTTGCATCTTAACCCCTTGCACCACCAGAGCTTTTAACCCACTTCCTAGATCTAAGACATTAGAGGGAATTGGGGCTCCAAAATCTCCTTTGATACTAGCAAAAAAGACCCAGAAATCTCGGGTTCAGGGCTGATCTTCTGCTCCAGTTCTCATTCCCAGTACTGCTGTCACCAGTTCACCCAGCTTGACTCCCACCCAACGGCTGCCTCCACCAGTCTGCTTGTTCCCAGATGGCCCTACACCTGTCCCAAGCTCCAGAAGGACCCACCTCCTACATGGCAACTGCCTGCCTGTGCTGCAAGCCCATTACTTTAGGATCTGCTGCCATCGAGGCAGGACGGCATCTGGGTCTGTCATCTCTGACTCCATGCCCCGTCCAGTGGGTTGTCACACTTGATTTGACTTTATAATCAGGTCAACTGTATCAATATCTGATCCAGGTTCTAGGAGAGGTGTCTGGTGAGGCTGTGATTCCCAACACTGCTCCACGATGCCCTGAATGGCTACCACGCTTCTCTAGTCTAGACACAACTAGAATTCTAGCTTTTTCTCAACCGTTTATTTTCTAAGACTAATCCTGGGTCTTTGGTGACTTCAACTGATACAGTCATCTTCTTGCCCCAGGACGGCAACTTAAGATATTGACTAAAGCTCAAGCATATTCTATACTATTTTCTGCATTTATGGTGATTTTTATACTTGACAATATCTACAGGCCAAGTAACTCTCTTTTATGTCTCTGGGACAAATGCAAAAAGATCATGAAATGAGATGTGGATCTGAATCCCAACTTTGCCACTCCCTAGTCAGGTGTTCCCTAACTAATATGCTTAAGTGAAGCTTCAGGTTTTCATTCACAAAATAGACTGGAGATAACATCAGGCTGAAGAACAGTGGGAGGTACTAAATACAGTTCCTGGACCACAGTTAGCACTGAAAAGTTAGCAATCATCCAGCACCCACAAGGCTTCTATTTGGTCGCCTGGAATGTACTACACTGGAGTATTAAGAGAAGAGAACTTATAGGATAAACACTATAGTCAACAAAGATGAAGACAAGATTGTTTAATGGTTATGGAAGATGAACTTGATGGCAGAAAGGAAAAGAGAATGGAAAAAGGCCCGGTGAAGATCATGGCAAACAGAAGAGTTGACAGAGCAAAGCACAGTATTCATGAGCATCTGTAAATGGAGGTCAAAGATGCTGGCTTCTTGAAGGTGGGTCTTGAGAACACTCAGGAACACCCCGCCTCCGCCAGTGCTGAGGGGAGTCGGCGCAGGGGCTGCAGCCTGGCAGGAGGAGAGAGCCTTGCTCCATGCACAACTCCCACAAAGTGGGCATTTTCAATATCCTTTCTTGTCAGGTCATTCTCAACCCAAAACATTCTCCTCCTTAAACCAATCTCTCGCCAGCCCCATCCTTAGGTCAAACATATCGTCTTCTATGAAACCTTCCCCAGTTCCCTCCAATAGTTTGCTGCCCCCACACATGCACTGCTCTTCTACACAGCAAACCATATTCTAGCTGCTCCCCTCCCCCACCCCTCCAGCCAGCCAGCAACTTAAGCAAAGCCGTCACCTATTCTAGCCTGTCCTGCAGCATCCGGCGTGGGCAGGAGGGGAGGTTGGTGAGAAGCCATGGCACCTCAGAATCAACAGCTCAGGATCAGAGGCTCCCAACCACCTGGGGATATGTCCCCTACTTGGAAACTCTGATGAAAGTCTGAGACCCTTGGTCTAGGAAAATACACACACACACACACACACACACACACACACACACACACACACACACGCATTTTAAAAAGAAAATAACAACCTAAGATCATTCAGATGAAAGTCAAGAGATCTGGACTTCAAGTTCTGTCCCACACTCCAGGTCCTCAAGCAAGCCCCTCAGAACACCTTCACTCCCACTTAACAAGGCACAGAAAGTGCATCTGCCCCTGCACTCCCCTCGCTGGAGGTCCCTAACAAGAAATACATCTGGAATAGATACTGAAAATGTGGAAGAATTCTGAAATTAAAATTGTTATGTAAGAGCAAATTATTTTTTATTATTGCCTCACAGCTTGATACTTTTACAGCTAACTATTTTGCCAAAAACCATGCTGTGAAATAAATTGACTATTTACTACTATAGCTAAAAGAATCGTTGTTTTTGTCTAAAACCCCAAAGGCCCTGTAGTTTACATATCCAAGAGGGCGAGCACAACAAGCATAAAGAAGCAAACATGAATAATCCAATTAATTCACATTTGCTCACACCATTGACTACAGATTCCTTTGATAACAATATGCTTTTGTCCTAACAAACCTGCAATACAATTGGTCAGTATGCTTTGCAATGTTTATATTCCACATGTCAGAGATTCTTGATGACAGTCTGAATATTCTCTTCTCCTTAGTTTGACCCTGTCCCCAACACCCATCACAGGTGGGCTACTGCGCAGGGCCCCCTCCCCAGGACAGGAAGCTGTGAATTGCCTGCTCTGACTAATGAGGCCTAAGAGACAGCCCAAAGGGGCTGACTTTAATATAAAGCAACTGCCAGGCAGCCGCTGTGAAGCCCCTCAGGAGCCCACAAAGGAAGCTGGGTCCTCCTCTACATCCCAAGTCTCCTGAGAGTTGGCAAGGGCCTGTGCCCGCAGCTGCGCCTGTCACTTCCCTTGTCCACCGCCACCAGCAACTCAACGGCGGGGGCCTCCACGCCAGGCTGAGCCCTTCTCGGTATCCGCCAATTCCCACTCAAGAGAATGCTCTCAAGAAAGCAAGCGCTTGGGGTGCAGTGGCTTTGGGGGACTCTGAGGCTCCATCACAGCTGTTAGTAAGATTCCCACTGGACGCTAAGCTATCTTTCTGCCAATCAGATCTCAGATCTACGGTCCAGAGAGCGAGGCCCCAGGTCCCGAGCTGCTCTCTCTGACTCCTGGCTCACCTTGTTACTCAAAGTGAGAGTCCAGAAGCAGCAGCATCCTTGCTGACTGGGAACCTGTTAAAAATGCATGATTTGGGGCCCACCTCAGATCTGCCAAATTAGAATATGCATTTTAACAAAATTCCCAGGTGATCCATTTGCAGGGTAAAGACAAGCAAGAGCCTATGGATCAGCCTCAGCTCTGAGAGGGTCCATTTTTCTCAGGCAGGAAATGGCTGCCCTCAGCCTTGCTCTGGAAAACTCCCTCCAGAAGGCCAGCTCTCCAGACCAAAAAGACCCAAGGCACCAAGGACTACAAATCCCATAATGTCATCACCACCGAAGGGAGGATGCTGGGAACCGAGGGTAGAGTCAAGCAGCCAGGCTTGGTGTAACCAGACATGTGGGCCTGGGTGGGGGGGGGTCCTTGGCTTTTTGCTGGCTTTCAGCGTGCTGTTGGGGTCCCAGCTCAGCGGAACTGGTAGGATACATTCACCAATTTATCTCCTTCTCCCCCCGAGTTACTCATTTCTTCATTTCCCCTTCTTTGTAAATAAGCCCTTTATTACCCTTTTCGTATATGCCCGCCGATGAGTCTCATTATAAGTCCCTTTTAAGTGCATGTCTGAGGACCCACAGTGAGGCCGCCCCATTTCACACTGGGGTTGCCTGTAACAGAACCACCATGGTCCATGCCTCTCCACAGTCTCCTTAGTTGCCTCTGAAGAGGTCCTGCTGACTTCTAAACATCAACCTGCCTAAGAACTCAGTGTTCACTCAGTCCCTTATCTTTTTTTGTTTTAAAGATTTATTTTATTTATTTATGCATAAAAGGTCCTCTGTTCTTCCATAGGCCAGAGGTGCAGGGGGTGAGAGGGTAGGCACCATGGTGGTTCTGTTACAGGCAGCCCCAATGTGCAATCAGTTGGCCTGACTGTGGGTCCTCACCCATGCACTTAAAATGGAAGGATTCACCAGAGACAGAGTGGGGAGCAAAACAGGTGGGTGTACTGAAATACACTGCTGAGGAGAGCAGCGGGGAGACAGGAGAGGTCTGCTGCGCCATGTGGGTAGTTCCCTGGCTGGGGATCAAACTCATGCTTCAGTGGCTGTTGATAGCTTCATTGTGCTGAGACTTAACCCCTTGCGCCACCAGGGAGGACCCCTTCTCTTCTTTAACTACACTCCCCAGGTGATCTCATCCACTCCTATGGCTTCACCACCACATCTGCTGATGACTCCCAAATTTACATCTCTACCTTCAACCACTCCTTGGGGCCCCGGATTTGTTTGTCCAAACATCACCTTGTTGGCTTCTTTGTTCTCAGTATATCTTAAAGCTTTATTGAGGTATAACTGGCATACAACAAACTACATATATTTAAAGTGCCCAAGTTGACCGATTCTGACAGGTGTATACATTTAGGAAACTATCCCATCAAAATAATGAACATGTGCATCAGCACCAAAAGTTTCCTCCTCAGGGCCCCTTAGTAATCCATCTCCTAGTTCAGTCCCAGGCAACCAATGGTCTGCCTTTTTTCACTAAAAATTAGTTTGCATTTTCTAAAATTGTACTTAAATGGAATCATACAGATTGTATTCTTTTTTGCCCAGCTTCTTTCAGTCATCATAATTATTTTGAGATTCACCTATGTTGTGGCATGAATTGCATCAGTAATTCATTGATTTTTTTTTTTTTTTTTAACTGAGTTGTATTCCATTAAGTGGCTACTCCAAACTTGGATTATGTCACAATGCTGATGGACATCTGAGTTGTTTTCAGTTTGGGACTCTTACCAAAAAAAGCTGTCATGAACATTAATGTACACATTTTTAATGTAGGCAAATGCTTTCATTTCTCTATAAGGTAAGCATCCAGGAATGAGAGGGCTAAGTAAGTCATATGTTAAGTGCATGCTTATCTTCTTAAGAAACTGCCAAGTTGTTTTACAAAGTGATTACTGGATTTCATATTCCCACCAGCAGTGTATCAGTGTTCCAGTTGCTCTACATCCTTGCCAATACTGCTTATGGTCAGTCTTTCAAACTTTAGCATTCTAGTGGGTTTCCGGTAATATCTTATGTTTTTAATTTGTATTTCCTTAATGATATTATGTTGAACATCTTAAGTTTGTCAACCATATATCTTACTTAGTAAAGTATCTGTTCAAATCTTGAAATGGTTTTTTAATTGAGCTATTTATTATTAACTTTTAAGAGCTTTTTATAGTCTAGATAAGTCTTTGATCAGCTAAATGTTTTGCAAATATTTTCTACTGGCCTGTGGCTGGCTTTTCATTTTTGTAGCAGTGTCTATCAACAAGCAAAGTTTACATTTTGATAGTCAAATTTATTTTTCTTTATGTTTCATTTTTTATGTTCTATTTAAGAAATACTTGCCAAATCTAAGATTACTAAAATTTTCTCCTTTGTATTATTCTGGAAAATTTCTATTTTTTACACAAACATTTAGAACTATGATCCATTTCAAGTTAATTTCAGTATAGTTTAAGGTTAAAGTTCATTATTTTGCATAGGGCTACACAATTTTAACAGCACATTTGTTGAAAAGATACCATTCCCCCTTTGAATTTCCTAGACAACTCTGTAGAAAAGGGTCTATTTCTGACTCTCTATTCTATTCTACTGATCTATATGTCCATCTCGATATCTTAATACCACCACACATCTTGTTCATCTGAGTTTTAAAATAACTATTGAAATCAGGATCCTACAACTTTATTATTTGTTTTGGCTATTCTAGGTCCTCTGCTCTTCCACAGAAATCTTAAAACCAGTCTGTTAATTTCTACAAAGAAGTCTGCTAAGATTTTGTTTGGAATTATACTTAATCTATAAATCAATTTGAATAGAACTGGCATCTTTACAATATTGAGTCTTACAATTCATGAACACAGTATTTCTCACCACTTACTGAAGCCTTACTTCATCTCTCTCAGTAATGTTTTATAGTTTTAGTGTACAGGTCTCTCACACATTTGGTCAAACTGATCCCTAAGTATTTCTTATTTGTGATCCAAATAAAAATTACACTTAAAGAAATTTTTTTATTTTAAATTTTTCATTGCTAGTATGCAGGAATACAATTGATGTTTATATATCAGCCTTTTATCCCGCATCCTTGCTATGCTCATTTATTAGTTCTAGTAGCTTTTTTTGTACCTTCCTTAGGAATTTACACATAAAAAAATCCCACAGTATGAGAATAAAGATAGTTTCCCTTCTTTCTTTACAATCCGAATGCCTTTTTTTTTTTTAAGATTTATTTATTTTTATACAAGAGCTGGGGTGCAGGCCAGAGGCGCGGGAAGCTGAGAGGATCACCAGAGACAGAGTGGGGAGCAGAACAGGCAGACAACTGAAATACACTGCTGAGGGGAACAGCGGGTGCGACAGGAGAGGTCTTCCATGCCATGTGGGCATCTCCTTGGCCAGCCAGGAATCAAACCCACACTGCAGAGGCTGTGGACAGCTTCACAGAGCTGGGCTCAACCCGCTGCACCACTTGGGAGGCCCTCAATGCTTTTTTTCTATTGCCTTTTTATACTGGCTAGAATCCCCAGTACAGTGTTGAATAAAAAAGAGGAAACGGAACATTCTTGCCTAATTCTCAACACTGGAGGAAAAGCATTCAGTCTTTCACCACTAAGAATGATGTTAGTTTTCAATATCCCCAAGATGTTCTTTAACAAATTGAAGAAGTCCTCTTCTAGTCCTAGTTTGCAGTAAGTTCTTATCATGAATGGTTGTTCATTTTTGTCAAATGTATTTTCTGCATCTATTGAAATGATGGCCTTGATGGAATTATGGTATGAAGTTTAGCCTGTTAATATACTGAATGAGAGGGAATTGTTTTTCAAATATTAAGCCAACTTTGCATTCCTGGGTCAAACTCCACTCACTCATGTTTCTTATCCCTCTATTGTGTTATTGGTTTCTATTTGCTAATATTTTGTTGTGTGGCATATTTATTAGTCTGGACTTTCTTTATTTTCCTATGTCCTTTTCTGGTTTTGGTATTATGGCAATGCTGATCTCATAGAAGGAGCGGGAAAAGATGTCCTCTATTTTCTTGGAACATTTGTGTAGAATTGGGATTAGTTTTTCCTTAAATGTTTAGAAATCATCAGTAATTGAAATTATCTAGGCCTCCCTACATTTGCAACATCTCATTTTCTAGACAGAAATTAAAACTTAACACAGCCAATCAGAACTAATACATGTCCTTCCCCACTATTCCTTATTTTAATGACATCAGACCCATTGTGCTTAAACCATAATTTTAAAACTTATCCTTGATTCCCCTCTTTCATTCTATTCCTCCAATCCATCTTCAAGTCTCATCAGCTCTACTTTCAAAACATATCCCTACTTCTCTCCATATTTACTATCCTAACCCAGTACAAGCCTCCTACCCAGCCACCCCAGTGCACAATTACCCTCACTACAACCTCTTCATTTTCAGTTGACAGACAGAGGGAGACTGAAATCAGCATATTCTCATATTTTAAACCATTTTCTTCTGCCATCTGATTTCTGTCTTATAAAAATACAGTCTATTTTTGTCTGCCAAGGGAAGCCCAATCACCAAATTGGGTCCTACAGAACTGGGTTTATGCTGGCTGGGTTGTCCAGTAATGTGTGAAGACAGGCACCACCCCCATAACTTGGTCTTTCCAATTCTCTCAACATTACTTGTTACAATGTGTATCAAGTTTGAACGTGCCCTAAAAGTTTTTTTTTTCCTAAAAATTACCAAGCCATGTGACAGGGAAGACAGATTACTTGGGAAGAAGCAAGGAGAACTCAAATCCTGATGTCTGCCTACCAGATGCTTGTAAGTCCCAAGTGTTCGTGGCCTATGTCTAAGGCAACATAGGGCCTTAGGTGTCTGTTACTACTTTAGTTTATGGGGCCTCATCCATGTGCCATAGAATGCAAAAGGCCTTGAGAATTCTATAATTCAAAAAGGAAAATTTAACTCACCTTCCATTGCTCCTCAGGAAGCAGCTTCACGACCACCACATCACCATTCAAGGCTCTATTACGAGCAACAACCCCATCAATAAAAATGTCACGGTCACCGTCCTAGGTTGGAGAGCAAAATAAAAGTTAGTTTACCAAAGCCTGGAATCAAAACTTACTTCCCTGTCTACTGACTCAACAGGAAGACTAGAATGCAGCCACACACATCTGGAGGGAGCTCTGTCTCTGGAATTAACAGAAATGGTGATGAACACAGAAAAGCAGACTAGCGGAATGCTGAAATAAATCATACGGGGCAGGTCATAAACAAAACTACAGAGAGCAAAACACTGAGATTGCCTGCTTTCCTAACTACACTGAGACAGGAGTAGATTATCATTAATTATCCACTTTCATTTTGAACAATACAAAGCGCAATGATACCATTTCTATACTAACTGGATTTTGCTTTAAGTATCAAAGAACAATTTTTTTTTTAAAGATGGTTTACAAGAAACCAGAAGAACAACATAAAGTCCCCCAAGAAAAATAACTGAGAGTAGAAGCAGCAACCAGCCCCAGGATTTGGGTTCTCTTGGAGAAACCCAGCAAAATCCCACTGCCCCTGGGAAAGAGGCAGAGAGAGCAAGTTGTGCTTGTTTTTAGGGAGACTGAAAGAAAGCAAAGGAGAAAAGGAAAGGGACGTAACCTGAGACTCAGGAAGTGTTCTCAGCCTCCACCTCTCTCACACGGGAGCCACGGGACGTGACTGTGAGCTCCTGGCCAAGAACACGAGGGGGCATGGGAACCTTCAGCCTCAATTGCTCGCTTCAAGACCCACTTTAAGCAGTGTAGCCCTGTGCGTGCTCAGGCATTGACAGCTCAACGTAAGGAGGTGAGGTTGTCTTCCTCCTGAGCCAAACTACTTTGCAAAAACACTTAAATGGAAAAGATAACGAAGGAAAAGCACACCCTCAGCCCTAAGTTTCCATGAAAAAATTAAACAATTTCAAAATGTTTCATCAACAAGCATGCAAACAGGTCCTCTTCCCCTTCGATCCCTTCCAAAAGTTTAGACCATGTGCTTCTTTTCAGGGCATGAGAGAAAAGGAAAATGTGGATTTTTCTGAAAGGCGGTAACAGCAAATAGGTTCATAAGACCACCTCGCAACAGTTCCTGATAGAGACACCCATGAGAGTAAGATTTAACATTCAACCAACTAGTTCAAGTTCAAATTAGTATTCTAAAGTCACCAGACCTTGCCTCCAATATGGGATTTTAGACACACAGTGGTTTTTTTCTTATAGTTCTCCATCACAAACCCTGAGGTATCTTTTAGAACAGTCTTTCTGCCCAGTTTCCAGTCCAGCCATGGTCTGGCAGTGGCCTGCACTTTACCAAACCTGACCCCCCCCACACACACACACACATGCACACACACCCTTCCCTCTGCCCCCAGGGCCCTCTGCCCCTAGCAGCCATGAAGAAAGAACTACTGCAGCAGACTTGGGAGAAGCTGCTCGGAGAAATAAGAAGCAGGTAAGCCGTGACTGGAGAGCAAACAGGGAAGCCTGGCGCGTGGCACTGACCGTGGCATCCACAACTTACACAGCAACAGGGTCTGTCCAGCCTCACTAGGGCAGAGGCGGTGGGAGGCCACCCAAACCCACAACAGGGTGGCCCCTTCCTGAGTCGTGACACCACCCTTAGACCGTCCGAGACTTTAGATGCTGGTTGTGTGGTTCCTACTCCAGAAACCAAGAAAAGTAGGGCTGAGTCAAACCATGGACAACACACAAATCTACAGCTACTTCATCGCTATTCAGTTCTGACTTGGTTCACTCAGACACCTGCTCCTGCTGCAGTCTCTTCTGCTAAAGACCACCCTTGGGAACAGCCCCAGATTAAAGCAGCTGAGTCATCACTCTTACCTACTGTTTAAGGCCCTGGTGTTCAGCCCTTGCCTGAGTGCAGGAGGACTTGCTCTACCCATCGGACAGACCAGAAGAAAAGGTACTGGGGGGAGTCTACTGTATGTTCTTAGGCAGCTGGAGGGGAATAAGCCAAGGATGTCATGATGGACCAGAAATAAATTTCCCAGCCACACAAAGTGGGCTCCCAGGACAAGATGCACCAGCATAAGTCAGAATGCAAGCGGTGATTTTTTTTGGGGGGAGGGGAAGATTTTTACACCTGGCAAAGCCTCTTTCGCTACCCCCAAATGCGATGAAAAGGCATCTCAATAATTTAATATCAACTGGTCTTGGTTTGCGTGAAAGCCACATGGGTTTTATTCTAACTCTGTATCTTACTCTTATTGCGAGACTGGCAGGGACATAAACAGCTGGCCGGTGTATTTTTGGCTTTGTCAAATAACAGAGAAAATTGACTATCAGTAGAAATGTAATGAAGTTCTACCCCTGCCAAAAGTACTTTTGTTACATCCAATGAGCAATTCACCCTTCTAAACCTGTTGCCTTAGGTAGATATAACAACATAGCAATGACACCGTAGAAGTTCACAACTGTTTATTCACAGTAAGTAAGAATAAGCCTAAATAACTTCACAAATCTGGTCTATTTTTGTTTCTCCAAAAATGTTAGATTTTAAGGCTGTGATGAACAGGCCAGGAATACAACTTCAAACAGGAGAATACCTTGAGCCTTTGAAACATCAGTAACATCAGAAACATCATTAACTTCCTTTATCAGGAAATGACTGGGCCCCACACTTGTGGCCATCTCTGCTCAGCCAACCCATCCCCACCAGGTCAAACGGACACGTGTCCTCAGCTGGAACAGCTCATGCTGCTCTCTAGGCAGGGCAGGATCTTCCCCAGGTCTGGCTTCCCGAAGGCACCACTGGCAGCAGCCCTGGACTCAGCAGGAGGCTAAAGGAAAAGCACTTCTAAGGGGTGTGGACAGACGCTGGGCCTGTGGGATAAACTGCCCATGCAGGTGCACGCAAGGGCCTGGCTGGATGAGGGGAAGGGGTCATCACAGCAAAGAGGGTACAGGAGCCCCCAGCTGGGAAGAGAAGAGGAGCCACAATTCCACATGCAGTGCCGAGGTGTCTGAGTATTCTGCATTTGAATCCAGGGACATGGAGGTATATTTATCCAGGAAGATATATTTTATCTGTCACGGATGTGTTTTATTTAAGTCTGTTAGCTGGATTTATAACTTTCAGGTATTTAGCACAGGGTAAGTATGCCTCTGTTTGAACTTTTATCCAAAACCCCATACTTGTCAATAGTCAGGCTAACTCAGGGACACTTGCAGGATGATTTTCAAAACACTGCATGGAGTTCCCTTAGCGCCAGCCGATGAACACAAACCCCAGCGCGCATTGGAGATGGGAGCCAGGTATGCTCAGTCCCAAGGGCCTCTCAGCATGAACTCCCCGCCCCACTGGGTGTGTTTCTAAAAAGCCATGTCTTCACATACCAGGCCCCTAAATTCGAGCTCCTTCTACTACTGATCTTGCCAATGAAGAAAACAGTCATTCTTTCTAGCATGGAGAAAATGCCAGTTACGCTGGACTTACTGAGGGGAGCATAACCTGAGAGATTTTCACAGGCAGTTTCTTTGCTCACTGAATGTGATTTTCCCTTTGTGAGCAAATTCTGGAATCTACTACCCAAGTAAACGGTGCTTCCCGAAGGACAGAGCTACTCCTGCAGCTAAGTTACTTTCTCAAACTTGACCTCAGTTCTAAGCTGGGGACCTGGCACCCAAGTGCCAGAGCCATCAACCATACTGTGTTCTGTAAAAGGAACAGAATATGACTCAGAGAGAATAATGTGAAAGACCAGTGATACTTTTTCCTCTAATCCAATGGGAAAATCTGAACTTGAGACACAAACTTATTTGCTGGAGGACAAGGGAGTAAAAGGACTGAGTTTGAGAACAGGTCTTAAGGTTACTGTAACAGTAACAGTAAAAATAATAGCTATGAAATACAAGACTGAACTTGGTGTTCTCACTAAATGTGTCATTTAACATATGAAACATGCTAACCATAGTAGATGTATTCCTTTTCCTCACCTATAAGCCAAACATTATTCCTATGGACACTTCTGCTCTGAAAAATCTCTGATGCTACAGCCATCCTATTTATGGTGTCCTGAAAAATTAGGTCAGGAATTTAAGAATATCGCTCTTGTAGCTTTGCACACTCAAGTAGCAGAGACCTGCTATTAACTGTCAGAGTGGACTTCCCTTTCTGGAAAGAACCCATTAAAATGCAGCATGAGCATAAAAAAGGGCACAAAAGGCAATGGCAAAAGAGCCTTTTACCAAGTCCCATCACCTGCATAAAAGTGAAGTGGGAAACTACACAAAAAAAGAAAGAGCATTACACATTATTTTTGGACAAATTTGCAGATTAGTTCATGCAGTAGATCGAAAGTAGATAGCATATTTGTTTAGGAAAGATTAACTTAAATCAGTGGAAAAACCCATAAATCCTTTTAAGCTATAAACCAAGGGCATCCAATTACATGAGCCGGTGGGTGCCTGTGTGGGTTCAGCTGCTCTCTGCAGCCGGGTACAAATGCTATCCCTTTCATTTCAAGTGTGATTTTCAGATTGGCAGAAGGTGGTGTTAACCAAAGGCAAATTTTGTTTATTTAAATTTGAAACAAATCCTTGCCCATCCTCAATTTTGTTTTAACTACTCTGCTTTTTAGATAGCATATATGATTTCAGTTTCCGAGCACATCTACAAAATCAAATGTGACATTAAGTTTATTATAAAAGTTATTGAACTTACCGGGGAAGGAATGAAGGCTTCGTGAAACTTCTTTGGATTAATTCTCAAGACACCCTTTAAAATAAAAAATAAAATCTGTGAAATTTTAACTAGTTATATACTTATGGCTTTTCCATATGTATATTATTCTCCAATAAAACATTTTTTAATTAATTGGACAGTTCAATCTAGGAAATAAGTTGGCAGGAGGACAACTGTTCTTTAAGAGCAAGCAACAGGACTTGGCCGATGTGGGCCACACAGGGCTCCTTTGGGGACCGAGGGGCACCTGGCCGCACGCAGGCAGCGGTGGGGGCCACAAGGCTGGCCAGCAGTGGGAAAGTGGCAGCTCTTGGGATTTTATGCGACTGATATGCTAGTCTTCAAATGTAAACCTTTAAGAGCAAGGTCATCTGGGGATTACCCCTCACCACATAATGGCCTTTTTCATTCTCTAGACTTTTCTCCACAACTGCTTGTGCTGTGACAAGTTTCCAAGGGCTCCAGTTGATTTCTAACCTGGATACTTAGCCACCAGACTGGATGCATATTTTTCTACTCTGGCCCCTCTGCAGCATTGAATGAGTTAATCTTTCAGAATGGTCCAGAACCAGCTCTTGATGTAAGTGGGAGTCCTGGCTCCAATAGTCAGGCCACCCAGTCTGTCTTCAACCTCATGTTATTCTAGCACCAAATCAGGTTCTGCTTCTATTTGCACACAGGGGCGCAGGTGGGGGCCGTGTTCACTAGCAGTTCAGTATTTCAGGCTCTGGAGAGAAGAGAGGACCCTCTCCAGGTCCCAAATGCATCTGAAGGAGGCTGGACCTCACGGACGGAGGCGGTCACTTTCCTAAAAGCTGGGCTCCAGGGGTAGCTTTAGAACGTGTTTTAAATAACATGTCTCCCCTAAAACGTTGAAAGGCTCAAAGATACATAATTAACAAAATAGGTGGGGGTCTGCAATAAAGCAGAAAATAATCCTGTCACTGCAGCGTGCTTAGGTGACACATTTCACCAACAGCTTTTACTGTCACTAACTTCCCAAGCAGATGGCCACAAATGCTTGTCAGTCCTTCACTCGGTGATGATTTACTGAGCACGGACAGCACTCAGGACCTGAGACGATGTGGGGGGATGCGGGGGGGCAGTCCCTGGTCACACCACCCTAAGGGAGGGCACGGAGCAGGCAGCAGGCAGTGGGGGCACTGGGACAGGCTCCAGAGACGGCGTCTGATGTGCTCCTTAACAGAGCAGCAGACTCTGCAGATGGATCAGAAGGGAAATACAGGCAGAGGACACTGCTGCCAGGGCAGCCAATGGGGCAAACACTGTTCCCTGCTCGATGCCGTGGCTCTGCTGAAGGCTGGAGACAGGGGAGCAGGAGACAAGGCTGGCGAAGCTCCCTAAGGTCAGTCCCTTTTTTACAAATGTCACTGCAAAGTCACTTCTAGGACAGCGGTTTCCTATTGGGAAAGTGGGAAAAAGGACTGCATTTGTCCAAAATAAACCTCCACTCACTCAACAAACGTCTTTGAAGTTTAATTTTTTGAAAATTTGAAAATTAGCGGTGAGTACGTGAAGAAGAAGAGAGATGAGAAGGCCTCCTGATTTCACAGTGTCTTCAGTCACAGAGAGGCCAAGGCTGGCCGCAGGGAAGGAGACAGGCGGCTCAAGCCTGGGGGTACAGAACAGACATTCGAAGAGCCATAAACAGCCTCGCGCAGACCTCCTGACACGTAAGACAGGCAGGAGGGGACGGAAGCCTTGCTCAAGAAAAACATGTGCAGCGTGACTGGGGAAGAACTGCTGAGAACTGGACCTCGGGACAGACGCCCCAAAGAGGGCGCATCACTCTGAGGAAGAGAACCTCTAAGCGTTCCACCGCAGACCAGTGTCACCCCTATAGTCCGAGGAAAAGCTGTCAATAAAACATGTCCAAAAATGGGCTTGTCGTGAAAAGAGACTTCCAGCAGATGTGCCGCCTCGCCTTCAGAAGTTCAGGACTTGCACGTTTTATGACCATCCCTGATCTGCCCCTGCCCCTGCACTCATCTTCCTGGAATTTGGTCAGTGCAGTGCCTTCACCCTGCCCCCTCCTCTGCATGTGCCTGGGCCCCCATGTCTTCACGGCAACCCGGCTGTCCCCCAACATGGTGACTCGCCCTGAAGTGCTCTCCAAGGGAGTCTCTTCATCCCTCCCACCCCAGGCGTCTCAGGGACCCCAAGAAGGATGTCCCTCCCTCCCTGCTTCCCCACTGTGGCTTTAAAATATTTTTTCCCTCCATTGTCTTCCGATTCCCCAGATCCTTTGAGGTTCACTTGTCGTTAGCACCTACTGTCCCTGCCTAGCGACGTCAAAGCCGGGCACGACAAACCCTGGTCGTGCCCGGCTTGCCAATGCCATACTCTGTGGCACCCCGTTTGCCCCTGCGCCCCCACTGCCAAAACACTGATGGGACCCGCATCCGGAAGGCTGACCGGGCCCCCAGGCAGGTCAGTCCTGCCACCTTTTCCTGCGCACACACCCCAGTCTCCTCAAAACAGGAAATATCAAGCATCACATGCCAATCACATCTGCCATTCTTTGGGTCACTTAAGGCAGAAGCAGCTTTCACAACCCTGCACCTCCTCTGAGACCTCCAACCCGTCCAACCACATTCTGGTCTCCACCGTCCCCCTGCCAGGCACGCCCTCTTGGGACACCTGGCTGGCGTGGCTGCCACTAGTTCCCGCCCTTGTGGCCCTGGGTCCACTCTTGCTCTTTGGTCAACTTTCAGTCGACCCCAGATGGCTGCCTTCTGCACTCCTGCCCCCAAGGAGCCGAATGTTCTTACAGAAAAAGCCCACACAACTGGGCTAACTGGCCTCGCTTGGCGATCACAAGCGTTTTGTTTGGCTTACGGGATGTTCGAGAATGCTTACAGCTGAAGAATTTCACACATAAATATGCATTTCTAGATTTTCTCGAAAAATCAGCTCTCCTGCATGGCAGCTACCCTCTGACAGAGTAACAGGCGCCTCTCTCCCGGGACAAAACACCCGCGCCTCATGGGGTGCTCACACGCAGAGTGAGAGCTTTACATCGTCAACTAATTTAACCCCCAGGAAAAGCCTACGAGGTAGGTGCTATTAACCTCCTTTTACAGATGAGAAACCGAGGCCCCTAGAGGGGAAGTGAATGAACTGCCCACTTCCGCACCACATTCAAGGCCCGGTGGGCTGGCTGCAGTGGCCACACTCTCCCTCCTGCAGCTGCTGTTTGCCGTCATCACCCCAAGGCCTCTTCACTCACTCATGCCAGGGCTACCCACCTTCAAACGCAGCACCTCCTTCCCAGCCTCAGTCTCCCCACCTCTGCCAGCCGTATCAGCACTATCTGTCTGCCCGACTCAAAAGATGAGGAGCCGTCCCATGTTCCTCCCCGGCCTCCCTTCACCCTTGCTCGACAGGCCAGCTCCCCTTCCGCCGACTTCTCCCCCTTTTCACCGCCCCCACCCTTTTCACGTCTCCATGTTTTCCTGCCCGGTTCACTGTGACAGCCTCCTATATGGTCTCCCAGCTCCGTCTCTATAGTCTGTGTCCCAAGAGACAGAGAGATGTTTTAGAGCATAAAATAGATCCTCTGCTCCCCCTGCTTAATGCCTCTCAGAGACTCTGCACAGCTCTTTTTTTTTTTTTTTTCTGCACAGCTCTTTAAATCCAACACCGCTGAGAGGCCGCACAGCTGGCTGCGGCCAAAACTCTGCCACTTCTTCCCACATCACAATTCTCGTTGCTCCCCGCATCCCACAGGCCTCCTTCTGAGTCCTTGAAAACCCCAAGCCTTTTCCGGCCTGCGAGGGCTCCTCCAGGTCCTCTCTCTGCCTACAATGTGCCCTTCCTCGCTCCTCCAATGGCTGCTCACTCTCCCCCTTCACTCAGCTCAGCAAGGCGTAACTGGCTGCGTCCACTGGCTCCCCGATTTATTATCCTCGCTCGTCTCCCTTACTTCCTCAGTGGCACTCATCACAGGCTGTGATTTCCTTGTTGTGTCTTTGTTTTGGCCTCTCTCCCCCGCTGAAGTGCCTGTCTTGCTCACTGGTGTATGCTTGGCTCTCAGTGGATGGTCAAGAAATATTTGCTGAATTATTTAATTAATGTCAGCAGAGCTGAAGGTCGCCCACCTGCCTGGATAATGTCGTAATATCATCTGTTCCTTCTCAACGGCCGGGCAGTCTCTGTAATGTCACCTCTGTCCTTCTCTTTAATCCACACCTAAATGTTCTCCAGCTGATTTCACTCTTAACAAATGGTGAAGGTCCTAGAAACTGGCCCATCCTGTCCAATCTTCCTGGACTAGAATTTCCTTCGAGGTCCAATAACAACCTTATATCAACATTTAATTCTAGGGGGATCGCTGACATCATGCCTCAGGCAGCTCTGGGGACTCAACCTGAACCTCCTTTAGCCAAAACCCCCTCTGGAAGCCGGAAACCAGCATGTCCATGCCCATGCCACCGCCCTTGGTCATCACCCAGACCTGCACCCCTTCCAGGCCCGCCTATCCCCAGACCTCTCTGCTCCTCTCACGGTTCCCCACATCTGCCTGTCACCACTCAGCGTTGTCGTATGCAAAGGCGAAGGGCACCCATTCTTTGACATGACATGAGAACTTGTCTCCAAGAGAAAATCTCAAACCTGCATGTACATGGGCAAGTGTGACTACTGCTCAGTTCAAACAAAGGAAAGAGATTTCTTTGGTCACTATGGACTCCTCTTCCCACAGAAGGCAATGAAGTATCAAATCATCGGTAGATACGGAAAGCCAAAGTAGCATGTTATTCTATTCTGATTTAAAAACACCTCCTCGATATGTCGCTCAATAAAAGTTCCCTCTCTGGATGGGAAGAGGGAAAGCTGCCAAAATACACTTAAGTTTGAATGGAAAAGTTCACACATGCATGAAAGTATATCCACTAAGTTTCATTTTCTGCGACAGCCCTCAAATATCTTTTGTAGTTCAGCTTCATACTTAGCCTCAGCCATCAAAGTTGCACAGAAAGTTTTTATCAGAAAGCAGATGGACCCTGCTTCTCTGCCTATGAAAATCTTATTTACAGTGTTGTATATTTCACATGGTGACCTCATATCTGGAAGCCTTTCCTCTCCCCATCTGCACAGAACAACTGTTCTCATCGTGGGGGGAGCTCTGGCTGCGGAGTCTCCTGATGTCACAGGCCAGAAAGAATCACTTACAAACTCCTGGGAATGAGAGTTGTTCTATTGATCAGAATTTTTTTTGTTATGTTTTAATATCAGCGAAGAGTTGCTTCAAAAGCAAAAATTAATAGAAAGGAGCAAAAACTACTACTACTGCAAAATATTCCCCCACCCGGTTTCCGTAAATACTCCGACCAAAATGATCAGCAATGCTGCTTTCACGTTACATCGACAGAGGCTTCCCTCAGTCTTCTTCACAAGACAAAAACTTGATCCCTTAGTCATCAGTAAATATTTATTCAACATAAACTTATTAAGCATTAATCAAATGCCAGGCTAATTTGTGGGGATTAGACATGACCCTGCCCTCAAGGAAGTGAACAGTCAATTTGCGAAAACATAAATGCCAGAAAATGTTAGTAATGGGCTTAGAGTAAAAGGCTAAACAGAGCAGTCCCTGCAGGAGAGCCTAAGAGCCAGCTCCACTTAGAGAATGGAAGGAAAGCTTCCGAAAGGGGATGACATTTAGGCAGGGACTGAAAGGTCACCCCTGGTTACATCAAGGCAGCGTGGGAACAGTGTGTACTAAGTCAGGAGGAAGCAAAGGGCAGAGTTTTCGCAGGAAAAGCCTGGAAGGCCAGGATGAAAGGAGCAGAGTGTACCTGGAGGAGAAAGCAGGCGAGCAGGGGGAGGGTACAAACGGCCTGGAGCGTGAGAGCAGACAAGGGCTGGGCGCAGAAGGCCAGGCTCACACACGGGCTGAAGGGTAATGGCAACAGTGGCTGCACAGCTGTCCAAGGCCCGTGGCACAGCTCTAGTTCCCTGAGAGGCCTCGTCACAGAGACCCAAGGGAGCTTTACAAAGGCTGCCAACAGCCCCTCTGAAATCAGAAAGATCGGCTCATTGGTTAGACACACTTTTCCAGTCAGAGTCTACAATCATCGCATGCGCACTTGACCGCAAAGGAGATGGTTGTATCTGCTGATTGGCTGGCTCTTGAGTCAAAAACACAAATATTGAAGCTGGGCGCTCAGGACAGAAAATGAATGCAGACAGTATTTTCAAGTGAACCAGGGAACACAAGGCGATATTTCTACACTAACCTGAGAACTATGAAATGGATTCAGTCAGAGGACAAGGCCCGCCTCCCTGCATCGCACCTCCTGCCTCTGGGAACACACCCAGGGAGCTCTGTGTGGCCACACCACACCACCTGCAGGTCATGACTTTATTAGTGCCATCCCCTTTCTGCCCCCTCCACATGTACACCGCTCATTAATAGGCCCAAAATGGTCATCCTCCGATTTCCACCTCAGACGTCACTTCCTACAACTTCCAAGTTTCCCCCAATACCTCCTATGCCCCATCACACTTTTATCGGAGCACTTACCATTTCTCCCCAAATCACCTGTTCACATGACTGCCTGCCCCGCACTGGACAGTCTCACATATCCTCATCTCAAGAGCACCCCGTGGCATGTTCCTAACGACAAACTGTCCCCGACTTACCGTGATGCTCAATAAATGTCTGCTGCGCCAAACCACTGAACTACCGTGCAAAAGTATGTTGTATGCTAGAAAGCCCTCAGCACACACTGCTGCTGTCTGTGCTTCCTCGTTCTTGGCCACCCAGCAACCCGCACTCCAGGCCAAAGAACTACAACGCGTCCCGCTTCTGACTAGTAGCTCACTCTGGTCCCTCTATTTGGAAAGCTCTTTATCTCAGCTCGACTTATGCAAACTGCACCAATCTACAGCCAGGCTCAAATACATCCCTTTCAGTGAAATGCTCCCAGGCAACTCTCAGTGGGGTGAAGGGAGCTCCCTCTTCTCAAATCTCAGAGCATTTCATCTGATCCTGTCTTGTGATCCTGTTTTGGCACGTGCCACCTCCAACTGCACGGTAGGGCCTAAGAAGTGGCAAGCCCTGTGCCTGGGCCCATGGTACCATTTCTCTCAGAGTACACAGCCCGGGCCAGGGAAAGGCTTCATGAGCAACAGATTACATCTGATGGCACCTGTTCAAGTACAGCCTGCCAGTAGGTTATAAGCACCTGGATAAGTGTTCCTCTCTTCAAGCCTTCTGAAACATCCTCCTTGGACATGTAGGTCTCAAATATGCTCTTTTTCTTCCCTCGTGTGGACTTGTTCTTTGACTTTTTGTCACCTGGCGAAGCACCAACACCATGTGGGCCAACCCCCGAAGATACACCTAGAAACATGAGGCAGCAATCAACTCTTTCTTCAGTCACCTTTTTTTTTTTATTTAAAAAGACCAACATGAGACTGAAATGTTCTGATGGTGATTTCAAACAGTCACACAAAAGGAATACATGGCTAAGGAGACATGGATAAAATGCACAGGTGAGACCTGAGCTTTAAATCAGCACCGCAACATCATGGCACATAATCTGAGTAATGGGTTGGGTGTGCTTTGCTGTTTATGGACACCAACTTTTTGAAACAATAAATTACTAAAACATTGTCAATTTTCTGGAGGAAATTAAACAGTATCAATGTATCAATAAATTAAGACGAGAAACCACACTTAACTGCAGAGTAAATAACAAGGAGAATATTTAACAGGTCACCAAAGGAATTACAGTTCCCTTCCCCCAAGACCCGCCCACGCCTCCAATCCACTTGTTTCAGGTCACCCGTCGCAAGAGTAGACTCGTTTTCCTTTTGCTACCTCTGGGGGTCCCCAGGGGCCAGAGGTTCGGCTTGTAGTCCGGATGGCTCATTACTGCTTCCAAGGCTGCCTCTTCCCTCTGGATCCGGGGCCTCCAGCGCTCAGTGCAGAGTTCTTCCTGTCTTGAGCAGCTTAGACGTCACTGGCTGAAACCAAAGAGAGATGATGACTGGAGAGGAGCACGCAGAGCCCCCCGGCACTCTGGCAAATGCAGCACCTGCTTGGCACAGCAAGGGCACCCCCACTCTGCATCCTGGCATCGCTTTCTCCTAGATGGTCAGTCAAGCACACCACCTGCAGAGTTTCTTTTCAAGGTCCTCACCCTTACTGGTATCACCAGCCTGCCACTTGGGTCACTTCAACCAAAACCCCCACAAGTGGGCAAAGACTTGAAAATGAAGATAAGCAGGAATGTGGGCCTGAACAACATACGAAGAGCTGCAGTCTGAAGGCTATCACGATGTGGGGCTAAACTGGGGTTCACGGGACGCGACATTTATGACATCTGGATGAGTGACAGTCCTCTAAGGAACCATGTGAGTCAATCTCTCAGAAACCTCAGCAGCACTGATGCACTGTCATGACCTGAGGTCCAAAGCATGCATGGGTGCAGGTGGCTCACTTGCTTTCAAGCAGCAGCTCCTATTCTCACCTGCCACCGCTTCCAGCTCGTCATCAGACCAGAAGGCCAGCCAGCTGGTTCTAAGGAACACCAGGCAGCTGCCTGGATCAGCAGACAGGAATGCGGGGCCCTGCAGCCTTCCACCTGGAGGCGGGACATGTCATCACAACTACTCTACTCTCTGCTGGCCATAGGCCCAGGAGTCAAGCCTAGACTTGCAAGTTTCCAAAATCCTGCTTTCCCATAAAATGGATCAAGATGTCATTCCGAACTGTAGCTTCCATTTCCTCTCAATTTCCCACACACGTCCGTCCCCCAAAATGATGTCATTTTTCTTTAAATTGAAATTAATACCAACTCAGGAGAGGAGAAGTAAGAGAGCTCAAAGGGAACAGGCCACTTAGTGATACACAAAGAGATTCAGAGGGAAAGTCAAAAATTGCAAGGAGGGAGAGAAACAGCAGGTCTCGGACAAACAGCAAGGCAGTGGGCGAGGCCCGTGGAGCAGCCCGGCTGACGGCTTCATTCACAAGCGTGTTCACCCACTAACTAACTCAACAGATATTTCTGCGCAGTACTGAGCTAAGCACAGTGAGAGACACAAAGTTAATGTGATTTATAGAAATCACTGAAATAACAATGAATACAAGTTTGGAAGTGATGAGCAGTATGTGTATTTTTAAAATATGGGTAAATGTACAAAGTGGGAAAGAGAGAGACAAAGAGAATCTCCAGGTCAGGAAAACAGAGAGAGCTTCAGGAAAGATTTTCAGGAGGAATGGAGAATGTGAGAAAAGTATACTGCTGGCAAAGGAAGCAGAAGCAGAGACAAACAGAAAAATACAGGCCGGTTCTTGCAACATTAATTCCATTTGGACAGAGTCCAGCCTATATGAAGGGAGGCAATGGCAAGGAAATTAAAACAAGTTGTAAGATCTAGAAAACCAGTCCAGTTGTGAAAAGGCAGCAGGGAATTTCTGAAGCATGAAGGAGCAGAAGAGAAGAACAGAGCAGAGTTGTGTCTTGGGAAAAACTAACCTGGCACAAGATTCGGAGTCATCTGGAATTAAGAAAGACTAACGGCAGCTGCACCTTCAGAAAGAACCAGAAGAGACCGGGTGAAAGGAAAGGAGGGCCTGAACGAGGTGTCTATGTATAGACACCGACATGAAGACATGATAGACACCGACATGAAAACATGCTTAGCATCATGCTGCATGTCATTGCATGACACTACATAAGACAAACTGTCACGTCTCGGCAAGCAGGGAGGTCAGAGGAGAGCAAGGAGGAAGCAGTTGCGTGAGATATCAAGGGTAGAAACTGGAGGTGATAACATCACTAAGTTAGAGAAGACGAATTCTACATGGAAATACGTACTTCTGCACCAAATGCTTGGAAAATGGAGAACAGAGAGAGATGAATTTGCCATCCATTTGCATAAAGGTGGCAATTCCAAGTTTTTAGAATGGATGAGACTGCCAAGGAAGGGCGGGCTGATCCAGACGGGGGCCTAGGACAGAGAGCTGGGTTAGGGCAACATATAGGAAATGCAAGAAGGAAGAAGTAGAAAACACAAGAAGCTAACAAAGACTTAGGGGGAAACAACAAAACAGAATGTTAAGAAACAAAGGTGAAAGTAAGTTCCAGAGAAAGACAGGTTCACGGTCAGGGTCTGCGGCCATTACTGGGAGGGACACAAATGACGGGCAGCTCGGGGCAGTGGAGGGCCGGCCAGCTGCAAGCAGGACAAAGAAATCCAAAAACAAGCATCAGAATTAAAAATGGGGTCCTTTGGATCAAGTTCTGCCACACAAAGGTGTAGAAAACCAAGGGGAGTTTACTGCCAGTTAAGAGAGGGACCGAGGCCTCCACTCCAACGTGGCTGCACCGGTGACCTTCTTCCCTTCAGCAAGTGCCCCAGCTGGTGGGACTTATGCCTGATTTGTTTCTCAAGCTTTGAAGACAAGGTATCTTTGGCGGGTTCACCACTGTCAGTGGGTGGCTCCCACTCTCCCCAGGACAGAGAAGGTGCTCAATATTCGTTCCCCACATAAAGAGAGGAATTTGTTTGCAGGAACAGGCAGTGGGAGCACCTAGCAGAGCAGGGTCATGCAAGGAAACCATGCTGAAAACAAGACAGCAAAGAGTGGGAAAAGAACACAGGACCCAGGAAACACAATTGGCAAGAACAAGCCAGGCGGCTGGGCAGCTGAGTCAAAACTTGCCTTTGGGTATCAAAGCTCTGGAAGGAGATGGAAAAAAATCTGAGTACATAAGCTGAAGACGAGCAAGAAAGCCACCTCCCCTTCCCAGCCACGCAGTGATGAAGGCCCGTTAACCCTGAAGAAATCTGTCCCCCTCTCCGCCCCCAGCCCTTCCACGTGGAAAGCAAGCCACTCTCTAAGCTCACCAGTTTGCAGGACAAGGCCTCCAACACGTGGCCCAGCTGCCTCTGGTTCCTCAGAGGGTGCTTTGCTGTGGAAATGGCTATCTGTGCTGAGAGCTGCCAGATCGCTGATAAAATTAATTTTAAAAAAAAAAATGAAACTAAAGAACATTTATTTGGTTCTCACTAAGACTTTATCTTGAGGACCTGACTGACCCATGTCACTGCTCCCTCACCCCTCTTACGAAGGGCTGGCACAGTGGATATTATAAAGCAGATACGAACCAACATTAACTGACAAAGAACAACTCCCATCTTAATCATCAGGAAAATGCACACGCTGGAGAGCTGGGCAGGGCTCGGGTGACTAGGCAATGTCACCGTGGCAGTTTTTAAAAAAGCAGAACTGGGCCTCCCTGGTGGCACAGGCGGTTGAGCGCAACACTGTGAAGCTGTCTGCAGCCTCTGCAGCACAGTTTCGATTCCCCGCTGGCCATGGAGCTACCCACATGGCAGGGCAGACCTCTCCTGTCTCGCCCGCTCCTCCCCTCAGCAGTGTATTTCAGTCAGTCTGCCTGTTCTGCTCCCCACTCTGTCTCTGGTGAATCCTCTCACCCTCCCGCACATCTGGCCTGTACCCCGGTTCTTATATAAATAAATAAATCTTTAAAAAAAAAAAAAAAGGCAGAACTGAGGAGGAAGGGGGAAAGCACTGGACTTGTGAAAGAGTGAATGAGAAGGAAGCATCTGGGTGAAAGAAGTGCTGTCTTGAGACCCTTTCCATTCCCCAAATCTAGCACAAGGCACATGGCAGGGCAGCTGCTCCAGCGAAGCCTCTGAGGACAGACGCCAGACCTCAAGGAATATACTAATAAGAAACATGAGTGGCAGAGCCACGATTGAAGTGCGATGAGCCAGGCCCCCAGGAGGCCTCGGCCAGGCCCTGCACACACAGGACTCAGAGGGCGAGCGCTCCCTGTGTGCCCGGGCCTGGGCACCTCGCCTGCCTGACCCTCGTCTAAGCTCTGACGAATAGCAGGTGCATTTATGAACCCAGAGAGGTGACAAAACTGAAACAGATAACGCCAAAAGACACATTTAAATAAAAAAAGGTTGCGGCTATTCGGAAGCTAAAATGGGGCCACTGCAAAGCAAGACATGGTAAAGACAAGTGGAGGATGACATGACTAAAGACAAAGAAAGGGATTAAAATAAATCTCACTGAAAGCCAAGAAATAATTTACACTAACCAGTGGGAAACGAGTCAACAAGGAGCGTCGGGACACACAAGTTAACAGCATGTTTAAGACTAATCAATAGATCCCTACTTCCTAACATATGCTGAAATAAAATTCAGCTTGAATAAAATTTTAATTTTAATTTAAACGGTATATAGAAACAGATGGGGGTAGGGGGAGGGGATGCCCAGCATGAGTGAATGAGGAGCTTGACAAACATTATCCCCAGCAATCAATACGGACAAAATTGTTAAAACCAACCAATTACGGATCTCGATATTGATCGGAGACACACAAAAAAACAAAGACTGTTTGTTCAAGAAAATCTATTGAATCTGGTAAGAACAGTGGACATGTGTGGTGGTTTAGCCTCAAGGTCCCCACATCCCACACCCACTCCCAGTTCCTGGTGTGATGGTCTTACTAGGGCAGCAGGCTGTGAGTTTGGCAGCTCCACTGCCAGAGGAAGCTAAACTTATTTGGACAAGAGCAAGGAATTCCAGGCCTGGGGCATTTTCACAATGATTCCAGGGGCAAAACATCAAGAAGGTCCACATGACACTAACCTGAGCTTGCAATATTAGGGCAGGCAATAGATCAGCAGACCAACCAGAACTCTAGAGTCAGAATCAGAATGAAACCACCAAAGTTGGCTTGATAAGAATCTAATTCTCCCTGCTGTGTAACTGCCCAAGACTCTAACCACGCAGGAGGGAAATGAGAGGCCCAAGACAGGTACCCATCCCTGGATCAATGTTGAGGTAGGTGCAAATACAAAAAGCAAAAGCCAGGGCAGACTTGTAAACTGCCTGAACTTTGAATATGTTCCCAAGTCTCACAAGAACCACTGACAAAGAGTGGGGGCCTCAATGTCAAGTTTAAACACAATCGCTGCCCAGTCACAGGTGACCAACAAGATATGCTGGCCCAAAGGCAATCACCAGAAAGACAGGCTTAAAAATAAAAAATAAGAAAGGAAGAACTGAGCAGAGACATCAGCAGCCACAGTGCAGGAGAAACAGACCCCAAGAATTAGTCCAGGAAAAGTCACTAGACAAACAAAAAGAGGAAGAACCGCCAGCTCTGGGGGAAAAGGAATCAGCATGCAGAACATGAATATATATCTAGTCTTTAATGAAAAAGTAAACAATATGCAAAAAAAAAAAAAATAAACCAAGAAAGTATGACCCATACACGGAAGTACGAGAAACTGTTTCAATAAAAATAATCTATGAAAAAAACAATGTCTCTGGGCACCCTAATTTTTGGGTTTCTTTTGTTTTGTTTCTTACTTTCATTTATTTTCAACTGAGGTAATACTGGGGTACCCCCATTAAGTATTAGCACCATAGTGCACCCACCTTCAACCCACCCATACTCCCCAACCACAGACTACCTTCCCTCTTTGTTCTTACCCCTCCCCCCTCTCTCTTTGTGTTTCAGTTCTGTCCTCCAGCTATCAAAGGGTAGTTTTTCATCTGGTCTTTATTAGACTATTAATTTAGTTACTTTATATTCCACCTATTTGTGACACCATCTGGTATTTTTCTTTCTCCTTCTGACTTACTTCACTTAGCATTATCCTTTTCAGTCTCCATCCATAGTGCCACAAATGGCATGAGTATATCTTTTTGATGGCTGAGTAGTATTCCACTGTGTGTATATACCACATCTTCTTGATCCACTCGTCTGTTCTGGGGCACTTAGGCACTTTTCATAGTTTAGCTATAGTAAATGGTGCTGCAATAAACATGGGAGTGCAAGTTTCCTTTCAAATTAGTGTTTTGGAATTTTTTGAGTACATGCCTGGGGGAATCTAAATTTTGGCCTTGAACAACAAAAAACTTCACAGCAGCTATTATAAATATGATCAAAGAACTAAAAGGAACTATCTTTAAAAGTAAAGTATGATGGGCCTGCCTAGTAGCACAAGGGTTAAAGTCTCAGCACTATCAAGCTATCTCCAGCCACTGCGATGTGCGTAATCTGAGACTCCCAATGCACACTTTTGACCCCCTCAGTGTCTCTGTGTCCCCCTCGGCCTCTTCAGTAATTATTCTACCTCACTAGCTCTTCATTTCTAATCTATTGAACTTGTATCCAAGTTATTAATTTCAGTTGTTTTCAATCTAGATTTTCCATTTCATTCTTCAAGTTTCCAGTTCTCTGCTGAAAATGCTGGATCTTTTATCCCTTTGAGGAAGGTAAGCATAACCACGTTAGTGCTGGCTCCTGAAAATGTCAATATCAGAGGCCTCTGTGGATCTAATGCTCTTTTCTGTTGCTTTTATTCACTTTTCTTCACATTGTTTGACTATAGTCTGCCTGTTTTGTCCTTTTTTAAAATGGGCTGGACAAAATACTTGCAAAATTGTTGCAGTAATAATTTGAGGCCTAGAATGATATTTATCATCTTACAAACAGATTGATTTATGCTTCTGCCAAGTACCTGAGACAAATACAGTAAATTAGCTCAATCTCATTTCAGGGTTTATATACACTCAGAGGAGCTACAGTTCCAGTGAAGATTTATCCACATCCACTCTTACTTATAAGCAGTAGCCCTTCAGGGTCCCAATCCCAAAAAATGAGTGATTCACCAGGGGGACACATGCCCCATTCGACGAAGCTTCAGCCAATCTCTTCCACTATCGCTTCTGCCCCATTCCCTCTCAATCCTTCACTCCTGTGAACGATATCCTGTGAGAGATTCCAATCCCTATCTGTCTAGCCCTAAAAGAATATCAAGTGTATTGCTCAGCTTTTCAGTTTCTCAGTATTTCAGCAGATCTCCCTAAAGAGATCTCTGTAGGAGACAGACAACCCACAATACTAGCCACCTCTCCCTAAGCATTTGTTCACTCTTTAATAGATGTGTGGGGGAGAGAGAGGTAAGCTAGCTTTTCTAGTTGTTACAGGAGCAAGACTGGTCTCTAACCATTTTTTATGCCATAAGGGAAGTGGCAAGGATGGCCTCACTCTCAATTCTCATTCTAACTCAAAGCCTTAAACTCCCAACTCACTTTTCTGAAAAACCATCATAATTTCATCTTCTCCTCTCTGCCAACATGAGAGGAAGTGATGTCCCTACATGTTTATAACCTCGCCTCATAAATGTGTGTTCTCCATCCTACTTTTCTGTCTACTCTAGAACATTGCGACAACACTCACTGTTCACTCCATGGTCACTCCCTCCACAACGGCACAGCACCAGACTACAAGCCTCAGCTCACTTCAAGTTACCAGTTACCATTTCATTTAGTTATTTCCCATCCCTGCCAGATGTGACGATAGACTCTAACTCATAATCTCTATCTCTCCCATGACAATCTCTTTAATCCCCCTTGGGATATGATTTTGTCCTCATGTCTACAATGGAAAAAAAAAGGCTTGTAGTATTCCTAGGGAGAAAAGTTCTCATTACTAAAACAAAGAGTTTACTATCAGTAAATTCTTCCCCAGCCTGCCACTGAACACGATGCCACTAATTAGCTATTCTTCTCCCTTGACCTCCAGGACACCTTGGTCTCCTGGTTCCTCTAACTTCTGCATTTCTCAAATTTTGCTGACTCCTTTCACTTAACTCAAGATTTTACCATTTACAAGTTTCTATTCTTCAGCTTCATCTCAATTCTATGTTAAAGAACTTTAAATCTCTATCTCCAGCCCTATTCTCTGAAGTCTTTAAGTTTCCAACTTCCTGATGATAATACTGGCAAGCATTCTGAAAGCAATGTTTCTAATTTAAGATATTATTCTCCTTAACAAGGTCTTCCGCCTCATACTGCATCCAGAGTATGAAATCATTTTCACCCCCAGGCAGCAAACAGAAGTTATCTAAACTCCACCTCTCCACCAATAACAGCTACCACCGAATTCTGTCTATTCTGTCTTCATTATGTGTCCTAACACGTGTTGTTGCAACAGGCAGCCCAAGGATGACAATAGTGTCTTAGTGGGTCTCTCAACCACTAACCTCTTTTCTTCAATCCATGTTTTCCCTAAAACACAGAAGATATTTTATGAAGTACATTTTTAAAACCCTTCAGGGTTCCTCACTGTGACTCTGTAATCGAATCCCCTATGATGGCTAATTTTATGTCAACATGACTGAACCACAGGGTGCCCAGATATTTGCTAACCATTATTTCATCAAGGTGTGCCTGTGTGAGTGTTAGGGGATGATATCAGCATTTAACTGGTGGACCCACTAAAGCAGTCTGTCATCCCCATGATGGGTGGGCATCATTCAATCTGAACAGAACTAAACGGTCAAAGAAGGATGAGGTTGGCCCCTCCGGCCTGATTACCTGGATTAGGGCAGTGATTTTCTCCTCCTCTCAGAACTCCTGGTTCTTACATCTTCAAACCTGAGCTGGAATCTACATCACTGGCTCCTCTGGATTTTGGACTTTGGACTCAGACTGAATTATTCCTCCTCTGGATTTTGGACTTTGGACTCAGACTGAATTATTCTACCAGCTTTCCTAAGTCTCCAGCAAATTGTGGGACGTTTCCTGACTGCATGAGCCAACCCTTATATTAACTGTATTCTTATATTTTCTATCCTATTGATTTGGTTTCCCTAAAGAACACTGAAATTGGGCCTCCCCTGGTGGCGCAGCAGTTGAGCGCTGGGCTGCGAAGCTGCCCGCGGCCTCTGCGGCGCTGGTTCGATCCCCGGCCACCCGGCGAGGGTCCCACATGGTGCGCAGACCTCTCCTGCCGCCCGCTGCTCCCCTCAGCAGTGTACTTTGTCACTCTGCCTGTTCTTCTCTCCGCTCTGGCTCTGGTGAATTCTCTCACCCTCCTGCGCTTCTGACTGTACCCAGAATAAAATAAAATAAATAAATAATAAATAAATAAATCTTTTAAAAAAAAAAAAAAGAACACTGAAATTTCTGATGAAAATGATAAACTGGGAAAGGCTCATACTTGACATCAAAGCCTAAAATATGTCTTAAAAACAAACTGAGTAAATAACTATAACATCAAAAATTACTACCTGAGAGAATGCAGAAGAAGAATGCAGAAGAAGAATTCCCTAAATTCTATCCTACTGATTTGGTTTCCTAAAGAACCCTGAAATTTCTGATGAAAATGATAAACTGGGAAAGGCTCATACTTGACATCAAAGCCTAAAATATGTCTTAAAAACAAACTGAGTAAATAACTATAACATCAAAAATTACTACCTGAAGATTCTGAAGCATAAACAAGAGGCAGATTATTGGGAGGAGTAGAAACTTGGGGACATGACTGGCACTGGGCTGAGTTTCATGTGTCTGAGGGGTCTTTTTTTTTTTTTTTTTTTTTTTTTTTAATATTTTATTCTTTCTTTTTTTTTTTTTTAAGATTTATTTATTTATACAAGCACTGGGTACAGTCAGAAGCGCGGGAGGGTGAGAGAATTCACCAGAGCCAGAGTGGGGAGCAGAGCAGGCAGAAGGACCGAAGTACACTGCTGAGGGGAGCAGCGGGCGGCAGGAGAGGTCTGCACGCCATGTGGGACCCTCCTCCGGTGGCCGGGGAGCAGCCAGGGATTGAACCGGCGCCACAGAGGCTGCGGGCAGCTTCGCAACCCAGCGCTCAACTGATGCGCCACCAGGGAGGCCCTGAGGGGGTCTTTTTCAGGGGAGGGGTATGCTGTAGCCCCTCCTTTGCAGCTGTAGCCCAAGGGCAGATCACAGTCACAGAGGTGGTACAGTACAGGTAGCTGAAACTTTAAGAGAATCCCACAGATTTCCTAATTAGAAGAAAGGGGGAAAAGCCTGGGCAATCATAGCTGGCTGTCAGTGACAATCTGGAGAATGCAGAAGAAGAATTCCCTGAATTCTTATAAACACTGGAAGTCTCTGATACCTTAAGAGTATCATAAAGGCTTAAAAAACTGAATGGAGATTTAAACTGACAAGAGACAAGACTTATAGTGTAGGTATAATGGGATCTGAGGCTAGTTGCCAGTGGTGAGGTGAGGGAATCAACATTTAATCCACTGTTAAATTCTTCAGTGGAATTTAACAGAATTCAGCGTCTACACAAGATACTATTAACTCTATCCAAGACATGACCCAAAATTATTTGACATACAAAAAACATGGAAAACTTGACCTATTCTGAAATAGAAAAGACTCACACAAGTCAATCTCAAAATGACTCAGAGGTCAGAATAATTATCGATGACTTTAAGCCAGCTATAACAACAAAGCTCATTCAGGTGAAGGAACGGAGAGCCTCAAATGACTGAAAAGATAGGGTATCTCTACAGGGAAACAGTATTTATTTTAAAAAATGAGAATTTTTAAACTGAAACTATAATATCCAGAATAAAAATTCAGTAGATATATTTAACAGCAAAATAGAGATAAAAAATAGAGTCAGGCAAGGGTGGAGTTCAGTAGTTGCATCAGAGACTATATGGCTCACAAAGCCAAAAATATTTACTAGCTGGCCACTTACAGAAAAAGTTTGCCAAGCCCTGACCTAGAATATTTTGTTGTTCCAGAAAGTTAAAAATGATGGGGACATGTCAAAAGTTCACTCTAGCCATCTGAAAAGGTTCTGACTTACCAGATACATGACAATTTAAGTATCAGAAAACTTTAATAAGATTACCCCCATTAAATAAAACAATCTATTAGTTCATTCTGATAAAAATAAAGAAGTGAAAGGAGAAAGCTCTACCTTACATAAAAATCCCAACTCATGAATGTAGAAAAAAAGATGGAATTACAAAATTAGCACTGATGATCCCATCATGATTAATTCAGATTCATCAATGGATGCTAAAAACTAGCAGATGAAAATCTGAAGAAGTAATGGAATACAGACTTCCTCTTGAAAATAGCCTCAAAGATACTTACTAAACACAAAGAGAAAAAGCGTATCTAGATGGGGGGGGGGGCACCCCAGGGCAGATAACCGAAACCAAGCGACCAAAGTGAACAAGTGAACACCTGTAAGCGGACAGGTCAGCTTCAGCTTCTTAGGCCTCCTGATATCTTAAGAAAAACATGTCACTTGTAAAATATGAGCAAAACCGAAATTAAGGGTTTTGCTGAAATATAACTGGCTTGTAGTCTTCACGATTAAATTTCAGAAAGGAATACTGTTCCAGATTAAAGGAGACTGAAGACACATCAGAATAATACTCATTCTGTGGTCCAGGATTTTCCTTTCACATGAGGAACAACACTGGGAAACTCAACGACAAGAAAGATGGTCAGGCACTCGCGGCCTTGCGTCAGGGTTCCCCAAACTGACCGTTGCCCGGGGGTTGCGCGAGAGTGGCTTCATGTTTCGTGTCCGCAACTTCCTCTTAAGCAGCTCAAGGAAAGAAGGCAAGTGAGGAGGGATGTGAAATTAAATGTGGTAAAATGTGAGTGCTGGGGAATCTGGTGGGGAGTGTGGATTAATTTATTGAAACATACTTACATCTTTTCTGTTGTTCTTTCAAAAAAAAATCCAAGTCTTTAATCATAAAATCACCTGTTTAATTCATATTTTCCTCAATGTAAAGAATATTCCCAACAACCAACAATATATTAAAGAACACCCCCTAACATGGAGTCCAAATGATGTACTAAATAAAAGAAGCTCAAATAGCCAGTGAAAGAATATGTGGGCTACAATGTCTTTCCATCATGCTTCATATGGGCCAGAGCAGATTTATTAGCTGCAAGCTCAAATAAAGTGATCTCAAAGAAGAGTTATGTCAGTAAAAACACTGCCTCTCAACAGGTCAGAAGTGGCTCTACTCACTTATATTTTACAAAACATTTTGAGGGTTTAAAAGATTAAATGTCCTGAAAGGGAGGAAAACCCAGCACTTTTTACAAACACAGCTGTTGGTTAAAGCTCTTGAGAAAAGAAAAGATGTGAAATGGGAATCAGTTGTAGGAAGAAAAGATGGCTATAAAATATTAAGATTCTGGAATCTTATTAATCTCTCTTATTAATAACTGACTTGTTTCTACACACGTGCTGCACTGTTTTTATTAGGCCCCTTCAGCTCCGAGCTCAGAGCCATCAACGCAGCACGGCCGGCAAGGCCCCCTCTCTCCTGGCGCCTCCTCACAGCTGAGGGCAGAGGGATAGAGGAGAAGCTACAACTCAAAGTAGCAGTGAAACAGAATGACGAGAGTGAAAAGTGGGGTGAGGGAGGGTACCGCTGAGCTCGGGTGACCTGGACAAGACTCTGCTGAGGCAGTAATACTGGAGCAAAGAGCCAACCGGTGAGAAGTTCCCCATGTGACGGTCACGAGTAGGGCCTTCTCGGCAGAGGGCATGACAAGTGCAGACACGGCAAGGAGAAATTCTCTCAGCATGTTCGAAGTAGTTTTAAAAAAAGGGCCTCATTAATATTCTCAGTATAATAGATGATGCCAAAGGATCGTCAACTGTGATTCAAATATGATAACACCATTGATGGTAAATGGCAATTTTCATACCGTGCAGGATGTACATGTACGTGTACATGCCCATACAACAAATGATGTCAAGAGCTTACAATATTTATGCAAAGGAAAGAGAAATAAAAAGGGGATGAATGAGGCAAATGCGCAAAAAATTTCTGAATCTTGAGAAAATGGGTAAATGGGGGTTGATGAACTATTCTAATTTTTATCTGTTTAAAAATTTTTATTATCGTTTTTAGAAAATCCACATAGCAGAAACTTCAAGTTGCCAATACTTTATACCTTCTTCCTCTAATTTGATAGCTCAGCTCAGCTCATCCCTCCTCAGTCTGTCCCCGGACCCCCTCAGCTGAGGAGCCGTAGGAGAAAAGCTCACAAGACAGATCCTGCTGGATAGCGCGAGCTCCAGCGCTGGGCCCAGTTCCTCTAAGTTAATCTACCTAAAGCAGGGTTGGAACCCAGAATATAAAAAAAAAAAAAAAAAAAAAAAAACAGGCACATGGTGATAAATAATAAGTCATTCTTTCTGAGAAAAATGGAATAGGCTGACCTGGGGACCATCCTCCCAGAAATCAAAATAACACAAGAGGCTTCTTCCTCCTCCATTCCATGGAGACCGTTCTGGCAAAGACCTCTTGATTGTGAAATCCCACTGTCAATTTTCAGTCTTGATCTGACTTGACCTTGCAGTAGCACTTAGCACCATTTAACATTCCCCGTTTTCCAAACCTCCCTTCCTCCTTCCTCCTCAGAGACGTGAGGGCGGTAATAAACCTGCCCTCACCGCTTCCCTTCAAGGCCAGCACACTACTTTGCCCTGTGACCAATTTCCGACAAAACTGGATGTAGGTCCCTAACTCAACAACGCGTGATCTATAGGATAGCATGTCGAGAACTTCTGTTTCTGGTAACATCATGCAGTCAATATTCCGAAAAATCTCCTGGTACCAACCACTACAACTGCTGAACAAAACAGTGCCAACTTCTCGAGAGCACAGTTCTGCTCTCAAAGAGAGAAAGAAAAATCCCCAGGAGTTAAAAATCAAGTGAGAACGAGAAACTAGAATACACGGCAGGTGAGGCCACAGATGGAAATGGTGGGAAGGTTACTACATCTTGCCTGAAGTGGAAGTCATCAATACCAACAGATTCTGAGATAGTAAAGGTGCAATTCTCCCCAAACTGATCCTTAAGTTCAACGCAATTCCTACCAGGATCCCAAGACTTCCAACACATAAGGCAGATGGGTCCATGTTGACTAGTGCTCCCCCAAAATGTCCTGACTCCTCAGGCCCATCTGCACACCAACCTCACTCTTAACACTGTACCCACGAGAAAACAGCCCAAATTCCATGTCTACTCCCCTCTGAATCTCACCTAATTTCTCTAGTCCTTAGGATCCCTTCTCTGTAATCCCATAGTCTTATGTTTCCCACATTTATTTGACCACAAAATCCTTTGTAGAAGGTTCCACAGAATACACACTGAGACATGAACATTCCACTTCCTGTCCAGCTCCAGCTTTACCCCCCTCAACACGGTCTTCCTTCACCACACCGGAACAAAGCAGCAGCTCCACGGGCACGGAAAGGCTAGAACAATGAAGTCTTTCCACCCTTATTCAAGATGCTGGAGTGTGAGCTCCAAGAGCGTGGGGCCTCGGCTGTCGGGTTCTGCCGGCGTCCCGGGTGCCTAGTAGGGTTGGCACATAGCAGGCACCCAGGAAACGTTTACTAAATGAAGTAATTGAAAGGGCTGCCCTGTTATTCCTCAACAACTGCAAATTATTGAAGAGTGGAACTATGCCTTCCGCCTAATTCTACACAGCACCCGACATTAAATATATGTCTGGATAGCGTGACCATTTTTTATGGCCTGATGTCACCATGAGAATTAAAAAGACAGAACCTGGCAATATACCTTAACACTAATGAAAAAGAATGAAGAGCCCAGGTAATGTTCCTCAACTCAAATTTTAGAAGATATTAATAGTTATTGTCAAAATACGAAAACATTTCCCCATATTCCAGAATTTAAGAAAACCCTTAAAGACAACTGAACTATCTTTCCTATACGGATGAAATTCTTCTATAAATTCAAATGATACTCTAGAGTCTTGGAGCCTATTACAAGATTCATCTGCCTGCTGGGGTTTAATACTTTTGCACCTTGCATTTTGATAATACATAGGAGTCCATCAGCAAAGGCAGGAAGTCCATTATAGATATTGCTGAGCGCATCTCCCTGCCTAATAGCGAGAGATTCAGCTTAATGTCACTGCAATAACCAGAGTCTGGTCGTAAATCACAACAGCAAACATCAGATCTGCAAGGAGGCAGCATACCAAATGAAAACAGAGATCACCCAGGGTCTTAAGTATTAGCTTTGCTACCAATTAAGGCCCCAAAATGTTGAGGTTAAAAACTGCTTCATTTTTCAACAAATAGCTTTTCAACAAATACTTTCCTCTCTCATGCGTACTTTGTACAGGGCTATATTATAAATTCAATCTTATGCTTCTCTCCCATAATTTATTACTACAGTTAAAGTGATCTACAGAATTGCCACATTGGAAAAATAAATGACTTCTTATGCTTTACAGGCTTGCGTGTCAACTGGCACTTCAGCCCTATGAAATTCATTCTATTGTCTCTTTTGAGGGATAAATGTGCAAACTCTCAAGACAAATTCTAGAAAAATTAGCAAAAGACTCAGATCAAGCACAAGTACCTTTCGAAACAAGAAGAAATTTCTCTTCATCCAGTATGGGAAGGAAGAGACAGAGATACTTGTGAAAGCTGAAAGAACAGGGACTAGATGAAAACTTACATTTTTTTAAAGAAATCAGAATCTAAGCAGCACAGGATGACACCCTTTGGTGTCAGAATTCATGTTCAGCTCCAACTAGAAAAAGAAAGTGTTATACGAAATGAAAAAACCAAAGGATTTTCTTTTCCTAACGTGCAAGCAGTCACGCTGACGAGAGCCGTACCAGGGCAAAGTAATATTCTGTCTCCTGAAGGAACTCAGGACACTGAATTTCAGCAGCACTGGAAAAGCTACCCTCGCAGGTAAAAGAAACTGACATCCATGTCATAACGCCTAACCTGTGCTAGCAAATAAAGTCTGTCTGGGATCTTATCCTTTTTTTCATTAGCGTTTGGGGAGCTTTTTTAATCTTTTGGAAATTGAAAAATGCATACAAAGTAGAAAGAATAATGTTATGAATGATATATGCTCAAATTCAACAATTACAAATAATAGTAAATTTTATTTCATCTACTCCTGCACACACACACACACACACACACACACTTATACAGATGTATGTGAGAAGACTTTTAAATCTTCTAAAAACTCTAAATTACAGATCATTAATGGCAGAAATTCTACTCTGCAAACAATTCAGCAATAGCTGTTTGAATTATCACTTAGTGCCTTTACATACACAAGGTATAAATTTTAAGGAAGAGGGTTATCATGCAGGGGTAATCCAAATTTCACGCTGTGATATAAAAGCAGCTATTTAATAATAGAACTGAAAAATAACTCATCCACCAGCTATATGCATAATTTAAATGGTAATCAATGCCATTTCCCACCCACATACACTAATCTCAAAATTAATAAGACCAACGAGAGAGAGTTGCAAAGCTTACCCACATGGCCAATTTTACCATGGCAATTTGGAAAAATATGTGACTCTCAGAATCTATAATCAAATGAAAAAAATGACTAAAATACACAAGAATTAAAAGTTTTCCCTTGGTTCATATTATTTCGAACAAAATGTCAGTTTTCATGAAAACTATTTTTTTTATTTTACACAAGAGATTAATATCAACCTGGCTTCCGTGCTAGTTCTCTATTTTCAAAAAGCGTGCCAGTTATATCATTATTTTCTTCTTTGGAAAGTGTTGCTCCGCCAGTGCCTGCTCTCAGGGCAACAGAGCAAACATCTGGACTGCACGACCCAGAGACGCGCTCAGCCCGCTGACAACACGCTCCTGGAGAAAACAGGCAGCGCCACCAGCACTGTCCCCTCGAAGTCGCAGAGAAGAACCCCAGCACTGTTCAGGGCACCTGGGGGGAGGATGGACACAAAGGTCTAACAGCAGGTTGTCTCCAACTAAATCCAGACCACTGAGAGAACTGGGGAAACTTGAAGACCTCAAAGCCAACCTGCCAACGTGGGATGTGGTCTGTCACCTGAGCAAACTGTGTTGGGGCACCCAAGAGAGGCCCTCCAAACACAAACTGGTGCCAGGCCTCCTCCTTCCGCACGTACACCTCTCAATGTGCATGACCTCAAAGATGGCGACTGTATGCTCTGCCACTTGTCCAAATTCTCCACTTCCCAGCTACAAACCTCTACCAGCCACGAGGGCATCGCTGTGGTTTTGACAGCTGACCACTTCAGGCAGATAAGGAGAAACACGGCAACTCCAAGAAAACAAGTAAACCAAACAACCCTGAAGCCTGAAAGGTGGCTCTGACAGGCCTGTGGCATTTCTTCTTGCTGCTCCAAGGAAGGAATTGCAAATAGCAGCATGGGCACCCTGCTTCCCGGGCAGACGAAACAAGCCTAAGGTCTGTGGGCCCCAGGGAAACAGGCCCCCCATTCCCACCCCAGAGCTCAGCTTCCCAGCACTGACACGTGCCTCTGAGCAGGAGAGCAGAGCATGGGGGCCTAGGGCTCCACACAAGGCTTGGGTTGGTGACGCTGTCAAGCCGCAGGCTGCACACCACTGTCCTGCCCAGGGACATGCACCACTGCGGCCGCACTGCCTCAAGACACACGTTAAATACAAAATCTCATTCACACAGAGCCTGAGTGCACATCTCACAATCCGGATGTGAGAAAATCCAAATCATGACTCCCACAGCCACCATAGCCCTGGCAGAACCAGACACATGTACTCTGCTTTACTTCAGACGGCAATGACCTCAAAAGAAACTTAGAAAGAATCAAGTACATTTTAAGCACCACATTTAATTACAAAGAAAAACTCTCAGATCAGACGTCAGAAAATGGCCTCCCTTGGGGATCGGTTTTTCTTCCTTTTTTTCTTTTTTTGAAACAATAAACAAAGACTGAACCAAACATTGAAGAATGTGCTGGAAGCAACAATCCTTACCTGGCCTGATGGACAAGCACCCACGACTTACTAGGGTTTCCTCTCCACTCTCAATCTAATTTGCCACGATGACCAGTTGTTTGATGTTTAAGATTTCATCTCATATATTGAATGCTTTCAAAAAGTACCTTTAATGTTAATCAGCTGAAGAATATGCTAAAACTCAGTCCTCACTTGAAGAAAGAGACACAATACTGAAGCCATCAAAAAATGGATCATCTACTGTGAAACAAGTCAAAATTATTTGTTTATGTCAACTGAAGACAGACTTCCACACGCAAAATTAGAGAGGAATTTTGTTATGAACATAAATGCAAAAACCCAAAATTAAAAATTTAATCCATCATTAAATTTTTTAAAGTATGTACAATGAATGCATGGTATGGAGTGTTTATGTTAAGGATGCAGGCATGGTTCATGTTCTGAAACCCGCTGATATATTCTTATTAGTACATTAGGAGAGTGGAACCAGACTATCAGGTAGAAGTCTGATCTGTTGCACTGATCTGGTGCAACACCCATTTGATGTATTTTCTTCACTTATAGCAAGGATCACAATCAAACTCCACTCACTGGGCTAGAGACCCTTGTGGTATGAGTGGAAAAATATGATCCTCCTGTAGCACAAGCTACACTTGAGTTCAGCAGCCTCCACTCCACACTCTCAATGCATCCAACACCCATTTTTAATTAAATCGCTTCAGTTAACTAGGACTGTAAAGAAATTCTTCTAATGTGGTAAGATGTATTCCTCAAGGAAACGGCATCTCTTATGTAATATTCTGTCTAAGAATACACAACTTAAATCCAACCATGACGAAATACAAGATAAACCAAATGAGGAACATCTTATTTTTGGGAGGGGCTGGGGAAGATAGAGAGGAGGCAAAGAGAGAGAGAGGAACGTATATTCTTCAAAAATGCCAATGTCATAAAAGACAGAGGTCACAGAACTGCTCCAGATTAAAGCAGATAGAAGAAACATGAATATGCCCTGACGTACGAGGGGAAAGATGCCACCAGGGAGATGACTGGATCAACTGAGAAATTATCACAGATGACAGAGATGATCAAAGTTGTATCAGTATTAAATTAACTAAGTTGGTAATTTTATGTACATAAAAAGAATCCTTATTCTTAGAAAATACTGAATTGTTTCAGGGTGTTGAGGTAGGATATGAGATAAAGGTTCACAACAGGTGGCTCTAAGCAAAGGGTACATTCACTCTTGGACATTTATCCCACAGAATCGGAAACTTCCCATAAAAACCTGCACATGAATGTTCATAGCAGTTTCACTCAGAACAGCCAAAAAGTGAAAACAACCCAGATGTCCTTCAAAAGATGACTGGTTAAACAAGTGGTGGTATATCCATGTCAGGGAATACCACTCAGCAGTAAAATGGAACACTGATAGACGCTGTAGTCTATATGAATCACCAGAAAATTATGGTGAGTGAAAGAAATCAATTCCAAGGTTACATACTATGTGGACATATTTATAGAACTTTTTAAAATGACAAATTTAGAGAGCTAAAGTAGTTTAGTGGTTGCTGGGGGCTAGAAAAGAGATGGCTGAGACTATGACAGGGTAGCAGGAGAGATGCTGGTGATGAAAGTATTCTGAATCTTGGTGGTGGTGGTCACACAATTCTACAGATGTGACACAAAATGAATAAAAATCTGGTGAAGTTTAAATGAGATGGGTATATCAATTTCCTAGTTGTGATAGTATATCATGGGTACACAAGAGTAAACTGGGTAGAGTGTACATGGGATCTTTCTGTATTATTTCTTACAACTGCATGTGATACTACACATATCTCAACATAAAATTTTAATTTTAAAAGAACATTTTAAAAAGTTAAAACTAAAATAGCATCAGAAAATAAATTGTGACTAAAGTACTAAAGACATTCCTATGAGCTTCAAGAATAAGAAAACACCTCCAGCTATAACTGTGCTATTTGCCGTTGTTCTAAGAGCTAGTAATTGCTACATAACAAAAAAGATGATAAAGAAAAATCAAATATAAATGAACTGCCTAGAAAATTTAATACAACCAATTGAAAAAGCATTAGAATGAGTTCAGTAGTCTCCAAATGCAATATATAAATAGCATTTTTATATCCCAGAAATAATCAATTAGAAAACTCTAAAATAAAAAACTTGGTTCTACTTTTTTCATAAGTCATATACAATTATTTTTATATTTTTTAATTTTTATTTTCCTCCAGGGGTATAATGATTATGTATCTCTATAAGCTTCTCTAAAACAACAACATACTCTCCAGTTACCTGCACTGAGCACCAAATTTGTTCTTTGAGTTGCTACTTCTCAGTCTCTAGCCCATCCTTCACTTTAGCAACTAAAGATTCTAGAAAGATTCAAAACTGTTTTCCAACTCCCCAAGGCTACAAATACTTTAAACAAGTCTAGGCTAGTTATAAGAGATGAGCATCAAAAGTTTCTTCCAGGTCAGAATCTCCATCTTGCCAGGAGCCAGAACTCCTTTAATCAGCTCCAGGAGACGCCAAGTGTTCGTTCTTCTGCAGGACTCAGGACCATCTCATCTTCAGAAGCTGCTCTCTCCCGTGAATTCTAAGTTCTCAGTCAGTAAACCTCTCTCTACAGCAGAATCATATTTAATCCACCCATTTCTAATCAAGGCCTCTCACATTAGCCACATTTTCAGCTACAACTGTTTCAAAACCATTATCTGTTGAGTGCACTTCCTCTAGGTAGGCCTGCTGTGAAGTGCATCTGCAGAAAAGTCAAGTTCGTCTTGTTTTTTAAAGTAACACTGCTTTACAACACTGTATGTGATTCAAAGGCACAGGATCACATCTCCTCAGAGGATGACACCACACCCACCACCAAGGCACCCTCCGCCCGCCACCACAAGTCCACACCCCACCTCCCCTTTCTGGCTCCACCCCCCAATCTTGTAGCCTCAATTACACAGTCAGATTTCTAGGATTTATTCATCAGTTTGATTTTAGCAGACCATTTGTTTCTCTATATTCCACATATAAATGAAACCACTCAGCATCTGTCTCTCTCCTTTTGACTGACTGCATTGCGCATTCTCCCGCCCCGCTCCACCCATGCTGTGGGAAATGGCCTGCACGTGTCTTTTTTACACCTTATTTTCCTAGTCCACGCCTCTGGCACGGGGCACTTAGACTCTCCCCACAGCGTGGCTATTGTCAACAGTGCTGCAATGAACACAGCGCATATATTCCTTCAAGTTAGTGTTTTTGCATTCTCTGGATAGAAAATTAGGAGTAGAACTGCTGGATCATACGGTAGATGTTTTTAATAGCTTGAGAAACCTCAACACTGTTTTCTGAAAGGGCTGGGCCAGTCTATATTCCCCAGAGTGCACGAGGGTTCCTTTTTATCCACATCCTTGCCAGCACTTGTTTCTGGAGTTTTGGGTATGGGCCATTCTCACAGGTGTGAGGTTGTATCTCACTGTGGTTTTGATTTGCATTTCCCTGAAGATGAGTGATAAGGAGCATTTTTTCACGTCATCCATATGTCTTCCTTGGAGAAGTGTCTATTTAGGTCTCCTGTCCATTTTTTTTTTTTTGATAAGGTTTTCTTTTTGTTGAGTTGCAAGAGTTCTTTATAGATCTAGGATATCAGTTCTTCTGTCAGATGTGTGATGTATGATGTGCAAATACTTTCTCCCACTCAGCATGACGTCTTTTTGTTTTACTTATGGTTTCTTCAGCTGTGCAGAACCTTCTTAGTTTGCTGTAGTCACATTTGTTCATGTTTACTTTTATTTCTCTTGCCATTGAAGATGAATCCAGAGACATCACTTTCACGAAAGCCCATTTCATGGAACGCTTGCCTATGTTTTCTTCTGGGTATTTTATAGTTTCAGGTCTTAGATCCATGTCTTTAATCCATTTTGAGTTAACCTGTGTGAGAGTTATGAGATGGGAGTCTAATTTCATTCTTTTGCATGTAGCTGTCCAGTATTCCGAACACCATTTGCTGAAAAGCCTTTCTTTCCTTCAATGTATACCCTTGGCTAGCTTGTTAGAGATTAACTGTTGAGATATACGGCTTTATTTCTGGGCTCCTAATTCTATTCCATTGATCTGTATGTCCATTTCTATTCTAGTACCACATTGTTTTAATTACTATAGCCCTGTAGTATAATTTGAAGCCTTGGTGTATAACACCACCATTCTTCTTGTCAGGCTTGCTTTGGTGACCCAGAGTATTTTGCAGTTCCATATGAATTTTAGTTAATGTTTGTTCTATTTCTTTGAAAAATGCCACTGAAACCTTGATAGGGATTGTACTGAATCTGAGTATTGCTTTGAGTATATAAGGGAATACATCTCCATTTCTTTGTGTCTTCTTCTATTTCTTTTAACAATGTCTTATAGTTTTCATTGTACAAGTCCTTCAACTCCTTTGTTTACTTCTAGGTATTTCTTTTTGACGCAACTATAAATGGGGCTGTTTTCTTGACTTCCTTCTCTTCTAGTGCATTGTCTACATGAAACAAAGCAACTGGTTTTTGTAAATTGATTTTGTAACCTGCCACTTTGATATTTGAACAGACCACTTCTTGACACATTTACCCTTCCAAATAGTCACACAAGATACTATTCACATTTACTAATATGTCTATAACTTAAAAAAAAAAAAAAACATAAAATAGCAAGTGTTTGACAAGGATGTCAAAGAAACTAGAACCCTCATGCCTTGCTGGTGGAAATGTAAAATGGTTCAGCCAATGTGGAAAGCAGTGTGGCAGTTTCTCAAAAAGTTAAAAATACAATTACCCTATACCCCAGCAATTCCACTAATAGAGTCAAAGGTATATATCCAAAAAGAGTTGAAAACAGTTACTCAAATAAATAATTGTACACATATGTTCACAGCAGCACTATTCACAATAGCCAAAAGGTGGAAAAGACCCAAATTTCTACTAATAGATAAATGTATAAACAAGTGGTAGCATATATATACATTGGAATATTAGTCAGCCATAAAAGGAATGGATATATGCTACAATATGGATGAACCTCAAAAACATGGTTAAGTGAAAGAAGCCAGATAGACACAGGGTGACATATGATTCCATGTATATGAAACATCCACGACACAGAAAGTAGACTAATGGCTACCTGATGATAGGAGAGAGACAAACAGGGAGAAAGTACTTAATGGGCATGAGCTTTCTTCTGGAGTGATGACAGAAGAAGTGGTTGCACAACACTATGAACATACTAAACGTCACTAAATTGTTACCTTTACAGTGGTTAATGTTAGAGGAATTTCACATCAATAAAAAATGATTTTAAAAATCAAATAGAAGATAAAAAAGGACAGAATAGATGAGAAATATTTGCAGAGGATGTAAGGAGGGAGAAAAGATCTACTCTAGGAGATTGAAAAACATACTACAAAGTAATGGTAATTGAGAGAGTATGATATTTAGGTGAAATACACAAAGACATCATTATAAGGAAACAGCCTGGAAACTGACTCTTGGGAATTTACAAAAAGGGCATTTCAGATCTAGCTATCTGATTAAAGAAAAATGAAGCCTGATCCTTATTCATATACCTCAAGACAAACTACAGTTGGCTTACAGTGCTAAATCTTGCAAGTAAAATTATAAATTGATGAAAAGAAAATACAATTAAGAAATTGCTTAAAATCTAGTGGTAAAGTCTTCTTAGTTAAGGCATGAAATGGAAAGAATATAAAGAGAGAGACTCAAATTTTTCAAATTAGAAACTTCTGTAAGCCAAAAGAAACCATGGATAAAGACAAAACAGACCGGGAGAAAATACTCACAGCATGTGAAATGAATGCAAGGATCTAACACAGAACATGTAAAGACAAATCAACATGAAAGCTGTAACCTAAGTACAATAAAAATTTAAGACAAAATATAGGAAAATCTAAATTTTACACGAAGAGAAAATCTAAATTTCATTGACCAATGTTTGGCCCCACTATGGTTATCTTAAATAATTCCTATGTGCAGGCAGGGCAAAGAACCACTAGGCAACACCTAGTTAGAGAGTAAGGGTGTCCCAGGGTGCCCAAGGTATAGTATAAGGGAAAAACGAGGAAAAACCACCTCTTCAAAGGCACCTGCCCACGCACCAGGGTATATGGCCCCGAGTGATGCGCTCTGGAGCCGTGAAGATGGACAGAGGGAGGAAGCTTTAAAGGAGACTGGTCTATTTTTATCCAGTCAGCAGGCATTATCTTGCTTATTTTTACAAGGCAAAGACATATGAATCATAGTCGTTATGAGACTAATGAGGAAAATTATTAAGAAATAAATGTATGCTCCTAATTACAAACATTCTAGGATTAATTATTTGTAAAATACAACCAAAGTGAACACACCTAATGCTATAGGGAAAAGCAAATCACTGAAAAATAATCTGCAATGTGACTGATATTATATATTGAAAAAACACGCAACACCAATCGGCAACTTAAGGATACAAACCCTGTGGTTCAAGTACAAAGAAAACACAAAATTCAGGTTACCTCTGAAAAGGGAAGGAAGAGGTGAAATTAGAAACAGGAACACAGGGACCATCCATGGTAATAATTTTCCTTCAAACTAGAGGTTGGGTACAATGGTAGTCACCGTACCACTCTTCTGTATATCTGTATTTTGCATACATTATTTTATAACTTCTCAGTATTTAATAAAAGACCACAATTTAAAACAAGCAAATAAGGGCCTCCCTGGTAGTGGAAGGGGTTAAGACGCAACCTATGAAGCAGTCCACAGCCTCCGCAGCAAGAGTTAGATCCCGCCAGCCGCCCACCAGAGAGCAACCCACATGGCGCAGCGGACCTCTCCTGACTTGCCTGCTGCTCCCCTCAGCAGTATACTTTGGTCAGTCTGCCTGTTCTGTTCCCCGCTCTGTCTCTGGTGAGTCCTCTCACCCGCCCACACCTCTGGCCTGTGCCCCAGCTCTTATATGCATAAATAATTTTTTTAAAAGAAAAAATAAATAAAACAAGCAAATAAGACTTACCTAATGCATGTTAAAGACATATACACTCTTTTAATTCCAGATTCAGTCTTTGCCACTGAAAATCTGCTTGGTTCTATCATGCCCTTCTAAGCAGTCGCCTGTTAGGAGTTAGCAAAATCCTTAATTTTCATCTTTGCTTCTAAAGTTGCATTAATATGGAGAGACTCGTGTGGACAGGGACAGGACCCAACCAAGGGCAATGCACGGTGGGCAAACTCATTGAGAACCACCAAGTAGCCGCTGCAGGAGCTCTCACAAAAAAGGCACTTGCGAAAACTCGAGAGCTAAAATGTTTGCGTGAGACAATGAAAGCATTCCAGAAAGAATGATGGGACTTGAACAGTAAGATATTTTCCCATTAATTATTTTTTTTAACTGATCAAAATTCGGTGAAACCTCAGCTCTCAAGTCCTTTGAGATACAAAGACTGGAGCACGTGCAGTCTTAGGCTTTGCACACTTGTGAGCCCAAGGACATGTCACACTACTCCTCCCCGCCAGCCACAGGCAACAGTCCCAGAGGAGCAGGGTTAGGCTCTGCCCACATATCATCTGAGCATTCCTTTCACTAGAGCAGTACAAGATTACACAATGACCCTTAAGTTGAAACAGGATTCTGGATGCCTGAAGAAGTGGGCTAACCTCTGGGTATGGAAACCGAGTGCTGAGACAATCAATAAATGAATCAGCATAAAGTATGCTGACTTCTTTGGAAGGAATTTTATGAACACAGGATTTAAGACTTCTTATACAATAAACAATGCAATTACTAGTACTAATAAAGTAGAACTAAAGATGCTCTCATGTTATTAATTAATCAATAAATCTATGAATTAATTATGTATAAGACTTTACTAAATAATGAAAAGAAAATTTAAAAGATATCTCTGTGTCAGAAGTAAGCGGCAGCCGAAGAAACAAGACTTATTTAAAGTTGTGATAAGATGGTCTCACTCATAGCAGGAATCTAGAAAACTTAAATAAGGGACCAGGAAAATGAATAACTATAAGAAAGTGAAAATCAAAATCAACAAAAAACTATGAACCAGAGACACTTTTTGGGGGGCGGGGGCAGGAGGGGAGGGATTGGGGTCAGAATGGGGGGGGCTGCAATTGTATGGGGAATATAAAAATAAAATTTATTATTTTTTAAAAATAAATAAATAAAGTTGTGATAAGTCAGACATTAAAATTACTTCACAATTCCAACTTCCCTAGTCATATGCTTTCCACATTCACAACCAGTGCAGTTAAATACAAGCCCCACTATTCCAATCTCATGCAGTGCTGTTCAAATGCTTCACCCTCCATGAAATAACCTGCAAAATCTTATCTCTTATCTTTTATAACCTACACACGCCCTCATTATTCATCTTTCTATTTTATTAGATCTATACTTGTCTTATCTCCTCTACTGAAGCAGGAGTAATGGAAAGAAGTTATGAAAGCCCTAGACTTAAAACTGAACATTAACTGCCTGACTCTGACCAAACTAAACTACCTAACTTTCTTAAGCCTGTTTCTGAATATAGAAATAAGGGCAACTATTACTTAACTGCACTGCTTCTTTGATGAATAGGAATGTACGTGATATAAACAGAGACTTTAAAGCTAAGTATGCAGAGAATGTAGACGTATATGGGAATAACAGGAAAGGATATGAAAGTAGTATTAAAACTGCATTCCAAAAGTCAGAGGACAGACAGAACAGGTTAAGAGACTGTAAAGACATAAAAAAAGATACAACTCACTTCTAAAGGTAAACAGTATGATACCTGAGATAGAAAAATACATTGCATGTGGTTAACAGCAGATTATAAATTGCTTAAGAAAACTAGTAATAATAAACCTGAAGATAGAGAAATAGGAACTATCCAAAATAAACAACAGAAAAAGAGACAAGAAAAAAGTAAACAGAATACCGGTGGGACAACTTCAAGTAACCTAATGTATTTCTAATTGAAATCAACAAAAGGGGGTGGGGATAGAGAGGTGGAAAAGGAAAAAGTATTAGAAGAAACAACAGTGACAATTTTTCCAAACTTGTAAAAAATATGAAACCACAAACCCAAGAAGTTCAATAACACAAATCATAAGAAACATAAAATTATACTAAGATACATCATAGTCAATTTCATTAAAACTACTTTGAAAAGAAAATCTTATGTGTCACCAGAGAAAAAAATACATATTAAAAGCTAGGATGTCAGCAGATTTCTTGTCAGAAACAAGCAAGGTAGAAGATAGTGACTCAAAATCCTTAAAACAGTGATAGAAAAGAAAAAAAAAACTATTAATCTAGAATACTTTATCCAGCAAGAATATCTTTCAAAACCAAAGGCAAAACACAAACCTTTTCACATATGTGAAACCTGAAATAATCATCACCAGCAACTCTGCATTACAGAAATATTAAAATAAGTCCTTAAACCAGGATAAAATGATAGTGGATGCAAATCTGGAGCTACACAAAGGAATGAAGAGCCCTAGAAAAGGTAACTATGTAGGTAAATATAAAGATTGTATTATTGTCATTTAAGTACTTTAAAAATAACTGGTTACTTATAAATAATAATTATAATGTATACTGGGATTGATAACATATGTAGAGAGAGAAAATACCACAAGAGCACAAAGACCAGGAGGAAAAATTAAAAGATAGTGTAGAAAGGCTTTTATAGGATGTTAGGTATAACATTGCTTGAAAGAAGACTGTGAGGAGTTTAACATCTACAAACTCTAAAGCAACCATTAAATAGTTACAGCTAATATGCCAACAAAGATAAACAATTTTAGAAAAAAACAAATTAACACAAAAATTAATCCAAAACAAGTCAAAACAAAGAAAAAGAAAACAGAACAAATTGGAAACATATCAAACAAATAGCATAATGAAAGACTCTAACCTAACCATATAAATAATCACATTAAATATAAATAGTCTAAACATACTAAATAAAAGATTGTCAGGCTAGTTTTAGAAAGTAACACCAAGTATACACTTCACTGCCTGCAGAAACACACTCCAAATACAAAGAAATAAATCAGTTGAAAGTAAATGGATAAAAAAGATGTATCATGCTAACACTAATGAAAGTTGGAATGACTATACACATTAATGTCAGAGAATGCAAATTTCAGAATAAAGGCTATTACCACAGTTAAAGATGGCTATTTCAAAACAATAAAAGATTGATTCATCAAGAGCAAATAACAATTCAATTGAAGAGTGTCAAAGGTACAATCTTACAGTTATAAAATAAATAAACCATGGGGATGTAATGTACAGAATGGGGATTACAGTTAATAACACTGCAGTGCATATCTGCAAGTTGCTAGCAGAATAAATCTTAAAAGTTATTATAGGAAAAGAAATATAACCATGTATAATGATAGTTGCTCACTAAACTTACCAGTATGATCTTTTCTCAACATATACAAATATCGAATCATTATGTTGTATACCTGAAATATAATGTTATATGTCAGTTATACCTCAATTTAAAAAATATAACAGACAATCTATGTCAAACTCAAAGTTTTTACTTAACAAGTAAAATACTTCTAAATATAATGTCAACACTGTATTTATACCTAGTAACAGAGTTTCATACTATAAAATGCAAAATATTTGTTGATAAATCAGCAAATCCATAATTATAGACAAAGCTTTCACTATTCCTCTCTCAATAATTAAAAGAATAAGCAAATAAATCCATACAGATACATAAGACTTACTATTAATCAACTAGATCTAATTGACATTTATAAAACACTCCAACCAGGGGCCTCCCTGGTGGCGCAAGGGGTTAAGATGCAACACTACAAAGCTATCCGCAGCCACTGTAGCAAGAAATCGATCCCTGGCCAAGGAGCTGACCCCCATGGCACAGCAGACCTTGCCTGTCTCCCTGCTGCTCCCCTCAGCAGTGTATTTCAGTTGATCCATCTGTTCTGCTCCCCACTCTGTCTCTGGGGAATCCTCTCACCCCCTACACTTCTGGCCTCTATCCCAGTTTTTGTACACATAAATAAATAAATCTTAAAAAAAGGAAAGCACTCCGGGCCTCCCCGGTGGCACAAGGGGTAAAGCACCGCACTATGAAGCAATCCACAGCCTCTGCAGAACAAGTTCGATCCCCAGCCAGCCAGGGAACAACCCACATGGCAAGGCAGGCCTCTCCTGTCTCGCCCGCTGCTCCCCTCAGCAGTGTATTTCAGTCAGTCTGCCTGTTCTGTTCCCTGCTGTCTCTGGTGGATCCTGTCACCACCACCACCCCACATCTCTGGCCTATACCCCAGCTCTTGTATGCATCAATAAATAAATCTTTAAAAAAAAAAAAAACACTCCAACCAAAACGATATAATAAACATTCTTTTCAAATGCACACAAAATACTAATCAAGATATATAATATTCTAGGCCATAAAATAAGTCTCAATTTTTAAAGTTTCAAGTCATACTAAGTATGTTCTCTAAATACATTCTATTTAAATTAAAACCAGTAAAACAAAGATAACTGGAAAATCTCTGTATATTTAAAAATAACACACTTCTAGGGGCTCCCTCGTGGTGCAAGGGATTAAGCAAAGCACTTTGAAGCAATCCTCAGCCTTTGCAGCATAAGTTTGATCCCCTGCCGGCCAGGGAGCAGCCCACGTGGCGCAGCAGACCTCTCCTGTCTCGCCCGCTGCTCCCCTCAGCGCTGTAATTCGGTCTGCCCGTTGTGTTCCCCACTCTGTCTCTGGTGAATTCTCTCACCCCCCGCACCTCTGGCCTGTACCCCAGTTCTTGTATGCATAAATAAATAAATCTTTTAAAAAACATACTTCTAAATAACATGTCAAAGAAATCAAAAGGAAAATTTAAAGAATTTTCAAATGAATGAAAACACAACACACCAAAATTTGTGGGGCACAGCTAGCACAGACTTACAAAGACATTTATAGCACTAAATATCTATATTTTAAAAGAGGAAGGGCATCAAATCAATGACTTAAATTTCTAATTCCTAAGTGTTGACAAGGATGTAAGGAAACTGGACCTTTCATAAAATGTTGGTGGGAATGCAAAATACTACAGCCACTTTGGAAAACTTGAGTTTCTTTCAAAATTAACCTCCCTGATGGCCCAGGGGTTAAGTGTCAGTGTTATTACCCTCAAGTCTGAGTTCAATCCCCAGCCAGGGAGCTGACCCACATATGGTGCAGCAGACCTCTCCTGTCTCGCCCACTGATTCCCTTCAGCAGTGTATTTCAGCAAAATCCACCTGTTCTGCTCCGAACTCTGTCTCTGGTGAATCCTCTCACCCCCAGCACCTCTGGCCTACACTCCAGTTCTTCTATGAAAAAAAATAAATAAATAAAAATAACAAAATAAATTTAATAGCATCCGTATTTGTTGATAAAAACTCCAAACAACCAATGTGTCCAACAATAGGTAAGTGTATCAATAAACTGTGGTACACTCATAGGAAGCAATACAATTCAGCATTAAAAGGGAATCAACTATTTATATGCTGAATAATGATCTCAAAATCACCATATTGTGGAAAAAAAAGCATAACTACATAGTGTACGGTTACATTTATATAAAATTCTAGGAACTCCTAGAAGATAAAAAAAAAAACGAATGTATAGTGAGAGAAAAATCAGTGACTATTTGGGATTTGGTTTAAGAAGCCAGGGATGAAAATTTTGGAGGTGACAGCTATATCCACCATCTTGACTGTGATGATAGTCTCAGCAGTACATACATGTGTCAAAACTTAACAAATTATAACACTTTAACAATTATACACTTTAAATATGTGCAGTTTACAGTATGTCCATTACACCTCAGTCGCTTTTTTTAAAAGATGGTCTTAGACAACAATTAATAATCTTCCACACTAACAAATCGGGCCTTAATACATTTACCAAAATTATCCCATTAATAATGCATATTTTAATCATCACTCCTATACTCTTCAAGAAAGATTGATTTGAAACGGCAAAATTCAGGAAACATAGAAAACAAATGTCATATTTGGGCAAGAGAGCTCTGAACAATTCCAATTTTTTCTCATTTAAAAAACTTCAGATAACTAAAAAGCCTCGCAAACCACGTAACTCACTGATTTGATCTTAAGTAGGAATAAACAAAAATGACAATGTGTTATTGTCTCCTCCCTGTATAACTGCTGCTAGTTTCCTATCCAGTCAGTCCTTTAAGACTGATTAAAGCTGACCACTGCCAAGAGAGAATGGAACAACTGTCTCCCTCATGAGAAATGCTCTCTAAACAAGGCCAAGCTAAATAGAAATGCGGGGAACCCCCCTCCACCCCCCTCAGCACCCGGATAATCACTACCAAGCTCCCTTCTTCTCCAAGGCTTAGTGGGAGAAACAATTCAGCTTCATTAGAGGAAGCCAGACGAGCAATCTAGGGGATGGAGTTCCTCATTAGTGCCATAACTTCCTTCCTCCTCCTGGCTTGGGTTACTCAAACTCTCAAGCCTATCAGCTATTTCAGGAACCACTTTCCTTCATTTGGAGGAAATTCTCAAGCCACAGGGAACCGGTAACTTCTTACTATATCAGCCTGTTTAGCCTTTACAGTCTCCATGGAGCTGGAGCTCTCAGCCCCTGCAGGTGCTGTGCCAGAACTGCTGAGGGGAGCAGCAGGACGCAGTGTATGGGGAGAAACACGGGCTTTGGAATATCAGAGGTAGGTCCGTACCTTGGTTCTAACACTACTGCCCTATGACTTCATCTTGTAAAAGTGCCACAAGACACCTCCCTGAGTCTCTACGTTTTTATTAGCAAAAAAGTCAACTCATCTTCCTCTCTGGGCTACGGTGGTAAGTGACAAAATGCATATGGGTTTCTTGACACAGAAGGGTTCATTAAATGATAATTCATTCCTTTTTTACTTTCCTGAGGGCAAGGTACCCCCTCCATAGCCCTTATCCCCCAGGGGATTTTACCAGAAACATTTTTACTGTGCTTTGTGCCACATGAATGTCCTCTCCTGCCAGTATGAACACTGTTTCTTGTTGCTACCATTAGTGTATCCCAGAGGCAGCAACTACTGAGATACAAGAAAGGAATAAAAAGGAGTTGGATGGTACAACTACATCAAGGAGCGTTATTCACAGTGGTAAAAGCGTGGAAGCAGCCCCAGTGTTCTGTGGTGGATGACCAGGTGAGCAAACTGCTTTATACACACACTGCAATGTTACTCCCTTAAAAAGAGAAGAGATTCTGACATATGCCAAAACATAGATGAACCCCAAAACATCATACTAAATTGAGTCAGTCAGTCAAACGAGGACAAATAGTGTCTGGTCCCACTTATATGAGGCACTTAGTCAAAATCCTAGAGGAAGAAAGCAGAATGGCAACTCCAGAGACTCGGGAGAGGGAAGTTGTTTAATGGGTGTAGAATTTCAATTTTACAAGATGAAATAAAGTTTCTGGTGATGGACAGTGATGGTGGTTGCACAATCATGAATGCATTTGATCCCACTGAAGTGTACACTCAAAAATAGTTAAGATGGTAAGTTTCATGATCTTATGTGTATTTCACCAACTAAAAATACTGAGGAAAATAGGGTGAGTGGGTTGGTTGGTTGGTTAGTTGGTTTTGAACTTCAGTTGTCTGAGCTTTGGCCCAATCTTGCCTCCACATGACAGCATAATTAACCCCAAAACTGCAAGTCGGGGACATCAAGTCTTGCTCTGTTTCCAAACAGGATGCTAGCTCAAGGGTCATGTTGCCAGGTCTCCCTATCTCCTGTTCCATGACACAAAGGCGCACCTTGTGTCCCTGCACCACCACTCTAAGAGAGGCAACAAGAACTTGGGGGTGGGGGGGTTCCCCCGACATCACTACTGACAGCACGGATGGCAGGCACTCGGCGGGACCTCACGAGCCTTTCCAGGCCCAGAGCTGGATTTGCACATGTGCTCAACAATGGCAGGTTGAAAGTGACCTGTATTTCCCACAGCAACTCTCCAGATGAAACAAATGTTTTAAAGTTTAAAATAAAAGAACATTCTAAAAAACTGGATTCTATACATCTGGTCATATACCATCACAGGACAGCAAAGTCTGGGATTGTGGGTCTGCTACTCCTAGGCAGCCTATTCGGCCACCATTTTGTCACCTAAACAAGGTCAAAGTGGTCTGGCCAGTTAGGTACAGGAGCCCAACCCTTCAGCCCTTCAAATCAAACAAGAGCACAAAGCTGGATCACGCTGGGAAGGTTATGCATCATGAGTTATGTCCAGAATGCCCGGGGGGCTGAGGACCGATGCATAACATGTGCATCACGAGGTATGTCCAGAATGCTCAGGGGGCTGAGGACATACCTACTCCCGACTTATACATCACGTACTCCCGACTTATACATCACGAGGTATATGACTTATACATCACGAGGTAGGACTGGGAACAGCAGGGGAGGGAGGGTGGCCGAGGAGGCCCCATGTATGACAAGGGACCCCAGAAGCTGATCAGTGGAATGCCTTGTTGATAAGATTAGAACCATGGCTGGGGATTAGGGTGTGTCATCGAGTAGATAAGAAGTGCCTGGAGAGGGCCTCCCCTGGTGGTGCAGCGGTTGAGCACTGGGCTGGGAGGCTGCCTGCAGCCTCTGCAGCGACGGTTTGTTCCCCGGCCGCCAGTGAGTGTCCCATTAAAAAAAAATAGAAGTGCCTGGAGGGTAGACTCACAATCCCTAATCTTCTACACCCTTCCCCTTTTCTTTAATCTCCTTCCTCTTTAATCTCTTTTTGCTCCTCCCCCTTACAACCAATATCAATTGTCAATAAAAGGGCCAGGGTCTTGCTCTTCAGCAGCATCCTGCATTATGTAGCCTGCTCAATGACTCCCGTTTCTTTAGCAGTGTGGTGTTGCTCAAACAACATGAGATAAATGGGGAAAATGCAAATAAAAGTTCCAGGGAGAAACCCACATGGCACGGCAGACCTCTCCTGCCTCGCCCACTGCTCCCCTCAGCAGTGTCTTCAGTCTGTCCTTCTGCCTGTTCTGTTCCCTGCTCTGTCTCTGGTGAATTCTCTCACCCTCCCATGCCTCTGACTGTACCCCAGTTCTTGTATAAATAAATCTTTTTTAAAAAAATTTTTTAAAAAAAGTTTGCAAATGGTCGTCACACAAGAAAATGCTTTGTGGGCCTCCCTGGTGGCATAAGGGGTTGGGCCACAACCTATGAGGCAATCCGCAGCCACTGCAGCACGAGTTCGATCCCCAGCCAGGGAGCTACCCACATGGCGCAGCAGACCTCTCCTGACTCACCCGCTGCTCCCCTCAGCAGTGTATTTCAGTCAATCTGCCTGTTCTGTTCCCCACTCTGTCTCTGGTAGATCCTCCCACCCCCCACGCCTCTGGCCTGTATCCCAGTTCTTGCATGCATAAATAAATAAATCTTTTAAAAAAAAATGCTTTGTAACTTCTCTTTTTTTTTTTTTTTTTTTTGCACTTAAAATATTGAGCTAGCTCAAAATCTAGTCCAGTCCGATACCCAAAACCAACTGGTCCGTGGGCATTCTGCGAAGAGCACTAGGAAACTAGCACAAATATGATTCTTTCAAAAAACTCACAAGTATAAATTGTTTCCTCAAAATAAATCAGCTAATCTTAAAAGTTTAATGCATTAAGTTTTTCATTTCCGATGGCACGGTCATCAGATTTCCATCACAATTTGCAGGGGGAGCCAAGTGCATGTGCCATGGGCAAACATGGGCAATAAAGAGAACATTACGAAAAGGTGAGAATCTTAACTCTGATGCAAAAGTGAAGCTGTGATTCAACTGCAGGACCAGTGCGAGTCTGATTCATATGAGTGGTTCTGATACTAGTGAAGTTCACAATTTTATTGAGGGTCACCTTTCAGGCCAAGAAAGTTGAAGACAATCAATTAAGTAAATAATAGTTGTCAGCAGAACGCTATAGGGATATGGAAATCAGTTTCTGTGCCTCAGTGGTGCTTCAGGACTAACCATAGAGCACTGAGTGACAACATGCAGACAGGCAGTGGCAGAAAAGGCACCCTGCCTGGGACGGGAAGACCAGGCCCAGCTCTCATCCCAGCTCTGCCCCGACTAAGTGTCTGTCCTTGGGCAAGTCATGACAACTTCGGTAGGACTCCATCACCTGGAATGAGGGGGTTGGACAGGATGATTTCTAAGGCATCTTCCACTCTGGACCTACTGACCCAAGTGGAAACATGGGGGAAAGAGCAGGATCTTCAAGAATGGGGAGGATCTGACTGACTGAGGCTATGCCAAGCAAGGAGAATGGAGGTAAAAATGGACATATCTGTACGGCGACTCCACTGTGGCAATATGGAGTCGCCAAAATCATGGAAACAAGGTACAAGGTGCTAGCCAGGGGCAGGGGAAATGAGTGTTGTTTGATGTGGACAGAGTTTTCGTTTTGCAAGGCGTCCTAGAGACGTCACACAAGCACGTAAACACAATGAGCACCACTGAACTGCCCACTCGAAAATGGCTAAGAGGGTAAAGTTTGTATTTTGTGAGTTTTTTTAAATCACACTTAAAAATAAAATGAAAAGGGGTCACAGAAGTTAGTGCCCTGGCAGTCACACTGATGCAAAAATATTTCAAATCAACTAACATCCAGGGTCCAATTCTAGTCCCTAAAATTCCTTTTCTCCCAAGTGAAAAAAAAGGACACACCTCGCTAGTGGGACACACAGGCTTCCCAGACGACAGGAAGCTAACACAGTGTGTTAGAAGACAAGACAAACATTAGGAAGGGCAGAAACACAAAGCAGGCTACTCAAACACAACCTAACTGTGTCACTCCCCACCAGCCCAGCCTCAATCCTGAAATAAAACCATAGAGGCTGCTTTTCACTCCAAGGATAAACTTCTCACTCCTGCTTACAAGACCCAGCACCCCTAGCCCACCTCTCCAGCCCCCTCTCTCGGCAGCTGCTTCTACCCCCTCCCTGCTCCTTCTACTGACTGTACCTTAAGTCCCCAGTACTCTCCATGAACCCTGCCCTCCTAGGCTCTTTACCCTGCTGTTTGCTCTGACAGGACACCCTGCCCGGCCAGTGCATCCTTCAGATCTCACTTCTGATGTCAGTGACTTCCCTAACCAAACACTTGTCACAGCAGCAGTTTTACATCCCTGTGATTGTTCGACAGCACCTGGTGATGACATGGGCCACGTGTGCATTCGCTCTCCCCCACCTCCAACACCAGGCACTGAGCCCAGAACCACGTGAGCACCCAGACACTTGTTGAGTAAGTGACTAAATGGACACTAAACCTGGGGAAGAAAGCATAAAACATCTTAAGCAGTCTCCTTAAGAGCTTGTGCATCTTCACAAATGAAACGTTGGAGGATACCCAAAGCAAGTGAGTCTAAAATCCCTGTTCAACTCTAAAATCAGTCATCAGGATGCCTGCAGAAGTTTCTCTGGGCCTCCTATGTCTCTAGGGAAATGCTCAGCACCATAGGCTGATATTAAACACACACACAGATAACGCAGAGTTACTGGCTGCTAAATAACTACTGTATTTTTGGTATTTCCTGAAATAGGGCATTCTATTGAAAGCCCCCTGGAAATACCTGTCAAATGAACAAGAGCAACGTTTCACAAGACTCTGAAGCATGTATGAGGCAGTCGTAATTCCACTTAAACTCTGGTGTCTGATATAAAAGTTAGAACTGCAGAAGCAAAGAAAACAATCTCTAAGTGGCAAGCTCCCTGCTAGTAGCTTCATTACTTTAGATTGCAAATAGGAAAAAATGCCAACTAAAAGTTGAAGAAGTAAGTAGACAGTGCAGTAATGAACTTAAAACTATGAAAGACTACAAAATGTCAAATGGGAGTATTTCCCAAGCCTTTAAGAACATAAGGAAAGAAACTATTTAGAACACCATGTCCCCGCTAGTACAAACACAAACTATATCTCCACTATAGCTACATACTCCACGTGTTCCTGGACTCCCGGCCCATTCTGATCACTCCTCCCTCTGATTTGGCACGTAAACAAATGCTACTTGACAATTTTCCTACTGAGTTAATGTATACGGTTTTTGATTTCTACTACTATCCTTCCAGGTGCCTGATGCACTGTGGGGGCTTAATGAATTTATTGAACTGAAATGGCATTCTACTGTTTTGAAGAATGGATTCTGATCTACAAACACCTGTATTTTATTTCCAAATAATATCATTCGCGAAACTGTTCATATGACTGAGTCTTAGGTCCACCAAGGCTGGATTAAACTTAAAGTCCTATTCAACAATGTTCAAATAAGTCTGAGAGGTTTCTGAATGCCACTTCTCCAAACTCAGCTAAGGGAGACGCCAGCGCCACGAAGTCTCTCCCAATGTCTCTCACACACACCAGTAACACCTGCCCCGACTTTCTCCCAAGTAGCCAATTTCACTTGTCATGTCTCCCGAGCCCAGTCAGTCCCACGGAGAGTTCCTTATGCAGAAAATTGGAAGACCAGAACCCAAACTCCAGACCACTAGCTGCCCATCACTAAAAGCCGGCAAGTAAACTCCCCGGAGAAGGATGCGCTCGAAATGCTCCGCTGACAGTGTCCGCGCGAGCGGCACAGCGGACAGGAGCCTGGCACTAGGGAGGGCGCCCGGCAGCGCCGACCCCCAGGACCGGCGTCAAGTGGCAGCGGCTCCCGGCTCCAGAGACGCCCCCCGCTGCAGGCGGGCATCTGCGTCGGGGGCCGCACGTGGAGAAGGGCCACAGGCGACCCGAGCCTCGGGGAGCGCCCGCTCTCCGGCAGCAGGCTGGGTCGGGGCGCACCGGCCTGGGCGGCCGGCGGGGCGGCGAGGCGGGGCGCGGGCGGCCGGGGCCGGGGCCGGGGCCGGGGCCGGGGGCGTGAGCTGGGCCGGGCGCCGCCAGGGCCGGCGATGCCCGGGGCGGAGGGCGTCCGGCCGGGCCGCAGGCGCCCCGCGCAGCGCCGCGGAGCCGGCGGGCCCGGGCCGGGCCGGGCAGGGCCGGGCCGGGTGAGGAGGGGCGCGCGGCGGGGGCGGGAGGCCTCACCGTGGCTCCCGGAGGCGGCGGCGCCGCGGTCCCGCAGTTGCTAAGGAGAAGGCGCTTCCGGGTCAGGGCGCGGCGCGAGCCCGCGGACGGCGGCCGCGCGGGGCCAAGAGCCGGCGGGCGGGGGCGCGCGCGGGCTCCGCCGGCTCCCGGGGCCGCCCCGGGATCTCGGCCCCCCGGCTCCCCCGGCTCCCCGCGGCCTCCCGCCGGCGCCCCGCGTCCCCGCGCTCGCCCCGCCGCGTCCCTTCGGGGTACCGCTCGTGCTCGTCCGCTCCGCGCGCGGCTCCCGGACCCCGCGGCGGGCTGGGCCGGGGCCGGCCGGGCGCCCGCAGGCGGCACCCCCGGGAGCGGGAAGTAGGGAGACCGGGGAGCCCCCGGGGCCAGCGCGCCCCGGCGCCGCCCTACGCGGGCCGAGGTGGGGCGGGCGTCAGGGGAGCGGGCAGGCCGCGCGGAGACGCGCGCGGGGCGCCCCTGGCCTGCGAGGCGGCGCGCGGGGGCCTGGAAGCTGGGCGGGGGCCCCGGGGGTCCCCGGCGCACCCCGGGAGACGCGGCGGCGCGAGAACTACCGTGGGCCGCGGCCCCCGGGGCCGGCGCGGAGGCCGAGCGCCCGTCGGCGGTCACCGAGCAGCCCGGCGTCGGGGATTCGGGCCGGCGTCGGGGCTGGAGTCCCGGGAAGGAGGGGAGCGCGGGCCGCGGGCCGCTCCGGAGGCCTCGGTGCTGCAGCGGCCGCTGTCCCGGCGCTTTTCGCAAATGTCAGGGCTCTTCCACCATTAACCGAGCCCCTGGAAGGTAGAAAATACTTGTGATTTAAGCTGGCGTCGACAGTCCTGCCGCACGCACAGGCCTCAAGCGATATTTGCTCCAAGAACCGTGGGGCCCCCTGAGTCCTGGGTTTTAAATGTTCGCACCGAGCCCTTCAGAACCCGCGGCAAAACTGATCGGGACGAAATTTGTCTGTTCAGACTGTAGACGGTGGAAGTCGCGCAGGGACTAGAGGCAATGGCGGGGAGGGAACCCTGAGATCCATTAGGTAGCCCAGTGGGGTTAGGAATGGGAAGACCCTGAAGAAGAAAAGGACGGAGGTTGGGAAGCACAGAGTCTGCCGTTTCAGAGTCAGAGATGGAAAGGAAAGCCACTTAAATCAGAAATCGTTCGAACGAGCGAAGAGTGAAGGAGGAACAATTACTGTACCTACATCCAACAGGAAGGTTGCCTTCGATTGGCCGCACCGCAGGAAGCGTCAGCCAGAGCAAAGGCGGCAGGGCTGGCTGGACAGATCCCACATCCTCTAATTGGAGGGCGCCCAGGGCTTCCACATGTGGGCCAAAGGGAAACCACAACCCACTCTAGAGCGAGTGAGGGTTAGAGGCTTGCCCCCAAACATAACTCCAGTCCCTCACTCTAGGACATTCCCATTACCGCAGGGATCACAATGAACTCCCCCCTAAGAATTAGGAATCGTATCTGACTATAAATCTTCCGCAATAGATGTCACCAACCACCCACAGAAATAAACCCAGAAGTTAGAATGTGTGGCTGAAGAGTTAAAGAACACCCAAAATATCCAAAGTCAACATGTAAGACAGAGGGAGTCTAACTCCAGGAGCTACAGCAGGTAAAGTCTGTGCTGCATCTTCGGGCAGCCTTGATTATAGCATCTATTCTGAAGAACTGTATTCTGCCCAAGGGCCAAGGTGATTCATCAGGCTCAACTTGGCTGGGGCTCTGGGAGGTTCAGTGGGGTCTCAAGAGCTGGAAACCTATCATTGCCATGAAGGGCTTAAAATTGCAGGGATTTGTGGGTGAACTCTTTTCTTCCGGGTGGTGTGTTTTGTCTGACTTTGGTCTCTGGACGATGACTAGGCAAGGAATGAGACAAAATGCTTCTGGGAATGCCCAGAAAACAGTTACCATGCCCTTTTGGGGTGTGAGGTGAACCATCTACCACCTCCAGCGGAATTCCATTTTGACATCAGAAGGGACGGTGACAGTGTTATGAAACCCAAGCCTTCCTGAGAACTTGGGGGTCATAAACAGCTATAGTCACCCTAGAGTTTTCCAGACCCAGCCCAACACCGATTCCCAACCAGCACCCAACTTGATCTTCTCCTATACTGAAATTAGCCCAGCCAGAGTCACACCCAGACACCAGGAAGTCATCCACAACTCCTCCGCTTGCCCTCACCCTTTCAGCCCTGCGAGAACAAACCCTGCAGATAGTCTCATTTTCCCCACCCAGTTCCACAGCTGTGAATTAAAGTGAAAGGAGCAAATAACTGAGCAGCCGGGCATGGGTCAGAAGTGTTGCAACCTCAAAGATGAAGCAAGATGATAAAGGGCTACGATCGATGCATGTGCGTATGTGAAAACAGGCTGCAAAGACCCAGCTGCACAAGAACTTCAGGAGTAAGAAGATGGAATAATTCACTCAATTGCAGTATGACTCAGTGGCCTTTCACATGCTGCTGACACCTGAAAGGAAGCAGAAGTTAATGAAAGGACAATTGGATAGGAAAACTGAGGTCGAGCATATTCCAAGAACCAAAGTGAAGGCGTGTTTCCTGGCCCAGGGATGTGACTCCCAGCTAAGCTGTGGGATGCCCTATGGGGAGCCTCGCCTTCATCTGTGCAGGCTGATAATGCTGCAGCCCCAGAGTGCTGTGGGTGAGCAGAAAATATGTCTCATCATTACCATATCAGTTGTTCTTGGCTTCATCCACTTTAGAGACCAGACCCACCCAGACCACTATTTCCAATGTGCAGTCTTTGTCTGATTATCGTGTTTCTGTTCTTGCCTCACTTTATAAAGTTTTTTAAAATATTTTTTCTTTTTCTTCTATCTTTATTATTTTTATCTTAACTCTTGAAATGTAAATCCTTCTAGAACATTCCCACTTCATTGACTCATAGATCTTGGCCTGTCCCTTTTACCTTATAGTTCTTATTTAAAACGTCTTCCTTTTAAGGATGTTAGCTGTTAATTTTACTTTGTTGGGATTTTAACATATTATTCTTACATTTTTTAAGTTTGATTTTTACTTTTCTAGTTCTTGCCTGTTGTTTCTCTTTCTTCTCTTTTTACATCAAAGGTGAATTTTAGAAAATCACCTCATTTATAATACTATTTCTAAATATCATCTTAGTTTTACATTTTATTATTTTTAGCTTTACATTTGTCCTAATTTTTATACTCTTTTAGTCTTTCTTTTATCTTCCATCTTGCACATTTTTCCGGGTTTTGAACTTTCTCTTTTAATCACAGATATAACTCAGGAGCTGCAAATGGCATCTAACGTGATTAACCTTTAAAAGAGAAAAAATGTCATTAAACCCACCAAAGCCAGATGCTCATACCCTTGTTTTGTTGGAGAATTCACTGCAGAAGAATCTTAACAGAACAAGATTGTACTGTTCTCCTGTACCTTTCCCCCTGTCAGATACCAGCTCCCTATGAAACTAGTAAAATAGAAAGGGATCTCTCATGCTGCAACTTTGACACAGTAGCAATGTAGCACAGAACTTAAGAAAGGGGTGGGAGGAAGCAGGGTTCAAATCCAACTCCAAGCACTGGCTGTGTGACCTTGGGCAAATTACTCAACCTCTCTGTGTCTCGATTTTCCTCACTATAGAATGAGATGAGTATAGTACCACCTCATAAAGTTGATGTGAGATTTAAATGAGTCAACATGTAATACAGAAGTGTCTGATACATAATAAATACATGTTTTCTATTATCATTTAATAAAAAGTTATACTAAATTGTATTCACTCATAGAAGTGTAAAGTAACCGAGTAACTTAGAAATGACAGTCCTGACGTACAGGTCACTTTTACTCTTGCCCTTGTTCTTGACATTATAGCCTAACAAACTTGACTTTGACTCTCTTTCTCCCTAAGAGAGCCCCAATTTTTTCAGATAGCCACATCCTCCAAGGAGCCCTGTACTGGAGGAAGGGTGCAGGGGGGATGTGCTCTGGAGGGGTGTGAGGGTGTGTGTGTGTAGTTTCGGTAAAGGGAAAGTCTGTTTCTCCCTTTCGGTGTGCAGTGCTGATTGGGTCTCTGCACCCTAAAATTCCAAAGAGAAAATGTCCGATTAGCTCAGGCCAGCCTAGGGATCAGGGGCCCCCCAGAACCAATCAGCTGAGTCAGAGAAACAGGGCTCACCCAGCAGAATTACAACTGCACAGGTCTATACCTCCCTCTGTGTGTGGGGCGGAGTGGGGGGGGGTGGGAGGGGAGGGTCTTCTTAAAGAATGGGGGATTTCAGTGAGTTTTATGGTCAGAAAGAAATAACAGTCTTATGTAACATAGTCTCTCTTCGTGGCTATGCAAACCCTAGCCTGAGAGACAGTGCTATAAAATATAGTTGTCATAAAATGTAATGGTCATATTTTCAAATATTTAACTAGAGAGAAAAATCTCAGAATGCCAAAATAAAACGAACAAAATCTGACTAAAAGGATTTGGAGTAGGTGATTAAATGACCCAAAAAAATCCATTTTATAAGAAGAAAAACATTTGAATTAGAGGAGTTATAAAGACATGAGCACAGTCTGGGTTTTGTTGGCCCTAGGAAATTGGGTTCATCAGAAAATGTTACATTTGATCATGCTTGAATGCGTGAAATCAAACCAAAAATAAAAAGCATCCAATAGACATCCTTCATTAAGTTAAAAAGAAAACTTTATGAACTGAGAAAAAAATATAGAATAACACAATTATAACAATTATAAGATTACATGTAAATGAACTAAATTATCCTATTTAAAAAGAAATCAGGCAAAATCCAGACCTATGAATCTTATTTAAAAAAAAAAAAAACACCTTTTTTAAAAAGAGAGAGAGATGATAATTTAAAAGCCTGGCTCAGGTAAATCCTGCTTGCACAAAACTGAGTGTAGCGGGTCCCAGCTTGACTGATGAAGTTATGCTCACCCTAGGATTCCGGCACACCCGGGCATGCCCAGGACACCAGTGGCAAGACCCACTGGAGGTCTGTTTTCATGAGAAGCCGGCATCCTACGAAAGAATTCTTCCTCAGGCAAGGTCAAAGTGAAGCCCTAAGACAGCAGGTCAGAAGCTTGGTGTGCAGCAGGGAGAGTGTACCCACAAATCAAGCTTTTTGGCTGAAGACAGCCGTGCTCTGCGGCTCTTCAACAGAACCGGCCCCCAGCAGGGGGAGGGTGCTGTTGGAGCATGTTGGTGTAAACGCTCCACAATACTCCATTCATGGGTCCTAAACGCAGGCTCTGCCCCAGCCCCATGGAGGGATTGTCAGCAAGTCCCTGTACCACAGGGGCCTCCATTTCTTCCACAAAAGGAGGAACTGATCCAAGGAGGAAAAATTAGGAAATAGACCTTTCTCGTTCACATTACTTTTGTAAAAATTAATTGCAGTTTTGAAGATAAAGATATTCACAAGAGATACAAAAAGATTTCACACATGCTTTCGCAGACTTCCCTACAATAAGAGTGGAGAGAAGCCAACTGACCACATACGCACATGACTGGGCAAGAAGGCAGGGAAGGCTGTGATGGAACAAGAGATCACAAAGGCAACAGCAAATATAGGGCATCGTTATTAAGACAATTTTTCAAAAGATACAAGGACACAGTTAAAGCTTTCTTGGTGGAACTATTTTTTTATCTTTCACATCTATGGTAACGAAAAAGAAAAAGAGAAAAGTAACCAATTAAATCTACACTGAAAGTTTTTAAACATATATATCAGTAACAAATGAGGATGGAAAAAGTAATAAACATGAAATAAAATTAGAAAATCATAGACTATCTGTTTAACATCTAAAACTGAGATAAAATATTAACATCTATAAACCACTAGTGTAATCAATTAAATATCTAAGAAAATACAAGAAACAAACTTCCACAGGCTATATAAACACAAGTTTTAACTAGCCATTCAAAGTTAAACCCTAATAAATTTAAAGCATTAAACAAAATGAAAAATTTTGAATAAAACTAACACAAGAAGGGAAAGAAAATTCAGGTAAAACAACAGGGAAAGGGAAGCAAAAAGTAGAGTCAAGGAAGAAACAGGAAATACTCAATAAAGATTTGTAGAATGCATAACTGAATTTTTAGAAAAATTACGCACACTTGATAATGTTGTCAAAAACACTCTCAATATCAAATTAAAATTTGTCTCATTTTGTTTTTTTTTTTTTAAAGATCTATTTATTTACTTATACAAGCACTGGGTACAGTCAGAAGCGCAGGAGGGTGAGAGAATTCACCAGAGCCAGAGCAGGGAGCAGAGCAGACAGACTGACGAAGTACACTGCTGAGTGGAGCAGTGGGCGGCAGGAGAGGTCTGCACGCCATGTGGGACTCTCTCGCCAGTGGCCGGGGATCAAACCAGCGCTGCAGAGGCTGCGGGCAGCTTCACAACCTACTTGGAAAGATTACAACACCAAAAAATTTCCAAAGCTTTTTCTCCATACAAAACTGTAGCACTTTTGCACAATTATTTTGTTTTCATTCTATTTTCCAGCAATAGTACAATACATTTATGTTGCGTATTTGCAGAATATGTAACTATTTTGCATCTATTCTTCTTACATGGGTTGCATCATATTTAGCATTGTAGTATTTTTAGTATTTAGTATTTTTCCATGTTTATATAGCTTTTCTCTTGTACACAAATTTTAAATGTTCATTGGGAAAACTTAGATAATACATTTGGTTATAAAGAGGCAACAAAAATGTGTGTGTAGTGATAGATGGTGGTTGGATGGATAGAGAGATGATAGATAGATTGATAGAGAGATAGATCAATCGATGGGCATTGGATTTGGAATGGAATATACTTTCTTGAAATTTTAAATAGAGATAAATATCACCATTTTAGGTATATAACTCACGGGGTTTTTATTTTTTTAAAAAAGATTTATTCATTCATGCATACAAGAACTGGGGTACAGGTCAGAGGCGCGGGGAGTAAGAGGATTCACCAGAGACAGAATGGGGAGAACAGGCAGATTGAATGAAATCCACTGCTGAGGGGAGCAGTGGGCCAGGAGAGACCTGCAGCGCCATGTGGGCAGCTCCCTGGCCAGCTGGGTGATTGAACTTGTGCTGCAGAGGCCACGGACCGCCTCACAGTGCTGTGCTCAACCCCTGCGCCACCAAGGAAGCCCATTCATGGGGTTTTTAGTATAGTCACAAAGTTGTATGACCATCATGACAATCAATTCTAGAACATTCTCATCACACCAAAAAGAAAACGTACCCTTAGCTCTGACTCCCACTTCCTGCCAACAGTGCGAGCCCTTGGCAACCATGATCAACTTTCTGTTAAGAAACTCCTCCTCATCGAAGGTCACACAGGTTATAATTTTCTTCTTTCAAGAGTTTTATGATTTTAGCTTTTACATTTGAATCTTTGACGATTTCTAGGTTAATTTTTGTATGTGTGATAAAGGGGTCTAACTTCGCTCCTATGTGTAGTTGCTCAGTTGTTACCAGTTTCCTCCATGCCAGTAGCTATCACCCATCCGCCCACCCGCCCATCCATCCAAATGACATTTTCCTGGTGCCTGTTCTGTGGGAAGGCAGTCAGCGACTGTGGTTCAGAGGTTTGGATCCTATCTCTACCGCAAAAAGTCCTGGCCCTGGTTAAACTGGTTGGTCAAGCCTCAGTTTCCCTATCTGTGAACATAATTACTTTGTCATCCCTGAGGATGCGATAAGGCAACTGGCAGAGGCCTGGGTCTGCAAACAGTCAGATGTCACCTGTCATCTAACTTTCTGCTCGAGCATCCCTCTCAGGTCTGCATCTTGGGCCCCTCTTTTTTTTGTTACCCCTTTGCATGGGGCTGACCCCTTTGCATTGCTGCTGACCTAGCCCTCCACGTCCATGCCTCCCGCTGTGAGAAGACCCACCCACAGGGCCGTGAGCTGGAAGCCCAGCTCTCACTGCTCACAATGTCCGTGAGAATTTTTAGATTCCCAAACTTCGTATTCACCACAATTACCTTGTTAGAGGCAGTAAAAGCAGTAACTTTACAGATGGTCTGTGTTCATCCCTGGGCAGTAAAGTGAAGAGTAAAACATGAACTCATTCACCTAACTCAGGTATCACCCTTTTTGTTTGCCCTAAAGAAAAATAGTCACCGAACTCTAAAAACACTGGGCAACATCTTCCACACCCGCCACCTGTGTGCAGGGAAGAGAGCAAGTTTGCAGCCTGAAAATGCCTCTATCCAAACACACGTTTATTTCTTACCAGAACATTCTCCAGGAAAAAGAAGGGAATCCCAGCTGCAAAGCCCATGACCTCAAGTGACCAGAACACCCGCAGGACTGCCCCCATGGGCGAAGTTTATCTCACTGAGGAAACTCAATGGAGGAGCACCTTCAAAGGGTGGGGGTGGGGGATCTATGTGGGAGGTCAAGGCAGGGGTGCTGGTACTTTGGGGGGAGTAGCAGCCTGCAGGCTAGTCTCTCCCTCCACTCTTCCCTTTGGTCCCCCTTGCACCAGGCAGTTATTTTGGGGACAAGGCTGCCCCCAATTCACCTAGTTCAGGGAGAAGCTAAGAGCTTCCTCCACCAGCCCAGCATCTGAGATGCAGGCAGCTGGTCCAGGAGGGACCATCTCCCTTTAGCCATGTCAGAGGAACAGGGCTAGCTGGATCTTGGGGCACAGCTCCACCAAGAGCTGGGGTCCCTGTGGAATCCCAGATGCAAAGCCCATAGCCTTGTGTGCCCAGCACATCCCCAGGTGTGCTCAGACTCCCAGGTCTCAGCTTTTCTCTAGGGATTGCTTGTGAGGGACTCCTGAAGGGTCTGTCTTCACAGCCCTGCCCTGGGGCCTGGGACCTGGGACCCATGCCGGGCCAGTGGGGAAGCCCAGGGTGGAGTAGGGGTGCTGGTTGTTCTGTAGAACAGACGTCTCCTTGATCTCGGCTGATTTTATCTGACCTGGATGTGGGCATAATTAAAAACACTATTATTGTTTTTAATCTATTTGTCTGATCCAGATAGTTGAGGCCTAACTATAAATTTGGTTCATCTCTTTGTTCTATTTTTTTAACCTGTCTCAATCTTTACCAGTGATCCCTCCCAAATTAATATTTCTAACACATTTTTATATCTAAGAGAACATTTGAGCCTTAACACTTTTCTTTGTAAAAAATCTTCTTGACCATTTTCATAAGTGTATTGTTCCTGAGAAGGCTTAAATCTGTTTTTCAGTAGTCACAAGGTCATAAAGACTTTGCTTGGGATCATGTGAAATTTTTACTGTACTTTGGGAAGAATTAGCAACTCTATACAATTGTAGCAGGATATTTGGGGAAGTTGGATATATCTTTCTAAATTTCTTTTGGAAAATAAATATGGAAGAAGAGTAAAGAATATACTGGGGGTTTGGGGATGGGAGGAGTATCATGGGAGTGATGTGTCTTTCTACATATTAAAACCTATTTTTCAACCAGAGTGAATAAATCAATATGGTTAGGAAAAAGCAGGCAAAGCAATAAAACAGAGTTCAAAACTTCATATGCATATACATGAGAATTCAGTGTAAAAGTGAAAGCTCACATTGATAGGAGAAAAATTCAACAACATGCTACAAAACTCAGTAACTGATATTAGGGTAACTGGCTAGCCATAGTGGGGATAACTGTTTTCTTCACTTAAACCTAAATAAATTCCTGCAAGATCAAAAGTATAAATTTTATTTTTTTTTTAATACCTTATTTCTTTTTTTTTTAAATATTTATTTATTTATTTATACAAGCACTGGGTACAGTCAGAAGCGCGGGAGGGTGAGAGAGTTCACCAGAGCCAGAGTGGGGAGCAGAGCAGGCAGAAGGACCGAAGTACACTGCTGAGGGGAGCAGCGGGCGGCAGGAGAGGTCTGCGCGCCATGTGGGACCCTCCGCCGGTGGCCAGGGAGCAGCCGGGGATCGAACCGGCGCTGCAGAGGCTGCGGGCAGCTTCGCAACCCAGCGCTCAACCGCTGCGCCACCGGGGAGGCCCAAAAGTATAAATTTTAAAGAGCCTCCCTGATGGCGCTTGCGGTTGAGTGCAGCACTGTGAAGCTGTCCGCAGCCTCTGCAGCTCCGGTTCCATCCCAGCCAGCCGCCGAGATGCCCACATGGCGAGACAGACCTCTCCTGTTTCGCCCGCTGCTCCCCTCAGCAGTGTATTTCAGTCAGTCTGCCTGTTCTGTTCCCCGCTCTGTCTCTGGTGAATCCTCTCACCCTCCCGCACATCTGGCCTGTACCCCAGCTCTTGCATAAATAGATAAATCTTTTTAAAAAATTAAATATATATATTTTTTAAAGTCATGAATGCATGGTAATAAAATGTGCATAACCACTTTATATCCCTGTGTTAGACAGATGGAAGAATGAGAAGATCTCTTGCCTCTAGGATCCTTTCCAAAATTCAGATACACTAATCTTGATGAGCAATTCTTTGCTAAGTATTTTAAACATAACCTGATGGTGCTGAAGGGGTGCAGGACTAATCTGGGGCTGAGATGGTGCTGTGATGAACTGCTATTTATTTTTTAATTGAAATAATATTGGTTTACAATGTTTTAGAGTGATGGGCCTTGAGGGGATGATGCTAAGGAAAATAAGTCAAATGGAGAAAGTGTACTGTTTGCTCTCACTCAGATGTGGACGATCAAGGAACCAAACAAAATGGTGGCTCCCAGAAGGGAAGGGGCTAAGGGGTGGGCAAACTGGGCAGAAGGGCTCAGCTGCATGGCGGTGGCTGGAAACTAGACTTCTGGAGGTGGCATAATGCAGCTTGGGCCGAATTGTAACTCAGTATACCCACTGTTATCAACCTTCTGTTTCTACGTTGGGGTGAACAATATTGACTTTCTTTTTTTAAAAAATATTTATTTTCATTTATTTATGCATGTAAGAACAGGGGTACAGGCCAAAGGTGCGGGGGGGGGGGGGTGAAAGGATTCACCAGAGACAAAGTAGGGAATGGAACAGGCAGATTGACTGAAATCCCCTGCTGAGGGGAGCAGCTGGGAGACAGGAGAGGTCTGCTGTGCCATGTGGGTCAGCTCCCTGGTTGGGGAGTGAACTCAGGTTGCAGTGGCTGGTGATAGAGAGCTTGATAGTGCTGAGACTTCACCCCTGTGCCACGAGGGAGGCCCCAAATATTGACTTTCTGAGGCTTCCCACGTCCTAGATGATCTTTCTCCTTCCATCCAGCACCTCCCCTCAGCCCTCAAAGCACGCGCCTCCATTTCCAGAACTGTCCTTGGAGGCAGAAATGGTGAGATGACTGTTTTATGAAGGTTAAAGAGGTCAAGCTACTTTCAAATTCTATCAGAAGCCACGTGTCTATGAGGATTGCTTAAACCTCTTCTTAACATACCTCAGGGAAATATTTCTTTTCTCATTTCTTATCAACAGATGGTGAGTAAATTAAACACACTTTCATCTGAATATATGAGATCTGTTCATCAGAGGCCCAGGAAGTCCCAGCTAGCAGGCGAAGGGCACCTGGAGAGAGCCGAAGACAGAGTGGAAGGCAAGTCAGACGCTTCCTCACCTTCACTCCAAAGTCATGACTGTTTCCTCTGTCTTGGCAGAAAACCTCACGAGGTGGGAATCCGGGCAAGTTTCAGTGACCCTTGGCGGCTTGCTTGTCCTGGTTTTATGAAAGCTTGCCAGATGGTTCCCACAACCAGGACAGACACAAGTGATACACTTTGTCAAGTCCCAAATGTATATGACAGAAATGTTATTAATGACAACAAACTCTGGAACTAGACTTCCAGCTGGGTTTGAATCCCAGCTCTGACCTCCCAGCTGCATGACCTTGGCCCAGTTACTCAAACTTAAGACGCCTCTGTTTCCTCACCTATGAAATGGAGATGAAAATAACTACCAGGATTAAACATAGTTAGTGTCCTAGTGTGTTGAAAGCACACCTGTTCTATACAAGCATTATTTTTAAAATACCCAGTTTGATGACTTGTACCTGCTGATTACCCCCCACACTCCAATCTGCACTGTTGTCTGGGTGTTGCTATTTCCCACCAGGTAGCAGGGCTATTTCCACCACGGGAAATATGATCATCAAATATCATGAAAGTATGTACAGTAAATCTCTCATCTAGACTTCACTGTGTAATTTATGATCATTTTTATTAGATAGAGATAAGTTTATATTTGCATAATCTTAAAAATTTGCTAGGATTATAGACACATTTAACCCACTGGGAGGGTGAACTGTTCCTATTAACACAGCGTGTGTCCATGGTTACGCTAATTGCAATTAAATATGTTTTGAAAAATATGTATGATATATAAATATGAAAAATAATGCTATATCAGACATGAGATTATTTAACTTTTACCATTATTTAAAATTTTTCAAAAATCTCGTCTTTCTCCAAACTCACTAGGATAGCTATAATCAAATAGACAGATAATAACAAGTGTTGGCAAGGAGGTGGAGAAATCAGAACTCTGATACACTGTTGAGGGGATGGATGGTCTAGACATTTTGGAAAACAGGCAGATCTTCAAAAAGTTATACACAGAGTTATCATATGACCCAATAACTCCACTCTCAGGTATATACTCAAGAAAATGAAAACATATCAACACAAAATTGGGTGCATATGTATTCATAGCGGTGGTCTTCATGGTAGCTCAAAAGGCAGAAATAACCCAAGTGTTCATCAACTGAAAAATGAGAAAACAAAATAGAATATGATTCAGCCACACTGAGAAATGAAGTACCAATTCATGCAGGACTTGGGTGAACCCTAAAAGCATGGTGGGAAGTAAAAGCAGTCAGACACATAGGCCACATGTTATCTGAGTCCACTTACATGGAAAGTCCTCAGGAGGCAAATCTATAACACAGAAACATTGGTGGGTAGTCTCCGAGTCCTGGGGGATGAACAGATTCGGGTTTGATGGTTAAGGAACATGGGGTTTCTTTTTGGGGGAGATAAAAATGTTCTAAAAGGGATTATGGTGATGGTGACCCAACTCTATGGACATATTAAAAGTCATTAAAGTCTACTCTTTAAATGATGAATTGTGTGGTAGATGAATAACATCTCAAAACGTTGTGTGAAAAACTGTCACTTTGTTAGAAGCTGGGCAAAGGGCCTTGTGTATCTTGGTTTACTTTCTGGAGTGCTCAGTCCCTTCTATTTACTAGGCCTCAAAATAACCACAGCACTAATTTGCTTTCATGCTGACCTTGAAGGTGGGATTTGAAAGGAAGAATACAACCATTTCAACAAAATTGGAGGCGTCAGTTCTTTGTTAAATAAATATTTCCACCTTTCAAGCAAATTTGCCCTTTGCAGGGATATAAACTTGTCCAAGACATTGACTTACAATAAAAGGTTGGAAGGAAGCCTCTTTTCCATAGGAAAGATAGCATAGGAAGGAAGTCCCTGTGATGAACTGGACTCAGAGCGCTCAGCCAAATAAGGTGAATTTTCAAAAGGCAATCCCACCCCAGGTGCTGGTTTAATTTCAATGTTATAAAGCTAAGTTTATGGACTTCGTGAATCCATTGCTAGCTCTTTCCCTGAAAAACACCGATGATTTTCACAATATCAGAACCAACATACTGGAAAGTCATAGACTCCACCTGCTTGATGGACAAGATCACATTCCCCCAACCCTGGGACGTCCACACCTTGCCAGGAGGAGGACCACCCATCAGGCCCAGTGCCCCCCAGACCCCCACAATGGAGTCCTCCCGTGGTGCTTGGGCTTGTCCCCCCCTGTCCAAGCTCCCAGTGCAGCTCCAGCTGCCCACTGGGGAAGGGGAAATTCAGACAGTACCTCGGGCACAGAAGCCTCAGCCACGCCCACCCCAGCTCCCCGCTGGGTTTGGTGCCTTCAGCCCTCCAGCCCCAAGTCCAAGGTGCACCAGCTCGCTGGCTCTGCAGGGCGGGCTGCGGGCACAGGTCAGCTGTGGTGCAAACTCCAGCAGAGCCTCAACTACAAGTCCTCCGGTGTGGACGCCGCCGTCGCCTCCACGATACAGACCAACCCCCTCAGTGGACCAGTGGTAATTGGAGGGGAGGGAAGAGGCTGCTCCCCATGTTACTGGTGTCCAGAGAAAGCACCAGCACCCCCAGGCAGCACTGCCTTTCCAATTCCCACATAAGCCCCAGGCACAAGCCCTAGGGTGACCACACCAAGTGGGGGAGGCCTCCCTGGGAGGCCCCGATTCCCCAAACCAGTGTGATCACAAGCGGGAGTTCCTTGCAGCACTCCCATTAGTTCACTGGTTAAGACTCCACTTACCCCTAACCCCAAATCCCTTCTCTCCTTTCTCTGCTCTGCTTGGTTCCCAGCAGTCATTATTTTCAGTAAAGGCACTACTGAGAGCCCCCTGGCATGCTCCCTCCTCTCTGTTACTGTGCCCCAGTCTCCCAGTTAAATCCTCTGACTTGAGGTGATCCTGACATCAACGCTCCCCAAGACACATGAGTAGTCCTAGGGCCGAGAAGTGGCTCCCCAAAGTATTGAAATTTACCATCCTGTCAATACGACAGCAGAAGGCTGAGCCATAGTTAATCTGGTTTAGAAAAATAGAAAACACAGCCTTTCTTGCACAATAGTGTTACAGGGCGAACCCCAAGTTTCCACCATGAGAGCAGCAGGCTCTTCATTCGGAGAAGATTTTCAAGGTGCACACACCCCTTATTGCCTTGAACAAAGCTCTCTCCTGGGCTTTGGGCTCCATGGGCAGAATTGGTGAGGGACTGAGCCCCATGTGCTCAGGGAGGGGCCCCATAATGGGCACAGATGTGGGGTTTGTGCCACTACCCCTCCAGGCCCCAATACAGGCTGTTCGCAGTCACAAGGAGACACCCGGATCAGAGAGGACCTCAAGTGATGTAAAGAGCCAAGCGCCATCCCGCCTTCTCCTTAAGTTGTATTTTTAAGATTTATTTATGCATACAAGATCTGGGGTGTAGGCCAAAAGGTGGGGGGGGGGTTTGAGAGGACTCACCAGAGACAAAGTAGGGAGCAGAACAGGCAGATCTACTGAAATCTAGTGCTGAGGGGAGCAGCGGGTTGACAGGAGAGGTCTGCTGCGCCATGTGGGTCAGCTCCCTGGTGGGGATGAAACTCAGGCCGCAGTAGCTGGCGATAGCTTGACAGCGCTGAGACTCTAACCCCTGCACTACCAGGGAGGCCCTAGGTTGTATTTTTAGTTTGTTGTTGCTGTTGACCTTCCATTGTTTGCAATACTGTATGTTTCAGGAGTCACACCTCACAGGTGCATAAACCACGTGGCACCAACTGAGTTCTAGAAACTTCATCACTGTCACACCAGGTCCCTCAATGGTGCTAAGCAAAACAAGTCAGAAGGAGCAAGACGAAGACCAGCTGATCTCACTCATGTGGGACCACAGCGAAACAGAGGAACAGGTAAAACCAAACCAAACAAACTCTAGAGTCCGACTGCGGAACCGAAGCTCCAGGGCTGAGAGGGGGTGAGCAAAGTGTGGAGGGGGCAAAGGGACAGTGGCGAGGGAATGTGGATGCCTTGCTGGTGGGGGGGGAGTGGTAACGTACATCTGAAGAGGTGTGAACCTGCACCTCTGAATCACACAGTGTCGTAAAAGAACATTCCCTCAATTTTAAAAAAAAATCGATTTTTTAAAATTCACCCCTCTACCTATTCCTCCCCATCCTCTTTCTCTCCCCTGGTAACCCCCATGTTGTTCTCAGAGTCTAAGAGTTATTTTACTGTGTTGTATTTTGTTGTGTTTTCTTAGTTCTTTTGCTTTGCTTATGTTCCACATGTGAGCGGAAACATCGGGTAATTGTCTTTCTTTTTCTGATCATTCAGTTGTGCTTTAGTGACTTGATGTCACTTGTAGATGGGTGGGGCGCTCACTCCAGAATTTGTGCCCTGCCCAAGTGTGGGCTCAGCCAGGGGCTCGGGCTGCCTTCTCAGGGCTGCCACGAAAACATGGCTAAACACCACTGATTTTTTTTTAGAAAATCTTTCTTTCTGGACTCTGGACAAAACTTTCTTGACTGATGACAGACTTGGAGCAAAGCGACCTGATAAAAGAATTCAAAACATTTAATTACTCAATCTGGCAGGGTAGTTTGTAAATAGCATAACCAGGAGGTTTCGTCAGGAAATCATATTGTATAAATGTAGACGCTTTCCCCTTTATTTGGGTTTTTTTTTAATGATTGTGGCAGGTGATTGATAACACCTGTTTTAAATTTTTCCATGTTAAAAAAAAAGCCAGACTGGACCACTACCTCACATTTAACTAAATTTCAAATGGATCAGAAGTTAAAAAAAATAGACATATACCAACTCATACAAAACTCCATAAAGCCACTAGGAAAAAAATGGGTGTGTTTATTCAATCTTGGGAGGTGAAGGGGTAGGCCTTCTGAAAAGAATAGCCAGTTCTAGAAACCATTTTAAAAAGTGACTGGCTGGACTGTATAAAGATCTGAGACTCCCCCATAATGTTCACTTGTATTTAAAGTCAAAGCAGAAACATTTCACCTGTGAAAGGCAGAGCAGGTTCCCAGTACGTGATGTGAACAATTCAGGAGTAAAACCAACCAGGAGTGCAAGAAGTCTCCAGAAGCACAATGAACAGTGGACATGAGTGGTCACTGATAAGCTTTGCAAATGGCCGTGACCTCTGAACAAGAGGTTAATCTCACTAGTAACCAAGGGAAAATTTAAAAAAAAAGAAAAAAGAAACCCAGGCACCCAGCCACCACCAGACCAACAGACTGTCTTACCGACTACATCAGCAAAGGTGAAAAAGATGGTGACTCCCAGTGTCAGGGAGGTTCCCTTGGAGCTCTCATGTAAGTGGTACAAACTGGACAGGGTCTGTCCACATGCAGCAGGAGTTGCTATAAATGGATACCTTCTGATGTAGGAATGCTACCGCTACCCTTGCTCTGGCCTTGAAGGAAGGGACACCGTCTCCTTGGCTAGTCCACCCAGAACATGGGGCCGCTCCTCCCCTTAACTCCCCTGCAGAACAAAGGCCAGGCAAGCACAGCACAAACGCACATGTAGGCCACGGGGCCAGCTCAGCTCCTGCCCAGGGTCACTCAGCGAGAAGTATCTGCTTCCATCCAGCTGGGGACAGCTCATCCCCCTCAGAGCTGCCCCAGCCTCTCCTTCCCAGGCTCAGCTGAGCCACGCATCAGCCCACACAGAGGACGCTCTTCTTCTGCCCTCCTCATCCTTTCCTGGTGCCCAGGACTTGGTTTTACAGTGGGAAGACCCAGATGATCCCCACCAGGTAGGGGCCTGGTTCTCTGGCCCCACTAACATAAGCACAATTGACTGCAAGATCCGACTTTCACAGCAGTCATTTGTTCATTTTATTTTATTTTAAGATTTACTTATGCATATAAGAGCTGGGGTGCAGGCCAGAGATATGGCGGGGGGGGGGGTGAGAGGATTCACCAGAGACAGAGAGGGGAGCAGAACAGGAAGACTGACTGAAATACACTGCTGGGGGGAGCAGCAGGCAAGACAGGAGAGGTCTGCTGCGCACTGTGGGTCTGGGGATCGAACTTGTGCTGCAGAGACTGCAGATAGCCTGGTAGTGCTGTGTCTTAACCCCTTGCACCACCAGGGAGGCCCCTGTTCCATTTTAAACAGTAAAAGTGTGGAAACAACCTACAAATACATCGACAGGGAAGTGACTAAACAAATTATGAGAACGCCATTCGTTGGAGTGCCATGGACGATGACTCATCCATAGACAGTGACGTGGGTGAAAGGAATGAAGAAGATGGGAGAGCTCACGAGTCAAGCCTGGGAAGCATGTGGAACGTGCTCAGGATCAAGGGAGACGGGCTGCAGGGGAGGGTTCCTGGTCAAAAGCCTTTTCTTACTAAAATGCATCTTTATGTGTTCACAGACATAAAAAATATATATGGATAAAACCACAATGTTTGGGCCTCCCTGGTGGCACAAGGAGTTAGGACGCAACCTATGAAGCTGTCCGCAGCCTCTGCAGCACAAGTTTGATCCCCGACAAGGGAGCTACCCACATGGCGCAGCAGACCTCTTCTGTCTCGCCCGCTGCTCCCCTCAGCAGTGTAGTTCTGTCAGTCTTCCTGTTCTGCTCCCCACTCTGTCTCCGGGGAACCCTCTCACCCCCACCCGCACCTCTGACCTGTCCCCCAGCTCTTGTATACATAAATAAATAAATCTTTAGAAAAAAAAAAAAAAACAAAAACAGAACGTTTCTGGGGGGTGGCGTCAGTTACTCTTTCTCTCACATCTGCATTACCTGTGCTCTAACGAGAATGCAATAGTTTTTTCATGTTGGAATAATTCAAGAAATAGACAAGAAAAAAGAAATCAAGAATTTTCTGGTCTGCCATATCTTAACATGAAAAAATCTTACATGTTAACTTGATAATACAGCACAGGTAAAACATACGTTAGAATAAAACCTATTTTCCTTTCTTAAAAAGTTAGAATAAAATAAAATAAGACTCTGATAATGTTCCTTACATAATCAAGCTTGGGTGCCTCTTGGGGAACTGAGACCTGTGAATCGAATCCCCCACTAGGCCCTGAAATGGTCTATTTCCCTCAGGCACATTCCTGGGTTCTGGAACAAGCCCACCTGGGTTTAATCTTGATTCAGACTCTTAATAACTTGTATCCAGAGCAAGTTGCACAGGACAAGGAAGGTCACTTTGTGTTGATTAATTCTGAAAGGAAAACAATTCTGCACTGGGCAGGCCCTCGGACCACAAGCACCAGAAACCCAATTCCAGCCTCGGAGCACCACATCAGCGGCAGCCTGGTCTTCTGGCTCACAGAACCAGCAAGAAGGAAGAAAAGAATCTGACCTCAGTATGAGAGTCCGGAGACCGAATGCCCTGGGAGGACCTCTTCAGACACTGTGGCAAAGAAATTTCTTCCTTGCCAGGTTCAGGTAGAAAAAAAATCCCTGGGACTTGTCTCTAATAGGCGGCTCATGGTCATCACATGCCCATTCCTGAATCAGTCGTGAGCTGGGAATGCAGCCTGACACGACCGACTGGTGTTCGATTCCCAGCATCAATTTCCCTCCTCCTTGGGGAAACACTAATCAAATTTCCTTTGGAGACTCACCCTTTCCTGATGCGAACGCCATCTCTTGGCCCCAGAAATGGGCCCTTGAAACTCCACCTCCCTGGCCACAGTGAGGGGCCTCCTTGGCCACCCAAGTCAAACAGGGTCTGTAAAATCTTTGCAGACACGGAGGAAAATATCTGAGGGGGTCTCCCTCCTCACCTCCAGCCCCTTCCGCATGGACAAAGACCCTCGGTGGTAGGAGAGAAGGTGGGCAAGACCTACAGATGAGGGCAAGGAGGATGGAATTAGATTCCATCATTGGAATCGCTGCACCTTGTGGTCAGTTAGTAGCCCCCCTTCCTGGACCTTGTGTTATGCATCTAATAAAGTGTCTTAATGCTTGAGCTGGGTTTTGGGGCCTGGACCTACTCAGATGGGAGTTGTGTGCTGTAAAGGCAGGACAGGGCACAGTGCAGGTTTTCTGATCCAGCAGATTGGGTGAAGGAGGAGTCAGAGTCCTCAGTGGCTTTTGCAGGTTTTATTTGGGGTTCACCAGGCATACGGCAGGCAGGGGTGCTGGGAGGCCTGGAGGCTGGCAGGCCTCCCAGCCCCCAGCAAATCCTCATTCTATCTGGGCTCTCCGGTGATCTCTGCTTCTGCTTCTTTGCTTCTCTCTCTGCTTCTCTTTCGGCTGCTACTTCGGCTTTTCGGCTTCTACGGGCATCCCCGTGACGCCGCCCTTAAAAGCACAGTCTTGGCCCAGGTGTACCCACTTCAGGTGCCCGCCATCAGGCATGCATTCAGGATCACAGGGTTCCCTCATCTATCCTGATGGTGGGAGGGCAGAAAAGCCTAATTTTTTACCTTACCCTACATGTGCCCAGGTCTGTGATCAGATGGATAGGTGGCTGAGATGGGGAGACCCCAATACAAGCACAGGGTTGGAGTTCCCAAAAGAATGGGGGGCTGTACAGGGGCAGAGACAACCACAGTGACCAGGCAAGTATTGAAATAGTCAATCAGGGCTTCCCTGCTAGCACAGGCAGTTGAGCGCAGCGCTGTGAAGCTGTCCGCAGCCTCTGCAGTGCCGGTTCTATCCCCGCTGGCCTCGGAGCAACCCACATGGCGAGCAGACCTCTCCTATCTCACCCACTGCTCCCCTCAGCAGTGTATTTCTTCAGTCTTCCTGTTCTGTTCTGGCTCTGTCTCTGGCGAATCCTCTCACCCTCCCGCACATCTGGCCTGTACCCCGGCTCTTGTATAAAAAAAATAAATCTTTAAAAAAAAGTAGTCAATCAAATGAGGGTTTCGTCCACTTTGATTAGTCTATTACAAATCAATTGCCAAGAAATTTAAAAGTAGAAAACTAAGTTAATAAAGTTCCATATATTAAATGTTGTATCCTATTTTTCAATGCCTATATTTATAAAAATAACATATTTGAGGACAAAGAAAATCTCAGTAGAGTTCTGTAGGGTAAGTGAATTAATCATGCTTCTTTGTGACACTAACTTCTATGGCTGTCACCTGTGGCCTTGATTGCATTAACACAGAAGTGCTTGGAAGCATGGGTACTGCACATACGTGCCTGATTGTGGACACCCAGAGCATGGTACGAACATGGGTAAGTGTGTACACCTGAGCCTAGAGGCCAGGGATATAAGGACAGCGCTACTCAGAGACAGGACAGCTACAAGAGTGTGGGTGATTAGAGAAAGGTGAGACCATGAGACAACACCAGAGAGAGCCCAGAGAAAGAGTCAAGATTTGGGGGGGAGGGCTGGGTACCTTGAATGCGTGCCTGCCTCCCAGACCCCCCTGCTGCCCAGCCTGTGCCTGCCTTCTTACGTGCCAGCCTCCCTGCCTGGTGTACCTGTGTACCTGGTTCCCTGAGAGCATTAAAGCCTGAAAAATCCATGCAGGGTAAGGTAAAAAATTATCAGGCTTTTCTGCCCTCCCGCCATTAGGATAGATGATGGAACCCTGTGGTCCTGAATGCATGCCTGATGGCGGCACCTGGAGTAGGGTGTGGGCATAGGTAGATGGGATACACCTGTGCTAAGACTGGGCTTATAAGGACGGCATCACGGGAATGCCAGCGGAATAGCAGAGCAAAAGAGTGAAAGGAGCAGAGAAGCAAAGGCCGTGGAAGAATGCCGGAGAGCCCAGGAAGAGTAAAGTTTTGCCAGGGGCCAGGAGGCTAGCAAGCCCTCCCGGCCCCCCAGCACCCCTGCCTGCCGTGTACCTAGTAAATGAGCAATAAATGTCTGCAAAAGCCACTGAGGACAGGGCTCCTCCTTTACCCTGTCTGCTCGGGTCATAGAGATCCTGCTCCTGTGCCCATTCCTGCCGCTACAATCCATCAAGGGCTCCTGGACTCTTCCTTATCCGTCTGCCCAAATCCATAGAGAACCTGCCCTGTGCTTGCTGGCACTAGAAGTCTAAATCCAGAAATATAATAAGTTCTACTCTCTGACCACAATGCAAAATTCCATAATAAATTTTATAAAACTTTATAAAAGTAATAATAAAAAACTTAAGTGGGAAAGCAACTAATCAGGAAATTTTTTTGTTTCAAGGCAAAACCAGGGAAATATCTGCCAATCTACAGAACATGTGCCAGTTATCAAAACTTTGGTAAAACAGATATGCACACATTTATTTGAGTTTCATGTATCACAAATCCAGTGAAAATAAAATAGTGAAAGAAATAATCACTATGTTAATATAGAAAAAGGATAAAAATGACGAACCTTGACTCATACCATTCCACAGAACATTCCAGACAGATTAAAGTTAAAGATGCACATGTGTACACAACACACAAACAACCATTTTTAAAAACCACAACAGAAGAATATAAGAACATATGCTTACATAGTCTACGAGACACCAGTGTCAGGACAAAGTGTGGGTTTCAGAGCAGACAGACCCGAGTTTCAGTCATACCTGAGGTGCTTACGCAAACAACTCCCATCCCTGAGCACACATTCCTCACTGCACGAGGAAGGTGAAACACTCAGCGCCAGCTCTGCAGGGGTCTACACGCTCAGCCCCCCACTGTGTACGAAACAGATGGCCCCTGGGGAGGAAGAGTTGAGTCAAGGACAAGATCCTGATTAAAGGACAATAAGGGAGGCTATGAGAATATAATTCATTTAAACAGTTGCAAACATCTGGGCCTCCCTGGTGGTACAAGGGGTTAAGTCACAGCTCTATCAAGCTATCGCCAGCCACTACAGCACAAGTTCGATCCCCGGCCAGGGAGCTGACCCACATGGCAGAGCAGACCTCTCCTGTCTCCCCGCTGCTCCCCTCAGCAGTGTATTTCCTCAGTCTGCCTGTTCTGTTCCCCGCTGTGTCTCTGGTGAATCCTCTCACCCTCCCGCGCCTCTGGCCTGTACCCCAGTTCTTGCATAAATAATTAAAATAAATATTAAAAAATTAAGACGCAAATATTTATGTACATATGTTATTGGATGTAAATATGTTATTGAAAATATGTTGAGAAAAATAACCTAGCTGAGGGAAAGTATATAAACCCGGCGATCGCAAAGCACTTTGGCTTGAAGGTGAGCACAAGCTCAGCCGGTTCTGCAAGCTCCCCCCCACCCCCCAGTACCCCCCCTTGCCCCATGGGACCCACCAAAGAAGACCCAGAGTGTCGTGCCCTGGCTGCCCCGCCGGGCGTCCCTGCGGAGCCTAGACTGAATTGGAGCCGCCCAGCTCAAGGGATTGAGTTCGAGCTGCCCGACCACAGACGACTCTTCCCGGCGACTGAAGTGACCTTCAGGTAAGCGCGCTGAGGGCCACAGGAGAGGGTGGTGCTGGACATGGTGTTTGATTGTGTGTGGCTGGTGCGAAAGGAGCCGTTTACGGTCAGAGCTTTGTTGGCGACCCCTGCCCTGAGGAAGCCACGGTGGCTGCGACCCCGCTCGCGACAGTTGCGCTCAGCGGCCTCCTCGGCCGGGAAGTCCCCAGTGAAGAAAAAGACAGAAAGAGAAGGGAGAGGAAAGAGAAGCAAAGACTCTCCTTGTACAGCGATGCTTTCATCTGTGTGATCTGTAAGCACGTGGGCCTAGAAACAGTCCAGATTCTGAATGTGACCCACGACCCTGCAGACGAACAGATCCCTGGAAACCGTTCTACAAAATAATGGTCCATGAAGAAGTTGATCCCACGACATCGTGTGCGCTTTGATTCCAGTTGGGCACACGCTCCGCTGGGAGGATCTGAACCTGGGGGAGCAGAGGCGGATCTTGCTCTATCGAGCGGCGGGATGTGTGCATTTGGCTGTAAGCTTGCAAATCTGGCTGTAAGTTCCTGATCCTACACTGTAACGTTGGGGAAATAGCTGATACAAAAAGAAAAAAACCAGATTTCTGTTTTTTCGTGTCCATCACCCCACCCAAGTAAGCTGCCCAGGGCTCTGGAGGCTGAATTCCTAGGCCTCAGCCCCAGGGTGCCAGGCAAGGGAGAGAAGGTGTGTGGTGGGCAGGGCCCTGCGGGCAGCATCCGGGGCTCCTCCTGCAGGACGTAGCTGCCCAGGCTCTGGGCCTGCCCACCCAGCCCCTTCTCACCTGAGCTCATGCGAAAGCCTCACACCTCCGGGTCTCCAGCCAACACTTTCTTTGCCAACACCACTCAGCTCTGTGCTTATGCCCGTGAGCTCATCCCTGCTGGGCAAGTCCTCGTGGGGTCAGATAACTGCCAGGGCAGCTCCTTTCCCAGCCTCCTGCCTGGCCTGAGCCCCCAGGACACGTGGGGGGCCATGACTCCTATTCTGTGGCTCGACATGGAATAGAGACCCGTGTGAGTTCAGCCTCAGTTCTGGGGGATGGACCAGTTGTCTGGAGGGGGTGAGGGGAGCAGTTCTCGAAGCCCACCCCTACCCCCCATCATGGCCCTGCCTTGGTCTGGGGGCTGCTCAGCTATTGTGACCAGCCAGACCCCATCTGGACCCCAGGCCCTGCCCATGGCCCAGTCACAGTCTTTTCCCTCTTAGTCTTAGACTCTGCAGGAGCTCTAGCCCAGGGCCTCCTCCCAGGTGAGTGTCAACCAGAGGAGTCCTGGGGGGCGGAGGAAACGAAGGCTGTGAGGACCCCCACCTGAAGACAGAAATGGAGGCCCTGCCCAGCCTGGGGGCTGGCCTCTTTTCTCTAGCAGCCTCAGGGCCCCCAGCTGGCTCATATGGGGTGGGGGTAGGGGGTGGGGGTGGGGGAGTGGGTTCTGCAAGAGGGGCAGAGCTGGTTCATTCATTCCATCATATGCATTTGAGAGAATCACCCTCCAGGGCTTGCTCTGTTCCTGAGTCTGCGCCCTTGACCTAGCACTTTCAGAGCCCCGTCCCAGCCCACCTCTCTTGCCAGTAGTTCTGGCCCCAGATCACCTGACTGATGCTGAAAACCCCAGAAGGCTGGTTTCCTGAGCTCCAGCTCTCCGTCTCCCCAGCCTCATAACCACAGGGATCACAGCGACTGGCCCTGTCCTTTCCAGACCTCCCAGAAATTAAGTTGGAAGGAGGGGACAGTGCAGTCCCAGAGAAACGGCCACTGACAGATATGACCAAGGCCCCAAAACTCAGAGCCCCCCACCGTGAACATGGCCCTAGTGGCGGAGGAGCTGTGTCCGTTTCTGTGCCAAGCCACACCCCACATTCCCACGGGGGCCCCGGGGCAGGGTGGAGGCAGCTGTTCCTCCCAGCAGATGTTCTCGGGGACCAGGGGCTCTCGCTCCCCAGCCGATCCCCATGACGCAATGGACTTCAGCCAGCTCACCCGTTGACGAGGCATGACCAGCCTGCCGAGCCTGCTGTGGGGCTGAGGGCAGATCAGGTAGCCAGTCTGGGCCTCTGCAGCCCCATCTGCAAAATGGGGTGACTGATGGCTTTGCTAGCACCTTCCTTCTGTGAAGGCAGAGGCTGCCACTGTCTCCACTGCCCCCTGAGGCCTAGTACAGCACTGGTCTTTAGTCCCTGTGCATTTATTGGGCACCTAGTGTGTGGCAGGCAGCATGCAGGGAGCTGGAACTACTGGGAGAAACTGACAGAGGGAGAAAAGGAGGCCCCTTCACTTGCTCAGGGAGGAGGCTGGGGCCCTGGCTGTGCAGAACAGGAGATGCCGTGGAGCCAGCAGGCCCAGGAAGGCCTCAGTGCTCCGCAGAGCCAGCCCACCAGAAGATTCCTGGGCCATGGCAACAGTGTTTTAGCTCCTGCCCAGGTCCCCCCACCAGGACCAAGCCTCTCCTGGTGACCTCCTGCCTCAGCAAGTCTCAGCCCCCAGACACGAAGGGCACAGGTCCTTGGCCATGAACCTCTCCTAGAGGTGCCAGGTGAGCGACCCTGGCCACCCCCCCCCCATCCGGCCACTGCTCCCAGGCCCTGAGGCCCCTGCCAGATGAAAACTCAAGGGGACAAAAAGAAGGTGGCAGGCCCCTGTCCTGTGGGGTCTCACATCTAGAGGTGGGGAGCCAAGATGTCTAGAGGATGCTGCTTAATCCCTGAGTCCAAGTTCACTCAGGGTAAAAGGATGGGGCAGGACCCTGCTGTCCAGGCTCCGCTGCGTACTTGGCAGCCAGGCACCCCGCCACCAGCCCTGCGCCAGACTCTCCGTCCTCCCGCTGCCTTCCCGGCTCTGCCACGACCCAGCTTTCCGGATTTTCTCATAACGCCACTCACCACTGGGTTCTCTTAGCTCGTGAAGCCCATTCTGCTTGAGAAACACAGTTAGATGTGATGGGGTAAGAAGGTGCTAAAGTTAGAAGTGTTTGTTTAATTTAGTCATATGCATGAGCACCTGTCACAGGCATTTCACTGAATTTAACTCTCCACCACCAGGCTGTGATGTAGGGTCAGGAACTGTCTAATTCTACAGAGTCGGGATGGTATTTTTGATCATCTCATAAAATAATTTAAAACATGATTTTTTGAAACAAGCCTACACAGTCAGCCTGGACCAAACAGGGAGCTGGGGTGTCCCTGCTGTGCACCCACCTTCTTGGGGTGCATGGGGGGGGCTGATATTTGCTTTGCATGGTCCTGATACTTGCTTTGTTGTTTCTGCAGGGGAATCACCCTTTAACGATGCTTCCCTGGATTTTCTCGTAACTCCTTTGACCTTCGAACCATCACCAAAGGTGTAGGAATAAGACTGGGCGCCCCCAGACCTCCTCACCCTCACATCCAGCTGAGTGGAATAGAAAGAGAAGGTGTTCAAGGGCACTGGGCAGCCGAGGGCTAACAATCGAGCTGTAGAAAGGCCCCGGGGGAGGCCCTGCATGCTGCACCTGGGCAGCTGGGTGATCTCACTGTGTCCATGACAATGGGTGCACCCTGTGCCCCCAATAACTGCTCCTGCATCGTGGCTCACTGTTCCCCAGGGACCTTGCTTCTCTGAGACAACGGCCCTGGTTTAAAATCTCCAGGCAGCAAACCCCACCGATGTGAGGGTCACAGCAGAGACGCTGCCTCTCCCCTTTACTGCCCCCTTGAGCCCAGGATCCTGAATCCACCGCTGGAGGGGAAAGTGTGAACCCTCCTACGCTCGAAGATGGGCTCTCCTCTCTCCACTTATTTTGCCCACGAGGCAAAACAGGCCATCACCAAAGGTGATCCCTTGCCCAGTCTGCCCTGACCCAGGGCACCTCCCGGGGGCAATCCAGGAGCAAAGGTTTGTCGTGTGATGCTGCACAGGAGATTCAAAACAGCTCACAGAGACACGCGAGTGGTTTTTGAACCATGTATGGGCTTTGGGGTGTGAGGGTGGCTTTGGGTTTAAAAGTATATTCCAGTCCCTCTGGAGCCTCAATTGCAAGTATGTTCCTCCCAGCCCTTGCGAGAGCCCGGCACGGCCACGCCTCTCTTCTGCTAGTGTTTTCTGGCCATTCTCATTTTAGAAATTGACTGGTCACCAGAAAGGCACCGGTGTCACACACTTGGGGGGCAGAAATCTGCAGAGGAGGTTCTGGCCTGGAAAGCCCAGAGATGTGGCTTTACTGACTGAGCGGCCCAGGGTCCTAGCAGGCCCAGGCAGGACCCCTTCTCTGGAAGTGCCGCAGGAAGGGACATTTATGAGACACCTGGAGGCCCTTCGATCTGCAGGAAGAAACCTCTGACTCATCTGAAGCACAGCCTCGGTGACTAGAAAACAGATAGCCCCTCCCCCATGCACCCCAAGAAGGTGGGTGCACAGCAGGGACACCCCAGCTCCCTGTTTGGAAAAGCTCCTTATGACCAACATGTGCCAGAGCACAGCCAAGGCAGGCCGGGTCCGGGGCGGGCCTGGCAGCAGCTCCGCTCCCTCTGCAAACATCTGGTGCGAGCTCCAGCTCCCCGCAGGGGTCGGGGTGTCCACCTTCTTGTCTTCGCCGGGAAGGCTCCTCTCCCTCACCAGCCTCGCCCGCCCTCAGCGCTCAGGCTCAGGCTACCCCCTCACCTGTCCTCAGGCTCAGGCTACCCCCTCACCTGTCCGCTGAGAGCCGTGGGGAGCAGGTACCCCCTCCGCTGGAACCCGGCCCATCTGCAGGGAGCCTCTCTTTTATTTTGGAAAGGGGAGAAAAAAACCACACGGAGGGATAAGCTCTGACGTCACGGGCCTGCGTAGACGGGCGCGGGCCGCCATCTGGAGCAGGTGCTGCGGGGCCTGGGAACCGGGCAGGCGGCAGCTGCCGTCGGGTGGGGGCGGGGCCGGGCGCAGCGAAGAGCTCGCGGCGCACGAGGCTGAGCCGTCCGGAACGTCTGGCCCTGGGAGAATGAGGCGTCCTGGCCGCCCGCGCCTCTCCCGAGCTCGGGCCCCGGGGCAGGACCCCTGGAGGCGGCGCCGAGCTCGGGGGGCGCCGGCCAGGCCACGGGGCGCGCGTGTGCCCGAGGTACCCTCGGAGCCTCCTCGCGCGGCTGCTGCCTCCCGGGTCCGCAGCCGCTCCTCGCGCCTCCCGCCTCCCGCCCGCCGCCCCGGAGCGGGGAGCTGCCTCCCGGCACAGGAGGGGAAGCCGCGGGCCCCGCGCGGTGGGCCGGGCCGGGTCCCACCGCCGTCTCCCCGCCGGGCCGCGTGAGGCCTGCTCGCCGCCCCCGGGTCCTCTCTGGGAAGCGACGAGCTGGACGGGGCCCTGGGATGAAATAATCGCGGGGAGAACAGATGCGCCCCGAGACCCGCCCTCGTCACCCGGGGCCAGGAGGGGGCGCTGTTCCGGGGGACGGCGAAAACCCGCCTTCGCCACCCCGCCCGCCACCCCCAACCCCCCCGCCGCCCCCCAGACCCAGCCGCCCTCCTGCGCGCCTCCCTCACCCCAGGGCCGCCCCCCCCGCAGAGCCCTGCTAACCACCCGACATGCCCCAGGAGAGCTCACCCCTGCCCTTCGTGGGGGGCAGGAAGAGGGGCCCACGCAAGTGGGGTCTTTCCTCTCCGTGTTCCCACCTTTCAGAGCCAGGAAGGGAAGACCTGGGGCTCCCACCAGTCCCTTTCCCTGCTCCCTCTCCATGTCCCCCCACAATGCCCACACCCCATCCACACTACCAGTCCCTGGGCTTCCCTGACTCTCCCCTTTGATGACACCCACTTCCTCCACTCCCCTGCTCGCCCCCCTCCCTGCTCCCCGGCTGTTTCCAGCTGGGTTTACCTCTTTCTTGTCCTTTCCTCCTGCCTATAGTCTCCTTTCCGAGGGAGCATGGACCCCTCCTCCTCCAGGAAGCCCACCCTGCTAGGCCAGGCTGCAGGAGCAGCCCCCCCTTTGTGTCACTGCTCTCTGCAGTGGAAGCAGCCCCTGGACAAATGGGAAGGCTACGGGGTGCCGATGCTCGGGTACACCCTGTGACAGGGTTCCCTGCAGACCCAGTGCCCCTTCCTCCACCCCTTGCCACCAGGAGTTTGCATACAGGCTCTCCACCAAGTGCCAGGAACAGCTTGTGTTCAGCTGCTCAGTGAGTCCAACTTGCCCAGGCTGGGCCGGGGCAGCGGCGGCAGCAGGCCCGTGCAGAGAAAGCAGGAGAAGAGTGTTGAGTCCCCAGCAGGGAGAGGGCGCGTCCTCTGCTGCTCCCTGAGCAAAGAAGCAGAGGGGGAGGTGAAGTCCATATCCAAGGCAAGGGGTGCTAACCATGTCCCTCCTGAAGCTCCCTCCAGCCCACCCACCTCCAGGTCCCAGCTAAACCCGAGCTGCTCCAAGGCCTGCCCCAGTGGCTCCTGCAAGGTCTGCCTGCCCCAAATGTCCACAGCCTGGCAGTCAGGAGCAAGTCTTGGGGGTGGAGGGAAAAAGAAGTGGGGTTCACTAAAGAGTCCTCTTCCAAAGAGGGGAAGGAAGTAGAGTCGCAGGGGCTGGCTCTCACAGAGGTGGGGGGACAGTGGGGCAGTTTATTTCACTTAGTCTCAGAGCTCCTCTAGTGGGGAGACCTAGCTAGGTACCCAGTGGTCCCCAGCACAGCCGGGGTGCAGAAGGCAGGCAGAACCAGCCTACAGACATTCTGACAGGAGGAGAGGACCATGGAGGACTGGACGATTCCAACCTGTCCTTAATAAAGTTTCAGAGGAGCTAACTCTTGGCCCTGCAAATCTGCCCAGTGCCCGACTCTAGAATCAATCAGCCAAGTTCCCTACAACACTATAAATACAGCAAATCTCAGAGAAGTTCCAGACTGGTAGGAGAGGGGCTTTCATAGCCCACCCAGAGAGAGATTCCTCCCTCTGTCTCCTTTTGCTCCTCTTCCTTTCTGCTCAAGCGAAAGAGTGGTGCCACTCTCTGGGTGGTACCCCGTGAGGCAATCTGGGGGCACTGCATGGAGGTGGTGAGTCAACTCGCAAAGGATGCCCTGCTGATGTCTGGATCCTCTTAGAGATCAAGAGAGTCTGTTGCCCCAACATCTCAGTTGCAGATGTTTAAGTTGTTTTTTAAAGAAAGGGACTTAGGGCAAGATGGGTCTGGAGTTTCCAACTCAGAATGCCAGGGTGCCAGGAAGGAGAGAACAGAGAGCAAACCACACTGCTGTTGTCTGGAGGCTCAGGGCCCAGGTTCTGCTGGGAGCTATCTGGTGGCACCTGATTCCCCAGGGCTGTGCTCTACTCTGGCCACCCTCCTGCCTCGCCAGGGAGCAGCTTCCTCTCCCTGAAAAAAGTTCATCAAGTGCCTGCTTCCTGCAGAGTGGTTTCTGTCTGGGGACTGCCACTAAAGTCTTCCTGGGCACCAGCAGCTCATAGATTCTTGCATCTCACTCAGGGTCCCAGGCTCTCCACCTCACCAGCCCATCCTGAGGGAATTCCTTAGAGCCCTAGAGCCCCAGGCGCCCTGCCCAGAGGACTCATGAGTAGCAGGGTTACCTAGCCGCGTCCTGACAGCCTCTATGGGGACCTCTCTATGGCAGAAGATGCGATGGCCACCAGCCACCTCTCACTGGCACAGAGCCCCCATTGGGCGTGGGGCTGGGTAAAGCTCCCTCCCCGGCTTGGGCCAGTACACAGGACACCAGCACGGACATTCTCCCCCCTACGGATCCTGCATGGCTGCAGACCGAGTCCACCCTCACTGATTGGGGCGACACCCCTGGAGCAGCTCTGAGGACGCTGGCGTTAGGGACACCGACCTTAGAGGTGAGGGCGCACTCAGAGCCACAGTGGTCGGGCACAGGACGCTGTCGCACAAGCTCCTGGGCACCGATTTCTCAGTCTGCCCGAGGAACCCACCCCCTCGGCCTCTCAGGCTCAAGCCTGCAGGCGCAAAGCTGGCGGTCTGCGGTGTAGGGCTTGCGCTCCCCCCTGCGGCCCCGGGCAAATCCTGCTCTCCCTGCGCTTCGCGCGGGGACCTCCGGCCCCAGGGTCCGTCTTTCCACTCCAAAGGCGCCGGGCAGCGCCAGGCCTGCGCCTGTCAGGAACCCAGGGAAGAGTTTAGCCGCGAGGCGGATCTGCGGGGACTTCAGGATGTGCCAACTTTCTGCCCGTGTAACTTTGGGCTTAATTCCTCCAGGCCTGTCTTTGCACCTGCAAAGAGGGAAACTGATCCCTTCCAGGGAGCGCAGTCCGCGCGGTCTTAGCGTGCGCACCAGGCGCGCAGGCGTTTGCCGTGCCAGGGCGCGCGGCAGCAGCAACTGGACTCCCTTGTGCGCGCCGCTGTGCAGCTCCGAGTGCACCCGGGAGAGAGCCGGCCGCGCCTCGGGACCCCTCAGGGGTGCGATGAGGATGGGAGCTGAGACGGAGCCCCCGAAGGGCCCCTTTCAGGCGCCCGGCGCGCGTGCCATTGGCTCGGACGCGCGGGTGGGCGGGGGCATGACATCAGCGGCAGGTTGGGTTATAAAGGCGCGAGCGGAGCGGCGGGCTCAGAGCGCACCCAGCCGGCGCCGCGCAGCACCGGGACCCGCGCCCGCCCCGCACCCGGCCAGCCTGCTCCTCGCCCGCCTCCGGGTCCGCCCCGGCTCCGCGCGCTCCCGCTGCAGCCGGCCCGCGGCCCTCGCCCCGCCGGCACCATGCACCTCTCCCAGCTGCTGGCCTGCGCCCTGCTGCTCACGCTGCTCTCGCCCCGGGCCTCCGAAGCCAAGCCCGGGGCGCCACCGAAGGTGGGTGCTGTCGCGGGGCCGCCGGGACTGACAGGCTCCGGGAGGGCCGGGGTGGGTGGGGGGCGGCCAGGAGGAGGCGGGGTGCTGGAGAGAGCAGAGAGGGTGGGAAAGCTGCCGTCTCCCCTAGATGTGCGCGGGTGAGAGTCGGGAGTCCTCGAAGTCCGGACCTGGGGTCCACGTCCCCGGCCTCGGCGGCCGTCCAGAGGCGCAGCCCCCGGCCCGGGGAGGCCAGCCTGGCGCGGGCAAGGCAGGCAGAGCCGGGCGCCCGGGAGGAGGGGACGGCGGGGGCGCGTGGCAGGTGGATGCCCGGCCGGACTCGCCGGCAGCTGCGGCCGCGGCTCGGGTCTCGGAAGGGACGGACCGCGCTGGCGGCGCGTCCAGCGGGAGCGTCAGGGACCCCGCCCGCGCCCCGCGCCCCGCGCCCCGCGCCCCGCGCCCCGCGCCCCGCCGTGCGCGCCTCACCTGCCGCCTCTTCTTCTCCGACAGGTCCCGCGAACTCCGCCCGGGGAGGAGCTGGCGGAGCCCCAGGCTGCGGGCGGCGGGCCGAAGAGGGGCGACAAGGCGCCCGGGGCGGCGGCGCCAACCTCAAGGGCGACCGGTCGCGGCTGCTCCGGGACCTGCGCGTGGACACCAAGTCGCGCGCGGCCTGGGCCCGCCTCCTGCACGAGCACCCCAGCGCGCGCAAGTACAAAGGCGGCAACAAGAAGGGTTTGTCCAAGGGCTGCTTCGGCCTCAAGCTGGACCGGATCGGCTCCATGAGCGGCCTGGGATGCTAGTGCGGCGACCCCTGGCGGCGGTGAGTGCCCCGCGCCCCGCGCCCCGCGCCCCCCGCCCGAGCCCGTCCCGAACCCCCGCGGGCGGGCGAGAGGATCCCCCCGTCCTCTGGCGCTGGACCGTCTCACCTCCCTGCCTCCCCCGGGGGAGAGGACTGGCAACCCGGCCACAAGAGTGTGCGCCCCGGGGGCTTGCCCCGAACCCCCATTTATCATCCCATTTTACAGAGGGAGGAAGTGGGGAGGAAGGATTAAGCGGTCAGAAGAACTTTGGCGAGGTCAGAAATGGCCCCGCCCAGATCGCGGCCCTGGAGAACCCAGACAGGCTTGGTGGAGGCCCGCCTTCCCCCAAGCCACCGGCACCCAGCAGCTCTAGCCCCGATTCGGCCATTGAGGGGGTTGGGGGCGGTTGGGGGGTTGGGGGGTTTGCGGGAGCAGAGAGGACCGCACAAGCGCTCGGCGAGGGTAAGTTGATCCGCCAGCCACTGCATCCTGGAGCCCAGCAGGCCGAGGTCAGGGCCCCCGCTGGGGGTCTTTCCCCCTGAGGCAGGACAGGCCTGGAGAAGTACCTGCCCCCGAAGGGCAGAGACTAGAGCTCTTGACATCACAGGGAGCTCTTTGCCCCAGGCGTTCTCATGCCCCTTCTCTAAAGCCTGCTCCGGTCAACTGGCCTGTCCAGGGTCCTGATGCTGCGGCGGCCGTGGACTTCGGGGCTGGGCCTCCGTGGTAACCAAGGGAAAGACACTCCCGTGAATCTTCATTTTTACTCCAACCTGGAACTCAGCCTGCCCCAAACTGCATGCCTCCTGCCCTCCGCCTGCATCATGCCCGGGCTCCCTTTCTGGCGTGGCTGCCTCGCCCTGTGTCAGGGCTAGAACCCCTGTGCGCCTCCTGCCCTGCCAGGTACCACGTCCTGACAATGTCCTGCTGCAAAGTCCTCGCCTCCTCTCCTTCCCTCCTCTCCATTCCTGCTGCCTCAGTGGCACCAAGGAGAAAACACCATCCCAACCTGTGACAACGACATTCAAACGCTTTAGCACCTGACCCCTACTGGTTTCCAGCTCTGCCGGCTGCCATTCCCAGTCCGCAGCCTGCCCGACCCGCTCCAGGCCCCGGGAAGCGGCTCTCTCACCCAAAATGTTTGATCGGTGTCCACCACGGGGACTCAGGTGTCCCCAGAGGGCACCCCTCCTTTGACAGTCTCTAGCGAGGTGCCTAAGCCCATTTACAGCACAGAACGCTTCTGCCCCTGAACTACAGTTGCTTGTGAACCTGTTCACCTGCCCAAATAACTCATGAGCAACGAGAGAGCCGGACACCCAGGCTAAGGTGACCTGGGACCGGCAGCAGCCCCAAAGGGGCTCGTAAAAATGTTTGTCAATAACCAGAGAAACCTGCCCGCCCGGCTCAGGGGTGCGGCTGTCCTGCCCGCCCTTGCGCAGTCTGCAGCTGGGCTGGCTGTGTGCGCTCCCCATTTCTGCGGCGACTCCCAGGTCTTGCCTCACCCCTGCGCAGGGAGAAAAGTGATTCAGGGGCCTGGTGGCGGCCACTGTCGCGGCTCCGCCGTCTTCTCTCCTGTCTAAACAGTGCAGAGATGAGCCACTGGCCTCAGAGTCTGAGTCTGAGGCTGGCACACCAAGCCCAAACTTTAGGAGTTAAAGCAGCCGGCTTTCGACAGGGCAGAGCCTGGCATGCGGGTCCCCATGGGCTCCTGGTCCTCAGGTGTGGCTGGCTCTGGGAGCAGGTGAGGGTGATGGTCCAGGGGGCCGTGATGGTGGCGGGAAGGAGGAATCCCTGAGCTCCTCGGGTCCTTGACCAGGGAAGCGCATCAACCTCCTGGAAGTTCTGTCTTTTAGCTCAACACCCACCACCAGCCCCCTTAGCCCTCTTAACCCATGCCCAGTGAGACAGCAACACCTCCTCCCTGGTGCCACCTCGGAGGGCATGTCGTGGTCTAGGATGAAAGGAGAAAGACAGCTCAGCCCGTTCACAGTGGTGGAAACCCGCCCGCGGCCCGGGCCCTTCTTGCGCGGCGATGACCTGGTTCTAAGCAGCCGCCGTAATGACCGCCGCTGAGGGCGACGGGTCTTGATTATAAAATGCTAATGACAGAGGCAAGAGGCTGAGGCCTGAGTGAACGCCTTGCCCAAAGACCAGGGTATGGCCAGGGAAGGGAGCCGGGGGCGTTCTCCCTGGGGCTCTGCATGTGCTGTCTGCTGGCAGGAAGGTTTCCTCACACCCCAGAGCGCCCGCACCCCCCTCAGCAGGGACGGGGTACCCACCTCCCTCATGGCTCCAATAACTCAACCCGGCCACCCAGCCCAGCCATTCATTTCCCCGGAGCTGGGGTGAACCCCCATTTCCTCTGCTGCAGAAGGGGACCTTTCCCCAGACGGAGGCAGCCAGAGCAGGAAGTGCCACTGACCGAGTGGCCGCGGTGACCCAGCCACCACCGATGCCCAGCCCGTGGCCCCCTGGGAGGTGGCTATTATCCCATTTTATGGGTGAGGAAAGAGGTACTCACGGCCACCCAAGGGCCTTCCAGGAAGCCAATGTCCCGGGCGCTGGACCCACAATTCCCGACTCCTCAGGTATTTCTCTCGCCCTCCCTCCAGCCTCGCCAGACGGCAAAGCCCAGGCGGCCGCCCGAGGGCTCGTGTGGAGAAAACCCGTCCTCTTACCCTCACTGCCCTCGCCAGACGCCGAGGCCCGCAGGAGCGCGCTGAAGGCTGGGCGGGACGTTCCTGCTGCAGGAGGCTGCGGGCTCTAGGGCAGGGGCGGAGGGGTCCTGCCCCCGCTGGAGGTTCTCGAGCGGCCGCTCAGATGCAGGGCCTCAGCGAAGGGGCCAGGACTGAGCGGCCCGTGTTTCCTCTCGTTTCAGGATTGGAACTTGCTGCGCTTCGCTGAGGTCATCCTTGGTCATCAGCCTCCGGCATCTGGAAGCGCCTCCAGCGCTATGTGGCTTTGACATTTCTTTTTTTTTTTCCTGGTACTGGGAATACACAACACCAGCTGTTTATTATTATTTGGGGAGGGGGGGTATGATGTTATTGTTTGTTGTTTTTTTTTTTGAAAATGAAAAATAAAAAGTTATATATTATATATATATTATATACATGAAGCCCGCACCTACACGACGTGATGACAAGGGACAGTTTTTAAGAGACTGACAAAACCAGCTGTAAGACGTTGCTGTTTGTAAATTCATGTCATGCATAAATGTATTTATGTTGTAAAGCTATTTATATTGTTTATAAAGAGATATTTATAAAAATTTTATTTATGTAACTAAATGAAAGAAGTCAACCATTGTAATGTTTTTGTCTTAACTAGTTGAAAATGTAAAAAAAAAAATCATTCCGTGAATATCCTGAAAACTGTCTTTCTTGACTCTGCATTTGTTTTTAGGAATTAGTCTGAGGAAGAGGGTGGCTGTCAAGACAAGGCTTTGGCCTCTAAGCAGATTTTACAGCCAGGCCCCAATTCTGGATTTATTCTATCAGAATCTCCCAGACAGTGTGCTAAAAGTACAGGTTTCTGCCCCCCACCCCACCCCACCCCAGCCCTCTCCCCACCTACTGAATCTGTCTCTGAGGAGAGGTGGGTCCTGCCCCCGGCAACTTGGAAGGCTCACTCCGCAGGAGGCTCGTCCCGAGTGGACAGCAGGGCGGTCAGATGTTCTGAATTCAGTTAAAATTGCATTTAGCTGACTGAGGGTCCTTCAATTCCTCTCCACCTTTTCTGATGCGAGGAGGAGGAGACGGCTGGAAACCTCCCTTGTGTTTGGAGAAGGACCCCAGGAGGCTTCTGTGCACCTTGCAGGATCGGATGGGTCAGGTCACCTCAGGACTAGTAGCAACTCCATGCTCAGGCTTGTGGGGTGGGGGGAAAGCGTCTGTGCCTCCTGGCCAGTGTCACCGTCAAACTGACCCTTGAAAGCCTCCGAGAGAAAGACAGGGCGACGCTGGCTTCTGTTTGCCCCTGTGCTTTCCGAGGGGCATGGTTTTTCCTTCCACGTGAAGCCGCTGGCAGCCCTGGCTCTGTGCCCACGCAACCTTGAATGTGAAATCATGGACATTCAGAATCTCTTCCTGAAACCAGCAGGAAGGGTTTAAACCCACATAATCTTGCTACGTCCTTGGCTTGGTGTCACCTGTGTCATCTTTGCTGTCATCTGTTCTCTGCATCATCAGGGGACAGCAGGGACAGAATGAGCCTCTGGGGCTGGTCACGTCAGGAGGCACAGACCCACTCAGGGGAACTGGGGAGCCGCTGCCACTGGCACCTGGCCCTTCTGCTGGCATCTGGGCCCATGGCCTCTGTTCCCTCAACAAGACTCTCAGCTGGATGGGCTGCCAGCACAGCGGCCTCGCCAGGCAAGGAAACCGCTTTTGAGATATGTTCCAGCTGGGGGAGGTGAGGGCCTTGATGGCGCTGCCGGCCCTTCCTCGGGCCCAGCTCACTAGTCTGGAGTGTGGCCATTTCCCCGACCCCCCCACCCCGCACTTCTGGGGCTCAGGCCCCACAGCTGGTGTCACTGAAGGTGAGGGGTTCCAGCTGACTGTGCTGTCTGCACCCCCGGGTCAGGGGCTGCTGAGGGGCCCTGCAGGAGCAGAGGGGGTGGAAGGAGACAGGAGGGTGCCCTGTGGGCTTGGCTGGTGGCCGAACAGACACAGCTTCCTAAGGCCCAGCGATAGGAGGAGCAAGAATCTGGGGTTCAGGGAGCCACACCTGGAAGTTAAAGGTTTTCCTTGTGGACAGTGTCTGGGTGCCAGTGACGGAGGGCCTCTAGGAGCCTGGGGCCCCAGCTGCCAGCCATCCCCCCGAGGAGCTCACCCTGAGTGAGCTCTGATCAACACACCCACGGGACCCTCAGTTGCACAGGAGTGGGGTGCTGCTAGGCAGTCCACTGTCCTTTGCCATCCAAACCTCAAGTCCTGGGACCACTTCCTCTGGCCACAGCACAGGAGCAGGCTGAGAAGTGGCCCTGGGTGGGGCTCGCTGGAGTCCCTGTGCTCTGGGAGAGTTGGCAACCCCGCAGTCCGGGGGTCCCTGGGAAGGGCTCACTGGGTTGGGCAGAGGCAGAGAGTTTCAGGTGCTGGGCCTTGGGGTGTCCCAGAGAAAACCATCCCCATCCCTGAAATGCTCCATTACCGGGGTGTATGCATGGATGAGCCTCTCCGATGCTGCCCCTAGTGACACAAGGAGGCCCAGCCAGGCAGGACTGGCCCTGGAACCCCACCTGGGCTCCCGAACACCGTAGAGGGGAGGCGCATCCTCTCAGCCTCTGCCAGGCTGCTGAGTCCCTACAACTGCAGGGAGGTGATAGGGTGGGCCTGTTGGGGAGGCAGAATACCTGGGTCCTCATTCAGGCATAGATTCCAGGAGCCTGCCTTTCCCCATTGCCCAAGACATGGGGCACCCCCCCCTCCATTGCGGGGAGCCTGCAGAGGGGTGGGGGCTGATGGTCCCTCCCTAGAGACAGTGGTTTATCTTGACAGCAGGAGACAGAGGATTGACTGGGTGGGACTTGGGGTACGTGGGGACCAGCAACTCTGCTTCTAAAAGTGTCCCCTCATTCTTAGCTTTGCTTGTCTTTGGTCACTGGCCTCCTCCGGGCCTGGCTGGCGTGTGCGCTAGATTGCACGTGTGAGGGGGTGCCGTGGTAACACACAGCCCCAAGTCCCAGCGGCTTAAGTTACAGATTTATTTCTTGCTCTTGAAACATCTTGAGGGTCTGGGCAGCTGCCCAGGGCAGCACCTCACATACAGTGAGGGGGCAGCAAACAGGCTTCCTGCAGGGAGACCCAGCCACCAAGAGCCACTGCCCAGAAGCAGCCCTGAGACTTTGCCTCACATTGAATTGGCCCCAGCCAGTTCCACAGTCGCACCCTCTCTCGAGGGGTTGAGGAAGTGCAGTCCTTTCTTGTGCCCGGAAATAAAGGAAACTTCGATTCCAGCTCAGCCACGAGACCCTTAAAAGCCCCGTGTTTTTGCTGTCCGCCTCCCGGCCACGTCCCTGTGATCTGCGTGACTTTCTCGGCCCCCTGCGTTTAGCTGTGCTTGATTTCTGAGCCCAGGTGTTGGTTCTTTCCCTTCTTGTGTGTTCTTGTATTTCGGTGCGCCTGTCATGTACTCCATTAAAGTACAGGTAATTTGAGACATTTCGACCCTAAATGGGGAAATCTGGGTGGTTCACATTGATTGTCATTTTTGCTTCTGCTTGGGCCGACGGCATCTGCATTTTGACTTAGTGTTTTTTAAGTTCTTTAATATTTTCGTTCCTTTCTATTCCATTTTTTCCCCTCCAGACTGTCGTGCTCGCTTTTATCCTCGGCAGTGATTCGGAAAGTAGCCCTCCTGTCTGAATTCTCTTAGGGGTTTCATTTGATTTTTTCATGAAAATTATTAAACCCACATGTATGGCATTATCACAACCGAAATCACAAACAATAACTTCAGGCTCCTTAGCCAGAGAGACAAGGAATGTGTCCATGTGTCTCTTCCCGGCCTGCTCTGCCCTTCCTGGGTCTCCACGGAGGAGATCTGGAGGTGCCGTCCTTAACTGGACCGTTAAAGCCACCAAAACAGCCTCTCCCCGGCGTCCCTTCAGCTCTCTCGGCTGCCGCGTTTCCATCAGTCCTGGGCCGATGCCCCGACCCTTCCCCAGGCCGCTGCGGCCTTCTGTTTCGGCCCAGGCTCCCTCCTCTGCCGCAGGTGCCGGAGTTTGGGTTCTGGCCCCCAGAGCTGGCGTGTGTGCTGTGTGTGCTGTTTGGGAGCTGGGCATCAACGGCGCCGCACAGGGGCAAGTCCGCCCCCGAGTCTGCCAGCTCTCTCCTCCCTGCAGGAGCGCGGGCACCGGCCGGTGGAGGATGCACCCCCAGAGGGACATGCATTGCTCCTCCACTAGGAGGAACCACAGATTCCATAGAACAGACTGACCTGTCACAGGGGTGGAGGTGGGGGGCAGGCAGCTCTGGGACAGTCCCCTGGGACTAAGGCCCGCAAGGCTGAGGGGGGCTGGCCAGGATGTAAGGTGCCTTGGGGCGGGCCGGAGGGTGGGACAGCTGGACCGCAGGCTGGATGCTTGGTGTGAGGGGAGACCCCATGTGGGCTTATAGCCCTGGGAAGCTCAACTTCGTTGATCTTGTAGGTCACCATGTCCAAACCTTCTGACCCTCTACTTGATGCCATGCAGACTGATAATGTTGTTGGAAAGAGGCTCTGGAACTTGGTTTTCTTCTAGTTCCCCTTGTATTTTAATACTTATATTGCCATCGTTTGTCCAGTATGTAAAATATTAATACATTAGATGGGCCATGAGACACACTGCGGGGCTCCCTCTCCCAGAGTGCTGCTCCCATCAACTGATTGCTGACAGAGCTGCAGCCTCCTTCCTGGACATGGAAGGCCCTGGCGGGTATGAAATCTGGGTGTAAGCAGAGAGGGGAGTCAGGGAGCTGCAACAGCACCTCCTGAGCTCAGGCACGAGAGGGCCCACAGGCCCTGGCCAGCCCCCAGGAGCACCGCCCCGGGGTCTGCTGCCCATGCAGGACCGGAAACATGAAGCAGCGCCAGCTAACGTGTGGGCTCAGGCATCCCCACCGGCCAAAACTTGGGCATAATTATTTATTTGTGCAGTTAAGTATAAGCACTTCTGTACTAACAGACATTTCAGACTATTATGTACAATGTGTGTATTGTTAACATCTATAAGAAAACAGATATGTGTGCTCCAGCCCTGGGGTGCGTCCCCGTCGGAAGGGCCTGGCTCCCTCCCATGGAAGGGCTGTGAGGGGTGGTCAGCCCACGTGGTCAGGAGCATGGAAGCAGCTGGGCCTGAGCTCAGGAAAAGTTTGCATCACTTTTTGAGGCTGGAAATAGGGACACATCTGGCAGGATGTTTGCCGAAGTAGTGACAGCGATTATCTGTAGATGAGGAATCTCAGGTGGTTGACTTTTTGGTTGTGCTTGTGTGATTTGCAATAGAGGGTGTGTGCGTGTGTGCACGTGTGTGTGTGTCACTGGGCAGGCTGCTCTGCTGGGCACAGAAACTCCCCCGGGGCCGCCCTGAGCTCTGTGGGCGCCCACCACTGGGCCGGGAGGGGAGACCATCCCCAAGCAGTGCTGGTGCTGCGGGTGCTATCCTCGGTCACCTGCTCTGGCCTGGGGACCCTGAGGCTGAGCCGTGTGGGTTGGGGAGGGGTAGAGACCCGCACACCATGCCCTCCCTCCTCACCACAGCCTTGCCTCTGCCCCTCGCTTGTCCTTCCAGCTCACCCGACACCTCTCCAGAGCTTTCCTCCCCCTTAGCGGCAGGGAGGTTTGTGCTCGTGACCCCTGCTAACAGATGATCACAGGATCATCACCCCTGTACCCCCTCCATGACAGCAGCCCTATATGGGCAGAGCCGAGATGCTCTGCAGTACCCCAAAGGAGTTCTGAGTTTCCAGCGGGCAGGGGGTCTGTCCCTGTATTGTTTGATGTGCCCACAGCCAGCCCTGTCACACGCGCTCAGCTGGAGAGCGTGGACGCAAAGGGCGAGGTCCCCGGGGATGGGAAATTGGGTGCGTCTCCTGGGCCAGACCCCTGGGGTGACGCGTGGGCAGTGGGCAGGATGAAAGAGCGCTGCAGGCAGCGTTGTGCCTCCTCACCCTCGACCTCCTCTCTGCACATTCCCACGTTCAAAACCAACAGAAAGAGTCTGTCCACCTCTGCCATGGCCCCTGTCAGCGCTGACTCCCTCCAGGGCCCTGCAAGACCCTTTCCCCACTGGCTGCGTCCATCTGTCTTCAGCGCCAGCCCCACGCGTCCCCTTCTGCGCCGTTTCCTGTGGTGAGAGGATCTCTGACCTCAAGACGAGCGTCTCAGGAGCCGTGTGGCTCACACATGCCTCGCCCCTCTGCGCCGCAGTTTCTTCTCTGTAAATGGGGTGACACCCTATTCATCCAGGGCATCCAGGCTGTGGCCAGGACTGGATGCCCGAACAACCTCTTAGCTGTCAGCACCGGGAGTAACAAAGGAGACTGGGGGCCTGGGTGTCTCCAGCGGCCCGGCGGGGGCTGCGCTGGCTTCCAGGTGAATGTGAAGCTGTAGCCTTCCCCAGGTGACGACTGCTTCAAGAAAAAGCCATTTCCCAGAACACAGAGACTATCTGGAGCCCTCTCTCTGTGTGTGGAGGTTTCACTCCACTCTACCTGTCAAGGTCATCCTGGACCCGACCACCTCTTGCCGTTCCTGCTTCAACCCTCTCAAGCCACCTCTGTCTCTTCTCCATGCAGAAGCCCTTGGAGCCGTTGCCACTTCAGGGCCTTTGCACTGGCTGTTCCCACCAGCTGGACCACCGTGTCGGACACCCCCAGATGCAGGCACTTATGCCAGTGCTGATCTGTGCTCGATTTCCAGCTCCTCAGCGAGGTCCTCCCCTGCCATGTTTTCTCCTCTCCTCTCCGCCCACGCCCCGGCTGCCCCCCACCCAGCTTTGTTGTTCCTCTGACGTTCTATTATGTGCTTATTTGTGTAATCCCTGCCTTGCCCACGAGAATGCAAATTTCATCGGCACAGGATTTTATCTTGTTTACACTGAAAGTCCGGCGTCTGGACTCTAGAATACCATAAGAGCTCAATAAATATTTGTCAAATGAATAAATCATCGTGTTCACAGCTGCGCCTGGATAACTGCTCAGTTATAAGTTTAAAAGAAAAAAAGCCTCTAATGTGGTTGGAGTTAATGTGACTCTTAGCAGTTCTGAAAAGCAAATCTGTCCTATTACAGCCCCTGCAAAGCCTTGTGGCCAGGAAGAGCAACCTGCGTCCAGCAGGGAGGGGTCTAGGGAGCTTTGCAAATGACTCGGGTCTGAGTTGTTGTCAGAAAGGAGAGCTCAGGAGAAGGTCAAGTGTTCCTGAGAGACTGTGGGAGGCTGAGTCGTCCCAGCCATCCCAGGACCGCTGTCGGGGGGGACAAGCTGAGGAAGCCCCGGGGGCACCTCTGAGAGAGCCTTCCTGCCTGGAACCCAGTGTGGAAGGTGAGCTCAGAGGCCACAGGAGCAGCAAACACTGTGAAGGGGGAACAGAAGAGGCAGACAACTAGGTCTAGCACAGATTTCACTCAAACATCAGTGCAGCGGTGCTTGCACGGGTCACTGCCAGCGGGGACCCCTATTATATGTAAATTATAGTCAGCACCGTTGACTAGACCTGCCCCTCCCAAAAAACAGGGACCACAGAAGAAAAAAAACAAATGTTTTACAACCTATGGAATATAAACCCCTGATGGGCGGGCAGCGCTGTTGCCGGCCCCGAAGCTCTTACATGTCTTCATGCTCCCAGCACAGCGAGCTGAGAAACCTTCTCATCACCTGAACACAGGGTCCCCATGAAGCAAGGACTAGAACGACATTACAATTTGGTCCAGACATGGTGGCATCTTCAACAATTAACCAATATGTCCCATCCTGTCTTGACTCGCTCTTTCTTCCAATACAATAAAATGTGAAGTCCGGTGAGCTCCTAACAGCCGCCCGGCGGGAATCGAGGGGCCGCGACGGCCCGCCGGCGCCCTCTGGCGGCGAGGCGAAGGGACTGCAGGGCATCGCCGCGGCTGGAGCGGGAGGTGGGGCCGGGGAACGCGCATTCGGAACAGGAGCCGCAGTGCCGCTGCCGCTGCTGGGGCGCACCTGAGACTCCCCGACTTAGGTTTATCTGCACCAACACTGTTTTTATGCTACTGGGCTGCGCCCTGGGCAGTGGCTTAAAACCAGCATTTTCCTACATGTCAGTCGTAGTTTATGGGTGACTGTTCGGGTTGGTTTTGGAGCTTCCACGCTGTGCAAGGTGGGGGGAACTTTGATTTTTACAAAACAAAAGACCCAAAGCACAGCAGTTTCGGGCTGTTCCCACGAGGCCCCCTACTTTTGCAAAGGACCGCAGGCGCGTCAGAGCTTGGCTCCTCTTTGCCTTCTGCAGAGGCCCCCCTCTTGGAGAGCCCCAGCAGGATGGTGAGGGCTGTGCCCCGACCCTACTGGCTCCCCAAATATGGGCTTGGTTCCTGGAAGCCCCATCTCCCTCTGGGCTGTGGGATGCGGCCTCTCCTCTCGCCACCCTCACCACCCCCCGCGCCTCCAAGAGCTCCTGAGGCCAGCCCCGGCCTCCACTATGCTGGTCCCGGATGGGTGGAATTTGGGGCTGCAGCGCCCATGCCAGCCGGGCTCCTTCTGGGACTGATCTCCCGTCCCCTGGAGAGACAACCCATCTGTCCTGGCTGTGCTGCCCTAACCTGCAGCAGGAGTAGGCACCACACTTCTGAACAGAAGGGAGTCCCCCATCTGCACTTGCAGGAGGAGGGTGGATTCCCCCCATATATGTTCCCCCCAGACCGAGGACTGCATGGTGGCCAGATGTTAGAACCACCTCCACCCCCCGCCCCATCTTCGCAGGAAGCCAGGGACTCCCTCCTCCTCCCAGCCAAGACTGGGTGGTGCGGGAGCTCCTACTCCAGCTGATGCCAGGGCCCCACCAGGGCCTGCCGGCCCACAAAGGTGCACACCCCAGCTGGGGGTCCTCGCTGCCTAGGATGCACCCAGCCCAGCAGCCCACCAGACACCCCAGCACACTGTACATCAAGTGTGCGCCCCCCCCCCACTCCACTCCCCACTACACGTCCTAGAAAACCCGCAATATCCCCTTTAGCCCTGACCGGGCCCCTGCTGGCCCCCAGGTCCTGCATAGCTTCGGGGTCTTCTCAGAGACCCTGAGAGCCGAGGGGCAGAAATTAATCACAGGTCCACATGCAGATCCCTGTCCCAATGCAGCCAGCTGTTCTGGAGCGGGTGGGTGGTCACAGACGACCCCCACCTCCACTCACTCTCCCACCACTTCCAGATCTGCTCAGCCACGTGACAACCCCAAAGACGTCCACATCCTAATCCAGGAACATGAGACCCTCGGCAACGTGGCTCTCTCAACGTGGGGTCTTTAAGCCAAGGGGCTACCCTGATGTGACCAGGGCACAAACCTTGAGCTGGGGAGATGACCCAGATCATCTGATGGACCCAAGGTCATCCCAAGGGCCCTTAAAAGAGAGGGATGGAAGCAGATGAGGCAGTCACATTCCAATGCGTCTACAGAAGGGAGCCCCTAGATGCAGCCTCACTGGTTTTGAAGATGGAAGAATGGGCCACGGGTCAAGGAGAAGGCAGGAGGCCTCTGGAAGCTAGAGAAGTCCAGGAAACAGCTCCCCTGGAGGCCCCAAAAAGGAGCCTGGTGCTGTCAACACCCTGAGCATGTCCAGGGAGGGCCACCTCAGCCTGCAGACCCACAGAACCCTAAGAGGAGCTCAGGGGGTGTTAAGCCACGGAGCAATGCCGGAGCGAATCTGCCCGACAGCCTGGTGGGCCAGAGAGAAGAGCCCGAGACCGCCACAGAATTCTTACAAATCTTGATAACGTTTTATTGAGCTGTGACCCGCAGTATACAGAACAGGGCCCCATAGAACAGGAAGGGCTGTTCTGCAGCCTCTGGAAGTGACCTCCACCTTTGAACCTCTGAAATATCCATCATCAATAAATCCCACCTCCAGGGGCTTATATAAACTAATTTGGCATCTTATCGGTGGTTATTAAATGAGAGCTGGCATCAGAGAGCGCCCGATTCCAGGGTTCAGTGTCCAGTGCAAAGAAGTGGACTCGCTCTCCGCCCAGTGCTGGCAGCACAGACCTCTGCAGAGGAGCTGTCTCTGCACAGAGACCTTGAGATCTTGAGGCGAAGGAAAAGGTGAGGCTTCGGGCAAGGAAGCAACAGGAGTCCAGTCTCCAGAGTGGCCTGAGTTGTCCTGTCTAAGGGTCGCTTTGCTCCAGAGAGGGGTAGAGAAAGAAGAGAGGAGATAAACTGGGGGCAAGGACTTCCAGGAGGGTCACCGCCAGCAGGGGGGATGGACAGTGACAACACCCAAGTTCTCCTGGAACTGACCACATCTACCCAGGGTTAAGAACTATTCAGCAAATGTTCTGTTCCTCCACTATTTACAACAGCCACGCTAGGAAACCACCTAAATGCCCAAAGGCAGAGGAGTGGGTCAGGAAGATGTGGTGTGTACACCCCGTGGACTACTACTCAGCTGTGAAAAATGAGATAAAGATGAACTCTTGCCATTGGCAACAGCATGGATGGAACTGGAAGGGAAGGTGCTAAATGAAATAAGTTCAGAGGAGAAAGACAAATTCCACGTGATTGAACTCACAGGTGGGTTATAAAGAACACAAAACAAAGGAGAAGATAAACCTAAACCCAAACAACATCAGGCAGCAGAACTGAGGCTCCCGGAGTGGGGCAGACCCCAGGGGGAGCTGGGGCACAATGGACAGTGGTGAACGATTGTTGGCGCTTTGGTGGTAAGCTGGTGTGAGAACACCCATCTGAAGAAGTGTGGCCCTGCACCCCTACATCATACACAGTGTTATAAACCAACTTCACCTCCATAAAAAATGATGCAACTAAAAAAAGTTTTGTATTGGAACCCCCAGGGGGTTTTGCTAAAATGCAGGTTGTCGTGCAGGTGTGTGGAGTGGGGGGTCTGGAGGTCTGCATTTCTTGCTACTAAAAGTGGGGTCTTTAAGCCAAGGGGCTGGGAGTCATCCAGGAGCTTGTTAGCAACGCAAGCTTGGATGCAGACATCCTGTATCGCTGCCTGCCTTGTTCCCAGGAACCCCGATAATCCTCATAGGAGTGCGTTTGAGAAGCACGGAGGACAAGCATGCACATGGTGTGTTGATGTTTTTCTCCTTTGAACGCAACACATTTCAACATCAAGCTCCCCAAGTTTTAAACAATTCTTATATCTTTGTACTAAAGCAGTGGCTTAATAGGCTAACGAATCAGATTTGCTAATATTTTACTTAGGATTTTTGTATCGCTATTCAGCAGGCAGAATGGAGCCTCTCGATCTCTCTGTGCTGATCTTGATTTGGTGAGTTGAAGTCTCGGGGTGAAATCTCAGTTATTTCTCCATATTGGTGCCCAGCGAGCTGTGCTTTAATTCTTTATAAGATTTGCCCGTTTTCATAGTTTGCTGATCTTTTCAAAGACTGAGCTCCTTCTTATCCACTTTCTGATACGTTGACTTCCCGTGGGCCCCAATGTCTATTTCTATTGAAACAGCATCTCTTTTTAAACCATTTCAAACTGTTCTCATGGTTATAGTTCTACCGAGCCTTTTAGGATCTCTTATCAAGAGATTCTGGTGAACCCACGGAGCACCCTAAAACTTCCCTGGCTCCCCCAGGCTTCTGGTAGCACGGCTGGATGACCGACGTCCCCTCGGAACACGCCCCACACTTGGCCGCTGGCTGAGCGGGTTTGTGGGCCTCCGAGCTGAAACACATTTACCTTAATAAATGTCTTTACCACATGCTGAGAAATCCTGAAAAGGAGCCTGGGATTCTGGCTCCTCCCGCCAAGAACGCTCCGTTCCCTCTTCCATCTTCATAATGAAAGGCTGACTGCCTGCTAAAAGATGCACAATTTATTTTAAATATATGAATGGGATGATTGTTTAAAAAGAGCTCCAGCTGGTTAAATTTAGGCTCGTTCCTGCACTAAGACCACCCCCCTCCCCACTGCCCCAGCACATTCTCTGGCCAGGCCCCGAGGGCTGCAGGTCCTCTGGACGGAATTGGACGCTGTGGCCTTTCATGCTCGGGTTTTTCCGGCGGTGGTTTTGAGGTTGTGAGTCAGGGAGCTGCACTGGCCTCAGGAGAGCTCCTCTGCTCTTCAGCCATTCCACTCCAGGCCATTCTTGCCAGTGAGGAGTTTTACTGGGTCAGATATTTTCAGTGCAACCTGAGGCACAAAAAAGACAGTGGTTGCTTCCCTCTGCGTGACCGGGCAGGCCCTCTCGGCCACGCTCCATGATGTGCTGACCAGCAGGTGCCAAGTGTGGGCCTCCCCAGGCCTCCTCAGCCGGCGCTTAGGTCCCATCCACAAACTTCACGCACCTGGGGGGGTCCTGTCAAAGGCCACTGCCCCTTCCTTCTGCCCAAGTCCCCTTTGAGGGCGTTTCCCCTTCACCTTCAACACCCCTTCCTCTAGGCCAGAAGTCGCTTGTCCTGTTAACACGAGACTGGACAGGGGGCGACCAGGGGTGGCTTGGGGGGCTTGTGGGGCTGGCAAGACAAAGACATCTGGGTTCGTGGCAGGAGGGGCTGCGCCAGACCCCCTCACCAGAGGGGGGCCGAGGGGGGCCTCAAGCTGAGCAGGTGTGGGTGGGGAAAAGCCTGGCTGAGCTCGCTGTTCTGAGGACCTGTGTGGAGAGCAAGCAGGGGTGACAGGCCTGGGCTGGCTGTCTTCACGAAGATTGGGACCTAATTCTGGGGGGTGTGGAGGGGCTGGGGGAGGAATGTGGGGCAGTAAGGGCAGAAGGGGAGGCGAGGTTGAAGGGCTGGATGCGGCTCAAGTAAGAAGAGTCTTCCCAGGAGTCCAGGAGAGCGCTGACACTCAGGCCCTGGGGACAGGAGTGATTGAGGCGCCTGCCCGGCTGCAGGTGGGCTGGGCCAGGGGCTCTGCTCTTCACTCTGCGCCTGAGGACAGCGCATCTGGCAGAGTCGTCAGGGTCGCCAACAAGCTCCGCAGTGCCGTGGCCCAGAGCCCCAGGCCTCCACTCCCCACGCACAGACCCGCGGGCGGCCTGGGCTACTCTGCCCCGCGTTCTCCTGTGTGTGTCCCTCCTTCTGGGGCCGGTGGCCTTCTGAGATGGCCTCGCCCCACGGCAACCAGCACACAGTGCAGGAAGCGAGTTGGCAACACAGATGCTGCTGGGCCCCAGTGTCTGCCCCCTCTGGCCATGGTCCTCTGCTCGGAGGACACCCCATGGCCAAGCCCGACGTCCACACATGAGATGGCCTGCTGCAGTGCCGCCGTCCGCGGCAGAGGGCCTGGAGCGGGACAAAGCCCAACTTCAGGCCTTGGCTCATGAGTGACCACGTGATGTACGTTTCTCTCTCAGACACCCCATTTCACCCCTACAGGTCCCCAGGTGTCTTACAGCTCGAGCCATCCCGAGTCTTCAATGGTCAGGAGACTCCACCTGCCCTCAGCGTGACAGAGACCAGAGGTCGGGGACTGAGAGCAGGGGCAGGCGTGCAGGGATGAAAGAGGGGCGTGGGTCCCCAAGGTGTCAAGCCAGAACTGGTTGGGTGTGCAGTTCAGGAGGTGACCCCAGCTCCTTTGTGTGATTCCTGGTTCATGGCCAGTTCCCCACACCCCACCTGGCAGGCCCAGCGGGTCCTCGTTGGGAAGAGTGACAGGTGGCGGCGAGGAGGGGGTGGCCCAGAGAGCGCCAAGCGGAGGAACAAGGATCAAAATACAAACAAGCTTTGTGACCTTTCCATGCCTCTGTGGCCTCCGCCACTGGGGCCGGAGCTGTTCCAGCCCCAGGGCGGTCTCCAGGCCTCCGTGGTGAGACCTGTTGCGAGGAACATGGAGTAACTCAAGCCCTTTTCCACCCTGGCGCCAGCCTCTGCAGCCTCTACTAGCAGCTTCATTTTCCTCCCAGGTTTCGTTACCCACATGTGAGACCTTGCTAGTGTAAGAAAGCGGTTATGAGTGTGAACACGGGGCACGCCCACCTGTAAATACAGACACCAGGGCCGAGAAACAGGAAGTCACGGGGACTCGGAGGCTCGGCTGCTGCCTGCCTGAGTACCTGCTTCGGCATGAAAGGCATGTCAGACCTGAGGCTCCAAATTCTTATCCTTTTGCCCAAATCAGCCATGAACCTGCCTGGCTTGGGGTGGTTGCACGATTGTGAAATGGAACTCTTGATGGAATTCAACAACTGAGGGGCCGTTAGAGGTCTCTGGCTGCAAGAGGGGTGACTGGCCAGCTAGACGCCCACAGGAAGGCTATCGGGCCCCTCAGATTGACACGGGAACAGAAGAAAACTCAGGGCGGGGTGGAGGAGGCACCTGCCTGCATCTGTCCTATGTCTCTATTCACCTGTGCGTCCCAGAGCCACCAGAGAGCCTGAATAGAGCACAGGGGCTGGCCCCAGGGACCCGCGGGCAGAGTCCCGTAGTGGACTCTGAAGGCCCCTCAGCTTCTCCAGCATCGGGTTTGGAAGCATCCCAATCTGCTCCTTCCCAAAGACTACGCCCAGGGATGGAGGTGCCTTCTGCAGAGGCGAGAGGGTGTTCGAGAAGGCAATGGAGGGCTACTGGCCGCAGAGCCGGTGCCCAGGACACAGGAGCTAGGGGTTCTCTGAGGGTGTAACTGCGGGGCTGGGGAGGCTGTGAGGTCACTGAGCCATGGTGTCTGGACCGGGGAGGCAGACCCCGGGAGAGCCCAGCGGGAAGTGTGCACGTCCACACAGCACACCCTCTGGGCCTCCCTCTGGAAATGGCCCAATGACCACTCCCTCCTTGTCTGCTTCCCAGTTGTAAGGAACTTGGGGTACTCGGGCTCTACCTTGCCTCCCACTGCCAGCCTCTACAGCCACCCCCAGAGGCCTTGCTTTCGCCCCAGGTTGCATTACCCTCACATGCTCGGCCCAAGCACCTGTGATTACTGAAATGGGAAAGCGAGTGCACGGGGCGTTTGCACATGTAAATACAGACACCTGGGCCAGGGAGGGCTGAACGGGGAGACCCTGGGCTAGGGTCTCAGTTGTGGCCCGCCTGACTCCCCGCTGGTCCACCTCTGAGTCCAGTTTCCTGATTCAGCGTTAAAGGCATGTGAGAGACACCGAATCCGGTTACCCAAATCCACAGGGAACGTGCCCGTCTGGGATGGTTGCACAACACAATGACAGTTGCATAACATTTGCTAAACAGGCGCGTGTGCCAGGCACTCCGGCTGCAGCTCAATCATCTCCTCTAACCCCCACAACATCCCTTAGCGCAGCTCTGTTTAGGCCACAGCTCCAGACCCACGGAGGTGAGCTCGGGGCCATTCCAACCCTCCCCCGCCAAAGCTTCAAAGACGGTCTCACCAGGAAAAACCGACTGTTTTGCAGGTGCTGGGGCAGGAAGCAGCCATGAGACACCAGAAGAAAGGTTGGGAGGAGGCAGTTTTTAAAATTCATGAAACAGAAGAAAAGGTGGAAGACTTACACCCCAGGGCCGCCTGCGAGTCCCGCCTCCTCTGTCGGCTCCACCTGGCCGGGACCTGTGCTTCCTGTGGGCCCTTCCCGGCCTGTCGATTCCCTTCCTGACGGTCTCACGCGGACTGGCCCGTGTGTGGGGCCAGGTGTGGCGTCTGAGCACAGCTGGCTCTCATTTGAGGGGCCTTCTGCCATTTTCAGATGACCTCACCCCGTTCCCTTGACTTTTTAATATGCATCTCACGTCACTTTGCAAACATTTGGGTGATGATTTATAGCTTGTTTCTTGTTTTTTCTGCATTATCCCACAGTATGAGGTTTTTGTTTGCTCGGGGGCCTGGTAACTGTTCCCGACAGAGGCCCGCGAGCGCATCTGCTAACGGAGTGGTCAAAAATAACTTCTTTCCACCATCCTGGCCTCGCTGCAGTCTTGGCCAAAGTCTCCTCTCCCCCTGCCCCATCTCCCGCCTCGCCCGCTGGGAGGGTGAGTGGAGTAGGGGCTGATGGCGAAGTGGGTTTGGCATGAGCAGACCTGGATTTGAAACTTGCCTCTGACGGTTAACAGCTGCGTGGCTCTGGACCACGTAGGGGACTGCATGCCACGGTCCAGCCCAGCGCAGCCGGGAACGGGTCCTACAGGAACGCCCGCCCCGCTTCCGTGTGCCCCAGCCTCAGCTGTCCCTGGTAAGAGGCTGTGTCCTGTGCTGCCCTGGCCAGCTGGCTGGCCAGAGTGGGCATCTGACCCCTGAGTGCCTGGCAGGAAAGGAGAGTGGAAATTAACTAGGCCCATCTGACTCCCTTTCAGAAACCTGAACCGGTTGGACACAAGGACGGAATCACACCGCCAGCAGAGGGGGAGATGGGTCGGGGGAGCAAAAGGGGTGGGGCTCCAGTGAATCTTTGCAACAATTGGCAAGACGCCTAGTCCAAGAGCTCCCTGGACCCCCCCTGGGGCACACCATGGTCCCAGAGCTGGGAGTGGCGCAGGACACACTCCATCCTCTTGTCAAGAAAGCAGGTGTTGACCAGGTGGGGGAGGGGGCTGCCCACGTCTATCAGTGGGAAGAACCTTCGCCAGCTCCCTGCCCCTGTCAGCGCTTGTTCGGAATAGATGAGGCAAAGCAGGACAGGGGCTGCCTGCGGGGTAGGAGAGCCCTTGGTTAAGAGAGAACATTACTGGGTTTGGGGGTGTCCAGTGAGGCCCAGAGCCCAATGGGAAGGAGCATTAAACTCCTTGACATAATGTAGAGGCCATGTCTGAAGGAGGCAAAGGGAGGCCCCCCAAAGTGGAATCAGGGTATGTTGGGGGGCCACTCTTCAGACATCCAGGAGGCTGCAGACCATCGAAAGAGTTTACAGGGGGGATTCCTCAGGGTGGAACTTAGAGGATGTTTAAGGCTTGTAGGTAAATGAATTAATCAGACTTTACATGCCACTGGCCTCCATGGCTAGCACCTGTGGCCTTGATCGTGTTAATGCAGGAGGCACGTGGGTGTGGGACACGTGTGGCTGACTGTGGACACCTGGAGCATGGGTGCGTGTGCATGTGCACACCTGAGCCTACGAGGAAGGGGCTATAAAGGCGGCATCACCCTGGAGAGGGGGCTCAAGTTGCTGTCTCCAGCTGGCTGGCTTCCCCTGCCTACTGTTAACACCCATGAAGGTGACGCCGAAGGCCCCAGAGTTCTCCTATAAACTGTTAGAGCCAATGGTGCCCCTGCCCGGCCTGGGATGGTAAGAAACAGGCTGTAAATATATTCACAGGGAAACAGTTTGCGTCTCTGAGGTCACCCACCGTTGCCGCAGGCAGCTTCAGTGACGATGGACAAAAAAGAAGGCCCCTGGGGACAAGGCCACGGCAAGTCATGGAAGGGGCCCGCCGCACTGATGGCGAGTGGACACAACTCTGGGCAGGGCCCTCGTGTAGACAGCTGTGGAATGATGACCGCGTGGAAACCTACGGAACGTGAAGGACCAAAGCTACTCCCGTCAGAGAGAATGGATACTGAGCAGGGAAGACTCTCGGGACAAGATTAAACACTGGCAGTGAAAAATTAAAGATTTGATTGCTAAGGCCTCGTTCACGTGGGAGTGCGGCTGTCGGGGTAGAAAAGGACACACACACCAAGGAGCACGGCTGCTTCTCTGCCACCCTACACGCCAGCTGGGCAAGGCCTTTTTTCGAGGACCAGATAAGGGCCGCCGGCCTGGGTGCTGGGAAGAGCCTGGTAACTAGTTTCCCAGACTTGAGGACAGGGAGGAAGGGAAAGCTCCAGGGAGTCCTGGAATCGGGAGGAGGGATGGGCACAAGGTGTGTGTAATGAAGAGGGACCCCCCCCCCAGAAAGGAACCTCAAAAACGCCGCTGCTTCACTCCTCGTGCCTTGTTCTGTCCCGCCGCTTCCTGGCAAGCGTTGTGCTGCCTCAGCTCTGGAGCCTGGTGAAAGTCCCCTCTTGAGAGACGTGAGGACCCTCAGGAGTCCCGTCCTCACAGCTGGTTTCGTGCCCTTAAGGTCACGCCCTGCGGGGCGGGAAGACCCCACCATGGGGAAGTGTCTGCGGGATCCTGAGGTGCTCCCCAGAAGCCTGTTTGGGCCACAGGGACCTGGAATCCCACTCTTCGAGCAACTGAGCGTGGCCATGCTTGACGGCGGCACCTGGAGCATAAGGGGGCACGCCTGAGCCGAGCCCAGAGCCTATAAGGGCGGCGGCAGCGAACCGATGTGGCCACAGAGGACCGACTGTGCAGCGGAGTCCAGGGGAGAGCGGTGGAGCACGTCAGGGAAAGCTAAGAGAGCTGAGAGGGTCTAGGGACTTGTAGGGGGCCCAAGTCACTGTCTCCCTGCTGGCTTGTCTCCCCTACCCTGTGAGGATGATGCCAAAGGCTCCAAGATTCTCCCTCAAGCTGCTTGACCAGCGATGAACCCGCCGGCCTGGGACGGCTGCAGAACGCGCAGGCACGGGAGTAACCTACGTTCCCTAGGAATAGCCTCCAGCAGGGCCAGGAGACCCCCCCCAGCTGCCACCCAACCTGTGCAAGCTGCCACCTGCCCACCCCCCCGTGGGACCTTCGATGAGGCCTCAGTCACTGGGCAGGTGGCACCTCAGGGCGGTGAAGAATCCCCAGGAGGATTAGAGGTGAGCGCTAAACAATTGTCCTTCTGCTCCTGACGCAAAGGAAGTCGGGGAGCTAGTGAGCGGGTCCCAGGGTCTCAAACCTAAAGCCCCACCAGAGAAGCATCTGCGCATTCTTCCTTCACCAGAAAACGCCCTCAAAGACCTTGGCATTTTCCCATCAACCTTGACATTTCCCGCACCGAGAGGCTCTGCAGCGCTCGCTCCCCAGGTGAAGCAGGACATGCAGGACTGTGACTGTTCACCAAACCATTTCTCCATCTCCCCAGAGGTGTCCCCTGGCCTCCCTGGCCTCCCTGCCCTGGCGGGGTCTGTGACCCAGTTCTGGGGGACAAAAGGTGGGTAGAGGAGACAGGTGCTGCCTCCAGGCCCGGCCCACAGGAAGGGGTCCTGGGCTTGTGGCCCTGCGTGTTCTCCACCTCGGTCAGCTTGACGTGGACAAGCATCGTGACCCTGAAGGCGATGTGCTGACGAGAGTGGAGCCTGAGGACGGTAGGGCCTCACGAGGAGGAGACAAATAGTAGCTGATTTCACTGGAACATGGAATATAAAGAAACAAAGCAAAGGAACAGACAGAGCAAACCAAAACAAACCCCAGAAATCTGACTGGGCTCCCCCAGGCTCCCAGATGGGGAGCACAGGGATGAGAAACAAAGGGGGGGCCAAATGGACTGTGGTGGGGGATTGTGGGTGCTCGGGGGGTGGAGTCAGACATCTGAAAAGTTATGAACCTGTGCCCCTAAATTATATAGTGTTTATATAGTGTTACCTCTCTAAAACACGCGCACATGCACACACAAGCTGGCGGGACCCCAGGCCGAGAACCCGCTCTCAGAGGGGCGCAGCGCACCCGCCACACACTCGCTCAGCTGAGGCAGTGACGCCTATGCCGGCAGCTAGAGGCCCTGAGTAAAGCCAGTTGGGAGGCGCGTTTGACCGGCCGAGGGAAGTGTCATTCTGTTCTAAAACCTCAACACTTAGACGTGCCCGTGGCAAAATCAGTTCTAGTTCTAAAAGCCACCCGAACGAACTTGATGTTGCAAAATACTGAAAATGCAGGGTGCTGAGCACAGAGAGGAACAGGCAAGCCTCGGTCACCGGAGGGCGGCACGGCCCCTGGACATCCCAAGTCCGTGTCCACAGCTCACGCTACACCCGCAGGAGGCCCCAAGCGCGCCCCTATGCAGCCCTGTACCCCAGGCCACCACCTCCTTGGCCTCTGAGGCTGCCTGCCCCCCAGGGACACAGCTGTTAAAGGGCCACATCTGCAGGGACCCCTAAAGGAATGCCTGGCCCAGGGGTACCCATGGGGCTTTGATCGCAGTTTCTGACGGCCCCTTCAGCAGCTGGGGCTCTCCCCAACTCCCACCCTGCAGAGAAGCTGAGCCCTGCGACTCTCAGCCTCTGTCCACCTGGGTGGTCAACATGGCCAGCACCCGCAGGTGACACCCCCCAGGCCTCCCTAACTTGGATCTCAGAGAGAAGGAACTGGGGTCTCGCTCCCTCCTCCCAGACCCTGCTGAGCCTGTTCTTCAGGCCCCTCACCTGGAAGCCGGGAGCCCACCCCCCCATAGGGCCACCCCGGACTCCAGCAGACCCAGGTCTACTCCGAGTCCTTGGGTCTCAGATCATTCAAAAAAGCAGCGGGGCGCTTTTTCTTCTCTATTAGAAAAATTGCCGCATATTATATTGAGAGTTGAGGGGACTAGATGAAGGAGCCCCTGGGAAGATATTAATTTCCATGCTGTCACAAAAACATACAAGCAGACTGCTGAGAACCTGATCCCCTCATTTTGCTTGTAAGACATGTTTTGTATTAATTCATATCTTTTTCTAGACAGTCATTTGCATTTGCTTTTTAGAATTTGACTAACAGCTTATTAATTTTTATTTAAGGCTGACTACCAGGGAATTTTCCCTTCAAACAAACAATATTAAATCCTCCAAGGAGCCTGCCTAAAAAGCACTTGTGAGCCCAATCTCCCCTCCCTGTGCCCCACTGGACCCCACCTGGAGTGTCTGATCCCCAATTGCTCTGGCCTGAGTCCAGGCAAACCAAGGACTTCCCCATACCGCCACTAAAGTGAAATAAAAAACAAAATAATACGGAGCGGGAGGAAGGCGCTGGAAGGATTTACACAGGACGGGGCGAGCACCAGGATGGGGGCCACCCTGTAATCCCAGACTCTGTGCCCCTCTCCCTAGATTCTGGTTTCCTGACTGAGGATTCTTCACCCCGAGTTGTTCCAGGGGTTGGGCCAGGAACTCCAGGTAGAAGTCCATGGCCAAGGTGGGGACACGAAAGCCCCGCAGCCCAAGCCCAAAGGCCCAGGCATCTGAACGGCAGGACGAGCCGGGCTGCCAGGCAGGCGGGTGCCCCTTCCTCCATCCGGCCCCACTTTGCCCCTGGGTGGACGGGTCATTTCCTCCCACGTGCTCTTGATTATACTGATCAATTCTCTCTCTTCTTCCTCCCTATTATTTAAATTTATTGCTTCCTTTTTCTCCTTTCTCTGGGTTTGTTACTTAAAGGGAATGAAGTTCATCAGGTATTGACTTGATTTATTGTTTCTCTTTTTTCCCTCCCTAATATAAGCACCGGGAGCCATAAATCTCCTCTAAGTGCAGCCTTGGCGGCCTCCCAGAAGTCCAGACATGTCACTTTCATGGTTTTGTTCCTTAAATATTCTGCGGAGTCCTAAATGTCTCTCCTAATGAAAGGTTTATTTAACAAAGGATCCAGGCTGCCAAATGCAATAAGAAACAGCTGAAAAAAGAGGTTCAACCAGAGGAAGGAAAAGGAAGGAGATAAAATGATCATTTGTCGATAATGTGACTTTACTCCTAACATAATCAAATAAAAAAAATGTAGGATTAATAGGAACGCCGTTACAGTGAAGGGGCACAAAATAAACATTCACTTTCCTCTGTCCCAAGACTAGGAAATAAAGGGGTGGGGAAGCCCCACCCACAGCAGCAGCCGTTAAAGTAACACACCCCGGAAAATTAGTCTCACAATAAATTTGCAGAAACTACATGAAACTGAGATAGGAGAGACAAGAAAATAGACCCGTGACCCACGCGGTAAGACTCGAGGCTGGAACGATGCTGCTTCTCTCCAAAATGTGCTTGATGCATATATTTAAAGCAACGTGGTCAAATCTCAATGGGACGTGGGGCAATGTGCCCGCGTGACCCTGGCACACACCCGCAGAGGAGGTGTGCCACGCTCTCCTCTCCCCTCCTGGGGAGAAGTCTGGGCTGGCTGAGGTGGGCACAGAAGGTGGGCACAGAAGGCACAGAAGGCAGGGCAGGTAGGTTGGGGATGAGGCAGGCAGGGGACCTGCCCTTGAGGCCCCTGAGCTTCCAAAGAGGCCCATGGGCAACACCCAGACAGGACTTTGGGGGTCATCCCCCACCTCGGGAGGATGATGGTCTATTGCAGTCCTTCAAGAAAGAGTCACTGAGCACCAGGCACAACTGTGGGAGCTGGGGTGGGGTGCTAGACATGCAACTCCCTGTCCTGAGGAGCTGAGGTTCTAGCGGGGAGGGCGGACAGTAGACCAAACACTTGCATCATTACATCAAGATGCAGGAGCCTGAGCATCCCCGACCTGGGCCAGTAGACAGAGAGCCCCTTTTAGAATGTTCTGGCAGGAGCCCCTTCTAGGGTGGTTACTAGGGGCGTCTCCAGAACTGGATCCCAGGGAAGAAGGGGGCTGGGCCAGGCCCACAGCCATCACCTCATTGCGGCCATCCTCCATGTTCACAGATGCCTCCCTGCCCGGCGGTGGCCCTGTGCCTCCTTGGGCCACACCTGGTCAGCGAGAAACACCTGCTGGAGCCAGTGTGGCAGCTTCTCTCTCCAGGAGCTGGAAATCCAGTCACAGGACTGGGGGCATCCTTGAGTAAAGGGTACCGGTGGCAGGCGTGGCCAGAGCACCTGCTGGCTGAAGTTGGAGGTGGGGCAGAGAGGACCTGGGAGCTGGGCCGTGACTGACCCAATGAGTGACAAAGTCAGAGACAGACAAGAGCGGAGAGGCAAAGGGATGCGGCATAACAGATGCAGAGGGGCAGAGAGACCGGCTAGAGACAGACGGACAAGAGAGAGAAACAGACCACGGCTCTCCAGGCCCGTCCCCCCCGCTGGGAGTCTCACAACAAGGCCGACAGAAGGCACCTTTCCTCCCCGGGCCTCAAGGCCACTTCACCGAACTTCCCTGCCATGTGGTCCTCGGAGCACCACCCCGAGGAATGTGCCTTTTTAATATTTAATATCCATCTTGACTATCTGCAAAGTGGACGAGGACGATCAGGCTTTTCACTACCGCCCTCTGCGGCTATCACCTGCGGCCTCGACCTTGTTAACGCAGGGTGCATGGGCCTGACGGTGGACGCCTGAGCATGGTGTGTGCGCATGTGCAAGTGTGCACACCTGCGCCTCCAGGTCAGGGGTAGGAGGGCGGCCATGAGGACGAGCGCCGGCTGCGAGAGGGAGAGGCCGCGAGAGAAGCCAGAGACAGTCGGAGCGAGGGGCGTCTGGAGAGTCGCGGGGGCCCGAGTTGCCGTCTCCTGCTGGCGGCTTCCCCTGCTCACCACAGACCCCCGAGAAGATGATGCCAAGGGCTCCAAAGTTCTCCTTCCGCTCACTAGAACCGACGGTGAAACTACCCGGCCTGGGGTGGTTGCAAAACAATCTTATCAGACTTTTAAGAAACATTCCAGGTGTTGAAACCAGCAGTCAGTCCCACCTTTTTTTCTGGCTGTGCTTTTCTTAAGACAATTTACACTGTTCACATAAGAACATTCACCTGCTTCTGATCTCTCTCGTCTTCTTTTAAAAGTCATTTTCTGTTTTGCCAACACTGAACATTCTAGAATTCTCTTTACCAATTTCTCTGAATGACCAGTTTGATGAATTCAGCAAATGCACAGATGTGGCAGCTCTCTGCTTCTCTCTACTTACGATGCTGACAAGCAAATTGGACTTTAAGGAATGATTTAAAAGAATTTGAAGGCACTTTTCATTTTGCCTGCAGACAGCATTCTAAGGGCTGTTCCGTTTGCCTCTGGGGGGCTGTGCAGAGGGCAGGGGGACAGGAGCTTCAGCTCCCAGCAGGGCACCCAGCAGGCAGGGAGAGGGCAGGGAGGCGAGCTGGGAGCCCTGAGGGGTGAGAGCAGATGCAGGAAAGGGCCCGGTCTGGACCTCCTCCCTGGCCCAGCTTTGGCCCCTTGCAGCGAACCCCCCTCTTCCTTGCCACTGGAAGACCCAAAGTTTGGGGCAAGTAAACAGTCTTTTTAAAAAAAAAAAAAAAATTATTTATTTATGCAAGCACTGGGTACAGTCAGAAGCACGGGAGGGTGAGAGAATTCACCAGAACAGAGCGGGGAGCAGAGCAGGCAGACTGACAAAGTACACTGCTGAGGGGAACAGCGGGCGCAGCAGGAGAGGTCTGCTCACCATGTGGGACTCTTGCCAGTGGCCGGGGATCATACCAGTGCTGCAGAGGCTGCGGGCAGCTTCGCAACCCAGCGCTCAACCACTGCGCCACCAGGGGAGGCCCAAGTAAACAGAGTCTTAAGCCCGCGCACATGGCTAGTTCTGTCTTTCCCCAGATTATAATAAGGTCCTGTTGGACACAACTGAGCAGCGAGTTTTCTTCTGTCTAGAGTGACTTTCTTAGGCTCGAGAGCCTACAAATCAGTGGGTCACAAAGTAAAAACACCAGTGTCCCTGCCAGACAACGTCCCCATCAGGGGACAGGGACTTCACCTGAGGCCAGCCCGGCCGCCGTCCCCTCCGTGGGAGCATTAGCTCCTGTAGAAATCCTGATTCAGGGTGCGAGGCTAAAGTGGGGAGTGTGGGGGAGACGGTTTCCATTCTGCTCCTGAAACGTCCATCAAGCCCTGTTGCCTCTCCCGCTAGGCATCTGCCTGAGTCTCAGCGTGAAGGCGCCGCCTCCAGGGAGCCTCCTGTATCCCAGCACATGGCCTTGAACCACCCTGCCAGGCCTGGAGACCAAGCCAGTGCCCTCGGAGTCCTGGGCCACGAGTGTTCTCGAGAAGGCAGGTGGGGTGGTGGGGGGGGACCCCATCAGAGGGAAGACCCGTGTGGGAAACCCCTTGGGCTGTGGCTGGGGAAGTGCAACAATCCCACCTTTACTTCAGAGTGGCAGGAGGACCTTCCTCACCTCCCCTTTGATTCTGGGGAATCTTTCCTCGGTGCCAAAGAGGAACAGTGGTGTGCAGGTAGAGGGGCCGGTGGTGGCCTGAGGGCTCAGGGGGCAGTGGGCAGGGGCCTCCCCGTGGCCTCTGATGCCGTCGTCTAAGGACTGTCCTGTAGCAGCAGGAAGGGAAGGAGCAGGATCTCTATGAGCCTGTGCAGACCGGTAAAGGCGAGTCCTGGAGCCCTCCGTGGCTTTTTCAGGGTTTTGATGGGATTTTACCAGCACACGGCAGGCAGGGGCGCCGGGGGACCAGGAGGCTGGCAGGCAGGCAGGGGCGCTGGGGGACCGGGAGGCTGGCAGGCTTCCCAGCCCCCCGCGAATCTTCACTCTTCCTGGGCTCTCGGGCGTTCTCTTGTGGCCTTGTTCTCTCTCATCTGCTGGTTCCATTCCCTGCTTGTCTTCTGACGACCTGTGTCGCCGCCCTTCCAGGCCCAGTCTCAGCCCAGGGGTGCCGACCTACGCACGCCCACACCCTGCCCCAGGCGCCCGCCATCAGGCATGCAGGCAGGGCCGCGGGGATCCATCATCAGCCCTCTTGGCGGGAGGGCAGAAAAGCCTGAGAATCACTTACCCGACGGTCCCCAGCAAACAATGGACATGTCCAGAAATCACTCTGTCTCGATTTTAAAATCCACAGTCTTCTGCCTTGAAAAGTTCTTCATTTTGTGATCTCAGACAGAGAAGTTAATTCTTTCAGAAAGTTTTGTCTGGGGTCAGTATTAAAGCTGTAGGTTTGCAGCCGTAGCTAGGAAACCAGCTGCCTCGGAATCCTGGATTCACACTCTCTGCCTGGGTCAGCCCGAGCCAGGCCCCACCTCCCCGCTACAGGAGAGGCCCCTCCCACCTGCCAGGGGCTCTGTACTCCGGGCTCACCTGCCTTCCTCCAGGACAGAGTTCTGGAGCAAAACCTGGAACAACAGCGGGGGAGGCAGGAGTGCAGAGGCTGGGAGCACAGGGCCCTGGAGGCGGCAGCGCTGGTGACCGGGCTGTGGCCTTGAAGCTGGACATGCTCGGGCAGAGCTTTGCTCCCTCCCTTCCTCCCACATGGACTGTGCACCAGACCCTGCTAGGCCCGGGCACTCACGGACGGGTAAATACAAATCTAATTTTAAAAAGGAATTTCCGATTTCCCTTGTTCCGAAAGGGAAAGGGAGCGTCGCTGCTCTTGAGTATTCCCTCTAGACACATGCAATGAGGAGCCTTCCTCTGAGAGGCACGTGAACTCTTTAAAGCAAAGGTGCCTGCACTAGTCTTGTGGACCCAGGGATGCCTTCTTGGGGCCTGGACTCCATCTCTAAAGCCTGAACTTCGCCCTCTCCCTCTGTGTCAGCTCTGGCCGGGGAGCTTGGTTCCAGGGGTAACTTCCTGCTTGTTGGGAAGCCTGGAGGTGTTTTGTCTTTCTGTAGGGTAAGGAAAAACGTCAGGCTTTTCTGCCCTCCCGCCATCAGGATGGATGATGGATCCCTGCGGTCCTGAATGCAGGCCTGATGGCGGCACCTGGACTAGGGTGTGGGCATAGGTACATGGGATTCACCTGGGCTAAGACTGGGCTTTTAAGGGTGGTGTCACGGGGACACCAGCAGCAGCAGAAGCTGGAGAGAAGCAGGAGAAGCAGAAGCCGAGAGAAGGCCAGAGAGCCCAGAGTGAAGACCTGCTGGGGGCTGGGAGGCCTGCCAGCCTCCTGGCCCCCCAGCACCCCTGCCTGCCGTGTACCTGGTAACCCCAATAAAAACCTGCAAAACCACTGAGGACTCTGACTCCTCCTTTACCCGGTCCGCTAGATCCTAGAAAACCTGCACCGTGTCATTCCTGACCTTTACACTTTCCTTTGGCCGAAGACAGTTAACGCATATGCCGTGGGTTGTCGCTGCCCTGCTACCTCCAAACGCGACATTTCCTCCTGTCTTTCCCAGCTCTTTGCAATCTCCTTTTTTTTTTTAACTCACCACAATAACAAGGCTGATCCAAGTGTGGAAAATACTGTCATTAGTGTTCTATAAAGGGTTAATCAGTGTGGATAAGAAAAACACCAAGGCCTTAAAAATAAACAGGCAAGGCTAAAAGCAGGCCTCATCAGGAGAAAACACAGGGGTGGGGAACACGTTCCACCGATGATGAGGCCAGTTAAACTTTCAAATCAAACTGGTTGTGGGCTGGTGGCCCCCAGCAGCAGCGTTTCCACCTGTGAGCGGGCTGCCCCCTCAGCTACCTGCAGGAACAGGATGTGCCCCTGTCAGCCCTGCCAGGTGAGCAAAAACAGCTCCCACGGCAAAGGAATCAGATTCCAGCTCCTGTCACTGCGCGGAAGCCCTGACTCCTACGGTCTGCAGCTCTGCCCTCTCCTCCCCTGGAAAGGACTTTCAGTAAAACTGTGCTTCACTTCGAACCTCTCCGTCTCTGTGGAGTCCCCCACACCCTGCCCACCACACCAACTTAGAAATAAGAACAGCTGCGACAAGCCAACAAAGACGGGCTATTGCTTTTCCAGCTGACAGCTACTAAGGGCTGGGGCTCGACGGAGCATGGGGTGAATGAGACTCGGGGGCCTCCGGGCTCCTGGAAGCCAGAGGCAGTGGGCAGGGCCCAGAGAGTGTTGTCTTGAATTTTAGGTTCCATAAGAGAGGCCCTGGGGTGGGGGTAGGGCTGGGGCAAGAGGAGAGGTGCGGGGGGAAGTTAGTGTTGAATGTTCAGGGAGGACACACGTTGATGGAAGCTGAGGGGTGGACAGGGAAGGTTGGCAGCCGGACATTCACCAGATGACGACACTCAGGCTAAAATGTAAGGGAGGGCTGCTGGCCACACTGAAGGTCACACCCCAGGGGGGCTGGGGCAGAGGCTAGGAGGAATCAAGCTCACACCCTGGCTCCAGTCCCCAAACACACAACCCTGGCGTCCAGGGGCCTCCAGGCCTCAGACGCACCACAGGCCCACTCCCCAAAAGTCAGCCCTGCCTGCCTAGGCTTCCACTTGGGGCCTGCATACCAAACCCCAGGGGACGGTTGAAAGGAAGACCCACTATTTGGGGAGCAGACAACTTATGAAGGGATTCCACAGGGAAGGCAGAGTCCTTGGCGGAAGGCGGGCTGGTTGGCTTGGGCACACTCGGACGCTCCTGCCCGTGTGGACGGCCAGACACCCAAGGGCCACAAAAAGAGAACTTCAGTGCCAGAGAGTGAGGCCCCCGCGTGACACTTAGTGACGAAGGTCAGGGGCTTCCCATGTCAGTGTTCAGGGATAAATGGGTGTTGTTTGCTCGAGTAAATCATGGCTGAGGCCAGGTCCGTTTTTCTGAGGGTCACTATGCATGGATGAGGAGAGGGTGTCCCCATGTCTGAGACAGCACGGCATCCGGGATGAATGAATGTCTCTGAGCGAGGATCTCCCGCGTGGAATTTACCCCTGTCGGCTGCCTGTTAGCAGTGTGTAAGAACTCGGGGAATATTGTCCCCTGAGCCTCCCTGAAGAATTTAGCGAACTGACTTAGAGATTTCAGCATCAGGACTGGTGACAAGCAGTAAATACGGGTAGTCATGGAACAAGAAATAGATGAGGTTTCAACAAAAGAGTTGGTGCAGTAGACGCCTTATCCACAGGGGGTACGTTCCAGGACCCCCACTGGATGCCTGGAACTGCAGAGTACAGAGCCTGCTCTATACTGTGCTTTTTCCTATCCATACAAACCCGTGAGAAAATGTATCAACCTGGCACAGTAAAAGATTAACCACAATAGCCGATAATAAAACAGAGCAATTATAACGACATGCTGTCATCAAAGCGATGTGAATGTAGTCTGTCAAAACATGGCATTCATGTAATATTTTCAGAGCGTGATAAGCTACAGATAAGGATGATGATTATATGACGGCTAGATCGTATCTCAGGGTGGATATAAACAGCCGTAAGAATTGGGGTGCGATGTGAACTGGTACAACCACTCTGAAAAGCAATCTGGACTAAATTTACAAAGCTAAAGATGGAACTACCACATAACCCACAACCCCACTCCTGGGCGTCTATCCACAGAACATGAAACCATCCACACAAAACCCCATATTCCCACGGTTTCCAGAGCAGCACTATTTACAAAAGCAAAGATGTGGAAGCAGCCTTGACGGTCACTAGTGGATGACTGGATCAAGAAGGGGTGGTGGATCCACGTGGAGGAGTAAAATACCGTCTCTCCTGGAGGAACCCACCCAGTAGCTCAGAGGAGAGAAAAGGAAGCATGTTCTAAAGAAGTGCCGCCAATAAATGAAAAAGAAATGATGGGCCCAGACACTGTCGCGCAGCAGCAGGAGCAGCAGCAGCAGCAGCAGCTGTGGCGTTCTCATTACTTTCTGTGAACACAGCCACACTCACCAGCACTGCCATCATCTGCTGAACAGGCCCTGTGAACGTTCTCAATGCCTCTTTGCTGATAAATTGTGTGGCAGACAAAATAAACAATAAAATCAGAATCACAACACAATGAAGACAATATATGCGGCCGTTTGGCCCCAGCGAATGAATGGACCCAGGCGCTGAGCTTCTCGGCGCTGAATGTCGCCACCGAGAGTCTTGCCAATGATACAGAAGTGGAGTCTGATCAAGCTTCTAGAACCAGCTGCCAGTGAGCAGCAAACACAGAGGTGGAGCAGCAATCCCTACTGGATGCGGCATGTTAGAAATCTCAAACTGTCCCATGAGCAGGCAGCTGGCAAAATCCAGACTGTAGGAACCAAGGGCTCCCTCAAATGGCCTGGATTCTTCCACAGATGACATGAAAAGAAAGAAAGGGATAAAGGAAGAAGCTGTACATTGAAAAAATGTAGGTGAGGGCCTCCCCTGGTGGCGCAGCGGTTGAGTGCCGGGCTGTGAAGCTGCCCGCAGCCTCTGCAGCACCGGTTCGATCCCAGGCCACTGGCGAGGGTCCCACATGGCGCGCAGACCTCTCCTGCCACCCGCTGCTCCCCTCAGCAGTGTATTTCATCAGTCTGCCTGCTCTGCTCTCCGCTCTGGTGAATTCTCTCACCCTCCTGTGCTTCTGACTGTGCCCAGTGCTTGCATAAATAAATAAATAAATCTTTAAAAAAAAAAGAAGAAGAAGAAGAAGACAGTACATGCACAGGCAGTTTTGCATATAGTGACAGGAACTTCGTCTCTCCCTGAGGCTCACCTGGTGAGGACAGCATCCACAGGCCCTTTCCCCTCCTCCCCCCTCCTCCCCCTCCTCTCCCAACCCCACATTCCAGGAGCACCAGCTGGATCCTCCCTGTTAAGCTACTTCAATTTCCCAACAGATCGGGAGAACAAGACAGGTCAGGGAGAGGTTAAGGTTAACATATATGAAAGCTCATTTGGCCACCCTTCCGGAGGTGAAGTGTGCGTTTGTGTGTGTGCGTGCAAATGAACATACATGCACGCCCCTCACACACACACGCACACACACATGATGGCAACAAGTAGGACTCATCATGCTAGCAGGTTACTAAAAATTCTCTCCTCTAAAGTCTCCTGGACACAATTCAGCTCCCTCTCTGGCACCTACAGGCTTGACCTTCCAGTCACCTTGTTTCTAGCCCATCCAGGGGCTTCTGGACGAATAGCTCAATTTGGAGACCAAACGAACCTTGTCTGCGTCCTAAGCTCCCGTGTCCACTGATGTCAACGCCGCGAGCCCTGGCGCTGCCTTTGTCCACATCCCCGGTGCCCTGCTGCCCTCTGCTGGTCACGTCTAGGTCTCACAGAAGAAGCATCTGCCCCGAGGAATTACCTGAAGGCTCCCACCAGGGTGGCACTTGTACTTGGCATTTGTACTTGGGTCTCAGCCCAGCCCAGGTGAAGGGTTCCCAGCAATGGCAAATGCATGCCCCCCAGCAAGGAGGGCGACCCCAGCTTCTGGAGCTCGGGTTGACCACAGCAGCCCCTCCACCCACAGAGCCTCCTCTGCCAACTCCCAGAGGGGAGGGCTGGGTTGGGGACACAGTGAGGATGAGGGTGGGGGTGTGGGAGGTAAATGTGGGGGTGGAGGGTAAATGATTGCCAGGCTTCTCTGCCCTCCTGCCGTTAGGACTGATGATGGATCCTCACAGTCCTGAACGCATGCCTGACAGCGGGCACCTGGAGTGGGGTGTGGGCATGCGTAGGCGGGTGCAGCTGGGCTGAGACTGGGCTTTTAAGGGTGGCGTCACGGGAACAGAACCGCCAGAAGGCGAACAAGTGAGAGAGAAGCAGAGGCCACGAGAGGAGCCAGAGAGCCCAAGGAGAGTGGAGACTCACCCGGGGCTGGGAAGCCTGCCAGCCTCCGGCCCCCGGGAGCCCCTGCCTGCCGTGCCCCTGGCAAAATCCCAATAAAAGCCTGCAACGCCACCGAGGGCTCCAGGACTCTCCTTGACCCGTCTGGCCCTGCGTGCACCTGCAGAGGCGGCCCGGGCAGCGTGGGTGAACGGGCTGGACGGTCATGCACGAAGCCCGCGGGAACAGGGAAAGATGTGGGTACAGACCGCGCAGGGGGAGGGCAGACGCGGGCAAGGAGGGCAAGGAGAGAGGACACCGGGGCAGGCTGGCGCACACCGGTCAGATGGTGCTGGTGGGCGCGGGTTCCTGAGGAACAGCAGCAGTTCGGGAGACGTGGGATGAGGAAGGGGGGACAGGCGACAGGAGCTGGGGCTCCCCAAGTCCTGACACAGGCTGGGCTTCATGGAGGGAAGACAAGTGGGGACAAGCATTGGGAGGTGACTAGGAGGCTCCCGCCCTAAGAGCAGGGGAGGAAGAAGGGGCTGCAGTGAGGGGGTGCAGGGGAGGGGGGAGGGCAAGGGTGGGGACACCGCTGGGGGAGGGGCAGCCTAACTGCGGGCTGGTGAAGGTCTGTCCTGGACCAATCAAGATGCAGGTTCCGAACCAAGGTGCTCTGCTCCAAACCTCTGCGATGAGGCGCCAGCAGACCAGCCACCCCCCCCGCACCCCCCCACCCCGAGGCTGGCTTTGCCTGGAATCCTCACAACCCGGCTTGGGGGGCGGGGGGATTCTGCTCCCTTTTCAGATGAGGGAAGCATAGGGTTGGGGATCACATACGCTGTTGCAGGCCTCCCCGCACCAGCAGGCCGCCTGCCTCTCCCTGGCCTGGCTTGCCCCCACCCCCAGGTGTTCAAGAAACCAGAGACTGAAGACACCCTTGGGTGCCTGAAGCAGCACTGTTCACCCGACTGTGCCTGGGGGCCCAGGCCTCGGTGGGGAGGTTGGCGGGGAGTGACCGGCGGTCAGAGTGGACACACACACACCCCCCCTCAGCCCCCACCCCCCGCCTTCTCAGTGGAGGAGACCTGTAGCTTCCTAGGTGCCATTCGGGCAGAAGGCTAATCCTACAGAATTCGTCACATCTGCACGTATACGCTTACCTTGAGAGAAAAAAATTCCCTTGGGTTTGAGTAAGGTTCAACTGGAAGGATTTTTTTTAATTGAGTTTCCATTCCTTTTTTGAAAAACTGGTCCGTTCAGGACGAAAAGGAATCATTCATCCTTTAATGAAGAACCCACCCAAAAAACAATGAGCCCAGAGCCTTTTCAGAGGTCACATCTGTAGCAGCTGAAATTTTATTTCATTTTTATCCAGTTCGTGTTCTACTTTTTATGATTAAGTTCTACTTTTAATAATTTTGCCAGAAAATTATCTGTATCATTAAGTTTCAAATTGATAGCGGCCAACGTTTTGAAAATCGTAACTTCTTCGTTCCTTTATCGCCTTTTCCCCACTAGTTTTGCCAAGTATATTTCATTTTTAAAAACCATTGATTTTACTGGTAATTTATTTCTGCATTTACCTTCATCATTTCTTTGCATGTACTTTTCTTCATCGTGCACTTCTTGACCTTTGTATCCCTGGCACATAATGGGTATCCAGCGTCTGCACTGAATGAATGAATGAATGAATGAATGAATGTTCAAAAGCTTTAAGTGGGAGACAAAATGGAAAAGGTAAAAATAACTGAATGTAAGTAGGTTGGGGAGCGCAGGGGTCCTGTGAGGCCTCCAAGCTGGAGGCAGGGCCCAGAGGTCGGGCTGGGGGCCCAGGACTGCCCTGCGCTCAGGGCCTCGGCAGCCTCCCCGGAGCCCAGACTGGTCCTTAGTTCGCGCCCCAGTGGCATCGTGGAGGGTGCGGGCAGCCGGGCGATGTGACTCCAGACTGGAGGACGTGCCGCCGGGACCGCCTCCCAGCTCTGGCCCTGCACTTGGACGCTCCGTGCAGCTTCCGTCCTTCTTCCCACACCGAAGTCAGTGATGCCCCAGGAGGCGTATCCACCACGCGAGGTACGCGCTGAGCAGTCTGGTGTGGAGAGCCCTGTGCAGGGTGACAACTAGCGAGGGCGCCCCTGGGAGCCAAAGCCAGGGCTCAGGCCTCGTGGTAACCTGAGCTGCAACAAGGATGCCCCCGTGGCCAGCGGGCTTCTTGGCCTTCTTGGCGACACGCAGCGCCGCTGAGACACTCTTGGATGTCAAACTGGGGCAGCTGCCAAAGTGACAGACGCAGAGTCACCCCACAGGTACTGCCGGGGCGCTTCAGAGACACTGGTGAGCAGGGCTTGGCCGGGCCCGCCCCGGCACCTGAGTCCTTTCACAGCCCAACTGAGAATTAACAGCCAATAAAAGATGACTGGTTTGAAAATAGGAAGTGGGGGCCTCCTTGGTGGCGCAGAGGTTAAAGGCAGCGCTATCAAGCTATCGCTAGGCACTGCAGCACGAGTTCGATCCCCTGCTGGCCAGGGAGCTACCCACACGGCACAGCAGACCTCTCCTGCCTCGCAGTGTGTTTCAGTCAATCCGCCTCTTCTGCTCCCCACTCTGTCTCTGGTGAATCCTCTCACCCCACCTCTACCACACTTCTGCCCTACACCCAGCTCCTGTATGCATAAATAAGTAAATCTTTAAAACAAATTAATTAATTAATAGGAAGTGGTAAATTGATTTGGGGCAGGGTTGAGGATGAACCCCAGGTTCTGGCTCAGGTAACTGAGTTTTATGAAAAGAATTATATGCCCCCCCCCACCCCCATTCAATGAAGCCCCAACCCCTGTGGGCCTAATTGGGAATAGACCTTAAGGAAACAATTAAGGTTAAATGAGGTCAGAAAAGTGGGGCCCTAGCCCAGGAGGCTGGCGTCCTTGTGAGAAAGTCAGAGATGAGGGGAGACAGGCACAGAGGAAAGGCCGCGAGGACGCAGTGACAGGCTGGCATCTGCCAATGAGAGGCCGCAGAAGACAGCAAACCTTGACGATGGACTTGCAGCCTCCTGAATGGTGAGGCAGGCAGTCTGCCCTCGAAGCCGCCTGGGGTGTGATGATGTCACCCTGGCGGAGAGCGTCACCATTTACTGCCTGCGGGCACCCAGAGGTGGTGAGCAGAGATGCCCCCTGGCTACTGCCTACAAAGGGCGGAAGAATGAGCAGAGATGGATTTGGGTGTTGCCTGTGGCGGTGGCACCTCAAGGGAGTCCGATGACCTCACAAAAGCGAGACATGGTCACCAAGGAAGCTGAGCCAACCTCCAGCACAGCTCCAGAGGCAGAGAAGGCCCGAAGACATTTGAGAACGAGAAGGGGCCCTAGAGGACAGGGCCACGAGACGAAGGACGCCTGCAGTGGGTTCCGCGGTGCCAGCGTGGCACAGGGCTCCCGCCACAGTCCTGGCGATCACGAGCTCCTCGACAACAAGCTGGGCGGGCCCAAGTCACAGGCGCGGAGCACGGTGTGGATGCGGGAGGCCGCCGAGGCAGAGGCTGGAAAGCTCTCAAGGAGCCCGTCTGTTTAAAGGAAAAAGGTGGCGGCTGGAGAGGGCATCGCCCCAGGGGGCCTCCCCTTCACGTGCTGAGGTTCTGCAGCGCCCGCGGCCATCAGAGGGGCCGATGCCAGGGAGGCTCTGGGGAGAAAAGGGAGGTGGTCGGACACGGCATGGGAAGGGGTGTCTTTCCCGCCCCGACAGAACAGAGGCAGGCTGGGGGGGGTGGTTTCCCGGCTAATGTCGTTTTCACTGGGCGCAGGAAGATGCCCGTCAGCTGAGCCTTCGGAGAACCTCGGCGCTCCTAGCAGCTGCCGGGAGAGGTGAGCCCGCGGGGGCGGGTGACAGCATGGCCACAGCTCCGGGCACGCAGCTAAGGCTGCAGACAACAACGCGGGCTCGCCAGCGGTCCGGGGGCGAAGGCCACCCGGTGACTCCACAGCGAGGCCTGCCACAAAGGCGCTGGGCGCGCACGCAGGAGTCGGCGCCTCCTCGGCTTGCCCCACGACTGCCTTCCCGAGGGCTCTTACCCGAGGACAACAGTTCTCAGGGCTAACAAGCCCCACATCCCTTTCATAAGGGTGAGGACCCCTTCACCCTCCCGAGTCGAGACACAGGGGACCGACCTAACAGGCGAAGGTTCCAAAGGTCCGCGCGTACCCTCAGGGTACGGGAAAGTGCCAGCAGGGAAGCCCCCCGTGGGGAGTGAGCGCACGTGCAGCTGCACAGACCCCAGGGCGGGGGGCGCCATCAGAGCTCCAGCACCTGGCGTGGAAGGAACGGCGTGAGCAGAAGTCTCCGGCCGTCATTGTAGAATGACTCGAGGGGAGAACGGCAAGGGGCTGGGCTCGGCAGCCCCACGCATCAGAGGCAGACATGTAAAATGGAACAAGCTGTTGACCACCTCAGCTCACCACCCCATCCCCTCAGACTCCAGGCTCCCGGGGAGCCTGCTCTCAGTGGGGGTCTTCTCGGATCTGCTTTGACCACCTCCCTCACCTTACCCAAGCAGGACCCACACACCTCCCACCTGGGCAGCAGAGACCAAAACAGACTTCGGGGGCAGATGGCTCAGTCACAGGTGGCAGAGCCAGCCCACAGGCCCCACACCAAGCTCAGTTTCGCTCCACGGTGTAGTCTCCCCAACCTGAGAGGCCTCACTGCTGATGAGGACACCTCCTCTCTTGTGTTGTGCTCAGAGGGACACGCCGAACTGGCCATCACAGCCAGCCCGTGGCCGAAGCAGAGCTTGGAGGCCAGGCCTCTTGGCAGTCCCTCTCGGCCAGAGGAACATTCTGGCCATTCACACAGCTCCGGGACCTCCCAACCCCACACTCCCTGGCCCCTTAGCAAGTGGCTGGGCGGCTCTGGGAAGCAGAGGCCGTGTAAGTTGGGTGTCAGTTAAAGACAAGACGAGGCCTAGGAGGAACAAGCAAGTAGAGGGGTGCAAAGGGTGGGTCTGGGTGCAGACTCTGAGTTAGAACGTAAGACAGCAGATGGCAGGACGGGCAAGGAGTCTTCAGCTGCCACTTACACTGGGGCACACTGGCCCTGCGTTTCCCTTCGCTCCCTCGGAACTGAGGGTGACCGTAACGCTACTCAGCCGCTGGCCCAGCGTAACCGGGCGTGTCTGGGGTCTAGGAAGAAAAGCTGGAAAAACCACGGAGGCTGGGCGGTGCTTTTAAGAAATGTGTTTCCAAAATTTCCCCAAACTGTGTCCTGCTGGGTCTTAGGGAAAAGGATTCAGTGGCGAAACGGATGTGGGAACGGCGTCGTCACCCAGGGCGTCCGAGACCTGAACACCAGCTCTCCGCGAGGACCCAGAGGCCGGGATGAACCCCTCCCACCCAGCACGTCAGGGGCCTCAGGAAACACTGGAAAGAAACGTAATACTCAGGCAGGCAGAGCGTTCCAGGGGCACGTGGACCAGCTTATCAGGGAGACAAGAACACTTCGTGAACGTTCCACCAACGGGAGGCAGCTCCGGACAGCGTACGATGAGGAGAAATCCACCTTTTCCCTGAGGTACGGTCCCCTGGGCCGCCCTGAGACCAGCCCCCTGAGACCAGCCCCCCGAGGCCCGCCACTGCACAACCCCACACTCCATAGCCACATACAGTCAATCTACACTTTTATTTTTTGTTCTAAAATGTGCTTTTCCCTCAATGAACTTTATTGGCAGCCCAGGATGTTCACCTCCCCCTTAAAAAAACAATACACACACAAACACACACCTCACCCTCCACCAGAGACAACTCCCCGGCGATTTGTCCATAACAAATATTGACACGAGGGGGGAAAAAGCATGTTGAAATGTATTAGAATCAGAACCTGTACAAAAAAAAGTAAACTATAACCTGAAACTGTTCAAGTTCAGAAAGGCTAGTCAAGTCCTTCTCCCTCACCAGGAGACGCCATCATCAGGGGCTCTGGGTCATCCGCGGGGGTGGGGGTGAAGGGGGTGGGGGTGGAAAGAGACAGAAGCAGCAACAGGCCCTCACCAAAGAGAGGGGCCTCGCACCGCCATGCCCGCCACGGATGTGGCCAGAAGGAACCAAAGATCTCGGGAGAGCAACTGTCAGCAGACAGCCCCAGTGGGGGGTGGGGCCTTCACAGCGGACATCAGCCTGGGAGCAGCAGGAAGCAGGCCAGCAGAGAAGACCAAGCCAGAAGAAACGTGTGCGCCCGGCCTGCCCCAGCATCCTCCACTGGTGTGCAGACACCGGAGCTTAGTCAACCCAGGGCTCCCGACGAGTGAGAGATGGAGCTGGGCTCAAGAGGCTGCAAACCCACGGGTTTAGTAAACATAGCCCAGCACCACAGCCCTCCAGGGCCTGCTCGGCGCTACCACGGGGTAAGGCAGGAGAGGGAAAGCCCAGCACGTGGACACCTGGCTAAGAGGGCTGCACCGCTGTGGGAGCTGCGGCACGTGGGCTGGAGAAGGGAAGCCCACCCCACGCGAGAGGGGCCTCCTCCACAGTCATGCCCGGGGCCGGTAAAGCTGCCGCCGGCTAATGACCAGCCTAACAAAATGACATGGAGCAAAAGAAAAACTGGGAGGGAAGACAAGCCCTTTCACAGAGACGAGAACCTCCTGGAGGAGAGCTGGACAAGTCTGGCCCTGTGGGATGGCATCTCAGTGGAGCCCCTGAGTCTGTAGGGAACAACTGGGGTGGGGGTGGGAGGTGAGGAGAAGGAGCTAACGGTTCTTCCGGAACAGTACCAACAGGGTGGGGGTGCTGGCGAGGGACGGGCAGGTCTGGAACTCACTGCAGGTAGAGAGGGAGGAAACGGGCCCTGGTGTCCTCTCCCCACCTGACCCAGGCCTGGTGAGCGCCAGCTGCCCCAGCCAGCCCTAGTGGCGGCTGGAGACCAGACCTTTCACTTTGGACATCTTCTTGGTGGGCTGCCTCTGCTCAGCGTGGGGCGGGCACTCCCGCTCAGCCAACTGTTGCTCCATCTCCTGAGCCGAGGACGAAGCGGTGGCTTTGAGTGTCTTCTTGATGTTGGTCACCTGGAGGAGACACAATGGGTGTGTCAGCCTGTAAGCACTGGAAATTCACTAAACCTGCTCTCGCCAGAGTGAGAACCATCTGGGGAAGGAACCAGAATCTTCTGTTAGACTAAGACCCCCAGTCAAACCTGGAAACAAGACAAATGTCCGCCCACAAATGGAACTGACGAACGTGTGATACGTTCAGACGACGGGCTGTACCTCGGCAATAAGAATCAACCACCGATAATTCTTCATGCAAACAGATGAGGAAAAGAGAAGAAAAGCTGAGTTATGGCCAGAAACAAGCCGGGGCAACTCCTGGGGGAGGCGCAGCGGCGAGCCCAGCAGACTGCGGGACAGCGCGTGCTTGTTTGCCGGCCCAAGGCAAAGGCAAGCGAACCGTCTGACAGAGGCACAGGGCCGAAGGGGCGAGAAAGCCGGGCGTTCGTGGCCCTGGGAAGAGAAAGGGTGACCCAAGATTCCCTCCTCCGCCAGCGGCTGTTTAGACATGAAGCCACAGGAACCTTCACAAGAGCTTCGGGAACACGGCTCCACAGGCCCTTCCTGAATGAAGAGTTGGAGGGTGAGCCTCAGACGAGCCAGAGCGCGCGCACGCACGCCACCGAAGACCTGGCCGGTGCCATGGCACCCCGCCGGCCGCACTTCCTCCCAGTCCAGAGGGGCTCAGGCCGCTCCCGCGTCCCCGGGACACTCAGCCACCGAAGTCAGTTCCCAGTTTGCTTTCACTTGTGTGTGGCGCTCCTTGAACGGCTTCCCATGTGGGCCCTGACATTCCGCCGTGAACACCTACGGAGGGCGTCTTCCAAGGGGTGAACTTCCCAGATCACAGGGCTGGCACGGTTTAAATGTTGTTAACCCCTCACGTCGCCTTCCAAAAAGCGGCTCTCGACGTGGCCATCACCGACCGCCCCACACCTGCCCGACACACGTTCCCCCACCAGCCCGACTGTCTTTTCTGCCGTTGCCCTTCAGCCGGCTGAGAGGAAGAAAAGCAAAAGAGGAAGCCATACTTCAAAATCAGTAGGAAGGAGAGAAAGCTGAGGCGGGCACATGGGCTGGTGAGAAAGTAAAGAGGTTTCCACGTTCTCAGGGATGGAGGGCGCAGGGGGCTGTCAGGGTTTTATTAAAAGCAAGACAGGAAAGCACTTTCCTTCATTCGTCTGGGCTCACGGTGCCATTTAACAACCTACTTCCTTGGTGCAATAATTTTTATTAAAAACCAGCCAATACTATCGCTTCTAGTCATTTCCACGTTCCTCCTTTTACTGGACCTGTCGTTTCACACAGCTGAGGGTTACTGACAGGGCGGTCACCCCGCAGGAATGAGGACGAGGCACCGAATCAATCCCCAAGGGAAGGTTTCCTTCCGACCGCTCCTCCCGTGTTTCTGTGCGTCCGCAGGCCCAGCAGACAGCAAAGGTGGGCACCGTGCTTTAGCGTGGCCTTCGTGGGTTGGGCTAGCTCTGGAGTCAAACATAGTGGGGAAGTCTGGGTACAGGCTCCACCCTGGGGCACAGCCACCCCAGCACCCACTCACAAAGTCAGGGCTTCCTGTCGGCCTCTCAACGGCGACCACCTCGATAGACCTGGGCGACTTGCTATTTGACGCTCTTGCTCGCCCCACCCCCACCCCCCCAAGTTCGGCACTTCAAGCTTCACACAGTTTGGTTCGTAACAGGAAACCCTAGGGTCCTGTCCCAGTTCCTGAGGGCACCTGCCCCGTCCCGACCTCCATCCACAGAAGGCCCCTGCTCCCCACCGTGGGAACATAGGCTCCCCATCACCACGTGGTCACTCCAGGCTACTCTGAAAGTCTGTGATTCAGGATCCTGTCAAAAACTTTTGACCCAGGGCCTCCCCGGTGGCGCAGCGGTTGAGCGCTGGTTGCGAAGCTGCCCGCAGCCTCTGCAGCGCCGGTTCGATCCCCGGCTGCTCCCCGGCCACCAGAGGAGGGTCCCACATGGCTTCCTGCTGCCCGCTGCTCCCCTCAGCAGTGTGCTTCGGTCCTTTTGCCTGCTCTGCTCCCTGCTCTGGCTCTGGTGAATTCTCTCACCTTCCCGCGCTTCTGACTGTACCCAGTGCTTGTATAAATAAATAAATAAATCTTAAAAAATTTTGAAAAACAAAAAAACTTTTGACCCAAAGTAGCGACGCAGCCCTCCCCGACACTCAATGCTGGTCTCCGGCCGTGTCCTCTCGCACAGTGAGTCAGCACCCCAGCACCCAGGACAGAAACAAGGCTCACCTCACAGAACAACTGGTTCTTTCTCCATTTCTGAAACACCACCTCAGATGCTGTACGTCCCCTCCCACCTGATGCTGCAGTCATTGCCTTCCTGCCTGTCCTGCACCCCGTCAGCCCGGTGCACCTCCCCTTCGGCTACTCCTGCTCCTACCTGGAGAGCCAGCACCTCCCCTGCCCTGACCCGCCCATAACACAGCCTCCCTCAACCTGCCCTGACCCGGCCGGCAGGTCCTCCACCTTGACAGATGTCCTCAGCGCTGTCTCCGGTGTCCACGCAAGCCTGATGAGGAGTGCAGCCTGCAGTCGTCCTTATCACTCCAGGGCCAAACACAAACCCCCAGGAAAGAGAACTTCCTGAGCAAGTGTCCTTAGCTTAAGGTCCCTGTACCCCCAATGAAGTCTCGGCCTGCACAGCCCGGGGCCAGGGCCCTCCCACCTCTACTGCAGAGACAGGCCCCGCTCAAGTCAGTTCGACACCAGCATTTACACACACAGCCGTCATGGCTGAGGTGCGGGAAGCGGCGAGCAGTTTCTTCCACCAGCCGGCAGGTCCAACTGAAAATGGCTTCTTCTGGGAGCCAAGGGTGGCCACCCAGGGGAGTCCACCAATTCAACTTGCTTCAGCCTCGTGCTTCAGGCCTTACAGCTGATTCCTCTTGCACAGAGCCATGCCCGAGATGAGACAAGTACCCCCAACGTCCTGTCTTCCTCTGTCTTCCTCAGCCTACGTGTCTTGGTCCCTTCCAGTTTTCCTTCTCAAGTGGCCTGGCCTGCAGGCCCCTTTACCCCAGATGACCTGGAATTTGTCAAGCTCTTCAAAATACGGGCCTGAGGAACTTTCAGATGGAACTGCCCCTGACAGAACTGCAGGCCAGGCCTATCAGAGGCCTTAAATATCCAGGCAAAAGGAGAGAAAAAGAGTTTCTTGGGCAGGAAAATCTCACTGGGGAGCAAAGCCAGGGGCCAACAGGAAGTACGGAGCACAGCTGGAGACATCCGCCAAGGAGCAGGGCCCTGCCTGCCACTGTGCGCTGCGCGGGGCTGACAGCCGGCTGACCTCGGGCTCGCCACTAACTCAGCACAGGGGATTTTCCACTTCATGGAAAACAATGATGCTTTAGTACCCGCATGACTGAGACACCTATTTTGTAGCTGTAGTGAGAGCTTCATATTAACATTCCACAGAACATCAGGTATCAGCTCATCCTAACACAAACAAAAATACACTCCACAGTCACATCCACAGAAGACTCACTTTATGCTGCTTCAATTCATCACAAGCTCCCCTCCAGCGTCCTTGCTCAGAGAGAATGAAAAGCTAATACTACTTCTATTTCAGCTCCCTCACAGAGCGAGGTGTGTAACTAATTAATACGTGCTATTTTTGTGAAAGGCTAACAGGAGAGACCACTCTCAGGCAGTCTGTGATGGGGCCAACTGCACTAAGAGGGAAGGCACTAGAAGCTACAATTCACCAGAAGAAAGTGGTGCTTAAAAGATTTTGGTGGAAAAACATCAAGTTTTTCCCTCTAAAAGCAAGCCTAACTCTAGGGAAAAATAAAGATTACCAACCCAGTAGAGAAAATGACCCAAAAAGTTAGGTCAAGAGTAACAGAACCATAATCCAAGCAGAACATGCAGAATAACCCTCTGCTCCTTGCAGCTCTGTTTAGTGCGTCCCGTCCACGTGCCTGCAGCCCGGAGTGGCCAGGCCATGCAGCTGCTGGTCAGGGCTGACCGAGCTCCCTCCCTTCTCACATTGGCTGTTCCAAATTTTCTAGGAATTATTAAGTCAGGAGATTGTTTGGGTGGTAGGGGTGGCCTTTACCTCCCCCACAAATTTCTTTCTTCTTTTTTTTACATTTGGAAAGAACAGGTTTATCAGGAAAAGGAAAAAATGGAAAGGGGGGGGCACATGCCCAGACACAGGCGGGCGAGAGCAAATTTTCTTCCAAATTGAAGTAAATCCTTAGCGCCACCTGGTGGCAGCAGTAGGTCCTGCAGGCAGAGGCGGCCCCGTTCGCCAACAACGAACGGGCCTCCGATGCAAGCCTGGGACTCTGGCTCTTTACTTTTTTAAATAAGCACAATTTAAAGAGTCCACATTGTTGTGTAATTATTGAATGTGCTTCTCAGTGTGCCTCAACATTAGCCAGGAGTCCAAAGCGCCGCTGCTCATGCCCACCTTCTCTGAGCAGGTACCACCTGTCACAGAAACAAACTTGAACCATTCACAACTCTGCAACTACTACCCCCCACCTCCGCCAGCGCCCACAACTCCTGCCCACCACCTAGCACACGGCAGTCTAGACACCGAGGCAGGCAGAGGTGACCGGCTCCTTCCAGGTGACTACGTTAAGGAGTTGGCTTCACAAAAGCTGCCCGGGTCAGTCAGGAACATTTCACCCCAAACCTCACTAGTTTCCAGGATTTGACTTACAGGGAAGCACCAGTGCAGAGGAGCAAGTGGGCGCCCTTCCTACACCGCACAGGAATGCATCCCAGGTCAGAGAGGGGCCGCAACACTCAGGAGGATGATCGGGCACCTTAGGAGACGAGCACTGGGCTCTTTGTAAACGCTAATTAATTAAACGTAGTTCAGACTTCTCTTTTTTGTGCACAGACGTCTTGTGGCAGGTGTACGCCCCTCAGCAAGAGAAAGGAGCGACTTGCCCCACCAGGCTGAGTCCAAAACTAATCGTGGCACACGAGAGACAGACGGAACACATGCAAATCCAGTACGACTGCACGTATCTGAAGTCCCAGAAAATGCAAATTAATCTATAGTGACAGAAAGCAAACCGGGAACCCATGGTCGTTCACACTTCTGTGACTGGAAGATTAAAAGTGACTGAACGCCAGACTGAACATCCTAGCGGGGGTGGATTTGCACAGTGTGTGCAGCCAATAAGTTCACTCCAGTCTTTGAAGAGCAGGGTCCAGCAGCCCAACACTTACAGGTGTGCTGAAACAGCTCCACAAACATGTGCCCACCTGCGTGGGGTTGGCGTGGAGCCAGGACCTGCTCCGATGGGCTAACGACCACATAGGCGCTATTTTCAAGGAGCACATATTACAGTCGGGGAAATCTCCAAATTCCCAAATCCCCCCACTTTGAAAGACACGTCTATTCTATGTCTCCTCAGCTACAACTCCGGCCTCACCCTGCCGCAGCCCTGTGGACGCCCGACTGACGGAATCCAGTCAATACCGTCAGTGCCTGACACCCTGTCGGGTTAGTCCCAAATGGCTAACATTTTGATCTCCAAGGCTGCAGACACACCGAGGTCACGTCACAGGTGTCTGGGCTACAGGCACCCCACACACCCCCGGTAACTCAGAGGCTGGAGCCTGTGTCCCGCCGAAGGTGAAACATGTCTTTGAACATCAGGTGACACCAACAATCACAACCACACACTTTCACCATCACTTGCATTTCATCCCAATTCCTTCCCTTTTTTCAGCATAAACTTGATCATGAATTTCAAAGGTAAAAATAGGTAAATGTACCGTTTAGAGGAAAATGAACACTGGGCACCTCCCACTCAAAAAAGTGGAGCAGAAGCAAGGCCTGGAAAACCCCTTCACCCCTGCCCAACTGCACCCCTCCTGCCACCCACTATGGTCACTGCCCTCCCCGCCTGTGAGGTCCACCCCGACCTCTGTTCCTTGCCCGGCAGCTGCAAAGTGCAAATGTTCTGAGGAACCACAGCCTCTGAGGACCAGGACTCAGGGGCCGTGTCACTCGTGTGTCCCCAGCACCCAGCCCAGCGCCAGCTGGTTTTCGCTACACCAAGGCTCACGAGACAAGGAACACACAGGGATGCCCTGAGAAGGAACAGGCGTTCCCGTCCTTACCTCAGCCTCTACCTGCTGCTGCGTGCGGCTGTGGTTCTCCTTGTACTGGTTGGCTCTCAGAACTTGCTGCTCGATGCCTAGCAGGACCGCCTCGCAGCCGTCACACCTACAGAGGACACAGCCAGGCCTGAGCCGCAAAGGCCTGGGAGCTCCCTCCGCCTCCGAGAGCCCTCCCCACCGCTCGCGGCACCGCGGGGAGTAAGCGCGGCTCTCGCCCCTCTGCTCCTGCCCAAACGCGCTCCTGAACACACAACGCCGGGCACGTGGAGACGACCACGGGGATGCGGGGTGGTTTCTGAGAAAACAGCTTCAATATCCAGGCTTGGTCTCCCGTGGAAAGTTTTACGAATGAGATTAGAGGCGGCAGGAAGGACTTCACATGTGACACTGATGAATCATCTCAACAGAAAGCGGTTGTTTCCCAAAAGCGTCCTACTCAGGAGGCTGCGCCTTTCCTCCTGACTGCCAGCCCCCTCGTTGTTCCCTTTCCCCCGCTTCTTACTCTGAAATAGTTAAAACCTAAAGTTGAAAGAAGAGCACCTGAGCGCCCAGGGTCCCACAGCGTCAGGGTGAGCGTCCCCGCCCCAGGCACTGCTCTCCTCACCACGGCTCTCCAGCTAAGTCTCCCGCCTCACGTGAGTGTGAGCCATCTCCCTAGTGACCGTCCCGGACAGGGGGCTCGGATGGCACTTCCGGTGCGAAGCGTGGAATCAAGACAAGGGGCAAGCGCTGTGGCAGTGACCTCCAAGAAAGGGGACTGAGCAACCCGCCTGAGAGGGAGTGGCAGCGAGGCCTTTCAGGCCAGCCCACTTTCATGTTAGAGCTAGTTGATCGTTTATCCCATTTATTCTGAGTTAACAGTTTTACAATGTTTTGACCTGTGTGAAAGATATCATAAAGGGAAGAAGTTTGGGGACACCCTTGAGGCAGAACTAGGGGTGAAGGGTGGGCAGCACATGCCCTGAGGCCAAGTGGCTGAAGTGAGAGAAACTCCAAGGGGCACTGGACCTCAGGAGGTCAAAGCTAGGCACCTCATCTTTGAATATACTCCCCTCGGGGTAAGCCAGAGATTCGGTATGTTTGAGGGAAAACAATTTCCTGACCCTTCTGCTTCCTGACCTGCCATGTGCCTGCTGGAATGTACGCAGTGTGCCCCACCCCCAGTGACACACTAACCCTGGCCCTGCTTCAAAACTCAGCTAAAGTCATCTCTCTAAACTAAACCTTTCTGGTTTTATTTGTGTATGTATGTGTGTAGAAGAGCTGGGGTACAGGCCAGAGGTGCAGGGGTGAGGGAATTCACCGGCGACAGAGTGGGGAGCAGTGCAGACTGACTGAAATACACTGCTGAGGGGAGCAGTGGGCAAGTCAGGAGAGGTCTGCTGCGCCATGGCCCAGGATCGAACTGAGGCTGTAGCATTGATAGTGCTGAGATTTAACCCCTAGGCCACCAAGGAGACCCACTTCTGGTTTTTAAAACCCCAGAGCATTTAAATAACTCCATACAACAGGCAACATCACGGTTCACAGGATGTAAAACTCGCGCAAACATCGAATTCCATGAAAACAGAGCTGTGCAAATGTCCCACTCCTTTTTCTATATCAAGATAGAGCTGTGGAATGTTCTGTGTTCCCATGCAGAACAAGCCACCTCTTGCCTTCAGTATCCTCGCAGTGTCTCACCCGCACCAGCCCAACATGTTCCTGACGCTCACCCAGACTCTGGCAACGTGAGCTTCCTGAGCCTGCCCAAACCCCGAGGCTGAGTTTGGGTCAGTGTCACACAGCTGTTGCCGAGGATCCGCCAGCCAGCCCTGGGCACTGCAGAGCCTATTGTCAAGCTGCCCCCGCTGCTCAAGAACAAAACTGCCCCGCCGGCACCGGGCCGCCTGACGTGGTCCCGGGCCACACAGTAGCGGTCATGAGCACAGCGCATTCTGGCTAAGTGTCCCAAGGCCCCAGCTCCCAGGTTGTTCAAGGTAACACCTGGAGAGCACAGTCTCCAAGCGAGGCACGACAGGCAGCCAGACAGCCCCTTCCCTCCTTTCAGTCTCACCACTCGTGCAAGGTCTTGACAATGTTGTTGATATCCTTCTTCCGGATGTCACGGCCGATGCAGAAATCCACTTCCAGCAGCTGGTTTCGCTGGTCCAGCTTGCCCTGGATGATGTCAGTGTAGACAGCCTCAATGATGAGATCCTCCAGCTCCCGGAGATTGCGCATCTCCAAGTCCTTCAGCAGCACTGAGTAGGGGATACACTGCAGAGAAGGTCACGAGTTTACAAAGCGCCCTGGCAAGCACTAACGGAAGGCAGGCATCACCACGGGGCCAACGGCTGTATCAGGGCTCCGGGAAACATGGATAATTATTAACATCTCTGGCAATGAGAGAAGGCTGGCGAATCCAAACAAGAGCCGCAGCCTCTAGGAATGTGTCCTCCTCTGCCTCCTGGATTTTACTCAGCCTTCAGTTTTCACGCTCTGAACCATACTCTGAGACTGAGCCTCCTTCCCAAGGAGAAAGGGAAATACTCAGCCTCTGCCACTCTGCCACCTCTGGAAGCTCACGGAATACAAAAAAATGCTAGATCATCAAACTCCAATCCAAGACACTACGGAGGAGAGGCTACCTGCTCGGCAGAGCACAGGTGAAAGACTTACAGGCAAACGCCTCCACCTACAGATGGGCTCAGGTCAATCTGCAGTTCATGTTTCCTCAGACTCATAACCAACATCAATTCCCCCATCAATCAGCCTTTATTGGGCAACACCAACATTCTGCATTTATCCAACACAGCCAGATATCAAAATAACAGGTTTTCTGCAAACCCGTGGATATGTCACTATTGGCCTGGAAATTTACACAGCAATGGACTCTGCAGAGACAGGAGGAAGCTGCAGCTGAGAAGAGTAAGAGCGAACAAACCCAGGGGGGGTTTCTGCAACGGCCTGGGCAGCAGGGGAGATCACAAGGACAGGCCGCAGCAGTGAGGGCCTGTCTTTGTTACACTTGAAAAGTCGCCAATCAGGCCAAGAAAAAGGCCAGGTCCTCATTTCCTAACATTAGGCCACCCACCCCAAGTGCCAGGCTGAGGCACAGAAGTTGATGATTAAACCAGGTAAAATTCAGGCACTGAAATGGCAAGCCACACATGAATATATAACTCTCAAGCTCATCACAGAGGGAACACGCAAAAAGCAAACTTTTTGAAAGGCACAACCCTTCCAACACTTAGCTCCTTAGTCTCGAATGAGGCAGCGAGCCCAACCACCCATAAATAACTGAGTCTGGATCTTCTTTGCCAGGGGTTACGAGCAGCAGGCTGCAGGCTCCTTCTACACCAAGTGGGGCATAGGGCCAGGGGTATGGGGGACTGGCATCGTACCTAGGGTTAGGGTCTAAACTGAGCATGTAAGGAAACAATTCTGATTAGCATAATTAAGCTTGAAAACCCCAAGAAGGTGGCATATTAAAAAATCTACCTCTCCATAAGTCCCAACAGCAAGCTTTTCCTCTGTTGTTGCACCGTCCTCTGTGCACGGAGCGACAGAAGTGGTGAGCGAGCCGCAAAGGCTTAGCTGTTCGGAAAACCCCGAGCCTGGCAGGACACTCCCAGCACGAGCACGTGAGCGCCACGGCGAGCCAGAACGGAGGCCCGCTGACTCACAGCGCTCCCGGGCACTCTTCTGAACGGAAGGGTGAGTAATTGTCTACATTATTGTAATTGTTATCTTTGTCTCTTTTATCCTTTGCCAAGCATATTGTATTTATGATGTGACTTGACTGCCTGTAGCTGGGAGTTCCCGCCCTGATGCCCTCGAGATACCAGCCCCAGGGAAGGGAGCAAGACAAGAAAAGGTCCAGGACTTACCTTCATTCTAGATGCCAAGCTCACAATGGTGAGGTGTTTCAGCTTGTTCTGTTGTGCTGTGCTCAATTCAGGCAGGCTCTCCTTGTTGGCTGTTCAGTCCCACCCACCACAAAAATCAAGACACAAAATAAAATTAGGATTTCTTTATGCAATAAGCTCCCAAGCCCCCACATCACAGCCACCTCTGAATCACCGTGACTCAGCATTTAGTCACTAGGCAAGTGTTGCACAAGCACCTCCCATCTGCTTCAGACAACCATGTGCCTGCGAAGACTCAGGCTCTGCACACAGCACTGAGCCTAGGCTCCTGAAAAGCCAGGCAGAAAAGCACAAAGCAACATGACAACTAGCTAAACGGATACTATCTGTGCCTCTGTGACTGTCCGCCAGGCTGAACACACCCTTGCCGAGCCTCCGTTCTGTGCAGGGCCCTGTCGGAAGTGACTGGGAGGGGCCCAAGGATGACAACGGGACTGGGGCTGCGGTACTATGTGCTCTGGGGTCACCAACCACTGGGGCTGCACAACCCCAGGGCCCTGGACTTGTCCTCAGTGTCATAATCAGATGTTTCAACAACTACAAATGCAAGACAGAAGGTACCAGAAAGGTGCAAATGAACAGGAGAGAGCCAAAGGTAGCGGAGAGGGGGAAGCAGCAAGGGAGAGGGGGGAGAGCAGGGAAAGGAGGGGAGGAGAGAGCACAGGCGCGCACAGTCACACTGGGGATGGGCAGAGAGGCAAAGAACAGAGCCGGAAGGGCCTTGAAGGACGGGAAATTTAGTAGTAACAACAGTGACAACAGCAGCAACAGCTGGAGCCACAAGGTGTGTGACCGGCAAGCCTGACTTCGTGCAGACACGCAGATACGCACACACACAGTGAGGCCTCACAACCACCCCACGAGAGAGGTTCCAAACGTCTTCAGTCCCTTCTCCACAGCCTGGATTTGGACGGTGAAACTGCCTCGCTGTCTTGAGCATGCTGCTGCAGCTCAGTGGGAGGCAGTTCCTGCCCCATTTAATATGCAAGGATTCTGCTGCGAATTGAGAGTGTGTGACCACAGGGCTGCCCACATCCCTCAAGGGCGCTACCTAAAAAGGGGTACACGTCATATTACATTTTTAAAGTCCCCCAAGTACTAAATTCTGGAACATATAGCCCCAGAAGTGCAAGGAAGATATGGTACACCTGCACTGTTACTTCCATTTTATTGATGAGGAAACTTAGGCACAGAAGATTATTAAATTTGCCAAAGGACATGACTAGTGGTGGTGGAGCTGGAAATAGGGTGCTGGCTATCTGGCTCCAGGGTTGGTGCAAAGCCTCCTCTTTGGTGAGGAAGAAAGTAGAGGACACACTTGTTGGAAGAAAGCAAAAGTCAGAAAAAGGGGCAAGTGGGAAACTGTCCAGTCCAGCAGCAGCCGAGAGCAAGCAAAAGTGACCAGCAGGAAGCAGGGACATCAGGGGTTCAGCAGCGGAGGCCCTGAACACCTCTAAAGCAAACAACCAGGCTCTGTGAGACCTCTACGGTAAACCAGGGAGGCCAGGCAAAGAAGGTGTGTGGCAGCAAGTCAGCCTCATTCCTGTTATTTAAGTTTCTAATTAAAAATGATTCAAATGACCTACAAAGAAAATGGATTAAGAAGATTATAGAATATTAAGTTACAGAACATTAGAAACGACAATAAAGCCTTCAAACATGGATAAATGCCTATGAAATGAGTGAAGGAAGCAAGAGATGAAATAGGGAACACAACTGAGTCACACGCCTGCACACACGAAATGGCAGAGGGGGCACCGTCACGCTGATGGTGGTGCGGTCGCGCTGTGACTAGGAGGGATTCTCCCATTTTCCAAATTTTCTTCAGTATGGTAATGCTATCTTGCTATTAAGTGCTCAAACGCTTTACAAGGGGGGACTGACATTTTGCAATACTCCGCGTGCTCTGCAAACATCGGTCCTCAAGACGTTCATTTGGAAAGGAAACAAGGACTGTTCTCATGGGCCAACATAAAGAAGCGCCCGTTGTACCCACTGGGAAGTAAAAGGTGAGGGGAACATCTTCCTGTGAGGTCAGAGACAGAGCCCAGTAATTCGGCACCAGCCAGGTCATGTGTCCCGCCAGGCCTCAGCCAGACCTCGGTGGAGGCAATACAGTAAAGAAATTTCTAAAGGGGAGGGCTCCCTGGTGGCACAAGGGGTTAAGTCACAGCACCATGAAGCTATTGGCAACCACTGCAGCACAAGTTCAATCCCCGGCCAGGGAGCGACCCACATGGCACAGCAGACCTCTCCTGTCTCCCCACTGCTCTCCTCAGCAGTGTGTTTCAGTAGATCTGCCTGTTCTGCTCCCCGCTTGGTCTCTGGTGACTCCTCTCTCTCTCTCCTCTCTCCCCCTCTCTCTCACTCACTCTCACACATACACACACACACACACACACACACACGCACCTCTGGCCTAAACCCCACCCAGTTCTTGTATGCATAAATAAAACAAAAATAAATCTTTGGAAAAAAAAGAATCCTAAAGGGTCTGACCCAACTTACCTAGGTAATCTGGGTATGTCCCGTAGGCAAACAGGTTCAGCAACTGCAAATAAGCAGCATTCGCGCCTTCTGCAAGCTGAGGAGGCAAAAAACAGTTCACAGACCCAGCTGCAGGGCTCAGGCAGAGGGTGGTTCACACTGTTTTATGAGGAGGTACCTGAGGTCCCTTCCAATTTTTTGATTGGGGAAAAACATAAAAATAGTAAGGCCTCAAATTTAGCTTTTCTTTCTCAGGAATACCTGTTGTATGCTCCACCTGGCATGCCCACACACACGCACACAAAGCAGTACCAGAGGCAGCTCAAACCTTGTTGGGAGTCCCCTGGCAGTAAGACGAAGGCTGGAGCGGCTTTGTCTACACCGAGCTTGGCAGGTGCCACACAAGCTGCCACGCATCCAAGCCCAAGGAAATCCAGGGCTGGTTTCAAGTCCCAGGACAACACAGGGACCACAGATGCTGGGAGGTGAGAACAAGATGTGCCAGAGCGCCAGGCTAGGGCAAGAAGCAGGACATCGCTGCCCTACGTCCAAGTTTTCATTAAAAGGACTTACTCCTCGTGGACACCGGCAGCAAAGTGCCGTCCGTAGAAGGAACGGAAGGGAACTGCTCTGCTGCGCCGTCCGCCGCGCCCACTAGGTGCTTCTCTTCCAAACACTGACCCATTTCTCTAATTTACCAAGCCCAGTAAACTCTAGACAGGAATACAACGTAGTATGCAGTGGACACCAATGGTAACCCCACCCAACCTCACCCATCTTTTTAAAAAAGGCTCCCAGAGGGCCTCCCCGGTGGCGCAGCGGTTGAGCTCTGGGTTGCAAAGCTGCCCGCAGCCTCTGCAGCGCCGGTTCGATCCCCGGCTGCTCCCCGGCCACTGGAGGAGGGTCCCGCATGGCGTGCAGACCTCTCCTGCCGCCCGCTGCTCCCCTCAGCAGTGTCCTTCGGTCCTTCTGCCTGCTCTGCTCCCCGCTCTGGCTCTGTGAATTCTCTCACCCTCCCGCGCTTCTGACTGTACCCAGTGCTTGTATAAATAAATAAATAAATCTTTTTTTAAAAAAAAAAAGGCTCCCAGAACTGCATCCAAAATTTCCAAGCGCAAAAAGGCAGAAAGGCTTATTCCCAGCCCACACACAGGGAAGGGCAAGCTGAAGGCACATTGGCGTCCTAATGCCACTCTCTTCTAGGGTGGTCAGGAGCCCCCCGAGGTCCTGAACCACAGGCGGAAGAGACCACCAACTGTGGGCCACTTTTCAGGGAAGTAACCACGACATTGAGTGAGACAGACTCCGTGTTGCTCCCTGGCGGCCTCTCCAGGACTCCTGTGGGCCGACATCAGTGAGGTCTTTCTCGTTTTGGCTTTCATCCTTCTCCTCTTCACCAGTCTCCAGAGGTGCAACCACCTGGCAGGTTAATTCAGGCCTTTCATAAACCTGGCAGGGACCACCCTGGGCTATCTCTTCTGCTGAAAACTGATGCGAGACCCAGCCATGAAGATGTGCACATTAACACTAAAAGAAAGAAGCCAATCTGCAAAGGCAACGCACTGTATTATCCCAGCTATGATGTTCCAGAAAAGTCAAAACTGTGAACAGTACAAAGATCAATGGTTGCCAGGAATTAAAGGGGAGGAACAAACAGGCAGAGCAGGGGGTTTCTAGGTGCAGTGGAACTACTGTGCGCGGCGCTGCAATGGCGGGCTCATGCCATCACGCTCACGGCCAACACCGAGCACGAAGATGAACGTGAGCTACAGTCTTCAGGTGACGAGTCAACGCGGGTTCCAGCCTGGCAGGCGACGCTCAGGGCGTGGCGCTGCGTGTGTGAGGGAAGACTAGAAATCTCCGCACCTTCCTCTCAATTCTGCTGTCTAAAAAGTGTGTATGTTCTTTTTCTTTTTAAAGGAACCTAGTTTTCCTCTATTTCCTTCATGGGATTCCTCTTCCATCTCCAGGAAGTTAAACTTTCACTGGAAGTCTTCTGAGCGTCATGCTGTATGAGGAGGTCTAAGGAAACAGGGATGGCTACCATGGCCTTCCCCTCCCTGAGCTCATAGTCTAGCAAGCAAGACTGACAATAAAAAATCACCATTAAAGAATGGAAGTGGCTGTTTCCAGCTCTCACAGAAGATGATGCCATGCGATGGCTGGGCATGGGGACCTGCTCCAGGTCCTGATCAAGGGGAACACGCAGCTGCATGGCAGCGAGCCCCACAGCCTGAATGCTGCAACTCCTGCTGCTGTGAGGGACTGACCACAAGGCCGAGGGCATACCTGCAGTCAAAGACAAGGGTGCCCAGTGGTCATGAAGCACAGAACTAGACTCCCATCACCTAGAGCGCCTGGGCCACCTCAGCACACCATGCACAAGAGCCACAAGAACCAGAACAGCCAGGATCCACTGCAGTGGCCACCACAGAGCCAGCACCATCCAGGGAGGCCCAAAAGCAGCCATAACAGTGCAAAAGATGCCAATACCAGCCAAGAACTCCCTAGCACGGCCCTCGGAGTAATAAAGATGTCACCAGACTTGTCTGTCAGTCAATGAAAAAGTATCAGTAAGTGCTCGGGCCTCCCTGGTGGTGCAAGGGGTTAACCTATGAAGCTATCCGTAGCCACTGCAGCACGAGTTCAATCCCAGGCCAGGGAGCTACCCACATGGTGCAGCAGACCTCTCCTGCCTCACCTACTGCTCCCCTCAGCAGTGGATTTCAGTCAATCCACTTGTTCTGTTCCCCACTGTGTCTCTGGTGAATCCTCTCACCCTCCACACCTCTGGCCTGTACCCCAGTTCTTATATGCATAAATAAATAAATCTTAAAAAAATGAGTAAGTGCTCAAAGTCAATCAATATAAAGTGCCATTCAATTAATATAAAACAATCTGAATTAGGAAGCAGAGGTTGAAAGTAGAGACTGCTTCACACCTCTGTGTCCCACCTGTTCATTCATCACTGATCTTCTCATTTTTAAAGTATAACCATTGGGCCTCCCCGGTGGCGCAGCGGTTGAGCGCTCGGTTGCGAAGCTGCCCGCGGCCTCTGCGGCGCCAGTTCGATCCCCGGCTGCTCCCCGGCCACCAGAGGAGGGTCCCGCATGGCGCGCAGACCTCTCCTGCCGCCCGCTGCTCCCCTCAGCAGTGTCCTTCGGTCCTTCTGCCTGCTCTGCTCCCCACTCTGGCTCTGGTGAATTCTCTCACCCTCCCGCGCTTCTGACTGTACCCAGTGCATGTATAAACAAAACAAACAAACAAATAAATAAATAAAAACATGCCTCTATAAAAAAATAAATAAATAAATAAATAAAATTTAAAATAAATAAATAAATAAATAAATAAAGTATAACCATCAAAACTTGATGACCAAGATTTTAATAACAACAAGCAAACACAGCAAAAAGAACTACTTCCCAACTTTCCACATTACGTCATTTACACATCCACACTAGCACGAGATTGCTTTTTTCCACAGGAACGATACATTCTCCACCTGGGCCTCTCATGTTCAACAGCAATCTTTTCTTGCCATGGTTACACATGACCAACTTTCCTTGCTCGTATTTGCACCAGAGGCCACTAAGAATCCCTGAAATTGCCCGTAAAGCATCAGTCTATGGTTATAAGCTACTTTTCCAATTTATCAGGTTGAAAATTCAATCTTTGCTGCCCTTTTAAATTATTAGCAACCCAGTCACCTTCCATCCCCCGCTCATGTGACAACACTGACCAGAAGGCGCTCAGGACATCATCCCTCCTCTCTTCCCTACCCCGCCACTACCATCCCTCATCTCACGGGTCTATAATGTTTCAGCACTGTAATGGCTGAGAAACTTGGAGAATCACAGAAAGGTTTAGAACAAAGAAGACAGAGAAACTGGAGACTTGTCTTACCTCCTGCACATTGGCCAGCTCCAACAGTTCTCCAAAGACATAAACTCCAGGAGCCTCCAAGACTTGGCTTATCAGAGCAGTGAGGGCTGAGCCACTGGTCCCTTTGGCTAGTAAAATGAACTGTTCCAGGAGGTTACTTGAGGGCTTCTGTTCACCTGCCATTCTCTGGCCTTGAGAGCTGTCCAAAAGAAAAGTGCCATGCTCATTCTTCCTTCCTCTTGGCTAAGTTCATGTGTATTTAATGCTAGATCAGACTTCAGAATGCTTTTACTTTATAATACTAGTAAAGAAAAAACAATTTCTGGGGCCAGATGCAATGACCACTTTGTGAGATGGGTAAGGTTCAACCTGAAGTTAAAGGCTTGCTGCCCTTATTCCAAGGTTTGAAACACACTGAGTAAAAGCTACTTCAACCCTGTCTGGCCCTCCTGCAAACGCAGCACCTTTTTTTTTTTTTTTTAAAGATTTATTTATTTATGCATGCAAGAGCTGGGTTGTAGGCCAGAGGTGCAGGGGGGTAAGAGGATTCACAGAGACAGAGTGGGAAGCAGAACAGACATATTGACTGAAATCCACTGCTGAGATGAGCAGCGGGCAAAACAGGAGAGGTCTGCTGCACCATGGGGGTTAGCTCCCTGGCCGGGGACCAAACTCGTGCTACAGTGGTTGCCAATAGCTTCATAGTGCTGAGACTTAACCCCTTGTGCCACCAGAGAGGCCCAAAACAAAGCAGCACCTTCTAAGCCCTTAAACCTAACCTAAAGAAATACATAAGGCGCTTCCCTGGTGGCACAGGGGTTAGAGTCTCAGCACTAAGAAGCTATCCACAGCAACTGCAACACAAGTTCGATCCTCAACCAGGGAGCTGACCCACATAGCACAGGAGACCTCTCCTGTCTCTCCCGCTGCTCCCCTCAGCAGTGTATTTCAGTAGAGCTGCCTGTTCTGTTCCCTACTCCGTCTCTGATGAATACTCTCATCCCCCTGCACCTCTGGGCTACACCCCAGTTCTTGTACGCATAAATAAATCTTTTTTTAAAAAAAAAGAAATACATAGGACTTTCTCAGTAGCTGTTTTATGGCCATCTAGTTAAGAAACAAAGGCTCATGTTCATAAAGAGGTGACAGGTGTAAGCACATGCAAGTAACTATAGCTCCCATGTGTTGTTAGTCACACTTACAAATCAGACAGAAAAATCAAACAAGAAAAATTTCTCATTTAAGACAAGTTGTCATTTAAGCACAGAACAAGGGGGGAAATCATCTTGAAAGATAAGCAGCAACATATTCAAACGAAAAAAATACACACTGTGTGAGTCCATGAAGAAAATCCCTTACTTGGCCTTCTTTACCAAACCTGACTTCAGAATTTGTACAGAATCTCAAGAACAAATCAAAAGATTTGAGTAAGAAATGCCAATCTGATGAAAGACAAAGGTTCCCACAGATGGTATAACCTAATTACCTACTGAGTGTAAATGAACACACACACTGCAAATCAACTCTACAGGTGTCTTGCATAAGAAAAGATGGCTCCTCCAAGAATGACACATATTGGGACAGTGTGACCAAATGAAGAGGTTTATTAGAGTGAAGCACTCAACAAGTCAAAGGAGGATTATTTGGCGCAAGGGAAACTAAGTTTCCGCGGAGGCAGGCAAACAGAGTAGCGACACTCTGACAGTATTAGAAAAACAAGCATGTCACCTAAGAGTTACCTATGGAAAAAAGTGAAGCGTCAGGAAGCCAAGGTCGCTGGGAAGGGCTGGGGAATGAGAAGGGTATAGGAGAAAGGCTGGAGGGGTGAGGAGAGTGGTGATGCCTGACGGAAGAGGGAAAAACATCTCCCAAGTGTTTTGAACTGTGTGGAGACTGAATGGAAGAGCTTGGAGAAGAGGGGCTAAAGAATTGGATAGAAACTTCGGTCCCTCAAAAAAAAAAAAATCTCGGCCTCAGGAGCGAAGCCCGTGGGGGCTACGAGGTCAGGAGAACCTGGTAGTCTCTTTCTTCTGGGGTGGGAGGGTCCGCGGGGACAGGGACACGGAGGCGATGAGCTCCCGAGCCAGAGGGGCGCATATGGACGGCCCGCACAGGGCAGGCTCCGGGGGCGGGGAAGCGAGAGCACCCAGCGCGGAGGCCGAGGGTCGCAGGCTGGGTGGGCTTCAGGCCCAGCAGCTGCTCCCGGCAGGGCCGCGGCTGTGGCGGCCGCTGTGGCGTGAGGAGCCGCCGGGCGCGATCCCGGGCGGGGGCGGGGCGGCGTGGCCGCGGGCTTCCCCGGCAGCAGGCAGCCCGCCAGAGGGTCCGGACTACCCCGGGGGGCCGGGCCCCGCGGGGTCGGCCCTCTCGCCTGCCCCTACCTGTTCTCGTCGCCGATCCGTCCTCTCGGTCGCTGGCTCGGCCTCCCGGCGCCTGCCCGCGGGTTGTCAAGCGTCCATGTTCGGCCGGCGTCCGGCGCTTTTCTGCCTCCGCCGACCCGTCTCCCTAGCCACTCCCCCCGGAAGCCTCCCGCCGCTGCACTCGAGTTCCGCCCACACTAGGTTCCCCCCGCCTCCCCACCGCAGCGTTAGTTCCTGGCCTCACACCTCCATCCAGGGGGGATGGAGCCAAAGGGGAGGGGTCTGAGCCCCGTCTTAAGCCAGGAACGGGGTAGGCAGGGGCGAAGGAGGCAGCCTAGGCCATACTGGGGCTGAAAGCATCGTCATCACCATCCTGGGCCCAAAATCCACCCCTCTGGTCGAGCTTTACCTCTCAAGAGTTCCCTTTGGCGACTGAGGCTACTCTGGGGTGCTGAGCCCTATTAGCCTAATCATTATTGTCTGTTGAGCGTTGTTCCCTATACCAGGTGCCGTACCTTGTTCTATTGAATTCTCCTAACTCTTTTCAGCTTTGTTTACCATGCCTTAAAATCCAAGCCAGTGAGCGGCAAGTCCGTTTTAGAAGCCGGGCTCTCTAAAGCCCAAGACCATGTTCTTGACCTCTGTTCAGAAGATATATTAAGTAAGAGATGGGGTGAATCAATAATCGTTCTCTGTGACCAAAATGGTGCTGTGGCGTTGCATTTGGTATTTAGCAACTCTCCTGTCAGAAGACTAAGAAACTCCACATACCTGAACACTTAAGCTGATTCCTTCAAAGTATGCACCAGAGACTGTCTTGAAGAAATGAAAAGAACCCTATTCGCCTTTTGTGAATTAGAATGCAGAAATCAGACCCAATAGATGGAAAGGAGCATAGAACCAACCTATTCATTTGTTCAAAAACATTTCTTTAGCATCTATTATGTTCTAGAAACTATATAAAGACAAGAAGAGGTTCTTACCCTCAAAAAGCTTCAATGTGTTAAGTAATTTGCAAGATATATAGCAACACTTAGGAAGCAAAGAAAGTTCTTTTCTTTGGGGAAGAAAAAACAGGCATCTTCCTGGCAGAAGAGGGAAGAAATAGGGCAGTGAGCATAGTCACAGAAGTTTGCGCTATGTAGCATATACTGACACAGGAAAGAAATCTAGAGTGGCTAGACCCTGACATTCAGGGGTGATAAGTGAGGAGCACAGAGGCTAGATTCAGGTCATCAAGGGTTTTGGAAACCACAGGCCATGCACTATGCCCAGCAAAAACCTAAATACAGCAAAGTTCCAACGAGAAAGAGTTCACAGTTGCACAGAGAGAGCCATGTCTGGCTGTGAGAGACACCGCCACAGGTACCCTAGGGGTACAGATAATCCCGCCTAAGGAGAGGGGATTTAAGGCAGGCTTCAGAAGGAGATGAAACTTGAGTTGACCCTAGAAGAAATGAACAAGCAAATCACAAAGGGTGTAAGCCATGGAAAGGAGTTATTTTTATCTTAAGGGCACTGGGAAGCTATGTAGGGTTTGACAGCTGTAGAGAGGTATGAATTAATTGCCATCTTATTATGATCACACCAGCTGCTACAGTCATGGATTGGATGTGGAAAGAATTAGAATCAGAGCAAACCTTGAGGTGACTGATACATTCCAGACAAGAGACAGTGAGATCTTGAACAAAGGCAGTGGGAGTTGGACATAGGGGGGCAAAGGACATTATTGAAGACATTTAGACCACAGAATTCGTCAGACTTGGTGACCAGTTAAATGCAGGGAGAGGGAAAGACTGTATCAGTCAGATCAGAGCTGTCTAGAGATGGTTTTAAGTGAAGAGGGCTACAGAGGAGGAGGGGCAATTTGGCATGGAAAGAAGACAACTAAGTTCTGTTTGAGTTCATAAATATTCTGGCAGCGCCTCCAGTTCCTCCAAAATGATGTCTAGATTCTAAGTCTCAGTTAAAGCCCTTTGCACTATACCTCTATACCTCCAGCTTTGTCTTCACAGTCCAAACTCCAGGCCTTGCCAGGCCCAGAGAAACTTACACCTTCCCTCTCCAAGGCCAAGGGCCTGTCTCAGGTATGCTCTTCCTTTTTGCAATGGTCTTCCCTCATTTGCCTGTTAAAATCCTATCACCTCTGTAGGCAAAGATTTCATTAACTAGATGCAAAAAGCATTAATCATAAAAGAAAACAGTGAACTACACTAAGACTTTCTCTTTATCAAAAGACATCAGCAAGAGAGTGCAAAGATAAGTCAGAGACTACATAAAGAATTACAACAAGCAGCCCAGTTAAAAAAGTGGGCAAAGGCTTGAGCGGGTACTAGACAAATGAGGACATACAAATAGCCAATAAGCATATGAAAAGGTGCCCAGCAGCAAAGACAATGCCAATTAAAATTATGAGCTAAGGCATTTACCCAGAATGGCTAAAATTAAAAAAATTTTAAAAGACTGACACCCCGGATTGACAAGGATAAGAAGCACTGTTGGTGAAGGTGAAAATTGATATTATCACTTTAGAAAACTAGTAGTATCTACCATTGCTGATGATATACACACCCTATAAGCCAGCAACTCCTCTCCAGCAATGGGTGCAAAAGTCCACAAACAAGAAACATAAGAATTTTCAATGCAGCTTTGTTAATCTAAGCCAAAGATCAATAACTGGTAACCCCAACGTCCATCAACAGTATAATAAAACGGTGCTATACACACACAAGGAAACACTACTCGGCAATTTAAAGAAAACAAGTTACTGCCACACACAACATGGATGAATCCCACAAAAACACTGATGAATTAAAAAAGTTAGATTCATATTGTACCTAATGTGTGGTTATGTTTAAAACAAAGTCAAAACTGATGGATGGGCATAGAAACCAGAAGAGGGGCTACCTGAGGATGGGAGGATGCAGCATGGATGGGAAAGGCACATTTACAGCAAGTGTTCTATATTTTGATTTGGGTGTTGACACGAGTGTGTATACATATATATGTAAAAACACACCATTATTGTATATATATATGACATTTCATTGACCAGAAAATGGAAAGACAAAATGTGTTAATGTAAAAAACAATCCTAAGTTTAAAATCCACCAGCTGGAATAAATCTCGCCATCAGGGCCAATGTAGCACCTGATGTCATTTCCTTTATGCCATTTACCACAGTCCCTCTTGACTCTCAAGGAGTCTCCTTTTTTCCCTAACTAGATGATTATTTTCCTGGTGGCAGTGGCCATGTCTTTTACCAACAGAGCGCCTGGCCAATAATAAAAACTGAAAAACTGTTGAATTACAGGAAGGGAAAAATTGGGTGGGTACCCAGAGGAGTAAAAGGGGGACAGGAAAAGGAAGTCCTAGGAAGGGAGAGAGGAGGTCTCCGAGGAAAATTTCGCTTACACTACATTTTCACCTAATGCCTAAAATCACATTAAAGGTCACCTTGAGTAAAAAACAACAAGTCAAAACACCAAGTCCTACCTAGACTGAAGATAAACAAACATCTCACTCACTCCTTCACCTGCACAAAAATTACCAAAGAAATACTGACTTAACCTCTGGATGCTTCAACCTGGATAGGAAAACCTCAGCAAGACTAACAATCACGTAGACGTGCTGCTAAAAATATCTCCACCCTGGTGTGGTGTGAGCCCAGACTGCGGGTCAGGAGACTTAAGGCCAAGTTCTAACACTATTCCAACTTGCTGTCATCCTTGAACAATCTCCTAGCCTCCCTGAGCCTCAGTTTCCTCATAAGTAAAACAACAGGGGTTGGATCAGCAAATTCTCTAAAGTACCTTTCTGTGTTGATATTCTGAGTGTACAATCGATGTCTCTCCCAGTTCAAAGCAGGAGCACGCCAGAAACCCCTGCAAAACACATAAAAGACACCCCAGACTTAAAACAAACACGATCCGAAGGAGTCGTTTTGTGGTATTATCTTTCATGGTATTATCTTTCATGGTTTAATCATTGTTTTTGTTTGTTGTTTGCAGCCTTACCATGATTTGCAGGAGATTTCTGAGTTCCATGTAAACAGAAGTTACCTCTCTGTAGGCTGTTACCATCTTTTGAGGGTGAAGAGGGTCTTCCCGCCTGGTTTCAAGCCGCCGGATTCTGGAAGCACCAAAACTGCAGGCGGCTTCATGCATTTGCGCACCCTGAGCGGCACACTGGAGTCTAAGTTACAGGGGGCAAGGGATGCTGGGATTTGTAGTCCGTGGGCTTCTGTTGCGTGCTGGGATCTGTGGTCTCGGGGGCGGGGGCGCCTCTGGAATGCTGGGAAATGTAGTCTCGGCCACCTCGCACAGGGCAACCCGCCGTCATCCCAGAGCCCTAGGGTGCTCAGCGGCGGGAGCGGCCCCCTAGAGCCTTGGCAGACGTGGGGCCAGCCTCCGTGGGGCAAACGCTAGGCAACCGCCCCGAAAGAAAAATTGCCCTACGGGACTTCCCGGGGAGGGCCCTTTCCACGGACGCTCCCGTCCCCCTGCGAAGCCGCTGAGCGCTCCTATTGGCTGGCCGGGACGCCCGTCGCGGGCGCGGGCTTGCCATTGGCTGCGGGGCGGGCGCTGCGCGACGGGGAAGGAGAAGGCTCCGAGCGGGAGCCGCGGGAGGGCGAGGCCGTCCGGGTCTGGCCGCTGCCGCTTCTCGCCCGAGGTGTCCAGGCCGGGCTGCGGCTCGTCCCCGGCGTCGGGCGCCGTCTGCGAGGCTCGGCCGGGCCGGCGTGGGACAGCCGCGGGCGGCGGCCGCCGCATCATGTCAGCCAAGGACGAGCGGGCCAGGGAGATCCTGAGGGGCTTCAAACTGTATCCGCCGGGCGGGCGGGGGGGGGGGCGCGCCCTCGGGGGCGCCGGGGCGGCGGGCGGGGGGGCGGGGGGCGGCGTCCGCGCCGGGGCGGGGGGCCGGGAGGGGGCGCCCGGGCCGGGGACGGGACGTTGCGGGGCCCGGGGGCGGCGGCGGCGGGCCCGGGCTCGGGCCCCGGGGGGCGCCGGAAGCGGGGGTCGGGAGGCCGCCGGGGTCCCCCCCGCGCCCCGAGGCCGGGCAGGGGCGCCGCCGCCCGAAGGGCCGCGGGGGCCGTGGCGGAGTCCGGCAGCCGCGGGAGCGACGCCCCCCGGGCGGCGGGGAAAGTGACTCGGGGCGAGCGACCTTGTGGGGGGCGGGTGCCGCCGGGGTGCCACGCGCGCGGCCCCCCCACCCTCCCCGCCCTCCCCGTCGGCTCCACAACTTCTCCCGCACTTGTGGCTCCAGCCGCCTGGCCTCGCACGGCGCCGCGCCCCGCAGCCCCGCGGCCCCCTCCCGGCGGCGTGGGGACCCCCGGCCCGCGCGGGGTGCCCGGAGGCGGAGGCGCTCCGGTGCGGCCCCGGGGCTCCTGGGCAGGTTCCCGGCGGGCGCGCGTCGGGGTGGCGGGCGCCGCACCCTCGGAGCTGTCCAGCAATCACTGCATCGCGCCGGGGCCGCTGTAGGATCGCCCGGGCTGGGGCGTCGTTGCCGGGGCCTGCGGCGCGGCCTCCTCCCGCCAGTCGTGGGAAGTTCTGTGTTTTCAGGGAGTGAAACCTGTAACCTTAGGGTGCGGGTGAAAAAAATGCAGGCTTGTGCTTTACAATGTTTTCATTCTCCTGCCGGCCTTAAGCTCTTCTTACATCCCGTCTGAACCCTAAGGAACACTCTTACATTCCTTTTTGTGACATTGTGCTCGCCCCTGTTGGTTAAAACACTGTTCTCTGAGCTGCTTGTGCCTCACACCCGACCCGTTGTCACCCTTGCAAATTGTGATTGCTTTGTCATAGTCAAAAACCAAGTTGGTACTAAATTTTAGAATGCAGCATGCAAAAAAAAATTTTGTAGGAAGTCTTGGATATACAAATGAAATTGTTCAAATGGAGGCTGACCTGCTGTGCCCTCTTCAAAAAGCTGAGGGCTTTACAGTCTTTGCATATTGCCACTCACAATCAACTTTATGTGGTGAATTTATCACATCCCCTTTTCTAGCCCCCTGTGCTTTTCCATGTTGCTCTTCCTAAGGGAGCCTCTAAGAATATAGAGGACGGCTGAAGTGTTAGAAAAGCTGTGGCATGGGTTTAATTTTTCCCAGAAGTATTGCTACTTACCAGGTATGCTATAGAAGTAGAGGCTGTGGGAAATGATTTCAGAAGCCATGTTTCTGTGTGCTCGGAATCAATACAGAGCTGAAAACAAGGAACAGTCTTTTTTATGGATTTTCAATAAAGCGGAAAGGGAAAGTTTGAACTTCTCACCTTGAGTCTTCCTTCTTGAACCCGTTGAGAAAGAGGCTAAGCGACAAATATGGAAGAATCGAAACCGAACTTGCATCAGCCGGCTGGGAGGGAAGGTGAATAATTCAGGGATGCTATCCAGTCAAGACACAGGCTGTCAGGGCAAGTTTCACCTAAGGCTGATTAAATCTCAAGGGAAGCAGCCACATTTAAAAGTTAGCATGGCAGCAATGGAATGCTTATCCCATGGTACTCTTTATTGGCATGAGGATTAAGAGAGAAAAGGAGTTTTAGGATTTGTTGCTACCTGTAGGAATAAAATGAATGTTCTCCTAAGAAACCACCTGTCCGTTGGGTAAATTGTTTTTCTGAACTTTCTTTCAGAATGTTTCCTTAAGAAGGGAGTTTTGTTTTGTTTTTGTTTTTAATTGCAAATGATTAGAGGAATAGGTTTACACCTCTTCCGACAAGAGGTTCTACTCCCAAAAGAAAGCATTGTTCCATTCTCCCGCCAGCAGTGTCGGCAAAACTCATTTCCACGTGGACTATGTTGGTCTTTTCTATTTTCACTAATTTGTACAATAAATGATTGTTGTTTGAATTTGTACTTCCCTGGCTCCCTGCATCCCTGGAGCGGTGACGTAGCATGGAGGTAAAGAGAGAGTCTGGACTGTAGAACCCCGCTGCCTGTGTGGGAAGCCCAGCCCCGCACTCCTGGTTGTGCATCCCTGAGCAGCTTTTTCAACCTCTGCTTCCATCTTCTCTGTAGACGGGGATAAAAATAGTTGCTATCTCATAGGGTTGGTGGGAGATTAAAGGAGTTGACATCTAAAGCATTGAGAAGTACCGGATGCCTGGTGAGCAGTACGTGTCAGCTGCTGTTATTGTAATTAGAGGACTCCCCAAATCCATGTTTGACCAGTGGTGCTTTGTCTTCTGTGACTTGTCAGCTTTGGTTTTTGCCCATTTTTCTATTGAATTTGCTTATTTTTCTTGTTGCTTTATTAGATGTTCTTTAATATCATACTATATCAGTAAGATATTACGTGTTATGTGTGTGGCGAATATTTTCTCTCGGTGTTTTGCATGTCTCCTTTTTGTTGAACAGAAATTTGAAATTATCTTCTCGTATTCATCAGTATTTTCCCTGTGACTTTCTGCCTTCTGTGTCTTGTTTGAGAAGACCTTATCCCAAGATTAATTAACCAGCCTCCTGTGTCGTCTTCTCTTTTTTAACGTGTAGCTCTTTAATCCACCTGGAATATATTACACATATGATGTGTAGCACAAGTCACACTTCTCCTGCAATTCAGATAGCTTTGCCCCAGTACTGCTACCAAGCCGTTAGTGCATCCTTTCCCCCCACTGTTTTGACATGCTCTCTGTCATATGCTCAATTTCTATGAGTTGGGTTTATTTGGGGAGTATTTCTGTTGCACTGATCCACTTGGCTCTTCCTGTGTCTCTACACATTGGTTTAATTATATTGTACTTCTATATGTGATTCAGTGGGGCTTACAGTAGGACTGATGGGTCATGAACCAAGTATATGTTTTTAAAGTCATATTGTAAAGTCTTAATAAATAGTTGTGACCCTTCTATATACATAGAACCTTGCTGTATGCTTCCAATAAATACTTAGTATGAATAACGTACTTTATAAATCAGAGATAGACTTTGTGTCTGAGACAACTCAATATATGCTTTTGTATTTGCCGTAAGTTATTTCAAAACTGAAATACTTGCCAACCCACCCCTTTTCACATACATTCAGTTCATATACATTAAGAGTCTTGCATTTCTCTCTTTTTTTAAAAAGATTTATTTTATTTTATTTTATTTTATTTATTTATTTATACAAGCACTGGGCACAGTCAGAAGCGCGGGAGGGTGAGAGAATTCACCAGAGCCAGAGCGGGGAGCAGAGCAGGCAGAAGGACCGAAGCACACTGCTGAGGGGAGCAGCGGGCGGCAGGAGAGGTCTGCGCGCCGTGCGGGACCCTCCTCCGGTGGCCGGGGAGCAGCCGGGGATCGAACCGATGCTGCAGAGGCTGCGGGCAGCTTCGCAACCCAGCGCTCAACCGCTGCACCACTGGGGAGGCCCAGCATTTCTCTCTTGTTTGTTAAAAGCAGAACACTTCCTACTTAAACATTAAAAATAAGAATGAAATATTACTTGGGGAGAAAATATGTTTCTCCTGGAAATGTTTCTAATTTGAGAATTTTAAGTAGCTGATATAAAGATTGTGTTTGTCAAATAGTCCCCATTTCATTCAGTTAACAAAGGTCTGTGGGGTGACTTCTGTGTAGGACTTTGTGCACTTGAACTACACAGAAAGGAATGAGTCACAGTCCCTTCTTTCCAGAAGCTTAACCATATTTATGTCTGCTGAGAAGGGATATCTGCAAAAGTAATGCATTTTAAAAGGCATTTAATTTTTCTATTATAAACTCCAGGCACCTAGAAATGGCCTTTGTTAATTTTGTAATATAGTTTTATAATACAGGTAATTGTAATGTATTTGTTTTATAAAAATCAGAATCATAAGCTTTATTTTATAACTTACATTTTTCACTTAGTAATTAATTTACCATGTTCATAATTTCCAAACATAGCTACTGTTGACCCTGAACAGGGTTTGAACTATGCAGGTTCAGGTTATACATGAACTTTCTTACAAACAGGTGGCGTAAACTTACTGTTTTGCTAAATACAGTGAAATGCTGTAAATCTGTTTTTCTTGTGGTTTTCACAATAGCATTTTACTTTCTCTAGCTTAATTGTAAGAATACAGTGTATAATACATACACAAATTATGTGTTGCTTTACATTTATGTATCAATAAGGCTTCCAGTCACCAACAGCCTACTGGAAGTTAAATTTTGGGGATGTCAAAAGTTAAGTGAATTTTCAGCTGTGCTGGAGCAGGAGGGTTGTGGCGAGGCAATGACCCAAACCTCTGCATTGTCCGAGGACCAAATGTGCTTTCAGTGACATAGATTTGTCACAGTCTTCTTATAGTGATTTTCTAATGTAGTCTATAATGCTCTGTTCTGCCTATTTGAATTACTTTTCCCTCAACATAAATATAAAACTTTTTAAAATTAATATCAAGAAACTGGCAGACTGCTGTAAGAAAGGATTGTGCTTTTATGATTTCATTATTTTTAATCCATGTGGAATTTGCTCTAAAATAGGAAGTACCTTTTTAAAGTTTAGCTAGTTGTCCCCATTTATTTATTTATTTATTTATTTATTTATACGCTGGATGTTGATAGAATATCCACAATATAAATGACTGCCTAGAAATCAATAATGATAAATATTTAACTCAAAATGGACAGAGGCTATGAACAAACAATTCACAGAAGAAAAGTACAAATGACCGACAAATTCAGAGATGTTCCAACTTCTTAATGCAGCAAATTATCTTTTTCCCAAATAACTGAAAAAATTAAGAAAGATTGGTAAAATTGAGTTTGGGCAGCAGATGGAGGAAAGGGATGTTTCGTTTGCGGGGGATGTGTGTGGCCTCGGTGGAGAGTAATTGTAAACCGTCAGAAGGGTTTATGTGACTGGAGCAGAGCACAGAGCGGTGCAGACGTCACGTCTCCACCATGGTGACCCTACCCCAGTGTCCACGTCACTTCCGCAGAGGGTTGTTCTCAGGGCAGAAGGAGACTGACCACACAGAGCACAGTGCCTGGCACACGAAAAGTAATAAATGTTAACCGCTTGATGGTTTGCTTGATTAATCATTTAATATTATTAACAACAATAAGTGATAATATTACTTACTGTAAACCCACTGGTTTTTCTAAGATATAAGCAGTGCCTTCTTGCTATTATTTTCTTTACATAGAAACTACTGTGCTTTGCCTCTTTGAAGAAATAATCTCGATTAGTAAACATTGATGTATGTCTAATATGCATTGTCTCTTCTAGACACTAATCACATTCCAATTTATGGCAGATTAGCAAGAAAAAAAACTAGTTTGTTTCGGAAGGTTTCTGAAAGCACCCTTCACAGTTGCCTTTCCTCTCCCATCATCTGGTCCTGACCCCCACCCTCCTTCTCATGCACCGTGACTTGAACTCTGCTTCCTATCAAAAACAGTTGACTAGTTGGCTCTACATCTTCTTGTCACTTAGATTTTCTTATCAGGAATGACAAACTATTGGCCTTTTCTTGAATATCATTATTGCTTAGTAGGTGCCTTGGCCACGTGTTAAAAATGAGTGTAAGGTTTAGTATTTCCTAAAATACAGTTTTTGTTTATCAGCCCAAGTTTGGGAAAGCAACCAGAGCTTCCCACCTGTACAGCCAACAGACACCGTTGGTCACACGTCGCCTAGCCACGGACTTCTCGTCCATTGTGATTAGTGGTTTGTTCTCCGGGGTGCTCATGCCTGGAACTCTGAAAAGTTGGTACTGTTATCCTGACTGGGTTTTTAACAGGTGTTCCTGCTTTTGCATTTTTATGAGAAATTTGGAGGATAATTAGATATTTAGAGCCTTCTTCAGGCCTTCTAAATTTCTTTCCAGGATTGTATATGGGGTTTACAGTGGAACATTCTAGTAAATTCTAGAGATGTGGGACGGAACACAGTAAGACTGATGGAAAAGTGCACTTGTATCATTATTGTGTTTGATAGAGCTAGCAGTGGTCTGAGGTTTGTGTTTGATAGAACTAGCTGTGGTCTGAGGTTTGGCAGCTCTAGGCTCTAATTAGGCTTGACATCACTTTTGCCTCACAGACCTCACTTGTCAGCACTCTGCATCCACAAATCCGCATGTTAGAGGAGGACTTGACTTCTGAGTATATGACTCTTTCCCGGTTCTTGATGTTGAGCATAATGCAAAGGAAGTGTGAAGGCCATCTTGTGTAGTAATCTGACTTTAACAACCCCTGCTTGAATGCTTACAACTCAAATTGCCAGCGTTTTAAAAGAAACATTCTCTTTTTTGCGTTTGACTTGATAGTTTGAAGCTGAGAAAGCAAATATATTATCTGAAAGCTCAGTAGCCATAAAGATTTTACTGGATTGGACGGAAGAGCACACTGTCAGTGGCAGAGAAGGTCAGCGTCCCACTGTGAGAACACACCCGAGGAACTTGTTGAGTCTGCAGTGATGGGGGCATGGCAAAGTGGAGCTAAATCAGAGGCGAGGCGGCTGAAATGTGCCAAACATACAATTGCAAACTGAGGAGTCTTCACAGGAAGGTGAAAAGTGTTGGGCAAGGAACGTGAATATTGTCATAAACTTGTTGAAATGGCTCTAAAGAGGGAGAGCTAAGTATGTTTGTAAACTCTCAGAGGAAGTACAGGGGTCAAAGGTAGTAGTTCCAGGGGACAGAGTTTAGTCCATGTCTGACAATTAGTTACCTGAAAAAAAATTTTTCCAGCAAGTATTTAAGCTGCAGATGGGTGCCTGTCCATCAAGAGTATTGCAGATGGCCTCTCCAGTGGCGCAACGGGCTGAGCGCTGCACTGTGAAGCTGTCCACGGTCTCTGCAGCCTGGGTTTGATCCCCGGCCAGCCAGGGAGAAACCCACATGGCGTGGCAGACCTCTCCTGTCTCGCCCGCTGCTCCCCTCAGCAGTGTATTTCAGTCAGTCTGCCTGTTCTGCTCCCCGCTCTGTCTCTGGTGGATCCTCTCACCGCCCCATGTCTCTGACCTGTATCCCAGTTCTTGTATAAATAAATAAATCTTTAAAAAAAAAAAAAAGTGTTGCAGAGGGCAGCATGTCTGCGTCAAATAAGATGTTAGAGGGGGTGACCTCCAGAAGGACTCGAATCCTTCTCCAACACTGCAATCCTTTGATTCGGTGACAACCTTTCTTAGTTAACAAGGACTCTTTTCAGCAAGTATTTCTTTTGAAATATGGACTACACCTAAAACAGGCAGAACATCTTTTGTGACGATATAATTAAAGCAAGATGTCATTTCCTTTTTGTTTTGTCAGAGAACTCTTAGATACTCAGTATTGATGAAGTGTTTTGTTTCATGCATTGTGGATCCACTGATTCAGAGTCACAGAGAGCAATTATTGCCCCTGAGTTTAGCTAAAGTCTAGAGAACTAAACATAAATAGCTCTAATATAAATAACACTATAAATATAGGCGCAAGAAGAAAGGGGGCAGCCTAATGATGTCTGACATTGCTACATTGCTATGGTCTGTTCCAGTTTTTCGTTCTTTTAAGTATTTATGAATTTCATCATAAATACTGTTCATTAAGAGTCATTTAAGAAAATTTCTCTTTCCCCCTTTTCTAGTTGCTCAAAGCACTTTGATCCATTACTACATTAGCACAATAACTCAGTACATTATTATCCCTGCTTCATAGATGGGAAACTAAGGATCGATGATCCTTAATTTAAATCTGATTTGTCTTTTCTACAACTGTTGCTTTCCACAGGATACCTTGATGCCTTTCTGGAGAATTTATTTCTTTGCTGTATTATTGATTTGATTTTGAGTTTAAAATTTTTCCTCGGTGTTTTCCTCAGATTTATTTTTTCGCTTGAAAATTATTCCCTTCCATTGTGGTCATATCCCCTATATTCTTTATTTCTCTCCAACTCTCAGATACAGAGGGCAGGAGTTAGCCTGGGACTGAGGGACAATTTTCTAACAATTAGAGTTGCCTGAAAAAATACCTTTTCCAGAAAAGTATTTAAGCAGCATGTAGTCGTGTGCTAGAGCTGTCGTAACAAAACCCCATAAACTGGGTGGCTTAAACTATGGACATTTATTTCTCAACACTTCTGGAGGCCAGGAATCCAAGATCAAGGTGCTAGCTGATTTGGTTCCTGGCGAGGGCCCAGATCCTGGCATCCAGTTAACCACCTTCTCCCTGCTTCCCATGGCTGGGTGGGGGGGAGGGGCGGGGGGTGCGCGCCACCATAGGAGAGTCATAGCTGCACCAGGTGTGACACCACAACCTGGGTGACAGTTCTGTTCAGAAAGGATGGTTGTGGGCAGGCCCTGCTAAGTGAAATATTTTTAAAAAGGGACTAAGCTAGTCTGACCACTCTCGTGAAAGGAGTGAGATTTAACTCTGAGTCTTTATTTTATACCATCTTCTGTGCAAAGAATAATGGCAGGGGTACTCTGGCCTTAGTGCTGCTGCCACTCATGGGCAGTTCCTTGAGATATCTGTTATACTCGATAAGTGCCAGGTAATTTGCTGGACCCAAGAGATGAAGCAGAATGATGGACCAGTTTCCAAAGCCGCAGAACTTTTCTCGTAGAAGGGAGAAAGAGACAGTTACAGTCGGAGCAGGTGAGAAGCTCCTGGCGGTATACAGTGCTGAGGAACCTCAGGAAGGCGGTGGTGGAAGGCTTCAGAATTGCTGTTTGCACAGGACCTTGAAAAATGAATAGATGTTCAACAGTTTAATTTTTTAAAATATCGGGAGTAACAGCAAGGAAAGTGATGGCATGCAAAACGAGGGAAGAAAGAGTTTCAGAGGGGGGTTGGAATCAAAAATGAGGCTCAAAAGGAGGTCCTTGGAATTGCTAGAATTTTCATTCACATATAGTTGAGGCTGTGCTGAGTGTCCCATGAGACCTTATTGGTCATGGGTAATCTTGACAATAATCGATCTTGAGAGTAGTAAATACTTAAGAAAACAGATTACTAGCCTTTTTAATAATTTACTGAGATAGAAGAGATATCTTATATCTGTGAGGAAATAGAGTCGGCAAGAATAAACTACTCTCAAGAAAGCTGATGACCTAGGAAAGCAAAGATGAGAGGAGTTGTTGAATAGGTAGGGGGATTTTATTAAAGACTGGAAATCACTTATTTTAAACTACCCAACTTTGTATAAGTCGCTTAACATCTATTAACAAAGACAGTGTTTGCTTTGTCTGCTTTATAGGGATATTAGGAAATGCGAGTGAAATAGTACATGCCAACTCATTTCAAACACCGTAGCTCTAAGCTGCATTACATTTACTGTACAATGCTATACTTATTTACTTATATCTGCTTTAAAGTTCAGGGTGGCTTTTCTGTTTTGCAAATTTATAAATTTTCATATTAACCAGTGCTGATAAAGCCAATCTTGGTGATTCTTTTTTACTCTGACTTGAACCTCAGAAGTCTCTTCACAACCCTGAGAAGTGACTGTGGCTGTTGGAGTGCTAGCAAAGGAATCCCCCCTGTGACACCCCTCTATGTCTTAGATTTTTTTCAAGAGTATTATAATTTTAGAATTGAAATTATAGCATTTTTTTAATTAGGTAAAATTAAGGAATCTTGAGTGTGGATTTTGATAGCATTCAAGGCAAGTCCCTATACCTCCAAGTGACACCTAGAAACAATGACTGGGCCTTTCGGAAATTGACCCTGGGGGAAGGGGCCTTGTATTATCTTTTCTTCAATCAGGAGGTTCTGGGAAGCCAATAAAGATGCAAAGGGAGTCTCTAAGAATCTCTTTGCCTATGTCTCTGACAGCTTGTTTCTAACCAGCTTCAGGCACGTAAGTGCACATATCAGTAGAATAATAGACCTTCTAGAAAAAGAAAGGTTTGTTTGACTTTCCTGGTGAGAAGATTGTGTTATGTTTCAAGTAGTGATCTTTTTCTCATTACTAAATGACTTGCCTCCACTGTTTCCCAGGCCAGTTTGAATTTTGATTGTGTGCTCTCCGGACGCAGTGCCTCTGCCAGGGCCGGAGTATTATTTCACAGGGATTTCACACTGATTACAGCACTGAGTATCCTGTTTCAAGGATACTGAAACCTGTTTCTCAGGGATCCATTTGTAATTTTTCACCTTGTCCCCCATAAATTGGGAAATTGTTGGGTGGCGGGAAATGTTTAAATTGTGAATTGGCTCATCAGAATGTTACCAGAGGCAGGTGCTCTGTACAACCGGCGCTCGTGTGGAGAAGGAAACTTTGTCAGAAGTGATATTTAAGCACCAATGAAAATGGGATTAAGAGGAGAAAATGAGTTCAGAAAAAGAGCAAGGAGAGGGTTTGAGAGGGGAGAGACCATCAAGGCAGAGTGTTAAAACAGAACAAAAAGAAGAAAAGAGCAACCGCACCACAAGCCCGGGGAGCGGAGCAGAGACAGACTCCTGCGGCGAGATGTCAGCCGGTGCTCAGGAGAAACGCCCATGCTCACTGCTGATCACGGCACAGCTCCCACCCGGAGGGACAGAGAGGAAGGGGTTTTTCTTCATGCCTGTGGCCTTGAGGGCCTTCATGCGTGTGACCTTGCCCTGCCCTGGTGGACATCAGCATGCATCATCATGTGCTTAGTCGGCCAGTTTGCCTGAGCATTCTACTAACCCTGCAGTTTCTCAGGCTATGGATAAGAGCCGCGTGCCCATCTATAATTTATAGCTGCTCTGCCAACTCGCGTATTCAACTTAATGCAAAATGGGCTTTTAAATCATAATATATTTTTACCTGCAATATGACTGACTTAGCTGTTCTCCTTTGGGAGAGTGGGGACTTTTTGGTTGGTTGGTTTGCTTGCTTTTTGGGTTTTGTTTTGTTTTGTTGCTGAGCTCCAGCTCTGAGTTGCCCTTTCTACCGCCTGCTGAACCCTGACTGAGCAGCAGTGCTGGCCTGGCTTCTCGACACTCTTCAGTGGGGCCTGGCTTTCTGAGTGCTCAGCCTGAAAGAGGGAATTCTGACTTGCTCTCTGGTGCTCCATTTGGTTCAACACCTATTTGAGTTCCAAGTATGTGCTGAGCACTGAGAAAGGAAGGATAAATAAGATAGTGCCAGTGGGATGTGACTTGCAAACATCTGTGCACAGCACTCTCCGATAAGTGCCGTGCTGCAGGTGTAAATTCGTGTTCAGGTGCACTGCAAGGGGATCATAGAGCTTTGCCTCAGGGTCTGTCAGGAACCCCAATCAGAGAGAAGAGTACTGGCGGTAAGAGGCACTATCTAGACCAAGTGCAGCAGCAGCGCTGAAAAGCATGAAGCTCCAGAATGGAATGTTTGGAAAGTGCAGCAGAGAGGCGTGGCTGCATAGGGTGCTTCCAGGGCTGTAGGAGGTGACAGAATGGATGTAGGGACTAGATCAGGATCCTGCTCCCCCAATAAGCCTCACCATCCTTACATACAGCTATTTCCTGTACCTACTGCCCTTCTCCTTGCGTGTTGATTTCCTCTTCTTTGTGAAAGTGTACTTTCTATTTGATACTGCCTTCCTAGCCACCCCCTCCTCTATTGCTTTTTTTAACCCATTAGTACTGTATAGCCCTTTTTAAAAAAAGATCAGAATTCCCCAAACCTATTTACAAAATCTAGACTTTTTATGTTCCTTAGAAATATGTGTGCCTGAGGATGGTAGGAATTTTATTATTGGACACTTATGTAGGATTAAAGTGAGACTGTGTCAAGAACAGAGGTCTTGTCTGCCTACCCTCTAGAGCAATACTAAACTGTCACTGGTGAAAAACCAGATTTTCACTTCTAATCCTTCTCAGACTGATATTTTTATAAGATAAATTTAAAATTTGCCATACAATATAGAAGTCAATTAGAAAAATGACATGTAAAAGTCAAACATTTTGTTTGAATCAACAAAACCGTTCTGCTGAATTGCCATTAAAAATTTTAAACATTTGTCTTGTCACAGACTGTAACAGACAAGCCCGCACCAGTCTGTGGCCCACGTTTTGAATAGCACAGCTGCAGAACCCCGGTCAACTGGAGGCTACTAGACAGGCATCTCTGGGGAATGGCTGTGAGTGAGAGGGCTAGCGCCACCACAGAGTAGGCAGGAAGAACGCCAGTAGCAGCTCTTGCGAGAGCTGGGGGAAATAACAGAAAGTAAGAGCTCTGCAATCACATCACCCTCCATGTGAAACAAACAGCGCGCTCTCTGGACAGCATTCCTTTGACTCCGTCAAGGCAGATGTATACTAGTGATCAGCTGCATGAATTTCTGAGAAATAGGAGTTTGGATTGTGCCAAATATGTAAAATTTAACTCTAAATGCCTGCGAAAAGATGCCAACCCACTCCTTCGAGCTCACTCTCCCGAGCAAGTCTGTGGTTGGCTGGAGCTGATTTCCAGCACTAACCCCTGCCCTTGGAATCCACATCTCTCCTTGCTATGCCATGGGCCACACGGCCAGGTGCCTGAGATTTTCTGGTTTCCTCCTGTGTCTTGGCAGGCAAGCTGAATAGGGCAAGAAGTCCTTTATTTCAAAAACTTTGTAACAAGCATGGCTTCTATATCAGTTAAAATGATTTTATGTTATATACAACATTACAAATTTCTGGTTCTTAAAAGTGAATTGTAAAGTCTTGACTCACCATCAAATAAGAGGAATTCATGGTGTCATTCAGAGGACAGAAAAGCAAGAGGTCGACTTTTTAATATTCAAAGGAGATTATTATTTTGAAATATTTAAAGTCAAAAAATATTTGAATGCAACTTTATTTTTGAATGCCCATAGTATATGTTAATTACTGACTTGTTGAGAGAAACTATTCCTTACCCCAAAAATACATGTTTTCTATTTCAGGAACACAGGTCAGTGGCAAACTTACATGGCAGTCAGCTGAAAGAAATTCTTTACGTTCCAAATCACTTTGCACTTTGAAAGATACCAGCCTTCCTCAAAATCTCTCATGGAATCATAATTTCTGTAGAAATCTGCATGTGCCTTTTTTCTTGGCTCGGCCACAGTAAACTTACAGAGAGCTGCAATCCCAGGGAAACTGCTGAAGTCACAGATTCATTCCACAGTATGAAATCACAGGTGCCGGCCAGAAGGCCTTGCCCCTGAGGTTTCATCAAAGCACAGAAGCCACAGTAGTTTTTCTCTTCCACACTGATCTCCTTCCAGACTGAAGGAAGCATGGGTTGTGCGCCAGCAGCACTGACTGCAGCTGATGACAGGGAAGTTTTATTACTACATTTAGAATTTTGTTTCCATTGTGGATCAGTACAGCATCAATAACTCAATACTTCATTCTCTTCCTCTATTGAACATATCCTAAGAGAACATTGTTAGGCAGGGCAAAAGGACCTTTGGGGTATTTTGGGGTCGTTTGCACACTCTCATTAGTTCTCATCAGTTCCCTCAGCTCTGGGAACTCTGGGATGTCCTAACAAAGATACCCAGGTCCCTGAAGCTGTCTGACACCACTCGTCCCAAGTGTGTGCAGTGTAGACAGACCTCTGTCTCGATGCTAGAGCTGTGAGTTCCTGAAATAGGTACTTTAACTTCTGAGAGCACCGCTGTTCCATGGGGATGTTGGTATTAAATGAGAGAAGACTGAAAAATTGAGAGAGGGGCTCATAGGACAGTGCTTGGCATTCATGTTGCATGTGGATACTCAACATGTGTCCTTTTACCCTGCCTCCCCTTTCTCTGAGGACTAGCTCTAAGCAGTGAAAATAGCCAGATAAGCCTGGGGATACTGTTGGCTCTCCCCCTGGCGTTCTGCTCTCTGCAGTGATCAGTGAACAGACTTGTAGGCAGCTAGCTCTGAGAAGCCCTATCTCTCCAAGAGAGTGGAGGCTTAGCCCAGTAGCACTGGCACTGTCCGCAATGGTAATGAGCCGGTAATCTGTAGATTAAGAATTACTGACCTTCTAGCCATTGCTAGGCTAATACAATCAATGGTTTTCCCCTGGCCTTTGGAGGTTTCATTGAAACTCAGAAAAGAAACCAGATTGATTTATAATTCTCCCAATTGTCCAGCAGCACCCCTTACCACTTGAAAATGAGTAAGACCTGCCCCTCAACTGTTACGAGATCTTTTACCTTGGCATTGTTGTGGCTTTACCAATTTTATATAGTTTGGTGTGGTTCAGTAATTTCTCGAAAACCATCCTAAACTAGAAAATAGTGTCTCTACTCACACAGTGTGTCCTTTTTGTAAACATGTCCTTTATCCATCAAGGCAAGAATCAGGGACCCCACAGGTAAATGAGTTCTGCCCTAGGGGATACGCTGGCAGCACTCTTTGGGCCCTTCCCTGATGCCAGAGGGCATCCAGTGCCCTGCAGCCTTGGGAGGTGACTTTCTAGCTTCATGTCCCAGAGGTACTGCTAGTCTTACACCCTGAGCTTGCATCCTCTGGTGTCCAGTGGAGTGTAGTTCCCTCAGTACAAAGTGGGCATTCAGGCAGTTGAGTCACATAAATATGAAGAGTGTGGACATCAAAATCAACCACTGGCTTCGGGAATTGTGAGCAAGGTGCTTGCTACCCCTAAACCACAGATTCCTCATCCAGACAATACGAATGAATGCCCCCTTCATAGGGTGGTGAGGATTCATTTCGATTAGGATAAAGCACTTAGCTCAACACCCAGCACGCAGTACACGTGGCTGCCTCTGTATAACAACAGGTCATAAGGTGAGGCGCCCCAGCACTGTTGGGGTTGCAGTTTTCTGCCAGAGTCTTAGACCCAAGAGATGTGTAACAGGAATCACCTGACAGCAGAATTCTTTCCATTTGTTGATAAAGTCTTCCACTTTACTTTCTTCTATTCATTTATTTTTTTTAAAGATTTATTTCTTTATGCATATAAGAACTGGGGTAAAGGCCATAGGTGCGGGGGGTGAGATGATTCACTAGAGTGGAGAGTAGAACAGGCAGACTAACTGAAACACACTGCTGAGGGGAGCAGTGAGCGAGACAGGAGAAGTCTGCTGCACCATCTGGGTAGCTCCCTGGCCAGCTGGGGGAATCGAACTCATGCTGCAGAGGCTGCGATAGCTTCATAGTGCTGTGCTTAACCCCTTGCGTCACGGGGAGGCCCTCTTCTAGTCATTGAAATGGAAATTTACTTAGCTGTGACCCACTGGATAAGGAATGTCTGATAAACTATAACAGCTCGTTCATATAATTGCTCTAGATAATTTTATATGAAACTTCCTATTCAAAATTATTTTGGAGGACTAACAGTCTGGTGGTATGTTATATTAAATATTTACTTTGTCATTTGTCACTTAAAATTATACCGAGCATTTCCAATTTTCATGGGAGAGCCCATGGTGGGGGGAGTATTCCCCCACAGACACACTTTTTTTTGGTTTATATCTGGTGAAATTTAGAAATTTGAAGAAGAGTATTGCTCAGAAGAGGCAATGAGACCCCATGTTTGAGCTTCCTGATGCTCTTTCTGCACACAAAGAAGCATTTGGGCAAATAGTCCACTGTTTGTTGTTGGTTCCTAAAGCACTGCCAGGGGAGACTTATACTCCTGGGGTCCCTTCTTACATCCCCAGGAGGGAGTTGATGGAAGATGGTTATTAATCTAGACCAAACTTGGTTGATTAGCTGAACTGGCTCCCAAACATGTTTTTGGCAGAGAAATAAATTCTGTAGGTCCCAATAAGAATGTTTCTGTGTCCCCCTCCAGCACTGCAGTCAAGGCTTTTGTCTTTTCCCTAACAATGTTTAGGCTAGTGATTTTTTTTTTTAAGATTTCTATATTTATGCATACAAGAGCTGGGGTGCAGGCCAGAGATACAGGGGCTGAGAGGATTCACCAGAGAAAGAGTGGGGAACAGAACAGGCAGATGTACTGAAATCCACTGCTGAGGGGAGCAGCAGGGTGACAGGAGAGGTCTGCTGCGCCACATGGGTCAGCTCCCTGGCCGGGGATCAAATTTGTCTGCAATGACTGCAGAGAGCTTCATAGTGCTGCGTCTTAACCCCTTGCACCACCAGGTAGACTGGTGATCTTTTTCTCTCACTTCCCACCTCCTCCTTCTCATTTGCTTGGCCTCCTTTGTGCACACAAAGTATATATGGTCCAATGACTGTTTTTCCGCTGACAAAAAGTGTTCTTCCAAACTTTAAGTTCCCTAAAATCTTATTTCCTAGCAACAACTTGTAGTTCTCAATATCAGTCCTTTGTTCTTGCTCTGTGGCCCTCCCTTCCCCGTCTGGTGGTGTAGAATATGGGCCTCACTGGCTGTGATTTCTTTTTTTCCATTCTTTTAAGAGTTTTCTTTCCTGGAATCCTATAGGATTGTCCCTCGTCCAGAAGCGTTGGCATCCCCTCGGAGTTGGTTAGAAATGCAAGATGTCAGGTCCCATCCCAGAACTGCTGAACCAGAAGCTCTAGTTCATCAGGCTCCCAGGTAGTTTGTCTACATGAAAATATAAAAGAGCCCGGCTGTCAATCATGTTTTGCTGAAAGGGGGAGGGGCAGTTTTCAACCCTGCTATTTAGCAGAGTTATATGGCAACTTTGAAAACTACTGACGCCTGGCTTCCATCTCCAGAGACCCTGGTTTAATTGGTAGGGGTGATCCAGGCATTGGGTGTTTTAACATGCAGCCAAGCTCTCTGTGCTTGAATTTTATAATTTGCCCTAGAGTCTTAGAATATCTCAGAGATGTAAATCAAAGGAAGCTTCACGGACCAAGAAATGATACTTTTTTTTTTTTTTTTTTTTTTTTTTAGTTTTTTTTTTTTTAAGTTCTGTGTTTATTTTTTATTATTTATTTATTTATTTATTTTACATAAGCACTGGGTACAGTCAGAAGCGCAGGAGGGTGAGAGAATTCACCAGAGCCAGAGTGGGGAGCAGAGCAGGCAGAAGGATCGAAGTACACTGCTGAGGGGAGCAGCGGGTGGCAGGAGAGGTCTGCGCCATGTGGGATCCACCTCCGGTGGCCAGGGAGCAGCCGGGGATTGAACCGACGCTGCAGAGGCCGCGGGCAGCTTCGCAACCCAGCGCTCAACCTCTGCGCCACCGGGGAGGCCCAAGAAATGATACTTTTTGAAGTACATCTGCATAGAAAAAACAATTAAAATCTGTACACCAAAATATTACATGATGATCTTTGGGGTACAAGATTACAACTCTTTTTTGGTCCTCACTTTTCTAAACTTCCTGTAATCACCATGAATTCTTTTGGTAAAGAATCCTCATATGTACATATACACTTAATAAACATAATATTACCTGTGTTTTTTAAATTGCTGTTTAATGTTTTTGAATTTTATCCTGCTTTTTCACATAGCAACATATTACATAGCAACATATTTCCTCATACCATTAAATATAATTTACCTAGGTTCTGATATTATTTAAAGTGAATCCTGATACAGAATAACAATTTTTGCATTAAAAAGCACGTTAATGTACCAGTGGGGGCCTTTGAGAGACTAACTGTTCAGCTCTTGGAAACCTCTGGTGTTTGGAAGTTGACCCAGGTGTTGAAGTGAGATGTTGAAACCACAGATCAGACCTTCCCCGAGGCTTTTGCACTGTCGTCAATTGAGTGCCAGCATTTTTTTTCTCTTTGACTCTTAAACCTAACACGGAGACCTTGACGATAGCCCCAGGAGATGCTGCACCCCAGGGACTTCTTAATGATGTTTGGATTACAACCTGTGTCTTCTTGGAGGCAATAATATTTCTAAACTTCCTCTTTAATCCCTTTTTAGTTTAGTTGGAATTGAGCTTCAAGACACTAATCTCTTAGAGTTTGAGTATCCTCTGCAGAGGTGCATCGTGTTATGGAAAACTGAAAAATCCTCAGAGCAGCATCTTGAAAACCTCAGTGGTGGGTGTTTGGCCAGGCTACGTTGTCGTCAAAGGATGTCAAGTGTATCCTGATTCCCAAGCCTTGGGAATAAATACCAGTGCTACAACTTCAAAAAAATGATCTGCCTATAAAACTGTTCTATTCTTGCCCCCCTCCAGTTATCCTATCGTGGGAAAGGATGATTTGCTAATGGTGTCTTTATAATGAGGAGGGAGGAGCTGCATTTTGCAGTGGGAGGGCCTTTCTAAAGATGCTCTGCAGCTCACTCTTTCGGAAAAAAAGCTCTACTTGTCGTCTTTTTTCCTCATTGAACCTTTCCCCCACCAGAATCTATATATAAAAGATTCAAAAAGGTACAGTTTCTATAGTTTCAGAGAAATAGGCCTAATATTTTGTTTGCAGAGTTTTAGTTCTGACTAACAGACCTTTTAAACACAGTGTTTCGGGCCTCCCTGGTGGCACAAGGGGTTAAGACGCAGCCTATGAAGCTGTCCGCAGCCACTGCAGCACAAGTTCCATCCCCAGACAGGGAGCTACCCACATGGCGCAACTCTCCTGTCTCACCCGCTGCTCCCCTCAGCAATGTATTTCAGTCAGTCTGCCTGTTCTGTTCCCCACTCTGTCTCAGGTGAATCCTCTCAACCCCCACACCTCTGGCCTGTACCCCAGTTCTTGTATGCATAAATAAATAAATATTTAAATAAATAATAAATAAACTCAGTGTTTCTCTGGGGAAAAAAGAGTCCAAGACACTTCTACCCACAGCTGAGGCCTGGCAGGGGGTGTTCCTTTAAGGGATGTCTGGGCTGCGTTTTCGCCTTAACCTGAGATGGTCGCTATCAGCCCTGGCTGTCCTGTCTGGATATGCAAATTAGGAAGAGACACTAGGGTCTGGCCAGTGCTAGAAGGTGAGCCGGTGAGTGAGCGGGTGTTCAGCAGTGAGGGCATGTTTCAGACACAATAATTATCTTATCTCACAAGACCTGACCACAGGCAAGCCGGAGATGGTACTCTGTACAAGCTTCCAATCTCTTCTCGCGTTGCTTTTAATTCTTTTACCTGCTGGCTTTCCCTACCTGGGGAACTCCAGGGAACCTGCACAGGGATCATGTCTTTTTAATCATAGTGTAGCCTAGCCCTGAGCCTAACGCTCAAGATGTTCAGTAAATGTGGGACAAGTGAAATACCCAGTTCAATTTTATTATCATCTGAAATCCTTTGGTCATATTCAAATCTGGAATAGCTTGATTTTTTTTTTAAACCAGTTATAAGTTGATCATTACTTAACACCATTAAGTGTTGTGTTTTTTTAGGAGAATTTTTTTTAAGATTATTTATGCATACAAGAGCTGGGGCACAGGCCAGAGATGTGGGGGGAGGTGAGAGGACTCACCAGAGACAGAATGGGGAACAGAGCAGGCAGATTGACCGAAGTACACTGCTGAGGGGAGCAGCGGGCGAATCAGGAGAGGTCTGCTGCACCATGTGTGTTGCTCCCCTGCTGGCCAGGGGATCTAACTCGGTGCTGCAGAGACTGCAGAAGCTTCATAGGTTGCGTCTTAACCCTTTGCGCCACCAGGGAGGCCCTTGTTCTTTTTTTCAAAGATTTGTTTATATGTACAAGAACTGTGGTACAGGCCAGAGGTGCGGGGTGAGAGGATTCATCAGAGAGACAGTGAGGAACAGAACAGGCAGATCGACTGAAATACACTGCTGAGGGGAGCAGTGGGCTAGTCAGGAGAGGTCTGCTGCGCCATGTGAGTATCCCTTTGGCCAGAAATTGAACTGGTGCTGCAGTGGCTGCGGACAGCTTCATAGGTTGTGCCACCAGGGAGGCCCCACCATTAAGTGTATAACAGCTGTAAAGTAGATGACTATTTTGGACTTTCTGGAGGGAAAAATAGAGGAACAATAATTATGTAAAGTTTTAATCTAAAATTATTTCAAAACCTTGGATTTTTTTTTTAAAGAATTATTTATTCATACAAGCACTGGGTACAGTCAGAAGCGCGGGTGACAGAATTCACCAGAGCCAGAGTGGGGAACAGAACAGGCAGACTGACGAAGTACACTGCTGAGGGGAACAGCGGGCAGCAGGAGAGGTCTGCATGCCATGTGGGACCCTCGCCCAGTGGCCAGGGATTGAACTGGTGCTGCAGAGGCTGTGGGCATCTTTGCAACCCAGCGCTCAACGGCTGCACCACTGGGGAGACCCAAAACCTTGGATTTTTAGACCACATTTGCCCGTAATCATGATGATGCTATATTTGTGTGTTCATCATGGCACCTTAACTCTTAAAGGAGATTTGAAAACACAAATCACAAGAGAAGGTATTCCTCTGGCCACCAGAGGAATATATAAGGTGTTAATATATAAGGTAAATTAAATGGACAAGACACATTGTTTGGTTATGGGCTGCCTAGTGAAATTATTGCCCTCAAGTTGTTTTTTTTTGTTTTGTTTTGTTTTGTTTTTTACTTCTTAACTGTTAGACAAAAACAATCTGTGGCAATCAGCTTGGAATTTGTTCATCCTGAGTATGGTTTTTGATTTTTAAAAATGAAATACATGGTTGAGGTTAGTGTAGAATGTATATTGTGTATTAAACTATTTCATTATGTACTAAATCACTATTTAAAATGAGTTCTAAACACTATATGTAATAGAAAATTCACTAAGAAAAAAAACAGTAAAATAAAGGGATATTCTGTACAAAAGAACAATTTATAAGCTTAGAAGATGCTTACTAGAACCGAGTGGGATCTGTCCCTACCAACCTGTCACTAGCTGAGCTATGAGGCTTTAAATAAGTCTGTTAATGTCTCTGAGGCTTCTTTATCTTTAAAGTGGGGATGATACCTGCTTCAAGAGGGTCAGCTGAGATATACAGTGACAAGTTATAAAGTGATTTGTGCATTTTACAGTGCTGTGGAAATGAATGCTGGGTTTCATTGATGGCCTTAGTGGCTTACAGGCCAATTTTATATCTTTCATTATCATTAACACAATGGTTTAGAAAACATCAGGGTGTATGGGTGGCGCAGGGTTTAAAGTCTCAGTGCTGTCAAGTTATTGCCAGCCATTGGCTGACATGAGTTTGATTCCTGGCCAGGGAGCTGACCCACATGGCGCAGCAGATCTCTCCTGTCTCCCCGCTGCTCCCCTAAGCAGTGTATTTTAGTAGATCCACCTGTTCTGCTCCCTACTCTGTCTCTGGTGAGTCCTCTCAACCCCCACCCCTACCTGCACCTCTGACCTACACCCCAGTTCTTATATGCATAAATAAAAATAAATCTTTAAAAAAGAGAAAACATCAGGGTGTAAAGTTTATTTGGGCATAAGAATAACTGCTGTTAAGCTTTTCATTTATATAGAGTCCAGCACAGATTGGATTTTTTGTTATTTATACAATAAAATTGCAAACAAAAGTGAAAAAGTTTGTGTTAAACTCTCCCTCGTGGTTTTCAAAAAAAAAAAAAATCCAGTTTTTCTGAGAGATAATCAGCACAATAGCTTAGGTTTTTTAAAATAGATCCAATAATATATTTCATCTTCATGCTAGATCCCTTCTATTTCTACAGAACCCCTTTCCACAGTTTTACTAAGTATCTAATTTTTTACTGAAATTTTGCTTCAGAAGCATTTGGTGAGCCTTTTGTTGATTGCAAAGGCCTTTTCTTGACATCGCCATAATTCTTTCTCAATTATATGCATCTTTGGGATACAATTCCTCATGCTACACAATGCACCACTTAAAATGTGCAATTCGGTGGTCTTGAGTATATTCGCAGTGTGGTGTGACCATCAACGCGGTCACTTTTAGATTTCATTCTCCACCGCCCCACCCTCCACCCTAGCCCCGGAAACCCACATACGTGCTTTCTATGTCCGCCGGTTTGCCTCTTGCAGGTAGTTCATGTAAATGGAAGCATAACTGTGTCAGCTTTGGTGACTGACTTTTTTCACGTGTTCAAGGCTCATGCATGTTGTAGAATGTAGCAGTACTTAATTCCTCTCTCTGGCCAAACAAGAGCCCATGGTGGGGACAGGTCACACTTTATCCCTTCATCAGTTTATGAACATTTGGGTTTTTACATTTTCTTGGCTATTATGAATAATGCTATGAACATTCAGTACAACTTCCTGTGTGAACGTATGTTTTCTGTTCTCTTGGGCTTATACCTAGAAGTGGAATTGCTAGGTAACATGGTAACTCTATGTTTGACCTTTTGAGGAACTGTCAGCTTTCCCAGAGTGCCTGCACCATGTTACATTCCCATCAGCAATATACAACGGTCCCGATTTCTCTCCAGTCTTCAGTGCTTTTTTTATGCATTTTTGATAATAGCCATCGTAGGGGTTGTAAATTAGAATCTCATTTCAGTTCTAATTTGCATTTCCCTGATGACTAAGACAATGAGCATCTTTTCAAGTGCTATTGCCATTTGTATATCTTCTTTGAGAAATGTCAGAGTCTTGCCCATTTTTAAATTGGGTTATTTGTCTTATTATTGAATTATAAGAGTCATTTATATGTTCTGGATAAATTCCCTTAAAAGGTCCATGATTTGCAAATATTTTCTCCCATTCAATGGGTTGTGTTTTCAATTTTTTTGATGGTATCCTTTGAATCATGAGTTTTTAATTTTGATGAAGTTCAGTTATTTTTTCTTTTGTCACTTGTATTTTTGTCATTTGGGTCTATGATTCATTTTTAGTTACTTTTCATATATGGTGTGAGAATTGGAGGTCTAGCCTTACTTACTTTGCATGTAGCTACCCATTGTACCGGCACCATTTTTCAAAGAGTATTTTCCTCTCACCAAATTTTCTTCGCAACTCTTATCAGAAGTCAGTTGACCATAAATGTGAGGTTTATTTATGGATGATCAATTCAGTTCCATCCATCTGTATGTCTGTCTTTATGCCTGTGCTGCACTGCTTTGCTTATTGTAGCTTTGTAGTAAATTTTAAAATCAGGAAGTGTGAGTCCTCCAGCTTTGTTCTCTTTATCAAGATTATTTGACTACTCTAAGTCTCTTGATTTCCATATGAAAATTTTAGGATCAATTAATCAGTTTCTGGGGGAAAAAAGTTGGTATTTTGATAAAAGATTGAGTCGAATCTGTAGATCAGTTTAAGTAGTATCTCTACTTTAACAACATTAATTTACAATTCTTTTATGACCTACTTCCTTTATAAAAGCATCATAAAGAAATAATTTCTTTGTCCTCCCTCCATAAGTAAAGAACCTCTCAGGAGAATTTGATGAGTGAACAAGAACCATCAAGCCTACAACTCAGGGTGTTATATCTGCTACACTGAGCCTTAGAAAATCCACACCCAGAGTCCAGAGGCTGACAGCGTATTGGTCCCTGCTAATGAAGATGTGTATTCGCTCCTTATTATCTCTGACATGTCCAGGTAGTTAGCGATGGACAGGAGACCTGGGAAGCGTATTTATTTCCTAAATACGTGGCCCTGTTTTGTGTTTCCTCTAGACCTTTAGCTTTCTAGACATCAGAAGTTTGCTTTTTGTGGTTGTATTTTATGGCCATTGGTTTCTTTTGTTTGGCTGTTTTGAAGGTCATTAAAGTTTTATCAGCCAAAGCACTTTCAGGGTAAGCGAGATAAAGTTCCAGGTGTGGCTCAGAGGCGTGCTTTTTTCACAGTCTGGAAATGATCGACTCCTTAAAGAGGTCTACTAAATGTAAGTATCAGCTAATATAGTGGTTCATTTCTGTATTTCTTGAATTCCAACTCCCCCAAAAAAACATCCAAAAAAAATCTAGTGTGCAGTTGCGTTCCTGTGTCATAGATCAGAGTAAAGAATAAATAGTAGTGGGGTCCGTCCTTCCCACGCCCTTCAGGCCTTTGTCTTTCTGACTCTTAAGACTCACTCTTCAATTTTACCTTTGGGAAAAGCTGGCCTCTCTGTACTCAGAAAGCTTGACTCTATTAAGAGCCTCTTTTTTGTTGTTGCTTTGTCAGAAAACTAGAGGATAAAGGTTGCTTTTTACTGATGGAAACTTGGGTTTTGTTCTGATGCCTGATGGCTTGATTTCTGACTCTGGAAAGGATCTTCTCTTCTTCTCATAACAAAACCCGAGGCTTTCTTTCTGAAAGGCAAAGGGTAACAATAGTCCCTGGAGGAGCACAGGCTCTGGCTGTTTGGGGAGTGAGGTTGGAGCCAGATCAAGTGACAGTGCTCAGTCCTCCCTGGGGGACAAGCTCCAGGTAAGGGAAGAACGACAGAAAGGCTCATTACAACTACCAGTGTTCATAGAAATCCTCAGCAATTCTCAGTCCTAAAAATAAATCAAGCAAAAATTCACCTTTATCTTCATCCCACTGCTACTAGCTGTTTAATATTCAGTGAAGTTATTATTTTTTATATTTTTAAGATTTTATTTATTTTTGTGCAGAAGGATTGGGGTGCTGGCCAGGGTGCAGAGGCTTGAGAGGACTCACCAAAGACAGTGGGGAACAGAACAGGCAGATCTACTGATGTACACTGCTAGGAGGAGAAGCAGGTGAGACAGGAGAGGTCTGCTGCGCCATGTCCGTTAGCCCCCTGGCCAGAGTGGTGATAGCACGGAGACTGAAAACCTAGGCCACCAGGGAGGCCCCTAGGTAAGGATTCTGATATCTCTAAAACTTCATTTTCTCATCCAGAAAGTAAAGTAGTAGAGGTATAATAAATGAGATCTGTCATGGTGTTTTTGTGCCTGTAAAGCACCTAGGACAGGCCTTGGCCCCTAGCTGCTAAGGAGATGATGCATGTAAAGCATGATGAACAAAACCTAAATATTAAAAATACATATAAGAGATAAGGTAGCAGTGACCACAAGCTACTCTGTGCTAGCAAGACTATACTCAGAGGAAAGAATATATTTGGACAATATTAGTATTGATCTGGCCCATTCTTACTGCGTTCCATTCAGTGTAGTTTTACATACTCATTGAGTTTTCGCACAGACCATGTAAGTATTTATTACATGTTGGAGTCACAGCAAACCGAGGCTTAAGAAACTAATTCCAGGGCCTCCCTGGTGGCACAGGGATTAAAGTCTCAGTGCTATCAAGCTATCGCCAGCCACTGGCATGAGTTCAATTCCCCGCCAGGGAGCTACCCACATGGTGCAGCAGACTTCTCCTGTCTCGCCCACTTCTCCCCTCAGCGGTGTATTTCAGTATTTCCTCCTGTTCTGCTCCCCACTCTGTGTCTGGTGAATCCTTTCATGCCCCACACCTCTGGCCTGCATCCCAGTTCTTCTATGCATAAATAAATAAAGTAAATCTTAAAAAAAAAAAGAAAGAAACAGCCTAGAATAATACAAACTAGAACCAACAAAAAATAAAAAAAAAAACAACAACAAGAAACTAAGCCCAACGTCACGAAACTATTTTTTTAAAGATTTATTTATTTTTTATGTATATAATAACTGGGGTACAGGCCAGAAAGGCAGGGGATGAGAGGATTCACCAGAGACAGAGTCGGGAACGGAATAGGCAGATTGACTGAAATACACTGCTGAGGGGAGCTGCAGGCGAGGCAGGAGAGGTCTGCTGCACCATGTAGGTCAGCTCCCTGGCTGGGGAACGAACAAAACCATTGAAGAGCAAACCCATGAGGATGACTGGTGTGAGCCTCCGCCTGTGCTGGACACTGCAGCTGGCCATGACAATGCCAGAAAATGCAGGTGTAAAAGGAAAGGAAACAGCGTTGGGCAGGAAAGCAGGCTAAAATGTTTCAGAGACTGGGCCCCACAGAGGGTCAGGTCAGTGTTTGAACCACCTTGGCTGGAGCAAATGTTTCTAGGTAAACTGGAGAGGCAGTTAAGGGTGTGGGGTGAGGGTGTGCATTTGCACTTGACCCAGTGACCTTAGAAAGTACTGAAAGGCTTGTGGCAGGGAGGTGACACAATTCAAGTGATATTTTAGAAGAGTAGCCTGGCAGTGGTGTGCAGGTTGGATTGAAAAACAATAAAGTGAAAATATGTTTCAACAGCAGAAATATCTGGGTTTGGGGTAGGGACTGGAGAGAAAGGTCAGAGGCCATTGTGAAGGCCAAGGCCCAAAGAGGCAAAGCCCTGGAGCAGTTTTGGCACCAAAATAATTTTGTCAAAGTTGGAAACCTTGCAAGTAGACTATAAATGACTCAGTGACTCCCGTTCCTGTAAACTTCTGTACCTCCCAATGCGCAGGCTCCACTGTCCCCTCACCCCACACCCCAGCCAGCCCCACCCTCAGAGAGCCTGCGCCCTTCTCCACAAGCGCCCCACCTCCTGGAGGCACCTGCCTGTCCACACTGAAACCTGACCTTCCCCAAGGGGGCAGCTTCCCTGGGAACTCTGGGGAGGACAGCTCTTCCTCCCCCTCCCACCCTGAGGACCCGGTGCTGGATGCCAGCTTGACAGGTGGAAATTTGGGTTTCCCCCATGTTTCCCTGGTGTTCTTCAGGTGCTCTGCCCTATCCTCGTGCAGGTGCTCCTTCTGCGGTACACAGCTTGTCCCTTTGTATCTCAGAAAATTTTTTCTAGTTTTTCACTTGACTTAACTGTATGATGATTTTGAAGTGTAGAAGTTGTTCTATAGGTTTGCTTTCTGAGTTTTTTAATTAAATTTAACTAGCTCAAGTAATGTGCAAATATATTCTGCTTGTTACAGGAGCTCACAGTCTAGTGCTCTCTGTCCCTGGTTCCCTTCCCCTCCTGCGGGAACCCCCAGGCCTGAGAGTTTTCTATGGAATTAGGTATACTGCAGTCTCTCTATGATTTCTTCTTTTGCATTTCTGCTTAGAGAAGCCTTCCACCTCCAGGCCTGTAGATATTCACCTCTATTTTCTTTAACTCTTTTTTTTTTTTTTTTTAAAGATTTATTTATTTATTTATACAAGCACTGGGTATAGTCAGAAGCGCGGGAGGGTGAGAGAATTCACCAGAGCCAGAGCGGGGAGCAGAGCAGGCAGAAGGACCGAAGGACACTGCTGAGGGGAGCAGCGGGCGGCAGGAGAGGTCTGCGCGCCATGTGGGACCCTCCTCCGGTGGCTGGGGAGCAGCCGGGGATCGAACCGGCGCTGCAGAGGCTGCGGGCGGCTTCGCAACCCAGCGCTCAACCACTGCGCCACCGGGGAGGCCCTATTTTCTTTAATTCTTAAGGCCAGTTGGAGTAGATTATAGTAAGCCACGTAAGAGAATTAACCATTTTTTCTTCATCAATTTGGGACTTAGCATATGTAAAAGTCTTAATGTAGCACAGCCACCCCAGCTGGGGTTTTTAGAGTGTCACTCTGCCCCCTTTTATGCTGGTACCCTGTCAGTTACTGTGGCCGGGTGTGCTCCCCACCACTGTCATCTACCCAGTTGACAGAATTTTTTTTTTCCATTTCATCCTTGAGGTTCTTGAAGAACCTCCCTGTCCACATCTTTTTTCAATCAGACTATTACCCTCTCTTTTTGCCTCCTCTCTAAAACCAAATCAATTTTCCAGCTTAAATTCTATAATTTGTATAAAGCGCTTTTCTTCTAGTTACCCAGATTCAACACCACACCAACTGCTGCTTTAAAAAAAAAAAAAAGGTTTATTTATTTAGGCATACAAAAGCTGGGGTATAGGCCAGAGGTGGGGGTTGAGAGGATTCGCCAGAGACAGAACAGGGAGCAGAACAGGCAGATTGACTGAAGTACACTGCTGAGGGGAGCAGCGGGGAGACAGGAGAGGTCTGCTGTGCCATGTGGGTCAGCTCCCTGGCTGGGGATCGAACTTGTGCTGTAGTGGCTACAGATGGCTTCATAGGCTGCGTCTTAACCCTTTGTGCCACCAGGGAGGTCCCACACCAGTTGCTTCTAACTCAGCCACTCTCTCCATAACTATTAACTTCTGCATCTCCCCCCACAAACCTATAACTTTCAGAGTGAGAAATAGCCCCATAGGAGAACGAGAAACCTCCTCTCCTGGCCCTGTCAGCATTTTCTTTTTCATTTCAGCTGGGCTGCCAGTCTCTGCGTTATTTCTGTACTGAAATTTCTGTCCTACGACTGTCATCATTTACTCTGATACTACTCAGAGGAAAGAACCGACCTGATAAGACTTAACATAAGAAAAACAACAATGGCCAGACGAAAGGCAGACAGAAAAGCCTCGAGTTTTGCATGTTGTCTTAGAGACTGTAGCGTGGATGTACATGTGGGGGGTGTCTTTGTCTACTTATTTTTAAACTTAATTTTGAAATAACTTCAGCTCACACGAAATTGTAAACTTAGCACAGTGAGTTCCGCGCACTCTTCACCGGCGTCCATCCGTGCGCCATCTTACGCGGCCTGTTATCCCGCCAGGACATGGGTGTTGGTGCCATGCCACTAACTACTGTCCTGCCCGCACAGCACATGCCCTGCAATTACCCTGAGTGCTCATTTGGTGAATAACCATGCAAAGCAGATACAGAACCAGCCACTTTCCGCTTGTCTTATGTACAGTCAGACTCAGCCTATGTATTAAAAAAAGTGAGAAACTGAGTGAAGAAAGAAACAAAAGTTAAGAACCCAGTGGACTTCCTTGTCAAGCCAACTCCACACAATTTCCTTTTGTTCCCTCCTCTGACATACAATTCCATGGTCCCCAAGTAGCCAACCAGAGGTTTCAGGGACAGCATATTACTCATCCTGTTTGGTATGTTCTGTCTCCAGTTTTACCCTGTTTCTATGGGAGGAGCCAGGAGTCAAGTTAGGCAGGGCAGGGAATCTGTAGCCTCTGCTGTTGTTACAAGTCAAAAGCAAACCCTGTAGCCCTCCCCTGTGGCTGGGGACCTAGACAAAGGAAAAGACAGGAGTGAGCAAACTGACAGCAGCAGCTCAGCCAGCAGTTACAGCAGCTAGAATCGCAGGTTGCCCAGGTCGAAGTCAGTGCTGCCCTGGAAGTTTCCAGAAAAAACAGTCAGTCGGCTTTCAGCCAGACAGCACTTGGGGTCGGCCCTGCTGGAGGCTGTGTTGAAAACACATGCTTGTTATCATACGGTGCCCTTGGCATGACAGAGGTGTATTGCAGGCTCTTTGACTTAAAGGGGGGAAAATGTAACTTTAGGAAGACTTTAAAGGAACTTTTTTTTTCGAAAGAGTATGATAGGGGGCCTCCCTGGTGTCGAAGGGGTTAAAGTCTCAGTACTATCAGTCACCAGCCACTGCAGCATGAGTTCCATCCCCAGTCAGCAGACCTCTCCTGCCGCCCCCCGCTGCTCCCCTCAGCAGTGTATTTCAGTAGATCTGCCTGTTCTGCTCCCCACTCTGTCTCTGGTGAATTCTCTCTCTTTCTCTCTCTCTCTCTCTCTCTCTCTCTCACACACACACACACACACACATGCACACTCCTCTGGCCCACACCCCAACTCTTGTATGCATAAATAAATCTTTAAAAAAAAAGAAAGAAAGCAGTATGGTAGAGAAAGGTATTACAGTGATGTGACAAATTAAGTTGTAACAATTTAGGGGGCTCAGTATGGGAGATGTGATTATATTTAAAAGGAGTATAATCTTTAGGATTGCCTCTCATCTAACATGTTAAATTCTTCCCTGTCACAACAAGACATCACAGATGTGCCCTGAGGTAGGAAGTAGAGTGAACAGAAATTCACTTACAACTCTAAGCTAGTGTTACTATTATAGTAGATTCATTCCAACTATAAGATAACTCATTTGGTACCTTTAAAACGGTAAATTCCTATAGCACTTTTTAAATTGATTTACAAAAAAAAAAAAAAAACCTCATTTCACACCGCTGTTGTAAATTGCTAAAATTAAATTCACCTGTATGAAAAGGGGCCACTGCTCAAAGGCATCTCATGGAGCTTAGGTCTTGCACCTTTCCTCACTAAATGTGGACATTGAAATCACCCACAAACAGGCATACTCATTTATTTTTAAAAGCTAGCTAAACTGAAACTCATTAAAACAGTATAAAAAAACAAGGAAGACTTTATGATAAAATCCCATTTAAAAAATGATTCATTTATGCTTGGTCAGGTTTCATGCTCACAGAGCTAATGATCGTTGTTTCAGTGATGGCTTTCGTAACGCACCCCATTTTGCCTTTGGTAGCATCTTTAAGAGATTCCATTTTTGTAAGTTTATAATTGCAAACTGGTCTTTAAATGGTAGGAAAGTCTTATTTGTAGAATCTAATCCTTCTTTTTTAAAGATGTGTTTAGGGCCTCCCTGGTGGCGCAAGGGGTTAAGACGCAACCTGTGAAGCTGTCTGCAACCACTACAGCACGAGTTCTATCCCCAGCCAGGGAGCTACCCACATGGCGCAGCAGACCTCTCCTGTCTCGCCTTCTGCTCCCCTCAGCAGTGTATTTCAGTCATTCTGCCTGTTCTGTTCCCCACTCTGTCTCTGGTGAATCCTCTCACCCCCACACTTCTGGCCTGTACCCCAGTTCTTGTATGCATAAATAAATCTTTAAAATAAATAAATAAAAAGATGTGTTTATGCATACTAGAGCTGGGGTGTAGGCCAGAGGTGGGAGGGGGTGAGAGGATTCACCAGAGACAGAGTGGGACCAGAACAGGCAGATCTAGAAATATACTGCTGATAGGAGCAGCGGGTGAGACAGTAAAGAGACAGGAGAGGTCTGCTGCACCGTGTGGGCTTGAACTCAGGCCGCGGTAGCTGGCAATAGTTTGATAATCCCTGAGACTCTAACCCCTGCACCACCAGCGAGGCCCAAATCTAATTATTTTTTAAGAAGACTGAAAATAAGACCCAAGTCCTAGATAAATAAGAACTGGTAAATCTAAGATATCTGTTAATAAACGCTATGGGAAAAAAAAGATAAATTAATTTGGCCTTTACAAAATAGAATTAAAATAAAACTAAGGCAAAGGAGGGAGGGAATTCCCTTAATCCAAACAATTCTTAAAAATCCTTCCTGGGAGCCTCCCCTGGTGGCGCACCTGTTGAGCGCTAGTCTGCGAGGCTACCCGCAGCCTCTGCAGTGGCGGTTTGTTCCCCAGCCGCCGCGAGGGTCCCACAAAAAAAAATCCTTCCTTGGCCTCTCCAGTGACACACGGACTTGAGACACAACCTGTGAAGCTGTCCACAGCCACTGCAGCCAAGGCGCTGACCCACATGGCGCAGCAGACCTCTCCTGTCTCCCCACTGCTCCCCTCAGCAGTGGATTTCAGTAGATCCACCTGTTCTGCTCCCTACTCTGTCTCTGGTGAATCCTCTTACCCCCGCACCTCTGGCCTACACCCCAGCTCTTGTATGCATAAATAAATAAATCTTTTTTAAAAAATCCTTCCTGAAAATATATACTTCCTGGGAAACAATATTGGCTACCCTTTATATGGAGTATCCCATACCTAATAATCCATGAACAATTTCTCTGTTGTCCGTGCTTCTTAACCGTGTTACCCAAAAGGAAAATAAAACTTACCAAACTTACCAAAACTTACCAAGCTACAGTAATTAAAATAGCATGTAGTGCTGGATAGACAGAACAATGGAAGAGACTAGAAAGGTCACCTAGGACAAAAAATCCTATAGAGCCTCCCTGGTGGCACAAGGGGTTGAGCACCGCACTATGAGGCAATCCTCCTTGCAAAGCTCTTTTGGTTCACTGAGTTGATGTGGTCACAGCCAAAAATTGCCCTGTTTTTGCTCTCAGTAAGAGGAAACACCTCTGCCCTGAGGAAGCGGTAATCAAATTAGGGAGACAGTAACTAGTACACAAACACCCGCTGAAAGTACGAGGTGAGAGTTGAGAATAGTGGGAAGTAAGTAAGGAGCAAGTGCTGGAAATTCAGACTAATGAAGACAAGGAGGGGCCCTTCGGTAAGTAGAAGCTGACTTTTAAATGTTGATTGGTTCAGATATATATGGTTATGGTGTCTGTGTTAGGAAGTATGAGTGTGGCCTGGTAGTTCTGCCCCCCCCCATTTAGTTTTTTTTTAAGATTTATTTATTTATGCATATAAGAGCTGGGGTGCAGGCCAGGCTGGGGTGCAGGCCAGAGATGCAGGGGGTGAGAGGACTCACCAGAGACAGAGTGGGGAACAGAACAGGCAGACTGACTGAAATACACTGCTGAGGGGAGCAGCGGGCAAGTCAGGAGAGGTCTGCTGTGCCATGTGGGTTGCTCCCTGGCCGGCTGGGGGATTGAACTTGTGCTGCAGAGGCTGTGGATTGCCTCATAGTGCGGTGCTCAACCCCTTGTGCCACCAGGGAGGCTCTATAGGATTTTTTTGTCCTAGGTGACCTTTCTAGTCTCTTCCATTGTTCTGTCTATCCAGCACTACATGCTATTTTAATTACTGTAGCTTGGTAAGTTTTGGTATCTGGAAGGACATCATTCTCGTTACTGGTATCTTGCTACTCTTCAGAATTTGCCTTGTGATTCTCGTACTTTCAGTATGAACTGTAGAAACAGCTTTTTTTAATCCCATTTTTATGCTTATTTGAAATGCATTAAATTTACAATTTAGGAATATTTACAATTTAGGATTTAAAATTTACAATTTAGGAAATATTACATTGTTAGGGCATTAAGCTTTTCCAATTAAAATGAGGGTATCTTTCTCTTTATTTAGCATTTCATTTGTGTTCCTAAGTAGCATTTAATTTTTTGTTGTTGCTTTTACAAATGAGAGTTTTCATTCCATTATTTTTTTTTTTTTTTTTTGTTAATCTACAAGACATTTAGACCTCCCTGGTGGCCTAGGGGTTGAGTCTTAGCGCTCTCACCACAAAGGCCTGAATTTCATCCCCTGCCAGGGAGCTGACCCACACAGCACAGCAGACCTCTCCTGTCTCACCCGCTGCTCCCCTCAGCAGTGTATTTCAGTAGATATGCCTGTTCTGCTCCCCACTCTGTCTCTGGGGAATCCTCTCACCCCTTCTGCACCCCTGGCCTACACCCCAGTTCTTCTATACACACAGACAAAAAAAATCTACAAAACATTTATTACTCTGTGATTGTTAATTTTGAGCCAACAGCCTTACATACTATTATTTACATTGTTTCTCTCATTTGATTATTTGGACTTTTCATTTGATTCTTTAGAATATGCATCATATCATTTGCAAATAGCGATACTTTATTTTTCTATGTCTTACTACTTTCTCTTAGAGAACCCGTTGCCTGGAGCCTTCAGAGTAACAGTGAGAGTGGTGCCGGAAGACTTCTGTCTTACTTCCAACTTTAAAGGGAAGGTTTCTAGTGTTTCCCAGTAGCTTGAATCATGGTTTACTTTACACATAGCATCTTTATTTCTTATACATTTCTTGCCTCGTTCTCTTCCTTGAATACAAAGTGTTCCTTTTCACCCATTTGGGTTTTTTTTTAAAGATTTATTTTCATTTATTTATGAATACAAGAACTGGGCTGGTGGCCAGAGATGCGGGGGTAGAGGAGGAGGGGGTGAGAGACAGAGTGGGGAGCAGAACAGGTGGATCTTGGCCGGGGATCGATCCTGGCAATAGCTTGATAGTGCTGAGACTTCAACCCTGTGCCACAGGGAGGTCCTCTTGTCATCCGTTTTTAAAGACATATTCCTCCTCATCACCTAAATTACCTCTGACTCTGCATCATCTCAGGATATGTAAGAATAGTCAAGCCAAGGGAGACCCGGGCTGCTAATGATTGAAAGGACTGAACACCATATTTGCCCATGAATTGTTTTCATGATCTGGCTTTGTCTAGGGTGGGGACCTACTGCTGAAACTGGAATTGCCATTAGTTGCACAGTTTGGTGTTTATAGAAGCACTTAAGATTTCATTTTTCTGGGTCTTTTTACAAATAAGTTGTTTTTTATTTCAGTAAGAAAAAAATATGGTAATTTTAAAAGCGGTAATAGAGGGCCTCCCCTGGTGGCGCAGCGGTTGAGCGCTGGGTTGCGAGGCTGCCCGCAGCCTCTGCAGCGCCGGTTCGATCCCCGGCCACCGGCAAGTGTCCCACAAAAAATAAATAAATAAATGTCTTTAGGAAAAAAAAAAGCAGTAATAGAAACAAAGGTAAATTTCAGTTTGGGGGAAAGGATAGAAAGACACAGCAGAACATGAAGAATAAGGTTTCAGCATCGCTTTATTCCTCCTCGGGGGGAGGAGCAAGGGGTCATGGAAGAAGCTTGGGTGTCTCCCAATCCTGGGCTGCTGCTTCTCTGCAGTAGAGCTTTGGGCAGGGAACTCCGCAGCCTTATTGCCTCTAGCCTGGCATACAGAGAAAAACTGCCACTCTTGGGAGCGAGTTCTGCTGCACAGCACTTAACGGCATTATGTGGCAAAGACGGGTGTTTCTTCCTCTCAGCAATGGAAGTGAAGCTGCTTGGAGTTGATGTATTTTAGAGACATTCTTGGGGCGATATGGGTGGCTTTGCTCTGCCCTTGGTCCATTTGGGGCAACTGTAGCCAGTCTGCCAGCGATGATCACCATGTCTGTTACTCCATTTTCCTTGTCGTGGCCTCCACAGCGCTCCTTTTAGCTAACGAGCTGCCTCTTCCCACCTCCTTTTCTCAGCTTGCCTCAGGAGGCCTTGTGGTGATCATGACACTTGATTGAGTCCCCACAAGGCAGCTCAGCTCTTGACTTTGCAGACTTCTCCCAAGAGAGACTTCAAATAAGTGTCTGAACTGACCAGAGAGCAGAGAAGTGTTGAGGTCACGGCGAGTGCCCTGGGCCGAGAAGAGAGCGCGTTGCAGAGAGGACCAGGGGCTCTTAGGGGCACAGTGTGGAGAAGACTAAATGCTGGTGGGGGGTTTTGAAGAGGAAGTGATGATGTGACGCAGCTTGTACATTAGCACAGTATTGGATTCTAGAGACTAGATAAGTGGCGCTTCAACTTTATTGCACATAAGAATTGGTTTTTAGTGCATTGTGCATTGGTTTTTAGCACATGTACTAAAATTAGAAGGCTACAGAGAAGACGAGCCCATGCCAGGACGTGTTCATGTTCAGGAAGTGTTCCGTTTTGTTTAAAAAAAAAAAGGAATTGTTTTTTAAAATGAGCACTTCTAGGCCTCACCTGAGATGCTGATGAGGTAGGTCTGAGGTAAGGCCTTGGAAACAAACATTTTAAACAAAATCATCAAGCCCCACTCTGAGGAAAAATTGACTGGAGATCGAAGGAGAGAAATCACTTGGGAAACTATTGTACTAACAATACAGAAAAGGGAAAGACACCGTACGCGAACTGTCTAACAGTAGTTTTTCTAGTGGTTTTTCTTTCAAAATTACCTTTTTTTCCTGAACAGTAGATTTTTAAATTGGACTCTTTTTTTCTGTTTCTTTGTTTTTCACCAACTTCTTGATTTTAGTTCATATGTGAGTTCTGGGTGAAGTGTGAGTAAGATAGAAGTCTAGGAGAAATTAAAGTTGGTTTTGCTTGAAATGCTAAATCACAGGGGGTCATTCATTCCTTCAATTTGTTTTCAGGGTGGGATACTCAAATCCCTCACACACAGTTTCCACCTGTATATATCTAATGTCTAGTATATAAATATTTATAAGCATAAGGTAGAACTAGGTCTCATCCATACTCTTGAGCAGATAAGGGTGAGAAAAGGGATGGAGATTAAGATATGAGCAATGCACAGAACTGCAGCAAATTTTCTAGGAATTATAAGGTTTTGACTGAATAAAACCAAAACCAAACATTAATATAACTAAACATTCAGTTACTTTTCCCTTATTGAAGATTACGGAGCATATAGAATGTTTTTTCAGAAAATTTGAAATGTCTCCTAAGAAGTCACTTCCATAATGTTTTTTGCTTTTTCGAATCCTAAGTAATTATGATAAAACAATGCCCTTACATTTGTCATGTTTTACAATTTATAAACCATTGTTATAGGAATTTCATATAATCCTATAACAACCTTAAGGCTGTGATGTTAACATGTAGTTTACAAACTAAAACCCAAGTGCGTGAAATGACTTATCTAAGATCCCGCAGCTACTGTGTCATAGAAACTGGCTCTAATCCAGATGTTTGCTCTAAACCAATGTCATTTTCCCCTCTCTCAGCTTCTTATTCTGACTGTATACCAATATGCCCTACACTCTCTCTGTTTCCCCTGCAACACAACTGAATTCCTGAGACTTACAGGTGAATCTCTTACATATTTTTAAGCAGATTGCTTACTGTCAAAACAGTCTCGTGCTGGAGAAAAAATTAGGTATCACCAGGCAGTCATTTGCTAATAAAACCAACCAGATTGATAGGAATAAATAAATAATGGAGAAAAGAGACAAACTCCAGTGTGTAATTCACAGTTATTCCTCCCTCGAGGAACCTAACTCCTCACCCCCTCATTTGGGCTATTACAGTGTCTTTCTTCCAAGAGAAGAAAATGGAAGGGGGAGAAAGAGTTTCTTTAGGGTAGAGAAAGCTGACAGCACCCCTCAGCCACGTGGCCAAGGTTTCCATCAACAGTGATAAGTCATGTTGATGGTGAAAATGGCACTTTACCTCGTGGTCTTCCTCCCCAAAACCCATAGCCCAGTCTAATCATAAGAAAAACATCAGACAAATTCCAATTCACGGGCACTGCCCAGCCCTCGGGAGCACTGTCGAGGTCATCAGAAACTAGGGCAACCTAAGAAACTCACCGCCAGGACATGTGACAGCTAAGTATGATGTGGGACCCTGAGACAGGAAGAGGACAATAGATTAAAATTGAGAAAACCTGATGAGACTATGGATCTTCGTTCATGGTAATGTATCAATATTGATTTTATTTGTGTGGCAACTGTAAGATGCTTACAATAGGGGAAACCAGACATGGCATATATGAGGATCCTACTATTTTACAACTTTTCTATGAATCTAAAACTATTCTGAAATTAAAAGTTTATTTAAAAAATTAAAAACAGGGCCTCCCTGGTGTCGCAAGGGTAACCCTTTGCTGAGAGTCTCAGTGCTATCAAGTTATCACCAGCCACTGCAGCATGAGTTTGATCCCTGGCCAGAGAGCTGACCCACAATGCGCGGCAGACCTCTCCTGTCTCCCCACTGCTCCCCTCAACTGTGTATTTCAGTAGATCCTCCTGTTCTATTCCCCATTCTGTCTCTAGTACATCCTCTCACCCCTGCTCCTCTGGCCTACACCCAAGTTTTTTGTTTGTTTTTTTTTTAAAGATTTATGTATACAAGAACTGGTATACAGACCAGGGGTGTGGAGGGTGAGAGGATTCGCTAGAGACAGAGTGGGGGACAGAACAAGCAGATTGACTGAAGTACACTGCTGAGGGGAGCAGCGGGCGAGTCAGGAGAGGTCTCCTGTGCCATGTGTGTTGCTCCCTGCCTGGGGATTGAACTCATGGTGCAGCGGCTGCGGAGAGCTTCATAGGTTGCGTCTTAACCCCTTGCACCACCCTGAGGCCCACCCCAATTCTTGTATGCATAAATATAAATAAATTTTTAAAAAGAAAGAAAGAATAGAATAACACCTAGTAAACCAGTTCCCTTCTTTGCGAGTTACTATAATTGAATATTATGGACCATCCATCCCTAGATGAAGTAATCAGGATTTGAGTTAATGTCATTAGATACTCATCTCAGTATCACTGAGAATTACCCAGCTTGAATATGAATTGTTTTTGAAGATGAAGAAATAAGTTGTTTGGTTTTAAACAGAGAAAAATCAGAATAATGCCCAAAATATAAGGTGACCCTGCATGTAAGACGATCTCCTATCTTTCCAATGAGAGTATTTCTCTTTCCTTCCCGCTCTGAAAAAAAAAAAAAAAAAAATTTTTTTTAAGAGATAGGGATGGAATAGACAAACATATTTTCATATGTATATTTAAGACCATAAATTTTAAAAAATATATATGCAACTTTAGAAATATTATTCCCCTCCACCTGTCACTTTTTATGAAATAGTATCACCCAATTTTCTTATATACAACTTTGATGTCAACATAGCAGGTTGTTAATGAGCATTTATTGAATAAATAAGAATGGAGGGCAAGTATTTGGAGAGCCCTGGATCACTCAGTGAGGACCCACTGAGGTGTTTGACCCGGAATCCAAAACACACCAGAATGGAGTGGAGTTTAGCTTCTTCTCTGAGAAGACAGAGATATCACAGAATTGTCCATTCAGGGCCAGGGTGTAGGCAAGCCACAACTTAGGGCTCAGCAGATTCAGAGATCCCTGCAGACTGGCCCCAAGGGACTGGCTGAAGCAATGCCACTGAAGCCAGGGCCTGAGAGTGTGAGGCGTGGGGGACGGAGCTCTCTCGGGCATCAAGGGCAGAGGGCTCAGGTATGTCGGAGAAGGACAAGGGAGTCCTTTGTGGCAGGAGCGTGGTGACCACAGGCCTTGTAAACCCTGCAAAGGACACGAGTTTTCTTTCAAGTGCTGAAGAAAGCCAGGGGTCGCAGCTAGTTTACTTTTAAGAAATGACTTCGTTCTGTGAGGAGAGTGAATTAGAAGAGGCAAGAGTGGAAACAAGGAAACCGAAACCGCAGGGAGGTGAGGTGGGAGCTGATGAACTGATAACTGCTAGCAGCTGACGCGTACTTACTGAGTGTCCAGGCGGAGTTCTGGGCCCCTGGCACGAATCGGCTCGTTTCAGCGTGCCCTCCAGGTAGCACCCTCTGCTCTCAGGATACCAGCTTGGCTGATCAGGTACCAGACACTATGAATCCGCCAATGAACATTTCAGAGCTGCTCAACAGTTGCAGCTCAGGCGTCCTCGCCCCGTCAGTTCCAAACCATCCCACGAAAGCCACCGGCCACGACCACGCTGTGATCCGGGTGGATGGCATCCCACACTCCTGCGGCTTCCTTTGTTCCTTTGTCCTGGCCTGGCCCTTGGTTCTGATTTGTGCGCATTTCTGTCTCTGTTCTCAGGGTTGTTTTTCTCTCTCATTCCCTCCATCCTCCCTCCCCATCCCCCCGCCTCCCCCCTGCCTCTTCCCACGTGCACGGCTTCTGTCCTCTTTCCCCACTTTGCCTTCCATTTCCCTCCCTCTGCTCTCTTCCCTGGCCCTCATCTCCTCCCTTCCCTCCTCCCTTAGCTGGCCAGGCAGCTCCTGGCCTGTCCAGTACGTCCGTTGTGTATAATATCTAAAAGTTGACGTTGATCATTTCCATTTAAAACTAATTAATACTGCAGAAGCTGGCGTGCTTATTCCAGAAAGTACCCAGAGGACTGTTAACACAGTATTCTAAACCCTTTCCTCCCAGTCCCTGCATTCACAGCTCCGGGAAATGTACCTGGCAGCCCCCTCATCCCACTGGTTTCTTCCAGCCCCCGAGCCTTCGCTCCCCACTGCACACTCCCTGCTTCGCTCCCTCTCTGCTTCTCCTCCTCAGGTCTGTCCCACCTCCTGCCCTGGACCAAAGTCACACCAGGTCACATCTGTTCTTTCAAGCTAACAGGACGCGTATGACCTTCCACGGGGAGCCCAGTGTCTCTAAGACTGGACACTTGACACGCTACAGGTTTTGTTCTGAAGTTTATTATTTCTGCTCTGCAGCGTATTTTTCAAATGCTCTTTTACAGGTTAGAGGGCTTTTGTCTGCCTGGTTCCAGATAAGAGGCTACCAGGGTAGCCCCCTGAGAGAGGCTTCCCCAGTGAAGGGGTACTCCCCGGGCTGCCCTCCTGAGGTAAATCACCCAGAGCTTTTGCATGAGAAAAGACCTGGCTGACCCAGAAGGTGGGATTTATAAATAGTCCTCCAGCCCTGTTCCTTAAAGCTTGTCCACCTAATCCTCTCCTCCTTCAAGATTGGAGGTGATTTGACCTTTGAGTCTTAAAACTTGACCCTATTTCTTCTCTAAAAAGCCTGGTTAGAAAAAACTACTGAAAAGAATGTTTTCAGCCCAGTGACAACCATCAGAGCTGCCCGCCTCCCCCAGGAGGCCTCCCTTTTAAGGTGCAGTTTTTCTCATTGTTATTTTACAGCACCTGCCTCAGTAGTTTTTATTCCTTTTACTAATAGGCTATCGTAGATTTGTGGTTTTTGGAGTCATGAAACAGTTCCCAAATAGCTACATCTCTATCACGAACTAAGCACCTCCTTCCTTTTCATTCCTAAAATAACAGGACTTTGAGGGGTTCTAAGTTACTGCCACCTACCCGCGCTGGGTAGAGCACTGTATTCCTCCAATTTTGTATTAATTAGGATAAAACCTTACAGTACTTGCTAGGATGATAAAATGAAGCCTGAGAAATAGACTCTGAGAGTCAGTTTTCCAGGTTAGGGTACAGGCCGGAAATGCCTAATGGTTGAACTGACCTAAGATGGTTTTTAAAATATATTTTCCGTAAAGAATCAATTAGGTCTTAACCCGATTACTGTTAAAAAGAAGAGATTCTTAAGTTAGGACAATAAACTACATGTTTTGAGCAGCTTTTCTCCCTTGCTTTAATATGGAGGAAACTTCAATTCTGTCCATTTACCCTCAGAGAGAAGCCTCTGGTGAAGTTCCCTTCATGGCCGGCAGACTGCAGTCGGTCGTGGGCCGAGGCTTTTCTTGGCTGACCCACACCAGTGGCAGGAATGCTTTTTCTGGAAGCCACAAGATCTGATCCAGCTGTTGCTTTGTAAGGGGAGTCTCTTCTCGAGGCCTTTCTTGCCCTGGTTTTGCTAGAATGTCCCACTCGCATGGGAGCCTGGGGCTTTAGAAGTGACTTGGCTTGTTTAGGAAAGTCTGGCCATCTGCAGAGAAAGAGTGAACACGAACACCTGCACGGAGCAGGCTGGGTGAGGGCCGTGTCTTCTGAAAGCTCAGGCTTCAGTCTCTGCCGTGGTTCCGTTCACATTTGCGCACAGAGCGGGCTCGCTGGCACTGTGGCCGGGTTATGTCTCCCGTTGAGGAAGCTTTCTCTTCATAGACGGGCACCAGGCAGAGGGCAGCATATTTGCAGTAACTGGAATTGTAAGACGTGACCCGAGCACGTAGCACTGTTCCTTGCTTTTGAATTTAGTTGTTTCAACGCCAAAGTGGAGTTCAGACATAAGCCCAGGAGGGCCAGCCACCCGGGTAGCAGGGCAGCAGCTTCGGGCTGTGAAAGATGCTCACAGGGAGAGCGTGTTGGGGCTGTTGAGAGCGGAGAGGCACAGCTGGCATCCCCACACAGGCCTTTCCGGGGAGCCCGACGATGCATTCAGGGAGCTCTACTGGGTCACCTTGGTTATCTTTGGCAACTTTTCTTACGTAGCAGCAAAACCTAGACAGACTCTCCAGAGAGTTAAACATGGTGCCGTGACACCTGTAAAGGTGCTCGTACCCCCTGTGGTTTGGGGTGCTCCACTGCAAGCTGCCCGCACCAGCTGGAAGGCTCCCTGGGCTCTCAGAACTGACTGGCCTTTGAAGACCAGGCCTACAGTGACCGTCCCCTGCTACCAGGGCCATGCCAGTTTGTACCACCTGCTGCCCTACCCTGGCTCTTCTTTGAGTCCTCATGTGACCACAGCTCCAGGGCCCGGATAGGTCCAGGCTGCCCCAGCCAGTCACACGAAGACCCCCAAGGCTGAGAGAGAAGGATCTAGATCCCCTAGGTGCTGTAGTTCAAAGTAGCCGCTGCCTGCCATGGGAGAAGGGAGGCTGCAGGGCAATGCTGGGAAGAGGGCTTGGTGGCTAGCTGGCCAGGACAGAAAAAGGACACATGCAAACTATCCCCGTCGTCGTCACCTGAAGTTGTTGCCACAGGTGCTAGCCAGCTTTCTAGATGTGGCCTCCGTGCTTGGATGGTGTTTTCTTTTCCATTGTTTTTGTTTTTTTTAAGATTTATTTATGCATATGAGAGCTGGGGTACAGGCCAGTGGTGCGGGGTGGGGGGGCGGTGAGTGGATCCACTGAAACCCACTGCTGAGGGGAGCAGCAGGGAGCCAGGAGAGGTCTGCTGCACCATGTGGGTCACCTCCCTGGCCGGGGATCAAACTCTTGCTGCTGTGACTGCGGATAGTTTCATGGTGCTGCGACTTAACCCCTTGTGCCACCAGGGAGGCCCCTCCATTGTTAAAAAACAATCCCTTGGAATTCCTTTTCCAGACTAACCTTTATTGTCATCAAGTCCGTGTACGTTGTTTGGAGTCACAGGCCTACCTGGTTTCCGCTGAAGAGCAGCCTTCCTGTCCTGCGCTCCTGGTTCCTGCTCCCCGCAGGAGACTCCAGGGCTTCCTGATTTGTTTGGTAGCCACTGTGGTGTTTCTGGAAGCACACTGTCACTGCCTGGCTGTGTCCGTTTGCAGCATACTTACTGGCTTCCCACGGTGGAGAATGAGTTCGTTCATCTCCACGCTTCACTCCCGACCGCGCAGACACGCTCTTCTCCTGCCCTGCTCCGCGCGTGGCCGCTGTCACTGCCGAGTCCGTGCTCTTTGCATGGAGCCATTGGGACACTGTGACTGCTGCCTCCAGGACCCCCTTCCATTCTCCCCAGGGTTAGTAAGTGTCTTGTTTTTGTGTTCATTTGCTTAGGTTTCCCTTCTCATGAACCCCTAGTTGTATGAGTCACCCCTAATCATCATTCCATATAAACACAAGTCTCGGAATTCTCCCCTCTTAAGGAAACCCTCCTGGGTTCTGAGCTGCTTTTCCGCGCCCTGTGCCATCGCCTCCAGGCCTGTGAGAGCACCGTGTCTTGGGGTCTCTTCCCCACTCTCCTTTTTTGGACTCTCCCCCTTCCTGAATCTTATGTTATCCTCTTCCTTGGACTTCCCTGTCATTTTGAAGGGGGTGTTAGCATTGGTTTCTAGAGGGAGTAAGAACTGGTTAGTTGTTTTGGGAATCATTTCCTTGGGAATTTTGAAGTCACAGCTCCATCTTCTTTCCTCCAGTATCCCTGTTAACACCTGATTCACCCTGGTTGTTTTCCCCACTCTGATCGTGACCCAGATAGGACAGGCTGCCTGGCTCAGGAAGCATCGTCCTCGAGGGCGCAAGTTCATGGTGACGGGCCCTTCCTGCATGGGCGTTTCCTTGTATGTTCCCCGCAGTTTTCTGTTCCGCCTTCCTCCAGCGCCTGTGAGATTTCAGACCTCTTAAAATGATGTCCCGTTGTTTCTTCCCTCCCCTGTTTTATGTCCCGTTGTTTCTTCCCTCTTCTTTCTGAGAGAATGCCTGAGCTTTGTTTTCCAACCCTTGCATTGAGTTATATGGTTCCGCTATCAAGATGTATGTTTTTCTGGAGTTCTTTTTTGTTCTCTGAATGTTCTTTTCTTAGGGTGGTGTTATTGACTTACTGTACGATGAGCCATGCAGAAACTAGAAAATACAAATACTGAAGCTAGAAGGCATTTTCTGACTGACAGAGACCGTTGACCAATCTCAGAGGTTGTAATCTGTGCCAGCGAAAATCACTTAAAATATGCAAAATTCACTTGTTCAAAAACTTTTGGTGTCTGCAAAGGTTGTCTCTGGCTGGTTTCTTGGCATGTCTTTAGTGCTCCTTTTTTAAATATTTGTGTCTTCCTTTGTGGTTGTTTTGTTTTTCCCCCACCTCTAAAATTGCTTCTTGTACTTTAGAGCAGGACACTAAATTCTACTTACCTGAGGGCTGTACTTGGGGTGGGGGGGGCACAGACTGTGACCTCACTGAGGGGTGATCTGCCTGAGCCCCTTCCTGGGTTACCTCTCATATCTCTTTCTTAGGTCTTTCATTGTGACCAGTCGGATTCTGCGGGCAAATTTTAAACATTGCACTGTTCATTTTCTACTTCTTTCTTGTCATTTCTAGACACGTACATCAATTTATTCTCTCTCTCTCTCTTTCTATCTCTCTCTCTGCTTATTCCTTTAGATGTCTTGGGTTCTTCTCCACATTCTTAGCTGCGTTCACGGCGCTCAGCAGTTTGGCAGACTTGCTGAAAAGTAAACAGTTGGCAGGAGCAAATTTGAGACACCTGGAGTACAAAGTGGGCGGCACTCTCGGTGTCTTATTTTTCCTTAATATATTTGATCAGAAATTGGATGAACCTTCGGGATGCGGAGACAGGGAAGATACTGTGGCAGGGAACAGAAGACCTGTCCATCCCAGGAGTGGAGCATGAAGGTACTTGATCTGCACCCGGGGCGGGGGGTGCCGCTGGGGGGGCCCCCCTGGAGCAAGACCAGGCATCCCGTGGGGAGCTGAGCTAGCACAGACCTAATAGCAGGCAGGCCTTGGAGGCACAACCCTGTAATGCAGGTGTTGACATTTCGCTCCTCTCTTCATTTTCCCACTTCCAGAAACCGACTTTGTGTTGAAATTTTAGCATCAGAAAATATTCAAAGATATAAACTAAGATTTCTAGTTTTCTTTCCCAAAAGAAAATTTGCACTTTTATCTCCATGCAATAAAAGGAAAGGGCTCAGCAGGACAGAGTAGAGAGAGGTGCCCATTCAGCCCCCTTCCTGACGAGAGTGACCTGAGGCGCACCACAGCTGGTGTCCATGGCCCTTGTAATAGACTTGACCAGTTGGGGACCTCTGCCTCTAATTAAAAAGTATGATTCTGCTACCCAGGCGTCTCTGCAAATTAGCATAGATAATGTGTGCTCCAAACCTGTCAGAAGCTCCCAGAAGCTTGAAACTCCATAGTCATACGCATTTCACCTAGAATGGCTTCAGTGTTTCTTTTTCCTTCTCAGCCCGTGTTCCCAAGAAAATCCTCAAGTGCAAGGCCGTGTCTAGAGAACTGAACTTCTCCTCAGCAGAGCAAATGGAAAAATTCCGCCTGGAACAAAAAGTTTACTTCAAAGGGCAATGCCTAGAAGGTACCCTGCTGCCTGCTTGTCTGAAATCAGGGCCTAGGGCAACTGGGACAAAGATTAGAGCCAGTGAGCTAAAGCCAGCTTTGACAGAGGCTAGTTTCACAACCCACTGGTGAGCAGATGCCTATGCCCTGCCAGGCTGGGAGCCCAGCAAAACACAACCAATGCAGGAAATTCCGGGGGGCACTGAGCCCAACAGAAGGGTATCTGACAGTGGCGCCAGGTTGGTGCTGGCCTGCTCGCTCGTGTAGTGTTGAGACCTGGACACAAGGAAGCCGCTGGCCGGGGCTGGCCCCGTGCGCCACACAGGTTTAACTGGCATGGCCACCCCGCGTGGGGTTCCCGTTGACGGCCAAGAGTCCACATCCGTAGCTCAGAGTGGAAACTCCACATAAAAAGATCTGCTCCTCCTCCATAACGTACATCCGGTAGGCCTCTAAGGGGGACACTGGTGCCACTGTACTGCCCCTGGTGCCCTAGAGACCCGAGCCTGGGGAGTGGCCTCTGGTGCAGCATGGAGGACATGCGAAGGGGCCTCCTCGGCCTCTCCAGCCCCCCCGGCCTGAGAGGGTTTGATGGCTTCGTGGGTGCTCTCAGGGTAGGAAGAGCCCTGAGACTCGACACCCGCTCACCCACTCTCCCTTCTTCCTTCAGAATGGTTCTTCGAGTTTGGCTTTGTGATTCCCAACTCCACAAACACCTGGCAGTCCCTGATAGAGGCAGCGCCAGAGTCCCAGATGATGCCAGCCAGCGTGCTAACGTGAGTGGGCAGGCCGCAGGGATGCGAGTGGTCTAGGAGCAGGCACCCCACGTAGTGGGACTCGGTCCTGTTCAGGGCAGCCACCTGGGTTGAAAACAAGGATGAAAGGGTACCCCGGGTTCCCAGCGCACACGTCACTGCTCTGTCCGTGGGGAGGAAGGGCAGTGTGCTGGAGCCGGAAGAATAAAAACTTTGGACTAAGTTCCTGATCATCCCTGACTGTGTCACCCTAGACAGTGTCCTCCCTCTCTGGACCTTTCCTCCTGTCTAACGCCCTCTTCCAGAGGTGTAGTGAGGCCACAAGTGATCGGGAAGGAAACAGGCATATAATATATGTTAATATATGTTAAATTGATGCGAATTTACTCCCTGACAACCAAGCTCCTGGTCAAGCCTTTGTTGGAGCGGCTTCCGGTAGTGCCTGACCAAACCCGAATGCGGTGGGAGAAGAGAATATTTGTTATAGTTTTTCAAAGGCCAGCTTGGCTTCCCACTCAAGGAACAATTTGTATTTTGTCCAAAAACGCTGTCAACAACTACCCACCTACCATTTTCTCTTGAGAAAGAGAAAGGTTTTATTAGCAGTGCCTGATAAGGAGTGATTGACACAGACAACCGTGACGGTGGATGGTCTCTTTACACAGGTCCTTTCTGAAGGCCACAGTGGATTTGCAAATACTTGCTTTATGTGCTCTTGGCCACTCAGATCTTACCTATTCTATAATCAATTACCAGCAAAAATCTATCAGCTGGCTGTTCATTACCCAGGGAAGTATAGGGTGCGGCAGAAGGCACTTTGTAGACTGTGTAGCCTTCGTTTGACTTCCTGGTAGGCTCGTCTCTTGCAGGCACCACAGCCAACACACCGATGATAACAAACTTAGGTCATTTGTCATAGCTTCCTTTAAAACCCAAAAGCCAGCACCTGTGTGGCCCTGCATTCTGCCCAGCAGTGGTGGACACACTGAGAGCCCCAAGGACATGGGCCCCCACCCTGCACAGTGCGGGGTGCCGGTGGGGCCCTGTGGCTGCAAGCCCTGGAGACTGGGAAGCGAAGAGGTATGGCCAAGGCCTGGAGCAGCTCCGACACCTGAGTGCAGGAATTGGTGGGTGGCTCTCCCGAGGAGGGTTCCTGCTTAGGGGAGAGTCTGATAGGCCCAGGTAACATACTGGGCTCACCCCTTTGCCAGGTGAGGGAGGGGGTCACTTGATTGAGCCATGACTAGAGATGAGGTGGCTCCTTGAAAGGAGAGCAGGTTGTTGTTGCCCCAAGTGAGGACAGAGGCAAGGGAGCTGCCAACCCACACTGCACAGAGAGTCGATGTAGGAGAGAAGACGCTGCCCAGGACCAGAAAGCTGTGTTTAGAGCCAGGCCTGTGTGCGTCCTGCTGCGGTCCTGACGTGTCCCAAGGAAGCAAGCCCTGCTCTCGTCTGGCTTCCGAACTTGAGGACAGGCCTAGTCACCTCAGTGGCGTCATGTTAGACTCCTGGCTCTGCAGGGACACCCATTTCATGTCTCCCGGCAGGTTCTGGGTGGGTGCGTGTCCAGGCCCAGCAGGCCTGGGTTGCGGCCACTTTGTGGGAGTCCAGCCGTGCTGCCTGAGACGCTCACGCTTTCTCTTGCCTTCTCTTCTTACTTGCAGTGGGAATGTTATCATAGAGACAAAGTTTTTTGACGACGACCTTCTTGTAAGCACATCCAGAGTGAGACTTTTCTACGTTTGAGAGAAGAATGTGTGTGCATTTCAAGAATTTGGGTTTTGGGGGGGAAGGAGGAAAGTGTTTACTTTTTACCTCCACACTTTTGATTTTTGACACCTCCACCCCTAATTCCCTCCGCGGCAAAACCCACCTGGACCCCCGGGGACCAGCTCTGTGTAGTGACCGGGTGGCTTTTCCCCCCAGCCGCCATCTTCCCCCGGCCACACTAACCCCACCCCAGGCCAGGGCAGAGGGCGCGCCTCAACTCCTCCCCGGTGCGAGCGTGGGGAGCCAACGCTCCTCGCGCCAACCGACGCTGTTCCCGCCGCCTCCCTGCCGCCTCTTGGGCTCTGCGGGTGACACATCTTCCTTTGGCCCCTGGTTTTGGAAAAATTTGCGTTCCCAGCCCATGTTTAGTTTTTTCCTACATTTCTATTTCATACATTCTCATACATTTAACTTGTAAAATAGACTGTGATATTATTATTACATAATGAATTAAAACATATGAATTAAAAGATTCCTACAGTCTTTAGCATGGCACTGCCTTCCGCTCTCCTTTGTTCTGGAACGGGAACCGGCCTACAAAATGGGAAGAAGGACAGCCTCAGGCACAGAATCACGGCGCCATGGTGCTCCAGAGGTCCCCTGGCAGACCTGGTGCCCTGAGCGCTCCATTTCTGCTTTCCAAGGATGGGCAGCGTACCCGGACAAGACCCGTGACCTTAGCGCTCGCCTCCTAGACGCGACGCTGGATGGGCCTCTCCCGCAGCGTGCAAGTGCCCTTTGTGCTGTGGTGCTGGTCTAGGCTTGTCCATTCCTTTATAGTGTTCATTTGTTCGAGAGGTTTCCAGCGAGGGTAGAAGCTCTAAGTTGATAGCGTAGGGACTCTTAAAATTCCTAAGTGAGAGAAGTCGCACGATGAAGAGAAGGTCTCCATGAGCTCAACTGGAGAATGACATGGGGTGCCGGGAGGCCTCGGGTCCACAGCCCGGAAGCCAGCGTGGAAGACAGCTGATGGCGTCTGCAGCGTTTCCAAGTCTGAGAGAAGAGAGAAAACAAAAAGGAATATTGGGAACTTGTCTCTGAGCTACAATAACCTTCGCCCCTTATAAAAGGCCAACAATTAAAAGATTTCTTATCCCCAAGTGGTAAGGCCTGAGGCCGGTGGAGAGGAGACGGCCCTGGGAGCCAGGCCCGCTCATGGCCCGCGCTTCCTTCCCTCTGCTGCTTCCCTTCTGCTTTCTCAGTTCTTAGAGTCTCCCATCTGCTTCCCATGCCCTGAGCCATATCTGCTCTGCTCCCTAGAATTCTTCCATCAGGGGTGCCGCTGGGGACTGGGCACACGCTAGTGGAGAAAGGACCCCCAGGGATGTTTTCCACCTACAGCGAGCCTCCTTCACTGCCCTTCTCCACTCCCCACCAGCCTCAGCTGTTAGACGCGCCTCTTTGCACACTGCTCTGAGGAAACTGGAAGGACCTTCGGCCCATTTGTCCTCAGGCGCTCACCATCCCCCAGGTCCCTGTCCAAATGCTCAGGAGGTGGTTCTCTTATCACGAAACACAAGGCAGAGAGGGCCCCCAGGCACTGCAGGGGGTGGAAGCCGATGGCCAGGTGAACACGGGCAAAAGGACACCCCGCTGCAGAGGCTGGGACCTGTAGGGCCAGGCCATCCCGGGCAGGGTGGGTGCAGGTCCAAATGCCGGACGGTCACAAAAGGCTATTGGAAGCAGAAGTACACACCCTGGGCTGGCACACGGGTGCCACCTGTTCTCAAATGACAATGGGCCCCTGCCATTCCCTAGAGATTCTGATTCAGTAGATGCAGCACCCAGAAATCTGCCTGTCGGATCCCCAGGTGCTCCCGCTGCAGGTGGTCTGCAGAGCAGGCTTTGAGGAGTAGAGAGAGAGGCGCTTAGTGAATGTTAGAGAAGCACCTAGGGACATGGGCCACTGCAAGCTCCATAGGTCCTCAGCACCCTGCCCCCAGCACCCTGCCCCGGGACCATGCTGGAGGAGCAGAGCGTGGCCCCATCTGATCTGTGTGGGCCAAAGGTGCTTCAGGGCCTCAGGGCTGTCGACGGGAAGACTGTCCAGCTGGGGGAGGAGGACGGGAGGATCCCAGGCAGCCCAGCTGGGATCCTTGGGAGAACTGAGAGCCTTTCCCGCGTAGTTTCTGTGTAGAGATGCCGGCTGCAGCCTGCTGTGTGTCCCCCGGCCATGTCGGTGCTGGTGCTGCACCAGACTTCGTGGCGGAGGTGGCCTGGTTGGCGCGGGGGGTGGTGGTGGAGGAGGCAGTCTACCAAAGGGGGTCTGTTCACACTCAGACCACACTCCCGGGCCTGTTACACGTGTCAGTAAGATGTCACCAGAGGCCGGGCCTGCTCTGGCAGGTCTTACCCGCCACGGGGAAGCACAGGTGGGCGTTTAACGGGAGGAACGATCACACACAATTCAGACAGAATCAGGAAAGCCTCTCTCCGGAGCCTTCAGCTCAACCTCAAAACCCCGTTCAAGGTCTCACTCATAGCAGGAGTTTAGAAAACCTAAATAAGGGCCCAGGAAAAAGACTAATCAATACAAAGTAATAATCAAAATCAACAAGCAGCTATAAACCAGAGACACACGGGTGGGAGGGGTGGCGGAGAGAGGGGCGGGGAGAGGAAGGACTAGAGTCAAATAAGGGGGGGTGCAATTGTAGGGGGAATGTAACCAAAATGAAAATGCATACATTGTGCAAAGGTGAAAAAAGATGTAAGAATTATATAAAATATTTAAAAAAAAAAAAACCCACGTTCAAGTCAGCCCCCCAAAACTTTTGTAATCCAGGCTCCCTTCACTCCTGCCCGCCTCCTCTCTCCCTGCAAACTTGGAGCTGTCTCCACGCGCCCCTCCTCTCATTGACTAGGCACTGCGCTCTGGCTCTGTCCCCCAGCCGTGCCCACCTCCTCTCCTTGGGTGCCTCCGTGAACCCCTTCTCGCCCTCACCCCGCTCCGGCTTTTTCTTTTATGTGTCCTGGAACTTCTCGCCCTGGGTTCCGGCAACCCCTTCCCGGGGCTCTGCTCCTTGGTCCTCCGCAGGCGCGTCGCCGTCTGCCAGCTGCTTGTCCCTGGGCGTCTGGGCCTGGGTTCATTTTGACATTATTTTGGCTGCCGGATATTGAGGACCTGTGTGAGAGACTCATGACACACCCGCCCCACACGTGTTTTTGGAGACAGTGACGTGCCCCTGTCCTAAGTGGTGGAGATGCTCGCTGGCCAGAGGAGCGGGGTCCCGGCCGTCGCCTTCTCATGGGAGGACACAGGAAGCGAATAAATGACGTTAGACGGCAGCCCGAGCTCAGAAAACCCCGCAGCGAACCCATCGCCAAGTGTGCGGCTGAAGACACGGAGGTGGGCCTTCAGCTTTTGCCCACCAACATGGATGGACCCGACCCACGTAGAAAGCCAAGCTTCACGCCAAAGAAAAGCTCTGTTAACCCCTCCGACTGTCCAGCCAAGCAAGAGCCATGAGCGCCAGCCTGATGGTCTAGTTTATCAGAGAACTTGGGGAATAGGAGGTGGGCCCGGCAGGCCCGACCCCCACCCCCAGCGGTGTGGGATGGAGAGAGGGAAGAGGTGCTGATGGACATCCTGGCTTTCCTTCACCCCAGGCCCAGGTGTGGGGGTGGAAGGTGGCTGGAAACATCTGTCCTGCTCTGGGGAAAGCTGAGAACCGCCAGGCAGGCACCTGCTCCCTGGAGGTGGGCGAGTAAGGGGCAGCCACCCCGTCCCACCGCCCCGACTTGGGCCTGGCGGTCCAGACTAAGGCCTGGCCCCACCTTCTGATCTACCCCTCCCACCCAGCGGATGTGCATCTGCTCACAAGATCTCTGTCATGTCCAGTCTCTAGAACGTCCTGCTAGCGACGAGGTGGTGGCTTGCAGCTTGCAAAGTCCAGTTAAAATGCTCCTCAAGCCGGGCGTGGTGGCGCGCGCCTGTAGTCCCAGCTACTCGGGAGGCAGGGGCAGGAGGATCGCTTGAGCCCAGGAGTTCTGGGCTGCAGTGCGCTATGCCGATCGGGTGTCCGCACTAAGTTCAGCATCAATATGGTGACCTCCCGGGAGCGGGGCACCACCAGGTTGCCTAAGGAGGGGTGAACCGGCCCAGGTCGGAAACGGAGCAGGTCAAAACTCCCGTGCTGATCAGTAGTGGGATCGCGCCTGTGAATAGCCGCTGCTCTCCAGCCTGGGCCACATAGCGAGACCCTGACTCGAAAAAAAAAAAAAATGCTCCTCAAAGTGGAGACACCAACTCATTTCAGCCATTCTTTGGGGTCTTTCATTTGGTCTGAAACTGAGCAGCCTCCACATAGCTTTGAAGAATCAAGAGTGGAGGAGGGATGGCGATTTGGCAGATGCTTTCGTACCCAAGCGCACCCAGACCCCGCCGCAGCCCCACCGCAGCGCCCACGGCTCTTACTTTTCAAAGGAGCCCAGTGACCCTGGCGGTGGGGCTGCTCCGGAAGGGGAGCGCAACGGCAGAGACCACACTTCTCGGGGAGATATCTTTGGAAACCGGGTTTTGGGAGGCGTGAGGGATAAACAAGGACCCCTTGGAAATCCATGTGAATGGGAAGTGAGAGCGTGTGTCCAAACCGATCCCAAATTTCCAGAAGCTGTGTGTGCCCGTGGGCACAGGCCCCCATTAGTTAGCCGTCATGATTATAAAAGAAATAAAAATATTTTTTCTCTGAGCTCATGTGGCTTTCCTTTTTCCAAAATAATATGCCAGCTACTACCGAAGGACAGAAATGCTTCAATTGTTTGGACCTCACTACTTAATAAAGAGAATTGTTATTCATTGTTGCTCTGTGAAGAAAAATAACTGGGACACCCTGAGGTACTGTGAACAGAGAAAGTTGGGGACACTGGGAAGCCCCCCTCAGTTTTTGAGTTTTTTTTAAAGATTTAATTGTGCATACAAGAGCTGGGGTACAGGCCAGAGGTGCCCGGGTGAGAGGATTCACCAGAGACAGAGCGGGGAACAGAACAGGCAGACTGACTGAAATACACGGCTGAAGGGAGCAGCGGGGAGACAGGAGAGATGTGCTGTGCCATGTGGGTTGCTCCCTGGCCGGGGATCGAACTCATGCTGCAGTGGCTGCCTATAGCTTCATGGTGCTGAGACTTGACCCCTTGTGCTGAGACTTGACCCTTTGTGCTGAGACTTGACCCCTTGCACCACCAGGGAGGCCCAACTTTGGGTGTTTTATTGGAAAACGCTTTTCCTTTTTTTCTCTATGCACCGTCCCACCATCCTATTAAAGTTCTCTCGCACTAACTATGCTTCGTCTTTATGTGGCAGATGGCAGAACCCATTTAGAGCATGCAAGTTTGCGGGTCCTGGGGTGCTCCTCAGCCTGCACCCTATCAGCATGACGGCAGGCTGGAGAAGAGGAAAAGGGGTGCTCTAGGCCGGGGTTGCAAGGTGAGCAGCTCAAATGACCCTGCGCCACCCTCCCTATAGGGAAACAAAAACCTGCCACCCAAAACATGTCTTTGGCAAGAGGTTTATTTCCTGAGAGAGGCGCGGAAGGCTGGCTAGAAGTTGGTTTTGATGTTTATTTGAATTTCTCTCTGTCAGGGAGGGCCTCTCCCAGGAAGACGAATCCCCTTATCTCTTCTCAGTAGACAAGGCAGAAGTATCTTTGTTTTCTCCAGCGATTGTCCTGATTCCCCAACCCCAACCCCAACCTAACTGAGCTAAGTCATTTAAGATGGCACCTCAAGCCTCGTGGGAAAGTTACCCAGTCAGGCGGGGTCTCTCTCCTGCACACAGGAGGTAGACATCTTCCATTCAGCTTCTCTGTGGCTTTTTCTCTTCTCCATTTGCCTGGTGCTTGTTTGATTATTTGCCCAGAAGAACCAAAGGGACGATTTCCTTTGTGTCCCAACAGCCCCAGCCGAGCCGGGGCAGGCTGCGAGCATCACAGGCCCCAGAGCTGATTCACCTCCCCCTGCTCCCTCTCAAGCTGGAAACCACACTGAGTGGGGAGTCCCCTCAGTTCCTCCCTCCCCAAACTGTCTAGGCGGAGGCCTGGTTGACCCTGAAGACTGGGGCCCTGTATTCAGAGCCAGCCTGCGTGAGAACATGTTCTGAATAGGAAAACTGAGCAGTCCAGGTCAGCTTCAGGCAAGGCTGGATCCAGAAGCACAAGCGTGTCATCAGAACTTGGGGTTCCTCTGGCCCTTGGCTCCCTCTGCTTCTGTCTGGGTGGACAGCAGTCACAGCCTCTCCCTGGCAGCTTAAGCTCATGCCCCCAAGGGACAAAACCAAATGTTTCTTCCCCTCCCAGCAACAAAAGGGGAAAAAAAAAAACCCAGGGCTCATTCTGATTGGATCAGCATGGGTCATGTGCCCAGCCTGAACCAATCAGTACCGGGCCCCTCAGAGCACTGATTGGTCAGATCCAAGTCACATGTTTCCCACTAGGCCCTGACTGAGTGGGGGAGGGCAAGTTCTCTGGAGTAAAGCTGGACACTATTTCAGGAGGTTGCTGCCAAGGGAGATGAAGGGGCGGCTGCTGGTGACAATCATAACAGCTGTCTCTTGGTACCTTCTGGAATCCTCAGCAGCAGCTCCTTGCTGTAAGGGGTCTGTTCTCTGCCAACAGCCTCGCATCTGGGCCCCAGCCTGGGCCTGGGAATGAGGTGTCTCAGTGACCAGCTGGCACTTCAGTTGCTACGGCAGCTCAAGAGAGCATGTCCCCTCCAAGCTGGGTCCCGTGGCTGTGCTCGAGCCCACAGAACCCACTGCAGCCCCTAGGCCTCCTCCGGGAATAAGACCCGTGTGGCTCACCTGGTGCAGAAGGCCAGTGGCCCAGGCCTCTGTGGTCATCCAGCCCTGTTCCCTAACTTGCACTCTCAGCACCTCGCTGACTTCAGACCCGCCCCTGTGAGTCTAGTTGAGGGGTCTGGAGGGGAGGGCCTGGAGCCGGATGGCCCCTTCTCTGCTGGCCCTGCCCTCGCCTAGGGGGAGGACAAGCAGCCGCATGGTAAAAGCAGGCCACACCACGTAAAGCCGGACCCCTGAAGCAGCCTGCACCAGGAGAGACCATGGAGTGGCCAGGGGCCTGTGGCAGGCTGGGCATCGGGGGTCTCGCTGGAGGGTCTGGGATCCCAGAGACCTTAGGACCCGGGCACCCGTGGCAGTGGAGGAGAGGGATGCCTGGGACAGCCTGGCAGGTGCCTCAAACGGAGTCCCTGACCCCAAGCCCACAAGCCAATCAGCCTAAAGCTCTGGGGCTGCAGTCAAGGGGTGATGTGTGCAGCCCTACAATAGCGCCCAAGGGTGCCCAAGAGCTGGGCTTACCCCAGAAGGATACATTCTAACAGAGCTAAGCAAAAGAGAGCTCGGGGGCCAGTGACCCCAGAGAAGTCAGCTGCAGCCTCCAATAAAAGAAGCAAGTCCCGGGCCTCCCTGGTGGTGCAAGGGGTTAAGAGGCAGCACTATGAAGCTATCGGTAGCCACTGCAGCACGAGTTCGATCCCTGGCCAGGGAGGTGACCCACATGGTGCAACAGACCTCTCCTATCTCCCCGCTGCTCCCCTCAGCAGTGGATTTCGGTAAATCTGCCTGTTCTGCTCCCCACTCTGTCTCTGGGGAATTCTCTCACCGCCCCGCACACCTCTGACCTGTACCCCAGTTCTTGTATGCACAATTAAATAATCTTTGAAAAAGAAGCAGCAGCAGCAAGTCCCTGGGAGGGGCCATTTGCTGCCCAGAGGAAAAGCTTGGGGAATGACCACTGACTCATGTCTGACTGGGGCTCCAGTAACAGACAGGGCAGAAGGTCTACTGGAGGGGGTGGTGTTCAGGTTGTGTGCCCTGGGGCCAGGCCCTCTCCCCTCCCCCCATGCCCCCCCACCCCAGCTCTAGCCTGCACTGAGCAGAACCCAGGGGAGAACCTGCAGGCCTTCTGTGTCCACCAGAGGGCGCCCGCCCCTCGCAAATCTTCTGACTTGGGCTCTGGTTGGCCAGTCCTTGCCTTTGGGGGGGACTTGGGGAGTGGGCACAAAAGGACTCTGGCCCTTGAGGGCAGGCCCCCAGAGAGCAGCCAGTCAAGTGCTGAGCTCAGGACTAGAGAAAGTGGATTTGCCAAAGGGGCTTCTCCAGGTCAAACTTTTGGTGGGGTGGGGAGTATGGCTGGGACACAGGGTACGTGCAGACTTAGGGCCCAAAGAAAGGCAGCCATGCACCCTGGCAGTGCCTCATGCTACTAGTCCCACAGTGCAGAGGGGGAGATTGAGGCCCAGCTGGGCTCGGCTACTTGCCCCACATTAACATGGCTGCCATGTAACATGTCTGTCTGGATGCAGCTAAACTTCTCCCCACTTTCTGGAGGTTTTAGGAGTAGCATTTGGGAGCAGGGCCGCAGCCAGAGGCTTGTGGGCCAGACCTAAGGCCAACTACACATGTTGTCTGTTATGTGGTCTTCCTGCTCCTTCCACTGCCTCAGAGACCCCTGGTGGGCTCTGGGCCTTGTGAACATTGTAGGACTGAGAAGCTCTGGGTAGCAAGATCCCACGGTCAGTCTTACTCAAGAGGCCAGTGGCCCCGCCCACACCAGGGACATGAGGTGGGCCCACAGGGTCAGAGGGACCCTCCCACCAGAGCCTCCCTCAAGTCTGACTCTGACCCTGGCAGCAGCCTGGAGACAGCTCCATGGAGACAGCCAGCCCAGAGTCTCCAGCCACTTTGAAGGGCGAGGCCCTCCCAGAACACAGGCACCGGACAAGGCCACAAATGTGGCAAGGCCCTGGCAGGTCAGGGAGAGGGGCCAGTCTCTAACCCCTTTCTATGCCTGTGAACTTAGGGGGCGCCTGGTACCAAGAGCATCCAGTACCCACGAGTGAAACCTCAGAGCAAGTCTGTGAGTCAGAGGTTCCTGTGTCAGGAACAGCAAGTGCAAAGGCCCTGAGGGAGGATCAAGCCTGCTCTGGGGAGGCTGACAGGAGAGGTGGCCTGGTGTGAGGGCTTTTTCACTTGGAGGGACAGTGCCCTTTCCTTTCTCTGGCCCACCTGGTCTACACCTGTATCTGGGTTACTGTGGCCAACCCAGGCCACTCTCCTGCCCCCCAGACCAGCACACCCAGCAGCCTCCATGCAGCTCAATCTCAAAGGCGGTGACCTTGATCTCCTGCTCCTATCCTGAGGCAAACACTGCCTCCCTGTGCCCAAGGGCTCTGCCAGTCCTGGTGGGAGAACTGCCCCCAATGTCCCATCCAAACCTTGCTGCTTGGCCCATGTGATATCTTAAATTCGCCCCCTCTCTCCCTCCCAACACCTCCTCTTAATCCAGGCCCCCTACATCTGCAGAGGTCACTTTCAGGTTTTTTGGCTTCAACTTCCTCCGTGGCATCCCCCAATCCTCACCGGCTAAGCATCCTCCTGGGTCAGGGCTTGCCAGTGCACCTTCCCTCCCCTTGTCAGTCCTTTCAGTTTCAGTCACCTCCCGCTGGGCCCGCTTGTCCACACATTCAGCACACCTTGCCCAGGACCCAGGACAACAGGTGACTGTCCTTAAGGACCCCCACCCCTGCACCCACTGAAGTCAGCTTGGAGACAGATGATACCTTAATGCAGATGGTGGGGGCCTCAGGACCACTTCCAGCTGAGGCAAGTGACTGCCCCTTCACACACCCAGGGGTATCACTTGGACCCCATGACATGAGGCATCTGTAAGATGCATTGCCGGGAGGGCAGAGCCGGCCCAGGACCACCCAGCTGGTGGCGGGGTGGGGACAGAAGCAAACATCTTTGCACCCAAGCCCATGCCCAGCACCCTCCTGAAGGCTGAGATCTGCAGTTTCACAGGATGACACCACCCCGAGCCCCAGAAGTCTGTCCTGTGCACACCAGCATGGAGACCCATGCCCTAGAGAACGGGCTCACTTGTGGATGCCAGGCTAGGAAATGTGATTCCAAACTGTTCTTAAAGGAGAGCTAAAAGCACAGCAGACCCCTCCTGACTCACTGGCTGCTCCCCTCAGCAGTGTGTCTGTCTGCCTGTTCCGCTCCCCACTGTCTATGGTGAGTCCTGTCAACCCCTCACACCCCTGGCCTGTACCCCAGTTCCTGTGTACATCTCTAGGAAAGCTGGAGCTTGGGGTCATTTCATTGGACTTTGCTGTCCACAACCTGCTATCAAGTTACCTCCCACCTACTGTTGTACTCCTGGGGCCCACCACTCACTATGGAGTGTCAGCTTGGTGACCCGGGAAACCAGTGGGGGTTGGGAGGGAGGTGCGACGAAGCACCACTAGGGGGAGACACCTAGTGGCTGAGCTGAAGGGGTGAGGCACTGGAGGGCAGAGCTATCAGGGGTCCCATAGGGATCTCAGGTGTGGACCCAGGTTCACCCTTCTGCCTTTGCCGCCTCAGGGTTCCCGAGCCCCACGTGGCCTGTTCCCCTAGGTGGCCAGGGTCTGTGGGCTTCCTTCCAGGGCTCTCAGAAGGGACCAGTCCTGCCAATCACTCCTCCACCCGCCCATGAAGGCCTGGGGGCCAGCTTTGGCCAGACAGCACCCACCACCCCCAGCTGCCCCCCGAGACCACAGAGCCTCAGCTGGAGATCCTGCCACGGGGGGAGGGGGGGTCATCGGTCTGAAGTGAAAACAACAAACACAAAAAACCAGGCTCCAGACAGCTTTGTTAGAACAAGTCCGCAAAATAAAATCCTGTTTATTGTTGGACAACATGTTTCACACATACATCAGACAGGCCAAAAAAAAATAAACAGCAACTTCAAATAGACAAAAAGGAAAAAAAGAAACCTTTAATCTTTGGCCTTTTTAACCATCTCATACAAACCAACTACTTATAGTACAGCTAAGTACATACACAAAAAAAAGTTACTGGAATGCTCGGAATAAGATTGTTTTTTTGTTGTTGTTTTTGCTTTTTTTACAAGGTTTTTTTTCTCCTTTTGAGATTATAATGAACATGGTCACACCACAAGTAAAGTCAGAAGTAGGACAGAGAACTCTCCGAAGGCGGGTTTGGTCATCCGAGATCATTAAAAATGGCTGACCCCTAACAATATGTACAAAAATATAAAATGTAAATAAAAAATACAAACAAATTTTCCTTTTTAAAGTACTTTTAAGAAAAAAAGCAGGGCCTTGGAAGTTTTGGTTCGTTTCTCTCCCGTTTGCGAATTCTCGGTGTGGCGGGGGCGGCGCGGCGGGCTCTCTACTCGAGGGTGACCACGTTTAGATTCTGAGACGGGAAGTGGAGGGTGAACAGGTCACGGCGGCCTTCTTTCCACGGTGCAACTCTTCCTCTCCTGCCGTCTAGTCGTCCTCGTCGGTCTTCTGCTTCTTGGTGTCCACGTCGTCGTCCTGGGCAGGGGAGAGCGTCAGGCCCGCCCGCAGCCCCGCCCGGGCCCGGCGCCCCGAGACGCGCCCCCGCGGCGAGCCCCGGCCCGGCCCGGCCCACCGACCCACCTCGTCGTCCTCGGCCGCCCGCTTGCCCGTGGCTGCCTCGGCCTCCTCGTCCTCGTCGCCATCCTCCTCCTCACCTGGGGACGGGCGCAGGTAAGGCCGGCGCCGCCCTCTCCGGCGCGCGGTGCTGAGGGAGAGGGCGGCGCCCCCACCCGCCGGCCCCGCCCCCGTGCCAGCCGCGCGGGCCGGGACTCCGGGACCGGGCCAGGCCGCTACTCACCGTCGCCTTCCTCCTCCTCCTCCTCTTCCTCCCCGCCCTCTTCCTCCTCCTCGTCTACCTCATTGTCGGCCTCCTGCTCCCCGTTCTCCTCGTTCTGCGCGGACGAAACAGGCCGTCAGGGGCCGGGCGCCCGCCCCTCCCCCCGCCCGCCCCGGCGCGCGCGCGGCACTCACGGCGTTGCCGTTGGCGGGGGCGTCCCGGCCGTTCTCCGCCTCCTCCACGACTTCCTTCTTCTCCTTCAGGTCCTGCGGGCGAGGAAGCGGTCACCGCGCGCCCCGGGCCGCCCGGACGCAGGTGAGCGCCGCGGGGAGCAAGGGGGGCGGCCAGGCCGCTCGGAGCCCCCCAGGAGCCGACCCGCCGGCGCCCCCCAACCCGCGCCTCACACGCCCGGCTTGGGCGCGGGTCTGCGAGCCCTGCCCGGGGCCGGCGCCCGCCCCCGGAGCCGCGCCGAAGGCCGGGCCGCCACGGCGCCCCACGAGGAGCGTCGCGCGGGCCGGGCGCGCCCAGGGCCGGCCTCGGGCCACCTGTGGGCCCCGTTACCCCGATTCGGGGGCGAGCGAGGCCGGGCTCGGCCCGCGCCCGCCCCCTGGCGGCCAAGGCCCGGGGGAGCGGTGGGGGCGGGGAGGCCGCGGCGCGCAGGCGCAGAGCCCCCGCCCGGCGGGCTTTGCGCGGGCCTCGGCACGCACGGCGCGCGCGGAGCACGTGGCCCGCGGCGGCCGCGGCGGCCGCCCCTGACCCGGAGACGCACCGCCCCGGCCGCGCTCGCCCCCCGCCGGCGCGCGGGCCGCAGGCAGGTCCTTCCGGGCTCGGGGAACCCCCTCCCCGCCAGCGGGGGCCGCGGGTGCGCCCCTGCGTTTGGCGGGCAAAGTCCCACGGGAGGGCACCCCGAAGTCCGCGGGGCTTTTCCAGCCCCGCAGCCCGCGGCCGTCGGGGACCCCGTCCGCGCGGCGGCTCGCGGCCGGGCGGGAAGCCGCCCTGCGGGGAGGCGAGCGCCGAGCCGCGCGGGCAGGGCCGGCTCCCCTCGCTCCGCGCGGGCCCGGAGGGGGCCGCCCGCGCGCCTGCGGAGACCCGGGCCGCCAGCTCCCCGCGCCGGGGGAGTCGCCCCTGGGAGCGCGCCAGAGGTGACGCCAGGGGCGCCGGATTAAGGAGACGCCAAGGTGACTCGCGCCGTCCCCGCAGAGGCGCCGCCGGGAGCAGCGGACGGCCCGGCGCTGTGCCGCGCTCGGAGCAGGGCGGACGCGGCCTCCGGGCGGGCGGGCGGCCGGGCCGGTGCGGGACGCGCCAAGCGCGCAGGACACATCCCGGGGCGTGCAGCGCACGCGGGACCCGCCGGCCCCGGCCCGCAGCGGCTTTTGTTCGCCGCCCCGGAGGGCCGCGCACGGAGCCCCCGGGCCGCCGCGGGGGCGCCCATCGCCGCCCGGCGCGCCGCGCCTCCACTTTCCGTTTCCTCCCCCTCCGGCGCGTGGGCTCGCGGCCGCCCAGCCCGCCGGCGCGCGGCTGCTCGGCAGAGCCGGGCGGCCCGCTCCCTCCCGAGGGCGCCCGCGGCGGCGCGGCCCTTCACACCTCCGCGGGGACCATCGACGCCGCGGCCGGCCCGGCGCGCCGCCCCGGCCCGCCTTACCGGGCTCCGTCGCGACGAGCCGCCCCGAGCCGCGGCAGCGCGCGAACCCGGCGGCCCCACCGCGAACAAAAGAGCCGCGGAGCCGCCGCTCCCCGCAGCCGGCCGCACGCGTCCGGCACTTCCGACCCCGCGCGCTCGAGTTTCAAAGTTATTTCCGTGCGCCCGGCGGGCTCGCGACCCCGGCTGGGCCCGGCCCCCGCCTCGCCGCCAGCAAGTTCCGAGAGCAGGCGCCGCCGCCGCGCGCCCCGGCTCCGCGCCCGCCCGCCCGCCCGCCGGCCCGGCGGCTCCGACGGGCATCGCCTGCCCGCGGCGCCCCCCGCCCCCTCCCCCAGACACAAAGGCCGGCGGCCGAGGGGCCCCGGCAGGGGCGGGCGGGATCCCCGCGGCAGCGCCGGCGCGCGCCGACCCCGCCGGGCCCGCGTGCCCCCCACCCCCGGCGGCGCGCGCGGCCCCGAAGGGGCGGGCGGCGTCCAGCCTCACCTTGGTGGTGATTTCGGAGCTGGTGTCCACGGCCGCGTCTGACATGGTGGGGCACGCCGGTGATCCGAGCAGCGGGCGAGAGAGAGGCGAGTTCGGGGCCCTGGCGGGATCTGCCCGAGTCCGCGGCGGCGGGGGAGGCGCGCGGCGGAGGAGGCTGCGGCGAGCCGAGACGGCACCCGGGAACAATGCAAAGATGGCTTTTCGGAGCAGCCAGTGGGGAACTCACGCGGCGCCAGAACCTTTAATATAGATTAGTGGGCGGCGCTCGGCCGCCCTTTCCGCGCTGCTATTGGCCGGAGGGAGGGAGCGGGCGCCCGCTCATTGGCTCGACTCCGAACAATGGGCAAACGTGCTTAAAGCGGCAGAGCCTCGGCCGCCCCGCGCCGCGCAGTCGCCGGCCGCTCTGTCATTCAAGGCCCGCGTCCGCGGGGTCTCGGCGGCGCCGGCGCCGCGGGGGAGGGGCGCGCGGGCGCGCTCGGGGCGCGCGCTCCCGCCGCTGTTTTGCTGGGGCTGCTGACGCAGAAAGTCAAAGCGCGGCAAAGCCGCCCGCCCAGCGCCGGCCCCTCCCGCGGTTGCTCGGAAGGAGGGGGAGGGCGCGGGAGGCGGCGGGCGCTCGCGACGGCTGCCAGCGAGGGGGAGGGGAGCGCCGGGCGCCGGGCGCGCTCGCCCGGGGCGGCGCCCTGCGCGGTGCCCGCGGACATGCCCGGCCCCCGACCGGGCGCCCTCGACCAGCAGCCGTCCCGGCGCGTGGCGGGAGCCCCGGGACAGGCGACGAGGCCTCGAGGCCGAGGCCCGCGAGTCCGGGCCCCCCGTCTCGCCAGGGCGCGCCCCCGCGTCCTTGGAGGGTGGCCCCGGGCCCCGCCATCGCCCGGGCGTCCGGGCCGGAGGCTGCAGCGGCGCGGGCACCGTGCCAAGCGCACACGGGGGTTCCCGCATCGAGGGGCGCGAGGCCTGGTCGAGCGCCGGCCCTCGAACGGGACGGCCCGCGGGCGTCCGCCGCGCAGCGGGCCCGCCCCCCGGCGTCCTGGACGGCGCCGGCCCGGGCGCCCTGCCGTCGCGGCAGCCCCGGGGCCGCCCTCAGGCCCGGCCAGCGGGGCGCGCCTCTGCCTCCCCGCCTGGGGCGCCGGGGCACGTGCACTTAGACGCTGTCGGGGTGGGGCAGCGATGCTCCCCTAGCCCGGCTGGGCTAGTCCTTGGGGGCTCCTTGAAGTTCGGGGCGCCATTTAGAGAACCACGCGGAGCCCCGAGAAGAGAGCTAGCACTCGCCACACTCAAGATGGCGTTGGACGCCGCAAGCGTGGCGTGACGTGGCGCTGCAGCCCACGTGGGGGAGTCAGACGTCGTGGGCCGCGTCCTCCTCGTCGCCGCCGCGCTTGGCTGTCGAACTGAGGGACCTGGGGTATGAGTGGAAAGATCAGAAAAGGCGGAAAAACGTTCCAGAATGAAAACTGTGCCACACACAAGATGGCGACAGATGCTGTTCATTGCTCTGTCGCCAGAAGGGGGCGCCCGACACGGAAGGCGGGACTCCGGGGAGGCGAGCGCGCATTGGCTGAGAGTGGCGGGCGAACACAAAGTTGACGCTTTGCGTCCTGCCATTGGCGGGCTCCGCTGTCCGTCTCTTGGGGCACCGGGTCTGGGAATGGAGAAAACCCGGAGTCTGGGATCCTGGAGCGCGGGAGGCTGCCAGGGCGGTAGATCGTGAAGTCGGGGGCGAGAGAGGGGCCTGTGGCCCTTCCCGATGGTCTTAGACGGGAGACCGTCGCCCCCGTTCCCCCCGCGAGGCCCCCCGGGCTGTGCCTGCCAGGCGCGCCCCGGGCTCGGCGCCCGGCTGGGAGGCGGCGTGGGCGTCAGGGCGCCACCGGGCACGGGCCCGTCCCCCGCGCCCGCCCCACTGGCGTGCCTGCAGCACCCCCTCTCCTCGGCCGGGCCCGTGGCTGCCCTGGTGGGCTTCCCCGAATCCGGGCAGAAGCCCCGGCCCCCTGCCCTTTGGCCGTGAGAAACGAGGGGCAGGTGCCGGGCAGGGCGGGGGCGCCGGCCGCAGCCGTCCCGCCCAGGGGCGCAGCGGCGGAGCGGGCGCCCGCGGGGTCTCCTGCCTGCCCCCCGGCTGCCCCAGGGGGTTCTCCCCGGTGGGCGCGCGCCAGTGCGCGGGACTCTCACAATGGTGTCCCCGGGGACCACGCGTCCCAACTCTTTGTTTTCGGTTCCCTCCCGCCCGCCGCCAGCAGCCTCTATTGCGACGCAGACCCGAGGCCCCCCCTGCGCCCCAGAGAAGGGCCGGGCTCCTCGGCCGCTGCCGCCGCGACCCCTCTTTGTGCCACCTCTGTGGAGAAGTGAGGGGATTCTGAGGCGTAGTAGACGGGCAGGAGAGCCTCTCCACCTGCGGCGCTTCCCTCGAGCTCTGGTTGCCCTTGCAGGGAATGCTCAGCCCACGAAATCCCGTGCAGCCGGAGCTTAGTCTGTGCCTCATCTAAGCCACTGGGTCTTCATCCCTGTCTGGATGGTGACCTCAGACATCTGTCTCTGCCTCCAGAGCTGAAAATTAGACATGACGGTTCTGGAGCCCAGACATGAGGGGTGGGGGTAGATACCCTGGAGGAGCCAGGTAAATGTGACTTTCCCGGGAACAACTGCTTTGCCTGGCCCTGTGGGCATGCAGCTGGCTTTGCTAGAAGTGAATAAGGAAGGTTCTGGAACTAGCTCTTACATTCATCACTCTCTGAGCACCTGCTGTATACATGACTGAGCCTTTGACTCATGCTTCAAGCATCTTCAATTATTCTCTGCATCTTGCAAGATAGGTTGGACAATTACAGGGTTGGATCATAAGAAAATGATGATTTTGTAGGTCAAGACCAATTGAAAATAAGCAAATGTTAGGTTCGACCTCTAATGTGTTATCACTCTCCTTTTAACAAGTCAAAAAGGGAGAGCAAGGCATTGTCACAAAGGAATGGGAGTAACCGAGTGAGCCCATGACCGGACTGTGACTCCATGCCAGAGTGGAGGACTGCCCGTTAGACCAGCCCCAGAGCACAAGGGACCTCCTGGGGCCTCCTCCCGGCTGTGGGAGCACGGATGCTGACGGCTCTGCAGTGCTGGAGTTATTCAAGCTCCAGTGACAGGGCCACCTGGGTCACTGTTTCCAAACAGGCTGATCTTCCCGGGTCACATTCATTCCCCAGTCACATTCATTCTGCCCTTTGCAGAAGAGGAGACAGGAGGCCAGGCCACTTCTGTAGGCTAACACCCCCACCCCCAAAAAAAACCTTGTCTACCTGGTAGGCCACATTTCCCAGCCAGGGTCTATTTACCACCCAAAGTGCAATTGGCTTAGGTCAGAGCTGCCCTAAGACGGCCCGGTTTGGCCTCCAGGCAAGTTTTGTTTTTAGGGAATTTGCTGGTACATTCTCCAGTTGGACTACAACAGGCCTTTCCCTGCTGGGCCTGATTCGCATACACTCACTTCACCTGCCCGGTGCTGTAGCCACTTAAGTTTGCAACCCTGGCTTCCCAGTGAGTTTGTAATTGCTTGGCTCACCTGAGTGCCAAAAGACTAGAAAGAGCATAAATGCTGGTTAAAGTTGCCAGGGTTCAAATCCCCAACCCAGCTACCCACTCTCTTTGTGAAACTGGGCAAGTCACTTCCTCATCACTGAACAACGGCGGCAACAGTAGGATGTGCCTTCCAGGGCTGTGGTGGGAAACTGACACGTTTCTATTCAGAAATCAGAGCCTCCCTGGTGGCACAGGGGGTTAAGTCTCAGCGCTATGAAGCAATCTACATCCACTGCAGCTTGAGTTCAATCCCCGGCTAGGGAGCTACCCACATGGTGCAGCAGACTTCTGTTTCCCCGCTGCTCCCCTCAGCAGTGGATTCCAGTAGATCCACCTATTCTGCTCCCCCCTCTGTCTCTGGTGAATCTTCTCAAACCCCCCCCCCCCCGCCCCTGCACCTCTGGCCTATACCCCAGTTCTTGTTTACATACATAAATAAATAAAATAAATCTTTTTAAAAATTCAGAAAGTGATTAAAATGGAGTCTGGAAGATTCAGGAGGGCCGTCAGTATGCTGTTGACCCCATTTTCTAGTTTCGCAGTGTTTTCAAGACTCTAGACAAAGCAACATTATCTCCCACAAATTCTTCATAAATTTGGGGCGAAGTGAGGGCACCAGCCTAGCTGAATTTTAGAAGTCTGTGACTCGATGCCCAACAGGCTTGGCTGCCCCTCTGGCCTCAGAGGAATGACAGAGTCAGGGAGGCCGCCTGAGTGGAACAGGCCTCAAAAAATCCCACCTTCCCGCCCTTCAGAAGCCCAGGTGTTCAGGCTGTGGTTTCCATGCCCAGGCATGGAACTGCCAGTGGGTCTTTCAACTCTCCCGCCTGCTGAGCTGCGCTGGGATTGTGCAAGAGAGCCCCCTCCTTCCATCCTCCCCCCAACAACCCCCCCCTCCACAGGCCTGCTCCCTGGTGCAGCACGCCTGGGCCTGCCCACTCCCGGAGGAACTGAGCCAAAGGCCCTGCTCCTGGTACCCACACAGGTCTGGCCACCCCAAGAGGCTCCTGCCTGGCAGGGTGAGGGTGGGGAACAGCTCTTGAAGATTGGGGCCTATCCCCTGTGGATGCAAACTGGAGCCTGGGTTGGAGACAGGTGAGGAGCTGGGGGAGGCATGTGTGTTGTGGCCCTGGCCAGCACACCCATTCCATGGCGCCATTTCTAGAAACTCCTCATGCATGTACCCCCCACAGCGTCTCCAGGAATCCTGTCTCCCCATGCCTTTCCCAGCCCCCTTCATCCACCTGTTGACATGCACCATCCCCTTAGGTGTTCTGCTTCAGCTCTATGTACTGCTTGTGCGTGCGTGGGCCCAGCACCCTGGTGGCAAGAGAAGATGCCAGTCGGGGGAGTTACTGTGTGTGCTGGCACCTGGCTGCCTGCTTATGAGCGCCTGAGAGAGCAGTGCACCCAAAGAAAGGTTAGACACCCGTATGTGACCGTCAGGAGGCATATAACTGGGCACCTCCACACCCATGTCTTCCGGCCTCACAGCCCTAAGTGGGAACCCCACGAGACAGGAGTCTCGGCTGGACCCTTGCCAAGGGTCTGTGCCCTGGGCCAGAGCAGAAGTCCCTGCCCAGGTAAGGAGGTGGACGAGAGGCGGGCTCTTGCACAGCTGGCTGCCTTTTCCTCTTGTGTGTTAAGAATGGTTTTTCTACTTCCCCTTCACCACCCCTGTCTTGTTTGGGGGAGAAGGGGTGAAGGACACAGGCGGGTGGAGCACAAGCCACCAGCAGGGTTTGTTGCTCTAGGAATAGAGGGGAAGCCCAGACAGGCGAGGAGCTGTGGGGTGGTTCCAAGAGGCAGGACCCGCAGCCACGCGGGGCGTATGGCTCCTGCTGCTCCCCTCCCTGCTCGCATGCTGGTAAGGGTGGCATTTATTTTTTATTTTTAAGATCTATTTATTTATATTTGCATAAAAGAACTGGGGTGGACGCCAAAAGTGCAGAGGGTGAGAGGATTCACCAGAGACAGAGAGGGGAGCAGAACAGGCAGACTGACTGAAATACACTGCTGAGGGGAGCAGCGGGGAGACAGGCGAGGTCTGCTGCGCCATGTGGGTCAGCAACCTGGCCGGGATCAAACCTAGGCCACAGCAGTGATAGCGCTGAGACTGAACCCCTAAGCCACCAGGGAGGCCCCACAAAGGTGGTATTTCTTTTTTTAAAAAAACGATTTATTTATTTTTGCATACAAGAACTGCGGTACAGGCCAGAGGTGGGGGGGCGAGTGAGCGGATTCACCAGAGACAGAGTGGGGAACAGAACAGGCTGATTGACTGAAGTACACTGCTGAGGGGAGCAGTGGGCAAGTCAAGAACGGTCTGTTGCGCCATGCGGGCAACTCCCTAGCCAGGGATAGAACTCACGCTGCAGTGGGACCTCCCCTGGTGGCGCAGCGGTTGAGCACTGGGCTGTGAAGCTGCCTACAGCCTCTGCAGCGCTGGTTTGATCCCCGGCCGCTGGCGACGGTCCCACATGATGGGCAGACCTCTCCCGTAGCGCCCGCTGCTCCCCTCAGCAGTGTATTTCGTCGGTCTGCCTGTTCTGTTTCTGGCTCTGGTGAATCCTCTCACCCTCCCGCGCTTCTGACTGTACCAAGTGCTTGTATAAATAAATATTTTTTAAATAAAAAGAACTCACGCTGCAGTGGCTGCACATAGCCCCATAGGTTGCGTCCCAACCCCTTGCACCACCAGGGAGACCCAAAGGTGGTATTTCTGAGGAAATCTATAACCAACCTCAAAAAGAAGGGTCCCTGTGGCCCTGGACCCTCGAAAGTTTCCCACTGGGATTCTGCTGCTGGGCAGGGGGCGGGAGTGTTAGGTTTGTACTTTCTGATTGGGGCTGATCGAGGCCAGCAGGGCAAGCTGGTGGCGGGGATCCGACCTCCCACATGGGAGGGGGCCGTGACTGCTGAGCTCAGTGCAGACTGTGAGCAGGAGAAGCTGCACATTTCTAGATCTGGGCAGGGAGCAAACGCCTCTAGAAGAGAAACTGAGTTCCCAGTTCCTTTCAAAACTGTTCTTTCCTCCAAGAGGGTTTCTGAGATTCTCCCTGGGGAAATGGTTGAGGGGTTCTCACTTGAACAATTCTAGAGGAAAAGCTGAAACAGACAGCATTTCCCTGCAAGTCCAGCCTCCCCAGGAAGAGCAGGTGGCAACACTTTTTGCAGGGAAGTTGGAGCTCTGGGGCTGTCAAAGGCTGAGGGAAGACTGAAAGTCTGCAATGACCCTGAACTGAGGGGGCAGGGTCCTCCCAGCTGCCTCCTGTTCACCTGGGACCTCGCAGCCGGGCCTGGAATTGTGGCCACTTGTGGGCTCTCAGCAGCTTGCTCCAGGTTGGGCCATTTTCTCTTGCTGTTGAGTGTTTTCTGGGCCTTCACACAAAAGCACGGTCTAGACACCTGCCACTCCTCTTGGTGCCAGTTAGGTCTCCATTTTTCCACTTGCTAAAGGACCCAGCTCCCAAAGGACAAAATGGCTCGACTGCCAGTGTCTGCCCTGTCTGGGGCTGTTCAGGGGTCAGAGCGCTGAGTCCTGGGCCAAGACAAGGTATTGAGACCCCCAAAATTACCCATCAATGGATATTTCTCAGTCCCGTTTGGGTCCTATGGCATATATTGGAGGTTTCCTCATTAAGATTTTCAAGATGAAAAGATGTGTTCCAGAATGTTCTTCAGAAGTCACCACTGCTGGTGAATTAAACAAGGCTGAATTCAGATTCAGGGGCATTCATGGTAGAAAGAAAATGTGTTCTGAATACCTGAAGAGACAGATAAGGGGGAGGGGGCCTCCCTGGTGGCGTAAGGGGTTAAGACGCAGCCTGTGAAGCAGTCCGCAGCCTCTGGAGCACCAGTTAGATCCCCGGCCGGCCAGGGAGCAACCCACATGGTGCAGCAGACCTCTCCTGACTCACCTGCTGCTCCCCTCAGCAGTGGATTTCAGTAGACCCGCCTGTTCTGTTTCCCACTCTGTCTCCGGTGACTCCTCTCACCCCCCAACACCTCTGGCCTGTACCCCAGCTCTTGTATGCATAAATAAATAAATCTTTGGAAAAAAAAAGAAACATAAAGGGGAAATTAGAAATTAAAGATTAATGCCAATAAGCGTGCCTACATGAAGTGGAAGAGCTCTCAAAGCAGGTAGGAAAATCCCTGCTGACACCCCCAACTCTGGCTACTTAAAGCTTTCAGCTTAGTGGAAGACGCTCCCTTGGCTATCGCAGGGGTTCTCAGTGCTTTCTCTCTGCAGCCTCAGCCTCTCCTCCTCCACAGGCCAGCAGGGGCGGGGCTGGAGGGAGGGTGGGTCTGGAGTCTGGAGGGCCCACTGGATGGACACGGGGTCTAAGCAAGTCCTCACCACCCTCCACCTTGTTATCCTCATCAGCGGAAGTGAGAAGGGACTTCTGGGCCTGGACAGTCATGTCAGGTCCTTATCCCTGCAGGCCCTGGGCTGTGGGGTTTGATTGTTCGATGGCCCTGTGCCTGGTCCGATGCCTGGTACACCTGGCTCCACTTAAGAAATGATTGTTTGAGGGGCCTCCCTGGTGGCGCAAGGGGTTAAGCACAGCATTAAGAAGCAATCCGGGGCCTCCCCGGTGGCGCAGCGGTTGAGCGCTGGGTTGCGAGGCTGCCCGCGGCCTCTGCGGCACCGGTTCAATCCCCGGCTGCTCCCCGGCCACCGGAGGAGGGTCCCACATGGCGCGCAGACCTCTCCTGCCGCCCGCTGCTCCCCTCAGCAGTGTACTTCGGTCCTTCTGCCTGCTCTGCTCCCCGCTCTGGCTCTGGTGAATTCTCTCACCCTCCCGCACTTCTGACTGTACCCAGTGCATGTATAAACAAAACAAACAAATAAATAAATAAAACATGCCTCTATAAAAAAAAAAAATAAAAAGATTTAAAAAAAAAAAAAAAAAAAGAAGCAATCTGCAGCCTCTGCAGCACGAGTTCGAGCCCCAGCTGGCCAGGGAGCAACCCACATGGTGAAGCAGACCTCTCCTGTCCCACCCGCTGCTCCCCTCAGCAGTGTATTTCAGTAGATCTGCCTGTTCTGTTCCCTACTCTGTCTCTGGCGAATCCTCTCACCACCCCCTGCATCTCTGGCCTATACCTCAGCTCTTGTATGCATAAATAAATAAATCTTTTTAAAAAAGAAAAGAAATGATTGTTCGATGGCTTTATTCCCACTTTGGAACATTTTCATTATGAAAATGCACAGAAAAGTGCAGCAAAAGAGTAAGTATTATAGGCCAAACTGGGTTTCCCAAAAAGATACATTGAAGTCCTAACCTCCAATATCTGTGATCATAAGCTCATTTGGGGGAAAAAAAGTTGTTCATTTGCTTTTTTTTTTAATTTTATTTTGTTTTATTTTAAAGATTTATTTATTTATGCATATATACAGGATGCGGGAGGGTGAGAGGATTCACCAGAGACAGAGCAGGGAACAGAACAGGCAGATTGACTGAAATACACTGCTGAGGGGAGCAGTGGGCAGGACAAAAAAAGTCTGCTGCACCATGTGGGTAGCTCCTTGGCCAGCTGGGGATCCAACTCATGCTGCAGAGGCTGCAGATAGCTTCATAGTGCTGTGCTTAACCCCTTGCACCACCAGAGAGGCCCTGTTCAGTTGCTTTGAATCAAATAGAAAGTGGGCTGACTTTCACCCTAGCCCTGTCCACTAGGTGGATCTCAGAAGGCACCATTGATGTCTGCTCTGAGCCAGGAAGTTGAACAAATGAACAGACTCAGTCGTGGAAAGCCCCCCTGTAAGCTGAGCTGGGGAGGAGCTCAGCTTACAGACTGAGACCCCATGACCCAGACCGAGAGCCTGGCTTGCCAGCAGAGCAGCCCTGGCTGAGCATGCCCAGCACACATAGAACAAAGTGGCAGAAAGACCACCAGTGAGAATGGCAGCTCATTTCACAAACTGGGTCGGATGTTGTTCTGACTTCCAGGAACACATTAACCCCTTCAGCCTATGAGGCAGGCTATCATCTCCACCTTACAAAAGGGGAAACTGAGGCACAAGGTGGGCTGGTATTCCCAACATAAGTGGCAGAGTTGGGGGTTGAAACCAGGCCCAGGCCCCAGAGCCCAGGTCCGGTTCCACTTCTGAGGAACGAGCCACTGGTGCTGAGCCACACTGTGCCCACCTCGCCCCACCCCCCATGAGTCAGGGACAGAGCTTGGGGTTTCCCTCTGTTGCTTGGTAAGGGGTTCACCAGCTGAGGCCCTTGTCCCCCCCGCAGCTGCAGCCTCTCAGAATGCGGGTAGAGTGGCAGAGAAGGTTCCCAGAGTGGTGATTTCTGCTTGAGAGGCAAAAGTTTTTCCGGTGGGACCTGGTGACCTGGGGAAGGAGCATTACACTGCATTTTGCCAGGCGCTCCCAGGGCCCGTGCTGAGGGGGGTCTCGTGGCCGCAGCAGAGGATTGATAACATCTGCCTTGACCATCTCGTCAGGTGACGTTCTGCCCTGGCCTCCTTAAGGGCTGAGGAAGTAGAATGTTGCACATTCTCCTGTCAGGGGGATCCCGGGACACATTTCTGTCCAGCTTCAGCACCAGAGGGCAGCGTGCCTTGGCAGTGAGGAGTAGCAGTGCCAGGCCCCCTCTCCCGTCCTCTTGTTTTGGGGGCCAGGAGTCCAACAGACCAGCTTCCTCTGCCCTGTTGCTATGGATCCTCAGGCAAAGATGGAAGCTCCACAAGCTCAGTTTTCTCACCTGTAAAATAGGCATCAATTAACCTCTTTTTTTCTTTAAAGATTTATTTATTTAGACAAGAACTGGGGTACAGGCCAGAGGCGCAGGAGAGTGAGAGGATTCACCAGAGACAGAGTTGGGAGCAGAACAGGCAGACAGACCGAAGACACTGCTGAGGGGAGAAGCGGGTGAGATAGGAGAGGTCTGCCGCACCACATGGGAATCTCCTGGGCGGGTGGGGAATCGAACCCGCGCCGCAGAGGCTGCGGACAGCTTCACAGCGCGGCGCCCAACCCGCTGCGCCACCAATTAACCTCTTAAAACTTTTTCTTTTTTTTTTTTAAGATTTATTTATTTATGCATACAAGAACGGGGGTACAGGCCAGAGGTGCGGGGGGTGGGAGGATCCACCAGAGACAGAGTGGAAACAGGACAGGCAGATCTACTGAAACACACTGCTGAGGGGAGCAGCAGGCGAGTCAGGAGAGGTCTGCTGCGCCCTGTGGGCAGCTCGCTGGTCGACCAGGGATTCGGCTCCTGCTGCAGAGGCTGCGGACAGCTTCAAAGTGCTGTGCTTAACCTGTGTGACACCGGGGAGGCCCCATCTTAAAACGTCTGAATAATTGTTTCACTTTTTCTATGTACACCTTCTCTATCATGTAACTTATCACATTGCCCTCTTGATTGATTTCCAGAGGTCACTTCTGGGTTCAGAGCAGTGACTCAAAGCCAGGCTACCCCTTCCTTCCTCCTCTCTTTTCCCTTAGCCCACTTCCTTCCCCAGTTGGCCTCTGGGTGTTGCTATAAAGTTTAGAACCAGGGGCCTCCCTGGTGGATGCAAGGGGTTAAGACGCAGCCTATGAAGCTGTCTGCAGCCTCTGCAGCACAAGTTCCATCCCCCCCCCCCCCCCCCCGCCAGGGAGCTACCCACATGGCGCAGCAGACCTCTCCTGTCTCCCCGCTGCTCCCCTCAGCAGTGTGTTTCAGTCAATCCGTCTGGTGTATTCCCCACTCTGTCTCTGGTGAATCTTCTCACCGCCCCCCCCCCACACCTATGGCCTGTACCCCAGTTCTTGTATGCATAAATAAATAAATAAATAAATCTTAAAAAAAAAAGGAGTTTAGAACCAGGGCCCAGATTAATTAACGTGGTAATTAATTGAACAAGCTGGGCCCTTTCCACCTAAGTCTTTTCCACAGATTATACCATTTAAGCCTTATGCCCCCCCTCCTCCAGGAGGTGCCACTTTTTCAGCAGAGGACATGGAGACCCCCAGAGGGAGCTGTTGGGGTCCTGCATGCCTCCCCAGCTGGCCCGCAGGCCCTCCCCTCCCCTCCTCCCCGCAGACAGCAAGCTGATTCTGCCCCTCACACTTCCCTTCCCTCCCACCTAATCATTCTCTTGTCTTTGGGGGACCTTTCCCTGCCGGATGGCAAGGTTCCCTGCATTACTCAAGGATGGGAGGATCAGCCCTCCTCTGCAGACCCCCTCCATGGCACTTGTACCAAAGAATTCTTATTGGGCTTCCCATGACAGGAATGTCCCGGTGCTGGCTTGGTGCTCAGCCTCAGGGGAGCATGGTGGACACTTCTGGAACAAGCGGCAGGGTGTGGGGTCACGGGTCTCCACCTCCTTTCCTAGCTCTGCCAATCTGGAAATGCCAGGGCCTCATCTCTCAGAGAAGCCCAAGGCATGCTGGGAAGGGCCACCACACAGCCCTGCACCCCCTCCCTGACTGAATGGGCTCCGGAAGGATTCCCAAATCCCCACAATTCATATGCAGAGGGAAAGCCTTTTTAAAACCCCAGCTGCCTCCTGAGGCGTAGAGCCTGGAGCCCCACATAAGCACAGGGGGCCTGGAGCGGAGTTGGGGTCTGGAGCAAGCAGAAACCTGCAGAATTTGGAGCATTTGAACTTTTCCAGGACACCGGCAACTGTCCCTTTGGTCACCTTTCAAGACGAACAACCCACAACTTAGAGCTTGTTGGTCATTTTTGTAATTATTACTTGGCAGTAATTTCCCCGCTCTTGTACAAAGCGGTGATTGCTGCTTTTCAACAATCAGTGGCCAGGCCCTGGTGGGGCAGCTACCAGGTTGCCCAGCTCTGCCCTGAAGGCTCAGATCCCTGCCCCTCCCCCTCCCCAGGGCCTCTGTGCTTATCTGTCCTCAGGGCTACCCTGTGCTTTACTCACCCAGGAATGGGGTAACACTCCTGCTGGCCCCCTGCTGCTGGAGGTCAGGTGGCAGGCCTGGTGGAGGACAGGTCAGGGAAGAGCCAGCCTAGCAACCTGAAACCCCCCAAAGAGAGTCAGGGAGCCCCGGCCTGGCTGGCTCACTGGCGGCTCCCCTTAGACTAGGAACCCGCCTTGCCTCTCCATCCACACAGAAGTTCCAGGGGGGAGTGGCGGCAGCGATAGAGAAGCACAAGGCAGGGGCGCAACAGCCACACCCCTGCCTGGACCCACCTCCTCTCCTCCCTGGAACAGTCTCCGTTCCTGTCCTTCCACTCCCGGGTCTCTGGGCACACGAGGGCCGGGTGAGCACACACGAGCGGTCCTGCTGTGCGGTCTGGGCCTGTGGTCGTGAGCAAGCCATGACACTCATTCCCATCTAGGGCTGGGCACAGTCATCCTGGTATACGGGCATCTGTTTCATTGCCCCTCTGCTTTTCTGCATCTTTTTAACCTTTCCAAATGTAAGATACTCACACGTATGCAGGCTCCCTGCCCTGCTCACCACCCGGGGAAAGGCGGGCACAGTCAGGAAGGTCTACCCTAAGCGTGTGAGGGCCACGGCAGTGGGCATTTGGATATAGCAGACAAGCTCTGCCTGAGTAGTTAGGGAGGACTTCCCGGAGGAGGTGTCCTCCAAACTGCAATTTCAAAGACGAGGAGTGGGCTCCGGGCAGAGCCTACTGCCTGCCTCCCAGCTGCTTCCCGGCTTTGGGGCTCAACCACAGATCAGGGCCATCCCTGCTGACAGCTCCTCCATGGCCTGTGGCTTCCCACCTCCCTGGGCCTCTGGGACGAGTCCACGTGCCTCCCTGGTGTCTCAATTTTCTGACTAAAATAACAGCTAAATAAGCAAACCAAAGAAACAGCTAACAATGCAGCTTACTGGGTAATAGTGGAAACTCCATTCTAGCAGTATTTTGTTTGGTCCAGTCTTCTAGAACTTTCCAAGTCACCGAAGCTTATGATCAGAAAGGAATTGTGGAGCTAATGCAGGCCCACATCCCACCCAGAGGCATGATCCCTACTGAAGCCTCCTTCAGGCATCAGCAGCCTCACCTGCACACAGAGGTGAGCGCACAATCCCTGTGGACACCCAGCCCCCAACTGCCACCTAAGTGGAGGCTACTCCCCCGGCTGCCATCAGCTCCAGATAGCCTGAAGCCCAACCAGCTCCCTCCCTGTGCCTCCCTCCCTGACCAGGAACTGGGGACACAGTGAGAGGGACACCAGCAGGCCCCACAGGCTGGAGAGGGGAAGCTCCACCCCCACACTGTGAGGTCTTAGAGCAGTGAATTAACCTCTCTGAGCCACAGAGTCTTTTTGCAAAGGTGGGAAACGGTTGAAGAAAAAGCTCTTGGTAAACTGTAAACTGCTCTACAGATGCTATGTATTAGGATGGAACCATTTGAGAGCAATTACAGAGCAGCCATCAAGTGTTATAGGACAATACGGGGGAAATTGCACACATATGTGCTAAGGAAGCCCCCCCAGGAAGAACTCTTTGAGCAGAGCTTTTTGGGGCTGCCATTTGGGTGGTATCTGTATGCCCTGCCTCCCCTGCACCAGATAAAATGCCTCTAATCCTCCCAGGCAGCCTGGGGGCCGGGATCAGCCGCACGTGACCGGGAGGCCCCGTGGGCACACAGACAGGATGGCTCAGCTCACAGACTAGACAGGCCGGGCTCCGGCTGTGAAATGTGGGCCCCTTCCACGCCGTAGCAGCGGGACAGTATTCACCCAAGAGATCCGAGACGACACGCATTGCATGAGTTGATGAAGGGAAGTCACATTTGCTAAGGGACAGTGAGAAAGCATTCATTCATTCATTCATTCATTCATCAACACCTGCTTCCAAGCACCCCTCTCCTGTTGAGTCAATACAAATGAGGAGGGGGTCATGCAAGGGACATGTGTGGGCTCCTCAGGGTTTCAGTGCCAGAGACCAAGGCAGTGACTCCTCACCCACGTGGTCCCAAGCCCAGGCCCAGGCAAGGCTGGCAGGGCCCCCCGGGAGCCTTCTCTGCATGGACAGAGCCTGTTTTTCATCAAGGCAAGTTAAGTGGATCCCAGGGCTTCAGCCGGGGCGGGGGGCAGGGGGTGCAGGAAGGACAGACAGAGAAGGGGCGAGGAGGAGGGGCCTCACGGGTCACTCAGGGTGCCCAGGGACAAAAGGAGCGGGACATAGCCTGGCAGGGTGGGCCAGGTGAGCAGAGGCAGGGCCAGCTGCAGACCCAGGACCACCAGGCCTGCCTGAAGGAGGGGCCTGCAGAGGGAGGCCAGCACTGCCTCACCCGGGGGAGCAGGGAGCAGCCTGATTAAAAGGATGATGGGGGCAGGTGGGTGAAGCTCTGGACACCGGCCTCCCGATGCCGGCCGCCAGCCAGGCCAGTGGGCTGGGGGCAGGGCTGCTGCTGGCCTGTGGCGGGGGCAAGGCAATGGTGAATGAATCACTGGCCAATGCCAGGGCCCTGCAGACCTCGGAGCTCCGTCCCTAAGGACCAGCTAATTCACTTGGAGCGAGGCTGGGCAGCTAATGAGCGCGGCCTGCCCAGCTCCGCACACGGCTGGCGCTGCAGCAGGGGCTGGCAGTGGCGAGAAGTAGGGCCACCCAGGCCAGTCGGGCTCCCCACCTGCCTTGGGGAAGGACAACAACTACCCAGGAGAGGGGGGGCCGCCCACCCTGGGCCAATTGAGACTGAGGGAGAGCAGAATAGACACCCCCTACTGAGCTGCTTAGAGTCTAATTATGGGAGACAACTGCAAGGGGCCCTGGGGGAGCAGAAGGGGTGGCCAGCCTAGTCCATCCTCGGAGGAGGAAGCTGGTTCAGCTAAGGAGCCTGGCCAGGTCAAGAGCTCGGCCCCAACAGCAATAAGAACTCAAGTCCCCAGGAAAGCAAGGCCTGGGAGGTGCCCGGCCCTGCCACACACGCGCTGCTTGCTGGTGACGCAGGCGTGGCACTCCCGGACGGACGCCCCTGCCGCTCACAAGCCGGGCTGTGGCGAGCACAGGCCGCTTAGCTCCTCCCTGGGGTCCCAACAGAAGGCTCGGCCAGCAAAGGCGCAGCGCGGTGATCACAGCAGGGACAACAGCCACCTCCACGCACTGGGCACCGGCCCAGGCCACGGGCTGCGGGTCATCCTCGCACCCACCTGTAAGGCGGGGGCTGCTGAGGGCACCCATTCCACAGATGAGGAAACCGAGGCTCCGAGGGCCGCTCACTCGCCCGAGACCCACTACTTGCCGGCAGCGGAGGCGGCCCCATGAGTCCCTGGCACAACTCGGCTAAGTGCCGCTCCAGGCCTCAGCTGCGGGTGGGCGATGGGGCACCCGGGCTTCCGCCCTGACGGAATGAAAGCCCTCACGGCAGCTTAGGGGGGCAGAAGAGCTGGCAAAAAGGGAGGAATGAAGGACTTTTGGGGTGTTAGCTCCCATTTCACGTATTCGCGGGATCCCCCTCCCAGGGCACAACAGATCAGTTAACAGGCTCTTGGAGAGAAAGGGGGGGTGCGGTCTGGCAGGCTCAGGGGGCTGCACGGTCCTGCCAGCCTCCGGCACTGGGCCCTCCTTGCGGCGGCCGCCACCCCTGTGCTGGGCACCGAGATGTGTCCTGGTCCTTTCTCTGCCCCGTGCCCACCCTCCCAGCATCCCAGGCTCGGCTCTGGGGCTACGACGGCAGGACCTGGATGACTCTCTGGCTGTGGGGTTCCCCAGCACCGTGGCCTCCTCCCACACCCGGCGACAAAGGGGACCTGGCTTGGGAGGGCTGGGCCTGGAGGGCCGGGGCCTCGCGCGCCCTCTGCTGGCCAGGGCGCTCTGGGAGGGCGCGGGTGGCCGCCGAGGAACTCGCTTCCTGCCCCCTTACCTAAGGCCTGGCCTGGTGGGTACTGTGTGCGCACGTGTGTTCTCTGTGTGTGTGTGTGTATGAATGTGTGCCTGCATGTGAGCAGGTCTGTAGACACATGTATCTGTAGGTGTGTCTGTGGGGTGCGTGTGTGGTACCCGCGTGTGTCTGCATGTGCATAACTGTGAGCACCTGTCAAAGTGCGTTTGGTGCACGTGCACTTCAGCATCTGTATTGTCCGAGTGTGTGGGTATGTGTGCACGCCTGCGTGTGCAGGTGTCCGTGTGTGTACACGTGCATGCACACACCTGTCCGCCTGGGCACAGTGTGAGAGTGCTGGGCATGGGCTGTGGCAGTTCCAGCTCCCACAGCGGAAAGCACCCTGGCCAGGTGTCCCCGGAGTGGAAAGCGCAGGTGGGTGTCTGGGTGTCGGTGGAGACTGGGAGGAGCATCACACAGTAATGATGTTTATTCAGCACCTATGAAGTGAAGGGGCTGTGGGACTGAGCCTTGCATGCGTCTAAGGAGCTTTGCATGTGAACAGTTGCAGCCTAGCATGATAATTAGGATGATGATAACTACTTTGGAAGTACCTGCAAAATGCAGCGGCAGCCTGGGGGTGGGGTGCCTAAGCTGGCCTGGAGCCATCCGGGAAGGCTCTTTGGAGGAGGCAAGTCTGAGCTGAGGTTTGAGGGGCAGGTAAAACCTGAGAGTTGGACAGGTAGGTGAGGTCAGTGAGGATGTGGGGGGTACAGAGAACAGAGAATCAGATAACAAGGAGGTGGGGGCCTCCCCTGGTGGCGCAGCGGTTGAGCGCTGGGCTGCAAAGCTGCCAGCAGCCTCTGCAGCACCGGTTTGATCCCCGGCCACAGACAAGGGTCCCACATGGCGAGGCAGACCTCTCCTGTGTCGCCCGCTGCTCCCCTCAGCAGTGTATTTCGTCAGTCTGCCTGCTCTGCTCCCCGCTCTGGCTCTGGCAAATTCTCTCACCCTCCCGCGCTTCTGACTGTACCTAGTGCTTGTATAAATAAATAAACAAGTCTTTAAAAAAAAAGGTAAGAAAAGAAAACAAGGAGGTGGGAGCATGGGCGTTGGGGGGCAAGTGAAGTATCTGCTAGGAGTCAGATGGTAAAAGGCAAGGCCAGCGAGGGGGCGCTCTGGTTCTGCCTGGTGTGAGCAAGTCTACACTGGACAGAGACCATCCGTTGGGGGCTTCAAGCATGGATGGGAGCCCTCTGGCTCCTGCCCGTGGTTTCTCCTTCGGGGGCCTGCAGACATCCCTGCCACCCGCCAGACGCAGCTCAGGACAAGGATGCCTGGGGCACCCACACTGACCACAGATGCTGGGCCCTGGAGCCTGCGGAGGCCTGGGTGCTGCTGTAAGGATCGCCCTGCTCCCCCTCAAAGCCCAGTGAGGCCCACGCCTCGCCAGCTGCAGTGGCTTCTGGGTGGCTCTTTTGCCATCAATGCCTCCTCTGTGGCTTTGGACCCCCTCCAGCCAGTGCCCTCGCAGGGTGGCACGGCAGGACGCCTCAGCACGGGCATTCTCCACCCCGAGGGCCCAGCTCTCCGGAAGCCCCCGGCAGAGGCTGGGTCTCCCGCGTGAAATCCAGCTCAGGGAAAACTCCCCAAGCCACACCCTCGCCCCACACAATGGACATGTGCCCACACACATGGGGGCGGGGGGAGTGCGCTCCTTTCTCTGCGCCAGTGTCCTTTGAAAGTCAACTCCCACTCACCATCTAGAACTTGTGCGGTGCCAATTCCTTGTCCCCACCCCCTGGTGATACCCAGGCCGGGCAGGGGCTGCTCTGGAGCTCCTCCCCGGCCCTGGCCCCAGAACCCTTCTCCTTGCAGGCTCAGGCCGAGCCCCTTCCGTCACTACTACCCGAACTGCTAGACAATTCCTCGTAGGTCTGCCTGGAGACCCCCTTCACTGTATGCACTGTGGACACCATGGTACCCCCACCCTCCAGGAAGGAACACGAGCAAATGTACCCTCCTCTGACCACAGATGCTGGGCCCTGGAGCCTGCGGAGGCCTGGATGCTGCTGTAAGGATCGTCCTGCTCCCCCTCAGGGGGAGCCGGCGCCCCTATGCACGCCACTCTTCCCACCGTGACAACCCAACCGTGTTTTCACCCGTTCCTCCCGACACACACACAGGGAGGGCTTGGGTAGCCCCTAAATTACAGCTGAGGGAGCTGAGGCCCAGAGAGCCTCAAGGTCACGGTGGAACCCAGACTTCTTGCACCCCAGGACCCAAGTGTTACCCCACCTCCAGGACTGCTGCTCCCTGGCATCCAAACCTACCCACCTCCTCCCACCCGATGGTGGGCGTGGTCGCTCCGTGGCCCTGTTGCTCCTGCTCAGTGTCCCAGTTCCCATACACCTCGGAGCTCAAGGCCCTTCTGTCACCTGGCCCCAGGCCTCCTTCTCGCTGTGGACCTCTGCTGCTGTGCCCCTCTCATTGCCAAGCCTTTGCCCACCTCTCCCCACTCCCGGGACAGAAGGAGAGGTGAGCTTATGAGAAGGAAACCACAGGAAAGTCCCGTTTTCGCTGCGCTCTGGTGAGGCTCCTGGGCCACAGGGTGGAGCCTTCTTCCCTTCGGCTCCCACAAAGCTTGGCCCCAAGGGACTCAAGCCCAGGCCGAGATGTGCCATTTGCCGTGGTCCTGCCTTTGACCGGGAGCCTGGCGCTGAGCTGATCCTCTTCTAGAGCAGGTGTTGGCAGTTGGCAGGCAGCTCGGACATCCAGGGCACGCAGAGGTGGTGGGTGCGGGGCGGGGGGAGGGGGACACGCAGCCATCGGGGGGCCGTGTGAGTGGCCGTCCCCTCCTGGCACCGCCTCTTGCCTCTCCCTGGCTCCCAGGAGCGGTTGCTAGGCTGGCACGTGGTAGCAGCAGGCACACGCTCTTGTACACGCACAGCCTGTCGGCTGCACCCACAGCCCACATGGCAGGAGCCGGCTGTGGGCACCGGGCAGCTCTTTGCCAGGAAATGCCAATGGGCCAGCCAGACCCTGTGCAAAGGAGAGATGGGCACAGCCGGAGCAGGGCCCTGGGGCTACAGGAGGGAAGCCCCTCCTCCACCCTCCAGGTGTGGGTGACCAGATGGCGAGGGGGGTTCCCACTCTGGACACTCAGGGTCCCAGCAGGTCTCCCTTGGGCCTTCGCTACAAGTGTCCCCTGCTATCAGAAAGTAGAAAGTGCCTATTTGGTATGATTTGGTAGGTGATTTGGGGGGTTCTGGAACACTCAAACAATTTTCCATGTAAATGAATGACGAGTGTTCTCAGACCCTCCAAATCATACCAAGTGGGAACAGTCTCCTTGCCGATAGTGGCGGGAGCACCTGTATCTGCATCCTGTTTACTGCCCCACCCCAGGCCCTGCTGGTGTAACTGGAGGACTAGGGGCTGCCAGGTGCCTCCTGGCCAACCGTGCCCGCATCGGGCTTTGCCTCCGTGGCAGAGGCTCTGGGGCAGAAGACTCACCAGGCCTCCCCTCTTCCCCAGAGCTCCAAGGGGCCTCATTCTGACCAGGAGCTAAGAGACAGGAAGCCCCGACGCCCTTGGGTTCCATTAGGCTCGTGCCCTTCCTGTGGGCTCCAGGCTGCTCTCAGGGCGTGTGTGTGGCCTGAGCGGGAGGATTGGAGCCCTGGGGCCAGACCCCAGGAAGGGCCTTCCTGCCTCTGCGGCAGCCGTCCTGGGAACAGATGCCTGCTGGGTGTGAGTGGTGAGGGAGGGCCCAAGGTGGGGGGCCAAAGGGGGGCAGCGGAGGGAAGGGCACAGGATTCTGGGCAGACCCTTCAGCTGGCAGAGCCTCCTGCCAAGACATTTCCCCGCCCCACCACTCATTATCAACTTGGGGTTTGTGTGCAAACAGCAGCTGGTCTCTTTTGTCAGCCCCCCCTCCCCCTCTCACCCCCTGCCCCTTCTCTCCTCCCCAAAGCCTCCCGACCGGCTCTGCCAACCCAGGCCTTGCCCCTCCCCCAGGTGATTTAGAAGCTGGGGCCCCAGGGAGTACCTGGGAGGGGAGGCTGCCCCTGCCCACACTTGGCAGTGGATCCTAAACTCTCTCTATTCCTTTGAAGAGAGGATGTTAAACCCGCCAGGGACCCATAAGTCAGAGAGGCCAAGTCACGGCGCCCATCACAGGGCGGGATCGAGCAGAGCCGGGACCAGGCCCAGGGGCCTGGCTCAGTGTTTGTGGAGCCCGTCCACTCCCCCCAGCCCTTCCTCCCGCCACCCCAGTGCCTGGCATCACCGGTTGGGGGCCCGGGGACGTGAGCCCACCCTGTCCTGCTCGCCTGCGTCGGGACGGGAGCTGAGGCCACTCCGTGTGCCTGTGGCCGCGTGAGGACGGGCCTGTCAGCTTCCCAGGGGAGGGACTGGGTGCTGAGGGTGACGGGAGAGGGACGTGCTGAGCAGTGGGTCCTGCAGCCCCAGAGGGCGCAGGGGAGGGCAAGGAAGCCGAAACTGGCGGAAAAGGCAAAAAGCAGCCAGATCGGCCGCTGTGGCCTTGGTCACAGCGATGTGGGGGGGGGGTGTGGGGGAGGGTGGCTACCCAGGCCTTCAGACGCCGTCAGGGACAGGGGGGGGGGGGGGCAGTCCCCTTGCGGGCACAGGAGCAGGTGAGGCGGGATGAGGACCCTGCTCTTGGGACACCTGGGCTGGAGCTGCTCCGGGGACCTTCAGCGGGCACCTGGGGCCGGGCAGCCAGACGCGGCGGAGGAGCGGGGCGCGTGAACCCCTGAAGACGGAGGGAGGGGGGGGCAGTGTCCCTGAGACGCAAGGCAGGGGCCAAGGCGAGGCGCGTCCAGGGCCCTGGCGAGCGGGTCTGGAGGTGGACGGGCCCGCGGGTCCTGCCCCCCGAGGAATCCTCGCCGCGGGGCGGGGGCGGCCACTCCCGTTTCACGACGACACCCCGCGGCTCCCACGCGGGGAGGCGCCGCCTACGCTCAGCCTCCGGCCGGGCCGCGCTCGGGCCTGAAGTTGCCAAGGGCGGGGCCCCGGCGCTCGGGAAGGCGTGACGCCCCCGCCCCCGCCCCCGCCCCCCGCGGGCGCCCAGGGGCGCCGTGGCGCAGGCCGGGCGGGCGCTGGGCTCCGCGGGCGTCGCGAGAGGGTCGCCGCCGTGGGCGCCGCGGCCAGACGAGGGAGACCCCATGCGTGGGGGGGGGACAGGGCGGGAGCACTTGCGACCCCAGGGGAGTCCGGGGCGCAGCCCCCAGGGGGGCTGGGAGGGCGCGCGCCCCGGCAGGCAGGGCAGGTGGGCGCGCAGCCAGCGCCCCGCTCGGGGCTCCCGGCGGCCCCTTCCCGCCCCGGTCAGAGTCGAGCTTCTCCGGGAGCGTCTCCGTTGCCCCGGCCCCGGGTCTCGGGGCGGCCGCGGGCGCGCAAGGCCGAGGCCGGCCGGGCCGGGCGCCCCCGCACTCGGGGCTCGCGGGCGGGAGGCGCCGGGTCCGAGCCGGGGCGCGGCCGCGGGGGCCGCCTGGGCGAGCGCGAACAAAGGAGGCGGCGGGGCGGGGAGCCCCGGGCGCGCGGCGATTGGCCGCGGCCTCAGCGGGCCCCCCGCGCGCCCCGCCCCTCGCGGCCGAAACCCGAGCCCCGCGGCCGCGGGGACCCGCCCGCGCCCCACCATCTGCGCCGGGGGCGGGGTTCCGCCCAGCCCCCCTCGGCGGGGCCCGCACCCGGGGACCCGGCTCCCCGCGCTCCCCGCGGGCGCAGCCCGCTGCGCAGGGGTCCCCGGGGCGCCGCCCCGCAGAGCGCGAGGCGAGGCCCGGGCGCCCGAGTGCCGGGGTCCGGGGTCCGGGAAGCTGCCCCTCCGGGGCCTGGACACCCTGGTCCGGGTAGTTCAGCTGGAGCCGGGTCAGAGGGCAGCGGGTGCCCGGGCCAGTGAGGAGGCCGCGGCCGCACGGCGGGGGCCGGGCGGTCGGGAGCCTGGTCCTGGGGTCACCCAAGCCCACCGGCTCGGGGAGTCCCTGGGGCAACGGCGGGGTCACAGCGCCGGGTGGGGTCCAGGCAGAGCTGGGGCTCCAGGGGAGGTAACCGAGGCCACTGCCCCCCCCGCGCCCCCACCCCGCCACGGCTCGGCGGCGCCGCGGGGCCCGCTCCATCCATCCCTCCGGCCCAGATGCTGGGAAGCGAGAGAAGGGGTGGGGCGAGGGCCCGGGCGCCAATCACAGCCGCAGCTCCGCTTTGAATCTGGGCTGGCGGGCTTCGGCGGCCTGGCCTCCAGGTGTGCTGGCGCCCTTTCTGTCCCCACTTGCCCGCTGGGGCACGCCCCTCTCCACCCCCACCCTTTGGGAGGCCCCTTGCCCCAGCCAAAGGGATCCCCTCCTCCCCAGGTTCCCTCAGCCGGGGCTGAAGCTGGACCCGGGCTATCTCTGAGAGGCCCGGGGACGCCAGGCCCTGTCTGTCACCACCCTCAGACCTGCTCAGAGACAAAAGCTGCGGGCGCCCGCAGCCTCAGTCTCCCCGCCCGCCCGTGGGGCAGCGGGAGGGGCTCAGAGCCTCTGATTTGCAGCAAAAGCCCTGGAAGGGGCTGGTCCAGACTTGAGCTTGGGGCCTCAGGGCAAGGCCCTTACCTCCCACAAGGCTCCTGTGGTGTGAAACCAAGATGGAGGGCCTACCCCTACCTTGTCCCGAGGATTAAATAATGAGATTCCTGGGAGGACTGAGTGCGTGTGTGCATGTGTGTGTGTGCATGTGCGTGTGTGTCTTCATTCTGTCCCTGTGCTGGCGACTGGGCAGCCAGAGAGGCCGGGTAGGTCTCCCTGTCCTGCCCTATGGGCAAGGGCCAGTGTGCCGGGAAGGATGGGGAGACCTGCACAGTGCGAACCCCGGGGTACCCCAGGGCCACAAAGCCCCTGAGCAGAAGGGATTCAGAGATGAGGGTTCCTGGTCCAGACACCATCACCGGGCTCTGCAGGAAAGATGGGGTAAAGGGATGGGGGTTTTGCTTTACCTTTGTCTTCAGTACTGAGGGTCAAGGCTGGGGGTGCGGGGCACATACTTCTCCGACTAAATGCTCCCACCCTACTGACTTCCCACTCTGCTTCTTCATCCACTGCTTTTCACCTCTTCCCTCCTTTAGCCCTGGCCTGAAATTCCTCACCAGTCCCCTCCAGGCCATATCCTTAATGTCTTTCAAATCTGTCCTCAACTCTCCACTGAACATTGGGTCACAGCTAGACTGTGGGGACCTCCTCCAGCTGACCAGTCAGCCCCCCGGGGTCGCCAGGCTGGGCCATCCCGCAGCAAGGAAATTCTCTAGTGGTGGCCTAGGGGTTAAGTCTTGGTGCTATCACCTCTGGGGAGTTCCTTCTCCAGCCAGGGAGCTGACCCATATGGCGCAGCAGACCTCTCCTGTCTCCCCACTGTTCCCCTCAAGCAGTGGATTTCAGTAGATCTGTCTGTCTCTGGTGAATCCCCTCACCCCCCGCACCTCTGGCCTACACCCCAGTTCTTCTATGCAAAAATAAAATAAAATTCTCTAGTAGCTCCTTACTGCCCCCAGGACCTCCTGCATGGATCTCTGGGGGTAGCCAGCTAAACCCACACTCTGGAACCACCCTGGTCACAATTGAATCCTACGGACACTCCTTGTTGAGCCTTGGCGTTCCCCTCTGTAAAATGGGGAATGATAAGCACTGGGCAGTATTCGTGGTGCTTTGCACATATTCACATAAATCCGTTGGATCCTTGCAACTCCATGAGGCTGGTATCTGCCATTATGCTTGGCTTACTGCACCCACAGCAGAAGCAGAATAAGTAGAAAAGTAGAATGATGGGAGTACCTAGTTCACGCAATTGTAGGTTAAAAATGAGTGAATGCAGAGCAACATCTAGAATGGCCTGGAATACAACTGTTCTGGACCCAGACCCTCCTGCCAACCTTCCCATCTAACCTCCAGGCTCACTGAAGCATAGGCACGAACCTCTTCCCTTGCCCTGACCACATTTCCCTGTCCTGCCCCCACCCTTTCTCCAGGTCCCATCTCTGGGCACAGCCTGGGTGCTTCGTTCCTACTCGGGAATGAATGAATGAGGTTTTCGGGAGGAGCTGCGTGGAAGGGATTTTTTCAATACTCCTGCACCCCCTGGTGGTCACGATGGGCATTCCAGGCAGAAGACGCCTCGGGGCCTGGGAAGGGAGGGGCCTCCTGAGGAGAACTTGCAGCCCTGGGGTTTGGTCCCTGGGATTGTGCCCCACCCGTCTGGAGTGCCGGGATTTTCAGACCTTGAGTCTTCCTTCTGAGAAAGAGGGTTGTGTGTGTGCGTGCGTGTGTACTTGTTGGTGTGAGTTGGACTGTGTGCCCAAGAGGCCAAGAGTTCAACTGTGTCTGTCCAGAACAGATGGCTGCAGCAGCTCAGTTTGGAGATGTATGTGTGGGTGGGGTGTGCGTGATGTGCGTGTCCCTTGCTCATGTGTGACTGTCGCTGGAACCTGTCTGTGTTGAGAATGCTGGATCTCAGCCTGCCAGTGAGCTGGGGGTGGGCTGCATCTGTCACTGGAATTCTCTGGATCTTAGTGTATCCCCGGTGTCTGGGAACCAGTACCTAGGCTGAGTGTGCATGGATCTTGCTGTGGGCAGGTATCAGCCCCGCTCCCTCTCTCCCTCTGGGCACCTGTGTGTGCACCTGGCAGGGGAAGTTGGGTTCACCCCTCCCTCTCTCTCATGTGTATGTATTTACTCTGCTTATATGACCGGGCTGTTGCAGGTTAGGTGCCTGCTGAGACTCTGCTGCTGGGACAGAAAGGAGCTGTATCTCTCCTTCCTGGCGCCTCAGGAGTGGGTGCCTGTCTCATCTGTCCATTTTGCCAGAGTCCCTTTCTGTGCGAGCGAGAAACACAGAATCAGCATGTCTGACTTCAAATTCAGGCTTCGGGGCCTCCCCGGTGGTGCAGCAGTTGAAAGCTGGGCTGCGAAGCTGCCCGCAGCCTCTGCAGCACAGGTTTGATCCCCGGCCACTGGCAAGGGTCCCACATGCTGCGCAGACCTCTCCTGCCGCCTGCTGTTCCCCTCAGCAGTGTATTTCGTCAGTCTGTCTGTTCTGCTCCCTGCTCTGGCTCTGGTGAATTCTCTCACCCTCCCGTGCTTCTGACTGTATCCAGTGCTTGTATAGATAAATAAATAAATTGTAAACAAAACAAAAACAAATTCAGCACTGTGTGATTACAGACAAAGGATTTCACATCACTGAACCTCAGTTTCCCCATCTGCTAAATGGGGATAATAATAACAACAATGCCTACTTCCTTGCTGTTTGTGAGAAGCAAAGGGAAGGAAGTCTGGGAGGCCTGGGGCTTGTTGACAGCCATAGAAAGCACTTGATAAATGATGGCGATTATGGTGTTGGTGTGTTTGGGGCCGGGCCTCTCTGCTCTGCTTCCTGTCCGGGTAGCTCTGTGTGCTGTGACCCATGACAGGTCCAGGCCTTGCAGCCAACCCACCAGCCTTCCAAGGGCAGCAAACAATCCCCGCCAGCCTGGCTAAGCACCTGTGAAATACCTGAGCTGCAGTCCTTGCTTGTTTTTTTAAGATTTATTTTTATTTATGCATACAAGAACTGGGGTGTAGGCCAGAGGTGGAGGGGGTAAGAGGACTCACCAGAGACAGAGAGGGGAGCAGAACAGGCTGAGATTGAAATCCACTGCTGAGGGGAGCAGCGGGTGCGACAGGAGAGGTCTGCTGTGCCCTGTGGGTCAGCTCCCTGGCCAGGGATTGAATTATAGAGCCCGGGGCAAGATGTTTGGAAGGCGTCCCTGCAGGACTCCCCAGCTTCTAGCCTTGGCCCATTTGGCCACCTGGGGGAGCCCTCAGTCGCCTCCGGTCTGAGGGAGTGGAGGGGGATGGGTGATGAGGGGAGGGTGCCTAGCGGGAGGCTCTGGGGATCCAGGAAAGCCCAGCTGTGGGGGAGGGGAAGTTGCATGCCCCAAGGAACATCCCTTCCCGGAGACCGGCCTGGGGAAGTTAACCCGTTGTTGCCGGGCTCCACCCCTTGCGCCCCAGGGTCTCCGGGTTGCGAGTAGCCCGCCCAGGGGTGGGGCTGGACTGGGGGCGCTTGAGCTCCTAGGGAGCTCTGGTCGCACTGGGGAGAGCTTGATATTCTGAACAAGTGACTGAGGCCTCAGAATGTGCGCCCCCTAACCATGCACACGGGGTGCGTGGGTGTGTGCTTGTGCTCCCAGACCGTTGGTGCGCCCAGATCAGCCAACCACAGCCTGTGGAGCCGCCTGGCAGCCTCAGCCTCGCTTGTCTGGCCCTCTGTTGTCTCTGAGTCGCAGCGCCAGGGCTGGGGTGCAAAACCGCTACCTCTGAGCAGCAGGGCCCTGGGCCGGGGCGTGACTAGGACCCGAGAGGTCGCCGCCATGTCGTCCTCTGTTTTGTAGCCAAGGAGATGGACACCCAGAGAGTGAGGGGAGTTGCCTAGGCCGCCCAGCTGAGAGGCAGTGAGGTCTCTCTGGACCCCCGATGTCAGCTGCCAGAGTGCTGGTTTCTCCAACTCCCACCCCCACCTTTTGCCCTGCCTGGAGGGAGACCCGGCAGCGCTGAGACCCAGGCAGACAGAGGGACCTTGGGGAGATGGTCAGGGAGCAGGAAGAGGACAGCCATCTGGGCTGGGCCGACAAGCCTCTCTGTGGTTTCTGGGCGGCTGTTGCTGAGGAATGAGGAAAGCAGGAGGAAGTGCAGAGAGAGGGGTGAAGGCCGTCTCGGGAGGTGGCCTGAGGGAAGGGAGCAGAGGGAGATGGGCTGGGGCACCGCATGTCCACCTGGAGGGACTGGCACCCTCATGATGGGACCCATGTGGAGTCGGGCACCCAGAACTGGGGTGGGAGAGAAGAGAGCGGGGGAGGGCCACACAGCGGTGCAGCCACCGCTGCTTCCTCTTTGGGGCCAGATCTGAGTGTTTTGCAGGTGACAGAGGCCAGGAGTGGATGGCCTACGGGGAGGGGTTACCTGGATGGTAAGGACTGGGGTGGGGAGGGGCTGGCTGTCAAATGTGAGTGCCCAGGAGGGGAAAGGAGTCCAGAGACAGCCTCCCAAGCCTGCAGCTCCTCCCGAACGCTTCCTTCTCTCCCCAGCTTGTCAGGGATTCCAAGGACCCTCAAGAACTGAGGCTCATTGATTTTGGTAGAAAATAAGAATTTCAGTAAAATGGGGACCTCTGTCCTTACCCAGGGCCTGAAAGGCTTTGAAATTGCCAGGTGGCCTACATCTGCCTTGGGGGTGTCTTTCAGGGGGAGGGTAGGAGCTGGGGGTGGATCCTCTTGGGGACTAGTGCCTCCTTTCCTGGGCCTCATGACCCTCCTCCACCAAACCCCCAAGGTGCAGTGGGGGCTCACTCTGTCCTGGGTCTTGGAACCCATCTCTTTCTAGAGCACTCAGTCCCCAGCAGGACCCCACGGAGTCTGATTCTGGAGGAGAGCGGCCCTGCAGGCTGGTGCTGGGGGCCTCCCTGTGGCCTGCAGCCTGGAGAACAGATGGGCCCCTGCTCCTCAGTAAACCCCAGGGGGGTCCCTTGGCTCCTCCTTGTGGCCTCCCCAGTCTCCCTCCTCTCACTGTGGGAAGCAAAGAGCTGAAAGAGACAACATCTGGGTGTCCCCAGAGCCCGGTGGCCCAGCTGCCTGCCTGGCCTGCAGCCTCAGGAAACTGCCACCCCTCCCCCCAGGGCTGGTGACGCAGTGCCCAGCATTGTTTGAGTGCCTGGCATCTTCTAAGGCAGGGTCCCAGGCGTGGGCCCCTCTCACCCAAGGTACTTCACCCAAAGAAGTGCCTTAAGCACTTGGCCTGCAGAAAGGGCAGCCCAGAGCCAGAACCTGGCCTGTTATGGAGACTGTCAGCTCCTCAAAGGGCTTCGCTGTATTGGTCTTCGGACCCACAGGGCCAGCTAGGCCCCAGGCTGAAAGCCATGTCATTCTGAGCCCGGGGGAACCAACAGTTTGGGGTTCTGACTGCGGAAGGGGTAGAATGCAGTTTAATTGGTCAGGGGACAAGGGCCTGGGATGGGGTGGGAGGGATGGGGGAGTCAGCCTCCTGCTAGGCTGTCACCCCAGCAGATCACTGTCACCCCCTGGTGCCAGGTCACAGGTTGTGAGGGGTGGCACCTGGGTGTGACTGGGCCTTGTCAAAAGAGAAGGAGCGAACACTGACTGACTTACAGGTGGTCCCTTTGTTTTTGTTTGTTAAAGATTTATTTATTTATGTATACAAGAGGTGGGGTGTAGGCCAGAGGTGTGGGAGGTGAGAGGATTCCCCAGAGACAGAGTGGGGAGCAGAACAGGCAGATCTACTGAAATCCACTGCTGAGGGGAGCAGCAGGCGAGTCAAGAGAGGTCTGCTGTGCCATGTGGGTAGCTCCCTGGCCAGGCATCAAACTCAGACTTCAGTGGCCAGCGATAGCTTGATAGTGCTGAGACTTTAACCCCTGTGCCACCAGGGAGGCCCCACACATGGTCCCTTTGCCTTTCATACCCAGGCTCTGGTCTCCTTGCTCCTCCACCTAGGGAAGGCTCTGAGGACCCCTGAGAACCAGAACAACTGCATATTGGCTGCCAGAGATGGGATGGAGCCACGGAGGGCCAGCGAGCCTAGTGACCTGCCTGAGGCCATCCAGGCAGCTGGTGGTGGGGTTGGTGCTGGACCTCAATGCCACCCTGTGAAACTGTCTAGGGGTTTTTCCCTACATACAACCCACCTTGACAGACCGGGAGGAGTCCTGGGGGCTCTCTAGGGCCCAGGCCAGGGCCCAGGGTCTGATCTGAGTGTCTGCAAAGCCTCTGCTTAGAGTCAGCACCACGGGGATAGTAGGGAGGGAGTGACCATGGTTGGGAGAGGTGCGGTCTGTGTGGACTCCTCCCCTCCTTGGCACCTCTGGGTGCCCTGGTGAGGCTTGAGGTTTGGGGGGCTGAGCTGGTATCCTCCCAGAGCTAGGCTGACCCAGTAGCCCCAATGTCTTCCACGTTCTCAGCTGGGACATAGCTGCATCCTGCTGACCTTGGCAGTTTCAGGAGCCCTGAGATCTAGGCCCATCTAAGAGGCCACTCCTGAGCCGCCCCTTCTTTCTTGGATTCCAGAGAATTTTATCTTTTTCACTTGCTCCCCAATGACCTTGTTAGTTTCTGGAGTTTCCTCTCTGTCACAGTGATCCTGCAGGGGGGCTGATCAGGAGAAATGACTCACCCCTGTACCCCTCCCCTACAAGCCAGGCCCCTGCCCAAGTGCCAAGAGGCCCGCAGTTACCTAGGATGCAGCCCGCCCCAACCTGGCCAACAGGTCATTCTAGAGGATGGGTACTCGGTGTGGCAAAGCCCCTTCAGGGAGGAAAGCCCCTCTAGGGGACGTTGTGGACTTCACCCTCCACCTGCCTCTGGTCTGCAAGTTTAGGTCAGGCCTGGGCCCAGCTGGTCTGCAGTCCACCCAGGCAGCCTCAGGCCAATGCCTGAGCTCATCATCCCACACCAGAGCCACAAATGAGGCAAGAGCTGTGAGTTTGCCCTCACCCCAAATCCAGGAGGAGACGGGGAGGAGCAGGTATCCAAGGTGTGATGAGCTGTGCCAGCTGCTGCCTGGGATTGCCTCCCACCCTGGAGTCGCCCAGGAGTCAGTCAACATACACGTTAGCCCACTGCGGTGTCTGCGGTGTGTTCAAAGCTCCCCAGCACCTGGGAAGGCATAACTGAGCCCTAGCATCCGGAAGGCCCAAGGCCCTCAGGGGCTCCACCAGCCATGGCCAGCTTGTTTATCTCATTATGGGTCCTAGGTTGGGATCTGGGGAGACTCCCAAAGCCAGGCTCTACTTGCTAAGCAGAGGGCACACCCACTCTAGCATCTTTGCCCATAAACCAGGTTAACAGCCTGGGGCTGCCCATTCCCCTGCGCAGCCCCGTGAGATGCTGGGTGGCACCAGGGGCCATGGCAGGGCACAAGATCATTGTCATAGGCAGGAAGGAGCCCTCTTTGTTACAATCCTACAGGTTATAGTCACAGCCCTGCCACACAAAGGACTTGTCTGGGGCTCAAAGAGATGCAGCTGCAGTGGAGGCTAAAAATAAGGCCTGGCAGGGGCAGCTGTGAGGATGGCAGCGGAGAACACACCGCAGGGCACATCCACTGTGTGGCTGTGCTGGCCCCGCACATCTGGAGAACTGCGCTCACCTCAGGGGCAGCACTGCAACCTGTCTGTGGTCGTGGGTGGCGAGGATGAAGTATGGTCTGGAAACTTTTATATATGGCACAGCGGGGAAGGGGGTGTTGTTTAGGCCAGAGTGAATGACTTTCGAGGTGGCCCTTTAGTGAACATTCAGTATTGCTTCGTGTGTCACCACCAAACCCCATTATGCTCCTGCAAGATGGGAGGCAGTGGGATTCCGGGGACCCTGCCTTCATAGAACACACAGTCAGACAGATGAGGACCATGGAGACGAACCTCAAGACGGAGGTTCTAGGGTGCAACTCCCTAGAAGACAGAACACACAGAGGTAGTGTGCTCCCTGCCACTGGAGGCAATTAAGGAACGCAGAATTCCTGCTTTAGGTCGCTGTGGTGAATGAGATGACCCGAAGGTCCCCTCTAAGCCTAAGGCTTGGCCATTTTATCAGTGTTGCCTTAAGCTTTTTTTTTTTTTTAAGATTTATTTATTTTTATACAAGAATTGGGGTACAGGCCAGAGATGCAGGGGGTGAGAGGATTCACCAGAGACAGAGTGGGGAACAGAACAGGCAGACGGACCAAAGTACACTACTGAAGGGAGCAGCAGGAGAGACAGGAGAGGTCTGTCCTGCCATATGGGTTTCTTCCTGGCCAGCTGGGTATCGAACTCGTGCTGCAGTGGCTGCGGATTGCTTCATAGGTTGCGTCTTAACCCCTGCGCCACCAGGGAGGCCCTGCCTTAAGCTTTTTTTTTTTTTTTTTTTTATTTTATAGAGGCAGGTTTTATTTATTTATTTATTTTGTTTGTTTGTTTTGTTTATACAAGCACTGGGTACAGTCAGAAGCGCGGGAGGGTGAGAGAATTCACCAGAGCCAGAGTGGGGAGCAGAGCAGGCAGAAGGACCGAAGTACACTGCTGAGGGGAGCAGCGGGCGGCAGGAGAGGTCTGCGCGCCATATGGGACCCTCCTCCGGTGGCCGGGGAGCAGCCGGGGATCGAACCGGCGCCACAGTGGCTGCGGGCAGCTTCGCAACCCAGCGCTCAACCGCTGCGCCACCGGGGAGGCCCACCTGCCTTAAGCTTTTAAGTGTCTGTGTGTCCATCTCCCGTTTTGGGGCTTCTTGGGGACCGCTCCTCAGTAAGATAAGGGAATCTGAAAATTGTTCGCCTGTTTTAGCGCACTGGGCCTGGAGGGGGTTGCCTTGTTTCCTTGGGCAGCTCCTTAACCAGGGGCTTCAATTCTACCTCTTCCCACCCAATCAGGACATGGAGGCTCCCTGAGGTGGAAGGTGACTAAGATGACTTCCTGGTGTCAGGCAGGTAGGGCAGTGGGGGGAGGCTTCTTGGGGTGAGTGCTCCTCAGCTCAGGGAAGGCCCTAGGGAGGCAGGGCCTGCAGGAGGAGGGATGGGGTCACAGGGAAACTGGGGGGAGACAGAGCGTCTTCTCCTTCAGCAGGGTGGGGGTGGGGCTGCAAAAAGAGGCCTCCCCGCCCACCCGGGATTCTCTCTCCCAAGCAGCCTCAAATGATACTCCCTGAAATTAGACCAATTAGAGATTCGCTGGGGTGAGCGAATGTCCTGCTAAAAGCCCCACTGAGAAAGTATCTGTGGGGGAAGCTGCCCTGTCAGAGATTAGTCCGCTTGAAGTTGTAAAAATGGAGAAGTGAGACACTGGCCAGAGTCTAGGGGCGTTCAGGGGGCGGAGAAGACATCCCAGAACCCCGGGTGGGGTGGGGCGAGTCGGAGCTGGGGGCACTGGTCAGGGTCCGGCAGCTCAGCCTTCCGCTGAGGAAGGCCCCGGCGCCTTCCCCCCGCCCCCGCCCCCCAGCAGTGCTGGGCCCCTGAGTCCCGCCTGGGCGCCCCGGCCCGCGTCAAGTGCTGTCCAGGCCGACGACCTGAGCGGCCTGGGGAGCCGAGAGGCCGCGCTCCACCCCCACCCCGGCCGGGCCTCCCATGAGTCACCCTGTTTTGCCCCCAACAGCCAAATATAGCTCCCCAGGGGGCCGAGCGGCGCGGACGTGCCAGGGCGGCGCCCAGCGCCCAGCCAGGCGGCCCGCTCCCGGCCGGCCCCGGGGCCCGGCTCTGCCCGAGCGTCAGGTCTCGGGGGCACTTTCTCTCGGACACGCGGGAGTTGGGGTCCACTTTCTCCTGGGGGCCGCGGGGCGCTGGCTCCAGGGGACCAGCACAGGCCCGAGCCTTTCCTGTCGTCTCGCGGGGCGGGTGGCGGGTGGGCGCGCACCCAGGGCGTGTCCGGCCCCGGCGGCCCCCGGCCCCCTCCGGCGCCGCCCGGCCCCGCGGCCGCCACATAAGGAAATGTTCGCCCGGTGCGGCCTCCGGGCGGCGGCGCCGCGCGCTCCCGCTCCGTCCCTCCCGCCTCCCGGACGGGCCGGGGCCGCGGCTGGCGCGGGGGGGCGGGGGCCCGACCCCCCAGCCCTCCTAACCCCTACCCCCCCACCCGCCTCGGCCCCTGGGCTGGGCAGGGGGCAGGGCAGGGCAGGGCAGGGCAGGGGGGCGGGGCGGCCGCCGGGGCCTGCTGCGCGCTGGAAGGGGAACCGGCCCGGCCCGCGGAAACCTACGGCCCCTCCCCTCAGCCGGCCGCCTGGCCCCCCGCTGCCTGCTGGGGAGGAGGGGCGCCGGCACCCCCTCCGGGACCGCGGGGATTCCGGTTGGACGACTCTGACGCCGCTGGGCCCCCGGCCCCGGCCCGCCCGGGCAGCCTGGAGAAACCCCGCCCGCGCGGCCCAGGCGGGCGCGCTCGGCCGGGGGTCGCCGCCCGGAGCCGGGTCGCACCTCTCGAGGCTGCGACGACGGGGGCTGGGGACCCCGCCACTGCCTGCAGGGGCAACGTTTTATCACCCGCCTGCCTGGCCGGCAAGGTCAGGCTCACGTGGGCTGCCTCCCTTCTGGAGTTTTCCATGAAGTTATTTACACAAGCCCGCAGACCTCTGGAGGAAGTCGGCGGGCACAAGGTGGCATTTATTCTTCTGCCAACGGCCTCATTTTTCAGGGGACCCCTCCTCTCTTAATGGGACCCTTTGGCGGTAAGAAGCCGCCCAGGCTAGCGCCTACTGGGTCCGCCAAGGTTTATTCTCGAGCCAGAAAACTCCCCGACCCGGTGTTTCCTGGGCACGACGCGTGCCAGCACAGCTTCCAGAGGGGGCAGCTCTGGCCCCCCGCTCAGAACTCGCCTCTGGAGTCCACACGCTGGGAGGGGCCCACTTGCGGGGAGGGTGACGTCACCCAGCACCCCCCTCCCCTTTGGGGAAAGCGGGAACCGCGGAGCAGATGCAGTACAATCAGCCCGTTCAGCCCGGGAGGTGCGCCCGCCTCACCTAGTTCCAGTTTCACAGACTTTATTTACATCAGGTCTCGGGCTTGGTTTCCAAGGAGGCTCCAGCCCGCGGCCCTGCTGGCAGACTCAGGGTGGAAAAACTTGCCCTGCTCCTGAGTGACAGGGTACAGGGGCTGTTTCTCCCCAAGGCCCCGCCTCCCCAACCAGCGAGGCTGCCCAGAATTGGGTGCTGCCCGAGCTCAGCAGGGTCACCCCATCCCTCAGTCCACCCTAAAGCACTTCCAGGCCCACAGCCTGTTCCCAGGCGGGCACAGCTGGGGCCTCCTGAGCAAGCGCTTAGCTCCCCCACCCCCGGTAGCCTGGATAATGGCCCATGCTTAGACGGGGTGGGGAGAAGGTGCCCCTGTGCTAGTCCAGGTCACTCCCCTGACCCCCATCTCCCTACAGTTCTAATTCAAGATGCAGGGGGCGCTGGAGGCATGCTCCCCCCTGCACACTTTCAGCAGCTTGGCTTCAAGCAAGATACCACTCTGAGCTCTTGGCCCCTGATTCATGTCTCTAGAGGCAGGAGCTCGGGCTACTCTCCATGTCTGCTATGCCAGACACCCAACATGTGCTGAGAAACTTTTTTTTTTTTAAGATCTATTTATTTATGCATATAGGAACTGGGTATGGGCCAGAGGTGTGGGGAGTGAGAGGATTCACTCGAGACAGAGTGGGGAGCAGAACAGGCGCATTTACTGAAACACTGCTGAGGGGAGCAGCGGGCCAGATGGCAGAAGTCTGCTGTGCCATGTGGATAACTCCCTGGCCGGCTGGGTATCGAACTTGTGCTGCATAGGCTGTGGATAGCTTTACAGTGCTGTGCTGAACCCCTTGCACCACCAGGGAGGCCCGAAAATCTCTTCTGAGTGACAGAAGAAAAGCCTTCATTTAGGATGGCCAAGGTCTGGGCCACCTAAAGGTTTACTTTCCATGTGACACCAAAAAGGCTGGCCTATGAAGTGACCACCCCTCCATCATGAGATAGACTCAAACTGGCGTGGTAACACCCTTGGGGATGTCGCAGAAATATGTTCCAGGGACTTCTGTGCCCTTAACATCTAGGAACAGTGAGCATGAACGAGAGGCTAGCCCTGACCATAGGTCCACTGTCCCAGTGGGCCTTTGATGGAAGGACCGGGAGGGCCAGACAAGAGGACTTCTAAAGCCAGTCCAGCCCAGATGCTAACTCCTGTGCTTACTAACACCTATTCTGCTCATGCCATGTGGAATTGTAGGGTAAATTTTTTCAGGCTTTTCTGCCCTCTCACCATTAGGTTTGCCCTGCCTGATGGGGCACCTGCAGTTGTTACGTTGTTGTAAGCTGTGTTGTTTACTTTTGTGGGCCAAGGCTCAGTATTGAGATACTCTCCAAGAGAAGCAGAGACAGGAGAAAGAGACAGGAGAGAGAGGGTAGGGAGAAAGAACGCCAGAGAAGCTCAGAGTGAAGACTTGCTGGTGGGGCTTGGAGGCCTCCCGGCCTCAGGGCACCCCTGCTTGCTGTGTGCCTGGTTGCTGCAATACATGTAAAAGCTCAATAAAAGCCTGAGAAAGAGACTGAGGGCTCCAGGACTCTACTAGTCTGCTCCAAACATAGATACCCTGCTCTGTGCCCTTCCTGGCACTACGGGTGTCTCCCGCCATCCCCACTGATGAAGGTGCTTGCCCAAACCCCCCCCCCCCCCCCCAGCTAGTGCAGGGCAATGCTGGCTTGTTCCACACAGAAGAGCCACAAGCAGCTGCAAGCCTGCTGGAAGTGTAAGCAGCCCTCAACCCGCTTTTCCTCCCCCAGTGAAGCTACATCCCTGCTGAGCCTGGTCCCCAAGTCTCTTAGCCCCTGGGCCCTACAAACAGGCCTCCTTTCACACTGTCCTGTCCATCACCTGCCCCCTCTGCTTGGATGCCCCTGTCCTCTCTCAAATGTAAATTTGGAAGCATCTCCTGTTTAAACACCTTCTAGAACAAAGCTCAAGTCTGAGCCCAAACCTGGGGCTCGACTCCTATTCCCTCTGTGCCAGGTCCCAGTTAAGATGGCTGTGGCTCATGGCTTCCTTCAGGAAGTTTTTATTTTAAAGGTCAGGGGGCCCCTTTTACAGCTGTATCTGATGTCTTCAACTGTCTGTTTCTCGGTGTTTTCCTCACTGGTCACGTGTCTGCAGGCACCCACCCCTCCCCCCTCAGCAAAATCAGCCCAAGGAGGTGAGCATGGCACAGGAACAGGCACTTGGTTGTGCTCTGCAGGTAAACTCAGCAAGAGCGAGTAACTCCTAAACCGGCCAGAAACAGGCCAGTTTCAAAGGGTGCCCCGGACTGTGGAAGCCATTCCCAGCCCACACAAAGGCAGCCTGGTGCAAGTCGCAGAATCACATTCACACGTCCGTGCACCTCTTGGGGTAGTGCAAACCTGAGCCCATGCACACCTGGACTCGGGTGCACAGGCTTGCAACACAAGTGTGACCAAACTCGGGTGTGAGCACCCGGGAATACGTGGTAAACCAGGGGCTGGACGGGCGCGTACACGCTGCGAGACTGTGCACAGTAAGGTGCACACCGAGGTTGTGCACACACGAGGCCACACATGCCCTGGAGGCCCATCTGGCGGGAGCAGAAGCACCCACTTCACCCCCAACTCGGGCACAGCGGCAGCCTCTGGACGCCATCTTCGCCCCGCGGGCAGCGGAAGGCCGGCAACCCGCGCAGCCCTGCGCTCAGGCCTTTGTTGTCCCGGCTTCCGGGCGTCCATCACGCGGAGGCCGCGCGCGCTTGCCCGGCCCCGGCGAGGCGCCGGAGCACGAAATGGCGGCCGGGGGCGGGGCGTCCGGAGACCACGCCCACTGGCGGCTCCCGGCGGGGCGCGCCGCCCGCCCCCTGGCGCAGGCGCACGGCGCGACGCGCGTTCCCGCGCTGCCTCCGACGCGCGCCGGGACACAAAGGGCTGGAGGGAAAGCCCGGAGCGCGGGCCCCTGCGGAGCGGCTGGGGCCCGGCGCGGCCTGGCGCGGATCGCGGGGGCCGGAGCCGGGCTCGCTGGGGAAGGGCGCCCGGCGCGGGGCGGTGTTCCTTCCCCTCCCCGCGCCTCCTCAACGGCCCTAACGGCCTCGCGGGCCGGGTGGGGCCGGGGCCCCTCGCTCGCCGCGCGGAACCGGGCGCTGCGGCTTTTGAGAAAGTTTTTGGGGCGGGAGTCCCGGGGTGCCTCAGAGCCAAGGAACCCCCGCCCCCCAAATTAATAAGTTTGCGGCTCGCAAACTTTGCGAGTGGCGTGTGGTTCTGGGGGCGGGGGGAGAACGCCGATAAAGAGAAATAAAAACGTTGACATCAGAGACGTCAACAGCAACGATCCAAAAGCCAAAAAATTCTCCCGTACATGATTTGGGTGAAAAATGGGAAAGAAACGGTGCTTGGCATCGCCGGACACTGTCAGGCCCCTTCGCGCTGTAGTTCCCTCGCGCAGGGGCAGGTGGAGACACCGGCGCGCGGTGGGGAGCACAGAGGCACCGAACCCCCTCCAGACCGGGTCACGACCCGCAGCCGCGGGGAGAGCGGGGTTGGGCAGATGGGGGGGGCGGGGGGGGGCCCTGAAACCCCCTGCCGGCCTCGGCCTAGGCCTCACTGCGGTTAGGGCGGCTGGTCACGCGCGCGGCAGCTGGGGCCCTCATGGGGGATGTCTGAGGAGCACCCCGCTTCTGCACTGCTGTCATCTAGGGGCCCCGGGGAATTTACAGGGCGTGTGGTCAGTTCTGGGGTGATGGAAGGCCGCTCTTCCTTGGCCCTCGCCCGGGACGGCCCGGCTCATCATCGCCCCACTGCTAACACTTTCTTCGGAGGCACAAGGGGGGACATGATGACAGGTCAGAATGGGGTCAGCCCAAGGCGAGGACAGGGCAGGGGTGCGTCCCCCTGACACAGGCGCTGCGGGCAGGGCTGGAGCGTCGTGCCCGGGTCGCCGGAGCAGGCGGTGGAGATGATTCATCCCCACCGCTCAGTCCTTGCCGCCCAGCGGTCTGCTGGCATCTCCCTGCTTCTCCGCCCAAACTCTCACAAGGCCTGGGTCCACATGCCCGGCACTGCTGACGCGTTTTGCTTGGCGATTGTCCTCTCCCCCACCCTCACCCCCTCAGAAAGTAATTGTTTATTTATCAAGAGAAATTATGCCTTAGTGCATGGTTAACGCTTCATGGTTTAGGAACACAAGTCAGCGACAAACTTCCATGGACGTCAAGCCAAAGAAATCCTTAGTGTCTCAAGATCACTTTGCACTCGGAAAGATACCAGCCGGCCTCATCTCCCCCAAATCTCATGGAATCATCATTTCCGTAGAAATCTGCGGGTGTCTTCTTGGTTCAGCCCCACCAAAGTCACAGAAAGCATCCCCGCCAGGGGTGCACTGGCGCTCCAATACCAAATCGCAGACGCTTGGCCTGAAAGCTGTGCCTCTGAGGTTTCCACAAAGCCTGGGAGTCAGGGTGGCTGTTCTCCTCAACAGGGACGTCCTTCCACACGGAAGGAGAAATGGAGTCCGATTGTCCCTTCCTCAGGCAGAGGCACACGTGGCCAGGTGGCCCTCCCTGCCATTATTCATCTTTTAAGGAGGAACCTGTTTATGAAAACCTTTTTTAATCCCATGTTTATTTTATTTTTATTTTATTGTTATTTTTTAAAGATTTAATTTATTCGTACAAGAGCTGGGGTACAGGCCAGAGGTGCAGGAGGGTGAGAGAATTCACCAGAGATAGAGCAGACAGACTGAAGACACTGCTGAGGGGAGGTGCGGGGGAGACAGGAGAGGTCTGCTTTGCCATGTGGGTATCTACCTGGCCGACCGGAAATCAAACCCACACTGCAGAGGCTGCGGACAGCTTCACAGGGCTGCGTTCAACCTGCTGCGCCACTGGGAAGACCCTATTTTTTAAAAAATATTTATTTTTATTTATTTATGCATAGAAGAAATGGGGTGTAGGCCAAGGGTGCAGGGGGGCGGCGAGAGGATTCACCAGAGACACAGTAGGGAGCATAACAATTGGATCTACTGAAATACACTGCTGAGGGGAGCAGTGGGGAGACAGGAGAGGTCTGCTGCACCATGTGGGTCAGCTCCCTGGCCGGGGATGCAACTCAGGCTGCAGTGGCTGGGATAGCTTGATGGTGCTGAGACTTTTTAACACATGTGCCACCAGAGAGGCCTGGCAGTGAGGCTTCTTGAACTCTGAAGAGGAAAGACTCCGTCAAGTTGAAGAGCTGAGAAAGTCCAGAAAGAATGGACTTGCTGAGCTAGGGCCAGGGAGTGAGCAGAGCATCGTAAGGAGCCGGGTCACGGAGGCCTCTGCAGCCAGTGTAAGAGAGCAGGCCCGTCTTTCTCTCTAGCAATCTTAGGTTCCCAGGTGGAGGTCCTATAAATTAGACTAACAGAAGACAGATTACCAAGAGAAAAAGAAACAGAAGCGTTACCACCGCTGAGAGTTCTGGTCTGGCTTTATTGACGTGACAAAGAATTTAGAGAGATGAAATCAAGAATTCAAGTAAAGAACATTATCCTGATCCCACAATAGGAGGGGAAGGCCACTGAGCCACACTCTGCCTGAGGTGGTGGTTGGGGTGTGGGGTGGTCCTGGTTTTATGTTGTTAATCATGGCAGGGAGAGTCTGTTTCTCACTGGTGGTTGTCCGGCTGAGGTTTTGAGATTTTCCCATTAGCCAGCGGACTCAACAGTGGGATGATAATACACAAGGACCAGGTTCTGTGGTTTCTGGAACCAAGTTTATTAAAAGGTGGTAAGTCTCAGTGTTATGAAGCTTTTGGCAGCCACTGCAGCATGAGTTTGATCCCAGGCCAGGGAGGTGACCCACATGGTGCAACAGACCTCTCCTGTCTCCCCACTACTCCCCTCAGCAGTGTATATCAGTCAGTCTACCTGTTCTGCTCCCCACTCTGTCTCTGGTGAATCCTCTTACCCTACACACCTCTGGCCTGTGCCCCAGTTCTTGTATGCATAAATAAATACCTTTTTAAAAAATGAATGGCACACATACATGGGAGCATTCCATGTTGGCTTCCAACTCAGGCTTGTGTTAGCTTAACAAAAAAACAGTACATTTTTAGAGAAGTGACAAGACAGAGCAAAAGGACTTCTAGTTTCCCGCATGGTGCACTTTGGGAAGGTAAGCGTATGTGGGAAGGACCTCAAGGTAAGTGACGGCTAGTTTTGGCCAGGTCTGTGCTGATGTGATCTCCAGGCTGATAAGGATCTGCAGTTGCCTGCTGTGATTACTGTCTGTCCTTCCTGGCAGAGGGGAGGGGAGATACTCTGCAGATGACATGCTGCTTTTAGGTAAATAGGACGGCAGCGAGCTTTTGGGTATCTGGTTCTTTCCAACTGCCCTCAGATCCAAATAATCTTTATGCCAAAATGGCATATTCTACCCTTCACCCACTTTGTTTTTTTTTTTTTAAAGATTTATTTTTATTTATTTATACAAGCACTGGGTATAGTCAGAAGCGGGAGGGCGAGAGAATTCACCAGAGCCAGAGTGGGGAGCAGAGCAGGCAGAAGGACCGAAGGACACTGCTGAGGGGAGCAGCGGGCGGCAGGAGAGGTCTGCGTGCCATGTGGGACCCTCCTCCGGTGGCCGGGGAGCAGCCGGGGATCGAACCGGCTCTGCAGAGGCCGCGGGCAGCTTTACAACCCAGCGCTCAACCGCTGCGCCACCGGGGAGGCCCACCTTCACCCACTTTGGTTTCATAAATCATTAAACATTCTTCTCACTAGACCAGATCACTGAAAAATTCCCCAGTGACTATTTTTGAGACATAACTCACAGAACATAAAATTCGCCCCTTTAAAAGTATACAACACGCCTCCCTGGTGGCACAAGGGGTTAAGATGCAACCTATGAAGGTATCCGCAGCCTGTGCAGCACCAGTTCGATCCCCGGCCAGGGAGCTACCCACATGGCGCAGCAGACCTCTCCTGACACACCTGTTGCTCCCCTCAGCAGCGTACTTTGGTCAATCTGCCTGTTCTGTTCCCCACTCTGTCTCTGGTGAATCCTCTCACCCCCTGCACCTCTGGCCTGTACCCCAGTTCTTATATGCATAAATAAAAATAAATCTTTACTTTAAAAAAATATTTTTAATTTTTACATCATTGTTCATTTTTAAAGAATATTTTTCCCCTCACCCCCTCAGGTGTAGTCCCCATAGTTTCCTTCCCCAATGCACCTGTGCACCATCACCTCAGTCCCCTGTGCTCCTCCCTCCCTCCCTCTGATCCCGCTCCCTCCTCCTCCCCTGCAGGATGTCTCTGGTTTATAATTGTCCGTTTTCGCTTTGTTGTGTTTTGTACTGTTACTATTTTTTTACACTGGTGTCTTATTTGTTTCCCCTATATTCCTGCTCTAAGTGAAACCATCCGATATTTTTCTTTTTCCTTGTGGCTTATTTCACTGAGCATCATTCCTTCTACTTCTATCCACATTGCTGCGAATGGCATGAGTTTATCTTTTTTGATTGCTGAATAATATTGCCCATGGTGTATATGTACCACATCTTCTTGATCCAGTCATCTATTTTGGGGCATTTGGGTTGTTTCCAGGTTTTACCTATAGTAAATAGTGCTGCAATAAACATAGGGGTACAGGTGTTCTTTTGAATCCGTTTTTTGTGTCCTTTGGGTAGATCCCTAGGAGTGGAATTGCCAGGTCGTATGGTAGCTCCATTTTCAGTAGACTAAGGAACCTCCAGACAGCTTTCCCATAGTGGTTGGGCCAGTGTGCACTCCCACCAGCAATGCAGGAGAGCTCCTTTTTCACCACATCCTCGCCAGCATTTGTTGTTGCTTGTTTTTTGTTTTTTTTTTTTTGATATGTGCCATTCTCACTGGTATAAGGAGGTATCTCAGTGTGTTTTAATTTGCATTTCCCTGATGATAAGGGATGTTGAACAATTTTTCATATGCCTGTTGGCCATTTGCATTTCCTCTTTGGAGAAATGTCTTTCTAGTTCTTTTGCCCATTTCTTTCTTTGTTTTGTTTATACATTTACAGTCTGCTTGCTGGCAGAAGGTTGCGCGCCATGTGGGTCCAGTTTCTGCAGAGTTCGTAACCCAGTGCTCAACCGCTGCCCATTTGCCCATTTCTTGACTGGATTGTTTATTTTGTTTTTGTTGAGCCGTGTGAATTCTTTGTATATCTTTTTTTTTTTTTTTAAAGATTTATTTATTTGAGAGGTCTGCGCGCCATGTGGGACCCTCCTCCGGTGGCCCGGGAGCAGCCGGGGATCGAACTGCCGCTGCAGAGGCTGCGGGCAGCTTTGCAACCCAGTGCTCAACCGCTGTGCCACCGGGGAGGCCGTCTTTGTATATCTTTGTGATCAGTCCCTTATCAGTTGACTAGAGTGCAAAGATTTTTTCCCAATCAGTGGGGTGTCTCTCTGTTTTGGTTAATGTCTCTTTTGCTCTGCAGAAGCTTTTCTTTTCTTTTTTTTTTTAAAGATTTATTTATTTATACAAGCACTGGGTACAGTCAGAAGCGCGGGAGGGTGAAAGAATTCGCCAGAGCCAGAGTGGCAAACAGTACACAGGCAGACTGACGGAATACACTGCTGAGGGGTGCAGCCAGCGGCAGGAGAGGTCTGCGCGCCATGTGGGACCCTGGCCCAGAGGCCGGGGATTGAACTGGCCCTGCAGAGGCTGCGGGCAGCTTCGCAGCCCAGCGCTCAACTGCTGCGCCACCAGGGGAGGCCCAGAAGCTTTTCGTTTTGATGTAATCCCAGGTGTTTATCTTTTCCTTGACTTTCTTTGCTTTGGGTGATGAGTCTTTAAAGGTGTTATTGCGATGTATGTCTTGCAGTGTTTTACCTATATTTTCCTCTATATATTTTATGGTTTCAGGTCTTATGTCCAGTTCTTTTATCCATTTTGAGTTGATTTTTGTGCACGGTGAAAGGGAGTGGTCTAGTTTCATTTTTTTTGCATATGGTGATCCAGTTTTCCCAGCACCATTTATTGAACAAACTGTCCGTGTTCCATTGCATATTCTTTGCTCCTTTGTCAAAGATCAGTTGTCCGTGTAAGTGTGATTTTATTTCTGGGCTCTCTATTCAGTTCCATTGGTCTGTGTGTCTGTTTTTTTTTCCCAATACCAAACTGTTTTAATTATGATGGCTTTGTAGTATAGCTTGTAGTTTGAAAGTGTGATACCTCCTTTCTCCTTTGTTTTCATCAGTAGGGCTTTCACTATTTGTGGTTTTTTGAGGTTCCATATGAATTTTATCAGTATTTGTTCTATTTCTTTGAAGAATGTCATTGAGATTTTTATTAGAATAGCGTTGACTCTGTGTATTGCTTTTGGTAGGGTGGACATTTTAGGGTTAAGGTTATTATATATATTAGTCATTATATATATTATTGTATATATTCACAATGTAGAGCAACCATCCCCACAGATTCTGGATCATGTCATTACCCCCCAAACAAGCTACTGCTCATCTGCCTGTGCCCTGCCCCACCATTAATCTGCTCAGTCTCTCTGGATTTGTCTATTCTGGACATTTCATAAAAAGGGCCTCCACAATACCTGTCTGGCCTTCTTTCTTTCTTTCTTTTTTTCATAGAAGAACTGGGGTGCACGCCCGAGGTGCAAGGAATCACCAGAGACAGAGTAGGGAGCAGAACAGGCAGATCTATTGAAATGCACTGTTGTGGGGAGCAGGGAGGAGACAGGAGAGGTCTGCTCCGCCCTCTGGGTCAGCTCCCTGGCTGGGATCAAACTCAGGCGGCAGCAGTGATAGTGCTAAGACTTAACTCCTAGGCCACCAGGGAGGCCCTGCCTGGCCTTCTTTCACTCAGTGTAATGTTTTTAATTTCACCAAGGAGGTACATGTGTCAGCGCTCCACTCCTTTTACGGCTGACTAATATTACTTGGAGCAGCTCTACAGGAGGGTGTTTGAGAGGAAGGGGGCTGAGTCTGTGATGGGAGTGGTGCCGACTTCACCGAGAGCTTTGTGTTGGCTTGGGATTCGAGGCCTGGGCTTTCCCTCACGAGTTGCATGAGCAAATCACATGAGCAAATCACTTTTGTTGTGCTTCGTGGTCCTCTCATACACAGGGATAGCGTTTCTTTTTGTACAGCTAATGGCATTAAATGAATGTTTACATTTAAGGGGCTTAGGAAAATGCATCATGCAAAGGACCAGATCTTACTACCGGAGAAAAAAGGCTGACTGACCACAGGCATGCCTCAATTAATGGTGGGGATATGTTCTAATAAACGAGTTGTTAGGCGATTTCCTCATTGTGCAAACATCTTGAAGCGTACTTACACAAACCAAGGTGTACAGCTTACCATCTGCTGAGGCTGTGCCCAGGGACCATTGTTGTCCATGTCATCCGTTACTGACCAAAACAATGTTATTCCAGAATGTTCCAAATGGCTTGATGTGCGTGATAGGGTAGGGAGCTACTTTATGAAACTGGAAATTACAGCAAGGTCTCACGGTAAGAGAATGAAGTGAGCAGTTTCTACACCTTTCTTAGGTATTCAGGGTGTTGTAGTTTGCAGACTTTCAGAGTTGTCATGAGTGATGATAAACCAAGAGGTTTTTCGGCATACATGCTCTTATGATCATCGAGCTGAGAACAAACTGTAAAATGTGTGCAAACATATGTAAGTCTTCAACATATAAAAAGTAGAGATGAGTCTAAATCCCCGTGGACCTTCAGCAATATTTATTCCTATTTTCCCATTCTCACAGAGGGCTTTTGTGCCACAGTGGGATGGGCGGCACACCCAGTAGGTAGGAACCATTTTGTGAGGACCTGGGAAACTGGTTTTATGGGCAGGTTGGGTAATGTGTGCTTGCCAAGGCAGCCACAATTCATGAGAGGTAGGGGTGGGGTGGGAGGCCTGTGCTCCCCAATCCCCACCCCTCAGCAGGGCCAGGCACAGTCAGGGAAGCAAGCACCAGGGCCATGAAGAGCTGCTCCCAAACCCTGCCAATCTCCAGACTCTCACCGCTCAAGTGAGGCCGAGGGCCTGGGAGCTGCTCAGAAATTCAGTCTCCGGCCCCACCTCAGGCCTATTGAACAAGAATCAACGTTTTATTTTATTTTATTTTAAGATTTATTTATACAAGAGCTGGGGTACAGGCCAGACAGAGGTGCTGTGGTTGAGAGGATTCACCAAAGACAAGGTGGGAGCAGAACAGGCAGACGGACTGAAGACACTGCTGAGGGGAGCAGTGGGCGAGACAGGAGAGGTCTGTTGTGTCATGTGGGTAGCTCCCTGCCTGGGGATTGAACTTGTGCTGCAGTGACTGCGGATAGCTTCATAGGTTGTATCTTAACCCCTTGCGCCACCAAGGAGGCCCAAGAGAGCCGTTTTAAAACATTGATTGTAGGGCCTCCCCGGTGGCGCAGCGGTTGAGCGCTGGGTTGCGAAGCTGCCGGCAGCCTCTGGAGCCCCGGTTCGATCCCCGGCTGCTCCCCGGCCAACGGAGGAGGGTCCCACATGGCGCGCAGACCTCTCCTGCCGCCCTCTGCTCCCCTCAGCAGTGTACTTCAGTCCTTCTGCCTGTTCTGCTCCCTGCTCTGGCTCTGGTGAATTCTCTCACCCTCCCGTGATTCTGACTGTACCCAGTGCTTGTATAAATAAATAAATAAATCTTTAAAAAAAAAAAAATAAAACATTGATTGTAGGGTTAAATCTTAGCCCTAGCACCTCTACAGCCTGAATTTTCTGAATTTGATCCCCTGCCAGAGAGGTGACCCACATGGTGCAGCAGACCTCTCCTGTCTTGCCCGCTGCTCCCCTCAGGAGTGCATTTCAGTAGATCTGCCTGTTCTGCTCCCCACTCTGTCTCTGGTGAATCCTCTGACCCCCTGCACCTCTGGCCTACACCCTAGTTCTTCTATGCATTAAATAAGTAAATAAATAATACTGGAAAGCACGCATCTCGCACTCCCCTCTCCTCTCTCCATTGTGCTCCCACAAGTCCTTCAGTATGGGATGCCTTTAGCATTTCGCCTGCATCCCTGCAGATGTGTGTCTGAATGTACATAGATTATGCATGTGGACCATGCACATGGAACATGCACACAGGCCATGCACACAGACAATGCACACAGACTTTCTGGAATCTTTCTCCCTTGAGTTAACTCTTTTTCTCATCCTTTTGCATGGTGCCCTTAGGAGGTAACTGCTTGAGTATTCCACTCACTGTTGGCCAAGCTCATTAACTGTTTTTCAACAGGTAGGTGTTAGGGACCAGAGGCTTTGTGGCAGGAAGAACAGAAAGCGGCAGTTCATGAACAAGAGCAAAGACTGTCCTACAGTCTCCATGTGTGTGACCCATGAATCCTCACAACCACCCCATAAAGAACTATCATTCCCATTTTATGGAGGAGAAAACTGAGGTACAGAGAGGTTAGGACCCTTGGCCAAGGCCACCCAGCTAGTGATCAGCCAAGCTTGGGTTTGAATCCAACCCCCGCCAGTTTCCAATTCCGTGCTCAGGACACACTGTTATGTCCACAGAGATTCACAAATTTTGCACCATCTCCCACCCTCATTCCCAGTCCAGCTTGGGCTTTTCAACTGCTGGGTTCCAAGATTCTCAGATGGGGACATGTGACACCCTCCATGTTGTTTACCACCCACTAGCTTGGTGAAGTCTGTGGAGTGGGCCTTTTGTCGATGATGGACCCTTACACACGCACACACACACACACAAACACACACAGGTGGTCTCCGAGACTGTACTACAGCCTAGCGTCAAAGTGCGTGCAATTATGCCCTGTGACACTGACATGGTGATGACATCAGTCACCTAATGAGACATTTCTCAGTTGTCCCATTTTATTTTATTTTTTAAAGATTATTTATGCATACAAGAACTGGGGTGCAGGCCAGAGGTGTGGAGGGTGAGAGGATTCACCAGAGACACAGTGGGAAACAGAACAGGCAGATTGACTGAAATACACTGCTGAGGGGAGCAGGAGGTGAGACAGGAGAGGTCTGCTGCACCATGTGGGTAGCTCCCTGGCTGGGGATCAAACTGGTGCTGCAGAGGCTGTGGACAGCTTCATAGGTTGCTTCTCAACCCCTTGGGCCATCAGGGAGGCCCCAGTTGTCCCATTTTAAAAAAATGTTTTAAATTTATTTTTGCATAGAATTGGGGTGTAGGCCAGAGGTGTAGGGGTGAGAGGATTCACCAGAGACAGAGTGGGGAGCAGAACAGGCGGATGTACTATAACACACTGCTGAGGGGAGCAGCAGGCAAGACAGGAGAGGTCTGCTGTGCCATGTGTGTCAGCTCCCTGGCCGGGGATCAAACTCAGGTCAAAGCAGTGATAGCGCTGAGACTTAACCCCGAGGCCACCAGGGAGGCCCCAGGTGTCCCACCTTTAAGCGATGCAAGACTGTCATACAAGAGCCTTTTTGTCTCCTGCTTTTATATGTCCCCTATTTGCTTCCAACCTTTTTTCCACACACACACATACATTATATATATATTTTTCTGAAACATTTGGAAGTTGGTGGCATATGTGACCCCTCAAACCTATTTATTTCCTAAGAGACAGAAACACGCTCCATATGTCTCCATCAGCACAATCAACTTCAGTAAATATAACTTGGACACAACACTTCTACCTGCTCGGCAGTTTACATTCCAATTTTTCCACTGGGCCCACAGATGTGCTTAGTAGCATCTTTTCCCTCCAGTGCAGGACGCAATGTGGGGGTCAGATGTTGCACTGAGTTGTCCAAACTTTGGGGAGTGAGGGAACGGCTGGTAATTATTCTGGAAAGGGCGGGATCCTGCCTGGTGGAAGGCTAGCAGTTGCACGGTCTGGGAGAGGGGTGTTCCACTATTTTATCTATTTTGGTGTATGTTAAAAAAAAATTGTAACAAAGTGAAAAGGCAAAGCAAATACACAAACCAAAAAAGAATGTGCAACACAGCTATACTAAAGTGGAATTGTCCAGGCAAAGCGCAAGGTCTGGGCCCTCTGTTTTCAGGGGACAGCCTCAAAGCCAGTAAGGTGAGAATGCAGGCCCAGGAGGACTCCATCCACTTCTGCCACGTCCGTTCAGTGTCTGGGAGAAGGGAGAAGAGGGGCCCTGGAGTGTCTGAAGCTTCCAAATACTTGGGCATGGACTCCCCAGAAAGGAAATGAAGGGGTGACAACCCCAGGGGAGATGGAGGAAGGAGCAGGGAGGGGACCCTGACAGCCCCCGCCCAGCCCAGCCCTGATTTTGTTTGGAGGCTGCGGACCCCCGGGGCACCCTCCATCCCTGCAAACTCCATCCCTGCTTCAGCCAGGACCAGGTGTTTCCAGGGCAGGCCGCTCTGTGCCCCGGCCTCCCTCCCATCTCCCCACTCCTGCTTCACGCTGGCTGTCTTCGAACAGCAAAAGTAAGCACTAGTTTGGGAAGATGGACTAGAAGCCCAGCCTTCCTACCCCACTTCAAACTTCACCTGGCAAGATTCTTAGCCTGTGGGGGCTTTCCTGGTGGCACAAGAGGTTAAGATGCAACCTATGAAGCTTTTCACAGCCACTGCAGCACGAGTTCGGTCCCCGGCCAGGGAGCTACCCACCTGGTGCAGCAGACCTCTCCTGACTCACCCGCTGCTCCCCTCAGCAGTGTACTTCAGTCAATCTGCATGTTCTGTTCCCCACTGTCTCTGGTGAATCCTCTCACCCCCCCATACCTCTGGCCTGTACCCCAGTTCTTGTATGCATAAATAAATAAATCTTTAAAAAAAAAAAAAAAAAGATTCCTAGCCTAAGAGGGCCTCCCTGGCGGCACAAGGGGTTAAGACCAAGCACTATGAAGCTATCTGCTGCACGAGTTCTATCCCCAGCCAGGGAGCTACCCATATGGTGCAGCACACCTCTTCTGTCTCGCCCACTGCTCCCCTCAGTGGTGTATTTCAGTAGATGCTCCAGTTTTGCTCCCCACCCTGTCTCTTGTGAATCCTCTCACCCACGGCACCTCTGACCTGCACCCCAGCTCTTGTATGCATAAATAAATAAATCTTAAAAAAAAAAAAATTCTTAGACTGTGGTTAAGGCTCTGGGAGTCAGTGAACTTGGACAGGAAAACTTTACATCTATTTTGGCTAATCTTTAGTTGAAATCTAGCATTTCCTCCCATTGTGTGCCCAGGCATCAGGCCACCGCAGTATAGGCGGTTCCTGGGACGCTGTCACTATGCAGGTCACAGCTATTTTCACATCATGCCACGGCTGTTGCAACTCTTTTGAATATCATCTACGGTCATCATGACTTCAAAACCATAGCAGTTATCAGGCCACCCCCTGCCTCTGGCTAACTAGTACATTAGTAAGGCATTACCTGCCACACATGACAATTGCCTTTGTTTTCTTGAGTACCTTATTTTATGCATTTAAAAACCTCCCAGTGAGAAGCATGCGGCCTCTGGCTCAGAGAAGATGAAGAAGCCATCCAGCCCTGCCCAGGACACCTCCTACCCTCACTGCCCGCCCTCCCAGTGTTGTGCAGCTGCCCACACGCTGCTGCCACCTGCTGGCACTCACCAGCATGGCACCCTGTGGCTTTGGTGTGCTCCTTATCATTCTATTCCTTCTGGACATTAGGTCTATCTGCAAATATGAACCGGACCCCAAACTCTTGCTGGAGAGCCCCATGTGCCACTCCTGTTTGGCACCTGCCCTTTTCCAGGTTTCTGGTGTCCCAGACTATGATAAGGACTGTGGACAGGTTACCCCAGCGTATAGGTGAGAGGCAGGAGCAAGTTCACCTTCCTATCAGGCCAAATACATTTGTTGTTTCTTTGGATGGGTAAGTCATCATCCATTTTATTAATACCACAGGTTATTTTGTCTGTGAAGGCTCTTAGCAGCTTTATCTGCGTTTTCCTCCCCCTTTAAAAAAATGTAGATAATTCAGGGCCTCCCTGGTGGCGCAGGGGTTAAGTCTCAGCGCTATGAAGCTATCACCAGCCACTGCAGCATAATTCAATCCCCGGCCAGGGAGCTACCCACATGGCACAGCAGACCTCTCCTGTCTCCCCGCTGCTTCCCTCAGCAGTGGATTTCAGTACATCCACCTGTTCTGCTCCCCACTCTGTCTCTGGTGAATCCTCTCATTGTAAGTCCCTTTTAAGTACATTGGTGAGGACCCAGTCAGGCCAAGCGATTGCACATTGGGGTTGCCTGTAACAGAACCGCCACGGTGCATGCCCTCTCACCCCCTGCACCTCTGGCCTACACTCTGGTTCTTGCATGTAGAAATAAATTTTTAAAAAAACTTAAAAAAATGTAGGTAATTCAAAAGAAAAAAGCAAAAAAATTCCTCACCAACCGTCTAACCCCTTGACTCCTTCCCTCTCCTCTTAACCTCAGAGGTCTCACTTGGTTTAATAGTGTCCAATCGCTTTTATGAACATTTTTACTTTGTCATATCATCTGGCGTCTAAATGTCCGGTATTTCCCTTTGTCTGATTAACTTTTCTACAGGTCATTTCCTCCAACTCCTCCCTTGTGCTTTCTTCCTTCTCCTGGCCGAGTATTCCACGGTGTGGACAGAACACATCTTCTTGATGAAACCGCCTGCTGCTGGGCACGGAGGCCGTCTCCATTGGCTACTGTAGATAATGCTGCAGGAAACGTGGTAGAGCATTTATTGACTGGATGGCTTCACCTTTTTTGGATAGATGCCCGGGACCAAATGAATTTTTAATAGAAAAATATTCTTTGAACTGATACAGGAGCACATGTGGCCACATTCAAGAGCTGGAAAGAACGTGGTAAGTTTCTCTCCTTCCGTGTCCTCGCCCCTGACATCGCCCAATTCTCTGTCCTCCAGAATTGTTAGAACTATTACCGCCAAGAAGGAGCGTGTGCTTGAACTGACCTTTGTTATCTGAACACTAACATGTTAAGCGCCCGCTCTGCACCTTACTTTTTATTTAACAATATTATCTTGGAGAGGGCTCCTTACTACGTATAGCTTCCTCCTCCATCTTTTCCTTTTATTTACTTCTCTGGTTATTTCCAGGCAGTCTGGTGGGAAAAAAAAAAGTCTTTCTACAGAAACAGGAGCACCCAGACATTGCCAGAAATTTCAGGATAGTTCTAAAATTCATTTATTTACTTCCCTGGACAGGCTCCAGGGAAGTAAATAAATGTGACAGTGTGACAGTGACGTAGTTATGTATTCTTCTCTAGGTGGATTTGCATCTCAACAGAGGCCTCTGAGACCTTAATCCAAAAAAATAAGTTTGGAGCAGGGATGGGGTGGGGGCTCAGAGGAAGTGGGTCTCTGGGTAGCTGACTTTATCTGTAATGTGTCCAGATCTAGGTGTGAGGGTAACACCTCTATCCAGAGATTACCTTGCCTTCCCAAACTTGCCTTGGGTTCTTCCTAAGAAATGACACTCCTCTAATCCGGGGGCCTCTGGAGCCACCCTGCTCTCCTCCCCAATTTCTCTCCTCGGATGTGTCAGGTTGGTCAGCAGCCATCAGCCAGGGCTACCTCAGAAAGCCGCTAAGAGGTCTGGAGAGGCCCAGTCACCCCCCAGTGCTCCCTGAGGGTGGACTCCCCACTCCCACGCAGTTCCAAGTTTGTCAGCGTTTCCATGTCCTGCTCTGAAATAAGCTTTGAGCTGAAGAGTATGTGCTTTCTCCTAACAATTGACCAAATGCAGCAGGAGCCTGCTTCCCATGGACACCTAGACAATCTGGTGGAGTGGGAGATACACCAGCAAATCCCAGCCAGTGACCTTGCTGCACTCACATACCAGGAGAGCCTGTCCAGGTCTGCCTACATGAGTACCTGCTATATCGCAAGGCTTCTCCTTGCAAAACAGAAGATAGCCTTCTGGATTTAGCCTTCTGGATTTTACATCAGTGCTTGGTGAGTCCGGTTACTGTGAGGTGATCTTGAGGAAGGGGATCCTGTCCTGCCCAGAAAACTAAGTGCAGGCCATGGTGGAGTCCCCAGAGTAAGTGCCCATTGGTCCTCTAAAGCCAGCTGACCTGCTACTTGGGGCAGTGTCCCTTCAACGAGAAGCAAGTTGATGAAGCTAAGGACCAGGTTCTAGTTCATGTTAGATTTGGGTGAAAGAACCTTGGTTGTTGAGATCATAGCATTCCCAAGGACCAGGTAAGAGGTAAGTTAATATAAATGTGTGACCACAAACAACTAGTTGGGGGTCAGCAGATCCCCTCCCATCAGAAGGACAGCACCAGCTTGAACTTGGCATTCTCAGGGAGAAAGCCTTTGTCTCCACCCTCTTAGGTTTTGTCTTGGGGACCTGCAAATTAAACTGGCAAGATATGAACTGGTAATAAAAAGACAAATTTTTATTTATTTATTTTTTTATAGAGGCATGTATTTATTTATTTGTTTGTCTGTTTGTTTATTTATACACGCACTGGGTACAGTCAGAAGCACAGGAGGGTGAGAGAATTCACCAGAGCCATAGTGGGGAGCAGAGCAGGCAGAAGGACCGAAGTACACTGCTGAGGGGAGCAGCGGGCGGCAGAAGAGGTCTGTGCGCCATGTGGGACCCCCCTCTGGTGGCCGGGGAGCAGCCGGGGATCGAACCGGCGGTGCAGAGGCTGCGGGCAGCTTCGCAACCCAGCGCTCAACCGCTGCGCCACCAGGGAGGCCCAAGACAAATTTTTAAATGCACATATGTGCACAGAAATTACAGAAAAACGTGATTCAAGGCGGTGGTTAGAATTTGGGCTCTTTAAAAAATTATTTAATGTTGCTCGATAGTCTACTTTGGGGCTTATCTATCATCTTCATAGAGGAAAGGGAAGGAGGAAAAGGGTGAGTATGGGAAAACAGATGGCTTTCAGGAAAGATGAATGGGTCTTGGGAGAAGAGATGAGAGATGGTAGTTTTGTGACAATATCTGTTTTTATGATTTCTTATCCCACTTCTCTCCAGGGATTCGAGTCAAACTCAACCTGGTTGCAAAACTATTGGGGATAGGATCTACGACAGAACTTTCTTTTGGTAAGAGTGGGTTCGGGGCCTCCCCGGTGGTCCAGCGGTTGAGCGCTGGGTTGCGAAGCTGCCCGCAGCCTCTGCAGCGTCGGTTCGATCCCCGGCTGTTCCCCGGCCACCAGAGGAGGGTCCCCCATGGCGCGCAGACCTCTCCTGCCGCCCGCTGCTCCCCTCAGCAGTGTCCTTCGGTCCTTCTGCCTGCTCTGCTCCCCGCTCTGGCTCTGGTGAATTCTCTCACCCTCCCGCGCTTCTGACCGTACCCAGGGCTTGTATAAATAAATACATAAATCTTAAAAAAAAAAAAAAGAGTGGGTTCACAGGCCTCTGGCTTGGTATTTCTGAGGCTGGCACAGGAGGCTCGGCAGGCAAAGGCTGAGTGAGAGGGGTGGTCTCCCCTGCAGAGGGCATGCACAACCCTGGAAAGGGCACACTCTCGTGGCCAAGCTGGGGCAGTGGGTTAAGGGCGTGCGCAGGAACCAGACACACTTGCAGAGTCAAACCATCTGTCCTTGAGCAAGAGTCTCAACCTCGCTCCACTGCATTCTCCTACTTGGGTAAAAACCTCTGCATGACTGACCCGAGCATGTGATTAGTGTATGTATCTTTTCTAATACAAACCACATTTGGTCACTTTTAACTTCTTCTTTTTTTTTTTTTTTTTTTTTTTTTTTTAATTTTTTTTTATAGAGGCATGTTTTATTTATTTATTTGTTTGTTTGTTTGTTTTGTTTATACAAGCACTGGGTACAGTCAGAAGCGCGGGAGGGTGAGAGAATTCACCAGAGCCAGAGCGGGGAGCAGAGCAGGCAGAGGGACCGAGGTACACTGCTGAGGGGAGCAGCGGGCGGCAGGAGAGGTCTGCGCGCCATGTGGGACCCTCCTCCAGTGGCCGGGGAGCAGCCGGGGATCGAACCGGCGCCGCAGAGGCCGCGGGCAGCTTCGCAACCCAGCGCTCCACCGCTGCGCCACCGGGGAGGCCCACTTTTAACTTCTTGATGATTTTTCTGCACTCGGTAGTTCAAAGAATTCTTTCTATTTTGGTCTTTAAATGGGGTAGAGCGTGCGGGCACTGACATGCTCTCGTGCGTGCCTGCACTGAGGCTGGGCTAGAGCGCACTTCCAGCTCCTCTGCAGCCCTGTGCAGGGCAGTGCCCCGCGGCCCACAGTGCGGGGCACACAGGGCGATGGTCCCCCTGGAGAGCGGCGGGTCAGCGGGCTTCGCCACTGGGGATGTTTTGCACAAGCGTGCAGCTGCCTGAGCATCCGGACCGCGTCCCCCTCTCGAGGGGTGTGCGCTCGTGCGGGCCCGGCACACGCCCAGGGGTCCACACCCCCCAGGACGGGGCGGGTGGACCCGTCCCCGCGGCCGCGTGGGTCTCCCCCTCCGGAGAGGGCGCTGCGGCCCCCACGCGGTTGCCAGTGGGGGGTGCGGGGCCGCGCGGCAGGCCCGGGGGCGCCGGGGGCGGGGGGCGGGGCAGCGGCGCAGGGACAGCGCAGGGCGCCCCAGGAAGGGGCGCGCGGGCCCGGGGCGCCCCGCGCGGTTCTCGCTGCGGCGTCCCTGGACACGACCCGCCCCGCCGCGCCGGCCGCGTCTCCTCGGGGGGCGGGCGGGCGGCCCCGGCTCCCGGCGGGGCGAGCCGGGGCGCGGATCTGGGTCCTTCACCCCCGGCCCCCCGGACGCACAGGCCGCAGCGGCGGAGGGAGGCGGCGCGGGGCGCCCTGCCCGGCCCCGGGAGCAGCGCCGCGGCCGGGGAAGCTCCGCGCGGCGGGCGAGGCCGGACCTGCAGCCCAAAATAGAAAGTCTAAATATAGGCGCTTCTGGAGGCTTCTGGGAGCCCCGGCCCGGGCCCGGCTCCTCCCCGCCCCCCTCCCCCCTCCCCTCTCCCCCCTCCCTCCCTCCTCCCCCTCCCTCCCTCCTCCTCCCTCCTCTCCTCCCTCCTCTCCTCCTCCCCGTCCATCCTCCTCTCTCTTCTCCCCCTCCTCCCTCCCCCCCGCTTCCTCTTCCCCTCTCCGCCTCCCTGGCCCCCCCCCCCCCCGCAGGCTGGAAACGGGTTCGGCCCGGCCGGGAGCGGGTTTCCTCCCCAGGAAACTCTGTCTCACGGCGGCCGCGCTGCCCGAGTCTCCCGCCGTGGGAGGCGCCCGCGGGCCGCGCCCCAGACGCCCCGAGTAAACAGCCCCAGCGCGGGAGCCCCGGGGACCCCCCCCGCTCAGCCGGCCCCGGGCGCGGGGACTCGCTCCCCCCGACTTGTCTCCTCCACGGAATCGGGGGAATCCCGGGAGCGGAGAGAGCAGGGCCGCCCCCCCCGCCCGGGGCCCCCGAGACGCGGCCGTCCTCGCTGGGGGTGTTCTTCATTCTCTCCTTTCCTCTGAAAACGCCTTCAGACCCAGCCTCGCGCACGAGGCCGCCTTCCCCCAGCGCCCCACGCGCTTCCCGCGGGCGCCCCGCTCGCGCGGAGACTTGGGGGCCCCCAGCTCGGGCGCGGACGGCGCCTGCGGGGCGGGCGGGGGCGGGGGGCGGGGGCTGGCGGCGCCCCGAGCCTCGGGCGGCCCCGGAGGGCCCCGCAGGCCGCGATCAGCCCCGCGCGCGCGCGGACGGGGAGCGCCGGGCCGGGCCGCGCGTGGGGTTCGGCCGCAGCCCCCCAGGCGGCGCTTAGGGAGAAGCCCGGGGCGCCGCCGCGCTTTTATGGGGTCTCCCCGGGCCTGGAACGCAGGGCCGGCCCCGCCCGGTCACGCGGGGCGCCCCGCGCAGCTGCACCCACACATGGCAGCTGGGGGGACGGCGCGAGGGGACCCTCCCGGGTGCCTCCCCCTCGGCCCGGCCCGGCAGGACGGCGGGAAGCGCCGCCCGCGCCCACCCCGGGGTGCCCATCGGCACCCCAAGCCCCCAGACACAGACGGGGCCGGGCCGGCCCCCAGGTTGCGGTGGCGCCGGAGACGCGAGTGGCCGGGCCGGACGCCTCCCCGCCTTTGCTTCCTCTTGGAAAACCTTCGATTTTCCACTTTCCTTGGCCGGTGACCCCAGATCTATTTCTGTAACAGGATTAGCCAAGGAGGGCGCTTTTGAAACGTCTGCAGCAAGTTACAAAGAGCAGCTCTGACCTTTGTTCTCCAACTCAACTCACTGCTCACAACTGAAAACCTAGAGGACATTTAAAAAAACCCTCCAGACCCACGGGGGAGGGGGGGGAGTGTGCGACTGGCCATGAGGGCAGCGGTGCATCTTGAGCAGCTTTTCAGCGATTCCTGAAATTCCAGCTCGGGACGCAGGAAAACAACTGCTTGGAGTCTTGGAGAGTGTGTGTGAGGGGGACTTGTGACCCGGAGCACTCCGGGGCGCTGTCCTCACCTGTCAGGATGGGTAAACTGAGGACTCTGCCCTATTCTTGCTTCAGCAGAACTTCTGAGGTGCTTAGACAGCCTGGCTAGTGGACAGCTGTGCCCGCAGTCAGGTCAGCCCCCTCGTGAGGGTCTGTCCCTTCCCGGGGGTTCCAGACACTCGGGGCCTGGGACAAGATCATCTGGTCCCCCTGGCCCTGGCAGGCCCCTCTCCTGTTCCATCACCCTGGCCCTGGCCCACCCTCCAGACATCTTCAGAGCCTCACACTATTCTGCCAGGCCCTCCCCTGCACTCAGAGCCTTCTTCCCCTGACCCCCACCCCAACAGCCACCCCTTAGTGACCTGGGACCTTGTCACTCACCCCCCAGAAGTTAAGTCACCCCCCTCCTTTCTATTCATACCGTTTCTACCCTTTCTATCTGAAAAGATTAATTAGTGCCTCACCCAAAACAGAAATCAAAAAGCCTGTGAGGGGCCTCCCTGGTGGTGCAAGGGGTTAAATGCCAGCACTATGAAACTATCTGCAGCCACTGCAGCGCAAGTTTGATCCCTGGTCAGGGAGCTACCCACATGGCACAGCAGACCCCTCCCGTCTTGCTCGCTGCTCCCCTCAGCAGTGTATTTCGTCAGTCTGCCTGTTCTGTTCCCCGCTCTGTCTCTGGTGGATCCTCTCAACCCCTCACCTCTGGCCTGCACCCTGCTTCTGTATGCATAAATAAATAAATCTTTAAAAAAAAAAAGCCTGTGAAATGTCACTGTTTCAATGAAAAATTTTGATATGTCAAAAAGTCACTCAAAAGTTCATAAGGCAACCGTAGAAAATCTATTTTTCCAGACAAGGTGGCAATGGTCACAAACATCCTTAACAGCACAGGGCTTTGATAAGTACTGGCACCAAAGAGGTGGAGGGCCTGAGCAGGCCAGTTCTCAAAACAATGAAACAAGTAATTAATAAGTGAAGAAAAAAGTCCACTTCTGTCATACTCAAGGAAAATAAAACCATTTGAGATGGGCCTCCCTGGTGGTGCAAGGGGTTAAGACCCAACCTATGGGGCCTCCCCGGTGGCTCAGCGGTTGAGTGCTGGGTTGCGAAGCTGCCCGAAGCCTCCGCGGCACCGGTTCGATCCCCGGCTGCTCCCCAGCCACTGAAGGAGGGTCCCACATGGCACGCAGACCTCTCCTGCCGCCCGCTGCTCCCCTCAGCAGTGTACTTCGGTCCTTCTGCCTGCTCTGCTCCCCGCTCTGGCTCTGGTGAATTCTCTCACCCTCCCGTGCTTCTGACTGTACCCAGTGCTTGTATAAACAAAAAACAAACAAACAAAAAAAACCAAACAAATAAATAAAACATGCCTCTATAAAAAAAAAAAAAAAAAAGACCCAACCTATGAAGCTGTCCGCAGCCTCTGCAGCACAAGCTCGATCCCTGGCCTCCAGGGAGCAACCCACACGGTGCAGCAGACCTCTCCTGTCTCCCCGCTGCTCCCCTCAGCAGTGTATTTCATCAGTCTGCCTGTTCTGTTCCCTGCTCTGTCTCTGGTGAATCCTCTTGCCACCTCCCCACCCCACCGGCTCCAAACACACCTCTGGCCTGCACCCCAGCTCTTGTATGCATCAATAAATAAATCTTTAAAAAACCCATTTGAGACAATGTTTCCCTTATTACCCATCTCACTAGCAAAGTAGACGGCTGCTGGGCAGGGGCTGTCTTGTGCATGACTTCTAGGGACACACAAGAATCAGATGAGTCTTGTTGGAGCAAAAAAGTCTTAAAATCACCACTGCCTTTTAACCTGTCAGTTCCACCTCTGGAGGTTACCGAGAAGCATGGAGCATGTGGTTGTAACAATGCAATGGCAGCGTGATTGTGAAACAAAAAGAAAAAAGAACACCATTCATCATTTCCCCCTCTCTTTCTTGGCCATATCCTCCTGGGCCTATTTTATGTTATATTTTATTTAAATTAGGAACTCCCTGTGCCAGGACATAATTTTGTATTTTTTTTACCTTAATAGAAAAGCAATTCATAAGAAATAATCTGAGCTGTGGTGAGTCTGGGGGTTGGCTCGGGCCCCTCCTGGCGCTGTGACTGGTGAAAGGGTCTTTCCTGCCCTGAGGGGCGGGTCCTTGGGTGGAGGCCCAGGGAGGCGGGTGAGCGCGCCTTGGAGAGAAGCTGCCCGGGCAGTCCGTGTTCCTGGGAAGTGGCATGGAGGTTGGGTTACAGGTAACCGGAGCTGCCAGCCAGAGCCCAAAGTCTGGGCTGAGAAATCCTTTCTAGGGAGGATATGGGGTCAACGAGGGGCCCAGGCGCCTGCCTGCCCCATCAGCCACCCTGCTGTCCGCTGGGCTGCCAGGACCTTCCAGGGCAAAGGTGTCCTGGGACCTTTAACACCACAAGGCCGGGTGACCCAGAAAACACCCTTCTGTGGAAAAGCTGCCGCATTACCTGTCTGTTCCTCTGTGTTTCCTGAGTTCCCTCCCCACGTGGGCTCCTCCCTCCCTGGGGCTCTCCTCCCAGGCGCCTCTGCCAAGCAGGACGTCTCCCCCTCAAGGTGGCCACGAAAGCAGATTCACCCTGGCCTGGCTGGAGCTTGAGCTGCTGCCTCCTATGACCCCCTAACTTGGAACCTTCCCCCAAATCAAGCTGCCTCCAAATCACCCCAGGTCTGGGGTCCGGCTCTGGGGGTGCAGGCCCGAGAGGTATCTTCCCCTCGGCCCTGTGTACCTCCTCCACAGTCAGTCATTTCCATTCCCTCCGTTTTTTTTCCTCCTAATATGGCTCTTGGCCCTGAGGATCCTTGTCCACCTGCATCCTCCCATCTCAGCCCCCCTCCCTCGGGGCCTCTTCAAGAACTGCCTGACTGGTCAGAGATCAGGTTGTGCAGACACAGTCCAGTGTACCTGAGAGCGACACTGCCTCTTCCCTCCTCCTAGCCAGCTTAGAGGGGCTGCCGCTTTCTTTTCCAGCCATAGGTCCAGGTTTCTGGGGCCCCCCTCAAGTGCCAAACACAGATGTGGGCTGCCCTGGCTGGAGGGGTGGGGAGAGGCCTGGGGCCTGCCTCCCAGGACAAGTGCTCGCCCCTGCAGGATCTGCACAGAGGTGGACCCTTCTGGTTACCCCAAAATTATCCGGGCGCTTTGGGCAAAAAGTAGTTCCCAGGGGTCCTGGCAGTCCTCTGGAGAATCTTTGTGGGTGGGAGTGGGGGCGTCTGTGCTTATGAACAGGGGTCCCAGACATGGTGCTGGTCCGCATCTCCTCAGCACCAGCGTCTCTCCAACAGGGGCCTGTCCAGGACCTGGGGGTCTAACTGCCTTCAGCCAAATCCCCCTCTCCCTGCCCCCCTCTTCCCTTTGCTCCCTCAACCCTTTCTCCTGAAGGCCACCTACACCTGCTCACATCCTACCCAGCCCACCCTCAGTGAACCCTACACCTGCCTGACCCTTCTCTGAACAGCTCCGGAGCTCTCTGTGCTGCTTATCAGGCTGATAAGCATTTACTTTTTGTTTCTACTTTTCGTTTCACAGGTAATATAAGACTCCATCTGCACTGTAAAACGATCCAGGGGACCCTGTTGGGTGCAAGCCCTTTGATCCTCACCTGTCCCCCGCTCTCACACCTGGGTAACTGGGGTCAGGTGGGGTGTCCTCCTGACCCTTGTTAATGTATTTCCTGCCTGGATCTGGAAAGAGAATTCTTTCCTCCCACCTATGACCCGGGCCCTCTGGCCTCCCCACAGCCTGTGACCTCGAGCACTGCCCCCCCTCCAGCTTCTCCTGTCTCCTTCCCCTGTCTCCCCTTCCCTGGGGCTCTGGGGAGCATCAAATGCACACACAGACACACCCACAGGTGTTTCTTTCTTGAAAATATCTCTTTTTGGATCCCTGCAGGCCTTTCATCTTCTCCCCTGCCAGTCTCCTTCCTTTCGAGACACCAACCTCCTCATCCAACGGTCTCCCTGCGCTGACCCCTCTGAGGGCAACAGCTCCCACCCAGGTGCCCCCATCCCCCAGGGGCCAAGTCCAGGGGTGAGTGAAGGTTTCAGAAAACAGTGCTGCTGCCCGCACCAGCTTCTGCAGAAGTGTTCTAGCCTTAGAGGAGGGGCCTGGCCATCCACCTGGAGTCTCCACTCCCAGCGAAGCCCCTCAACACTGGCTCACGTGGGAAGTGGTTGAGCACCACCAGGCAGTGTCGCAACGGAGTGCCCCATACAATGTCTCAAGTTCACCTCTGTTTCACCCTAGATTTTGTGAGCTTTGGCAGCTTTATTCATGGGGGGAGGGAGGGGCCAGATTCTGGGGGTGCAACACATTTCATTGCCTTGAACATCTGACAACTTGGGCTTCCAGAAACCCCAGAGCCCACCAAAGATGGGCATCTAGCTTGGCCACTTAGTACAGAGGTGGGGGAGGGGGCGCTTCCTAAAGATTCCATCTCCTCTGAAGGAGGAAGAACAGGACGTGGGGCTTAGACGCTGCCTTCTTTCTCCTACTTTAATGCCATAAAAAAAAAGCAAACAAGATTTTAAATTATGCAACATTCCCCAAAGAGCACTGTATAGTCTCCTGTTGCTTCTAGACCGAGTTACCAAGTTTATGTGACTTAGAACAGCACAGGATTGTTCTCTAACAGTTCTGGAGGTCAGAAGGCTAAAATGAAGGCGACAGCATAACTGCTCTTCTGGAACCTTCAGAGAATTATCTGCTTCCTGACTTTGTCCAGCTTCCAGAGACCACCTGTCTTCCTTGGCTCATGGTCCCTCCTTCCATCTTCTGAGTGTACATCCCTCCCCGCTCTGCTTCCGCCCTCACATCCATCTCCCAGCTCTGATGCTGACCGCGCCCCCCCATCTCTGTCTTCTGAGACCCCTCATGATTTTACATTGGGTGCTCCCCATCTCTAGGTCCTTAACCACATCTGTGAAGCCCCTAACCCACCTACAGTAGCACATCCAGAGGTTCTGGGGATTAGGACAGATCAACGTCCTTGGTGGCTGTTATTCACCTACCGCAAGTGTGAGATGTCAGATCGTGGCCCTCTGTGTCCACCTCCAAGATCAAACAGATGCTAAGATTTTGCCTTGTTTTCTTCAGAGCTGTTTTTAAGAAAAATAAAACATGACAGAAATGTTTCTCTCCTCCTTCTCTGTTCAGCAGTGACCACTCCTCCTGAGGCTCGTGGAAACCATCCCAGGTGTCCTTGGCTGCATAGAACAAATGCATTTCTAAGCAGGATGGCACCATTTTTGAGTGATTTGAAACTTGATGTAAAAGGAATTGCTGTGTGTATGTGCTGCAGCAATCTGCTTTTCTTCCTTTTTTTCTTTTTTAAAGATTTATTTACCTATATAAGCACTGGGTACGGTCAGAAGCATGGGAGGGTGAGAGAATTCACCAGAGCCAGAGCGGGGAGCAGAGCAGGCAGAAGGATGGAAGTACACTGCTGAGGGGAACAGCGGGCGGCAGGAGAGATCTCTCGCGCCATGTGGGATCCTTGCCAGTGGCCGGGGATCGAACCGGTGCTCCAGAGACTACAGGCAGCCTTGCAGCCCAGCGCTCAATCGCTGCGCCACCAGGGGAGGCCCTCTTTTTTTTTTTTTTTAAAGATTTTGCCTTCTATTTTTGCATAGAAGAACTGGGATGCAGGCCAGAGATACAAGGGGGAGGGGTGAGAGGATTCACCAGAGACAAAGTGGGGAACAGAACAGGCAGAACTGCTGAAATACACTGCTGAGGGGAGCAGCGAGTGAGACAGGAGAGGTTTGCTCTGCCATGTGGCTTGCTTTCTGGCCGGGGATCGAACTCATGCTGCAGTGGCTGCGGGGAGCTTCATAATGCTGAGACTTAACCTCTTGTGCCACCAGGGAGGCCCCAGATTTACTATTTTTTAAAAAACGAGTTTTCGTCCATGTTTTCCAGTCACTCTGCTCTGTTCCGAATCTTTTCTTGATGTTAGGCAGTTGGGACCTTTCCTCCACCTTGACCCTGAACAGCAAATCCACGCAGGAGCTTTCTGTGCTCTGCAAGGTAGCACCCCTGCCCCGCCAACCTGCCAGTTGCCTCTCTGTGGAGTTCCCCAGATCCATATGGCCCTCTGCCACCCTGGCCTCTGTGCTGGCCCTGGCAGAGCTTTTCCCTTTACTGAGCACCCCCATCCCCACCCTCACCTCCCACCTGCCACCCCTCTATCTCCACCCCCTGCCACTTTTCTGATGGGTGACTGCAGTGGGTTAACTGGAGCTCCCTCGGCGCTGGGCAGTACCGCTGAGCTACCTGGTCCTCATCACGAGCAATTCCTCTGCCTGCTGCCCCTCAACACCCAGAAATGGTGTCCTCCTGAGCCGCGTCCAACCACCGTTTTCTCGGCTCTCGGCTCTGGGCTCTGACCCGGCAGCCTGTCGAAACTGGGATACAGCCACTGACTGTGTCACCGAGACTAAGCGGTGAAGTTGGCCTTGGCCTTTCAGAGCACAAAAGAGGGAGAAAAGCTTTTCTAAACTTCTCTGAGACTTGCTTTCACAGACACAGCAGACCCTGGAGGCTTGTGCAGCGACCTTGAGCTGAGCTCCAAGGCCGTTAGAGCAGGAAGACAGGGACGCGGAGGAGGGGGCTCCCCAGGCCAGGGGCCACCAACCGACACACGACACCGGAAACTCCAGTCACCTGGCGGAAAGCCCGCCCCGCAGCGTAGCCTTGTCCCCATGGCTCTGCCCTTAGCCCACCCTCCACCCAATAAAATTTAACTCCTCGGCTCTCACCCCTGGTCCCCATAATGACCTAACCTCATCCCCTTTCTCAGTCAGGGAGGCAGAGCAGAGTTACCTCCTTGCCCATCCATTCCCAATAATGTTCCTTTCTTGTCTCAAAGGCCCTGCTGTGGGGATCTGGTCTCGCCGCTTGGGTAGAGCCCACTGTTCTGGAACACACGCCACCATCCTGGATAGTCCCTGGCCCCCAGCAGCCACGGCCTTGCCCGGGATGCGTCCCTGAGAAAAACGGGATTGAGGGAGCACTTCCCAGGGCGACCAGCCACCGGCTTCCAGGGGAACACTGAGTGCGGCCAGACGTGTCCCCGTCACCTCTACTGGGGGGCCGTGGCTGCGGGTGCATCTAGGGACCGACATTTGCACATTTTAGCTTTTGGGCCGAACCCCTTGCCCAGGGGTGCGTTAGTAGCAGCCCCGTCCTAATAATCATAAACTAATGGTGAACGGCCCTCGCATGCCCACCCTTGAGAAGGAGCTGGGAGTTCACACCGGCCAGCGGGCAGGAGGCTGCTGGCGTCCCGGCGACCTCTAAAGAGTGCGCAAAGGTCCGCGTGGCTCCCGGCTGGAAGCAGCTTCCCAGAGAGGAGCCCAGACCAACAGCGCCCAGGGGCACCCGCCCTCGCCGGCCTCCTCACAGGCTACGGGAAGCACGAGATGCCCGCCAGGTGCCCGGGGCAGAGTGTCAAGCCAACCCCAGAGGAAATCCCCCAGAAACCCAGGCAGTTGAAATCCTTCCTCAAGGGCTTGGTTCCCAAAAACAAGGGTTTCCTAATGGAGCTCAGAGGGCGTCCTGGGCGGCCACCGGGGCCGCTCCCTGGGGGGTTGGCGGGGCTGGGTTGTCCGTGGCCTCTAAGAGGACAGGGAGGTTCATGGTCACAGCCGGCGCAGACACTCACCTGCAGCTTTTGCAGATTCTGGTCTCTGGCTGGGGAGTCATCTCGTTGGAAATCAGGCTGTCAGCTAGAAATGAAGATAGAGTTTTTTTGAGATTTGCTCAAATCAAAGTTTTTCTTCATCAAAAATGACATCCCAGGGCCTCCCTGGTGGTGCAAGGGGTAAGTCTCAGCACTCGAAGCTATGGGCAGCCACTGCAGCACGAGGTCAATCCCCGGCCAGCGAGCTACCCACGTGGCGCAGCAGACCTCTCCTGTCTCCCCGCTGCTCCCCTCAGCGGTGGATTTCAGTAGATCCGCCTGTTCTGCTCCCCACTCTGTCTCTGGTGACTCCTCTCACCCCCTGCACCTCTGGCCTACACCCCAGTTCTTGTATGTATAAATAAATAAAATAAATCTTTAAAAAAAATGAAATCCCACTAGTCAGCGACGCTTCATAGTTCCCGGCAGCACACCTGTCAGAGACCGTGGGGCAGGCCCTCTCCACCCTTAATGCTGTGAGCGGAGCAGTGGGGTCCATCCCTGCGCTGCCTTGGCACCGCCTTCCTGGTAAGGTGGTTAAGCAGCAAGGCCCAGGGATCCTCTGGCCTCACTAGCCCGTCTGGCTGTGTCGAAAGATCTGCAAGAGAGGGCCTCTCATCCCTCACCGATGGTGACCATGTGCATTTCTTCTCAAGGCTACATGCCCTCACTTCAGTTGGTAGCTAGAAATCAGCCTGGTGGGAGTATGTGCACCACAAAGTTGGCAAACACTCTATCACTCAGGGCTCTTTGCTGGGTGGCAGGGAGGGGAGCGCTTAGAAGAGTATCTGGGAAAAACAAGAGACACCAGAAACAGTTACGGGTGCAGAGTGGGCCTGGAGAGCAAGGGTCTTGGAGAGAGGTTTTTCTTTTTCTTTCTGAATTTTCATAATTATTTTTTAATTATGCATAATTATTTTTTTAAAAAGAGAACTTTCTTGTTAAGAACAAAGGCTTCCTGCCGTGTCTGTTAATCCCACACCATTAACTGGAAACTGCCTGGAGCCCGGCTGTCTGGGTGAGGCGGACATCAGAGCCCAGAGAGGGGTCCTCATGGTGCCCCAGCAGGACAGTGGGGTGGGGGACTGGGTGGAGTGCACCAGCTGGCAGGCCTTCTAGAACTTCTGCCAAGTCAGAGAGGAGAGCTGAAGTAATGCCGGACCCTGAGCCAAGATGTCAGGCCGAAATTCCAGTCACCAAATTCTAAGGACCAAGCAGAAAAATGGGTATGAAGATAAGAGCTCCCACAGGTGTAACAGCGGAGGTGGGGGACAGTGGAGGTGGGGGACAGTGGAGGTGGGGGACAGCAGAGGTGGGGGTGCTTGATACAAGGGCAGTGGCACAGGAGGATATTTACAGGGTGGGCTGCAGATGGTTTTTGAGGCCATTCCTGAGACTGTTTCTTCTATAGCTTACATGAAAAGGGGACCCGGGCTCTGCCCAGAAGGGAAGGAAGGCAAACTGGGGCAGAGAGGGGACAGGCACAGACAGGCTCCCAGCCTGGGGAAAGGGCCCCACCTCTCCTGCTCCCTGGGGAGTCGCCACCTGCAGTAAACAAGTCCCAGGGAATGAAGCAGGGCTCCAGGCGTAGTCCAGGAACCTCAGCATGCTCTAGGGAGGACTCCAGAGGCCTGTTCTGAGTCTGGGCAGGGATTTCATAGGAGTTTGGAGGGTTCCAGAAACTCTGAGCAGAGATAATGGGGCACCAGGGTGGCCATCGCTAGGAAAATCCCCCCAAAATGCAGCTGGATGCAGGATCTGGAGGGCAGCCCTGAGAAAGGCTGGTAGGACCTCACAGATGCGGGGCCTGGGGGAGCATGCAACCCCTCCCTGTGGGCTGGATGCTTGAGGCAGGAGACTCTCCAGGAAAGGGGACATGGGGGACAGGAGCATCCATGTGCCGGAATGCCAGGAGGCTGGGGGAGGGACTGGGTGATGGAATGGCCGCTCCCCTGCCAACAGGCAGATGCCAGTCTGTACCCTGCAGGACCCTCAGATGTTTCCCAGCCCCACCTACAGAGTAAGCCGCGCCCTGCAAAGTTCCCTCCTGGAGGCACCCTGAGCATCTTTTTTTTCTCTTTCTTTTATTTAAACAGAGGTGTAACTGACATACATCATCTTAGTTTCAGGTGGAGAACGTGATGTGACATTTGCATCCACTGCAACGTCATCACCAAATTCGTCTATTTATCATCTTTTTTCTTCCCACTGTCCCTTACAGCCCTTTGACCATTCTCCTGCCTCCTCTCTCTTAACTTCAGAAATCTCATTTCATTTATTAGCGTCTGTTAGTGTTTATAAGTATTTTTGCCTTGTCGAATCATCCACCTTCTAACTGTCCAGTATTTGTCTTTGGCATCCTGACATGCTTCACTGCACGCAATTCCCTCCAACTCCTTCCATTCAGCTGTGAACAGTAACATTTCATCCTTCCCACTGGCTGACTAGTATCCCATGGTGGACAGAACACGCCTCCTTGATCCAGTCGTCTACCAGTGGACCCTTAGGGTGTTTCCATGGCCGGCTACTGCACTTAATGCTGCAATGAACACTGTAGAGCGTGTACTTTTTGAGTTGCTGGTTTCATTTGGGTGGATGGCTGAGAGCAGGATCGCCGAATCATATGGTATTTCCATTAGGTTTTTTTTTTTTTAATTTTTAGTTTTTTTAAGTTAATTCCAGATTGCTTTCAAAAATGACTGCACAGGGGGCTCCCTGGTGGTGCAAGGGGTTAAGCACAGTACTGTGAAGCTATTCACAGCCTCTGCCACGGAGCAATCACCGGCCAGGGAGCTACCCACATGGCGCAGCAGACCTCTCCTGTCGTGCCCGCTGCTCCCCTCAGCAGTGTGTTTCAGTCAGTCTGCCTGTTCTGTTCCCCACTCTGTCTGGTGAATCCTCTCACTCCCTCACCTCTGGCCTGTACCCCAGCTCTTGTATGCATAAATAAAATAAATCTTTAAAAAGAAATGACTGCACCAGCCCACGTTCCCACCAACAACTTAATAGTGCTCCTCTTTCCCCACATCATCTCCAGGACTTGTGGTGTTTCTTAAATATGTGCCTTCCTCCAGGCTGTGAGACGGCACCTCACTGTGGTTTTGACCTCCATCTCCCTTATTAAAAACAATGATCAACATTTTTCAATCTATTGGCCGTCTGAATTTCCTCTTCAATTAATTGTCCATTCAGATCTGCTGCCCATTAACGATATTTTTGTAGCGACTTTCAAAGTTGTAACGCCATATTGTTATCCCCATGACTTATTCATTTTTTCTTTTTACAGGAGATATTTATTTAAAGTAATACATTTGCAGCTCAGATAAGTTCTAAATTGTACATTCCAGGTTTAAGCGGCTTCATAAAAATTCTTTGAGGACAGCTGCAGTCACAGATTTCGACTGCAGGATTATTTCTTTGCTCATTCTTCTCTCTCTTTTCTTTCCTGAATAACTTTCTTCAGATATGGTTCAAGGTGGAAGTTTTCCTCCTCATATTTCGTTCACTGCACTTTAGGCTACACCTGCTACCTAAAGATCACGTCCAGGGCTCTCTTAATACGAAACATCCTGTCATAAAGGTTCTTAGGAAGTTTTCTTGCAGCTTCTTCTTTTTTTTAAACACAATTTTTGACACCCAGTAAGTTTTCTTTTTATTTATTTATTTATTTGTTTGTTTGTTTGTTTGTTTATACATGCACTGGGTATAGTCAGAAGCGCGGGAGGGTGAGAGAATTCACCAGAGCCAGAGCGGGGAGCAGAGCAGGCAGAAGGACCGAAGCACACTGCTGAGGGGAGCAGCGGGCGGCAGGAGAGGTCTGCGCGCCATGTGGGACCCTCCTCCGGTGGCCGGGAGCAGCCGGGGATCGAACTGGCGCTGCAGAGGCTGCGGGCAGCTTCGCAACCCAGCGCTCAACCGCTGCGCCACCGGGGAGGCCCTTCTTTTTTTTTTTTTATTTTTTTTTAAGATTTATTTATTTGTATAAGAAGCAGGGTACCGGTCAGAGGTTTGGGAGGGTGAGAGAATTCACCAGAGAGAGCAGGGAGCAGAACAGGCAGACGGGCTGAAGACACTGCTGAGGGGAGCAGCGGGCGAGGCAGGAGAGGTCTGCCACGGCATGTGGGTTTCTCCCTGGCCGGCCGGGAATTGAACCGTGCTGCAGAGGCTGTGGACAGCTTCACAGTGCAGCGCTCAACCCGCTGCGCCACCAGGGAGGCCCTTCTTCTTTTTTAAAAAAGATTTATTTTATTTATTTATGTATACAAGAACTGGGTGTATGCTGCAGAGGCTGCGGGTAGCTTCATAGTGCTGTGTTAACCCCTTGCGCCACCAGGGAGGCCCCAATATTTCACTCTTTATCACAGCTTAGTAGTATTCCATTAGAGATATATCATCATTTATTGCTTGATGATAGGGATACATTTCTGAGAAATGTGTCATTAGGTGATTCTGGTGTTGTGTGAACACCATAGAGTGTAATTACAAACACCCAGGTGGGACAGCCCACCACACACCTAGGCTCCCTGGCACAGCCTGTCGGGACCACCATGGTATATGAAATTGTCAGTGGGACTGAAATTCTAAGCGATGTGTTCATGTTTCTAGTACATCTTTATTCATTCCCCTATCGATGGACACTTTATTTCCGTATGACCCCTTTCTTTCTAACTTGCTGCTAAAGTCCTTCAATTTTTGATACATTAGACACATGAATCTCTTATCACTGCCACAGTATTTTTCCTAACCCCGCCCATACTGCTGAGACTTGAACCCCCCTAAAATGCTGCTGGCCTATTGCTTAGTTATAGACACCCCCAAAAGGCTTGTATCAGTTACAGGTAATTAGGTAAACTAAGTCAGCTTCTGCTGACATTTGCTGACCGTGTGTTGAATGCTAAGTTCACATGGACCTCACTAAGTCCTAATAGGCAACCAATTCAGTGACTTGAAGGCACGTGATATAGCTAACTCACCTCACAAGCCTGTGTGGGAGCCAGGCCCCATCATGAGATATTCAGAGGAAGGCCTGCCTAGCCTGTGACCCATTTTACCAACCCTGAGTCTTGCTGTGGGCCGTGCTGAGCTCTTAGGATGTTGAGAGGGCCTGGCCCTGAGGGGAGGAGTCAGGCGCATGACTGTGGTGCCACTATAGGCTGTGGGCCCCAAGGACAGCCCTTTGACAGTATCTCTTGCACCTAGCAGGAACCCAGCACTTAGTAAATACTCAATAAAAAATTAGCAATGGAGCTTCCCTGATGGTGCAGAGGTTAAAGTCACATGGCTATCAAGCTATCACCAGCCACTGCGGCATGAGTTCGATCCCTGGCCAGGGAGGTGACCCACATGGCACAGCAGACCTCTCCTGTCTCACCCGCTGTTCCCCTCGCAGTGTATTTCAGTCAATCTGCCTGTTCTCTCACCCCCTCTCCATACATCTGGCTGATACCCCAGTTCTTGGATGCATGAATAAAATAAATCTTCAAAAAAAACAAAAGATGGGACATGGGCGTGCCCATGTCTTTTTATCATCAAGTGCGGCTCCCGCTTGCAACTGTGGCTTCTGCTGCGTGGACAGGCGGGATCTGGCTGTGTGTGGCTCCCACTTACACTCTGTCTCCGCTCAGTGGAGGCTATCTTGGGTAGGGCAGGTGGCATCTGGCCATGTGCAGATCAATATTTCCTATTCCCTTTTCTCTCTCTCAGCTCTCCCTTTTCTTAGCTCCCTATGGAAATAAACCCTCTCTCGGTGTGTCTGCTTTTGGACCTTGTCCAGTGTTCTAAGACTCACGGGTGAGGAATCACTAACTGGGTCATTCTCTTTTCCCTGGGTATTGCCCCATAACAGTTCCTCAGGAACTCGCCCTGGCCACAGGCAGTCCACACATGGCAACTTGCCTCTTCAAAGTCAGCAAGGGAGGAGGCAGCCAAGCAAGACGGTCGTTACAATCCAGGTCATGTGATCGCATGTCTATAGTCATGGCTGTCCCATCACTTTTGCCCTACTGGGTTAGTAGAAGGCCCAGTTACACTCAGGGGAGGGACTTATACAAGGGCACGAGGGAGGGTCACGGGGCGACCCCAGACTCTGCCCACCACAGGACCTCATCAGATAGGAACTGTGAGTTGCCTGAAACACTCCTTTCAGCCATCAAAGTCCTCACTGTTACGTAGAGGCAGGGTCTCCCCGTGAGCACAGGAGACAGTGATGACAACTCCCCTGCCCCCACAGCGTCCACTACGATACTGAGACAGAGCCCCTGGCCTGGCACCAGCCCGGGGAAGAGGCGCTTTCCCTGAGAGGTCCGCCAATGTTGGCTTATCTAGGCACAGATAAGCAAGTGGGTAAATAGGAAATCAAGACACGTTACAGGATTCAGATGACTGCTGGAAGGCCCTAGAGTTTTCTACCGTCATAAAATTCTCCACTGACACATGTAATTAAAAAAAACCCCATAAACCAAATGTAATAGCCGCAGAGTAGGAACTAGGTCAGACGACTCCGTTAAGAGCGTGGCTCTTCTGTAGGAAAAATGTCTCCTAACTGCTAGCATCTGTTATTTCCCCAGCTACAGACAAGCCGTGCACATGAAGGCCGTTGGGAGATACGGCTAGTGTGGCACAAGGGCCTGGGCTGCGGGTCCCACCGCCTGGGTGGGCTCCCCCGGACCGGCGTCTTCCGGTGTGACCTCTGCAAGTTGCTTCACTTCCCATAACGGCAGTAAATGCTAATCCTGTGTGTGCTGTGCGCAGGGCTCTTTATACATATTCAGTTCTTAGAAATTCATTTCAAGGGGCCTCCCAGGTGCCGCAAGGGGTTCAGCACAGCACTGTGAAGCTGTCGGCAGCCCCGGTTCCATCCCTGGCCAGAGGGGTGACCCACAGGGCACAGCAGACCTCTCCTGTCTCCCCACTGCTCCCCTCAGCAGTGGATTTCAGGCAGTCTGCCTGTTCTGTTCCCCACTCTGTCTCTGGTGGAACCTCTCATCCCCTGCCCCTCCCCTCTGGCCTGCACCCCAGCTCTTGCATGCATAAATAAACCAATCTTAAAAAAAAATAGAAATTCATTTAACCCATATAATCAGCTCCGAGCCTAGGCACCATTGTTACCCCACTTCATCCATGAGAAAACCGAGGGCCTGGAGGCTGCAGAGCAAGAATGTGGGGGCCGAAGGGTTAAAGGGTCAACGCGCCAACTGCGGATGGGAAGCTCCTGCCAGCAGAGTCTCTGGGCTGCTGCCCCGCGGCCAGGCCAGCCCCTTGGCTCGCCACGTGAACCACCTGTATTGATTAGGATCTTAGATGATGACTTTCACCCCCGTGCGGGTGTGGGGAGAAGGGGAAGCCAGAGTATCACCTGGGGATCTGGATGGCTCCCCGTTTACAGCCACCTTCACCCCAGTATCCCAGGAGCGTCTGGGGAGCCCAGTGTCTGGCGGTCCCCGTGACTGTGGAGGCGAGGGCAGTGCTGGGCGGGCAGCGGCACCCGCGCTGAGGGGCGCAGGGCGGGGGGGGGGGGCTCCCTACACGCGGGGACGAAGGGCTGGAGCGGGCAGGGCCGGGGCTGCCTCCCGCCCCGGGGCGGCCGGGGCAAGGGGAACGAGGGGGGCGCTTGGCCTCTGGGACCAGAGGACTTTCCCGAGAGGCCGAGCGCAGCCGCGCACCAGGCGGAGCTGAGGAACGCGCCCTTCCCGCCCTTCCCGAGCCGGGCCCCTCGCCGTCGGGAGCCCGGAGACCAGGCGGGGCGGAGCAGGGCGCTGGGCCGGCACCCCAGGAGTGAAGGGGCTCCCCCCCTCCCTGCCCCAGGTGGCCGGCTCCGCGCCTCCCGGGCCTGGGCGCTCCGGACTGCACTTGTCCGAGGCCCCCCCCCCCCCCCCGATCTGCACTTGTCCGAGGCCCCGCCGGTCGGGCAGGGGGGGGGCGGCGGCCCTGGATTCCCAGAGCCCCCTCCTCGCCCCGGCCGCTCCCCTTTTATGCCAGGCCGCCTTCTTCTGCCCAGGTGCCCCCCGCCCCCCGGGGCCCCGGGCTGAGAGCACCCCGCGAGTCTGGCTTCTCTGGCGGGGCCGCAGCGCCTCACGCCGCAGCCAACCGCGCGGCCGACTCTTCCCGCCGCCGCGGCCGGGGACGCGCGGGGGCGCCCGGGGCGCAGCCCCAGACGCCGTTCGCGCCCCCCGGGGTCCGCCGTGCCCGCCCGTGGGGGCCCGGGGCGCGGGCCCGTCCTCGCCCCCCCAGCGCGCGCCCCGCCCCCCGGGCCCCGCCGCGGCGAGGGTGCGGCTCCCCGGGCCCAGGGCTGTGGGGGCCGCGCGCCCGCGTTCCCCTCCGCGGGGGCTGCCCCTGGGGATCAGCGCGAGGCGCGTTCGCACCCGACGCCGGGAAGGCCGGGCTCGGGCCGCCGCGCCAGCCCCAGCCCCGCGCGGGCAGCCCCGGGGCCCCGATGCGCAGAGGCGCGGGCCGGCTCCCCGCGGGGCCTGGGGGCGCGTGTCCGGTGCGTGTTGAGGGGCGGGGGGCCCCGGAGGCGGGGGGCGGGGAGGCGCCTCCGCCATGCCCCCTCGGGCCCTGGAAAAACCCCGCGCGCAGGGAGAGGGGCCCGCGCCCCGGCACGGCCGGCGACGGCGGGAACAAAGGCGGCCGGGCGGATGCGGTCATGGAAAAATCCCAGCGGGGCGCCGGGGCGGGGGCGCCGCACGCCGGCCCAGCCACCCTCGCCCGCCGGCCGGGGAGGGGCGCCCGGGTCCCGAAGGCTGCGCGCCGGCCCGGGGCGCGGGGGGGCGGCACACGCGGCGCTGCGCGAGGCCCGGCGGCGGGGGGCCGTGAGGGGCGCGAGGCCCGGCGCTGCGGGGCGGCCGTGAGGGGCGCGCGGCCCGGCGCTGGGGGCCGTGAAGGGCGCGAGGCCCGGCGCTGGGGGGCGGCCGTGAGGGGCGCCGGCCCGGCACACGCGCGATGGCTGCGCGCTCGTGCGCCCGGACACGCGGGCGGCCCCCACCGGGGAAGGACAGGGCCCGCGAGGGGGCGCGATCTAGGGGGCTCCTGGGCCGGCGCCCGAGCAGAAAGCTGAACCCCAGGACTTGGGGCGGGGCCTGGAAGCAGCCCCGCCCCGCCGCCCCCCCATCTCGCAGGTGCGGGCGCGGGGCCTCGCGAGCGGCGGGGCCCCGTCCCCCCGGGCTGGAGTTTCCCGCCCCCGGCCCTGCGCGCCCCGGCCTGCTCCTGCGAGCCTGCCTGGAGACCGGGAGGCGGAGGCGGCGCGTGGTTTTGGTGCTGGCTCGGCTTTTCCTGTTGAAAAGGAAAGTGTGGGGCAACTTGGACCCAGTGACTCCCGAGGCCTTTTTCAGTTCTGACTTGGAAGAAGCCGCTGAACCCAGAGGCCATAAAAGGAGCTGGTGGGAACTGAGAAAACACTTGGTGCCTGCCTTGGCCCCAGCCGGAGGCTCTTCCCTGCGCAGATGTCTCCTTGTTAATATTTACTGCCTTCTGCCCTGGGGCCCCAGGGCTCAGCCTGAATGGTGAGGCCTCTGGGTGAGGAAGGATGTAGAATAGGACAGGACGCTGGGGACCCCCAAGCCAGCCTGGGAGCTGGGGACCTCCAGACTCCGCCCCATGGGGCGGCTTCTGAGTTGGGGTGTCAGCTGAGCGTCCCTGAAGGCCAGAGGGCCATGAAGCAGAGCCCACCACTTAAGAAGTTTCAAGTTCGGGCCTCCCGGTGGCGCAGCGGTTGAGCGCTGGGTTGCGAAGCTGCCCGCAGCCTCTGCGGCGCCGGTTCGATCCCCAGTTGCTCCCCGGCCACCGGAGGAGGGTCCCCCATGGCGCGCAGACCTCTCCTGCCGCCCGCTGCTCCCCTCAGCAGTGTCCTTCGGTCCTTCTGCCTGCTCTGCTCCCCGCTCTGGCTCTGGTGAATTCTCTCACCCTCCTGCGCTTCTGACCGTACCCAGGGCTTGTATAAACAAACAAACAAACAAACAAACAAATAAAAAAAAAAGTTTCAAGCTCAAGAAGGGACCCCATTAATGAGACTTGGCTGCTGGAATTGTTGGAACGGCGGGGAATTGGGTTGTGGTAGAGGGTCTGCACAGCAGAAGCGGGGACACTAACCACACACAGGGTCAAATGAGCTGGCAGCTACTTGTGGTCCCTTGGGAACTGCGGTTGGATTCAAATGACCCAGCCCACCTCTCCCTGGCTATTTGACTTTTTTTGATCTTAAGGCCTCAAATTCCTCATCTGTAAAATGGGAACAAGAGCTCCTCCACAGGGGCTTTGGGGGTATTGAAAACAGGTGTAAGGGCCTCCCTGGTGGCACAGGGGTTAAAGACACAGTGCTATTAAGCTATCGCCAGCCATTGCAGCATGAGTTCGATCCCCGGATGGGGAGGTGACCCACATGGCACAGCAGACCTCTCCTGTCTCGCTTGCTGCTCCCCTCAGCAGTGGATTTCAGTGGTTCTGCTCCCCACTCTGTCTCTGTGACTCCTCTCACCCTCCTGCACCTCTGGGTTACACCCCAGTTCTTGTATGCATAAATAAATCTTTAAAAAAAAAAAGAAAACGTGTATAAGACTGCGTCCCAACCTGCCTTTCCTCCTTTTCTACTTCTAAAAGTCCCTGGTCCGGGCTCACCCACTAGGACTCCTTCCAAGTCTCAGCTTCCCGTGAGCAGGTGGGGTCCAGGGGGAAGGCTGGGGAGCAGTGCCCCCTGGTGGTAGACACCGGGAGGGCGGGTCAGTCCGTGAAAACCCGCGGGGCTGGCATCTGACATGTCGGAGACTCCCATGGGCAGACGGTGGGTCTTCGTGGCGTTGCCTTCTGACTCAGTTTCCCCCCAGAACAGGCAAAGAGAATACTGCTGGTTCAGAGCCGCCCTTGTTCTGCTCTGTGGCTGCCCAGCTTCTCCAGCTTGAGCTGGCTTCTCTCACTTCTACCCTGAGGGCAATCCATGCACTTTCCATTTATACCGCACTTTATAGCTTAGAAAGCACTTTGACACACATTACTTGTCCCTGAGGTGTGTGCTTTCTGGGTGGTGGCGGTGCTAGATGCATAGAGGATGGGGTTTATAGTGGGGCTCCAGCAGGGTGGGCTGGTTTGGCTCCAGCTTGGTAACTGGAGTGACATTCAAAACAGTCAATAACCAGTAGAACAGGCAGGGACCAGTCAGAACAGACCTGGCCTTAGACACCAGCTACCACTAAAGGCTCGGGTGTACCTCCTGAAGATTCTGGAGTAACCTCAACTTCACTGGGCCTCTGTTTCTCCTTCTGCAATGTGGGCCAGGTAATCGTAAGCTTTCCATTTTAGGGGGCTCTTGTGGAGACGAAATTTGTGAATGCCTGAGAAGGTTTGAGAAACTAGTGTCTGGCCCAAAAAGAATTAGCTCTAATACTGGTCTTCCTTCTCTTGGACTCAGAACTGGGCGGACTGTGACTTTTAAAGCAGACTCCTGGGCACACATCCTGGCTCACCTCCCATCTGGCCTTTCAGTGTAGTCTCCACTGTCTGCACCTGCTCTGGTGGTGCCGGGAAGCAAGACCCCAAATAACTGCAGAAAGAAGTGTCAGCTCATTGATCCCCCACTGTTATTGCACATTTACTCAGTGCATGGCAGTGTGAACACCCAAACAGCCCCAGGGCTGGCCTTTGAGCACAAGCAGCAGACAGGCCACTGCAGTCAAGGTTCAAAGTAACATCAGGCCAAGGGGCAAAGCTGGACCCAACTGCAAGTGATGAGTCCACTCTCACCCCAGTAGCCAGAGTAAACCTTTAAACTGAAATTAAGGGCCTCCCAGGTGGCGCAGCGGTTGAGCGCTGGGTTGCGAAGCTGCCCGCAGCCTCTGCGGCGCCGGTTCAATCCCCGGCTGCTCCCCGGCCACCGGAGGAGGGTCCCACATGGCGCGCAGACCTCTCCTGCCGCCCGCTGCTCCCCTCAGCAGTGTACTTCGGTCCTTCTGCCTGCTCTGCTCCCCTCTCTGGCTCTGGTGAATTCTCTCACCCTCCCGCGCTTCTGACTGTACCCAGTGCATGTATAAACAAAACAAACAAACAAATAAATAAAATAAAACATGCCTCTAAAAAAAAAACAAAAAAAAAAAATAAACTGAAATTAAATGAAAAGCTCCCCTGCCTGCCCTACTTAAAGCTACCCCACTGCTCCCATCTTGTCAGAGGAACAGCTGCATTCTTCTGGATTCTTCTTCAAGGCCCTGCATTAGCTGGCCCAGCCTCTGACCTCATCTCCCATCATCCAGCTTCATGTTAGACTCACCTTTTGTTCCCTTGAATCCAACACCCCAACTGCCTTCCTAGCTGAGAGCCTTCGAATTGTCCTGGTTCATGCTTGTCCATCAAACTGTCGAGTGCTTGGCCGGGTGACCTCCTTGGAGAGAACTCCTGAGCCTCAGAGAAATTTCATCTGAAGTAGCTACTCCAGCCAGGATCAAGTATTCTCTGTGGTACCATTTTCTGGTTGTTTTTTTAACAGAACTTCTAAGTTCAGTGTTATCATTTGTATTTTTAAAAAAGATTTATTTCATTTATTTATGTATACAGGAGCAGGGGTATAGGCCAGAGATATTGAGGAGTGGGGGAGGTGAGAGGACTCACCAGAGACAGAGTGGAGAGCAGAACAGGAGGATCTACTGAAATCCACTGCTGAGGGGAGCAGCAGGTGAAACAGGAGAGGTCTGCTGTGCCCTGTGGGTCAGCTCCCTGGTTGGGGATCGAACTCATGCTGCAGTGGCTGGCAATAGCTTGATAGTGCTGAGACTAACCCTGTGCCACCAGGGAGGCCCCTCAATTGTATTTTGGTTGATTTTTGTCTGCTCCCTGAGCTCCATGAAGGCAGAGGTGTCTGCTGCTTTATTCTACTTTACCCCTCCAACCTAGAATAGTGACTGGGCATGGCAGGCCTTCTATGAGGATCTGTCGAATGAATGAGAAGCTGATGGCAACAAGGCATTTAAAGCCCATGGGTGCCCCAGATGGATAAGAGGAGACTTCATAGGGCACTAATATACAGGCGGTTTATCAGGGGGTTTTCCTGGAGTTGGCATCCATGGAAGGGTCGGGAAGGCAGCAGGAACAGGTGAAGGGCGAAGGTCTGCAGTACTCTCAGGGGAAGCACCACTGACCGCGGGGGAAGCTTTGCTGTCCCCAGGGATGGCCTTCTATCATTGTCTGGAGTTGGGGCCAGGGAGCCGCATTCATGAATCATGGGATGCGCCCGGGAAGGGACAAACATGACTTTGGGCAGGTGTTTTTCGTCAACTGAGACGCTCTCCAGAGAGGGTCACGGGCTGAAGGTGCTCATGTCCTCGGGTCTGCGGCCAGCACTGGCCATCAGCAGGGGATCGGCGTCCACTCAGGAGACTGACTTCGGCAGGAGGGAAGATTCAGATAAGTTGTAGAGGGAGGTGATTCCCTGGTGGCCTAGGGGCTAAGTCTCAGCGCTATCACTGCTGTGGCCTGAGTTCGATCCCTGGCCAGGGAGCTACCCACATGGCGCAGCAGACCTCTCCCGTCTCCCCGCTGCTCCCCTCAGCAGTGTATTTCAGTCAATCTCCCTGTTCTGTTCCCCACTCCGTCTCTGGTGAGTCCTGTCACCCTCCACACCTCTGGCCCACACCCCAATTCTTGTATGCATAAATAAATAAACCTTTAAAAAATAAAAAATAAGCTGTAGAGAGAGCAGGGCCATGCAGAGCCTGCAGATCTGCCTGTTCTCAGGCAGGAGAGTTTGCAGAGCCCGATCCCTGGTCCCAGGGTGGAGTTGGACCAGCTCAGCTGTGAGGGCGTTCTGTGCCCTGGTTCCTGAGGGCAGAGTGAGATGAGTCAAGAGTATGAGGTAGACCTTAGGGGGCTGGAAGAATGTCCTTGACTTTCTTATGGATTTAGTGTTGATCAGTGCCAAAGAATCATCAATCAGCGCTACACCTCAGGATTCCTTTTCTGATGCCCCTCATGGTTTCCAGAGAGTCTTTCTTGTTTTTGTTCCTCACCTTCCTCGCCTAGCCCCGGTGATGCCGCCTGCCTCCCTCTCAGGGTCCTTCTCTTGGGCTCTCCCCACGTGCCCCTCTGCTGCTGGCCACTCCCCAGGGCACTGTCCCAACCATCCATGCAGCCAGGGGGCCTCAGAGAGGCCCACCTGACCTCACTGGGGGGATGTGCCCAGTACCTTCCCATCAAAGGCACCAAATCTCGGAAAACTTCCAGGCCCACGGCTGGTTCCTGAAGGTCCCTCTGGGGGACACTGGGAAGGCTGCGTGGGAGGTGGGCCCAGGTGGCCTTGAGCAGCTCCTGTGCGGGGAAACAGATCAGGGAGCCTGCTTCACCCAGAGGGGAGGAGAGGATGAGGGCGGAGGCTTTTCCCAGTTTCGGATTAGGCTGCGCAAGTTCACTGGCCGGGAAAGCCAGCCCAAGGCTGCCTTTTCAGAGAACTTGGCTGATCTCTGCTTTCAGACCCCCGGGTTAGCTGTCAGACGGTTGCTAGGACTTGTGGGGACTGGTCAGATGGCTTTCTTGGGTGGGACGGGCAAAGTATGCCCCTGGGTCCAGCCTGGCCTGGCCCATCACACTGGGGGGCTGTGGCGGGCACTCTCCCTGAAGATAGATTGTGAGAGGCTTGGGTGTTACCCTGTTCCAACAGGTGCCATTAAAAGGGAGGAGCCTGAGAGGCCTGGCTAGATATCACCACCTAAGTCCTGACACCCAAAGGGTCCTGATCCTGACATACCCCCCCACCCCGCCCCCCAGGGATGGCCTTGGCCAGCACTAGGGCCCAAATTTAGGTCACTGCTTAGTCTGTGCATGCCTGGTGGTCTCTGTGCTCCTGTTGTGTTTTGTTCCACACTTTTTTCCACACTTAACCTGGGTTGACGCCACCTGCCTCAGTTTATCCCTGCGCTTGTCACTTTCACTCTCTTGCAGTTCCCCTTCAGTGCACAGGGCTGGGGGCTGCTTCCTGCACTTTCTCTGTCACTTTTGAACAAGAGGCTTCTCATTTTATTTGTGCAGTGTGTCAGCTGATCTGCTCACCAGGGCAGGGAGGCCAGGTATGGAGGTTCTGAGTCCTGGCGGCCGTCTAGCAGCTCTCAAAGGGTGGCCCATGTCCACAGCGCGCCAAGACGAGGCCCAACTAAGCGCCTACTGTGTGCCAGCGAGGTTGGCACTGCGGGCCAAGCCGCTGCAGACAGAAGCCCCTTTCTTCAAGCTCACCCAGGAGAGCGTTTCTAAGTAGGACAAAGCCTGTTGGTCCAGGGGCCTCCCGGGCAGGAGTGGGGAGAAAACCAGGGCGGCGGGAGGAGGGGCGCCTCCCGCGGGGCGCACACGGGCCCCACCCGGCCGGCCCCGGCGCTGAAAGCGCCTCTGTGTTGGGTCCCGCCCGCCGCGGCCCGGAGCGCGTCTCCCCGGCTGCGCCAGGCCCGGGAGGCTCTGCAGCCCCTCTGGGGACAGACACAAATAGTTCCCGGCCCAGCTGCCCGCCCAGTTACCTTGGGAACCCAACTCAATGGCCTGACGTCACCGGCCGTTGCGTAGCAACTGCCATCGCCTCCCTCCCGCTCCCGCCCCGCCGTCGCCATGGAGACGCGGGGCCAGCCCCGCCCTCCGCGCGGCCCTCGCGCCCTCCGGCCGCCTCCGAGTTCTGGGGGTGGCGTTCCCCGACCCCCGAGCCTCGCTCCCCATCCCACCCCCGAGCCGCCCCAGCGCAGAGGCGGCGCCGCCGGGACCGCGGCCGGGGGGACCGGCTCGAGGCCCAAGTGGGCCGGCGACCCGCGGGGGTTCCCCGCCAGGGGGGCCTGTGGGGGCGTCGCAGCCCAGGGACCGCTCCTTTTCTGTTCAGGCTCGTTTCTCACCAGGCGCCAACTTGGGCTCCTGCTCGGGTGGCCAGGACAGGTGGCAGCACGGCGTTTCCATTCCCTCCCCGACGGCCGCCCGGGAATCTCCGCCCTTGGCCACCTGCCCCGGGGGCGGAGACGCGGGGCCTGCTCGGCCCGGGCTCCCAGGCCCGGCTCCCCCCTGCGCTCCTGGCCTCCCCGGCAGGCACCCGCGCTGCGACGCCCGTGCTATGGTCTGGCCAGACTGTGGCCGCCGCCCAGCACCTGGGGGGCCTGGGGCGTGGGCCTTGTTCTCACCTGCTCCGTTGCCCCTTCGCACCTTGGGGAGGAGAAAGACTCGGAGGCGGGGGACACGGCCCAGAAACGCGGGCAGCAGCAGCCTGCCGCCCGGTCTTACCCTGTCCTGCCCCTGAGGACCATTTTGGGTGAAGGGTCTTGTAACTGAAAGGGAACTGCTAAGAAGAGGAAATGTTTCCCTTTAAAGAGTCATAGACCTGGAAATGTAAAGTAAATAACAAGTTTGCTTCCTTAATAAGCATATCTAAGCAAGGTCTGGCAGCCTGCTAGGCTGATTGATCTCCCAGGCCATCCTCCGAGATCTGAGTCCTGCCCCTTTTCCTGTGTCAAGAATTTGTGTGCTCACTCACCACCTTCACCAGTGGTTTTGTATAAAAGAGACTCTTTGTCTCTAGACCGGTGCTCAGACCTTACCGGCCTACCCAGGTCTGAGACCTCATGCGTGAGTAATAAAGCTTCTCCTGGCCTCACCATTTCTGAAGTACCGCTTGTTCTTCCCCTGCCTGGGTAAAAGGCTAGAATTTATTTCTGCAACATAACCACCTCCTCTTGTTAGAGGTCTTTGCTTGTCTTGTTCAAGCCCAAAGTGGTGGAGGCCATCTGGGGAGGTGATTTTCCTTCCCCAAAACCATATTGAGACAAAGATTAATAAAATGCAGGCAAGACCAGGTGTTTTAGGGGAATCCTATTTCCTCATTGGTTGCTATTTAAAATTCAGAGATGCAGGGCCTCCTGGTGGCGCAAGGGGTTAAGACGCAACCTATGAAGCTGTCCACAGCCTCTGCAGCACGAGTTTGATCCCTGGCCAGGGAGCTACCCACATGGTGCGGCAGACCTCTCCTGTCTCCCTGCTGCTCCCCTCAGCAGTGTATTTCAGTCAATCTGCATGTTCTGTTCCCCACTGTCTCTGGTGAATCCTCTCACCCTCCCGTGCCTCTGGCCTGTACCCCCACCCTTGTGTGCATAGAAAAATAAATCTTTAAAAAAAATTCAGAGATGCAAAGGAACATTTTCTAATCTGTGGGATTGGAGAGCATACATGTAAAGCCTCAGATCTTCCTAAGGCATCTGGCTAAAGCAAGTTCTGATTGTGGGCAGAACATTCAGACAAGCTCATGTGTCCTGGGTGGAAACACCCCAGGGCTCAGCGCCCAGGACGGGGCTTTGTGTGGCCCTGGACAAATACTGATATCTGGAGCCCTGGCCTCCTTTTGTGGGACAGACAGCTTTTATCTGTCGGGGAGCCTTCAGGTGCAGTGGGGAGGGAGTTTGGGGCATTGAGGGACCTTAGGAGAGCCAGGAGGGGACAAGCTGCCTCAGGTCTCACCTTCCCCTTTCTGGAAGGGGAGTGGCTGAGGGTGTGCCAGCCGCTTGTGCTGGTGAAACTGCAGTGTCGATTCACCTCAGCTTGGAAAAATCCTTGCTCCAAAGTGGCAGATCTTGGGATGGCCTGTTCTAAATATCTTGGGGAGGCCTGCCCTTCCCTTTGTTTTTTTGTTTTTGTTTTTAAAAGATTTATTTATTTATGCATACAAGAGCTGGGGTGTAGGCCAGAGGTGGGTGGGGTTGGGGAGGGAAGAGTTATGAGAGGATTCACCAGAGTGGGGAGCAGAACAGGCGTATTGACTGAAATACACTACTGAGGGGAGCAGCAGGCGAGACAGGAGAGGTCTGCTATGCCTTGTGTGGGTCAGCTCCCTGGACAGGGCTCGAACTCCCAGTAACTTTATAGTGCTGAGACTTAACCCCTTGTGCCACCAGGGAGGCCCAGGCCCCTCGTCTTTACCTGGCTCCTGGGTGGTCAATGGAGGTGAAAAGAGTGGCCTTATCCGCAGGCATGAGGTTTGTACGGATGTTTCAGACTTCAGTTTGCTCAGACGGCCTTGCTCTCCTGTCTGGTCGAGCGGGAAGGAGTCCTTTCCAGGAGAGTTTACATACAGAATGTTCAGAACTTCCAATTAGGAGACTCCTGATCAATAAATACCCAGACAACGCAGACTGTCCCATGGAAGAGGGAAAAATGACATCTGTCAATGCGGATACTGCGATTTACAGGAAATATATATTGGTTATTTGATAGCCAAGCTCTGTTTCATATACTTACTTGGTTTTCATCCACAGTGCTCCAGAACTTGGAATTTCCTGAGTCTTTAGAGCAATAAAGGCATCTTTTATCATAATATTTGGTCTCTTATCCTCAGTTTCTGAGAAACCTTCAGAACCATAAAAGTTTAAATGGGTGTCTTGTTTTCTAGAAGGATCTATGTTAATGAAGATAACTTTTGGAAAACACCTGGCGGGGGTGGGGGGGTGGAGGGGGCTGGTTGCTAGGGAACCCAACTAGAATAGAGGGTGGGACATTTCCAGGGAGAGCTTTCAGGTGGAATTCAATTGCCAGTGGCCAGTGATTTAATCACTTGTGGCTATGTAATGAAGCCTCCAAAAAAGCCTATAGGGGAGCTCCCAGGTAGGTGGGTAGGAAGATTTGGGGGCGCATGGGGTGACTGGAGGGGGCCTAGAAGCTCCATGCCTTTCCCTATACATGTCCTTGTCCTGCTGACTTCTATCAACAGTGTTCTTTGTAATAAGTAAGTCTAGTGAGTGAATGGGCTTCCTGTTCTAGCAATTTAATCGAATCTGATGTGGGTGTCATGGGAACTTTTGACTGATAGCCAGGCAGCTAGAAACACAGATAATCCAGGACAGGCAACTTAAGTCTGAGGAGGGGGTCGTGGGGGCCCCTGATCTATAGTTGGTTGGTTAGAATTATGTATGGGCTGGCAGCCCCATCTGAAAGGGAAGATGGTCTTTGGAGACTGAGCCCTTAATCTATGGAGTCTGATGCTATTTCTGGGGAGACAGTGTCAGAATTGAGCTGAATTCTCGGACACCCTCCTGGAGCCCAAGAATTGCTTGTTGGTGTGGGGAACATAAACAACAGGGTTCAGTTGTTCCCCTCAGTTCTTTCCAGGTTGGGGAAGGCATTCCTGGGCGGGGAGAGGGGTGCACCCCAACTCCAGGGGACAAGTTCCCATGCCCAGGGCCTGGCAGACCTTGCCTGTGTTACCTCTTCTTCTGACTGATCATTTGTATCCTTTATGATAAACCAGTACTAGTAAAGTATTTCCCTCAGTTCTGTGTGTCGTTATACAGCAAGTTATCTGAGGAAGGAGTTGTAGGGACCTCTGATTTGAAGTGTGGGTGACCTGAGGACCCACTATTTGCATGTCTGAATGGGGGCAGTCTTGTGGGGCTCAGCCCTTAAACTGTGGGGTCTGCGCTGACTCTGAGTGGTTAGTGTCAGAATTGAATTGTAGGACACCCGGGAGGTGTGCCCAGAGACTTGGAGAATTGTTTCGCTCGAAAAACGCACGTATTTGGTGTGAGTAGTATTGTGAGTAGAGACAGTTTTAACCCCCACTTCTGTCACAGTTGTCCCTCAAGCCCCCAGTGTCCTTGCTTGGCTGGACTGCGGTCTTGGGCCCTTCTGGGGCAGGGCAGTGGTGCCTTCTCTCCAGCAGAGGGACGCCAGCACAGGCGCCTTCTCGCCCCATTCTTAGGGACTCCAAGTTGAGGATCTGGGTGACCTAAGGAATAGGACTTCCTCAGAAGGGAGTCAGTCTTCATTTAAATATTTAAACACGCACCTAAAACCTTACTTTACCTTTACTATTTATCTCTTTCCCTCTGGGGGCAGTCTCCTGCCTCCTCAGCCAAACCCATCCCCTTGACCATATCACACCGGCACATTAACCAGCTCGCCAAGTGACCATGGGCTAAACCAGAACGTTGTCTTCACAAAACAACAACAAAAACCATTTTCAAAGACTCAGGTTTTTTGTTAACCATAAATGATCTCAAATGTGTAAAGCCTTACAACAAGGATTCTTAAAAAAAGGCAATTTTTTTCTGTTGTTTGGATGTGTAGCCTCCCCCAGCCCTCAACACACACACACACACACACACACACACACACATACACACCCATCTTAGATGGAACAAAAAAGCCTCTGGTTGGACAAAAGTGCCTCAGGAATTTCCTGTCACTGAGTCAGGCTGTCCCAGGGCCCGCCTCGGGCTCTCTCCACCTTGGTCGGCCCCTGTACTTGTACATGGGCAACAAGTGCTTCATGGCAGGGGCCTTAGGGCCCATCTCAGTGTCTACAGAACCACAGGGCGGAGGCCACTGTGCCTTCTGTCATCTGCCAGGACTTGTCCTTCTCTTAGTCACCCCTGCTAGACTTATGTTAAGTGCCTCGCCCTCCCCCTGCTCCTGGCCCAGCCCAAAAGTTTGTGGAAGCCAGGATCCTTGGTTCCTGGCCCATCTCTGTGCAGGACACATCTGAAAAGTTGGTTGAGGGTCCTAGAGAAAGGCTGGTTGTTGGGCGTTAACCTTAGCCGGACCAGGTCCCCGGTGCCGGAGGGGTGAATTTAGTGCTCTGTCATGTCGCGGCTCTCCGTAACAAAGGGCACCCTCCACACAGCCTCCCGGCTGTTCTGACTATGCTCATTCTTTATCCCTTACACACCACCGCTGTCCTACCTCTCCCCACAGTGTCCGGTTGTCAGCTCTCTGGTCCAGTGGCCCGTGAGCCTGGGTGGCCTGGATCTCTCCTGCTTGCTGACTCCGTGTCTGATAAACAGCTTCCTCTTCCCGTGAGTTGGGGCCTTTCCGGACTCCTGCCTGAGGCCTCTTCTGCACTAGCTGTCTGATCCAAAGCTTCGTCCTCTCACTGCCACAGACTCCTCAGCCCAATGCTGCCCTGACCTCCTCCCCAGGCGCGCTGGTGCCTCTACGCCTGGGGGTATGGGGGGCATCCCACCTGCATAGAAGATGTGTCGCCAGGCAGATCTGCCAACACATCTGTGACCCCACAGCAAGGGGAAGGCTGGGAGAAAGCAGGGAGCTAGTCCCGTGGCCCCCTGGAAAGCTTCTGTGCTAATAACCATCACGGCTAACATCCAACGATGTGCCAGGCTGTTTTAAGTGTTCGACTCTCCGAATCCTCACAGTAGCCTGATGCCACAGGTAAAGTCTGTTGTCATTTTACAGGTGAGGAAAGTGATGCACAGGGTGATGAGAGCAGCAGCCAGTGGGGCTGGGATTCCCTACGTGGACTGGACACCAAGGTCATGTTCCACCAAATTCTACGGGCCTTGACAAGATGGTGCTGGTCCAGCAGCACATCCTGTGGTGACTCCCAATGTTGGGCTGCTGCTGGCCCCAGAGCAGGCATGAGGCCCAGACCAGGTAACCAGGCATTACATTGCTGTGGCCTCAGTGGTGGGTTCAGGACAGAGCATGGGAGCTAAGCCAGGCCCGGCAGCATCCTCCCCGGGGACTTTCCTGCCAGAGCCAGTGGGAACAAGGGCGTCTCTCTTTCCAGGAAGGTGACTGGGCCACCTGAGAATGGAGCCAGAACAGGGGGCCGGGCTGGAAGGGCAGACAGAGCTCCGGGTCAACCCTCACTTGGCACTTGTGCTACCTGGTGATCCCCCTTGCGCGTCCCGTCTGCCCTTGCTCTGCCTGTCCCAGTCTTCTGCTCACTTTTGTGGTCTGTCTCGAGGAGTGCCTGGCATTTAGTGGCTGGTTCAGAAAATATTTGTTGGAAGCATGTGTGAGCACAGTTTACTGTCTATCACCCATTCTCTGCCTGGGCTCCTCTCATGTTGAGGTGTCTGGCAGCACCCTTGTCCCACAGCACCCATCACACCTGCCTTGTTCTTGCCTCGGGGTGGGGGGACACCAGCTCTCTCTCTCTCTTTTTTTAAAGATTTATTTATTTATTTACTTATTTATACATTCAAGAACTGAGGTACAGGCCAGAGGTACAGGGGGTGAGAGGATTCACCAGAGACAGAGTGGGGAGCAGAACAGGCAGACTGACTGAAATAAACTGCTGACAGGAGCAGTGGGCGAGACAGGAGAGGTCTGCCGCGCCATGTGGGTAGCTCCCTGCCCGGGGATCGAACTCATGCTGCAATAATTGCACATTGCTTCATAGTGCTAACACTTAACCCCTTGCGCCACTAGGGAGGACCTTATCCCCATTTTTAAAAGTTAGCCTTTAATTTACAATTTGAAAAACATGATGTAGAGTGAACAGACCCAACAGCGGGCTGATTTTGGTCACGGGCTCCCGTTTGGAGGCTGCTGGGGAGGAGGGATGGATAAATGAGTGAATCCATGTATGGGGCTGCGGCATTAAGACGGACGGGGTGCCACCTGTGTCAGGGGCTCTGCCAGGGCGAGATTTGGAGCTTCACTCCCCGAGCCTCAGGACTGGGCACTGTGTCCAGCTGGAGGGCAGCTGGTGGCTTTCCAAGCAGTGGCTCCCTTTCAGGGGGGACAGAGTCACAGGCAAAAGTAACAACCGTGTAAAGAGGCCTACCTAGGTCTGAGGCCGCCAACTCGTCCTGGTGTGTCTGGGGTTTTTCTCTTTTCCATCTCAAAATCTCAGGAACCCCTTAGGTTCGGGACGGTTTGGTGTGGTTTCCTGGCTGCAGGGTAATGGTAACGGCAGCTGCGGTGTGCGAGCTCGAGAGTTCCAGACAACCTGCATTAGTCCCTGAGCCGGTACCCCCTGTAGACTGGTAATCCCTTCAACAGGTGAGTCAGAAGCTGGGGTGAGGGGTGGGGAGGTGTGTGTGGGTGAGCAATAGGGTTTGAACCCATATCAATCTGGCTGTGTGCTCTTGACCCCAGGCTCTGAGACCCTCAGCGGCGTGGCCGGAGCCTGCTGGGCCAGTAGGCCTGGGAAGGGCCAGTGTCCTTTGGGTTGTGCTTGCTTGGCTGGGGGTTGATCCTGGAAAGATTTCTGCAGATCTGAGTCCTCTGTGCCTGAATCCCCAGCCATGCTCAATTCTCCTTCTGCCCTCAGACCCTGAACAGTGCCTCCTTTCTGCTTCCAAACACCTTCGCCTCCTCCCGCACCCCACCCTGTGCCCACCGCACGGACCAGGGATGAGGCTGGCGCTTAGAAAATAAACGCTCGCTGGTAGTTTATTGCCTGGTCTGGGGAGAGCCAGCCAGGCCAGGGGTGGGAAAGGGAGCAGGGCCCAAGGGCCCAAGGGTCTCGGGAAGCTGTTGAGTCAGGCCTTTGGGGGGTCCTGTGAGGCCTCTATTCCCCGCTGGGGTAGGCCCGGGCCCGGCGTGGGGTGAGGTGGCTGGTCAGGTAGCGCACGGCCGAGCGGATGCCCTCCATCGTTCTGCGCTCTACTGCCTCCAGCATGTGGGTGACGGAGTGCAGGGCTGAGCCAGTCCCCCCGACCAGGCGGGAGGAGAAGGCTGCACGGACATGGCCCAGGATGCTGGAGACTGAGCGCAGGCTGGGCCCCGTTCTGTGCAGCATGTCCGTGACATGGCTGTGGTCAGAGGCCAGGAGGCCCGTGGCCATACCTATGCCGGACTCGGACCACACCAGGATGTCGGTCAGGGAGCTGATGGCGCCCTCGCCTCCGCCCAGCAGGCTGGTCATGGAGCGCATGTAGTCGTTCTCCTCGTTGGCCAGGTCCAGGCTGGAGTCCATGGACCTTCTGTGCAGGGCCACCATGTGGGGGACAGGTGAGCCAGGGGCGCTGCCCCCTGGGGAGTGGGGGCAGGGTGGAGCCTGCTGGTCTCCTGAGGCAGCCTCCCCCTCTGGCACTCCCTGGGGTTCATCTGATGGCAGAACTTCAGCATCGGGGGCAGTTTTCTCCCCAAGGGCCTCAGGGGTGCCGGCAGCCTCAGTGTCAACCTGCTTGTGGGTGTCGCCCATGCTCCCAGTGGACTGGGCCTCTATATTCTGGGGTGACAGTGCCTCAGCACTTGGGGTAGCTAAGTCTGGCTCACTGTCCAGGACACCCCCTGCATGTGTCTCCTCCTTAACTAGGGAGTCATGTCTCAAAGTCTCAGACCCCTGCCTGGAATCTTGCCCCAACCTGTCCTGCCCCAGGTTCTGGAGACTCAGGGGCAGCTGCAGCGTGTCTGGGACAGGCAGGGCCTCCAGCTGCTGGCTGAGTCCTGCAGCAGCTTCATGCTCATCCTTGTCCTCATGGGCTGATGTGTCCTTAGGAGCTGGCGCGTCCATGTAGGCTGACATGTCTGAATAGGCTGACGTGTTCTGAGGAGCTGGTGGGACCTCAGGAGCTGGCGTGTCCTTGTAGGCTGACATGTCTGAATAGGCTGACGTGTTCTGAGGAGCTGGTGGGACCTCAGGAGCTGGCGTGTCCGTGTAGGCTGACATGTCCGAATAGGCTGGCGTGTTCTGAGGAGCTGGTGGGACCTCAGGAGCTGGCGTGTCTGTGTAGGCTGACATGTCCAAATAGGCTGACGTGTTCTGAGGAGCTGGTGGGACCTCAGGAGCTGGCGTGTCTGTGTAGGCTGACATGTCCGAATAGGCTGACGTGTTCTGAGGAGCTGGTGGGACCTCAGGAGCTGGCGTGTCTGTGTAGGCTGACATGTCCGAATAAGCTGACGTGCATGAATGGTCTAATGTGTCCTTAGGAGCTGGCGGGATCTCATGGGCTGATGTGACCTCAGGAGCTGGTGGGACCTCAGGAGCTGCCGTGTACATATAGGCTGATGTGTCTGAATAGTCTGATGTGCACACAGGAGCTGATGTGTCCTTAGGAGCTGGCATGTCCTTGTGAGCCGATGTGTCCTTAGGAGCTGGCATGTCCATATAGGCTGACTCGTACTCAGAAGCTGGTGGGACCTCAGGAGCTGTCATGTCTGAATAGTCTGATGTGTACACAGGAGCTGGTATGTACTCAGAAACTGGCATGTCCTCATGGGCTGACGTGTCCTTAGGAGCTAGCGGGACCCCATGGGCTGATGTGACCTCAGGAGCTGGTGTGTCCTCATGGTCTGATGCGTCTGTATAGGCTGATATGTCCTCATGGGTTAGTGTCTCCTTATGACCTGATCTGCCTTTATGGGATGATGAGCCCTTACGTGCTGATGTCTCATGGGCTGACCTGTCTTCATGATCTGATGTGCCCTCACAGGTTGATGCATTCTGGAACGTGACTAGCTCTTCAGAGTCCAGACCTCCATGCTGCTGTGCAGCTGAGCTGGCCTCCGGTCCACCTGCGAGGACCTGAGTTTGGGACTCCGCTGTCTGGCTGCCTGTAGACCTGCCGTTGGCCACATCACCATATGTGGGAGTGCTGGCCTCTCCTGAGGGTATGGTGGTCATTGGGGCCCTCTGCCACTTGTGCTGTTGGGGAAGTGGCCATGGGCTCCCTGGGTGTCTAGGTAGTGAGGTCACAGGGGACTATGGGCAGCTGGTGATGTCACAGGCACCTGCAGAGCCAGGGTCCTGAGCCCCTGGAGTGGCTGCCCAAGTGGGCTAAGTCGAGGAGACGATTTGTAGCCCAGTCTGCAGGTGTATAAGGAAAAAAAGGCAGATATCTTGGAAAAGGTCCTGCAGGTGTCTGGGAGTCACAGCAAATGTGACTTTGATGGAAGGATGGGGTGCAGGTATTGATTTATAGCGAATGCTAGATGGGACCACTCCCAGCACTTCTCTGTCCACCCTGGGGACTCAGGACCCTGATTTGGCCAGTCTTTCTGCAGAGAATCAGTCATCAGCTATTGCGTTGGGCAACACCACACTGACGAAGACACAGGTGTCGTGGAGCACGCTGCACAAGGCAAGATGCTGCTGAGAGCAAGATCCTGGCTGTTTTTATTGATAGAACAATCATAGAGCATCAGCTACGTGTGTTAGGAGGACAAGGAGAAAGGATGGTGACACTCAGGAAAGTCATCTAGGGCTTGGGGGACAATGAGTCTGCTGACCATGTTATCAGCTTGATGACCAAGTGTTGTCATAGAAACTGGACCCCAGACCCCCTGCTGTGGTCCTAATCTTATCAACAAGGCGTTCCACTGGTCAGCTTCTGGGGTCCCTTGTCATACATCAGTCCTCGGCCCCCCGGGCGCTCCCGGTCATACCTCATGATGCACACCCTTCCAGGGTGATCAGGCTCTCTGCTTTTGATTGATATGAAAGGCACCTTGTAAGGTTTGGCTCCTATGACTGTGACTGGACAGTTCTGACCCTGTATAGGAATGCTGAACTGCAGGTAACCATAATGGTGGCTGAACAGGCCGCTTAAGTTAGCAGGCTGCTTAAGTCTAGCAGACCCACAGTCAGCAGGGGTGAAGAGAAATAAGTGAAGGCTAAGGGCCTGGGCAGCTCCCAGACTTGATCATCTTTCGTGTGTGGGTGCTATTGACTGAATATATGTGTCCCCCTCCTTCATATATTGAAAACTACTCTCCTGTGTAATAGTATTTGGAAGTTGGACCTTTTTGGGGTTGTTAGGTCACTAGGGTAAAGCTCTCGTGATGGGGTTAATGCCCTTATGAAAGAGACTGCAGGGCTCCATGACCCCTTCTCCATGTGAAGACACAGCCAGGGACAGTGGCTATGAACCTGGAGGCCAGCTCTCCCAGACAGGGCCAGTACCTTGACCTTGGACCTCTCAGCATCCAGATCGTGGAAACAAACTGTTGTTTATTAACCACCCAGTGGTTTATAAGCCATTTGTTATTGCAATCTGCAGGAACCAGGAAAGAAATTGGTACCAAGAAGTGGGTGCAGCTGTAACACCTAAAAATGGGGAAGCAGCCTTGGAAGTGGGGGATGGGCGAGGCTAGGAGAGTTTGGAGGTGCAGGCTAGGAAAAGCCTCTGTTGTGAACAGACTTAAAGGTGACTCTGGTGAGAATCGGAAGGAAAAAGAGAACGGTGTAAAGAAAGCCTCAGTCTGCTGGAGGATGATGCCTCTTTTTTCACAAGAGTGAAAAAAACTGGAACGGAGGCCTCACAAGTCTAAAGCCTGACTCACACAGGAGGCTGGGGTAGACGGGAGTAACGTGACCATGACCCAAGCTATAGAAATCAAGATCCTTTTATCACAAGGCATAAAGCCCAAGCAGATAGCAGATGCTGTAGGAAGTGTCTGAAGCACAGACCTGAAGGTAAAGCTAGAGCGATTGGGCCCATCCTGGAATCTCCGGCCCCTTTTGGACTCTGCGTAGTTAACCAAAATCAGCAACAAACCGAAGGCTCACAAGGAGTGACCCCTCCCAAACAGGAGAGGGCTGTATCCGTGCAGTCTCTGCACAGGCTGGGGCAGCGCTCCCACGGCCCCCCTGTGACTATGCAGGTGCTTCTTTTCACCAACTCTCTCCTCTCTGCAGGGCAGCAGCTTCCTGCCTGCCGTGACCTGTACCTGCCCGGGCTTCTCTCCACTGACCTCCCTCAGGGGAGGCAGCTCTTTTCCAGGCCGCCCGCCTGCGACCATGCAGGCCTCTCTCAGCAAACCTGTCCCTTTCAGGGCAGCTCTTCCTGCCCGCTTGTGTCTATGCAAGTGTCTTTTACTGTCCTATCCCTTTTCTAATAAACCTGCCATTTATTTATTTGTTTGTTTGTTTGTTTATTAAAGATTCATTTATTTATGCATGCATGCAAGAGCTGGGGCACAGGCCAGAGGTGTGGGGGGTGAGAGGACCCACCAGAAACAGAGCGGGGAACAGAACAGGCAGACTGACAGAAGCACACCACTGAGGGGAGCAGCGGGCGAGTTAGGAGAGGTCTGCTGCACCATATGGGTAGCGCCCTGGCTGGCCGGGGATGGAACTCGTGCTGGAGAGACCGTGGACAGCTTCATAGGTTGCGTCTTAACCCCTTGCGCCACCAGGGAGGCCCTAAACCTGCTCTTTAAATATAGCTACTGTCGTTGTCTGGTGGAGAAACTCATCGCATGACACCAAAACGGGACCTCCCGTGAAACCCTTCCCATAGTGAATCCAAGGACCCAGCACTCGAAAAAACCTCATCAGAGGACACCTAGTAAATAGCACGTTGGGAGAAATATGGATGAGAGACCGTCTGATGAGTTCTCGGCTGGAAATGAGGAGCTTGTTTACTGATCATGGAGGGAAGGCCATCCCTGTTATGTCTGAGTTGCCCCATTCTAGTGTTTTATGGAAGGTAGAGCCATGAAATAGGATATGTAGAGGTGATCTCTAAGATAGGGTTGAGGTGTGGCCTGGCTCCCCCTAAGCGCTTGCAGAAACAGGCAAGAGGAGAGACTTAACTTCAAGATGGAATTGGTAAGCTACAAGGAACTGGAACTGGGCATCTGCTCAACTTAAACAGCCTGTTCAGTCACCATCTTCATTACGTGCAGTTCTGCATTCAAATACAAGGCCAGTCACACTGGTCAATTGGTTATCTCAAAGAACTTGGATGCCAGGCCCTATAAGGCTCTTTTCAAATTTAACAGGAGCAGGATGCTTGATCCTCCTGGAACAATGGGTATGCTTGCCCAGGGGGCCATTGACTGATGCATGACCCTGCCCTCCCAGAGACTGGTCAGCGGAATGCTTTGTCAGTAAGATTGGAACCATGAGGAGGAGGCCTGGGGTATGGTTTCCATCTCAATACCGAGTGATCAAGCAGATAAAAAATACTTTGTCAGCAGACTCCCCTTGAAACCCTAGATTCATATGCACATTTGTTCAATTTCACCCATGCTTTTTCCTTGTTCTCCTATCCCACCTGATTGACGCTGTATTATTCTATCAATAAAGGCCAAGGCGTCCTGCATTGCACAGCTTGCTCCACGACTCCCATTGGTCAGTATGGTGCTGTCCACGCAACACAGACCTTAAAGCTTCGTTAAGTTCTCAGCTTCGCCATATTGCTACGAATAGGACGCGAGCTTGGCAGAGAGCGCCGAGTGGCCCAGTGACCAAGGGGTGGGAACTTAGTGTGGCTCAGCCATCTCCGCACATCCGAGGAGCTCTTGCTCAGGACGACGGAAGGATGACGCCCAGATAATTCTGAGATCACGGGGCTGTCATTCCCCTCACAGACTCGGAGTGCCAGGGCCGGGGGGTGTGTGTCTCCTGGCTGGCTTGCCAATTTGATACCGAATTCCAGTCTTGGTTTCCCTCAGCCAATAAAAGGAGACAGAGTTTGAGGAGAAGGAAAGTAGTTTAATTTGTCGACAAATTGAGGAGGGCAGGAGTCTCGTGTCTGAACGACCACCGTCCTGCTCTTTGGCAGAGACAGAAGTGTTTATCCAGAGTTACAAGGGAGTGGAAGTGGGGTGTGGGCGAGGGTCAGCCTGTCCATTCTGGCAAAACCTAGAGGCTTTGGCTGCTGCCAGCTTGCTTTCGCTGTCACCTGGTGGTCGGCGATTCAGATGAACTGTTACACGGCCCAAAGGAAACATGGACACCAGGGCTGACGAGAAGCAGGTTTAGTGCACCGGTGCTGACTCAGTGGATTCGCGTCCCAAGGCTGAGCCCCGTCTGCAGGAAGTCAGGGCTTATCTACACTTTCAGTTTCCACAAGGTTCCAGGTGGGTTTGCATTGGTAGCTGTACGTGGTCAGATAGGACGTGGCTACATACCAAGAGGTGGCCGTATAGTTGCACACCAAGGGGTGAGTAAAGGGTCAGTAGTCACAGGACCCCCCCCCCCAGGTCCATCCTGCCTCATGGCGGTACATGGTCTAACATGACGCAAGAGCCACACCAGGAACTAAGTTGCATACCAGAAATGAGTAAGATGTTGTTGCTAAGACCCCCCAGGCTGCTTCTCTCTGGTCACCAAGCTTGAGTAGCTTCTTAGTGATGCTCTTTTCCCTTGGAATGTAAGAAAACAAAATTTGTTAAGCCTGGAGGGTAACTAAAGGAAATAGGAGTGCTTATCTGGTGACAGAGAGAGAGACGAGTCCTTCATTCCTGGTGCGTGAGTGCGTGCGTGCGTGCATGCATGTGTGTGGTTCAGAGTGGTGTCGAAGCAAGGGCTGCCAGGCACCGCATGTCTCTGCTCCCCACACTCATTTTTTTTTTTAATAGAGGCATGTTTTATTTATTTATTTGTTTGTTTTGTTTTGTTTATACAAGCACTGGGTACAGTCAGAAGCGCGGGAGGGCGAGAGAATTCACCAGAGCCAGAGCGGGGAGCAGAGCAGGCAGACTGACGAAGTACACTGCTGAGGGGAGCAGCAGGCGGCAGGAGAGGTCTGCGCGCCATGTGGGACCCTCCTCTGGTGGCCGGGGAGCAGCCGGGGATCGAACCGGTGCCGCAGAGGCCGCGGGCACCTTCGCAACCCAGCGCTCAACCGCTGCGCCACCGGGGAGGCCCTCCCCACACTCTTGTGCCTTGATTCTTGCTGCTCCAGACACAGCTCCCGCAGGCCCTAGAGCATCACAGGCCACGCTGGCCTCCCCTCCAGAGGGCACAGGCTGCAGACTTTGGTGGTGCCCTGTCGGTGTGTTCCTCTGGTGTGGAGAGGCAGGGCGTGCCTGTCATTCCCCTCACAGGAGGAATAGACCTCCCCAAGGTCTCTTCTCCCTCTGCCTGGATCCCCAGTGATGGGGCTGCCCTGAGGAGCTGCAGGTGTGGGACCCTGACCCCCAAGAGCCGAGGAACCCAAGCAGAAGGGAGTCCTGCTGTGGGGTCCCCAGTGGGCCAGGAAGATCACCTTGGGGAGGATGGGGGGCGCAGCCCTGGGGGGGGGGGTCTGCCTCTTTGGCTGGCTGCTCCTCGGCTATGTTCTGTCTTAGCTCTGGACTATTTAAGGGGCAGACTCCAGATTCTATTTCTTTCCAGAACTCCTGCTTCTTGCAGGTTCAAGACTCTAAGGAGATGGTGCAACTGGGCTCCATTAGCAGATGGTATGGGAATTCTTCAAAGAGATACTGGATTTGTTTGGAAGAAATAGGTTAATAAGCCCCAAGGGGTGGGAACTGAGACCCCAAAGGCCTTCTCAAGTGAGGAGGCTGATTGCTACCCGGCTTTCCATGGAGGAGAATGCTGCCAGCCCGAGGGCCTTTGTTCAGAGAAAGTAGGGTTTGGTCTGATTGTTCTGCTGGAGAACAGGGAAATGAATGCTGGAGTTAGAGGCTCACAGTTAGGCTCTAGGCATTGAGAAGGGAGGGCAGTCAGGTCAGGCACTGAGAAGAGAGGACAGGTCAGGCCTCCCTGGGGGTGGAGCAGGTGAGGCTTGGGAAGAACAGAAATATCTACAGGGAATTTTTAAGTTGTTTGCTTTGAGGTCTCCAAGGTAAACCCCTTCCCTCCACAACATCAAAAAAATCACAGCTTGTTTGTTAGTGCTTTATGAGCGTGCTGGCGTCCGGGGGCCTGCAAGGGGCTGGTGATTTCTCCTGTAGGCTGACTTGGGGCAGACTGCCCTGGGGACACAGCAGAGACCTGGGACTATGGGAGGATGAGTTACAAAATGGTTAAATATTTAGAAAAATATTGGGTTAGTTCCTAGCTCCCAGATTTTAAAGAGGTAAATGCAAAGACCGACAGACAGACAGACACATACACACAGGAAGAAACAGATAGAGACATAAGTAAACTAATAGATACGATGATTTGGGGCCTCCCTGTTTGTGCAAGGGGTTAGGTGTCAGCACTATGATGCTATCCGCAACTACTGCAGCATGAGTTTGATCTTCTACCAGGGAGCTACCCACATGGCACAGCAGACCTCTCCTGACTCGCCTGCTGCTCCCTCCAGCCATGTATATCAGTGGATTGGTCTGTTCTGCTCCCCACTCTCTCTCTGATGAATCCTCTCATCCCCCGCACCTCTGGCCTGTACCCCAGTTCTTGTATGCATAAATAAATAAATCTTTAAAAAAAAAAAGATTTGATGATTTGATTTCAGGAGAAGCACTTTCTAAACATTAAAACCAGTGAAGAGATTACAAAGGAAAAAAAATAGACATAGGTTCATAACACCCTAACACATTTCATGACAAACTCTACATTAGGAAAAAAACCTACATTGCCACAGAGGACTGGCATCTAGACTGTATAAAGATCCCAGACACATTGATGGCACCATTAGATGCCCAATAACACAATATGCAAAAGACAAGAACAGCCTACTTACCAAAGAAATCTAAATAACTAATAAGCATAGAAAAATATTCAAATGTATTAGCAATCCAAGAGATATAAAAGAAAAATAAAACTTTAGGCAGTGGGATTATAGGTGGCCTAATAAAATTGTTTTCCTTTGGCTAACTGCATTTTCTAATTTTCCTGCAGTGATATTTATTACTTGCATTAAGAGAAAAGCCTGAAAGTGCACAATTATGTGATACTAGCAAATAACAAATGAATAGCCAGTGTCAGAGACTTCTAGTCATGGTGGAATTGTGGGTAAGTATTTTCTTTCAAACTTTTGTACAATTTTAGATTCATAAAATTCATTTGCCCTATTCACAATGAGTAAATACTACTTTATTAGAACACATTTGCAAGTTAAAATAGTTTTCTTCTTTCTAAACTTCCAGAAGCCTGGGCCCTCTAAGCAAATAGGATTCTGAATCAATTCAAACACCCACTCCAGAGTGGAAAGGGGAGCTGAACCCAGAGATCACCCCTCCCGCTTCCATCTCCAAAACAAAGGGGGGGCCTCCCCGGTGGCACAGCGGTTGAGCGCTGGGTTGCGAAGCTGCCCGCAGCCTCTGCAGCGTCGGTTCGATCCCCGGCTGCTCCCCGGCCACCGGAGGAGGGTCCCACATGGCGTGCAGACCTCTCCTGCCGCCTGCTGCTCCCCTCAGCAGTGTACTTCGGTCCTTCTGCCTGCTCTGCTCCCTGCTCTGGCTCTGGTGAATTCTCTCACCCTCCCGCGCTTCTGACTGTACCCAGTGCTTGTGTAAATAAATAAATAAATCTTTAAAAAAAAAAAAAAAACAAAGGGGGCTTGCAGCCCTCCCACACCCCAGCCTGGTCTCTTCTAGACCCACCCTCATCTCTAGGGCCATCCCAACCCTCCCCACCTTCACGTTTGACCTGCCAACTGCTGTGGGAGCAGGCAGGACCAGGGCTCCCCCAGGGCACCTGAGGGGGGGGGAGGGGCTGGCCATTCCACAGCCCTCTGAGGCCTGGCTGGTGGCCATGTGAGCGACCTCAGGGAACTCTGGCCCAGACCAGCCTTGAGAGACCAGAAGTCAGACCTCAATCCCTCTGCCCATTCTTGGATTATTGGGTGTCTGTTAGAACTGCGTCTCCACCCCCATCGCGTGAGAATGTGAATGTGCTGGGAGATGGGGTCTTTGAAGAGGGGATTAAGTTAAAACGAGGTCTTAGGATGGGCCCTAATCCAGTGTGACTGGTGGCGTCCTTTTCAGAAGAGGAAATTTGCACACAGACTCCCGTCCAGGGAAAATGCCACGAGGACATGAAGACAGCCGGCGAGAGCCCAAGAGGGCCCTGGATGGCTCCTTCCCTCCCAGCCCTCAGGAGGAACCACCCCTGCCAACATCTTGGTTTCTGACATCTGCCTGCAGCGCTGTGAGAAGATACACTTCTGTCAAGTCCCCCAGCCCGAGCAGAGGGATACTGTTCTAGGCCCTCAACTAGAGTCCCAAAGAGATTCAAGGAGTGAGCAGGCCCCAGGGCCAGCACGTCAGCAAGGCTTACTATTGATAGGCCTGCAGAGGCCGCACTGTGGAGTGGGCCGGGATGGGGTCGCAGGGCTTTGTCCTCAGGCTCCCCAGCTCTCTCCCTGCCCCAACAATCTGCTAGTCATCCCCTTGTGGGAGAGCTCTTGCAGCACCCCCTCTCCTCCACTCAGCCACCAGGCTCTGCATGGAGTGGGTTTTGCTCCACCCCAGGGCATCCTGTGGACCACCCGCCATGCCTGGCCTCGGGGTGGTTGACACGTCTGGATGGCCTGTGCCTCCCAGGACCAGAACTCACTGCTGCTCCCACCAGCACCACTCGGCACCAAGCGGGGTGGGGAGACTCTTATACTTTAGAGTGGGTTACCCAGAGTTTCTGTGTTTTTAGCTTCCTGAAGTCAGAAAGGGACCTTTGGAGGAGTGGGGAAAGCTATGAGCCCCTCCCCAGAAAGATGAATATGCCCACTCCCCAGGCCACGCCTCTGAGATCCGAGCTGCTGGTGATTTGCATTCCAGGGACCTGCAGACTCCTGCTACTCACCTGGTGTGTGAGTCATAGGCAGTGTGGGGACAGGTAGAGGCGAGGGTGGGCAGGTGGATGACACCAAGGCAGTGAGAGATGGCCCTTGTGGGTCTCTGGAGGGAGGAGGAGACCTCACTTATGTCTGGGAAGCTGAGGGAGGAATGGTGACTTCTGGGCAGGAGAGTGCCTGGAGGAAGCAGGCCGCTGGGAGGTGTTGGAAGCTTCTAGAAGCACAGCCATATGAGAGCTTGCCTCCACATTTCAACTATGGATGAGTGTCCGTTTTTGCAGCAAAGACAGGTCCTATCTTTCAAGAAAGAGCAGGATGAACAGGGCCAGGAAGTCCATCCAGGTTTTGAGTGAACAGAGCAGATGGCCCTGGCCTGCCCCAAGCAGGCGTGTTCAGGAAATGAGGACTGGGGACCAGCACTGCCAGGGGAAAGCACCATCTCCCAAGCATATCTGTCAAGGGAGGGACCTCAGCTGCAGACACTTAGAGGGGTTCCCCTCACCCCTCATCCTCTGTGTCCACACCCACCCAGCCACGTGGCTCCCATCAGGACTGAGGGGAAGCCCCCAAAGGCATGTGTACCTGCAAGCTCAGCATGTCATCTACTCGGAATAAGGGGCTTTTCAGGTTTAAGTAAGTGAAGGAGTCTTGAGGTGAAACCACTGTGGATTTAGGGGGGCTCTGTAACCAATGACCAGGGCTCCCTCCGAGAGAAAGGGGAAGGAGTCGAGAATGAGACACAGAGGGAGCCAACTGAGGACAGAGGCAGAGATGGCAGAGATGCATCTACAAGCTGAGGAGCACCGAGGGTTGCCGCCAACTTCCAGAAGCAAGGAGAGAGGCACTGACAGATTCTCCCTCAGAGCTCCAGAAGTAACTAGTCCTGCTAAAGACTTGGCTTGAGACTTCTAGTCCCCAGAATGCTGACAGGGAGGAGGGGTGGAGGGCAGAAGAGAGGGAAAGAGAGAGTTCGATGGTATCTCTATTTTTCTTTTTTTAAATTTATTTATTTATGCATGCAAGAGCTGGGGTGCAGGCCAGAGGTGTGGGGGATGAGAGGAGTCACCAGAGACAGAGTGGGGAGCAGAACAGGCAGACTGACTGAAATCCACTGCTGAGGGGAGCAGCGGGGAGACAGGAGAGGTCTGCTGCACCCTGTGGGTCAGCTCCCTTGCCAGGGATTGAACTCATGGTGCAGTGGCTGCCCATAGTGTCATGGTGCTGAGACTTAACCCCTTGTGCCACCAGGGAGGCCCCTGGTTTCCTTTTTTCCACATTCTTATCCTCACTTGTTTCTGGTCTTTTTTTTTTTAAAGACTTATTTATTTATGCATACAAGAATTGGGGTACAGGCCAGAGGTGTGGGGGGTGAGAGGATTCACCAGAGACAGAGTGGGAAGCAGAACAGGCAGATCTACAGAAATACACTGCTGAGGGGAGCAGCAGGAGAGACAGGAGAGGTCTGCTGCGCCATGTGGGTTGCTCCCTGGCCCGCCAGGGATTGAACTCGTGCTGCAGTGGCTGCGGATAGCTTCACAGGTTGCGTCTTAAACCCTTGCGCCACCAGGGAGGCCCATGTTTCTGGTCTTTTTGATATGGACCATTCTCATAGGTGTGAGATGGTATCTCATTGAGGTCTTGATTTGCATTTCTCTAGAATAAGTGATTTGCGAACATTTAACATTTTAAAAAAAAATCAGAATGTGTTGAACATGTAAAGACTGACCTATCATGAATGTCCTTGAAAATCCCCCGGAAGCTGATGAAACACTTAGGTTTTACCTGTAAAGCATTTTTCTTTTAAGAACTGGTGTCATTTTCTGAAAACCTGAAGTGACTGACTTGGTGATAGGGGTGGTCAGGGGCAGGGGGCTGGGGGGCCAGCAGTGGATTTGGGGCCTGCTCCCAGGTGCCCTCCCAATCTGACCTGGCTCTCCACTGCCCCCCAATGTTACTTCTGTGACATGGCAGGAGGAGCCCGTCTCTGAAAACCTCCCTCCCCATTTCTCACTGTAGGGGCCTGAGCCGCAGGCCCCAGGGAGCAGAATGAGGGGGACATTTGTACCCCAGGCCTCATGCCTAACCCCACCCCAAATCCACACATTCGCTGTCACTTCATAAGTTTCCTGTGACAGAAGAACATGGATCCTTACAATCACTGCCTTTTCTGGAGCAATTTTATTTTGCGGTTCCATGGGCATCATATTAGATACCCCGAAGGCGTCCAGACCCCACATTCAATGTGAATTCCATGTAATCTTAGAAGAGTTGCCTTTCACTGCAATTAGGTTTTTCTCTTGGGTGCTCGACACAAAACATAAAATTGCCATTTTAACCATTTTAAAGCATGCAATTTACAATATAGTTATGACCATCACCACTAACAAATTGCAGAACTTTTCATTGACCCAAGTGGCATCCTATATCCACAAAGCAATTACTGCACTGGACTTCTTGACATGAGGTTGTAATTCTCAGACATTAAAACATTTATTTTTATTATTAAAATGTATTAACCCAAGAATCATTTTTATTTTTATATTTTATATTTTTTAAGTCACACATATTCTCACAGACCCTTCAAAGTGCTGGTTTAGGCCTGTGCCTGAATATGGGGAGACTGCTGAGGTCCCCTCGACCCCTCTCCCCAGGCGCTTCCAGGGACCCCAGGCCCTGCTGCCAGTGCTGCATATAGTTTTCCTAAATGATAAAAGCATGATGTGGTTACTGTACGAGGTAGGGCTGTAGGTGAGTATAAAGGAAAATGATCACCCTCCCTAGTTCTTCTACCTTGAGATGACCACTGTCAACATCTAGGTGTTGTTTTACCCCCTCCAGTTCTTTTTATTCTTGGCAGAATGACCACCAACCAATATATATCAACCAATATATACAAGATAAATTTGTATTTGCAAGGTTGGGATCCCATTGTATTTTCAGGTTCAAACTTTGCTTTTATTGCCTAATAAGAAGGGTATTTTGGGGGGCCTCCCTGGTGGTGCAGGGATTGAAGTCTCAAGTGTCATCCAGTGTATTCGCTGGTTTAATGACATCATCCGGAACCTACGTGCTTAGATCTTCAGCTCAACTGACCTCAAAATAAGTGCTGTTCTGCCTGGCAGTGGCCAGATACATAGACCTGAAATCATTTGCAACACATCAGTGGCCAGCCTCTGGCATCCTTGTTCATTGTGTTATCAGAGCAGGGATGTCTGGCCCAGAGGCCTCTCTAGCATATTCCTCTCACATCTCATTGACTTGTACTATGCACCAGGCCCACATCTAAATCAATCACTAGCACAGGGGCCTCCCTGGTGGCGCAAGGTGCTAAGACGCAGCACTATGAAGCTATCCGTAGCCTCTGCAGCATGAGTTCAATCCCCGCCAGGGAGCTGACCCACGTGGCGCAGCAGACCTCTCCTGTCTCCCCGCTGCTCCCCTCAGCAGTTGTATTTCAGTAGATCTGCCTGTTCTGCTCCCCACTCTGTCCCCACCCCTGCCACACTTCTGGTCTGCACTCCAACTCTTATATGCATAAGTAAGTAAGTAAATAAATAAATAAACAAACTTAAAAAAAGGAAAATACTTTTTATTTTCATCTTGCACTCAGGTTCACACCGGGCCCTTTGGAAACCTAGGAATTGTAAAAACCAAGCCCTAAAAAGCAAATATAAAAGATGCCATTTTTTTCTAGTTAGAAAATAGAGAAGTATTTTTTGCAGACCAATTGTTTGGGAAACACAATTTTTTTGTAGAGTTCTTATTGACTTTATTAAATAATTCCCTCTTCAAAAGCCCCACTTTGTTTACTAATGTCCGCTAGTTTTTATAAGTATTGTGTTTTGTCAAATCATCCGCTGTGTAAATGTCCATTATTTGTCTGTCATTCCAAGGCACTTTACTCCACATAACCCCTCGAGCTCCTTCCATTCCACTGTGAATGGCAACATCTCGTCTCTCCTCATGGCTGAGTAATAGTCTACCGTGTGCACATGCCACATCTGATCCCGTCCTCTACCGTGGGCACTGTCCCCGATATGTCCCCTCAACTGGGCACATTTTCCCTGGTCTTACACTGAGTCTGTTTTCACCTCCTGGCTACTATAAATAATGCAGCAAAAAAGAAAATGGTAGAGAATATAATTTTTTTTAAAGATTTATTTATGCATACAAGAACTGGGGCATAAGCCAGAGGTACTGAGGGGTGAGAAGATTCACCAGAGAGAGTGGGGAGCAGAACAGGCGGATCTACTGAAATACACTGCTGAGGGGAGCAGCAGGCGGGACAGGAGAGGTCTGCTGTGCCATGTCGGTAGCTCCCTGGCCGGGGATCGAACTCGTGCTGCAGTGGCTGGTGATAGCTTGATAGTGCTGTCTTTAACCCTGTGCCACCAGGGAGGCCCGAGCATATAAATTTTTGATGGTTTCATACTCTTTGGAGAGATGCCCAAGAAGAGGATTGCTGGGTCGTGTGTATTTCCATATTTAGTTTTTCTTTTAAGATTTATTTTTATTTATGCACGCATGCAAGAACTGGAGTGTAGGCCAGAGGTGTAGGGGTGGGCCGTGAGAGTGGCTGCAGATAGCTTCATAATGCTGAGACTTAACCCCTTACACCCCCAGGGAGGCCCAGTTGTTTGTTTTTTTTAAGATTAAATTGAATAAGTTTTTAATGTATCTTGGATATTAACCCCTTGTTGGTTGTGTAAAGTGTAAATATTTTCTCCCATTCAGTAGGATGTCTTTTAAATCTACTCACATCGCCTTTAATTGTGTGAAAGTTTTTCATTTTTATTATTTTTCAAAAGATTTTATTTTTGTGTAGAACTGGGGTGCAGGCCAGAGGTGAGAGGATTCACCAGAGACAGAGTGGGGAGCAGAACAGGCGGATCTACTGAAATACACTGTTGAGGGAAGCAGCAGGTGAGATGGGAGAGGTCTGCTGGGCCATGTAGTCAGCTCCCTGGCTGGGGAACAAACTCAGGCCATAGCAGTGACAGTCCTGAAACTTAACCCCTAGGCCACCAGGGAGGCCTCCAAAAACATCTATAGAAATAAGACCTTCAACCCTAAAATTTATAGAAGAAAAATCATTGGCAATATATTTCATAACATCAATGATTAAGATATTTTTATTTTTTAATTAAATTACTTTTATTGAGGTAATGTTTTACAGCACTATAAATGTTTCAGGTGTATAGTTATGTCCACACCTCTTCATATGTATGTTACCTCACCACAATCACCACCATCATATAATTTTTTAAGCCAAAATTTAATTTTAATAATGACTGTATAGGTACGTGTTTTTTAAAGATATATAATTCTTTGAGGCTTATAAAAAGCCAGAATCCGCCAAACAGCAGTTATGTTCCCGCTAAATGATCACATCTCAGCGGGGGACATTTTCCCCAGTCTCCGTCTGTGCCCAGAGCTGTGCTAAATAATTGCGCCAAGTCATCGCAACTTCATCCTCATCTGCTAGAGACGCAATCGCGGCTCCGAGGGCGGCTGTCTCAGAGCCCCTTGCCAGCAGGGGGCAGCCTTGCGATGGGAGCCAGGTTAGGTGAGGCCGCGGTTCTCAAAGGAAGGTCCTCAGGGGCAGCAGCGGTCCCCTGGGAACTTGCTGGCCATGCAAGCTCAGAAGCCGGCCCTACTGGCCCGGAAACCCGGGACTGCAAGCAGCAGCTAGATGGACACTAAAGCTTTGTCACTGGACGTCGCTAGATGGTCCGGCTCCCTCCTCTCTGAGAGCCAGGGCCTTCCCTCGCCTGCTGCAGTGACTGCGGGGCAGGGAGCGCCCGCCTGTGCTGGACCCAGACCAGAGCCCATGGAGGTGCCGCCCTGTGCCAGGGGACGGCCGTCCTCTTTGCCACTCCCATCTGCCCGCAGGACAGCTGCCGGGTGCCCAGCGAGAGCTGGTGCTCCCTCCAAGGTGGTGAGTGGCCCCCAGCGGGGGGCCTGTGAGTGCTGGAGACAGAGGGCAGGAGGAGGCCAAATGTGAGTCAGAGAGGCAGGCGGCAAGTTGGGGCGACTTCTGTGCTAGAAGGGGAAGAGGCTGGCTTCCAAAGGTTTAGGGAAGGGGTTCTGGGTCCGGAGGAAGGAGCAGGTGGGGTCAGGTAGGACGTTTCTGGCCCAGCCACAGGTGCTCCCAGCGTGACTTGGAAACAGTAGTTGAGGTGACTGCCCTGGGATCCAGTGGCCCCTCAGCACTGGGGCCCTTGTAGGGCTGGGATGTCTGCTGGAGGCTCCTGTTGGCCTGTCCCCAGAAAGGAGGAAGGCCCTGCTCTGCAGGGGAGCCTAGGGCCTGCTGAGACAGAGACCCAGGCCACGGTGAGCCACCTGGGAACTGGCCCTGTCCCTGGGTCACTTAGGGGTCTTGTAGGACGGGCAACGCGATCCCTAGGACGGTCCCTTCTCGACCACATTCGCTCAGGTCGTCACCCCACTTGGTGACAGTGCTCATCCCTCTACCCACACTATCCTCATTAATCCCATTTTGTTCCCATGGGAATTATGACACGAATAAACATTCCTTTGGCACTAGGCTCAGGACCCCCAGTCTTCCAAGCTCCTCCCTCACCAGGTCCCCACTCCCCCTCCAGCCAGACTGCAGTGACAGCCACACACCAGGTGTGGGGGCAGCTCCTCGCTCCCCGCTTTGAGAGGGGGCCAGACAGCGTTGGCTGCTCAGGGAGGTCTCTGCGTCCCTGTGCCGGATTCTGTCACTGATGTCTGATCCGGAGCCAGCTGGTGGGTATCTGCATTTGCCATCTAGGAAATAAACGGGAAAAGTACCAAGCCTGTGAGTGTCAGAACTTGCCAAAGCCGAGCTCTAGCTGGTAGAAAGCTCAGCTGACTTGTGCAGGTTGTACTACAGGCAACCCCGCTGGGAGGTGGCGTCCTCACCTGTGCTTTAGCTTAAAAGGGACTTATACTGAGACTCAACCTCAGGCACACGCAAAAGAGAGGGTTTATTTACAAAAAGGGGAAATGAAGAAATTAATAACTCAGGGAGAAAGAAAGAGATAAATTGGTGAATGTGTCCTGCAGTTCTGCTGAGCTGGAAGCCCAACAGCACGCTGAAAGCCGGCGAAAAACCCCCAAGGCCCCCCAAGGCCCCCATGTCTGGTTACACCAAGCCTGGCTCTTGACTCCACCCTCGGTTCCCAGCATCCTCCCTGCGATGGTGACGGCGTTATGGGATTTGTAGTCCTTGGTGCCTTGGGTCTCTTTGGTCTGGGGTGGGGGTGGGGGGGGGTCCAGAAAACCTGTTTTTGTGGTGTTCATTCAGGACATCCTTTCTTCCCAACAATTGGACCCCAAATCCTGCTCTGCGGAGTCTCCCCTCCACCCTTCCAGGCCTCCACCCACCTGTGCGGCAAGGGTGGGTGAGCAGAGGGCCTCAGGCAGTCCCCGCCAGACCCCCTTTGTCAGTCTGTGTCTCCCTTGAAGGTGGCTGCTCCCCAGAGCTCGGGCTGCCTGTGGGCTCCACTCGTATGTGATGCTGGGGTGGATACTCTGGTGCTTCAGGCTAATGGTGATGCTAATGCGGCCTCTCTGGGCCTGGCCTCCCCAGGGGCACTGCCAGGACCCAGGGGAGGAGCCTCTGCTCTTGGGCTCATCCCCCCTGTCCTCCCTTGGCCTGTCTCTCCCTCCTGTCCTCTAACGGGGGAGGGGAGACCTTGTCCCCTTCTAGCCATTGCTCTGCCATTCTTCCTTTCATTTATCAGCAAACCCTCAGAGTTCTCCTCAGAAGGACCTTCAGGGAGGAGGAGCCATGTTCTCGCGGGGCCTGGGCGAGGGTGAGGGCAGACACAAGAGAGAGCTGGAAGTCCGAATCAATAGAGCTGGTGCTGATGGGTGATGAGGAGAAGGCACAGCAAAGAATGAGTCGGCAGGGCCTGGACACAGGCCTGGCCACCAGAGCTGGATACGTGACAAGCTGTTCATGGTGAGTGTGTTGAAGGCCAGCCTGTGGGCATCCAGAAAGCAGCGTGCAGAGGCAGGGCTGGGGTGGAGCCTGGGTGCTGCAGGCTGAGGGATGGGGAGATCCTGGGGAGGACCAGGGAGGGAGAACCTGAGCGTGCAAGGGAGGGCAGGGGGTTAGGCCCAGCACGGAGAGATTTATTTAAGGGATGAGGCAGAGGAGGGGTAGGCAAGGAGCCTGGGAAGGTTTATAAATAGCCCATGGGGACCAACTGGCCCGGAGCCCCACTGGGGCTGACTGAGCCCTCACTGGGAAAACCAGGCAGCCTGCTCCAGGCTTCGAGTGTCCAGCGAGCCTCTGCCTCACAGGTGCCCCGTGTGCACGTGTCCTGACTGGTGGATGCTGGGACGGGGGGTGGGGAGGGAGTCGGGGGTGTATCTACTTCCCGCGGTTGCCATAACAAAGTGATTGGGTGACTGAAACCACAGAGATTTATTTTCTCACAGTTCTGGGGGCTGGACATCCAAGAGCAAGTGTGAGCAGCCTTGTTTCTCCCAAGACTGCGGTCCTGGCGAGCAGATGCATCTTTCCAGGTGTCATCACCTCTGTGGTATGTCTGTGCCTCAGTCTTGTCTCCTTGGAAGGACTCCAGGCACACTGGATTGGGTCCCATCCTGAGAACCTCATTTGATCTTAATTACCTTTTTTTTTTTAAAGATTTATTTATTCGTACAAGAAATGGGGTACAGGCCAGAGGTGTGGGAGGTGAGAGGATTCACCAGAGGCAGAGTGGGGAACAGAACAGGTGGACTGACTGAAATACACTGCTGAGGGGAGCAGTGGACAAGGCAGGAGAGGCCTGCTGTGCCATATGAGTCAGCTCCCTGTCCCGGGATCAAACTCATACTGTAGTGGCTGCGGATAGCTTCATAGTGCTGCAACTTAACCCCGTGTGCAACCAGGGGCTGAGTGAGCCGTCCCTGAGAAGTTACCTTTTTTAAAGACTCTCTCCAAATCTAGCCACACTAACTGAGGTTATGAATTGAGCAGATGTCTTTCAGCTTTGCCATCCTTAAGGGTGTGACTTTTGGCCTCCAGATGACTTCAGGGTCCATTGTGGCTGCTAGAGCTCCAGCTGTCACAGCTATATTCCAGGGGTAAAAATGGCCCTTGTCAGCTGTCTTTTTTTTTTTTTTTTTAAACAGGACAAGTATTTGCCCATGCTTCACTACAAGGAAGTTCTTTGTTTCTTTTTTAGATTTATTTTTATTTATTTATGCATATAAGGACTGGGGTATAGGCTAAAATTGCAGGGGGGCGGGTAAGAGAATTCACCAGAAACAAAGTGGGGAGCAGAACAGGCAGATCTACTAAAAGACACTGCTGAAGGGAGCAGCGGGCGAGAGAGGAGAGGTCTGCTGCGCAGTGCAGGTCAGCTCCCTGGCCGGGATCAAACTCAGGCCACAGTAGCTGGCGATAGCTTGATAGTGCTGAGACTTTAACCCCTGCGCCACTAGGGAGGCCCCTGTCTGTCCTTCTTTAAAGAATTTCCTTATTTATTCCACTCAGCAGTTTCTACTCAATGGCATTCCTTATCACTATTTGGGAAATACAGTCATTTAGCTGAATACATGCTGTGTACATGGTCAGTTGTAAAAAGAAACTAGGATCTGTCCAAGAAGAAAGAGGGAGAGAGGGGCCTCCCTGGTGGCGCAAGGGGCCAAGTCTCAGCACTATGAAGCTATTTGCAGCCACTGCAGCACGAGTTTGATCTCTGGCCAGGGAGCTACCCACATGGCGCAGCAGACCTCACCTGCTCCTCCCCTCAGCAGTGTATTTCAGTAGATCTGCACATTCTGCTCCCCTCTCTGTCTCTGGTGACTTCTCTCACCCTCCCTCCTGCACCTCTGGCCTGTACCCCAGCTCTTGTATGCATAAATAAATAAATCTTTAAAAAACAAAAAGAGGGAGAGAGAATGAGCATTGGGTGGTGTGATACTGTGATTTATTTATTTTTTTTAAAGCTTCCAGATGAAGCTGGCAAGTGGGGTGTAAGCCAGAGGTGTGGGGGGGAGGGAGTGGTGAGCGGATTCACCAGAGAGAGTAGGGAGCAGAACAGGCGGATCTACTGAAGTACACGGCAGCGGGCGAGGCAGGAGAGGTCCGTCTGGGGATTGAACTCGCGCTGCATTGGCTGTTGATAGCTTGATAGCGCTGTCTTTAACCCCTGCACCACCAGGGAGGCCCAAATCAAAGTTCTTATTCTAGGATCATGACGTCTTTGAGCCAACAGAGGCCTCTTCCATTCTGTTGCTCCAGGTAACGCTGTGTGTAAAAGTAGGCGTATTGACCCTACCAAGTCTCCTTGAAGATGAGGGCCTGGAAGTCGAGCAGGCCTGGATTTATGAAAGATTACAATTCTGGGTGCCCGATTCCCAATCTAGGTGTGGAGGTGTGAAGAGTAGTGTCCAACCCACACCTCAGTGCTCGGCTCCACTCTTGACCTGTGCTGACAGGGACAGGCCTTCAGGTCCCAGTCAAAGTGGCCTGGGCCTCGCTGCAGGAGCTGCCTCTCCATGTAGGTCCTTGCCAGGGGGCCTGGGGGTGGGCCTGGGCCTGCTGCGCCCCTCCCTTACTCGGATACCTCAAGGTCACGGTGGAGGGCTGACCTCCAGTAGATTCCCACAGAATCGGCTGAACTCCACCCCCACCCGCCTCTGTGACCTCCCGTGTCTCTGTGTTGGTGGTTTGTGTGGTTTGGTGAAGCTGGGCCACAGGGGCAGGCAAAGTAAACTAAAGGGGAAATGAGACATCCCACACAGGCGGCTCTGGGGGATAGGGCAGCGGCTGGCCCGGGGGTTCAAGGGGCCTCCACAGTTCCCAGGCCTGGAGCACAGGCCATGGAGGCCAGACCCCCAGCCGGGCCCTGATGACAGGGCTCACACCTGACTCCACACCAGGGGACCTTGACCCCCAGCCCGAGAGACCTGGCTGCTCTAGTTTGGGTTCCCTGAGCAGCAGACCTTGAGGCAGACTTAGGTGAAGTCGTCTAAGATGTGATCGCAGGGAACGTGGGCCGGGGAGGGAGACAGAGCGAGGAGAGAGCATAGCAGAATGGATGTGTTACGGCTATGGGAAACTGGGGTTCCGCCCTGCTGGGGACCCTCAGGAGACCATGGGGTATGCTTCAGCCTTGGCCGCCGGGGCTGGAAGCTCTGGGGTGTTACTTATCTGCTTTTTAGCTTGGTTTTCTTGAGATGTAATTCACATGCTGTACAGTTCACTTGTTCAAAATGTACAATGTTGGGCCTCCCTAGTGGCACAACGGGTTAAGTCTCAGCACTGTGAAGCTATGGGCAGCCACTGCAGCACGAGTTCGATCCCCGGCCTGGGAGCTACCCACATGGCGGAGCAGACCTCTCCTGTCTCCCCGCTGCTCCCCTCAGCAGTGTATTTCAGTCTGCTTGTTCTGCTCCCCACTCTGTCTCTGGTGAATCCTCTCACTGCCCCCTCCCCATATCACTGGCCTGCACCCCAGTTCTTGTATGCACAATAAATCTTTAAAGAAAAATTCAAAATGTACAATGTTCTGGCTTCTGGCATAGTCATGGGTATTTGCCGCCATCACCATAGTCAGCTGAGGAGATTTTTGTCATCTTGAAAAGAAACCTCACACCATTTATCACCCCTAATCCACCAGCACCACAGCCTAACAACCACTAGTCAACCCCCTCGACCTGTGCAGGCTGCCCGTCCTGCGCACTTCAGGAGTGGAATCACATGGCAAGTGGACTTAAGGGACTGGCTGCCTTCACCTGTGCTTTTTGAGGAGGACGTTGCATTGTTTCCACCTCTGGACTCTCGGGAGCCAAGCAGCTAGAAAAGTCATATGCAGGTTTTCATTTTTTTTAGGTCTGTGCAAGCGGTGGCTGGAGTGTCAGTGGTGACTGTGTTTAAACATCGGGAGAACTGCCACATGGTTTTCCACAGTGACCGCAGCATTTTACAAACCAGCCAGCAGTGTACGAGACCATGAGTTACCTACTGATGCACAACCAATGACTCCAAAACTTAAAACATTGGTCATATCACACCATTTTTGAGAATCAGGAATCCAGGAGAAGCCGGACTAGATGATTCTGACTCAGGACCTCTCATGAGACTGGAATCATCTGGAAGCTTGGCAGGGGCGGGCGGGTGTGCTTCCAATGTGGCTGACTCACTTGCCTGACACGTTGGTGCTGGTTGTTGGCAGGAGGCCTTCCTTCTTGTCACCAACACCTGCCTGGGGGCTGCTTGAGTGTCCTCATAACGTGGCGGCTGGCGTCCACCAAGAGCTGGTGATCCCAAGCAGAATGAGGCAGACGTCGCCATGAGTTTGTGAGCTCAGGCTGGAGGTCATGCTCTGAGGTGCATGGCTCAGTCCTGTCGATGTGGGAGGGAGCTGCGCCGGGCCTTGATTCCAGGATGCAGGGACCATTGGTGCCATCCTGAAGCTGCCTACTGCATGGGCTTTACCCACCTGCTTCTGTCCCCAGGAGGTTGCTTCTGGCTGTTAAACCCTGGCACTTTTGGGCCTAAATCAGAATACATCGAAGACACAGTCTTGCTGAAAGGATGCCGTCAGGCAGAGAGCGCGAGCTTCAGGGACCCGTCCACATGTATGAGCCAGATTTGCTGACGTCTGTGGGAAACCTGGCAGGAGCTGACCTGGCCAGGCCCAGTGGGCAACCCCATCCCACATCAGCTCTCCCATGTCCTTCTATCTCACTGAGGGCCCCGCCACCCCAACACCGGTGCGGATGTCAATAGCCGTCTCCTCCCCTTGCTGTTACCCGTCCTGTGGTTAGAATTTGTTCTAGTTCTTATCTGCTTCTTCCTTCCTTGCTCAAGAGCTGCTTCAGCAGATTTCCCAGGGCTGCTTTAACTACTTCTTACTTGATTTTCTTTCTTGTTTTATGATTGCAAAAGCAATACACGTTAATGGAAATACAAACCACACAAAAATGTATTTCTTAGAAAGTGGAAGTCCTTGGTGACTCTACTGTCCAGTTGAAATGACTCCTGTTGCCTGTTGACATCTGTTCTTCAATGATTTTCTGGTCAGTAATTCACATACCTGGGATCCAACCCTCCCCCATGCTGTGTTCTTACTGCTTTTCCTTGGCAGCATATCTGGCTTGGACGCTATTCCAGGTCAGCACATGTGGCTCAGCCCCCATATGCCACCCCCTGCACTGCACTCTAGCAGTTACTCTGCATACACCCCAGGATGGGGCTAGCAGGTGCCTCGGGGGTCCTGTGTCCCCTCCCCTTGACCTGACCCTGATTTCAGCCCAGCTCTGGAGGAAGGGTCTCTACCCCTGGCACCCTCCATTTTCTGCCCCGGGACCTCTCTGACCTCTCACTCAGCCCTCTGGACATGCACGCAAACACACCCAGCCTTGCTGGGCACCAGCTGCCTGGGAGGTCAGTTGGTCCTGCCTTTTGGTCCTTCAGGGGTGTGTCTGTGGGACACTCTTCTTTCAGGACCAGAGACAAGGAAAATTGGGGTTGTGTCCAATTTTTCATGACTACAAATAATCAGTGTCCTTTCATACTTACCTCTCTATATTTGAGCTACTATCTCTAAATTTCTAGAGGTGGGCCTCCCTGGTGGCCTAGGGGTTAAGTCTCAGCCCTGTCACCACTATGGCCTGAGTTCGATCCCCAGCCAGGGAGCTGGCCCACATGGCGCAGCAGAACTCTCCTGTCTCCCCGCTGCTCCCCTCAGCAGTGTGTTTCAGTAGATCTGCCTGTTCTGTTCCCCACTCTGTCTCTGGTTGAGTCCTCTCACCCCCCACACCACTGACCTACACTCCAGTTCCATGTAAAAAAAAAATTCTAGAGGTAAAGTGGCAGGGCCAGATACACATCAATATTTGGTAGCTATTGCCACACCTGCACTTAGGAAACACTGTGGTTCCCACCGTGGTGAGGGCGCCTGCCTCCCTCTACCTGGGGGACTGGCGCAGTGAGCAGAGTGTCTGCGGAGAAGGCTGGGGCACCAGAGAGCAGGGGCACTGAGTGGGTGCAGGGGGATCTTCAAAGGGTGGGTGGTGATGGAAGTTAGTTATGTACTGGGTGGGGGGCCGACCCAAGGAGTAAAGAGGCGTGTTTCCCTCAGAAGGGGTGGGCAGATACTGATGTCAGGACGCGTTTGGGGATATCTCTGGATACTGTCACAATAAATATTGACATGTGTATCTATACTCGTATATTTGTTTATACAAGCCATGCTTTGCTCAGTGGAATTTGGGTCACCAGGCATGATGTGGACCAGCAGGCCGCCCCCACAGCCCGGGGTTCCCACAGGATCCTGTAGCTCAGCCCCACGTGACTGTCCACGCACGGATCCCTGGCTCTGCTCAGGACCTGGGAGCAGCACCCCTGAGGTGTGAGCACACCTGGCACCCAGACCTGGGCCTCTGAATACCACTCTCCACCTAACAGGAAGCAGAGCCCCTGGAAAATGCCTTATCCCAGGCTGGCGCAGGGAAACTTGAGGCACCTGGACCATCTCATTGTGCCGGGACATGCAGAGAGGACATTCATGACGAGGACACGTGGCAAGGACCCAGGAGCCGGCTCGGAGGGGGACCCGCCTGCCAAAGCTGGGGCAGTTTAAACCACATACATGGTGATAATGCACGTTATCATCCGAATAAAAAAATCCTGAGTCCACGTGGATCTGAACAATAAATAGTGAGAGGAGAAAATTTTCCGTCCAGCACCCCGCCAGCTAATAAATGAAGGAACGACAGAATCACCCTCTGGCAACTCTCCTGGTAATAATCACTCCACCCCGGGTCCTATATGATGCCAACATTCCTGAGGACCAGTTGATGGGAATCGGGATATTTACATAGTCTCACGCACCTGTGACTCCCCAGAGGGACAGTAATCACTCTCCAGAGGACGCCTGGCAGGGACCACCTGAGCCAGAGGAATGAAGTTCCTGTCTTCAGTGTTGGGACAGACCAAAGCCACGCAAGGGCACATCGCCTGGGTGTGACATTCTGTAACCCAGAACGACCACCAGCAACAGCAGACAGACCTGACAGAGAAGCCTGTATCTTAAAACATGTCAGTGCTGTGATATGTGCCCGGGTCTGTTCTGGATCCAGCACCAGGCAGAAGGCGCCAGGGTCTGAGGTTGTGCTGGCAGCCACACCTCCATGGCAGTTCCACAGTGGGTGGTTGTGCCATGTGCTGTGGCTCTGTCCATGCGATGTGAGAGAGGGTCCCCACTGGCAGGAAATACCTACTGAAGTGTCCAGGAGCCTGGGCTGCAGGCCAGCTAACTACTCTCAAGTGGTTGAGGGCCAGAATGGCTTGGGGTCATTCTTGCAGACTTTTTCTGGAATGTGTTCCCAGTAGTCTATTAGAATGATCCCTTTTAATCCTCACAGCAACCACCCTGGGATGGTCACCACCTCTTGGTGGGGTGCATGAGAGAGGTTATGCCCCGGAGGAGCCCCAGGTCACACGGGCAGCTGGGGCAGCGAGCCTTCAGCAGGACTGCCCTGTCCTTTTAGGTCATCCAGCAAGGCAGGGGGTCAGATGAGAGACAGGCTTTGCAGGGGCAGTGGGTGTGAGCCATGCCCCTCTGAGAGGTGGGAGGAACTGAAATAGCCTGTAAATGTTCAGGGTGGGGGCCGGGCCCCCCACATGAGGAGCATGATGAGGGCCTTGGTACAGGAGCCCCTGTGTGCCCTAGTGACTGGGAGGGGCCGGCCTGGGCAAGGTTGCCCTTCCACCCAGCCTCACCAGCTCGGGGTTAGGGGGGTTGTTGGACAGCGGGGGAGCGGGTAAGTGGAGAGGAGAGTGGGCTGTGACCCCTCATTCCTCACACTTGCCTGAGGAACTCGGGTCATGGTGAAGAGTCTGATAGTTGGGGTGACAAAATGGCAGCAATTCGAGGGGACCTCAGGTGGTCCGGGAAGTAGACTGGCTGGAGGTGGTGGTGAGCGCCTCTATGTGTGGGTTCCCCCTCACCAGGCTTTCATCCAGGCTCAGCCTGACCTGGAGGATGGCTAAGGAGAGGCCTTGACCTGAGAAACAAGCCCCAGGATTGACAAGGAACAGCCTTTTCAAATGAAAGTGTTTCGACATACTTAATTACCATGCGAGCAAGTGTGGACTGTTGAACACATTTTTTTTTAAAGGTTGATTTATGCATACAAGAACTGGGGTACAGGCCAGAGGAGCAGGGGATGAGAAGATTCACCAGAGACAGAGTGGGGGGCAGAACAGGCAGATTGACTGAAACACACTGCTGAGGGGAGCAGCGGGCAGGACAGGAGAGGTCTGCTGCGCCATGTGGGTAGCTCCCTGACCGGGGATCAAACTCATGCTGCAGCGGCTGCGGATAGCTTCACAGGTTGCATCTAAACCTCTTGAGCCACCAGGGAGGCCCTGTTGAACACATTTTTTAAACTGAAAGCAAAAAAAATCCCCCCCTCCTTCCGCCCCATGAACACCCCCCCAGACAGCACCATTAACGTCAGTCTGGTCTCACAGGGACATGGCGGCCCCTCCCGCAGGGCTGCCCAGCAGCCATCTCCTTTCATCTGCCCCAGGAAGTGAGGAAAATAAGGGAGGAGAAGAGGAGGGGCGGCCCAGGCCTCCGGCTTAGGCCCCCCCCCCAAGTCCTTTCTTCGAGCCCCCCTCACTGCAGAGGAGGCCTTGTCCTTCTGCTCCGCAGAGAACTCTGCACAGGGAAAGAGGGGGGCTGGCTTCCCCGGGGCCTCTGCTTCGGCCCTCAGGGTTGGGATCCCTTCCTGTGGTGGAGCAGGCCTGGCCAGCTGCCATTCTGCCCTAATAAAGGCCTGCTCCTTGCGCTCTCTCCTGCGCTCACTCCCGGCGCCACCACACAAACACACTTGAGAGCCTTCTGGAAACACGCGTGGCTAGAAGGCAGACCCCTGGGGAGACCCCCTCGGGGGACGTTGGATCTGGCCTGGTCCCCTTCTTGCTCCTCTATGTTATTTTCTCTTGCTGCCTGGATGGAAAATGTGAACACTCACTGCCTTCTGGTTCAGAAAATGTACCCAGCTTCGGAGACATGCGTCTGTGTCTGCTCACGTTCATTTGAAAAAGAGTTAAGTGCCGGCTAAGTGCTTCTGGGTTCTCTGCATTTCCTTTCCTTTCTTCCTCACAGCAGCCTTATGAAATAGCCCGTGGTCACCCCATTATATAGAGAAGGAAACTGAGGCAGAGAAGCAACAGCCAGAGGACCCCCAACAGCTAAAGGACAAAGATAAGGAAATTGCTGCCTCTGGAAGCTCACAGGGCCCCCTTGCAAGGCACCAAGCCCTCACTGGGAAATGCCTGAATTTTTACCCAAAGTTCCAGAGTAATTGGGCACTTGGGGGCCTGGCATGTCCCCACAGAGTAGCTGTCCCCCAGGGGGGCACCCACTGGCAGTGCCACCCACAAGCGGTTTGGGGACTGTTAAGAGCAGGAAGGTGGGGCTGTCCTTGGAGGAAACACAGGGTGGGCTTCAGAAGGAGACCCAGGACAAAGGTGTCCCCCCAAAACCTAGTCTCTGCAGGGGTAAATACTCCCAGGGACTTTTTTGGGGTGAAGACTAGACTCTGGAAATTAGACCCTCTTTGGAAATGGGCGAGCGAGGTCAGGGTTGAGTAGAGGCAGGAAGCGCTCACTGCAAGGAACTCAACTCGAGCTCAGCCTCCGTTCCTACTCGCCCTGCATCTCGGGCCGTTACCTGGCATCTCAGACTGGCCGCTCCCTAGTGTTTAATTTTGTCATAGTCTCTGTCCAAGGCAGATGGGAGGCATGACCCCGAGTCTCTACGTGAGAACAAGCTGTTTATAAGTTTGGTAGTTTTTGTCCAAATGGACCAAGAAGTGTTTAAACTTTCAGTTCCCAGATGTGGGTTCCCCCTAGGAGTATCCCCCCCTGCTTCTCATTTTAAAAAATCTGGACTCTCTTGTCTTCCCTAAAGATACATGTTCTCCGTGACATCTTTTTTTCCAGAAAGATGTCGTCAACTTTGGGAGCTGCTGGGACAACAAGCCACCCCAACTCTGGACTCCACGGTGCCGGCTTGGCGCCAGCCCTTCTCTCTGACGCTGTTGTGTTTGAAGAGGCCTGGAGCCTGGGTGCAGGGGTGGCAGGGATGTGTGTGCTTGGTCCTGGCTGCTTGGCTGTCTTCCAGGAACTGTGGTGCCTGCCGTGGCTGGGAGTCACCTTCCTCCTTTCAGAAGGCTCGCGACTTACCTGCCGGTCTATGCAGAATGGGCTCTGAGGGGGGGGACCCGGCATCAGAATCTTGCCCAGGACAGGGGTCCAGGCAAGGGCCTACAGAATGCAGTGCCAGCCTGGGACATGTGTCCAGGGGACACAGGCCATACCACCTGGCCTTCCAGCTGCAAACTTGGAGCCATAGCTCCCACCACACAAGCTCCTGGTCCTCGAGCGACCAGCTGTCCTTCAGGAAAGCCTGCCTGCATTAGCCACTGCCAATTTTCACATTTGCAAACCAAGATCCTTACCCCAGAGTCCCCCATTGCTTTGGACTAAAGTAGACACAGATGTTGGCGTGACTAGTGAGCGCCTGAGCCCTCAGACACGGGTCATCAGCAGGAGGTCAGGCACTTGGGTTTGGAGTTCACAAAAGGGAAGATGCCCGGAGGAACCCCTGTAAGGCATCCAAGCCTGGCTTGAGAGCTCGAAGATTGTGTGGATGGGCAGGTGCCCGGGACACTGCGGGTTTCAGTAACACCGCGCCCACTGCCGATGGCACAAGGGACATCCCAACTCGGGACTAGATACCCCCAAGCTTTTGCTCGCCTCCCTGTGTGACCTGAGCTTGTCCTCCCTTCAGCAGTGGAGGTCGGGGTATTGGTGAGTCCCTAAGAGGAGGAGCTGACTCTCCAGGTCCCAGGCCCGGCCTGAGAGACTGGGATGGCTCAGAACAAGGCCACATGGCCCTCAGGCACCCAGGGGTTGGAGAGTTAACTCCGAAAAGCCCTGTCTGCAGCAGGAGAGGCAGAGGCAGAGGCAGAGGCGACGGTCCCCGGAGGCCTCTTCAGTCACTGGTCCCTGAGGCCCAGCTGCAGGACCCAGGGCTGCCCACACTATGGCCAGGCTCTGCACACTGAGGGTTTTTCTTCTTCCCATTGAGATGTGCCTCTTTGTCTTGCCTCTGCAGGGAAGGTGGTGAGGGGTTCTAGGTGAACTGTGGATGTTCCAGGGGCTGCTGCCGGGGTCTGGCGAAGACCAGGCTTGGTGCATCTGCCCTCGCAGGCTCTCAGGAGTAACCAGGGTGAGGTTATGGAACTGTTCACCTAGCCCCGCCCTAAGAGCCACACACAAGCTCCAGGACCCGGGAGGTGTCCCAGCCGCTCCCGCAGGCCCGGTAATGCTCTCCCAGCATGTCTGCCATTGTGCAGAGCTGGGCCCTGGTCTGGTTAGATGCCCACTAGCCAAACCGGGTGCGCTGACTCCCAGCCTCAGCCCTGGGGTGTCCCCGGGGGCCATGGGCCTGCCCAGGTTGTCTCAGGATGGAGCAGGGAGGCAGCAGGATGACATCTGTGGGGATGGAACTGGCTGTGGTGGCCCTGAGCGCAGGCCCAGACGCAGGGCACCCAGGTCGCCTGGTGCAAGGATGGCAAGCGCCACCGTGGCCACCAGTCTGCTCCTTTGGGTGGGGCCACACCTGCGGCTTGACATGGTCTTTGATTGCTCTTAATGCCGGAGCGATGCAGCCAACTTTTGGGATTTCTGAGTGGCAGGAGCTGCCCTGCCTTGTGAGGCGGAAATGGATCCTCCACATCCTTTCCAGGCTCCGAGCAACTCCAGAGGGCACTGTGGCCTTCAGGCCGTGCAGAGTATGGTCAGAGAGGTGTGTGTGTGTCCCAGTGAGGGGGGTAGAGATGGACGCGTTAGTCACAGGCTGGAAGCTGCGACCCCAGCGCAAGGTGCTCCCCAGCCAGGCTGCCTGCCGCTCTTCTGATCAACAGCAACTTCAGTCCTCAAGCCCCCGCCTTGCGCTCACTCACGTGGGGCTGAGTAATGAGCCCTCCAGGCCATCCCACCAAGGGCTTGGGGGACATTGCCCTGGCACTTCCTGCAACCCCCTCTGTGCTTGAGGCTGTTTATTCTTGGAGTTCCCGGGAAGAAGAGGGTCCAGCTTCCAGTCCCAGACCAAATGCTGACTCACTCACGTGGAGGGGGGGGGAGCAGGGAAATCGGGGCCATGAAGGTCTCCCCTCCAGCGGACACTAAAGGGTGCTGTCCCACCCCGTGTTCTTGAGTGCTGGCTGCCAGCACCGCACAAAGGTGGTGACCATGGTGAGCACAGTCTGCAAGACGGGAGCGAGACCAGGGAGGCAGAGTCTCTTTCTGGAGACCTGCAGCTCCCCAGCAGCCTTTCTGGGTCCTGGGGTTGTGAGTGCTTAAGCCCTTCCAGTGCTTCTCAAGTGTGAATCTGGGGTCTGGGGCTCCCTGAGAGGCTGAAGGTTCTGGGCCGTACCCAGTGTAAAGATCACACCCTGAAAGAGGTCCAGGGGCCGGCATAGAGAGGGGAGACTCTCAGGCAAGCTGCAGGTGAATAACCTCCACCCCAGGAGCTGGGGGCAGAGGGGGGAGGGTCCCGGCACCCTCCCTAGTCCCTCCCTGTGGCTCCCTCCTGGGCAGGTGGGCGGAGGTAAGGGTTGGGTATTTGGGGGTGAGGGAATAGACTTGAAGGGGCCACCCGGAGACCAGGAGGCCAAGCTGGGGGGAAGGTCAGCCCCGGGCTGGACCTTGGTGCTTCTCTTGCAGACAGGCGGTTTCCCGCCGGCAGAGTGAGCTGACGGGGTCGGGGAGACGGCAGCGCCGGGAGGGGACCGGAGGGGACGGCGGCGCCACAGAGCCCGGACAGGGGACAGGGACGGTGGAGGGAGAGGGAGGAGTCCCTGGGGCGCCTGGGAGGGGACCAGGGACCCTCTGGGCTCGCGGACTTTGAGGGGCTGGGGGTGGAGGGGGACGGGGGGCGGAGGGGGGCGGGGGAGGGGTGGGGGGCTGGAGGGGCAGGAGGGCGGCGCGCTGGAAGCAGGGACAACCTGAGCGCCCCGCGCTGGGGCTCCGCTCTGCGCTCCGCGTGGCCACCTGTGCCCGGCCGTGGCGAGGCTGGGGGGCGGAGGGGGGGGGGTTGGGGGACGCGGGGCGGGGGGCGGCGCTGGAGCTCCGGGAAACACTCCGCTCGCCCGGGACGCGGCGGGAGGGGGACGCGCGTCGGGCGGGCGGGCGGGCTGCGGGGGCGGCCCCCGCGGGCGCGGGCGGCAGGCGGGGCGTCGGGGCGTCGGGGCGTCGGGGCGTCGGGGCGGGCGGCGGGTCGGTCCCCAGTGCGCCCGCGGCTGCCCGTGGTCGAGGCTGATGGTAGGTGGCGGCGCGGGCGGCGGGGCAGGGTTTCCCCGGGGCGTCCCGGCTGCGGGACCGGGTTGGGGCGTCTCTCCACGCTGGGGGTTCGCGCCCGCGTTATTGCCTTTAGAACCTTGCCGGGCTTTGGGGTCCCGGGCGGCGACCGCTCCCCAAGCCTAGGGAGACCCCCTGGAACGGTTCCCGGCTCCTCCGCTCCCCTCCCGGCACCGGCAGGGTTGGGGGGCCGCACGAACGCTTGAGTAAATGAAAATGCCCCGTGACCCCAATATTCCCCAGACTCGGGAGTGAGGTGTGGGAGAGCCAGGGACGCGGGGCGGGGGGGGGGGGGATTGGGGTCTGGGAGAGGGAAGGACCTGGAAACAAAAGCTGAGCGGGGGTGCGCAGGTGAGTGGTCCCCCAACCCGCCTTGAGAAGAGGAGACGGAATGGAGAACTGAAGAAACAGGGGGGAGGTGGTGGGCGGGGCGGGGTGGGGTCCCAGCGGGCTCGTGGGGCGGTGGGCTTGGGGGGTGGCCAGGGAGCCTGCAGGGCTGCCGCAGGGGGCAGCTCCCGCCTTTGGGGCCCAGGCCACTGCCAGTGGAATCCCCTCTCAGCCCTGCCTGTCTCCCCTGGACTGTTTCTGCTTCTCCACCTGGGAAGTAAGGATCTTGGTCCTATAGATTGAAATTGAGCAATTTGAGGGGACTGTACACACCCCTGACATCTTCACATGTAGACTTTCATTTAATCTTATGGACACCCCCCTTTTACAGATGGGGAGACTGAGGCACATGGAGGGACCGGCACAGAGTGTGGCAGAGCCAGCATGTAACCCCAGGCCAGTCTGTTTGGACTGACTCTTTATCCACTAAATCTAAAGTGGGTGAGGGAGGGGGAGCCTGACCGCGGGGTCCCCCACACTCAGTGTCAGTATCCCGACTTCCAGAAGCTCAACTAACAGCAAACAGACCAACCAGCTTTCGTGTCAGCAGTACAGGTTTTAACCCTACACCCGCCCCCCCACTTCGTTTGATGCTCCCGAGGCCCTTCTGGGTGTCAGCCAGGCGGTGTTAATCCCTTTTGTGGATGAAACGCCCTGATCCCCAATAAGGTAACAGCCACAGCGGTGACAACGCGAATGGTCACAAGGTGGAGATGGAGGGGCTGCGCCTGCATCCAGGCAGCTGTCTCAGAGACCCTGTGATACTTGACCTTAGGTCCATGTCCCAGCTGTCCCTCCCAGGTCACGGGCCGTGCAGGGCGAGACCCCAGCGGGGACGGCTGATGGCAAAGCCCTTGCGGAGGGAACTGTCATTTACTCACGGGTTTCTATAGATTCTGACATTAGAAGCTGACATTTTATCATTCTTTTTTTAAAAAAAGATTTATTTATTTATGCATACAAGAATTGGGGTACAGGCCAGAGGCGTGGGGGTGAGAGGATTCACCAGAGACAGAGCAGGGAGCAAAACAGGCAGATGCTGAGGGGAGCAGCGAGCCAGGAGAGGTCTGCCGCGTCATGTGGGTAGCTCCCTGGCCGGGGATCGAGCTCGTGCTGCAGGGGCTGCGGACAGCTTCATAGGTTGTGTCTTAACCCCTTGCGCCACCAGGGAGGCCCCATTTTATCATTCTTAAGATGTAATCTTTCCATCTTTGAAACCGTAATCATCGTTACAATGGTGGCGGGGTTTTCCTTCTCACGGCACATAGAGTGACGGTCCCTGAGGTGTCGATGGCAGCTTGGTTAGTGCATCATGACAGAGCCAGGCCTCCGCAGGTGATTTTTCCAGGTGTCTCTCTCTTCTGTTCCACAGGCTCCTCTCTGCCTCAATTGCTCTGACCTCCCCGGAGATCTGCCCCCGGAGGGTGCAAGGATCCTGGTGTCCTGCAATGTCAGTAGGGAGGAGTTGAACCTGACAGACGAGAAGCTGAGACTCTATCACCTGGGGCCCCAGCAGACAGACCTGTTTGTGCCCATGTGTGCCACGTACCTGCTGATCTTCGTGGTGGGTGCGGTGGGCAACGGGCTGACCTGCATGGTCATCCTTCGCTACAAGACCATGCGCACGCCCACCAACTACTACCTCTTCAGCCTGGCCGTGTCGGACCTGCTGGTACTGCTCGTGGGCATGCCCCTGGAACTGTACGAGATGTGGCGCAACTACCCCTTCCTGCTGGGCGCCAGTGGCTGCTACTTCCGCACGCTGCTCTTCGAGACAGTCTGCCTGGCCTCGGTGCTCAATGTCACAGCCCTCAGCGTGGAGCGCTATGTGGCCGTGGTGCACCCACTGCAGGCCCGGTCCCTGGTGACACGGGCCCACGTGCGCCGCGTGCTTGGGGCCATTTGGGGCCTCGCTGTGCTGTGCTCGCTGCCCAACACCAGCCTGCATGGCATCAAGCAACTGGAGGTGCCCTGCTGGGGCGTGGTGCCCGACTCGGCCATATGCACTGTGGTGCGCCCACTAGTCCTCTACAAGCTGGTGGTGCAGATCACGGCACTGCTCTTCTTCTGCCTGCCCATGGCCACCATCAGTGTGCTCTACCTGCTCATCGGGCTGCAGCTGCGGCGGGAGAGGGAGCTACTGCTCAGGCAGGAGCCCAGGGCCCGGGCCCGGGCCAGCGACACCCGCAAGCTCCAGCAGCTGCAGAATCAGGGCCACACGCAAGTGACCAAGATGCTGTGTAAGTGCTGCTGCCGGGGAGAGGGGCTGAGCCAGGCACTGGGGGTGAGGCGGGGGCTTTCGGGACGTGCGGGAAGGGTCTAAGCACCTGGGTTTCTGATGGAGGCTGCATGTGAGGCTTGGAGTCACTGTGTGTGTGTTTGTGTGTGTGTGTACGAGCCTGTGTGTGCATGCTTGCATACCCTTTTAGGTTACCTCGGGAGAAACTCACACCAAAGATTAATATTCATGGGTCAGGGGAGAATTGGATCTGTAATTTATAGGGACCAATGCAAAGTGAAAATTTGGCATCCTTTGTTCAAAAACTTTTTCACTGTATTATTTCATTGAGGTACCAGTGGTTCACAATGTTGTAAATAGCTTGATGGTGTAGGCGCACATCTCTTCAGATGTTGCAACACCACATCTACCACCAAATCACCCATAGCCCACACGGTAGACCACCAGGCCCTCAACAAAACATTAAGAATGTCAAGACAGCAACAGCAGAGTAGTAAACCAAGCCCAAGGCCCTTCTACACGTAGACCCTGCGTCAACACAGACGTGGCAGGCCCACGAAGCCAGCCCTGCTCATGGGGCAGAGCCACAGATAGTGCAGGGCATGTGGCTGGGCTCCAGGATGACAGAACAGGAACCTGGACCCTCCAGATCTCACACCTTGCTCTTAAGCCTGTCTCAGCCCAGTCTGTCCCTGCAGCAGCCTGAGGCACGGGCAGGGGCACAGCGCTCCCCGCTCCTGCTTGGCTGCCCTCCTCCCTCAGTGACTGTTGAAAAGCCCCAGAGGAGGATTCTGATTGGTGGGCTTAGGTTATGGCCCACTCCCGGCAGAGTGGCAGGAGGCCGAGGTGTGCAGTCCCCATGGAACCACGTGGTGGGATCCTGAATACTGGGGGGAGCAGCAAAGTTCCCAGAAGAAGGGGAGCAGGATGCTGGAGAGTCAAAATAATGAATTCCTCAGTGCTGTCTGTGGTCCCGAGAGGGCCACAGGATGGCTGCTGACTGAAAGAGGCTCATCAGGAGGCGTGCCTGCGAGGGTCAAGTCAGTGTGCAGAGCAGAGAGGACCGGGGCTGGAGTGCGTATTGCGGCAGGCCAGGGCATGCCCAGCTGGGTCAAGATTCTGGATCTTACTGTGTCCTAGACCTGATTCAGATCCTGGGGAAGCAAGACAAACTGATGCTCAGCAAATCACTGATGCCCTTCCCTCCTCTGCCTGGCCCCCGCTGACGCCCAGTCAGGAAGGTGGGGTGAGCCAGGGCAGGACAGATCTTGGGCAAAGCCCTGGAGAAGAACTAACTGCGGGTCCCTCATCCCACTCTTCTCACCCCCCTAGAACAGTGTTTCAGGGCCTGGGGTCACTTGTTCAGGACTGGACCCCAGAGCTTGGGGCCGTGAAGTCTGTTCCTCAGCCCCTCGCCCCGCCCCAAGTCTGCTCAGCTCGGTCAGCTTTCCCCCTGGGAAGGTGGGGTGTTTCCTTAAGGCCACCTTGCCTGCTGGCCTGGGGCTTGGGCTGTCTTCCCTCCCCCACCTCTACCTTTTCTGAGGGCCTGCTGTGCACCTGCTGGGTGCTGGGGATGTCCCAAGCAACTCCTGAATGAAACCCAGGCGACAAGTGTGGAGAGCCCCTGGGATGTGATGGGATGACACCACTGGAGAAGGTGGCTTTTGAGGCGCAGGACACAAAAGTCACAGCAGGCTGGTGGCTGAGACCCCAGGAAGGCCAGGCTCGGTAGACCAGGGCTGGGGAAGCTCTGGAGAGGGCCTGGCCAGTCCCTCTTGCCATTTTCTGGGGTAGAGAGGGACCTCAGTAAAAGGGAGTTAACGCTGGCGGGATATTCAGAGGGGCCTTGGAGGGGCTGGGCCTGAGGAGTCATCGGGGGCCAAGGCAGGCTTAGCTTCGGGGGGTCTTTGTCTTGCTCTCTGGCCCCCTAAACCCCGTTTTACTCTGGGAGCATGGGCTCTGTTGTGTTTCTCTCTGCTTATGTATCAGTGGGCATAGCCCCTGGGGGGACCTGTATCTGTGCCCTGCTGGGGCTCAGCAGTCACAGCTGAGTCCACACAGAGATCAGCCTGGCCCAGCTGACCGTGACCCGGGCTGGGCACCAATGGCAACGGTGAGAGCAGAGCATCTTAAAGGGACGTGGGCAGGGCAGGCAAACTTCCAGAACTTCCAGATGGCCACTGGGAGTGGGTGTCCCGTGGAGTAGGAGAGGACAGACGGAAGCCGGGTGGAGGCAGCGGGGTGGGCTGTGCGGGTACTGACCCCCTTCTCTGCCCGCAGTCGTGCTGGTCGTGGTGTTTGGGATCTGCTGGGCCCCGTTCCACATCGATCGCCTCATGTGGAGCTTCTTGCCCCACCAGACCGACGACCAGCAGCTGGCCCTCGCCTACCATTACGTGCACGTCGTCTCCGGAGTCTTCTTCTACCTCAGCTCGGCTGCCAACCCCGTGCTCTACAGCCTCATGTCCAGCCGCTTCCGGGAGACCTTCCAGGAAGCCCTGTGCTTGGGAAGCCGGTGCCGCCGCCACAGGCCCCACCGCAGCTCCCACAGCCTCAGCCGGGTGGCCACGGGCAGCACCCTGTGTGACTTGGGCTCCCCAAGCAACAGGATCCACCCCCTGGCTGAGAATGGGGGCGCGGCGGGGCAGCAAGAGATGGACCCCTCCTGAGAGGGCCTCAAGGTGGCTTCACCTGGAGGGCACGGTTTGGGGCCACACCTGCCAGAGAAGAGCGATGCTTCATGATGCCCCTTTGTGCCTGTCCCACTTCAGCCTAGAGACATACCAGCATTTCACTAACCCCCCACACACACCGGAGGGACAGAAAGCTGCTGCCTGGCCTCCGCACCCCCAAACCCCAGTTAAAGACTTTCCCCTGCAAAGCATGGCTGTTGGTCACTGATACAGCAACCCTCCGTCTGGGGACAACCCCCCCCATGCCACCGCTAGCTTCTGAAATATTTCCAAGGGGCCCTGCCTTCCCTTCCCATTTCTTCTTTTTTAAAAATATTTTATTTTTGTGTAGAAGAACTGGGGTGCAGGCCAGGGGTGTGGGGGTGAGAGCATTTAGCAGAGACAAAGTGGGGAGCAGAGCAGGTGGATTTACTAAAATGCATTGCTAAGGGGAGCGGCAGGCAAGACAGGAGCGGTCTGCTGCCCCTGTGGATCAGCTCCCTGGCCAGGGAGGGAATGCAGGCCGCCAGGATAGACTGTTGTGGTGACAATGCTGAGACTTAACCTCTAGGCCACCAGGGAGCCCAGTCATTCCTTCGCGAGCTGTGTGCGTTCTAGTCCTTGCTCTCAGCTGCACCCGGGACCCCTCCTTGGCCCCTGTGATGCACATTCTGTTCCGGCATCTCCACCTGGAGGAGCTGCTGGCTGGGGGCGGGGGGCATGTGCCAGGCATCCAGGGACCAGGTTCCTGTCCCAGCCCTGCTGCCACCATCTGGCCCTCTGGCAGCAAACCAGCCGCTTTCCAGCCCCGTTTGCAAACTGAAAGGGGCCCTGACATTCTGCAGTGTCACACTTGGCACCTTGGTCACGGTTTTCTGTGCGTGTGCAACGGTGTGGCTCGTAACAAAACCCACTAATACTCTCAGACTACCAATGCAGAAATGACTGTACATCCTCACCACTCCCCAACGCCTGCCCCGTCCCTGACCTCCTGTGTCCCCATCCCGAGCCCCAGAGCCACTCAAGGAGCTTCTGTGCTTGTCCCAGTACAGGTGGGGTTGGGCACCTGTGTGGGCCCACATGTGAGCAGAGGCCCCGCCTGCCTGCCTCCTTCCTTGCCCCCAGACTGGCCTGCTCTGGGGGCAAGAGACACCGGCCAACCAAGGGCAAAGGAGTGACCTTGGAGGGACAGTTCTGCTTGGGGCTCAATGAGGTGGGACAAGGACAAGAGAATCCTGAAGTGGAGCCACATTCTGAACCCCTGTGGGCTCGGGCAGGACTCAGAGGCTTGGACTTGCCCTGCCACATCCCTGGACCTGGTCCTCCTCCTCCAGGACACCACAGGAGGAAGCCTGGCTTCCCTGGCAGAGAGTTTGGGGCCCTGGTGAGCTGGCACCTGAGTTCTGCACACCTGCAGCTGTAGCCCAGGCCCAAGGCTCCCTGTCTGCCAAGTCGGGGAGCCCGTGCAGGTTGCAGGTAGTGGCCTGGAGCTTTGAAATTCAATTACAAAAACAAATGCTCATTGTCGAAAATTTGGAAAGTACAAATAAAAAAAAAATGAAAAGGATTTTTAAAAATTAAAAACCTAGGGCCTCCTCAGTGGTGCAGCGGTTGAGCGCTGGGTTGCGAAGCTGCCCGCAGCCTTTGCAGCGCCCGTTCGATCCCCGGCCGCCAGGCGAGGGTCCCACATGGTGTGAAGACCTTGCCTGCCGCTCCCGCCGCTCCCACCGCTCCCCTCAGCAGTGTTTTTCATCAGTCTGCCTGTTCTGTTCCCCGCTCTAGCTCTGGTGAATCCTCTCACCCTCCCTGTACCCAGTGCTTGTATAAATAAATAAATAAATAAATGAATCTAAAAAAAAAAAATATTAAAAACCTCCCTTGCCAGGGCCTGGGGGAGGGAAGGGAGAGCTGTTTCTATGGTACAGCTTCAGGTTTGCAGGATGGAAGAGGGCTGGAGTTGGTTACACGGCCTGTGAATACACTCGCAGAGCGATGACCCTACAATAAATGGCGAGGACGGTACATTTGTGTTGTGTGTATTTTACCACCTTTAAAAAATAGAAATGGTTAAGTCTAAGGGGAAAAACAAAGAAAAAACATCCCTAGTTTTGCTCCCTGTCTGTAGGGCGGAAGGGAATTCTTTGGAGAAAGGAGCCGTGAGAAGAGGCTGTCAGAGGGGCCAGCTCCCAGGGACTTTGGGGTAACGTGGAGGGAGTGGCCAGGCCCCACACGTCAGGCTGGGCCCGTAGTTCCGTGGGACACTCTTAAGTGAGTTACACTCTCAGGGAACTTTGCTTATCGTTTCGGACAAGGAAGGACTGTGTTTGGGGACGCAGACTACCCCCGGCCTCGGCCCGGCACGCATTCACACGCTGACGCCCGCACGACCATGGAACCACCTACGAGGCATCTCTCAGACCGTGCTCCTGAGTGTAAGCGCCCTGGATTCTGGCAAGTGTCTCACAGCAAGTCGGCAGGCGGGTCCCATTGTCACAGGCACTGGTTACCATGGCAAATGGACACACAGTCTTCTCCTGAGTCCCTGGGCTGCTCCCTGGCCTGGAGTGCCCCAAGCTACTTGAGTGTCTGGTTCATCCAAAGCTCAAATGACCTCTCCACCCGACTGCGGTCACCCACATCTCCCTACTTCCCGTCTGCTCCACTCATGCCATCATCCTGGGAAATGTGGACTCCCTCTGGGGGTCCCGGGGTCCACTCTGATCTTTCCCACAACTCTGGGGGCCCCTCCTGCACCCTGGCCTCTTGGTCCTTGGGTTAACTCTTCACTCCCAGCACCTCCAAGAGTTTCCCCATTTCTGCAAGTGTGAACCCTTGTATTTATTTTTTCAATGATGACATTTCTTTTTTATGTCCTATGTATTTCTATAGGTCTATCTGTCTGTCTATCATCTATTTTTCCCCTGACTGGATGTGAACTCTTGACCATAGCTGCCTCCTTCCTGCTGCCGCCTTCATCCTCTTCTAGCTGTCCAGATTCTTTTTTTTATGCATACAAGAGCTGGGGTACAGGCCAGAGGTGCGGGGGTGAGAGGACTCACCAGAGACAGAGTAGGGAGCAGAACAGGCAGACTGACTGAAACACACTGCTGAGGGGAGCAGTGGGTGAGTCAGGAGAGGTCTGCTGTGCCATGTGGGTAGCTCCCTGGCCAGGGATCTAACTCTTGTCGCAGTGGCTATGGATAGCGTCACAGTGCTGAGACTTAACCCATTGCGCCACCAGGGAGGCCCCTGTCCATCAGTGTCTTTGAGTCTTCATCTCCTTTTGGGGCCTAGATCCCACGGTCCGTCACACACAACCCTCAGCACCAGCATTTCCCAGGCCCAGGTGAACATCCTGGTATCCTCCATTCTTGCCTTCTAATGCGTCCACCAGGTTTTCCTCGTCCCAAGTTACCCCCGCAGTGAGGAGCTTCCTGCATGCGCACTGCTTCCCACTGTGGCGGGCCCCTCATGGGTGACTCCTGGTGGCAGATCAAGCCCAGTTCCCCACTACAGAAGCTGAAAGGCTCGGGACACGCCACCGAGGAGTCCGCTGTCTGGCCCTGACTTGCACTCAGCCAGAGAACGATCCAAGGAGAACACCTAGCCAGACGCGGGAGCCCAAGGCCCAGGCGCAGGGGTGGGCAGGGCGGGCAGCAGTGCCGACAGCTGCATCCATTGAGGCAACTCTTGGGGTTCGTGGCTGCCCCAATTTTCTTGGTTTCTGCCTAGTTTTTTTTTTCTGTCAGTTTTTCCAACCTTCCTGTGGATATTCTGAGCTCCCCGAGGTTTTTTCTGCCAGGCTTTTGCTGCTATTTGCAACCAAGACCCTCAGCAGATTCATCCCTTTACTGGCTTAAAGGTTAACATTCTGTTCGTTCTGCTAGAGGGTATCTTCACACATTCCTAAGGTGAGCAGATATTATCATTACTATTTTTTTAAGATTTATTTGTTTATGCATACAAGAGCTGGGGCACAGGCCAGAAATGCAGGGTGTGTGTGTGTGTGTGTGTGTGTGTGTGTGAAAGGATCCACCAGAGACAGAGTGAGGAACAGAACAGGCAAATTGACCGAAATACACTGCTGAGGGGAGTAATGGGCAAGACAGGAGAGGTCTGCCTCACTATGTGGGTTTCTCCCTGGCCGGCCAGGAATCAAACTCATGCTACAGAGGCTGCAGGTAGCTTCATAGTGCAGTGCTTAACCCTTTGTGCCACCAGGGAGGCCTTATCATTAATTTTTCAAAACCAAAACTATAGTCTGTAATAATAGTAATCATTTTCCTTATCTCTTGCTCACACTTACTATTTTTTATTATTTGTATTTTTTATCTATTATGTGTACAAGAGCTTGGGTGCAGGCCAGAGATGCAGGGGGTGAGAGGATTCACCAGAGACAGAGTGGGGAGCAGAACAGGCAGATCTACTGAAATACACTGCTGAGAAGAGCAGCGGGCAAGACAGGAGAGGTCTGCTGCACCATGTGGGTCAGCTCCCTGGCTAGGGATCAAACTCAGGCTGCAGTGGCTGCAGAAGCTTCAGAGTGCTGTGTCTTAACCACTTGTGCCACCAGGGAGGCCCCTCACTCACACTCTAAAACCTTTTTTAAAAAGAGACAAAAAAGATGAGGACTGATTTAGGGAATTTGATCCTGGAAACACATTGACCTTTTTCTAACAGTCTAAGCTTCTGCAGCACAAGAACTTTCGTGAGGTTCCCCTGACAAAGCAGTAGGATACAGAGGCAGGGAGCAAGGACTCAGGAAGCAGGCTGCCCCACCTCAAATCCTCCATCAGCCCCACTAATTACCCTTAAAAGTCTGAATGGCCTTAGCCAGAGACAGACTGACAAAGTGGTATCAACATTTCTAAAGAAAGAACATGCGACCTGCCTGCACACAAATAAGACTCAGGCCAACTGGTGACAACAGCATCCTCCCACACAGCGTCTGACTCCTAAGCCCACAGGGAGGATGGCAGCTGTGCTCAAAGGTAAATTTCCCTTTGTGTGGCTTCTTCAAATGCAACACCCTGACTCCCCCTCTTTCATGAGATTCTGCAAGGGCAGGGCGGGTAGGGGGCTGTTCAGGAGTGGAAGTCCTGTTCAGGAGTGGAGGTCTCTGTGGGGGACAGAAGAGATTCAGGAAAGGCTGTTCCAGCTGGGGAAGAATGTCCTGGCTTGGAAGAAGTGGCCACAGGCAGGGCTAGACTGGAGGGCCTGGAAGCTGTGAGCACATTCTCTGGAACATCTACAAGAGTGTCTGGGATCTTTTTATCTAGTACTTAATTGCCTTCATCCGCTCTAAACAATGTGGGCACATTCGTTCCACAAACATCTATTTAGCTCATGTGCCAGGCACCATACAAGGCAGGGCGAGGGGCACCAGCATGCTGGCATGAAGTGCTCACTGCTGGAACTCTGGGGGCACAGAAGAGAGGCACCTGCTCCAGTGTACAGAAGACTTCCAGGAGGAAGGGATTATGTTCAAGACCCCAAGTCCTATAAGAAAGGGTCTTTGGCTTCTCAGCTTCGGCCACAACTCAGCCCAGGGCGGTGGGGGAGGCCGTAGAGGCCATGGGGGCTGTCAAGGGAAGCAGACATGGCGCCCATAGTCATTGCCACCATTCTCTGAACATCGCTGGCTGTCCTTCCTGGAATCTAGACTTTCAATCTTCCTTCCAGTTTTTCCTCTGTCTGTCTCAGCTTGGTTAGACATGCATAGGCAGGATTTCCTTTGTTTCCATTACAGTAAATTTGAAAAAAAAATTAAATACATAAAATGAAAACAATTCTACTGCCAACACCTAAATCAACCACTGTTGGCAATTTGATTGTGATCATTTCCCCACATACATCCTCTTGCCCATTAATGAATAATAGACTTTCAATCATCTGCTTTATAAAGCTACTTCTCAGAACCATCCAGAAGGTCAATGGTTATAATGGATGAAGCGGACAACACCCTTAATGTCTGAGTAATTTTGACATCTCTACGTGGCAACTGGATGTTAAGTGCCTCCAGCGATGTGACAGAGCACTTGGCACTAACCATGAAATCTTCTTGACAAAAACTGAACCTGAACTTGAGAAAGCCTCCAGCTCCACCAATTTCAAGGACACTGAGGCTGGAGAAATAAGTTCCAGATTCTTCAAAGGTGTCAGCCTAATCCAGAAGAAGGACAAATTCTACACGACAAATGACTCGTTTTCTTCAACAAATAAACACCACATAAAAGGACATCTCTGTTTCAGATTAAGAGATTTGAGACCTAATGGAATGTGTGGAAGATTTTGAGTCCCAACACAAATCAGCAGCAAGACACTTAGAGACAGACACTGAACACACACTACGCATTAAATAATACCAAGGCTGACAGCCTGTTAAGGCACATGCTGAGGTGTTTATAGGTAAAACTACAATGCACTGGGAGTCACATTGAAATGCTCAAGGAAAAGAAAAAAGAGGGAGCGTGTAGGGCACAAAAAGAATGGCAAGCATACTGACGTGCCGAACCTGGGTGACAGGCAAAAAGGGATTCATTATATACTCTCCCTGCTTTATGTTTGAAAATGTCCATTACACATTTTTTCAAGTTCGCAATAAAGAGTTGTTTGTCTCTCAGCGTGACAGCTTCTCCAGGTTAGATACCTGCAAGTGAAATTCCTTCGCAAGTGAAATTTACCTCCACTGATAATTGTCAAATTTCTCCCCAGCTAATAAGTGGGTGCAGAAAATGCTGTAGAGATTTGTAGAGATTCTTGCACCCAAAAGTTTTAAACTGTAATGTGGTCAATTCTGCATAACTTCACTTGCAGATTGTGCTTTTATGTCTTAAGAATGACATTGACATCCCAAGTTCTTACTACTGACATTAATAATACTTTTTATCAAATTTTTGTTTAGACAGATACACTTTATCTAAAACAATGTTTTTCTTCCTTTAGTCTTAGTTAAATTAACACATTTCCCTACCTTGAAATATCCTGACTCCCGAAGATAAATCCTGAGTCAGCGTTCATTACCACACTGCTGCCCTGCTGATGCAATTTGCCCAGTGCTAACATTCTATGTGAATCCTGCATCCTAGTTCTTAAATAATAAAGACTTTTGTTTTGAGTTGTCGTCTGTTAGTTTTCTTTAGAAAACCTGGCTAGTCTGTAAAATCAGTCAGGTAAAAATATACAGTGCGGTACCTAATAGAAACCACGTAGGCAAATGATTCTTTTTCTTTTCCAATTCGGGGCTTTCTGAAGCTATGGCCAAGACCACCCGTCCCCAATTCCAAAACAAGGCGGGGATGATCCCTGGGATTTTGATCCCATTGAGCCCACTGGTGCTAACGGGGGAGAGCGCACAAGGCAATGGTGGTTTCACTCACAGGAACCGGGAGAGGCGGGTGCGCTGCGGGCCCGTGGGTGCCCGCGGGGGCGCGAGCAGTGGAGGTTGTTGGCGCTCCTGTGGGTAACGAGTCTTACCCGTGTTTTTTATTTTGCAATAAAAAAATTCTGCATTAAAAAATAGAGAAAGAAACGAGGCGAGGGCGTTCAGGAAGTGAGGGTGCAAAGCAAAGGCCCCGGGGGCTTAACCTCCGCTGACGCCTCAGGTCCCGCAACAGCGAGACGAAACGCTCTCCTCGAGGCAGGTTTTCAGACGGCGGGGACGGGACGACGGCAAGGGACGACGCGCGCCTTCCAGCCGCCCCGCCGCGCCCGGGCCCGCCCCCCCCGCCCCGCCCGCCCCCCGCCCCCCGCGGCCTCGGCTCTCCGGGCGCCGGCGCGGGCAGGTGCGCGGGGCGGCCCCGGCCGGCCAGCCCCGCGCGCCGAGCCTCAGGGGACGGCTTCGGGGCCTGCGCCTTGCGCGCCACAGACGTCAGGCAGGGAAGGCGGGATCGCGTGAGGTCCCGCCAGGCCCCGGACTCCGCGGGGCCCGCGCCTTCCCGCGTTACCGGGGACACCGAGCAGGCGCCCCCCGCGCCCCCGGCCTGGGGCCACCCCAGCGCCCCGCGGGACCGGGACCACGAGGCGGCCCGCGCGCAGGCGCAGACCAGGCGCCCGCCCCGGCCGTCGCGGGTCGGGATTGGCTCGGAAGGAGCGCGGGCTCTGATTGGCCGAGGCGGAGTCGCGAGGGCGCCGAGCGCTCGGGTCCGCGGCCCCCGGGACGGTCGGCCGGGCGGGCGCGGGGTCGCGGCCTGGTCGCTCCTGCGGGCGTCGGGCCGGGAGGGGCGCCGCGGGGGCGCTCTGGGGGCGCCTGTGCGGGCCGGCGTGGGGCGTGGGGCGTGGGGCGGAGCCTGGGCCCGGGCCTCCGAACCTGCGGGCGGCGAGCGGGGCGGGGCGGAAGGCGCCAGGGCCGCCGCGGCCGCGGGAGGTGCCGGCGCGCGGGCGGGCGCCGCGGCGAGGTGGCCCCCCTGGAAACGGACTTTCCCGTTTTGGCCCGGGTGCGCCCCTCGGAGCCGCCATCGGGGGTTCGTGTCCAGGGACAGCGGAAGTTTTCTGTGAAAACGCCTGGGGGGGCGGAGCGACGGCGCCGGGAGGACGTTCTGGACGCTCGTCCTGTACCTCTCCGGCCCGTGGGAACCAGGAATCCCTTTCCCGCCCCGCCGTGCTCGCCGGCGCGCCTGCGGGGTCCGAGTGAGCGCCGCGAGGGTGAGGCCTGGCGCGAAGTGGCTGCGCGCGGAGCGCCCCCTCCAGCCGCTGAGGCGGAACGCGCGGCGCCGAGCGCTGAGGCTTTGGGATGAGGCTGGTGATCGCGTTTATTTTAAGCAGGAAAAATTTAAGGTGAACTGAGGGAAATGATTCCCCCAAAGGGGAGAGAAGGTGGGGAAGATGTGATGTCAGAAGATGAGGACTGTGGCGTAGAGACGAGGTAATGGTGGCGGAATAATTTAGTGTCAACAATCAAAATCCAGAGAAACACAGATAAACGGTGCCGTTTGATGGCAAAACTGATACTCTGAGCACTTTCAGTGAGCTCCATATGCCCACCCTCAGCTTGATACCAAAATCTGACAGTCGTCTCGAGAAAAAAAATGACAAGCCACTCCCCTTGGAGTGACCCTCGGTGCAGAAATTCCAAGCACAATGTTGGCAGATTTAAGCTCAGGGTGTGTGAGAAGAATAGTAGTATATCATGGCTGTGGTTTATTTGGGGGAGTGCAAAAGTTTTGTGTTTGACAGGTGGTATGGGTTGTCTGAAAATACTGGTTTGAAAGAAAATCTCTTCATTCTTATTACTGCTCACTGAAGTTCCACGAGTTGTACCCGCCAAACCCGTGTTTGCGTATGTCTTCTTCCCCCAAATATTTAGGTTTCTGCTGTGTTCTGCCACTGGTGGGGAGCCTGTGTCATATTTGGAATATATAGATCACTTTCATTTGAGTCCAAGAAGAATTGAGATGGGGCCTTCCTGGTGGCGCAGGGGTTAAAGTCTCAGCGCTGTCAAGCTATGGCCCACACTTGGAGATGGACGGAGCTTGGCAAAAGGAGGTTTACTGGGGAGCATGAGAATCACCCCCTAGGGAGGGGAGTGGGATGGACGATGACGCTGTGGGAACCAAGGTGGCAGCTGACACTGGGGGCTCTGGAGCTGGGCCAGCCCCTCAGTGTTTGGGGTGGATGAAAGGGGCAGGGCTTTGTCCTCTGGCTTGTCTTTGGAGGTGGGCCCCTAGGGGTGGGGGTGTAGCCTGTGACAGCCCAGGGAGGGCCCCGGAGTAGACCGGGCACCTTCAGCAGCTGGGGCAATGCCCGCACAGTCTCCACGTCAGAACCTGGTGGCGTTGCTGTGGCTCTTCCTGTCATATCACACGCAGGGACAGTGTCTCATCGTCTCTCTCACAATGTTAAGATTGATCAGTGAGGGCCTCCCTGGTGGCGCAGGGATTATTAAGTCTCAGCGCTATCAAGCTATCGCCAACCACTGTGGTAGGATTTTGATCCCCGTCCAGGGAGCTGCCCACATGGCACAGCAGATCTCGCCTGTCTCCCTGCTGCTCCCCTCAGCAGTGTATTTCAGTAGATCTGCCTGTTCTGTTCCCCACTCTGTCTCTGGTGAATCCTCTTACCCGCCGCACTTTTGGCCTACACCCCAGCTCTTCTGTGCATAAACAAATTAAAAAATAAATCTTTAAAACAAACAAAAAGCCAGAAAGAATTGAGATGGTGAGTGGATCCACGGTTGATGTTGCATATGTGCCGTCACCCTTCCTCATAGCCACCTTGTTAGCTACACAGCATCAACTCCACTTACAGGCGGGAAGACAGATTTCGCCATGAACTCACGCATGGTCTCACAACTAGTAAGTGTCAGCGCTGGGATTATATGTGGTTTTGCCAAATCCGACGCCCCTTTCTCTTTCCTAGTTCATTTCTTCATCCCTGTCCAGCCTAATCATTGTTTTAATCAAAAGTAAATTACCCATCCCTGCCTTTTGACTTCAGTTTAAAACATTAGCTCTGTATTCATTTGCCAGTCTTTTTTTTTTTTTTTAAAGATTTATTTATGTATACAAGAACAGAGGTGGGGGGGTGAGAGGATTCACTAGAGACAGTGGGGAACAGAACATGCAGATTGACTGAAATACACTGCTGAGGGGAGCAGCGGGGAGACAGGAGAGGTCTGCCGTGCCGTGTGGGCAGCTCCCTGGACAGGGATCGAACTTGCACTTTGGTGGCTGCGGACAGCTTCATAGGTTGTGTCTTAACCCCTTGCGCCACCTGGGAGGCCCCTGCCGATCTTTTCAGGTGAGACCAGGGCCTTGTCTTAGACTTCAGGCTCACTGTTGGAATAGTTTCTTTCCTGCATAGTATGTTTTCTCTAATTTCAAGTTCTTTTCTTTAAAGCTGAGTAAAACTTTAAGCACACTGTAAAGCAATTTAAATTCAGACTCTTACATTTGGGCTGTTTTTCCCATCCTTGTATGGTGGCTCACCCACACAATATTTGCCACAGTTTTTTTTTTTTTTTTAAGGTTTATTTACTTATGCATACAAGAGTTGGAGTACAGGCCAGAGATGCGGGGGTGAGAGGATCCGCCAGAGACAGAGTGGACAACAGAACAGGAAGATTGACTGAAATGCACTGCTGAGGGGAGCAGCAGGCGAGACAGGAGAGGTCTGCCTCGCCATGTGATTTTCTCCCTGACCTCCCGGGATCGAACTCGTGCTGCAGAGGCAGTGACTTGCTTCATAGTGCGTTGCTTAATCCCTTGTGCCACCAGGGAGGCCCAGCCACAGTTTTTTAAGTTTCACCATGTCCCAAGTGTTCAACTCTGTTTTCATAGATTTTAGTAACTGGCTCTCTGCATTAATTTGATTGGTTTATATGATGTTTGTTATGTAACTGAAACTGCAAATACAACAGTTGGTCATGGAGAGGTGTGAATGAATACAGCTGATCCTTATTAAGGACACAATTGTTAAGGGTACAGAATTGCCTGGACTAGGGGTGCCTCAGTAGCCCACTAGCTTCTTGTGCTTGCTTATTATCTGGGCCTCAAGTTAATGAGTCCTATGTGGAATTGAGGCTGTCATTTAATCCAGCATAGACATCATTTGGTTTGACATGGTTAAGTAGACACACTGAAGAGAGCATCTGCTATGCTGATACTCACAACACACTGCATTAGCCTTCTGTAGCCGTCAGAATCAGAAAGCCCGTGGTGACTGCAGCTTTTATTGTGAAACCCAGACTTTGTTAAGTTGGAGGAAGACAGGAGTAGTTTTGTGATAGATTCCTTATTCTGGAACGTGTAGATCTGGTTCTAGAATGTTCACATTGTCAGACCTGGTCATTGCGCTTTAAATGTGATACCTGTAACAGTTTGCTCTGATGGGACAGCATACGGCAGTGCTATCACAGATCAACTTTTAGGGTACCCATGTCCTAACGTTGCCTCAGAATTATTTCATTCAAATTCTATTCTCTTTCATGTGCCTTTCTTGATCCCACATTGTTCCCTGTTTTAAAATTTTGTCCATTACCTGTAATGCTAGTCACATCATATTATAATGATCTCTTCTTGTGTTGAGAGCTATATATATATTAGTTATGTTAATGGTCAGGGTGAGGGGTACCCCAAGCCTGCCTGCTCTAAATAGTTCTGCCATCCACCGAGGCAAGACAAAAAATAGTCTAGTTTATGCATAGAAGAACTGGTGTGTAGGCCAGAGGGGTGGGGGTAGGGGTGGGGTGAGAGGATTCACCAGAGACAGAGTGGGGAGCAGAACAGGCAGACAGACTGAAATTCACTGCTGAGGGGAGCAGCAGGCCAGACAGGAGAGGTCTGCTGCGCCATGTGGGTCAGCTCCCTGGCTGGGGATTGAACTCAGGCTGCAGTGGCTGGTGATAGCTTGATAGCGCTGCAGCTTTAACCCCTGGGCCACCAGGGAGGTCCTGCCTAGGTTTATTTTAAACTAAAGTTACAAATTTAATCACAATACCCTTACCTTCAGCTTGAAATAGATGTTCCATATCATTTCTGCTTTTTTACCAAATTGAATTTCATCCTTTCTCACTGCTTTCTCATCAGAAGCGTATGTCTTGGATGTGAGCATTTCTTACGTAAAAATATAAAGGTTTAATCATTTAATAATAATAAACCTTGATTGAGCACTTGTGGCAGGCATCATGTAAGACACGGTCATGTTCCTGAGAGCAGAGGCCAGTCCGTATTTTCACAGGCTCCCACCCAGAATATGTGTTCAAATCTTTGTTAACTGAAAGGCTGTGATTCTGATACAGCTTTCTGATGAGAAACCACAGTGTAGATGGTAATTGTGAGAAAAAAAAAAAAAAAGTGTCAGAATGAACCATCATCTCTATAGCCAAAAAAGTATGGTTTAATGGCAAGGAAAAAAGAAGGAATATGTATTGTGCTTTCCACTCTCCAGTGGAAGAGTGTTTCTTTTTTGTTGGTGTAGATAGCAGTGCCAGGACACTTGATCAAGAACCTGCCTGAGACAGTCACTCGGCATGGATTAGAAGGCGTGTTCGAGGATGCTCTACGAATCAGATTGCTGAGCCCAGATGGGACGAGTATGAGGTATGTTTTGTACCTTGTGCTGAAAAAGAATGTTGTTGACTGTGTCCCACTGTTACAGTTTTGTTGCAGTCTCCCAAATCACTTACACATGATTTTAGAAAAGAGTAGTTACCGAGCCTTTCTATTAGTGGGTATAAAAAGTTGAAAGAGGCAACATAAATGAACAGCCAAAAACTGCTAGCATTATCATAGAGAAGTAGACTTGTTCTGCTATCAAGAATGAGATTGAAGTGTGGAAGATTTCAGTCATAGGTTGTTTCTGTTGCTCTGCGTCTCTAGGGCTGACAGCAGTAAACAAACACCCTTGGTGACTTGCCCTGAAAGGTGCCAAAACAAAACCCCTGAACTGGTCTGCTGGAATCAGTTAGTGAAAGGCTATCAGGAGGTATGTTGCTTTGACTGGCAATAGCTCGATTGCGCTGAGACTTAACCCCTTGCACCACCTGGGAGGCCCTCAGCAGTGAGCTTCTTTTGAGCTCATGAGGCCAACAAGCACTAAAGAAAGACATGGAGAATGTTTTTGTTTTGTTCATTTGTTTTTAATAATCTCAGGAGGGGGAGGCCTTTCTTTCAGGACCCTGGAAATCCTAAAAGAAAAGGTAGATGAATTTGATTGCATAAATATAAAATACTCTAATGAGAGGAAAAAAATTCCCATAAGCAAAGTCAAAAGGCAAGTGACAAACCAGGAGGAAAGGTTTGTAATTCCTATCAAACTCAGGGCTGGGCCTCCCTGGTGGCGCAAGGGGTTAAGCACAACACTGAAGATATCCTCAGCCTCTGCAACATGAGTTTGATCCCCACCGGCCAGGGAGCTACCCACACGGTGCAGCAGACCTCTCCTGTCTCCCTGCTGCTCCCCTCAGCAGTGTATTTCAGTAAATCCACCTGTTCTGCTCCCCACTCTGTCTCTGGTGAATCCTCTCACTCCCCGCACCTCTGGCCTGTACCCCCGTTCTTGGTTCTTGTATGCATAAATAAATAAATCTTAAAAAAAAAAAACACAACAAAAACTCAGAGCTAATCTCCCTGAGAGTAAGGTGAACTCACAGGTGAGTAAGAAAAAAAAAGACCAATAACACAGTAAAAATACTGGAAAACAGATCATAGGAAAGTAGTTTTCTTTTAATGTAGGAAAGGGTGTTCCTCCTCCCTTATTGGCAGGATTGTAAATAAAAGCTATCCTGAGATGTAACTTTGCCTGCCAGGTGTTCACACATCAAAAGGAAGAGGGTGGGGAGGAGCTGGCATGCTCACACTTTGTTGGTGAAGTCTCTGCAGAGAGTCTCAGTTGCAGCCTCTCTCAGTTGTAGCTGTAGGTCTACTCCTAAGACTTTATCCTATAGAATGCCTCAGGCAAGGAGAAAATAACAGATAACAGAATTAGAATTTACATGAATATCAGTAGGAAACTGGTTAAAATTTTCTGATGGGTCTAGAAGGTATTGTACTATGCTATTGTAAAAAGTAATGAAACAGCATTTTGTATACTGGGGGAAAATAACCTCAATGCACATTATTAAGAAGGGTGGATTTTGACAATGTGTATGATACCCTACTTTTAGTGTAAAAACATAATGGAGGACATTCCGTACACAAAAATAAACTCAAAATGGATCAAAGACCTAAATGTAAGCACTAAAAATAACATTTTAAAAAAAGATTTATTTATTTGTGCGTACAGGAGCTGGGGTGTAAGCCAGAGGTGTGTGTGTGTGGGGGTGTGTGTGTGAAAGGATTCACCAAAGACAGAGTGGGGAGCAGAACAGGCAGATCTACTGAAATACACTGCTGAGGGGAGTAGTGGGCAAGACAGGAGAGGTCTGCTGCACCATGTGGGTCAGCTCCCTGGCTGGGGATCGAACTCAGGCTGCAGTGGCTGGTAATCAGCTTAATAATGCTGACACTTTAACCCCTGCACCACCAGGGAGGCCCTAAAAGATTATATCTAGAAGAAAACACAGGAGTAAATCTTTACAGTCTCAGGTTAAGGTATTGAACAAGTGATAAAGAGGAGATTGAAAAGTTGGGCTTTATCAAAATTTAAAATGTTTGTACTACACGGTCAAAAGAAACTACAGACTGGGAGAAATACTGTAAAACATATATCTGACAAGGGATTTGTTTTTAGAATTCTTACAACTCAGTACAATCCAATTAAAAATGGGATAAGGCACTTGAATAGTGCTTCCCCAGACAAGGTATACAGTTGGTCAGTAAGCACATGAAAAGTGCTCGCAGTAGATATTAAGGCGATGCCAATCAAAACCAGGATGTGATACCTCTTTGTACCTATTAGAATGGCAATAATAAAAAAGACAATAACAAGCGTTGGCAAGGATTTAGAGAAATTGGAACCCTCACTCATTGTTCGTGGGAATGTAAAATAGTTTATTTTGGAAAACAGCTTGGCAGATTCTCAAATTGTTAAAAAGAGTTTCAGTACAGTTCAGCAGTTCTGCTACTGGGTAAGTATCCTCTCCGCCTCAAAATGAAAACCTAAGTCATACCTTTCTACAAATGGTCGTGTCAACTTTATTCATAATAGTATTCAAAAATGGAAACAAAAATCCATTGGCTGATGAGCGGATAAACAAAGTGTATTTTCATACAGCAAAATATTAGCGATAAAAAGGAATGAGATACTGATGCATAACAGCATGGGTGAGTCTCAGAAACATTAGTTGGAGTGGAGTTGCCAGAGACTCCACAAAAGATCACGTACCAGGTAATCCCACATGTGTGAAATGCCCAGAATGGACACATCTAGGGAGGCAGAAGGTAGAGTGGCTGCCTGCGGCTGGGGCATGGGAGTGATTTCGGGGAATGAGGAGCGACTGCTGATGGGCACATTTGCGGATGATAAAAATGTTCTAAGTCAGTGATGATGCTGATACTGGTGCTGTTCTGTAAAGATCCTGGAGGCCCCTGTGCTCTTTAAATGGGTGAATTTTATAACATGTAGGTTATAGCTCAGAATTTTTTTCTAAATAGCAGCTTTTTGTGTGTACAGTTTCTCTGTGTGCAGCCTGTTGCCTTTGAGGATAGAAACTGGATGCGAGGGAGACGTCACTATATCCTCTTCTGCTCTGCATTTTGAATCTTGGGCCTGCATCTGCTAAATGCTGACTTGCTGACTGCTCTCTCTTCTCCCTCCCCCCGCAGTGCCCATTGCAGGACTGCCTGTATTGACTTCGAGTCACAAGCCAATACGGAGAGGCTTGCAAGAGAAGTAAGGAGCAGAAATCATTGGCTTGCTATAGTTCTGGGCCCCGCTGGAAAGAAAAGCTAAGGTCACTAAAATAGAGGCCATGAGAGGCCCTCGAGGGGTAAGGGCGCGAAAGTCCAGTGGACTGAGACTTTCCAAGTTCATCAGCAGGGTGCCCAAGGAGGGGCTAGTTGGCACTTGGGGCACTTGGCATTTTTAAATTTCTTCCTGTATCAAAAATATCTAAATCATTCTCACAACTATAGCAAACTAATTAGTATCGTCCTAGTTACCTATAACCTTGATGTCTGGAAAAGAGAAGGCACCCTCTAGGACTCTGTTTGAACAAGCTCTTAAACATGTGTTTTCAGAATTAGGTACTTAATTCTCTTCATTCTCATCATGTTATCAGGTTTAAACCAGAGAGCCCAAACCAGAGTCCCTAACCTTAATGATGGCTGATGTGGTGATTTATGCAGTACTTACAGGAAAAGACAATCGAGGGGCCTCCATGGCAGCCTAGGGGTTAAGGCTCAGTGTTACTACTGTGATGTCCTGAGTTCAATCCCTGGCTAGGGAACTGACCAACATGGCACAGCAGACCTCTCCTGTCTCCCCGCTGCTCCCCTCAGCAGTGTATTTCAGTGGATCCACCTGTTCTGCTCCCCACTCTGTCTCCGGTGAATTCTCTCACCTCCCTACCCCCGCACCACTGGCCTACACCTCAGTTCTTCTACAATAAATAAATAAATCTTAAAAAAAAGGCAGTCAAATTTATTATGAATTATTTCAAAATCAAGAAATTTCATATAAAAATCTGGGATTTTGGCTCCTTTTGCTAGATCAGAACACCTATGGTTTTCTGATGGTTGTACAACTCCATTCCTGCAGTCACTCTGGAGATAGCAGCGGCTTCCTCTTCCCTGAGGCATTTGCTACAGTCCTCCCTGCTGTGGTTGGCTTCCAAGTTCTTCCCAACTCTGAAAGAGTGAACATGACATTTCTACTTTGAGAAATTAGAGTTAATAATTTTTCCTCTTACTGTAGTTTTTGCCTACAGTAAAGTTGACATTGTAATATTTTTTACACATTTATCTCTTTAAAAGTAGTAAAATGAAAGCCAGAACAAGAAAGCCACACGTTTCAAGAAAAATGGGAGAGAGCTTATTTCTTTGTGGAGATAGAGTTTTCCTGCATGTTTAATACGCAAACAGAGTCTGTGTGGGAAGAATATGCCCCGAGACGCCATCATGAAGCCAACCACAGTAAGAGCCACGGTGGCACAGGGAGGAGATGGTGATAAAGGCTTAGGAAGCTGAGAAAAAGATGCAGCTTCAGCGTGACTTGCTCCTGAATGTGAATAAGTGATGCTGCTGTGAGACGTGGTTCTGTATTACACAAGAAAATCACCTGGGCAGCCAAACCTCTTCTGGATGGCGAGTTTGTAAAGGACCCCTGTGGAGAGCTGTAGAAATTGTGTGCCCTGAGTGGAGAGGGGCCTTTGCCAGTATAAAGCTGACCGGTGGCACCACGGTGCAGCCTGTAACAGTGTGACTGACAGCTCATAGCACAAGTGTGAGAAGGCCCCACGTGGCTGCCTTTCTCCAGCAGCTCACGAAAGCGCTGGTGTCAGCCACGCACCTGGTTGGCTGTATTCGTGATGTTGATGAAGCTTTTGATGTGACTGAAGAACTTTTGGGCCTTGTACCCAGGACAAACATAATATTGGAAAGTGAGTTATCAGGTGTCGAAAAAGTCTGAAAAAGTTTAACATGGTCAAGGTTAGTAAGCGTTAGCACAGACGGCAATTCTGCCACGGTTGGTGTGATACAGCTTGTCACAAAACTTAAATCTGCAGTGTCAGGGCTTTGCCAAGACGAGAACTTAAGTCTGTGTGTGGCCCATTCTCCAGGAGTCACTTTGTGCTAATAAGTGAAACATGGACCATTCGTGGACGTAGTGTTCACGCCATAACTGAGGCTCAAGCCTCAGGAAGCTCGGGGCTTGTTCAGTGAGCTGGACACGTGGTGCCGTCTAGACGCACAGAGCCGGTCCTGCTCAGCCCTGGCTCGGGGCTCAGGCAGTTTTTTGAATTTTTGGGAGAAATTGACATTTTCGTGTCTTCTAAAGAAAAACCTTACCTCAACTTAGTAGCAAAGATTGGGTCAAAGATTTAGCCTCTTTAGTGGATGTTACAACTCATCTGAACACGTGGGAGGTGTCCCTGCAAGGACATGCGCAAGTGGTCAAGCACATGTGTGATCGGTGTACTCCTTCGTGGGGAAATTGTGTCTTTGGGAAACCCACTTGGCAAGGATCAGTCTGACCCACTTCCTGACGCTGAAGCTGGTTTCTGAAAGTGGAAGTGACGGCCTGGCCACATACCAAGAACTAAAGCATTGAAGACTGAATTCCAGAAAAGTCTTCTAACTTCAGACTGTGTGGAGCGACCTAATGTTCAGTTTACCTTCCGCAGCTGACATTAGCAATGTGGATGCAGAACTGTAGATGAAGTTACTGAGCTGCGGCGCAGCACAGTGCTGCAGGCTCTGTGTGACGAGGCCCGAGCCCCAGAATTCTACAGATGGCTTGGGAATGATCACCCTAAATATAAAAACCACAGTGCAAGATTTTGTCCATGTTTGGAAGGACCTGCATCTGTGAGCAGCTATTTTCTATTACGAAACTAAATAAGACTAAGTATGGCTCCCAGTTAAAGGCCCCAAGGACCAATTCTCTGCTGTGTATTACTGCACGAGACTCACGGCCTGACGCTGACGGAGACCCAGGGGCGCAGAAAGGTGTGTTGGTACCACATCTGAGGAGTCACAGTCATGAAACTGAATAATTCCTTCTATTTCCAAATAATTATGTTTTTCAATGTCATATTTAAAATACAGTCTCTGGCATCTTATGTTGTACCTTAGGATATATTAAGTTTGATTATACCCTGGCTGTTTATTTTTTCCTATAAATAACCTTAGAGTTACTCAAGTTTATAAAACTCGCCCTAAAAGCAGCCATATTTGTCCTGACGGCACTGGTGAGCCAGATGTGCAAGCCAGCTGGTGCAGGATGTGTAGATGCCTGGCGTACCCCCAAGGATAACAGAACTACCACGGTGATCTTGGGACTCAGGCCAGAGTCCGCCCTCCCCTGGACAGAGCTGGCGTAATATAATGGCCTTGGGGCTGCTTTCTCAGCACTTCCATTATGGATTTACTCATTCCTTTTGAATCCAGTATTATCCATCAACTTACAGCCTGGGAGCTGTGCTGCCTTTTACAAGCAGGACAGACATTTCCGTGGCAGCAGGCTGCCCAGGGGATGCAGGATGCAAATGGAAATGCCTGGGAGTCTATCAGCATCATGCAGGGAGAGGCCCCTCGCTGCCCCCAAGTCCTTGAAGAGCTCTGAGACCCAAAGCAGCGTTTCCACTGCGAAGTGGGGACACGGCCACTCACCATTGCTCCCTGGGTGATCCCATCGAGTTCATGGCTGCAGTTACATGCGAGGCTTCCAGATGGACACTCCCCCCTGCCCTCCCTTCTAAGCTCCAGCCTGTAGGCTGCCCGGCCTCTGCGATGGAGATCCCACAGTTCCCCTCAGTGTACAGTACTGATCGAATTCACCACTTCTCTCCTGAGTTGAACTAGTCCTCACCTGGCTTTATTTTAGTTAATAGCACCGCCATCCACCATCTGGCTTGAGCCAGAAACTTGGGAATCATCTTGGACTCCTTCCACTTACTCATTCCCCATTTCCATCTACTTACCAAGTCCCTCGTTTATACTAAACAGCATGCGAGTCTGTCTACTCCTCTACAGTCCCAGAAGCAGTGAGCACTGCTGCTCTCCTTGGGGCCACCATCATCTCTTGCTTGAACTTTTGCCGAAGCCCCTCTCTGGGCTCCCTCCCTCCAGCCTCTCCACCTGTCACCCCTCTGCCTTGAAAACATTCTCTAGCCAGTAGTCAGAAAGACAAAAAATAAAACCCAAATTAGGTTTCCTTACTCACCTGCTTAACATTCTCCAGTGATGCCCTGCATCTTTTATAATAAACCCAGACTCCTCTAACTGACCAACCCAAAGCCAACCACATTAAAAAAATGGGCAAAGAATGCAGAGACATTTTTCCAAAGGAGATGCACAAATGGAAAGTACTCAATATCGCTGGCCATTAGAAAATGCAAATCAAAACAATGTAAATCACCTCAAATGTAAGCTGAGGTGCCACCTTACCCCTAGCAGATAGCTGCTATAAAAACAGCAAACAAACACAATGTTGGAGAGGATGGAGAGAAATTGGAGCCCCAGTGTTACTGGTGGGACTGTAACGGTACAGTCACTCTAGAAAAGAGTGGTGCTTCCTCAAAATATTAAAAATAGGATTAGTGTGTGATCCAGCAATTCCACCTCTATATACCCAGAATAATTGAAAGCAGGCTCTCAAAGAGGTGTTTGTACACCGTGTCCCAGTGTACAAACTTATTTAAAAAAATTTTTTTTTAAAGATTTTTCTATTTATGCATACAGGAACTGGCCAAAGGTGCAGGGGGTGAGAGGATTCACCAGAGACAGAGTGGGGAGCAGAACAGGCAGACTGACTGAAATACACTGCTGAGGGGAGCAGTGGGGCGAGTCAGGAGAGGTCTGCTGCGCCATGTGGCTGGCCAGGAATCACACTCATGCTGCAGTGGCTGCAGATAGCTTCATAGGCTGTGTCTTAACCCTTGCGCCACCAGGGAGGCCACAAATTTATTTTTCTAAATAAAAAATAAATAAATTGTAAGTTAAAAAGTAACTGTACTTTAAAATAACTAATGTGATAAGTTTTGTTAGTGTCTTTTATTCAAATAATTTTTTTAAAAGATTTATTTATTTATTTATTTATTTATCCATTCATTTATTTATTTATACAAGCACTGGGTACAGTCAGAAGCGCGGGAGGGTGAGAGAATTCACCAGAGCCAGAGCGGGGAGCAGAGCAGGCAGAGGGACCAAAGGACACTGCTGAGGGGAGCAGCGGGCGGCAGGAGAGGTCTGCGCGCCACGTGGGACCCTCCTCCGGTGGCCGGGGAGCAGCCGGGGATCGAACCGGTGCTGCAGAGGCTGCGGGCAGCTTCGCAACCCAGCGCTCAACCGCTGCGCCACTGGGGAGGCCCTGTTCAAATAATTTTTTAAAGATTATTTATGCATACAAGAACTGGGGTACAGGCCAGAGGTGCGAGGGGTGAGAGGATTCACCAGAGACAGAACAGGCTGACTGAAATACACTGCTGAGGGGAGCAGCGGGCGAGACAGGAAGGTCTGCTGCGCCATGTGGATAGCTCCCTGGCCAGGCTCCGGATAGCTTCACAGTGCTGTGCTTAACCCCTGTGCCACCAGGGAGGCCCTCAAATAATTTTTTTTAATTGGTAATAACCCCAAACTCCTCACCGGCCTTGGAGCTCCAGAGCCCTGATTTCTTCTCCACTTTGCTCCCTACCCCACACCTGATACCTGGGCCTGGGGACCTTTGAGGTTGCTGTTCCCTGCACCTGGAACACGCCTCTCCAGATATGACCCCTCAAGCCACAGTTTAAATCATGCCTCCTCTGGGAAGCCTGTCCTGATCCCCTACACTTGTCAGCTCCTGTCTCTCCTTGTTCTGGTTCCACTTAGGTGATAGTCTTACCCCAAAATATTGTATCCCTCTCTGCACATCCTTTCAAGGGCCCCGGATGGTGATTTTCTTCAGTCTTGGTGATGTTCCTTTTGATCTTGTGGTTAAGAGGATGTGTTTCAGGTCTCTCTTTCATAACGTTCATTGTTTATAATTTTTGTGGCTACCTTGAGACTCTCTAAATACACTATTTCTTTTTTTTAAAAAAAGATTTATTTATGCATACAAGAGCTGGGGTTACAGGCCAGAGGTGCGGGGGGTTGAGGGGGGGCGGAAGGGACGGGGGATGAGAGGATTCACCAGAGACAGAGTGGGGAACAGAACAGGCAGACTGACTGAAGTACACTGCTGAGGGGAGCAGTGGGGAGACAGGAGAGGTCTGCTGTGCCATGTGGGAATCTCCCTGTCCGGCCAGGATCGAACTCGTGCTGCAGAGGCCGGGGATTGCTTCGTAATACGGTGCTTAACTCCTTGCGCCACTAGGGAGGCCCTAAATATCCTGTTTCTTACTCTGCAGTTGTTCACTAATGTTAGCATCTCATCCTTTCCTAAAACACAGCTGGCTTTGCCAAATGGTAGTTTTTTAATCTTCCTCATCTTACATTTATTGTTTGGAACTCTGCCATGAGGAAGGCCTTTCCCTTCCCCCCTCATTCACTTATTTCTTTATTTGTTCTATTATTTTATTTCATTCTATAGGTTCTTGCTCTGGGTTACAATCCGCTGCTCTCACTATGTGTTTTGTCTCTCAGAATGTGCCAGATCTGGCCTGGAGTCCCATTCAAGCTGCTTCCTGTGGCCATTTACCTTGTCCCCACCTGTTGTCCCCACTGCTATTATCTGAGCCCTCACCTCCTGCTTGGAGGCGTTGGCAGTCAGCAGCGGCCAGAGCGCTGTCTGTGTCTGTGTGTATTCCAACACCGAGCCCCTCTTCCAGCCCACACCTCTGTTCTCTCGCAAGCCCCTTTCTTAGTTTCGACTCATTTTTCCGACAGCGAGAAACCCGGCTCTGCTTACGAGCAGCGTATTTGCTTGCCTGCTGGTGCGGGAGGACTCACGGCACCGTCCCAGCGCCTGACTCTCCTCTGTGCAGGACGAACCTACTACTTGGCGTACGACACCGTGTGGGCTTTTCCCTCTATTTTTAGGGTAGTCAGTCAAAATACTCTTTTCTGGGGTGATGTGGGCGCACACGCCCAGGGTCCGGGGCTCTGTTCTTCCTGTGTGGGACAAGCAGGTTCCCGTGTTTCTGTCCTGCTCCACGGTGGGCCGTCTCCACCCGGCCCTCCCCAGCGCCCCAGTGTTGGTTAGAAAAGTTATTTTAAAAGAAAGTTATTTTAAATATGTGTAACGTAGTAAGCATCCCCAAAGTCAGAAATGTGCAAAGAAATAGATGTGTGGGGCCTCCCCGGTGGCACAGCAGTTGAGCGCTGGGTTGCGAAGCTGCCCGCAGCCTTTGCAGCATCGGTTCGGTCCCCGGCTGCTCCCCGGCTGCTCTCCGGCCACCGGAGGAGGGTCCCACATGGCGCGCAGACCTCTCCTGCCGCCCGCTGCTCCCCTCAGCAGTGTGCTTCGTCAGTCTGCCTGCTCTGCTCCCCGCTCTGGCTCTGGTGAATTCTCTCACCCTCCTGCGCTTCTGACTGTACCCAGCGCTCGTACAAATAAATAAAAATAAATCTTTAAAAAAAAAAAAAAGAAATAGATGTGTGGCCTTGCCCAGACACCCCCCTGCTGCCCCACCTACCGGGCAGGCCGCGCACTCGGGTCTGCGCATCCGCTCCGTGCCTCTCTCTGAAAGTGTGTGTTTTCTGGGCCCTGCACATGCAGCACCTTCCGTGGCGGGCTGGCACTGCTGTCGGCACCAACCAGCACCCCGGAAGGAGTCCTGAGGAAACACTGGGAGCTGTTCTTTGCTTGCGGCTTACTCCCCAATGGCTCGTTTCTACACCTTCACCTGCCAGTGTTTGTGAAGCTGTTGAATAGTTTCTTGGCTCTTGTGCATGAAACCAGCGTGGAATGTGTGGGGAGAAGGACGGCGGGTCTGACCGGCCCCAGGTCTATCTCCAGAGGGGCGTGGAGGGAGTCAGGCTGGAGGCGTAGCTAGAAGCCAGATCCTGGTCAGTGCCCTGGCTTGCTGCCCCGGAGCCTTGGTTGAGGACGGACAGGGCTAGGCTGGGCGAACTGGCAAGGAGGCAGCCAGGAGACCTGTGCAGGCAGCTGGAGAGGCCTGAGCCAAGGGGCAGAGGAGCAGAAGGAGAGGGTGAATGGGAACTAGAGGGATGTGGGCGCTCAGCCACCTCAGGCTCAAGCTGCCTCCAGGCTTCTAGTCTGGGGAGCAAGGGAGAGAATAAAGGCAGAAGAGCAGGTTGGGTGCTGACTGAGTTTCAGGCAGAGCTTGGCAGAGGCCAGTGGTAAGGTGCTCGTCGGCAGAGGGTGCTGAAACCGTGGCCTCCCCGGTTTGCCAAAGACAGAAGTTTCAAAATGAGTGCGCAGCATCTGATGAAGAGGTGGAAACGTTCATGTGTCCTCAAGAAACTAGACTACGCTGCAGATGTAAGAGAGATGTAATTCATCAGGCCCTTTTCTTTACCAAGAGAAGAGGCAGAAAGCACTGACAATCGTCCCATGGCGAGAATGCACTTTGGCATCTTCGACAGCTTTGACAGAGCCAATTCTGTCTTGGCTTGTATTTAAATTGTCTAAGTGGTTTTTGGCCCTTTGAAAATACATCTATAAAACCAAAACAAAACAAGAGAAAGTGTGGCTTGATACGAAGTGGGAAAAGTCAGCGATTCCTGCCATGTGATTCCATTTCTATGACATTCTGGAAAAGGCAAGACCATGGAAACAAAATGGATCAGTGGAGGCCTCTCTGGTGGTGCAAGGGGTTAAGTCGCAGCACTATGGTAACTGTTGGTAGCCACTATAGCATGAGTTCAATCCTAGCCAGGGAGCTACCCACATGGCGCAGCAGACCTCTCCTGTCTTGCCCATTGCTCCCCCCAGCAGTATATTTCAGTAGATTCTCCTGTTCTTCTCCCCACTCTGTCTCTGGTGAATGCTATCACCCCCATACCTCTGGCCTGTACCCTAGTTCTTGTATGCATAAATAAATAAATCTTTAAAAAAAAATGGGTCAGTGGTTGTTGGGGTGGGCATGAAGGAATTGGGGTGCCTGGCCAGGGATGGACAGGTTGGATCGTATGACTGTAGATGTTTACCAAAACACATTGACCTGTACCCCTAAAGAGGTGAGTTTTACTGTATGTCAGTTACACCTTCTAAGTGTTGGCTGCGGGACAGTGCGGAGCGGGACAGTGAGGGCTCCCGGTCCTAGAATGAAGGTTTTCAGTTTGTCTGCTGAAATAATCACCTCCGTGAAGCAGACTCAAAATTTAGTAAAAGAAGTTTATTGGAGAGGTGATTCAGCGCCAAACCGACTGCCCAGCCTGCAGCGGGGAGACCAACATCAGGTTCTCTGAGTGTCCAGCCCCGCCCTTGGGGTGGCGCCTCCGTTTATAGAGGTGAGGTGCTGGCACCGAAGCATTCCTAACTGCTATTCTTAGCAAAGGAAAGCAAGCGTCTGGTTAATTTTTAACATTTTCAGTTAAGTCAAGGAGACTGGTTCTCACCAACTTAGTTGATGTAGGAGAAACTCTGCGCATAACTTCAAAGCCACCCCTCGATCTGAATTCGGGTGGGGTCTGTGTTTGGGAAGATGGAAGGACCAAAGGCCTCTGGAGTCTCCTCCTAAAAGTGCCCTAAGGAGATGGGCGCAGCAGTCAGGCGTCCCTGCTCTCCTGCTCCTTCCTGCCCTCAAAGCATGACAGGGGCTGGGTCTATGAACCCTGTAGACGGGCCTTCCACCTAGGGTTCTTCACAGGGAACTAGGATCGTTGTTCTACTGACTCCAGCCTCTGGACGTGGCCCCAGTAGAGGGACACATTTGCTAACAGAACAAAAATACCGTTTTCTTGTCTTGGTCCACAACAAGGAAGGAGGGTGAAGGGTCAAATGAGGGGTCTGAGAAGGGTGAGACCCAGAAGGTGTTCATAGGAGGCCCTGGGGACCTGGAGGAGAGAAGGCAGGCAGAACTGAGAGGAGAGGGCCTGCTCGCCAGGTGAGGGTTTGTGTGTTGGGGGTGGCTGTTTTAGGAGAATTTCTATCTAATGGAAGAGGGTTGATGATACAAGAAGGAGAAGATGACTTGGTAAATACAGGCCTCAAGGAGTATGGGTGTGACGGGCTTCTAGAAGAGGTGAGGGGTCAGCATTTTTCAGGACGAAGGGCCCCTTTGTTTCTTAGGGAGAGGATGGGTCAGTCAGGAACAGGGTGACCCAAGCAGATGTGGGGGTATCTGTGCGGTGTCTGGGGTGAAATGCCGTAGGGCTTGAGGGGGCTTGAATAGGGGTGGATGGCTGTGTCAGGTGGGGCGTGGGGAGCACAGGAACAGGGAGACAAAGCCCTCCCCGGCTCCCAGGCTCAGTCCCCCACATTTGATGCCACAGCCAGAAGCACTAATCATGATGCTGCTGTTTCTAAAGGCAGTAGAGGTCTTGTTATGAAACACTGGGAGTTGTGATTCAAAGAAACTAGAAGATCTAGGCAGAAAAGCATCCTCTCTCTCATGGGAGGTATTAACTGAAACCAACAATTAAGAGGGTGCCCCTTTCCCTGATGGCAACCAAGGAGTGTTGACCAGCTGGCCTGGTCTTGGGAAGGGGCTGCTTCCTGAGAGCTGCCTGTGTGATAAAAGCAGCACCTGAAAACAGCTGCCCTGGGGCGCGAATCTAACTTCAAAGACAGCAGACTGCAGGGTTTATGAAACTCCCAGTTCCCACAAGATAAGGTTCTAAATAGGTGATAAATTTTAACAGTGCCCTTTGTCTTCCTCGATCATAGACAACTGAGAGCTACCTGAGCCAACCCCTACCTGGCTTTTCTTGGCCTCTGCAGAAAATTCTTCAAATAACTGCCCCAGCTCAACCATCTGCATAAAACTCCTCAGGGACAAGCTCACCACTGGGGCCGCTTTCCCGCACAGCCTGAGTCCTCACTCCTAATTTCCTTTGCCTCCGTTTATTTTTAGCGACCTTTTATGTGCTCTGTGGATCATGCATCCCCGGGAAGTCCTGCAGGGTAGATGTCATTCTCCCCATTCTGCAGGGGAGGGAGCTGGGAGGACCTTGGTCTGAGGGGGCTGCTGGAGCGACACCACCATGAGCGACAGGAACACTTCTCACAGCCCAGGAGCTCGGGAAGTCCAAGAGGGCAGCAAATGGGACTTGACCTTTGTGAAGGCTGCTTCCTGGTTCACTGGCCACGTTTGCTGACATCCCACCACCCCATGGGGCTGGGTCCCGGGGACCTCTCATGTGGGGTCCTTGGGGGGGCCCAGGCCCAGGTGGACACAGTGGCTTTCCCTTCCTGATGACACTCACTAGAGGCCTCTGCTAACTCCTGCTGGGCCCCTCCCCTGGGGTCCTCCAGTGGAAGGTCAAAGGTCACCCTGAGGCAATCCCTCTCCTTGTCCAGGTAGCTCCCGGCATGGCTTCTGCCCATTCCTGACAACAGATACATCTGAAGCTCCTGGGCTCCATCTCTTCCTCTGGAAAACCAAGGTAGTCATCACCTCTCCCGGAGCGCTGTGGGTGGACGTAACTCCAGCAGAAGACTGGGCCTGAGCCAGGAGTGCCCACCTCCCCTCACAGCCCTGCCTGCCCTCTCTCCAGATGGCCCGTGTCCAGCCAGACTCCATCTGCCCATCCCCTGTCTGGCCCAGCACCAGCAGCCTGCCCACCCCACCCCACGCCTGGCCCCCGGTCACGTCTCTGTCCTCCCCAGGCGAGGGCCTTTTCTTCCCTGCGTGGCGCCCGCTCCATCACGGTCCATCCTCCAGGCGTCGCTGTGGTCGCTGAGCTGCGGAGACAGCATGAGCGGGAGCCCAGGAGGACCGAGTGAAGGCCCAGCACAGGGAAGCCCAACACATCTCTAGGAGAGCTCAGTGGTGAGACCCCCCCAAGGTAGCTGAGTCCTGCCACCCAGCACCCGAATTGGGGGCCTAGCACAAAGTGAAAATGCAGGTTTCCTGCTCAATAATTAAGATGGAGACACCAGAGGAGTACACTATTTCCAGGGCTCTTTAAAGCACGGGCCCCATGTCCATGAACCCCACCTGAGAACTGGGGTTCCCAAAGAAGCAGAGAGGCTCCAGGATTGACTAGAGTCCCCACTCCTGCTCCTGGGCAGGCTGACCTGGGACATGTCTCAGCGCTGCCACCTGCTGGCCACCTTAAGTCACTGCCCCTCCCTCCAGAGAAGCACCTAGGGGAGAGTGAGGGAGGGGTTTGGCCAAGGCCCAGTGACCAAGCTGTCCTGACACTGAAGAGAATAAACAGCCGGGTGTGTGTGTGTGTGTGTGTGTGTGTGAGGGGGTGACACCTGCCACAGCACCCTAATAATTATGGCAGCACTTGAAACCCCTTCCATTCTTCGCTACCCCACAAAAAAAGAAGTGATGCCCCTGCAGAAAAGGACGTGAGATTAGGAATTGAGTTTGCGGGCTTCTGTGGTTCCCTCCACACCCCTCGCTGCTGTCTAGGCACCTTCCTGCTCATTCTTCAGGAACCCACCGGCCCAAGTGCTGACCCCTAGGGGGCCTGGGGCTAGGGCAGGCAGCCAAGGCCTAGCAGATCAGCATGATCCCAGGCTACAGGGTGGGCCTAGAATCCAAGGACAGTGAGAGTACATCTCTGTGCCTGGGACTTCTGTAAAAGGTGTTTTCTAGCTCCCTGTGGACTCAGGATGTAGGCGTGAGGCTCATTGTCTGACTCACAGCGCAAGGGACTTGCCACCAGGATGTCTGTGCACATAGTTGACAGGGAGATGGGGGCAAAGAAAATGAATAACAAGTGCAGGATGATGTCTTTGAGCTGCTAGGACAAGGCAGCCTGCAGGCCTGACTGCACTTGAGTATTTAAGGTATCCTGGGAGCTGTTTAAAATGAAAGGTATGGCTCCCTGGTGGCCTAGGGCTTAAGTCTCAACCCTAACATCTTGACAGCCTACTGCAGTGGTCTGAGTTTGATCTCTGGCCAGGAAGGTGACCCACATGGCACAGAAGACCTCTCCCCTCAGCAGTGTATTTCAGTCAATCCGCCTGTTCTGTTCCCCACTCTGTCTCTGGTGAATCCTCTCCCCTCCCCCTCACACCTCTGGCCTGCACCCCAGTTCTTCTACAAAATAAAATAAATAAAATCTTAAATAGAAAGTAATGCAGAAGTTCTCAAAACCCTGTCTGCCTCTAACCTCCTCCACTATGGCTCCCCCCTATTTCCCCTTGATCTGGCATCTTCAAACTCCTTGGCCTGGAGTCCTCCAAGGCACCAACCCTCTTCCCAGAGCCTTTGCACATGCTGTTGCACTGGAATATCCAGGGTGTCCTACTGAGCTGACAGATCCCAGGATTCCTTTGGGCCTAGCCCCAGTGGCTTTTCTTCTTCTGAGCCTCTCTCTAACTCCTATTCTCTACAGAAACCCTTGCTGAACTCTTGCTTTACGGACTCCGGGTGAGGCCCGGCACCCACAGGCAGCCCTGGAGAGGCTGGTGAGTTCAGGGGAGGCAATGTGAGTGGGATGGTCACACTCATGTCTTCAGGGGAAAAGAAAGAAGACCCGGGCCAAGAAATGAGAGTGTGGCAGGCAAATCGAACTTTCAAGCAAGCTAGTGAGACTGGAACAGAGTCAGGGGGACTTGGGGTGGAGGCGGTGTGGAGGGTCAGGATTCTGGATGGACTGTGAAAGCAGCCAACCGACCTTCCCTGCCCCACCCCACTTTGATTCAGCCTCTACGGTCTCTGTAATTAGTACCAACCGGGTCTAGGGAGGGCTCTATTTCTTCTTGAAAACTAATATGTTTTTTATATGCATTTTTTTTCTTGTGATAAAATTTGCATGCCATGGTGTTCTTCCTTTAAAGTGCAGGATCGGGCCTCCCCGGTGGCGCAGCGGTTGAGCCACCAGGGAGGCCCTGGCTTCTTTCACTTAACATAATATTTTCAATGTTCCACCAGGTGGTGGAGAGAAGTACTATCTTTTCATTGCTGAATAAATGCCATTGATGGGCAGAGCACCGTCTGTTTATCCATCCACTTGCTGGTAGACATTTCATGTCCAGTTGACTCATGGACACATGTTTTCATTCCTCCTGGTCACGGACCTTGGGGTGACCTTGCTGGAATCTATGCTAGGTCCATGTTTAACCATAGAGGAGCTGACAGACTGTTCCAGAGCAACTGAACCATTTTGCATTCTCACCAGCAATATATAAGGGTTCCAATTTCTCTCCATCCCTCAACACTTATCATTTAGATAGTCAAGTGTGCAGATGTATTTCATTGTGTGTGTGCGTGATTTTTTCATTTTGGGGGGTATCTATATTTTATTCCCTTTCTGTCAACAGAATAGAAATTTTCATTTCAAAGTAGGTATGAGGTAGCTATATATGGGGAGCTGACGCACATATGGCGCAACAGACCCCTCCCCTCACTCTGGCACCCAGATAGCTGGCCTTTCGAAAGGGCTCTGCCTCTGCAGCTGCTGAGAGCTGGGGCTCCAAGAGGCAGCTGTTGGTCATTGTGGTTTTAATTTGCATTTCCCTGATGCTAATGATGTTGAGCATCTTTGCATGTGCTTTCTATTTGCACATTTTCTTTGGAGAATGCATGTTCAAATCTTCTGTTAATTGGATGGTTTTGTTGTTGTTGAATTGTAGAAATTCTTTATGTATTCTGGATACTAACCCCTTATCAAATCTCTTATTTGCAAATCTCTTCTCCCATTCTGCGGGCTATCTTTTCACTTTCTGAGAGTGTCCTTTGAAACACTGAAGTTTTTTATTTTGCTGAAGAACTTTTTATTTTTTGTCACCTTTTTGTATAATTTTTTTCTGTTGCTTATGTTTTTGTTGTGATATGATTTCATTGGCTAATCCAAGAACAGGAAGATTTACACCTATGGTTCTTCTAAATATTTCTAAGAATCGGAGCCTCCCTGGTGGTACAAGGGGTTAAGCACAGCACTTTGAAGCCATTCGCAGCCTCTGTAGCACGAGTTCGATCCCTGGCTGGCCAGGGAGCAACCCACATGGCGCAGCAAACTGCTCCTGTCTCACCCGCTGCTCCCCTCAGCAAGTACTTCAGTCAGTCTGCCTGTTCTGCTCCCCACTTTGTCTCTGGTGAATCCCCTTACCCCCCACACCCTGGTTCTTTTTGCATAAATAATCTTTAAAAAAAAAAGGATTCTAAGAATTGTATAGTTTTAACTCTTACATATAGGTGGTTGATTCCATTTGAGTTAATCTATGTATATGGTGTGAGGCCAGGCAGAATCTCATTCTCTTACAGGTGGTTCCCCAGTTGTGTTGGTGCCATTTGTTGAAGACATGCTTCTTTCCCCCATTGAATGTCTTGGCACCTTTGTCAAAATCGGTTTGTCATAAATGTATGGGTTTATGTCTAGACCATTCAGTTCTGTTTCATCTATCTGTGCCTCCCCTTATGTCAAGGCCCCATAGTCATCATTACTTGTAGCTTTGTGGTAAGTTTTGAACTCAGAGTGTGAATACTAGCTCTAACAGTTTTTTTTGTGATCGTGTTGGATTTTCTATATACAAGATCTGGGGCCTCCCTGGTGGCCTAGGGGTTAAATCTCAGCATTATCATATTATCACCACTGTGGCCTGAGTTCAATCCCCAGCCAGCAAGCTGACCCACATATAGCGCAGCAGACCTCTCCTGGCTCGCCCCCTCAGCTCTGTATTTCAGTGGATCTGCCTGTTCTGCTCCCCACTCTGTCTCTGGTGAATCCTCTCAGCCCCCTGCACCTCTGGCCTGCACCCCAGTTTTTGTATGTATAAATAAATAAATACAAATAAATCTTAAACAAAAAAAAAGATGATGTCATCCACAAGCAGAAATAGTTTTACTTCTTCCTTTACAAATTAAGTGCTTTCCCTCCCGGCAGTTACCCTGGACAGAACCTCCAGCACCATGCTGAGGAGCGGCCAGGGCAGACATCTTTGTCTCATGTCTGCTCTCGGGGAGAAGCTTTCACTCTTTCATTGAGTATGTTAGCTGTGGGTTTTTTGGTAATACTCCTTATCAGATTGAGGAAGTACCCTTCTATTTCTTTGTTGAGTGTTTTTATCACAAAAGTATGTTGAATTTTATGAAATATTTTTTCTGTGTCTATTGAGATGAGAATATGGCTTTTTGTCCTTTATGATTGATGCATTTTTAAAAGCAGTACTTATGCGGGATTGAAGAATAGGATTCAGGAAAATGGACAACAGGAGTGCAAGAGACTTTTTCCCATATATCTTTCTATCATTTTTAATTTCTTGAATGTATTTCTTATTCAAAAAATAAAGTTACATTTTCAAAAATTGCAGTGACATAAGCATAATATAAAATAAACATAAACATTTTTAAGGGTCCAGTTCAATAGCATGAAATATATTCACATTGTTGTGCAACCGTCTCTAGAACATTGTCATCTTGCGAAATTAAACCTCTATGCCCATTAAATAACAACTGCCCACCCCTCCCCCACTCAGCCTCTGGCAGCTGCCACTCTGTTTTAAGTCTCTATGAGTTTGACTGCTCTAGATACCTCCTATCACAAAAATCACATAGTAGTCATCTTTTTGTGACTCACTTATTTCTCTCAGCATAATGTCTTCAAGGCTCATTCATGTTCTGTAGCAGGTTTTAGGGTGTTTCCTTTTTAAAGGCTGAATACTATTCCATTCGATGTATGTACTGCATCTTGTTTATTCACTCACTGGGGGGCACTTGGGTGGCTTTCACCTTTTGTTTATTGTAGATAATGGCCAAATATGACTATTGAACACGGGTGTGCAATTATCTCTTTGAGTCCCTGCTTTCAATACTTTTGGATAAGTACCCAGCAGTGGGGTTGCTGGATCATACAGTCCCACAACAATGCACAAAGATTCCTGTTCCTTCACCTCTTTGTTTCCTGTTGCTGCTGTCGTTTGGTTTGGTTTGGTTTTGATAGCCATCAGCCTAATGGGTGTGAAGGATAAATTACCTTTACAAGTTCAGGTTTCTGAAGCCACAGAGCTGAGCTCCTAGCTACTTCCAGCCTTATCTTCCATCCTCTGCGTGGGGCAGGGCTGCAGACAGGCGGGCAGCTGGAGGACTGGGCAAGAGCAGGCAGAGGCTCAGGTAGCGTCCCAGCTGAGGCGTGGAGGACCTGGAAACAGCTGCCTTATTCTCTGGAGTATCTGGAATCACCACAGTCTGGAATACCCATCAGAGTTCCTGGAATTTCTATGCTTAGTCCTGAGGTTCCTCCAACAGCTCTGAGCCATGTGGGCACCACTCACTGAGTCAGCGTTTATTGAGCACCCACTGTTTGCCAACACTGCACAGAGCTTAGGGCTAAATGAAGGGATTCCACATGACCTCAAGAAGCTCACTGCTGAGCTGGGGCCTAGAAACGCAGGCAGGCTCCCCTATAAGGTTTGTGATGACTGGGGCTTTGGGAGCATAGAGGAGGATGGGGCAGTTGCCTTGGCAGGAAAAGGAGCACAGGAGAAGGTTTGGGTGGGATAGAGCCCAGAGAGCCCCTTGGGAGAAGGCCAGGGGTTCAGTTAGCTAAAACCTGGAGGTCCCAGCAAGACACAGGACCAGGACAAGGATTAAGTAAGTGAGGCAGTAGCCTTGAGAGCAAAATTTAAGGTCAAAAACTCAGTAATCAACTTAATGTTTTAGTGCAAGCTTCTAAAATTAAAATTAGTGCAAGAAAATCTGTAATGAGGGGCCTCCCTGGTGGCACAGGGATTAAGTCTCAGCGCTGTAAAGCTATCGCCAGCCACTGTGGCCTGAGTTCAGTCCCCGTTCAGGGAGCTGACCCACATGGCGCGGCAGACCTCTCCTGTCTCCCTGCTGCTCCCCTCAGCAGTGTATTTCGGTCAGTCTGCCTGTTCTGCTCCCCACTCTGTCTCTGGTGAATCCTCTCACCCCCTGCACCTCTGGCCTACACCGCAGCTCGTGTATGCATAAATAAATAAATCTTTTTAAAAATCTGTAAGGAACAAAATATCAAATATTAAGTAAAGATAGGATTAGTAATGCACTGTGCCCAGTCATACTAACATCTGAGGCAAAGAAAAAATTTTTTAAAGATTTTTAGAATTTATTTTTGCATAGAACTGGGTGCAGGCCAGAGGTGCAGGGGGTAGAAGGATTCACTAGAGACCTGGTGGGGAGCAGAACAGGTGGATCTACTGAAATCCACTGCTGAGGGGAGCAGTGGGCGAGACAGGAGAGGTCTGCTGTGTCATGTGGGCAGCTCCCTGGCCAGGGACTGAACTCATAGTGTTGAGACTTAACCCCTTGTGACACCAGGGAGGCCCAAAAAGAAATTTAACTAATGCTGATCCTGTGTTTATTTCAGATTTTGAATTGGTGGGTTTCATTTTTAAAGGTTTATTTATTTATGCATACAAGAACTGGGGTACAAGCCAGAGGTGCTGGGTGGGGGGGAGGATGGAACAGAGGATTCATCAGAGACAGAGTGGGGAGCAGAATAGGCAGACGGACTGAACTACACTGCTGAGGGGAGCAGCTGGGAGACAGGCGAGGTCTGCTGCACTATGTGGGTCAGCTCCCTAGCCGGCCTGGGATCGAACTCGTGCTGCAGAGCCTGTGGATAGCTTCACAGTGCTGTGCTTAACCCCTTGTGCCACCAGGGAGGCCCTGATTTGGTGTTTATTGTGGGTTTTTGGCATTAATTTAAAAAATATTATTTAACTGAATTCTGAGGTTTCTGTTGTTCTTTCAATTTTGTGCCTGAGACAAAGGCATCACCTTTGTCCCCCTCTCTGTGGAAGGAAGTGGGTTTTCAAGGAAGGCCTAAGATCCTTGGATTTTATCCTGGGGCCTATGAGAAGTCATTGAAGCCTTTTAACTAGAAGAATGTGTTTGTAGTTGTTGATTGGAAGAAAACTGATGTGGCTACAGTGTGGTGGGTGAAGACGGGCAGCAGCGGGACCGTGTCGGGGGCCGATTCACAGCTGCTGCATTAGTCCAGGCAGGAAATCATGGGGAGCGGAAGTGAGGAGAGGGGTGGAACATTCTGGAGGCCCTGCTGGCTTTGGGCCGGGAAGGCTGGCGGTTGTGCCTCGTTGCTGAGGTCTGAGAGATGGCAGTTCAGGGCGATGGGGGAAGCTGAGCTCAGTGTGTGACGCTCTGAATTTGAAGATTTACGGGACACCAAGGGGAGGTGTCAGACAGGCCACTGGGGGAACGAATTTGGGACCCAGGAGCAAGCAGCAACACGTGGGCGCTGACTCGGGGTCAGCAGGGGGCACTTGTTCACTGGGAGGTGCACCCCCACCAGAGAAGGGGCCCGGAGCAGTGGGGCAGGAGGTGGGGCACATACGGAAAGGAGTTGAAGCCATGGGGCCAAAGGAGGACATTCTCCTCTCCGAAGGGGAGAAACTATCTTCGGGAAGGTAGTGAAGAGGGAGGAGGCAGGCAGACATACCCTGCCGGAGAGAGAAGCCTCAGAGGAGTCCAGAAAGGTGAAGTCTAAAATCCCTTTGGCTAGCAGCGAGGAGGTGGCGTCCTCCCAGAGGGGGCCCGGAGGGCCTGCGGGGCCTGAGAGGAGAGGCAGCAGCTTTGCTCAGCTCTCCCCAGAAGCTCGCTCCGGTGCTCCAGTCCCGGAAGGTGGTCGCGCCGTGAAGGGGTGGCCCAGGTGAGCATTGGGGGCTCCCTGGCGCAGGCAAAACCCTGTGATTTTAGAGATTCCAGCCTCCCCAGGTCTGGAGGGGAAAGCTAAGGATTCCAACTGTAGGGGAAGCAGAAGGTGGGAATGCCCTGGGGAGTCCTTCTCCTCAGGGAAGCGGAAGCCTGGGCAGCCTTGTTATAGGACAGGGAGAGGGGCAGCCCAAACCCCGCAAACCTGCCTATTCTAAATGGGTTCTGCCATCCGCCGCATCAACACAAAACATAGGAGACTTTAATGAAAAGGAACTTTAATAAAACTAGGAAACAATACAGGTAAGGCAAAGAGTCTAGTTTCTAAATGAAGCAGCCAGAGTTACCCGTCCCCTCGTGGGTAAAACTCCATCCATATGGGGTCGGCCCAGAGCAAGGCCCCAAAGCCTGCTACAAGTCTAAAGCATCTTCCAGTGGGGACCCACAGTAAAGGGTCACAAACAACCGGATAAGCCCAAAAGGAAAAGAACAAAATCAACATCAAGATAAAAGCTGCCATTGTCACCTCCCCACAGGTCTCACCCACATCTGTGTCACCCAGTCCACGACCAAAAGACAAGCGCAGTTTCTTCACGTGTCTCTAGGCTCCATGCGCCTCCTCCAGGTCTCCTGGCTCCATCCTGCTTCCTCCCTCAGTCTCTTCACCAGCTTCTCCTCTTCCTGCTCAGCTCCACCCTTCCTTGGGTGGGGCAGGGAACCTCCCCCTTTCCTGGGGACCACCCTGTTGCAGCCTCGCAGCGGGAAGGGAGAGGGGCGTGTGGAGGGGGCTGGAATAGATGTTGGGAGATGGCCACGAGAGCTCAGGACCCCACAGGGAGCTCTGGGGGGACTTTCTGGTTGCGGCTGACGGCAGGGCGGCTGGAACCCTGAGGTCTGTGTGCGGTGATGGGATTTGTCTCCAGCAGGGCCCACCTTAGGGGGGAGGAAAAGGAGGAGGTGAACCGGCTGGAGGTGCAGCCTGGGAGTTCGGGGCAGCCTGCCCTCCTCTGGGCTCAGGGCCTTTCCCCTCAGGGCACAGTCGGAAAGCGGAGGGCTGACCCCAGAGTCAGATGAAGACTTCAAGGCGGCCTCCAGGAGGCAGAAGTCAGGTGCTTTGATCCTGGTCCCTGAGCCCAGGAAGTACTGGCTGCCTCAGGCAGGAAACACCAGCCCAGCAAGGAGGACATGCCGGGAACCCCCTTCTGCCTCTGGTGGAAGTTCTGGAAAGCATCTAAAGTTCACGGAAGCCCAAAGACTGAAGCAGGCTGGGCTGGTAGAGGGGACCTGGCTCATACCATCTTCACGACCTCCTGTTGACAGCCAGCCTCTGGGCGCCGGCTGACTTGAAGCCCTGGCGTTGAGGCTGTGAATCCCCCTCCAGGCCAGGTGGGGTGTGCCTTGGCCAGCTTCTCTGGCAGCAGCGCTTGTCTCTCCACCCTGGCTCCACCTTCCATGGATGAGCCTTCCAGGGGAGCCAGCTGCTGCCAGCATCTGCCTTTAGTCCCATTTGGCTTCCTGGCAAATCTGTGGAGATTTAACCGGTTCCAGGCGCCAAACCCCCTGTTTTAATCACCAGGTATGATTTTCCTTTGCTGGTTGGAGCCTGAGAGGCCCAGTTCCTGGAGGCGTGGAGGTGGGCTGGGAGCTCCCTTCCTGGCGTGTAGACATCCTTCGTGGGCCATGGGGCCTGCACCCTTGTGAGGCCCACGTGGCTGACACAGCATCAGGGCCCTGGAGTGCTGGGTCCAGCATGGGTGCCTCAGAACAGACAGCTGCAGTGGGGGCAGAAGGACCCCTGAGGCCCTGGGCTGGGATCAGCAGCTGGTCCAACTCCTCCTCAGTGTGGAAACTGAGGGGGCGGGGTGGGAGGGAACCCTCTAGAGGCTGCAGAGACCACCTACCTGGCCCACCTAGCCCATCCTCTGCTGAAAGGTCTGGGGCTGTCTCTCAGCTCAGCCCCAGGCGAGGGCAGGCACCACCACCCTCAGCCGCCACTGCCTGGGAAGCCCCCACGCCAAGGCTGCCCTGGCCAGAGCTTCTGCCAGGAGGTAAAAGGCCACAGTCTTTCAGCGGTGAAGCTGAGGCAGGCCATGCACAGGCTGATTCTCAGAGATGACCCCTGAAACCTGCGTGCTGTTATAATGCGATGTGACTTGAACACAAATTAAGAAAATAAAAATGCTTAAAAGGCCATGCCCTTCGACCCAGCTGCTCCACATCCCAGGAGTCAACAGATCAAATGCGAACACATACAAAGTAAAGTGGCGTGAAGGTGAATTCCAGAGCAGTTCATGAGAGTGAAGCATAGGAAACACCCGCAGAGGGGACAGGTGAACTAGACACCCAAGAAGAACACTCTGCAGCTATGAAATCAAAAGGCTGCTGCAGGAGGAGGTACGAGATCAAGCCAGCTGATGAAAAAGAAGGGAGCGCTCAGAACAGTGCAGAGAGCGGGCCCGTGGGCATTGTCGCAGATATCGCTGTGGATAAAGGGTGCTGGCACTGTCCCGGGACAAGATGGCCAGGGGACAGCGAGGGACAGTTTCCTCTGTATCATTTTGAACTTCGTTTCATGGTTGTGCCTTACAGTTCCACAAAGAATTCTATTTTAGGCGGGAAAGAAAGCCTCCGCCGCCCCACCCTGGCCAGCACTTGGAAGCAAGCCTCCTTCTGCCCTGGCCAATCTACTCTGCCCAGGTCTCTGCGTCCTGGTCCTAGGCTGGGGCTGGGGGAGAGCTCGTGGATGCTGGTGGAAAGAGAACAAAGCCGGAGGGAGCTTAACTTCCGTTTCTGGGCACTTGGGCAGCCTTGAGAAGGGCCAAGTGGTGAAGCCACCATTAGTTCCTTTTAGAATCTCAGGGTCAGCGCCCTCGAGGCTGTGGCTCTCATGCACCTGATTCTTTCCTTATGCCTGAGGCACATACCCTTGGTAAGGGAACTGACTGCAGGGTCAGCCCCAGGCTGCCCCCTGATCTGAACCCTCAGTGGATAACTCTGTCCTAGGAATGTTCCGACCTTCCCTCTATGGATGAAAAGCACGGAGGGACAGGTCACCCAGCAGAGGGCCTAGGTCATGACTGTTCACCCATCATGTTCCAGAACAGGTTCAGATCTCATATCATCCTCTTGCCCCAGATCCACAGCACCAGCACCTGGTGGGGAGGCCATCCTCATGGGCAACTTCTAGGTCAAAGCAGTCATCTGCTCTTCCCTGTTCTGGCTGCAGACAGTTTGCTTATTCTGTTGTTTACTTAGCTTTTCTTTTAAATTTTTTTAATTAGATTTATTTATTTATTTATTTATTTATTTATTTATTTATTTATTTATACAAGCACTGGGTACAGTCAGAAGTGCGGGAGGGTGAGAGAATTCACCAGAGCCAGAGCAGGGAGCAGAGCAGGCAAAAGGACCGAAGTACACTGCTGAGGGGAGCAGCGGGTGGCAGGAGAGGTCTGCGCGCCATGCGGGACCCTCCTCCGGTGGCCGGGGAGCAGCCGGGGATCAAACCGGCGCTGCAGAGGCTGCGGGCAGCTTCACAACCCAGCGTTCAACTGCTGCGCCACCGGGGAGGCCCTACTTAGCTTTTCTTTACTCATTTTTAGATGCTCTGTTGAACGTCAGCTTTGAGGTGCAATTGACATATGACAGTGTAATACGTTTGAAGTGTCCATTGTGGTGATGCGACATATATTTGCATTGTGAAGGGGCTCCTCGCAACCAGTTAACTAGCACATCCATCGCCTCCTGTTTATCATTTGTGTGTGTGAGAACTTTTAAGTTCTACTCTCAGCTCCTGTCAAGGACTCACTTTTGCCAGCTACAGTCACCGTACTTCACCTTAGTGCCTCAGACCTTATTCATCTTAGAGCTGAACATTTGTCACCTTGACTTTTTTTTTATATTTATTTATTTATGCATATAAGAACTGGGGTACAGGCCAGAGGTGCAGGGGGTGAGAGGATTCACCAGAGACAGAGTGGAGAACAGAACAGGCAGACGGACTGAAATCCACTGCTGAGGGGAGCAGCGGGCGAGTCAGGAGGGGTCTGCTGCACCATGTAGGTAGCCTCCGGGCTGGGGATCAAACTCGTGCTGCAGTGGCTGTGGATAACTTCATAGGTTGCGTCTTAACCCCTTGTGCCACCAGGAAGGCCCACCTTGACTTTGTTTTTAAAGAGTCCATGTGCGAGTGACCCTGTGAAGCACCGTCTTTCTCCATCTAACTTGTTTCACTTAGTAGAACACCCTCAAGTTCACTCACGGTGTCATCGGGGCAGGACCTCCTCTCCAGCAGCTGAGGGACACGCTGCTGTGTGTGTGTAAGTACGCTGACCATTGTTCTCAAGCCCACACCTCTACCACCTAGCAGATGTCTGTCAGGCGCTGCCTGGCACCTGGCAGGCGCGTTCTGAGGTGGAGCAATGGCCCGTCCCGGGCCTGTCCTGAGCCTGCTTCCCCGTGACACGCCTTTGGTGACGCGGTGCTCTCTGCCTTAGTCTCCAACTGGCCTGGACCAGGGCTGCCCCTCAGTTCAGGAATCCTTTCTCACTTGATCTCGTCCTCGTGCTTCTTTTCTGAAGTTCCAGCTCTCCCTCTCTGGCTCCCTCCCCACGGGCTATAAGCTGGCTCCTCTTCCTCAGGACCCGCCTGCTCCCAGGAGGCTTCCCACAAGGGCACCCTATACTTAGAAGGGCCGCTTCCTGTCCCCTCCTCCATCCGCAGCAGCGGGGCGGCTCCCACCACACAGACGCCAAATCTCCATCTCCAGTAACAATCTGGTGGACCCTCCTTGTTTGACCTTTCTGTGCCACTGGACACTGATCTTCCTTTTTTTTTTTTTTTTTTTTTAAAGGTTTTTTTTTTTTTTTTTTTTTATAGAGGCATGTTTTATTTATTTATTTATTTGTTTGTTCGTACATGCACTGGGTACAGTCAGAAGCGCGGGAGGGTGAGAGAATTCACCAGAGCCAGAGCAGAGAGCAGAGCAGGCAGAAGGACCGAAGTACACTGCTGAGGGGAGCAGCGGGCGGCAGGGGAGGTCTGCACGCCATGTGGGACCCTCCTCCGGTGGCCGGGGAGCAGCCGGGAATCGAACCGGCGCCGCAGAGGCAGCGGGTAGCCTCGCAACCCAGCGCTCAACCGCTGCGCCACCGGGGAGGCCCCCCTTTTTTTTTTTTTTAATATCCTTTCTTTGAAAAATTTTTTTTAAAGATTTATTTATACAAGAATGGGGGTACAGGCCAGAGGCACAGGAGGGTGAGAGAATTCACTAGAGACAGAGCGGGGAGCAGAAAAGGCAGACAGACTGAAAACACTGCTGAGGGGAGCAGCCGCGCCATGTGGGACTCTCCCTGGCCAGCAGGAATCAAACCTGCGCTGCAGAGGCTGCGGATAGCTTCACCGCTCTGCGCTAAACTCGCTGCACTACCAGGGAGGCCCCTGATCTGCCCGTCTTGAAAAGTCTCTCTTCCCTTGGCTTCCAAACGCCCCTGGTCTAGCTCGGTTCCTGCACTGGACCTTCTCCCCCACAGCTGTCTCCCCACCTCGGCTGCCCAGACTTTTCCTCTCCTCACCTGGCTGCTGTGGGGGTAGGTTCCTCACCCCTCGTGTCTGCTTCCACAGAGCTAATCACATTCCATGTGTCCAACACTGAGCTCACGAGCTTCCCCCCAGGCCTGCAGCCCTCCACTCTGCTTATGTTCAAAATCCCCGGATAATGGAAATAGATACTTCTTTCTCCCTCTCTAGCCAGGTCACCCCATTTGTATAACAATGGCTTATATTAACTGAGGGCTTACAATGTGCCCTCATAAAGTATATGTGGCATCTAATAAAATACTTATAGCAAGTTGCAGATACTAAGATCACCCCCTTTTATAGAACAAGAAACTGGGGTGACAGAATAGGGGTCTCACTACAATCCTAGCTTCTCCCCTCACTAACCTGGCTGGACAAGTGAGTTTACTTGTTTCCCAGTTTCTATAAAAGTGATGAGCTTTTGGGCCTCCCTGGTAGCACAGGGGTTAAAGACAGCGCTGTCATGCTACCTCCATCCACTGCAGCATGAGTTCGATCCCCGGCCTGTCAGGGAGCAACCCACATGGTGCAGCAGACCTCTCCTGCCTCTCCCGCTGCTCCCCTCAGCAGTATCTTTCAGTGGATCCTCCTGTTCAGCTCCCCACTCTGTCTCTGGTGAATCCTCTCACCCCCTGCACCTCTGGCTTACACCCCAGTTCTTGTATGCCCAAATAAATCTTTTTTTTTTTTTTAAATTTTATTTATTTATTTTTGTTTATACATGTACTGGGTACAGTCAGAAGCGCGGGAAGGTGAGAGAATTCACCAGAGCCAGAGCAGGGAGCAGGGCAGGCAGAAGGACCGAAGTACACTGCTGAGGGGAGCAGCGGGCGGCAGGAGAGGTCTGCGCACCATGTGGGACCCTCCTGCGGTGGCCGGGGAGCAGCCGGGGATCGAACCGGTGCTGCAGAGGCCGCAGGCAGCTTCGCAACCCAGCGCTCAACCGCTGCGCCACCGGGGAGGCCCCCAAATAAATCTTAAAAAAAAAAAAAGTGATGAACTTTTGTAAGGTGATTTTGAAGAGTACAGGAATTCAGGTAGGAAGACTGGAATAGTGCTGAGAACTTCCTAAGCATTTTCTAAGCAATAGGTATCACCATTTTTCTCTCCCAGACTGATTCCAAAGCAAAGTACTTGAACACTAAATGATACCAATTCTCCCCACTGCTTTTTCTACCTAAATATTTCATTCATTCATTTAAAAAGTAACTTTAAAAAAGTATTTATGCATAGAAGAACGGGGTGCAGGCCAGAAGTAGGGGGGTGGTGATGGTGAACAGGCAGATCTACTGAAATAGACTGCTAAGGGGAGCAGTGGGCAAGACAGGAGAGGTCTGCTGCACCACGTGGGCCAGCTCCCTGCCCAGAGATCAAACTCCGGCTGTTGAGATGGGCCTTCATGGTGGTAGTGCTGAGACTTAACCCCTAGGCCACCAGGGAGGCCCCCATTTAACAAGTAACTTCTGACACTACTTGTACGAGGCAATGCCTTAAGTGCAGGAACACACCAAAAACAGGTTTTGTCATGGCTAGGGAAGGGGCAAATAGGTTACAGTCAAGAAAAAATACTAGGCAGTGGGCAATACCTGCAAAGAACTCAGGGGGATGTGACAGGGAGTCTCTGGGCGGCCCTTTTCATTGGAGGGTTGGGAAAGTCTTTTTTTTTTTTTTTAAAAATATTTATTTATACAAGAATCGGGGTACAGGCCAGATGCGCAGGAGGGTGAGAGGACTCACCAGAGCCACAGCGGGGAACAGAACAGGCAGACTGACGAAGTACACTGCTGAGGGGGGCAGAGGGCTGCTGCGCCATGTGTGACCCTCCCCGGCCAGCCGGGATTGAACCCGTGCTGCTGAGGCTGCGGAAAGCTTCACAGCGCTGTGCTCAACTGCCTGCGCCACCAGGGAGGCCTGGGAAAGGCTTAAGAGGATATAGAGACTGAGATCTGAATGACAAGGAGCCCGTCATGCCTGTATTTCTAGAAGACATCCTGTCCTTTGATCAAGCTCAGCATTCATCTCTCCAGCCTCTTCCCAGGAGTGCTTGACGCTTGCTCTGTGCCTCTGGGCTTGAAAATGTTAGGGGGAAAGGATGTCCTGAGTTAATCCCATGCAGGCTTTGTGGACCCCACCCCCACTCCAGACTAAAGCCATCAGGACATGGGGAAAGACAAATCCCATCACCACCAAAGGGAGGGTGGCTGGGACCTGAGGGTGGGGTTGGGCAGCCAGGTTGGGTATAAAAACCAAACACATGGGCCTTGGGCGGGCTCGCGATTCGCTCGCCTCCTGGCTCCACGGCTCCTGGCTGGCGGGCAGCTCTCAGAGCGCCATTTTGGGATTCCTGATCGGCGGATCGGGTAGGACTCATTTAAAACTTTGTCTCCCACTTTTCTCCCAGAGCTGTCCATTTCCTCATCTCCCCTTCCCTTGTAAATAAACCTTTTATGAACCTTTCGCGTGTGCCTGCAGTGGAGCATGGATAAGTCCTTTCAAGCGCGTGGGTGAGGACCCACAGTCAGGCACCCCGTTTTCTATCGGGGTTGCTCTACAACAGAAAGACCCGGCCTACTCTGCCATGCCCTGGCACACGCTGTTCTCTCTGTCCCCATCACCAGGTGTCCCTTGGCCCCTCATCCCGGAGCTCAGCAGACAGACAGGCGCCTCGGGGAGCAGCGCGCAGGCCACACCACCTGCGCCAGCATCCTCCCTGATGGCGCCCCCGCGGGCGGCTGTGGGCTTCCCATCCTCGCAGTCCCGGGATGTGCTGGCGAGAACTGCAAGTAACTCGATCGCTCACAAGAAGCCCCGTGGGCCCTTGTTAAAAGACAAAACCCGGGGCCCCAGACCTCTGTAACTGGAACCCGCAGACGCGGTTCTGAAATCAGCTCGGCCGGGGCAGCAGCGTCGCGGCCAAGGTGTCCCGGCTGCGGAGGAGCCACGAGGTAGCGGCTCCACCCGCGGGACGCCTCCGGCCCCAGCGCGCCGGCGACGGAGCCGAGGGAGCCGCAGAGCACGAGGCGCAGCGCGCGCCTCGGTTCCCGGGCCCGGCGGCGACACCAGCCTCGCCACCACCTCTCAAGTGGGGGCCGCACCCCCACGACAGGAGGGGCCCTGGCGAGCGGCCACAGCCGGCCCCGCGGCCCTCCCGCCGGGCCTCCCCGCCCGGGCCTCCCCCGCCCGGCAGCCAGAAGGGCCGCGACCGCCGCGAAGTTCTCCCTGCCGGCCGGACCCCTCGGCGAGGCGCGCGGCGCACGCGGCTCCCCCAGACGGGGCGCGGAGCCCGCCCGCCCCTCGCCTCAGACACACGAGCGTGTCGACGCGCGGCCGGGAGGCGGCGGAGGGGGGCACCTCGGCGGGGGGCGCGGCCCCCGGGCTACCGCGGCCCCGAGGCGTGAGGGGCACCTCGCGGCCCCCGAACTTCCGGAGCGCTCGGGCTCGTCAGCAGGGAGACAGCAGCGAGCGCCCCTTCCCACGGCCGCCGAGGCTCGGCGTGGACCGCGGGCCCGGCCCGAACGCGGGGCCTCGCAGGAAGTGCCGGCCGCCCGCGTGCGCACGACCCGCGCACCTTCCGGACCCCCAGCCGGGCCGAGGCTCCCAGGGCCCGGGCCCGGCCGCTCGCGGCGCCAAAAAGAGTCCGGCGCACCGCGCAAGCGCCGTGAGCGCGAGCCGCAGGGGGGCGCTCTGGCGCTCGCGCGCCCACCGCCCAATCGGCGCCTTCCTCGCACAAAGCGAGACCCGCCCCCAGGACGCCGCCGCCGAATCCCCTCCCCCTCCCCAGTCCTCGACCCGCCCACTCCCGCCTAGGCCCCGCCCCGCGCCGTTCTCGGGCAGAGGCTCGCGATTGGTTCACGGGGTGGACGCGAACCATGATTGGCCCAGGGGGGTCACGAGGGCGCCGTCGTCGCCTTTCCAGGGGCGATTACTGGGCAGGCTCAGTCTTTCGACTCAGTCTCGAGCCCTAGCTGGCAGCCAGCGTACGCGCTCCGGGATCTCGAGCCAGCGGCCGCCATCGCCGTCGCTTGGCTTCCTCTTGGGCTCATCTGCGCCACTCGCCCGCCGCACACTCCGCCCGTCTAGGCCGCCATCATGGTGAAGCTCGCAAAGGTGAGGGGCCCTGCGGCGCGGGCGCGGGGCCGAGGCCTGCTTCCCGAGGAGCGCGCGCGCGGCGCCGCGAGGAGGAGGGCCTGCGCGCCGTCCCGGGCGCGTTCGAGGGCGCCATGCTGTGGGAAGTCTCGCGCGACCAGCGCGGAGCTCTCGCGGCTCTTGGCGGCGGGGCGGCGCGGGGCAGCGCCTCGGGCAGGTGCCGCGGCGCGCGGGGCGCCGCGGCGGGCCGAGGCGGCCGGGCGGGCCGAGCGCGGGCGGGGGGCGCGGGGCCGGCGCCCGCGGCCGGCGCGAGGGGGCCCCGCCTCCCGACGCACGTGCCCCGGCCCGCCACGTGGGCCGCGCCGAGCGGGCCGGCCGCCGGGGAGGGCGCGGGCCCCGCGGGCGGCGGCGGCGGGGTCGCTCCCGCGGCGGCGGGCGCGGACACGTGGTGGGCTCCGGAAGGGGCGGCCTGGCCGCGTGCTCCGCGCCCGGCGGCGCGCACATGGTGCCCGGGAGGTGCCCCCACGTGGCCCGCCAGGCCCGGGGGCGGGGTTTCCCGGGGAAAGTGCTGCGGGCCTGAGACGTGATCTCCTGAGACAGTGGCTCTAAAGCTGCCCTCCCCGTGGGGTAAGTGCTCGAATTCACCCGAGACGAGGGCCGGGGGCTCCTATTAAAAATGTTCGTTGTAGACCGTGCGTGTTGAGTTGTGCTGTGCTGGGTTCTGGAAGGACAGATTCTTCAGCACGGCGAGCTTAACGGAGACGACAGAAAACGGGAGATAATTTTCTTGAAGTTGACTTTAACCCCGGGGTTAACTGGCACCTGGTTTTTACTGTTGGGGGTAAGGATGTTAAAGCGCACGGGTGCGGACCCGCAGTCAGGAGACCCATAGCGGGAGTTGTCCGGTAACGTTATGGAAAATGCGTTTTAAGAGAGAGGACTGCAGTGGACAGACAGCAAGCCCTGAGCAGTCTGAAGTGTTGGAGATGTAATGTGCTAATTATGTCTTTTAGGCTGGTAAAAATCAAGGTGACCCCAAGAAAATGGCGCCTCCCCCAAAGGAGGTGGAAGAAGATAGTGAAGATGAGGAAATGTCAGAAGATGAAGATGATGACAGCAGTGGAGAAGAGGTAATTATTACAACCTACTGTGTCAAGTAAGATGGAGCATTAAAACAGATGCAGTGGGATATGGGATGTCTGAAAACTGGGAAAACTTAGGTGAAGTTCATTTTCTATATAATCTTTGGGAATGGTAGAGCTATACAAGTTCTTTGACATGTGAGGGTATCATAGGGTAAGTATTTGACTTTGAGGGGGTCTGGAGTCTCCTTTCTGTATGTCCTCTGCCAGTCTTGATGGTGATAACATTGCTTAAAATCATTTTTCCATTTTCAACATGTTAGTGTCCTCCCACACTAGGTAGCAGCCGCCACGGTTTGTGTCACTGAGCATAGTTGAGTCTGAGGTCAGCCTTAACCAGGTAACTTCATAGCCTCAGAGCAGGGCTCATTCCATCACAGGGGTTTTATAACCTTGTCACTTAACTGGATTGAGGGTTGCCACTTTTAACATTGATCCTGTTTAATAGTCTGTTTTTAGACAGCTAATTACTATATTTGTGCTCAGATTTTTGTTGAGAATTTAAGATTTTTCTCCAATAGTACTTGACAAAACTAATACTATACAAAAATTGAACCAGGATGTGAATGATTTAAGTGTAAATATGTGATAGTTTTTATCCATCTGAGCGTCACCACTTGGATTTGTGCTAATATTAATATTGCTGGGATTGACCAGCCTATTTGATACTTTTTTCTCTGATCTAAGAATGAGGTTTCAGTCAGCTTTTTACACAGTTGTGGAAAATGTAAAGTTTAAAGCTTTACACATACAAGGTTTTTAATTCTAGATCTTATAAGAGTGACATGTAAACTTGGTGCTGATACCATTTTCAGGTGATAAAGATGGGTGTCTCTTGGGTGGGGTGGAGATACTACTGCTTCAGAGCTAAACCAGCTATAAGGAATAGGGTAGAGGAATTCAGGGCTCTGGGTCAGATAACTTAGGCATTAAACAGCATTCTTATGCTTGGGAATTCTACTTGATTATTTGAAGATGAGGATAGTAGCTTCCTGGCAATATAGAAGGACATGTGACATGATGTCATGGTGCTACCTTGTACTAAGTACACCTGATGGTCAGCCACAGGCAGTGTTAAAATTCATGGGACAAGACTTTTGGGTTTGGAAGCAGGCTTAATGTATTTCATCTGTTTTCAAGGTGGTTATCCCTCAGAAAAAGGGCAAGAAGGCCACCCCAACTCCAGCAAAGAAGGTGATGGTTTCCCCAGTAAAAAAGGGTGTGGTTGCCACACCAGCTAAGAAAGCAGCTGTTACCCCTGGCAAAAAGGCAATGGCCACACCAGCCAAGAAGACGGTTACACCAGCCAAAGCAGTGGCAACACCCGGCAAGAAGGGAACCACACCAGGCAAGGCACTGGTGGCCACCTCTGGCAAGAAGGGGGCAGTTACCCCAGCCAAGGGAGCGAAGAATGGCAAGAATGCCAAGAAGGAAGATAGTGAGGAGGAGGAAGAGGATGATAGTGAGGAGGATGATGAAGACGATGAGGATGAAGATGAGGACGAATTTGAGCCGACTGTGGTCAAAGCAGCAGCTGCTGCAGCCTCGGACGATGAGGAGGAGGACGACGACGATGACGATGAGGAGGACGATGATGACGAGGATGATGACGAGGAGGAGGGTGAGGCACTTCTGGGGGTCCTGGGCTCCATCTTGTAAGCCAAGAGGGGTGAGCTTGTGAGAGCATTCTGCGTACTCGTTGCACGACAGCATGGGGGAGGTAGAGATCCTTGGAAGGGGGTTTCTGTACATTCTAGGAGTATTTCTCACATTGTTGGGTTCTGCTTCCAAGTAATCTCTTAGTGTGGCCATCACCGCTGTGCAGTGACGTTGATGGGTTTTCATTCCTTTCGATGTCCCTAAGGTAAAGTTGGCTTTGGAGAATTCTCTTGGGGTTTGACTAGGTGTCTTCTTTCAGATTCTGAAGAAGAAGCTATGGAGACTGCCCCAGTCAAAGGAAAGAAAGCTCCCGCAAAAGTTGTTCCTGTGAAGGCTAAGGCCGTGGCTGAGGAGGAGGACGAGGACGACGATGAGGACGAGGATGAGGATGAAGATGACGAGGAGGAGGATGATGACGAAGAGGAGGAGGAAGAGGAGGAGGAAGAAGGTAATCGCGTTCATTTCTCAGAAACCATTTCCTGGAGTTGTGTTTTAAGGGGCGCTTGACTGTGGCTACTTGTGGGTGACTTGAGTTGCTTGACATTTAGAACCTGTCAAAGAAGTACCTGGAAAACGGAAGAAGGAAATGGCCAAACAGAAAGCAGCTCCTGAAGCCAAGAAGCAAAAGGTGGAAGGTAACTTGGGGAGCAGAGGTGGGGGTGACACCAGATGGCACAAGTGATGGACAAACCAAAGGGACTTAATGCTGAACGCACCCTGATGTTACCTAGGTGGCTGATGTGCTGCTGTGTATAGACGTTTTTTGCCAAAAGTTGTTTGTGCCATATCAGACTAATTTGAGTTTTTTTTTTTTTTTTTTTTCCAAATATAGCCACAGAACCAACTACATCTTTCAATCTCTTTGTTGGAAACCTCAACTTCAGCAAATCTGCTCCTGAATTAAAAACCGGTCTCAGTGACCTTTTTGCTAAAAATGATCTTGCTGTTGTGGATGTCAGGATTGGCGTGTCTAGGTAGGTATGGGGGAGTTAGTGAAAATTACCTGTGCACGTCATTTCTGGATCATCTAATGACATTCCCTCTCATTTCTAAACCATAGCTCACTATCCTTAAATGTGAACGTGAAAAAGTTATCAAACTGAAAAATCCCCAAATTATAATTTCAGTCTTTTACTTATTATGTTTCAAAATCTTAATGTCGGAGAGTTGACACTTACTTTAGAAATTAATAAGACTATAATAGTGAATGCTTTTAGCCAGATGGGGTCCTCCTGTCTTGAAAGAGCATTTTTATTTTTGGTCAGTTGGTTAACAAGCCGTGTAGGTGATCGAGAAGACAGGTGAACTTGGCATAAGGTTTTGGTACTTAGACCTTGCTGTGCAGCTGCTTACAGCACCCTCACTAGTAAACTGTAGGTGCTTTTTTAGTCCCCGTTTACCACATTAATGTTGCGAGATGCCCAGAACACATGTGCCTCGGGTTTTTTCACCTGTAATGTCTTTTGCCTTATTACCTTAAAGGAAGTTTGGTTATGTGGATTTTGAATCTGCTGAAGACCTGGAAAAGGCATTGGAACTCACTGGTTTAAAAGTCTTTGGCAATGAAATCAAACTAGAAAAACCAAAGGGAAAAGACAGTAAGAAAGGTACGTAAGGCTTTCGCTAGTGACGTTATTGAAGACTTGTCAATACATGTGTGGCTGGTCGATTGTACTTTAGGAACCTAGTCTGTCAGGGCAAGTAGTTTGATCACCTTTTCCCCTTGTTTTCTGCATAATGTTTTAACAGTTACGTATGTTGTTAAGAGTCTTAAGACTTTAAGGTTGTTTATGAATGTGGTACTATTTGGTGTTAAATTATCAGTGTGCTTAAACATAGAGGGGTCTTGCTTGAACTAGTTTATAGTTTAGATCCCTTTTTTTTTTTTTTTTTTTAAGATTTATTTATTTATACAAGCACTGGGTATACAGTCAGGAGCACAGAAGGGTGAGAGAATTCACCAGAGCCAGAGAGGGGGGAGCAGAACAGGTAGAAGGACCAAAGTACACTGCTGAGGGGAGCAGTGGGCGCGACAGGAGAGGTCTGCACGCCATGTGGGACCCTCGCCGCTGATCAAACCAGCACTGCAGAGGCTGCGGCAGCTTCGCAGCCCAGCGTGCAACCGCTGCGCCATTGGGGAGGCCCATAGATCCCTAATCTTTTTATATTCATAACCTTTTCTCTCCGTGCTTTAAATGTTTCAAAATGTGTGCAATTATTTTAAATTGAAAAATACGAGTACTCTGCTCAGAGTTCTGTGAGTATCCAGCACCTAGTTTGGTGTCAGTCGTGACAGTGACTTGTGTTGTGTCACTGTATCTCCGTACTAACTGGATGCTGTGTGCATTGGAGAGTCTGAAGATGTTTCTTGAATGGAACTCTTAATATTTTGCTCTTCAGGCAGGGGTCTTTTAAACTGTACAGTTCACCTTTGTTTCTTTCCTAGATCGAGACGCAAGAACACTTTTGGCTAAAAATCTGCCTTACAAAGTTACTCAGGATGAATTAAAAGAAGTATTTGAAGATGCTATGGAGATCAGATTAGTCAGCAAGGATGGGAAAAGTAAAGGGTATGTTAGTGTCACTAAAATGTGCTTCTCTGCTTTGTAATAGAAAGATTGATCCAGTTTCCTAGCTGTGTGGATTTGGGCATATGCTTCGATTTCCCATTTGTACAGTGGGGATAGCATACTTCTAGTTCATTGAGTTAAAATTTACACAGATGAGCTCATATATAAAGCATTGCAAAATGCTTACTTTCTAGTAGATGCTTTGTTAGTCACATCTGCTAGAACAAGGTGTTTTACCCCATGAGTAAATTTTCTAGGAGTGTTTAGCAAACAGTACGAGGTAAGTTTTAATTGAAAATTCAGTACGTTTCAATTAGTGTAAAGCAAAGCACATTTTTGTATCTATCAGATTATCATGTTTTGAAAATGAAATATTTGTGTTGAATACTTAATATGGTCTTAAAAGTCTTCTGAGTTCTAAAGTTTTTTCCTCTTGCAGGATTGCTTATATTGAATTTAAGACAGAAGCTGACGCAGAGAAAACCTTGGAAGAAAAGCAGGGAACAGAGATAGATGGACGATCCATTTCTCTTTACTATACGGGAGAGAAAGGTCAAAATCAAGACCATAGAGGTGGAAAGAATAGCACTTGGAGTGGTAAGAATCAAGGAACACCTGTAGTTCTCCAGGATTGGTGGAAGAGGGATTTCTTTGCATTAGATTGTTGACTGTAGATGTTACTACTGTTTGTAGTAGTGTAATTCAGGGCTTTCGATGAAAGCATTTGCATTAGAACGTAAAAACGGGTTTAGCTGTTTTGATGAGGAGGTTTTATGCTTTAAATGACTTAGACTTTTTAATTTTTAAAACTTCTAGGACGACATAGGCTAGTAGTCACCTTAAACATTGAACAGTGGCATGGGAGAAAGTAGAGCGTGGCAGTCAGTTTCCATCTTAACATCTTGGCATCTCTTTCTTTGTAGGTGAATCAAAAACACTGGTTTTAAGCAACCTTTCCTACAGTGCAACAGAAGAAACTCTTCAGGAAGTATTTGAGAAGGCAACTTTTATCAAAGTGCCCCAGAATCAAAATGGCAAATCTAAAGGGTAATTAGTGTCTTTCTTACTGTTTGGGGGCTATATGTGTCTTGCCTGTATTTTTAAAAAGGTTCAGGCTACACACATCAATGTCTAGCTGCACACATCAGTGCAAAGAGAAGAGCTGGAATATCTGTTGGCGTCAGGCAGTAGAGTTCTGTGCTTGGTAACTTTACATGTTAACTTTTCATCCTCAGGTATGCATTTATAGAATTTGCTTCATTTGAAGATGCTAAGGAAGCTTTAAATTCCTGTAATAAAAGGGAAATTGAGGGCCGAGCCATCAGACTGGAGTTGCAAGGGCCCAGAGGATCGCCCAATGCAAGAAGCCGTAAGTTACTTGAATTAACAGGGTATTGTTTGGGGGTTAGCTGTCCTCCATGCTGCTCTTGAACTTCTTCAGGGCTATAGAGATAACTTAATGTTGCTGCTGAGTGACCAATAACTGGATATGATGATTGATTATCTGAGAAACAATTGATGAAATCTTAAGAAAATTCCTCTAGATAGTCAAGTTCTGATCCAGCTGTGTCAACTCTGAGCAATAGTTTGCCCGTGTTGTACCACCATGTGTGGTGGGGGTAGCTGCCTGGTTGAGTCTCAGGTATTTAAGTTGCTTCCAGGTACAGCTCTGAGAAGTGCTCTTGGCAGTCAGTTAACTGAGTTGCTTTCAGTAGTGGGATACTTCAGCCTGTGCAAATTTAGCATGGGTCTTTTTTTTTTTTTTTTTAAGATTTTTAAAAAATTTATGCATACAAGAACTGTGGTGCAGGCCAAAGGTGTTGTGGGGAGGTGAGAGGATTCACCAGAGACAGAGTGGGGAGCAGAACAGGCAGATATACTGAAATACACTGCTGGGGGGGGCAGTGGGGAGACAGGAGAGGTCTGCTGCACCATGTGGGTCAAGCTCCCTGGCTGGGGATTGAACTTGTGCTGCAGTGGCTGCAGATAGCTTGATAGTGCTGAGATTCCCTGTGCCACCAGGGAGGCTCAAGATTGTTCATTTAAAACCTTTTTTAAAGCATTTAAAGATAAATTTCCAGGGCCTCCCCTGGTGGCGCAGCGGTTGAGCGCTGGGCTGTCAAGCTGCCCACCACTTCAGCACAGTTCAATCCCTGTCCACTGGCTAGGGTCCCACATGGCGCGCAGACCTCTCCTGCTGCTCCCCTCAGCAGTGTATTTCGTCACTGCCTGTTCTGCTCCCACTTCTGGCTCTGGTGAATTCTCTCACCCTCCCACGCTTCTGGCTGTACCCAGTGCTTGTATAAATAAATAAATAAGTCTTTTTTAAAAATAAATAAAGATAAATTTCCATTAAACACTGCATTAACCATATCCCAAACGTATTTCACTATGATTCGAATTATGTTATTTCTTTTGTTTTCTAGTTTGGCCAGTTCAGAAGTGTTTTTCAGAAGTATTCAATATCCAAATATTTAGGGATTTTCTTAGATATCTTATTTTTGTTTTCTAATATATTTATTATGTCAAAGACTATACTGCTATAGTGTAGGCCCCATTATGAATGCTTTACATACAGTGTGATTTCTGTCTATTCCAGAGCCATCCAAAACCTTGTTCGTCAAAGGGCTGTCTGAGGAGACCACAGAGGAGACACTGAAGGAATCATTTGATGGCTCTGTCCGGGCGCGGATAGTCACTGACCGCGAGACCGGGTCCTCCAAAGGGTAAGATGTAGGGGTGGACAGCACCCCAAGTGCGCCCTTCCTCCTGACATCTTCTCGTGAGCTCCTTTCTGTCCATCAGTGACAGTTTATGGATTCGCAAGAGAAGAAGAGCCAATTCACAGCACTAGCACTGTTATGCCTCTGTCTTCACAGAGGTAGACTCTGCTGTCCTGTGGGACAGGCATTACAGCTACCAGTAAGGCCGGTCTGTCTCTTCTACGGGGACTGTCTTTTGGTCTTTTCTCAGCTAAGTGGGGCTGCACAGGCCAACATAGGAGGCTGATGCTTGTTTTCTGTCTGTAAATGGGTCATCTCCTTTGGTCTTTCAGGTTTGGTTTTGTAGATTTCAACAGTGAGGAAGATGCCAAAGCTGCCAAGGAGGCCATGGAAGATGGTGAAATTGATGGAAACAAAGTCACTTTGGACTGGGCCAAACCTAAAGGCGAAGGCGGCTTTGGGGGTCGAGGTGGAGGCAGAGGTGGCTTTGGAGGCAGAGGTGGAGGCAGAGGAGGCCGAGGCGGTGGATTTGGTGGCCGAGGTCGGGGAGGCTTTGGAGGTAAGGCGAGAATGGGGGGCTGCCTGGGTGTCCACACTGGACCCCACCCGGCACAGACACTGCAGCACCTGTGCAGGGGAGGGGGGGCTCGGGGCAGCTTTGCGACGGTCACTCACCTGTGCTGTCTCGCCTTCTGCAGGCCGGGGAGGCTTCCGAGGAGGTAGAGGCGGAGGTGGAGACCACAAGCCACAAGGAAAGAAGACGAAGTTCGAATAGTTTCTTCTGTCCCTCTCTGTCCCCCTTCCGTTTGAAAGAAAGGACTCTGGGGTTTTCACTCTGTTACCTGATCAATGACAGAGCCTTCTGAGGACATTCCAAGACAGTGTGCGGTCCCGTGGTCTACTTGGAAATCCGTAGAGATAACATTTCAAGGGAGATACCCTGTTGGTTTTGACTGGATGTTCATATAAACTTTTTAAAGAGATGAGCGATAGCGCTAACCCTTATCTGTAAGTTTTGAATTTATATTGTTCCTTCCCATGTACAAAACCATTTTTTTCCTACAAATAGGTGTTTTTTGTTTTGTGGTTTTTTTTTGCGTTGGGGGGTGTAAAGGAAAGCAGAATGTTTTATGATTTTTGCTTCAGCAACTTTGGGACAAATTAAAAGTCCTAAACTCTGGTGCCAGACTGGTACTTCCTAGAGTGTTTCTCCTGGGATGTGGTTGAAGGTGGGGATGTGGCAAAGCAGCAATGGCTCTCCAGTCCTCCCCTTCTCGCCCCCTCCCCCCCCCCCATGAAGGCTGTGGTGACCCACTTCTTGCCTGGGTGCTGTGACACTAGGCTTGTTGGAAGTGGCCCATGTGCGGCAGGCGGAGGGGCTCACTGCTCGGGTCTCAAAGACCAGCAGCTGGAGGACGTAGGTCTGGTTTGGCCACGACTCGGAATACACGCTGGATGAGTAGACCAAGGGAACTTGGGGACGGAGGCTGGGCTGAAAACTTCCATTCTAGCAGGTGAACTCTTGGGTATTTCTTTTGAGTCCATGCTTCTAGTGACACCAACAAAAGGTCTAATTTTTCAGGAGGACACTGTTAAGAGAGCAAAACTCAACCCAAAATACCTTGATCTAGACCTCTCATGACCTATAGCCCTTATCAGAAAAGGTGGGGGTGTTGGAGTGTGTAATCATGAAATAAAATAGGAAGGTGGCAACCATGGAGGGTAGAGATGGTGGATAGTTTTCCCCACTAGTTTCACAGATGGGTAAGTCAGCAAGACTAGGACTTGGCACTTAACAAGCGCTAAGTGGGCCGCATGTCCTGAAGGTTGGGTGCTGCTGAGAAAAACCCAGACAGGCAGATGGAGAAAGAGTTCAGATCATTTGGTGCCAGTGGAGGGCATCTGGCCCAAGTGGGTAGTCAGGATTGGGCGCAGTACCTCAGTGCCAGGTCAGTCTCCTGAGGTGAACTCGAAACCTGGGAGGGTTGGTTTCTCAGGGACCCATCTCAGAACCTTCGGCCAAGTGGGTACCTTCCCTGGCCAACCTCTGCTAGACTTTGGGGGAGGCCCTCTGAGTGCCAGCAGACCTGGAACGCAGCAAGGCACTGGCCCTCTACTAACAATATGGGGGTGCTGCTAACCTTGCGCAGCCCATGCCTCAAGCTTGTGTGGACCCCCTTGCTGGGGGGAGTTGGGAGGCTCAGGCCTATTGGCTCATAGCCTGGGTCCACTCTTGTGAGAGATACAAGTGCTCCCAAACTGCCGCCAGGTGCTCTGAGGTACGTGCGCTGCTGGTCTGCCCACAGTCTGGATATTTCCCTCCACCCCGGTGAACCTGTGGGGGAAAGGCAAGGCCAGAAGCGGAGGGGTCTGTGCTCCTGTCCCTGCTGGAGGCGCTAACTGCAGCCCTGCTAATGCCAGCCTCACTGGATAAACGCGGGGTCAGGGCGGAGCTGGGGCTTGCCTTTTGGGACCAGAGTCTTGCACACGCCTCAACTGGGTGCCTTCCTGGTGCCAGTGGCTGGTTTGGGTTGAGGGAGGTTTTTGCAGCCATTTTAGGAAAGTTGATTTCCCTTCAGCAAATGGTTGTCACCACTTTTGTCCTTTTTCCAGCAGGTGGCAGCACACCCACGGGATGTGGCGCTTGGGATGGGTGGCATCCAGGGAGACCTAGATTGGTTTTAAGCAAAGTCACCCTCAGATTAAGTGACAAGTCCTGGGAGCCCACTAGACGCGTGTGTTGCTGTGGGGCCCCCAGGGAAGAGGATTCTAACCGGGTCTACCTAAAATGGAGTGCTTATCCTGTGCCCCCTTGGGCATCGCCCCATTCTGGAATCTCAGTCTGTTCCCCGCACCGCCCCCCACCACGGACATAATGTCCCCTCACACACCCCTGGCCCCTGCCTCCTCCCACTCCTTTTGAACCTTGCTTTGTGGCTTTTGTCCCCTCACTCCTGTGGGCCTAATGGCAAGTCCCCTGGCTAGTTCCTCAGGTTACTTCCCTGCAGCATCGACACCACCTCCTCCCTGCTGAGAGTCCTGCGGAGGCCTGGGCAGACACTGCAGACGCAGCTCTGCCACCAGGGTGAGTGGGGCAGAAGGAGAACAACCCTGGGGTTAGCCCGTCAGCAGACAACTTCCATTGTAGATGTGGGCTGTGGGCCAGGGGGCCCAGAAGTGGCTCAAAGTCCTGGGCGTGTGCAGGGCCTTGGTGCTGCGGTCTAGGAGTGTACCTGATGGTACCCCTTGGGGAAACTACCCCCAACCTCAGGGTGCGCACAGTGGTGGTGGTAGGGGGTGTGTAGGTCAGGAGTTCTTGTGCTCTTTATTTTTTATTTTTTTTGTTAAATTATTTTTTAAAGGTTTCTTTAGGCATAAAAGAGCTGGGGTACAGGCCAGAGGTGTGGGGGGATGAGAGGATTCACCAGAGACAGAGTGGGGAGCAGAACAGGGAGGCTGACTGAAATACACTGCTGAGGGGAGCAGCGGGCGGCAGGAGAGGTTTGTGCATCATATGGGACCCTCGCCAGCGGCCGGGGATTGAACTGGTGTTGCAAGAGGCTGCGAGCAGCTTCGCAGCCCAGCACTCAACCACTGTGCCACCGGGGAGGCCCAGACTCATCTATTAAAATTTTTTTTTTCAGGATCATTTTTGAAAAAGAAGGGAAATGAATTACATTAAAGTTACTAAAATATTTGAGCACTTTTATGATAGAATTATATTTGTGTTCCATTAATTAGGTACAAATTACATTTAAAATACAGTTAAGTTAGGAAACTTGGTTCTGGTATTGATGAGGTGGCTTATTGCTTATCCTCCTGTTGATAGCAACTATAAACTGGACAAAGTATTAAAAGTCAATTTTCGGGCCTCCCTGGTGGCGCGAGGGGTTAAGCATTGCACTGTGAAGCAATCTGCAGCCTCTGCAGCACAAAGTCGATCCCGGGCCAGCCAGGGAGCAACCCGCATGGCGCAGCAGACCTCTCCTGCCTTGCCCAAGGCCCCACCCCACCCCCGCCGACCCCCACCGCTGGCCTGTATCCCAGCTCTTGTATGTATAAATAAATATTTAAAAAAGAAAAGGGTGGGGCCTCCCCTGGTGGCGCAGCGGTTGAGCGCTGGGTTGCGAAGCTGTCCGCAGCCTCTGCAGCACCGGTTCAATCCCCGGCTGCCGGGCGCTGCTCTCCTGCCGCCCGCTGCTCTCCTCAGCAGTGTGTTTCATCACTGCCTGCTCTGCTCCCCGCTCTGGCTCTGGTGAATTCTCTCACCCTCCCGCGCTTCTGACTGTACCCAGTGCTTGTGTAAATAAATCTTAAAAAAAAAAAGAAAAAAGAAAAGGGAGCGAGACATCCTTGAAAGAAGGCAAGGACTGGGTGAAGGGACAGTTCAACCAGGTCCCCAGGCCACCCGCTGACTGCTCAGGCTTCCAGAGCCAGCAGACTCAGGGTTTGAAGGCACTGAGGAGTCAGATTGGAGTTTGTGTTAGAACTTCCATGAAAGGAGGGTGATGTAGGAGAAAGCCATTTGCATACAAATTAAAATTCTTAACTGATCCCTAACTTGTGTGCTCAGCACAAGATCTCCTGAGCCCAGGGGAGAGCAGCGGGAAGGTTAAAGACGCCTGCAGCTGCCAGGTGCTGCAGAGGCAGAAGTGCAGTCCAGTTACAGGAGTTGATAAACACTTGAAGCTTTTCTGTGACAGAAGGACCAAATTTTATATTAGAGATTTATTTTATTTATGCATACAAAAATGGGTGCAGCCAGAGGCGGGGGATGGTGGTGAGAGAACTCACCAGAGACGGTGGGGAGCAGAGGGGGTGGATCCACTGAAATACGCTGCTGAGGGGAGCCGCGGGGAGACAGCAGAGGTCTGCTGCGCCCTGTGGGTAACTCCCTGGCCGGGGATCGAACTCCTGCTACAACGACAGCGCACAGCTTCAAAGTGCTGAGACGTAACCCCTGCGCCACCCCCTTCACTGCGGGGGAGGCCCCTCCGCTGTGGTTTTCAACCGCCTCCTGCCTGAACACACTCGCCGCTTGCCCTTTTGTGAAGCTAGCCGTTGGGCCCAGGTCTGTCGGATTTGGGGTGCTCCTGGCGATCTGTTCCTGGACGCAGGTCTGGGGGTATGTTGTCTGAGAGCGCCAGGCTGTCACCCCGGCCCGGGGCACCGCCATGACTGAACGTGGCCTCCCTCGCCTCAGCTTCAGGCCTGTTCCTGTCACCACCGGAGCCGCGGGACGGGCCTCCCTCCGCGGGGCCGCGCCGGCCGCACACAAAGAAAAAAACGAGCTTGTCTTTGTTTTTCTTTTCTTTTTTTTTAAAAGATTTATTTATTTATTTATTTATACATGCACTGGGTACAGTCAGAAGCGCGGGAGGGTGAGAGAATTCACCAGAGCCAGAACGGGGAGCAGAGCAGGCAGAAGGACCGAAGGACACTGCTGAGGGGAGCAGCGGGCGGCAGGAGAGGTCTGCGCGCCATGTGGGACCCTCCTCCGGTGGCCGGGGAGCAGCCGGGGATCGAACCGGCGCTGCAGAGGCCGCGGGCAGCTTCGCAACCCAGCGCTCCACCGCTGCGCCACCGGGGAGGCCCTGTTTTTCTTTTACATTCACCTCTAACGGCTTGAACGTGGCGGCGCGGCCTCCTGCCTTCAAGCTCCCAGTGAAATCAGTCAGTCCCGCGAGGATTTTATGTCTCTGCGGCTGATGGCGCCCGGGGGTCACTCGGGCCTCACTCGGGCCTCACCTCCGCGCTGGGCCAGAACCACGGCGGGCAGCGGCGGTTTCTTCACTGGAAACCACCCCGGGGCGGGTTCCCGTTTCACCACCGGGGCCGCTGCTGCGCGGGTCGCGGACGCCGCCCCGGCATCCCAGACGCTCCCCGCGCAAACCGAAGGCTGCTGCCTCCGGAGGGCCTCTCACTCCGCAAGGCCCTTCTGCCGCGAGGGGTGGAATTGTTATAGAGCAACCCCGATATTAAACGGGTTCCTGGCTGTGGGTCCTCACCCGCGCGCTTTAAAGGGACTTATGAATACTCTACTACAGACACACGCAAAAGGGTTAATAAAAGGTTTATTTACAAGAGAAAAAGAAATAAGGAAAATGTACAACTCAGGGAGAAAATAGGGAAATAAAGTCTTTAATGCGTCCTACCCGATCCGCCGACCTGGAAACCCAAAGGCACTCTCAGAGCTGGCCGGACGCTGCGAGCTGGCCGAGGGCCCCAAAATGGAGAGCGCCCCAAAGCCCACATGTCTGCCTTTTGTATCCACCTGGCTGCTTCACCCCACCCTCAGGTCCCAGCCACCTTCCCTTGGGTGGGGATGGGATTTGGAGTTCCCAGTGTCTTTGGCTTTGGCCTGGGGTGGGGGTGGAGTCCACAAAGCCTGTATGGAATTAGCTTTGGGACAGCCTTTTTCCCCTAACAATTCCCCCCTTTCACTTTTTGCCACCATTTCCATGGTGATGAAGATCGAATATATGGAGGTTGGGATGCAGTCTCAGATGAACATTTTGTCAGGTTCCAGTGTGAAAGAAAACCAGTCTCTCCAGGTATTTGTCCATTGTGGAAAGCAAAAGTCCTCCACTCCAGGAAAAATAGTTCATCAGTTTAAGCCAAAAAAAAATCTGGAGGCGTTAGCCAAAACAAGACAGCACCCTGAAAAAAAGACTGTCTCCTAAGATTACACCATGAGATCTGTGCCACCATAGATATGGTGGAATAAAAATTAAAAGGGGGGATTGTAACAGGGTGGTCCCCAGGAAAGGGGGAGGTTCCAGCTTCCCTGCCCCACCCAAGGAAGGGTGGAGCGGAGCAGGAAGAGGAGAAGCAGGAGAAGAGACTAAGGAAGGAAGCAGGATGGAGCCAGGAGACCTGGAGGAGGCACATGGAGCCTAGAGACACGTGAAGAAACTGCGCTTGTCTTTTGGTCGTGGACTGGGTGACACAGATGTGGGTGAGACCCGTGGGGAGGTGACCATGGCAGCTTTTATCTTGATGTTGATTTTGCTCTTTTCCTTCCGGGCTTGTCCAGTTGTTTGTGACCCTTTTCTGTGGGTCCCCACTGGAAGATGCTTTAGACTCGTGGCAGGCTTTGGGGCCTTGCTCTGGGCCAATCCCATTTGGATGGACTTTTACCCACGAGGGGACGGGTGACTTTGGGTGCTTGATTTAGAAACTAGATTCTTTGCCTTACCTGTATTGTTTCCTAGTTTTATTAAAGTTCCTTTTCATTAAAGTCTCCTATGTTTTGTGTTGATGCGGCGGATGGCAGAACCCATTTAGAATAGGCAGGTTTGCGGGGTTTGGGCTGACCCTTTTCCCTGTCCTATAACACTCTCACCCCCCACACCTTTGGCCTGCACCCCAGTTCTTGTATGCATAAATAAATATTGCATCGGGCAACACCACACTGACAAAGACACAGGAGTCGTGGAGCAGGCCACATAATGCAGGATGCTGCTGAAGCCTTTTTATTGAGTCACAGCATCGGTTATAAGGGGAAGGAGCAAAAGGAAAGGGGAAAGAGATTAAGGGGAAGGAGATTAAAGATAGGGGAAGGATGTAGAAGATCAGGGATTGTGAGTCTGCCCTCCAGGCACTTCTCATCTGCTTGATGACTCGGTATTGTTAGTGAGACCAAGCCCTAATTCCCCCCACCCTGGTTTTAATCTTATCAACAAGGCCTTCCACTGATCAGCTTCTGGGGTCCCTTGTCATACATGCCCTCAGCCCTCCAGGCGTTCCTGGTCATACCTCGTGATGCACACCCTTCCAGGGTGATCCAGCTTTGTGCTTTTGTTTGATTTGGAAGGGCACCTTGCAGGATTGGGCTCCTGTACCTAAATGACCAGGCCATTTTGACCTTGCTTAGGATTTAGAACAAAATGGTGGCCAAACAGGCTGCTTAAGAGTAGCAGACCCACAAATAAATCATTAAAAAAGAAAGAGGCAGTTTTGTTTGCCCTGTTTCTCTGACTGCATATTTCAGAGAACTGGTCAGGTTGAGTTCTGGTTTCTTGAACAAAAATATGTCAAGGTGGTGTCACAGGTCAGGTTGCCAGGCCCCAGACTTGGAGATGGACGGAGCTTGGCAAAAGGAGGTTTCCTGGGGAGCATGAGAATCACCCCCTAGGGAGGGGAGTGGGATGGGCGATGACACTGGGAACCAAGGTGGCAGCTGGCACTGGGGGCTCTGGAGCTGGGCCAGCCCCTCAGTGTTTGGGGTGGAGGAAAGAGGCGGGGCTTTGTCCTCTGGCTTGTCTTTGGAGGTGGGCCCCTAGGGGTGGGGGTGTAGCCTGTGACAGCCCCAGGGAGGGCCCTGGAGGCAGCAGTAGACAGGCAGGCTCAGCAGCGGGGGCAATGCCGGCACAGTCTCTACGTCAGAACCTGGTGGCCTTGCTGGGTCCCTGTTGCATCACATGCAGGGGCAGTGTCTGGCCATCTCGCTCACGATGTTAGGATTGATCGGTGGGCTCGGCAGTTGTCAGCCTGATCCATCATTATCCGCTTCATTCATGTCAGCTTCTCCTTGGAGGCGTGAGCAGTCTCTGATGAGCGTGGCTTGGATCCGGCATTTCACGAGGGAGTAGGAAATGGCGGCATTTTTGTCCTCATTTAACAGTCTTCTGGGAGGAAGACGTCTCATGAACTCGCTGGCCATCCCGAGCGAGCACTCCTGCAGAGTAGGCAGATTAAAGGCTTCCTTCTTTTCCTCTCCTTGCCAATTAAAATACGTCTGGCAGCGCTGAAGCTGCTGACCTGCAGGCCGTGCTCTGATCTGCACCGTGAGCAGCGCTAGAGCTTCTGTCAGCATCGTGGGCTCCCGGGCCTGGGCCTGGACTTCTGATCAGGCTCTGCGAATCAACACAATTCCCAGGTGCTTTGCGTTGTCCACTAATGGTTCAAAAGGACTGCAGAATAATTTGCCTCACGAATCATCAGCAAGTTTTTAACTCAGCCCTGGGTGTCAAATCAAACCCCTTTTCCTTTGTCATGATGCTGCCGCTACAAGACACGAGAGACGCCATCTGTGTCCACACCAAGATTCAGGATGGCCGGGTCTTTCCTTAACCTTGCCAATCTGATAGCTATGACGTATCTCTCCGTCATTTTGTTTTCTATTTCCTTGATTGCTTGTGGGAGTTGACATCTTTCCACGTGACTCTTGGTCATTTGCATTTTTCTGTGACTAGCTTTTCGTATCCTTTGTCCATCTGTCTATTGCTTGTGTGACTTCTTTTTATTTCATTTTTTAAAATTTATTTACGCATACAAGAACTGGGGTGTAGGCCAGAGGTGCCGGGTGGGGGTGAGAGGATTCACCAGAGACAGAATGGGGAACAGAACAGGCAGACAGATGAAATACACTGCTGAGGAGAGCAGGGGGAGACAGGAGAAGTCTGCTGCACCATGTGGGTCACCTCGCTGAGGGGGTGGGTTGAACTCATGCCACAGTGGCTGGCAATAGCTTAATAGTGCTGACACTTAACCCCTGTGCCACCAGCCCACCATATATTCTGGATAATACTATATTTTATTATTATTATTTTAAGATTTATTTATTTTTATACAAGAACCGGGGTACAGGTCAGATGCATGGGAGGGATGCACTAGAGACAGAGCGGGGAATAGAACAGTCAGACTGACGAAATACACTGCTGAGGGGAGCAGCGGGCGAGACAGGAGAGGCCCACTTCACCATGTGGGATTCTTGCCGGCCAGCCAGGATCGAAGCCATGCAGCAGAGGCTGTGGACAGCTCCACAGCGCTGTGTTCAACCGCCTGTGCCACCAGGGAGGCCCTATATTTTTTTAAAGATTTATTTTTTTATGCATACAAGAGCTGGGGTACAGGCCAGAGGTGTGGGGGGGGGTGAGAGGATTCACCAGAGACAGAGTGGGGAACAGAACAGGCAGACTGACTGAAATGCACTGCTGAGGGGAGCAGCGGGCGAGACAGGAGAGGTCGGCTTCGCCATGTGGCCAGGCCAGGGATCGAACTTGTGCTGCAGAGGCTGCGGATTGCTTCCATAGTGCGGTGCGGTGCTTAACCCCTTGCTCCACCAGGGAGCAATAATACTATTTTAATAGTATTAAAATACTATTTTAATGAGCATAAGCAATAAGCATCTCAAATGTCTTCTCAGTCTGCACTTTGTAATTTATCTAAATATTTGACGTCCTTTGCTAAACAGAGATTTAAAATTAAATGTAGGAAAATCAATCAATAAGGTTTACGTTTTGTGCTTTTGGTTTATTCTTCAAGACATTCTTAAAATATTTTCCTTTACTTTTGCTTATTTAAAAATTTTCATTTCATGTTCAGACATTTAATTTGATTAATTATGCTGTGAAGTAAGAGAATATTTTAGTCAAGTGTTGCCACATTAATGTCTCCTAAAAAAATCCCCAAATCAGTGGATTATAACAAAGAACAATTATTTACATATCACGCATCTTTGGGTTGACTGTGGTTTGACTCTCTTGGCTGGGGCAGCTGGGGGAAAGGTTCGGCAGGCAAAGACCAGGAAGGAAAGACAAGGAGGGAAAGGCGAGGACGACAGAATAAGTTTACTAGGGGGCTTTACTGCGTTCCCGGGGGAACTTCACGGACCCAAGGTGGGGGTCGGTGAAGCCGCGCCTGTTGTCAGGGGAAGGCAGGTTTTATAGGATGAGAAGGGGAAACCCGGCCTGCAGGTAACGAGGAACAGCTGTTTTCTGATGGTATCAGCAGGTCCTCATTCTCGCCCCCAAGTGGGCTTCCTCATTCTCACCCTTAGGTGCGCTTCCTACCAGATGCCTTTCACCCTACTGTCTGCTTCCCCCCAGACCTTTCACTGGGGCTGGGTTTAGACTGTGGGTTCGGGTCAGCGGCCCTGCACATGCCTTACATGATTCTGGGGCCAGTTCCCCAGCTGGCCAGCGCAGCCGCAAACCTGAAGAGCAAATCCAGCCTCTCTAGACTATTTCAAGTCAAGATCACATGACTTCTTCATTAATTATATCATCTTGCTAATTATATTTGTCTTTTCTCCTTTTCTTTTATTGGGCAATAGATATAACTAGCTCAATTTTTTTAAAAGATTTATTTATTTATACAAGCACTGGGTACAGTTAGAAGCGCGGGAGGGTGAGAGGATTCACCAGAGACAGAGCGGGGAGCAGAACAGGCAGAAGGACCGAAGTACACTGCTGAGGGGAGCAGCGGGCAAGACAGGAGAGGTCTGCTCATCACATGGGTTGCTTCGAAGCCGGCGGGATGGAACTGGCACTGCAGAGGCTGCCGACAGCTTCACAGCGCTGTGCTCAACCGCCTATGCCACCAGGGAGGCCCTAATTTAATTTATGCATACAAGAGATGGGGTGTAGGCCAGAGAGGCAGGGGGTGAGAGGATTCACCAGAGACAGAGTGGGGAGCAGAACAGGGAGATCTACTGAAATCCACTGCTGAGGGGAGTAGCCGGGAGACAGGAGAGGCTTGCTGTGCCACATAGGTTAGCTCCCTGGCAGGGGTTGCAGTGGCTGCAAATAGTTTCATAATGCTGAGAGTTAACCCCTTGCACCACCAGGGAAGACCCTTTCTGGCTTGTCTTTAATCTGTTTTTGAGGTCTTTCCCTGAAATTTTGAGTTATTTATACTTTTTCCCCTTAAAATACTGGATACATTGAAATTGATTAAATTTCACAGTACTCAACAGCTGTAGTTTTAGGACTAGTCTAACAGAGAACATCCTTGAAGTCATCATGATGTAAATTGGCATTATCCCCATGAATACAATTATGCGGTATTCCTGATTTCAAAACAATCAGCCATTATAGTTTTTATTTTCTCTTTGACTCAACAGTTATGTAAGAAAAGGGCAAGTTTTGAGGCCATTGTTCTCCTTGTTTCGCTTACTTTTGCAGATCATTTCTGGTTTATTGTATCATGGAAGTAGAACCTGTCTAATTTCTCCTTTGGGGGATACTTGATGTCTTCTTTCTTTGCAAGACATGTAAAGGGTACTCATTTCATGCGCAAAAGGAAGGTACAAGGTGTGTGTGGTCTAGTTAGGTGTGGATCTTTGATTCAGTCTTAATCATGATCGTATTGAGTCTTTGCTTCTGATCAGTTAAATCTTCTCTAGTTTAATTAAGTAGGAGGCTAAAGACTCTCATATGTTTCTGGCAACATTTTATATTCCTGAGGGCTTTATGAGTATTTTGGTTTTTTATTACTTTTTAAAATTTTTTTTAAAGATTTATTTATTTATTTACACAAGCACTGGGTACAGTCAGAAGCGCAGGAGGGTGAGAGAATTCACCAGAGCCAGAGCGGGGAGCAGAGCAGGCAGAAGGACCGAAGTACACTGCTGAGGGGAGCAGCGGGCGGCAGGAGAGGTCTGCGCGCCATGTGGGACGCCTGGAGGCCGGGGATTGAACTGGCGCTGCAGAGGCTGCGGGCAGCTTTGCAACCCAGTGCTCAACCACTGCGCCACCGGGGAGGCCCCTTTAATTATTTTTTAAAGATTTATTTATTTATGCATACAAGAACTAGGGTACAGACCAGAGGTATGGGGGGGCGGGGATGAGAGGATTCACCAGAGACAGAGCGGGGAGCAGAACAGGCAGACTGACTGAAATACACTGCTGAGGGGAGCAGTGGGCGAGACAGGCCAGGTCTGCTGCGCCATGTGGGTTGCTCCTTGGCCAGCTGGGAATTGAACTCGTGCTGCAAAAGCTGCAGACAGCTTCACAGTGCTGTACTTAGCCCCTTGCACCACGAGGGAGGCCCAGTATTTTGTTTTTTACACAACACTCATGTGACCCCCACGGGGCTGCGGGCACAGGACCAGCACTGTGGGGCTGAACCCACTGCCCCGCCCAGGTGCTGGCAGCTGCAGTCTCACCTGCCTCACTCTGCCTCCCCTTCCAAGCTCCTCTAAGTTACCGGCAGAATCCAGTTCCTTGCCCAAGTTCCCACGTCCCTGCTGGCTGCCAGCGGGCTCCCACAGCTTCTGGAGATGGCCTGCAATTCTTTTCACTTGGCCTCCTCCATCTCCAAGTCAGCAAGCACATGTGGGCTCCTCTGGCTTCCAGGCCCTGGCTTCTCGGTACCCAGAGAAAGCTGCCTGCGGCCGAGGGCTCGTGAGGTTCCATCAGGCCCATGCAGGCCATCTCCCTATTTTAAGTCAACTGTGCCGTATAACCAAGGAGATCCTGACAGGATGGGTCATCATCTGCACAGGGGCCCGGAAGCAGGGGGGACAGCTTTGGGGTACTGGCTGCACCTGAGGCTGATCTGTATGAAAGACACATGGCATCAGAAACTCTCTTTTTCCAGGGTTTCCCTGGTGGCACAAGTGGTTGAGCGCCGTACTGTAAAGCTGTCTGCAGCTCTGCAGCGCGGGTTTGATCCTGGCCGGCCCGCGAGGATTCCACATGGCGCAGCAGACCTCTCCTGTCTCGCCCGCGGCTCCCCTCAGCAGTGTATTTCTTCAGTCTCCCTGTTCTGTTCCCCACTCTGTCTCTGGCGAATCCTGTCACCCTCCCGCGCATCTGGCCTGTACCCCGGTTCTTGTATAAAAATAAATTAATCTTGGGCCTCCCCTGGTGGTGCAGCGGTTGAGCGCTGGGTTGCGAGGCTGCCCGCAGCCTCTGCAGTGCCAGTTCGATCCCTGGCCATCGGCGAGGGTCCCACAAAAAAAAAAAAAAAAAAAAAAATAAAAAAATAAATTAATCTTTAAAAAAAAAAAAGAAACTCTCTTTTCCAGTGCCAGACATATCGCTTGAAATTACATAAAATAAATCAAGTCAGAAGCACGTACCTAGATCTGGAAGAGCCGCCTGAGCTGAATCTGGGTGTTTCCAGGCAGCGGCACTGAGCCGAGTGCAGGCAGCTCGGGGGACAGCCACCTGTGCCCAGAACTCCTCTGGCCTGTCTTCCAGACTATTTGCAGCAGGCTAAGCATGGCGGCTAAAGTACAGTTTTGGCACCTGGCTGCGTCTCGGTGAGTCATAGGGCAAGGGAGAGCTCCTTGGGTCAGGATAGAAAGGAAAAGCCTCAGAGGAATAAGGAAGGCTCCAGAGATCAGGGCAACAAACTTCACAGGGAACTAATCAAACACCCAGGACTAGGGGCAACAGGACATTCCGGAACGAGGATGATAAAGAAAAAGGGCGCTAAGATAAGGGCTGGGACACAGAGACTTAGTGCTGGGCAAGAGACATCTGTGGCCCAGCGGGTGAGACCACCGAGCTCCAATCACAAGGGGACTCACGGGGCTGTAGAATCACCAGGGAAGGAAGGTCTGACTCCCGACTCCACTTCGGCTTCCTCGCCCCTCCCTGGCCTGGTTCCATGGCCCGGGAGTCCCACTTTACTTCTGTTCCTCTCCTCCTTAATAAACCTTTCCTTTCTCTAAACAAATCTGCTCTTCTCGCGTGCTTGCCTGAGCGTCTGCGAAGTTCCTGCTGCGGCTTCGTGAGACGCCAACCCCTGGGGGTCTCGGGGCTGGGGCTCAGCCCGCAGCCTGGGATCCATTCCTGGCTGGGACACTAGGCCTGAAATTACGGTATCATATGCCCATTCCTCAGGACCTGGGGGGGCCCCAGGAAAGTGGGGTGACTGCCTGGGCTGGTGTCTATGTCCTGGAGAAGCAGGACCCGGCGGTGCCCTTGACCCTCCCCTCCCACGGGCTGCAAATCTTCAAGGTTTCAACCCAATTCGGCCTGAATTCTGTATCGCCAGCAACCAAACACTTAAGCACGGTTGCACGTGTGATTGCGCGATGAAAGGGGGGCTGTTGTGCCCCCTTTTCTGGGAGAGCTCAGGCACTAAGCCGGTTGGCAGCAAACCATTTCCTGATGGCCAGGGTCTTGCTTCTGACTCAAAAGGCCCTTAAGGGAGAGCTCTGTCAACCTGAGGCTGCACTGATCTACTCGGGTAGAAGGAAAACCAGTTCTCCTTCCCCTCAGGTGGCTCTGGGGGCCTCATCGCCACCTGCATCCATCCAAGGCCACCATGTCTGTCCTGATCTTGACACTCTTTCTCCTAGACTTTGCTCCTCCCCTTGGAGACACCTGCTCGGGAGACCATCTTCCTTAAACAGGCAACCCCCCCCTCCACCCCCGCCCCTCAAAAGCTGAAATCCCCAGGGCCCTTCCTGCCAGGAAACAATTCTTGTTAAACAGATTGGAGAGGAGTTTTGCCTGCATTTTAAAAAAAGTATTTATGTATTTATTTATGCCTACAAGAACTGGGGTGCAGGCCAGAGATGGGGGCGGGGGGCGTGAGTGGACTCACTAGACACAGAGTGGGGAGCAGAACAGGCAGATCTACTGAAATACACTGCTGAGGGGCGCAGCGGGCGGGACTCCAGAGGTCTGCTGGGCCCTGTGGGTAGCTCCGCGGCTGAGGACGGATCTGGTGCTGCAGAGGCTGCGGACAGCTTCATAGTGCTGGGACTTAACCCCTTGCGCCGCCAGGGAGGCCCTTGTGCCAGGATTTTGAGGCGCACATGCCTTAGGTGACGGGGCGGACGTGGGGCGCAGATTTCCCAGAAGCAGCAAAACCGTTAACTTCCTTCTGTCACACGATGCCCTGCTTGGCCAGCGGGGGGCGCTCTCGGCCGTCTCCCGGGAGGACGCAGCGCAGGGGACGCCACCGGCCCCCCGCCCCGCCCCCCGCCATCGATCTTGGGGGCCCTGCCTGGGCGCGCCGGCTGGGAAGGGTCGTCCCAGCGCCCCGCGACCCTCGCAGGCAGGTCCCGCTGGGAAAGCTGTGCCGGGGCGAGAGCCCCACCTCGGGCCCCGGCGGACTCCCGGGGTCCCAGCCCCAGCCGCATTCCCGACGGCAAAGCGCGCGGCCCGGGGGAGCCCCGGGCGGGGCCGCCGCGGCCTCTGGGCCCGACCGCCCTTGAAGGAGCGCGGGACCGGGGGCGCCTGGAGCGCCTGGAGCGCCGGGCGGGGCCCTGGGGACACGGGCCACAGCGGGGCCGGGGGCGCAATTCCGGGCGTCCCGCGGAAACGCGAGCGCGCAGATTCCCCGCGGTCCCCGCGGCCCCGCGACGTCCCCAGCCCCGCCCGCCCCGCTCCCCCCCCCGCGCCTGCCGACACCCCCAGGCCGCGCGCCCCGGGGTGGACGTGACCCGCCCGGCGGGGCTCCCGGGAAGGTCACCCCCAGAGCCACCGAGGCTCAGTGAGGAGAATTTCGACTTGAATTACGTCGAAATTTTGCACGTCCAGGGCGCGCCACGCACCAGGCACATCCCGCGTCCCGCCAAATGGCAATTGTTGTCACGGGGAAGTAAGACTGCGCACATCACGGGGTTCTGGAACTTTCCATAGTGGCCTTGCGCTGGGGAGAGTCCAGGGCTGTCTCTGGGGCCGCCAGGGCCACCGCGAGGCGGATGAGAGACGCAGGGTCAGGCGAGTCGGGGGGACAATGGTGAGGATGGGGGCGCCCAGACCAGCGGCGGGCTCGAGCCCCGGGTGGAGCCCCGAGTTTCCCTGGAAGACGCGAAGCGCATCCCGAGACGCAAACTCCGGAGGCGCCGCGACGCCCCGCGGACTCTCCGGAGCCGCACGTGCCCGCGGACGCCCCGCCGCCGTCCACGCGCTCCCGGGCCGGGCGAAGGACTCGAACTGCAAACCGAGGCCAAACTGGCTTTTCCGCCGCGGGCAGAGGCGCCCGGCCGCGCCGTCGGGCCCGGGGCCGCCGCAGGAGCCGCGCGCGGGGTCGGCCGGGGGCGCGGGGCTCCGAGACGGGGGCGCCCCCCGCCGCGCAGCCTTCGGAGGGACCCCGGAGAGACCCGTCCCCTCGGTGCAGCCTCCGCGGGCTCCCCCGGCACCCCCGTCCCAACGGCTCGGCGTTTCCCCGCTCTTCGGGCTCCAGACACAGCCCCGGACACGCGCGACCCCTCTAGGCACCGGGGCGGGGCCGCAGCGCTCGCGGGGCAGCAAGTGCGGGGCGCGGGCCCGAGGGACCCCCTCCTGGGAGCCGCCGTTTTTTCGTTTGCCCAATGATTTATAACGGGGTTCCAGAAGTTTCCCTCCCTGCGCCTCCTCGCCCGAGAGGCCCAGCTACTCGGAACAGGCCTTCTTTGTCAGAAGGCGCGGGGCTCCCGGGCGGGGGGGGGGGGTCGGGGGGGGCTCCTTTAGTTGTGCAAATGCGTGCGCGCTCGCCGCGGCCGGGAGGGGGGCCGGGCTTTGTGGCCGCACAAAGGCCCCAGGAATGCGGAGCCGGCGGCCGGGCGCGGGGAAATTCTGCACGAGAACCCAGGGCCTGGGGGGAAGGGCCACCCCCTCCTCGGCCGCTCCCCAACGCCGGGCCGGGGACGGACCGCGGCCGCTTGCGCGAGGGCCGGAGGAGGCCGCGGGCCGGGGGCTCCCCAGCCGCCCGCCGCGGCACCCCGCGGGCCCTGCTGCCCTCCGGGGAGGGGCGCTCTCTGGGGACGGGTGTTTGAGGGTGACGACGAGAAGCAACTCTCTGGGTCGGACGTCTGGGCTCCGCGGCACCCCCGGGCGGGGGACGCGCCCAAGGACTCGGGGGCCCGCGAGCTCCATAGCGCCGCCGTGCGGAGGGCGAGGCACCCGCCGCAGAGGACGCTTCACGCCCTCCCGGCCCCCCTCCATGCTGACCCCACACCTGCCCGCGGGGAGTGCGGCCCCTCCAGGCTGCCCGTTGCCTCACGCGGACTTCGAGTAGTCGCCCCCCGCCCCCGCGCCACTCCCAGTGCCGCTGCCCTGCGAGGTGACAGTTCTGGCCTCGGGCTGGGCCCCGAGATCTGAAGGGAGGTGAGGACAAGAACCCGCGTGGGGCAGAGGCTGAGGACTGACGCCTGCACTCAGAGCTCCAGCCGGTGCGTCCATGGCACCCAGAGAAAGAGGTGTCCACCCAGGGCCCATGGGCCGTGCTCCTCTGCCCTCAGGATGGAGTCTGCATTCCCTCCTGCACCCCAAATCCCCGAGAACAGGCCCTGCCTGCTGACGCAGCTGCAAAACACGCCTGCCCACGCAGCCTCAGGCCGCAGAGGATCCCCTGCCCCTGGATGTCCTCGGGCTTTCTGGACACCCACCCGGCCTGGTGACTCTTCCACCCTGAAGCCTCCTGGGTGTCCCCTCACTGCACTTGCCTGCGCTGGACCGAGCTCCGAGAAGACAAAGGCCCTAGGGCTCCTTTTTGCTTTTCTGCCGTCCTGGCCAGGGTGCTCTGGGGCGGTGCAGGACTGAGCTGGTGCCGGGGGCTCCTCATGCCTCCGACACGGAGTCGCCAGGCATCTCACCTGCAAAGGGCTCCAGCTTCCTCTCTGCGGAGGCAAACTTCAGATGCGGCGCCGACTGGGAAGCCAGGCCGCCATTTTCATTCTGCAAGGGGCTCTGTGAATTTCGCAGCTGGCTGACTGAAAGGGGAGGGCGGGATCCGAACCCGGGAGAAAGAAACAGCCACCTCATGTTCCCCCCTCCTCTGGAGGCTGGACCCAGGCGGCTGGAGCCATCATGGGCATTTTTAGCCTCAACACCCCTTCTTAGCTCTAAGACGCTGCATTGTAATCAGGACCCAGCCACTCCTACCCTTCGTCTGGGAGAGGCCCAGTGTAGACATTCAGTGAGGGGTTTTGGGGGGTGCCAGAGAGGGGTGCAGGCAGGAGCTGTTGGCTTGCTCCCTTTGTCCTGGGAACTCTCCAGGGGGCACTGCCCTCCCCAAGGTCCTGGCCCAGCACAGCCTCCCCACCCTGCCCCTCCCCACACTGGACCCCACCCTGAGCCAGTTTCAAAGCTTCTTGTCAGCCTGTCAATCTTCCAGGTTGACTGAAGGGGTACCAGGGAGCCCAGCAACCCCACCTGCCCTAACAGCAGCTGGGGACCACTTGCTGGGGCCTCCTGGGAACATCCTGGGAGCTCGCAGGTCTCTCCGGCCTCCTCAGCCAGCCCGGCGGCATCTTTCTTCACTCTCACCGGAGCCTCTGCCTTAATCCTGGCACTCACCTCCCTGTAGCGCCCCTAAGGGGTCCTTGTACACCCCCAGCCAGGAACAAGGAACAAGCTTTGTCTTCAGAAATCTCTGGCCCCCCACTTGCCGCAGATGGAAATGGCAACTGGAAGTTTCACCCCAGAAAAAACAGCCCCCTTTTATTGAGCAGTTAATCCCTCAGTCTTCACCCAGGTGGACCCCTGAGATGTGAGGGGGGATCCTTCTGTACCCTCCAAGGACCCGAGCCTGGGGGTGTCCCAAGAGGGTCACTCCATCCCTCCAAGGGGCAAATGCTGGTCTACTCAGGCTCTGGAGAAGTGGGGTACAGGTAGGAGGTTTGGGGGGGTAGGAGAGGCAGAGGGACGTGCTGTCTTGCTGGAAGAGAGGGAAGAACTCCTATGCCTGGTGCTTTTAAATTCTTCATAAATAAAGCTTCACAGTAACAGGGGACTGTCCACCTCAGGGTCAAACAGCTGGTTTCCGGCCAAGGAGCCAGGCCCGTGTGGGGCTGCTGGAGGCCCTGGGCTGGTCAGCAGCACCATGACTTGGGGGCGGAGCACTGCTCTTCGCCCTGTGCCGGGGGAGGGGCGGGGGTGCCACAGCCTGTCCAGAGGTTCTGAGGGTCGCTGAGGTAGTCAGAGAGGTGGGTCTAGCTTCCGCCCAGGCCTGGTGGAGCGTCCCAGGGCAGAGACGGAAGCGAAGCCACCTGGGAGCAGAGACAGGGCAACCTTCACCAGGCAGGTCGGGGGAGTGCCAGGAGGGCCTTCTGAGGCTTTGGCTCCAGGAGACGCAGGGCGTGGCCGCAGGGGGCCTGTGAGCCTGCACAGGGCTGAGCTTCTCCTGAAAGAGCCCCTGGGGCCTGTGGAGAGACTGAGGCATTTCAGGGGAAAAGGAGAATCTTCTTAGAGATCAGAGGGCAGCCATGGGCCCATGGCCTAGCCCAGTACCTGAGCACAGGGTTCTGCAACCTCCTCTTTTCCTGGGGGCTGCCCAGGTAGCCCCCACACACCATCAGAGGCCACCGGGGCCTCCCACAGAGTGAGAGGGAGCCCAGGCAACCGATCTAGGTTTGGAGGGTGGCCAGCAGCCTTGCTCCTGGGATGACCTTCTCTGGTCTGGGCGGTTCCAAATGTTCCTGGGCCTCAGCTCCATTTTCTGGAAAGTGTCTGCACAGAAAGGCCCCATCTGTCCACCGGCACCTCCCCACACTAGGGGCACAGAGGCCCAAACCCTCTCCCTTCCTGTAAGGGACCATCTCATCTGGGTACTGTCCCTGCAACCCACGACTAGCGGGGTCCAGCCCTCGCCTCTCCCCTCAGCCCAGGGTTAGAGCACCTGGAGCCTGCGGGAGCAGGTGAGGTTGCTGTGCACCAGCCCCCACATGGCCAGCAGCTCAGGGGGCAGCAGCTTGTGCACGACCAGCATGGCTCGGTAAAAGCAGGGCTCCTTGTTCATGCGGCTCTGGTGGTTCCTTGAGATGCCGAAGGTCTTAAAGCCATTGTGGGGCACGGGCTGGACCCCCAGCACCTCCAGGCACATGCCCAGGAAGACGTCATCGATGGGGTAGAGCTCCAGGGTGTCACAGGCGTGGTGCAGGCGCCGGGCCAGGCCGCCAGCCATCAGGAAGCCCCCGCCGCCGGCGTAGGGGGGGTAGCTGGCCTTGCTGTACAGAGCTGTGGGGATGTAGTATTTGTTCTCCTTCCTGCGGATGGGCCGCGCGTGCTGCAGGACGTCACCCACGAACAGGTCTTCCTGAGGCTGCCGGTCGTCCAGGAACTCGAGCAGGTTGGTGGGGTTGACGAACACGTCGTCGTCGCCCTTGAAGACGAAGGGGACACTGGGGCAGAAGATGTCCAGCCACTTGAGGAAGTGGATCTCCTTGAGGGTCAGGTTGAAGAAGCTGTCGAGGAAGTCCCACTGCAGGATGTCGCCGTAGACCCGGTCCTCGTAGGCCAGCAGCTGCTGGTAGTGGGCCCGCTCCTCCTGCTTGGAGGCTGTGCCCAGCAGGAAGAGGGTGCGCACGGCCCCGCGGCCGCCGCCCGCCGAGTCCTGCTCGCGGCCCCAGGTCTGGCGGATGGCCTCACGGCGGTCGTGCTGCGTGATGACCGACTTGACAACCACCAGCAGGTAGACGCGGCCCGTGCACTTCTCCGGGTGGTTCAGCAGCAGGGGGAAGTAGCGGCAGTGGCGATAGAGCAGAAACTGCTGGAAGTGGGGCTCCAAGCCCTGGAACCAGGGTTGGTGGGTCAAGTTCACGTTGGCTGAGCAGTTAGTGGTGGTCACGTCCCAGATCTGAGGTGCCTCTGGAGCCAGGGGTGTGGGGGGGGCCACATCCTTGGGGCTCTTCCAGAAGTTGTTGGAGCTCATGGGATGACTGCTGTCTTTCTCGGCCTTCTGTAGCCCCAAGGTAAGCAGCGGGGGGCCCTGCAGAAACTGGCTGGGGGTCAGGCTGCGCTGGAATATCGTGATGGCCACGAGCAGGGCCAGGGCCAGGCACACACTCTTGTAGACCTTTCTCTTCCTGGGGGTGGGGCGGAAGAAAGGCAGAGGAGAGAGGAAAGGATGCGTCTCCATGACTCTCCCAGGAGCCCCAGAACTGCTGTCCCACAAGGGCGGGGGGACCCTGGACGTAATGACTGCCAGGGCCTCCCTCAATCTCTCCAGGGCATATTACCTCCAGGGCATATTACCTCCAGGGCATATTATCTCCAGGGCATATTACCTCCAGGGCATATTATCTCCAGGGCATATTCTCTCCAGGGCATATTCTCTCCAGGGCATATTACCTCCAGGGCATATTACCTCCAGGGCATGTTATCTCCAGGGCATATTCTCTCCAGGGCATATTATTATATTGTCCTCTTCCCGGAAATGAGGGCAATAACCCAGGGCTGGGTCATCAATGTCTGAAACTCTGCTGTTCTCTGACCCCCGAAAAGGGAGGCGAGGAACCCCGTTTGTCTTCATTTCCCTGTGTAAACCCAGTGAACCTTTGGGAGGGGCAGAGGTGGCACCTGCTCTGAGCCTGGGAGCTCAGTAATTGGGGGGACACTGGGGAGCAGGCTCTACTGTGAGACCTGAAGATTGATCTACCCCATCCTCGGGCCTGAAAATGGCCTCCTCCTACCATGGCCACTGTCCTCTGACCCCCACTAGGTAACCCGAAGTCCTCCAGCTCTACTGTCCTGGGGGGGACACACCCTCCCTACCCAGGCAGCCCCACCACACCCATTTCAGAAGCAGAAATGAGAGCTTTTTGCCAGGGGTGCTGGCCAGACTTGGGCTGGGAAGATAGCGCCCCTGGACCCCAGGACCCTCTGCCTTGAGCCCACACTCTAGGGGTGGCCAGGCCGCCTGCTGTGGCCTCTGCAATGGCGACTAGGGCTGAGGGTTCCAAAGAAGGCAGAACAGCCGGGCCTCAGGGCCCAGGTCAACGGGGCTGACTGCAGTACAGGGAGGCCGGGGCTCTGGAGAAGCCTGGGGGCGGGGGGGGGGGGGGGGGGGGGGCGCGGAGGGGGCGCTGCAGAGCTGGTGGTTGAAGGATGGGGTGGCCCGGGTGCAGCGGGCTGAGCGCCACGGGGCGACGTTTCCAGGGGGCCCCGAGGTTCCTGTGCAGGCAGCAGGGGAAAAGCCCGCGGAGGGTGACCCAAGCCCGGGCCCCCGAGCCTCGGGCTGGTTTTCCTGCCTTAGGGGTTCTTCCCCGAGGCCAGGGCTGGTGGAGGTGCTGCCAGGGCACCCCAGGGGAGGAGGGTGAAGGGCGGCCCCATTCCACCTGCACGCCCCCCCCCAACTCTAGGCAAAAGGCTCGCAGGGGACTGGGGGGCGGGGAGGAGCGGGGAGAGGCGCGTGCGCCCCAGGCTGCAGGGGAGGGAGACCCCGCCACCCCGGGGGGAGAGAGGCGAGAGCGGCCGGAGTCGCCCAGGACGCAGGAAGCCCTGGGGCTGGGGTGCGGGTCTGGCTGGGGGGGCCCCCGGGCGCGGGGCGCCGCCAGCCGGCGCGGGCGCGCGGACCCGGCATCCCCGCCGCGCGGGCGCCCCGCGGTCCCCGAGGCTGAGGCCGGCCCAGGGCGCCCCGGCCGGGGGGAGCAGGGGAGCCGGGGTCCCGCGTGCCCGCCCGCGCCCCCGGGTCCCCACTCACCACTGAGACATGGCGGCCCGGGCCGGGGCGGCGGAGCGGGGCGCGCGGGTCGCAGTCTGGCGCGGCGGGGACGCGGGCGGGGGCGGAGGCCGGGGCGGGGGCCGGGGCGGGGCCGGGGCGGGGGGCGGGGGCCGGCCGCGCCCCCGCCGAGACCTCCCCGCGGCCGGAGGAGGGGCCGCCCGGGCCAGGTGCCTTAACCCTTCGCGCCCCGCCGCCCGGGGTCGCGCCCGGCCCGGCGCCGCCCATTTCTCGGAGGCGGAACCTGAGGCCGCCCCGGTCGCCCGGCCCCGCCGCGGGCGGCCGCGTCGTCGGGCCCTCGGGGCGCGAGGGGGTCGCCCGGCTCGAGTCCGCGGGCGCGCTCGCCTCCCCGCCCCCCCGCCCCCGGGCGCCCCGAGGCCCCGCCATTTCCCTCCGGCCGGTTCGGACGTTTCCTTGTCGGGGTGGCAGAGGCAGAGAGGGGTCCCCCCCGCCCCCCGCCGTCTCCGCGGGCCGCCTGCGCCTCGGCCGGGCCCCCCGGGTGCGTGCGCGGGAGAGGGGCGCGCTGGGCCGGGCCGGGCCGGGGGCAGAACCGAAACCCCGAAGGGGGCGGCAGGAGGCGTCTCTGCGCTGCCCGGCGGCCCCTCCGCCCGCCCGAGGCCCCCCGCCCCCGGGAAGGCCGGGCCGCCGGGTCCAGCCGCCGTTCTCTCCATCCGCGCCTCGCAGGCTCCAAGCCCTGCCTGGCCCCGGCCCCGGCCTCCCGTCGTCGGCCGCGGCGCGCAGCGGGCTCCCTGCAGGCGGGGCCCCCAGAGACGTGGCCTCCCGAGCCAGGCCGGGCCTGGGGGACGGGCTCCCCACCCCCCCACCCCCCGGGGACCGCGAATCCTCTCGCGGACGGCAGCCCCAGGCCCGCGCACACAGCAGGAGCTCCAAAGCGCCGCTCGCGCTGAAAGGAAGCCTCGCAGGTCTTCCACGGGCCAGCTGGTGTTGGTCGGGCAGGTGTAAGACGCCCAGAGCCGCTCCAGGCCTGCGAACCACTAACCACTCCTCTAAGCCTCGTTCCGCTTTACAAAGACGGACATGAAGTGCCCTGAGGCCTCACGGTAAGAGGCACACCCAGGAGGCCCGCGTCTCTCCGAGGCCAGCCCCAGCCTCTCCCTGCCGCTGGACCAGAGGCGCTCAGGTGTGGCGAGAGGCTGGTGGGAAGGAGCCTCAGGAGGGTGCTATTGCCCAGCCAGGTCCCAGCCCCTGAGACTCGAAATCAAGGTTTCCTCGAGGCTCAAGGACCTCTGGAAGGGGAGGAGACACCCAAAGGCAGTAGGAGTTTCTGGTTATCACAAGCTTTTATCAGGGAAAAGGAAGGGCCTTCCCGGCAGAAGTCCATATGCCAGCCCTGGGGTCTTGCCCTGTCGGGGCACTTTTGGGGAGCGTACCTGGAGGAGGGCCTGGCTGCCTACGCGGAGGGCCACACACAGACCCCTGGCGCCTTCCCCCAGCTTGGCCCCGGTCACCTGTCCCACTCCACCGTCCCGGCTTCTGGGTCCCCTTTGTCCGCAAGCATGGCAGCCTGGAGGGAGGGCTAGTGGCCCCCCCACCCTGTGGCCAGCACACTGACCTCTCACCTGGAAGTTGTGGGGTCTTGGGTGCCTGGGGGAGGGGTGGGCACACTGTGCCCTGGGAGGGGGTTTGAGCCCAGGTTTGGGAGCCAGACCGCCCTGTGTGCTCAGGGCCCTGTAGCTCCCGCTGCCACCAGGGTGCTGCCAGCACAGGTGATGTGTGTGCAGCGCGTGTGATGCGTGTGAATGAAGTGCGGGGCACACCCCTACCGGCACATTACTCCAGGCCCGCTGCTGTTACTGTTAACACTTAATAGTTGACCCCACCCAGCAGGCCTGGAGCCATGGGGTTGGAGGAGGGGTAAAGGGTAGAGCTGCCCCAGGCCAGCTGAGGGTTTGCCCGGGGAACCTGGTCCATTGAGAGGAACGGCTTGTCATCAGGGATTCATTTGATCTGTGCCTGTGCCCAGTTCAGACTGGGGAAAGGATGACAGTTGAACAGTCAGTTCCAGAAGGTGGGGTGGGGCGGAGGGTGGGAGAGCAGGGCCAGGTCCTGGTCAGCTGACACTGCCAGTCCGACCGTCGCCCCTGGGGGCTGAGTGGCCTGTTCCTCTCAGGGAGTGCCCTGGGCGCCCGTAGCCCTGTCCGCTCCCCCTGTGTTGGCCCTGCCTGCAAAGCCCAGCCTCAAGCACGCTGTGCAGACTCCCTGCTGGGCGGTGGAACAAGGCCTCTGCGGAGGTCAGGGTGGGTCTGCAGGTTGGCCCTTCCTCCCGCCCCGTGGCCCCAGCTGAAGGAGTCCAGGCTGGACCTGCAGACCCAGCTCCGGTGGGGTGGGAGTGTCTGGCCCTGGAGGCAGGGGGGAAACAGGAGCGAACGGGTAGACTGCTGGAGACCCGGGCAGTGGCAGAGGTGGGTCCCTGCTGCACGGCTGTCCTCTGGCCCCCTCAGCGGTGCTGTGCCCTGGAAGAGGGAACTTGGTGAGTCCTGGGAGAGAACCCCAAAAAGCGCCTTGTCTGTCTCTCAGGACCCCACCCCCTTTTCTGTTCTCCCCCTCCCTCCTCCACCTCTCCCTCTGCTCCCGCTCCTCCCCCACATTCCCCTGTCCCTGTCCCCACCCCCACCCCTGTCTTTTATCCCAACCCCCAGACCCCCGTGGAGTTGGGTTTGGGAAGTGCCTGGGTCAGCCCTGGTCCACCGGGGCTTGTTAGAGCGAGGCCGCTGGGGGCCAGGACGGAGCTGGTGCCGGGAGCTGGGCAGGGCCTGCGGCGTGGAGCGCCCTGGGAAACCACTTCCGCGTGGGGATTTGCTTTGGTGCTCAAGGCCCCAGGCCACAGCGGCCACCCAGGGCCATCGAGGGCGGCACCTATGCTGGCGCCAGCGGCCTGTTGACTGGTACTGTGGTGGCAGAATGCGCTGCATTTCCGTGTCAAGGGTGTCCATGTCCTCACCTGCCTCTGGCCCTGGGGGCAGGGGGACCTCTGTGTCCCCCGAAGAGAACCTGACCAGCCCAGTAAGCTGTACACACCCGGCCTGGAGGCGCCCTCGCGAGGGGTTTTCTGAGGGGACCGACCCTCCATGTGGGGATGCCCGTCCACGGCCCGGTCCTGATCCAGCAAAGGCCAGACCACCACCAAGAAGGCAGTGAAGATGCTTCAGGTCCTGATGGCAGAGCCTTCTGCAGACTCTGAGGGAAGCTGGGAACTGCTTTCTCCAGGCTTCCCAGATGAGCCCCAGGTGCAGGCAGGCTTGGGAACCACTGGCGCTGAGTCCTCCAGTTCCAGCTGCCTTGGTCAGCGGTGGGGCGGAGGAGGGTGGAGGGTCAGGGGAGGGACATGGCCTCCACCTCAGTGAGGCTGGGGAGAGGGAAGCTAGGGAGGGACTCGGGGGCAGGGAGGGAGACGGGGAGGAATTCCCTCTCCCTGTGGAGGTCAGTGGCAGCTGAAGAAGCAGCGGTGGCCTAGGAGCTTGGGGAGAGTGGGACGGGTGAGGGCGGCCTCTGCGCGGGGTCTGAGAAAGCCAGAGCAGACAGGAGGGGCGTTCGGGGCCGGGCCAGGTGGTCCAGGGCTCTTCTGGGTGCGAGTGACAGAATCCCAGCTCAGTGAGGCGCAAGCGCAAGGAATTCGCTCACATGACAGGACGCCCCCTTTCGGGCCCCCACCCATGTCCACCTGTCTCGGCCACAGCTTCCCCCGTGCGGAGTGGGACATAGGCAGGTCTGCAGACGGCCTCAGGAGTGGACCCCCGCCTTGAGGACCCCGGGGATAGAGTAATTTTCCTCACAACCTCCACGTACAAAATTCCAGGGAGGGGCTCCCGCTGGGCTCACGTCAGCCCCGTGCCCAGCCTGGCCCGGTGTCCACGTCAGGGGCCTGGGTGCGGTGACTGGACGGACTGGGTCATGTGTTCTCTGCTTGGTCAGGGCAGGGTCCTGGGATGGGCAGCCCCACAGGACAGCCTGGAGGTGGCAGACCCCTCAGAGGAAGCCACAGTTACCAAGAGAGACGCGCCGGTTGGCCGTCCCACTCACGCCAAGCCTGTTAGTCACACTCCAGGACCAGCCCCTAAGACCAGGAGGGCAAGAAGGAAGAAGAAAGGATGGAGGGAGAAGCCCTACTCTCCAGGCGGGGCGGCTGTAGCCTGGCCGGCGGAGGGTGGACACAGCCCCTCTGGGGCTGATGGCCACCTGGCTCTGTGGCAGTTAGGGCAGGGGCAGCAGTGCCTAAAGATGGCTAATGGCCAGCTGCCCCCAGGATGCCAAGAACATGCAGTTATAATAAAAAAACCCCAACACCTGGGAACGCCTGGGAAGGCAGACACCCACCCAACCTGCCTCGGGCGTGTAAACAAGCACCCGGGGCTCCCCTGGTGGCGCAGGCGGTTGAGAACCGCGCTGTGAAGCTGTCCGCAGCCTCTGCAGTGCTGGTTCAATCCCTGCCGGCCGGCGAGAGTCCCACATGGCGCCTCAGACCGCTCCTGCCTCGCCTGCTGCTCCCCTCAGCAGTGTGTTTCATCAGTCTGCCTGTTCTGTTCCCCGTTCTGTCTCTGGTGAATCCGCTCACCCTCCCGCGCATCTGGCCTGTACCCCAGTCCTTGTATTAATAAATAAATTAATTAAAAAAAAACAAACAAGCACCCGGATGCACTTGCTTGATCGAGGGGAGAAAGCCCTTCCTAAGGCAGACAGGCTAGCACTCCGAGAGTGTGTGTGTGATGACCCTAAAGGATCCCTACCCCGATCTACAGGAAAGTCCAGAGGTACCAGGGGGGATGGCAGACCCCCAACCCTCCACCTCCTGTGGGGGCTAATAAAAGTACGCCCCAGGTGCACCTGCCCAGTAAACCCCAGAAAAAGACAGAGTGGCAGCCCGACACCCCAGTTAAGCCAGGAATTCCCTGCCATTTGGTGCAGTTGTTCTTCCCTTGGCTCTGCCCCTCCCCGAGTGCACTGCTGCTAATGAAACTCAGCTGGGTGAAAGCTGGCTGGCCAACAGCTGGCTTGACTGGTGCGGAGCCAGGCAGGTGGGGATGGAACTGGACGTGAAGAGGAAGCCCAGAAACCAGGGTCTGGGCACCTGGAAGAGCTGGGTGGAAAGGACCTGGCAGGAAGGGGCAGGCACTGTCACAGGCTTGTCTAGATGCAGGCCAGCTGGGCCCCACCCAGGCTCCTGCCAGTCGGGCGTGGGTGAACACACTCACATTGACACACAATCCCTCGTACGGACACACAGGCAGGCAAACACACCAGACTCACACAGAGCCACATGGGCCTCTAAACAACACAGAGCAGGCATGCATGCACGTGGACACAGGCACATGGGCACACATGGACACACGCAGACACACAGGCCTATGAGCAACACAGATCCAACAGACACACAGGGACATATGTACATGGGAAAACAGACACACACAGCAACACACAGGGACACACAGACACAGGGACACACACAGATGCACAGGAACACACATGTTCAGAGACATACATGTAGGTCAGACACATACTCATCCATACAGGAGCATGCACCTTTGGAGAGAGACATACATTATATGTGTACACACTCACAGTTATGGGGTGCATTCACACCCCATAAGAAATATATGCTCATATACCCACAGCGTACACATTTTTAGAGAGAGATGCACACACACCCCCAGATACTCATCACACACGGAGACACACATAAACACACATGCCCATGGCCTTTCCCGGGTCGGGGGGCCTCCCCCACCTCCCCGCAGCTCATCTGCTACTGGTGAGACCCTCTGGCAGGCCCCTGGGAAGGGGCCCAGGGCCAGGCAGTTCCTGCTACAGTGACGAACAGCCCAGGTCATCCAGCTTGTGCTCACCCCCGCCTCCAGGAGCCTCCAGCCCTGCCGCAGGTGCCCTGAGTCACCCCCGCCCCAGTATGAGCCACCCTGACCTTCTCCTGTTCACCACCATCTCAGCTTCCTCTGCTCAACTTTGCTCCCCTTTCTGAATCTTTTAAAACCCTCCCTTGAAGCAGTGCTCCCTCCCTTGGCCAGATCACGTCTGTCTGTCCTCTACTTCCCACCACACTGGGCACAACTGAGAGCAGGGACAGGCCTTCCTCTCCTCCTGGCAGCACAGAGGAGCAAGGCATGGACGCCTGCCGATGAGTGAGCGGGGAATGGCCGGCCTGCATGGCAGCCGGGTGGAGACCCTGGCCGGGAGGAGCGGCCTCAGCCATCCATCGTCGGAAGGTGACAGGGTGTGCCACGCCAGGGAGGCTTGGGCGGCCCCAACTGGTTTGCAGAACCTTCCCACACGTTCAAACTTACACTGACCTGCATTCACACGCTTGAGGGTGGGCATTGTACCCCTTCGTCCTGGCCAGCTGGGCTGCCCCCTCCCCCAGGCCACCAATGACTCACATCCCCGCCTGCCAGGCCAGGCGGCCCCTGGACACACACAGCCTCCTTTCAGCCCCTGGGTCTCTAACACTGGCTTAGTCTTCCCTCCGGGCGCCTCCCCCTCCCCATGAGCCCCTGGCTCTCCCAGCCTGGCAGCTCAGCCCGAGGGGAGGCCGCCCGGAGGCCTCCTTCCTCTCTGAGCACAGGCTCCCTGTCTGTCTTCACCGGCTCCTGTCCAAGCCTGTCTTGAATGGCTGGCCTTTTAGGGCCCAGAGCCTGGCCAGGTGCGTTCTGGGCAGCCCTGCTCCCACCAGGGCCCACTGGGGAGCTGTGGCCCCAGGAGTCAGTACCACTCTAGTGTGGGCATGAGGGGGGACCGGCCCGAGTCAGCCTCAGTTCCCCTCCCAGACCTGGTCAGAGACCTCCTCACACCCACAGCCTCCTCCTCCTGCTCCCTCGGTCTGCTTCCCGGCGTGCTGAGTAGCCGGCAGGCCTGGACTATTTTCCCCATTGTAGTCAGGAGACAGCTGAGGCCCAGGGGAAGGCCAGCCTGCCGTGAGCTGGGGCCGGCCTCTGTCAAGAGGGGCTATGATATGGTAGGCCTGGTGGGACGGTGGTGCCAGCCACCTGGTAGAAGGGTCTGCAGTGGGCACCACGGGGCGATCTCACAGACTCAGTGCTGGGCTCATTGCAGGGGTGGGCTCTGACCAGGCCAAGGTAGTCTAGGTAGCCTCCCCTCCCCCCTTTGAGCCAAGGTGGGCCTGTGACCTGGGCTGGGCCAATCTGGGCTCTGCCTGGGCAGTTTCAAAGGGGACCTGGTAGGGTACTCCCTGTTCTTTCCTGATCATGGGGCATTTAAGGGTACAAATTGGGGAAATGTTGTGCCACCTGCTACCCAGGTCCCCTTCATTACAGTGGGAGAGAACAAAACACCAAGCTCTTAACAAGCCAGGACTGTGGCTCCGGAGTCCCTGAGGTCAGCCCCCTCAAAGATGCCCACACCCTAATCCCCAGAGCCTGGGACTACAGGCAAAGGGGATGCAGATGGGATGAAGGTTACAGACCTGGAAAAAGGGCATGAGCCTGGATGATGTGGGTGGACCCATCTCTGGCTGAAAGCAGAGGAGATGTAGCAGAACGGACGGAGATGCCAGGAGCGAGAAGGATTTGGCGTGTATCTGTTGGTTCTGAAATAGAGGTACCCACTTGCAGCCCCGAGACTGGAGAGAGAGAGGCCTCTGGGAGCTCAGGGTGGCCCCCCAAGCTGATGGCCAGTGAGGAATGGGGACCTCAGTCTACAAGGAATGGGATTGTGCCCACAACCCGAATGAGCTCAGGAGCAGATTCTTCATGAAACTTCGCAGTAAGAACACAGCTGGCCAAAACGATGATTTTTGGCCTAGAAAAATTCTGAGCACAGAAACTAGCCAACTCAACCTGGATTCGTGGCAAGTATGAGAGAATGTAGTTCAGTTGTCTTATGCCACAAAGTCTGTGGTAATTTGTTATAGCAGCATTAGGAAGATGACATGGGCCTCGAGGACCAATGCAGTCTGCCTCCCATGATAGGTTAACAGGACCCAATCATTTTTTGTTGGTGTTTTGTCACCCGCAATTACGACCCTGACTGGTGCTGTCATTGCCTTCTCTTTCCGTCAGCCTGCCCTCACTGGTGGTAGGAGATGGGCACCTAGAACTTGGGCAGTCACCTGGTGGGACCAACAAAGGATGTGGGAGGGACAGGCCCTCTCAGACCTCAGAGCCTTCAAAAGTTTGAGGCAGTTCTAGGGCCCAGCTCCGCCCCTTCCTGATTAAGTTGGATCCTTTTCTTCCTTCCAGCAGGGATGAGGTCAGTAGGGAGAGGGCCAGTGCTGACAAGCCAGGGAGGGGTGACTTGTTGGGAAGTTTCTGTTGTGGTAAAGGTTGGCAGCGTCCGATCCAAGGGGATTCTGATCCAAGATGGTGGCACAGGAGGCTGTGGAACTCACCTCCTCCCATGAACACACAGGATCTACAGACATACACAGAGCAATTCCCTCTGAAAGAACTCCGGAAAGTAGCTGAGTAACTCCTACACATCAGGAAATGAGAAAATACCCACTTCATAAGGGTGGGAAAGGTAGGAGAGACTGAGATATATTCAACTATTCAGAGAGAACTACAACTCACGACTTCTTGAGGAGTGAAGAGTTTTGACCCAACCTCTGGTGCTCCAACTTTTAAGATTTCCACCCGAGGGAAGGGTCCCCAGGATACTTACCCCTAGAAGACTTTATATATGGGGCTTCCATCGATGAAACCCATCAGACTAGCAAACAAAGAAATAGTTCTAAACTTGCTCTCCCCCTGGGGCTCTACTAGCAAATTCTAATAGCATTTTCTGTAGAAATGGAACAACCCTAAGAACAACAAAACACCCTGAGCAGCCAAGGCGATTCTGAGGAAGAAGAACAAAGCTAGAGACATAATACCTCTTGGCTTCAAGTCTCTTACAAAGCTATAGTAATCAAAACAGCATTGTACTAGGAAAAAATAGACACATAAAGCAATGAAACAGAACAGAGAGCCCAGAAATAAACCCATGTATATATGGTTAATTAATTTACAATAAAGGAGCCAATAATATGCAATGGAGAAAAAAACCCATTTTTTAATAAATGGTGTTAGAAAAATTGGACTTCCACATGCAAAAGAATGAAATTGGATTCCTATCTTACATCATATCCCAGATTAATTCAAAATGGATCAAACACTTGAATGATTAATATCAGGAAAATGCAAATGAAAATCACAATGCGAGCGCTCACTTCGGCAGCACATATACTAAAATTGGAACGATAGAGAAGATCAGCACGGCCCCTGCACAAGGACGACACGCAAAATTGTAAAGCGTTCTATATTTTTAGATAAACACATGCAATTTGCAGCAACATGGATGGCGCTGGAAGGGATCATGCTCAGCAAAATAAGCCAGAAAGAAAAAGAAAAATCCCGGATGGTCTCACTCATAGCAGGAATTTAGAAAACCTAAATAAGGGACCAGAAAAAAGACTAATTGCAATAAAGTAAAAATCAAAATCAACCAGCAACTATAGACCAGAGACACCGTACAGTGGGGGGGTAGTGGGAGGAGAAGAAGGATTAGGGTCAGAAAAAGGGGGTGGAAATTGTATGGGGAATATAACCAAAATGAAAATGCATACATTATGCAAAAATGAAAAATGATGTAAGAATTATATAAAATAAAATAATTCATAAATTAAAAAAAAAAAGAAAACCACAATGAGATATCACCTCACACCTGTTGGAAAGGCTATTCTCAAAAAGACACAAGAAAACAAATGTTGGGGCAGATGTGGAGAAAAGGGAGCTCTACTCTGTGTGCAAGAAATGTGAATTGGTGCCATGGAAAACAGCCACCACGGAAAACAGTATGGGAGAGCCTTAGAAAATTAAAGCTAGAACTACCATATGATTCAGCAATTCCACTTATGGGTGTCCGTCCAAAGGAATTGAAATCAGGATAGCAAAGAGCTATCTGTACCCCTGCGTTCATTGCTGCACCCCCATGTTCATTATTCACAACAGCAAAGATATGGAAACAACCTAGGTGCCCATCAATGGAAGGGTGATAAAAACATGTGATACATATGCACATAATACACACATATGTACATATATGTACACACACCTACACCATGGAATAATAGTCATGAGAAAGAAGAGAATTCTGCCATGTGTGAAAACATGGGTAGGCAGTGAGGGCATTATTCTAAGTGAAACAAGTCAAACAGAAAGATAAATACTGCATGGTATTCATTCTAAGTGGAATTTTAAAAAATGAAGAAAAAAATGATAAAAGTCAAACTCATAGAAAGAGAAAATAAAAAGAGGCTGCCGGGGCTGGGGGAAACAGAGAGGTTGGTAAAAGGTGACAAACTTGCAGCTATAAGATGAATAAGGTCTGAGGAGCTAAAGTGAACTGTGGTGACTACAGTTGATGGCAGCGCAGCGAGTCATTGAAATGTGCTAAGAGTAGAACTTAAATGTTGTCACAAAAAAGGAAAAAGATAAATATGTGAGGGCCTCCCCGGTGGCGCAGTGGTTGAGCGCTGGGCTGCAAAGCTACCCGCAGCCTCTGCAGCGCCGGTGGTTCAATCCCTGGCCACCGGCGAGGGTCCCACGTGGCGCACAGACCTCTCCTACCGCCCACTGCTCCCCTCAGCAGTGTGTTTCGTCAGTCTGCCTGTTCTGTTCCCAGCTCTGGCTCTGGTGAATCCTCTCACCCTCCCGTGCTTCTGACTGTAGCCAGTGCTTGTATAAATACAGAAAGAAATCTTTAAAAAAAAAAAAAAGATAAATATGTGAGATGACGTATGAGAGGGGAGCTCTTTCACAATACATATGGACAGCAAATCACAATGATACACAGTTTAAATATCTATAAATATACTGTGACATTTTCTGGGGACCCTGCCCCTGGTCCAGCTGCCTTCCTAGAGGGCAAAGTCATCGGCACAGGCTCCATCCTGCATCCAGGAACCTGCTGCCTGAATCTTTTCAGAAAAAATAAAAATTAACAATGGGTACCCAGCCTTGGCAGGTCTGTTGTGTGTTCAAGGAAAAAAGTGAAATCCTGTACAGCTTTCCTCCAGCACCAGCATATCTTTAGGTCTGAACAATCTACCAGAAGCTCCTCCTATCAAGAATAAAGACATTCTTAACGTTCCTACCTATACAAGCTAAATTCCAACTTGTGCTTATTGGAACAGCTCTCACAGAGTAAAATCTGTTGAACTGATTGCCAGGTTAGAAACTTTGATTATCTGATAATCTCCTGCTCTAACTACTGCTGAGACTTATTAATTAACAGAAGTGGGGGCATGGGGCGGACAGCCCACACACATGGATCGGGACATCTGACCAAAACAGTGATGGACAACTGGAACCCTCAGACAACACTGCTGGAGGGCAGGGAAACTGGAAACTGGAAACCTGGGTTTGGACAACTGTGGAAGACAGTGAGACAATTTCTTAATAAGTTAAATACATAGTTACCACCTGGCCTAGCCATTCCACTCCTCAGTATTTACTAAAGAGAGACAAAGGCATGTTCCTACAAAGACTTGCATGTGACTGTCCCCAGCAGCTTTATTTGCAGTGATAGCTCTATGATAGAATATTATGCAACCATTAAAATGACTAAATATTACTCAACCATTAAAAGGAACACCACAACAGGACTAAATCTCAAAGTAATTATGCTGAGTGAAAGAAGCCAGACTAAAAGAATACACTTGGTGTGATTATATTACAAAAATGAAATGGTAGAAAATGCAAACAAATCTATGATGACAGAAAAGCCAGTTGCCTAGAGACAAGGGAGGTGGGCAGGAAGGGAGAGGGAGACCTCCCAAGAGGACTCGACTAGGTGGTTGGGGTGACAGGAGTGTCCACTCTGCTGACTGCGGTGCCGTGTGGTGGCTGCTTACATATATCAGATTTACATGTATCAAATTCACCAGGAAGGAGCACCAGTTGGGAGGCCCCTCCTCTCTACTTAGACCCTCTTGCCAGCCCCGGACACATACAGTAGATTTTATGTCAAATACACCTCAATAAATCTGTTAAGAACAAGAAGACTTCTATGAGACAGTCTCCCCAGGGGAGGCTGTGGTTTGTGGGGAATTCAGAATCGTGGCCCAGTGGAGGCCGCAGCCAGGAGCAGCTCCAGAATGTGGGGCGCTCAGGACAGGCCCTGGATACTGATCCTCAGGGTGTGGTGGGGGCTCTTTCAATGCAGATGCCAGGCCCCCCTTGGCGTGGGCGTGACTCACGCACATTCCAGTTGGACTGGACTCGTCCCTGCCCCTTCCTGCCCTTTGTGAATTCAGGGTGAGGGCCCCACTGTGTCTGTGCTGTGAGAGGACACTAAGACCTGGGGGAGCTGGAGGCAGGAAGGGTCTCTCTGGGGCTGATGTCCCAGCAAAGGCCTGAAGAGGGAGTGGGGTGGTTGGGGAAGGACAAGCAGGCACAGCTGGGAAGTCAGCCAGGGAGATGGAGGCAGGAACTGAAGCTGAGGCTGGAGGGTGGTGGCGGCGACTCTTCCACCACACCTCCCGCTTGGCTGAGAGCTGGGCTCTGACCAAGTGATGCCGCCACCGCTGTATGCCAGGAAGCCTGCAGGCTGCTGCCCATCTGGAGGCCAGGCCATGGAGTGGTGAGGCCACCTGGAGAGTGGACATTCCATGCACGGCCCCCTGTGAACAGCCAAGGGCTCCCTGTGGTGAGCTGAGCCCAATTCCAGAGAAGCAGCCTTGGGGCTGAGGGAAGCCACAGCCTCAAGGGACCCCCTTCACTTCTGAGTGCAGCTCCCCGCCCACCCTCTACCCAGTCCTGACCTTCCCTTCAAAATGGGGAGGGGAGACCCTGAGCAGCTCCTTTCTTCTCTGGAAGCCTCCTCTCTGGGATTTGCAACTCGGGCCAATCTCACCCAATCACAGCCTATCACTGAATCCAAGTTCAGTCTTGGCTTGGGGCTGGTTGTAGACCCATGACGCCATCTTGCTTCTGAGAGTTCACGGAGCCAGAGGCCCCGGGACAAAGGAAGGAGGACCAGTTGGGAGGCCCCCTCCTCTCTACTTAGGCCCTCTTGCCAGCCCCTGGTGCCCTCCCTTCCCCAGCTGTCCCCTGGCTGGAGCTGGAGCCTGAGCTGGGAGACCAGTGGAGACAGGAGGCCAGCGGGTCAGTGAGGGCAGGGGATGAGGGCGGGGACAGATGAGGGCATGTTCAGAGCAGGGGACCCAGGGTCTTTAATGTGGAGGGTCACTACAGTGTGGGCAGGGCCACTTCAGATGTCTGAGAACCCACAAAGGAGGAGTGAGCAGTCAGTTCTGGCTGGTGCTACAGCTGCCAAGGACCCCTGAGATTGGGGGCCCCTGGTGACCGAGAGAACTTGGTGAGGGAACCAGGCTGTGAGGCTTTATGTCTCACCGCCTGGTGAAGGGGATGTGCTTTGGCATCTAACCTCTTTAGACCTCCCAGTGGGGGACATCCCTGCCCGTCCCCACCCAAGGAGACTGGCATTCCCACAGTAAACTTCTGCGTCAGCCAAACCACCTGCAGGACAGAAATGGCGGCATATTTCATCTCTGGGCCAGACTGAGTTTCTGAGAAATGGTGCTGAACTGCAACTATGATCTTTTTTTAAAGATTTATTTTTATTTATTTATGCATATAAGAACTTGAGTGTAGGCCAGAGGTGTGGTGGGTAGAGGATTCACTAGAGTGGGGAACAGAACAGGCAGATCTACTGAAATCCACTGCTGAGGAGAGGTCTGCCGCGCCATGGAGGTCGGCTCCCTGGCCGGGGAGCAAACTCAGGTCTCAGTGGTTGGTGATGGCTTGACAGTGCTGAGACTAACCCCTGTGCTACCAGGGAGGCCCCCAACTATGATTTTTGAGCCAGTTTGTCCAGGCTGTTGCTGCTCCTGTCTCCTGGTGACCTCAGATTCCTCAGAGGAACCCTCACAAGCAGGCCCACCTCTCTCATGGCTGATCCCCAGCCAGCTGGCCTTGCGGTCAGCTTCCTTGTCTTGCGTTTACACATGTCAGAGACGCCTCTCGCCATTTTGAAATAACAATGAGGTGGAGAGACCTGCCTTCAGGGGGTGAAGGATGGAGATGTTTAGACAGCAGGTGAGAGGTGTTTGCTGCTAGAGAATCAGCAGGGACCCCAGGTCTGGACAATGCTGTTTCCTGACAGGGCCGGCCCCTGACACTCTTCCAGCCTCCGGCCCTTTGCCCTGGGCCCACGGTGATCAGGTGTCTGTGGTGCCCCTGCAGATGGCCCACCAGGAGGCTCCAGTTGGACACTCCCCACGAGGCCATTAGTCTATCCTCAGGCCACACCCTCTTAAATCCCCCCTATTCCATGGAGCCAGGGTGGCTTCCCTGGGGTCCCTCAAACCCTTTACCCGCGCTGCTCCCATGTGAGGCCTCTGAAGCCTGGCCTGGGCTGGGAATGTGCTGGCATCCCAACCTCATGCCCAGGCCCTTCTTGGCCCCACTTTCCTTCCCTTTGGCACTTCATCTACCTCCTTGCCCCACCTCCCACCAGTAAGCCCAGGCCAGCAGGCCCTGCCCTTGGGACAGGTAAAGGCCAGGACCTGTGCCTACAAGCCTGGCCTGGTGCAGCAGGGCCCTCTAGTGAGAGGGGGGCACCCCAACTCACCTCATTTTTGGCCCAGTCAGTGCCCTGCCATTGGCGGTTTAAGAACCAGAACCCAGAGTCGTAGGAGGTCAACTGTGTACCCAGGGAGCTCGCCCCACCTCCCAGAAGCGGGAGTGGCCATGTGGCTGGTGGGCAGTGCCTCACCCCAGAGGACGTGGGCAGGTGCTTCTGGCACGTTCAGAGAAATAACACAGGTGTGTGCCACATGGAAGGTGTGTGGGGAGCATGCAGGTTCACTGACCAAATCCTCAGGCAATCAGGGTAGAAAGGCCCAGGCTAGTTCCCGTGAGGTGAAGGCCTGGACATGAAATGTTGCTGGCACTTGTGGCGGGGGTCGGAGATCGGGACTGTGTAGAAAAGGTGCAGGGGGCTAGCAGACCCCTCCTGTCTCCCTGCTGCTCCCCTCAGCAGTGGATTTCAGTAGATCCGCCTGTTTTGCTCCCCACTCTGTCTCTGGTGAATCCTATGACCTCCCACCCCTCTGGCCTGCACCCCATCTCTTGTATGCATAAAGAAATCTTTAAAAAAAAAAGAAATAGTCGCAGGGGAGCATCCCATGGCAGCTGCCACTTGCCCATCCCACACCCGCCCTTTGGGCCCTTCCGGGGACACACTGACCTCCCAATTTGCCCAGCATGGCACCCACCATTCCAGCTGCACCCCCAGTGTTATGCTGGGGAATGTCTGACAACCAGCTCTCCGGGGTGGGGGTGGGGGTAGCAGGGAGCCCTGGGGTGTGGCCTTTGCCAATTTCTCTGGTTCCATTATCTCCAGCTCAGCTGATTACAAGTTACCAGATTTCAAGTTACCAAAATGGTGTCAAGTAAGCGTCATTATGGGGTATTTCCCCCTTCGGGATAGAACCAATGTAAAAAATGTCCTGCTGGACACAGGCAATGGTAAATGCAAAATAATTAGAAGGGGTGATGCTTGAGCACTTATTACCTTGCTCTAGCAGAATACATTTAATTGTAAGTTTAAATAATTTAAGTTTTGGTAATGACTATGGCTAACACCGGCTCAGAGAATTCCTGAAAATGGGGCTTCCCCGGTGGCGCAGCGGTTGAGCGCTGGGTTGCGAAGCTGCCCGCAGCCTCTGCAGCACCAGTTCGATCCCTGGCTGATCCCCGGCTGCTCCCTGGCTGCTCCCCGGCCACTAGAGGAGGGTCCCGCATGGCGCGCAGACCTCTCCTGCCGCCCGCTGCTCCCCTCAGCAGTGTACTTCGGTCCTTCTGCCTGTTCTGCTCCCCGCTCTGGCTCTGGTGAATTCTCTCACCCTCCCGCGCTTCTGACTGTACCCAGTGCTTGTATAAATAAATAAATCTTTAAAAAAAAAATAAAGAATTCCTGAAAATGCAGCATCAGGTACAAGTGGATCCAGCCACTCCTCTGCCCATGTTCAGGTGCCCCCCACCCCACTCCTAAGTACCCCGCAAGATCACTGCTCCGGGTTATTTCTCCAACCTCCCTTCTTAGAGCTCACGCCGTCAACCTGGCCCCTCTTCCTTACCCAAGACCTTCCCCACCTCCCTGCCTTTGGCATCCACTCATGACTTCAGCTTTTCCCAGTGCCAGGCAGACCTCTGGCACAACACCCTGGGGCACAGCTCTCTTGAACGGGCTCCAGGTGGCCCATCTCCTCCTCTATCTCCCCCACTCAGCTCTGACGAGGGCGAGTGCCCTCCATGCACTGTTTTCCTCCAGGTGCCAGAACCTTCCCCCGGGGAGTGTCTCCTGCCCTAGCCTCTTCTATCTCCTTCAGTTTCTCATTTCTTTAGCCCCTTCCACGCCCACACTTCAACTTCCATCTTGAAGCAATGACTCCTTGGGGTGCTCCTGGCCCTCCTCCTGCTCCTCCCAGTTCCACAGCCTCTGGGAAGTCTGTGCAGGGCTTTGGGCTGGTGCCCTGCCCTGAACTATGGCCATCGGCAAGGGCCAGGCGTCTCCCTCGCGGACGGACAGAGGAAATGGCTTTCCGCTGAGAGTTTAGCTAAACTGCTCCGCCATCTTGTGTGGCAAGTGGTGTGCTGGGCCCCGGACCTGCACTGGCCTCCCACAACTGCTGGCCCCAGGTCGAGTTCCCGATGTGACTGCCCCAAGCCCCTGCTGATGGACAGTTGTCCTGATGGTCACCAGTTCTTGTCCTGTGTCCCAAGAACTTCCCCTGGTGGGCCCCTCAGATAAGACCCCGAGGGAGCTTACTAGAGCCCCTGCCTTATTTATCAACCGGGCCTGAAGCCCCCAAGAGGTAGGGCCGCGGGTCCTGTCTCTCCCGGCCCGCGCCCTGCCCTCCAGGCCCCGTGGAAAAGGAACCTCCCTGTTCACTTTCCCTTGTGGTCTTCTGCCCTGGCTCCACGTCACAGCATTAACAAAACCTCAACACAACATCCCGGCACACAACTGAATTGAAACTGAACTGACCTGAGGTTGCACCACAGGGCAAGCCTGAAAGGTTCGGGTCTGAACACCAGCTAGGCGGTAGAGTGTGGAGGTCGTGCCCGTTGTTCAGTCTCCCCGCATCCTCCTGCCTCCTCACACTTCAGCCCGCGGTGCGGCCTACCAGGCCTGACGGGAGAGGAATCCTGAGCGGCGCCTGGCAGTCACGTCACCTGCGCCGGAGCCCGCTGCTGGCCGGGGCGCCAGAGGCCTCACGGAGGGAACCCCATGGTGACGGCCAGACACAGGGTGCCTGATCGCCCTCTGAACTTGAAGGCACACCCGGCCCAGCCAACCCCCAGAACTGCCCGCCTGAGCCGCAGGTTTCAAAGCTAGTGAGCTGGTGGAAGCTGCCAGGTCTCGGGGGATAGTCTGTTACGTGCAAAAGCAAACTGGACCCTCCTTCGCACAGCTCTCCTGGTGCCTGCAGGGTGAAGATGGTCAGGCAGGAGGGTCCTGCTGCCCGCCCTGAGGCTGTGCCACCAGCACACAGGAGGGCAGGGGGACCCTCCGCCTGTGGGCACGTGGGTGAGGCTGGTGAGGCAGTCACCTTGCACACAAAATACCAGGGTACAAAGCTCGGTAACCAAGATAAGTCGTATTTTAATGCAATATTAAAAAAACCAAGCCTGCAGACTGTAGCTGGGTGGGGCGGCTGCCCAGCCTTTGTTTCATTGGTGTTTCATTGGCCTCGGCTGGGACGAGGGCCCTGAGTGAAAGGGAGGCCCAGCCAAGCGCAGGGAAGGGGCCTGTGTTTATTAACCAGTTCAGTATTTTGTTTGTCATGGATTTTTTTTCATTAATCTGTGTTTTTGCTTTTTATTTAGCTCCTTCTTAAGCTACTAGATCTTAAATGTCTACCTGCCTATTACATGCCCGCCATAATTTCAGCTCTTGCCAGACATTTACATGTTGCTGTGAGTGAAGCAAATGGGATCAATTCCCAGTCAGGAGAAAAGGCGGGGGCCTAGCCAGAGAGACGGGGTGAGCGTAAGTGGGTGGAGGAGCTGTGATCTTCCGGAAGCCCAGTCCCTCACCCTGGCGCCCCTGCAAAGCCTCGGAGCAAATCTGAGAGCATCTCCAGAGGCCCTGGGAAGCCTTTGGGTTTATTTCTGTATTTGATTTTCTCCCAAGGATCATGTTCGTACCCAGCCCCAGCGACCCAGCGAGGCCCCAGGTAGCTGGAGTATTTGTGAATAAGCTGCTGGTATTTTACAGAGTCTCTGGGTGTGGCTGAGGTCAGGAGGTATTTACTTCCCCGGAGAACCACCCTGACCGCACCTGCTGACCTCCGTGCAGCCTGGCCACGCTGGGATCCTCCCCTCATTACTCAGAGGCCCCCCTCATTTCGTTCTCAAAATGGCCAGACATTTACAAGCCAGACCTTACTTCATCCACGGGCTCCCGGAAGAAAGAGCAGGTGCCCTCTCACCTGGGCACCTCCAAAAAGCGATAACATGGGGTGAGGCTCCCATTCCCTCTGGCCTCCTGGAGTCGGGGCTGCTCCCTCCCCTGGACTGAGGGCCTGCTGGTGGCATCTCAGGAATCTGAGGAGGAGTGGATTTACTGGGGAGAAAAGGAGAGATTTTTTCTATCCTGTTTTTCTGCTCTGGGTCTGCAGCCACTGGGGTGACTCCGTTTCCGGGCCCCAGTCTCCGCTTCCTGTCTGCACGCATTGGCAACACTGGACACGCATTTCCTCTTTCCCTTTCTCCCTCCCAGGTTAAGTTAGGAGTTCAGAGAGTGCCAAGGGGTGGACGTGCCCAAGAAGGGCTTCCCCAGGGACAGAGAGGGGCATCCAGAGCATGGACATGTGCCGTGGGCCAGGGTCCAGCCGTGCCAGCCTTCACCGCTGCCAGGAGCTCAGGAGACGCCCCTAGGGTCGATGGGGGCGCGTGCCTCTTGTGGGGAACCTCGACCTCGCCTGCTCCCAAGCGCCTCATTCTCTGCCCGCGCTCCTGAGGCTCAGAACCCGCTGAGAAGCACAAAGCTTATCCTCCAGTGTGCCCAGGGGGGCACAGAGGCCCACCGGGCACAGCGGGTGGCCGGAGTGCCTGGCACTCACACATGCTGTGGCCGCACACACGAACCATCTAAATACTGATTCCTTTTATTTCAGGTGCTCCTGTTTTAGGGGAGGCCAGACCCTGCTGCCAGCTCGGGAAACATGTAGGACACCTGAGTCCTGCTGGCTCTGCCGGGAGTGTCCTTCCTTTGTCCTTCCTAAGGGTGTTGCCCTCCGAGGAGGGAGCCCAGGCATCCCCCCGTGGAGACCGGTCGCTTTGCCGGTGGCAGTGGCAGCGCTGTTCGCCTTTAAGGTCTCTGTGGAGCGAGGGGAACAGGCCCGCCTGGCAGAGCGCACCTGCTTTGAACCTGCGTGGGGATTCGCCATTTTCTGACCAGATTTTAAAGAAGCTGAGAACTGCTGCTCAGGTCCACGAGCGAGGACTGGCTTCCCTGACTCCGGCCCTCTGTTTCCTCCTAGTTGGTCTGAGCAAGGAGAGCTGGGTGCCCCAAGGCCAGGGTCTCCCCTGCGGCTAAGCCCTCTGCCCCCCCGCCAGGCCCCCAAGTGCTCCCAAGAAGGTCCAGCTCCCTGCCTGGGCAGGCACTGTCCACGCAGTCGGGAGCCGGGGAGAGGGGTCGTCCTCTGGGCCCGTGTCCTGGGGCTGCCTCTCCGCAGCGCCCTGGCCACCGGCGACTCGCCGACATTGTCTCTTCACGTCTGTTGCCTGCAGCTGGCGAAGACCCGGAAGCTGGCTGGTCCTCGGGCAGCGGCACGGCGACACTGAGCAAGAGCCGTCCTCACTTCCTGTACGACTGGCTGCCTGGAGAAAGAAGGCCAGAGTGGGCTGCCAGGGCCGAGGCGGTCTCGGTACAGAACCCCTCTGTCCCACACAATCCCGCCTTTCAGCTGGCTCTGTGCACGCAGAAGAGAGAACCTTCCCTCCCCGGGTCACCTGCTCTGTGCCCAGGGCCATCACTCACTGGGCCAGGCTTTCCTCACAGGAAGCAGGCTGCTTGGCTTGGGAGCTCAGCGAGTTTCGCTGGCAATAGCTCATGTGTTTGTTGAGTCCACAGGACATAAACCCGCTGCTCAGGAGCTGTTCAGGCCGGCCAGGGTCACCGGCTGCGTGTCCAGGTCAGCTCCTCAGCCACGGCTGCTACTGCCGTGACTCCTGTTAGCCGGGCCTGGAAGCCTGCGGGTCACAGAGGCCTGCCTGCCTCTCCTGGCCCAGCAGTCCCTCGCTGCTGGCACCGCCTCTGGGCTCGTGGGGAAACTTTGACCTGGGGGAGGTGGGGAGATGGGGCTGGGGCTGCCAGGGTGTTGCCCCTAGTGGGGAAGGGGGGAGATAAGGCAGGGCCCATTAACCACACTGCCAGGGCTGGGGGTCCCCAGTGAGCCAATAGGGAAGGACGGGCAGGGAGGGCTGGGGGCCCTGGAGTCACAGAAATGCTGTATCCTGGGCCTCCCCGGTGGCGCAGCGGTTGAGCGCTGGGTTGTGAAGCTGCCAGCAGCCTCTGCAGCGCCGGTTCGATCCCCGGCTGCTCCCCGGCCACCGGAGGAGGGTCCCACATGGCGCGCAGACCCCTCCTGCCGCCCGCTGCTCCCCTCAGCAGTGTCCTTCGGTCCTTCTGCCTGCTCTGCTCCCCGCTCTGGCTCTGGTGAATTCTCTCACCCTCCCGCGCTTCTGACTGTACCCAGTGCTTGTATAAATAAATAAATAAATCTTTTAAAAAAAACAAAAAAGAAAAAAAAGAGATGCTGTATCCTGAGTGTGACACCGGCCGTTTGACGTTCTTTTGTTCTGCTTCTCTTTTATTTTCCCTTATTTTTAGTAAAGCCCTTTAGAAAGACCCAGGCTCAGCTGGGGAGTGGCGGGGGGCTGGTCAATGGTGGAGGCTGGGACGGGACCGAATGGGGGAGGCGTGGTCTTTACAGTGAGCTAGAGGGCTGGAGGGGAGCCCTAGGAACAGAGTGGGCCCCCAGGGCCTACCCACCGTCATCCCTCTACCCCTCCACCCTGCCTGAAGGAGGAACCTGCTTCTGTCTGGTTCTTCGGAGGCCTGAGCAGCTGCTGGGCCCAGTAGGGAGAGTAGGGACACAGCTTCAGGGCTGACCCCGGTGGCCCCACAGAGGGGATCTTATCTCAGAAAGGCCCTGCCTGGAGGGTCTCACTCCAGCAGCTTGTGTATGGGCTACTGAGGCCAAGGGCAATTTAAAAATAGAAGGATTAACCAAGAACTGGCCCCTAGGCCAAAGCAAACTGCCAGCAAGGGGCTGGTCCTTCAGGGAAGGGGAGCAGGCCTTTCCCGTGGGCCTGGCGGGCACAGGAGGAGCGGGGGTCCGAGTGGGAAGCTTTCTCGCCAGGACTTACTATGCAGGCCCCTCGTGGAGGACGCTGTGGAGCCGGGGCGGCTGGCTGGCTGAGGGCCATAGGACGAGAACTGAGGGGTGAGAGCCGACGCCTTGGCCTTGGGTGTGTTCAGGTCCAGGATTTCCGGGGTGCGGAGCGCCCGTGGCTTGCAGGCGAGGGCAGCTGAACATTCCCTGGAACAGAATGCGCACGCTGACGTCACAGTAGGGTAGGGTCGGGGCACAGGAGGATGACACCCCTTTCAAGCCTGATGGGTGCCCACGGGCACTGTCCTGGCAAGAACGTGGGATGAAAGATCAGGGCGGCCTCACTGATGACCTAGGAAAGCAATCTGCCGTAGGCACGCCAGGTGCTGGGGTGAGAAAATGGGTCAATCTCAGTGTAGGTGCAAAACGGGAGGTGGCCAATGAGACAGGAAGTTACTGACGGGGAAAGCACCAGTAGCTTATAGTATCTCTGCTTATCAACAGGAACATTGCTTGGGAAAGGAAGCGCAATAAAAGGCCCTGGAGATACTCAGTCTTTACTGCTGCCAGCCTGGCTGCTGAGTCATAATCCCCAGCGGACAGGCCCCGCAGCAGAGGCTCCGGGGTCCCGCGGCTCTTCGGAGCCACCACTTGTATTAAGGTACAGACAGAGGTGCTCAGGGGCTCCCTAAGGGGGGTCCCTTAGGCGCTCCCGGGGGCTCCTACGCCTCTTGTCGTCGTGGGTGCCCTTCGTCTTGGCTGCAACCAAGCCAGAGAGGGGCTGGGCCCGGGCCGAGGAAGAAGAGCCTGCCAGGCAAAGCTGGCCCCGGCCACACGCCGGGGTGCGTTCACCCCTTATCCGTGCCACCTCCCCGGCCTCCTTGTTCTCAGTTTGAAGCTTCTTTCTGTTTTTCTGTCAAAGTTTGTAGCTTTTTTAGCTGAACGCGCTGTGTCTGTCATGTGGGATGAGTATGGCGGGAGGGAAGCATATATGCACAGAGATGTTAAATCTCTTCCTTATTTTCTCAGAAGCCACAAGGCTTCCAGCAGAGTCCTGCTTCCTGTCTGTGGCAGGATGGGCACCATGACCCATGTGCCACTGGCCCCAGCAGGGGACTGTGTGCGGGCGAGACCCATTTCCTTGATTGTCTTCCAGGCAGATGCCCTCTCCAGCCAGCTGGGCTCCTCCGGGCGGCCACGCCCAGGGCCCACCGGCAGACGGTACGTGGCCTGTAGGCTGGGCTGGGCAGTGTGACCTGAACCTTCCTGGAGCCACGCCTGGAATCCAGGCCCTGCCTGGTCCAAGAGGCAGTCAGCCCTTGAGTCGGGACTGCCTGAATTCGTGGGGTGTGGGGCGGGGCACCTTGGCTTTTTGTTTATTTATTAAAAAAAAAGATTTATTTATTTATGCATACAAGAGTTGGCGTGCAGGCCAGAGGTGTGGGGGGTGGGAGGATTCACCAGAGACACAGTGGGGAGCAGAACAGGTGGATCGACTGAAACACACTGCTGAGGGGAGCAGCTGGTGAGGCAGGAGAGGTCTGCTGTGCCATGTGGGTAGCTCCCTGGCTAACCCCTGGCTGGGGATTTAATTTGTGCTTCAGTGGCTGGTGATAGCTTCACTGTGCTGACACTTAACCCCCTGCACCACCAGGGAGGCCCTCACCTTGGCTTTTTAAAGGATAAATGCTGTTTATTTTGTTTCTTCTTTAAGTAAATGAATTTTTAAGCCTGGTTAATAGTATCTCTCCCCAGCTACTCAATGCTAAGGCTTCTAAGAAGCAGACTGAAAAAAGATAAAGGAGAACTTGGCATTGGGTGCAGTGGGGGAGGGGGCAGTAGGATGATGGGGTATGAACCTTTTGCTCCCTGATTTCTGGGGAGGAAATTTCACAGCAAGACTAGCAGCTGGTAGTCACTGGGTTGGCGCTGGGCCTGCAATTATCTTGAAACCATTTCCAAGTCAGTTTCGCAGCGAGTAATATCGGCCCAGCCTGTCATTTACCCAAACCACAGGCTCTGGGACAAAGGTCTGTCCTCACCCTGGAGGCCAAGAGCAGGGAGCTAGGGGGCGAAACAAGAATCACCAGGGCCCGCTCTGGGCCAGATGCAGGGTCACAGGGACAGACCGAGCCCCTTACACATGGTGCCCTCTTTGAAGACAGTGGGAGACAGTCATGGGCCTCGTGGCTTCACAGGCCTCGGTGCTGTGTGAGGGTGCTGTGGCCGCAGTGCGGCCAGGACTTTGGGGTCAGCGGGAGGAAATGATGCTGAGCTGAGACGTGGGGTGGGGAAGGAATATTCTAGGCAAAGGTCAGCTAGCCAGTGGGGGAGTTGTGGGGGGAAATAATTTTCCCTTTTTTTCTATCCTTCTTTTCCTCAAATAGAGCCCCCCGGGGCTTCCCCACCCCCACCCCCAAGAGTGGAATTGAAGCCATTGGCATTAAGGTGAGGTCACTCATGGTTTGACTTAGAGGGGCAACCCCACTTCTCTTCTAAGAAGAGAGTCTTTGGGGGTCCTTATTAGGATTTCTGGAGGGAGATTGTTCCTAGTGGCATTTGCAGGGAGAAAAAGGAAATGGCGCTGGCCCGGAGGGCATGTTTGGCCTGGTGGAGATGTGGGCAGCAGGCGTGAAGGCAGTAGGGGCCCAGGCTCAGCTCTGGGCCACCCCTGAGAGCTTCCACGCGAACCTCCCATTTCAGGAGGGTGCCCCGACCTGCTACACAGTGGAGGGGCGTGTCTGCAGGGGCGGGTGGCTTTAGGCCGCACTTTCCCACTGTCTCATCTGATCCCCACTGTCCTGCTGTTGATGAACCCTGGTCTGGCCGAGGCCAGCTGTGCCCTCAGCTGAGGTGTGAACCTGCCACTCCCAGCTCAACAGCAGGCATGACGAATGCACTTGCCTTTTCTGTCAGAAAGGCCTGCACGGAGGCCCCTCCCTGTGCTGACACAGGGTTACCAGGCCTGTGGAAATACTCCGTGTCAGAGGCAGGCCTCCAAGTGGCGCCCCCAGGTCCCCTGGACACTCTGCCTCTGTGCTCTGAGGCCTGGAGGCCGCTGTTGCAGCAGCAGATGAGGCCTCAGGACACTTGCCCATACCCACCTGGTGGTCTCTCCACTGCCTGGGGGTCGGGGCACCTCCCTCTGCTGGATGTGGGGCCCCGAGGCGGGCAGGTGTGGCTCCCCGTGACGTCCCACTGGCAACCACGCTCCAGGCTTGGTGAGGACAGCAGCTGGGGAGGAGAGAGAGCCCAGTCGACTTCTGCTCTGGAACCCTTTGCAGGTGCTCTTGGCTGGACAAAGGCAAAGAAAGCACCAACTGGGCCTTTCTGGGACTTGTCCCTGGAATAGCTGGGAGCTTCCCAGGCAGCCTGGCTGTCCTTATGACCCAGAGGCCCGGCTGGCTGCAGCTGGGACAGGCGCAGCCCAGGGGAGCACAGATTTTGGCCCCAAGGCCTCTCTGCAAAGAGCTGAAACAGAGAGGACTGTCCCAGGGCTGCTGCTTGGCAGCGCTGCACAGGAGCCCACGGAGATATCATTTGTTATCTAAAATTCAAACTTAGCTGGGTGCCTCTGTTTTCTAAACGTGACAACCCCAGGCTGGGCGCTCCTCACCTGGATCTGCCCCACTCCCTCAGGCCTGAGTCTCTCAGCCTGCCCTTCCTCCCAACTAGCAGAGCTTGTGCTGACATGCATGGCCAGCCCTGGGCATTGCAGTCACCCCGGGGAGCTTCCGGGAAGTGACAGGAACCCCAGACGACACCACAGAGGAGTGCTTGCGGGGGGTGGGGGGGGTGGGGGGGGGTGGGGGGGGGTTGATCTAGTCTGTTTCAAATGCGGTAACCCCTCCGCCCAGGCTCCACTGTCTTCTCCTCCTCTTCACCTACAGCCCAGGGGCCTGGGGCACTGCCGGGCTACACTGACTTCCCCGCTTCTTAACCCAACCTCCTTCAGCAATTTCATTAAAGAATCTCTGCAGCCCTCTGCCACATCACCTCTGCTTCCTCTCGGAAAGACTCTCCCCTGCCGGTGTCTGCAGCATTGCACCACTGCCGCTTCCAGGTAACTCTTTTAACCCAAACAAGGCAGTTATTTTGGGTTCAGAACCCACGGATGGCTTTATTTACAATCCACACCAGTGTCCACCAAGACCAGATCTTCGTGTCATCCTTCAGTGGACAACTTGCCTGTGCGCTCTGCCCAGCTGGCTTATATACGGCCCAGGAGACAAAACTTGGGTGCAGGAGATGACAGCTGAGCGGAACCACACACAGCGCAGGGCTACACAGGGGAGAGGCCCAGCACGTGATGGCGTCACCATGATGGCGGGGGGCGGGGGGAGAGTTGGCCGCCTTCAAGCATCTGTAGCTTTCCCGGGCAGGTGGGACGGTCCTCCGGGTGCCGATGGGGGCAACTAAGCTGAGCTCCTTGAGACCTAACAGCAGTTACCACCCCTGTTCCCCGCTTCCTCCTCTGCCACCCCGGATACTCAGAAATGGCACCAGAAATCAGCCTCAGGAAGCACCGGGAGCTGGGCGGAGAAGGACAGCGGGCAGGCGCCTGAGGCTTCCCCGGACACTGCTTTCCACCTGCCGGCCTGCTTTGGACAGGGCTGTGCCCTGAACCTCCTGGGTCCACTGACAAGGCATGTGATTTTGAAATCCCAGAGAGTCTGGCCAAGGTGAAATGAGAATAACTTCCCTTGGGCCAAGGTCTTGCAAAATTCTAAGTAATGGTCTTGGTTTTTTCCCTCGGGAACGATTTCCGTCTGGGTCTGTGGCGCTGAGATTACTTTCCCTCAATCCAGCCTCTCAAGCTGCTGGAGGATCCCGGGGCCCCCACCCGAGGTCCTACCCTTAGCACCACTGAATGTGCAGGTGTGAGGGGCTCCCTGGACCGCTGGGTGGGCCGTGGCGGCGCCTCCCACGGGTCTGCAGGGGCATTTGCTCCCAGCATGAGTGAAGCCAGGAGCCGACCTCAGTAGTAAGGCCGGCTGCGAGGGGGCCTGTGGGGTGCAGCTGGATGTGGCCGGATGGGGACGGGGAGACGGTGAGCAGGGGGCACATGGGGGAAGAAAGGGCTGAAGAAGCAAGACTCTAGGGTGGAAGGACAAAGAGGCAGCGGGGTCAGGCCCTTGAGCAGGGAAGGAGTGAAACAGCAGACAGAGAGCATCAGGGTGCCCCCCGCACCTCCCCCCGACACCCCACAGCCCCGGCTCCTCTCCGCCTCCTGCTCATCCACTCTGAGTGCTGAGCCTCAGAACGCGTCCACACAGCCCTCCAGGCACAAATCCCGAAGCCTGTGTCCATCCCTCGTGTGGAGGGCGGGTGAGAAGAGGATGAGACGGAGGTGGGGGAACACTGGGGAGCTGGCGGGCCTGCAGAGGAGACGAGGGGCCAGGGGCTGCAGCTGGGCAAGTCTGACAGAGGTAGGAGGAAGAACCACGTTGGCACCAGAAGGAGAATCGGCGCTTGCCTGGAGGCCTGGCTTCTCCACGGGGAGGACAGTTTGCCAAGCAGAGGTCTTAGGCTGTTAGGGCAGGAGAGCGGCGCCTACAGAAAATCAATGGCCAACTGTGTCCAGGGCGCCAGGAAAAACCTGAAGGGGCTATAAAGCCTGGGGAGAGGGAGAAGTGCCTAGTGGGGGGAGGTAGCCCCCACCCCAACCTGCCAAGACTGACAAAAGACCACCCTGGGAAAACCTGCGCAGTACACCCCAGAAAGAGACTGAGTGAGCAGATGCCTGCAGGCGTCCCCCGCCACTCTGCCTGTGCACTCTGGACTGTGCCTGCTCGGACCATGCCGAGTCGCTAAATCACACTTTGCTTTGCTTGGAAATGGCTTTGAGTTCTTTCCCGGCCAAGCCAAGAACGAGGTCCCTTCTCAAACTGGGTGGCGATAGGATTTAAAGGGGATACGAGGGTGCTGACCCGTGGCTGACAAAAGCCTGGCAGGTGGGGGACAGCAGGTACTATGTGGGTCTCTAGCAGGAGCAGTGAGGGCTGAGTAGTCAGTGTTCTGGAGTCCACCGAGGCCACAGGCGAGCTGATGGGCAGAGTGGGAGTTGGGGCCCCCACCAGGATGCACACGGGGACACGAGGACTGTGGCCTCGACCGGGAGCAGACTGGCGGGATGTACCTGACAGTGTGACGAGGCACCAGGTCATCCTGGAGGGCTGGGGTGCAGCTGCCGCCTCTGAGGAAGAGGCACTGGTGACCGCCAGGCTGAGTCCCCTGGTGGGCACCCACTCTTAGTGCTCTGAGAGGAACCAGAATTTCCTAAGGCCTTGACTTGGTCAGGTTGAAAATCAGTTGTTCTAGAAAATAACTGTAACATCAACATAGGCAGCAACAGCTGCTACTCAGCAGTGACTATTCAGGACAAGCTCAAGGCTCACCCCAAGACAGGGCGAGGCCCACTGCCAGGACAAGCCAGAGGGCTGCCATGGGGGTAAAACAAGCATGTTGCTAACACATGGGACCCTGAATACAACTTTATGCAAGTCCAGGCTTACAGAACTCCAAATCATTTTTATCTCCATGGCAACAGGTCAAGTTGGCAGAAACTGTTAGCACCCCTGGAAGGTACATCGTGTTTCCAGCTCTTATAAGACACATGTAAAGTAAGAGATGATCAAAGCTGGCAAGACTCTGCACTGTTTATCCAGAGACCCTCACCCCCAGCCCCAAGTGACCCTGTTTTCCACTCCCCCCATCGCGGGGCCGGGAGCCTCGGAACCCAACCGTGCGCAGGTTGTTAAGGCTCTAGGTTGTGTCTCATCCTGGAATCTGACCTGCTCCTCTCTTGCTTTTTCCTATTTGAATGGAGATTAGAGTCTTATCCGGCCTGCTCACATCCCTTTCATTTCCTCTTGAAAAAAAAAAAAAATACTTTCTGTTGAAAACATATAAAATTTTTCCTATCTGAAAAAAAAAAAAAAAAAAACCAATATAACTTATGTCCTCCACCAGTCTCTGGCGAACTCAACTGGCGGCTTGGGCACACGTTAGGATTCCAGAGTTGTTTTTGCCCCTGGTCACGCACTTTGGACTCCATCGGCCTCTCGCCTGCGGCTCACCACCTCATCCCAGAATCTGACGTCGGGAAGCTTTGGTCGTGGAGTGACATTGTTCTGAGACGCCTACTCTGAAACCTCCCACTGATCATGGCTTTCCCCAGGCCGTGTTCGGCAGGCCCCAGGCCTCTAAGCCCCAAGCCCAGCTCAGGTCAGGGCTCCAGGCCGACAATGGGCAGGTGAGGCCTCTCTGAGTGGGGAACTCCTGCTCACTACATTTTGGGCCTCACCAGCCCCAGAGCGGACCCCCTCGGCTGCCCACGTTCTTACCTGAAGAGGAGCCGCGAGGCTCAGACACGCCAGGCTCGGCCCCCTTGGAGGCAGGAAGGTGGGCATTGGACAGGCACGAGAGGTAGCCGTTCCTGGCATGTCCAGTCATCTGGAGAGAGAAGGGATGGTCTTCCGGCCTGGAAGGAAACATGAAAACAGCAATAAATACAGATAGGAGGAGACAGTTGGCGACTGATGACCAAGTAGCATCCAATACAAATACAGGAAGTGGAAACACCTGAAATGCTTTTGCTAAATGATATTGGCAGCTTTTAAATCTTTTTCTTTCTTTCTTTTTTTTTTTTTTTGGGACCCTTGCCGGTGGCCGGGGATTGAACTGGTGCTGCGGAGGCTGCAGGCAGCCTCGCAACCCAGGGCTCAACAGCTGCGCCACCAGGGGAGGCCCAGCTTTTAAATCTTTTTAAGGGCCTGGGCAGCGGCTGGGAAGCGCCTTACCTCACCGGTGTTACTGCCTATACACTGCCACGATACCTGGTTCTGCGTCTTTGTGACACACAACGGCAATGGCATCTTTTAGCTTGCGGTGACCCGGGAGCTTGACATTGCAACCAAACAAATCTCCTGGTTTCGTCTCCAAGGGCGGTGAAGGAGAATAAGTCAGAAGAGACAGGCCAGGGCAGGTCAGCCACAGCAAGCGTTAGACAGAGACAGGACCAGGAGGAGCTTACTCCCTGTGAACCAACATGGCACACGTATTTCTCATGTGTGCACCTGGGGGGTGGGGCCGGGGCCGGAGACTCCATCATCTAAGAGAAGGCGCAGGGGCCCCAGGCCAGTGCATAGCCCTGGGGGTGGGAAGTGGCCCTGTCCAGTTTTTACAACTGATCCCGAGGAAAGTTCTGGCTCTCCCTTCAACGAGGAGGCACCGGCCGCCTGCTCCAGCCAGGGCCTGGGGGGGACAGTGCAAGGCAAACCTGCCCCCTAATGTTAGTGCCAGAGGGGCACTTCGCCCCCTGAGGGGCCAGGAAAGGCTGGGGTGGAAATGTGGCTCTGGGCAAGCCCTGAGCTCTGGGCTGGGGCCACCTGGGCCCAAAGGGGACGTTTCCAGCAGAGCCCACACCAGGAGCCAGGGGAGAGGCAGAAAAGTACATCACTTTGTCACTGAAAAATTAAAGCCCTGGGACCCCAGGGCTGAGGGGCGGCGAGGGGGATTTGGTTAGACTCTCGTCCCCTAGGGGAAACTGGTCACAATTCGCGGTGGGCTAGGCCCACTGCCCTGTCAGTGGCTGGGGAGGGTGGGGGCAGCAGGGGAACGAGTATGGGGTCTCTCTCAGGGCTCCGGGAGAAAAATGCTCCAGAGGCGGCCGGGGAAAAGGGGCAGAGCTAGAACAGGTGGGAAAGCGGGGACCTGAGGTCATGGGGTGCAATTCCAGGTCAGGCGTCCAGGGGCCTTACACCATTCCCTGAAACAGTGGCTCAGAAGGCAAAGGTGTCCATCTAGGAAATGCTGAATTGGGGGGTGCTGTGGGGACGCCTCTGGCACTTGGGATATGGTGCACTGGAAACCGGAGAACACACAGGACAGGCCTGGCAGAACACAGCGTCTTAGGAGGAAGAGGGCTTCCTCCTAAAAAGACGCTGTGTTCTGCCAGGCCTGTCCGCGTGTGGCAGTGGACATGGCGGGGGAGTCCCCGGAGGAGGGCGGCCCCCACAGCGACCTGGAGAGATGCTGATGTCCTCTAGGGTCAGACACTCCAAGGTCACCCCGGCCAAGGCAGCAATACCTTGAGGTTTCCGTTAGAGCACACCGGCGCCGAGTCCAAGAACGACCGAGACCCAAGTTGGATGCAAAAGCAAAGGAGGCCTTTATTAGCTAGCCCGAGCTAGGGTCCGAACCCCCGGAGTGGAACCGACACAGCGGCCGCGCCCAGACAGGGTTGGACCCCGAGCACTAAGATTAAGCAGTTTAAATAGGCCTACAGAACAGGCCCCTTGGGTAACCTGACAGCTTCAGATGTGGATTCTAGGAATCCGACTGTTGGGGGAATCTAATGGCTACAGACGCCGGTTCTCAGAATCTCGGATTCCAGGAATTGCAGCCTCACTGTCCGTTAAGCTCTTAAAACGGCTGCTCTATCCTTACGGTTTCCACCAGACCATGTGGGCTACGATGGGAGAGGCAGATAGGGAGGGAAGTAGCCAGAGAGGCTGGAGGGTGAGGAGGCTGGAGGGTGAAAAGGCCCAGAAGGAAGGCAGGAGGCAGGGAGGGCAAAGACAGAGCAGAGGAGGCAGCAAGAGATAGAGCAAGTTCACACAGAGATGGGAGGCGAGGGGGTGAGATCCCACAGTGGGGGAGGCTTGGGCAGAGGGGAGGTGGGGGGGGGAGGCATCTGAGGCTGGGGTGAGGGGATCCCTGCATTGCATGGGGGCGACTGTACGTTTTATTTTCAACCTTTCTCTTCTTGACTATAAAACCAGTGTTTATCATGAAAAATCTGGACGATGTATAGAATTTAGAGAGTGTTCTGCCCTCCCCATACCTGGACTCAACCACTACCAACACGTGATAGTTTTTCCCTCTTCTCTGAAATGCAAATATATGCTTGAAACAAACCTACAGCCCGGGGTCACCCTAAGTGGCCTGGGTCCACATTGTTCTATAATTTACTCTTTCTCTAAGCAATATATCCCGAGGCTCTTTCCAAGCAGTCACTGTTCCTCTAAAACATCATTCCCGATGGCGCGTGTGTGGATATATAATTATGTAACCAGCCCCCGGCTTTGGGCCTTTAGATGATTTCTCCTTTCATAAATATTGCAGAAATAAATACCCCTGTATGGCTGCCCGGGAAACTTCTCAGACTACGACCCTAGCAGAGGTGGAATGACTGATCCCAAAAGCACTAGGATCTTGGGTGTGTGACGCCGTCGGTGTCTCCAAGGCCACGGAGATTCCCGATTCAGCCACTCGCAACTCTGGGTTATGAGGCGCTGTTGCGAATGGAGAGTCATAGAAAGGTCTTTAAGAGGCTGCCCCAAGCGCCCCTGGACCCTCCATCACCCACGCGCATTGGATGACCGTGTCCCTCCCCTCCCAGCGACTTGCCCAGCGTGCGTGGAGAAGCGTGACTTGCTTTATTCCGCATCCTAGGACCCAGCCCACCGCGGGGGCGGAACTTGCTGAACTGCCTCAGTGGAAGGGGCTGGGATGGGCAATGGCTTCGTCAGAGCGGGAACACCCATAGCCTCAGAAGAAAGAGGTGCCGCCCTCCCTGCGAGGACCACTTGCTGTAGTTGGGGGACAGCCCCCCCACCCAGGCGTGGAACATGTCTGTTCTCGCTACAACGCAGAAGGTCTGGCCCAAGGAGGAGCTGTGCCCACAGGTTAGATTTCATATTTATCAGAGTCCTTTGTCTTTATTTCCGATCAAACATCCTCAGGTCATTATTGCCTCTCTGTGAAGCCAGGGTTTGAACAATTTTAAGATAGAATCTTAAAATAATCTTTTAAAATCACCATTTGGTGTCCTCGTTCTCATTTCAAGCAAGATGAATTTTATTGACTCCTGTTAGTACTTCCATTCAGAAGGCTATTTATAGACACGCTTTCTAGTGGCTGCTGTCTAGTTATAACCACTGTAATATTTCACTCTGCAACTTTTATTCAGGCAGCTCAGCAGAAACAAACGCTTATGTGTGTAATTGCATCACTCACACAGTGAGAAAGGGCGCAAGTGTGGCAAGACATTAAGGGAAGCTCTTCATTGCAACAGATTTCAACTTTTCTGTAGATTAAAAACTTTTCTGTAGGTTTAGGGGGTAAAGATATGTTCTCAGTTTGTATATTAGTAATTAAAACTAAAAGCCAGGGCCTTCCTGGTGGCACAGGGGTTAAGTCTCAGCACTACGAAGCTATCGGCAGCCACTGCAGCACGATCCCCCGCCAGGGAGCAACCCACACAGCGCAGCAGACCTCTCCTGTCTCCCCGCTGCTCCCCTCAGCAGTGGATCTCAGCCAGTTCACTTGTTCTGTTCCCCACTCTGTCTCTGGTGAATCCTCTCACCCCCTGCACCTCTGGTCTACACCCCAGCTTTTGTACGCATACATTAAGAAAACAGTAAGACTAAAAGCCCTGAAATATGAAGCATGGGATGATGAGCTCTGAAATCAAGTCAAACACTCCCAGCGCTGAAGTCCATGACTCAGTCTCTAAATATAAATCCATGTCATTGGTCAGGTCCCAGAGGGGTGACAGGACGAGGCAGGAGCTGGGTGTGGGGGCTCTGTCGTCCCCTGCCTTGGGGTACATCTCCACCATTTCTTTGGGTATTTCCCTTTGTTGGTTGCTCTATCTCCAGCGACTGGCTGTTCATGTCCAAATTATCATAGAGTAAAACTGGAAACAACCAAATCGCCCAGGTGAAGGGGATAACTAAGTAAAATAGGTCGATCCACTTGAAATATATTATGGCCAGTATTTGTTGAGTGACTAGCTGTAGGTTTTTTGCCTGTAATCTTTACTCCCTGGTTTGCACCTCTCTCTCTCCAGTGATCTTTCTAGACAGGAAAAGAGAGGAACCTCCCCCCACCGCCGCCCCCCAGCCACAGAAGAGGCTTCTGGCCTGGCCTGCCCAGCCTGGGACTCCCTCAGGAACCACAGAGCTGCTTGGGCCCAGGTGCCCAGGGAGACCAGAGGCTGTGGGTAACCAGACTCCAGTTCTGTATATGTAAGAAGCGTAGAGCAAAGTTATGAAGGATGAATAAGGCAGAATAGCTCAAAATGCACATAATTTCTTGAAATACTCATCTAAAAATGTTGACTTGGCATCTTAAACTGACACCCCAATCCCAACAAAGTGCCTGGTGCCGGGCCTCCCTGGTGGCGTGGCGGTTGAGTGCTGGCCTGCGAAGCTGCCTGCAGCCTCTGCAGTGCCGGTTCGATCCCCGGCCGCCGGGCGAGGGTCCCACATGGCGCGCAGACCTCTCCTGCCGCCCGCTGCTCCCCTCAGCAGTGTACTTTGGTCCCTCTCCCTGTTCTGCTCCCCGCTCTGGCTCTGGTGAATTCTCTCACCCTCCCGCGCTTCTGACTGTACCCAGTGCTTGTGTAAATAAATAAATAAATAAATAAATCTTTAAAAAAAAAAAGTGCCTGGTGCCACCAGGAGAGGCTGCAGAAAAGAGTAAGAGTCTTTTCTTTCGGAATGACATTGGCCAATACTTGGCTTCTCCTAGTCAGAGGCCGGAAGTGGCCCTGGAGACCCTGAGTCCAACCACTTCACTTGGAGGGGGAAGGGAGACTCAACCTCTTTCCCTCTAAAAATCCTCAAATGATAAACAATGAAGAGATAAATGCTTTTCACTATTAATGTTTTATTTAGGATTTTAAGATACACGCGTCTTACACTGCAGTCAACCAGAACAAAGCTCAAGAAACTCAACCCCACCTCCAAACGCCCGACTTACACTGGGCACCCCGTCCTGTGGCCGCTGGGGGTGACGGGCCGGCGCAGGGGCTCGTCCCGGCTCCACTGCACACTGGCCAGGCCCTTCCGCCTCATCTTCCCCGTGTTGGTCATGATCTGGGGGGAGGGAAGAGGGAACAGGGCTCTAGAAATCATCTACTTGAGAGTTGACAGAGGTAGAATTTAACACTTCCTTAAACTAGATTAACAAGAGGTTTTGCAGATAAGCGAGGAAGGATCATGGTACAGATTATCCACCAACAGAAATTTTCGGGGAAATCTCCTTCTGGTTTGTATATTATACCACTTAACAGTTATAAATTAAAAAAAAAAAAATCAAACCATGGAAAAAGGAGAAGCAGTTGAATACAGAAAGCTGCTGAATCTTCTGGAGAGGACTGAGTTTTGAAAATGGAAAGTGAAAAGCAGAAAAGGGAAGGAGAGATAAGGTTGCATTAAAAAAAATCAACATATTCTCATACATGGTATATATAAATTTAAATCAAATCAATGGGCAAACAACAAACTGGGAATATTTGTAGCAACTTTAACAGATTAAAGGTTAACATTTTCATTAATAAAGAGCTCTTACAAATCAAGTAAGACATGGAATAGAAAATATCACCAGTAAACAAGAGAAAACCAACTTTTCTGACAGTTCGAATCCACAACTTTACACAGACATTATCAGTTTTCAACTATTAAATGAGAGACAATTAAAGAAACGATCTCATACACCACTGGCAAGAGTTTAAAATGTTAGTGGCACGAAATCTGACACAGCTCGTTTGGAAAGTAATTTGGCATTTTATAGCAGGAATCCTAAAAATGTTCATAGTCCTGGATATAAATCTTAGTGAAGAATCCAAAATACGGAAAATGTTAAATAATTAACAAATAGGGCCTCCCTGGTGGCACAAGGGGTTAAGCACAACACAATGAAGCAATCCACAGCCTCTGCAGCACGAGTTCGATCCCTGGCCGGCAAGGGAGCAGCCCACGTGGCACAGCAGACCTCTCCTGTCTCCCCGCTGCTCCCCTCAGCAGTGTGTTTCAGTCCGTCTGCCTGTTCTGCTCCCCACTCTGTCTCTGGTGACTCTTCTCTCCCCCCCTCCCCCGCTCCCCCCTTCCCCAGCCCCTGCACCTCTGGCCTGTACCACAGCTCTTGCATGCATAAATAAATAAATCTTTAAAAAAAAAAAAATGGAAATAATTAACAAATGTTACAAAATTAGTATAGAGTAAAACTGGAACCACCTAAGTGTCTGGTAATAGGGGAATAATTATGTAAAAGAGGGCAGAGTCATTTGAAGTATCATATGGCCATTTACAATGATAAAGGAGAGCTTATGATGATGTTTATTTAAAACACTAACTACAAATGGGGTTATAATATTGTACATGTATGGTGCTTTCAATTATCCTAAAAGCACCCACAAAGACTGGAAGGAAATGAACCCTCTGACTGCGGTGACCACACAAAATAGCAGAACCCAGAATCCTTTCTCTCCTCCCTATTTTCCAAGTTTTCTGTAATATGGCTGTAGTATGTTAATAGTTAGGAAAAAGTATTTGCAAAAGAAGTTGCTGAGGGGCCTCCCTGGTGGCGCAAGGGTTAAGTCTCAGCCTAACCAAGCTATCACCAGCCACCGTGGCATGAGTTGGATCCCTGGCCAGGGAGCTACCCACATGGCGCAGCAGACCTCTCCTGACTCGCCCGCTGCTCCCCTCAGCAGTGTACTTCAGTCAATCTGCATGTTCTGTTCCCCACTGTCTCTGGTGAATCCTCTCACTCGCCCCCCCACCTCTGGCCTGTACCCCAGTTCTTGTATGCATAAGTAAATAAAAGAATAAATCTTTAAAAAAGGAAGTCGCTGTAAACAGGTGAGGTTGGAGCAGTCTGTGGATAGCACCGACTTCTGTTTCCAGGTCCTGCTGCAGACCTTGCTCTGGGCGGTCACCTGGAAACTTTCCAGGGGGTGCGGGACTCCTCTGTACTGCCTTTTCAACTTCCTCTGGATCGATAATTCTTTCAAAGTAGGGTTTCCCCCCAGCTTATATGGAAATATATCTTTAATTTCTTGGTTTTTGCTGAGAAGTTATTTGGATCTATCTCCTGTTTGAGGTATGGGAGGGAGCCAGTGGGCTTCACCTGTGCTGAGGGTATAGCCCCAGGCTGGAGGGGACAGGTAGGGCCCAACCAGCACAGGTAAGGGGGGCTGGGCTGGATGGAAGGGAGTGTGAAGGGAAAAGGCAGGAGGAGAGAAGGTGGGTAGCCTTGGCCCTCTTGAAGGAAATAGAGCACAATTAAGTTTCCCAAGTAAGAACTAACATGTAGTCTCCACTCCCTTTGTTAGGGGGAAATGATGTCCTGAGATAACCCCATGCAGGCTTTGTGGACCCCACCCCCACTCCAGACTAAAGCCATCAAGACACTGGAAAAGACAAATCCGGTCACCACCAAGGGGAAGGTGGCTGGGACCTGAGGGTGGAGTTGGGCAGCCAGGTTGGGTATAAAAACCAAACACGTGGGCCTTGGGCTCTCTCGCTGGCTCGCGATCGCTCGCCTCCTGGCTTCACCGCTCCTGGCTGGCGGCCAACTCTGAGAGCGCCATTTTGGGATTCCTGATCGGCGGATCGGGTAGGACTCATTGAAAACTTTGTCTCCCACTTTTCTCCCAGAGGTGTACATTTCCTCATTTCCCCTTCCCTTGTAAATAAACCTTTTATGAACCTTTCGCGTGTGCCTGCAGTAGAGCATGGATAAGTCCTTTCAAGCGCGCGGGTGAGGACCCACAGTCAGGTACCCCGTTTTGTATCGGAGTTGCTCTACAACACCTTCACGTTCCTTGTGAAGTTCTGGGAAGCAGGGTGTTTTAACTGTACTTTCCCAATGCTGTGAGTACACCTTCCAGTGGTGCCTGAGGGCGACGAATGTGACCGAAACTTGGATCTCTCCACTGAGGGCCATGCAGCCTGGCTTAGGCTGCTGGGGAAGCAGAGACAGCATGTGGCCCTTTCCAGTCCACTGCCAGCCCTCTGCCTCCTCCTCGCCCCACTGTCCTCCCAGCTCACCCCCAAGTCCTTCCCAGAGGACATCCCTTATATTTGAGGGGCTTCAGACTCTGCAAAAGCCAGTCAGCCTCACATCTCCTGAGACGTCAGAAGCCTTCAAGTAATTGTAGGTGGGTGGGGGTATTTTTCCTCCCCAGTGCGGGAGGGTGCTGAGTCAGAGCTGCCCAGTGTGCTATCAGAGGGCCTGAGGAAGGACCTTGGTGGGGAGGGTGAAGTGTGCAGGGCCCAGCCTCTGAGTGCAGCTGTGCTCCTGAGGCCTGTTTCCTGCTTACCCCATAGCCTGCTGTGCGCATGCTGAGCCGTAGGGGCCACAAGGCCTCCAGGCCCCTTTCTGGCCCCTCAGCTGCAAAAGAGCCTTTTGGGGGATGGAAAGCTCTTACAGGCATCCAGTTCAACAATCTGTGTTTACACTAAGTTCTGCAGAAAAGCTCAGGGGTTGCTGGGAGAGAACAGAGGTAGTTTCGTGGCACCTGCCTTGCTCATTCCAGAGGAAGTCAGCTTTCATCGGTTACAGATGGAAATTTTCTTTGAAAGAGCGTTCTGCTACTAAAATATGCAGCATATTTAAGCACAGTAAAAAATAAAAGGGGCAGCATATGATTTAGCTGAATGCAATTTACTCAGTAAACTGGTAAAAGGTGGTCAACATATGCCACTCGAGGTAGAGAACACATTTCCCCTTTATAAGCTACTGAGTATTGGTTGAATCACTTAACAAAATGATGACAAGTTATGAAGTCGCATGAATTTTCCTTAGAAAGGACGGGCCCATAAGATACCTGTCTCCCAGTAAAAAGTAACCTGGGAACGGAAGCAGGCCTGCTGACTCGGTAGCCACATTCTCTCCTTCGTGACCCACAGAACTCTGATTTTGTTGGCACAGAAATGTGTCTACTGAAAAATGTTCGCCTCCCCAGACTCCCTTGCAGCCAAGGGCCATGTGACCGGATCTGACCAGGAAGAGGCAAGAAGAGCTACCAGATGGAGCAGACTTGCAGGCCTGGTGTTCGGCCTTCTCCCTGCTCTCCCGGAGCCGTGCGGGAGCTGCATCTGCCGTCTGAAGCCCGGGAGGCAGTGAGCCTGTGTGAAGGGCCACTCACAGAGGCAGAGCCACCTCGGGGCCTGCAGAGCCCGAGTTCTCACACCCCGTGGGGGCCCAGCCCCTGGTCCCTTGGTCATCTGGTTCTGTAAAATGTGCAAAGGTGGGCTATTTTAACTGCAAGCACTTAATACTGCTGTTCCTTCCTAATCCCACTTCCCTTCTGCTATTTCTTCCCACTCCGACTTCCCTATTACACTTCCCCTTGGCCGCATGGTATCAGAATGGCCAAGGGCAATTTAGTTAAGGGAATTAGGAATTCAGTTAGGGATTTAGATAAGGATGCTGGCTGAGTTCCGATGACATTTAATTTGGGTTTAGAGGGACACACTGACATGATCCCAGTCACCTCTGCGCACAGCCAAGCAATTTTGAACTGCAGGAAGGAATAGCTGCTAGGAATTCCCAGTGTTGTCAGAGTATTTGTGAGTAATTGTTAGGGGGAAAGGATGTCCTGAGCTAACCCCATGCAGGCTTTGTGGACCCCACCCCCACTCCAGACTAAAGCCATCAGGACTCTGGGAAAGACAAATCCCATCACCACCAAAGGGAGGGTGGCTGGGACCTGAGGGTGGAGTTGGGCAGCCAGGTTGGGTATAAAAACCAAACACGTGGGCCTTGGGCTGGCTCACTGTCGCTCTCCTCCTGGCTTCACGGCTCCTGGCTGGCGGCCAGCTCTCAGAGCGCCATTTTGGGATTCCTGATCGGCGGATCGGGTAGGACTCATTGAAAACTTTGTCTCCCACTTTTCTCCCTGAGCTGTACATTTCCTCATTTCCCCTTCCCTTGTAAATAAACCTTTTATGAACCTTTCGCGTGTGCCTGCAGTAGAGCATGGATAAGTCCTTTTAAGCGCGCGGGTGAGGACCCACAGTCAGGCACCCCGTTTTGTATCGGGCTTGCTCTACAACATAATCAGCGCACAAGAAAACTTAAAATGCCCCCAAATGTTACAATTTATTGATGAGAGGAAGGTTTTCTTAAATTGAATAACAATTCTAAAAAATTGGTGTTAAGAAAAACTAAACATGGCCTCCTTGGTGGCGCAAGGGGTTAAGCGCCGCACTATGAAGTGATCCACAGCCTCTGCAGCTCAAGTTCGATCCCCAGCCGGCCAGGGAGAAACCACATGGCACGGCAGACCTCTCCTGTCTCGCCCGCTGCTCCCCTCAGTAGTGCTTTCAGTCTGTCTGCCTGTTTTGTTCCCCACTCTGTCTCCGGTGACTCCTCTCAACCCCCCCACATCTCTGGCCTGTACCCCAGCTCTTGTATGCATAAATAAATAAATTTAAAAAAAGAAAAACTAAACATGTTCAAGATTTCTAGTCCATGATGAGAAACAAAAGTTAATCAAACATGTAACAGTCTTCTCTGTCTCTGCAGAAAACATTACAAACTTGTCACAATATAGAAGCCAGCAAAGGTGTAAAGCAAAAAATATTTTTGGGATAAAACTCTGAGGTCATCATTTCTGTTTGTGGTGTCTGTCAGATCTTAAACATTGAATTAGACGGTGATTTATGTTCTCATTCTCAAGCGTTTGCTTTTATAGCTCACTTTGAATTCCTTAATTTGGAAGAAGGACCCCAAGCCCTGTAAGCTAGAGATTGCTCCAGAGGCAGGGGAAGGAAGGCCATGAGGAGAGTCGGGGTCTTGTAACAGGGTGGTCCCCAGGAAAGGGGGAGGTTCCCTGCCCCACCCAAGGGAGGGTGTTGCTGAGCAGGAAGAGGAGAAGCTGCAGAAGAGACGGAGGAAGGAAGCAGGATGGAGCCAGGAGACCTGGAGGAGGCGCATGGAGCCTAGAGACACGTGAAGAAACTGCGCTTGTCTTTTGTTGGTCGTGGACTGGGTGACACAGATGTGGGTGAGACCCGTGGGGAGGTGACCATGGCAGCTTTTGTCTTGATGTTGATTTTGCTCTTTTCCTTCCGGGCTTGTCCGGTTGTTTGTGACCCTTTTCTGTGGGTCCCCACTGGAAGATGCTTTGGACTTGGGGCAGGCTTTGGGGCCTTGCTCTGGGCCGATCCCATATGGATGGACTTTTACCCACGAGGGGACGGGTGACTTTGGGTGCTTGATTTAGAAACTAGTTTCTTTGCCTTTCCTGTATTGTTTCCTAGTTTTATTAAAGTTCCTTCCCATTAAAGTGTCCTATGTTTTGTGTTGATGCGGCGGATGGCAGAACCCATTTAGAATAGACAATAGGCAGGTTTGCGGGGTTTGGGCTGCCCCTCTCCCTGTCCTATAACAGTCTGACTGCCCCAGTGTTCCGGGCAGGGCTGACAAAGCTGGATTCTCTCTCTGCCAAGGGGTGGGGGGGGAGGGGAGGGCTCCTAACTGATAAAGGAAGACAACAGATGAAACGAGGGTGAAGGTAGCTGGCTGTCGCCGGGTACTGTTTACACTGTTTACGCTTGACTTTTCGGTCATCTGCAGATATTTCTCTTATAACTAACAGAAAGAATACAAGACACAAACTGCAAAAGAAAACAATGTAGACTATTTGGGTGTTTGGGATTTCCCCCCTGCTTGTCTCCATGCACGGTGAGAGAATCCCTTGCCATGAGGAGGGCACCCTCCCTTAAGCTAGTAGGCAGAGCAGGAATCACTGATTGAAAAGTGATCAGAAAAAGGCCCCAAGTGGAAACACATTTGGAAGAAAAAAAATCTAAAAGCAAAAACTGGAAACTGAGGCCTTTCCTTCTCTGGTTTTGGCTTCTCTTGTGAGTAGAACAGGCTCCGAGGGATGGTGGGTGGCAGGGTCCTAGGCCTCCTGTCTCCAGGGGGCGGGGAGGCCCCCCGCTGTGCCCTGTTGCCCCCGGCCCCTCCGCCCCCCACCCCTACTCTCCCTGCAGAAGCACATAAACCCGAGTTCTGCCCAAGTGGCAGCATCTCCATGGGTCAAACTCCGGCCTCAGAAGCCCCAAGCTGAGTAACAAAGACGCAGATTCCCCGGGCCACCTCCGCACACACAGGCTGTCTGAGGTGCCGGGACCTTGTCTGGGGAGCTGAGTGAATGTGGGTGTGCACTGCGGAGGGGGAAGGACAGACACAACAGTCAGCCTCTGCATGGCCACCCCAGCCCCACCCGCTGTTTCAGAAGCAACCACACAGCAACCGCGACAATGCTGCAGCTGGTTCTCAGAACTTTAAAACACAGTAGACCAGGCTTCCCAGAGAAACCAAAGCCTTCCAGGAGGGCGGCGGCCAGCCCAGCGGTTAAGATCAAGAAGATCCAGAACACCCCAGAACACTGCTTAACCGCCGCCGCCTCAGCTCATCTGCGCCGCGGTGGGAGCGGAGCTCGCCCCAGAAGGCGGCTGGGGGATGACATGGGACGAGTCAGCCGGGCGAGCCGGGCAGCCCAGGGCTGCTTGTAGCACATGCCGTGACTGTCGCAAGTGGCAGGTGAACAATGAGTTCAAGCTTCCAAATCAAACAGCCACAACACAACTGGGATTCTAGGGTCCTGTCATGAAGGTCTGCACCCCTCTAACCAGGTGATGGGGTATTTACGCCCCAGGCATTCTTTTAGGAAGGAGGGACACGTTATTCAGCATAGAATGGCTGAGCTAAAAAATCCACCGGCCCCTGAGGAAGGAGAAAGTAGAAGTCCTCATTCTCGCGCTGCTGACACTCACAGCCCAGAGGAAACACGTGGGCGGCTTCCCGAGTGACCAGCAGTGCATGTGACGTGACCACTGCCATGCAAGCTGGGAGGGGCGGCCTGCACCGCAGCCGGCTGGCCGTGTTTCCTGTCGGCAGCGATGCCCCGCTCACTGCCCCCGGGGCCTTGGGCTAGCTCTCGGGAGGGCAGGGCCGGCAGGTGGCTTTGCAGAAAGGAAGTGGCTGCCAACGCCCAGCAACGGGCAGGGCTCCTGGGAAGGGCCTCCATCCTGCATCCTGAACACCTGGCGGGCACCCCAGGGCACCTCCACCCTCACCCCCAAGTTTCTAAGTCATTATAGCAAGGGGCTCGGGTGGGTCCTAGACACTGTCTTCAGCCCACACTGTGAAAGGGTGGGCCAGCTCTGCGCTCACAGTCACGGGGTCAAGCCCGCCAGCCCTGGCCCTGCTCTTTGTTATCTGCATCCTTCTTCAACAGAAGAGTTTTTCTGCTCTGTCTGTGACTTTTGTAAACTTCTTGAAGATAATGGCTGGGTCTTTTCAGCATGCTGCTGTGTGTTAGGCAAAAGGCACAGGTTCAATAAAAACTTTTTGAATGCAATTTTCTGACATGATGTTTCAAAAAGTCAACCTCTTTTGACGGATCTAGCACGTCCAAAGGGGAGGTGTGAATCACGGCTCCGGTCATGTGGCCCCAGCAAGACGGCTTCTTGTGGCCGGTTCCTTCCTTCCTTTGGTACAGTTATGAAGACAAGAGCTAAGATCCTTTTGTGGCACCACAGGAGCCACAGGCGCTGCAGGGAAGACCCTCTTCTGAAATCCCGGACCCAGCACACACAGTGGCATGCTGTCAATTTCAAATCAAACAGGGTGACTGAGGGCAGCAGAGGATGCCTAATGATCAAAGGCAGCAAAACGAGGAGCACCCGCTAACCTCAGAGATTACTGCTCCACAGTAAATTTACTAAGAAAACTTAAAAATGTTTCTGCCATGAGATTCTACCTGGGGTAGTGGGTTGAATGGTGGCACCCCCAAACAGACAGATAGGCCCCCTAGAACCAGTGAATATTTGGAAAGAGTCTCTGCAGATGTAGAGAGGTCAAGGATCCTGAGATGAAGAGACGATTCTAGATTCCTAGAGACAAGGGCGGTGTCCTTATACGAGACAAAGGAGAACACACAGAGAAGGGGAGAAGGCCAGGTGGAGGCAGAGTCTGGAGTTCTGGAGCCACCAGAGCTGGGAGGGCAGGACAGGCTCTCCCTGCACCTCAGGAGGGCACAGGCTGCGCTGACCTCTGACGCTGGACTTCTGGCTCCCAGAGCAGTGAGGGATCAGTTCTGTTGCTTGAAGTTTACAGTAAATTGTTACTGTAGCCCGAAAAAGCAAGTAGCCGGGGCCTTCACAACGAGAGAGTGAATCCTTTCTGGACTTCACTCTCACTACTCACATCTCCACCAAAGGGAGAGGAGTGGACACCGAGCCTTTCCGTGGACTCAGAACCCCCCCCCCCACCCCTAGCAAAGGACTGACACCTCTGCTCAGGAGGCTGAGACCTGCGCGCTGTGCGGGGAATGACCCCACTTCTGGGAGCCACTCACCTGGCTGTTGATCGAGTCAGACAGAGGCTGTCCTTTTGTGTCTCTAATGCACCCACCAACCACATGCTCTGCACTTGGCTTTGTGCTTGCTAAGAACCGTCGCCTGCCAACACGGGATCTCACAGCACTCCCAGTGTGGAGGAGCAGGAGGCAGAGAGCTGGGGCCACCAAGTTCTGGGAGGCCAGGCACAGGAGTGTCCTAGCTGACACCCACAGGCCCGTGGGCTTGTGTGGATGGGCAGGCCTCCAAGACACTCAGCCGCCTGTTTTCCTGCTCATAAAGCGGGAGTGTCTTGCTTTTAAAAGTTCGTGTCCTATCAAACGGACAAAGCCAGTGTTCTTCCAGAAGGAACTAAGGCCCAATTGGGCCCAATACTTCCACCAAGGACTCAAGGCCAGACAGCCTCACTCCTGACCTTTCACCAGCCCCCCAGCCCCCCCTTGACCTAAGGTAAACAGAGACTCCCTAACGGTGAGATTCCTCTGACCGTCCAGACCTTCTAAGCACAGTGATGGGTTCCAAGTGGCCCGTCTGTGACTGGGGGTGTGGTGGTGAGCCTGCCCACAGCCTCCTTCCCCTCTTTCACACTTGGTAGCCATAGTCCAGTCTCCACGAAGCAGCCAGAGGGGAGGCAGAGTGGAGAGATGAGGCATAAGTCAAACAGTCACCCCTGCTCTTGACACTCCAGTCATTTCCCAGCTCGGTACGGTGAAACCCCTCAGCCCTGCCACACTGGGCCTTTGGCTGACCTCCACCTCAGATTCCACCTGCACATACTGAGCGCTAGGCCGGGGCCCCGGGAACTCCTTGAATGAAAGGAAGACCAGGGCCAGCGACCAGGGAGACCAGTGTCCAGGGGGAGATGAGAAGGGCCTGGGCTGAGGGCAGCAGTAGGAATGGACAGGCCCTCTCTGCTTCTATCCGCTCCTGGAAAGGCTCATGCCACCTGCACCCACCATCTTTTCCCTCCCTCAGTCAGCCAGCTGTTGAGAACTGGCTCCCAGCCTTCTGCCCCAACAGCGACCGCCTCACCAGAGAGACTCTAAGGTCCTTGGAACCGACCGAGTCAGAGTTCCTGGAGCTGCTTCTAATGCCAGTGGCCTCACCCCGTATGTGCGGCTGGCTTCTGGCTCGACAGGCCCTCGTCCCTCACAGCTGCGGCCCCCTTCAAGCAGCTGCTCACCCCACAGGCTCTCATCCAGGTTTCCCAGGACCTGCGGGCCGTCCTTCCCGGGCTGATGGGCAGCTCGTCCTGGCTGCCCCCCGGCTTCCCTGTTGGCCAGTGGGTTGTGACCATGGCTCCCAGGGCTGGCTGAGCGTCAGCGGCATCGGGAGCTCCTGGAGTTCAGATTATGGCCCATCACAGAGATGTGGCCGCACAGGCCTCTGGATGCTGACGACCCCTTGACCGCCCTGTGACACCCCTGCCTGTTTTCCGTGGCTCTGCACCCACATGGCCCTCCACGGCCTCTGTTCACCTTCTATCCCTTCCGGGGCCCTTCCTCTCTCCCTTTCCTTACCTGCGTCCTCGGGGCCTCGCTCTGCCCCTCTCCACTCTCCGCCCTGATGGCTTCAGCCACCACGTGTGGGGATGACTTGCACGTGGACCGCAGCCTCCCCTTCCGAGGATGGCGGACACGGGATTAAGAAGCTGCATGGGTAGATGCCACTGAGCAGCTCACTTTCTAACACTTCGGGTGTTAGGGAGGTGCCTGGCCCCTTCTAGGAAGGCTCCTCTGAGTTACATCCTAATCCCTCTTCTCTTCACCAGCAGGTCCATGGTGACAGGCAGCAGGGCCACGGCGCACGTCACAGACCTGCTCACCCTCACAACAAACCCGCCTAATCCAGTGTCACTGGACTCGCAAGTCGACTCATCTCAGGCCCACGGCTCCTTGCTACTCCAGACCCGCCCCCTTCATGGGCACTTACTCCCAGGTACTCCGTGGTCAGAAGCTTCTCGCCCGAGAGCTCTCCAAGCTGGGGCTGGATCAGTTCGTCTTTGTCCAGATCAGCTTCCATAGTATCATGGTCCTCCTGTTTCCAAGGAGACATGAGGGTGAGTGCTCTGGATGCCCAGCCACCAGTTCCCAGAGAGGAGGCCCCCAGTGTGCAGCTGCCATGGAGAGAAGGCCCTGGCTCAACTCCAGCAAAGTGGGTTTACATTTCCAAGGAGCTCAGGGCCCGCCTGGCCTGGACTCGTAACTTCTCCAGGGGATAAAAGGGAAAATGCCAGCCAGTCACTCCAGGATCCTGGGCCTCTGGGGAGCACCTCCAGGGCTGTGGGTGTGAAGAGGCTCAAGATGGCCCTCAACAGTCTCCCAGTCCAAGTTTACAGAATTTTTCTCTCAGTGAAGTCAAGGCGCCATGTGAGCAGGAAATTGTCAGTCTTCAAAGAACCATGAAGCACCTGACACCACAAACAACACTGTGACCTACCCCAGCCACACCAGTGAGGGCCTCAGGCACTGAGACTTCTAGCCTCAACAGGCTGCCATGAGGCACCCAACACCCCAATTTGGGCTAGGAGTTTTATCCCTGTGGGATAGTAATGAGGGCCCCAACCCTGAGGGGAGAGCCTGCACTTCCATGCTCTCTCAGCAGTGGCAAGACGTACCCCCTCCCTGATGGGAGGGTGTCAGAGGAGCCTGGTGGAGAGTTAAGGCTGCTGCCCGCCACATTCTTGTGGTTTCAGAGAAGTCTCGTGGGACACAGTAACCAGGCATTCTGCCCCTGTCCAGTGAGCGAGGCACCAGTGCAGACCTGGGAGGGGCCCAGAACGCCTACTCTGCCCTGGGGTAATGAAAAGGGTCCCCTCTCCCCCATGGCTGCTGGGTGGAACCTGCACTTCTAACCAAACCTGGCCATAATGAGGAGCCCCTGCTCCCACTGTGTTAGAAGCAGCAGCTAAAATACAGGGACTAAATAAGATCCAAAGTCTTACAACACAATAGCTAAAACATCACGGTTAAAAAAAAAATCCCTCATTACATCAAGAACTGGGAGGTCTCAAACTGACCAGAGAGAGACAATCTAGACATCAACAGAAGGGAACAGAGAAGCTCGAATTATCTGACCTAGATTCTAAAGTCGCCACCATAAAACTGCTTCAGCAAACAATTATAAACATTCTTGAAACAAATTAAAAAACAGAAACTCTCAAGAACATAGAAAAACAACAAAATTAACCCAAAGCAAGCAAAAGGAAGGAAATGGAAAAGAGCAGAAATCAATGACAAGGAAAACAATAGAAAGAAATGGATGAGGGCCTCCCCGGTGGCGCGGTGGTTGAGCGCTGGGTTGCGAAGCTGCCTGCAGCCTCTGCAGCGCCGGTTCGATCCCTGGCTGCCGGGCAAGGGTCCCACACGGCGTGCAGACCTCTCCTGCCGCCCGCTGCTCCCCTCAGCAGTGTACTTAGTCAGTCTGCCTGTTCTACTCTCCGCTCTGGCTCTGGTGAATTCTCTCACCCTCCCGCGCTTCCGACTGTACCCAGTGCTTGTATAAATAAAATAAATAAATCTTAAAAAAAAAAAAAAAATGGATGAACCAAAAGGCTGGCTCTTTGAAAAGAAGCCGGGGGCCATACCAGTGCTTTTGTCCTCACTATTCTAGAATCTTCTTGGGGGCTGGGTACCTCTGGATGCTGTCCCAGCCTGGGCCTTGGTTTGAGCCTGGGCCTTTGGCTGGCAGAGGTTGAGACCACAGGTCATGTGAGTCCAGGCCCGTTTCCCAAGCTTGGGGAGAGTGATGCAGGCCCATGGATTGAGCTTGCGGCCCCGCCCTGGGATCTTAGGCTCAACCTCCTGAGGCCTGCCAAGGTCGCCCATGGCCTCGGCATTGATTCATCTTCTTCAGGCCCTTCTTACTGTGCTTCTTGGCAAAGCGCATGTTCCTCAGGAATTTGGGACGCACCTCTGTAAGAAATTCCAATCATCCTGACTGGGGTTTCTTGGTACCATTTCCGGGATGGGCTGTGCGTGGTTCCTAGACTGGCCCTGTCTGCACTGCAGCCCAAGTGCTGGAACTGGAAGAGAAAGGGAGGCCACGGCGCCACATGGGGAATAGGGTTGTCAGGGCCAAGAGCCTTTTGTAGATACATACAAGACGGCTCTAAAATTTATATGGAAAAGGCAAAGGAATTAGAATAACAAGACAATTTTGAAAAAGAAGGTAGGAGCAATCTGTCTACCTGATTTCAAGGCTTACGGTCTAGATATAGGAATTATGACTATGCTAAGGGTGGAGACGACAGACAAATAGCTCATCGGAGCAGAAGAAACCTATACAATATACCCCCAAATATGTGCTTTTTTTTAAAGATTTATTTATTTATACAAGAACTGGGGTACAGGCCAGATGTGCTGGAGGGTGAGAGGATTCACCAGAGACAGAGTGGGGAGCAGAACAGGCAGGTTGACTGAAATCCACTGCTGAGGGGAGCAGTGGGCGAGACAGGAGAGGTCTGCTGTGCCATGTGGGACCCTTGCCGGCAGGCCGGGAGAGAACCAGTGCTGCAGAGGCTGCGGACAGCTTCACAGTGCGGCGCTCAACCCGCTGCGCCACCAGGGAGGCCCCAAATATGTGCTTTTTTAAAAAAATAATTACTCCTTTATTGTAAGGTTTTTTATTTATTTTATTTTTTGCATACAAGAACTGGGGTGTAGGCCAGAGGATTCACCAGAGACAGAGTGGGTAGCAAAACAGGCAGACTGCCTGAAATACACTGCTGAGGGGAGCAGTGGGTGAGACAGGAGAGGTCTGCTGTGCCATGTCGGTTGCTCCCTGGCCAGCTGGGGATCGAACTTGTGCTACAGAGGCTGCGGATTGCTTCACAGTGCGGTGTTTAACCCCGTGCGCCACCAGGGAGGCCTCCATAAAGGTCATTTTTTAATGAAAAAAAAATTGTAAGTTGGGTGCTTGTGATGTTATGCTAAAGTCTTGCAAGAAGGAACCCTTGGAACTGGGTCAAGGGGACACGGGAGTTTTCTGTATCATTTCCGACAATCGCAAGCCAATCTGTAATTATCTCAAAACAAAGTGTTCAAATGCGACAGCGAAGAGAAGAGCGCCGTGAAACGGATGGCGGCCTGCAGGAGATGTGACAAGCCCGTGTGTGATCAAATCCACTGGCACCGCCCTCGGCCCTTTCCTGCCCACTGCCGGGACTGCAGCCCCACTGTCCTCTGCAGGCAAATGCTGAAGATCAATACACAACTGACCTTCCCCGCCTGGGGCAGTAAGTAAGGAGAGAATGTGTCGCCTGCAGGAGGTGATGTGCTACGGAAGTGAGGAAGAGGAGGGAGTTCCCTGGCAGAAACTGGCAGTTCACGTGCTGGTCCCATCTGGGGTGGGGGGTGCCCTGGGCCCTCAGGACTTGGCCACAGTGGTTCCTGAGGTCATCTAACCAATCCTTGCCAACAGGAAGACCTCGACTCTGTCCTCATCTTCAAACTAATTTTTAGTCATTCTGGACACCCCCTCTTTTGTGAATTTCGATTTAACCCAGTCTGTTTCACAGGAAGGGCAGGTTCAGTTCCTGGAGGCTGCCTCTGGGAGGGCTGCTGCAGGGGGAGCAGCTCCCTCTTTCTTGAGTTCGGTCAGTACCACTTGCTATCACCAGGCAGTGTTACCCCGGGGTGGGCTATCTCGAGAAAAGGAGGCCTGATCTATTTTGGATGGTCCAAAAGCAGGCCCGAGCTAGGCAGGTTCAAGGCCCACCCGGAGGCCTCTCCAGGCACGGCAGCTGTCTTCCCGGGGCTGACGGTGGCTGTTGATCAGACGCCCTGCACCACTGAGAAGCACCTCCGTTCCCACAGCTCGGTCCACCTCACCTCTCACAATGACACCGCGGGGATTCTCTTCATTACACCTCACCTATTTTTCTGAGGTGGAAACAGTCTAAGAGAGGTGACGAGTTCACAGGGAGAGCCTGGCCTTGGAGCTTGGGCAGCCCCTTTCCACCCAGATCATCCAGCCTTGGCCATGTGGGCGCCGCGGAGAAGCCTGCTTCTGAGGAGGCCGGGCTGGACTGACGGGTCTCTTGGGCCCCGGGCTCCTGCGAGGCTGAGCATGGTGGGCACCGTGGGAAGAGGAGGGCTGTGTGGCCTTCTGGAGTCAGTCCACAGTCTCACCCCTTGCTCTTCCCGCCCCATCTGATCCCAAACGGCGGCGAATCCACTGTCCCACATGGACTGCCAGGTGCCCGGGCGATCTGGCCCTTCCTCCCGACTCATTCTCTGCGCCAGGGGCAGCCGCCTCTTCTGCTACTTCTCCTGAGTCAGCAGCTCTGCCAAAGGCTGGGGTCCCCACCATGCTGAAATTACACCCCGGGTTCCTTAAAGGGAATCCTACCTGAGGCCCTGCTCCAAGGTCAGCTTTGGAGGGGCCGGGTAGGATCCCTGCAGCCACTTGGCTTGAGTTCACTTTACATTTTGGTGATCAAACTGTGGACATGAGGTGATTATTTTGGGGAAATGACTGATCCCCGGGAACCAGCACCCAGAGCGGCAGGGAGCTGGGTGCGGCGGGGTGGTATTTCATCTCTTCCAGGAACCGCAGCCTGGAGGCGCCCCTGGAAGCCACACACACACACACACACACACACACACACACACACACACACACACACACACACACACACACACGCCGCTCCCGGAGGACCCGAGGCACAGCGCTCCCTGCCAGCAGGACACGGGCAACCTTAACAGCAAAACAAACGTCCACATTCCCCTGACCCGAGGAAGAAACGGCCAGCGGTCACCTCAGGCACGGCGGGCACGGCCGGCGGAGGCTCTTCTGGGCCGGGACGGCACCTGCATGTGCGGGCCGCGCCGGCCCGTCCCCCGCCGCCCGCCGAGCGCGAAGCCAGGAGCCGGAGAGTCGCTGAAGCGCTGCCTCAATTGTTTTTTTATTGAAAACAAGCTTTTTTTTTTTTCCTTTAAATTAAAAGCTCGGGACAGTGAAGCTCACTGACAGCTGACAGGCCGCCCGGGCTCCGGCACCCGAGGCTGCTCCCGCGGTGCGAGCTCGAGGGGAGCTGGGGGGGGTGTGTGTGGGGCGCCGCCCCCCCCACGCGCCCGCGCGCGAGGCTGTGGCGTGACCGTGAACTGCGCGGGGGGTGGGGGGGGCGGAAAACCCGCCCGAGAATCATCCCGGGAGTCACGGGAGCGACCGATCGTCTCGGGCGGGAGAGTTTGGAACCGGGACTCCGGCGGGTTCCTATGGCGCCTGTTCTCGCGCCTTCGGGACCCGCCGACCCCGGCGCTTCCTCCATCACGGCCTTGCGAGGTCCACTGTCCGGCACCCCGGCACCGCGCTCGGGGCGCCCGCGGGCTGGGGGCGCCTCTCAGGGGGCGGCGGGCGGGGGGCGAGCAGGCCGCGGCGGAGGCGGAAAGGACGCGCGACGGGGGCGACGCCCGGGGACGCTCAGCCGCCCTCAGCCACCCCCGAGCGCGAGCCCCCCGCGCGGGAGCGGCGGCCACAGGGGCCCCCAGCGGCACCGGTCGGGGGCGCCGCGCCCTATGCCCCCACGGCCTCGCGCGAGCACCTCCCTCAGGGGGGTGCCCGGCGACAGGCCCGGCGTGGACGTGGAGGCGGCGGGTGTCCCGCGCCCACGAGGGCCGCAGCCGCAGCCGCAGGGCCCTCCCCGCCCCCGACTCGCGAGGCGCAGGGCCCCAACTCCAGGGGAGGCTCAGGCGGAATCTCCTCCCGGCAGCAACGTGTGATGGGCAAGAAAACGCCTCAGGAACAAACGTCTCAGGAGGGCGGGGTTAAATACCTTTGTTGGAAGGAATTTTGCTAAAATGACTGCCCTTCCCGCACTCCAGCTGGCAGCAGGCATCAGATTACCAAAGGTGGGGCTCTGCGATAACAGATTAATTAAAGAAATTAAGAATGCCCCTTACAAAAGGACCTTGAGCTGAGATAAACGGAGAGGTTCTAATGCGAGGCTTCCCCGCTGCGGCCCTGGATCTTTGACCCGCCAGGATTCTGAACTGGAGGCATTAGATACATAATACTCCAGACAAACCAGATTGGAAGCAATTGACCCGAACACAAAACTGAGGTCGACCACTAAATGCATTTGATTCTTCCAGCTATAATGCAGAGAGCAGAATTCATTCAAGTGGTTTCACATACGACAAGCGAAGGTATCGAGTGTGTTTTCCACTTGAAATAATTACAAGACTTCTACCAGCAGTTTAAATTTGAGACACATTCGCGGAAGACTGAATTGTAAATCTCACTCTTTGTGAAAATAGGGGAGAACACTTCACCTGGGAGGGGTGGGTGGGCCAAGGTGACCAGTGGGAGGGCCCCCCCCCCCTTTTCTGCAGCTTCCTTCCTGCTGTGCGCCCTGAAGTTCGGGTGGATGTAGGTTCTGGATCCCGGAGGGCCCACGGGGATGTGCCAAGCTGTTCTAGGCAGGAACTTCCTCATTCGAATGCAAAGTGCTTCTGGGTTAACAAAGGCTGTCTAAGATGGAAACCTGAGAAACCCCCACACCCCTGCTTCCCTGGTAGTTCTAATCCAAGGCCTTAGCTGCTCAATTTGCTTGCTTAATGTCTAAGTGAGAACAGATAGGGAGAGATGACAGCAAACCGGCCCCATAATATACAGACGGGAGGAGATGGACAGGCCCAACGGGAATGGAAGGAAAAGACAGAGGGAGCAGAAGTGAACGCCACAGTCATGTTATCACATAGGCAAGAGCACCAGGCAGGGCTGGATCTCAGTTCCTTCTGAATAGAAGCCTTATGAGCATGCTCAGGAGACAGATCCAGGTGCCCTGTGCCCCCAAGTCCCCAGGAACGTGTAGGGGTGGGGTCAGATCACATGAAACCACCACCCCAGAACTGGAAACACATCCTGACACACGGAAGGCACTTTCCTCCACGTCAGCAAGACCGTCACAAGGAAAAACTAGTATTCAATAAACTGCGCACGTTCTGAAATTATGTTCTGATGAACCCCAAAGTCCTCGTAGAATCTAGATGAAGGAGATTTGAAACATCAGACTCTATCAGCATTTCTAAAGCTCCAGAGTAGGAGATGGAGGAAGCAGGAATCTGATTTTGGTTTCTTTTTTTTTTTTTTTTTTGATAGAGGCATGCTTTATTTATTTGTTTGCTGGTTTGTTTGTTTGTTTTGTTTATACAAGCACTGGGTACAGTCAGAAGCGCGGGAGGGTGAGAGAATTCACCAGAGCCAGAGTGGGGAGCAGAGCAGGCAGAAGGACCGAAGTACACTGCTGAGGGGAGCAGCGGGCGGCAGGGGAGGTCTGCGCGCCATGTGGGACCCTCCTCCAGTGGCCGGGGAGCAGCCGGGGATCGAACCGGCACCGCAGAGGCCGCGGGCAGCTTCGCAACCCCGCGCTCAACCGCTGCGCCACCGGGGAGGCCTGATTTTGGTTTCTCAGGAAAACCTCACAGGCCAGCGGATCCCAGAAGTCTGCACTGGCAGGGCCTAGCTCCAGCCTCCCTCCCTTCGACCCTCCGTTCCCACACCAATATGACCCCACGCACAACATGACCCGGTGCACACAATAATGCGTTAAGGCATCTCTACCTGGGATCAGGATAACATTTTAGCCTGAGCTTTGACCCGGCCCCACCTGCTAGTGTTTCTGGATTAGGCTTTTCTGCACCGCTCCAGAAGAAGGAGCAAGCAGATGCGGTGTGGATAGATAGGAAGGAAACTCTTAAATGTGTGTGTGCCCATCATGTGTGGATTTACTCACTGATCTCACAGTTCAAAAATGACGATCCTTATTTTTATAGGTGAGGAAACAAAGCTAGTAACGTGGGCTGGGGTCTCCTTCAGGGGCTGTGGATTCCACTGTTAGCGCCCTACTTTTATTAGGTGATGGGGAACAGACATGTTTTTTCAAAGGGATCGTGTATAAATGTATAAATGGGGTGACCACGTTGGAAGCCGTCTGTGAGTACCTAGTAAAGACGAGAGCCGTGGCTTAGCCCTCAGGTTGGAGGTGTCACTCCAGGCACAGGCTCCACGTGTGCTGGAGGAAGGGCGGCCTTGTCAGCTCTTTGCTGCACTATGGAGTACAAGGAGCAACTTGCTGTCCGCAGGAAGGAAGGGATACACTGTGGTGGGTGAGACTTTGTGGAATATTACTGAGTAGTCAAAAGGATGAGCCAGGACTGCGTGTATTGATGTAAGTAAATCTCTAACACGTAACAGTTAATGAAAAAAGCAAGTTGGTAAATGATTCATAATACTAGTCTGCCATTTATGTAAAATTAAAGACCATAAAACAAAAGTGTGTATTGTTTAGTGTTGGAGGCAGCCACCCTGCGTAGTGAGCAGAAGGGCCTTGACCCTAAGGCATGTGAAAACACATGCGTCTCGGAGGAAAACCTCTGAGTGACAGGACTTGGTTGAGAGCCTGGAAAGTGACCTGCGTGGAGTCAGGCTTCTACATCTCCACAGTCTGAGAATAACAAAATGGAGAGACCCTGCGCAGTGAGCAGAAGGGCCTTGACCCGAGTCCCTAAGGCATGTGAAAACACATGCGTCTCTGAGGAAAACCTCTGGGTGACAGGACTTGGTGTGGAGAGCCTGGAAGTGAACTGCGTACATCTCCACAGATTGACAACAACAAAATAATGAGCGAACTTCCCAGGCTCAGGCTAGGAGGCGATAAGATTATGTGTGTGAGAACTAACCACCTGGTACCCTACTGTCTGAGGTAAATGGATAATAGTAAGAAAATAGACTAATCACTCATGCATGTTATCATTATGTGGTATGCTTTGATGTTACACCTGCTGCAATTAAAATAGTATATAATGAGCACTAAGACAATAAAGATTTGCTGCATGCTGGACATGACAGTCCCCCATGTCTGATTTCCCTCACCGTCGCAGTTCAGGTTCGGACTCACTAGAAGTCCACAGTTTAGGGAAACATAAAGATGTTACAAAAGCACAGGCTGCTCTGTGGAATCCTGTGCACCTGCTTCAGGATGGTGGTGAATTCTGGGGAGGGTGGGGGGAAGGGCTAAAGGAACAGGCCTACAGGTGTCTGGTATCATATTTTCTGTACTTCATGCAAAGTTTAAATTATTCCCCAACAAAAATGAAGTGATCCCGTCCCCTTATGACCCACGCCAAGCTTCAGGAAGGGCAGCTGGTGTCACAGGCAGGTCAGGCTGGGAGGGGAAGAGGCTGTGGCTGTGAGTAGTAGCGAGGCGAGAAGAGGCCTCAGCCAGGATGCGGAGCAGAAAAGGAAATGAAAGGGGAGCTGAAAGTGACTTTCAGAACGACGGGCCGCCCTGTCTGGGAGATGACCCAGTGTGAGCAGGAACCCTCGCCAGACACTTACACCGGTCACTGGGACAGCACTGGTTCTGGTTCAGGTCTGCAAGGGCTTCAGACCCGCCTCCTGAATACAGGTCACCAGTATTAGAAGTGTCAGCCCTGGGGCTCAGCAGCACCCCCATTCCCATACCTGGGAAAGGCCCGCTCAGAGGAAGCAGATGTGGTGGCTGATCAGGAACCCCTTGAGAGTCCCTGACGCTATGACGGGGGATGTCTGGCTAAGCTCAAATGGGTCACCTCAAGTGGGCCTCAAAGCTCCCGGAAGTCCAGGCAGCAGGCCCTGTGGCTGACTTACGGGATCCTCTGCTGGTGTCATGTCTTCATTGTGAGGCTGTGACCTGGCCTCTGAGTGATCACCTGCAAGGGGAGTGACTGCTTCCCATGCCACACTTTGTAACAGCTCCCTCTGCACTCAGAATAAAGCAGCGTCCTCCCTAAGGCCCTACCTTCTCTGACCCCATGTCCTATTCGCTCACCACTTCTTGCTGAGCCAGGAACTCCCCAAATGTGCTCCTACCTCAGGACCTCCACATTTGTTGACCCCGCTGCCATGCCCTTCCTGCCTCACTAATTTTAAAGACACGTCCCACCCTGGGCTTACATTTCTATTTGCCGTTTTGTGGAAGGTCAGCTTTCTCCCGATAGACTGTCTCTTGCTCACGGCTCTGTCACAACAGTGCCTGATGGCTTCTGGCAATAGACACATGAGTAGGTCAGGCAGGTAATTCCCCACCCCACAAATCAAGTCCAAAGTTAAGCAAAGTATTAAAAACAGTCATTTCGGGACCCCAGAAATGACCAAAAGGCAGGGGCTTGAGAAGCGTCTGCTCTTAAGGTCAGTGCTACCGCTATCAGGCAAGGCACCTCACGGCAGGCGCGCCTGTGGGAGTTTCTGTTTCAGACAGTAAAAACCACAGCTCTATGGGCTGAAGGTGTGGACTTGGTAGTGGGCAAGGGGTGGTGCGGCCAGGAAGAGAAGGGGTGGAGCGGTTTCTGGAAGCAGGAGAGCCATAAAAAAATGGAGATAACAGACTCCAGCCTGCTAATCTACATGCAGAGGCATGCAGAAAATCCCAGGGAGCCCAGAGAAAGGCAAAAGCTGGGGGACGCTTGCAAATGTTTTTGGACTACTCAATGCATTTCTCAACCTCCACATAGCTCAAGTGGTAGGATGTGGAAACCTTACTGGCTTGAGGTGCATAAACATAATCTCTGTCCAAATCTCCGATGAATAGTTAAAGTGAGCGTAGGGGAAATAATAACCAGAGACACCAGTGACGGCACACCTCAGAGGAGAGAGATCTCGTAGTAGAGACTGGCTGCTAAGACAAACAAAACAATACTCAGGAGCAAAACAGTATCCAGCATCACCACAACATTATCTGCCAAGGCTGGTTTTCAACCAGCGGCTAGACAAGACTAGAAGCAGAAAGTGTGACCCAGAGCAGATGGCGGGCCGAACGCTGACTGGACCCAGATGTTGGATTTAGAGACAAAGACTTCAAAGCAATGATCGTAAAAACGTCCAGAGAATGAAAATGTGCTCGAGAGTTAAAGGAAATACACTTTAAAAATGAATGAAAAACAGGAAATCTCAGCAGGGAAATGGACACTATAAAAAGGAACCCAATGGGAATTCTAGAGGGGAAAAGGACAATAACTGAATGAAAAATGCAGAGGGTGGCCCCAACTGCAGAGTCAGTTAACTGGAAGATGAAACAATAGGAAGGGCCCGGCTCAAAGAACAGAGAGAAAAAACACCGAAGGAGAATGAAGAAAGCCCCCAAGGACTCTAATGTGTGTGTCACTGGATTTCTAGGAGGGCAGAAAAAAAGTACTTGAAGAAATTATGGCTGGACACTTCCCAAATTTGGTCACTTGGAGATTCAAGAAACTCCAGAAACCCTAAAAAGTATTAAGAAAATAACAGTTGGACGTACCATAGTCAAATTGCTGAGGGTTAAAATGAAAGAACAAATCTTCAGCTGCAAGGGAAACCACTCATGTCCGATGGGAAACAATGATAAGTGGTACAATTACTTGCTGGCTTTGCATCGGAAACAATGGGAGCCAGCAAACACTTGAATGACATATTTGAAGTGATAGAGGAAAACCCACGGACCAACAGGCAGATATGCAGTGACAGTGTCCTTCGAGAATGGAGGTGAAATAAAGACAATCTTGGAGTCTAAGCACATTAGAAATAGGGGTGATGCAGATGTAATTTATTAAGACCTGAAATAGGGGCCTCCCTGGTGGCGCAGGTGGTTGAGCGCCACACTGTGAAGCTGTCCACAGCCTCTGCAGCACAGGTTCGATCCCGGTCTGCCGGGGAGAAACCCACATGGCGCTGCAGATCTCTCCTGTTTTGCCCGCTGCTCCCCTCAGCAGTGTATTTCCGTCAGTCTGCCTGTTCTGTTCCCCGCTCTGTCTCTGGTGAATCCTCTCACCCTCCCGCACATCTGGCCTGTACTCTGGTTCTCGTATAAACCAATCAATCTTAAAAAAAAAAAAAAAGACCTGAAATATCTGAAATGCTTAATGCAATGTGCTTCTTGGACTTCTCCAAGGGATGAGGACGCTGGAGTGGGGGCATGTGGGTAGAGATGCAGGCACGATCTTTCCCCCAGTACTTCTAAGATACTTGATTATTGAAAGCAGACTTTGAAACTGGGTTGGTAAAGAATAGAGATGGGGATATGTGAACTGGGGTACAAATGACGACCAGAAATGAGCGATACTGGTACAAAGTCCTACTTAGCCAGAAACAAATCAATATTAACTCATAGTGAGTTGACGGTGATAAGCAAAAGATGCAAATTGTAATGCTTAAATTCAACTTAGAAAAAAGAAATACAACCAAAAAGCCAACAACAGTGTTTGAGTTGGCATACTGAAAATATTTGTTTAATATGAAAGAGGGCAATCATTTTTTTAATACAAAAGAAGGCAGAACAGAGGAACAAATAGATGAGATAAATAGAAAAAGCAAAATGACAGAATTAAACCAGACCACATCAGTAATCACATTAAAGGTGAAGGAATATTAATCAAAACAATTTTGAAAAAGGAAAAGTTGGAGGCTCATATTTCTAACCTACTATATCAAGCCACAGCAATTTAAGATCATGTGGCACCAACAGAAAGACAGACACAGTGATCAAATGAACAGAACTGAGAGTCCAGAAATAAATGCTAAGTGATACAATTCATTTTTTTTCCCTTTGTTTTTTTTTACAGCACTTTTTTTTTTAAAGATTTATTTATTTATTTATTTATTTATTTATTTATTTATTTATTTATTTATACAAGCACTGGGCACAGTCAGAAGGGCGGGAGGGTGAGAGAATTCACCAGAGCCAGAGCAGGGAGCAGAGCAGGCAGAAGGACCGAAGTACACTGCTGAGGGGAGCAGCGGGCGGCAGGAGAGGTCTGCGCGCCATGTGGGACCCTCCTCTGGTGGCCGGGGAGCAGCCGGGGATCGAACCGGCGCTGCAGAGGCTGCAGGCAGCTTCGCAACCCAGCGCTCAACCGCTGCGCCACCGGGGAGGCCCCACAATTCATTTTTCTACATACGCAATTTGACAAAGTAATTCAGTAGGTCAAAGCATAGTCTTCTCAACAATGAAACTAGGGCAACTAGATATTCAAATGCAAAAAGATAAGTTGAGATCTTTCCCTCACACCCTACAGAAAAATTTACAGTGATCTTAGATCTAAACGTTAGTGCTAAAGGTTTAAAACTCAGAGGGTAACACGGAGAACATCTTTGCAAAGTTGGTTCAGGTGAGTGTTTTTCAACTGGGAGTGATTTTGTTTTAGGGGGCATTTAGCAACATCTGGAAGTATTTTTAGTTGTCAACAGGCATCTAATGGGCAGAGGTCAGGGATGCTGTCAAACAGCCTAGAATGCCTAGCTCAGCCCCACCACTGAGAATTATCTGACCCAAAATATGGACAATGTCAAGGCTGATGAACTAACCTGGGAACAGGGTTCGTATAGATAGAACAGCAAAAGCATAAACCACAAAAGAAAAAAAAAATTAGATTTCATCAAAATGAAAAAAAAATGTGTGCTTCAAAAAATTCCGTAAGAAAATGAAAAGACATTCCATTATTGGGAGAAAAAATCTGCAAGTCATTTATCTGATAAAGGATTTGTATAAGGACTATATAAAGAACTCTCACAACTTAAGAAAAAGACAAACAACCCACATTTTAAAAGATTTGATTAGCCTTTTCATCGGAGATGATATATGAATGGCTGGTGTGAGGGAATGAATTGAGTCTTCCCAAAAGATAAGTTGAAGTCCTATCCCCCAGCCCTCTGGTATGTGACCTTAATTAGAAATAGGGTTGATGCAGATGTAATCAGTTAAAATGAGATTACAATGGAGTTGGTGGCCCTTAATCCAGGATGACTGATGCCCTTATGAGATGATGCCAAGACACACCAGGGAAGAATGCCCGTGGCAAGGTCTGCCAAGGACCTCCAGCAACACCAGGAGCTCAGAGGAAGGCAAGGAACAGCTTCTTCCCTTGAGCCTTGAGAGAGGACAGTTCTGCCAATGCTGTAATTTTGGACTTGACTTCTAGTTTCCAGACAGTCAGATAATACATTTCTGTTGTTTGAAGCTACCCAGCTTGTGGCACTTTGCTATGGAGCCCTAGGAAGCTAATGCAGATAGAATATTCACATGAAAAGAAGTTCAACCTCACTTGTCGTTAGGGAAACAATGTAATATTACTTCACACCCAACCAGGGTGGCCACAATGAAAAGGACAGACATTAACAAACATTGCTGAAGATGTGGAGGAATTGGAACTTGCATACATTGCTGGTGGGAATGTGAAAATGGGCACAACCCCTTTGGAAACTGGTTTGACGATTTTTGAGAAAAGTTAAACATTAAATTTGCCATAGGTCCCAGGAATTCTACTCCTGCGTAACTACCCAGGAGAAATGAAAAAACATGACCAGACAAAGCCTTGAACATGGTGCTCGAGCAGTATGATTTGAGATAGCCAAAAAAAGTGGAAACAATGCAAGTATCTATCAACTAGTGAATGGATAAACAAAAGGTGGTCAAGCCACACAATGGAGTAGTATTCAGTGATGACAAGGACTGACCACCACATGCTACAACCTCAAGAACATTATACAACATGAGAGCCCCCAAATGCAAAAAACTACGCACTCTATGAAATGTCCAGAAAAGGCAAATCTATGAGAGAGAAAGCAGATCAGTGGCTGCTTGGCGCTTGAGGGGATAGCCTTAAGCAGACACAGCTTGATTGCAAATGAGTATAAAGGACCTTTCTGGGCTGATGGAAAATTCTAAAACAGAATAGTGGGGATAATTGCACAATTCAGTAAATTTACTAAAAATCATTGAATTATACGTTTAAAACAAATCAATTGTATGGTACATACATTACATCTCAAATTAAAAATGTGAATGCACTAAATAAACACTACAATCAAAGGCAGAATAGGTCGGATTAGACTAAAAGAACAGAATCCAGCTTGATACTGTCCACAGGAGAGGCAGTTTAAATTCAAAGATTCAGATAGGCTGAAAGTAAAAGAGTGGAGACATTTATACCACGTAAGCAGTAAGTGTACGGGAACTGGAATGGCTCCATCAATATCAACATATATAAGGAGCATTTCTAGAGACAAAGAGAATATTTCATGATGAAGAAGGGCTCAACACTTTGGGATGATGTAATACTTATAATTAGATATGCATTAAACAAATGAACTCCAAGATAGATAAAGTAAAAATGGACAGAATTGGAAGGGAAAACAGGCATAGCTACAATTATAAGCGGAGATCATATTCTATGACGTCTATATTTTCTCAGTAACTGGTAGAACAAGTAGAGAGAAAAATCAGGAAGGAAATAAATTGTTCCTGGCATATAAAAGGTGTTCCATAAATGTTTGCTAAGTAGATGAAGTTCTGCTAAGTCAGTTTTTATAAGGATGCCAGGTTTAGTCAACGTGGGTGAAGTAGGAGGGCACAGGAGCTTGGCCCACACCAGACACTCTGGTCAGACTTGGTGCTGGTTACTCACTCCTCATAATGCTGCCATCTGGTTGTTAGGAAAAAAATTAAGTTTCTGAAATTAAGAACTGAGAATAGATCCCGTCAGGCTACAATAGTACGAGACGGGGCAGCTGGCTTCTCCCATTTGGTGAGGTGTAATATGATAGCAGATGTCAATTTAAATCACCGAAAGTCAACTTCAGTTGGAAAGAACTTTTTCTTACTTTTTTGTCAAACACACACACACACACACACACACACACACCCCAAAATAGTGGTTTGTATGTGTGCATGAAGCCACAAAGGTTATTTGGTTTTATGGAATCCTACTCAGCTATAAAAAAAAAAAAAAGATGAAATTTTGCCATTTGCAACAACATATCTGGACCTGGCAGGGATGATGTCATGTGAAATAAGTAAGAAGGAGAAAACAGCAGATGATTTCACTCAGAAATGGAGTTAAAGAAACCAAGCAAAGGAAAAGATAAAACTAAACCAAAACAAACCCCAGAAATTTGATTGCAGAACTGAGGCTACCAGAGAGGGGGGGAGGGCAGGGAGAGAGAGTAGGGGGCAGGGGGCCCAATGGACTGTGGTGGATGATTACGGGGAGGGGGCAGCCTTTGGTGGTGGGTGTAACATACATCTAAAGGAATGTATTGGGCCTCCCTGGTGGTGCAAGGGGGCAAGTCTCAGGACTATGAAGCTATCGGCAGCCACTGCAGCACGAGTTCGATCCTTGGCCAGGGAGCTGCCCACATGGCACAGCAGACCTCTCCTGTCTCTCCACTGCTCCCCTTAGCAGTATATTTCAGTCAGTCTGCCTGTTCTGTTCCCCACTGTGTCTCTGGTGAATCCTCTCACATACACCCCCACACACCTCTGGCCTGCATCCCAGCTCTTGTATCCTTAAATAAATAAATCTTCAAAAAAAAAAAAAAAAGGAGTGTGAACCTATATCTCTAAATCATATAGTGTGTTATAAACTAACGTTACCACAATAAAATAATTTTTAAATTATTATTTTTAAAAAGATTTATTTATTTATTTATTTATGCATACAAGAGCTGGGGTACAGGTCAGAGATGTGGGGGGTGAGGGGACTAACCAGAGACAGAGTGGGGGACAGAACAGGCAGACTGACTGAAATCCACTGCTGACGGGAGCAGCGGGCGAGACAGGAGAGGTCTGCTGCGCCATGTGGGTAGCTCCCTGGCCCGCCGGGGATCAAACTTGTGCTGCAGAGGCTGTGGATTGCTTCATAGTGCGGTGCTTAACCCATTGCGCCACCAGGGAGGCCCTCATTATTTTGTTTTGTATACAAAGGCTATCTTAAAAAGGTTTGTTCTGAGATGAATCTCTCTGTGTAGATTAACAGCCACCAACTCCTTCCATAACCAGGGGCTGAAGCCAAAGGCTATTACAGGATGCAGCCCCTGGAGCGGGTACAGGTGAGGATGAATAGCCCCAGGCAAAATATGTCCGCACAAAAAAGAACCAGTGGCAGTGCAGACTGATAGGAAACATAAGGGACTGCAGAAGCAGCCCCCGGATCCTTAGCCATTCCCGCACCTACCACGCCGATCTTCCAGAAGGCTGTTGTGGGCCTCTAAAGGATGTGGAGAAGCTTCCGGCTGCTAACCTCAGAGGAGAAAAGTTGAGAGAATTTGCAGGCTTCCAAGCAACTGAACCTGTTCCCAGCTTTGCTGCTATTACAGCCTGGAGGGGAAGGTGAAGACTTGGCACTGAGGGCCTCGCTGAAGTGTGTGTGTGGGCGTTTGTCAGGTTGTTTGCCTGCTGCCATTTCTAGTGTTGCTTGTTTGACACTTTGCTGGTGCATCTCGGCAGCTCCGGTGAGCATCTCCTGTTGCATCGTCTGTTGTTGCTGTGAGTTGGATCTCGGCCTATTGTCTGGCTGCTACGTGCCCAGCACCCTAGCCTCTCAGTGGTGGTAAGACGCCATCCTGACCCTGTTTGGAATGCGTGTTCCAGGTCTTCATGGCGGGAAGACGCCATCTTGGGCGCCTTTTGTTTAGGACTTCAGAACACTGGACACTATTTGGGGTGAGAAAACCGATCATTTATGGCCTCAGTGACTCTTTGTTTTCCCTTGTTGTTAAATAGATACCATTACTGTTATACGCTGAACCTGAGTGGTCTTGCAATTGTGCAAGTGGGTGAAGAACTTAGACAGCGATTGGTAAACTATGTGGGCACTGTTCTTGGCCACTTTTTACTGCCCCTTATTGCCCAGCATCACTTCCATGCAGCATGCCCCCCACCCCACCCCCACCCTCTGCGCCATGCGGAGAGTACTCTTCCCTCACTCCTCACACGTCTGGGCTGGCCCTGCAACTTTGACCTGCAGGATGAGACAGAAGTGAGGCCCTGAGAGTTCAGCCTTCCCCCGCTTGAAACTTGGTGACACCAGGCAGTGAAGACCCCCCAGGATACCCCCAACGGAGAGAGGTCACTTGGAGAAGGACAGGCCCTGCTGCCAGCAGCACCAACTGCCAGACCTTGAGTGAGGGCCCCGGGCCTTCCAGCGCAGGCCCCCCAGTTAAATGCAGCGGAGGGAGTCCCAGTGGAAGCCTGAGGCCCTGCCAGCCCCTACAGAAGCGGAAGAAAAAGACTTGTTTTTCTAAGCCACTGGTGTTGGGGTGGCCTGCTCCAGTTAGCAAAGGCTTGGGGTAAGCGTAGATGTAACACTGAGTGAATGAGCTCAACACAGAGTACATCATGCTGCCTGGTTCCAAGGTGCCACTCAGGGGCTCCTGAGATGTGGCCCTAGGGGGCTGGATGTGGGGAATCTGCCCGGTTCCAGCTCTCTGGAAGAATCCTACAGACACAAGGACCAGAGCTACTGCACAGTTTCCCCAGGTAGTTCGGGGTTAGTGACTCCCCTCCCAACACTTAGGGGAGCCACAGCCTGGGGAGAAGGTGGGGGTGCCTGCAGGCCTCACACTTCACCAGGGTGGGGTAAAAGGCCCAGGAAGATATAGGGGCTTAAAAAAAAAAGGATGAATCAATAGTGAAAGAGAAAATATACTGAAATATGGCAAAAGGCCGCACACACTCGGAGAGGGGCGTGATGACTGTGGTGCGTCTGCCGCACGGCGACGCCAACTCTCACGTTGCTTCTGGTTTTCTCTGTCAAGTCACCTCTCTCTGCTTTTCCCTTGAAAGTCTGACTTGCAGCCATCTCACTCCCGGGGTGGCGGCTCAGAGCCTACCCTGAGTATACCATACACCGTGCTGCAGAGCACAGGGGCCTGTCACTGCTGTAGCTCTTGTCATTCTACAGAATCGAGTGTGGGCGGTTGTTCACTTGCTTGCAAAGAGAATGTCGCTTCTATTCCTACATTTTAAAGATTTTTTTTTTATAGAGCATGTTTTTATTTATTTATTTGTTTATTTGTTTGTTTGTTTTGTTTATACATGCACTGGGTACAGTCAGAAGCGCGGGAGGGTGAGAGAATTCACCAGAGCCAGAGCAGGGAGCAGAGCAGGCAGAAGGACCGAAGTACACTGCTGAGGGGAGCAGCAGGCGGCAGGAGAGGTCTGCGCGCCATGTGGGACCCTCCTCCGGTGGCCGGGGAGCAGCCGAGGATCGAACCAGCACTGCAGAGGCTGCGGGCAGCTTCGCAACCCAGCGCTCAACCGCTGCGCCACTGGGGAGGCCCTATTCCTACATTTTAAAGAGCAGACAGTCAATATTTTATCGACCGCACACTGAATTTAGATACCCATGGGCTAGTTTGAGTAAATGGAACCCAAGTCCTTCCCACCAAGTCACAAGGATGCAGCAAGGCCCTCGGCAGCTGCCGGAGCACTGAGGCCTGGGTTCCAAAGCTGGAACACAAGGATTGATTCATCTTTATTTTTTTTTAAAGCCTCTATGTCTTCCTGGGCCTTTTATCCCGCCCTGGTAAAGTGTGAGGCCTGCAGGCACCCTCACCTGCAGGCCCCAGATCGTGGCTCCCCTAGGTGCTGGGAAGGTAGTCGCTAACCCTGAACTACCTGGGGAAACTGTGCAGTAGCTCTGGTCCTTGTGTCTGAATCCAAAGGTCCCAGATTCCCTGACCTAAGACCCAAGCGACTGGCCTATGAGTGTCAAGGAATGGGGCTCTGATCGGGTAAGCAGGAACAAATTCATTCGTTAAATAAAAATGTTTAAATGAATAATGGAGGATGAACTTCAGCCTAAGGATACTTAGACACTAGAAATGTACACGCCTCACTACATAAAATGAACTATTACTCCCTAAACCGAAGGTAAAAGGGGAAAGACGTGCACTGCTTTGGTATTTGCAAAAAATTCGATAAGAGAAAAATGTTTACTGGGGAGCCTTGGTTGACCTTTTCTGTATCTGTTTCCATGGAAACAGAGGGTGGACAAATAGGTTGGTAAATGCTTCAGAATCAGGAGGGGTCTCTGAGCACACACCTTGTTTTGAGCCACCTCGTGTCTATCACCATAGAAACCAGAGTGGAAATGAGGCCACGAGCCATGAGTCAGCGCGCCCGGCGGCTCATTTCAGCCAAGGTCTGAGAGCACAGGAGCCATGTTAGAGAAATAAACGAATTTAGAACCAGAGAAAAGCCCAGGCGGTAGCTGGGGAACACTGGTTTCTTTATTGACTTGGTTAAATAATGGAAAGGCCCTGCAAGTAATGCAGACATGAGCCAGATGTTTCCTTGCTAATGAGCGTATACTGCACCAATACCAAGCAAGCTAACCCCGGGGGTTCGGGGGGTGCCCATGAGAGGTGATTCATGGAGGGCAGTTTGCCCTGGGCTGTGTGGATGCGCCCCCCTGCAGCAGTGCAGGCGAGTCAGCCGTCTGGACGGTTATGTGTCAAGGTGGCTGGAGAAAAAGGAGGCTGTGGCCCAGCGCTGAATGGCATGTCTGCGGCATGCTAGGTCTCTTGCGGGAAGCCTGGTCAGAACAGTCTGGCTCGCGGCCCCAGCATTTTCTGTTCTAGCCAGAAAATGAAACATGCTTCCCCATTATACAGTCAAGTTCCACCCCACCCAGGAAAGGCTCCCGATCCCAAGCCTCCGTTCCCGGTTTTGTTAAAGGATTACCATGTTCCCAGCTACTAGGGTACACAGTTACCAGCCTCCGGTTCCGACTGACACGCTGTTACCTAGACCTTCCGGTTCTACCTGACGGTTCTACCTGACGGGGCTTCCTGCAGAACAGCACCCTGCCCTCAGCCCGGACAGCGCGGGGCAGTCCTACCGTCCAGGGTGCACTGAAATTATCTAAACTAGCCAACCCTAAACTTGCTTCCCCGCCTCACCTGTCCCTTCCCATGGGAACCATAGTCAAGGCCCTTGGCCACATTTCCCTTCTATCTTCCTGCCTCTTAGCTGTCCCTGGTGTGTCCCTTTATACCCCTCTATCCATCACCGGGTGCCCCACCTCTTGAGAAATGTAACAAATACTGTTCAAAGACACTTGCCTCTGATCTGTTACCCCTGCTGAACTTTAAATTTTCTACTGACGCACTATGTTTGAAAACACCTGAGGCCATATCGTTGCCTGACGCTCTCTGTATGGTGCCCGTCCCTCCACCAGCATCCCAGATGGGCCTGCCAGGTGCAGAACAGTCCTTGCTGTGGTTCTCCACCGCCAGGATGGTGCTGGAACTGATGACAGTGGCGACACTGATGGTAATGATCAGTTACCATCATGATACTGGAGCTAACATTCAGTGGGTGCAAGTGTCCCAGGAACTGCACCAGATGCTTTCCTGCTCTTTATCCCTTAGTGATGTCAGAATACACTGGGCTGTTAGAAAAGCCACTGCTTCGCTTCTATGGCCTGGGCCTGGCCTTTGGATACACACAATGTTTAGCCCCTGGGGTCCTGTGTTGGCAAAATACACCCAGAGAGAGTATCACATTAAGGTTTACCTTAGTGGTATAAAAATCTTTTTTTAAAGAAACAAGGCAAAATTTTCTGCCTTCTACATTAATGGTTTAGGAACCACACCAGATGGCCACTGGGTCTGAGTTCAGTGCGGCCGCCTGGCAGGCAACCGCACTCCCAGCACCTTCCTTCCTATACCTGGCAGCTCCATTTCCTCAGGGGGTCACATGTCCGTGCAATTGGATCAGGTGGGATGGGAGGGGGCAGAAGAACTGTAAAGACAGAACAAATTACTGACCCTAGGAAAAGAGGAAAACTTCCTGAATTGTTTCAAGAAGTCAAGTATTTGTTGATATTCAAATACATTAAGATTTTACAAAACTATAAGCCAGTTGCCCAGACACGTGGGTTGTCTGGGGACGCTTCAGAGAGTCAAGACTCCTTTGGGAGGCCTGGGAAATCTAAACTATGTTCACAACAATTATTGTTATGTTATTATTATACATATAATATGCTTAAATTATAATTTATAAAATGTAAAAGAATATATAATTGTTTTAATAGTAATAATAGGTGTTGGGAGGGTAGTGGCAAACCCAGAACTACCTGGGGAAACTGTGCAGTAGCTCTGGTCCTTGTGTCTGAATCCAAAGTTCCCAGGTGTTGGGAGGGTATTAATAGTAATAATACCTGCTTTTTTCACTCATTTGCTTATGGTATGTTTTATAGAGGCTACCTGAAATGTGATATCACTAGCAGAAGGCAGAAGGCATGCTTGCATATTCTACTATTTTCTAGAAATTTCTGCAGTTCAGGGTATGTGCATTTTCAGAACTAAGTTTGTTCTCAGTACTTCTACTGGCTACCTTTGACTATACCTGCCAGAACTAAATAAAACTATTCATTACCATCCAATATATCATTATTTTGGAATGTTGAAGTCTTTCTTGTTCCTATACAGACATAAGCTAGCAGTAATCTTACTTTGCAAAAGTACTTTTATAATTTTTCCAAAAATTTCTAATTTAAAGTGTTTTTTCTAACACCATTATTATTAAAAAATTTAAGACTCATTTGTTTGAAATAAAAGAAAATTCATTTATGTATTTTATCTTATATATTTTAAGGATGGAGCATTGACTTAAAGAGGGGAGGGGCAGGGGAAGGGTGGGAAGGGACAGAGAGGATAGATGACAGATAGATGATAGGTGGCAGATGACAGATGTTAGATAAAAAGATAACAGAAAGATGATAGATGGTCGGAAGGTAATAGAAAGATAGAGTTTCATTTAAGAATGTCTGATGAAGCAGCAGGAATTACTTTTATTAAATCTCAACTCCTGTGGTCCATCTTTCTAACATTCTGTAACAAAATGGGATGGATGTGATAGTTATTTTGAGGAAAAACCTCTGTAAAATTGAGCTGCAATCTCAACTACGTACTATTTTTTAAGGAACACCAATTTTTACTTGAAAGAATGACACACAAATTATGGTTATTCAGACAGATGTTTTCTCAAAAATTAATGAGGTGAGCCTGTCATTTCAAGAAAAATAATGGCTAATATCTATTATCATTAGTGAAAGACTTTTCTAATGAGATGGGTGACAATATTAACTACTGCAATTTGGGGGTGTGGTTTATAATGAAATATATCAACATTTGGAAGCACTGCAAAACCTGATAAACCATATTTTCCAAATGACCAGTATATGATGATACAAAATCATGCACAGGTAAAAGAGCTACTGACAGTGCAAAATAGGCAGCTCCCCAACAGGAACTGTGAAGTAGCAACTTCCAAAACTCCACTCCTCCAGAAAAGCAAGGAGAGCACTGGCAAAAATCGCCAAAATCAATTTTTTTGGACTTCTGGAAATTAACCAAAGGTTTATAACAATCTGAGGAGTGTTTATTCAAGAAAAAGGATGGTTCTCAGTGGTAAAGGCAAAGGTGGCATTTAAATTTGCCCTCTTTCTCTTGTTGTATTCCTCCCCGGCCCCCTTACTCTTTGTTTCCTTAAAAACCACCAGCCCTGGGCCTCCCTGGTGGTGCAAGGGGTTAAGATGCACCCTATGAAGCTATCCGCAGCCACTGCAGCATAAGTTTGATGCCCGGCCAGAGACCTATCCACATGGTACAGCAGACCTCTCCTGACTCCCCGCTGCTCCCCTCAGCAGTGTATTTCAGTCAGTCTACCTGTTCTGTTCCCCACTCTGTCGCTGGTGAATTCTCTCACCACCACCCCCACACCTCTGACCTGTACCCCACTTCTTGTATGCATAAATAAATAAATCTTAAAAAAAAAAAAGAACCCACCAGCCCTGCAACCAAAATGAAAACCAGCAGACAGGCAGTTACTGGCGAAAACAGCACAGGTTTTGAGCACCATCCCCAGATAATGGTCATTATTTGACCTGCCCGGCAGTTCCTCGGAAACTCCTCTCACAGGGCCAGTCTTTATTGGCCTGAGAGTTTGCTCAGTGTCAACAGCCTTGTTCTTAGTGGCTTTGATGAAAACACACTCTCTGACCAATGGGTCAAAGAAAAATAATGAGAAAAATATTTTGAGATGAACGAAGATGAAAATATAATTTTAAAACATACAGGATACAGCAAAAGCAGTACACAGAGAGAAATTTATAGACACCTCCAGCAAGTGCTGGAGAGAAGTCAGAGAAAGAGGAACACTTAAACTGTTGGTGGGAATGTGAACTAGTACAGCCAATGTGGAAAATCACCTGGATTAAACTTAAAAAAAACTAAGAAAGAAATAACATAGGACTCAGAAATCTTACTTCTGAGCATCTAATGAAAGAATATGAAAACATCAACACAAAAAAACACTTATTCCACAATGTTCATAGCAGCATTATTTACAATAGCTGGGGCATGGACGCAGCCTAAATGTCCAGCAATGGATGAGTGGATCAAGAAGATGTGGTCTGTCACGTTATGGAAGACAATTCAGTCCATTTTATTAGGACAGTCATTTTCAGCAAAACGGAGGAAGATTAAGAAAATTATTGCAGGGCCTCCCCGGTGGCACAGCGGTTGAGCGCTGGGTTGCGATGCTGCTCGCAGCCTCTGCAGCACCAGTTCGATCCCCAGCTGCTCCCCAGCCACCGGAGGAGGGTCCCGCATGGCGCGCAGACCTCTCCTGCCGCCCGCTGCTCCTCTCAGCAGTGTACTTCGGTCCTTCTACCTGCTCTGCTCCCCGCTCTGGCTCTGGTGAATTCTCTCACCCTCCCGCACTTCCGACTGTACCCAGTGTTTGTATCAGTAAAAAAAAAAAAAAAAAAAAAAAAAGAAAATTATTGCAGAGCCCTCCCTGGTGGCACAAGGGGTTAAGCACTGCACTATGAAGCAATCCACAGCCTTTGCAACGCGAGTTCGACCCCTGGCCGGCCAGGGAGCAACCCACACGGCGCAGCAAACCTCTCTTGTCTCGCCTGCTGCTGTATTTCAGTCAGTCTGCCTGTACTGTTCCTCACTCTGTCTCTGGTGAGTCCTCTCACCCCCTGCATCTCTGGCCTGCACCCCAGCTCTTGTATGCATAAATAAATAAATCTTTAAAAAAAAAAGAGAAAATTATTGTAATAAAGTATGTCAGAATGATAAAAACAAATACTGGACATTTACATAGTAGATGATTCAACAAAGTAAAATACTTATGAAAACTAGCGGATATTAATCAGTGCCCATGAGGGTTCTGAGGTTAAGAAGGAGGGGGGAGAGAAAGGGACAAGGAGATATCAGAGAAGGTAGTGGTAGGCAAGGAACCTATGATTGTTCAGTATAGTAATTATAATTGAATAACCTTAGTAATTACTTTTGAATTACTAAAAAAATTGTTGGGCATAGAAAATAATGGGGAAAAGGAGAACAATCTAAAAGATAAAAATTAAAAAGATCTCTAAATTAATAACCTGATTGTACACTTTAAGGACCCAGAAAAAGATGAGCACAAGGAAGAAAATAAAAAAGATAAATGAGAATAGAAAAACAAAATAGAGAAAATTAACAAACACAAAAGTGGTTTTTAGAAAGAGTAACTAAATGGGCAAGTCTTTAGCTAGATTGACTGTATTCAGTCAGTTGGGGTTGCCATAATAGCATACCATAGGTTGGAGGCTTACCCAACAGAAATTTATTTCTCACAGTTCTGGAGGCTGGGAAGTGCAAGATGTGGACTGATCTGCTTCCAAATGAGAGCTCTCTTTCTGGTTTGCAAACAGACACCTTCTCACTATGTTTTCAAGAGGTGGTGAGAGAGATTTCTCTGTAGTGTCCCCTCTTTTAAGGATACTGGACATATCAGATCAGGGTTCTAGCTCTCGGATCTCATTTAACCTTAATTATCTCCTTATAGGTCCTATCTTAGTTCCAAATATAGTCACACTGGAGGATAGGGCTTCAACATATGAATGGTAGGGGACACAAAGTTCAGTCAATATTCACTGACCAAGAAAAAGAGATGACACAAATTACTAAAATCAGAAATAAAAGATGGGACACTACTGACCTTATAGAAATAAAAAGGATCATATGAGAATTTGATAAACAACTATAAAACAGCAAGTTATGGAAAAAGAAACAAATTATGGAAACTAATTCAAGAGAAGTAAAAAATCTGAAAAGATAAACCTAAAAGTAATGAGATCAAGTCAGTAATTTAAAATACTTCCTAGAAAGAAAAGTCCAGATCCAGAAGTCTTCATTGGTGAATCCTTCCAAACATTTAACTGAATGAATGGTGAATTAAAATCAGCCCTTTGCAAACTCCCCCAAAGAGCTGAAGAGGAGGTAAAATTTCCCAACTCATTATGAGACCAGTATTATCCAGATAGCTAAATATTACCCAGATATCAAAACTAGACAAAAATATCATGAGAGTTAAAAATACAGCCCTTATGAATAAAGTTAAAAAAATCCTCAACAAGATTTGATTAGTAAACCAAATCCAGCAATGTACAAAAGGGATTAATAAAGCACAATGAAGTGAGATTTATCTTTGGAATTCAAGGATGGTTCAACATATGGAAATTAATCAACAAAGTATACTATAGTAATAGAACAAAAGCAAACATACCCTATGTGATCATTTCAACTGATGCAGAAAAATCATTTGACAAAATGCAAACTAGGAATAGAAGGGAATTCTCTTAACCCGATAATGAGCTTCTATGAAGAACCGATAGCTAAGGTCATACTAGACAGTGAAAGACTGAAAACATTCTCCCTAAGATGAGGAAAGAAACAGAGGTGTCAACTTTCCCTATTTCTATTTACTGTTGAACTGGGAGTTCTACCCAAAACAATTAAGGTAAGAAAAGATATTAAAGAACATCTAGACTGGGCAGTCAGCCTGTTCTGTTTCCCACTCTGTCTCTGGTGAATCCTCTTACTTCCCGCACCTCTGGCCTGTACCCCAGTTATTGTATGCATAAATAAATCAAACTTCAAAAAATAAATATTTTTTAAAAAGCCTATGAAAAGTAAGAAAATATTAAAATGTCTAATTTACACAGAACCTGCTACCATCTTGTCAGACATCTGAGCACATGGAGGAACTGGGGAAAACAAACAAACAAACAAACATCTAGACTGGAAAGGAAGAAATTTGCTCTAACCACAGATGACACAGTGTTACATACAGTAAATCCTAGGGAATTCACAAAATAAAACAAACAAAAACTCTTAGGGCTAATAGTAAGGTTGTAGGATACAAGATCAATATACTAAAATCAATTGTATTTCTACACACTAACAATGAACAGGCAATAAATCAAATAAACAATATGCAAGTTAGAAGAACTGATTTTAAATAGCGGAATGCAAAAGGTTTGTTGATACAGTTTCTGGTGCCACACTGCAAATATCCTTTATTAAACTATCACTTGTCGGGCTCTCCCTGGTGGTGGAAGGGGTTAGGACGCAACCTATGAAGCTGTCTGCAGCCACTCAGAACGAGTTCCATCCCCGGCCAGGGAGCTATCCACATTACGCAGCAGACCTCTCCTGTCTTGCCTGCTGCTCCCCTCAGCAGTGTGTTTCAGTCAGTCTACCTGTTCTGTTCCCCGCTCTGTCTCTGGTAAATACTTTCACCCCCACCCCCACCCCTCTGACCTGTACCCCGGTTCTTGTATGCATAAATAAATAAATCTTAAAAAAAATCTCTATTGAAAAGGCCATTAAAATATCCCTAAGAACAAACATGCATTAGGCTGGATTTTCTTTATATCCTTCAAACATGCTATTTGATATGAGAATACAACACAGATATGAGAATACAACTATTCTCTAACCTGAACGTTTTATCAGTTTTAAATTCTTTCTAATTCAGCAAGTAACTACAAGCAATATACATAAACAAAAAGTCTTCAATAATTATGAGTGTAAGTATCATAAAATGAGAACTTTGAGAACAGTTACTTCAAACCTCACATAAGCATTACCTACATTTGCTTTTCCACAGATAAAATATTTAATAATTAAAATTCAAATGAAGCAGTGGTCTTAGAAGAAAATCTAGGAGACTATCTTTACAAATAAAGGTTAAGGGAAACCTTTATCAGGACAGCAAACCCAGGGGCTATAAAAGAAACGCCAATATATTTATCATAAAAAAGATTTTTTAAAAGATTTATGCCAAAAAGCATTATAAAAATAGGTCAATAAGTAAAAGATATATCTTCAAATATATCTTTAAAATATTTGCAAGAAAGGTTCAATATATAATATAAATAAAATTCATATGAACTGACATGGAAGGACAATTTTAAAAATAGAGAAAGGATATGGACAGGAAACAACTGCATGGCAAATCCAAACGTCCAATCAAATAAACAAAGACACTCAAATTCACTAGTCAATGGAGATGCCAAGTTAAAACAACAATGAAATCACACTTTGCCATGATTAGATTGATAAAACATAAAAAGAATAACAGCACCTACTGCGGGTGGAAATGTGAGTGAAATCTGATTTATTACAGCCTTTTTGAAAAGAAATCTGGCAAAATCTATTACAATTAAAAGCACACAACAACTTGAACGCAGCAACAGAAGCCCATGTGAATAAAAGCAGCAGTACATAAGGATCTATTTACAATGCCATTTTCTGCAGCACTGTTTGAAGAGGCAAAAATCTGGAAAACTGTACATTGACAGCATTAAAAAGAACCAATTTGTTATCCTGGCTGACTTAGACGTATCTCCAGGAAATATTAACAAGAGAAAAAAGCAACATTACAAACATGCCTGCCTATATCTGTATCTATGTTCTCTGGTTTTCTAAAATACACATATGTGTGTGCACTGTGTGAGTATATCTAATAAGAAAAGTCTGGGGCCTCCCTGGTGGTGCAAGGGGTTACGATGCAACCTATGACGCTGTCCACAGCCTCTGCAGCACGAGTTCTATCCCTGGCCCGCAAGGGAGCAACCCACATGGCACAGCTGACCTCTGCTGTCTTGCCCGCTGCTCCCCTCAGCAGTGTATTTCGGTCAGTCTGCCTGTTCTGTTCCCCGCTCTGTCTCTGGTGAATCCTCTCGTCCCCCTGCCCCCCCCCCCACTTCTGGCCCGTGTCCCAGTTCTTGTATGCATGAATAGATAAATTTAAAAAAAAAAAAAAGAAAAGTCTAAAAGTAAATATACTTGTTAGGTTGTTAACAGGGGTTTCTGGGGTGGCGATGTGGATCCCAGGAAAGGCAGCGGATACGCCGGCACTGCCTCCCCTGGAAGCTGCCTCTCCTGCCTTCCCCATCAGCCCCCTCTTCAGTCCATCCCACTGACCCCTACCCTTAAACCAGCAAAGAAAGTCCTGCTGAGACAACCATCTTCCAGAATTTTCTGAGTGCTTGGAATTTCCGTAGCACTTCCTGTTTCTATCACATTTATGAATCTATATTCATTTGTTTATTTTCTATCATTTACCAAATGTTTACATATGTCTCAAAAGAAACAAGATTGGTCAGGGGTTCCGGCGTGCACAGTCTTCAGCTCCGTTGCTTACTTACTAGCTGCGTGGACTTGGTAAGTGAAGAGTTTTCTCCATCTCCCCATCTGTGGAGTGGGGTAGCAACGGGACCCACCTCGGGGCTGCTGCGGGGAGGGACGTGTGACCCCACGTCAGGTGCCAGGGCAGAGCCCAGCGGGGCGTGAAGCCACACAGCAGAGGATGGTCACTACCTCTACCTCCGTCCTGCTTCATTTGCATCCCTTCTCTCTTACTTCCTAGAATAATTCTATTTCAAGAGTGTCAAATATTTGTTGATTAAATAAACGAATGACTCAGATTTGAGGAGTCTGTAGAGAAGGAAGCTGCTGAGCCGAGGGCGGTCAGTTGTGAGGCCACCAGCAAGCCAAGGCCACGGCCGGCCTCCCTGGGGAACCTACACCTATTTTGTTAAGAAGAGAGAATATTTGTCTTGAAATCAGAATAGAATAGCATGGGACGGTCTGTCGTCTCCACTTACAAAGCTATTTATGAGCTGGCCGCAAGGAACCGCGCCTTAAACTGCAATGAGGAAACAAGAGCTGCTGGTGCTGGAGCACGAAGCCCAGGGCCCCTGAGCCTTGGGATTTACCACAGGTCTTTGTGTAACATATTACATATGTTTAATATAAAAATACATTGTGTTAGGTAATAAGTCTCTCCGAAGCACTGGATGGGACTGGGCTTCAGCTGCCGCTCTCTTGCGTGTGTCTGGTGTGTACCACTAAGCGTGTCTAGTGATGGCTTTATTACCTGGGAGTTTAAATGGGTCAGGGGTCTTGTGGGCTGAGAGAGCATAAGAAGAGATTTAGAAAATAACGGGGCCTCCCTGGTGGCGCAGAACTTAAGTCAGTGCTGTCACCTCAAGAGCCTGAGTTTGATCTCCAGCCAGGGAGCTGATCCACATGGCGCAGCAGGCCTCTCCTGTCTTGTCCGCTGCTCCCCTCAGCAGTGTATCGCAGTGGATCCGCCTGTTCTATCTCTGTTGAATCCTCTCACCTCTCCCCCGCCTCCCTGCGCCCCCTCCCCCCGCCCGGCACCGCTGGCCTACATCCCAGTTCTACACAAAAATAAATAAAATAAAATAAAAAAATAATGAAAACACCCATCCTTCTGATGCCAACCTCTCCCCCTCAGCTGGATCCTCCCTGAGCAGGTTTAGGTTTGTCCCAAAATAAAACAAAAATGCCCCCTTAGCCACCATCCAACTCTGTTCTCTGGCTCAAGGCCAAGTTTGTGGGACGGGCAGGAAAGACTCGCCATCTCTCGCTTCCCACCCACTCCTAAGGCCCAGGTGGCTGTTTTCCTCTCAGTGGACAGTACAGTCACTGCCCGCTGGCCACTGCCCCCATCTTCACTTCTCACTCCTGAGACAGTCTGCAGCTCTCAGCCCTATCGGCCGAGCCTCTCCTCATCTCACTCTCATTTCCTCAGCCCTAGTCCCTGCCGGAAGTCTCTGATGTCAACAGAGAGGATGTAATTTTCCACACCTTACTGAGGTATGTGTACATGAGCACATCTGTAACTCAAAAGGTATGTGTTTATATGTTTGTTTTTCCCCATACAGAACCAATTTGCTCCTGTTACTCTGCAACTTCCCTTTCTCCATTTGACAGCATCCTAGACAGTCTACAAGTCAGGAAAAAATCTTCTTTTTGCATATAAATACACGTATGTTCAACACATAACACACCAGAACTAGCAATTGCATTTTAAAAAATTAGAAAAATAAGAGCTTGCATTTGTGGGGGAATCTTGAGAAATTTCTGGGGCATCAGGCCCAGGGGCCCGCGTTTCAAGGCACAGGTTTCAGCTCAGTGTGAGGCCCAGGAGCAAAATCCATCCTGGCCTCTGGACCCACCCTATTTTATCCTTAGGGGCCCTCGGCAGCTAACTCTAAACAGTGGCTCCATTATCTTTGTTTTGGATCTAAATATTAATTTTTAGAAACATTTTACATTGCTAAGCAAGGTGACGAATAACTCTAAGGCCCTGGAATGATTTTGCCTTCTCCTTCATGGCTGTCACCTTGGGAGGTGGCAGCCGCATTTCCAATGACCATGCAATTTGCTCAAATAATCTTTGGAAAATTTCCTTTAGTCTGTCACTTTTTTTCTTTCTAATTTAAAAAGTAACACCTGCCCTGGGTGAAAACTGGGTGACCTCCGTCTTTGCCAGCCCCTCCCTGAGGCCTGCAGTGCCTGAGCGGGATGGTGATGGGGGAGATTCAGGGATCTGTGATCCAAGTTCATCACAAAGAGTCAAGTCTGGACCCTGAATGGCAGATCCTTTCCTTATGATTTCCTAATGCAACCCCTTCTAGGAATCTTCTGGATTCTAGGTATCACAACATTTAAAAACACCACTCTCTTAAAGAAAAAAATCTGTGGAGTAGCAAAAATTCCCAAAAGGAAAGGATCCTATACTCCTCCACCTACAGAAGATTACTGAGATGCTGGATGTGTGATAAGAACCACACAGTCATGCACTGCTCCGCCGCGGGGGCGAGCTCCTCGCTGCTGTGTCACTGTGCGAGCGTCACAGGCTGCGATCACACACACACAGGACGCACAGCGCGCCGCGCTCGGGGCTGTGCAGCGCTGCCGGGGGTCACCCTCGCGTGTGCAGCCTGCCCTTGCCGGAAGGTTTGTTAAGTGACGCCTTCCTCCTGGCGGAGAACTCGTAAAACCCTTGCCCTGTCCTGGGTGATAAGATCACCAAGGTCGTCTTTTGTTCTGACATTGGATCTTTGGCCTCTGTCCCTGACACAGTTCTCCTGCAGTCCTGGTCCTGTCCTGGGTGGTGGCAGTGTGGGGGGTGTCCAGGGTGGCGGCCAGGGGGGAATGGCGGGGGGCTCCTGGTGGAGCCGGTCATTGGAAAGACCAAGCCATGGTGGGAAGCCTGTACTTTTCAGCTCCCCCTGCCCATTCTCTCATGAAGGGAGAAGGGCTGAAAGTGGAGCTCATGCTTATGGGGTGAAGCCTCCCTAAGAGCCCCCAAGTACAGGGTTGCAAGAGCCTCCAGGCGGGTGAGCACATGGAGGGGTGGGGGCAAGACAGGAGAAGGTGTGAAGCCCCCCGGGCCTCCCCACAAGCCCTCCCTGTGCACCTTTTCCACCTCAGTATTCACCCGCACCCTTCATCACGTCCTCGATGATGAGCGGGCAAACCAGTGCTTCCCTGGGCTGTGAACCCAAGGGCGGGGTGCCAGAGCCAGCACTGAGTTAAACTGGGGGACCCCTGGCTGGTGCTGCAGCCAATTGCTCGGGGTGGGACAAACTTCTACACGTTCGGTGACCAGAGGGAAATGTTTTGTGTGTGAGGTAAAGGAGACTCACAGGGGAGACATGCACAGTAGGAAAGAACTGGGTTTTTCCCTACACTGCAGAGAAAACCTGTAGGTTTTTCCATTTTACCACGATACTATTTTACCACAGGAAAATTTCCAAAAGTTGAATTCCCTGCATTTAGCAGAATGGTTGAACACTTGAAATACAAAACAAAGGGATAATAGCAATACAACAGACAAACAAAACTAAAACCCCAAAAGAATAACACAGGAAGGGGAAATAACTAAGAGGAATTTTTGGACACCATGACAAGAAGTTACTGAAATTAAATAAAAAGATGCTAACCCAAAATATAACTTAAGGGCCTCCCTGGTGGCGCAAGGGTTAAGACAAAACCTATGAAAAAATCGCAGCCTCTGCAGCAGCATGAGTTTGATTCCCGGCTGGCCAGGGAGCTGCCCACATGGCGAGGCAGACCTCTCCTGACTCGCCCACTGCTCCCCTCAGCAGTGGATTTCAGTCCGTCTGCCTGTTCTGTTCCCCACTGTCTCTGGTGAATCCTCTACCCCCACACCTCTGGCCTGTACCCCAGCTCTTGTATGCATAAATAAATCTTTAAAATCAAACAAACAAACAAAAAATATATATAACTTAAATCAGTACTGAAGGGCCAGGCACAAAGTGGGGTCAAAGCAGAAAAATCACATGAAATTAAAATTTTAGTGTCCATAAGGAAAGTCCTAAGGACGCACAGCTGGGGTCTCCCAGCTATGGGCTGCCCAAAGCTACTCTGTGCTACAACAGATTATGTGGCCCACGAAACCAAAAATGTCTTCCACTTTACAGAAAAGTCTGCTGACCCCGGTTGTAAACCGGATTTTACTGCACCAGCTCTCTGTGTGAGCGCAGGCTGTTCCCTTTGGGGTCCCCTCTGGGCAGGACCGGCTGGGAGAAGGTGGCCCACCCGCCAGGCCCCGACGAGGCCCCGGGAGCAGGAACACCCGCTGCCGCCACCTTCAGGTCGCAGAGAAAAGAGCAGGCACGGAGCCGCACCTGCAGATCTTTGAGGGGGGAGGAGGCTCCTAACAGAGATGCCGCCAGTGAGGAAAAACCTGGCTTTTACGCAACTTTGAGCTGACAGACCACAGCCCCAAATAGGCATCCACTTTCGAGCACTCACTTCAGCAGCAACTGCCCCCAGTCTCCCCACAGAACGAAGTCACGTGTCAGCACAGAGAACCAGGGTCTGTTCTTACAGGTCGGCCTGCGAGCATTTCCCAGGCCGGGAAAACGGTCAGAGGTTCATCATCCGAAAACCCCTCCACAGCCGGTCAGTGGCCATTCTCTCTGCCATTTTACAGGACCCAGCACATTACTTCTGAATCTTCACGCTCTAAAAACCAGGTGAGCAGATTTTTCACAGCTGAGGAAACCCATACCAGAAAAGTGGAAACAACAGAGTAAAGTGTTCGGTTTTACGGGTTCTGAACCCAGCCCAGGACTCATCCTACAGCAGAGATTCTCACCTGGAGCCTCCACGCACAACATTCCTGCCTGCGAGAGCTGGCAGAGGCTCAGGCCCTCAAGGAGGCTCAGGTGAACAACTTATCTCTCAGCCTCCCGTAGCCCCAAATGTGCTGCTTCTCTTTGCTGACCACAAGCCCCCCCCCCCACCCCCGCCCAAACGTGTGGTCTTCAGTCATGGCATCGGCCAGCCCTGCTCCTGAGCCCTCCTGCAGGTGGAGTCTGGGCTGGCCCCATGATGTGCCCTGAGCAGACGCAGCTGTGGGACTGCTGAACCCAGAAGAGGACGGGAAGCTTCACTTCTTCCCTCTCAGAGCCCAGCTGCCAGCCTCGAAGGAAGTCCAGGCCAGACCACTGAATGATCAGAGGTCACGCGGAGGTGGTGAAGCCAGCTCGGACAGGCACCAGCAGAAAAACCACCCAGCTGAATGCTGGCTCACTGGCAGAATTGTGGGAAATTGTGCAGCCGGATTAAAAACCCGCTTTTCCGGACTCATTTTTCAAGGTAGGGAGGACATTCAGAAAAGATTTGGTGTGTGTGTGGGGAACTTCCAACTTACTTCATCATCTTCATCTTCGTCGTCATCAGATTCAAGAGCATCCTCCAGTAGCTCTTCTACAAAGAAAAAAAATCAAGAGATAATTGTGACACCGTGGGAGCCTCGTCAAAGAAGTCCTTTAGCCTCTCTTGACACGTGCAAGCCCCACCCGAGACCTCGGGACAGCAAACTGTTGTGTCCCTGGTGCCTTTCCAGAGTTTAAAATCGTGCTACAGCACTGTGAAGCTGTCCGCAGCCACTGCTGCATGAGTTCGATCCCTGCTGGCCAGGGAGCTACCCCCATGGCGCAGCAGACCTCTCCTGTCTCCCCGCTGCTCCCCTCAGCAGAGGATTTCAGTAGAGCCACCGGTTCTGTTCCCCGCTCTGTCTCTGGTGAATCCTCTCACCCCCCACACCTCTGGCCTGCACCCCAGCTCTTGTATGCATAAACAAACAAATCTTTAAAAAAAAGAGTTCATGCTAAGCAATTTTAAACAAATCTCCCTAATTCTATGAGGACACATTTATAGCAGTGTGAGAAAAATTAAAACCAATGTATAATTTGAAAGGAATTCAAGGGAAGCAAGTAAACTGGAATCAGAGCTCAGAGCTGCTGGAGGTCACCACACGTGCTACTTCACTGCACCCTCACAAAGGTTTGTTGACTCTTCTCTGCCTTTTATAGATGTGAACGGAAGCACAGAGAGGGTAACAAGGGTAATGAGCTGGATTATGACCACACTCCCAGTGGGAGACGGGCCAGACATTCAACCTGAGTCTATTTCTTTTTTTTTTTTTTTTTTTTTTTTAAAGATTTATTTATTTATTTATGCAAGCACTGGGTACAGTCAGAAGCCGGGAGGGTGAGAGAATTCACCAGAGCCAGAGCAGGGAGCAGAGCAGGCAGAAGGACCGAAGCACACTGCTGAGGGGAGCAGCGGGCGGCAGGAGAGGTCTGCGCGCCATGTGGGACCCTCCTCTGGTGGCCGGGGAGCAGCCGGGGATCGAGCCGGTGTCGCAGAGGCCGCGGGCAGCTTCGCAACCCAGCGCTCAACCGCTGCGCCACCGGGGAGGCCCCCTGAGTCTATTTCTAAGTCCCATGATGTTCCTACAGAGGCCAGGGGTAGTGGTGACGGCGGGGGTCATGGTTCACTGGTAGACCTTACAAAGGTGGATCCCACAGAGGAGGGACACACTGGAAGCACCGAGGGCTCAGAGAACAAATGAGGCTCTGTGTAAAGTGGCTACTACCCAGGCTGCGTCCCAGGGCGGTCGGGGGGCCTTGACAACACGCTGAACTCAGCCCCCCTGGCCCCGGGGCAGGCACACAGCACGCCTCACCCAGACGGTGGCTCCTTCCTCCTCCATGAGGCTTCCCTGATCCCCTCACTGGCAGGTCTCCTTTTCCCTGAACATGCTCAGCGTTTTATCCAGAACACTCTGAGCGTGTGCAGCGATTTTGATGACGGGCGCGTCCGCTGCCGAGTGAACGAGGCTGGCCAGGCTGGGCCTCTCCCCCACCGCGCTGGGCTGGGAGTCCCCAGGGACACCTGAATTACTGGTACCCTCCTCATCTCTTCTTTATCACTCACTTCTTGAATGGGTGACATCAAAGTGAAGAAAGTCTGAGAGAGCAGGAAAGAAAGTCAAACAGAAAGTGGGAAGAAGGTCCCAAGGCCCTTCTTGGGATTGCCTGGCACACTCAAGAAGGCAGCAGTCACTCACTGACTCAAGCACCCAAAGCATGTCCTAGAAGGGAGTATGCAGAAGGCCCAGAACACCCGTTGACCTCTGTGGAGACTTTTATTCTCAAGGAAATGACTTCGCTGGACCAAGGCCAGCAGGTCACTAACTTGTCCCCACTCTCTGGGGACACCTCCACGCCTCTTGTGGGCTGTGCCATTTTCCTGGAATGTTATTTAGTTACAAATGCCACTTTGCAGATGGTGATGTGACGTCCTCTGCCTTTGGGTTGATGCGTAATTGCCAAGCTTCTACTCCCGGCCTGCCCGACACAGCCACCATTTCACTCTCAGTGACTGGCTTTCGAAACGGTGTGGCTGCTATACTCGCCAACCAAAACCTCTCATTTTCATATTAGAAAACTCCCTTATTTATTTATTTATACCCCCCCCCAAAGATTTATTTATTTATTTATACAAGCACTGATACAGTCAGAAGCGCGGGAGGGTGAGAGAATTCACCAGAGCCAGAGCGGGGAGCAGAGCAGGCAGAAGGACCGAAGTACACTGCTGAGGGGAGCAGCGGGCAGCAGGAGAGGTCTGTGCGCCATGTGGGACCCTCCTCCAGTGGCCGGGGAGCAGCCGGGGATCGAACCGGCGCTGCAGAGGCTGCGGGCAGCTTCGCAATCCAGCCAGCACTCAACCGCTGCGCCACCGGGGAGGCCAAAAAACCCTTTTTTAAAATGCATCTCAAACATTTCACGAGGCCACAGGCCAGACCAGCCACATCCTCTCCACTAAGCCTGCTGGTCCAGACCCACCCAGCTCCCCAGAACATTCCAGGGCTGATACCTGAAGTAGCTCCTCAGCCCCTGCTCTCTGGGATGATGGGGACACCACCCCTGCTTCCACACTGCTGCCTGGGTTGTAGCACCCCATGAGGTGCCCTCAATCCAACACCTAACAGGCATGGGCCAAGGGTAGTCCTTGCTTGTGGGACCTGCCACCTTGCTCCTGCCCCGTGACCTCTAAGGTCTCCCTGTCCCCTCTGGTGGCCGGTCAGTGTCAGCGGCTCCCCTCTGCCTGTCCTGTGCCCCCTGGGGCCTCAGGTTTCCTCAGAGCAGTCCTTCCTCCCTGTGGCTCCAGGTACCTCACCTGGGATTTTTATACTTGAAGACTTTAAAACTGCCTTGGGAAAATAGCTCTAGGGGATTGAGGTTGACCTTGAATGTACAAAAACCCAAACACATGTTTTATGTTCACTAAATTGAAACAAGAAAGTCAATGCTCTAAACACAGATGATGGCGATGTCTTTCCAGCCTTGACTAATAAACCACTACAGCTTCACACTCTGCCGCTGATTCCCACTGAGAAGACTCGATGGGATGGGAACCCCTTCCTCCAGGTCTCAGCACTGCACTGACTGACTCCATCTGACCTGACGTGGATGGCGCAGCATGAGGGAGGTGTGTGTGCATCTGGGCCACCCCCCGCCCCCACCCACTGCTCAATGACTTTCTAGTTTGGGGTCATAGCAGCAGACTCCTGGGCAACGGCCCCTGGGGTCCTGCCACGACCTGTGGATACAGATGTTTGCGATGACGAAGCCCAAACCTTAGGCACTCTGGTTACTGGCACCCACTGAGCTGGGCCTTACCTGAATACACAAGTGGTTAAGCGTTAGCTCTGCCCACAAGAACTTGCCAAGGCATGTCCCTGACCAAATGGTAAACTGACTTCACATTCTTCAGCTCACTGGTCTGAGGACCAGCCTTAGGTAAAAAAAAGAGCAGTTTTTTGGCTTTTGGCTGGAGAGCAAAGGTGTTCTCGCTCTGCTTTGTGGCTGCCAGGAAGGAGGGAGACTGGCAAGGACACGTGTGTGGTGTGTCTCCACGGGGCGAACAGGGTCGGCTTGAAGCAAACGCCCAGCCCAAACGTGACCCTGAAGCTGCAGGGCCCTGGCCCGGGGGAGGTCTCAGGACAGTCAGCGGCCCGGTGCAGACAGGGAACAGCTTCTCCCCACATCCCGCTGCCTCCCAAAGCCTGGCCCACGCAGAGAGGTTAGGGAGCCACCTCAGCCAGGGCTGCGGTTAAGGGCTTATTTCCATTCATTGTTTTTATCATGCAGGCCAGCGGGATGGGGCTCGAAGTTAGAGACAAAGTCGTAGAAAATAAAGCTCTGTTCCTCGCCCACCGGAACTTGGGTCAAAGCAGACCTGCTCCGTGAGCCACAGAGGGGGTGGCCCGTGACGACAGGGAGCCCACACAGGCCGCTGCACCCACGGCCTCCGGGGGAGCAGGACCCCCTCCAACATCGTCTCCCCCTTTCTGCTTGGGCTGAGGCAGGATGTGTCCCCTCGGTTGCCTGTTGGTGTCCCCTGGGACTGTAAAGACTATTCGCACCTGGGTCGTTCCCAGAGATTCTGGTTTAATTTGCGGGCTGGGGGGGGAGGGGTTCAAATCCCCCAGGCGACTGCCCTGTGCAGCCGGCTGTGAACATGGGTTTGAAGAGCCACCCGCAGGCCTCCTCCCGGGACATGAGGGCTACAGGCGGCTGGCTCCCTTCTGCTTGGCCTTGCTCCAGCTGTCAAGTGCAGAGTACAGGTCAGGAGCCTCACTGGCTACTTTCCTCATGCTGGGCAGCGTCTGTGCACCTGGATTTATGTGCACAGATTTACCTGGATTTACCTGCTGGGTGTCGGGAGGGAGCTGCAAGTGGCAAACTTGGCCCCAGATGCTGGCAGTGCCAGGTGCCCCCGGCATGTTTGCGGGTCAGGACCAAGGTGTCAGTTCACAGAAAGAGCTTCCCCACCAACCTGTGCTGCCCAAGGCTTCCCTCAACTTCCTTTCATGCTCGGTATGGAATGTGGGTTGTTATGGTCACGGAGGAAGCTGGAGAGCAGGGGTTCTCATTGCCTCCTCTTAGTTGGCAATCTGCTTTTGTCTGGAGTGAATGGATGTGGGGAGATCAGGACACTGTCCACGTGGGTGCTGGAAAAACCAGAATCTGTTTTCATGATCTGATCCCAGGTGTCTGGGGAAGGCACTGTCACGAGGAGGGGAGAGACTTAGAGAATCAGAGCGAATGTGTATTCTAGAATGGCTCGAAATTCTTTTTCTGACTGTGAGCGTAAAGTATGCTGAGAGATTGTTGAACTCGGGACTACCTGGCCTTGACCACCTCGTCCAACTTTTGTGTGTGGGTTCACTTGGGCTCACCTGAATGAATTCCAAGATACGACAAGTGCCTCGAAAAAATCCCATGTATCTTTCTGGCATATGTGAAAATTCAAAAGATAGAGCATAGATTTTTTTGCATTCAACAAACCTGAATTGAGCTGCTTGATGATAAATTCGATCTGGCGGATCATTTCAGCGTTACCTTCCTTGATGAAGCAGCGAAGGATGTCTTCCATTCCCTAGATGCATTGGAGAGCATAATAGTTAACATTTTGGGGTTTTTTTTTGGGGGGGGAGGGAAGGATTACTCTTCAATGTGGTAATTTCATTAAATTTCGTCTAATCAAAAAACCTTTCTTTTTTCTTGGGGAGAAGGGATGTATACAATGAAAATTCCTCTACTCAGTACTAAACATTTTTTTGTTCTTTTTATAATTCACAGTGAAATGACTTTTTTATTGGTTAACTATCTGACCTAATTACAGCATATTTAACAAAAAACCAAACTGTTGTAAAATTTTACCTTGTAAGTGTTCCCTTCAGTTTCAGCAGTATATTGTGTGGGGAGGTGATTTCTTTGCTGTGTGTCCCCTAGATTTTTATACACTGCCTTCTGGATTTCGGGACCAAATACAGTCTTTGAAATGTAAAACCGTCTGTTCAGAGAAGTAAGTAAACAACAGAACCTCTTTTTAAATGGCCAGCATTCCTTTTCTAGCAAAAGAACTCTGTCAGTAGAGTATACATTATTTCTGTATTACAAAATTCTGACAGAATTATCAACACTGACAAACACAATTCCAGGGAACTGTAGAAGTAAGATACTAACTTAAGCACAAGAGTCTATTTGCTCTCCTTCCTCCTGTGGAATGTGAACCGTGGCTGGAGCTGATAAGGCTTCTTGCTACCGTATTTGAAAGTATCAAATAATGAGCGCAAAGCAGAGAAAACAGAGTCCAAAAGTACTGGCAAAAGAATGGTCAGTGTGAATCCTGATCAAGCTGTGCCTGAAGCCTATCCCTGGGCTTTTCAGTTTGGAATCAAAGCTCTAACTGAATCAGAGCAGATGTGCCAAGTGCAGTTTTGAACATGGTGAGCTCTCATCACCTCACTCCCCCATGAGTTAATGGTGACTGGGGTCAAGTAACTCTTCCCAGCCTGTTTCCTCAATTATCAAATGAGGATGACAATACAATAAAAGATAAAGTATGTCATTGGGTACTGGTTATACAGCTGTACACATATGTCAAATGCATTGAATTGTAAAGCCTGAGTATTTTACTGTTCATTAGTTACACCTAGAAAACCAGCATCTAACCGAATGGCACTGGCTAGATGCTTAATAATGGGCAACACTGTCCCTGCTGTGTCTGGAAGGGGCTGGTGGCTCAGAAAACAGCTTTGGGAACCAAAGGCAAGGAAATAAGCAGGTGCCCTGGTGACTGCAGAGGTAACAGAGCCTTAGAGAAAAATAATGTTTCACTGTCACGCAGAGACAGGTTAGCCCTCAGAGGGGAGGGTGAAGAGTGGCCTCGGAGGCCCTTGTGTCCAGTGGGGGGCCTTTCAGAGAGGTCGTGGCCAGCAGGGGCAGGGGCTCCTGTACAACTAGACACCCGGGTTTGTCTGACTGAGGAAACAGGCCCTCCAATCTCAGGAAAGCTGAATTTCATGTCTCTACCTCATCAGCTGATGTCCTCCCATGTTCTCCATCCCCGGCCAAATAAAGGCCAGGCAGGACAGAACACTATCACCAGCAAGTGAACGCCATTTGCTAATGCAAACTGCCAACTGTCAGGATCACGGTGGATATCTTACCACTGTCACCAGTGGAGCAAGACAAACAATTTAGTCAGGCCCTCCTCTGGCACTTTCTTCCCAGAGGCTACTTGTGCAAATGATTGACTTGCTCAGATAAAGATCTTGTTATTCTCATTTGCTCTCTTTTATGCATCTCTCGCTCAATTACTATATACTGGGGTGGAATTGGGGGGGAATCCTTCTCTGTAATTAGAAGTATTGCTTGGGGGAAGATTTCTTTTTTTTTTTTTTTTAATATTAAATTTTATTTTTATATTCCCCCATACAATTGCAAACGCCCCATTCTGACCCCAATCCTTCCCCTCCCGCCCCCCACCCCCCAAAAAGTGTCTCTGGTTCATGGTTTTTTGTTGATTTTGATTTTCACTTTCTTATATTCATTTTCCTGGTCCCTTATTTAAGTTTTCTAGATTCCTGCTATGAGTGAGACCATCCGGTATTTTTCTTTTTCTTTTTGGCTTATTTCGCTGAGCATGATCCCTTCCAGTGCCATCCATGTTGCTGCAAATTGCATGTGTTTATCTTTTTTGATTGCTGAGTAATATTCCATGGTATCTATGTACCACATCTTCTTGATCCAGTCATCTATTTTTGGGCATTTGGGTTGTTTCCAAAGCTTAGCTATTGTAAACAGTGCTGCTATAAACATAGGAGTGCAGGTGCTCTTTGGAATTGATGTTTCTGTGTCCTTTGGGTAAATACCTAGGAGTGGAATTGCTGGATCATATGGAAGCTCTATGTTTAGTAGGTCCAGAAATCTCCACACAGCTCTCCATAGTGGTTGGACCAGTTTGCACTCCCACCAACAGTGCACAAGAGTTCCTTTTTCTCCACATCCTCGCCAACATTTGTTGTTGCTAGTTTTTTTAATATGTGCCATTCTCACTGGTGTGAGATGGTATCTCAAGGTAGTTTTGATTTGCATTTCTTGGGGGAAGATTTCTTAAGAGAAAATTCCCCAGTGAGATGGTTCACACATTTTTTAAAAAGCCATCCATACTAGAAAAGGTTTCATCTGAAGTGTAATCATAGGAATAATGAGTCGTTAAAATAACATTTTATCACGAAGGTAATAAGCTGTCACTTCAGATAAGCCAGGTCAAATGAAAGCACCAAGGCAGATGCGAAGGGTGTCAGGTGGCTGCGCCAGGCCCGCGTGTGCACAGGAAGGTGGACAGCCAGCCAAAGCAAATAAGGAAGTGGTGCTCCCGCCAGCTCGCCGAGGATAAAGACCGTCATAAAGATGGTCATACAGAAGAATGTTTGCATTGTCGCGGTGAAGGAGAGAAATGAGTGGTAGCGTCCAGATTTCCCGGCAGGTGCATGCCCAGGGGATGCCGGCCAGAGTCTGCAGCCGCCCCCTGGCATGGGTGGGGTGCTCTGGAGCAGCTGCTGGGCTGGGCAGTCAGGGCGGCCAGGTGACTCCGCCAAGGAGTTGGGGTCTAGGCCTCATTTCCTCAGCAGCAGAATGGACCAACCACATCACTCCTTGGTGGAGGGGAGGCCAGGAGGGAGGCTTTGGGAGGATTAAATGAGATAAAGCACCTTCCACAGAGCCTACCATACACCAACAGTCCAGCTAATTCATAACTCACTGCTCCACCCCCAGCAAGCCAGCGCTCTACCAGCCTGAACAGTCTAGATTTATATCATGAAAGGTCCTCAAGGAAATTTCCCCCTTGAAATGGAAGTATCTGTTTCAAGTAGGTATTCAGTTAGTTATGAAAGCTACACAGGTTCGCTGTAGAAAATCTTGTAAGTATATCAAAAAAAAGAAGAAAAATTACAAGCTCCTACACTCAGAGATCATTGGGAACATTCCAGATAGTTCATTATCACTTTACATAGCTAAGATCCTATTGCTAATGTAATGCTCCTCATTATTTTTCAACTTTATGGTCATTTCCATGTGTCAATATAAACTTTACAAATAATATACTAATAACTGTAGTAATAGCTAATGTTTTTCGATGCTGACTATGTATTAGGCACAATTTTAAACATTTTGTATGCATTAGCTATTTTATTCTCAAAATAACTTTATGAGTTTGGTGTTACGATCCTCCCCATCCTACACATGAAAACTGTGGACACTGAGAGCTTAAGTCAGTGGCCCAGTGACACAGGACTGGGAAGACCTAGAGGCAACAGTCAAAAGTGGCCTCAGGCTCAGAGCCCTGCCTTTCCCCATGTCTCCCTTCCCCCGACCTGACTTCATCCCTCATTCCCCTAATGTGTGATGTCTAGGTCATTTCCTATGTTCCACTATGCTCAGTAATGCTGTAATAAACATCCTGGTGCATAAACCTCTGTGCATATTTTGTATGGACCATGAGCAGCAGAAATACGGGGCCAAAACTGTGAATATTTTTGAGGCTTATTATACACATTGCTAAACATGTCAAAAAAAAAAAAAAAAAGCTACACCAATTTATAATCCTCTTGGTAAGGTTTCCACACTAATCTTGAAAGGTGCCCCAGAATGTATGCCATGGAATCCAGCAAACAGGCTCACCAGTGGTAGGGCCCTTGCTGGACTGTAGCTGGCAAACACATTTTAACAGCTTCTGTCCCTTGTGCCCAATTTTTTTTTTTTGATTTATTACTTTTACTGACAATTTATAGGAACAAATTATGTATTTAAAATCATAGGCCAACTTTGTGCCCATTTTTTAAGCAGCAGCCAGAATATTAGCTTTCCCAGCCTCCCTTGCAGCTAGGGTGCAGTAACATGGCCCAGGTCCTGCCAAACATACCCATCTGTGATAGACCTGACAATGGGCGCTGCGAAGAATCCTCACATGGGGACACACGTCTTTTGGGCAGGCGGGTGGCAGTGGCATCTGACACTTAGGGACAGCAGAGACAGGATATCCGGCAACACTGGAGTGGGCTGTGGGGCATCCCTCCTGGCCGTGTGGCTGCTGATCCTAGCTCCTGGCTCTCCCAGGGACTTAGGAGCCATCAGTACTGACAGAGCTTCTGGTCTGATCCAGTCTGGGGGGGATGTTGGGCTTTAGGGCCCTGGGAGGAGCTCCATGGCCAACATCTACTCCAGCCCTGGACATGGGAGGCTTGATGGGCATGGGGCACCCTTGGGATCTGCTCTCCAGACCAGACCTTGGCTGGCCTCAGGGTCCTCATTTATCTTATTTTCTTGGTATTATTTTAAGGCCACCATGAAAGCATTTGGTACTAATATAATTTTGTCTTCTTTGTCATTTTCCACAAGCATGCAAATGTTTTCCACAGTTCTTATGTCATAATCTGCTTTTATCCCTCATTATACAATAAAAAAATTTCCATACTGCTTTTCCTAATTACCATCTTCAATAGCTATTAATATTTGGGGCAAAAGAGCCATAATTTCATTAGCAATTCCACTAGTACCAGACATTTGTGTTCTGTTCTTTTGCTATTATAAAATGTTGAAATGAGTAACTTCATGACAGGGCTCTGCTCCACATTAACAACCAGGGGAAAAGGAAGAATCTGGAAAGAGGAGGTTTCAATGGTTTTTCTCATGTGCAGCCTGACTGCCTTCTGGAAGGCTGCACCACAGGGTCAGACCCAGCTCTGCATGCACCCCGAGTGGAGGACATCTTCCTCATGCCTGGGTTCCTTCATTATTGTTTATATGCAGAAGAATGCCACACCTTTGTCGATCTAAAAAACTCCTCAAGGGGAAGAGCGAAACAAGGAAATCTCAGGGTTTAAGAACTACTGAGGCTGCAGCCTCCCCTAGAGGCCCCGCTTTATAAAGAAATAGGCAACAGCTTTGGTGAACATCCAAAAGCTCCTTCATTAGCTTATCTTTGATCCCTGTTAAAATGTCAGAGGGAGGGTTGTGCTACTTATACTTTATCAACAATTGGAGGCTGTCTAGAAACTTAGGCCAGGAAAATGTTAGCAGATTTGACAATTATTAAAGCTGCCATATGACCCCAAAAAACCATAATAAAAAAAACAAAAACAAATGAAAGTTTTAGTAAATACTTACCAGTAAATACTTGATTTATATGTCAACAGATTAAGAACCCCTAATTTCCTTGTTTGACCCCTGTGTGACAGGAGTTTGTGGGAACCTGCCTCCAAGAAGGCCCCCAAAGATTCCCCACACCTCCTGGAATTCACGTTCCTGCGTGGTCGCCTCCCACACTGTGCCAGGTTGGTCCATGTAACTGACAGAATGACAGTGACTGGGTGACACTACTGAGATTAGGGCATAAAGGATGCTGAGGCTTCCATCTTCTTACTTTCTGTCTCTCTGGAATCACTCACTGGGAGAGGGGGAAGCCTGGGCTTATGTCTGGAGCATCTGAATGGAGAGGCCCATGTGTCAAGGCAGAAAGGTCCCCCACCCACAGGCAGCTATGTGAGTGAGCTTGGAAGCGGAGTCTCCAGCCCTAGTGAAGCCTCAGTTGTCCTGGTGGGCATCTTGATTATAGTCTAAGGACACACTCTTAGCAGGACCATCCAGTTTAATTTGCTCTCCAACTTCTGTCCCAGAGACTACGAGATATTAAATTTTTTTTTCAGCCACTAAGCTGTGGGGTCGTTTGTTATGCAGCAGCAGGTAGCTATTACAGGTATGTGGTCTGATTTCCAAACACTGGGAATTTCCTAGAAGCCTCATTATTATGTTTCTCTTTGTCAATAAATTTTACCGTCATTGATTCAGCCCTCTTTCTGTGGCTGATCTCATTCCACCCCTCCTGGGACTCCAGTTACACATGTATTGGGCCTCTCGTTACTGCGGCACAGGTCTCTGAGGCTCAGCCTTTCTTCCATCTTTTCTCCTGGCTTGGAGGGGCTCTAAGGATGTCGTGCTCTTGTGCTGCCCCACTGAGCCCCTGCCCCTTTACTGCCCTTTCCTCCTGCCACCTCCGTCCCTCTGCCCCGTATGTCTGTCCTCCAGGCTGCCTTCCACTCTGACTCCGTATTGCCTCCACTCTTTCTCGTCGGTCTATATGTTCCCTTCTTTATTCTCTGACTTGGCTGACCATCCCTCTTTCACCTGAATCACAATGGGGAACTTAATCAAGTTTATTCTCCTCTGTTCTGTATTGAAAAAGCAGAGTTCTTATTTAAAAGCAGTAACAATTAAGCTCCACTGTTTACTGTGACCACACAAAATGGTTCTTAAGCCAGTATTATCTGGTGTAACCATAGATGACCAATTAAACCAATTAGAAGATTTAGTAATTCTTCCAAACAAACAAAAGCGACTGGAAGAACATGTTTTGTGGGTCTCAAAGTGAATTCAGCTTGTGTTTTGGCTTCACAAACATACACGACCTTTGCATTGCAGCATGACTCACACGCACACTCTGCTAACCTGGCTTCAGAGGGGAGGAAAAGGGCAACTTTTGTGGGTTTGCTGATTAGATGTGCAAACGTTTTTCATCGAAACAGGTGAGGTCGATCACCTGAGGCTTTATACTTTAAATACGTGTCTTAACGAGCTGTATTTAACGTGAATTCACTACCAACCTAACCAAACACCAGGTAGTTCTGTCATCTTGACCAGCTTTTCTGTCCCGCATGGTCACTACCATATGTCTGTGGCTCCAGTGCTTTGCTTGTTTGTGCCCATCCTCACTGTGGCCGCCATTCGTCCAGGAACCTGGAGGGGACACTGAGTGGAGATTTACTCCATTGCTTCATTTTCCTGTTAAGCTTTGAAAATCCCTAAGCATCCCCAAAGGCCCAAATCAAAATGAGTCATTTAAACTAAATTAAAAAAAAAAAAAAAAAAGAGTCTACTTTTTTTCAAAAATTCCCTGCTGGGAACTTTCTGACACTGTGGTTTGAAATCATGTGGGAGCGAAAGGGTCCTTTTAAAGCTGATAAAAGCAACAGACTCTCTCCTCAGAAAACTTGGCAGACAATTCCAGGGAGTCTATAAACTATCTGAAGCCCTTCCCTGCAGCCCCTTATCTAACAGTCTCTGTGTTTGGCACTAAGAAAAGCTTTGAAACATCTCAGGCACATTTCCTTACCATGGCTCTTGCCTCCTCACGGATGGACGGGATGGAGAGGATGCTGTAGAGGGCTCCGTTCACATACGGCTGTATCTTTAAGGGCAGAAAAAAACAGTCATTTGCAGGTTCTCAAATACTGTGCACCTCAGTTATCAACCACCACACCTGACAGCAAGCTGGCTGAGCAGCAGCGTGGAGCCGCCCTCTTCTCAGCGCTCCTGAGCTCCGGGTGCATTTCCAGGGACACTCGATTTGCACCTCCCAGTGACAACGAAGAGTTCGAAATTGAATCCACCCTCCCCTCCCAGGCCTGGTCCTGCCGTGCTTCATTGCTTAACTTGCATCTTCATTTAGCCCTGCGCTCATTCAGGCCAGGCCCTGTGGGGGCACCAGCTCTGCTTCTCTCTCCCTCTCCCAGATAAGTCTCGGAGCCATCTAGAACCCTCCTGTCCTTGTTCAGACACTGCTGTCCAGGATCTAGGCTATAGCTATCTCCTGACGCAGCCCCCTGCCTTCCCTGTTCACACTTCAACCATCATACTGTGGCCAAAATTCCACACCATGTGCCCACTCAGCCCTCTCTCTACCTGGGAAACCTCAATGGAGCCCACCTGGAAAGCCCCAGCAGCCCAGCACAGCACAGCACAGAGCCTGGCCAGGGAGTGGCCATCCTCCCGCCACACAGACACACTGGGGCCTGGTTCCTGCAGGTCCCTTTGCTGGGAGGGCTCCCCCCCCCCGTCTATCTGGACACGCTGTCCATCCTTAAAAACTCAGCTCAGAGGAACCCCCTGGGGCCTCTCCTGACCAGCCAGCGGGCTCTGTGCTCCACCTCTTAGACATCACCATCCCCTCCGGCCTCTACCCCCACCCCCCTGGATGCAGCGTCACTTCAGACTTCTACTTCTGCTTGCCCCATTCTGAGCTCTCTGAAGACAGGACCACTGTTTTACTCACAACAGTAACCCCGCTCTCAAGCCAGCATGGCATACGGGACATGCAGTATCTGGTAAATGCCAGCCCCCGTGATGGGCTGTGTGCTGCAGCCTCTCCACCCAGGGGCTCATCTCCCTGGGTTTTAATTTTTGCCAACCTACTGAGTTTTAAAAAATAAGTTAAAAAAAAGGTGGGGGGGGGGAAGCAAACTATAATTCATAACTTGTGTTTATTTTCATTTCCGTGACTACTAGCAAGGTGGAACATCTTTTCATGTTTATAGGCCACCAAGATCTACTATTCTGTAAATTGTCCTTTATCCATGTTTTTTGGTTTGACTTTTATTTATCAATTAAAAGCATTCTTCATATATTAGGGATGCTAAACTTCTGCCATGTCATTCATTGTCTTCTTGCTTCGATGATGGCCTCTTCTTCTCTACAAAACAGTTATGCTCATATAGCCAAATATACCCTTCTTTTTCTTTATGGTTTTTGGGCCTCATCTCTCAAAGCCACACTGTTGTACTGGACACACGCAGGCAGTATGTGCTTGCACAGTAAATACATCTCTGAAGTATATATGTAGGTAGATCATCACGCTCATTCTCAAAACAAAAGCACTGGCAACACCTAATGGCATGAGTTGAAGGCTTGGCCTATTCAGTTTCAGGCCCAGCACAGGAGATCCAGCCTTGCAGCCAGCCCTCACCATTAGTCAAAAGAGTGTATTTCCTGCAGGCTTCCTGTGCTTGGGTTGAATAAAACAGAGAAGGACCTTGTTCAGGTCACTGGCTCAAGCAGCCCGCATGGGGGTGGACGGGCCGCAGGAACGGAAGGGGTGAAAGCAATTCGCTTTATTCCTACTTGGAAATGCTTGACACTCCTTCTGTCTGACTGACATGGGGACATGGGAGACCAGTGCTTCATTTTCACCCCAGGTGCTCGGTCCTGTCCTGCTAAGACGCCCTATACCTCATCTGGTTAAAGAGGTTGGATTTCTGTCGAGGTTTTGACTTCAGATGCAAAGCAATGCCGTGGTTGCTGCAAAGGCATCTGCAGAAGGCAGGAGAGGCAATATCATTCTGTGTGTGAGTTTTGGTTACTGAGTTCATCCAAGCCTCTACTTAAAAAAGGGCTAGAAAACTTAGAAAATCACACTAGTGTTGGGGTGGACTCTCATGAGGGCATAAGTCGTTGTGGCCACTTGGCAAGACCCACAGCTGACGTGGGGTGAGGGGGCAGTGCTGAGCGCGGGGCGCCCCAGGGAAGCTGCACATGGGCCCCATGGGTCAGACGCCGCCATTGCACCACAGACCCCTGGGGCAGCAGAGAGTTGAGACACCAGAGTGGACATCCCTGGAGGTCTGGGTAAATAGACAGGGAGGGGCACATGAGGGGACGCTTTGAAGTCGTGAAAATTAATGAGGTAGAAGGACAGAGAAAGGTCCTAAAAACACTGTGGAAAATGACCATAAAAGAATGGGACCTGGGGTGCAATGTTGCCTAAAAATTAAACACTCACACTGATGCATGTTTCCAGGCAACATGCACGACCACAGACATATAGGAAAGACACAGAGGATGTCACTGGGGAGAGGCTTGAGGAGGGGCAGAGGAGGAGGAGAAAAGCAGCCCGGCACAGGCCAGTGATGGCGGAGGGCTGGTCGGCGGGGAGCGGAGGACAAACCCTGCTTCTGAGCTCCAGGACCGAAATCAGAAAAGAGTGGAAGCAGCTTCCAGCTTCCACCCCGCCCAGGGCCAGCGGTGCTGAGTACCTCGTGGTTCTCATGACCAAGCAGATCCGAAAGAACTTTCAGCACGAGGCCTGCCACCTTGGCACACATGTTCTTCCCTGTAGGACAGAAACAGTAAAACAAAGCATGACATGTCTAACTCAGCAGCCTCAAGTTGTGCAGACAGGGAGAGAGATCTGGGTTCCTCTACTTAGGAGCTGTGAACTTGGTGAATCACTGAACCCGTTTCTGCCTCTTTATAATGGGGATTCCTAACACCTGCCTCCAAGGGAGATGCGGATTTAGCTCGGAATAGCCTGGCACTGAGAGCTGGGCATGGGGCAGGCCTAGAACTCCTCGAGATGGGGAAAGAGCTCGCCATGCAGGTGCATGCGGCACCGTCCTAGAAACCAGACACTCTGGTGGAGATTCCAGCAGACCGTGGAATTAAGAAAAGTGGATTATAATCTGATAGATGCTTCTGCATGTGCTGCTTGTGAAAAGAGAAGACTCAAAGAATAGCTATTTCCTGTCAATGTGACTAAGCATCTGAGGGTGAAGAAGCTTCGAAGAGATACCCCTGAGCTACATGTCCAGGTGCTGCTTCTTCCCAACACCAACAGGCCTCTTAGATCAAGGGAGCCACAGGCTGAACCGGCACCCCTTCTAAAGACACTTCCCTCACACAGGTAACAGGTCACAGAAGTGGGACGGAAGCTGCAGAAGTGCTAAAATCACACCTTTAAAGGTCAAGGAGACCAGGGACTTGTGAGCCCCTGTGAGAACCCTGATCTGCAGGTGGAAGGGAGATGGGGAGACGCAGTGACTGAGAGCAGGGAGCGTAGTTTAATATCCTTGCCCTGCCACCAGCCTAGTCCCATTGAATCTTCAGCCTGCCCAACTTCCTATCTTCCACCAATGCCGTGAAGAGGAAGAAGAGTGTAAACGCATTTCCTCTTGATGTGAGCACTACGTGTACATAAAATATTCTTTCTGAGGCCAGAATGGTATTTTGGTGTCAGTGATTCAACAGCTTTAACTGTACTTGGAAATGCTCGACACTCTCCTTCTGTCTGCAGCTTTCCCAGAGGGACACTAAAGGAGGCCACACCAGGCTCCTTGCACAGCCAGAGGAGGGGCGGGCTCTCCCCTCCCCCACAGCACCTGGGGGTGGGGGGGGTCAGAGCTGAGAAGACCGCACCTGCGCCCCGGAGGCAGAGGTTCATGAGTAAGGCCACGGCGTACTCCAGCGTGTAGTCGGACAGGCAGTCAGGCTCCTTCAGGAGATCGATCAGCCAGAAGATAAGGCCGTCTTGGATCATCGCCGTCTGCAGCGGGCGCCTGGGACGCAATGACAGCCCGCAGGTAAACGAGCGCTGGCCAGCAACGGCTCGCGCAGGGGCCACAGCAATGGGGAAGCATGTGAGCACGGCTACACTGCACAGAAGACGCAGGCTTGAGGAGTAGTTAATTGTTAGACCATAAACTACAACCACAAATTCTTTCCTTTCGGGGATATTATTAAGGGCTTAAGAAAGGACAAGGCAGTAAGAAGGCTGCCCACTTTGAATGTTTCCTTGTCAATATTCAAAATAAGCAGTAAGTAAAATGTTACTTTAAATATTTAACAAATATTGTTTGATAGTTCTTAGGCTACTGAGCCCAGGAAGCAGCCACAGAATAGTTCATGGGAAAGCAGATTTTTACTAAATTCTAATCTATATAATCCAGCTTAGGTACATTGAACTGTACAGAAATCAAGAGAAACAAAAGCAAACAATCCACTCCTAATTATGATTCAGCTCCCTACAAATTAAGGGTAGCTTAATGACCTGGGTAATACAATTTATATGGAATTATTTACATGGAATTATTTTATTCCTGAAGCCCAGGTATAAATGTCAGAAATCCAGTGCCTCATCAGTGCGCTCTGGCGCGGGGCATCGTGATGCCCTAGGGAGCGGATGGACTCGGGTGGCATCACCACAAGAAGTTATCTGAAAACCCAGACCCCATGGAGGAATCACTGCTGCACACCCCCCAATTAGCAGGCGACAGAGACCCCCAGACTGAGCCTGCCATGCTGCTCTGAGGTGCTGCACCCACCCGACCGCACTAGAACTTAGGAGAACACCACTGACACTGCTTTCTTGGCAAACCTGGCTGCTTCCAATTCAGCGCAGGACCCTGGGAAACACATTAAGCAGGTTCCCAGAAGAGAAGAGATTAAATCACCGTTTGGAAGAAAAGAAAAAACTGGCAGAAACAGCCACCTTTCCAGAAAGAAGTGTTTCTTCACCATATCTTATCTCTGTTCCTTAATTACAGTTACCGAATTTCTAAAACATTTCCAAATACAGTCCGCATCAAACTGAGTTGCCATGATAAACAGAAATGGTGCGTTCAGGCCACCCGAGGAAGTGTTAACTGTAGAGATTACGTACAGTTCCCTTCCGCTCATACGTTAGAACAAGAAATTTCCACCAACAGGGACCTGGCAATAGTAGGAACTCAGGGCCCAGCACTCTCCCCACTAAGCACACACGCTCGGAATGTGTCACGCGCGGGCGTCAGGTTACTAAGGAGACTGGTGAAATGGCGACCACAGCCGACAGGAGGAAAGTGTCAGCCGTGGGGGACAGTGAGAAGGAGCCGAAGGCCCGAAGCACTGGAATTCTCACTAAGTCAGAGAGAGGGTGGGTGGCCGCGAGCGTCCCAGACACCGCCCGGGAAGCAGGAAGACGGACGTCCACACACAGACTTGGACACGAGTGTTGCTGGCCCCATCGTTCATAGTAGCCGAAAAGGGGCAACACCCCAAATATTCCTAACTGACAAGCGAGTGGACAGCAAAGCGGGGGCCCGCCGCGGGATGGAGCGCCGTCTGGCAGCACGGAGGGACCAAGCGCCTCTACACCGCACCTGAGGCTGAACTTCTGCAAGGCCCCAAGGACGTTCTCCCGGGTGACCACGTCCTTGTCCTCCTCCTTCAGCCTCTCCTCCAGCATCCGCAGCACCTTAGCGTCCTGAGCGAGGTAGAGGCGACCTGGAAACACGCAGAGATGAGCGCGTCAAAGATTCATCTGAGTTAAGTTCATACTTCAAAGCCACTTTCCATGAAGACTTCGCATGTAACACATGCAGCATCTGGGTAATTTTATGTTTTAAAAGTCTTAAGAGCTATTTTCTTCTGCAAACTTGGTTTTATTCAATCATCTATTTAATGAACGAAGCCCACTCTTCTTGTCATCTCAACTGAACTCCTTGCTGTGTTCTTGTGGGGAATGGTATCTTTTGTTTACCTGCAATCTTGAACCCCTAAGTCACATCTGCAAGGAGAGGGGGAGGGGAATCCATGGGTTAAGCCTCTCAGAGTTTACAATAGAGGCAGCCAAGTAACGCTCTCTGGCCTCCTTCCTTCTCCTTCTAGACAAGCCCACGGCCGGGAGATGAAGTTGGCAGCCATTCCTGGGAGCCTATAACAAGCCTCAAATCGTAACTGGGCTATTGTGGCCTTGTGTCTTGATACAGACAAAACTGATGCAGCCATAAATTTCCATAGAATTATATGAATGGTTCCGGGCACGCCCCCTGGCTTAATAAATGCCAGTTACTTCGATGCAGCTACATGGAATGAGCAGATGAGCGAATCAACAAACTTTGGGACTAGCATATATTCTTAATCTGAAAACTCTCTCTAGTCATGTGACAAAGCTCAGTGGGGCGATGTGAAATAGCCCTACTGTGGGGATCCTTTCACAATATATACAAACTAAATCACCCTGTAAATTGAAACAAATGTTAAATGTCAACTATATCTCAACTTGGGAAAAAATGAGCTCAAGCTAATGAGAACCTATGGACTAAAACGGCACTTTGTGAATTCATCTTGATTTCTTTCAGTTATGACGGCAGGCTATCTTTGCAATTTTCAAATCCTCTTAATTTAAGGAGTTACAGACTGTCGAGGAAATGGGGCAATGCTTGTTGAGATCAGCTTCAATTGTTTTGCTGATCTTATTTTACCTGAAATAGAAAGCTCAAGAAAGGCATCACCAGTTACATACCTGAAAGCAATCCCAACTTACAAAACCAGGAGGCTTGCCTCCCTGGTGGCACAAGGGGTTAAGACGCAGCACTATGAAGCTATCCATAGCCGCTGCAGCATGAGTTCAATCCCCGGTCGGGGAGCTGACCCACACGGCGTAGCAGACCTCTCCTGTCTCCCCGCTGCTCCCCTCAGCAGTGGATTTCAGTCAGTCTGCCTGTTCTCTTCCCCACTCTGTCTCTGTGGATCCTCTCACCCCCACCCCACACCTCTGGCCTATACCCCAGTTCTTGTATGCACAAATAAATACATATTTAAAAAAAAAAAAAAGACTCCAAACCATACACAATCACCCTGATGTAAACTACAGAAATACGACAATAATTTTCACAAAGGACCTAGAGACATTAATAAATGGTGGACACACATATCATTTCTAAGAAGCTGGGAGAGGAATGTCCATTTTCAGAGGGGGAAAAAAATCACATCGGCAGACCCAGCTCCTCCCTGGAAGGAAGCTGCCATCTTACCTTCCGCCAGGGACGCGAAGGCGTTGAGGAGCCGGGCCATGTACTGCCGCACCACCTCGCTCTTGGAGTGCAGCAGCTGGAGCACGCTCTTCTGTGGGGGACAGCAAAAGGGAAACCAGTGAGGCTCAGGGGAGCGAGAGAGAAACATCCCCTCTGTGGCCTGGTGATCTCTTCTGAATTCATTACAAGTGACAGAGACAGACAACAGCCAAGGGAACTGTGTGGAGAGCTTGATTTCCAGTGGGTGTTTTACGAGATTGGCCAGAAGAGTTATTCGGACTTTTAAGAGACTCGGTGACATGGGCCCTGGGAAGGCGACTCACACAGAAGCAGCAGCGCTGTTTGCTGCTGCTGCTGTTTTCCCAGCTTAGAACAACATCCAACCCGCACACCTGAAACTGCTGCCTCCCGGCATCCTGCGGCTACAGGCAGTGGGTGTCTGAGCCCCGCGTACGCCCCCCAGGACAGAGGACAGACAAGCAACTGGAACAACTCAATCTCGCAGTCAGCGATGCAGATGCTAACAGATGCAGCCGACTCAAAAAAGCCAGATCCCAAGGCAGCAATGGCGATGAGGGATCCAGGTTATATCACTGGCCTCAAAAGGCTGGTGAATTGGCAAGAACAAAGAAGAATGAGTGCGCGTGGTTACAGACGCAGCTGGGTCCCCCTCAGGCGCCTCAGCACCATCCTCTTGGAACCACCCACACGTCTGGGGTGTTCTCTTCTGTGGGTAACACTAAGGGTCACAAAGGACGGGGGCCAGGTGAGTGCAGTGCTACAGCAAGAGGGGAGATGAACGCTGAGCAGAGAGCACCCCGTCCTCTGCCCCTACCAGGCTCAGCACACTGCAGCCGGCCCCTCACTCTTGAGGCAGACTGGAGGGTGCTCCTCAGAGGGAAAGGATAGTCGGGAGGGGAGAGAACTGGGGATTCTGAAATCAGAGGTCCCTAGCAGAAGGCCACCTGGGCCCCCCAGGGTGCGTTGCTAGGTCTACAGGCCCTACCCTCACACACACACATATTTTTGAACAGAATTCAACACACAGGGGAAAGGTGAGCCCAACTCTCGTCTGTGCTGGGACAGCCTTGACCTTGTACTGATAAAATTCCGGAGCCCCCTTCCGTCCTGCTGTGAGGATTGCCTGTAGACAGTTTCTTGCCCCCATAGAAGTGTCTCAAGTGATCAGCGCCTGAGAACGAGACCAGGTGAGTCTAAAAGCTAAAATAAGCAGATTGCTGATATTGTGAAGAAATAGAGACCAGGAACTTGGAAGCTTCTAGATTACACCCCCTTTCCCTCCAGCAACAGCAGTTGCCGGTGCCCTTGGCCACAGATTCTGCAACCTGACTGACCCTTCGGCCCTGCACATGCCATATACTCTGCCGGGTTCTTCCACCTTCACCACCACTGCTCCGGAGAGGAGCGAGCGTGCAGGCGGCTGCGTCTGGCTATGACTTGGGATTTCACGTCCTTCTCTCCTGGGTGTCGTCCTCTGTCACGGGAACAGAGTCCCTTCCTTGCAGGGCAGGGTCTGTGCCCGCAGTTCAGCGAGCACAAAATCAAGCCCTTTATTATTTCGGGCACACACACAGATGGGGAAACACAGGGGATGACTAACACAGGCCGGGATGTGTCCACCACATTCAACACGGCACTATTCACAGCAGCCAAGAGGCAGAAGCATCCCAGCGGCCACTGACGAATGACTGGGGGCCCAGATGTGGTCCACACACCCAAAGAAACATTCCACCTCTGACGCGCACTGCAACGCGGATGAACCTTGAGGACGCTGTGCTAAGCATAACAAGTCACCAAAAGACTAACGCTGTATGATTCCATGGACATGAGGTACCCGGGGCAGCCAGATTCAGGGACAGAAAGCAGGGTGGTGGCAGGGGTGGGGAAGGGGCAATGAGAGTACTCAGTTAATGGGTACAGAGTTTCAGTCTTGCAGGACAGAGTTCTGGAGACGGGATGCACAACAATGCTAAGTGTGATGAATACCACTAAAACCAAACCCTTAAAGATGGTGAAGACGGTACATTTTATGTTCTGTGTATTTTACCACAGTTTAAAAGTAAGTCAGGAGGGTGGTTACCTCTTGCTAAAAGGAAAGGGGGTATAATCTAGAAGCTTCCAAGTTCCTGGTCTCTATTTTTTCATAACATCAGCGATCTGTTTATAATTATTCTTTAAAATATTCCTGTTTTCTACACTCATCTGTGTGAATCACGTATTTCATAACTAAAATCTACTCTGGACAATAAAACAAAATTCCTTAGATATAAGGAGTCGTGTCTTTGCATAAATGTGTGTGTGTATGAGACCGGTAAAGGTGTGAAATGTGGAAAACGACATCACAGTAGCTCCAAGATGTCCAAACGACCAGTTAAAAATGAAAATTCAGTTCACTGCAACTTGATCTAATTTGATTCAAGTTTTTTGGTGTAGATCGTGACTAAAGTGAGGTCCTGGCTCGGCTGCCTACAGTCAGCCCACAGCTCAGGAGGCCCTGCTCAAGGCCACCTGGCCGTGGTGGCAGGGAGGGGCGTGCCACCACCATCTCCCCCCAAAACCCTCACTTTTCCCACTGCATCGCAGGCCTGCCTGGTCCTCAGCTCTCACAAATTCCTGGAAAAGCATTTTAAGTCAGGCCCAGATGAAGCTGTGAACAGGCTTGCTACCGACTTTGCTCCTCATGAGTCACGCTTGGTGTTTCAGGACTCGTGGTGAGTGTGGGGTGAGGGAAAGAGCTGGAAATCTGAGAAAAATGAAAAGGGCAGAGAGGGCTGCAGCGTGGAGCCCACCCATCCCAACTGGCCAGGCCAGGGCACTTTACTGGAAGTGAGAGGTGGGTGAAAGCAGACCTCACTAGCTCACACAAGCTCCAGGCTGACATACGGTCACTGTGCTGAGAATACACGTAGAAGCCGCCGGGCCGGCCAAGCTCATTCCTTGGGAATGAAGGCCCCGCTGCGCCCCGACCGCGTCCCACCCACCTGGCTGTGGCTCTGACAGTCCAAGAGGTCATTGCTGATGTAGGCCTGCAGCACCGTCTCCCGCTGCTCTCCGGGGTGGGACGTGGTCAAGCGCTGGGATGAAGGAAAACAAGAGTGATCAGACCGAAGTCTTAGCACAGTGGGGTTGTTTGAAACGGCAGTTCCACGACTACCCATTTAACAGACCTGGTTACACCAGCCAACCAGTCAGCTGACCAGGAACTGCCAGTGTGCCTCCTCAAGGGACAGAGGGGAGGCTGGAGTCAACTTACGAAGTCACCAGAGCAGGGAAATGACCAAACGCCTGGGTAGTGAGTGCAGAAGGGGGCGTTCTCCAGTGCCTGGGGCTCAAGACTTGGCCCTTGGAGGAGGAGCAGAGGCCTGGGTGTGTGGGGTGGAGGAGGGCCCAGCTCAGGGAGGCACAGGGTAGACAGGAGCGGGCCCTGAAGGAGGGCCGTGCCAACAGATGAGACTTTCTCCAACAAGGACGGGCTCAGCAACACTGTGTATGTGTATGTGTGTGTGTGTGTGTGTGTGTGTGTGTGTGTCTGCACCCGTGTGTGTAAGAGGTGGTTGGGGCAGAGTCTATAGGTTTTGACAAGCCATAGGTCTGTTAAGAATCTAGTTGACATCCACGGGGCTAGAAGAAAATCGAGTGGGAGCCTGCGTCAGCACATGCTGTGCAGCCTGAGTTACGCCACCTGAAAGCTGTGTAATTAACTTGAGTAAATGTCCTTGCTCTTCTGGGAAAATCTGACTAGACAAAGGGCCAAGCGTGCAGGCCCTGCTGAAGAGCAGCGTCGGTGTACAGAGCAGTGTAGGGAGATGGGAGCACAGCAGACCCCCAGAACTGCAAGGGAGGGGTCTCCCGAGCAGGCGTTGCTGACAAGGAAGAGGGTACACGAGAGGTGGTGGTGCCAGGAGGGTCTCATCTGGCAGCTGCCACTTTCTGTCGTGCACACTGAGGCCAGGGCAGGCACAGAGTAGGGTGGAGGGGAGAGGCTGGGGCGCTGGACGGGGACAGACAAAATCATAGGAAACTTGTTTTTCCTGGTTATTCTGACGATGTCACCCAATCTGTACAGGAACACGTCTCTCTCCAAACGGCTCAGTCGCCTGCACTGAGAGGAAGAGCTTGGTCTGCTGACGGGAGCGGGAGGGTGGCTGCCCCACTCAGCCCAACATGCAGCTCAAACAAGACAGAGCTGCCTCACAAAGGACCCAGGCCTCTGCTGAACCTGGATGCCATCTCTGAGCGCTCCTCAAAACCGCTCAAAACCAGGTTCCAGGAAGGCCTAGGGCCTTCGGAAGTACGGGGGGACTCCTTTCTCTATCCAGAGATGGGGAAAGTGCTGAAAGGCATTTGGACGCCTAGATACCTGAAATTCTGGGATCGTGAAGGGGTGAAAGTTAAAGAGTCACCCACTGTTGGCGTAGGCCAGCAGTTCTCCACGTGCTGCCTGGGGAACCCCAGAATTCTTTCAGGGGATCTGCTGGGTCACTCTTATTTTCACGACCCATCCCAGAGGCTATGGGAAGTGTGATGGCGTGACAGGGAACGCAGAAGCAGGTAGGAGCCCCAGCTTCGTCCAGTAAGCCAGACTTGACAGAAATTTGCAAAAACGAAAAGCAACGGCATTCTTCTCATGTTTTTCGAGAGTTTGGAAAATAGTTATTTCTTATAAAAATGTGATCTGTGTTATGTGCTGGGTTTAGCATTGCTCATCTCAAATGAGTTAAACAGATACTTACATTTTCATGTTATTATCATCTGTGATATATTAAATTATATTTTATATAGTTAAAATGTGTATGTAAAGTGTTCTCAGTTTTCATTTCTAATACTGTAAACAGACAGAAAAAAATTCACAGAAACTAAAGCTCTTTGGGGTCCTCAGGTTGAGAGAACGAAGGGGTCTGAGGCTAAAAAGCCTGAGAACCACTGATTTAAACTGTGAGTGGTTTAAACTGTGGACATGGTCAGAAAAGCGACAACTGAGCGCCATTTGCCTTAAAGCCTGGCTGACAGGTTTCACCCTTGCTGTCTGCCCTGTGGCAGGACATAGGGTCTTCGTGTCCCCCTAGAGGTGCCCTGCTGGCCAGGAGCCAGCGCGGCCCATGGCCTGCAAAGACCAGGTGATCAGCATGGCCTGGGCTTGGACGCTGCATGTGTCCAGTTATCCAGCTACCGAGCAAAGCCAATGGCAAGGATGAGGGTGCCGCGGGGGATCTGCAAAAGCTGTTTTAACTTCAGCTCTTGGTGTCAGCAGCAGGAGGAGGAAAGATATTTAGGAGGTGAGTGAGAAGGTACCCGCATGGCAGCCAGCCAGGAAAGCCAGCACGGCTGACTTCTGAAGGTGGAGGGTAAGGCACGTACCCAGCGCAGAGCCTGCAACAGGAAGGCTTTCAAGCGGTCACTCCCGGAGAGCAGATCCTTCTTCAGCTTCTCATAATCCAAGGAGGGCAGTAATGGCACATCCTTCAGCTTCCTGCTCAGCAACACAAGTTCAAAGAGAAAGGAGAGGGCAGAAGGGCACGCTCACTAAGCCTCCTGAGGAGCGAGGCCCTACCCGGAGCTGCCCTGACTGAATGACCAGCAGGGGCCCAGCTGTTTCCTCTGTGCTCTGGAGTGCACTCAAGGCTTCCATAGTCAGGGCTGGGTTCCGGGCTCCCCGCTGCAGCTTCGGGGCAAAGCCCTGCCACTTGGGTTGTACATATGAGGGCTTTTCATGACATTTTTCCTCAGCTGAGGGTCTTTCCCTAAACAGGGCTGGACGCGCTGCATTCACATAAGGCCAGGGCTCCATATGACAGGGACGAGGTCACTTGGAGCCACTGTGACTTCCTGAGTTCTATTTAGAATGCTGCACAAAGCCCAGGGACTGCTAGCCTCGGGAGGCCCCAAGGGAGAGGTCTACCTAACAATGTGAAGCCACTGAGCCTCCGAGCCTGGGGACCTGATTGGGGGCATGTGAGGGACAGGCCTGGGGCCAAGGTGCGGCACACAACCCTCCAAGGTAAGGAGTTGGGGGGGGGTCCCTGTGAGGCAGGTATAGCCCGCCCTGCAAACCCTCCTCAGGGGACGCCCAGTCACAGGCCTCGGGGATGTCATTCCAGCTAAGAGAGGCCTCTGCTGAGAGCTCGACCCAGTGCGAAGGGCCAACACCTGCCCTTGGTCAGTCAGAAACAAAGGCGCCTCCTCAGATTCCTGTCGCTAAATCAAAGGCCTTCCCGCTTGGTTTTGTTGCTTTGTAGGGGAGGAGACGGGCGCATGTGGGGAGCTGTGAGCTCCGCGGCCTGTTCATGGCACTGTGTCATTGTTGGTTCCAGTGTGGAGACGCCACCAGTGAGGAGGCTGCAGCCTAACCACCTGCAAATCTGTAATTATTTCAAAATAAGAAAACCAAGAGCAAAAACATGCTCCTTCTAATACTGTGCAGGTCAAGAGTGGGGGAGCCCCCTGAGGAGATTTGCACGTTGAGCTACACCTGCCTCACAGGGACACCCCCCCTCTTGACCTGCACGATATGAGAAGGAGCATGTTTTTGCTCTTGGTTACCTTACTTGGAAATAATCTTGACCAAGTAATAGTCCCTGCACAACAGTAAATGGGATTTTATGAAGTGTTAGGTGAAAAGATGAAAGATAGGAGGTTTGGCTTGTTTTTAGGGTGGGGTGGAAACTGCGATAACACCTCCGAGGTGTAGCTTACATTTTCTCCTTATGTTTCTCAGCGTTAACTTTTCTGTAATGAGCTCCTATGATGTAGTAAAAAAATTACAAACTATTTTTAATGTTGGTTTTAAAAGACAAAATGAGATCCTTTTAGAGGGTCTGGAAGAAATGGCAAGAAAAGATGGCAACAGATGAAATCTCCTGTTTTCATGTGTTTTTTACACCAATGATAAACCCACTTCCTTTGAGTGTTTCCTCCTGAGGCAGACACTAAATTGCCAATTATTGGGTCGTCGGAAAAGTCATGACATGTTTATTCTTTGAAAAATCGCGCCATGGCTTTTCTGACAACCCCATATTAATAACTGGCCGGTATTCTTTAAAAATGTCGAGGCCATGAAAGACCGGGAGAGGTGGATCAGAGGAGATTGGGGGCTGACACTCAGGCTGTGCGTGGTTCTGGGCTGCCTGCCGGAGCAGAGCCAGTCGGGAAAGCAGGAATCGGGTCTGCAGATCAGATAACTGTATAGACACTAGGATTTTGAGTTTAATGATTCTACTTGCCTTGCATAAAATATTAACACTGGGGGATCTTGGGCGAAGGATATGGGGAGTTCTTTGTACTATTTTTGCAACTCAAATTATTTCAAAATAAAAAAATAATTTAAAATTTAAACAAGCTCTTGCTCTAGATTAAAAAATAAGTTCCAACTGTAAAGCCAAATTTGATAATGTTCTGATAATCTTCTACTGAAGAGGAGGAAAATGCCAGATTTGGGCCATTACCCTCTCCAACAGTGGCAATATCACCATCTAAGTTGCTCTGCAACCCCTGTGTGTGGTCCATCCACTCTCCCGCTGCCCAGGAGACTATCACACCATCTACTCCGTCCTCCCCTGGCCCTTTTACTCTCTGCAGTGACCCCGCCTCTTCTGTCACTGGGAAGGACAATGACAAACTTCCCAACAGTTGAAGTGCGAGACACTGTACTAAGTGCTTTCTACATATTAACTCTTTTTGTCCCCACAATAATCTAGCAGTCAAGCTACTATGACTATTCTCACTTTACAAGTGAGGAAACTGAGGCACAGAGAGGCTATCAAAGATGTCCAGGGTGCGAGAGCCAGTGTCAGAGGTGGGATTTTAACCTGGGCAGTCTGGGCTCGAGAGTGTTACCTCACAGAGCCCCGGGAGAGAATGAAGTGCGGGCCAGCGTCGGACGCAGGTGGAGCAGAGGGAAGGGTGTGGCATCTCTCTTGGTTCTGAATATTCTCATAGCAAATCCTTCCCCATCATGGCTGGCTCAGAGGCTCCCAGAACCCACCCAAGTCCTCTGGTCCAAACAAAGGTTCTCAACTTCCTTGCTTCTGCAACCTCACACCTGATGAGTTTCCCGTGCCCTGGGTGCCCTCCTGGGTGACACCCCTCAAATCTGGACAGGAATGCTTAGGTGTACAAAAGCTGCCTGTGGTCCTGGTCCCCATGTGGACCAGCAGGGAGCATAAAATTAGGCCTCTGCAGTGCTGTGTTGTGCTCGGGGACAACGGATTAAAATGATTTCTCTAGAGTAGCACAGGAACAATTCAACAGCTTTTTCCATTTGATGCCACCTCTCCAAAATCGAGTAAATGTTAAAAGATACTTCTAGCTGAGCAACATTACTTAAAATTGGAGGGCCTTCCCGGTGGCGCAGCGGTTGAGCACTGGGTTGCAAAGCTGCCCGCAGCCTCTGTAGTGCCAGTTCGATCCCTGGCTCCTCCCCAGCCATCGGAGGAGGGTCCCACATGGCGCACAGACCTCTCCTGCCGCCTGCTGCTCCCCTCAGCAGTGTGCTTTGGTCCTTCTGCCTGCTCTGCTCCCCGCTCTGGCTCTGGTGAGTTCTCTCGCCCTCCCACGCTTCTGACTGTACCCAGTGCTTGTATAAATAAATAAATAAACCTTAAAAAAATAAATAAATAAATAAAAATAAAATTGGTGTTATTTTCTCCAATAGCCACACCGAGCTCTAGGTGCTCAGAGGCATTCCCTCAAGCTAGGCTGCTAAGAGGCGCGCTGACTGGAGCTGCTTGGAATTCTCCTGAGCAGTGATTCCTAAGAGCAATTACTTACACGGGTGCCAATGAGGCTCTTAGCATGGTCGAAGCCTGCGGGGAGAGGGGGACAGAAGAAAACAGACCGTGTTACACGCAGACAGTGATGCTCAGTCCCACGTCACCAACACAGCACAGAACCAACAGATCTGTGCCCAGTTTGGGACGGACCAGGATTCTCCAGCCATAGTCGTGCATGATTCAGAAACTGGCCCAAGATGTTAGGCAATAACCCCTGATGCACTTTCCAGGCCACCCCCCCACCCCCCGCCCCGGCTCACTGCTACCCCATACCAAGTAAGACTCTATTAAAAAAAAAAAAAAACAGGGGGGGGATCCTGACCAAATTCCCAGGGGAACTGCCTATGCAAAGCTGCCTCATCAAAGACCTCACGAGGAGCACAGCAGTGGAAGCGGTTCAGTTATCCTGGCTCCATCTTCATTCAGAGTTTCTCTCTGGGTATAAAAATAACACTTGCTTTGTACAAGTCAACGACTATAGGGGTGTTGATGGAGAAATGAACAACCCCTCCCACCCGTTCCCCTTTAATCCTGGTGATAGACCAACCCATTGCCTACTTAATGGACATGACTATTGTCCCAGTTATTCAATTTTTTTTCCTACTACAGGCAATGCTGTAGAAAGCATAAAATGGACTTGAGAAACAACAGCCAAACACACGTGTGCCACCTATTTTGACAACTCACACCAACCGTAAAACCATCGTTTGAGAAAATCAGGGAAGTGTGACTTTGGGCCGCACCGATTTTATTACACGATGCGAAGGAATCAGTGTTACCTGTCCCTGCCGTGTGATTAGTTTTTGTTTGTTTTTCAAAGCCCTAATCTGTTAGAGATATAGATTGGATTATTTATCTGTAAAATAAAATGTTTGGGATCAGTTTCAAAAATTCCATGAGAATAAAGTAAGCAGAGAAGAGAGGGAATCTCAGCATCTGTGGAGAAGGTTCCTGCAGTGGTCCTGTCCCTCCCACGTCACCACGTCCTCACACAGAACGTCATCCACAACTGTATCGTATTAAGCTACGGTGACAGAGGCCTATCTCAGAGACACAGCGGGTTTAGCTCCAGGCCGCCAACGGTCGCTCAGACTGGTTTCCCAGTGCGTGTCGGGGTCATGTTCACACTGCAGTCTATGAAGTGCATGATGCCGGACACGACACAGGGACACGTGAGCCCACAAGGTTAGAAACGGCACCAAGAGACACAGGCTGCCACAGGTCCCTTGTGTGCAAAATCTGCACCATCTGCAATCAAATGGGGCACGGCAGCATTTTACAATTATTTCTGCCTTTCTCCTGCATCAGACACTGAGGTCCAGAGGCTGAGAGCCCTCGGGCCCAGCACCTGGCACAGCGCCTGGACACAGGAGGCCCTCCAGCAACATTTGTTGAATGAATGAAGACTGACTTCCAGACGAGGTCACTTCAGAATCCTTGACCGGTTTGATAAGTAAACATAATACGCCTGCCCTGGCAGAGGCCTCGTCCGCTATGGCTGTCCCCTGCGGTACTCACAAACCACAAAGACACTCCCTTCGCTTTCAAACGGCTCGTGACCAGGTATGCCTTTATTTTTTTTAACTCTTGATTTTCTTAATTAAGGGAATTACCTCTCCATTCCTCCGACTGACACTAAGTAGTAAGGAGTTCAGCACGTAAGTTTGAAATGTCATCTCAATTACAACATTAAGAAGACAAGGTGAGGCAAAGGAAGACATGGCTCTGTTGAATTATTAACATAAGAGAGACATCAACAGAGATTATTTTTAAGTCAGTGATCTTGGCAAACTCATATTGCCACAAAGAAAATCCACCAAAACTCCCTTTTTCATAGTTAAAATTGTTTTCTCTTTCAAAATTCTAATTCTCTTTTGTTAATCAACTACATCGTTTTATTGGCCCAGTGAAGGAATTAACTGAAAAGCAGTAACTGGCCCTCGCATGAGAAGAGCCAGCACGTTCAACATGATTGAGATTTTTTTTTTTTTTTTTTTTCCTTTTTTCCCTCCCAGAAAATTTAGCATTTTATTTTTTTTTTTCTGATAACATGTTGTTTTATTTGTTTTTTGTTTTTTTTTTTTATAAATTTTATTGTTATATTCCCCATACAATTGCAGCCCCCCATTCTGACCCCAATCCCTCCCCTCCCGCCCCCGCCCGCCTAAAAGTGTCTCTGGTTCATAGTTTTTTGTTGATTTTGATTTTCACTTTCTTATAGTTATTCATTTTCCTGGTCCCTTATTTAAGTTTTCTAGATTCCTGCTATGAGTGAGACCATCCGGTATTTTTCTTTTTCTTTTGGCTTATTTCGCTGAGCATGATCCCTTCCAGCGCCATCCATGTTGCTGCAAATTGCATGTGTTTATCTTTTTGAATGCTGAGTAATATTCCATGGTATATATGTACCACATCTTCTTGATCCAGTCATCTATTTTGGGCATTTGGGTTGTTTCCAAAGCTTAGCTATTGTAAACAGTGCTGCTATAAACATAGGGGTGCAGGTGTTCTTTGGAATTGATGTTTCTGTGTCCTTTGGGTAAATACCTAGGAGTGGAATTGCTGGATCATATGGAAGCTCTATGTTTAGTAGGTCCAGAAATCTCCACACAGCTCTCCACAGTGGTTGGACCAGTTTGCACTCCCACCAACAGTGCAGAAGAGTTCCTTTTTCTCCACACCCTCGCCAGCATTTGTTGTTGCTAGTTTTTTTAATATGTGCCATTCTCACTGGTGTAAGATGGTATCTCATGGTAGTTTTGATTTGCATTTCCCTGATGGCAAGTGATGTTGAACATTTTTTCATATGCCTGTTGGCCATTTGCATTTCCTCTTCAGAGAAGTTTCTTTTTAGCTCTTCTGCCCATTTTTTGACTGGATTATTTTCTTTGTTGTTGCTGAGTCTCATCAGCTCTTTGCAGATTTTTGTGATCAGTCCTTTATCATTAGTGTTGGGTGCAAAAATGTTCTCCCAGTTGGTGGGGTTTCTCTTTGTTTTTGTTATTGTCTCTTTTGCTGTGCAGAAGCTCTTTAATTTGATGTAGTCCCAGCTGTTTATCTTTGCCTTCACTATCACTGCTTTGGGTGATGTGTCTGTAAAGATGTCTTTGATGTGCAGATCACGTAGTGTTTCGCCTATATTTCCTTCTATATATTTTATGGTTTCAGGTCTTATGTCTAGTTCTTTAATCCATTTTGAGTTGATTTTTGTGTATGGTGTGAGGTAGTGGTCAAGCTTCATTCTTTTGCATGTAGCGACCCAGTTTTCCCAGCACCATTTATTGAACAAACTTTCTTTGCTCCAATGCATAGTCTTTGCTCCTTTGTCAAAGATTAGTTGACCATAAATCTGTGGATTTATTTCTGGATTTTCTATTCGATTCCATTGGTCTGTATGTCTGTTCTTGTTCCAATACCATGCAGTTTTGATGATTATGGCTTTGTAGTATAGTTTGAAGTCTGGGAGTGTAATGCCTCCATTCCCTTTTTTTTTTTCAGGAGAGCTTTGGCTATTCGGGGTTTTGGTGATTCCATATGAATTTCATCAATAATTGTTCTATTTCTTTGAAGAATGACATTGAAATTTTGATTGGAATAGCATTGAATCTGTATATTGCTTTTGGAAGGATGGCCATTTTAATAATGTTTATTCTTCCAATCCACGAGCAGGGGATGTCTCTCCATTTCTTTGTGTCTTCTTCTATTTCTTTTAACAGTGTTTTATAGTTTTCTTTGTATAGGTCCTTTATCTCTTTTGTTAGATTTATTCCCAAATATTTGATTTTTTTTGTTTCAATAACAAAAGGGATGGTTTTTTTGATTTCTTCTTCTTCAGATTTATTGTTTGTGTATAGGAAGGCTACTGATTTTTGCATGTTGATTTTGTATCCTGCCACTTTACTGAACTGATTGATGAGTTGAACTAGCTTTTCTGTGGAGTTTTTGGGGTTCTCTATGTATAATATCATATCGTCTGCAAATAGTGATAGTTTGACTTCTTCTTTTCCTATTTGGATTCCTTGGATGTCTTTCTCTTGTCTTATTGCCCTGGCTAGGACTTCCAGTATTATATTGAAAAGCAGTGGTGAGAGTGGACATCCTTGTCTTGTTCCAGATCTTAATGGAATTGCTTTCAGCTTTTCACCATTGAGAATGATGCTGGCTGTTGGCTTGTCATAGATGGCCTTTATGATGTTGAGGTATGTTCCTTGTATCCCAAGAATTTCAAGGGCTTTTATCATGAATGGGTGTTGCACTTTGTCGAAAGCTTTCTCAGCATCTATTGATATTATCATATGGTTTTTATATTTCTTTTTGTTGATGTGTTGGATAACGTTGATTGATTTTCGGATGTTAAACCATCCTTGTGCCCCTGGAATGAATCCTACTTGGTCGTGGTGAATTATCTTATGGATACATTGTTGGATTCTGATGGCTAAAATTTTATTGAGGATTTTTGCATCAGTGTTCATTAGGGAGATTGGCCTATAGTTTTCCTTTTTAGTGTTGTCCTTGTTCGGTTTTGGTATTAGTGTAATATTGGCTTCATAGAACGTGTTTGGTATTGTCCCTTCCTTCTCAATTTTTTGGAAGAGTTTGTGAAGGATAGGCACTAATTCGTCTCTGAATGTTTGGTAGAATTCATTTGTAAATCCATCAGGTCCTGGGCTTTTTGTTTTTGGGGAGGTTTTTGATTACCATTTCAATTTCGCTAATTGTAATTGGTCTGTTTAGGTGTTCTATTTCTTCTTTATCTAGCTTTGGGTGATTGTAGAGTTGTAGGAATTTGTCCATCTCCTCTAGATTATTAAACTTATTTCCATATAACTGTTCATAGTAGTTACTGATTATTCTTTTGATTTCTGCTGTGTCCGTTGTGATTTCTCCTCTTTCATTGATGATCCTGTTTATTTGTGCTTTCTCCCTTTTTTCCTTTGTGAGCCTGGCTAGGGGTTTGTCTATTTTATTGATTTTTTCAAAGAACCAGCTCTTGGTTTCATTGATCTTTTGGATTGTTTTTTTAGTTTCAATTTCATTTATTTCTGCTTTGGTTTTTATTATTTCTTTTCTTCTACTGGTTTTGGGGTTTTTTTGTTGTTCTTTTTTTTCTAGATCTTTGAGCTTCGAGATAGGTGTTTCTTTGAGTTCTTTCTTGTTTCTTGATGTGAGCTTCTATTGCTATATATTTTCCTCTTATTACTGCTTTTGCTGCATCCCATACATTTATATTGGTGTCCTCCTTGTCGTTCAATTCAAAAATTTTTTTAATTTCTTCTTTGATCTCCTCATTAGTCCAGTGGTCTTCCAGTAGTGTGGTTTTTAATCTCCATGAGGTAGGAAAGTTCCTTGCCTTCTTTTTATGGTTTAGTTCTAGTTTGATGCCTTCATGGTCAGAAAAGATGGTTGGTATGATTTCAATCTTGGTGTATCTGTTGATGTTTGTCTTGTGCCCCAGTATGTGATCGATCCTGGAGAAATGATCCGTGTGCGCTTGAGAAAATGTGTACTCCGTTTTTTTTGGGGTTTAGTGTTCTATAGATGTCTGTTAAGCCCAATTGCTCTAGGTCCTTATTTAGAGCTTTGGTTTCTTTACTTATTTTTTGTCTTGTTGATCTATCCATTGTTGATAGTGGTGTGTTGAAGTCTCCCACTACGTATGTGTTTTCTCTGATGTCTGTTTTCAGAGAAGACAACAGTTGTCTGATATATTTTGGTGCTCCTTCGTTTGGTGAGTATATGTTAATGAGTGTTATTTCTTCTTGAAGTATTGTCCCCTGATCATAATGTAGTGACCATTGGGGTCTCTTTTTATCTTTTTGAGTTTGAAATCTGTTTTATCTGATATAAGTATAGCTGTTCCTGCTTTCTTTTTTGGCCATTGCTTGTAGGATTGTTTTCCATCCTTTGACTTTGAGCCTATTTTATCTTTTGTAGCTAAATGTGTTTCCTGGAGACAGCAAAAGGTTGGGTTTTGTTTCTTAATCCAGGCTGCAACTCTGTGTCTTTTTATTGAAGAGTTTAGTCCATTTACATTTAGAGTTAATATTGATATGTTAACATCTGTATTTGCCATTGTGTTTGTCTTTCCTTTGATTTTATTTATTTATTCTTTTAATAACTTTTTTTTTTTGGCCTTCTTTCATTGTTATTCGTCCCTCTGAGGTTCTGGCTTTAGGACTCCTTGTAGTATTTTTTGGAGTGGGGGTTTAGTTGCAATGAAATTCCGGAGTTTCTCTTTGTCTGGGAAGGTCCATATTCTTTCTTCAAAGAGGAAGGAGAGCTTTGCGGGATAGAGTATTCTTGGTTGGCATCTGTTTTCTTGGAGTCTGTTGACTGTCCACTCTCTCCTTGCCCGTAGTGTTTCTTCGGAGAAGTCTGATGTCAGCCTGATTGGCTTTCCTTTGAATGTTATCTGTTTCTTCCCTCTTGCCAGCTTCATTATTTTTTCCTTGTCCTGGATTCTTGGGAGCTTTACTATTATGTGTCTTGCTGTATTTTTTCTTTCGTCGTGGAAGTTTGGTGTTCTTCTTGCTTCTTGTATATCAATTTTCAGCTCCTTCTTCACATTTGGGAAGTTCTCTTCAATTATCTCTTTGAATATTTTCTCTGTTCCTACTTCTCTCTCCTCTCCTTCTGGTATTCCTATAACTCTTATATTTCCTTTCCTCATGGAGTCAGATAGTTCCCGAAGTCTTTCTTCATTCTTTTTCCTTCGTACTTCTCTTTCCTTTTCTGTTTTGGTTCTTTTTATTTCTGTGTCTTCAAGAGCACTTATTCGTTCTTCCATTTCATCAATTCTGCTTTCATTGCTTTTCCCAGAATTCTTTAGTTCTTCCACTAATTCTTTGATCTCCTGCATTTCTTTTACTTCCCTCTTTAGGGACTCAATTTCATTCTTCTGATCGTTGATTATTTTTCCCTTATCATTGTTTTCCTTTATGACTTCTGTCAGTTTTTTAATCACGGCAATTTTAAATTCTCTTTCTGGAAGGCTCAGAAGTTCTTCCAAGTTACTGTCGTTGCAATCTGGGGGCTGGTTTTCTTTTTGTGGTGTGCTTTTTCTCTGGAGAGTTGCTAGGTTGCGTGTGGTTCTTCTCCTCCCTACTGTCTGTTTTCTAATTTGCCGTATGCGTTGGGACACTGTGTTGTTGGGACTGGCTGGCATCTTGGGTGGGCTTCTCTTCTCCCCTCTGGTTCCTCCTGGAGTCATCTGTCAGTTTCAAGCAGTCTTTATTGGAGAAAGGTCCCTGTCCTAAAATGTCGATGTGGGGACACACTCCCCTGTGCGCCTGGTCTGCCCCGGCGGTGGGTTCCTGCTCCCCCTCTGGGCTTGGACTGCAGGCCAGAGGGGGTCTGGTGTGGGCGAACTTCCCCCGCTCACCTCTGGCTCCTGAGGAAGCCTTCTGCAGGTAGTCTTTACTGAAGAAATGTCCCTGTTCTAAAATGGTGATGCGGGACACACTCCCTGCGCGTCCGGTGTCAGGCACACTCTTCTGCGTGCCTGGTCTGCCCTGGCTGTGGGTGCTCGCTCTCCCTGTGGGCTCAGACTACTTGTTCGGAAGGGGCTGGGTGTGGGCTAACTCCCCAGCTGGCCACTAGTTCCTTCAGGAGCCTGTGCTGGCTTCAAGTCGCTAGGTGGCGCCAAAGATCTCTCCTAGAGCCCTTGGGGAGCTGATTTTCCACGCCGTGGGACAGGGAGCAAAGCGGGGATGGTAGGGTACACCTCAACGGCTTTGGGGTGCTGTGTCTGCCTTGTGCCCCACCGTCGTGGGGAACCCACGCCCCTAATTTCGTGCCCCGGGTCTCAGTTCCAAAGCCCTCAGTTCCAGGACGCGGGCTGTAGCCCAGTTCAGTGGTGCGGGAATGGCGCCTTTTGCACCGCTCCCGTGCCTGGGCGCCTGGTTCCTGCTCACTCAGGGAGGGACCTTCACCTCAGTGAGGACCTCCGCGCCTCCCCCCAAGCCTAGGTCGTCTCCCAAGCCTAGGTCGCAGGCTCGGGGACCTGGGCAGCCACGATCCTGGTCTGCACTTGCTTTTCAAGCGCGCCGAGCGCGCCGCTATCCGCGCAAGCTTACCGGCAGCCAGGGCTGTGTGCGTCTCCCGGGGTCTTTGTTCTTCTCTAATGGCGCCCGGAGCCGTTCCCTCACCGCCGCGGCGGATCCTGCAGGGTTCTCCACAGCTCCCGTTCACGGGGTGTGGTGGCTGAAATAGTTCCTTTCCACTCACAGTCCCGCTTGCTGCGTCCATTTTTCTTGTTGGCCGTTTTGGTTTGTTGTTTCCTCCCCTCTGCCGGTCGGAGAGTGCCGCCTCTGTGGGCGGGGGAGGGGAGCAGGGTTCTGCGCTTCCCTCCCCTCTAGTCCTCTTTTATGGCCACTTTCTTCTTCGGGCAGTTCGCTGGCGTCACCCGTTTATCTTCCGTGTCCCACTTCTCACTGGGACCTGCCGCTTTTCCTCCCTATTCACTTTTTTTAATGGGAGATCTTACTCGCAGCGTCTCCTCGCCGCCATGTTGCTCCGCCCTCATGATTGAGATTTTTATGCAACAAGTTACAAAAACAGCGGAGCTGCGCTGAGGGAATGGGCCCCTCGCTGTGAAGGAGCCAGGAGGCCTTCATCACTGCCCACCACCTGCGGGCGCGGGGAGGTGCGGGGGGCCATTGTAGACTCTCTGGTCCATTTCAAATTCTACATAGTTGTTCGAAATCAACAAAAATAAACCACTCCACAAGGAGTGGAGGAAGATGGTACCGGTGCCATCTCTGCTCTGGCTAGCGGCAGCCGCCCTTCTGCCCGCCTGTGCCTACGCAGGCGCTTCTCTGCACCAACCTTCTCCTTTTGCAGAGCCCCCGACTCGCTCCCTCTGCAGGGCAGCTGCCTTCCTGCCTGCCTGTGACCTGTGACCCTGCTGGTGTGTCCCTTCCCTGACCTCCCTCAGCAGAGGCTGCTCTTCTCCCAAGGCGGCCAGGCTGTGCCCACGCAGGTCTCTCGTAGCAAGCCTGTCCCTTTGGGGGCAGCTCCTGCTGCTGCTTGTGTCCGTGCAAGTGTCCTTTCCTTCTCCCCCTTTTCATAATAAACCTGCTCTTTTGGATACAACTAACGTCTCCGTCTCGTGGAGAAGCTCACCTGGGAAACTTGCTCCGTGCCGCTGAACGGGGAGCTTTGGGGAAGCTTTTCCCAGAGTGAACCCAAGGACCCCGCCCTCCGAACCCAACACATCTCCAAAAAAAAAAAAAAAGACTTCAGTGACAGAAATCACAGTGACCAAGTGTTTCCTGCCAGGCACACTGCCCTCGGAGCTCTGCATGTACCCCTAGCCCTAGCCCTAGCCCTGTCAGCCACTGTTACTCTCATTTTCAGATGAGGAAACAGAGGCTAAGGGTCATGCCCTGGCCCAGGAGTCAAACCAGGCAGTTGGCTCCAAAGCCCACTCTTTGCCCTGCTCCACCCCAGGGCTTCGGGCTCTGAGCTCCCTCCATATCCAGCCAAGGGGCCAAGTCTGCTCCTGCCCCTGCCCCAGGCCCACTCATCTCCTCAGACACGCCCCGTGGGGGTGGATGCCCTGCCCACAGCCCTCGCTCTCTGGGCCTGGGCCCACCCTCCAGTCTCCTTAACTGCCCATCCCAAAAGGCTCAGCTCAGACAGTCCCGGGCGCCCCCTCCCAGCCTCAGCCTTCACCTCACCTTCCTCTCCCAGCCCTGGGCAGCCTCCACTGCGTTCTGACATTGTGTGATGCTATTTCTCCTTCTCCCTAGTGGTTCTTGACCAGAGTTTGCCCCCAGAGGGCCCCAGCACAGTCTGGAGACCATCTGGTTGTCACCACTATGGGTGCTACTGGGTATGGAATGGGTGCAAGCCTGGCAGGCCACAAGCCGTCCTGCAGTGCACAGGATGGGCCGACCATAGAGCGTCATGGTCCACGAGGACCATGGACACTCTTGGTGAGCACAGCAGGCCAAAGGCTTTGCTAATACATGTGAGGTCAGGAGGTGCTCGGAGACTGGCTGGGGAAGCTGGGGTGAGCAGCCCTGGCCGTGGGGTGTCTCCAGAGTCTCTTGAGCAGAGGTGAGTGAATAACCTGGGTCTACCCTACTCAATCGGCAGTTCAACAGGGGATGGAAATCCTGTGGGATCAGGGCCCCTGGCCCACTCTTTGGAAATGCTGCTCTGCGTGTGGCAGCCGGTGGGTCAGCCCAGGGACGCTAAGAAAGAAAGAACAGAGAAGGGACCCCACAGTGGCTGCTGAGGCCCCGGGGGGCAGGAGGGCACCGTCTTGGGCTGGGCCCCTCTTAGGCCAGCCCTGTACCCATGGGTATGACACTGAGTGTGTGGACTTGTGCTGTGCAGGAGTGAGCGACAGCGGAAGCCGGCCCCTGGACGAGGCATCGGCATATGGAGGAGACGATTATCTCACAAGGTTAAATAGCCACAGCGGGAGATGCAAGGACGAGCCTCAGTCACCCACTGAAGAGCCACATGGCGGAGGAGGGAGCCGTGGCCCAGTCTGGCAGAGAAAGGGGTAGTGCACGCCACAAGCAGGGGTGTAACACAGTTGGGGAGGCTGCAGAGGAAAGGGTGCTCAGCCCGGAGAGGCATCGGAGCAAGGGCTGTGGCTCCCCGCGGAGTGCTCTGGACCTGAGGCCACGACAGGCATTAGGCCAGGGAGCACATGATCGGACACTTGTGTACATAACTTCGATTCTTCCTGCAACCTGAGGCATAAACAGGTACACCACCGCCAGAAGGGTCACTCCAGCTCCCATGTGAAGGAGCCAGCCAAAGGCGAGAGCTTGGAGACGGAGCTGGGTTAGGGAATCTCACTTGCGCCAGGACAGAGCGAGGAGAGGCTAAGAAAACACAAAGCCACAGAGATGGGGGCAGGGAGGGAGGAAACCAATGACTGCTGAGCACAGGGCCTCAACAAGCCCCCTGGGGGGCTCCCAGTGCTGGGATGAGTCTTTCACAGAGTCCAAGTACAGGAGTTGAGACCATCTGTTTGGAGGGAAAGACGGCCTAGGTGTGGCCCCAGAGAAGGTGGTGCGTCTGTAAGATACTCATGGGGGAAGGCCCAGCCCTCAGGTGTGGAGCTCAGGGGAAGGCCTGGGCGGAAGGCACAGCGCCCTCTGCCAACTGCAGCTCTGCCAGCCGGCTGAGGCCTAAGATGTCAAGGCTCGCATCACCAGGGTCAGTCAGGCAGGTGACAGGCGTTGGTGCATGGTGTCCTGGGAGAGGGGCCTGGTGAGCAACTCCCCCGCCTTCCCAGGGCATTGGGCCCAGAAAGGCTCTGGGAAGGCAGTGGAAATGAGGGTAAAGGGAAGGCCCCTTGCCAAGACTTAAGAAAGCCACATCAGGGCGAAAGCAAGGGTTGAAAACGTGGAACTTGGAGCCAGAGCCATAGTCCTCACATGAGGAAGCTTCTAGAAGAATCCTCCCCAGCAGGAAGACACACCACAGCAACGCTTCCTGAACAATTGCCCGTGGCTATCCTGAACAAGGCCTTGACTACCAACCAATCCCTCTCCCCCCAGGTTTTTACTGCTCACAAGAAGGCTGACTGCAAGTCTTGGGCCTTTAGCATATTTAATGCCGCCACCCCGGAAGCATCTGGACTTGTATCTCCAAGGCCGCCACTTGGAGTCGATGACGAAAGGAGGCTCAGTCCCCAAATCTGGATGCATCTAAAAGGAAACCTCCCAGTCCGGTGACTCCACACACTCCTCTTCGCCCCATTATCCCATCCTTTCTATAAAGATCTGCGAGAGGAGCGCCCCACCCCACCTTTTTAGCATGTGACCGTCATTTACCACCCAGTCTCTTAAGGCATGTATTTAAATGGGTGCCATGCCAACCTGGAAAATATCCAGAGAATGACGGGGTCAGCTAGGGAACATCAGGGCACTGAAACGTGGCTATGGAGTGGGGGTTGTCTCCTGGGGGGTCCTCCTGCCCCTGCACTTCCTAGCTTGCAAATGTAGCGCCCTTGTCTTAGCTGCAGGAAACTGCTATAAGTTCCCTCTCTGTCCTCACAAGAGCACCAAGCAGCTGCTCACACATCCCTCCCTCACAGGCTGCTGGGAATTTCGGAACCAAACTGGGCTTCCCTCTCCAAGTGAACACTGAGCCCCGGCTGACTTTTATTTCTCCTCCTCTCATTTCCTTTAGCCACAAGCTTTCCCTCCCCGCCCCAGTGTCACTGGGGTGATGCCGACACGCAGCACTGGGGGAGCACCACACAGCCAGGCGGGTAACACACCCATACCACACGGAGCCGTCTTTCTTATGTGTGGTGAGAACCTTCGGGATGGACTCTCAGCAGCCTGAGCACACAGCATGGTTGCCGACAACAGTCAGAAGCTGTGCCTGCACCCCTGAGCCTGTCCTTCTCACAAATGGAGGCCTGCACCCCTCGCCCTGGCCCCACGATCACCATCTACTTCCTGCTCCTCCGTGATCTAACCAGTTTCTTTCTTTTTAGTTTTTATTTTTCCATTTCTCAGGTGTGTGTTTTCTCATATTGTAATCATGAGGTTATTCAAATCTATTTGAGAATGAGGGAGGGTATACTTTTTTTTAATACTGAAAAGGCCCCTGTGAAGCCCCTAACATGAAGACGCAACCTTAAGTAAGCCGTGCTGTGGTCCCGCAAGCCTCAGGGTCACCTGGCCCCCATACCCTGTCAGATGCACCTGTCACCTGCTCAGCCTTTGGACCGGGTAGCGGGCTGATATGGCATCAGGGGCATGGGTTTGGCAAGTGTGAAAACTCCCTCGGGAGATACTGGTGTCCTTATGCCCCTGGTGGCAAACCCCAACTCCACACCATGTCCCCCATGTTCCAAGAAGGACACATCATCACCTGCGTCACCCTGTGGTGCGCGATGCAGACCTGAAGCTAATCACAAGGAAACGTCAAGCATGAGGGCAGCTTTTAGTGACTCTTTCAGCTGTTAGCTGCTCTATTTTTAAAGGGGAGGGTGGACTATATTCTCCTCAGGCCCATGTCTTGAAAGGCAAAGAAAGACTGACACGTGTTTAAGATTCAAGGAGGTTAAAGGACTTGTCAGCTCCATGCACCACCTGACAGTCGGCGGGGAGGTGTGGCACATAGGCCAGTGACGGTGCAAGTGACAAAATGGAAAATGTAAATTAGCCTGGAATCCATATTTATAATAAGAGAATATTCCAGGACCTCCCTGGTGGCACAAGGAGTTAAGTGCTGCACTGTGAAGCAATCCGCAGCCTCTGCAGCACGAGTCCAATCCCCGGCTGGCCAGGGAGCAACCCACATGGCGCAGCAGACCTCTCCTGTCTCGCCCGCTGCTCCCCTCAGCAGTGTACTCCGGTCACTCTGCCTGTTCTGTTCTCCATTGTCTCTGGTGAATCCGCTCATCCTCCCGCATCTCTGGCCTGTACCCCAGCTCTTGTATGCATAAATAAATAAATTTTTTAAAAAAGAGAGAGAGAGAGAATATTCCTAGTAAGAAATCCACGCCGTGCTGAAGTATTCAGGAGGAAAGGGCAGGGCACATGTGACTTCTCCGCAAATGGCTTACAAGACAGACTGTGCAGGGTGAGGAAGTAAATAAATGGGTACACGCCAACAGTCCATGAATTTGGGGGGGTATATGAGTAACGTTTGGGGGGTATATGAGTAATGTTTGTCCTATTTTTGTAACTTTTCTGTAAATTTGTGATTATTCCAAGAAAAAGCTAAAAAAGAAAAAGAAAACACAGAGTTCCTGTCTTAGACCGTACAACTTCCCACAGGGCAGTCATTTTAAAAAGAAACTAGTTTCCTTCTGCGCCGACTGATCTGTTGCTGATGTCCCAGCCCCAGCCCCATCTGGGGGCCTCACCCGGCGAGGCACACAGGCCTGTCCCCCACCCCGGGGCTTCTTTAGCTGCTCCGTCTCACAAACAGCTTTTCCTTCTAGGAGCTGAGCGACCCCCAAAGCCAAGCTGTTACGCAGCCTCCCAAGGGTACTTTTACGCGGGCCTAGCGGCCTGTCTACTCTGGGGGCAGACAGGGCCAGGGCCTCACCGTGCCGGGCCTGGTGAAGTCCACGCTGCGCGCCAGGCTCTGCCGCATCTGGTTGCTGAAGAGGCGGACGCAGACGCTCTGGAGGTACTCGGGAGTGATCTGCAGAGAGAGCACAGCGGGCCGTGAGGACACAGCCAGCTCAGCGGGACCAGGCGGGCTTGGCCTCTCAAGAAATAGGGGGTAGTTTTGCTCTCCCAGGGGCTCTGGGGTGACAGTGTTGAGCGGACATGGAAAATGCTGACCGACCCTAGCTCTGATCACCGAACAGCACCCGCTGTGTGATTCTACGTGGTTCCCTTGCTATGTGAAACAAACTCGACTGTTTTCTGTGAATTCAAGCAATAAAGCCGCTGGGTGCCTGCAACGCGCTGGGAAGAACGCTGGGCTTCAAATCTGCACGTGTGGCTCTTGTGTGTGACTCGAGAAAACCACAGCTCTGCCTCCTGCTCTCCTGATCAGTCCAGTGAGGGGGGAACGGCTACCCCATCCAGGTCACGGCGGGCAGGGGACAGGGGGACGTCTCCTACGTGACAGGTTGCTGGGGAAATGCTTCTGGTGGGGTGACAGGGGCTGTCATCCATCACCGAGGGCCTGACAACATGAGGTTGAGTGCCCGCCCCTCCCTGCTCTCTACAGTGGCTTCTTCTTCAGTCTTTCCTTCTTCTCCCACAAGCTACTGTGATTTAGGTGTCATAATGTGTGATATTTCCTCTTTTCATTTTATCAAAATAATTCATGCTTGTTTAAAATGCACAGAGGGGGCCTCCCGGGTGGCACAGGGGTTAAGGTCTCAGCGCTATCAAGCTATCGCCAACCACTGCGGCATCCCTGGCCAGGGAGCTGACCCGTGCTGCATGGCAGACCTCTCTTGTCTCCCCACTGCTCCCCTCAGTGTATTTCACTCAATCTGCCTGTTTTGCTCCCCACTCTGTCTCTGGTGAATCCGCTCACCGCCCCCCATACCTCTAGCCTGCACCCCAGTTCTTGTATACATAAATTTTTAAAAATCTTTTTAAATTTTTTTTTAAAAAATGCACAGAGGCCACAACTTCACCCCAAGACCATCCGTCACCCTACCCAAACCAACCCCGAAAGGTCACTGCCTTTAACAACTTTGCATCCTTCCAGATGTCTCTCTACACGTACCTGGTTGTTGGAGAAGCACACACTCTTCCCCAGCCTGGAGATTCCTGGGGTGACCTCCCTCCACATGGTGATGTTAATGGGCTGCTCCCTCTCCCCTTGATCTCCCTACCCCTATAAGGCATGACTTGAGGTCAATGGAGACTTTAAAATCCACTGCACGTAAAGGCGGCCATCAAATAAAGGAAGAAAGAAAGAAGTAAATGGTTTTGATTCAAATGATTTTAGTAGATTTCTTCCTTCCATCACCTACCAACAGAACTTCCACATGGATCAAAGATTCAAAGTAAAATGAAACATTAAAAACAAACAAGGGCCTCCCTGGCGCATGGGGTTAAGATGCAACCTATGAAGCAAAGAGCAGCCACCGCAGCACAAGTTCAATCCCCGGCCAGGGAGCAACCCACATGGCACAGAAGACCTCTCCTGACTCGCCCGCTGCTCCTCTCAGCAGTGTATTTCAGTCAATCTGCCTGTTCTGTTCCCCACTGTCTCTGGTGGATCCTCTTACCACCTGTACCTCTGCCCTGTACCCCCGTTCTTGTATGCATAAATCAATGAATCTTTAAACAAACAAACAAACAAACAAACAAAACCACCAGGAGAAAGAGGGACGGAAGCACACTGGCCTGTGGTGTTGGACTATGGATGAGTGGGCCGTGGGTGCACTCTGGTGGTGATAATTGATGGTGGTACCCCAATATCACCTCAGTTAAAAATAAATTAATTTTAAAAATAGGACTAACATTTCCTGCGCACAGGGACATAGGGCTAAATTAGATAATGCCCGCAGAATGCCAGCTTCACAGTCACAAAGTTAGCTGTCCCCGCCACTGCCACCATCTTCAGTGTCTGCAGAGCACTGAAAACTGCTAATTTAAGTTCCCCTTAAATCTCTCTCCTCCCTTAACTTTATGGTGATATCATTTCAGTATCTAGTTTATTCCTATTTTAGTTTCAATTTACTAAATAAATAAAAATTTTTGGTGACAGGGAGATGCAGAGAACCAGCAGGGCGTGCTGGGACAGAGAATGGCCTGCATGTGTGGATAGGAAAGTGTCTCTGTGGAGAGGACACTGGGGCTGCACTTCAGAGGTGAGGAAGACCCAGGAAAACAGGAGAAAACAGATCCTACAAAGACCTTCAGGTAAGGAGAAGCTCAGTTTGTTCAAGGAACACAAATAAGCTTAGCGAGGGCCGAAGTGGAGATGAGGTCAGAAGCAGGACGTCATCATGGCTTTGTGGCCAACGTCAAGAGCTCGGAGTGAAAGTTTGTGGAAGGGGCCGCTAGGCAAGAATTTTAAGCTGCAGAAATGACAGGCTCTGATTTATATCTTTAAAAGATCATTTTTTCCCCTGCTCGGTGAAGCACGGATTGCAGAGAGCGAGAGTAGAAGGGGGGAAACCAATGAAGAGGTCACGTCAGCCATCCAGCAGAGAGGCCGCATCTACCAGTGCTGGGAACAGAAACAGGTGGATTCTGGGCATGTTTTGGAGGTGACAGCTGACATGAGAGATGGCCGGGCAGGAGGAAAGGGCCCAGCCTCGTGCCTAGATTTTTAGGTCACTGTACAGCTGGCGGTGCTGTTTATTGAGACGTGGTGATCTCCGAGGGACGTCTGCAGTGGGAAGTCCACAGTCCTGATTTAGTCTTTGGAGTCATTGGATAGGTGAAGAATAAAGGCAAGATGAAAGCCATAGCCACAGGTAGTCCGGCAGACTAGGGGGAGAGGGATGAGGTGGTTATGACCAAATGCTTTCTTTCATCTCAACATCGTATGAAACACATAAAACAGCTCTCCAAACAGACCTGAAACTCCCCCACGCGGAGCTCGCCCTGACTTGGACTCTCGCTTCCCTCCACCACATTCCCGTAGAACTGTCTGTCTCTCTCCTCCGGAGTATGTCTTCTGTCTTGTGGCATAGTTTGAGTTCCAGGGGCTACCAGAGCAAAACCCCTCAAGGGCCACCGCAGAACCTGGCACAACGTTTAGTAAATATACTGAATTGGGAAAAAAAACCTCTGGCTGTGTAAGCAACCATTTTTATGTTTGGTTTTGTCTCAAAGTGTAGATAAATTTAGCACTGACAGGAGCTCAAGAGAATTGACAGATGTTGGGCCTCCCCTGGTGGCGCAGCGGTTGAGCGCTGGGCTGCGAGGTTGCCCGCAGCCTCTGCAGCGCCGGTTCATTCCCTGGCTGCCAGCGAGGGTCCCACAAAAAAAAGAATTGACAGATGTTATTGTTGTGACAGATGTTACTGTTTGTGAAATACAGTTATTATGTAAAAATTGTTTTATTTCCTGGGCATATTAACTGTGGAAAGATGTCAGAACAAAATGAAAAAATATGATGGGTGGACCAATGAGGTATATGCTCTCAAAAATCTTCTCATGATCATCTTCTTATAATCTTAGAAAATGCTGTATTTTGGAAAATGTTATCATTCTCAATATTTTGGAAACCTTGGTCATAAATAGTAAACAGTCAGCTCATTTTACATTATAAATATATGCTAACATATTAAAACACATTTGAAACTATTAGTGGAAAGAAGTTAGGAAGGTAATTGAATTAGAAGAAAAAACATAATTCAATTTTGAGTGCTTATAGGCAAATAATTGTTGATATTCCTTGTCGTTGAAGTGTTCTCAATATTGGACTGCTCCCTCTTAGAGTTTTCAAGTTCAACATTATATTTGACTTTAGTGTTAAGTTTTAATTAAAAGGTGGAAGTAAAAAGAAAAAACACAGTGGAAGAAAATTTGGGTGAGAATTTATTTTGGTTTCTTCAGTGGGAAAAGCTTCTTTAATAACACTATGAAAAGGCAGAATGATAAAGGGGAAAATGGATAGGTTTGACTCCGGACAAAAGCAAATTTTGCTAAATTGGAAAAAAGCAGCAAACTGAGGAAAATATTTATAAAAGATGAATTATGAGTAAAGGGCTGTGTCTAAACAGCAACGTGCGAAGCTGGGATACAACTTTGGATCCTTGATCTCTCTCTCGCTCTCTCAACACAGCTGGCTCTGCCTCACGACGCTTCCCAGCAAGCACTTCCCACTTCAGCTGCTGCCTCCACCACGGTCTCCCCTCCAAGTGTTCCCCAAACGATCTCTGGACTAACAATGGCCACCGATCCCTTCACCCCCACCTCCTCACTATCACTGCCAGGCCCCTGGGCCTGCTGGGTCCCGCTCCCCACTTCTCCCTGAGCTCCCCATACAGGAGGCTCCTCTTATCGCTCCTCAAAAACTCCCACCTTCGAGCCTTGGTGTTGACTGTTTCTTTGGCTTTGAGTCCTGGGTCAGTCCCAGAAAACAGCGTAACGAATTCCCTTGCCTCTTTCAAGGGTTTACTCAAATGTCCATCACCAAGGAAGCACACCCTGACCACCCACTGAACACCACCCTCTCCATGGACTCCCCCAAGCTCTGATCCCCTTTGCTTGGCTGCACTTTCTTTTTCTGACAGCACTTACCATTTTCTATCATAATTTACTTATCTATTATGTTTATGTCTACTGCCTGTCGCCTCTCCCCTGACTGGAATGAGCTCCCCGTGAGTTCATGGTATCTATTTTTGCCAGATGAACGTAAATGCCTAGAACAGGCCTAGCACTAGTTATCACTCAACAAGCATCTGTTAAATGAATAAGAGGAGCATATAAAAACATTCAGTTTCATATGGAATTAGTCAAATTTGCAAAATATAAACATTTTAATGAGGAAGCACAGGATCTGCAAGAGTGTAAGAAATGAACTTACACCCTCAAATCAGATTAGCGGCACCATCCTGGAGGAACTCAGCACAGATTTCAATCTGGAATATCAACCTTAAAAAACATAACAGACTCATCTCCAAGGATACCTTCCACTGTATTATAATTCGTGAAACTGGAAACAACTTAAACCTCCACCAACAGGGACCTGACTTGCAAAAGCAAGGCCCTGCCACATGGTGGAAAACTCCATAGCTCGAAGGGTGAAGCAGAAGGATATTTAATGTTCTGTCAAGAATGCATGACTCAGGGTCTCCCCTGGTGGCGCAGCGGTTGCACGCTGGGCTGCGAAGTTGACCACAGCCTCTGCAGCGCTGGTTCGAGCCCTGGCTGCCAGTGAGGGTCCCACATGGCGTGCAGACCCCTCCTGCCGCCCGCTGCTCCCCTCAGCAGTGTATTTCTTCGTCAGTCTGCCTGTTCTGTTCCCCGCTCTGGCTCTGGTGAATCCTCTCACCCTCCAGCACTTCTGACTGTACCCAGTGCTTGTATAAATAAATAAATATTTAAAAAAAAACCCAAAACAAAAACAAAAAACAAAACACTCTAGAAACAGATGATAAAGGAGACTGATTCAAGATCAATACATGCAAACTTGCAGCTCTCCTGGATGCCCCGGGGATCCCCTCATTCTTAGGCCACCAAATGGTAACTTTATCTGTTGACAATTTAATTTCTGCTCCCATTAAGAACAAAAATCAACTCAAAATGGATTAAAGAACTAGACATAAGACCTGAAACCATAAAATACATAGAAGGAAATATAGGCGAAACACTACGTGATTTGCATATCAAAGACATCTTTGCAGACGCATCACCCAAAGCAGTGATAGTGAAGGCAAAGATAAACAGCTGGGACTACATCAAATTAAAGAGCTTCTGCACAGCAAAAGAGACAATAACAAAAACAAAGAGAAACCCCACCAACTGGGAGAAAATTTTTGCACCCAACACTAATGATAAAGGACTGATCACAAAAATCTGCAAAGAGCTGATGAGACTCAACAACAACAAAGAAAATAATCCAGTCAAAAAATGGACAGAGGAACTAAAAAGAAACTTCTCTGAAGAGGAAATGCAAATGGCCAACAGGCATATGAAAAAATGTTCAACATCACTTGCAATCAGGGAAATGCAAATCAAAACTACCATGAGATACCATCTTACACCAGTGAGAATGGCACATATTAAAAAAACTAGCAACAACAAATGTTGGCGAGGGTGTGGAGAAAAAGGAACTCTTCTGCACTGTTGGTGGGAGTGCAAACTGGTCCAACCACTATGGAGAGCTGTGTGGAGATTTCTGGACCTACTAAACATAGAGCTTCCACAGGATCCAGCAATTCCACTCCTAGGTATTTACCCAAAGAACACAGAAACATCAATTCCAAAGAACACCTGCACCCCTATGTTTATAGCAGCACTGTTTACAATAGCTAAGCTTTGGAAACAGCCCAAATGCCCAAAAATAGATGACTGGATCAAGAAGATGTGGTCCATATACACCATGGAATATTACTCAGCATTCAAAAAAGATAAACACATGCAATTTGCAGCAACATGGATGACGCTGGAAGGGATCATGCTCAGCGAAATAAGCCAAAAAGAAAAAGAAAAATACCGGATGGTCTCACTCATAGCAGGAATCTAGAAAACTTAAATAAGGGACCAGGAAAATGAATAACTATAAGAAAGTGAAAATCAAAATCAACAAAAACTATGAACCAGAGACACTTTTTTGGGGGTGGGGGGCGGGAGGGGAGGGATTGGGGTCAGAATGGGGGGATTGCAATTGTATGGGGAATATAAAAATAAAATTTATTAATTAAAAAAAAAAAAAGAATAAAGTGGGGGAATGAAGACCTAGGGGGGTGGGGCATGTGGATGAACTACTGCAGATAGTGGGGTGACCTGCCAGCCTGGCCCTTTGGTGCTTATGGGGGTGTCACTGGCTGGGAGTGCCCAGAAGGCCTGGCAGCCCGTGCCTGTCACCCTTCATCTCAAAACAGACACGGGAACCACTGTGGGGCTTCCTTACCATCTTGCCACTGACGGTGGCCTCCAGAGAATCCACCAGCTCCGCCGTGACGCCGATGAGGTTGTGGTAGTCAGCCTGGATCTTGTTGTAGCGCTTCAGGTAAGTCATGGACCTCCGCTCGGCCTCGAGCAGCTGCTGGTGGAGCTGCTGCAGCACCTCTAGGGGAGCAATTTAGAGTGAAACAGAATAGTGACAAAAAAGTGGTAAATTCACAGACACACACAAAATTACATTCTATTCAAGCAACTACTGTGGCTGCAGTCAGAATATTCTGCTGGAACCACGCCCTTGACATGCTTTGTGTGAAAAGCCTACCTCGTGCCACATTTAATTACAGGTGCTCTTTAATCACCCGGGTCCAAAAGAATCATCGCTGGCTTCCCAATGGATTCCATTTCAGTGACTGAGCCCAGTGGCTTTCTTTTAGTTCTGCTCTCTCTGTACACTAAACAAACTCCACCTTCCTTTCTCTGCTCTGCTCAGCTCACAAACCACTTGAACCAACCTAGGTCTCGTCTGTTTTCACCCTGCAGAGCTCCAAGGGGGACATTCCTATCTGCAGGGCAGCGCTTCATCTGGGTAGAAGCTAGGGCTGCGGGGCTGATGCTGGAGAAAGCTAGAATCCAGAGCGAGGGTAGATTCAAGAGATGAATACACAGAAGCCACCCCACCAGGCCTTGGAGCCAGCAGGGCAGGTTCTAGGGCTCTGTTCTTGGAATCACCTCCCCCTCCGGTCATGTTCCCTGGGCACAGGTGGGACAGGCAGCACTTCCCAGCTGTCAACATCCCTTGCCCTGTCCCATCTTTCCCCTTCCCCTGAAGGCTATATTTTGGCAGGAAGGAAATGCTACTTCCAAACCCGCCTTAACTTGCACTGTCCCAACCGGCCCTGGGTGACACTGGTAGCCTCCATTTTAGAGCACATTTCATGTATGCAGAGAGATTTTAAAATTAAAGACCTGGGCTAAAATCCCCACTCTAACACTTTCTTGCTGGGTAACCTGGGGTAACATATAATTTCTTTTATTTCCATTTAACCTATAAAATGAGAATAATAGTAAGTACCATGAAGAGTTCTGGTAATGAGGAATAACAAAAATGCTTAAAGTATTTTAGCAATGCTGGTACAGAGTAAACAGCAGCTATAATTACGACTTTATTGCATGGAGAGCTTCCCTACAAGTATTTCTTTCTTTCTTTCTTTCTTTTTTTTAAAGATTTATTTATTGGGCCTCCCCGGTGGTGCAGCGGTTGAACGCTGGGCTGTGAAGCTGCCCACAGCCTCTGCAGCGCCGGTTCGATCCCCGGACACTGGGCGAGGGTCCCACATGGCGCGCAGACCTCTCCTGCCGCCCGCTGCTCCCCTGAGCAGTGTACTTCGTCAGTCTGCCTGTTCTGTTCCCCACTCTAGCTCTGGTGAATTCTCTCACCCTCCTGCACCTCTGATTGTATAAATAAATGACTGTATAAATAAATAAATCTTTAAAAAATTTATTTATTTATTTATTTATACAAGCACTGGGTACAGTCAGAAGCGCGGGAGGGTGAGAGAATTCACCAGAGCCAGAGCGGGGAACAGAACAGGCAGACTGACTAAAATACACTGCTGAGGGGAGCAGCAGGTGCGGCAGGAGAGGTCTGTCGTGCCATGTGGGATCCTCACTGGTGGCGGGGGATCGAACCGGCGCTGCAGAGGCAGGGGGCAGCTTCACAGCCCAGCGCTCAACCGCTGCACCACCAGGGGAGGCCCACCTACACGTATTTCTATGTGAACAGAGACCCTGACAAAGGGGCAGAGCTTACATGCTAAAGCAGTGGAATGCAAATTTGTAAATATACCCGAAAACCAAGATGATCAAGCCTCACTTTCACAGATGGATTTTGTGGCGTGTGGGCCATGTATTCATGACTCTGAGAAGGCAAACAGCTATGAGGATCATTCACATTCCAACTGCACTTCAAAAACTTTTTAAGTTTCACAACTGTTGATGTACAGTTTAACAGTTTAAGCAAAAACAGTCTAACTGTGAAAACCCAAAAATCCCATAATGAACTTAAATATTATTATTCAGCACCCATCGAATGTCAGTATTGAAAAACTACCTCTAAAAAGTCATCTGGGGGGAATTTACACTTAGGACTCCAATTGCTGGAATCATCCCTGGAAACCATTAAGCTTCTCCTTAAGTCTTATTAGGAAGAAGGAGTCATTATCTTCTTCCTACACTAGGTACTATTAAAGCTTTGTCTTTTTTTTTTTTTTTAAGATTTTTATTTATTTATTTATTTATACAAGCACTGGGTACAGTCAGAAGTGCGGAAGGGTGAGAGAATTCACCAGAGCCAGAGCGGGGAGCAGAGCAGGCAGAAGGACCGAAGCACACTGCTGAGGGGAGCAGCGGGCGGCAGGAGGGGTCTGCGCGCCATGTGGGAACCTCCGCCGGTGGCTGGGGAGCAGCTGGGGATCGAACCGGCGCTGCAGAGGCTGCGGGCAGCTTCGCAACCCAGCGCTTAACTGCTGCACTACTGGGGAGGCCCTAAAGCTTTGTCTTATGTACAAATTTAAAGTTAACAAAAACGAGAACATCCAACAATGAAAATTCTACAGAATATTCATAATCCTGTTTTCACAGTAATGAATACGGGTACCTGAGAACTTTCTCAGCATGGACCACGGCGGATGCGGACTGAACTACCAAAGCCCACAAGCTGGGTCCAGTGAGCTCCCAAATCACCAGTGATGATGTCACCAAAGTCGTCCTGCCCTAAAGGGGGCTGCAAGAAGGCCCTCTTCCCTCGGAACCCCACTGTGTCATGAACTGAAGGCACTACCTGTGGGACTTTGGCTTTGGGAAACCAGCTTCAGGACTTAGCACATTTCACTGTAAGGTATGCCCGAGGGGAGAGACCTGACCGCCAGCAACCTGCAAGAAGTGGGGACTGGGCTGATGTGGACTTCTAGTGAGTCCGAGACCTGGGACACAATGGTGAGGGAAATCAGACATGGGGGACTGTCATGTCCACCATGCAGTAAATCTTTATTGTCTTAGTGCTCATTATACACTATTTTAATTGCAGCAGGTGTAACATCAAAGCATACCACATAATGATAACATGCATGAGTGATTAGTCTATTTTCTTACTATTATCTATTTACCTCAGACAGTAGGGTACCAGGTGGTTAGTTCTCACACACATAATCTTATCGCCTCCTAGCCTGAGCCTGGGAAGTTCGCTCATTATTTTGTTGTTGTCAATCTGTGGAGATGTACGCAGGTCCCTTCCAGGCTCTCCACACCAAGTCCTGTCACCCAGAGGTTTTCCTCCGAGACGCATGTGTTTTCACATGCCTTAGGGACTCGGGTCAAGGCCCTTCTGCTCACTGCGCAGGGTCTCTCCATTTTGTTATTCTGACTGTTGAGATGTAGAAGCCTGACTCCACGCAGGTCACTTTCCAGGCTCTCAACACCAAGTCCTGTCACTTAGGGGTTTTCCTCTGAGATGCATGTGTTTTCACATGCCTTAGGGACTCGGGTCAAGGCCCTTCTGCTCACTACGCAGGGGGCTGCCTCCAACACGCTGACACCCTGTGACTGGTTCAAACACATCATTTAGCAGAACAGCCTCTGCTATCCAGAGACATCCCCTTGTGGACAGCTGGGGGGCTCCAGACAGGACCTGGTCTTTGCTGCCAAGTGTCTGGGTCACAGCTCAAAGGTATCAACTTTATGTCTGAGCATCACATTGGGGACTCTTCCTTAAAATAGTTTCATGAGATAAGGACAACTGAGCCAAGGTGCCTTGCCATGCAAGATCTCAACTTTTAATGGCGATGGCTTATTAGAAATTCCATGCTGTTTTAATGATAAGATCTTAGTTGAGCTGGTGAGATTTGCTGAGACTTCATATATCAAAACTACTGACATAATTTGTACAAGAGTCCAAAGAACTGCATCCCAAGTTTTAAACAAGTGATATATACAACTAAAGGAAGGTCAGTTAAGATCATAGAAAAATTTCCTGTAATTCCAGCATGAGATGAAACAATAACAAGAGGGATGGTGCTCCCCCCTCCCCGCCCCCAACAGCCAACAGTCAAGTTTCTCTTGTTAACATTCCTACTTCATTTGGGTACACAGCCTTTTTTTAAGAGTAGATGAGATTTAATTTTAGAAACTCTGTGTCTTCTCAAGATAAAATGATATATATTTAAAATGTGTAGAATTATTTTTCTAACCTAATTTTAAAAACCCCTAAAATCAATCACTCTCTTTACAGTTTGATGTGCTCTTTCTTCTGTGTATTCAGACATGAATCACTCCTTGCTATGTTGCTAATCCACAAACACTGGGTGAAAAGAGTTATGACTTATAACTTGAACATAGGTCACCATTTAAAAAAAATACTGTTAAGGGTCTGAACTCTAGAAAAACAATGAGCTGCTCATGTTCTGAAGGGCCTGAATCAATTCAGGTTAGAGGGGCTGAGAGATACTCTTTCTATATCCTTTTTAAATGGAGAGGTGAAATAATAAAGCCATAGGCTGTATCGGCAAACTAAGTTTTTATTCTGACCGCCATTTGTGATGCAATTCCTTTTGAGAGAGTTTTCCTCAGCAAGCACCTTTTTTGCCTTCTTTAACACTTGAGGAAATCCTACTTTATGCATGGAACCTTCCCATCAAGGAACATGGAGTAGTATTACCCAAGCATTCAATTTAAAGAACATTCTAGACTCAACATCTGAGTCTAGAATTAAACTGGGCGCATGTCTGTGCCTGGTGATCACCGCAGCCAGTCTGGGAGGAGGGGGCAGTGGTATGACACCGGGGTCCAAGTCTCTGGGACGCATAACCTGGGGTGCTAACCTCCGACCTCTGCAGCACTGGGTGGTCTGCCCAGCTGCAGACACACGCTGAGCCTGCCAGAATGGAGGCCACCGACTTGATGCTTGACTGTCCTCAGCAGAAATGACACGGAGCTACTTGAGAGGCTGGGAAGGTGACAAGTCACCCAGTTCTCTCTGCAGACCTTCACCTTGGGAACCCAGTCACCACACCCTGAGGAAGCTCGGCCACACAGAGGCCACTCATGTGTCCCGGGGAGGGCGTCCGCTGGATCCCAGCCAGCATCGGCCACCAGACAGGGAGGGGGCCTTGGAGATGGCCCCACTGTCTCCATGGACTGTGGAGCCCCTGGGGAGAGCTGCCTAACTCGGCCCACGGCCATCAGACCAGACAGGACAGCGGTGATGGTAATGACCACGGCAGTATTACCACATAGCAGCAGACATTGTTTCCGGCTATGGAAGCCCCAGGCCGTGTGCCAGGTGGTGTGCCAGGTGGTGTGCCAGGCGGTGTGCCAGGCAGCAGCAGAAAAGGAAAAGGGGGGGTGGGGGGGAAGCTGCATGTTCAGGGGTCAGGCGGCAGGGAAGACCCACTCTGCCGGCTGTGCGGACACGGCCGAGCCCCGGAGAGCTCTGGGGGGTGCGGGGTGGGGGGGGAGGGGGTGGCGCCAGAGCGGGAGCTCCGGGGTGCAGCCTGGAGGCCCTCAGGGCAGCCCAGGTTCACCCCGCAGCCAGCCATGGCCCCTGCCCTGTGCAGACCCAGCCGGAGGGCGCGGCTGTGGGGGTTGGCAGCCCCTGAGCAGCCCTCCCGGCCCGGCCGAGGCACTGGCGAACGGGCTCCTTTCCTTAAAACGACCCGAACGCTCTACAAAGCAGCCTGGAAAAACATGCCAGGAAGGTTTTGCCACCAGCCCCCTCGGGCGCCCGGCCCAGGCGCCCCCCGCGGGCGGCGAAGCCAAGAGTTTGGGTCACTGAGCCTCGCTCGCCTTTCTGAAAAACAGACAGATCCGGTAACAGTCACGGGGGATGGAAAACTATCATTTTATGCTAAAAACTTCAGATTATAATTCTTATCTTGAGTGTGAAAAAGGGAAGCGCTCCATAAGGACGCGCGGCCTCCCTGCTGCCGGGACCCGGCGCTGGTCCAAGGGCAAAGCCACGGGCACCGTCCCCACCCGAGGGTGCCGTCTGGGGCGCCGGATTCTCCTGCTTTCCCGGCCTGCCTGCCCGGGTCCTGGCAAGGTAACAGGCCCGGCCAACCTGAAACACGGGCCTCCAGGAATCGCTGCTAAAAATGAGTGCAGAGCATTTCATAAACGTCTAGACTGTCAGAGCCCTCGTTTGCCAAACCTGTGGAATCATCTCCAAATCTGTCCCTGTCTCACTACTTGAAACTTGACAAAGTCGTTATTCAAAAATTTCTAATATACATCAGGAGGGGTGTGAGCCTACCCCCCAAATCATACACCCGGTGCTGCTAACCTGTTACTTCAATGGAAAACATTTTTTAATCTTGATGATTTACCTTTGTTATTTTGACCATTCTCCTTCTGGGATGAGGAAACCGTTCAGGAAAAGTCATTCAGGATACAGATCCCAGCAAATCTCCCACCGTGTGGCCACCTGAGAGGGCACATCAGCCTGGGAAAAAAGGGCTCTCAGGACAGTGAGGGCCGCTTCTTACTGATGCTCTAACTAGCTAAGACACCCAGTTCTCAAAGTGGGATGACACACTCCTAAAAATCCCCTTGTCTTCTTCTCAATCACTGTGTCCTCCCAGGAGCGTCCCAGCTCAGTGACCCGTGGGTGGGCTGTTACCCAGTAACTGAAATTATTACATACAATAAGGTTCTTTGAGAAGAGAGGCCATATTCCCATAATTTTTATTATGGTGTATTGCTATAATTGTTCTACTTAGTTATTACTTCTATTACCCTGACTGTGCCTAATGTATAAATTAAGCTTTCTCGTAGGGGTGTATGCACAGGGAAAATGGGCACAACAGGTTCAGTGACTGAGATGAAGACAAGGGGATTTTTATGAGAGTGTGTCATCCAATTTGAGAACTAGGTGTCTTAGCTAGTTAGAGCATCAGTAAGAAGCGGCCCTCACTGTTCTGAGAGCCCTTTTTTACTAGCTGTGGTTTCCAGCATCCTCTGGGGGTCTTGGAACATGCCCTCCATGGATGAGGGGAGACTATGTATTTCAACAGCCCCTAACTGGCCTCTGCCCCCCTCGAAAGATATTTCTCACTGCTACCAAAACATTCAACTAAAAATGCAAATCTGAGCTCCTATCCTCTAAGTTCACAATGTCAGTGCTAACACTTTATCCCAAGGAATTAGAGATTGGGATGGAAATAGCTCGCAAGGTAGCTAGTAGCTACGAGCAGGCTCTGGAGCCAGGTTGTGAGGCCTGAGCCTCACTCCCCATGGCTGCAGGAATGAAGATCAGGTACCTCACCTGCTGGAGTTGAGTTTTCTTAGTTCTTCTGGCGGAGCTTTATTGAGATGTAATTCCCATGTTATGATTCACCCACTTAAAGTGCACGTTTTCACAGTTTTCAGTATATTCACAGAGTTGTGTAAACAGTCATTTTTTAGAACATTTTCATCACCCAAAAAGGAAACTCTACCCACTATCAATCCTTCCCATTCTCCCTAGGCCTCCAGGCCCAAGGGAGCCTCTCATTTACTGTCTCTCTAGATTTGCCTATTCTGGAACTTTCCTACAAATGGAACCACACAACCTGTGACTTTTGGGCCTGGTTTCTTCCACTCGGCAAATGTTTGACAAGGTGACAGCCTCAATACTTCATTCACCAAAGACTAGTCCACCGAGCAATACATAACCTCCTGCATATCCATCTCTTGCTGACAGGTATCTAAGCTGTTTGTACTTTCAGGCTATTTTAAGAAAGGCTGCCAGGAGCCTTTGTGCAACAGCTATCATGTAGGCAGACTTGCATTTCTCCCAGGTACACAGCCAGGAGAGGAATTGCTGGGTCCTGTGGTAACTATGTTAAACCTCTGATGATATATGATCCAGTTTTGAATAGTCAGTGGTATGGGGAAGCGCCCTCTTCATCTGATAATATTAAGAAACACACAGAGGTACAGGCATCCATATTTACTGCAAACATTACATGCTTTGAAGCCTATGTGTTCAGATGCATTTCTGTGCCTCCCAGGGCTTCTATAAGGAATAGGATCAATTTTATGATCGGGAATAAAAATGAGATTCTTGGAAAAATGTAACATGGCCATGGTATTCTCCTGCTTAAAAAACTTCCAATGCTCCTTGAGACTTATGAGCCCTCACTCAGACCTTTGTGCCCTGGCCCTTACTCCGGCAATGCTGAATTCTTTGCCATTCCCCAAACAAAGCGTCTCACTGTTTTTGCACAAACTGTTCCCTTTACCTGGAATCCCTATTCCTCATTCTGTCTGCCTCACAGACTCCCATCTTATCACTCAAAACTCCAACTTGGCTAAGGGAACTATGTCTTGGCCTTACTTCATAGCCCTAATTCAATATTCAACTTAATAGGTGGGTTGAACTGGCTGAAATATTTCCATGGAACAAGGAAAGGAATAATGTTTATGTATCCTGCTCTATTTTAGTCTCTTTGCTTCAAAGCACGTTGAAAGGGATGAAAGGTGACAAGTACAAGCAAATTACAATACTAAGAGCTAAGAGCCCTCCTTGAGAAGAGTCTTCAGCATGTGGCAACTGTTTTAAACAAGCTTCATGTATTAACTGAATCCTCATAAAATCCCCCTAAAAGTGGCACTAATGTTACCATAACCTCACTTATTATGCAAATAATTTCTTCTAAATTCTTAACATAATGGCATCCATTATGTTTAAGCTGAGAAATGTTTTTTAAAGCATTATTAAAATAATCATAAGCCAAGTTGGCCAAGTCCTATTTTTACTAAAACTCATTTTATGTGCAACTGAGAGGCAGAGGATGGGCTGGGCGAGCCTGGTATGTGGTGGAGGAAGGATCTGAACAGAAGCCTCCAGGAGGTAAAGCAGAGAGAAAGGCTGTGGTTCGGGCCGGCTGTGGACAGTCTCCATGTGAGACCAGGGGGCTGAGCAGGCACCAGGGAGCCTGTGAAGGCTCAGGAAGCCGAGGGAAGTGTGTCACGGAATCTCCAGGACAAGAGTTCACTTAGGGAGCCCAACCTCCCGAGACAGGAAGGAAGCAGAAGGAATCATGCGACAGAGTGGCCTAAATCTGTCATTACATCCAACAAAACAAATACCGACTTTATAATGCAAAATGGCACACTCTCGTTATGAAATAACTTCTCATACAGTCACGTTCAGAATAAAAGGAGACAAGATCCTTAAAGAGCAGCCAGCTCTTGGGATCAGCTGCCCAGGGCCTCCTTCTGCATCTGCCACCCGGCATTCTGCCCCTTTCACTCTCAAGAGCACCCCAATTTGGAGAGTGATGATGCCCATACAACTCCGTACCTTTGCTAGAATCATCAAACTGTGCACTTACAATGGGTGAATGCTACGGTGTACAATTCCACCTCAATAAAGTTTCCGGCAAAGTCCCACTTAAAGGACAAGTTAGACGACCACTCGGTCCATGAGGCCTTGCTCTGCCTCTGGCCAGAAAGATCAATACTGCTATTCCGCAGAGGGACAATTACTCCAAGGAGTTCTTTTCCAAAGAGACAGACCTTTTTTTTTTTTCCCAACTGAGACAGCTTCTAGGCTCATGAGGTAAAGAGAAGACCCTAGCCCTGTCTCAGAGACTAAGGCCACAGAAGTCCACCCTTCCCAGGTCTGGGCATACTCCCCACAAATGCTCTATTCACCATGTGAGTATGAAAGCAACACCGACAATTACCCCCAAGAGGAGGCGGGCCCCCACATAAAATCTGGCTGAAACCGCCAGTGGGTTCCTGGCCTTAGAAGGATACATATAATGTGAAAAGCTTTGGTGTATTACTGGCTTTAAAAATTAGAGCCAGAAACTTTTCCAACTTCGACTTTAATTCTGGAGTCCACGTATCCTGAAAGAAAAAAACAAAAGACAGAGAAAAATGTTATTTCTCACAACGCCGTGGGTTCCCTGGGCAACTCTTCTGTTGGATCCCCCTGGAAGGAAGAAAAGCAAAAGTGCTGGGTCGCGAGAGGCCAACGGGATTGTCAGGCTGTGGCCTTCACGTGAAACTATGCCCTGCACCTATGATGTCAGCAGCAAGGAGTCTTGCCAGGGTTGTGATGGTGTGAAAAGTAGCATTAGGACATCTGGCGACTCACTATAAAGGATGCAAGTAACTGCTCGCAGAAGGAAAGAATAGAGCTCTTTCATCAACAGTGGGAAAAAAACATGATGTGTTACTTCATGTGATTTAAACACAAGCCTGACAGGTAACCTTATCAGGTTGAACCCAAAAAGCTCAGGGCAGTTCAGGCACACACAGCCTTGGCAGGAATTATCACTAAGTCACTGAAAGTCTCCAGAAGACAGAGCCTCATTCCCATAATCCTCATCTAGAGAAGAAAAAAAGACACATGCTGTTATCTGCCTCAAAAACCATGATATCAAGAACTATGATACACTTTCAGGTTGATGTTTTCCTTAAAGATAAATTATTTACCTCAAATAATACTCATTGAGCAGGTAAAAATAATGACTTAGTAATAAAAAAGAAAAAAGCAACAATCTTTTTCAGGATAATTTTCCTTATAATCTTCACACAAAAATACCTACTACTTGAACCAAGAAGTTCCACAGAAAAGAAGTTTAAAAATGTACATCAGTGGACCTTTCCCACCTGTGCTGTCTAAGTATTTCTACTTAGAAGGTTCTCACTAGCAAACAGAGTCTGCTGAAAAGAGCTCATCATAATATCCACAAAGGATTTCCTTCCTGTGGCAGGGCAGAAGGGATAACCTGAAAAAGCAAGGAAAACAACTAAAAGCTGTACAAAATAGAGACCATCTTTTTAGTGCCTCCCTGAGGGAGAAGAAAAGAACTACAGAGACCAAACATTGGAGCTGGGCCCTCAGGGTAACAGCAGATTTGTGAAGACCTTAAACTTCACTGCTGAGTGTATTTTGTCAATCTGCCTGTTTTGTTTCCTGCTCTGTCTCTGGTGAATCCTCTCACCCTCCCGCGCATCTGGCCTGTACCCCAGCTCTTGTATAAATAAATAAATAAATCTTGAAAGAAAAAAAAAAAAAAACAAACAAAAAAAACCTTCATTGCTGAGAGCCATCACAGGGACAGAACACAGAAGACAGGGGATACTCTGTGGTGAAGTAGCCAGTAGGAGAACTCAACAAAAAACAGGAACCCCAGAGGGGCCCCTAAGCCATCAGAAAAAAGTTAGAGACAAACAAATCCACCGCACAGAAGGGAACAGTCAGGCAGAACATCTCTCTGGACTTGGGCACTGGGTGGGAGCGAGAGAAAACCTCACGTGGGACTTCACAAGCATAAACCTGTCTCATAAAAGATTGGGGCCTTTCCTGACACTATCTGTGTAGTTCCCAGACCTCGAGCAAACAATTGAATTTAAAATGGCCCTGAGTTGGAAATGCCCTAGGTGACCAAGAGATGAAATGCAGACCTTCTCTGGAAGAATCAAACTCCACTCAGGCCTTAAAATAAACAAACAAAAAAAAAACCTCCCACAAGTCACAAGTAAAACAAAATCACTATTAAGAATTTAAAAACCTGAAAAACCAAAAGTACCACGAATGAGAGAAAACACAGCAGGATGAAGTCTACAGACTTCTGATGCTGAAGCTAACAGAGAATATAAAACAAATACATTTGACACGTCAAAGAAATAGAGAGGCCTGGAAACATGAGCCAGGAATAAGAGATGACAAAAATGATCCAGCAAGTTTGAATAAAAAACAAAAAGAGGGCCTCCCTGGTGGCGCAAGGGGTTAAGACACAACATATGAAGCTATCAGCAGCCACTGCAGCATGAGTTCGATCCCCGGCCAGAGAGCAACCCACATGGCGCAGCAGACTTCTTCTGACTCACTCACTGTGCCCCTCAGCAGTGTATTTCAGTGAATCTGCCTGTTCTGTTCCCCACTCTGTCTCTGGTGGATCCTCTCACCCCCCACACCTCTGGCCTGTACCCCAGCTCTTGTATGCATAAATAAAAATAAATCTTTAGAAAAAAAAAAAGACATAAATCTCTGTAGACTCCCTGTTGTGAAGTCATACAATGCTAAAGGCCAGAAGAAAAACCACAGGCCACCCACAGGGGCCAGCAACCAAATAGACAGCAACACCAAGATGGCAACCGTAGGTCTAAGGGACGCAACTGTAATAAGCCTTATTCTCTACACTCCATTCGACAAACAAGAACTGAAAGATCTCCTTAAAAGAATGTTCTTAAAGCCAAGGAGAAAATGATCCCAGAAGGAAGGTCTCCCAGGCAAGATGGAAGAGGAAGTGGAAATACCAGCAAACAGAAGGAGAAATCTGGCCCCACACGGACTGCATACCACAGGACAAATCTTTCATTGACAGGGTTAAAGCATGGCAGTGACACACCTGCAATGGCAGCAGATGACTGGGAAGGGGATGAATGAGGTTAATGTACCCTCAGGCCTTTGCAAGACACTAAACTCAGACTTTCTCGTGTTTACATACAAAAGTATCCACGGTGACCATTAAATGAACCTACCTCAAGAATAGTCAAAGGGGTGAAATGAAATAAAATGACTCCCCATGATTCCTGATGGTTACTAAATCCCTGGACTCTGGAGACCCTGGACTATGCTGGAATGCCAATCCTGAGTGGGCCAAGCTGCCTGTGCAGCCTCGGCCGACCCTCCCTGACTGTGCAGCCTTCCCCGCCCCAACTCTGCTGCAGCCACACACACTGCTCTGTCACAATGTTCACAACAGAAGACTTTGCTGCGAAAGAATCTAATGTCCCTTTTCAAGTCTCATCACCTTCCTGTCTTATATTTTCAACCTTCTAGGAGAAGAAGGGAGTAAAACTAAATTTCAGGGAAAAAACAAACAAACACGGAACTCTACTCAGGCTACCCTTCCATATGCCTGCTCTGCTGACGTCAAATCGGCGTAGCAGTGCAGACTCAGGAGCGGTGAGGCAGTGCTCCCGGGTTATAATGGAACTGGCTGTGGGCAAGAACTGTGTCTGTTCTTCAGCGGCAGGTGAGTAAGCTCCATATATTGCGTTGTCAGACAAGCCATGACGCATTTTTGTTTGAAAAACATAGGAAAAAAAATACATAATGACTTTTCCAACAACCCAATAGATCTTTTTAAACAGTGTGCACTTGTTAGAAAAAGCAATCTAATTACACCAAAGCATCTCAGTCTCTAAAGACATTTCAATAAACCTCTCAGCAGGACATCTTAATTTTAGCAAGTAAACAATCATTTCGACCATGGATAAAGCTCGTTAATAATAATGAATGTTATGCTGGAATGCCAACTGAGTTGAAATATAAGAATTCAAAGAGCTACAGTCAAATAACCTGGTGGAAATAATAGTGTACACTCAGATGATCACATACACACCAGGTGAATGAAATTTTAATACAAATTAAAATATGCACGACCAGTAATTGCGTAAAGTCCCCTAGTTACTTTTCAGGCTACTAATTCTTGGTGTAGCTAAAAAAGTACACACAGAATGGCTTAAGCGGCATTTACCTTTAAAAATATTTATGGTAGTTGTGGTTAACAAAGTCTTAGTGCCACCCAAATATCATACTTGATGGCCCAAGATAAGTTTGTTAAAGCAAATTGGCAGAACACTCTTTTAAAATATAAAAGACAGCAGCTATAGATACAAAAGTCAGCAGATTTAAGCTTTTACCATATCACTCAGACACCGAGGGCACATTTAAGGTGAACCCGCAGGGTCTGGGTAGGATTCAGAGGCCCTGGCTTACCTGGAAGAGCTCTTTAAACGAGGGGTGTGCCCGAGGGTTAGGGACAAAAGGCAGGGCGTAGAAAGGGAGGAACTCCGTGGTCTGGCTCAAGGCGGCCCCTTTGGTCTCCAGGTAGGTTTTGAAATAAGAAATCCTTTCATCCAGGTCCTCTTTGTCCTAGGAGGAAGGACAGACACTCGTCTGAGGCCTCTGGCTACCACCAGCAGCCCCTTGACCCCATCTCTGCAGACGCAGGGCAGCCTCCTCCATCTGGCCCACACAGCCCAGCAGACCCACTGTCCAGCCAACCTAGCATCACCCTGTTTCACCCCTTGATGAACTTTGTCAGGAAGCTCAGAGAACTAGACATATTGCTCATTAGGCTGCTTCTTCACTGTATTATTACCATTTCCTCACGTCCTTAACCTTCTTCGTAACATCGTTTTGAAGGGCAGGACAAAACCTCCTCTTGTGGGTCTGTCCTGACTTACTGAAGCAGGTCCCCAGGGTGAGCTACATCACAAATGAATATGGGATTGCATTTGAGGGTCCCTTAGGAGAGGGTTCTGCAGGTGAGTGGAACCTTCCTATTTTTTGGAAACAGAAGCTTCCATCCCGCCAGCCTGCTGTCTAGCTAACCGAGGCCGGATCTGCCCGCTTCGCCACCTTTGCGGCTGGGCAGATGCCCTCATGGGGCTTCTGTGAGCTGCTCAGCCTGGAAGCTGGTTCTTCCCTCTCCGAAGCCTCTGGCCTCACCAGGTATCTCCCTCACACCCTTGGCCCTGGAAGAAGCATGCTCTTGCAATACACCTCACCTCACCTGCGCTGTTAGCCCTCTTCTGACCACCAAACTTAAAAACGATACAACTTTGATTTTTCTTAAATCTTAGGTCAAATGGAAAAATGAGAAAACAGGAACAAAAGGAAAATGAAAAGTTTCCATGATCTCACCCACGTGGGTGCGAGACGTGAGCAGCCTGCGAGAATGGCCACTCGGCTCACAGCTGCTGTTCCCCAGAGAAGTGCTGAGTTTCCAAAAACATGAGGCATTCAAGAAAATAATGGCGCTTCTGTTACAGAAATGACTGAAGCTCCAAATAAGCTAGAAAATAAACTGCTGGGGGAGGCCTCCCTGGTGGCACAAGAGGTTAAAGATACAATCTATGAAGCTGTCCGCAGCCTCTGCAGCACGAGTTCAATCCCCAGCCAGGGAGCTACCCACATGGCACAGCAGACCTCTCCTGACTTGCCTGCTGCTCCCCTCAGCAGTGTATTTCAGTCAATCTGCCTCTTCTGTTCCCCACTCTGTCTCTGGTGAATCCTCTCACCCCCCCACCATACCTCTGGCCTGTGCCCCAGTTCTTGTATGCATAAATAAACCTTGGGAAAAAAAAAAAGAAACTGCTGGGAACGAGGTAGAAAATCAAGAGACACCTCCTTCCGGGAGGGGGTGTGATAAAATGGCCACAAGACCAGGTCGATGCTCGTCTGGGAAGCAACCAGCTAACACACTCCTTAAATCATCTGGACAGACCCAATCCCCAGGTGAACCTACTGGTCTCCCCACGGAGTGTTTCAGAAGATAGATGGCAAAATGGATGTGAAGATAGAATTCCAGCTTCTGGGCAAAGGAGTCTCCGTTTCGGACGGAGCCAGGAATGTTCTCCTCCCACAAGTCGAAGAACACCTTCTGGTCTCCGCTGTCAAATGCAGCAACGAGGTCTTTCTGTGGAGAAGACACCAGGCTGAACCCCAGTCATAAGGGACATCCCTTCTCCCAACACCCCAAATTCTTACAACCCCCTAATACACTGTGTATCCCATAAACTCCCTGGCTCCTGTGTGGGGAAAACCAAGTGCCTTTTTTGGAAATAAAGGGCAGGAAAAGGGAGACCAGAGAGCTTCAAGCTTCTTAGAATGGGCTCCCTCAGACCGACCCCGGTTCCCTACCCCTTTGTAATACCAGGTGCTGGCATTATAAACAACAGACGAGGCACATAAGGCCTCTGAACTGGAAGAAATCACACTTGAGGCCACTAACTCATGAGTATATAAACACACTGACATCACCCCCTGGATGTCACCCACTGACCCTCAGCATGAAATGGTAACAACGGGCCAGACCAAGAACCCCACCAGGCCTCAGCAGGACATGCCTCACACAGGTGGAAACTGGCCAGGAGGGCAGCCACCACATCCCTGTGCAGATATGATCTAAAAGATGCAGATATAACTTTATTAACAGAGAAGCCATTAAAAAAAAAATCAGAAATATTTTTTTCCAAATCGCAGAACTGTTGATGGACACTAAACAATATCCACAAGTGTGAAGGTGGGTGGAAGGGCCAAGGGCTGTTACTGACAAAGCAGAGTAAGCCTGGCTGCAGCCTGCAGCTCTAAGCCGCATGCTGGATCTTGGGCCTTGTGAGCGGAGTTGGCAGGCAGCGACTGTCGTTTGGAGGCTCCTGAAAGAGACCCATCAAATACCAAGGCACTGCAGCGCCGAGCTCAAGGAATGCGTGGGCGAAGAGAGCACAAACACCACAGACCTTAAGGAAGCTCAGGAGACAAGACAGATCAAGCGATCCAGGCAGAATTACGGAAAGTCAAACAAAAGACAAAGGCTCAGAAAGAGAGAGAAGGCAGCACATGCAAAAAACGTTTGCCTAAGAAGGAATCCAGTTTAGTTAGATACATGCATCGGCTGAATACAGGCAGTAGGAAAACCCGAAGAGTCTTGTTTATCTATATGATGCGCATGTGTTTCTCCCGACACGCCAGTGTTCAGGCTGGGAACACTGCTAAGGGCTCGCGCTTACTAAACAAAACAACAAAACACAGCGAAGCTGATTTATAAAAGACGCCTGTCTGCATTATTCTCGAAGACCGATGCTGCCGACCGATCTTCAAACTCCTAAAGACACTCCGTGCTGAAGAAACAGATGGAAGCGCAGGTTAGTGTGCTGTTTCCCTGGACTCCGACGCTCCCTGCAGTTGGCTGGGGCAGGTACCATGTGTACAGACCTGCGTCCTCAGGGGTCAGCACACCTCCTCCAGGAGGGCCAGGTGATAAATACCGTAGACTTTGTGAATCATCAGAGTCTGTTACAACAGTAGCTGTATGTAAACCATGGGGCACTGCTGTGTTCCCCCAAAATGAGCATAAGAATAAAAACAAGAGCACGGAGAACAATGTGCAAGGTGTTATGATACTTAAGCCAAAGACATTCTTTAATAAGGAAACTTCAGATGTGACAACATCACAGTAATGTCAGGTGATGTCATATCTCAATGTCATGTGAGCAAGATCATCCGACTCTGAAGATCCTTATTCTAGAAGAACTGGCATACATTTCACAAAACTCCCGATTTTGCAAAGGCAGCACGCGGATGAGCTTTGTCCTCCTTAACAAAGGCCTCTTTCCCTTTGTGGGCCTTGGACATGGGAAAGGACAGCCTGGCATCCACGTGGACAGGGGGCTGCCACAGCAAAGCACAGGCAGCCCCGCATGTCACCTCTGGAGAATTTGGGGACACCCGGCCTGAGGACCCCTGCTTTGTTACTGACTGACACAAAGGTGATGGGGAGCCCAGCCCTATATCCCCTGCTGAGCGCCGAACAGACCCTGCGGCCGCTCTGGGGGAGGTGTCCTCCCAGGGAGGGCCCGTGACAAGCGCCCTCCGACTGTATGAACGGGGCGCAGACTCTTGGTGTCTGCGGTGTGACTGCGAAGGGCCCACGGACAGCTTGTTCTAAATTCTATAGTGCAGACCTGGGACGATAAATCGTGCTATGTCATTATTATCACATCTCTCATCCATCCTAACTTATGATTCATATCCTGTTCCTGGAAATGGTTTAAAAGAGTATCTATGTCGAAAGCAATCCAGAGCCACAGCTCATGTGATCACAGATAGTAACGATCTTAAACTGTGTAATCTGTGACCACAGCCAGAATCTCCACGCTCAGACACACACACTCTTCTGTGGGACTGAGCTTAGGGAAATGCCCCATCTGCTGAGCCCCACTGACACGTCACAGAGTTTGCTAAGCCCCTGCTCCAGGTACTCCTGTTTGGGAAACTTTTCAGGGTGGGGCCCAGCTGGTGGGGATGAGCAGAGTAGACATGCTTGTGCCAATCGGGAAGTTTCCAGCTCTTTCAAGTTCTATTGAAATGGGCTCAGAGACATCAGAGATATGCAAGCCAAGTCCCCAATGAGATGTCGCCTCTCACCCTCCAGGATGGCCGCAATCAAAGCAAAATAAACAAATAAACATAAAATAACAAGTGCTGGAAAGAAACTGCAACCTCGGGCACCATTAGTGGAAATGAAAAATGGTGCAAGTGCTGTGGAAAACAATATGGAAATTCCTCAAAAAATTTAAAAATACATTTTCCACTTGATCCAGCATTCCCACTCTAGCATGTGCCCTGGAGAATTCTACAGAAGGTCACAGACAGTTGTACATCCATGTTCAGAGCAGCGCTATTCAAAACAGCCAAGAGGCAGAAGCAACCCAAGTGTCCATTGATGAGTGGATAAGCACAATGTGGTCTAGACACACGGTGGAATATCATACACCCCCCAAAAAGAAGAAAATTCCCGCACAGGCTACGACATGGATGAAACTGGAGGCCATTACACTAAGTAAAACAAGCAAGTCACAAAAAAGACACTGGCTCCACTTGCAAGAGGTGTCTCGAGGAGTCAAATCCATGAAACAGAACTCAGAATGGTGGTTTCCCCAGGCTGGGGGAGCAAGAGCTGGGGGTTGCTGCCTAATGGGAGCAGAGTTTTGGATTTGCAAGATGAGAAGGTTCTGGAGGTTGGTTTCACAACAATGTGAATATACTTAGCACTACTGACTGTACCTCTGAAAATAGTTAAAATGGTAAAATTTACATGCTTTTTTAAAATGACATTTTAGGAAAAAAACAAAGACCCAAAGAGGTATTTGTTTTCAGACACAGCTACAACTGAAATGTGATGTCAAACCTAGTGCAAAATGTACACAGCCACCAATGTTGGAGACAGCACATAGATGCGGAAGCTTCTGGACACAGAGTTCTTTGACCTTATCCAATAAGGTCACACAATCTGGTTAGTGTGAGCATTACAAAAGATGCTGAATGTTCACTAGTCAGCTACTGAGGATTTGCTGTATTCCCTCCAATGTTACCTTCACTGAGAGATGCTTACATATTCCCCAACTCGAGGTTAAATGTAGGTGCCATCCACGCTAAAGGGACCTGGGACACCAGCTGCTGTCAGTGTCTGGGAGTGAGGCTGATTTTCTGAATACCAAGCTTCATGCAGACTAAGAACAGCCCCTGCTTCCGTCTCTAGAAATAACTACATCTTTGCTTCCTGGTCTGGAAAGTTTGCTCTGGGCTTGGGAGGTGTCCACAGGGCTGCCTGGGGCAGCACAGACAGAGGTGCCTGGGTCTGAAGCGGTGGCAACTCAGTGTCCAGGTGCCTGAGGCCTAGCAGGGCAGAGGGCGCAGCCCCACAGGCCACTGGGACAGTGTCCCTCCCAACGGTGCCCTGTGCCTGCCCCTGGGAGTCAGGGGCCCCAAGCAGATGGGCCTGACTTTTGGCTCCTCGGGTGAAGCTCGCAAATCAAGTCCCAATTTGTTTATGGAAGTAGGTGCTAGGTTGAAATACATCATACATACATAATACATTTATTAAAAAATAATGAAATCAGGCAAAGCTGAAACAACATGTTGGTTCTCTTGTCATTGGAAGTTCTCACAGTGAACCAATCACTTGCCTGAAGTGGAGACATCTGACAATGAGAGGAGGATTCTGAAAGGCCTTCCTAAGACTGAGAAGTGAGGCCATTCAGCCCACTGCTGTTCCCAAGCTGCTCAGACCTTCCTTTGACAGGACACTGCCATGTCAGTCTCACATTCTCTGCCCCTCCAAGCACCCCAAGCTAGAAAGCAAGCACCATGAGTGCAGACATTGGGTTGGGTTGGGTTGAGTTGAGTTGAGTTGGGTTGGGTTGGGTTGGGTTGGGTTGGGTTGGGTTGAGTTGGGTTGAGATGGGTTGGACTGAGTTGAGTTGAGTTGGGTTGGGCTAGGTTGGGTTTTGTTCACCACTGTTTCCTAGTGCCCAGAATCAACACTTAAAGATCACCCAATTGAGGATCACATTTGTCTCTTTCCTAGCACTGTAGGGATTCCTCTTTTTTCTTCTTTTCTATAAATGTACAGAAAGACCTTACGTGACCACCCATTTCCTAGGAAGAGCAGAGATTTGCAGATGACATTACTAGTGCATGCCTAATCACCTGTGCAGGCTGCAAGGCACTCTGACCAGATCCCCAGAAAAAAACTTCAACATTCTCTACTGGCAGCAAGTTTCACAAGTTGGGAGCATCTTGTTTACACAGATTTTTAAAAAAAGCAAAATATTACCTGGATGATCAATGATCTGGAGTCCCTTAAGGGGCCACCTGCTGTTTTAGATAACGGTTTTCCTTTTATTTTACATTCTCTTGAAAATATTTTCAAGGTGTCTTCAAATTCCGCAAAATCTAAATACTATAAAAAAGAACATCAATGTATACATAGCTGTATGTTTCGACATCAACAAAGTAACTGCACAAGCTCAATATTATAATCACTTTATAAAGGGAGAGGTAATTGGGCACCCAAATCCATGATTTACTTATCAATATTCATACTAAAAGCCTAGAAAGACGGAATCAAAGAAATATTTCCAGAAAAGAAATTGCTTTCAGAAGGAAAAGGTGAGCGGTCTGCCTGCTTCATTAGAATAGCAGAACATTAACTGTGTGCGGTGATCTGAACAAGGCAAGCGGTCAGCAGAAGGCCTGAGGACTCTGGGCCTAGCAGGTCTCTGGGAATTTGCTCCTTGTCATGGAGGGACTAGAAATAACGCTTGTTCCTACAAACAGAAGCTAAAGACGGGCATGTCACCAGCGACCTCCAAGCACAGCACTAGGCTCAGCCGCATCTTGAAAAGAGCCCTGCCTGGGGTTCTAGAACCCCTGCTCCATGGCTGCTCTTCACACAGCTGCAGGCTCCTTCTCAGGCTGCCCCACCATTCTCTCCCCCCTCCCCCCACCAGGCCATTTCCCCTGGTCCAGGGCACCGCCCCCTGCTGTGACAACTAACAAACCACAGAGCTGCAGCTCCAGGGTGTGTGCCCACCCCGGCCCCTGTGCCATGTGTCTCGCTGCCCAGTGATCACTTGAGTCACACAGGAAAAGGAGCAACTGCTTCATGAGCACCAGGAACGTGCAGGCCCCAAGACCAAAAGGCACAAGATGTGGGTGCCAGCCTTTTAGAGCTTTCAGTACGGGAAGCCGATATGTCCAGTGAGAGGCAAGAAATGAGTCAGGACACAGCCACGCGGTGAGATGCCAGCAGCACTGAAAAGTACGAGGCAGAGCACATGTGTCGCCGCATGGTTACTGCTGACAGGTGACAGGCGCCACACAACAGCACTGTCACCCCACTTTGGGAAACACACTACGGACATGTGAATATATTATGAATATTCGTAGAAAAAGGTCTGGAAAGACCACACACGAAACCATTCATGGTGGTCACTCCGCGAGCCAGGACGTTCGCTTTTTATGTGTGATGCTTTTATGAGAGTCTTTAGAAGATTTTTCAAAAGTAGTTTTAAGATTTTCGTTTAGTGATGAAAACAAAATATAAACACATGGAAAATGATACAATGGAAACAGAGAACTCTAATGTAAGGATACAGAAAACAGCCTAAGGGACCACACAGCCTGTTGCATTGTGAAACGCCCACTTCCCACACTTCCGAGGTCTCTCTCTCTGCGGCCTCTTGTGTGTACACCTACCTCCTTCACTAGCCCAAGCAATTCCGATTCATGAGCCAGAATATCTCCCATATCGAACCGTCGCTGTTAATTCTCACAGCAAAAATCTCTACAAGGCAAAAATAATAAGATAAAAGCTTTCATTTCAACTATCATGAAGGGTCTGTCTGTGGGGACAGAACAGTTACCCTCCAAGATGGCCACGTCCTGAGCCCCACGCCTTGGATATGTCAGACTGTGCCAGGGGGGGTTAAGGACGCTAATCTTGCTGAATTCAAAATGGGAGATTATCCTGGATTATTTTGTGGGCCCAACGTGATCACAAGCGTTCAAGGGAAGAGCACAGCAAGAAGGCAGGGGTCAGAGGGTTGCTGTGTAAGCCTCCACAGGCCCCTGTGGCCTTGAAGACGAAGGGCTGGTCAGAAGCGGAGGACCAGGCATCAGGGAAGGAAGAAATTCTCCTCTGGGGCATCCAGAAAGGAACAAATCCTGCCAACGCCCTGATTTTGGTCCAGTGAAAGGAATCTCATCCCCTCACCTGCAGAGCACTGAGACAGTACATCTGCGCTGCTGAGTCTACGCTCACTGATTACAGCAGTGCCGGGAAATACAGGGGCCAACGTCAAAAGTAATTTGTTCTTCCAGGACAACTACAGCAGGACGGTCACGCAGACAGGACGAGAGGACGGTGAAAACGAGATAGTCAAGGACCGCTGGTGAAAGTGTGGGAGATAAGTTTTCTTATTTGGGGTTTCCTAAAGTACCACGATGATGAATAATTCACATAAGCAAGTTGACAATGTACATTTAAACAAAGTGGAGTAATGAGCTGGTTAATTCCGTTGATTTCTTTTTTTAAAAGATTTATTTATTTATGCATAGAAGAATTGGGGTGTAGGCCAGAGGTACGAGAGGTTGAGAGGATTCACCAGAGACAGAGTGGGAAGCAGAACAGGTGGATCTACTGAAATACACTGCTGAGGGGAGCAGCAGGAAAGACAAGGGAGGTCTGCTGTACCATATGTGGGCTAGCCCTCTGGTCCAGGATCAGTCAGGCCATTGGGGTGACAGCGCTGACTCAACCCCGCACCACCAGAGGAGGGCCTAATTCAGCTACTTTAAGGAAGGATACACATTAGAATGAATCTGATGTAAACAGACAAAATCACCAGTCTCTCATTCTGCCTCTAAGTAAGAAATATTAAAAATTCACAAAAAGGGGGGCCTCCCTGGTGGAGCAGGGGTTAAAAGTCTCAGCATTATGAAGCTATCGCCAGCCACAGCAGCGTGAGTTCAATCCCGGCCAAGGAGCTGACCCACATATGGCACAGCAGACCTCTGCTGTCTCGCTCACTGCTGCCCTTAGCAAGGTATTTCAGTAGATCCACCTGATCTGCTCCCCAATCAGTCTCAGATGAATCCTCTCACCACCCAGCCCCCACACCTCTGGCCTACACCTCAGTTCTTGTACGTATAAAATAAATCTTAAAAAGAAAAATCCAGGGTCTCCCTGGTGGCATAAGGGGTTAAGACACAGCCTATGAAGCTATCTGCAGCCACCACAGCACGAGTTTGAGCCCTGGCCAAGGAGCTGCCCAAATGGCGCGGTAGACCTCTCCTGTCTCCCCGCTGCTCCCCTCAGCAGTGTATTTCAGTCCGTCTGCTTGTTCTGCTCCCCGCTGTCTCTGGTGAATTCTCTCACTCTCCTGCGCCTCTGGCCTGTACCCCAGCTCTTGTATAAAAATAAATAAATCTTTGAAAAAATTAAAAAAAAAAAAGGCCAACATCGGGCTTCCCTGGTGGTGCAAGGGATTAAGCACAGCACTGTTAAACCATCCGCAGCCACTGCAGCAGAGTTCGATGCAGAGTTCTGTCTCTGGTGGGTCCTCTCATCCCTCCCTCCCACCACCTCTGACTGTGCCCCAGCTCTTGTACGCATAAATAAATAAATCTTAAAAAAAAAATGGCCAACATCTTCTTTACATTTCCAAAATGTTTAAATGAAACACTGCAAAACTCATAAACCTGTTTTTCTTTTAAGTACTTCTTTCTACTCTTCCCGCGGCCCCCCACCCCCACCCCCAAACACACCCCAGAGGTCGCAGAAGCAGCCATTCTCTGGGCCACTCCCCAGCTCTGACCCCACAGGAATTTAAAGACTAATATGCCATACATGGACCCCTGACCTGGGCCAAATCACTGCAACTCTTCTCACCAGTTTATCAGATTTCTTCCAATTCTAAGAATCCCAGAATCCGGCACTTGACATTTTGTCCACTCATCACAGTGCACTTGATCTGAATTATGTGAACACTGGTCAGGAAGACTGAACGCAGTAGTCTCTCCCTGCTCCAAACCTATGCCGCCCACGTCTAAGGCGCTGGGGGTGTTGGAGGAGCAGCGAGGACCCCGCGGCCCGCCAGCTCCAGGCTCGCCAGGTCTGCAGGGAGCCACGAGAGAGACGGCGACCGTCTCAGGACCGCTCAGGGCGGCTCCAGGCCACTCAGGCCCCGGCTCCACCTCGCGCAGAAACTGGGGGAGACTCTCCAGTTTCCTGCGAGTTGCAGCGGCCTCTTCTTAAGGTCTATGAAAGGAGTTTGGGGCCTACAAGCTGCATAGTAAAGGGGAAACATGGGGGCCGTCCGGAGGAGGACAGTGTTCCGCAGGCGTCCGGGGCGTGCTGAGGTGACACGAAGTCCGGCCCGCGGCGCCCGCGAGAAGGGCGAGGGGCGGGGAGAAGCCCGGGACGGGTCCACACGCCCCCGGCCGTTCGCTGGAGCCGCCATTACCCAACTGGACGACGCGGGACCCTCCAAGTTTGGCCCGAAGAGGCCAAGACGAGGGGCTGCCTGCGGGGTGACCTTGGGATGTCCTTAACGGAAGTCGGAGTTAGGGGCCTGGGTCGCCGGCGAGAGGCGGGGGCACCCGGCGCCGCGCTGGCGCCCCCGGACTGTCCTCCCGGCGCACGCTCAGCAGCGTCGGCGGCGGCCCCCGCGGCTCCTCGCGCCCGGGGACGCGAGCTCGGGGGTCCCGATCGCCTCAGGGGCGCAGTCGCGGCGGCGGGAGACGCCTTACCTGCAGCGCCGCCGCGGGCAACCGCGCCTGGCCGGCCGACCGCCGCCGCTCCCGTCGTCACCCCGGCAACCGCCGCCGCCAGCCGCGTCACGTGGGGCGGCGCAGCCAATCAGCGGGCGCGGCGGGCGCGGGGCATCCCGGGAGGAAAGGCCGCCCGCCTGCTGGCGGAAGTGAAGTGCGGGCGCGGAGCCGGCCCCCCGGGGTACCCCGCGGTCCCCCGAGCTCCCAGCGCCTTCCCGCCAGCCTTGCGCCGGGCCCGCCGGCCCGGGGGGCGAGTTCGTTTCCTCACCGGGAAACAAAACCCGCTTCGAGGTGACAGGGCCGTGCGGTTGGAACAGGGGCGCTGTTACCCCGTTCACGGGCGCGCCCCCCGCAAATAAAAGCGTCGCCCGAGATCCGTTTCAAAGCGCCAGACTCCGGGGCTCCACCTCACAGCAGCGGCTTCCAGGGATTTTCGAGAACCCGTCCCTCCGCCTGCGTGAATGTTGGGTTTCTCGAAATAAAACGGGAGCGTGTGACGCTCAGGTCCAAACCGAGCGAGTGGTTTCCTGCCCTCTCTGCGCCCAAGTGACTTAACTCCTCAGAGACAAAACCCGCACCAGGAACAGGCTGGTTTTACTGGGACTGTTGCAACAGGGCGCGCGCTGCAGACGATACAACTACATGTGCATCGCCTCACTCGGTTCTGAGGTGACCTTCACCGCCCTGGACGCGGGGTTACAGGTGGGGAAAAGGCCCCCCTTCCAGCCGGTGAGGTTCTGAGAGAGTGTTAGAGGGCAGCCCCGATATTGAACGGGTTCCTGGCTGTGGGTCCTCACCCGCGCTTACAAGGGACTTATGAATACTCCACTACAGGCACACACAGAAGGTTCATAAAAGGTTTATTTACAAGGGAAAAGTTAATAAGGAAAATGTACAACTCAGGGAGAAAATAGGGAAATAAAGTCTTTCATGCGTCCTACCCGATCCGCCGACCTGGAAACCCAAAGGCACTCTCAGAGCTGGCCAGACGCTGCGAGCTGGCGGGGAGTCAAAATGGGGGACCCCCCAAAACCAACGTGTCTGGCTTTATCCCCACCGGGCTGCTTAACCCCACCCTCAGGTCCCAGCCACCTTCCCTTGGGTGGTGATGGGATGTGGAGTTCCCAGTGTCTGTGGCTTTGGCCTGGGGTGGGGGTGGAGTCCACAAAGCCTGTATGGAATTAGCTTTAGGACAGCCTCTCCCCCTAACAAAAGGGCTGGAGAACACAGGTGAACTTGTCTTTGCAGAAGCCCTGGGTGGTGTCTGTGGTCACCATCTGCCCCGCCCCCAGCTGTGCCCGTGCTCTTGTGAGATCAGAGATGGTCTTCAAAGAAAAGCGCTGTTTAGCAGGAAGAGACATCATTTACCCCCGTATATTAAGTGGGGGTAAATCTCCCCACTTAATATACTAACGCTTGTCAACTTACTGTGTGCCAAATGTTACCAGGCAAAATACAGGGTGCTTGGTTAAATTGGAACTTCAGGTGAATTTTTCATATACGTATATTCTACAGATCATCTTATCTACTGTTTACACGGGAGGTTAAATTGTCCTGCATTTTTGTTTGCTAAGTAGGGCAACCCTGTGTGTGCCCAGCATTGTGCTACTTACATAGGTTATTCACACCTTTATAAGATGGATATTTTCAGCCTTTTACAGATGAACAATGTACATTACCTGAGGTAATGCACATGTTGGTGTATAATCTGGAGAGCACTCCCTATTGCGATAGTCCCCATAAAATCGTCTGTTACTTGTCCAGGTTTTGTCTTTGATAAGCTAAATAACTTGAGCCACAGAGAGGTTAACAACTTAAAGGTCACACAGCTGGGGAGCTGTGGAACGAGCACTGAACCCAGGTCCTTGTGCCTGTGAACTCTGGGCTCTTACCTACAATAATCATTCCTGCTTTGCTTTCCCTTCAAGCGCGTTGCCTGACTGCCAGGATTACGGCCATCGTGGTGGGTATTATTTTTATCCACCTAGCATCCCTCTTCCATCTGATAATATACCCAGCCCAGACTGGACTCAACTCCCTCCATCCTTCTGGCCACAGTGATTGGTAGCAGGGTGAAAGCAGACATGAGGAGTAGGAGCTCAGGGAAGGGCCCTTCTAGGGGCCCATGCACCTTCTTTGCTTTCTTCACCCTGATGCCTGGGATGCAGGTGGGTTGTGTGAGGCACAGACACCACAGGGGACCTTAAGGTGACCTTGGGAAAGGCACCCATGCCTGCTAGTTGTGTCTGTTTGCTGGGGCCACCACAACAAATTATCACAAACTGGGTCACCCCCACAGCCTGGGGGAAATGCTACAGGCCACACCCTGTGGGCCACACAGACCAGCTGACCTGGGGGTACAAGCCGCGGCCCTGCGTCAGAACTGGAGGCATGATGCTGGTAGCCTGACCCTGCCTGGCACATCTGTCCTTGTCTAATTGATGTGAGGTCCCGGAGGTTGTCCAGCAAAGGTCCACAGGCTCAGTCCAGTGCCCCGGCGGGGCCTCTCCTCTTCCAGTGCTTTTCGGGGGGCGGGGGAGGGGGGTGGGCTGTGCAGTCCATCCATGAGCTCCTCCGCCAATGCAGGGAAGGTGGGAAGGCTGCACTCTAGGTCAGGCAAGGCAAGGCCAGGCGGACGGCGTGCCTGCTGGAGCCAGCAAAGCAGGCAGGTCACTTCCCAGGGTCAGGGGTGCATGTGGCTGCCCCTGCTGATTCTCTGAGGCTCTGGGCTCCTTGGGATGCTAACCACCGTACCCCGGGAAAGAGAGCAGAAGCATCTTGCAAAGGGAGTTTGACAAACCACAGTTCCCAGTTTCTCTGGGACTCAGGGCCGCATCCTCTGCAGGTGCCCCACTGGCTCCTGGGAGCCAGGCCGCTGTGACACACAGCAGGACTGAGCAGGGAGGCATGGGACAAACTGGGGTGAATCTTGCCCTGCCTTGCACCTCCATTTCCTCTCAACCTGCCTGTGAATGTCCCTCCCGGGAGAAACCACCCAAAGGCTGGGAAATTAACATTTTCGGTTCCAGAACACCTGTGAAAGAGGGGCAGGGTCGCTCCCCATCAGCCTTCTCCCCGGAGCCACAGGAAGTGCCAAAGGGCTCTAGGAAGTGACCCTCCAGACAGCAGTGCTGCTGGCTGACCCACCGCTGCACCCAGGTCCCCTGGGTGGTAGTATGCTAGGGCTGCCCTGCCCCCAAAGTGTCCAGGACCCGGTCTGACCCCAACCCTCTCACCCCCGCATTGAAGCTGTCCAGGCCTTTGTAAGGCCAGGTCTCAGGCAAGTCGGCTGTGACCACACGACCACATGGGAAAAGCCTTTGGCCAGCTCTGCTAGCTGCTCCACACCCAGGACACAGGTCTAAGGAAGGAGTCAAGACTAAGAACAGATGCCCTCCCGACTGGCCGTCTCGGGCCTCGGGCCGATGGTCTGCCCTGACTCACATTTTCTAGATCCATCTGGACGTCTCGGGCCTCAGGCCGATGTCTGCCCTGACTCACATTTTCTAGATCCATCTGCCCGTGGAAGTGTGTGGACCTGTCTGAAGAGAAATAACAGGAGTTGTGGACAGGCAATGTCCCTGGCTCACATTTGAAAGGCTGACTGGCTCCAGGGGGTGCAGTGGAGCCCACACTCTGGGAGGAGCCCCCGCCCTCTGACACCCCCACGCTCTGCTCTGGGCAGCTGAGAGAGCTGCAGGCACCAGCTGGGAGCCCATTTGTTTTCTCTGGCTGCTGAGCTCTCACATGACCTTGTAGGGTTGAGGCCTGGACAGCACGTGGGGGCCAGGTCTGCTGGGGGGAGGAGGAGGTGGGTCCCACTGATTGACTTACCCTCGGGCGCTTTTCCATGTTGCCCATTAGATTCAGCTTCACCAGCCAGAGCTGACTTTGTGTTGAACCAGTGGCTCAAGGATGTTGGCCTGAGCGCAGATCACGGGTCCCTTTTTGGGGTGGATCAGGACCGCTATAGACTTCGAAGCACGACAAAGATGATGGCGCCTCCACCCACCCATCTCCTTGCCTCCATTAAAAAGATACACTTCTAAGCTATAAGATAAATATATGCAAGGATGTCTAACAACTTCTTCATTTTCCCCATAAAGCCTATTTCAATTACAAATATATGTTGATCAAATTATTTTAAGAAAAATGAAATCATTTAGTCCTGGGCCTCTGCTTTGCTGGCTCCAGCAGGCACGCCGTTCGCCTGGCCTTGCCTGACCTAGAGTGCAGCCTTCCCACCTTCCCTGCATTGGCCGAGGAGCTGATGGATGGACTGCGCAGCCCCCCCTCCCCGCTCCCCCGAAAAGCACTGGAAGAGGAGAGGCCCTGCCGGGGCACTGGGCTGAGCCTGGGAAAGGAGCGCCCGCCTGACGCCTGCCCACACTCTGCCTGGGGGTTATCAGTGTTTTCTGATTTCCCTGGGTCACCCTCTGACGGGGGGCTAGGGTGGGTCACTTCCCAGGGTCAGGGGTACATGGTGGCTGCCCCTGTTGATTCTCTGAGGCTCTGGGCTTCTTGGGATGCCAACCACCGGACCCCGGGAAAGAGAGCAGAAGCATCTTGCAAAGGGAGTTCGACAAACCCAAAATCCTTTTTGATGGAGAACAGCCATTGCCTTGTGAGTTGGGAAAGTCTGGAATGAGGAAACCAGCAGGCCAGTGCCAGGTGTCATGTGTAGGACGGAGACATGTCCCGAAGGCCACAGGACAGCATCTGCCCATGGGGCCACTCCTTTGGCAAACACATCTGTCTCCAGGTGTGCACCCCTCTGTGGGGAGTCAGGTCCTGCCTCTGGAGGGCTTGGGCTGGCGGTGATGCTGTTGTAGACATGCCGCGGCTCTCGCTCTCCCCCTTAAATAGCATGGGGACTCGGTCCTTCTGGAGGCAGCTTTGGGTAGGATGGTGCTCCCCTGTGGCCTTAAGAGTGTGTATCAGGATCACCCGTGTGTCGGCGCATCTTGCTGGAGTTGGACTCCAGACCTGCCCACTCTGCCGTGGGTGTTCAACTAGAAACAAAAGCAAAACCTAAAGATGGGCTATGTGGGCCTCCCTGGTGGCGCAAGGGGTTAAGACGCAACCCATAAAGCTGTCCGCAGCCACTGCAGCATAAGTTTGATCCCTGGCCAGGGAGCAACCCACATGGCGAAGCAGACCTCTCCTGACTCGCCCGCTGCTCCCCTCAGCAGTGTATTTCAGTCAGTCTGCCTGTTCTGCTCCCCACTCTGTCTCTGGTGAATCCTCTCACCCCTTCACACCTCTAGCCTATACCCCAGTTCTTGCATGCATAAAAAAAAAAGAAAAAGGAACGGGCTTTGTAGTCGGGCAGACCCAGGCTTGAATTCCATTCGCATAGCTAGCTACACGCCCTTCACCTCTCAGCTCATTTCTGTAAATGCCTCACAGCAGAATTGAGGATTAAAGACATGGGGGGGGGGGGTTTAAAGTGAGCATGGGACCAGAGCCCGGGACTGAAATATGTCTGCTCATCTGTCCATCCATTTATCTACCCAGGGGCCCACAGTGAGCCATCCACAAGCAGCCAATGAGCCTGCTGGACACTAGCAACACGTGGTCATAGAAACAAGCCCCTGTCCTCACGAGGGCTACTCACTGGGGAGCCAGACGCTAAACACACACACACACCATGCCAGGTGGTTGGAGGTACCTGGGAGAAAGAGAAATAGGATTGAGGTCATCACCACTCTCCAATCTGAAACGATGACTTATTCTGAAATCAATAGGCTTTATTTACCAAACACTGTGACAGGGACTTTGGGGACGACTTTGGGGTTTGCGCTGGAGTTTATAGACTGGCTAGGAAACAACCATCCTATTTACACAGGAGATGGCTGGAAAACAAACACCTTCCAAGCAGGTGTCCTATCTGCCTGGGAAGTGCTCGAGGGGCGGCTGGCTGCGGCTGGCAGTGAGGTGTAGGTGAAGGCTCCACCAGGCTGCGAATCCAGGAGGAGAGGGAGGAATTTGCTCAGAGGCCCGCCACCTGCCCTTATTTTGGAGGCTAACTTATACCCAGCATAAGGAGAAAGACCTGGAGGCTTGCAAACCTCTTAAATCTTTAAAGCATGAATCAGGACTTCTGAGGGGAGATCTGACGAGCGCCAGACGCTGCTCTCTCCAGGCCATGGGAATAGGACTCGATGGGAAACTCTTTCTCTCTCTCTCCAAATTTTTGCCAAGTTCTAGCTCTGTGCAATGCCCAAGAACTTTGAAGGTAATTATCTTCCGGATGCAATTTTATTATAAATACATAACTCACTGATTGGGAAAACATTGAGTGCATGCTCCAAAGGAACTTTCCAGGTGCCAGCAAAGAGATGGGAAATGCCATCAAGAGTGGATGTTGTGGAGACGGCGGGTACCCGGAAACAGCGCTTTATTGCCAGCTCCTTTCTGAAAGGCGTCCGGGCTTAGGAGTGTGGGCGAGGATGCAGACGTGGAGCTGAGTAGAGAAAGAGGATCAGGAGAGAAAATGGCTATTTGGAGGTTTGTTACCCCTTTGGATCAAACAAGTCCAGAGAATGAAAAGGCCAGACCCTGCTCAGCACGTCACTTTACTCTTCTGAGTGTCCTCGGGTGTGAATGAGGGATTAGGCCGCGCCATTCTGCTCCAAGGGCAGTGCAGTGAACGTCTACTCAAGCGCCAGCTTAACAGACAGGCTCAAGATACCTGCACCTACATCAAAGGGCGATTGTGAGAAGTGACACATGTGATTATTAGCATATCGCCCAGCACGTCGTAAGGGCATGATAATGAACCATTATTACTTAACCCCCTCAACCCGGAGATAAACGTTATCTCCATTGTATAATAAGGAAATCTCGAAGGAACATATTAGGATCTAAACCAAAGTCTGAGGCCAACATCAATGGCTTTCCTGTCATGCAGTCTGGCTTCCAAGAGACTTTCCAGGTTTTAACTATAAAAAATCAGAGGGTAGTGAAGGAACTTGAACTCTAAGGGATTTTCTCAGGAAAGCAGAAGTGTCCCCTCATTTATGTTGAAGGTAAAGAGGTTGGGGAGAGATCTGGGACAGCCACAAAGGCTTCTTTGTTCAGGCTCATTTTTTCTCATGCCAGTTGTAATTTCAGGATGCCATCTTGTGCACACACACAAAGGTTCTCTAAGAGGAAAATCAATTGAAAACAGTCCTTAGCAGGCAAGTTTAGTCACTGCAGGAGAGGAGTGAGAAGAGACATGTAGACTCTGGGGAAGGCAGCTCCCAGATAAACCCATCACCTCTCATCTGCTCATGGACTCTGTCCTAATGGTGCTATTAGTTTTCAGTTGTGGCTCTTAGCAATACAGGCAGCCGATGAATATATGAACATCCATTATGTGCTTGCATTAAAATGTGCTTGCAAGGTAAGTGTTGGCAAGATAGGCAAGTCAATTAGGTAATGAATGAGATTTGGTATAAGGACAATAGAGGGTAATACTGGGTGCTGGGGTAGCGAAGAGGATCAGTTCAGCCCTAGCGGGAGAAATTGGGGCGGGTTTCTTAGACAGTCTTTATAAATTGAGACCTAAAGAACTAATAGTAGATTCACCAGCATTAAAAGGGAGAGGTTGGGGGCGAAGAGAGTAGGGTTTTCAGGCAGAAGGAATGACATGTGCAAAGGCCAGGAGGTGACAGCAAGATTTTTGGATTTCTAGAGGAAGTGAAAGCTGACCTGGGAGTGAGGTCAGAGTGAACTGGGAGGCTGGAGCAGTGAGCAGCAGCTAGTCTTTGTACACATAGGAAAGAATTCGGGGACTTAAGGAACCAGAGATTTTTAAGCAGCAGACTAATATAATTTGCCTTTTATTAAAGGTCATTTAGGAGAACAGACTAGAGTGGACATGCCCAAAGGTAGACACAGATGAGTGCTTCAACTAGGCAGAGTGAACAGTGGGGAAGGAGGGTGGATGAACTGAGATGTCAAACGTCGAGTCAGGGGGAGGCTTGGGTTTCTAGTGTGAACAACCTGATTGTCACTAGCCCTCGGAAGTCAAGGAGGCTGGATGTGCAGCCAGCAGCTGAGATAAATGGGAGAGGGATGTGGACTGGGAGTCTGCAGCACAGACAGAGACTCAAGGTGTGGGATGGATGAAGTTGCTTGGAGAGTGGAGAGACTCGGAGACTGAGATCAATTCTGAAAAAGGCTGGCAATAAAGAGCAGTTCTAGTGAATAGGACCTGTCAGAGCTCAAGAATCTGCATAAAAAATGCTCAAATAAATTCATTTTGTTAAAGGGGAATCAGAGATAAATAGACAGCATGTCACTGAATCAGAGATATATAGGAGGAGAGACAGCATGTCACTGAAGTCAAGGAGAGTATTTTTAAATGGCGGCGCTCACTGTGGGAAAGACTGCTTTCTAGGGTTAAGTCTAGTCTAAGAAATCAGTTCCTACCATCTGATTGTGCCTCCCTTTACATGACATTTCAAAGTTGAAGGCAGCGGATGTCTCTACTGAAGTCAGTGTGCCATGGTGACACCGTCTGGGGAGAGCTGCCGCTGTTCTGAACAACGGCACCTGTTCTGCTGTGCTTCCATTTTCCTTGCTCCTTGGTTTCTCCCTTAGTGTTATACAGCCTAGGGAATCTTCTAGGAAAAAAAAATAATGATTTGAGGCATTTAACTTTAGAGCTTGCATTTTTTTAAATGCTATAATCTCAAGATACAAATGCTAAATTGCAAGGCCTTCCATGAACCAGTTCTGACTGTTCCCTAAGTTCAACCTATTTTGGAAAGAATTTCATAACTTTGGCAAAAGGTCAGTGAAGGTGCCACATCTCCTAGACTACTCGATTTTGGACAGTGATATCACTGAGAGACTTCTGTTTTTTAAACATTTCATATATTATGGGAAATGTTAGAGATAACTGTCTGAAATGCAAGCAATGTTAAGAGCTGGAACAGGAAGGACATAGCTAATGAGAGGCTAGGAAATGAGATCATCTCTTTTATAGAATCATCTGATATTGAGGAAACAAGAAATTTACAAAGGAGGGGATACAATGAAATTAAGGAGTCGCCCCATCCTTTGGGATCTGTAACCTTTAGACCTTGGAACGAATGACAAATCTGGGGTAGATGAATGTATTGGGACAGATCTTTCCAGGAGCTTATTTCTCTATGAACAGTGTTTCTTTTCACTCAGAAGGCTATATTTTAATCAAAACGTGAAATAGTCAAGGCAGGAGCAAATGTTCATGGGTAAATGTTGAAAACTGACTACTTTTCTTTTACATGAAGGCCAAGCACACAATCACCCACCCCTGCAATTCCAAAAAGCTAGTCCTGTAATTTTTGATTTCTGTATTGATAAGAGGTATACTTGTCAAAGCTCATCAAATTGTATGCACTTCAAATTTGTGTATTTTATTGCATTTAAATTATAGTTCAATTAAAAATGAAAGAAGTTAGAAAAGAAAAAACATACATTATCAGATCCTCTGGTTAAATGAAAGTAAATAATTTATATCTGTTGTCTTTAACAGGGTCAAAAGCAGGAAATAAGCAGAGCTCATTTAAAAAAATCCTTCAGAGCTACCTAAACGGGTTCTATTTCCCTTGGGTCATTAAAAGGACTTTTTCAGTACATGAAGGCACTCCAGACCCTCAAGCACATCAAAAAAAAAAAAAAAAAAAAAAAAAACCAACAAAAAACACACAGGGAATTCTTGGAAAGATGAGCAAGACTTGATATTCTTTTTCTTATTTTGGTCATTCTATTTCAAATAATCTATAAAAGCATTTATATTTTTCATCAACACGAAACTCATGCAAACTCATCTTAGCAACCAGGCAGCCAGCTCTCTGGGCTTCAGCATTTCGTCGTGGTGGAAAGGGTATTATATCCATTTACTTAAAATCTAGGCTGAAAAGAAAACAAACAAAAATTTCTTGTCCATCTGGAGATTTTAACATTTATTTGAAAACCAAGTTCTGTGAAAGAGCACACTAATAGTCACTTGTCTTTTGTTCAACCAAAGGCTTGCAGACAAGGCTCTCCAGGTCAGCGCAGTGGTGATGATACATGCGGTGAATAGCAAATCTCGGCATGAGTTTCCTCACCGGCAATTCCAACATGAGCCGGAACAATCTTCAGAAGAGAAACAAGATCCTGGGAAGAGGTGGGGATGGGGCAGAAGCGAGGGTCATTCTGTATTTTAAAAACTTTTTTTTCCACACTATTTGCAAGTCTAAAACTAGCCCCTAACTCTGCTAACACTGTCCTAATATGCCAGACTGTGCCAAGATACACTCCTGTTGAATATTTTATCCTTTTGAAAACTAGTAAGAATCCAATTTCCAACTATAAAATTCCAAGTCATCTTGTCGCTAACGGCCTTCAAACACTAACCGAGGGGTTTTCCATAAGGTGCCATGAAAGGCTGCAGGGGCTAACGTGAGTCTGGCTCAGTTCTCCGTAGAGACTGAGTGCTCTCGGTACTGACGCTGCCGTCGGCCAGCAGCTGTTTTACAAAAGCAAGTTTAGACAGTGGGCGTTACTATGAATTTCCCTCTTGCTAAAGTTCAAATTAATTGTCTCATGGATGAAGATATTTTTCTTACTAACTGTAGGTTTCTGCCCTAATTCTTATGTGATTTCTGTAAAAGCTTTCACCAACTGCTAAGTCTGTGTCTAACTCTCATGGTGCTAAATGTACAACTTTACATCTAAATGTATTTTTTTCTTGTCATAAATAATACTGTTCTTAATCACATTTGTCTGAAATGTATTAATACTAGCATGAAATTAGAGAACCTTGACTATAGCATTTGTAGCATCTACAAATATGTGATGACCACTAAAATCGTGGGGTAAAAAGAACAATTTTCTGAAATCAAATTAGTCTCTTGCATCCCAAGCACTCCCCCACCTTGTTACAACAGTGGAAAAATCATCATCTTTTTCAACTGCACAAAGCTTTGTGTTCTAGTCTAATTGACCCCAAAGTGAGCACTGTTTTTAAACACACTAGTTGCTTCATAGCTTCATTAAATAAATGAATGTTAAGACTTACAGTACTAACAGTATTGTCAAAGGAAAGAGAGACAGAATTCGTGAAAAGCCTTGAATTGTGCTACTATACGCTACGGACTGATCAGTGCTGTCCCCAAATTATAACTGATTCACAACCAGGAGCTCAACTCTGTCACTGAACAAACTGTCAGTTAAGCTGACTGTTTTGAGCTTGAGGGGGGTAGTAACAGCTTTTTCGATGAGAGAAGCAATGGATAGATTTACGTTCTGGAGCAAGCTCCCTACCTCCGCGCAGACCCACATAGTTTGCAGACACTTTGAATAGCACTGGTAGAATACTAGAGGGTAGAGAGTCAAAGAAAGAAAAAGGACTTGGTGGCTACAGATGCAGGATGTGGTTAAAAAAGGGGGGAGTTTTCATATTATTTAGGTAAATAGGGATTAAGCATATAAAGAAGGGGAAAGGTGAGACAGTGTCCCTGGACAAAACATTTGCAAAGTACTGGCGAGAGATTTCCCTTGACATACAATTCTGTTTCATACACACCTCTGCCTCTTAATCATCAATGTACTCAAATGGTTCTGGGGGTTCTGGCTCTTGTTCTTCCTCCTCAATTTTTGGGCCATGAGCTGCCACAGGTTCCACCAGCTCTTCTGTGTCTTCACTGGTATCCTTCAGAATGATGATGCCGCCAATGGAGAGCTGTAACACAGAGCAAGCAGTGCAGACACACGAGCTCTACTCACTTGCAGACTGTGCCCTCACTTAGGGGGCATGCCTGTCCGGGGTAGTGTAGACGGCCTCAATGATTGGAAAAGGAAAAAGTAGGACAGAACTACCCTTCGCCAGACGATAGCTGGAAACCTGGGCATTTGTGCCTGTGTGCATGTGTACTCACTGTACTGGCGACACCCATACTATCAACTGTGAGAAGGGACAAGTAAAAGTTTCCCGATCTACCCCATCAGGTTAGCCTGAGACCCGAAAGAGGGAAGCAATGTGGTGTGTATTATAAAGGATAACTATAACAAATGCCATCCAGTGGCTCTGGATGGCAGAACCTGAGGTACTATTCTAACTGGATAATGTAGCTCAATTAAGAACAGTATTTTCAGGGAGACTGTGACTCAGATATGATATTCTAGTGCCTTCTACTCAGTGTGAGCCTGGTCCAGGAACATCATTAGGACCTGGGGGCTTGTTAAGAAATACAGAGATTGGCCCTACCCTAGATCTACAGAACCTGCATTTTAACAAGAGCCAGAGAGATTTGTAAGCGTGTTAAAGTTTGAGAAGCACACTTCACTGTGAGGGAACCATCATTTTGGACATAAAAGATAACCTACAAATAAAAAACTAATTTTTCTTTATTAATTTTATAATGACAGAAAGAATAACAAATATCATAGATATCTGCAAGTTTTCCACCTCAATTTACAAATCCTTATAAGACAATGAAAAAATAGACGGGGGGAGGGGGGAGAGGGAAGTAGAGTAAAGGAGCAATTCTATTAAGCCTTCTCCCAAAAATATTCGCAGAAGGTAAATCCAAACACCAAACCATTCAGCTCTCTCTGGTGTGCTAATCTTATTCTATTTGCTTGCCTGTGTCAAAGGAAATGGAAAGCTGCTCTCTATAATTAAATCAGCCAACAGTGGCAGAGCACATCTGGAAAAAACATATTTCTACCAAAGCACATTACTGGGAAGGACGAGCAGCATGAGCACATTAGTCAAATGATTCACATATGTACAAGCATCTCTGCAGTTTAACCTAATCCGATTTTCACTCATCTGAACTCTGCCCTGCCATTCAAGAATGGTTAAACTACTCCCCGTCTCTCCACACACACCCATCCACACATATTAATCTATGACTTGTTCCCTTAAAATGTTTCTTTTTTCTTGAAGAGGAACCATTTTATGAACACAATCAGCCTTTACTACCAATATTCACCTCAAAACAATCAAGCATATGGCCACAGTTCTACTCCCTATGACCTAAAAGTTTACTCTAACCTCCCAAGGACCAAAGGAGATGAATTTTCCACGAAACAGAATGAAACACCCATTTTCACAAAATGACTTCCTTTATTTGGAAACATATGGCTCTAGGTTATAACTGTACTGTTTCAAGTATAACTGGAATGAAATAATCCAACAGTTAGATTGCAATCCTCTAATTAATGTATGCATGGCAAGAGCAATTTGTAGCTACGTGGTTGAGGTTTATTAAAGCCTTACAGCTTAGTGAGAGAGTGCAGTCTAAGGAGAGAGTCAGACACAGGACATTCTGTTCCCTGAGGCTGATGACAACTGCAACACAGGCAACAGACGCTTCCTATTCCACGTTCTCAGACCTCATTTAAGATGGACAGGAGGAGGGGGGGAGGGGAATTCTTGCCTTTTCCAAATGCACTGCCTGGGGAAGGATTTGATGGCCCTAAGGGTGTGTGAGTAAAGTCAGGGAACCTCTCCCTTCACTCCACACAGTCTCTCTTTTTACAGTTGAGACATAATTCACATAACCAAAAATCAACCCCTTTCAAGTATACAAATCAGTGGTTTTTAGCATATTCACAAAGCTACATAATCACCTCCACCATCTAGTTCAAGATCACACTCATCAGGGTAAAAGAAATGACTACCACCATTAACAGTCACTCTCCTCTTCCCCCTACTCGCCATCCCTGGCAACCAGTGCCGTAATCTCTGTCTCTATGGATTTATCTATTCTGACCACTTCGTGAATGTATATAGCCTCTGCATAAATATATAGCCTTCTTTCACTTAACAATGCACTCAAGGTCCACACACATTGCAGCATATATCAGTACATCATTTCTTTTTATGGCTAAATAATATTCCATTTTATCACATTTTGTTTATCCATTCATTAGCCCATGAATATCTGAGCTGTTTCTATTTTGGGGCTATTACGAATAATGCTGCTATGAACAATAATGTTTAAGGAATTTGCGTGAAGTTTTCATGTTTTTGGGTATACACACCTAGGAATGGAATTGCTGGATCACATGATAAGTCTACATTTAACTTTTTGGGGAACTGCCAAACATTTCCAAGGCTCCAACAGTTTACATTCCTATCAGCCTTACATGAAGGTTCCAATTTCTCCACATACTTGCCCGTCTCTGTTCCTGTCTCTTATTATAGCCATCCTGTTGGTACGACAGTCTCCCCTTGTGCTTTTATTTTCCTTGCCTAGTGACTAATGATGTTGAACATCTTTTCATGTTCTGATGATTTGTATATTTTCTTTGGAGAAATGTCTAATCAAATCCTTGCCCATTTGAAAAAAAGGCGGTCTTTTTACTGTTGAGTTGTAAGCGTTCTTTATATATTGTGGGTAATACAGTTTCTTATCAGATATGGGATTTGAAAATACTTTCTACTATTGTGTGGGTTGTATTTTCACTTTGTTGATAGTGGCTTTGTGGCAAAGAAAGTTTTTAATTTGACTATCTTTTTCTGTTGTTACTTATATCTTAGGTGTATATATACACACAAGAAAGCACTGCGTAAAACACTGCCTCATTCAAGGTCATGAAGATACACATGTAGGTTTTCTCATTAGGTAAGCCTAGAACGGCTCACCATTGTGGGTTGAGTTGCCTTCCATTTAAAATATCAGGGATGACTTTCCCGTTGATGAGAATGGGCTTGCTTTCCTATAAAAATCTAGAAATCTCATCTATGACATTTTAGACAGATCTAGGATCTGGATGCATTAAATGTGTCTACTGATGACTTTCTAGTTCTCTAGATGCAAAAACCTAAGAAATAAAGATATTATCATGCTCAAATTTCTGACCAGCATTTGTTTCTAACATGAAACATTCTGCCTGAGAATAAATTAAATGACATAAAGTTCCCTTTCTGACTGTAAAATTAAATGCGCTAAGTCCTTGTACATTAACTGTGTTCCCATGTTCATTCCTAGAATTAGGGATAATCCTTGTTTTATAGTGGAAGAAACTGAGGCAGAGAGAGGCTTATTACCTGACCCAAGATCACACAGTTTTTAAGTAGAGAATCAAGTTCAAACGCAGGATGTCTATTCCAGATTCTATGCTCCTAACCCCATGCAGTATTAGCAACTTCAAAGGTCTAGCCTGGGTAAATGAAGGATTTTGTGGAGGGTACACAAAGAAGAGTTCCCCCAAATCTATATGGAGTGGAAGGGAATGTTCTCTCTTTTGCTAAGAGATTTATCAGAACCAGAGAGCCTTTTCCAATGTTTTGGAGGTTTTTCTACTGTCCTACAGATTAACATCCCACTGGTATTAGCTAAGGGCCATAAGTAACTTACTGGTTTAAAAGGCTGGTATCTGCAGGTCTCTGGCATGGTGAGGACCTTAAGCTGGGCAGGCATAACTCGGGCAGGGTTATCCAGTAACTGGAAATTTGGCTCAGGTTCTTTTTTCTTCTCTTTTTCTTCCTTTTTCTCTGCCTCATCCTAGCGGGAAGAAAAACAAAACCAAAAACCAATAAAGATTTACTCCTGTTCGACACCACTGAATAATGTTTGTTAAAACTTTTTTCTTTTTTTTTTTAAAGATTGATTTATTTATTTGTGTGTTTATTTATTTATACAAGCACTGGGTACAGTCAGAAGCGGGGGAGGGTGAGAGAATTCACCAGAGCCAGAGCGGGGAGCAGAGCAGGCAGAAGGACCGAAGTACACTGCTGAGGGGAGCAGCGGGCGGCAGGAGAGGTCTGCGTGCCATGTGGGACCCTCCGCCGGTGGCCAGGGAACAACCGTGAATCAAACCAGTGCTGCAGAGGCCACGGGCAGCTTCGCAACCCAGTGCTCAACTGCTGCGCCACTGGGGAGGCTCTGTTACAACTTTTTAAATTTATTTTTGCATAGAAGAACTGGGGTGTAGGCCAGACAGGGATTGAGAGGATTCACCAGAGACAGGGTAAGGAGCAGAACAGGTGGATATAATGAAATACACTGCTGAGTGGAGCAGCAGGAGAGACAGGAGAGGTCTGTTGTGCCATGTGGGTCAGCTTCCTGGCCAGGGCTCGAACTCAGGCTGTAGTGGTGATAGCGCTAAGACTTAACCCCTAGGCCACCAGGAAGGCCCATGAATAATGTTTGATAAATTTACTGAGCAACTATTAGGTGCAAAAGATAGTTTGTAGTAGATATAATGGAAAGACAACTAAAATGATACCAGACTTGGAGGGAGAGGTCAATTCTGCTTGGAGGTCATGGTATTTAGCTTCACTTTAAAGGATGAGACAGTATTTTTTATTGGCAAAGATCAGAAAAAGAGGGTTATTCAAACAAATGATATTCTCCTTGTCTGAAAGAGCCTTCCTTTCTCCCATCATCATCTTATCTGCTGAAAATCCTCTGTCCTTCAAAACCCATTAGTTGTCATTTCTGCCCCCCAGGAACTCCAATTTGTACCCTCTATTCTTCCCATGAACAGATGTAATTCCTAAAGTTTCTTCCAAATAAAATAATATGTGTCTCTATGCTTAGAATAGGAAGCCAAGAGAAAGATTAATAATATTCAACAAAGGAAGAATATGGACGACAACAGAGGTACATATATCAACCCATGTGACCACTAAGTTATACCTACCACCTCCATTTTTTCCTCTTCTTTTTTTTCTTTTTCTTTTTCCTTCTTTTTAGCCTTGGCGGTAATAGATAACACAGCAGTAGAAACCTAGAGGAAGTGAAGAGGGCAAATCATTGCAATCCCTTTACTTACATATTAATGTACAAGCCTAAAGAGAATAATCCTAGAATATTCTGTTTTCTGGCAGTAAGTATCATAAAGAACAAAATTATCAGGAACTAAATGGGAAAAAGAAGAACAACATCTATTTACATAATTTACTACTATTGTTATCAGGTAAGTCTTTAATTCCTGGAAGCTTTGGTCCAAAATAACTGTTTTTTCAATCTGTAGCCTACCTTGGCTGTGGATTTGCTGTAACAAACTTTTGAATAGAGATCTCGGTGCTTCATCCTTTTTTACTTTATATTGAAAGCACTTTCCTCGAAACCTAGTCCTAAGAATATTCTCACTGGACTACGGTGAGAATTACCAGACAATGGTAACAGTGTGTGATTATCAGGGACTTATTCTTCTTTATAGGTAATCACTGAAATCAAAGGTGAAACAGGGATTTTGAAAGGTGTGGCAGTACTAATGTTGTTAATGTTGTTTATGTTATTAATGTTTATGTTATTAACGTCATTAATTTTATGTTAATCTTATTAATGTTGTTTCAGACCCATAAGGAGGGGTCTAAAAAATAGCTGATGAAACAAGATATTGCTGTCAAAAGATATTCAAGCACTACGCTTGTTATTGGAACCCAGCCGCCTCAGCAGTGGGAGCCAGCAGTAGTAGTGTTCTTTCACACAGCTGCTCCACCACAAGTATGTTGTGGCAGTTGTTCCTCACAGACCTTTTTTGTAACAGTGTGCTTTCTGGATCTGGAATGGATTAGTCAGGTGCGAGCTATGAGCTGATTGGTGCTAAATTGTCCAATCAGCCACAGGATTGAAAAATGGTCCAATCAGACCTGTGAGTGGGGCACCCTGAAAGAGGATATAAGCCAGGGTCAGAGGGAGCTGAGAGACAATGCCAGCCCCTGGACAGGCAGTTCCAGCCTCTGAGAAAGAAGAAGAAAGAAGGGGAAGACTCTCTTCCTGGCCTCCAAAGAAAAAAGGAAAGAAGGATCAAGTAGCCAAACTCCGAAGAGGGAAGAAAAGCCAAAGACTTCTGTCACAGACTGGGCCTCTGGTCCCGGTGTCTAAAGAGCTGTTTGTTGTTGGTATAGCCCAACTAACTCACAAAGAGCTGTTAACACTGGGTGTCTCTGACACTGCCTCTGAGGGACCCGTAGTGACCATCACCACTGGCCAGTGCTGTCCAGTATTCCTGGTGACCAGAGTGCTAGCTCACTGACACTATGTGGGTGAGATAGCTGCCACATGTGCATACAGTAAACTCTGTTTCCCCTGTTGGTAAAATAAACCCCATAGTGGTTGTTCCTGGAGCCTGAAGTCTTTTGCGATTATGTGCGTGGGTGAGAATCCACAGACAGCGACCTGTCCTCTTCTCGAGCACTGTCTTATGTTAGGCTATAGCTCATAGGCCCCTATGAGAGGGTGTTACTGCTACAGCACTTGGTTTGGTTTTTGGCCTTTTGGGCGGCTCTCTTGTCTCAGAGCCTGGGCAGGCTCTTTTATCTGGCCTCCTGTCCTCTTTGCCCTGTTTCACTCTCAAATTTGGTCAATTACATAATTAGCCCTACTTACACACAAAATTTACAGCAAATAATCAACAACTGGCTAATATGGAACATGATATTGAGAGAAAAAACCATTGTCCTAGGTGTAATAAAGAGTAATTTTACTGTGAGAACTTCAGGGCTATGTGTAGCTCTCTCTATAGTTGGTTTAACACCTATCAGTAGTGCCCTTAAAACACTGTTGGTAGGAGTGTAAGTTGGATATAGTCATTTCAAAAGGAAATTTGGAAAACACCTATGGAAATAATTATAATAAATGTGTACAAATGTAACAGTGAAAAATTAGAAATAACCACAAATGTATGTCAGGTAAAGAACTGGTGAAACAAATAATGGCATACACTCACATAAAAGGATGCTTTGTAGCTTTGGAAAAAATGAGACCCATACACATGGAAAGTTTTAAAGATAAACTGCTAAAGTGAAAACAATATGTGCAGAATAGTACGCAGAGAATGATTCTATTTGTGATATAAAATGCATTGATATGTGCCAAGAAAACATTTGGAGGGATTCAAAAATTGTGACTTTTGTGACATGGCATTTAGAAGACCAGGAGACAAAAAATATAATGTTAGAGTTTACCCTAAGAAGTATTACTTTATTTTTTAAAATATGCAATTCAAAACAAAAATATTTAAAACAAACACAAGTGAAACACTAAGCAGCTCCTGCATATAAATAAAAATACTGTTCAAAGCAACAAAGAACCTACCTTTTCCTTTTCTTTCTCCTTTGGTACTTCCAGAGGGGCAGGATATGCAAATGTGGATGGTTTACAGTTTGATTTATACTGAACCTTTGGCATCTGAAGAAATAAAAGAATATTCTCCCGCCATTAAAAAAAATAAAAATCAAGACTTTAAGTTTTCTATGCTCTGAACAAGCAAACAGATGGAAAAGAGATGCCAGATGTTTCAATCTGGGCTAGGCGTTCAGGGACAGTCCTGTTCAGTCATATCACCCTCCTTCCTTAAAGGCATCTATCTCCTTTAATTGAATTAGTGTTCAGGCGCTTTACAGAACTGCCTGCAGTTCTCTAAACATTGCTGAAATTCTGTGAATTTCAACAGGTGGATGCTGTATCATCTTTCCTGAGTCAGTGGGTTCAGTCCCACTCATGGTGAGAGCATCATACCAGCTGTTACCCACTTTGTACAGTGCTACTGAGTATTAGTCTGTACACCTAACCTCCACCTCCATTTTGGGTACCACACTAACAACCTATGTAAGTCTGAAAACAGCTTCTATAACCTATAATCATGGCTTACCAGAGTCTACACAAACCTGATGCAATAGCCAGCTTCAGGCTACTTAAAGCTTAAAGTTCTTTGATCTGAATTTTTCTTGATTTATTCAATTTGCCTTGTTAGAGAATTATAATAAAACTTCATATTTACTGAGACAAGGAATCTCATCTTTTCTACTCCTTTCATTGTAAGGATTGTAAGATTGTATGTCAGAGGAAAAAGTCTCCCAAATTTATACAGGATATTTAACCACAATGTTAAAGGTTAGGGATTAGGAAACCAAAAGATTCTTGTTCTGAGAGATAAAATAGCTCAATATTTATAAATGGGAATAGTTTTTACTACTGAAGCACTTAAATGGATAATTGGCAGTACAGCTATACTGAAAAACAAACGAACAAAAAGCCCAATTCAATCAAATACTCAATCTTTATCAGCCAGTTTTGGCCTAAAATTTTTCTACTCTGAAAATTTAAAAGAACATTTTAACAACAATGATGGCCAGATGTGAATTATTTAAAGGTCAAAAGGCCTCCAAGAGGATGTAAGAGGAGGAGGAATCAAGCCACTAGACTGAGAAAAAACAAGCACAAATCTTATTAAAAAGATGAAAAGGGCATATAGTAACAGGGAATGTGTCCACTTTAGTCTTTAGCTAAAGTGACTAGTTTCCTTCTGTCAGATTTTCTAGGATCCCCATTATTAGACTTGTTTCTTCCACTAGCCCAAAAGGACAGCCTCCTATGTTTTTTCCTTTAGCCATAATCTTTTTCTCCCATCAAATACTCTAATCTCACATAACTCGGAAACATGTCCCTATCTCAAACCCTCAATATGTATCAAAATTTAATTTAGGTCTTCTTTCTTTGCCCAGATCTTGCAATAGTATCTTAATGAATTCCCACTGATACCAGAGTATTTCTAAAATGTAAATATCATGTCATTTAGCTGCATGAAAACCTTTAATAGCTCCCAACCTTCAGTAGTAAAGAAGATTAACCTAGTAGTCTACAGAACCTTTTCATTTTCTGTATTTAACCCCTTCTCTCACCATCCCCCCTCAAATGACTTACTCTTAGTATGGAGACTTCATTTTCAAAACTTCCACTGACATATTCTATATCACCACAAGGTGAAGATTCAATTTAAAGGGGAAATACTTTATTAATGAGATTCCAACTCATCTTTAAAATTTTACAAAACCTAAATGAGTGGGTGGTAAATAGCATACGGTGAGGCGGATATACTTAGAAAACAGGTTTCACAAACATACCTTCAAATCCTTGTTAAGGCCAATGACACAGGTAGGGGTATAAGCCAATGACAGGAAATGTGAAAGAGGAAACCAGAACCAGAACTGGGTAAAGACAAGGACACCGACCACAGAAGGCATATGGGTGTGCCCAGTCCTGGACTGCAAGGAGATTGTGACATTATGGCCACCTATAGGAAGGAAAGAGAAACTGTAAACATGAATCCAGTAGGGCAACAATAAAGATTTCTAAGTATTGTACTAGGGAAGCATTTGGTGATTATTTAAGGGCACAGTTCATAAAAATCTAATATGGAATCACTGGGATTAGTTAGCTAGTGAGGTGTTCAGGATCTCCCAAATTGGAAGTGCTGTATTTTACCTGAAATCAAGGTAAATCTAGACTTTCAACCTATGCAGGCATTTTTCAAAAGCTAAGCCTGAAAGATATCAAAACTGCATGCTAAATATTTTACATTATGACTGGTTTTTAGTATGACAATAACAAGAAAAATTTTAGTATACATCATATTTGCAAGCAATAGAAAAGAGGCAAGAGGCAGATAATGTTTGCTTAGTTTCATTCTTTCTGCTTTACTCATGTTTGAATGCAGGAAACTCCAACACTAACTAGCCTTTTGACCTTGAACAAATCATTTTACATCCAAAAATTTTTTCTTCTTCCACATGCAAAATGAAGACTTAAATTTGAGCACTTCAGTGGGCCTCCCTGGTGGCACAGAGTTTGTTAAAGTCTCAGCACTATCAAGCTATCGCCAGCTACTGCAGCACGAGTCCAATCCCCAGCCAGGGAGCTGACCCACATGGCACAGCAGACCTCTCATGTCTCCCAGCTGCTCCCCTCAGCAGTGTATTTCAGTAGATCCGCCTGTTCTGCTCCCCACTCTGTCTTTGGTGAATCTTCTCACTCCCTTCACTTCTGGCCTGGACCCCAGTTCTTGTATGCATAAAAAATAATCTTAAAAAAAATTTGAGCATTTGAATTCAAGTACTACTAGTAACAAAAGAAAACTTTTAATCTCAAAAACTTGATTCAGCTGAAATTTTTTTGAGAAAGCAAAATATGTAGAAATAATCAAGTCAGAGATAATTTTATTTAACTTGACATTTGGGCTGTCAAGCGGGTGTGTGGCTTGGGAATCTCCTCTCTTGCCATCGTCCCCTAAGTTACCTCTTGAGGGAGTGCAAAAAAATACAATCTGAAAGTTACTGAACAAGAGCTAAGATCTAAGCATCAGTCAGACATCTGGATCTACTGGGTCCTTGGAAGGCAGAAATTCTAGGAAGCTATTAGGGGTAGCAAACTTTGATGCCTTTAGGAACCAGTCAGGTAAAAGAGTGAAAAAACTTGAAGCGTGAACAGTGGGAACTGAGGAAACTGTGAATTACATGTGCTATTTAAATGGACATTATTGGGGGTGCAGGTCCTGGGTCACTAGGGAATTATGGTTTTAAAAATACTGCTCAAATATGAATTTTGCCCCCAAATCTTGCAAGTTTTGCAAGCAGGCAAAATGAACATGTATTTGAGTCAGACTTGGCCCATGGCATGCTCATTTCCTCTGTCTTCTACTGGAGATGTCACCAATAACAACTGTTAAGGAATGTATCAAAGGAATCTGAGCACAGAACTAAGGTACTGCACGTATACCATTCTATCTTGGAAGGGCAGAGCATCTCCACTAAAATAAATCACAGAGTAATGGTGAAGAGTATGAATTTGGGAGCCAGAGGCTTAGTGAGCACTTGTTTGGCAAATATTCCATGTTTCTTAGTTTAGGATGATTTGGCTGCTAGAATGTGTCTAAAACCCAATTTTTCCAAGGTCAACTTGTTTAAAACTTATCTATACAAAGAAAATTTAAAAAAATGAAGCCAACATTCAATTTAACAAGTGAGGACCTGTTCTAACTGCTTTGCATGCATTTTTAATCCTCTCAACACTACATGGTAATCTCAAGACAAGGAAACAGAGAGGGGACAACGTCTCACGGTTATATAGTTAGTACTAAAAAAGACTGGGGGGCTAGGATTCAAATCCTGTAAGTCTATACTATTAACAACCCTACTAAGTTATCTCCATCAACTGCAGACTTTAAATTATCTCCATGAACAATTTGCCCAAACTCAGTTTCTACTATGCCATACAGTTAACATAGTTATTTCATTAGATTAGCTAAAATATATATATAAATCTGGAAGACTTAAAAACATTTACCTGCATCCAGTATGCCCTGGGCCAGAATCGCACCAAACTTGGCCATGACATCATCATGTTTATCATTGATAACTTTGGAATACAGCTGTCTGAACTGATTCACCTGAAGGAACAAGAAAAAGAAATATAGTCTAATTCTCTTCATATATTGTGTCATTTTAAAGCAGGAAACAGATTGCTCAAATGGTAATAAAGCAGCTCTGAATTTCACAACATTCAAAACCAGAGGGATATAGATCATATTTGAAGGCAGAATAGTCTAACGGTTGAAATCATAGGTGTTATGACTTTTCTGATGTGGGTATACCAGCTCTGCTTTCAATCCTCATTCCAGTGGATGATTCAGGCTCAAGGGAATGTTGAATGCGATTTCACATTGCACCACTGTTAGCAGGCTTCAACAGTTTAAGTGAACACGAAGGCCTACACTGCCCTGTGAATTACAGCTATTCTGCTTACCATCAACCTTACAGATTTAACAGGCACAGTCCTTCAATTCTACCTTAGAGTAAACTACCCTTCAACTGAAGCTGTGTGAGGTACATCCTGAATTAAATGTATTCATTTATACAGAAAGATTTTTATTATGCACACACATTAACTTTTTGAGGACATGTCAGAATAAATACTTTTATCAAAAGGAACACACCAAAATAGAAATGTGCTGACTCACTTAAGGCGGGGTTACTGGTATTTTTCCTTGTTTCTTCATTGTTTCCTGCATTTTTTCAAGTTAAGATATATTAACTTATAACTAAAAATATCCATTTTATATATATTGGATATATATAATAAATGCCCATTATATATACATATATATATTATATTCTTATCAGTACATTTGTGATTTTTTTAAAACTGGGTGACAATAAGGGAACTATTTTATGCTTCTTCTATGTCTTACACTTCTGTTTTCCCACCAGTGCTTTTCAAATGGTAGGCACCCAGGAATAAGTCTGCTTGTTCAAGAAGCACATGATCATGGAGCTTCCCAAATCTGCCAAAAGCAGAAAATATTCAATTTGAGTTTCCTAATATAATGACTTTCTCTTCATTACATATTCTTTCAGAATCTCCTCCTCGCGTCATCTGTTTTGGCCTGGGAGGCTACACTGTGATACAGTGCACAGTACATGGAACCAGACAACTGTGGTTTATAAATACCTCTGCACTAACAGCCTGTCTAGGCAAATTACTTAGCTTTTCTGGGTTTCAGTTTCTTCTACAGGGATTATAGCATCTTCAGTTACAAGGGTTACAGAAGGCTACATAATGTGTTAAAGGCATTTCATAGTTCAATAAACATGGGTGGTCTTACCATACAGGGGCAGAACCCTACCAGCCTCCTTGACTATCATCTCTGCAAACTAAACACTGCTAAGAAAATCATATTCCTCAAACATGGCTCTCATTGCTTATTTACAGCAGCTATTGCTGCCTGTGGGACATTCTTACTGTTTTCCCTGTGGCAGGGAAAACAATGAACTAACTCTGGCAGTACCTAGTACATGACCATTAGTATACTACTTACTTCTCTAGGTCTTACTAGGTTTAACCACAAAACCCAGCATGACTAACCATCACAAAATTCCCTCTTAGTTTTAAAATTTCTAAGGCTTGATGTTTAACTCTGGTTCAGCAGGTCAAATTCCTTTGATTCTGAACTTATTTTAGATGAACACTTACATTACCTTATATAGGGTGGGAATTTTATGCACCAGAGGTTCATAAAATATTTCATGAACTTATAAAAAGAAACACTGGACATAGCACTGTATGTACACAATAAGAAAGAATTTAAATATAAAATTGCACCCAAAACAATAATTTCACACTCAGTAGAACTGAAAGATGGGGAAAAAAAATCAACGCAACTGTGATGGGATTATCTTACCTATTAAGCAGCAGACTACTTAAAAAAGCTAGTTTTTGTTTACTACTTAATGTTCACTATGACTCTTTGCAAATAATGATTATTTTAGTAGGTTAGGATAGTATCTTTGGTTTGGAAGGCAACTGTGAGATCATCTTATCTACTCCTATTTTACAAATGTGAAAACTGAAATAAGATAGGTGAAATGACTGATCATAGCTAAGATCAGGATTTTCTAACTCAATTTCTTTGTTATAAACAGTGTGGTCCTCCTCACCTCCCTGCAGTAGAATTTGTAGGAGAAAATTGCATTCATTTCTCATTTTATATTATGATAAGTTCATAGAAAAATTAAATTTTAGGCAAATCCGTGATCCCTGCATTCTACTATACATGATTATCTAAAATCTATAGTCTCCAAAGCTAGCAGGTTTTTTTTTTTTTTTAAATCTAGGCCTATTTGTTATTTTATATATATATATATTTATTTTTAATAGAGGCATGTATTTTATTTATTTATTGGTTGGTTTGTTTATACATGCACTGGGTACAGTCAGAAGTGCGGAGGGTGAGAGAATTCACCAGAGCCAGAGCGGGGAGCAGAGCAGGCAGAAGGACCGAAGCACACTGCTGAGGGGAGCAGCGGGTGGCAGGAGAGTTCTGAGGGGAGCAGCGGGTGGCAGGAGAGTTCTGAGGGGAGCAGCGTAATGATATACATTATACTGCTGGAAAAAAGCAACAACAAAAACTCCTCACTCTTAGATGCTAGAGAGAAAAATAAAAGACCGGGGAAAAGGGAATAAAGTTCTCTGAAGTCATTTCTGTTGGTACGTATCACCTGAGTATTTGCCGTGTGGCCTTCCTATTTCATTTTCTTCTTCTGTCTTCCTGGTAATAGACATGTAGCTGCAGAGCAGGAATGTTTTGGAGTTTTCCCTCTCTCTTACTGTGACAGTACATCTGCTCTTACAAGTTCAACTATAGATTCATAATTCTTTTATATATATATTTTACATCATTGTTCATTTTTGTGTAATGTTTGATTTTTCCTCAGGTGTAATCCCCATAAAATTCCCAACACCAAGTCACCTGTGAACTGTCACCATATCTCTTGTGTTTTCCCTCCTATTTTGATCTATCTCCCTCCCTCTCCCCTGCTGCATGTCTCTGATTTATAGTTTGCCTGCTAGTTTTGCCTTTCTTTTTTTTTTTTCTCTTTCGCTATCCCTTGCTTGGTTTCCCTATATACTTTTTTTAAGTGAAAACATCTGATATTTTTCTTTTTCCTTCTGACTTATTTCACCAAGCATAATCCCTTCCAGTTCCATCCATGTTGCTGTGAATGGCAGAGTTTATCTTTTTTGATTGCTGAGTAGCATTCCACTGTGTATATATATCACGTCTTCTTGATCCAGTCATCTGGTTTTTTACATTTAGGTTTTTTTCCCCTATCTTGGCTATTGTAAATAACCTGGCAGTGAGGGCCTCCCGGGTGGAGCAGCGGTTGAACGCTGGGTTGCGAAGCTGCCTGCAGCCTCTGCAGCGCCAGTTCGATCCCCGACCGTCGGGCGAGGGTCCCACATGGTGTGCAGACCTCGCCTGCCGCCTGCTGCTCCCCTCAGCAACCTTCGTTGGCCTGCCTTTTCTGTCTCCCGCTTTGGCTCTGGTGAATTCTCTCACCCTCCCGCACTTCTGACTGTACCCAGTGCTTGTATAAATAAATAAATCTTTAAAAAAAAATAAACAAACAAAAAAACCTGACAATGAACATAGGAGTGCAGGTTTCCTTTTGAATTAATGATTTTTTATCCTTTGGATAGATTCCTAATAGTGGAATTGCTGAGTCACATGGTAGATCTATTTTCAGTAATTTTAGGGTCTTCCACATTGCTTTCCATAGTGGTTGGACCAGTTTGCATTCCCACCAGCAATGTAAAAGGGTTCCTTTTTCTCCACATGGTTGACAGTATTTGTTGTTAGTTTTTTTTAATGTGGGACATTCTAACTGGTGTGAGGTGATATTTCATTGTGGTTTTAATTTGCATTTCCCTGATTATCGGTCCCTTATCATTTGTATGGAGTGTAAATATTTTCTCCCAATCTGTAGGGTGTCTCTTTGTCTTGGTTACTGTCTTTTTTGCTCTACAGAAGCTTTTTAGTTTGATGTAGTCCCAGCTGTCTTTTCCTTCATTTTCTTTGCTTGGGGGATGAGTCTTTAAAGGTGTTTCTGAGATGTATGTCACGAAGTGTTTTGCCTATGTTTTCTTCTATATATTGTATGGTTTCACGTCTTACATTCAGGCCTTTTATCCATTTTGAGTTGGTTTTTGTGTATGGTATGAGTTAGTAGTCCACTTTCATTCTTTTGCATGCAGCAGTTCAGTATTCCCAGCACTATTTATTGAAGAGATTGTTCTTGTTCCTAGGGCATAGTCTTTGCTCCTTTGTCATAGATTAGTTGTCCATATATGTGTAGCTTTATGTCTGGGTTTCCAATTTAAATTCTATTGATCTGCATGTGTTTTTGTTCCAGCACCATACTGTTTTTATCATTATGGCTTTATAGTACAGTTTGACGCCTGGGAGTTTAATACCTCCATTCTTCCTTTTTCTAGTCAGGAAAGCTTTGGCTATTCGAGGTTTTTTCTTTCTTTTTTTTTTTTTGTGGTTCCATATGAATTTCATCAATACGTGTTCTATTTCTTTGAAGAATGCTACTGAGATTTTTAATGGAATTGCACTGAATCTGTAAATTGCTTTTGGTAGATCGGCCACTTTGACAATATTAATTCTGCCAATCCATGAGTATGGAATGTCTTTACATTTCTTTGTATCTTCTATTTTTTTTTTAAAGATTTATTTATTTAGGCATACAAGAGCTAGGGTACAGGCCAGAGGTGTGTGTAGGCGGGTGTGGGGGGTGAGAGAATTCACCAGAGACAGAGTGGGGAACAGAACAGGCAGATTGACTGAAGTACACTGCTGAGGGGAGCAGCGGGCGAGGCAGGAGAGGTCTGCCGCGCCATGTGGGTTGCTCCCTGGCCAGCCGGGGATTGAACTCGTGCTGCAGTAGCCGTGGACAGCTTCACAAGTTGCGTCTTAACCCCTTGCGCTACCAAGGAGGCCGCCTCTATTTCTTTTATCTATGTTCATAGTCCTCTTTGTATAAGTCTTTCACCTCCTTTGTAAGGTTTAGTCTTAAGCATTTATTATTTTTTTTTTGTATAATTGTGAATGGAATAGTTTTCTGAACTTTTCTTCTTCAGATAGATTATTTGCATGTAAGAAGGCTATTTTTTGTGTGTTGATTTTATAGCCTGCTACTTTAGTTAACTGGTTTATAGTTTAAATTAGTTTTTCTGTAGAGTTTTTAGGGTTCTCTCTATATATTATTATATCCTCCATGATTAGTGATAGTTTTACTTCTTTCCCTATTTGGATTCCATGTAGGTCTTTCTCTTGCCTAACTGCTCTAGCTAGGACTTCCAGTATATACTGAAAAGCAGTGGTGAGGGTGGATATCCTTGTCTTGTTCCAGATTTTAAAGGGAAGGCTTTTAGTTTCTCAATATTAAGAATGATATTTGTTGTAGGTTTGTCATACATGGCTTTTATTAAGTTGAGATATGTTCCTTCTATTCCAAGGATTTCAAGGACCTTCACCATAAATGGATGTTGGTCTTTATCAAATGCATTCTCAACAAATGATCACATGGTTTTTCTTTTTGTTGATGTGGTGAATTGCATTAATTGATTTTCAGATGTTGAACCATCCTTGGCATATACCATTTATCAGTATATTTCCAATGGAACGTAGAGGCAACAGCCCATGATCAGACTAAGATTTCTGAAGCAGCAAAATGATTGAATAATCACACTGAATGGGACAACAGCTTGAACTCCCATTGGGTCAAGTTCTGTAGTCAAATGAGTCCTTAAACAAACCTCCTTTAGTTTTCAGACTTTCTGGATTTTGGATTTGTACATAAAGAATGATGGATGGGGTCTCCCTGGTGGCACAAGGTGTTAAGCACCACACTATGAAGCAATTGCAGCCTCTGCAGCACAAGTTCGACCCCCGGCCAGCCAGGGAGAAACCCACATGGTGAAGCAGACCTCTCCTGTCTCGTCCACTGCTCCCCTCAGCCATGTACTTTGGTTGATCTGCCTGTTCTGTTCCCCACTCTGTCTCTGGTGAATCCTCTCATCCCCCGCATCTCTGGCCTGTTCCCCAGCTCTTGTATGCATAAATAAATAAATCTTTAAAAAAAAAAAAAAAAAGAATGATGGATGTATGTAATTTATTTGTGGCTAGTTCTAAATTTCTCTGTAGTCCTGACACCTCCCCTCGCCCCAGCCTCTTATTTCCAAACGATGTGCTTCTTCTCAAACTCAACACGCCTAAAATGAAAATTAGCTTTATTTTTCTTTTAAAAATGTCCGATCAATTATCAAGACACACTGATGCTTTTAGTTCTCTTCTCAATTTTATTATTTTGCTCATGGTAGTGGTTTGCAGCTCTTTCTTTCTATGACCAGTGACACTATTAGCGTCCAAGTCCCTATCTTACGGCATCAGATGGTAATATAAAGCATTATTTATTAATGTGCTATGGTATAAAATATCACTTAATAATATAAAACATCATGCTCATAAAAGTTCACACATTTCTCTATGGAAATATTTTTAGGTTATCATGATGGCTCAACAAAAACCTAATTTATCCAAATTGTGATTTTAGAACTGCGATAACTCATCAAGCTTGGTCAAATATGCTTCTATCTCCAAAAAGGGTATCTGTTAGTGGTGAGAGAAATTTCCTTGTTGCAGGCCTTAGGCCAGATCATAAAAAGTATGGGGAAAGACCAGATCCTGTTCTTATACTGCCATATTTTCATCTGATTCTACAGATGATACTTATATACATGTTCAAATAATTAAAGGGGTGGATTTCATTTAACCAAAAAAACGAAACTAGATCCCCTTCATAAAGAGCAGAGTGGTGTTCTTGAGAAACATTATTGTAATTAAGTTGTTCTGAACCTCTGGTCTAAGGGCTTTCTAAATTAGGTTTCTAATGACCCAGGAGTATACATATTCCAAGTTCCATGCTTGTGAGAGTAAGTGAGCAAGAAACTGGCAGAAGCAAAGCAAAGATGTACTGGAATTACTTAAACTAAGACCACACCATGTAGATTGTTAAGCATTCTGTAAAGGATATGCTGTACATCAACATCAAATAAAAACATTTCCTTTGGAAATTTCTATTGTGAATCTCACAAAATATTTAAGAAATATTCCTTTGAGGAATGTTTATAACCTTGATGAAATGAATACCAGCACTGTTTTTGAGGCACTTCTACTTTATTTCAAGGACTAGTTTGTAGCCTTGTTCCTAGGGCTCTGCAGCCTTGAGCCTTTCTTTTCAAGCATGTTTACAGCTTTCCCTTTCCAGAAAAATGTCCAGGTCATCCAAAAGAATATCAATGTTGTCTTCTTGGATTATTGGAAAGGAAAAATAATATAAACTATAGTCCACAAAGCTATCTTTCACAGGCTTCATAGCAGAAAACAATGAACGAGAATTAAACTTCAAGAATTCATGAGTTGAGTAATACTTTCACTGTAAGAGTGTTTCCTGAAAGACCAATTGTGTTTTACACTACCCATACAGTTTTGCTTTTGTAGTAAGGTAAAAATCATTTAACTTTTCCTGTTGAGTTTATATTAATGCTAATGGCTACCAGCTATCACTGCATTTCAACATTCTTAACCAACATCCAAGATTCTGATATAACATGGAACTAGAAATGTGCCCCTGTATTGACATCACAAATTTTTTTAGTTCAACAAAATTTTGGGGAACGACTTTAAGTGAACAGTTATTTAAAGTGTTTTCACTTTTTCTAAATATGAAATTTATGAAAGAGTTGAGTGTTTCTTCACACTACACAGTCTACCCTATTCCAACCCCATTTCAGAGAGCTCTATCATTGGTATAAACATGAAAGCAACATATGAGGCTATACTGAATAAATGCCTATATGTTATTGTTAGAGGAGGCACGTTCTAGAGCTTAAACTTCCTTCTTTAATGACATCCGTTGGTTGGATAACATTCAGTTGATAAAGATCAGAAGAATATCAAAAGCAGAAATAAAAGATGCAAAAGTTACTCATATTATAATTGCTACACTTAAAAGCAAAAACCAAAAGAAATGTGGTTTAAAAAGATGTTTATGTTCTACTTGATAATAATATATTAAGTAATATATGTTAAAACAGCATAAAAAAGATGGTTCTATCTTTGCAGTAATCCAATTTTTGGAAGTCTTGAAAATGATTTTGACAAAGAACAAGAAGTACCGGATAAAGGAAACAAAAACAATAGCTACTGCTTAGAAAAAGAAGTCTATTAAACGTTAACTTTTATTAAATTAGTTATTAAATCTATTAAACATCTCTATTAAAATGAGACTGAATAATCAATGGGTTCTGGAAGGTTTTCTCTTTTCTACTATACCATCAATTTGCTTTTCTAAAAATGAGGGTGTTCTATCTGCTTGATGTGGCAGAAGTCTGCAAGTTGGGGTTTTTTGTTGATTTTTTGACTGTGTCTCACATAGGAGCAGAATTAGCATAAGGTTGTTAAGAATTTAATTAAGAATCAAAAGAACTGAGATGACTGCATAAGTTACATATAGCTATTTAATGTATCAAATATTTCTATAAACTGCATTTTATATAACCAATGACATTTCTAATTTTTAATACACATAAATAAGATCAATGCATTTTCTGTTTCTCAACAAAATGAGAGGTTTTGACTCAGTTGCTAAGCGACATTAGATATCAAACTCTAACATGAGGTCTAAGAGTTTGTTATGGGGAAATCTGAAAACAGATGTCTCAAAATCTGTTATTGCATTTGAAGTGCCATTTCTATAGGAAAGTTGGACTAAGACTCTTTCCCCTCAAAGACTAGAGATGAGCTTCATAGAGACTGCTGAGGGAGCTTAATATGGTCATTGGTCACTGTGCACCTGCCATTAAAGTAAGAGGCTTTAACTATCAATGGACACAGCAGAGAGAAGGGATGGGAGTAGGGAGGGAGGAAAGAGGGCCAGGTAAAGGCTCTCTAATGGAGAACCTATTACATTCCTACCCACACAAACAGCAAAACATATAGGAGTGTTTCTGTGGACAGATGGGTCAAGAAAGCGGTACTGGAGCCATCTGAAAATCTCCCCAAGAAGACATCTGCATGTGAGTGGAGTCATTTCTAAACATAGGTTGTATGTAGCATATATAAATGACTGCAGGACTCTCCATTACTTTAGAAGGAAAAATCAAAAAAGTCACGGACTACCTGAGATTGCATCCCATATCAGAGGAATAAGGTACCCTGCTGAATCAATTTTAAAAAGACAAAAATTGAAGCTGATTTTATCACCCCAGGAGTTTAATTTTTTAAGAACAGTTGAATTAACGAAGTGACCATAAAGCTGCAAAAAAAAAAAAAAAAAAAAAAGCCTTCAGAGTATTATATATTTAAAGTTTTCCCATTTTCCCACTCTATACTTCCAGTGAGATCAGTGTTTTTGTATTTAAAGCTCTGTCCTCAAAAGAAGATAAGTTACAAAGGAAAAGCCTGAAGCAACTTTATTCCAGATAACATTTTTATTAGCTTACCTTTGGACAAGTGATTTCAGTCTGTTGAATCATGATGAGAGCCGAAGCTATGAGGGCGCCTTGCCTCACATAGTTCACAGGGTCATTTGTCATTGGTTCTAACAGATTAATTGCTTCCTGAAATCATTAAAAAATGTAACTTTAAGCAATACAGCTGGGTTTTGAAATTAATTACTATCAGTCTAAGTCAATAATTTTATGTAACATTATAATATCAAGTTAATTTTTAATTACTAAGACTCAATAGTTCAGAACTGAGTATGCTTTACTCAAACTTTAATAATTGATGGTAAGTCAAAAAGTAGCTTGTAGAACATAGGTGCTCTAGTCTTGAGGAAAAAGAGGTCAAAATGAATGAAAAAATGAGATTAATGTTTGATCAGCACATACTGTTTTCCATATATAGTGGTAAATATTTTGTTATCTCATTTTATTCTCGTACTCCTAAAAAATAACAACACAAAAGAATCTTTGTAAACAGAGAGTTACAAAGGCTAGGTAATGTGCCTAAAGTCATATAAGTAGCACCCAGTTCAATCTGACTCCAAAATCTACATTAAATATCCTGGTGGCGCAAGGGGTTAAGCACAACCCTATGAAGCGATCAGCAGCCTCTGTAGTATGTCCCCAGGCCCGCCAGGGAGCAACCTATATGGCATAGCAGACCTCTCTGTCTGGCCCGCTGCTCCCCTCAAGCAGTGCATTTCAATCAATCTGCCTGTTCTGTCTCTGGTGAATCCTCTCCCCCCCCGGGCACCTTTGGTCTGTACCCAGCTCTTGTATGCATAAATAAATAAATCTTAAAAAAAAAAATCCAACTTCCTTCAAATACCAAGGGTAAGAGAAAGTCTTCGATGATCTTTACAATTCCTAACTAAAAAAACAAAACAAAAAAGAGAAAAAAATTCTGAGAACAAATAAGATTTTACTTGTTAGTAGAAAGGCAAAACAAATTAAATCTCAAACAGGACTAGAATTTATTTCAAGTTATATTTCACAGACCCGACGTGATGCAATTTTTCAAAATGTTTACCATATTCTTAATACCATAATCTTCAGAATATCAGTTATATGAAAAAATAATTCCTTGGTTAAGTAAGTTTGGGAGTTCCTGTGTACCATATATCACCTTTTCTTGCACATTCAAAAAGGCACCTAGAATAGTAAAGGTTCTAGGAATGTACATATTATAACAAAAGCTCCAAGAACTCTTATTATAATAGAAACCATCTGAACTTTGTTTATCCCAGCATTTTGTGCCCAAAACTTCTATTAACACCTTTCAGAACTTTCAGATAAGTGTCTCTTTATAACATCACTTATAGGTCCTTATGTAGGTATTAATCTGGAAGAACAGAACAATAGGTTTACAAGATAACCAAAGTTAATATGATTTCTTATAGCCTGTCTCAAAACCAAGGAGAGGAAAAATAAATGGAATTAAATAACTTCATATTTCTTTACAAGAGGGTTTACTTATTTAAAAAAAACAAGTCAGAGCTACTAACAAATAGTACGGATACCAGATAACTGTATCCTTTTTCCTCACTTCATTGAAAAAATGTATTGACATTGCACAGAGGAGTATTTCAAGCATTGCTCATATATTATCAATATTGTTTATAAAGCAGTCATGATAAAATTATAACAAAAAATTCACATTTATAGGTTAAAAAACACTAATGTGGCCTTTAAGATATAGGTACAACCTCAAAGATACATTTCAGAATAAAAGGATGTTTCAAGTTTTTAAGAAAACTAAATTAAAGCATTAAACTGTAGTCAGATAGGTATTGATATGTAGATCATAAAAACTATCTAGAAATAAAGCAGACTTGTTTAGTATGAATAATAAAAAATTTTCATTGAATTAACTTGTCAGATGCCGTGTCTCAAAGAACATTTGCTCCTAGATATTATATTAGGTTTAGAATAATCTGGAAAGGAAAAAAAATCTAATTTACATTTAATTCATGAGCCCTGACATAAATGTCTTCTAAAGGCATGAGAGGGAAAATACAGAGTAAAATATCGAACTATATTTTTCCTGTTTATATAAGAGATGTGTTCCAGAAAAAATAAAGGTCAATTTCCATAAACTGTATTTTATATAACCAACAACATTGCTAATAAAACTGAAGATACATTCTCATATAAGATATTCTCCTGCAAGAGGAAAACATTTTAAAATCAAAATTCTGTGAGGGCAGATTTTGTGCTCCATCATTTGACAAATATTTATTGAAAGTCTACTATGCGTCAGGTATGGCTTTAGGTTCTAGCGGTGAACATTCTGATCTCAGGGAACTTACATTGCAGTGGAGAGCAGAGAAAATAAATACATAGATCTAATAATATGTTAGATGGTGATAAATGCTATGAAGAAACATAAAAACAAGGGAAGGAGACAGAATGAGAGTATCAGAAAAGGATGTCTTTTTCTTTTTTAAAGATTTATTTTAGGGCCTCCCCGGTGGCGCAGCGGTTGAGCGCTGGGTTGCGAAGCTGCCCGCAGCCTCTGCAACGCCGGTTCGATCCCCGGCTGCCGGGCGAGGGTCCCACATGGCACGCAGACCTCTCCTGCCGCCCGCTGCTCCCCCCAGCAGTGTACTTCATCAGTCTGCCTGCTCTGCTCTCCCCTCTGGCTCCGTGAATTCTCTCACCATCCCGCACTTCTGACTGTACCCAGTGCTTGTATAAATAAATAAATAAATAAATCTTTAAAAAAAATAAATAAAAGCAATCACTTTCTTTACTGGTCTATTCTTAAAAAAAAAAAAAGATTTTATTTATTTATACAAGAATTGGAGTGTAGGCCAGAGGTGTGAGGGTGAGAGGATTTACCAGAGACAGATTGGGGAGCAGAACAGGTGGATCTACAGAAATACACTGCTGAGGGGAGAAGTGGGGAGACAGGAGAGGTCTGCTGTGCCACGTGGGTCAGTTCCCAGGCGGGGGATCAAATTCATGCCAAAGTGGCTGGTGATAGCTTGATAGCACTGAGACTTTAACCCCTGCACCCAGGGAGGCCCAAGTATGTACTTCTATAATAATTTTTACAGTTTTGTCACATGTAGTAAAAATGCCTATTTTAAATTCTTAGCTTCAATAATGTTTTATTTGTAGCCAATACTAACACTTTTATTAAACAGAAAGTCAAGCAAATTAAAGTCCAATTACTGGAACCAATCAATAAACTGTAACTATGCTTTGCTTCATTTTGATTTGAACAAGAGATGATAAAATCACCAGATATAAAGACATCAGAAGCAAAACCATGTTCTGTTTGCTCCACCCCCAACTCTGTTAAAAGAAAGGTTCCCCTTTTGGGGAAGATGGTCAAGAAGTATATGTATACGTGTATGTATGTATATGTGTATGATGATGAAAGGAAAAATGGGAAGATTGTGTCACTGCTGTGAATCAATAACAGCTGTTACTATTTAAGCAATAGTGCATTTCTTTATGAATCTCATGCTTTCAAATCATCAAAGGGCCAGCTCAACTCTGTCACTTCTGAGGACTTACCACCAGGTATTATGTTTGTGAGGAGAAAACATGCAAATAGCAGTAAAAGAATCACACTGAGTTGATGCTGGTATCCTCAGACAAGAACCTTGATTTTCAACAATACTAACTACGAAAACTAAACATGTCAAATAATATAAAATAACCAGAATTCTTTTTTTCAAAGAAAATGCTTTCAAAAAGAAACCCAGGGACCTCCCTGGTGACGCATGGGTTAAAGTCTCAGTGCTATCAAGCTATCACCAGCCACTTTGGCATGATTCAATCCCCGGCCAGGGGGCTGACTCACATGGTGCAGCAGACCTCTCCTGTCTCGCCCGCTGCTCCCCTCAGCCATGCATTTCAGTCAATCTGCCTATTCTGCTCCCCACTCTGTGTCTGGTGAATCCTCTCACTTCCGCACCTCTGGCCTACACCCAAGTTCTTGTATGCATAAATAAACAAAAAGAAACCAAGAAACCTAAAAAAAAAAGATAAAAAAAAGAAAAAGAAAAAAAAAGAAACCCAATAGCATTGTTTCCATTGTAGTTATCCATGTAATATGGTGGTGTATTCCTTTTTTTTTTGTGGGGGGAGGGGGAAGGAGAATTAATTCTTAAATAGCTTTGGATAATCAGATATATAAAGAAAGGACATTCTAGGAAGTTCAGTCAAGTTAAATCTCACAGATTACACCAGCTGTATTTTTCAGCTGTGACACCAATTTTTCTGCAGGAGAAGATTGTGACACCAGGAAAGGACAGACCCCACTGGCTGAGCACTACCTTGTTTCCCGTTCCAGCACAGCAGATACCCAGGGCCATTGCAGCTCCATAGCGCACGTGAGGATTGTAACTCTCTGACAACAAGGAGACAACGCTGGGGCACTGCTCAGGGGTCCTGACAAGAAACAGAGAAGGTGAATCACATTGGAAGAATGTTAATCAATTTATTTTGAGTTATGCAAAACAAGCTATTAACCAATAGCTGAAGAGTTTAAAATCCTCCACAAATTCTAATTACTGATATTAGAAAATTATGCTCCAAATTCAGAGAACACAAGAAAAGAAAGAGAATGTATCAGTAACCCCTCATGACAGCATTGTAGCCATTCCTCAGCTTCTTCCAGTGGGGAGTTACTATGGCAGTGCAGGGAGCAGCCCCTAGATTCATTATTTATTTATTTGAGAAAAATCAGCTGACATCTTTGTTGCTCTGGTGGGGGATGCCCTCAGGAGCTCTTGGTGCGGTTGGTCCGCCAGCTCTCTCCACCAAAAGGAAATCTACATTCATTGTTATATTTCCTGCTCACTCTGTATTTTGTTTCAGAAGACAAAAGTCATTTGTAGAGCCACCTGGATGTTTCCAAAGCTGTGTGAAAGATTTAAATCTCCTAGTATTATTCTGGTTGAACATTAAGCTGGTATGTAAGCCATGGTAACGAGAATATCATGATTCTAGTTTTAGCAATTATTTTTATTGATAAGAATAGAAAAATAGTTTTCTTATTCTTTTTATATTTGCAGCAAAGACAATAACTGGACAACCATGCTAATGAAGTCCCTGACCTCATCTTTAAAAGACTATCCTTTATAGTTAAGTTACTCCCGAAAGGCAGCACACTGAGGTAGTAAGTAGGAGAGTGAGGGGAATGGTAATGTTATAATACTGAACTTGTGAATATAATGCTATATACAGAATTATAATGCTATAATACTGAACTTGTGAAAATTCATCAAGCTATAGGGTAATGACTATGTGAACTTTTTTGGGATGTGTATTACATTTCAATATTTTAAAAAGACTATCCATATATCACATTTCAATACAAAATATTTTTTTAATTTAATAAACCTATTTTGTTGTGAATAAAAACAGTGATTACCTACAGGCCAACTCAAATCTATAATTTTATGTTGGAATTGTCCTCTAGCCTCAAATTCCAGTGAGTGGTAAATTCAAATTTCAAATGCAATAGAGTTACATCTATAAAAAGTATCTATAAAATTGGAATTACTAGGAAAGGATGAATTATTTCTGCCTACAACAACTCTTGAAAATGTTCCATTTGGGGGCCTCCCTGGTGGCGCAACGGGTCTCAATCCCTGGCCAGTCAGGGAGCAACCCACATGGCGTAGCAGACCTCTCCAGACTCGCCCTATTGCTCCCCTCAGCAGTATACTTCGGTCTATCTGCTTGTTCTGTTCCCCGCTCTGTGGTGAATCCTCTCACCTCCCACACCTCTGGCCTATACCCCAGTTCTCATAATCATAAATAAATAAATCTTTTTAAAAAAGAAAGAAAGAAAGAAAATGTTCTGCTCACCAGTATAAATAATTTGGAACCAATACTAATGGCAACAACATGAAAATAATTTGGTGTTGTGAAAAAGCAATGTGTAAGGAGAGAGCAGCTACTCGTGGCTTTGGAAATTTCTTAGTACATGACATCAGGCAAGTCACATTTTCTTTTTTCTTAAAGATTTATTTATTTTTATATAAGAACCGGGGTACAGGCCAGATGTGCGGGAGGGTGAGAGGATTCACCAGAGACAGAACAGAACAGGCAGACTGACAAAATACACTGCTGAGGGGAGCAGCGGGCGAGACAGGAGAGGTCTGTTTCGCCATGTGGGACCCTAGCCGGGCGGCCGGGATACAACCCACTCTGCAGAGGCTGTGGACAGCTTCACAGTGCGGCACTCAAGCGCCTGCGCCACCAGGGGAGGCCCAAATCACATTTTCTTGGGATAAATTTTCTTGACTACATTGCAGGGATAACATAAAAAATGAATGAACAAATAACTGAAGATAATAACACATAGGCTTTGGTTAATCATTAATGAGATAAATAACTTTATATAAGAACAGACCATGAAGTCAAAAACCCATGTTCCTGTTTTATCTCTAAATAGTTGGAATGATTTATAGAAATTCAATTAACCAAACACTCTGGGTTCCCTTTCCACATCTGAAAAAAGAATGAGAATAGAAATTCTATAAGGTATTTTTTTACTTTACAATTCTATGGCTTTAAAAAATGAACCAATCACCAAAGGGTTTAACCCCATGTCATTAAGTAGGACAACATTTATTCAATGAGAAACATTACCATAAAATAAAAATGAAATGCAAAGTGGCATTACATCAATATGTTGTTGAACACTTATTTTATAATTTGTAACTGACAGTACCATCAGTTATCTTTTATTTTCACGCCTATTTGGCAAAGCTCACTTCATAATTTGATATCCAAATTCTCTGACAAACTCAAACATTTTGTTATCTAATTAATTACAGGTAAAACCATGCAAGACTGCACATATCTTAAGAGACAAGGACTAAGACAGAGTCTTCTCCATTTTTTTCTTACAAATTATTACCACTGTGCTAGGTACTAAAGATAAAGTAATTTTTACTTCTTAGCAAAAGACAAGGGAGCCAATCTAATTTTATATTTAGAGACTTAGCCACTGAGTATTTTTTACTAGGTTCAAGGTCTAACGGTTAACAACTGGGGAAAATATCGTGCCCTTCCCGTTCCCCTCCCTCTGAAGCTTGTAATTCAGCCATTTACCAAAAATAGGGAGAGGCAGCACGTATCTGTGAGTAGTATATCATAAGGTTAATTGTGTCTTAATTTTATGTGCTTTAAAGTTCAAAGTAGGGAGACCACACAGAGGAAGAGGGAAGGCTTTCTTTAAAAAGTGAACACATATTGAAATAGGTAATTAAAGTTCTGATTTGTTGTTTCAATAAAACTTCTTGGCTTGTAGCTAATAGTCATCTTGCCAAATGTACTATTTGTACAAATCTTTCAGAGAGCAGGAATTATGCAAGGACGTATGCATAAGTCACTGCCATATCATCCGACCATGAACCGCACATATGAATGCCTTTCTTTCATACTGTTCCTTTACTGAACATTTTATGCAACCTTAACATTAAATCACATTAATAAATCAAGATGTCTTCAAAAATATGGTGTCTTTTTTTCTAACTTATCTCCAAGGGAGGAAACACACACACACACAGAGTTATTAAGGCACATGAAGTCAACAGTGGGAATTTGCTGGGGCTACAGAGTAGTCCCCTGGTAGAATTCTGAATTTATGATTCTCACCAGCAAGTAACACAGAATATAATAACACAGGAATTAAGAAATATCCTGTTTGATTCCTCTGTTCTCCTTATCTACAGACTCCATACCATGTGATTAGCACCCTGAAGTCTTAAGAGCCCACTAATGTCTTTATCTATCCATACATAAATAGGACCAAAGGACACCTTTCCCCTAAACTGCTCCTCTCCCACAATGACCATTTATCTACACACCCAGGAAATGTATCTTTAGTCATTCTATTTCCTCATTCTCCACATCCAACCAGGCAAACAAGTCAAGCAAAACTCTTCAACCTTGTTTGTGCCCACTACCTATTTCAGGCCTGATCATTTCTCACTAGAAATAATAGAGATTCTTTAAATGACCTCTCTGCCTCCTTTCCCTTTCCGTCTCCAGTTCGCTATGGCAGAGAGATGATAATTAGAAAGATCCGGATTGCAATTCTAGTGCAGTCATTTATTAAGAGAAGCAATCACTAAATCTCTTGGAACCTTCATTGCTTTATCTATAAACTGGGTCCACCTTATTATTTATGAGGGCAGTTGGTGGTGTGGTAGATTAGAGATATTTTACTATAATCACTTAAATCTAGATGCATAACTAGACATTGCCTTTGCAGCAGAACCAGGTTTTCAGCCAGCAGTAAGTAAGCTATAGTTTGGGCTCTTATTTTAGAAAAGGGAGGGTTAACTCATACCCAAAAGCTCATTCAAAGCAATATAAAGTCAGATGGATACTAAAGCTACAGAGCTGGTTATATTTAGTGTTCTGATCAGATTTCCTAGCCAACTTTTTAGGGAGTCAATGGCACATAAAATATTTACCCACTTGCCTTTCATTTGCAGCCAAGGGCACACGATATTGCAGGGAAAATGGACTTGTTCTAAATATATCTTAAAATTTCATCTATTTTATGATCCCTACTTGTTAAAAAAGCATTATACTTACTTAGATTAGGGCATTAATACTTTCATGAGGTTTAAAAAAAAACATAATACTGGGGGTTTAATGCAGCATTTAATTAGCTGATTACTATAGTCTAAAACTGGTTATGAGGGCTATAAACTGAAAGGCATATGAAAAACTTTCAAGCTTCTCAGTTTAATAGCATTTTCAATGGACACATTCTTCAGAAAAGCAAGTGTTAAGACAGGAATAAAAGAATCTTTAATAAATTAATTTAAGACATTCAATCTCTTCAAGAATATAATAAAACCATAATATTCTATGTTTACTTCAATTTTTTAGCAGGCAGTTCTGAAAGCATGAATCTTTCTAAGCAATGATCAGAATGCAAACATTCACTGAAAGTAAAACTCTGCACATTAATCTTTATCCAAACATATACATACACATGATGTATACATATATAAAAGTTAATAAAGGAAAAAATTATGTCACCATTTTGCAATGTGAAATGAATCAATGGACTTCAGCACAATTGTCAATGACCGCTTAACATCATGAAGTGAAGCGACAAGACGTATGTGCATTCACAGCCCTGCCCCTCTAAAATGGGGAGGGAAGGGAAGAGAGAAAAAGTGAACCTGAATGGGAGCATGGGATACATCCAACTATCAATTTACAGGAAATACAGATGACCAAAAACCACATCATACTAGACATCAGTATGCAACCAAGAAAAAAATCAGTGTGGAAAACTTGAAAAGAATAATGACCTGGTTTCTTCACCAAGTAAGCTGCAAGGCATGAGGAAAAAAAGGCAAGGCAAGATATGGAAAGAAGCTGTAAAATAAAAGAAAACCCACCAGATCTTTAATAACAGCTCACTGGGCTTTCTTTCAGCTATTTCATATCATTCTTTTTTTTTTTTAAGAAGATTTATTTATTTATGAATACAAGAGATGCGGTACAGGCCAGAGGATTCACCAGAGACAGAGTGGGGAACAGAACAGGCGGACTGACTGAAATACACTGCTGAGGGGAGCAGCGGGCAAGACAGGAGAGGTCTGCTGTGCCATGTGGGTTCCTCCCTGGCTGGACTTGTGCTGCAGAGGCTGCGGATCGCTTCATAGTGCGGTGCTTAAACCCCTTGCACCACCAGGGAGGCCAATTTCATATAATTCTTACATTACTTAAATCTTAGCTTTTCTATATAAGCACTATCCCTTAGATAATATCACAAAATAATGCTTATAGTTTGTGACAATACTGCTGGACCAGCATTTAAAACAAGTCATTTAAATACCTTATCTCTGATCAGCACAAATTTAGAAAAATAAATGTTGAGAAATGGTCAAGTCACAGGAAAAATAATGGATTTTATTTTATTGAGTGGGGGTAGGCAGAGAACAAAGAATTCAAGGCTTGGGAAACCATCTTACTAAAATATGTTACCTATGCCTTAGCTTTTCCACATATCTATGTTCTGATATGTTGAACTTAAAAGTATATTTACTCAATTATGGATTTGTTAGCTGAATTTGTTTTCAATAATAGAGCAATATATTGTGAGAATTTTAGCAACTTTTCTTGTTCCCCTTTATTTTTTGATTAGTTTGTATTAAAAAAAATGAATACCATTAGAGGTTAAAAAAATGAGGTGATAGACTTTTTGAATTTTCTTTTATCACAAGATAAAAGAGTTTTTTTTTTTATCTTTTTGGTTTTGTTTCACAAATACACCTTTATCCCATTCAACTCTAGATCCTAAGCTACTCTACTGGTTATTTTTTACTTTAACAGTTCAGTCTTTGCCACAAGGTAAATAAAATTTTACAAAACTACACAGATACTGCCCTAAACTTTAGAAATTTAGTTCTATCGTTAATATTTCTTTACATTTTTACTGGACTTCAGAAAACTTAAAATCAGTGTAATTTTTAGACTAGATTTTTTATTAGGTGCTGTCAAGTGGGATGAAAATATCTCAATGAGAAGCAAGTAGATTGATAAGATTTATAGACTAGGAGTTGTTACTTTGCAATAACATGTTTTTTTCACATCCTATCCCCTGAATAGGCAAATCAAGAAAAGTCTTGCAGCATGAGTGAGCCACAATGAAATTAGTTTATAAAATATTTTATTGGTATTTCCCTGCTTTTATAAAAATGAACACAAATATACTGAAATTCATTTGATATTGAAATAAGGTTCTTGATAATGAAAGTCCACTTTTAATAGCTGATTACAGTGATTATTGAAGACGTGTACAGCTGAGCAAATCTAAACCAAAGAGGTTTGGGTCCTTTGCAATCATCAACAATATTCCAGGTATAAGAAGTATTTTAATTAAAGGACATTGCCAATCATGACATTAAATTGTAGTATAGCTTCACTGATACAAAAAAAAACACCAACCCCTTTTTTTTTTGTTCTTTAGAAAAGCAGATATAGCATGAGCAGCTCTGGCAAAAACTGTCAGAAGCAACCAGATGAAAGCTTAAAGAAGCAGCATGCTGATGTAGTAGGCTGAGACAATGGGGTGTGGGAGAAGAGAGAGCGAGAACTCACTATGAAAGAGACCTTTTATATTGTCTGCCTACCACGGTGCCCAGACTGGTGATGGCACTGAGGATGGTAGGCCATGCACAGGTGCAGGTTGCTGATGAGAGGGAAAAACACCAGACCTCATTCTCAAAAGAATTTTGGTTGGTTGTTTCAATGCCTGGAGATTCCTTGAAGGACCAGTGCAATGGCTTGAACTTGTTTCATCCCACGTAAGAGTGCTCCCAGGGCTGGAGCAACTTCCCAGGTGACACTGGTCAAAAACATTTAAAGGCAAAAGTACTGGTCACAGGAGGCCGGCACAATGGATAATCAGACCAGGCTGTGAACAGGCTGAAAAGCCTGGAAGGAGATATATGGGGTAACAAGGACTTTTTTTTTCCATTTATTTTTTTTCACCCCTTCCCTACCTCCCATAACAAGGACTTTTAAAAGCCTGAGTGTATACCAGGGGATCTGAGAAGATACATTACATGTATGCTCAGGGCTGGTGAATGCTTAGGAACACTGCGAATTCAGTGAAGTTAAGCAGAGTATGGTTTAGTGGAAGCCAAGTGCAGGAAGTATTTTAAAGAAGGGGAGGTGATCAATTAGGGTCAACTGCTGCTGTGAAGTAGGCAGAGCAGGTTACATCATCTTTTTACACATTCAGAAATTAAAGCTCAGAGAAATTGATTTATCTGAGGTTTCGTAAGTGTCAGTTATAGCACTTGTCTCATTTCACCACCAGAGTAGCAGTCATCCATCTGGAAATAAGGTTTTAGGAGCTTTCTTTAACAAGTCAATAGAAACCATAAGAGTGAATGGAGGAGGGCCTCCCTGGTGGTGCAGCGGTTGAGCGCTGGGTTGCGAAGCTGCCCGCAGCCTCTGCAGCGCCAGTTCGATCCCTGGCTGCTCCCCGGCCACTGGAGGAGGGTCCCACATGGCGCGCAGACCTCTCCTGCCGCCCGCTGCTCCCCTCAGCAGTGTACTTTGGTCCTTCTGCCTGCTCTGCTCCCTGCTCTGGCTCTGGTGAATTCTCTCACCCTCCCGTGCTTCCGACTGTACCCAGTGCTTGTATAAATAAATAAAATAAATAAATAAAAAGAAAAGAAAAAAAAGAGTGAATGGAGGAAAATGCAGAGGGAGATGACATCAACTCAGGACAAGAACTGGGAGAATCCACCTATTAAGAGTGTGGGAATGAGTTAGAAGATTCCAGAAGCCAAGAAAAGACACAAGTTTTAAGAGTAAATGCTTAGTCACAGTGTTGAATGTTACACAAAATCGACAACTGGTACTACTTAGTGATTTTCCAAGAGTTGTTTTAGTAAAACACTGGGGATAAAAATAAGGATTATAGACTGGGTGGGTGGTAAGAAAGAAAAAGATGGGCAATTCTTTAAAGAAATCTGATGATGAAAGAGATTTTAAGGGTAAGGAAGATTTTATTTTTTATTAACTGGAGTATGTCTACAAGAAAGAAATTAAGAGTTGAGGAATTAAGTATGCAAAGACAAACCTTGTGTCTTTTCTTGGCTTCTGCAATCTTCTAACTCATTCCCACACCCTTAATAGGGTGTGGATTCTATGTGAAGACACTTAATTCAGCAAACTACAAAGAACATAACAAAGAGTTGGAATCGAGAACTTAATGCAAATTAGTTGTGGAAAAGAGGAATGACAAATGATCCCAAAGGACAGGATGGATGAAAAGGCATTTTGAGAAAGTGAAATGTGATAAGGGCATTCAGATTGGTCTACCTCTTTCATTAAAAGAAGAGGTAAATTCAATCGTCAGGGGAGAGTGAGTAAAAGAGTCTAAGGAGAATAAACTGTTTGGAATAGCTATTCTTACAGTTTCAGTTCTTTTTCTGATCTTGTCAAAGAGAGTGAAGAATGAAAAAAAATCTGCAAAGCTGTATATAAGCTGCTCTGTGGGTCCTGCTGAAATGAGTTAGTCTTAGTTCTACACATGACTGTATTAGAATTACAGCATTGTACTTGTTTGAACCCCCCATCAGAAAAATTGCAAAAAGTATAGAAAATGTTTATCTTGTTTATCATCACATCTACATGGGAAAATGGAACTCAATAGACACTTCACAAATGAATAAGTAATGGACACAACCATATAGTTTCAAAATTCCTTAATGGTTAGTATTTGATAGGTCTTTGGTTGATATTTAAGCTGTCTTCCAAGACCTATACAAGTATTATACCTTTTTAAGTCAAAGGGGATATTCTAATTAATTTAAAAGGTACTAGGGATAAAATTAAATCTTTTTTTTTTTTTAGAGGCATGATTTATTTATTTATTTAGTTGTTTGTTTGTTTTGTTTATACATGCATTGGGTACAGTCAGAAGCGCGGGAGGGTGAGAGAATTCACCAGAGCCAGAGCGGGGAGCAGAGCAGGCAGAAGGACCGAAGCACACTGCTGAGGGGAGCAGCGGGCGGCAGGAGAGGTCTGCGTGCCATGTGGGACCCTCCTCTGGTGGCTGGGGAGCAGCCGGGGATCGAACCGGCACCGCAGAGGCCGCGGGCAGCTTCGCAACCCAGTGCTCAACCACTGCGCCACCGGGGAGGCCCTAAAATTAAACATTTTAGGAAAAAAAGTACCAACTATATTTTCTGTTAATAGATCTGACTCTAACCTTTTAAGATACTTTAATAAGAATTAATTTACCTGCAGTTCTAGGTAAATGAAATATTCTACACATATGAATTTTCTGGATATTTGAAAATATTCTACCACCGAGAATCAAATATGTATTTTGGATGAAAAACTTAAAAAAAAAAATGCATTGCATGCTTTCCTCCCACCTGAAATAAGAGTTAAATGAAGATGATTTAACCTTTTCTTAAATATGTGGAAGTCATCACTATGGTATCAATTGTTATACCTCATGAAGTTATGGAGCTATAAGCCTCTATTCTGAGTAGACCCACATGCCTATACTTTCAAAGTCCTATTTCTTCAGTTTACCCTGTTTGCCATTATCAAAGTGCTTTTCCATCTTTTAATGTTATTCAACTCCGGAGGAGGCAGGGAAATGTGTTTGCTAAATCCGTCTTGAATAGATTTACCACTGAAATTCTTCTGTACTATTATGATTTATCATCATGAGCAAATGTTATTTTCATTAAAGGGGGGAGAACCAAGGTTCTCTGAGTGTGTGTGTAGAGTGAGTGGGGACTTAATGGCTGCCTTCTTTCTAACAAGCATGCAATCTAGAGGTTCAGTTATTTGCCAACTTTTACACCCTTTTATTTATTTATTTATTATTTTGCTTTCTCATTTTCAGCTATGCTTCTAACAACTCAAGTTGCTATATAAATAGTTGTGCTAACTAGTTATATTCCTCAGCCATTAAAGTAACTTACAAATCTATACACCTAAAAAATAGCAAGCACTGATTTTTAACTACTTTTTGTTATAATATTTTAATTTTTTGGCAGTAGCATTAATAATTAAAAATTTATATTTATTGATGATAATGTTGATTTTTAACACTGTTTTAGAAATATAGGTTCATATCTCCACAAATGCATACTATCACATCACACCCACTACCAAAAATCTTCCACCACAGTCCACTAAGGCTCCCCCTACCCTGTTAAGATTTTTTTAAAAAGTGAGTGACTGTGAGTGAGAAGGGTTAATATTAGCAAAGTATAATAATAACAATGGTTGGCATTTTTATAATATACTCAAAAGATTTGTTTAAAAGCTTACCTTATAAACACAAATAAATGAATTTCATGCGTGTCTTTTAATTGAATGTGATGGTATCATTTTTTAAAAAGATTTATTTTTACTTATTTATGATACAACAACTGGGGTATAGGCCAGAGGTGAGGGGTGGGAAGGGGGGTGAGAAGATTCACCAGAGGCAGAGTAGGGAGCAGAACGGGCAGTTCTACTGAAATACACCACCAAGGGGAGCAGCTGGCGAGACAGGAGAGGTCTGCTGCGCCATGGGGGTTAGCTCCCTGGCTAAGGATAGAACTCATGCTGCAGTGGCTAGCAATAACTTGATAGTGCTGCGACTTTAATCCCTTTGCTGCCAGGTACCCATTATTTTTAATCTAACATTATTTTTTTTGTGTGTGTTGCTGACATATCTGCCTGCATAAGCTCCAAGGCCAAATTATGATTCAAAATAAAGCAATAGTTTAAAACATTTCCCAGTTCCTAAAAAGAAACTGACACATTGAAATCCATCTAATTGCTCAAATGTTACCTTTGTTTCACCCAAAATTCTTAGCAAATATTTCTCCTGAGTCAAAGGGTGCAGCAAATGTTGAATAAAATCTCAAGTGGTTAGTAGAACTTAAAGAAACCAAATGTTTTCCAGTAACTTTCATATAAGCCAAGGAACATAAATTTGAAACAAAAAGTGGCACAAATGTTTTTAGTTCTAATACTAAGGTACTGGTTTAGAGGAATCTTAGCATGGCTAGTAAGATTTTTATACCAGTTTTCTGGAGAAAAAAAAAAAAAAAAGGCAGAAATATATTTTAATTACATATTGTATACTTTCCCCATTATAAAATCTGTAGGGAAAAAACAAATACTGCCAATGAACTAACTTCCAAATCCAGAGGCCATTTGTTTAAAAATGAGCAATGAAAAAGTTTCTGCTAAAACCTATGTATACATGTTGAATTCAGACCTTTCTGTGCTCTTCTATATAAGGTTACAACCAGAGAAAATTAATTGTGCTTCACAGCAAAGGCATAAAAGCTAAATAGGATTCTTGTTTCACTGCTAGAAATCAGAACTCTGGAAATCACTGTAAGGCACGCAGAGCAAAATTTTCACAAACTAAAACTGGAATCTCTATGTTAAATCTTATCTTTTTTCCCTCAAATGGTAAAAACAGCCCAGGGTTAATCCGAAACCAAACTATCTTGTACTTGCTTCCCAGCACATATACAAAACTATCTTAAACTAAAATGAGAGTGATTATTACAATCTTCCAAATATGAAAGACAGATCTTAAGAATATAACATGAATAAGACTCATCGTGAACTGGTTCAACATTTAACTGGTGATTTTAGGAATTATAATGAATTCTGCTACTCTCTAAAAATGAATGTACCAAAGAGGAAATAACTTCCTTGGCAGGCTTACAGCTATATAACACATCTGTTACATTGCCTTCAAGTCCAGTGCTGCAGGCGCAGTAAGTCAACGTGAGGAGGATTACAGCAGTGAGCAGATATACAGAGCAGACAGGATGACATGCTTAGAGAGAAACAAGCAATAAGAGGTAAGTACTTTCAACAAATAAATATAAAGATTTTTTTTCTTAAAAAACTGTGTTATCATAATTTTTCATTTCTATTCACTAGCTTAAAAATCAAAATGAAAAATTTATCAGTGTTAAAGGGGAGATTTTTAATGAGATCTGCAAATTTTACAAATAATGATTTAACTTTTCCATTAGTTTCCTCTCCTTTCCAAGGAAACTAAGAACGTAAAAAAAATTACCACTCAAAAACCAAATAAACAAAATTGGTTTAAAGTTGGTACGGAGTAAAAATTTGCGAAGTATTTGTTGTAGAAACATGCTTTGGAAGGTAAAATTACTAAAAATTGTTGAGACAGTTTATCTATTACACTTTATTACTTTCCTTTTCTCAAACTAAAGGGCTTCTAAAATGCTTTACAAAAATGGCATTCATGTCACTATTAAGATAATCCTGGTCAGACAAAACTCAATTACAAATGAGGATTCCTAGCCAGTAAACCATTTATTTAGACTTTAGGTGGGTGGCCAGTGTGTATGAAAAGGTTCCATTCAGAATTACTCAGTTCTTTGACATTTCTACTCTTTTGTGCATATTCAAAAGTAAAGGTAAAAGACATTAAAGGGTTAGGAAACACCTAGTTTTTTATTATAAACACTTAAAAAATGAATGTAACTCCAATCTCATTAAGTTAGCCATATCAGAAATGTGTATGTGGACCTGGCTGCATCGTCACAAATGCACAAGACCTATTGAGAAGGGAGGGGCTACTATGTTCAGGCTTTTTTTTTTTTAAACTGTTTTTGAAATTAAAGAAAATAATGCAATCCATATATTTATATTTAGGGGGAACTTGCCTTCAAACATGACTCTGCCACTACAGCAAAAAGAAAAAAAAAAAGAGAAACTAGTAAAAGCTTTTTCTCTACAGCCTCTGGTTCCATGCACTGAACCTTCCAAAATCGGAGCCTCTGCAGGATCCCGACCCTTGGACATGACAGAGGCATGTGCACTCTCATTTCTGAGAACTTGAATTTTTTTTAAAGGAAGGAGTCCTTTGGCTTTGAGGATTTGGCAAGGGTACAATGCCTTAAAAAAGCCTATGACCAGCATAGCTACTGACCATGCTGACCACTGTACAGAATTGGATCAAATCACAGAAAAACAGCATACGGCTTTCTCTTACAGAATGTCTGAACAAAGAACAATTCCTGAGCATATTTTGCAGAGCCCATTTGATCATTTATTTTCTTCTAACTGGTCGGGATTACAGACAGACTCGATACCGGAGGAAATGAAGCAGATTGGTGAGGAACAGGGAATTAAACCACGCTGGGCAGCTCTCCTGATACTCATGGTGATAATACCCACAATTGGTGGAAACATCCTTGTTATTCTGGCTGTTTCGCTGGAGAAAAAGCTGCAGTATGCTACCAATTATTTCCTAATGTCACTGGCAGTAGCTGATTTGCTGGTTGGATTGTTTGTGATGCCAATTGCCCTTCTGACAATAATGTTTGGTAAGTATTTCACTTCATTCCTGCCATCAAACCACAGAATTATGATCCGCTATGAGAGAAATGCACTCATTTAACCTTTAAAGATGGACCTGAACTATTTAACAATATAGTAAGTACATAGCCCTTCATTTTTCAATGGTTGATAATCAGTTTTGAAGAGCAAAAAATAATTTCCTAGAAACAATTCTATTCCCTCCACAGCCATCTAATAAAATCACTTAAATCACCCAACAGCAATATTCATAGATTCTGCATACATTACCTAAAAATTATAATGAAAAGCAGGCTTGTACTTTAATTTCCCTATTATTCACTTTTTTCTTGTCAAAGGACACTTCTGTGACAGTTATATGTTGGGTTAATTATTAATAATAAGGTCTCTAAATCACTAAATTCCAAAAATCACTAAACCCCAATTTAAAATGGGATTTGCTCTAAAAATTCCTGCTATACCTCAAAGTTGTGTACTTGAGATTTAAATAATGCTCACACATCTGTCATATTAAGAAAAAATTATGTTCAGTTGCTGAAGGATTTGGTCTGGATTAGAGTTGTTCTAAGAGATGGTCCCCTCTGATTAATTTTTTATTGCTTCTGACATCTATGTTCTTAAAACATATTAAATCAGACCTCCAGTTTAACATAATAAGTGGCCCGAAAGCTAAGTTATTACAATAATAAAAAATGTAACTCGACATAGAAATATTATAGAATAAAAGATATTAAAATTAGTAATTTTTGATTCACGTGTATTACCTCTACTTATAGGATTTGGCTAAACACAAGTATTCCTGCTGATGAATTACGAGGGCCACTAGACCTTTGGAATCAGCATTAAGAGCTTATTTAATGCTTGTCATAAACGGGTATTTCATTTACTAACTGCTTAAGAAAAATGATTATTTGTAACAGATATGGAACCTTGCAATTATGTTTACATAGGGAAGATAAAAATATTTCAGGTTATAGAGGCAGAATTTAAGAAGGGGAAGAAAGCTGCCATTCAAATTATTATATTTAGGTATGAAAGTTATATTTTAATAATTATAGAAAGATATCTAAAATTAAGTACGTGATTCCACAAATGTAATCAGATGGTGACAGGTGAAAACCTATTCTAAATCAACTTTTACTCAGGCTTTAAACTGTGTGGCCAGACAAGCAGCAGTAAGGTTCTAAGGCTTTAATTAGACTCTCCAATCATTAATATTATCTATCTCTTCCTGCCCCCCTTTTATAATTTGTAATCTGTTAAGTAATCTAGTGCTACATGTAGCCATGGGAAATGATCAAGAAATTCTACTTTAAAGGAGAACCTAAAAATCTTAATTCTAAATAAAGTTTAAAATAAATAAAGGAAATAAAGGAAAACTTATGCATATTTGGTAAAGATCACATAGGCATTTGATTTAAGCCCTTATCACCATGTACATAAAAACAGCTTAACATTAAAAGTGTACTTATGGAGTGGGAGGGAGAGGGATCAAAACAGGGGAGAAGAGTACAAGGGACTGTGGTGATGGTGCAGGGTAAAGTGGTGGTGGGAATTATATGGGAACTACACCTGAGAGGAGAAAGCATACATTGTACAAAAGGGAAGAATGATGTAAAAAAAAAAAAAAAAAAAAAAAAATATATATATATATATATAACAAAACCCCCCTACACTTTTAAAATAGTGCTTTGCTAGGTATACAGAAAGCGTTAAAATGCTCATTCACACCACATCTGACCTGCTATGTTGAATAAATGAGACTGAGTAGTTCTGCAGAAGTGAATTTTAACTTTAAAATTCGTGAGTCTATTAATATCAAACATCTATAAGCAAAATACTGTGGGAGATACTTAGGAATCTTGAAAGATGAAGTTCCATAATATTATAGTGAGCTGACAAAACAAAAAAAATGAATAACAGAATGGAATGTATTCTACAGGAAAACAGCAGGTATCCAGCAGCTGGAAGTCAAGGTTTTACTTAAATGTGGTGTGGGGAGGAAGGATGAACTTTTACTATCAGAATTTAAGCTGTATAGTGAGTAAGGTTGGTTTTTGAAAAAATGAACCTATCCAGGAACTTAACCACTAAGTAAAACATTACTACACTAATTATTAAATATTATTTTATTTATATGAAGGGTAAGAAAATTCATGCTGCTCTCTAAAAAGCAAAGGATCCTGTTCATAAATTGGGAACTGCACATCTTATAAATGGGGAGCAGACTTCAAAAACTAAAATTTTTTGATAGTCTTTCAAAAAATTTATAAGAACTACTGATAATTTTAAAAGGTAGGAATAGATGGGGTCATTATAGGGATAATATTCAGAAATTTTATAGTGTTTATAAATACAAGTGTCCTTATTTCAGTAAACATAAAAAAATAGCTACCACTACAAATGATATTTTAGTTATCACAAGGAAATTCAATGAAAGTAACAAAGAAACTTTATAATAGCTAATATTCCAGTAAGATTAAGTTAAAAAGGGGGGGGGGAGCAGGGAAATACAAAGAGTATTTTAGGAATATTTTATTCAACCAATGATTGGTTGAATAATGATACTGTTTGCATTTCTATTTTACTAAGATTATGACAATTGGAATAAGATGGTCCTTCAAATGAGTTGTGGTAGGTCAAATTTTCAGCCACTTTCTCTTTTCTGGGAGCACTGGACTTGACCTTTACAGTTCTTGTTTTTTACTGTTTTATGTAGGATTCTTAAATCTTTGATCACAAATTACCAGCCTATAACATAAGGCATGAAAATGCCTACATTAGAAGTACATGAATAGGATGCAAAAGAAAATAGAATAACAAGTCAATACAAAAAGGATGTTTCACAGTTAAGAACTTCCCTGAACTTCTCCTTCCCTCATTAATTAAATTAAAAATGTACAGGGGGGCTTCCCCAGTGGTGCAGTGGGTTGAGCGCAATGCTGTGAAGCTACCTGCAGGCTCTGCAGCGCCGGTTTGATTCCCGGTTGGCCAGGGAGATTCCCACATGGAGTGGCAGGCCTCTCCTGTCTCGCCCGCCCGCTGCTCCCCTCAGCAGTGTATTTCAGTCAGCCTGCCTGTTCTGCTCCCTATTCTGTCCCTTATGAATTCTCTCACCCTCCCACACCTCTGGCCGGTACCCTTGTGTTTGTATAAATAAATCTTTTTAAAAAAAATGTACAGGGAGAAAATACAGTGTTTGGTCACCCACTGGCTTATTGAAAACAAGTTTTAATTCATACCTCATGATCTATATGTTGAAACATATCTGTGGTATGACTGAAAGAGGGACTGGAAAATGGCTAAACAATTAGGGTTTGAAGACACCCAGGCTCTGAATCATGGTTCTCTTGTATTGCTTTAAACCAGTCACTCAACACATCAGAGCTCAGTCACTTTCTCTGTAAAACTGGGTGTACTAAACCTTACATTGCTGGTATCTGAAATTGTCAAGTAGCGCCCAGAATTATACAGGCACATAACTGGCAGGTATTAGTACTGCATGCAAATGGTTTATATACTTAAGTGCATGATTTAGTTTAGATGTGAATCTGACCAAAGATGAAACAGATGTAGAGAAAAAAAAATCAGCTTTTCATTTATGCAATGAAATGTTGCTCTACCTATCTCTTAAATGGGGAAATTAAAGGTACTTCTTTTTGAAACATAGAAATTTAAAAGACCAAGGAAAAATTTTCATGTTAAATCACTTGAAACATTGAAAATTCTATCATAGACATCTAATTCCAGATGTTCAAACATAGTAGAAAAACAATAAAAATAAAGAGGCTTTATAATAAAAATTTGAGCACTGATCTATATCTTTTTCCCCCTGGCAGGTAAAGGTAGAAACAGAATTTGAGATTAAAAAAATGTATATTTGAAAACTATGTCCTCTATGGGTCTAATGGATGTTTAGAATTGTCCAACTTCAGTAAGTTCATGAACTATTTACCTCCGTGAACTCTACAGGCATAATATTCTTGGAATGAATTTAAAATGCATTCTGAAATCCTCAAAAGAGAAATATTTTTAGTCCCAGATTTATACTGTCAATTATTTTCTGTACTAGTGACATACTTGGCTTTCCAAAATAAAAACTTGTCCAAAGAACAAGCAGGATTTAGATAAAAATGAGTCCATCTCATCAAGAAACAGAGCTCTTGGTTAAAATTTAAGGCTTTTATACCAAGTTAAAAAAAAAAAAGCAAACCAAAAAAACCCCTAAAACCAAACCAACAACAAAAAAAATCCCCCCCCAAAAAACATGAAAAACAAGCTCTCCCCTCCCCAAACAAATATGGAAATACATATATAGGCTACTTATGTGTCTTTATATATGAATATATGCAACATATTATATACACATATGTGCATATACTTACAGACACATATATAATTAAAGGTATACTTTCATCACAAATGCAATGAAAAGTTAAACAGTTAAACATTCTCATGCCTTTTTTTTGCAAGGCAGGCTTTAAGTTCAATTGGAAACATGCACTCTTGCTACAGAAGGTTGGAAGATAAACAATGATTTTATACTGGTGACTTAGTTTATTATTTCTAAGTGGGAGGGTTTAAATGGCTGGGTTGGCTGGCTAGTTTCTGCCAAACAATAATAGTAATAAGAATTAACATTTATTGAGTGATTTCTGTATCCCAGACATTATTCTAAACACATTTACATGTATTATTGCATTTAATTCTCAAAGCAACCCTATAAAACTGGTATAATTATTCTCATTAAAAAGTTGAAAGATATATACAATCTGAAGAGAAACCAGAGTATATTATTCACATTTTATAAGACAGGATAGAAGAATGAATAAATGGTAAGACATGATCTGAACCCAGGAGAACTGCCTCTAGAATTTAACCTCAAGTGACTTCGCTTTCTCAAAAGCAAATGAAAAAAAATCGAATCAAGCACAACTGTCATATCTGGCACACTGAGCCAACCTTTTCATTTTAAATAATATTATCTAACAAAAGAGCCACAGGATTTTCTCTAGGGAGAAGGCAGAACCCAGTATTGTTTAAAAGTACTGTTGTAGGGCCTCCCCGGTGGCGCAGCGGTAGAGCGCTGGGTTGCGAAGCTGCCCGCGACCTCTGCAGCGCCGGTTCAATCCCCGGCTGCTCCCTGGCCACCAGTGGAGGGTCCCACATGGCGCGCAGACCTCTCCTGCCACCCGCTGCTCCCCTCAGCAGTGTACTTCGGTCCTTCTGCCTGCTCTGCTCCCTGCTCTGGCTCTGGTGAATTCTCTCACCCTCCCGCGCTTCTGACTGTACCCAGTGCATGTATAAACAAAACAAACAAACAAGCAAACAAATAAATAAAGAAAAACATGCCTCTATTAAAAAAAAAAAAATTAAAAAAAAAAATAAAAGTATTGTTGTAGACCATGTAAATAATATAGAGCACTTGGGTCTTAATCAGTACTTGTACAAATTCTTTTTTTTTTTTTTTTTTTTTTAATAGAGGCATGTTTTATTCATCTATTTATTTGTTTGTTCGTACATGCACTGGGTACAGTCAGAAGCGCGGGAGGGTGAGAGAATTCACCAGAGCCAGAGCGGGGAGCAGAGCAGGCAGAAGGACCGAAGGACACTGCTGAGGGGAGCAGCGGGCGGCAGGAGAGGTCTGCGCGCCATGTGGGACCCTCCTCCGGTGGCCAGGAACAGCCGGGAATCGAACCGGCGCCGCAGAGGCAGCGGGCAGCCTCGCAACCCAGCGCTCAACCGCTGCGCCACCGGGGAGGCCCTGTACAAATTCTTGAGGTGACTGCCAGATCTCTTTTCAGAGAAGATACCAGACCTAGGTCCAGGTCTATAAAGTTGTTGAACCCTCTCTGGGAGATGAACAGAAGCTTATATAACTGAACAGCAATTCTACCATTGCTTATATATTGTGGTACTTGAAGTATACAGTCCTCATTTTAAACATCAAAATATTTTAGCTACTAATATTCTTTAACAAGCAATTAACTGTCTAGGATCTATGTTATACCTAAGATTTGTTTTGCTCCTATATGGTTATTTCAGGCATCCATAGAAATGCCATTACTCAAACTTCATTGAAATTAAATTCCAATCTGAGTTTTATTTCTAAGTGGGCAAAAGAAAGTAATGGAAACGGGATTTGTTTTTCAGAGAAATTTTTGTGCTTTCTTTTTGTGGAACAACAGCGTATCATCTAAATGTTTGCACTCAGCTTTCACGAAAGAGTCAAGTTAGAGCCCCCAAATAGCAGTAATTAATTTTAGTTAAAGTACCTGATAACTGATAACTAATTTTGCTTGGGATTGACTCTTAGATACACCTTTCTTCTTACGTAAATCCATAACTGTTCCATTTTAAATATATAAAGATTATAAAATATATTAATAAAACATTAAACAGGAAATACATTATTACAGAAATAAACTCTAACATATTATAGTAAATCAATGAAATTGCAAATCTTTATAACTTAAAACTTAATAAAAATGACATGTAAAATTTTGGAATTTCACCTATTTCATCATACTACCAACCTTTTTCAGTTATTCTGAATAGTAACAAACTTTTCTGATCCTTGAGCCTATCAAAGTTATCACTGAAAATATAATTTTTGAATGAAAGTATCAGGATTAGGAAAAATTCCTTTACAAACTAAGAATTCAGATTACCTGTATCTACTTAGGCAATGAAGCACAGCTTTTTAAATTTATGTCTTTATAAAATATTTCTAGAATTAATTTAATGCAACTATTGTTACTTTTATGTTAGTTTCATAAAAAGCCTATTCACTAGTATTTTAAGAAACTCAGAATTGTAAAGGCTAATCATAAAAATCCATTTTTCAATCCAAAACTTCATAATCTCTTAAAGAAAATTCTGCACCATGCCTCAATATTCCTACTGTTGATAATATGAAAGCACTGACTCAAAAGAGTTTTCCTTCTTAGCCCACAACTAGGAGCACATGGATCAGACAGTCTAATTCCAAAGACAATGTAATTTTTATGAGAGGTCAATTGTGGCTTCTTGCTCATGGTTATTAGATTATGATTAGAATTTTCCAGATGTTAACTTTTAAAAATATAACCTATACTTGGAAGAGCTAAATAGGGAAGACAAAATTATTAGTAATTTTAAAGATGTTACAGAGCTGGAATTTCAAGGAAAAAAGCCTAAGATGTAAGGCGTTAATTACCTATCTTTCAAAACCCTTAACTACCATCCATATGGCTCTGGCATATGGTCTACCTCCTAAATCCTAATTTAGAACTACCGGACAGCAGCTTCACTTTAAGTAGTTTTCAGTGCAAAACTTGAATCAAACATGACTCTTCACTCTACGTAGGCCCTCCACTAATTGACTAATAAAATGAAAACTAGGGCTCAGAGGGAGAAAATCTTGATTAGATTCTTCTAAACACAGGTTTCTCTGCCATTCTTTGAGAAGTCTCCTGTAAGTTCCTTTCTACGAGGCATTCTGAGTGCCCATGCTATATACCAGCAAATTGAGGCACAACTTACAAGACTTAAGATCCCACCTTCCCAGAAAATGTTCTAAAGCAATTCTTTTCAAATGTTAATTTACATACAGATCATCATCAGGGGATCTTGTTAAACTGTAGAATCTGATTCAGCAGATCTGGGATGAGGCCCAAGAGCCTGACGTTTTAACAAGTTCCCAGGTGATACTAATTCTTGGTGATCTGACGCACACACTTTCAACAAGGTTTGAAAGAGTATTTTCAATTAACTTTTAAGTTTTGATAAACAAATGCTCCCTTCCATATGCAATGACTTCATTGTACTTGAACTTACTCATCTGCAAAATCAGTGGAATAATCTTTAATGTCCTTTCCAACTAAATGCCTCTAATTTATGTAGAAGTATGAATTATTTTTTCCACATGATGCTTCGTTCTTTTAAAGAAGCTGCTGAAATGGAATCAAGTATAAAGCAATCATTTATCCTTTTTATTTTTTTTAATATTTTTTTTAAATTTTTTTTTTATATAGAGGCTTTCTTTCTTTCTTTCTTTCTTTCTTTCTTTCTTTCTTTCTTTCTTTCTTTCTTTCTTTCTTTCTTTCTTTCTCTCTTTCTCTCTTTCTCTCTTTCTCTCTTTGTTTTTGTTTATACATGCACTGGGTACAGTCAGAAGCGCGGGAGGGTGAGAGAATTCACCAGAGCCAGAGCGGAGAGCAGAGCAGGCAGAAGGACCGAAGTACACTGCTGAGGGGAGCAGCAGGCGGCAGGAGAGGTCTGCGCGCCATGTGGGACCCTCCACTGGTGGCCGGGGAGCAGCCGGGGATAGAACCGGCGCCGCAGAGGCCGCGGGCAGCTTCGCAACCCAGCGCTCCACCGCTGCGCCACCGGGGAGGCCCCATTTATCCTTTTTAAATAAAAATTCACTTTGATTTTGTTATTTTGCCCCTAAGAAAAAAATATTTTAACATTTTTGACTGAGATGTACATTAGCTCTATACAAGAGTAATTTTCTTTTATCTATCATCTATCATCAAAGTTCTATCATCTATCTCTCTCTGTATATGTATTTTTTTGTAAAATGTATTCTACCTGAAATATTCTAGCACAAATCCTAAAAATTTTTTTTAGTTACTGTGAAATAGCAAACAGGTATGTGTATGTATAATATATTATGTATTATAGTGTAGTTACTTGTTTAAGTAAATTTATTGGAAAGCTATGTAGAATATTCAATAACATTTCCAAAACCTTAAGTTTTTTTAGTCAGTATTTCTAATGTGCTTAAGATGATATGAGGTGTACACTAAGTGCTTTTTTATGAGTTTGTTAAGCAAATTAAGAATTATGTCTAATTCTCAGCTCTTCTTTTAAAACCAAACGTCTGTATTGCTTATACAGCTCTAGTGTTTGGAATGAAGGATGAGATACAGAAGGATAACAATCCACTTCTTTTCAGGATAATTTGAAGTCATTCCTTTTGTTAACTTTATTCAAGAACTATTTCTGTCAAAAAGAAAACTCAAATCATTCCACTTCATTATTTAAGCAAATGAGTTTGCTATATATACAAAGTTCATGCTGTTAGTTATTGTTAGAAGTGAATCCAAATCCCAGGCTTCCCTGAGACTTATATTCTATTGCCACATTATGTTGCTTCCTCTATATGGTCAAATGCTTTTTTCTTTTTCTATAATAGCAGCTTAAAAACAAATTTTACTTGAATAGGAAAGTTAAGTTCCAGTTGTAATATTGTATAATTTTAAAAAGATCATAAAAGGAAAAAGACAAAAGAGCAAAGGTCAAATAAATGCTAAAAAATGCTCAACTACTGCTACTTTAGAAAAATGGTTATAATTATTATATGAAACAGATAATGTATTTAAAAGGTAACATGTACAAAAATATCCCGTTTAATCTTATTGACTTCATTATCTGAAGTTAATTTCAGATGAGCAATGTACCACTTTAAAAAGAAACTACAGGCTGAAAATTGTCATGCAGGAGAATATATTTTTATTTTGTTTTTCTTTCTTTTAGAAGCGATGTGGCCCCTCCCACTTGTTGTATGCCCTGCCTGGTTATTTCTTGATGTTCTTTTTTCTACTGCTTCCATCATGCATCTCTGTGCCATTTCCGTGGATCGTTACATAGCCATCAAAAAACCAATCCAGGCCAATCAGTGTAACTCACGAGCTACAGCATTCATCAAGATTACTGTGGTGTGGTTAATTTCAATAGGTATGTGGAGAAAGTCAGGGTGTGGGGTGATGTATGTACAGCCTTTGGTGCCATTTAACAGCAGAATACTGTATCTGGTAAGTGAAGAAACTCACAGAGGTCAAGCAAACCTCATAAACCAACACAAGCTCATTCATTATGCCATTACATTTATCTATAGCTTCTATACCATTCTATCTGCAAAAAGTGTAAAAAAGCTGAAAAATTCATGTCCTAAGAAGAACCATCTTCAGTGTTTACTGACATAATGCTTTGATTTTTGACATGTAGGAAGGCTACGTCTAAAAAATTTTCATATCATGTCAATATATCATTAAGGAACAGATAGTATATAGAATCACAAAATTATATTCTCTACACAGGTATCAAAACCCCAAGTTCATCTTGGAAAGCAATGTGGGCGCAGACTAAAGAGGCAGTGTCTGTCTGCTAGGTGTTTAAAGTAATGAGGAGGCAAGATAGAAAATATTTTGGACTTGCAGCTTATATATAGCTTCTGTCACAACTACTCAACTGTGCAACAGAATAAAAGCAGCTGTGGACAATATATTAATGGATACAACTGTGTTCCAATAACATTTAATTTACCAAAAATGGAAAGGATGCCAAATTTGGCTTTCAAGCTGCAATTTGCTGACCCCTAGTGTAAAGAAGAACAATTATACAGAATCTTCTTTCTGGTAGTATGCCTGAGGAAAAGGAGAAAATGTAGCCCCCTCTAGCTACTTCTTTAGCTACTATAAAAAAGCTATGCAGATGATGGGGATCTTGCAGATTCATAAAACAACACAAGTATTTTAGAGATTTCTAAAGATTAATTCAGACTGATTTTTAAACACCTGCTTTTTCAAAGGGGAAGGGCTCAATCCTTGAGTTGTCTTCCTAATACAAAATTGGTTCATTAAGCAAGATCATATCTAACTAGCTACTTCATGGTATGTAAAGTGTTAGAAAATAGCACAAAGCACAGTTCTACTACAGAAACTCTCAATCTTGAATATGAATTTTTCAATTCACATGTTCTACATGTGAATGTAGAACATTCTTAGCAGTGTTAAAAAGAAAAATGAACCCCTGGTCAGGAGGAAAGATTAAAAGACATTCATATAATCAAAAGAAAAAGCTGTCTGTTAAGTGAAACTGTATAACCTAAAAACAGAACGAAATAGTTAAGAATTAAGATATTGCATTATGAAGCCTTTTAGGTAAACTACACTGGCTATTAAGAGCAATTTCTTTTCTGAATTCTTTTCTTTAACCTGGGGTAGATCACCAATAAAAATAGATTATGAAAAATGGAGACTAAATGAAGACACTACTATTTCATGAACATACTATAGCCTTAAGGTGGCTTTAATTATAATAATTAAAAATAGCAGGTTTGCTTTTGTAGGTTCTATTTGTCAAATCTTTCACTGATTAAGTGCTTTGGCAGACTGTACATTGTGGGTAGCAGGACTTATGTTACAGCACAGTCACAAAGATAAACTATAAGGACCTTACCTAATGGTCAAAGGTCATAAAATTAACTCAACTTATCTGTTTCTTCTTCTTAGGCATTGCCATTCCAGTCCCTATTAGAGGGATAGAAACTGCCGCGGGTAATGCAAACAATATCACTTGTGCGATGACAAAGGATCGTTTTAGCAATTTTAAGCTCTTTGGCTCACTGGCTTCCTTTTTTATACCTCTGGCAATCATGATTATCACCTACTTTCTCACTATCCATGCTTTACAGAAGAAAGCTTACTTGGTCAAAAACAAGCCACCTCAACGTCTAACATGGCTGAATGTGTCTACAGTTTTCCAAAGGGATGAGACATACTGCTCATCACCTGAAAAGGTGGCAATGCTAGATGGTTCTTGCAAGGACAAAAACATGCCCACCTCAGGTGATGACCTTCTTATACGAAGAATGTCCACAGCTGGAAAAAAGTCACTACAGACCATTTCCAATGAACAGAGAGCCTCAAAGGTTCTAGGGATTGTGTTTTTCCTCTTCTTGCTTATGTGGTGTCCCTTTTTTATTACAAATATAACTTCAGTTTTATGTGATTCCTGCAACCAGACTACTCTTGAAATGCTCCTGGAGGTATTTGTGTGGATAGGCTATGTTTCCTCAGGGGTGAATCCACTGGTCTATACCCTCTTCAATAAAACATTTCGTGATGCATTTGGCCGATACATCACCTGCAATTACCGGGCCACAAAATCAGCAAAATCTCTTAGAAATCGCTCCAGTAATATCTACTTCCGGAATCCAATGACAGAGAACTCTAAGTTTTTCATGAAACATGGAATGAGAAATGGGATTAATCCTGCCATGTATCAGAGCCCAATAAGGATCCGAAGTGCAACCATGCAGTCTTCATCGATTATTCTACTAGATACACTTCTCCTAACTGAAAACGAAGGTGACAAAATTGAAGAGCAAGTCAGTTATGTATAGCAAAAATGGCAGCGTTTTCATCTAATTAATATGATGAGTAAGATGATGAAGCAGATATAAATATAACAATTATAAAAAGAACCTTATGTTATGTATCAAGCAATTTCTTTAAAGAGTTATGTATTAAGACTATCCAATTTTCCTTATATGAACAAAGTTACTTCATGAAAAAATCATTCTGTGGAGCTACAAATTAAAACAATCCAGCACTCTGGTTAAATATTAAGGGATTCAAATGAGATAAAATTCATCAATAAATTTCAGGCATTAAAAAGAAGTGCTCAAATTTATTTAGTTCCTAATTGTATACAAAGCTGTGCTAAGAATGCAATAAAACAAAACAAAACAAGCATTTACTTTGTCTTTACGGTCTCAAAGGCATAAGGCATATATGCTTTATACCTTAGAATGGTGTTCACACAGAACAACAGTGAGGGAAAAAGAAGACTAAAGATAAGTGCCTAAAATAATCCCATCTGCAGGTAAGCTAATAAGATTGTCATTGACAGTATGGCTTAGTTAAATGTAGTCATTTTACTTTTGATCAAAAAACTGTCTTGGTGGAAGAGATAGGTAAAAGAGTAGTTGGTTATCACATAAAACAATCAGACCTAAGTAGGTCTGATTGCTAGATGGCTGACACCAGGCATCTACTCACAGAAGTGGGTATACTAGAGAAGGAGGAGAAAGCAAATGAAATCACTCCTGGTACCAGAACCTCATTATGCTGATTAAAGACAAGTGTAAGCTACAGCCCTGGGAACTCAACCTGGAACATAAACTTCAGTGAACTCACAAACATTGCCCCAAAACTTGGTTGAATTTCTGGCATAAATCTTTTATTCACCCTTTCATTATGACATTTTGCATTGCCTCATCTGGGAATAAATTTAACCTCTGTCACTTACTGGCTAACTGAGTGAACTTATGAAAGATAGCTCATTTCTCTTAGGTTTAGTTTCCTTATCTTCATTTCATAGGGTTTTTAAGAGGATGAGTGAGCAGAGTGAGCACTCTGTAGGTGGAAACCAATTCTATCTACCTTTGCTATTTTATTTTTATGCTATTGTATAAAAGGTGAACAGGGCCTCCCCTGGTGGCGCAGCGGTTGAGCACTGGGCTGCAAAGCTGCCCGCAGCCTCTGCAGCGCTGGTTTAATTCCAGGCTGCCGGCGAGGGTCCCACATGGCGCGCAGACCTCTTCTGTCTCGCCCGCTGCTCCCCTCAGCAGTATATTTCGTCAGTCTGCCTGTTCTGTTCCCCGCTCTGGCTCTGGTGAATCCTCTCACCCTCCCCCGCATCTGGCCTGTACCCTGCTCTTATATAAATAAATAAATCTTTAAAAAATAAAAAAATTTTTAAAAATTTGTTTACATCAAGAATCTCCCTCTCATCCTGCAAGATGTACCCATACCCGAAAGCATATGAATATACAAAATGAGAAATACTATTTCATACTATAACAGCTTAAGTCATAGCAAAGATGACCTGGGGTCTCCAAAATTGTCTAATTTTAACAAAGGTCTACATCAGATCAATTTGTTTATTATTACAACAATTTAATTTCAACATGTAAACACCAATGGCTCTTTAAACTTTTCTTCAGAATCTCAACAATTCCAACTGCATTTCAGCCAATGTGAACCACAGTAAGTTCAAAGAACAGTTGTAATGAGACTTGTCAACTAGACTGGTAAGAGTGGGCCCCACAATCACCTGTGTACTAGATCAAAAAAGAACTAGATCCATTTCAGTTTGGCAAGAACATTTTTCAATTTAATTTTTTTATTTTTACCATATACGCTATGAAAAAATAATCCAGATATCAAATACTATAACTCTCTGGACCATGACTATCCTGAGAATAAAACAATAAACAAACAGGGCCTCCCTGGTGGCACAAGGTGGTAAGACGCAACCTGTGAAGCTATCCACAGCCACTACAGCACAAGTTCAATCCCAGGCCAGGGAGGTACCCACGTGGCACAGCAGACCTCTCCTGTCTCACCTGCTGCTCCCCTTAGCAGTGTATTTCAGTCAGTCTGCCTTTTCTGTTTCCCACTCTGTCCATAGTGAATCCTCTCACCTCCCACACCTCTGGCCTGTACCCCAGTTCTTGTACGCATAAATTATTAAAAAAAAAAAAACAATAAACATAAGAATTTTTAGTTTTCCACAAAAATAATTTCATTTTAATTGCTAAAGTAAAAATACATATTTACTGACATGTTTTCCATGTGTATTTTCTATGTATATTTTTAAGTATATTTAAAAAGAAGTTTAAAAAATTAGGAAGAAATAAATCCTGCAAACTTGGTTCAAGAGAGTCAAATGTCTGCAAAGTCATTTTAAAAGGGAAGAGATTATAAAATGGAGCATACACTAAGCAAATGATGACACATCAGAAAAACATACTCTTAGGAGGTAAGACAGAAATTTCCCAAATAAAATTAATGGTGAGAACTTGAGAATAAAAAGATTCTATCAGAACCACTCTGAGAGAGTGCTGTGATGAAAAGGTACAGCGGAGAAAGCATTGGTCTACAAGAGAACTGTTCTGAATTTTAGCTTTATGACAATGGGATATTTTGATGACCATTTTGGAATTCATTTTCTTTAAAAAAATTTTTTTTAAATAAATCTTATTCCAGAAAAATAGTGCTAAACTTAAATTCAGAGAACTTGGTTTTAACTGAAATTTCTTAGACAATTACATTTAATTTTCTTTTTCTGTGAGTTAAGTTTTAGACAAAGTCATCTGGAGGTGTTTTCCAGTTTCTACATCTAAGAACTGTGTTATAAAAAGGACACTCAGAATGGTCCCTTAGTAATAATGAGCATATATACAATCACGTGCTAAGTCTGATTACCCTCGGTAGTAGTAGAAACCTTAGCAAAACATAAAAGCAACTCATGAGACACATCTGCTATTTAAACGAGGAGCTTAGGATGTGAGTGAACATAGGAAATATACAAGGGCAAAAATGAATTTTGTTAGAGAGCAAAGCACTGTCAAATGAAAAAGTGTAACAGTTTTCAGCAAGCTCACCAACATCATGTGTGGCACCACGCACACAGGGGGCACTGATGTATATGTTGAGATATATGTTACTAATATGGAAAAATATAAAGGAAGAGAATATGAGTAGGGTACTTCACACCAGCTGTTACCAAGGATATGCCTAGAAGTATATACTTCCCATACTAAACATATGCAGTTCTCTGATAAGAATTTTTAAAAAACAAATTAAGTCTCTCTGAATGGCAATAATAAAGTTATTTTTTTGTTTTTTAATTGTACCTAAATTCTAGAGCAAGCATATGGAAAGATTAGGGTCACAAGCTTGGCTAGAACGATATGCTAAAGATGACAGGAAGGAAAGAACTATTCCAAGAAAATGATTTTTATACCAGAAAAATAAGTTACATTGTTAAGATTAATCAAGCTCTTCTGGGGATGGTGTCTGGGCATTCAGAATAGTTCAGCGTTTGATTTATATGCACAGGCTATCCTATAACACTGTCTCCAAGGAAACTACGCTGCCCTGAGCATCTGGTAATAGTATTATACTTTGACCAAGAAGGTGGGGAAAGCACTAAAATGTGCATGTGGTATATGCCCAGGCTGACTTGAAGGAACTGCCGCTGTATGATCTAAAGTTATTAAGAGGCTGTCTAAAATGAAGACAAAACATGTCCGCAGGCCTGATGGTGGCATCATGTGTGCTAAAAATGTGTGTAACAGGATCAGGAGTGCTTTCCTTATCAAGGAGCAGAAAACTGTGCAAGTACTAAAGGCACAGGCAGAGCCAGAAAGCTATAATCAAAATGCAAAATAGGTAGACAATGGTTACCTTAAATAAATTCAAGTCTCTCAGCTAAATAAATCAGCCCCCTGAAAGATAACTTGTGAATGTAATTATGGAATCACTGGTGACAAATCTGAGGAAAAAGAAATTGGCAAAGGTATAAAAAGATAGTAAGTGGCTAAATAATCTGATATTCAACAAGAAAGGACTCAAGAAATTGAAGTGTGGAGTCTACAGGTGAACTTTTGAAAAGAAATGTAGAATAGCTTAATACGCCTATCAGATCTTTGAAAAGGAATCAATGAACACCTGATACATCTGTTAATTTACTATGAAACAGTAAGAACCAACTCATCATATATCCTGTTTTGGAGGTACCAGACTAGTAAAGCTGTGTAAGTAACTATATCTTTGGGATTTAGACATTTAGTTTGTTTAGTTAATGACTACAAAAAAGGAAATGGCATGAGACCGAAAATTATTACCTGAATAGAATGAACCCAAGTGATTCAACTGCTGCCCTCCTGACATCATCATTAACATCACTCACCTAGGAAAAATGGTAAAAACCCTTATTAACCACATACCATATGTCTATTATGAAGTAAACCCATGAGGGGCCCACATCATTCAAAGGTAATCGTTCTCATAATTTACAATTCCTTTATTAGAATGTCTTTCCACAATTTAGAAAACCCGGCGAGAATTTCATTTCAGCCCTTATAAGCCTTTTTGCTTGTTGAAGTTTAAGATTCTTCTAAAGATACTTGTAAAGACTCTTTCCATTGCATTATAGTTCTTGCCAGCTACAATGAAAATCTAACCATTCCTTCAAGGTTATTTTCAAAACAGTATGTCCTAAGTTCAAGCAAAACACAAATACTTAGAACATACCACATACTGCATTGATAAAGGGTAATTTACCAAAGATGCTGTGGGATTTCAGTATCTCTGAGAAGGAACTAATAATAGTTCTAAACTTTTCTGCATGAGAAGATGACTTTGTGTTTACCTTTTCCCAGCACCATGATGTAGAAAACTATTGAATTACAACATATGTGGGAATGTTGTGTTACTAAGCAATGTTATTTGTTGATAAACTATCTGGACTGGGAGGACTACGACTAGATGGAAAATCAGGGCACCGATTTTCCTGTGTAATCTTAGAATAAATCCTGTGTCTCTTATAATAAAACATAACCTGGAAGCTAATGTCACAGGCTGTAAAAAGAAGTGATTTCCACTATTCACAGATTTCCCTATCCTAGGGTGCTGCACACATGCACATGGTCTTGTTCCTTGTATACAAGGGTGCCCCTTGGACTTGGGTTTCAGAAGTTGTACCTGAATGACTTTAAGGGCTTCCATGCATTGACATACTGTTATCCTATCCAATATCTTCTGGAAAGCTGAGTGAACCGAGAGACCACTGGTGATGGTCATGCAATCTGGGTGTCGAGACACTTAGTGTTGATCTGCAAATTTTCCCTTTCACTCCTATCTCTGAAAAAGATGAGGGTACTCACAGCAACATGTAGCAGGCGTCGAATAGCTTTGTTGTTACCCGAACCACAGTAAGCCATGGCTACGGTATACATTCCAGACCGTCGAAGAATTGGGTCCTAAAAGGGACAATTCAACATCAATCAACTTATTTCATAAAGCAACTTTTCTAGTCTAATAGACACAATCGTATCCACTGGGAGATTTGGTTTTAGGGTTGAAGGATAAACTTAAGAATTTTGTACTTGGTAGGTTTCTAAATGAATGGGGAAATAAAACATATGTAGGAGGAATTCACTGCTTGTGATTCCCAATACTCTGCAACACAGTGTCTTGCCTCACACTTTCTATCCAAGTATACACTCAAGTCCTATAATAATGCTCACTGCCCAGACACTAAACTTGCATTTATCAAATGAATAACAAAGCTGCTCATTTCTAATTCTTCATTCTAACTTGCTTTTACCTTATTAAATTCTTGGGCACTAGACACTAAGTGGAAGAGATAATGGGGTGTAAGAGTTGAGCAAAATAACTGGTAGTTTTAGTGATAAACTATAGCAGTTGTGTTTATCAGATTATAGAGGACACTATTAATCACTGATACCTACCATATACAATCCCATAGCAAAAATGAAATAAAAGGCAGAGAAAAAAACTCAATCAAGTAATTAAGTATAAACACTGTTTTTTTGAAGGAAAAAACAATGAAGTAAAATAAACATTGTATTAGATAATTCCAAAAACATTATTTTTAAAATAAATCAACTTGCACATTTCAAAAGAACTTTTGTGGATCTGCTTATCTGAAAATCACTGATCTAAAATCCTGGCTGAATTTTAAATCCTTAAATTAGTTCCCATTTCTACTTAATGCTTTTCTTTACTAAATTCTAATAGGTTTTATTAACAAATGTAGATAAAATTTTCTGGTGGAAGAGATATTTTCTAGTAAGGGTGTTTCCGTAAATGCTAGCGGTCAAGGGAGTGGCCTCTGGTGTTTTTCTCATTTAAAAAAGTGAATAAATAAACGTGATCTCACCTTATCTCGGCAGAGAGATTCAATGAGCGCATCAGCCTCTTCCATCCTCCCATACATCACTAATGCTATGCCGACTGCAAGACCACGCAGAATCTTCTCATGCTGTGTTTCTTGTGCATAGCCAACCATGTCCTCAATAGCCTGGGCATTTTTAGAGCCCAACATAACCAAACCTAGGGCAAGACCAGCTGCTTCCCCTAGTGAGTAAAAAGTATACATTAAAGAGTAAAAGTCACTGAAGTAAAATCATAATGCATCCTCTTGGAAACGGTACATATTAGCATCAAATATTAACAACCATTAGCTTCTGATATTTTTTTCAATCTGATTAAAAAAAGAGGAAATTTTATGTGAAAATACACACATACATTTATAGCTATTTTCCTTTTAAACCTTTACAGAATGCACCATCAACTCCTATAGTGATTTCAAAGGGGATGGATGTTATCTTTTTCCTACACTATCACCAAGCAGTATAGATAGCCCCACAATAAAGTAGACTATTCCGATAAATTTCTATTTGCAAAAGTCAGTTACAGACTCGTAGCTATATTATCTTTTAAAGCCCATATATATTATAAAACATTTTTAGAAGATAAGCTTGACAACTGGGGCAAAATCCACTCCCTCTTCAAGTAAAGAAATCCATTAAATTTTTAAGAGGCTACAAAATACGGATAGGAAACAAGGGTTAGTTATATTAATTCTAAAGTTCACTGCCTTTAGAATCACTTACCTGTCACAGCATCATCCTGATAAAGGTTTGTTTTTAGCAAATCATACACATCCTGACGTGCGGTCCCCATGGCAGCCAAACCAAGGCCCAGACTGCCACCATGTCGAACAATCTAGGGGAAAAAGTATGTGCTCCATTGATTTGTTATCTGTATTTAATAGCCATACCTTTTTTTCTAATTTCAAAATATATTTTGATATTAAATATGCAGAGCAGCTGACCTAGTGAAAATGATCAAAGGATTTGATATTCAGAAGGCTAGTGGTAACTCATTAATTTTAGTTCCCAAAAAATGGTGCAGGCTGATGCAAAAAAAAAAAAGAGTTGAGAAGTGAATTAAAGAAAAGTAAAGAGATTAAGTTTACACAAGAAGGATAGGAGAAAGATTACACCAACTGAGAAGGAGAAACAAGTGTCAAGGAAAATATTTTTAGGATAGGTGAAATAACATGCCTATGTGCGAAAGGGAAGGAGGCAGAATAGAGGAAGGCTGACGGTAAAGAAAAATGTATCTAATGGAACATGGTTGTGAAGAAACAGAGAGAAAAAAAGATATCAAGAGCAAAAATTGGTCTTTATTTAAAAAAGGGATGTTACTGGTCATTTGTCCCTTCTGAATGCACAGTATCCTTTTATTGGTGACATCATCCCAATTTTGCTTGGGGAATACCCCTTTACAATTGGATAGTCTTGGTGAGACTAACATTTAAGAGGCTCCCACCCTCTCTGGGCCAAAGTGTGGTTCTGTGACCCAAGAAAGGCCAAGTGGATGCACCTTCTCTGGAATTTTAGCCTTAAATAGAATGACCCAGTATCAAAAACATCTCAAGGCCATTCATCCAGATAGTAGGATTCTGAAGGGATGATTCCATTAATCCTGTCACCTACCTCTCCAGAGCTGCCCTGGTTCTTCACTTTTGTGAGAACTGGCTCATTAGTTTCTCCTTTAATTATATAAGCTACTTCCAATAAAGTCCTTGTTTAACTTAAAGATTTCTACTGTGGTAGCCAAAATGATTTGTCCATTAAGAAAACTTTTACCTGGGACCTCCCTGGTGACCTAGGGGTTAAGTCTCTGTGCTATCACTGCTACGGCCTGAGTTTGATCCCTGGCCAGGGAGCTGACCCACATATTGTACAGTAGACCTCTCCTGTCTTGCCTGCTGCTCCCTTTAGCACATGTTCTGATCCCCACTCTGTCTCTGGTGAATCCTCTTACCCCTTGCACCTGTGGCCTATATCCCAGTTCTTTTATGCCAAAATATATTAAAAAAAAAAAAGAAAAAGAAAAATTTTACCAGAGCAAATGAGGTAAAGATACATGTAAATGTACATTAAGATTTGTAGACAGGAGGCTTATTAAGCTAAGACAATCATCCCACTGACTTGAATCTTTTCACTTAAATGAGAAGACAAAGTTTTTTTTGGGATTTTTTAACTACTTTCCTAATGGTCTAAAAAAGTATACCTTGACATAAATGTCCAAAATCCTATTTTAAGTTCCTTAAGAACAGAGGTGCTTAGGAAGCTTTTTCAAAAGAATTACACTTTAAAAAACTATGAAAGATCAAAACAAACAAGAATTCTGATTACTGAGACAGTATGTGCAACTTTTTGGGGCCTTAGTTTCCTATAAAATGATAGGATTTAGGGGCCTCCCTGGTGGTGGAAGGGGTTAAGATACAACTTATGAAGCTTCCGCAGCCTCTGCAGCATGAGTTCGATCCATGACAGCCAGAAAGCAATCCACATGGCACAGCAGACCTCTCCTGACTTGCCCGCTGCTAACCTCAGCAGTGTACTTCAGTCAATCTGCCTGTTCTGTTCCCCACTCTGTCTCTGGTGAATCCTCTTACCCCCCCCCACCCCACCTCTGGCCTGTACCCCAGCTCTTGTATGCATAAATAAATCTTTAAAAAAAAAAAAAAAAAAGATAGGATTTGACTAAATTATCACCAAAGTCACAAGATTCCAAGACTCTAAAAGTGTGGGGAATACAATGCACATTTTATAAATACTTGGTACTTTATTTTGCTTGTCACACACAAGATTTAAAGAGCTAAAAAGCTCTTTAAATATAGAATATAGAATATTTAAATATAGAATATTGGGCCTCCCTGGTGGTGCAAGGGTTAAGATTCAACCTATGAAGCTATCCACAGACACTGCAGAATGAGTTCGATCCCAAGCCAGGAAGCTACCCACATGGCACAGTGGACCTCTCCAGATTTGCCCGCTACTCCCCTCAGCAGTGCATTTCAGTCAATCTGCCTGTTCTGTTCCCCACTGTTTCTGGTGAATCCTCTCACCCCCCACACTTCTATCCTGTATCCCAGTTCCTGAATACATAAATGGATAAATCTTAAAAAAAATAAATATAAAATATTACCTTCAAAAATTTCTGTGAGAATAAAAGTTTTGGGAATCCCCAAATCCATAAAAATTTCTATTTACTTAAATATTTTGGCAAATTAATGTTTTCCTGAACTCTTAAGTAATGGAATTTAGTTTTTCATTCTAATACTTACATCATTGCTGGCATTTTTAAGCTGGTTAAGCAGATAGTCAATTATATCACCACCATGATTGGCATGAATGAGACCTAATGCATAAAGACCTCCACCTTCTTGATAGGCTGATCCTGGAGAGGTGTCCTTGGGAAGGTATGTTGCCATTAACTGTAATGCTTCCTTCTCATGACCCTGTGAATTTAAGCCACAACAAAGGTATCAGGAAGAGCAAGTAAAAGGAAAATGACATTTCCTGAATGTTCACCTGCTAGAAGAGGAGGAAGTGGGGCTGTCTCCTACACAACTTTATTATTCAAATGAGGGGAGCTATTAGAGAACTAGTCTAACTGGTGGTAAGAAATGATTCAAATTTCCTCTTATTTTGCAATATTCCCCCAAATTCATCTTAGACTATGCAAATAAGTTATTTCAATCAATCCTCTGAGATTAGACAGAGAAAGGATTTCCATCTCATGTTAAAAACAAACACATATGTATGTATTTGAGCACCCTATTTACTTTATCAATCCCTGTAAGAGGATGGATCCAGTTGAACAAAATGTGTTTGTCAACGAATTACAAATTTTTACAGCTCCTGAAAAACCTTTTCTATTCTGATGCCTGTCCACAGTGATCAGTGTTTATTACCTTATGAATTACACCCAAACTGGCTGTAGCTGTAAATTTTGCCCAGTTAGTGGCTCTTGCCAACCATTCCAAGTTATCTCTGTAAGAAAAGAAAATTTAGCAACAGTATTTGTGACACTATATAATTAAAGCATTAACATCTTATCTTGAATTATTAAAAATAATTTTACCTATGGATTTCAAGTTACTGCTGATTCTATTTTATGTCCTTACTTGTTTTACTATTTTGAGGACATTGAAAAAAATCCATAATATTAATTTCTATTATGAACAAAAGCAAAAATCTACATTTAAGCCAACTAATAAAGGGAATTAATTTTACCTTAAAGTAAGCAGTCATATGTAACAAAAAACATGTAATATAGTAGAAGAATTTACAACACAAGACTGGAAGGCAATAGAATATCCCTACATCCATGTAACTATGTCAATGTAGTCTCTGTTAAAGATGATTTTAATCAAAGTGGAAACCTCCAAACATATTTACCTAAGAAACTGGTCACTGGTAGTCCCACAGTGCATAAAAGAGTTTGCTATAACAGTTGCGGTATGACATACAGAATTCCGTACTGCATCCTACAAAAACAAATACATTTTTTTTTTAGTAATTTGCGAAGTATTCCTATATACACAAATATGCTCATCAGCACATAGAGGTCCTGTTTTGTGGTAAAAACATAAATAAACTGATATTTAAAATACGGATCTTGGCTAGTTCTTTATAAAAATTAGGTAGTTAACTAATTAAAAACAAGCAAATCAAATAGAATTTTATTTGTGGTTTTGAGGTCAGTAGATTTTAGATAGGAATTAGGTAGCTGATTTTCTATTGCCTGAATAGTTTAACCTGCCATTTGCATTCTGCCAAGGTCTCTAAGATGCTGATATAACCTGAGACACTATGCTACATCTCTTCTGGCACTGGAAGTTGCCTCTGAAAGTTGCCAGAGCAATTTTATTTTTAATGAGATTATACTATATGCTTCTGTGTCTTTCTGCCATTTGTAGCAATAGTATTAAAGTTTGGAGAAGGGCCTCCCTGGTGGCACAAAGGGTTAAGCACAGGACTGTGAAGCTATCTGCAGCCTCTGCAGCAAGAGTTTGATCCCCGGCCAGCCAAGGAGCTGACCCACATGGTGCAGCAGGCCTCTCCTGCCTCGTCTGCTGCTCCCCTTCAGCAGTGTACTTAGTCAGTCTGCCTGTTCTGCTCCCTGCTCTGTCTCTGGTGAATCCTCTCACCCCTCACACCTCTGGCCTATACCCCAGTTCTTGTATGCATAAATAAATGAATCTTAAAAAATAAAGTTTGGAGAAACATTATTACCTACATTCCAATCAATCAAACAAATATTTGGTAAGGGAATATAGGTATAAAAAAAGTACAAATGACCTTGGGAAAGGGTATTGGATAAAACAGAAGGAAAGGAAGCTTTTTCATGCTATGTATCTTTTCATATTAATACATCTTTGAATCAGATGAATATTTTATCTGTTCAAAAATCTAAATCAGTAATTGTTAGGATTTATAACTTAGCAAAGGTTACAATAATAAGGTAAGAAGCTCATGCTCTCAAGTAGTTCACAGACACATAAACTATATTAACATCTTAAATGTGCTTTTGTCCAAATTTTACATGTTTATATTTATAAAATTAGCAAAAGAAAATGAAAACAAAACACGTAACTTTATAGTTCAAGAGTTTCTCCCATTATTCTTTTTACAAAACCTCCTTATTTTCTTGTTAGGAGTAAAATACAATAAAGCATTTAATAAGAAGTCAATATAAGTATATCCCTGAATAACATTCATTAGAACACCGAAGAGAAAAATAGAATCAATTCCTGGCTGGGCCCACTGTGTGGAGTTCGGTTTTCCCACATCTGGGTGGATTTTCTCCAGGGTTCTGGTTTCCTTCCCTATGCTAAAAATGTGTATGTTAGGGTAACTGGCATGTCTAAATCGCCCTGTCTGAGTGAGTACAGGTGTGTAAATGTGCCATGTAATGGAATGGCATCCTATCCAGGATGCCCTGAGCTGCTGGGCAGTGATACTAAACTGGGGTAAGTGGGTTGGGGAATGACAGAATGAATAAACATGACTGTTTACTCCTATTTGTATCAGTTAGCTTATGGTGGAATTGTTTTGACAATATGTTGTTTTGCCTAAAGTGGCAGTTTCTAAGAATCTACTGACAAATTAAGTGAAGACTTACTATACTTATATTTAATAAAGAAGAAAACATAGGAGTCTCCATTCCAGAATTTCCTACCTTTGTGTTTTTTAGAATCATGAGGTCTGTGTTATTGTTTCGTATTAAAAACTGCAAATGTAACTCAATAGCCATTTCACCACTTAAAATTTTAATCATTTTCAAAGTCTGGTCCTTGGGCTCTGGGCTCTGCCAAAACAAATAAACAAGAACAAAAATTCATGAATTGGCGAAATGCACTAAGTCAACTTTATTTTAACAGCCCCAAACTAGTGAAATGCACAAGAGAACTCTTAACTTCATAGTAAGTTCTAGAAAATCATGTGTCATTATTTTAGAGAAGATTAATTTTATTAGATGCAACTAAGATATGATACCAGCTTGATGGAAGGATGCAATTTATTTCAAACTAGTCCAATGTAAAATATTTTATTTAAAAAGGAACACTAAACTAGAAAGAGTTACTGATGATATGGGGGAAAAAACCCAAAAAGCAAAACAAAACAAAAAACCCATGCTATTTTATACACAACCAACTTACACTTTTAATACAACTCCCCATTCAGGTAAAGAACAGCTTAAGCTTATATAACCTGAGTACCAGAAAACGAAAGTCCTGAAAGAGGAAACATTTACATCCAACATATCACTGTTTTAATAACTCAACCCACTTTTCCATATACCATGAATGTTGAAAACAACAAAGATAAGTAAACTGCTCCCTCTATAATAAGGTGCCATTTATTTATTGGAGGTGACACTTTTTTATTGTCCCGTGGCAGGAGTTATTCTGAATAGTTCATTCTTTGGTAAGGAGTTAATAAGGACTTGATTTCTTCTTCTAAGATGTCTTTTAAATTTTACCTTTAACAGAAAGTACATTTTTATAACATAACTCTACTGTCAAACATCATAGAAGCAGTTATTTAACACTTACTTCAAAAAGTACACTTACCACTTCTGGTGTCTTTCCTACAAGCACACTACCCGCTTTTTCTTCTGTTTCCATTGACTCACTAAAAAGAAGAAAACCAAGTCACTAATCTGATAAATCTTTCCTAGAAAGCATGTGTGGGTGATTTGTTATCAATCTGTACATCTGAACTATGGTCACATTAAATATTCTGCAAGAAAAAATGTTCAGTTACTTCATAAATACTGCCATTAAGAAACAGAAAAGAGGGCCTCCCTGGCGGTGCAAGAGGTTAAGCACCGCACTATGAAATAATCTGAAGCCTCTGCAGCACGAGTTCGATACCCAGCCCGCCAGGGAGCAACCCACATGGTGAAGCAGACCTCTCCTGACTCTCCTGCTGCTCCCCTCAGGAGTGTATTTCGGTTAGTCTGCCTGTTCTGTTCCCCACTCTGTCTCTGGTGAATCCTCTTACCCCCCAGACCTCTGGACTGTACCCCAGCTCTTATATGCATAAATAAATATTTAAAGATTTATTTATTTATGTATACAAGCACTGGGTACAGTCAGAAGCACAGGAGGGTGAGAGAATTCACCAGAGCCAGAGAGGGGGACAGAAAAGGCAGGCCGAAGAAGTATACTGCTGAGAGGAGCAGCAGGCAGCAGGCGAGGTCTGTGCACCATGTGGGACCCTCGCTGTGGCCGGGGATCGAACCGGCGCTGCAGAGGCTGCGGGCAGCTTCGCAGCCCAGTGCTCAACTGCTGCACCACCAGGGGAGGCCCCCATAAATAAATATTTAAAAAGAAACAGAATGGAGGCTGTCTATGTACTGAATTTTTTCCAAATGGTTAAAACACACAAAGCAACTACTTAGTCATCAGAGAAGTCAAGACACATTTTTGCAACAGAGTCCCAATAAAACACTGCTTTGTATCACCGGAACAAGTAACACTAAAAAGACTGATAACACCTAATGCTGGCAAAGATGGAGAAATTGAATGCTTATACACTACTGTTGGAAGGGTAAAATGGGCAACCACACTAGAAAGCAACTAGCAGATTTTTATCTATACATATACCCTGTGATTCAGCTATTCCAATGCTAGGCATTTACCCCAGAGAAATTAAAACATCTGACTTATAAAATTAAAAATATATATATATATAAGAATTGTGCTCAGCAACCTTGTTAATAGTCCAATAACCAGTAGCAAATCAGTATAAGAATGAATAAATGAACTGTAGTATATTAATACAATAAAATGCTGCTGTGCAATAAAAAGGAAAATAGTTACTAAAATCAACCAAAACACAGATGTTTACCACAGACATTATTGACTGAAAAAAGCAGAACAAGAGAATACATTGTATATGACCCCATTTTTATTAAGTTCAAGAACAGACAAAACTAATCTCTGATAGAAATCAAAGAGTGGTTGCCTCAGGATCAGGAGTTTCTAGGATAATTGAGGTAGGGGTTATATGGGTATTTATATTTTCAGAATTTGTTAAACAGTATAATTAAGATTAGTGCATTATTGTATTTAGATTATCATCATCCAATTAAAAGAAAAAGATTTGAAGAGCTAAAAAGGATTTGGAAAAATATATAAAGGATGGGCAAAGAAAAATGTTACATATAACAAGATTTCCCAAAGAAGAAAAATAAGGGGAGGGAACAAAACAAATACCAAATAAAAACTAGAATTCAAGAAAGCCTTACTGAGGCATGAGTATGGTGTTTCTGTGGACTTCGGTGAGATCTGAAGGCAGTGAGTAAGGATTAGTAATGAGAATGAGGTAACATACTAAGTATGGCATTTTAGGCCACTTTCAACACTTAACAATTTTATATGAAAAATGTTTGTAAAGGGGCCTTCCTAGTGGTGTAAGGGGTTAAGCACTGCACTATGAAGCAACCCAATGCCTCTGCAGAACGAGTTCAATGCCCGGCCAGTCAGGGAGCAAACCAAATGGTGCAGTTGACCTCTCCTGTCTCACCCGCTGCTCCCCTCAGCAGTGTATTTTAGTCAGTCTCCCTATTTTGTTCCCGGCTCTGTCTTTGGTGAACCCTCTCACCCTTTGCATCTCTGGCCTGTATCCCAGCTCTTGTATGTATAAATAAATCAATCTTAAAAAAAAATGTTTGTAAAGTATTGGAGGGTGACCTTAGATTCCAAAAGGATAATTCTCACTGTTGTGTGGATAATTTTACAAGAAAAACAAGTAGGTATAACAATGACACAATGAAGTTAAGCATTCTAATAAGTAACCTAAATGTATTAAGAACACACAAAAAAATCTAATACTATATCAGCTTAAGATTTGTGTATATGTAGTTTTAATAAAAACACAGAGAGCTAAGAATGTTTCTTATATCTATCCAAAGTATATAAAATCTAGCCCAGCTACCCCATCTGAGATTTTTAATTTACTCCATTAGATAATATATATGCTGCTTGACAGGCTCTTCCTACAGAAAATCACTTCCACTTCTTTCCAGAAGGATCCATTTCTTTTGACTATCCTTAATGTGCACACACAGTACAAAACAGCAACAGCCTAACAATAGCCTAAAGTTCTAAAAGTGTATATTATCTATGAAAGTTAAAGGTGAAATTTATTCTATGAATACTCTACATGTTCCCAAAACGAAATAAAGGTTGTTCAACTGATTGTGATGCACAAAAAGATACTTATACCTGTCTTTCTCTGATCCTGGAACAGTACCGGGAACTGTACCCGTATTGGTGGATCCAGGCACAGAAGCAATAGGGGTACCAACAGTTCGAAGATTCTGGATCACAGATGACAAAAACTGCTGGCTAGCACTTTCATACAAATCAAAACAAATCTGATAAGCCATCAGGAGGTTGTCTTCCTTTACAAGTTTTTCTAAGATATCACTCACAGCCTGAGGATCATCTAAGAAAATTAAGCACTGAAATGCAGATAAAGAACAATTACACAATCAACAAACAGTGAACAACATAGGAAACCTGAAAATATAAGCACAGCAAACTGGGGCAGACAATCTAGCTAGTCTAATACCCCATTTCTGATCTTGACATTGGGCAAAGTTTTCCTGAAAATGGCATGTGTCTTCTATAAGAAAATCTATACAAATTATATTCACAGCTTCTAATACTGTATCTGACAAGTAGCAATATTTGTAACTGGTAGCTGAATGAATCTTAGCTTCTTTAAATCTCATCCGTAAATTACATTTAAATACTCTTTAGCTTGCATTCTCTGATTTGCTATAAAGTGTAGGAATCATTCACTCTTTTAACAAACACCAGGACAGGAGGCAGCTAAAATGAACATTCTGAAGCATTGCTCTGACTACTGGCATTATGTGCCATAAATTTTAACAAAATTTTCTTTTAAGGATTCAATTTAAATTTTCTTGTTCCCTTAAGTAGCAAATAACTCAAATTAAAAGTAAACCAGGGCCTCCCTGGTGGCACAAGGGGTTAAGCACTGCACTATGAAGCAATCTACAGCTTCCGCAGCATGAGTTCGATCCCCAGCCAGCCAGGGAGAAACCCACATGGCACAGCAGACCTCTCTTGTCTCGCCCACTATTCCCCTCAGCAATGTATTTCAGTCAGTCTGCCTGTTGTTCCCCACTCTCTCTGGTGAATCCTCTCACCCCCTGCATCTCTGGCCTGTACCCCAGCTCTTGTATGCATAAGTAAACAAATCTTTAAAAAAATAAATAAAAATAAACCAAAGTTATCATACATTAAGAATAGGAAATAATGAAAACAAAATAAATGACTAGTGATAAGGGAATGGTGAAATAAGGCAAAGTACATATACTTAATGACTACTATACCACCAAAAAAAGAATTAGAACAAGAGTTTGAAAAGTATTAGATGTAGGAAATGTTAACTTGAAGGGCATACATAGTTGATATTATTTGTCATCAAGGAGGAAAGGAGTAGGAACACTTTCACTGTATACCCTTTGGTTCTTTTTGAATCTTGAATCATGTAAATGACTACCTGTTAAAAGCATATTTTAGAAATGCAAAATAAAAATTTTAAAAATTTCAGGGGACAAGGAACAAAACAGTTGAGTGTTTACAAATAAAATTACCTCTGAGGAATAAAACTGAAATATGGAGTAAGAGGGCAGAGGACTGTCTTTCCTACAAACTTTTAAAATAACAATAAAAAACAACCACTAAAAATTATTTAGGAGTAAATTAAACTGTATTAAATTTATATACAGAACACTGAAAGGATGAATACACTGAAATATTAGAATGACGTTAGGTTATAGAAATGCTATGTCTGAGCTTGCTTATGTAAAAAGCCTTTTAAAAGGGATGTATTAATCTAAATTTAAAAAATATATAAAACAGGGCCTCCCTGGTGGCGTAAGGGGTTAAGACACAACCTATGAAGCTAACCATAGCCACTGCAGCATGAGTTCAATCCCCAGCCAGGGAACTACCCACACGGCGCAGCTGACCTCTCTTGACTCGCCTGCTGCTCCCCTCTCTGTCTCTGGTGAATCCTCTCAACCTCCCGCACCTCTGGCCTGTACCCCCGTTCTTGTATGCATAAATAATCTTAAAAAATATATATAAAACACAAAAACAACACATTATAGTGAAAAAATAAAATGTGATAATGCTAATGCTTTAGGCAGAATTAAAAAAATGTACGCAATATAATTGCTACAAAATAAAACTATAGCACTTTCAGTCAATAAAACATAAGGAGACATTTAAAAAGAAGAGAGCCAAACAAGTGGATAAAAAAAATTATACATTTCTTTTGGGGAAAGGCTCAGGGAAAGGGCCACATTTCACCTTTTTTGGTAAATGTGCAATAAAGTGGACCTCCCTGGTGGCCCAGGGGTTAAAGTCCCAGTGCTATCAAGCTATCACCAGCAAATACGACATGAGTTCGATAACCAGCCAGAGAGCTAACTCACATGGCGCAACAGACCTCTCCTGACTTGCCTGCTGCTCCCCTCAGCAGTGGATTTCAGTAAAATCTGCCTGTTCTGTTCCCCCCTGTGTCTCTGGCAAATCCTCTCAACTCCCTCACTGCTGGCCTATACCCCAGTTCTTGTATGCATAAATAAATAAAAATAAATCTTTTTTTAAAAAATGCAATAAACTTACATGAAAAACGATAAAAAATATATACTCAGATGTTCTGGTTTATGTTTGGACAACAAAACCTAAGAAAACTTTTACACTTAAAAATCTTTTAAAATAACAAGTACTATTTTTATCTTTCCTCTAACTTTTGTTTTCTAAATTCCAAAATTTCCTTTAGTGTTTACATTATTTTCAAAATGAAAAATACACAGAATGCATTATAATAAAATATTTTTTAGTTGTGAGGTTCAGTTTTTTTAATTAGTAAAAAGGAATATAAACTATATCACCTAATCTTCACAGGGTTGGTTGTGAAGGCCAATTGAGATATATGTGTAAAATCATTACAGTAATGTAATAAAATGTGTAACAGCCCAAAAGTGCAGCATAAAGTAATGCAATTACCTGACAAACATTGATGAAGTCGGGTTTTTCCAAGTTCATGTAGATTTTAACTAGAACTCTTAGTACTTTATTCCGAAACTGTTTATTCTGCATTAATGACATACAGAGCTTGAGGCTATAAGCTAGCATTCCAGGGACATCATTCTGAAAAAGATAATTTAAAGATACATTATTTTCTGGTTTCTGAAGCATTACGTTTATTTCTTTAATCATTCTAGGCAGCCAAAGATTTAAACCTCTTAAACTTAAAATGTTTAGCCATTTTAAATTAATGTTTAAAAAATTACATATTTCCCTGTCTTAATTAAAACAAGGCTTGAAAACAATGTAATATTTAGTGATCAGCCAGAATTATCACTATATGTATTAGTGCGGTATAACAGAGTGATGCTATTAGTTATTATGTAAAGACACAGCTGTCTATATGTTATTATAGTTATTATATAAAGCTATTATACAGTTATTATATAAAGACTTAGCTGTTTATATGCTGAGTGGCTATTTTTCTATGATGTCTACTGAAGTCTTTCTGCCTCCAACCCTGTTATCAGTCTCCCTCATGACTTACTGCCTGTACCAGTCAACCAGGAATATAAAGTGAGAGAAGGGTCCCTGTGTGACTCAAGATGAATGCAGTCACAGCTGGCTGTCCCTGAGGAAATTCTGACTCCCGACTATGTATAGTTTGCTTTGGGTTCTCCAAAGCAAGCTCAGTATCTGAAATATCAATCTATAAAAATCCTTAAAGATAAATAAGCATATTGAAAAGCTGTAGGTGGTACTTTTCAAAAAGGTGTCTCCCATCATAAATAATGAAATCAACTTAATGTGACTAGCATTCTTCTTAAAAAAATAAAATATAATTTAAGAATATTAGCATTATATTGTTTTATGAAACAATGCCCACGTTTACCACTTCTATCACAAATAGGAATGTTTCATAAAACTTGTTATATTCATATGCATATGTGCCCTGGGATTGAAAGTAAGATGCAATTCTTCATTTCTTTCTTCTTTTTTAAACATGTATCACCCATTTACCTTGTATGTTTATTTGTGTGACTGCCTACTTCCTCAATGGACTGTTCTATTTGGGCAAGAACTTTGTTGGTCTTGTCTGCCACTATGTCTTTGAGGCTTATAACAGTGCCTGCCATACAGTAGGCACTCAAAAAATATTGTTGAATGACTGAAAACAAATATTGTAATTTTATTCACATGAAGCCAAAGAGGGGCCGCAATATGCAAAAATGAAAAAGAGTACAAGGGCTATTGTATTACATGCGGTTGTTCATCTACTCATTTAAAAAATGTTAACTACTGCTGCTACATATTGCCTTAGACTGTGGGGACACAGTGAAGAAAGAACAAAGTCCCTGTCCTTATGGAGGTTATTTTCTGTTGGGAAAGATAGATACTAACTACTTTATAATAGAATTAATTACTATAAGCTTTATGAAAAAATACAGGGCTCCAGGAGATTAACAATAACTTGGACAGTATTTGCAGTAGGGGACAGAAGAGGGTAAAGGTGATGATGACTGATGGAAGAATCATAAACTAATGACAGATGGGCTGAACTTTAAATTCTGAACAGGAATAAAAGAGTAAAGAGATGAAAGAATATTTTTGGCAGAGGCAGTATTTTGGCCAGGGGGATGGGACTGGGTACATTTAGGAACTAGAACAAGTTCCAAATGGTTGAAGGGCAGAGTTAGCTCAAGGGGAGGGATAGGTGGGTCAGGAGGCATGCAGATCAATGTCTACTTAACTCAATTTTGCATCATTCTAACCATTTTGCTGGCTACTTACAACTGACATAATTATCACAAAAGCCATCCGAACAAGGAAACCAGCTTACAGTTTTAGACAATTAAATTAGTAGTTTATCAATATAGTCAGCTTAAAAAACTTTCCTAGGCAAGAGTTCAAAGGAATAAATGTAGTAAAATAAAAGCAGAGATTCGATGAACACACAAAACATAGCCATGGTTGATATATAAATACAAAAATAAAACATTTGCCAAGAGCACCTCTTCTCACCACTCATGAGATTCTCAGTTTTAATAATTTCCTTGCTGAGGCCCATCAATAACAATCTCTGAAAACGTATCATCTACCTACCGACTCCAGGATAGTCTTCTCAAAAACGTCCAGTCTTCGGGTCTCCAGAGCAATGCCAATAGCCTGCTTATACTTATGATCATCTAGACAGCGCTGGAACATTTTATTCACGATGCCTTCCAATCTCTGGTCAATTGGTTTTTTTTCTCCTTCAGGCAAATCTGCATTTTCCACACACTGTTTGGTATAGTGATCAATGCATTTTGCTATGAAGAAAATAAAATCACCTTGTAAACTGGGTTAAACTAGTAGAAAGGACAATGTCTATATTTAAAATTGTAAAAATTTATGGGGTAACTATAAAATAATATGCAAATTTCAAAATTTTTAAATTCTAGAAGTTACACATTTATTAACATTTAAATTGTGCTAATTTATTTTGATCAAGATCATATTACTAAACTTAACTAAGCTGTTTATTCAAGATTTGGCTAGACAGTTGCTGCTGTTTCACTTTCAAAAAACACCTGACATTGAGGATATTTTAAAAAGACCCATTACAGCAATTATCACATGCTAATAATTACACTTCTTTACATTAATGAAACCGTTAGCTCCTTGGGGGGTAGGGACATTTCAGCATTCATAGAATAATGCTGTAATGTGCAACAGGTTCTTAAGGTAATGCAAAAGATTTCCAAATCTCTTCTCAGTCATTTGTAACAATATTCATTTTCCCAAAGTGAGGGGGTAGAATCTATTCACACTCCCCTCCAGCAGGAGTCTGAAAGTTCATGCAACGGTGTACGTGCACAACTTGGCTTTCACATTTCAAGATGATATGGATGAAATACTGAGGGAAGTCAACAGCGCTTTTGATAAGAAACACTGAAGTCTGCTTATGACTTATAGAACTGAGCAATCACACCTTAAGAGTTTCAGAAAACCAAAAAAGCATAATTCTGTAGCCTTTTCCCACCTTCATAAGATGGTCATCGACACAGAGCATCAGCTACAAGCCATGCTCTCTGTGACTCACTGGCTGGCCACTCCCCTTTCAAAGAGAAGGTTCCGAGGACAAGATTAACTAGTGGAAAATTACAGGCCCAGGTAACAGAAATTACTTGAACCAGTATAAAGAATTGCTGGTCTACTAGTTGACCCATATTAAATGGGTCTATATTTGGGAGGAAGCAGAGGATGTTTATAAATGGGAAAATACCACATTCGGGGTCTATCCAGGTAAAGTGGCAGCCATAAAGACCCAAGCAAATCTGGTTGCAGAAGAATCTTCACTAGGCTCTAATATGACCTTTTTGAACCAAATGTAGTTAAAGGAAGAAAAATTAACCCTACCCAATAGAGCTAAATCTCAGAATTACAATATTTAGCAAGTTTTCCTTAGATTGCAACTACAAAGGGGGCCTCCCTAGTGGTCTAGGGGTTAAGTCGCAGAGCTATCACCACTACAGTCTGAGTTTGATCCCTGGCCAGGGAGCTGACCCACATATGGCACGGCAGACCTCTCCTGTCTCACCCATTGCTCCCCTCAGCAGTGTATTTCAATAATCCGCCTGTTCTGCTCCCCACTCTATCTGGTGAATCCTCTGTACCCCCAGGTACAGGTACACATCTGGCCTGTACCCCAGTTCTTTGTATGCATAAATAAATAAATCTTAAATGAAAAATAAAAGCATTATTTGTAAAGCAGCAGCAATGCAAACGCTTGCAGGTCACTGTTGGAAAAAATTACTAACATCCACCAAAAAATTCCTCAAATTAAAGGAGAGCTAAATGTACTTCCCATTTCTAACTGAATATAGCAGAAGTGCTCTGGTTTCATATGATATGGTCTATTCTTTAAAACCCTTTGTTATTTTCATAGGATTCATAGATGAAAACTCCAATTCAATGAACCCCCAACAGCAGTGAAGCCACTTGCAGATTTCCATGACAGCAAAAACTTTTAAAAATGTAAATACATAGATGACTGGATCAAGAAGATGTGGTACATATACACCATGGAATATTACTCAGCAATCAAAAAAGATAAACACATGCAATTTGCAGCAACATGGATGGTGCTGGAAGGGATCATGCTTAGCGAAATAAGCCAGAAAGAAAAAGAAAAATACCGGATGGTCTCACTCATAGCAGGAATCTAGAAAACTTAAATAAGGGACCAGGAAAAACAATAACTATAAGAAAGAAAATATCAAAATCAACAAACAACTATGAACCAGAGACACTCTATGGGGGGTAGGGGGCTGGGAAAGGAGGGCTTGGGGTCAAAATAAGGGGGTTGTAATTGTAAGGGGAATATAAAAATAAAATTTAAATAATAAAAAAAAGGAAAAAAATGTAAATACATACTCCTCCTTAGGACTTCTGGGACATTTAAAAAGTACTCCTTTGCACCTTATAGAGTATTTCCCAATTTCTTAAAAAGAATACCAACTTTCTCCTTTTGAGGGTTCAGGTGAGTAATGTAAATCTCTTCTTAATCAGCAATCAAAAAAAAAAAAAAAATCTATACACACCTGACAGAGAACACACACCACAGGCTCTCTGCACCTATGATTCAAGACTTGATTTTCATAAAAACATGTCTGAAGGGTATGCAGTCTCTCCTCTCATCTATTAGATCAGGAGTTTTTAAACATTTTTTAAATCTACAAAATCTTTTTTTTTTTTAAAGATTTATTTATTTATACAAGAACCGGGGTATAGGCCAGTTGTGCAGGGGGGTGAGAGGATTCACCAGAGACAGAGCAGGGAACAGAACAGGCAGAACAGAACAGAAGAGGGGAGCAGCGGGCAAGTCAGGAGAGGTCTGCCACGCCATGTGGGTTGCTCTGCGGCCAGCAGGGATCGAACTGGCACTGCACAGGCTGTGGACAGCTTCACAGCGCTGCACTCAACTGCCTGTGCCACCAGGGAGGCCCCTACGAAATCTTTTTATAAAATTTCAGAGTTGGTTCAAAATACAAGGTAGAAAATCCAAAGTGTTGCCTATGTGCTACCCCTTACTTCAAAAACAAACAAATGAGAAAACAATGATTACTAGTAAAAACAATATATTTTGGAATAATCCTGAGTTTTAAATTCTGACCCTCCTATCTAATAGCCATGTGTCATAATCATCTCAAATCCAAGTTTTCTCATTTGTGAAACAGGGTTAGCTCCTTTCTTACTGGGTGGCCTGAGGAACAAACCCTGGGATGAAGAAAACAATGTATGAAGAACAGGTATAGTGCCTACACAATAGGTATACTCAACAATTATTTCCTACATTCAAACCAACTGTATAAATTGCTATCACTTAATTTCTGTTACAGTAATCTGATTTAATTTTTTTCATAAAACAATATGCCTGTTGGACTAGAGCTAACCATAATTATTGAGATAAATCCTTCTGAATAATTTCTTAGATGCATTCTTAAAACATTTTGTGAGATGTCTTCATCATTATTATTAATGTTACTGCTCCCAAGACAAAAGATAACAAAGCATGAAATCGGAAGGCAGATCTAAAAAACAGGCTGCATAAAATTATTATGTAAAAATTATAAATTTCCAAATAAAATAAATTTTGGCAACATGAAAAAGTAACTCAGGAGAAAAAACGTGATAGGCACAATAGCAACAAAGAAATCGACAAGATACAGTCTTACCAGATGGAAGATAATTACCTATAATAGTCTCCACATATTCAGAGTTATCATTGACATTGAAGAGGTCCCCTGCTCCAAGTGCATAATTCAGAGACTCCTCAAAAGCCCCCAAATGATAAAATACTTTAGATGCCACTAAAGCCGCAAACTGCCGACTCCGGAAACCTTCATCTTCATACAAAACTTCTCTGAAAGATATCAGGAAGTACAGGCCTAGTTCAAACTGGTTTTCCTTAAACATCCCCAATCTAACTATTCAAGCCACAATTTAGTAATGGCAAATTTATAAATGAATTAGCCACAAGACCTACACCCACAAATAATGAAAGTTGATCTGTCTTATAACAATTAAAGTCAATCTGCTTTATTCCAATTTATAGAAAAGATTTCTTACATTTTGTCTACAGACTCAGAAATTTCTGCCCAGAAGTCATTGACAACTGCATTCAACTTGTGTAGTGCAAATTCCTGTAGAAAATAAAACCAAAATTTGATATTGAGGCAGACCCACCACTATATTCATCTAAAAAGTTTCCAACAAATCACAGGTAAAATTTTATCATATTTACTAAAACTTTTAATCTATGACAAAAATTTTTTTACTGATTTATACTTTCTCTTGGGCCTACACATTTCTGTTTTCAGTCACAAAACATCAGAGTAGTCATATAATGCCATTTTTATCAAAATGAATATTTTTCTTCTTCGAGTAGATAAAACTAACTCCAGGATGAATTCAGGTGTTCAAAGCCAACTAAGTATATTTCAAATTTTTGTCATATGATAATTTTAAATTATGGGACAATGAAGAAACAATCTTTTGTGCTTTCCATTGATTAAAAAACTGGGGGTGGGATAGTTCAGGTGCTATCACATTGAGGTTCATGTGCCTTGGTTTTGTTAAACTCTAGGGAGAATCAATTGCTGCTGCCAAAATACTGTTCTCTGGGGCTAAATTTCAACACCTGGGTATAAAACTGATAAGATGGCTATTTTAAGTGATGGAAGATAGACAGATAACAATAAACTTAAGAGCTTCACAGTATTCATATTAAGTTTAGTTAACTTTTCTTCGCCTCATACCTTAAGCTGTGGTTCTTCTTCATCCAGAAGAGAAATAATTCCAGCTACAAGATAAATCATATAACATATAACATGATTATAAGATATATGCCAAGATGGAAACTAACGCTTAATCAAAAATATGGAAAACAGTACAGCATTTTTTTTTTTTTTTTTTTTTTTTTTGGTGAACTTCCTGCACGGTAACTTGTTTGCTTTAACTAAGGACTAAACCCATATTCACTGACCCTCAACCTTCCCTCTTATAATATTTGTCAATTTCTTTTTTTTTTTTAAAGAGGCATGTATTATTTATTTATTTATTTGTTTGTTTGTTTATACATGCACTGTGTACAGTCAGAAGCGGGGGAGGGTGAGAGAATTCACCAGAGCCAGAGCGGGGAGCAGAGCAGGCAGAAGGACCGAAGTACACTGCTGAGGGGAGCAGCGGGTGGCAGGAGAGGTCTGTGCACCATGCGGGACCCTCCTCCGGTGGCCAGGGAGCAGCAGAGGCCGCGGGCAGCTTCACAACCCAGCACTCAACCGCTGCGCCACCGGGGAGGCCCAACATTACAGTATTTTTGAGGGCAACTTCACTAAAGGATGAGTATTTTTCTTGAAAAAAAAGTAAAGTCCTACTTTAGAGGTTGAAGAATTAACTGTTATCGAACCCTCACGATATATCTGCCTAGTTCAATGGTTTTCAAAGTGGGTTACCTGGACCAATAGCATTAGCACCATCTGGGAACTTGTTGAAATGCAAATTCTTGGCCCCAATCCAGGAGGCCAAGGGCAACTCTTGGCCCCTAATCTACTGACTCAGAAACTATGGGGATAGAACAAGCAACGAGGATGCAAACTTTCGTTGTGATACTGGTGCCTGTTAGATTTGAGAATCACTGGCCTAACTTATTGACTAACCCAAACAATATTTTAGAATAAAATTTTTCACACACAATGAACCAAGAGTTACATAACTATTATCCAAAAAAAGGGAGTAGTCATCAACTCAACAGGGCAAAATATTTCAATTATTCCAAGATGCCTATTATTAAGGCGCCTCCTTCACATCACAAGTAACTAAAAAGGTTTTGCTAAATGATAAGCAATCTGACTTGCTCTGTCTCCAATTACCCAAGCAGAGCATTCCCTGCCTTGACGCATGGGGTTAATGGAAACAACTGTCCTCTCCAAAAGACTGCACCTTGAAATATAGTCATATGTCATGGGTATTATTAGAAAAAAGACAGGGGAAATCACCACTCCATAAAGGAAATCAAACTGCCTCAGATATATGTTTTCCATTAGGTCTTAAAATTATTCTGGAACATTAAATTTTGGCACTTTTAAATTAAATCGCTCCTTTTTTTTTAAATTTAAAAGTGTCAAGATAAGTTTACTTAGGAGATGTAGTCATTCCTAACTGATAGTGTAGGGTGCTAAATAGCTTCAGCAACCTTCAGAGAACCAGACAGGAAGGGACAAAATTTAGCAAACAAAACTCCATGTTAGTGCTAGCTAGAGTATACCACTACTTCAAAAGCATAAAAACAGGTAAAAAAAAGAACTTCTTGGTACTTTACATTGGTGTGACAAGTTCCTAACGGAGAGGCTAAATTGATTGCACAGAGTGAAACAAATTAAAGAGAGTGTGTGTGTGTCCATGCAGTGGACTGCAAGCTATTGGTGTGGAATACTAGACAGGCAAGAATGCTTTAAATGTGGGACAGGCTGTAAACAGCCCAACACTTCATCAAAATAGTAAAAACGCTGCCATTTCCTATTGTCAATGATGTGTTTGAACCACTTTTACCAAACAAGGTGCTAGATTCCTCACTCCGCCCTATTTGGTTTCAATTATGACTTACTTGTTACACAGTAGTCCCAGTTTAGAAATACCGTCTTTGTCCATGGAATACAGTTAAACCAAGTCCTGTATATTCCATAGGCTAGTATTTCCCATCTTAGAAGCAAACAAGAACTCCCTTTTGAGCTGGGCGGGGTGGGAGTGAGGAATGGGAAAGGTTTAAGAAAGCTAAAAGAATCTCTTATGCTATAAGAAGAAGTCAGCAGATAATACCTAAAACTGTAGAATCGGTTTATTGCAACATTTGAGATTTACTTATAAATTTACATTTATAAATTTATATAAATGATATATAAATATAAATGTATAATTATTAATATAAGCATTATTTACAAATAAGTTATTAAGTATATAAATATTTAAGTACAAAAGGCTTGAAAGTTGAAAATGGTTGCGTCTGGGGATGAGGAAGGAGTGGGAGACCTTTTCTACTATGTGCATTATGTTAGGAAAAAACCCTTTTCAATTTCTCACCTCCCTCCGTCAACCACCTTCACTCTTTCACAGTCAAAATCTCTTAAAAAGTTAACAATACACATTGACCTCTTAATAACCACTGTGTTCTTAGTGCCTAGCAAGTGCCCAGCAAGTAATTGAACTAATGAATTGACTAATCCACACAGGGACCATGATGTTGGCCTGTTTAGCACCTAAAACAGATATTAAAATAATGTGAGCCAAAGGGCAGCAAACACCATGACAGAAGGTGTGAAACAGAAACTGGAAACCAATGCAGTAAACATAACAAATTATAATGACAAATACAGTAATACTACACTATCATCATAGTCTTGTCTCAGGATAGGGCCACAAAGACCATTATTCCTGCCAAACTCAAAAGGTATAAATTCTCTCATATTGTCACCAAGTCCTTTTTCAGTTTCTACTTTAAATACTCTAGGTCTGATTCATTGATTTGATTATGTGACTTTTCTTCACTCAAGACACTTTTGAACTTCTGCCATCCGCTCGGCTATGTTTTAAGAATAATGAAAACAAGTTTCCCCCTCAAAGTTCTACCAGAGAAAAGAAATCAAGCAAGTAAACAAAGTAATTATAGGACTGTTTTTGAGAGAGTAACAGTTAGGGGGTAGAAAGAGGCAGCATGTTTTAATAGAATAATAGGAAAGACAGACTGGAGAGGGAGAAGCTAAGGGAAAACTTGAGGAGTCTAAAAAGAAAATGGCAGGGCAAGAACCCTGAGGTAAGAAAGCAATGGACACATAAAAGGAACAGAAAGGCGGCAGGTATAAATAGGGCACAGCAAGTCAGGGAGAGAGTTGTACATGACAAGGTGGGAATAAGACCATGGAGATCTCTGCTGGATTTTATTCTAAACACAATAGGAGGCATTGGAGAAATTTAAGGTTTTAAAAGGAAAACTTTATGAAAAGAATGGACTGTTTGGAGACACCAGTGGGAAAACGGAATCTTAAGGCTGTTACAGTCATCCAAGCAAGGGAGGAACTGGTAGTCAGGGCCAAGCAGCAGCAGTGGTAATGGATGGAAAGGAACCAGAAAAGCCTGCATTTGGCAAGAACCTGGCGCTTATTTTATCTTTAGAGAGCGCTGAATGGAAAACCTTTTCCTTGTGATGAACTTAAATCCATCTCCCAATCATCTGGGACAGAAGTCTAATTCCAGGGGCAGGTGACAGCTCTTCAAATCTTCGCAGATAACCAATGTCTCGCGGCACTGCTACCGATTTCCACAAGCAGGTTTCAGAAAGATGGGGTTTTGAGCCCCCTTGTAGGTTAGTCTTCCGACCCCAGCTTGCTTACCATAAAACGCCTGCGGGACGTGCAGAGTAAAAGGGTGAGGAGGGCGTGTAAGCAGGCAAGGAAAAAGCACCAAGGCGGTGGGCGATTATAGGAAATAATGGGGGGGGGGGAAGCGGTAAAATCTCCCCTCAAAACTTGATTTCTACAGCTGATCCCACTTCGAACGTCCCGACACGAATCTCCTTAAGCCCGGCGCAGGGCACCTGCCGCGCACCCGCGAGCTCTCACTGCGCACTCTGCCTCGATCAGTGGTTTTCAGGAGAAAGCGGCCTTCGGGGTGCTCTCCTCCTGAACCCCAAAGTTCTCTGGGTGCTGTAACCGAGCAGCCTGCAGAAGACTCAGATACGACCCGCCTCCAGTCTCCCGCCAGAAGCCTCTCCCGAGACTGGCGCCGGGCCGGGTCCAGGGCAGCAGTTAAGGGGCCCGCCCGCCGGCCGGCCCGGGGGCCCGTCGCACCTCAGCCGCCTCTGCGCAGGGCTGGGTCGGGGGGCTCCCCACGGCCGCTTTGGGGAAGGGCAGAGGAAGGAAACCCCATCGGGGGTGTGGCGGGGAGGGATGGAGGCCGCGACCAGGCGCGCTCCCCCTCGGCGGAGGCAGCGGGGGGCCGCAGAGAAGCCGCGCGGGCCCCCCGGCCCGGACTCGGGGCCGGGTCTGGGGTGCGAGGGCCGCGCAGGCCGGCGCCCCGCCGGGAGGCGCCCAGTCACCGGCCCTGACTCAGCTAAAAGCCGGCGCGGCTGCTCCCCGCCGCGGCGCCGACGCCGGCCGCACTCACCCGCTGAGGTGATCATGGCTGCGCCCCGCACTCGCTCGCTCGCTCGCTCGCCCTCCCGGCCGCGCCGCGGATCTGTCAGCTCAAGCCCCCTCGCTCCGCCGCGCCTCCTCGCTCCGGGTGCGCTGCTCAGTCAGTCGCCTGCTCAGGCCGCCGGCTCCCGTCTCGCCCAGGACCCCTCCCGCCTCGGGGCTGTCCGCCGCCCGCCTGCCGCCGCGCGAAATTTCTCTCCACCTCCGTGCCGCCCCCGCCGTCTCGGCCCGCTCTAAAGGGTGCGGGAAGAACTCTCTCACTTTCTCTAGCTCGCCCGAAGCCAGAGTTTCCGCAGAGCTGGGGACAATCGTCCGCACCTGGGATCAGGCTTTAGAGTGGCCACCCCTGGAGAAAGGACCCCCCACCGCCCCCCCCGCCATCGCTGAGAAAAAGGGTATTAAGGGGAGGTGCCAGCCGTGCGCGCAGCGCCACCTGCCGTCTGGGCGGTCTCTCTGCAGCCTCCCCCAGACTCCGCGCTCCCGCAGGACTGTCACCCAAGCCCACCTTCTCTCCCGTCGGTCGCCCCAGCCCTGCGCCCCGGCTGGCACGCGCCGCCCCCCGGAGCTGCGGCTCCATAGCGGCCAGGCAGCGTGCGCCCTGGAACTCGCGCTCCCCCGCGCCCGCAGTTACCACGCTGTTCTTGAGCCCCCGTCAATGCCACCTCCTCCAGGAAGCCTGCCTTGACCCCCAACATGTGTCCCCTTTCGGCCTCTACTGCACGATGCACGAGCTGGAACCAGGTCCCCTCGCCCGTGTCCCCGCAGAAGGTGAAGCGAGCTCCAGCACCTTCTGAGAAGATTCAGGACATGGTAGAAGATTTGGCAAGAGCTCTGTTCGTAAACAACCATCTCCCTCCAAATTCAGGAGTGACACACACGCCCCAAAGCCCAGGCTGTGGCCCACACGGGCACGGACCCGGGGGGCCTCTGTGGGGTGCAGGGAGGAGGCGCCGCAGGTGCCCCCTCTGCGGTCGCCCCCCCGGCGGGATCCGCGTCCAAGCGCTGCTGGCGGCGCCCTCTGGTGGTCACGATGTTCCCAGCAGGCGGAGCCCCGGGGCGCGGGGTGCCGGGACCCCGCAACCCCGCCAGCCCAGGCGGCCAGGATGAAACCCCGGCTCTCTGGAGGGCTCGGCCCTCCGGCCGAGGGACGGACTTGGCTGCTTTATGAGGCGCGGCGTGGTGAGGGAAAGGGCTGAAGCCGGAGGGGGGCCGGGGTTCGATCCCGGCTCTGCCCCTGGGCGGCGCCGTGGCCCGGGGTCCCCCAGCCCAGTGTAGGGGGGGGTCCCCCCTCGCGCCCTTGGAGGGCTGGGCGTGGAGCTGCTAGGAGGCTGGGGCTGTTCCGCGCGTTGCTCCCCTGCCGCCCTCCTTAGGCTAAAAGCACTTATTTCTGGGAGCAGAAATTTGCAACGCTTTTGGGGGGCGGGGGCTCGGTGGGTAGGGCGGGACTTGGCTTGGTGGGCTGAGGCACCAGAGGGACCTGGTGGCCATCGGAAACACCGAGCCCTTTTTTTTTTTTTTTTTTTTTGCACAGAAGAACTGGGGTGTAGGCCAGAGGTGGGATGTGTGTGTGAGAGAATTCCAGAGAGTGGGGTGCAGAACAGGTGGATCTACTGAACTACACTGCTGAGGGGAGCAGCGGGCGAGCCAGGAGAGGTCTGCTGCACCATGTGGTAGCTCCCTGGCCGGGGATGGACTGAGGCCATAGAGGTGATCGCGCTGAGACTTACCCCTAAGCCACCGGCGAGCCCCCAAGCCCTTCCCTCTAAGGACCGGGTCCAGAAGGGCAGCTCCTGCCTCCGCAATAAAGGCTGGCCTGGGCGAGCTGATGCTGGAAGCCACTGTCCTCCCCTTGATGCAGGGCCTGGAGGACCTGCCCGCTCTGGGCTAGTGCCACGGCGGGAGGGGGTCGGGGGGAGCCACAAGGAAGCTTCCAAGACTGGTTTCCAGCAGTTCCCATGTTCTAGACTCTGGGTGTCCCCTGGTGGGGGGCGGTCACAGGTGGTATGGTGCCTTGAAATGTGGCTGATGCAACCCAGGAGCTGATTTTAAATTAAATACTGGCCAACTCAGCTATGGAAACCCAAATACATTTGGAACAATTTGAGATGGTGAATCTCTTTCAACTATAAACTTAATAAAATCTAAATACAGATCAAGTATCTGGGATAAAAATTTAATGTCTGAATTGAGCTGTAAGTGGAACACTCTATAGGATTCCAAAGATGTTAACTGCCTCATTAAAAATCCTTTTTATATATTTACAGTGGAAGTGATACTATTGGGTTCTATTTGGCTGAGATACATTAATAGAACGAATTGCCCATTTGTTTTCCTAATGTGACAACAGAAAATCTAGAGCGACCCACGTGCCCAGCTCTGGAGCTCTTAGGCTTTTCTAGCCCCACAGTGGGTCTTGGCCTGGCATCAGGCCTGGTCCTTGGCCTGCTTCTTGGCCACACCTGCCCTTTGGTGCTGGCACTAGCTGGGCAGACATGGGGCAGAGGCGAAAGGTGAGACCTGAGCCTGTCGGGCAGGGAGCATCTGGGAACAGCAGTGGCCAGGGTTGGGGTCAGGATCCAAGGCCACCAGCCTCGTGGTCTTGGTTGACCAGGAAGGGGGAGAAGGGACACAAAGCCACAAGACAGAGAACAGTTGTCTGCAACCAGGGCTCCAAATGAGGACCAGGTCACAAGGGCTACGCGTAGGGCTCAACTGTGTCAAGAAGTGCAGAGCAGGACAGCAACTGGCCGATTTACCCTGAGCATCTGGACTCCCACCTATCTCTGATGGTCACCACGGAGAAACTGGCAGGCCTGGGTCTGTGTTTGCCGCCCCTGGCTGGGGGCAGGGTTCTCGACCTTGCCGAAGCCCCAAGCCTACAGTGGCCTCTGTGCTCAGCCCAGCCTTGGCTCTGTGCTCCCCCACACCCTGGTTGCCCCCAGGAGTGGGATTCTAGGATCCCTGTGACCTGTGGCGTGGCCCAGGTGGGCAGTGTCTGCTGTGCTCCCAATCAGCAGCCCTTAAAAATACAGGGCAGGGCCTCCCTGGTGGCACAAGGGGTTAAGAAGCAACCTATGGGGCCTCCTGTTGTGGCACAGGCGATTGAGCACAGCTCTGTGAAGCTGTCTACAGCCTCTGCAGAGCCAGTTCGATCCTGGCCAGCCTGGCGAGGGCCCCACATGGCACAGCAGACCTCTCCTGTTGCACCTGCTGCTCCCCTCAGCAGTGTATTTCGTCAGTCTGCCTGTTCTGTTCCCCTCTCTGTCTCTGGTGAATCCTCTCACCCTCCCCCGCATGTGGCCTGTACCTCGGTTCTTGTATAAATAAATAAATAAATCTTTAAAAAAAAAAAAAGCAACCAATGAAGCTATCTACAACCACCGCAGCACAAGTTCGATCCCAGGCCAGCCACAGAGCTATCCACATGGCGCAGCAGACCTCTCCTCATCCGCCCACTGTTCCCCTCAGCAGTGTACGTCAGTCAATCCATCTGTTCTGTTCCCCACTCTGTCTCTAGTGAATCCTCTCACCCCCTACACCTCTAGTCTGTACCCCAGTTCTTGTATGCATAAATAAATTTAAAAAAATACAAGGCAACTGGGGTTCTCGGGGCCAGTGCTGGGACGGGAGGTTCAGGAGCCCGGAAGCATCTGAGGGATGGAAGCCTCAAGATCTCCATCACGCTCCCTCTACCTTCCTTCCCCTTGACCCCCGAGGTTGCACAAGAGGTGGCTGCTCTGGCCAAATTCCACTTCTGTCTCAATCCTTGGCCCCCTCACACACAAGCCAGGTCAGAGCGGGTCACGCAGGCCTTCTCCACGGTGCTGGCCACATGTGCCACCCAAGAGGACAAGGTGTGGTCTCGTGACCACAGGGGACCATCCCCCACTTTGCATTTGGCTGGAGTCCAGGCTAAGTGGTGTCATCAGCTTCCCCATAAGGCTGGCTCGTGCTTCTCTGCCTGGCGGCAGAGGGGCTCTCAGGATTTGGGGGCCTCAGTCCTGGCCCCTCCTCAGGTTTGCCTTAATTTTTTGGTTTGACAACAGAGAAAAATACTTTGAGAGAAACTGGGAGACATATATGGCAGAGGCTTCTCCTTGACCCCATGCAGGCCCTTATATCTTGTTGAGTGTGTGCAGATACGCACACATACACACGCTACTGAAAAGCTTAGTGCTAGCTTTTAAAAATCTTTTAAAAAATACTTTCTTGGGCCTCCCTGGTGGCTCAAGGGGTTAAGCACAGCACTATGAAGCAATCTGCAGACTCTGCAGCACGAATTCGATCCCCAGCCGGCCAGGGAGCAACTCACATGGCACAGCAGACCTCTCCTGTCTCGCCCGCTGCTCCCCTCAGCAGTGTATTTCAGTCAGTCTGCCTGTTCTGTGCCCCAATCCTCTCACCACCCCGAACCTCTGGCCTGTACCTCAGCTCCTGTATGCATAAATAAATAAATAAATCTTTAAAAAAATACTTTCTTATGTTCTCCAGCTACATGTCAATCCCTGATAACCAGGTGGAGATATCACCCAGGGCAGGATGGGAGGACTTTCAAGTCAGACTCTCCAGGGGGTCCCATCACTTGTCCCAGAGTCTGTGCGAGGAAGACCTCACAAGAAGAAATGGGGAGATCCACTGTGCTTCGTGAGGTGCTGTTTGGTTTTATTAGACATCAGGAATTCTCAATTTGAGTGGGAAATAGCACAGCCACCCTATTAGGGAGATTAGTGACCAAGAGCCTTGGCAAGAGTCTCCTGGATGACCAGATGACCACTGACCTAATCTGGGCCCTTGTCTGCAGGCAGGCTCACCCCACCTCTCATTCCTTGCTAAAGTCCTCAGGGAAGAGGTCAACCACCAGGCCACCCCTTCCAGCACCAACTTCTGTCTGCTAGACAAAAGCAATGAGTCTGTTTAAAGGGATGGCGCTTAATTTAGACATGACTCAAGAAAACCACACTGGGCACGGAAGGATCTCAGTCCCCAGGTTATGGGGGTGAAGGGGCAGAACCCAAATCTCAGTGAAGAAAGACCTTCTTCCTCAACTATTCGCAGGAAATACTGAAGATAATAAAAAATAGAAAGATGGGTGACGTACCCTTTACACCAGAGGCTGTAAGATCCCACCAGGCCCAGGAGCAGGGGGGTGGTGTATGAGTGAAGTGCAGTGACAGGTGAAGGTGGGGAGGTGGCAGAGGGGTTCAAGTTGAGGGGGACCAAAACAAACTGGAGACCACGGCAAACCCCATTCTCCATGCTTTTTTTATGGGCAACCTCCCAAGATGCAAATATTGGCAACAAACTCGAAAGATTTTTAAACATGGTGGCAGCTCCATCCTCGGACAATTTCCTAACTTAAAAAAAAAGTCCACCTCTAAGCCAAAATTCCAACAATTATTACACAGGAATTATTAGACAAACAGAAAAATATAGCAGCTTCAAAAATATCAGTCTTCCCATTTTTAAAGAAAATCCACACAATTCAGTGAGTTCCTTTTGGGGTGGAAGGAAGTCAGCGGAGTTCATCTGTTGGTGAGTTGGTCATTAACATGACACCCAAAAAAAAAGGTGGCATCTTACCTTCTTGTGGTACCTCCATGGGGCGGAGAAGGGGTGGGATAAAGTTTCCTTTTATAGAGAAGAAATGGAGGCACAGAGCAGGGAAGGCCCTTTCTCCATACCACAGAGCCCCCCAGCCACAGGTCCCCACTCTATATTTTGGCACCAACCTGGAGACAGCAGAAGTAACGAGTGCAAGTTCAGTAGCACCTGCAGAGCACTGGGCAGACAGAAGGCACAGCTGCTCTTCAGCTGAGTGAGCTGGGCATGAATGAGTGAATTTGGCAAATTCCCCTGGACAGTGCCTCCTGCTGGATCAACCAGGAACTGTTCTGGCTATTCCAAAGACCCTGGCTATCCCCAGGGGCAGGTAGGGAAGACAGGGAGCTAATGCATAGGTCCCTCCATGAGTGAAAAGATGCCTCCCTGCTCATAACGGAACTTCTTGGAGCTTGTCGGACCCACAGACACTAAAGAAAGGACAGGACCTCAGCACCTTTGGGCTGGATCTACTTGACCTTGGACTTGTGATTGAGAGCAAGTCCTGGGACCTTGTTTTCCAGACCCCTACCTTTTTTCCTTTGGTGCTGTGGGCAGTCCCCAGCGACCTTCAGCTCAAAGGACTTGGTGCAGAAAGTCAATGTCCACATGAAGAAGTGAGGGCCCTCTCCTCGCCTATGCGTGCAAGGCCATGTCCGTGCTGAGCTGCAATGTACTGACAGTCTGGGCTCTGGCCCCCCGGCTGGCTCTGGGAGACAAGGCCCAGGAAGCCTAGCCCTCTCTGCTCTGAGGGACTCTTCTAGAATTTGACAGGGAGATGGGATTGGCTCACTGGGAATTCCTTTAAGGGGCCATGCTTGGCGTGCTTGGTGTGCTTGTTGGATTGTCCTGTATGTTGTGAGATGCCCACTACATGCAGCCTGGCCCCTGGCCGAGAGCTACTGGCTTGGTCGACCCTCTTGCATTTGAGAATCAGAAGCCTCAAAGGCTGAGTGATGTATCCAAGGCTACACCCCCAGTCTGATGACTTCTATTCCAGAGTTCTCTCCAGCTGCACTTGAAATGATGGATGCTCAGTGGACACAAGTCAGGAGGCCCCAGTAGCGCAGAGCCCCAGAGCAGACAGTCGACTGTGTCAGTGGCACAGAGGAGTCTGGGACCAGAGAGACAATGACCTCGCTGTGATCAGAGAATGAGCAAATGCCAAGTGGGGCCAGGCTACAGGTCTGAACTGTCAATGTCACACCACTCCCTGCTCCCAAGGTGGGGCCTTTGCAGTTACCACCACCCGAAGGTCAACACAGAGGCATGGCAGGCTCAGTGGGAAGGAGCCGGCCCTCAGCCTGAAGGTTAGAGCCAGGGATGCTGGGGTTCTGGTCTTCATCTCGCATCTCCTGTGAGTTCCGCGGGGCTGGGGAAGACTCCGTCACAGGTGCCCACGGCCTTCTGGGGATCCTCGCAGTCCCCGTTGGGCATGATGGCTGTCAGCGCCAGCTCTTCCTCAGGGTTCCGGAAGTGATCTGGACATGAGAGAGAGAGATCACCAAGCAGAAGGTTCATGAGTGAGGCGGCTAGGAACGGATGAGAGGAAGTTGGCCCCAGGGAATAGCGAGTCAAAAAGCACAATTAAACACACATCAAAAACCTTAAAAATGCACATCCCTTTAGCCCAGTGATTTTACCCTAAGGAAATAATTAGTAATAATTAGTGGAGCCACAGCAGCTGCCCTGCTACCAGCCAGAGGATGGGGCAACACTGAGGATGGCCTAGCACAGGGAAGGAAAGAAGGGGGCAAAGACCCAGGTGCACCAGGCCTCTGAACCCACCAGCCCCGGCTTCACCTCCAGACTATCTTTTTGGTGAGCCCGTGAATTCTCTTGCTGTTTAAGTTAGTTTGAATCATGGTTTCTTCTTTACCTACAGCCGAAAACCTTCTAAATAATTGAAGGTTGCAAAAGGAGATGGGGTGATAAACTGGGGGGTCAACCCACATGCCAGGATTCAGTCATTAAAAGTGAGATACAATTCCACAGAACTATGTACACGTGTAACATGAAACGGGGAAATCTGAAGATCGGTGGATTGTTGCAATGTCAGCATCCCGTTTATGTGACTAGCCTGCAGTTTTGCAGGATACCCCCACTGGAGAAGCTGGGCAAAGTGTATCAGGGAATCTATTTGTATGTTTCTTTCAACTGCATGTGAATCTATAATGACCTCCAAAAAAAAGATAAAGACCCTGATGTATAATCATGCCGGGAAATACTACATGGTTATGGTATGTTACTAATAAAGAAAGCAGATTCCAAAATAGTATGTGTGCATAGTACATACATAACCCTGTATCAGCATATATTATGAACATTTCCCATGGTCCATAAATGCCGTTTATATTTTACTGCATTCACTTTTCATATGACAGTAAACAATTTGTCACATGCTACAGAGAGAAGTTATTGAAGATTTATGTAAAAGTTTATGATTCCTTTGCTTTTTTTTTCTCTTTTGGTTTCCATATATAACTAAAATGATGAAGGAGAGCAGGAAGTTGACATTTTTGGAATGAAATATTTAAAATATCTGATACAATTTGTAAACAATATATTATATGGAAGGGAATTTATTAAAAATTAAATAGCACAAAGAGATTAGACAGAGAGAACGGCCTACCCAGTCTGTCCTTCTAGTGAGAGCTGTAAGATTATAGCTACCTTTGAGTGATGGAATTAAGTGAATGATTTTTACTGTTTGGTTTTCTTGTTTGTATTTTTTGAACTTTCACGTGTGATGGCAGAATTCTAAGCTGGTCCCCATGATTCCCACCCTGTAGAATTCCTGCCCTTGAGGGTCAGTGGAATCTGTGAATCTGGTAAGTTAGTCTCCCCCTTGATTAGGGTGCCCTACATAAGGTAACCCCAAAAGGGGCTCTGGGTGATCTGTGCAGTTATGGGAGACAGGAGAGTGCTCCCCCTGCTGACTGAAGGAGTAACTGCGAGTTGGAGGGGAGGGAGCTGCAGGGGATAAGGCAGCAGCATCACAGGCCTGTGGCAGCAGAGCAATGAATTCTGAGCAACTAGAGTTTGGGGAGAACCCGGGTGCCATAAAGGAATGCAGCCCAGCTGACACTTGGATGCTGTTTGGTGAGACCCAGAGGGCCCTGCTAAGTGATGGCCAGACTTCCGGCCACAAAATGCACAAGACGATAAATGGGGCATCCTTTGAACCCACTAAGTTTGTGATCATTTATTACCTGACACTGGAAAACCGATACGTTAACTAATGAGCTTTGTTTAAATAGGGGACAAAATGAAAGTTTATTTAAAGCCCGTCCACTGCTACTGTGAAAAAGCTACATACAGGCTCAGAGCACTTTGGGGGTGGAGGCTAGTGCATTGATCTGGTCACTTCCTGCTCCCCTAGGACCTCCTATCTCCTTCACAACACCTCCTGTCCATCCCATCTCTGCCTCGTGGGGTGCAGGCCATCCAGGGGCCCTCCTAGGACTAAGCACCTCTCTTAGCTGGGCTGCACCCCTTGGCAGTTCCTGCTCCTCTCTCAACACCCCCCAATCTCCACACCCCTGCTTAGAAATCACCACTCATTATTCATGGGATACTAGGTTCAGGATCCCCATTTGATCCCAACGCTCCTCTGCATCTCACCCCATTACTCTTTAAACATGACGTCATGTAACCCACACTTTGCTGACAGTGCTCCCTCTCCTGGTCTTCCCATTCCAACTTGGGAAAATCCCCAACCTCCAGCACAAATGTCACCTGCTTCAGCCTGGATCTTCAGGGGAGGATGAACGCCTTTGGCTCCATGCCAGTGGTGACACCTGCCTGGCAGCCCTGCCCACGCTGTCGTCATGGGTGGAGACTCCTGGGGCTGGACCCTTGCTGGAGCAGCCTGTACCCCTTACCCCCAGGCGGTGTGGCACCTTCCAGGGCTCAGGGGACCCTCATGGGACAAACTCCCTGGATGTTGGCCCACTCTATCCCTTCAGTTCCTGTGTGCATGTGATCATTCCCATAATCCCAAGCGCCTGGTCCTCAGGGTCCAGGCAGGCGGCACACTCACCCTGAGCTGGGCCAGTGGGACAGGTGGCTTCCGGATCCTTCCCCCGGCTCCAGGGGCCCCAGGAAAAGCAGGTCAGCAGTGCCAGGAGACCCCGTCTCTCCCAGGCTCCTTCTAGAAAGAGCAAAGTCCCAAGGGCAGTGGGTGAGATGCTGCTTGACACGACTGAGAGATTTTCTGTTCAGCAAGCCAGACCTTCAACTGTCAACTGTCCCAGTTTCCACTGTCTGGTTAACAAAACAGATTCTCATTTGCAAAAAGGGTGGGATTTTTATACTTCAAAAAAAATCCTGCCTTTCCCCCAGAGAATCACTTTCTCTACGTTACCTCGTTTCGTCTTCACAAAACCCCTAGAACTGCAGGAACAAAATTGACATACATTTCATTACTGCCACACAGAACCCAAGAAAATACTCAAAGAGCAGTAATTTCCCCCTGATTTTAGTTCAAACTATTTCTTAATGGGAACAGAGTCATTCTTTTTTTGATAGAAAGTTACAGAACAATCACCCATTGATTTGTTTCCTTATTATAGTGCCACTCCGTTATCTGGGGCTCACCGAGGCACCCCAGCTATCTGGAAAAAGGTCAAGTGGAACAAAGTTTAAAAGCAAAACAATTCCAGGCAGCGCAAACACAGAAAATCCTTGTTGGTAAATCTTTACTCAGGATTTATTTGCTTTTACTTTGTAACCCAATATGGATAAGCCTGGAATCTTATTTTTCCAACCCAAAGGCAGCTGGGTTAGGCATAAACTAGGTAAAAGGGCACTGCCAAGAGGCAGGGAACCTAAAAGTGTAAGACTACCTATCAGGCAGGAAAGGAAGGAGATTGGAGAACTTTCAAAACCCAGACACAGCTGCTAGCAAAACCTTGGCAATGCTAATCCATTTGGTGTTTGGATAACGATTCCGCCCACTGAAGAAACAGCAGGAAACCGGTTATAATCACCCTCATGTCCTTCAGTCATTAGTAAAAGGTTTCATGTCGTTCAGTGTGTTTCATAAAAGTAGAAAAGTCTAACCCAAGAGAGAATGACTTCCTGGCAAGGTATTAACATTCTATTAAGTTAGACCTTAGGGGGGGCACCCTGCAGGCCAGCAGGGCACTAGGGAAGGGAAGGCCCATGGTGATTACACACCCAAGGGCAAGCGACAAAACCAGGGAGGAGCTAGGAGAGCAGAAACACGAAGGGTTCTGGGAATTCGCTTCTGGCAGAGTGGGGAGGGTCAGGGAAGGCTTCCTGGAGGAGGAGGTCCAGTTCTGAATGATGGGATTGGGGAGGTAAAGAGGAGGACAGGAGAAAGGGCTTTTCATTCACAGGCACTTGCAAGCTTGGCTCCGAGGAACTGAATGTTGTTCCCTGGGAGTGGGTGAGGGGAAGAGACTACGGGCAAAGAGAATTTTTAGGCACTAATTCATTAGGGGGCGGACAACTCCTCCCGTGGGGCCGGGTCAGCCGAGGGGCTGGCGTCCACAGAGGGCCAGCCCGCCTCGGGACACTGCCCTTTGCCGTTCAGGGAGCTGGCTGTGGAGACTCACAGACTCAACAGAAAGGGAGTGTGGGCTCGGGGCAGACAGGGCAGGCCGGGTTTGCAGGGTGGGGGTGGGGGCGGGGGGTTGGGTGGCGATGGCATCTGCAGGCCTGACATCTCCCGGTTGCGGTAAAATGCACCCGGGGGCAGCACCCAGCCAGCCTCCGTGGGCTCCCCAGCAAGCAGAGCTGGAGGGCGGAGCGGGGGGAACAGGCGAGCGGCCGGCAGGGAGAGAGGCGCGCGGAGCTGCTCCATCCCCGGGCTTGGCCAGGTTCTGCTCTCTGCAGCGCCCGTGCCCGAGGCCTCGGACGCCGGGAAGCACCTGTGTCAGGATGGCGGAGGGTCCGACTCTGCCGCCGACAGTCCTCGCCGGGGACTGGGCTCAGATCCCTCCCCCGGGGCACTTCGGTGCCGCGCGAAGGGCAGGGGCGCTGCAGGGACAGCGCAGCCAGGCGGGCAGGACTGGGGGTTCTGTGCGGGGTCCCTCACATCCTCCCCAGCCCCTGCGTCCTGGCAACGTTCCCTGGGTTCATCCCCAGAGCCGGGCCCGGGGCGCCCCGACCTGCGGCGGGAGCTCGAGGCACCGCCGAGACCCCGTCGAGCGCCGCGCCCGCTCACCTGGACACCTGCGCGCCCCGAGCCGTTCCCCCGCCGCCCCCCGCGCCCCCCGCGGCTCCCAGGTCTTCCCCGGCCCGCGCGGCCCCGGCCCCTCCCGCGACCCCAGGCGAGGTCGGCGACCTCTGGGTCTCCACCTACCCCGGCGCCCAGGTGGGGTCGGCCCGTGGCGCCCCCGGGGGGCCTCCCGCCCGCCGGCCCGAGCCCGCCCCGGCCCCGCGGAGCCTCACCTGGTGGCGCGGGCCCGGCGGCCTGCAGGGCCCGGCAGGCGGCCGCCTGGACGGCCAGGCTGGAGGCGGGGTGGTCCGGGCAGTAGGCGGCCGCCTGCACCGGGCCCCCCGCCTGGCGGCCGAACACGGCGCGCAGCAGCGCCTCCAGCAGCCGCAGGCCCCGCGCCGCCGCGTCCTCGGGCCCGGCCTCGGCCACCAGCACCCCGACCAGCGCCGCCCCGGCCGGCCGCCGGCCGCGCACGTCCCGCAGCATCTCCCGCAGGCGGCGGCGCGGCTCCGGGGCGGCCAGCGACGCGGCGCGGCACAGCACGAAGACCAGCGGCGAGCGGATGGCGCGCGCCCCCCGCGCCCCCCGCGCGCCCCGCGCGCCCCGCGCGCCCGGCCCCGCGCCCTCGGCCGCCGCGCCGCCCGGCTTGGCCGCGCCCGGCTCGGGCGGGAACACGGCGCGGGCGAAGCCCCGCAGCAGCGCGCGGCTCGGCTCGCGCTCCCACAGCTCGCCCACCAGCAGCACCTGCCCGCGCCCGCCCGCCGCCTCCACCAGCGCCTGGAAGGGCGGCTCGGCCGGGCGCGCGGCCCGGCCCGGGGCCTCCGGCTCGCGCTCCATGCCCGCCGCCCGCGCCCTCCCGGCCCGCGCCCGCTGCCGCCTCCGGGCGGGGGCGCCCGGCCGGGAGACACGCCCCGCGCGCCGCGCCCCTCCGCGCCGCCGGCCCCGGGCCGCGCTCCGGGCCCCGCCCCTCCCGCGGGCCCGCGGCGGACGCGGGGACCCCGAGCCCGGGCGCCGCCGCCCGGCCCCCGCCCCCCGCGCCCCGCGCCCCGCGCTCCCCGCCCGAGCCCCGAGCGCCCGCGGGACGCCGGGGCTGAAAGTGAAGCGAGCGCGCGCCTCCCGGGGAGGTCGCTTCAGACCCGCGGGAGACGTTTTCGGGGAGCCGGCGTGGCTTGGGGACAGGGGGTTTTGGGGGCAGCGCCAGCCCCTAACCAGTAGCTTTGGGGGCTGGGGGAGGCGCACCAAGAAGGGGAGGTGAGAAAAGGGGGGAGCCGGTCACCCCCTCCCCCGTTCTATTTGTCACTGAATTCATCTTTGGGGTCTTCAACATTTAAAGTTTTATTTATTCATGCATACAAGAACCGGGGTACAGGCCAGAGGTGTGGGGGAGAGAGGATTCACCAGAGACAGAGTGGGGAGCAGAACAGGCAGACTGACTGAAACACACTGCTGAGGGGAGCAGCAGCGAGACAGGAGAGGTCTGCTGCGCCATGTGGGTTGCTCCCTGGCTGGCCGGAATCGAACTCGTGCTGCAGAGGCTGCGGACTGCTTCATAGGTTGTGTCCTAACACTTGCGCCACCAGGGAGGCCTCTGTCTTCAACATTTAACACAAACTTACGGAGGGCTCGTTATTTCAACAAATCCTTATGCCTTTGGCACTGGAGACTGGTGGAAACCAAGGAGGTAATGTTGCTCCCCGTGCAGAGGCGTAGGGTCAGCTGCTCAAGGTGGGGGCAGGTAAGAAGCAGGGATGCTCTCCTTTCCTTCTTAGGGTCTAGGTCAGCTTTGCTCAAGAGAACCTCCTGTGGCGATGGAAATATTTTCTATCATCTGTATTGTCCAATGCAGTGGACACAAGGGACCATTTTGAGCACCTGAAATCAACCTAGTGCAACCCATTTTTACATTTCACCTACACGAAATGTAGATGTGACTGTGACATTGGACATGCTGGTCTCTTTACTGCCCCTCTGTTACTCAGTTATAGACCCAAGGTACCTTTGGGTCAAAAGCATGATAATACTCAGCCCTCTCCTTCACCATGTAACGCCACCACCTGCTTTTCTAGTTACCCTGTTCCTGGCCCCTATAATTATGCTGTCATAGTTTGTTCAATAAATGGTGCTGGGAAAACTGGACTCTGCATGCAAAAGGATGAAGCTACACTACTACCTCACACCATGCACAAAAACCAACTCAAAATGGATTAAAGAACTAGACATAAGACATGAAACCATAAAATACAGAGAAGAAAAAATAGGTGAAAGACTACATGACAAACACCTCAGTAACATCTTTAAAGACACATCACCCAAAGCAAAGATAGTGAAGGAAAGGATAAACAGCTGGGACTACATCAAATTAAAGAGCATCTGTACAGCAAAAGAGACATTAACCATAAAAAAGAGACAGCCCACTGATTGGGAGAAAATTTTTGCACACAATACTAATGATAAGGGACTGATCACAAAGATCAACAAAGAGCTGACGAAACTCAACAAAAACAAAGTAAACAAGACAGTCAAAAAATAAGCAGAACTAGAAAGACACTTACCTAAAGAGGAAATGCAAATGACCAACAGGCATATGAAAAAATGTTCAACATCACTTGTAATCAGGGAAATGCAAATCAAAACCACAATGAGACACCACCTTATACCAGTGAGAATGGCACATATCAAAAAAACTAGCAACAGCAAATGTTGACGAGGAGGTAGAGAAAAAGGAACTCTCCTGCACTGCTGGTGGGAGAGCAAACTGGTCCAATCACTGTGGAGAGCTGTGTGGAGGTTCCTCAAACTACTAGATATGGAGCTTCCATGAGATCCAGCAATTCCACTCCTAGGGATCTACCCAAGGGGCACAAAAACATTAATTCAAAAGGACACCTGCACCCCTATGTTTATAGCAGCACTATTTATAATAAGTAAGCTATGGAAACAACCCAAATGCCTGAAAATGGATGATTGGATCAAGAAGATGTGGTACATATACACAGTGGAATATTACTCAGCAATCAAAAAGGATAAACTCTTGCCATTAGCAGCAACATGGATGGAGCTGGAAGGGATTATGCTTAGTGAAATAAGCCAGAAAGAAAAAGAAAAATATCGGATAGTTTCACTATAGGAGGAATGTAGAGGAACCAAATAAGAGATTAGGGGAAAACAATAATAAAGTAAAACTCAAAATCAAGCGGCAACCATAGACCACAGACATTCTGTAGGGGAGGAGGAGGGAGAGGGATTAGGACAAGCGTGGGAAGAGCACAAGGGACTGCGGTGATGGTGCATGGGTGAATTGGTGGTGGGAATTTCACGGGAAATCATACATTGTACAAAAATGAAGGATGATGTAATAAATATATATATTAAAAAAATTATGCTGTCACATTTCTTGCTGGAGAAGGTGTATGTCCATTCAAGAAACAAATTTCTTTTGAACACTTGCTGTAACCAAACAAGGAATTCAAAGATGAATAGGCAGCTCTGCCCTAAGGACTTATCCAGCATTTGTTTTAGCCACAATTTGGGGAAGGATCCAATCTCTTTACCTTGTACACTGTCTTTGCTCAATGTGGAGATCTGGGGATTTGAGCAAGCAAAGCCTAAGATTTGCAGCAAGAAACCCTGGGCTGGAGTGAGGTTGGGTTCCAGCATCAGCTCAGTGGTTCAGTCCTTTAGGGGGAAGGCAGGCAAGAGAGGATGACTGCCTACTTGGCTTAGATGAGGTGTTGGGGGTGGGGGCGGATGGAAGAATGCTAAACTCTTCCCCTTGGAATGTGTGGTCCCTGAAGCTGGCCCAAGGATGTAGCCTTGAGAAGAGGTGTTGTAATGTGGGATGTATTGTTGAGACTGTCTGGACTGCATACCTGCAGAGTGAAACACTCTGGAAGCCTCTGTATGAGTCTTTAAGATATGGTGGGGCAGGGTGGGTGTATGCAGCAAACCCTCCTACCTTGCAGCTGCCCAAGATAAAGCCTTGTTAAGTTCCTTTGTTCATTCAGACCCTAGCTACCAATCTGGAGGGTCCGCCTCTTAGTTCAGTCTCTCTCAGCCTTGGCATTTGAGCCGCTGCATTTGAACCTGTTCCAGATGACACCTGGGTTTCCACCCAGCAGCTGTTCACTTGCTTCACTGATCCTCTTAGCCAGGTGCTGTGCCTAGAGCTGGGGAGAAACTGGAGCAAGTGCCTACCTTCAGGCAGCTGACTTTCTAGCAGAGGCCAGGCGGGAGAGACAGTAAACCCAGAACCCAGGCACTGAGTATCAGATGGTGAGCAGCAGCTCTATGAAGAAAAGGCAGCCTGACAAGACAAGAATGTGGGAATGTGCTGAAGGTGCTGCTCCTGCTTGGGATGACGGCCCTGAGGGTGCCCCAGAAGAGAGAGGGGGTGGATGAGAACTGAGAAGCTCATGTGTAAACTATAGAAAGCCTCTTCCTCCCTCCCACCCCTGTGGGTGAAGGAAACAGCAGCCCCCGGTGGAGGAGGGCTGGATCAGTGGAAGGGGGTAGGCGCAGTGAATCCTTATCCATGCTCTTGTCTCTGCCCTCATTGGTCCCTGATCTTTGCCCAGTCCCATCCCCATCCATATCCCTACTCTGCCTTGGCACTGGGAGCCCATGCAGTTGTACTTACCAGAGATGGTAACATCAGGCTGAGCTGAGGATCACAGAGCACCCGGACCCTGCTGCACCTAGGATCCCTCTTCCCCTGGCATGGTCAGGCTTCGAACCTCAACTCCTAGTCCATGAAGAGCAGTGACCAAGGGGGAGTGTCCAGAGTACCTTGGTTGGGGATGGGGTGGCACATGGGGCATAGTCAAATTCGCATTGTAATACCAGGGGTGATCACCCACTCCTGTTCCCTAAGCTCCCAGAAAGGATACAAGGTAGAACCTAGGCCTCAGTCTCTTTTGGGTGTGCCCCTTGCCAGTCAAGGCAGTGGATATGCAGGGAAACATGACTCACTGGGAAAGCTATAAAATATACTTTATACTTCTGGAAAGTATAAAGACAAAGCACATTTAATTGATGTATGAATTAAGATTCATTTCAGTCATTAATAACAGAGATAGATATAAAGAAAGTTAACATTTTTCTCTTTTGTAGAGGTTTGGGGGTGACTCCTTCATGGCTAATATAGTAGCTACTTCATTAGCTCTTTGAAGACTCAGTTTTCATGCCACGTCACTATTCCCCCCATCTCATCTTCATGAGCCAAAACGGCAGCTAAAGCTCCAGCCATCACATCTATATTCCAAGCAGGTGAGAAGTAGAAGACTGAGGATGGAACAAAAATCAGAGTGACAGGCCTCCCTGGTGGCGCAGCGGTTGAGCGCTGGGTTGCGAAGCTGCCCGCAGCCTCTGCAGCACCAGTTCGATCCCCGGCTGCTCCCAGGCCTCCGGGCGAGGGTCCCACATGGCGCACAGACCTCTCCTGCTGCCCTCTGCTCCCCTCAGCAGTGTAGTTCATCAGTCTGCCTGTTCTGTTCCCCTCTCTGGCTCTGGTGAATTCTCTCACCCTCCTGCGCTTCTGACTGTACCCCAGTGCTTGTGTAAATAAATAAATAAATCTTTAAGAAAAAAAAAATCAGAGTGACTTTAGATTTCTTAACAGCCATCTGGATTTAGTTGAATGAAATTTTAAAAGCATTGAAGAGGGAGGACTTTGAACCTAGAATTTGATTGCTAGCCGAACGACTGGGTATATTGGGGATCTGATGGTTTATCATCTATAGCCCCTGTTAGAAAACACTCCTAGAAGACACACTCCAGGAAGAAAAGGAGTGACTACAGGCGTGCTCAGCGGCAGCAAGTACGGGGGATTCAATCACTTCTTTCCATCATTCTGTCTGAGTAAGCGGTGCAGTGCCGTGCCAGTGGGCAAGCTTGAGAGGGGGCAGGGCCATCAGGGCCCCTTCCCCGTGACTGGAAGGGGAACTGACCCCTTCTAGGTCGCCTGGTGGAGGAAGAGAGATGAGCAGCAGATTGGAGCAGAAGTTTTAGACGTGCTGATTAGTACTGTACTTCCTTAAAGGCCAGTCTAAAATCAACAGGCTTTGCCTCTGGGCTATTGATTCTGTGACTCCAAATTTCCAGGTAAACATTGCCAAATTTTCCAGCAGTGGGTAGGAGGATGATCAGAGAGCGCGGCCGGCGTGTTAAAGTTCGGAGTCCAGGGCCAGTCCACTTTATCTGGACCCGAGTTATTTACATGGCAAAGGTTCAGGTATTAACAGGAAAATACAAAGACCTTAAAAAAAGAGTGCAGCAGCATGCCAAGAGGCTCTCTCGGCCCTCGTCCACACCCACGCGATGCCATAAAGCACATAGGCTCCTCCTCAGCTCTCCAGTTTTCAATGGGCAGGTAAAGTGAAACGAGGCTTTCTGAGCCAATGTGCCTCTTGGTGTCCACTCAGGCGGAACTTGGCTGGAAACGTGACAGCAAGTGCCGGTGTGGAGCAAGGCGCAATCCTACGGGCACCTCCTTTCTCCCCTTTCCCCCCCTCTCTCCTTCTCCCTTTCCCGCTCCGCCGCCGCCCCCCCATGTCTCCACCTTTGCCCTCCTCCTGTCTGTCCTCCACTCCCTCTTCTCGCTCTACTCTCCTCCCCTGAGGCAATTTTGGGGGGAGCAGGTAGGAAGGTGGGAGCTGGGAGACTGTGGGCTTCCTGGGGAGGCAGGTAGAAGAAAACCACCTTAAAGGTGAGGAGGATATGGAGGGAAAGGAAACTGGGGGAGCCCTCAGCACCCACAGAGGAATGAAGGGTGGGGTGGGAGGAAGTTCTGAACCGGCTGTGGGCTGTTCCTGGCTGCTGGATGAGCAGGGCACGGAAGTGCCAGGACCCGCCAGCGCTGCTCCTGGGGCGCTGGGGAGCAGGTGTCTGCGCAGCCACAGCCGGATTCAGTTGGGCCCTAGCACTTCAGCTCCACCTGGACTTGAGGGCCCAAGGGGGACCTGTTAACAGGCTGGGAGGCAGGGCTGAGCACCAGAGGCCCTGCTCTGCTGCTCTTAGGTGCTGTGTAGGTCCCCAGTGTCAGGCAGGGAGAGGCCCCAGGGCACACCTGCACTGGCCAAGGGAGCAGGGCAGGGCCACGGAGACAGTCCTCCATCAGCAGACCCCTGGACTCAGGGCGAGAGCCAGTATGCCCCATGGGTCAGCAGGTGTCCTGCTCACTGACGGGGAGGGTGCTCAGCTGGCCAGTCTCAGGTAATGCTGGGCAAAGGCAGGTGAAGGGGGTGTTGCCAATGACGTGATGGTGGCACGATATTGGGTGGGCAGTGAACCCCTCACCTTGTAGTTTCAGGAGAAGCCTTGTAAAGCCTTGTACAATGGCAGTGGCAGTGCTTACCCACAGAACTCTCTATGATGGTGGAAATGCTTTATGTCTGTGCTGCCTAACACTGTAGCCTCTGGTCACCTGTGGCTCTGAGCACCTGGAATGTGTCTAGTGTGACTAAAAGGGCTGTATGTAAATTTTTATTTGATTTTGATTAATTCCAAATTAACTTTAACCACATGGGCTAGTAGCCATCACAGATCTAAAAGGTGCTGTCGTTCCCTTCCAAGGGTGATTTCTATGGCTTTATTAATTGATTTATAGATTGTTTTTCCAGCCTCGAATAGAGATGGGGCGGGGGAACTGGCTGAGACACTGTTGGGTCCCTATTCACTGCCACTCAAGCTTTCTGAGTCTTGATTTTGTTACAAAGCCAATGGGTCCATCTTCAGAGGTTGAATCACAAGTAGATTAAGTCACCTGTGACCTTCCTGGTCCTCTTGGTCTGTGACTGGTCTTAGGGTGGTCATGTGACTCAGGTGTACCTAACCTAACACAAGAGGAAATCCCTGCAAGAGACAGACTCCTGTGAAAGCTTTTCTTCTCTGATTAGGGAAGGTGAATAACCCTTTTGTCCCATCATCTTCCTTCTTGCTTGGAACACTGTTGTGTGAAGACTCGCTATTTGGAGATGTGGCAGCCATCCAGTTCTCCAGAGGGAAAGGCCGAGACAATATCTTTGTATGAATTATTGGCAATATGTGGGAAGACACAGTGACTCTATGTACTGCTAGAGCATCCACGTCACCTGACTGAGTGCACCAATGCAGCGCGCCAGGATGATGTCCCGTAGGATGTGGTCAGGGCCCAGAAGCAAAATGGAAGAAACACGCTATGGGCCACTGGCTCCCAATTCTTCATCACTACTGGCCAGATGGGATCGTGACCTACAGCTGTGGGAGGACTCGTCCCCCACCCCCAAATATACACACACCTTCAGCTCATTCACAGTGACACCAACACCTGTACTTCCCCTGGGATGCCTTCTTCCTTTATATCGGATATTTGTTGGGGAGCGGATTCCAAGGAACAGCACAAACCCCTTTTGTGCTTCTGGTCCTAATGGCCCTTACTTTTGGGTTACAGAACCAATGTGGGGATTTTACCCGAGGCCTAATATATCTATTCCAATTCCACACCTAGGCCCTGAGAAATGATGTTTTCTACCAGGTTTACTATAAGCAAGACGCCCATCAAACCCCCAGCCCACTGGTGTTCTGATTTTCCAGGGATTGGCATTAGTTCAGAGTTAGAATCCTGAGATACTGAAGATCTGGTTTGTCCTTTCCCCAGGACACAGTTTCCCTGACACACGGTCAGGGACGCCCGCAGGATAACGAGGATTACGACAGAGTATATTTTTGATGTTATCCCATAGGTCTTTTCTCAAGGGGATCCAGTGTTCATCTAATTCAAGGAACTGTGAACTGACATGTCAGAGAAGCCGCTCTGGACTCTCCTGTTGAAGTCAGGGCGATCACTGATGGCAGTATCTCCTTAGCTACAGTCTGCTTGGGAGGCTGGCACTGGCATCATTATTGGGGTCCCTGGCCAGGATTGTGCTACTGGACCTCTGACTGCTGCAGCCACAGTGAATATTCTCTGATTGACCACAGGACCTTTGCATCACTCTGTAACAATCAAAGTCCTTAGCAGAAACACCTAATTGACTAAGTGTAGGTTATATGACCATGTGCTAGCTATTTATAAAGACGCTAAGAGAAAGAATGTTTGATTCTCTCTGGTTTCCATAGAGGAGACTAGATAAGGTTTTGTCTTCCACTTGCCCTAGGGGCAATAAAAAGTTGGTTATCTTTTTTCAGTTTTTGCCTAGCTGCGTCGTTGGGTTTTCTACAATTAGCATTTATTACATGTGTAATTTTTAAAGGGGTCTGTCTTTTTGTATCGTTCTCAGTATAGTTTTCAGTCAAGTAGTTCCAAAGGTATAATTATTATCTGTATTGGGGGCACTAAAAATGGTTCTTGAAACAGAACAGCCACATGCAAAAGAATGAAATGGACCACTACCTGACACCATACACAAAAATAAACTCAAAATGCATGAAAGACTTGGACTTCAGACCTGAAACTATAAAACTCCTAGAAGAGAACATAGATGGTAAACTCCTTGACATGATCTTGGTGATGATATTTTTTGGATTTGACACCCAAAGAAAAGGGCACAAAAACAGAAATAATCCAGTGGTGCTACATTAAACTAAAAGCTTCCCAGCAAGGAAACCATCAACAAATTGAAAAATCAACTTACCAAATGAAAGAAAATATTTGCAAATAACTTATCTGATAAGGGGTTAATATTCCAAGTATATAAAGAACTCATACAATTCAATAGCAACAAAACAAAACAATTAAAAATTGGGCAGAAGATCTGAAGATACAAAGTTGTGAAGACAGACATATGGCCAAAATGTACCTGAAAAGGTGCTCCACATCATTCATCATCATCAGAGAAGTGCCAATCAAAACCACAGTGAGGGGCCTCCCTGGTGGTGCAAGGGGTTAAGATGCAGCACTATGAAGCTATCGGCAGCCACTGCAGCACCAGTTCGCTCCCCTAGCTAGGGAGCTACCCACATGGTGCAGCAGACCTCTCCTGTCTCCCCTGCTGCTCCCCTCAGCAGTGTATTTCAGTAGATAGATCTGCCTGTTCTGCTCCCCACTCTGTCTCTGGTGAATCCTCTCACCCCACCCCACCTCAAAAGCCCAGCTCTTGTATGCATAAATAAATAAATCTTAAAAAAAAAACAACAAAACACAGTGAGATCACCTCACCCCTGTCAGATGGCAGTTGCAAAAAAGACAAGAAACAACAAGTGTGGGTGAGGATGTAGAGGGAAGAAAGCCCTTAAACTCGTTGGTGGGAAGTAAACCAGTGCAGCCCACTATGGAGAACGGTAAGAAAAGTCCCCAAAGAATTTAGACTAGAAATACCATATGGTCCAACTATTCCATTTCTGGTATTTACCTGAAGAAAACAAAAACTAATTCAAAGAGATAGATGCATCTCTGTGTTCAAGACACCATTAATGACAATAGCTAAAGACACAGAAGCAATCTAAGCGTCCACTGATGGATGGATAGATGGAAAAAATGTCATACGCACAGGCACACACCACATATATACACACACAAGAATATTACTCAATCATAAAGAAGAAGGGCATTTTGCCATTTGCAACAACATGGATGGAACTTGAGGGTGTTATGCAAAGTGAAATGTCAAAGATAAAATACCTTATAATGTCACTGGTATGTGGAATCTAAAAAGCAAACAAACTGAAAAAGTTAAACTCATAAATACAAAGAACAGACTGGTGGTTGTCAGAGGTAGGATGTGGGTGGTGGGTGAAGTCAAAGGTAGAAACTTGCAGTTATGAAATAAACAAGTCCGGGGATGTCATGGACAGCATGGTGGCTGTAGTTAATATCACTGGATTTCTGAAGGTGCCCAAGAAAGTAAACCTTAGAAGTTTTTATCTCAAGAAAAAAGTGTTGTGATTATGTGTGGTGACATGTCAACGAGACCAACTGGGGTGATCATTTCACAATACATACAAATATTGAATCATTATGTTTGCTTGAAACTAATGTAATGCTATGTGTCAATTATATCTCAATTAAAAAAAAAATGGTTCTTGGGGGCCTCCCTGGTGGCACAGGGGTTAAAGACTCAGCACTATCAGGCTATCACCAGCCACTTTGGCAAGAGGTGGATCCCTGGCCAGAGAGCTGACCCACATAGGGCGCAGCAGACCTCTCCTTTCTCACCCGCTGCTCCCCTCAGCAATGTTTTCGGTTGCCTGCCTGTTCTGCTCCCCACTCTGTCTCTGGTGAATCCCATCATACCCCACTCCCTGCACCTCTGGCCTATACCCCAGTTCTTGTATGCATAAATAAATAAAAATAAAAATCTTTAAAAAAATGGTTCTTGGACATGAAAATGTCAGGAACCCAAGAATTCTGGGGCTCCATCATTTGTGTGAACGTGAAACAGAAGTGTCCTCTGAGGGGGAATCTCTTAAGGTTTCTATTCAAGGTTTGTATCTTTCTGCAGAGGTTGTTCAATTTGCCCCCAACTTAGTTGCCTGTTCAAACATTGGGGTCTGCACCGACCCAGTGACAAAGAACATTCTGTGGACTAGTCAGATCAGAGCCGCAACTTCAAACTCACTCTTACTTGAGACATCGCAAACATTCATTTAAACTAAAAAACTTGGGAGACTTGTCTGAGTAGCAGTCATGCATGAGGGCTCAGTCCTTGTTAATATTTATTTTGAGGGACCTCCCCGGTCGCGCAGTGGGTTGAGCGCCGCGCTGTGAAGCTGTCCGCAGCCTCAGCAGTGAGGGTTCAATCCTGGCCGGCTGGCGAGAGTCCCACATCGTGCAGCAGACCTCTCCTGCCTCGCCCGCTGCTCCCCTCAGCAGTGTATTTCTGTTGTCTACCTGTTCTGCTCCCTGCTCTGTCTCTGGTGAATCCTCTCAACCTCCGGCGCCTCAGGCCTGTACCCCAGCTCTTGTATAAAAATAAATCTTTAAAAAATATATTTATTTTGGGACTGAGCACTATATGTTGGAGAGTCACATGATTCTGTCCCTGCTAGCACTGGTTTCTGAACCCACATGGAATCATGCCATTGACTTAAATAAGGGAGAATGTCAACACCAACCCCACCCACTATTTTGTTTCCTGTAGGATAATGTAAGGGCCATATTCATTGTTACTTGGACCCTTAGCTTGAAAACACAGGGAAGAAATGTTTTCCAGTCTTGGAATTAAGCACCTGATTTGTTTTTGTCTAATCATGAGAAATACAGCTGATCTTTGCTTGGGCTGCAAGGAGTCTCAAACTGTGGCCCCTGTCTAGAGGACTTGCTAGGCAAGTATGTCCTGTATTCCCTCATCCCTGGCTTCAACTTGTTTCGACTCACCTAATTCCCCCTTCTTCCAGATGTCCTTTGTGATGTTTTAAAAAGATGATTTTATTGATGTATTCTGTTAGTAAGCTTAAGTCTTCTTTATATTTTAGTCAGGGCCAGATTAAAATAAAGACACCCATACAAATATTTAGGATGTACAAGTTTTTTTGCACTCACTGGACTCTGAGGCATTCTCTAGTCTGGGAAGCTCAGGGATTTTTCTGGGTTTGTTTTCTGCTGTCTTTTCAGAATAATCATCTTGCCACTACTCCTGGGATGACTGTGGGAGAGGATTTACCAGAGACAGAGTGGGGAGCAGAACAGGCAGATCTACTGAAATCCACTGCTGAGGGGAGCAGCAGGGGAGACAGGAGAGGTCTGCTGCACTGTGTGGGTAGCTCCCTGGCCGGGGATCGAATTTGTGCTGCAGAGGCTGCGGATTGCTTCATAGTGCTGGCGCTTAACCCCTTGTGCTACCAGGGAGGCCCCCACTTGCACTTTTCAAACTCTTCTTCCATCTGTTTACTGGATCCCTGACACAATAATCATGAACTTACCTTTATTCTCTGGAGAGTGGAATGGGATTTAGAAACACATATGTTCAGGCAGTTTATAATACATCTAAGATGAATTCTAGGAATTGAGTTTTTAGGCTTTTTACATTCTCTCTTTGAGCAGGGATTCTCTTTTTGAGAAGGATTAACTCTGACCAGTCATACCTTTGTCTTGTTTGTCTTAGAGGCAACTTGCGGACATTGATCTGCTCTCAGCAAATCTCACCAGAGCCTCCATTAGCCTCCATCCCCTCAGCCACCATCAGGCACAACAGGTCTCAGTGTTCGCTGACAGAGGAGCTCATATATTCATTCTGCTGTAATTCTGAAGGCAGCACCACAATCCTCTTCTCAGCATGTTTCTTGTAGAAAATAAAGACAGTGATGAGGAAAAACATCTCTCATCTTCCTATTATAAGCAACTAGAAGGTTAGCCTTCCAGATTTTAACCAAGTGTTTATTATATTCAAAAAATATCTGTTGAGGGCCTACCATGCATAAACCAGTGTTTAACTAGAGGCTGTCCCCACTTTATGGCTCCTGCTCTAGATCTTGGGGTTTATGACATATTCATACAAATGGCATCACACAGCATGGAATTTTTTTTAAAAGATTTATTTATTTATGCATGCAAGAACCAGGGTATAGGCCATAGGTACAGGGAGTGAGAGGATTCACAGAGACAGAGTGGGGAGCAGAACAGGCAAATTGACTGAAGTACACTGCTGAGGGGAGTAGAGGGGAGACAGGAGAGGTCTGCTGTGCCATGTGGGTAGCCCCCGGTCAGGGATCAAACTTGTGCTGCAGAGGCTGCAGATAGCTTCACAGTGCTATGCTTAATCCCTTGCACCACCAGTGTGGCCCAGCATGGATTGTTCTGATACTTGCTTTTCTTGCGGGGTCACATATTCTAAATATGTTTCAGTGTCAAAACTATAGGCTGATATCATCATTTCAAAGACCAGCAGGTACACACATGTTACTTAATATCTTCTGAGAAATTCATCCTTAGCGGATTTCATTGTCGTGCAGACACAATTGGATATGCTTACACATACCTTGATGGTAGAGCCCACCACACACCTGGGCTACACGCACAGCCTGGTCGACCAGTCCTATGTGTTTTTCATTGTTGAGCAAAATGTGGTGACTCATGACAATATTATGTCCGAGTGATCATACTTTAATTCTGATCAGTGCCTTAATGTTGTGAACTTTTATGCAATTATAAAAAAAAAAAAAAACAGTTCCGTGGAATGGTTTACACACACACACACACACACACACACACACACACACACACACACACACACCCCTGTGCCCTGGTTTCGGATTTCAAGGTGCTCTTGAATCATCCTCAAGATGCCCTGGGGTTGAACACTGGTCCCAGGTTGCCCATAATCTCCCTGACTTTTCAAGTTCAATGACATCAGCAGTACCTGGGTAATCATTCTGCACATGAAGCCCGACTTGTTCACATTGGTAGACAATGGAAGAGAGCATCTGGCTTCATCCTCCTAATGACCTTCCTTTCTACAGGGACAGCCTCATCTCACATTGGCTTTACAGTTTCTAATTGCACAGCCTCATCACTTCCATAGTAGAAGGCGCCTGCTCCCTTTCTACTTACGGTGTATTTGAGTGCTGGCACCCTGCCCCTGCCTTATCCTGGAGCTCACTAAGTATGTATGTGTAAATGAATGCATGAACAAACACATTCTGGGACTGAAGAAATGGCACAGGTGAGGGACAGTCAGTTCACAGGTAGGAGGTGACATGGGGGCGTGGGTAGTCTGACTTGAGCTCAATAACATAGATAAGCTCAATAGCACAGATAACATGTTTCATGTTTCAGTTTCTAGGGAAAAAAAAAAAAAAACACTAGATACCTGTAAAGGCCGGACTGGGCACAGTGCAGTTTTTCTGATCCCATGCAGACCGGGTAAAGGAGGAGTCAGAGTCCTTAGTGGGTTTTTGCAGGTCTTTTGTTGGGGTTCACCAGACATATGGCAGGCAGGGGTGCTGGGGGGCTGGGAGGCTGGCAGTCCTCCCAGCCCCCAGCAAATCCTCACTCTATCTGGGCTCTCTGGTGATCTCGGCTTCTCTTCTGCTTCTGTTGCTGCTTTCTCAGCTTCTTAGTTTCTTTGCTTCTCTTTGGCTTCTTTCTCAGCTTCTGCCGGCGTCCTGGTGACGCCGCCCTTAAAAGCAGTCTTAGCTCAGCTGAATCCCATCTGCCTATGCCCACACCCTATTCCAGGTGCCCGCCATCAGGCATGCATTCAGGACAAGGATCCATCATCTATCCTGATGGCGGGAGGGCAGAAAAGCCTGACATTTTCTTTACCCTACAATACCACACCAAGAAGCTTAGTTACATAGTTAATAGATGAAGTAAATGGCACACTAAATGATACTCAAGTCACTCAAAATGAGGCAGAGAAGGATGAACAGAGGGAAAAAGAACATATGGGACAAATAGAAAACTGAGCCAAGATGGTAGACTTAAACCCAGTCAAGTTACAGCTATTTAATATCAAAGAACTAAAACTTTAATGTAAAAATCAGAGATTTTCAGATTGTATAGAAAAGCATGTAGACCATTCACCAAGATAGACCTTATGCTGGTCCACAAATGAAATCTCAATACATTTCAAAGGATTAAAACATACACAGTAATTTATCTGAGGTATCGAATTTATCATCAATTGCAGAGGCATCAAGTTAATAAACAATTACAATGAGATATCTAGAAATTCCTCAAATATGTGGGACTTGAACAACATACTTCTGACTAGACCATGAAAAAAATGAAATAATTGCAAGTGGAAATTAGGAAATATTTTTCACTGAATAAAAGCGAAAGAAAAGAAACACCAAAATTGTGGTGTGTGATTAAAATGGTATGTAGAAATATTTTTTTTCTTATTGCTATGCATCAGTGATTATTATATACCACTCTTTCCCCTCAACTTCTTTTTTTTTTTAAAGATTTATTAATTTTTATACAAGAATTGGGGTACAGGCCAGAGATGCATGGGGGGGTGAGAGGATTCACCAGAGACAGAGTGGGGAATAGAACAGGCAGACGGACCGAAGTACACTGCTGAGGGGAGCAGTGGGCGAGACAGGAGAGATCTGTTCCACCATGTGGGTTTCTCCCTGGCCGGCCAGGAATCGAACTTGTGCTGCAGTGGCTGCGGATTTCTTCATAGGTTGCGTCTTAACCCCTAGTGCCACCAGGGAGGCCCTCCCCTCAACTTCTTGACTGGGAGAGTATCTGTTGTGTTTTTCTGTCTCTGTCTCATCACTATTTGTCAGCTGTGTGTGGGAAGCTAACTGGTTTTTGTGGTTCACAGGCTTCTGCCCCTAAGGAATTGAACTCAGCAACCACACCTGGAACACATCATCCCCATCTGCATCTGATTTTGATGGTGAGATCGGGGCTTCAAGTCTGAGTCTGATACTGGCCTGGAGAGATGCTTTTGGAAGTTTTGTTTGGTTGTATTTTGTTTGAAGGGTGACTATTTTTCAAGTGGATGTGAATCATGAGGAGTTGGGGGCAGACTGGCAGACTATTATATTTGTGAGCTGCCTTGAGACCCTTGCCTTCTGGCATTCACCTCTTTATGTAGTTCCATATTGACTCAGGGCTTGGCTAATATGACCTTGCAAGAATCAGGCAAACAGAGACTTAATGGATGGCAACCTATTATATATTAACCCCCCACACACACATATATTTAAGGATGTTCATTGTAGCACTGTTTATAAAAGTGAAAGATTGGAGAAATTTAAATATTCATCAGTAGAAGAAAGGTTAAAAAAAAAAAAGAAAAACCAGTGCTGAAAATGGATTATACACTGTTCGCCTTCTCCACATTCCATACTTCCTCACTAAAATAACCTAATTTCCCTTCAGATATTTTGCCTTCCCTCAGGCAGCCTACTCAGGAGAAGCTAAACGCCAGCTCATGGGTGAGCCTGGGTTACCTGCGCCAGTCCGCACCGAGAGTCCCCTGTGACTGAAGGTGGCCCAGTGAGAGTGATTCATGGGACTCTGGCGTGGAATGCTGGGAAATGCATGGGCTCTGGGGTACTCTGGATGGGGTCAGAGACCGTTGTTGCTGCAGGGGAGGCAACATTTTCCCTCCACCCTCTTAAATTTTCTCAACTGGGCCTGAGAATGAAACTGACATAAGACAGATTACAGGAGAAAGTACACCAGTTTATGTAAGTTGATGGCAACCCTCATAAGGGAATGAAAATACAAAGCAATAGTGAAACCTACATGCTTTCACATTAGAAGGCATGAAGAGAGGCAGTGGTGGAAAAGTAAACTATGTGGGGAGCCTAAAAGGAGACAAGAATTATTTTAGCAAGGTCTCATTATATAGAATTCTTTCCATTGCAATTATTTCTCCTTGATAAGAATGTTACTTTCCTCTGGTTCCCATCTTTCACCTCGGACTTTTTTTTTTTTTTAAATCTCATGTATTCAGGAAGAAAAGGGGACATTACAGAAAGAAAAAGAAAAATACTGATGGTTCTCACTCATAGCAGGAATTTAAAAAACCTAAATAAGGGGTCAGGAAAAACCTAAATAAGGGGTCAGGAAAAAGACTAATTAATACAAAGTAAAAATCAAAATCAACAAGCAACTATAAATCAGAGACACAGTGGGAGGGGAGGGGCGGGGAGAGGAAGGATTAGGGTCAAAATAAGGGGGGGTGCAATTGTATGGGGAATATAACCAAAATGAAAATGCATACATTGTGCAAAAATGAAAAATGATGTAAGAATTATATAAAATAAAATATTAAAAAAACAGAAGAAAAAAAAGAAAGAAAGGGGACATTAGAACGTCCCTTCTTGCAACTACTGTTTTTTTTTTTTATTGCTTTTTAGCTCAAAATAATCTTTATGCTAAAGAGGTATATTTCCTAGCTCTGGGTGCTGCTGGCAGCCATCTGGCAACTATGAGGAGAGTCAGTCTTAGTATGCAGCTGATGGGAGTCAGGGTGGGGAGAAGAAAAAAAATGGGGTCTTTGGCTCAAGCTTCCTACCCCCCTGCCAAGCCTGTCCTTCATGGTTTTATTGTGGAAGCCAAAGGGAACTAGAACATGAGTCCCTGTGAATGAGTCCAGTATCAGAGGCGGCATTGATAGAGCAGTACTGGGGGCCAGCACTGAAGTGAGTCTTGGGGTGTTTGCTTGATTATGAAACTGTCAGGTGAAGGGACATCATGCAACTGTTGAGAATGAGACAGTGCGGGCCTCGCGGGTGGTGCAGGGGTTAAAGTCAGAGCTATCAAGCTATGGCCAGCCACTGCAGCAGGAGTTCTATCACTGGCGAGGGAGCAACCCACACAGTGCAGCAGACCTCTTCTGTCTCGCCTGCTGCTCCCTTCAGTAGTGTATTTCAGTAGACCCACCTGTTCTGCTCCTTACTGTCTCCGGTGAATCCTCTCACCCCACCGCACCTCTGGCTTACACCCCAGCTCTTGTATGCATAAATAAATAAATCTTTTTTAAAAAAAGAAAATGAGACAGTGCATGGAAATATGACCCGTGAGAAGAGCAGATAATAGTTACAGGGCATGAAATTCCACATAATCAGGGAAAATGTTCATTTTAACTAAGTGCTCTCTTGGTTGGGGGACTAGGTCGTGGACAAAGAGAAGGAATTCTGTTTTCTTCAGTTTAGTCTGAATCCTCTCTGACACCTAAGGGAGGCATGGGGTGGAAAATTCTTTCCCTCTTCCCATCTCGGTTCTTTGGCTGGCTTAATAATTAAATTGACATTAAACAAAAGAAACACAAATTTAATTTTGTTGTGTCATTCTGAGCTAAGGAATGGGCTAGATGCCTGGGGCTTCAATGGTGAGGAGGGTAATTCATACAACGAGGTAAAGCAGATGATAAGTTTGCCTTGTTGATAGGTCTTTTATATAAAAAGTTGTCTCTGGTAATGGCTCTTTCACCCAGGGCCAGGCCCTCGAAGTTCTTATACCGAGTTAAGAGGGAGGTGAATGTGTTTCCTGAGTCTACTAGGTCTTGAAAACCTTCAGAGAAGACAGTACCCCCTCTTGGAGGAGGAAGGGGCACTCCAAGAGACCTTGCTAGAGGTCGAACAGGGAGGGAGTGTGCATGTATGCATGTTGTGTATAAGAAATTCCAAACTGGGAGCAGGAGGGGGTATGGGTAGGAGAGGGGGGTCATTGATAGAAATACAGAGCTTAAAATGCCAATGCTTAGTGACACAAGAGTTATCTCAGAGGGTACCTGCTCCTCGGGGTGGAGGCTGAGAACAGAACCACCTGGTTTTGTAGGGGTGAAGAGAGCTGCAAGTCCAGGGGCCCTGGAGAGGCGAAGACTGGCTCATTTAGAAGCATGTCCAGCTCACTGTATTTGAGCATGGGGGCTGGGGGGCAGCAACTCTGGTTGTTGAGTCTCCAGTGGCCCAGAACCAATGTGGGCAGCACAGCAGAGCAGTCCAAGTAGGCAGGAGGCCAGGCCAAAGTGGGGGATGGCAAAAATGGGGGGCTTCCCGTCTGTGCATCCCCAAGGGGGTGAGGTCCAGAGGAACTGTATTCTCCATTTTATTGTCAAACCTGACTTCACAGTTTTCTGACCATTTCAGAAGCTTCACCTTTAAGGGGAAATATTTTTAAGAAGCTTCCTGTTGGGGAAGTCTGTGGGCTTCACTGCTCTCAGTGGGAATATACAACTTTAAAGTGCTTGAAAAGAAGAATGCACTTCTGAGGAATTTGCATTTTCAGAAAGCTTTCAATAGAGGGCCTGGATGGAGCCTGTGAATGAAGTCTTTCTGTGTTGGGCTGCATGTGAATAGTACAGGAGGAGGGAGAGAGGAGGAGCTTGCTCCCGGCAGCAGCTGCAGGAAACTGGTGGTGGTGGAAGGCTCGGTGCCGCCTGAGGGGGTGCTGGGATGTGTGTGCTGAGTCACCTCTCCCCTGCAGGTTTCCAGGGAGCTGGATTGCAGGAGGTAAACACGCGCCCTGGTTCCTAGTTCCAGTGGCTACCTTCCTTGCTCTACAGCCTCTTTTTGCCTCAAGAATTTGGCCTTGTGGGGAGGAGCAGAGTTGCTCAATGGGCAGCGCTGTGGCGTGGGGAGCAGAACCTGATGTTTGGTTCTTCATATCGATATTCACAGGGGGTTTGCTCATGGAGGGTGGCCCTCTTGTGCATTCCTTCCTCCTTTACTTGGGACCTGTGGTGACCACAGCAATCAGGAGACCTCACCATTTGGTTTGCTAATGCTCCCTTAGGCCCCTACCCCTAGTTTTCTTTCCCTCTCTAAAGAGGCTGAGTAGCCTTGAGAAGGAAGGAAGTTTTAAAGCCTGACCCACCAAAAGTAACCCAAAGCCTCATTGTGGGTCTTTGGCTCACCCCAGGGAGCGCTCCCTGGTCACAGGGTGAAGGATGAGGTGTTTGGTCAATAGCTTCTATGCTCCTGCCCCTTCCTACTTTAGTGCAAGCCCTTTAGTGAGTGCCGGAGCAGCCCCGGGCTCCATGAGGTCACTCTCCCAATGCAGCAGGTCCTGTGTGTGCTTCTGGAAGCCAAGTGCTAAGGGGTCTAGACATGTGACTTCAGCCCCAGGGAAGCCCTGAAGCCACTGACATGCATGAGACATCACCTCATGTGAGTTTATTCTGTGACCAACCTATACATTAGACCAAGAACTCACCCTTGCTTTTATTTCTGAGGCAATAAAATGAAACTTAGGGGGGAAAGGATGCCGCGCGGGTGAGGACCCACGGCCAGGCAACCCGTTTTATGTCGGGGCTGCTCCGTAACAAAATGACTAGCAGAACAAAAATGGCCCCATAGGTGGGCACCTTACCCTAGAAAAATGTTACACTCTCAGGATTTTCTTCTCTTCCTCCTTCTCACCCTCTCTTCCCGTCTTTCTATCCAAACAAAATGGCATTGACCTCTTTCCCGATGCCAGACACTATTCCCGGAGCTGTCGTAAACCGCACAGAGATCCCCGGCCCAGAGCCTGCAGGCTGGCAGAGGGAGACCAGTCTAAATAATCACAAGAAAATGTTGCAGCGTATGTGAAGGTGGTGAGGGGCAGACGGGACTGGGGATTTGCAGTTTTAAGCAGGCTCGTCGGGGGGAAAAATGAATGAAAAATGACATTGGAGCAAAGATGTGAAGGCCGTGGAGGGAAGAACATCTCTCCTTCCACCCTTCCGTCTTCTTGCCCGGGGCTCTGGAACCAAAGACAAGCGTAGCGAGAGAAAAGCAAACATCCTTATGGAATATTTGTTTTTTGTGACACGGGGCCCTCCTGAGGAACTGAAGACAGAGTCTACCACGTCTGAGTGTTTTCAAGTCAGGTGTGATGAAAAATGGAGGAAAAACATGGCCAGCGTCTTGGAGATGAGGACGATCCTTCCCTTCAGGTCCGAGGAGGGATGCTCTTATGAGAGGATTCTAGGATCTGCTGCAGGGGAAGCTCAGAGTCCTTCCCGCCCCTGCTGTTTCTCAACTCCCAGGTAGCTGTGGGCCACAGGGAAGAGTGTGCCAGGCACAGGGAAGAGTGTGCCAGGCACGGGAACTGCCGGCGCAAAGGCCCCAAGGGGGTGTGCCTGGCATGGGCACGCCAGAGCAGGGAGGGCGCCATCGCTGGAGCCAGTAGGCAGGGAGCACCCGGAGAAGCAGTCAGCGAGGGAAGGGGCCAGGTAAGATCTCAGCTTTTGCTCCTAGTGAGGTCGAGAGCACTTCAAAACTTTCTTTGGAAAATTTCGAAGAATACCCTGACAAAAACTCCTTCATCTAACTCATGTCTGACTCCCGTGAGCCCTCAGCCTGACCTTGGGCTCTGTCCTTGGCCCACCCAGTCCAGCTGCAGTGGGGCCCCTGGGTCACTCTAGCCCCAGTCCTCTAACACTGGTACCCACCAGCCTTCATGGCCGGACATATTCCTTGCCCTCCACCTCAATATCTGATCACGCGGCTTGCTTCAGTAAGAATCCTATCAAGCCGGTTAAGCCAGAATCTCCTAGAAATTCTGCTTCCTCTGACCCCACTCTGCTTGCTGGCGACACATTCCCACTGCCCTCGTAGTGTGCAGATGGAGCCAGTTCAACAGAGGCTGCGCTTCCCTTATTGCAATAAAATTCACCTTCATGCTTTAACTTCTGTCCAACTCTGACCATCTCTGACCACACACAGAGAGCGGAGTATGATGAACCCACCAGGTACCCGTCGTGGCTTCCACCATGACCCACGTACCCCCATCTGCCTCCCCCACAGCACACCATTTCTCGCTAGTGTTTCCAGATCTCTGAATGATAGTGACAATTTGAATCTTACATCATATCACTTTCTCGGGGCTCCCTGATGGCACAAGGGGTTAAGAGGCACGCTATGAAGTTGTCCGCAGCTGCTGTAGCACGAGTTTGATCCCCGCCCGGGGTGATGATCCACATGGCACAGCAGACCTCTCCTGGCTCGCCCGCTGCTCCCCTCAGCAGTGGATTTCAGTTAATCAACCTGTTCTGTTCCACCTCTGTCTCTGGTGAATCCTCTCCCCCCCCACAACTCTGGCCTGTACCCCAGTTCTTGTATGCAAAAATAAATAAATCTTAAAAAAAAATGCTTTCTCACCTAAAAACTTACAATAATTCCCTAGGACAGGACCATGGAGGTGTAGGTCCAATGCAACCCCAGCACAGAACGTCACGGAGGCACAGCTCTGTGGATCCTCTTGCTGAGTTCAAGGATGTCCTCACCCCCTGTAGCCCAGCCCCCATCCCCTTGAGTTACTGCTTCAGTGCATTCTAGACTCCCAACCTCCCCCATTTGCATTTTTTGCTTTCCTCTCTAGATTAAAGTGCAGGGGGACAAACCACCTGCCGCCCCATGACTGACAGGTTGGTGTGTGAACACCCAGCTCTTCTGGGATTACTGGGGGTGGGGGGTAGGGGCATGTTCTACTGGTCCTAGGGTTGCCCCAGCAGCCTCAGTGGCCATGGCTGTGTTGACTGTCTTCCTCCCCATTTCACACCCCTCTCCCCCACTGGTGTTTGCTGGGGATGCCTTGAACTAAGACCTCTGCCTTGGCTGCTCAGGGGCCAGAGGTCAAAGGCCACGGGGCCCCTGCTGGGTGCATCTAAGCCACCCAGGCAGACCAAGAGACTACAACCCAGCCCGGACCTGCACCCCCCCATCCAGGGGGAGCAGATGAAGCCTTTTCCCAGAGACACAGTGTCCAGGGCACCAGGTGCAGACAGGAAAGGAGGCAGCGCCTCCCTCCTGCTCCCACTCATCCCGGCTACCAGGGATGGGCACTGCCCGGTCTGCTGGACCGTGAATGAAGCCGCAGAAGGCCTGCGGAGAGCCAGCATTTGCTCTGGGAGTGCTGAGAACGTTGCCCCCCTTGGGTCTATGGCCCCCAACAGAAAGGACAGTCTCCCACCCTGAACCCCCCCATCCTCCATTTACCTTCCTACCACCCACTTGCCAAGTAATTTTTGTATCTGAGTAAAATACACTAAAAAAAAACCCCAGACTTTTTGGGGGGGTCGTAGTTCTATTTTGGTGACAAGAGAGATCCTTGATGGAAACTGGATCTGTAAGAAAAAGAGGACAGAGCATCAGCTTGAACCCCCCTGCCTGTGAGGGTTCAAGAGGCTCTTCAGCTTTACGTCGTGGGTGAGGGTGAGACTCTGAGACCCTCCTGTGGAAAAATAAACCATTTAGGATTCAAATTTCTTCCACATCCACTTCTTCCTTACGCCTGCTCCTTTCATCCAAACAGAGTCCTGCTTCTTCAGGCTGTCCTGGCCTTGCCGATGCCCGGCTCACACTTGCCTCAGCCAAAGGCAGCTTCTCTCCTGCTTCTCCCCCTTCCCCAGGGCCCCGGCAGCTAAGGTGGAGCCCCAGCTCTCTAATGCCAGGCGCAGAGGCAAGTTTTACTATGCTCAGTGCCCCAAAGGAGACGGGAAACAGCCCCTGGCGTTTAGTGTCTCATCATTTGCTGGTGGGATGCTGAGGCAGAGGCTCCCCAAGCTTTAGGAAAGAAAATTCTAGAAGAGTCTTTTCCCAGAGGAGGCTGATGGTTCTTCTCTCTCTGGAGGAAGGAGGACACCAAACCGCATGTCCTTCCACAGGGAGGTGAGCTAAGCCCGTGAAACTCAAGATGACGCAGTGTACCCCACCATGCACCCTCACCCCCCATCGTAAACACCCACAGGTGGCCTCACCACCAAACGGTTTTGTCTGTTTTGATGTAGTTCCATAGCAAAAGGTAGGTGCCAGGAAATATTGGTGGAAGGAGTGAGTAATTTAATCATCACGTCTCTGACCCATCCATGGATCAGGTCAGTGTTCACGACTCATCTGAGTGTTTGTCCTCTGGCTCTCTTGTCTGGGGCCTTGACCAGCCGAGGCCCACTTCACCAGATCTTACAGTCCCAGCGCAGCCTTGCCCTGTCCCTGGCCTGGCCGCCACTACCCCATGGCCTCACAGAGCCCAGTGTGATGTGGACGATAGGTCAGTACTCACTGGTGATTGACCCGTTTGCCCGTGTACGAAGTTACGGAGAGATTGTGTGGTGGGTGGGGGGACACTGGTGAGTCTGGGTGGGAGATTCCATGGTGACCAGTGTCCAGGAAGGTGGCTGAAACTTCTGGGCCTCTAGAAAGACCTCCCTTGACCCCAGCTGGCAGAGCCTTCCTTCATCCGACCCACCGACCCCCAGTGTCCACTGACCAAAGACTTGTGGAGATGACACTACAGCCCGGACTCCAGCAGAGGCGTCTGGAGGAGGCCAGGGCTGCTGAGTTTAGAGCACGTCTCGGCACTCGGGGGCCTGCTAGCATTGGCCAACACTGGTTTCCCAGCAGCCTCTGCAGCAGCAGTCACGCAGCCAACGCAGCGGGTCCCCTGGGGAAAGGCCACTTCATCAGAATTGCCAGGCACAGATTCTGGGACCTGGGAGGACTCTGCTCTGGGGTGGAGCAGGTGCCACAGTCTCCCTCTCTCTCTGGGAAGCCAGAGAGGAGCCTGTCTCTGGGGGGACCCATTTATCAGGTGATAAATTTCATTCGCCTTCCTGGACACTGGTCGCCATGGACTCTCCCGCCCAAGCCTCCAGCCAGACACACACCAGCTCTGGGGAATTCTCCACATGGCCAGCTGCTACCATCTTCCCCGGCCCTGTCCCCGGGCCCTGGGGGACTGCATGCCCCTCCTCACAGCCACCGTCCTTGAAGCAGCTCTCATTCTCCCCACTTGAAAGACGGCACTGGCTCCCGGAGGACCCGCCAGCTGCCAGCAGCAGAGTGAAGACTAGGCCTCATGGCCTGACTCCAAGCCTCCATGGAGACCGCACACGAAGCGCCTTGCTCCCACGCCCAAGACCTCATGGGGTGGGGGTGCCATGAGAGACTGAACCTCTCAACTTGTGTTAGCTCATGAAGCTTCCTGCTTCTCCGCACGCTCCCGCGCCCCTTGATCGGGCACATGGTCCCTCGAGCGCATGGTGCGCTCCACCGGAGCCTGGTTTCTGGGCTGGGCTTTGAGATGCTTACAGCACCCCCCCCCCCCGGCACGTGCCCTTCCCCGTCCGCGCCTGTGGCTAGTGGAGGTCGGGGTGCATGGAAAGGCTGCCGCCTCCTCACTGCCCTCCCCCACCATCACTTATGGAGCATTCACTGCCTGTGGACTTGGCTGTGGGGACAACTGTGGGCGCTCTTGGTGTCCCCCCAGATCCCTTTCTGGCCTGGTGCATCCATGGCCTGGGCCTGTGAATTATGAATGTTGGCCGTTAGGAGCTCAGAGCTGCCGCCATCCCCGGGGGACTTGTCCTCATCCAGGTGGCAGCTGGTTTCTCCACAGACACACAGCCCCACTCCTACCTCTGGAGCCAACAGGCTGTCGGAGAAGCACCAAGGCCACCCCTCTTGCCTCAAGGCGAGACCAGCCCTGTGGTGTCACTCACTCTCCAGGCCCCAGTGGGACGGGGCTGAGGCTGATCCTGCCGCCCTCACCCCCTTCCTCCCTCAGTCAGTCCTGGGCACCAAACTGCCCCAGGCTGCCAGGGAGCCTGGGCTGAGACAGGGCAGGTGCAGTGCTGTGTGAGGCACGATGCCCGCCCCCAAGGACCGTGCAGTGACATTGCTGAGACACAACACACGCGTGCACACGATAGTGAAAAGGGTAGACAAGGCAAGACAGCGATTAGACAGGTGGAGGCGCCTGGAGCTGTGGTGATGGAGAAAGGCTTCCCGAAAGAAGGGGAACTAGGAAATAGATTTGAAGTGGTGGGAAAGGGAAGAATTTTCTCAGCAGGGAGAAGGTTCTGAGGAGAGGCCCTGAAGGGGGCCCCCCTTCCCTATCCTGCTGTCTGGAGGCACGATTAGGGGGACCACTGCTGGCCTCAGGGTTCCCCTAATCGTGGGGGGCTCTGTTTTGATCATCCCAGCAATGGGTCTGGATTTGTCCGAGAGTGCCCAGTGCGGCCTAGAGGGCCAGGCCCGACAACCCTGAGGCCAGCAGTGGTTCTCCAGCTTCCCCAGGCTGGCGGCTTGGTCCCCCATCAACAGCCCTCCACTAGGAGGAGGCATCAGCCCGAGTGGCCCACTTCTGGGGCTCCACGTACCTGCCGGACCGCGGGCCTGGGGGCTTGGTCACAGGTATTCAGTGATGTAATAGGCAGCGCCCAGGGCCCCCAGAGCTACAGCAGCAGTCCCGAGAGCTTGGAGCACGTGCATGACGATGAGAGGCGGCGTGTTTTCTTGCAGGTCTTCTGGAAAGCGAAAGAGAAAGCCCACGGGTTGGGGGAGGCTGGGCTTGAGGGCCTGTCTGCAGGCGGAGCAGCGGAGTCTGGGGTCCCCCCAGGGTGGCCGGACGCCCATCTCCCCTCCATACTCCTCCTCTCAAGGGGCCACAGCACCCGTGTCCCTTCCAACCACACCCTCCCCCCAACAAGACCCCCAGGATCTGCGGAGGGGCCGGCCCCATCTCCCCAAGACACCCCGTGTGCCGGGCCCTGTGCTCAACACCTCACACCCAACATCCTCCTCAAGCCTCACAACAACCCTGTGAAGAAGGTTCCAGCACGTGGCTCCATTTCGGGATGAAGCATCTGAGGAAACAAGATATAACGCCCACCCCCAGGCCAGGAAAGGTACCATCAGGGGGTAACTGAGAGGGGGACACGAAGGCGAAATCCACCCTGACAGCCTCCCACAGAGCAGTCTCGGTGCCCGGGCGCCTGTGCTCATAGAGGGAGCCGACGTGCCCTCCGCCCAGTCAGGGAGAGCGCGGGAGGCAGGCGCTGGCATGGGCACCCGGGGTGGCCTCTTGTCTCTCCCACCTCCCACCTCCCCTGGTTCCGAGCCTCGCTCTGGCGCGTTCCTCCACCTAGAAGGTTCTCCCTTTTCATTTGCAGCTGTGGAGCATCCTAAGGTCCTTTAAGAGTCAGCTCAGGTACCACTGGCCCCACAAAGTCAACCTGGGCCTCCCCAGCTCTGGAGGGGGGCCTCCTCTTGGAGCGTCTCCCGCGGGCACCCATCCCTTCCCGGCGGGCGGCTCAGTTTCTAGATGTGCCTGTCTTGGCTTCCACGGCGGCCCACAGTTCCTGGGGCAGAGCGCCCCGAGCTGCAGCCCCCAGAGCGCCCGCAGAGGAGGCTGGCTCCGGCTCTAAGCGATCGGCGTCCGTGTCACGCCGGGAGGCCACCCCAGGCGCGGGGAGGCCAGCTGGGAACGGCGGGTGGGCGCGGCGGCCCGGCCACTGGAGTGTTTCCTGGTGACAGATCCCCCCCACACGGATCTCTGTTCCCTCGTCTCCGGTGTCCTCCAAGGACGGACAGGAGAGGGCGTTGGGTAGGAGACGACAGGTTGAGGGTGGGGGTGGCGGGCTCTGCTTCGGGGGTAAGGGTATGAGACCCCAAGTGGGCCCTGAGTCTGGGTGGAGACGCTCTGGGGCTCCTCGCAGCCTCTGCGCTTGGTCTCGCCCCAAGGCAATGTGGAGTCACACCTCCGGCCTGTTCCTGGGGCAAGGAGTGGCCGCCGGGGCTCAGGAACATGAGGACAGATATTGGGGTGGTGGTGTGAGGGCTGCCCTGCCACGGAAAGGCCAGCCTGGGGGTGTGTCCCCTGGGGAGGACCCGAGAAAGCCTGAGCCCTCTGGGGGGCGGGGGAGGCCTTGCTGTTACCAGAGGGCAGTGAGTCACTGTCGGTGTCTGTCACTAAGCGCACGTGCAGGCCAAGAACCCGAAGCTCCCGCGGGGCCGTGAGGTGAATGCCGACGGAATTTAATCACACAACTCCCGAGCGACGGCGAGCCCGGGAAGGGTGAGCGCGTGTGCGCCGGGGACGGACCCACTGGAAGCAGCCGTTCCCGGGAAGGAGGCGCACCGGCCCCTCTCTGTGGAGATGGGGTGCCCTGGTGGGTCAGGACGGGCCGGGCACGGACCCCAGGAGGAAGTCACACACGACGCCTAACACAGTGGGGGCAGAGCCCCAGGGCTCTCGCCCCCCCTGCCCTCCAGAACCTGTAGAAGGTGAGGAGGTTCGGGAGGTCTCTCCCTGCCATGGTGGGCCAGGCTCGAGGCAGGAGGACATCGAAGATGCGGCTGTGGCACAGGCCCAGGTGGCGCCAGCAGGCAGCGTTGCCGGGGCAAGCGGAGCAGGAACAGGCGGGTGGCATGCCCTCGCGAGGCTCTGGGTGGACAGAAAAGGAGAGAGATGAGGGACCTGCCTGCTTCCAGGCGGCCGGGAGAGCCCAGAACACAGAGAAGGCTCCACCGACGCCCCAGCTGCAGTGGCGGGGAGACGCTGGCTCTAAGGGCCCAGCAAGGATTTGGGCTAGAACTGCCCCAGAAGGCGGTTCTGCCAATCAGGAGGGCACTGGAGCAGCCTGGGCACTGGCTGTCTTATAGGCTGGTGCTCCCTGGAGGATGCCCGCGTGCCCTCGTCATCACCCAGCCCCTCGAGTGGGCTCTGGCTCTTGTCCGTTCACAAACAGGGAAACAGAGGCTCAGAGAATGGAAGGGCTGCGCGCTCACGGCAGGTGGACCCGGGAGGTGAGCTTCGATGCAGGATGGCTGGCTCAGCTCAGGGCCCTTCCCGAGGAATTGGCAGGTGTGAGGGCAGCGGGTGTCTGAGGTTGTCCTGAAACACCTGCAGCCAGAGCTGCCACCTTCCGTTTTTCTGGGTTCACTGGTTCACCCGGAAGACAACCGGTGAGTCAGTTTACAGTCCTCAGCGCTTTCCCAAACTTCTGCCATTTTTGCTCTTTGCTCTGGCTCCAGCTGAACTGGGAGGTGGAGTCCCCTGCGGTCACATAGGGCACGTCTGGCCAGGAAACTCCCCCTCATGCAGCTGCTTCTGTCCTGGCTTCGGCAGAATCTTCCAACCAAACTTACAGAGCCAGTGGGCAACACACTTCTTGCTTAGACCTGCTCACCACAGACGCTTTTCCTGGAATGGGGCTGGAAGGGATTCTAAAAGCAAGACTTATCTTTATCTTTTTTTTTTTTTTTTAGTTAAAAACATTGTCAAATAGACATACAATTCTCAGGCCATAAAATGAATGCTTTTGAAGGGCTTAGTTTTTTGTTTTTTTTTTTTACAAAAGTGCAAAAAAACAGGGAACAATCACCATCATTATCTAATTCCATAATATTTTTGTCTAATCACAAAGAAACTGTACTCATTAGCAGTCACTGTCTACTCCCTGTCCCCCCAGTTCTGACAAGGTTTTGAGCTTTTGGGGGGCTGATTTCTTTCACTTAGCTTAGTGTTTTTGAGGTTTGTCTATACTGTACCATGTACTAGAACAGCATCGTTTTGGTTCCCAACTTGTGTTTCATTGCATGGATGTACCACACGGTATTTATCTACTCATCAGTTGATGGATATTGAGTCACTTTGACTTTTTAGCTACATTGAATAAATGTGCTATGAACAAGTTTTTGTGTGCATGTATGGTATTTTAAAAATTGATAGATAATATTACTTTTCGGTGTACAATATGATTTTCTATTTGAATATATTGCAAATAGTCACAAGTCTGCTTAACATTCATCATCACATAGTTATGTATATATTCACACGATGAGGATATTTAAGATCTACTTTCTTGGCAACTTTCCAATACACAGTATGGTATTAGCTATAGCCACTTTGCTGTACATCGCTATGACTTATTTTATAAATGGATGTTTGTGCCTTTTTATCCCCCTTCATCCAATTCCCTATCTCTGCCTCTGGCAGCCACCAATCTGTTTTCTCCATCTATAAGTTTTTACTTTGCTATAGTGTTGTATGAGTTCTTTATATTTTGGGGGCTATTAAAGCCTTAATAGATATGGGATTTATAAATACTTTTGCCCATTTGGTCGGTTGACTTTTCATTTTGTTAATGGCTTCCTTTGCTGTGCACAAGCTTTTCAGTTTGATGTGGTCCCATTTACATACATTTGTTTTTATTGCGCCTTTGTTTTTGGTGTCAAATCCAAAATGTTCATTCCCAAGGCCTATACCAAGGAGCCTACTACCTGTTTGTCCGAGGAGTTTTTATAGTTTTAGATTTTCAGTTCACATCTTTAATCCAGTTTTAGTTAATTTCTTAATCTGGTGTAAGATAGTGACTCAGTTTCATTCTTTTGCACGTTGCTCTCCAGTTTTCCCATTTATTGAAAAGACTCCTTTCCCCATTATATATTCTTGGCAAATTGGACATAAGTTAATTGATGTGTGAATATATTTCTGGACTCTATTCTCTTTCAATGATCTATATATCTATTTTTATGCCAATACCATACTGTTTTGATTGCCATTTGTCACAGAATTTTAAGTCAGGAAATGTGATGCCTCCATCTTCGTTCTTTCTCAAGATTGCTTAAGCTATTTGGGGCCTTTTGCAGTTCCAAACAAATTTTAGGTTTGTTCTTTTCTGTAAAAAGTGGCATTGGAATTTTTTTTTAATTTTTTCTTTTCTTTTTTTTAAATGACTTACTTATTTATGCATACAAGGACTGGGGTACAGGTCAGAGGTATGGGGGTGAGAGGATTCACCAGAGACAGAGTGGGGAGCAGAACAGTTGGATTTACTGAACTACACGGCTGAGGGGAACAGCAGGTGACACAGGAGAGGTCTGTTGCACCATGTAGGTCACCTTCCCGGCTGGGGATCAAACTCATGCTTCAGAGGCTGCGGATAGCTTCACAGTGCTGTGCTTAACCCCTTGTGCCCCCAGGGAGGCCTGGCATTGGAATTTTGAGAGGGATTGCATTGAATCTGTAGATTACTTTGGACATTTTAATAATATTAATTCTTCCGATCCATGAACATGGAATATCTTGTCATTTTTCCCCCAGTTTCTTTCACCAATGTTTTATACTTTTTAGTGTACAAATCTTTCACATCCTAGGTTAAATTTATTCCTAGCTATTTTATTCCTTTTCATGTAATTGTAAATAGGATTATTATCTTAATGTCTTCTTCTGACAATTTACTTTCAGTGTCTAAAAATGCAAGTTTTTTTGTATATTAATTGCATATCTTGCAACTTCTTTTTTACTTCCTTTTTTTTCTGGGAGGAATGTCATTCTTTTATTTAAATATTTTATTTTCTATAATTCTTACATCTTTTTTCATCTTTGCACAATGTATGCATTTTCATTTTGGTTATATTCCCCATACAATTGCACCGCCCCCCCTTATTTTGACTCTAGTCCTTCCTTTCCCCGCCTCTCCCTCCCCCCCACCTCCGTAGTGTGTCTCTGGTTTATAGTTGCTTGTTGATTTTTATTTTTACTTTGTATTGATTAGTCTTTTTCCTGGTCTCTTATTTAGGTTTTCTAAATTCCTGCTAGGAGTGACACCATCTGGTATTTTTCTTTTTCTTTCTGGCTTATTTCGCTGAGCATGAGCCCTTCCAGCTCCATCCATGTTGCTGCAAATTGCATGTGTTTATCTTTTTTGAATGCTGAGTAATATTCCATGGTGTATATGTACCACATCGTCTTGATCCAGTCATCTATTTTTGGGCATTTGGGTTGTTTCCATAGCTTAGCTATTGTAAATAGTGCTGCTATAAACAAAGGGGTGCAGGTGCCATTTGGAATTACTGTTTCTGTGTCATTTGGTCTTTTTTACTTCCTTTTACTCTTTGCTATTTACTTTCACTGCTTTTGATTATGATACCTGTTATTTCTTTTTCTTGCTTAATTTCTCTGGCTAGGACTTCCAATACAAGGTGCATAAATGAAAGCAGATAGAATGGGCATCCTTGTTTTGTTTCTGATCTTAGAGAAAAAGCTCTGTTTTTCACTGTTGAGTAAGAGGTTAGCTCTTGTTTATCATAGATGGTCTTTATTATGTTAAGATATGCCCCCTCTATCCATTTTGTTGAGAGTTCTCAGTGATAAATGGATATTGAATTTTGTCAAGTGCTTTGTCTGCATCTATTGAGATGATCATGTTATTTTTATTCTTCATTTTGATAATGTGGTGTATTTATTGATTTACAGATGTTGAACCATTCTTGCATTCCAGGAATAAACCTATTTGATCATGATGTATGACGCTTTCAATATTCTAGTGAATTCAATTCACTAATGTTTTGCATTTATATTCTTCAGGGATATATTGGCCTGTACTTTTATTCTGTGGTGTCCTTGTTTGCTTTTTGTGTCAACATAATGCTGGTCTAATAAAATGAGTTTGAAAATATTCCCACTTCTTCTATTTTTGTGACTACTTTGAGGGGTGGTATTAGTTCTTTAAATGTTTGAATTCACCCGGCAACTTATCTTGTCCCAGACTTTTGTTTGTTCAGAAGTTTTTAATTACTAATTCAATCTCCTTCATAGTAATCAGTGTGTTCAGATGTCCTATTTCTTCATGATTCAGACTTGCCAGGTAACATGTTTCTAGGAATTTATCCATTTCTTCTAGTTTACCTAATTTTTTTGCATATAACTGTTCATTATCATTTTTATGCTCCTTTATGTTTCTCTCGTATCAGTGCAAAGTCTCCTTTTTCATTCTTGGTTTTATTTGAGTTTTCTCTCTTTTTCTTGGTTTGTCAATTTTGTGTTATCTTTTCGAAGAGCCACCTCTTGGATTCATTTATATTTTTTCCATTATCTTTTTAGTCTCTATTTCATTCATTTCTGCTCTAATCTTATTTCCTCCCTTTTACTAACTTTGGGTTTCATTTGTCCTTCTATCTTTGAGGTATGAAGTTAGATATCTGAGATCTTTACTTTTTGATGTAGGTATTTATTTCTATAAACTTCCCTTTTAGAATTGCTTATGCTGAACCCTATAAATATCACTGTTCTTTCCCATTTTAGCTTGTGTTAAGAAATTTTTTGATTTCTCTTATTCTTTGATCCATTGATTAGTAGCATATTGTTTAATTTTCACATAGTTGTAAATTGTCCAGTTTTCTTCTTGTAATTCACATCCAGTTTTATACCATTTGGTTGAAAAAGATGTTTGATATAATTTCTGTCTTCTTAAATTTATTAAGACTTGTGAAAAAGAACTGAAAAATAACATCATCAACAAAAAGACTGTTTGGTGGTCTAACACATGTTCTTATCCTGGAGAATGCTCCATGTACTTTTGGGAAGAATATATATTCTCTTCTTTTGCATGGAATGTTCTATGTATCTATCTGGTCTAATGTGTCTGGATGATCTATCCATTAATGTAAGTGGGCTATTAAAATCCCCTGCGATTATTGTCTTGCTGTCTAGTTCTCCCTTTAGGTGTGTTAATATTTGTTTTATATATTTGCATATTCCTATGTTGGGTGCATAAATATTTACAAACATTAAATTCTCCTGTTAGATGTGGATACATGTTTTTAATTAGCTTGAGCATACAACCAGGAGTGGAATTGTTGGGTCACATTGCAACTTCATCTGTAACCCTTTAAGAAACTGCAGACTGTTTACCACAGATGCATCATTTTACATTTCTACCAGCAATGTACGAAGGTTTTGATTTCTCTACATTCTCATCAATACTTATTGTCCATCTTTATGATTATTGTCCTTTTAGTAGATGCATTGCATTTTCTTGAACTACAATATCTTTTACATACAAAAATATTTGGATTTTAGTAATAGCATTCTTTATTTAAAGACTCTCATCCCTTATTCCGGCTCAAAGGGAGAATATTCCTTTTGCAGGAGAAGAGTAGAGTGTCTACCATTACCGTTGATAACCACCACTGTTTCTTGCTTTGCCTCTTTAACAGGCAGAAGTCCTCCTAGGCTGAGCCACATGCATTTATTAAAAGATTTAGGAACAGAAGTTTTTGTTTTCTATAGATATCAGGTTTGAAGGTCAAAATCCAGAAATATTGATGTCAGTAGTGGATTATTATATTACAATATAGAACATAACATGACCATCTCCATATATTAAAAACAGATTGATTCTTAACCACAGGAATATCACTGTCACAATGATATCTTGCATTCGCATCTCTCGTCTATGTCCAAAGGATCCCAAAGGGAAAAGTTGTGACCTGGGATGTGCCGAATGGACCCAGAAAAAGCTCAGAGAAGGGTATTCTTCCTCTCAGGAGCTGCAGTTAAGAGCAAGAACTTTGGAGTCAGCATAGGCTGAGTTCCCTCTTAATGAGACCAGTGCCTACTTGAGAGTGAGTTTACTTCTTTGAGCCTTGGTTTCCCCATCTATAAAATGGAGATGACTATAATAATACCTCCTTTCTAGGACTGTTAAATGAGAGGATTAACATAAATGGCTAAATCACAAGCTGGGTGCACAGTAACTGTTCTGTAATAAATGTTATTACTGTTATTATTAGTAGTAGTATTAACCAGTTCACTTCCTGAACTCCAGAAGAATTCCCTCTACACAACCCAATGCTCACTCAGACTCTGGCTACCCAAGAATATGGGGAATCACTTTTTATGGACGGCCATTCCATTTTTCAGACAGGGCTAATAGTTGGAAATGTTTTATGCCTGTCTGTAGTGTCTTCAATGGATAAGGTTGCCAGGCTTAGCAAGTAAAAATACAGGATGTATTTGGGACATATAAATAGTTGTTTATCTGAAATGTCAATTTAACTGGGTGTCCTGTATTTTACCTGGCAATCCTCTCCTTGGGCCCTTCTTCAGATATCTGAGGACAACACGTAACAAATCTACATCTACCTGACAGCCAGATTTCTTCCAATTCCTTCAACCAATTCTCATACACCAAATGGTTCTTGCTTCCCCCTGCTCCTCTCATCCTCCACTCCTCTCATACACCCAGACTATCTTCTTTGGACTAGATTGTTAGGCATCTTTTACAGCACACAAAGATAGCCTGATGAGGACAGAATAAAGCAGTATGATCCCCTCCTTTGTCTTACACCACATGTTTCTATTAACACATCCTTGGTTTTTATTTTTAGCAACCATGTGGCACTTCTGACTCCCAATGAGCTAGTATTAACACTAAGCCAAGTCAAATATTAAAGCATCTGTGTGGCTGTCCTCTTCAGGGAGACTCAGGAAGATAACTAATGAGAAACCCAGGCTTTCTGGTCTCGGGTTAAAACATACACACAACCCTTAGGTTCCACAAGCACAATTCCAGGATCTACATTAACAGTGTATCAATACCTGCTAAGAACCAGCCTACACAATTAAGAACTGGCCTCTGGAGTCACCCTGGCACCCCATTAGCAGGAGGGCTAGAACTGCTTGAGCTGGAAGCCTACCTACCTGTTTTCCTGCACCGAGAGCCTTTTGCGATGTTTTCCTGAGATGACACGCATCGAGCCGAATGGCTGACTTTGTGTGTAGTTTTGGAAGTCTTGATTGCAAGCTGTTGAGGGGTGCAGTCAGAGTTGGTTGGCGAACTGGTGCCGGAATCGGCCTGGGGTGGGGTGGGCCCCGAGGTGGGCTGCGACAGGATGGCTCCAGAGCTGGGCGGTTGTTGGGTGGCCCCGGGACTGGACTGCTGTGTAGTGCCCCCAGGGTTGGTCTGCTGCTGTGCAGCTCCACTGCTGGACTGTTGGGGGCTGGGCTCGTTGCTCTGTTGCTGCTGCGGAGTGGACTCAGAGCTAGCATGCTGGGAAGTAGAGCCACGGCGTCGGGCCTTGGAGCTCTTCCTCTTGCCTTTCTTCATGGTGGGTCCTCCCAACTTAACTGTGGACCTACATGGAGCTGCTGATCTCTGGGCGGCTCCCTCCTAGAGGGGCCGTCTGCCCCTACCCTGGGGGAAGGCTCTGTCTGGCCTCCAGGGGGACCGAGGTCCCCTAGAGAACAGTCACTCACAGCCCTCCTGTGAGGTCACAAAAGCCAGGCTGGCCAGTCTTCTGGCTGCTCCCAGCCTGCTCTCCTCCCTCCTTCCCAGCTCCTGGAGGGGCCAGGGCAGCCTGGACCCCCTGATTCTCGACGGCGCGGCTCCTTCTGACCGCTCTCCGCTGGTGTGTTCCTGGGTCCTTATTTCTAAGAGACACTGGGGGTGACACTCAGCTCTGCCCCAACTTCCCCCACATACAAAAACAAGCACAAAACCTACTTCACCCTGATTGTGTGAGTTTTAGGTAACATTAATGAAGATTTGGGGGTTCATGGGAGATGCGCAACTTTCATCTCAGTTGTCCCCCCATTATCCTGTGTAAAGCAGTTTCCCCTTCTCCCAGTCAGTCCCCCTCATTGTGGAAAGGGGCTGGGGACCCCAATTTTGGTAAGAATCCTAGCATTTGGCAAAGATATTTCCCCCCTCCCCCCGAAAATAAAAGAGCTGTGTGGAAAACTATATTCTTCTCAAACTCATTACACTGGCAACAGCGGCTTGTCTCTCCAGCCCCAAACCTGGCGGGTCTGTCAGGGGACTCGGAATCTTTCTCAAAGTTAACGATGTGATTTTTAAAGGATGGAAGAGGAAAAAGGATTTTATAAAAAGACAGCCTTGACGTGCACACTTGAGTGCAACATAAACGTCCTCCTCTTAGAAGATTCTCCACATCACCAGGAAGGTGAGTACCCAGCCCAAGAGCTCCTGTGGCCCCCGACGCTGGCACACAGTTTAGGGCAGACCCACCTGGGTGGAATCCTCACGCCAGGCCAGACCTGCTGTGACCTGGGAGGTGACAGAGCCTGAAAACACCTAAGGGTTTCTCTCTTTTTTTTTTTTTTGTGGGACCCTTGCCAGTGGTGGCCGGGGATCGAACTGGCGCTGCAGAGACTGCGGGCAGCCTCGCAACCCAGCGCTCAACTGCTGAGCCACCAGGGGAGGCCCTAAGGGTTTCTCTTTTTGCAGGAGAAACTGGGGTTCAGGGAAGTTCAGTGACCTCACCCGGTCACAGCTGGTGGGTGGCACTGACTGCAGTCCCACCCAGGGCTCTTTCCTTCTAGAAGGTAGGAGGGAGTCAGAAAATTGCACAGATCTTAACACATTTAAAAATCCTTTGAGGGAGAAGATGCGGGAGGAAAAAACACAAAAGTCTGGACAGGAAGGACGCCCAGAGAGACGCACAAAGCCGGGGGGACTTTGGTTGACCTTCAGCGCAGTGAGGTTTGGGGAGCAGCGAGTCCATGGAGGACAGTTATTTCCCTGAAGCCAAGAGCAAGGGATCCCTCCAGGGGAGGTGGGGGTTTCAATTTAGAACCAGAGAGACTGGAAACCCGGGTCAGGAGCTTTACCCAGATGCAGCAGATAGGTCAGGAACTCCCGAGGCAATTTTATCTGCAACTTAGAGTTTCGGTCACCCGAGGGCTTTTGACTGGTTTTGTCCGGCTTTTAACTTGTTTAAAATCAGAGTTTCTCAGCTTCCACTGTGTTGGGTCACGTAGTTCTCTGTGGGGGAGGGGGAGCTGTCCTGTGCCTTGTAGGCAGCAGACAAGCATCCCTGACCCCTGCCCACGTGAGGCCAGGTGCATCTACCCTTCTCCCCAAGTTGTGACAACCCAGGGTGACCACGCTGCTAAATGTCCTTGGTGTGTGTGCATGCGTGTGCGCTGTGTGTGCCTTAAAATTGCCCCTGATGGAGGTGCGCGGGTTTATGTGAATTAGAGGCGGGCACACAGGGTAGAGTTTCTGGTAGTAATGCAAGGAATATTGCACTTCATGCCAAGGAGCCGAAAAGACAAAGAAAAGGGTCCCTGTTCCCCAGGAGAGTGGCAGAGGAAACACAACAGGGTCAAGCTTAGGGAGGAGCAGGCAGTGGGGAAAGTATTTTTATAAGTAAGAGTTAGGAAGAATTACTAAGAGTTAGAACAGCAAGATTAGTAAGAATTAGTAAGAAGCCGGGAGGGATGGGTGGGTGAGGGCCTCGCCTAGAGGATGAGAGGGCGGCTCTGCAGTAGATCTTTGCTAGACTGTTCCAGGGCCCTGTGCCTTCCAGCTGGAGCACACACACCCAGCCTGGCAGTCTGGCCCTCCTCTCCCAGGCCACAGCTCACAGCCCCAGGCTCACGGACTGCCTGGCTGCTGATCACAGCCAGTTCTCACCAGTGACCATCAGCAAAGAGGGGCGGGTGAACAGGCCTCATTCTCTGCCTTGCGGGGAGCCCGCCCCTCCATCAAGGCCCTCCACTGCTCTGTCAGAACCACTGGGCCTAGCACAGGAAGCTTTTTCCAGATCTCTCCGCCTCTGAGCCCCACATCACAGCCGCATGGTGTTCCAGTGGCCTCACCTGTCTGCCCTCTCACTCCCCTCCCAGGCTGTGCAGCGCGAGGGTGGCTAAAGTCCAGAGAAGGGGCTCAGTGGGCTGCTTGACAGCGGACATAAAAGAGAGCAGAAGGCTGCTGAAGGCAGGGTGGGCATGGAGGAAGGGGGGCAAGGCACCGGGAGACTTCATCACAGAGTGTGTGGGGGTTCGCAAAGATGGAATGGGGTTTTCCAGCCTTGGCTGCGGACCACGGCTGTGACAGTCCCTAGGCAAGGGGCTTTCTGAACCAGGCACACCGGCCCGGAAAGTCAGGACTATTTAGGAGCGAGACAGGAAGGGGCCCGAGGGGTGCAAAGTGTGGTCCTCAGGACAGGGTCCCCAGGGTGTGCAAATCCACACCCAGAAGGTCCCTGCTGGCTGGCCCTCTCAAGCCTCCTGGGCGCCAGAAGCACGTGACCGCTCGTCCTGAGGCTCAGCCACCAACCAGCTCTTCACCCCCACATGTCAGGAGGGCAACTGGTCCCAGAGGGGACTGTCATGCAGGAGGGTGGCAGAGCGTCGAACACCTGGACCCTGGCCTCCCCTGTCCAGAGTCTGTCCATCCCCATGGGTGCCCCTGCGGGGGCTTCTCGACATAGAAAGCATTTGGGGTTCCTTAAAGAGCCCACTGCCCAGGCCTTCAGACCCACAGACTAACCGATGGGGCCCCAGGCCTGGATTCCAGCACAGGAAGAGTCTCAAGGATTGAGAATAAGAAATCTGTGGTGGGGGCAACACTCTTAGGCACCTGCCTCACGGGGCGGTTGTGAGAATTCCAGGTGAAGGCTCTTGTAAGAGCACCTGGCGCCATGTTCTTACTGTAATTCCTTCCCAGGCGAAGACTGAAGAACCAAGAAAGGAACACGCGGGTGTGAGAGGCCTGGGTGGGCCCGGCCCCGCCCCCCACCCCGTCTGTTTGTGCAGAAGCGGGACTTGGAAGAGCCGCGGGAAGGGTGGGAAGTGGATCCCCTGAACTAAGCTAATTCGACCGCTGTTGACGCTGACATGGCCCAGGGAGCCCACCTGGAGGCGAGGTTAGTTCTGGGCTTGGCAATTCCTCCCCTCCCAGGACGGTGGGTGCGAGCGGCGGGTCAGGGGAGCGGCGGCACGGCGGGGTTCGGCACCCTGGACCCCGCAGGGCCGCGCGCGGGACTCCAGAGCCAACGGAAGCCCCTCCCGGGCGCGCGCTGCGCTCCTCCTCCTGCCCTCCAGCCCCTCACCATCCGTCTGGGTCTGTCGGTCCACGAGGGGCCCGCGCCGGCGCGCGGCCCCCCTGCGCTCCGGGCCGGCTGCGCACTGCACGTCCAGGGTGCCCTCGGGGCGGCCGGGGCAGAACACGGCCGTGTGCACCTCCACGGCGGGGCTGTGCTGCGCGAAGGCGCTGCTGATCAGGGTCTCCAGGCGGCGGCGCGCCTCGGCCTCCTCGTCGCGCATCGGCTGCACCACGATCCCGACGAGCGCGGCGGGCGGGCGGCGGTCCCGGGCCTGCACCTGCTGCAGGAGCAGCTGCAGCCGCGGCAGGTGCGAGCGCAGGGCGGACGCGCGGCACAGCACCAGCAGCAGGCGCGCCCCGGGCTCGGGCGCGGCCTCGGGGCCCCCGCGTTCCGTCTCCACCTTCCCCACGTCGCGGGGGCCGGGGGTCGCGGGCCGAGACGCGGGCGCTGGGCGCTGGCACTCCCCGGGGCCCGCGGCCTGCGGCGGGGGGCACGGGTGCTTGGCCGCCGGGCAGTCGGCGCCGCTCGCCGGGCGGTCGCGGGGGCGCTTGGCTCTGCGCCGGGAGCAGGTGCTGGAGCTGCTGCGGCCGCTCGTGGCCTGGACGGACGAGGACCCCGGGCGCTGAGCCTCGGGCACCTGCGCCAGGATGTCCTGCAGGGTCACGCAGTACTCGCTCTCCGCCCAGCCCCCAGCCCAGCAGCAGCACCTGGCCGCGGCCCTCGCAGGTCTGCGTCGGGGCCGGTGGCTGCGGCTCCTCCTCCGCGTCCTGCCCGGCCCTGGGGGGCTGCGCCCAAGGCTCCATGCCCGGGCCGGCTCTCTTGTCCCTCTGGGCCCGGGCCTCCGTTGGCCAAGGGAAAGCTGCCCTTCCCTGGGGCATGTCACAATACCCCTGAGCCCCTCTTCCCGCCATGACCCAGGGCCTCCCCGGCTGTCGTTAGGAATCTTCCGCCGTGGAGAAGTTGCTGCTGGGGCTGGGGTAACGCGGCTGTGGGTAGTTTCTCCATCATTTTGTCCGTGTTTGGTGTCAAAAGGCTGCACCTGCTTCTCCCCATGAAGGCCCATGAGGCCAAGCCTTCAAGTAAAGTGGGTATTTGTGCACCAGTTTACAAAGCAGCGGGATCGACGCTCCTCACCTGCAAAGCAGCAGGAGCAGAGAGGCGCCTTCTAGTTGTCTGCAGCCCCGGAAGGGGGCCCTCCCCAGGCTCAGCTGGCTGCTCTCTGGGGGCTCTGGCAGCTGAGTCCTGGGGCATCATCCACCCAAGAGGCCGCAGGAGATGGTGGGGGGAGGGGAGGTGGAGCGGCTCAGTGCCAGTCTGCTATGGGCACCATCCTGGGTAGGGTCTTTCTTCCTGTGTTCCTCCTTTGCCATTCACACAGAACCCCCAGCCCCTGACATTTCTGTTCTCCAAATGCATGCGGGTTTGCCCCCCATCAAGCAATTCTGTGACATCAGCTGGGCGCCCTACAATTTAACTCAATTCTGACACAGCAGCATCGGAGCCCACGGGTTAAGGACAGGGGCCTCTTCAAGCACTGCCACCCGGGCTTCTGACCCGCTGCTGTAAGGCAAAGTCTCCATGGCCCCTTCTCAGGTGGGTTCCTTGGCTGCAGTGGCTCACAGTGGCTCACAGACGCGGGGAAACTGCTCACCAGTTTATTGTAAATGGAAACGCTGAGGCCAGGCCAAGTATCCAGATGGAAGTGATGCGCAGGGCAAGGTACGTGGGAAGGGGGTGGGGCCCAGGCCTCCTGTGGGCACCCCACCCTCCCTGCACTGCCGTGTGTTGACCAACTCAGAAGTTCTCCAAACCCCATACTATTGGGGTTTTATGGACGCGTCCTCAGCTAGACATTTATCAATTATTAACTTCATTTCTAGCCCCGCTGTCCTGTCTGGAGGATAAGGTGTGTGTGTGTGTGTGAGAAAATTCCAAGTTTCTACTCTGACCTGAAGCCTGACCTTCCCCCTAATCCCCCGTGGGCTCCCACATTCTGGGCGTCTCCTGTCTGCTCATGACACTGATGACAAATGACCTGCGCCCGAGAATAGGGTTACTGTGAGCAGAGCGCAGGTTCTGGCTGCTCAAGAGCCTGGGTCAGAACTTGGGTCCAACCCTAATAGGGCCATGCTATGTCCCCTGAAGTGGGCGTTCAACCCCGCCTCCTGTGCAAAAGCATCGTCACTTAGCAAACAGGCATTTTAGGAGCACCTGTAACGTACAGGTGTCCAGCATATTCTGTGAGGATATAATGGTGACCCTGGTGGTGACAGAAGTTTCCTGCCCACGTGGAGGATCCCATCTGGTGGGCAAGACAGATCCTCATGAAAACCCCACCCTCATCACCACCCTCACTTTGCAAACAAAGAAGCTGCAGCTCAACACTCACTGGTCAAGTTGAAGGCCATGGAGCTACTGAGTGAGCAGAAGCCAGAGGAAAAGGAGTTTGAGCCTCCCCAGTCCCATTCTGGACCCGGGTGCAGAGACTCTCAAAGGAAAGTCTTGCTTCTGCTCCTGGGTGTTGCAGAGGACAGGCTGGCACCTGTTAGGTGAGCTACCAATGGCTGCAGCAGGGTGGGAGCAAGGGGAGCCTGGTGGGAAATATCAGAGCTGGGGAAGGAACTGGGCAGTTGGGTCCTGGGAAAATAAAGGGGGGGGGGGGGAGGCAGCTCTAATTATCTGCAGATGTCTAAGAGTCTGACACTAGAGCATCATGGAAACCCGAACTACAAAATAAAGCACGTGGGCCTCCCTGGTGGCGCAAGGGGTTAAGCACAGCACTGTGAAGCAAACAGCAGCCTCTGCAGCGCGAGTTCGATCCCCAGAGTTCGATCCCCGGCCCGCCAGGGAGCAACCCACATGGCGCAGCAGACCTCTCCTGACTCGCCTGCTGCTCCCCTCAGCAGTGTATTTTTTTTTAATAAATTTTATTTTTATATTCCCCATACAACTGCAACCCCCTTATTTTGACCCCAATCCCTCCTTTCCCAGCCCCCTACCCCCCATAGAGTGTCTCTGGTTCATAGTCATTTGTTGATTTTGATTTTCACTTTCTTACAGTTATTCATTTTCCTGGTCCCTTATTTAGGTTTTCTAGATTCCTGCTATGAGTGAGACCATCCGGGATTTTTCTTTTTCTTCCTGGCTTATTTCACTCAGCAGTGTGCTTCGGTCTTTCTGCCTGCTCTGCTCCCCGCTCTGGCTCTGGTGACTCCTCTCGCCCCCGCGCGTCTGGCCTGTACCCCAGCTCTTGTATAAATAAAATAAAAATCTTTTAAAAAATTTAAAAAATGAATGCACATCACCTCTGATGGAAACGGGGAGCCGGCGGAGCCCCGCGGTGTGGACAGCCCGGGTCAGGCCCGGCTCCGGCTCCCGCCCCGGCGCTGGGCGAGCCGGCCGGCAGGCGGCGCTGTCGGGCCGCGGGTGGGGCCGGGCTCGCGGGGCGGCCGGGCCGGGCGACGCCTCTGGGTTCCGGACGGCCCGGGCCCCGGGTCGGGGGAGAGTGCGGAGGAGCCGGGCGCAAGGCGGAGCTCTGACCCGGCGCACCCCGCACCCCGCACCCCTGTCCTCCGCAGGGCCGGGCCGAGCGGAGACAGCGGCCCCTCGCCCCACTGCGTGGGGGGATTCTCCTCCTCCCCCTCCCTCCTCCCCCCCTCCTCCCCCCTCTCCCCCTCCTCCCCCCCTCCCCCTTCCTCCCCCCCCTCCCTCCTCCCCCTCCACTCCCCCCTCCTCCCCCTCCTCCCCCCTCCTCCCCCCCCTCCTCTCCTCCCCCCTCCCTCCTCCCCCTCCTCCCCCTCCTCCCTCTCCCCCCCTCCCTCCTCCCCCCTCCTCCCCCTCCTTCCCCCTCCTCCCCCTCCTCCCCCTCCTCCCCCTCCTCCCCCTCCTCCCCCCTCCTCCCCCCCTCCTTCCTCCCCCCCCACCTCCCCCTCCTCCCCCCCCTCCTCCTCCTCCTCCCCTCCTCCCCCTCCTCCCCCCTCCTCCCCCCCTCCTTCCTCCCCCCCCTCCTCCCCTCCTCCCCCTCCTCCCCTCCTCCCCCCTCCTCCCTCCTCCCTCTCCTCCCCCCCCTCTCCTCCTCCTCCTCCCCCCTCCTCCTCCTCCTCCCCCCCCTCCTCCCCCTCCTCCCCCCTCCTCCCCCCTCCTCCCTCTCCTCCCCCCTCCTCCTCCCTTCTCCTCCCCTCCTCTACCCCTCCCCTCCTACCCCCGCTCCCCTCTCCTCCCCTTCTTCTCCTCCCTTTTCCCCCCTCCTCCTCCCCCTCCCTCCCCCCCCTCCCCCCCTCCTCCTCCCTCCCCCTCCCCCCCCTCTCTTCCCCCCCACCCCCCTCCCCGGCCCTGCTCCTGTTCCTCCCGCGCTGTCCAGGACACTCAGCTGCGGGTCATTCCACCCGGGACTCCTGTCCGGCCCAGGGAGAGAGGTGGAGGTGCTGGGCTTCTCCGGAACCGTAAATTGCCCGTGGAGCTGTGTGTGCCCACGCCTCGCCCGCAGGTGCCCAACAGAGAAGTGGAGTAAATAATTTTCATCCAGTCAACGAATCCCAGGAGGCCCTGGCGTGCCAGGCCCTGCGCGGGGCTCTGGGCGTGGAGACCTGCCCGCTGCAGCTTCTGTGTGCGCAGGAGAGAGACGAGCAGCTGTCATCACATCGCAGGGCTTGTAAGTCCTCGAAGAAAGCAAAGCAAGGCCAGGCGCTCCTGCCTGGGACTTTCCCGCCTGGACCAGGACTTTCCCGCCATCCTTTCCCCTGGGATGCAGGGGGAGGGACCAAGGAGCGGGGAGCACTCACCTCTGGGCACAGCCAAGACCCTTGATTCCTTTCGGAGAGGTTCTGGGGGAATATAATTCTGGGCCCTGCCCAAGGGATGGGATCCACCGGGTGTGACTAGAAAGGGAAGGGTCCGGATGGGAGTCCAAGTCCTCCGGCCTCTTGGGGAAGAACAGAGCGGGCGCCTCGGGTCACCAGCCTGAGGGAGCTGGTGGGAAGGAGGAGGGCGGCAGAGGGACTGGTGGGGTCAGGTGGGGAGGTGGTGGCTAAATCCTGTATCAATCTGACTGGGCCGTGGCACCCAGATGGAGCTGGTCAAATATTCTAGACATTTCCGTGAAGGTATTTTTTGGATAAACGTATTTAAGACTTTGAGTTAAGCAGACTGGTCTCCATAACGTGTGTGGGCCTCATTCATTCTGTTGAGAGTTTTAAGACAAAAGGCTGGTTAAAAAAAGGGGGGGGGGCTCCCTGGTGGCACAAGGGGTCAAGCACCGCACTATGAAGCCATCCGAAGCCTCTGCAGCACAAGCTCGATCCCCGGCCGGCCAGGGAGCAACCCACATGGCGGGGCAGACCTCTCCTGCCGCCCACTGCTCCCCTCAGCAGTGTACTTCAGTCCGTCTGCCTGTTCTGTTCCCCACTCTGTCTCTGGTGAATCCTCTCACCCCCCTGCATCTCTGGCCTGTGCCCCAGCTCTTGCATGCATACATAAATAAATCTTAAAAAAAGGAAAGAAAAGAAAAGAGACTGGTGAGGGAAGGGTGGGGCATTTACCAGAAGATTGCCTTTGGACTTGAACTGCAGCCTCGGCTCTTCCCGGGGTCTCCAGCCTGCTGGCTGGCTGCAGATTTTGCACTTGCCCCCTCCACAGGCATGTGAGCAACTTTCTGAGACTAAATCTCTCCCTCTAGATATACCATCTTCCCGGGGCTGTTGCTCCGGAGAACCCTGATGATATAGGGAGCCTCAGCGCCCCAACTGAGCTGGGCGGGCCTGAGAATTCGCGGTTGGTCAGCCTTTAAGGAGCATCTGCCCCGCCACTGCGTGCGCAGCTCTGAGTCAGGCCCCGGGGCAGTGACTCGGCGCGGCTGCCCCCAAGGCTCCAGAACTGGGCGGGTAGGTCTTTGTCCTGCCAGGGCTGTGCATGGATGTTTGGCCCAAAGGGAAGACAAGGGGCCCAGGAAACGAGGGGAGAAAATCCTCCCTTAACAGCTCACCCCACAGGTCCCCCAGGTGGGCTCTGGGACACACCTTAGAGTGGCTTGGAGTAGTGATGCGCAGGTGCCCACCGTGCGGGCATCACCCTCCTTCCTGCCTACGTCCCTTCCATGACTGTGACCAGCACCTGCCCTGCCCAGCGCTGCCAAGCCTGCAGGGGAGAGGAGGCTGCTTCTGCCACCGGGACTGGCCGGGCCGCTAATCCCTGAGAATAACATGCAGAGAGTTGCCACACACCTGCCGGTAACGGGAAGCTGATGGCGCCGTGCAGAGATGAAGAAATGCAAGAGGAAAATCTCTTTCATGCAGTCCCTCTTCCAACCCCCACCCGTTTCCAAATTTGACCCGCCTCCAGGGCCAGGGACCAGCCACCTCCAGGACCTCGGAAGAGCCCATTTTTGCATCGGGCATCAAAATCGGGAGCTTGTGGTTTAAAGGTGATCTTTAAAGGTGACTTTTGGCAAGAGGAACCTTAGCTGCCTGGACTGATCTTTGAACTTCCCACTCGCCCCTTCGGGAATGTGGGATTTCACGGAGCCGGCCCAAGGCCGGCGGGCCAAAGCCATTTCCAGGGCTGCTAACAGAGGAATTTCCTCATACCCCTGGGAGCCGGCTATGGGCCCCATAAGCTGGGGAGCCCGCCGGCTTGTCCAGGGGCTTCAAAGAAGGTCAGTGCCAAGGTTATGGAGTCCAAGGGGGCCTGGACCTAGGTCCTGAAGAAGGGGTACCGTACACATAGCTGGAAGGGGTTTGGGACTCACCAGCATTTCCCAGAAGGCTTTGTTTTCTTCTCGAAAGGTGGCCAGAGGCCGAGGAGCAGTGGTGTTCCCAGGCAAGCTCAGTATGCGTGGGTCTCACCACAAGGCGCCAGCGCCAAGTCAGACAGAAAGTCAGCCTAACCGCGGCCTCCACCCCCGAGTCTGTGAAAATCTCATCTTAAGTGACGGCCGCTCCACAGGTATGATCACGGTCTCGGTCTCCGGACCTGTGAGTGTGACCTTATTTGGAAAAGGGGGCTTTGCAGGCAGGATCCGGAGAGACAGACACCCTCGGGGTCGTCATCTGGACGGCCCCACACCCAACAGCCAGCGTCCTAGCAAGGCACACCCAGAGGAGAGAAGCTCAGAGAGGAGAGGAGAAGCATGTGAAGACAGAGCAGAGATTGGAGGGTGCAGCCGCAGCCGGTAGCTCCTGGAGCACCGGGGAGCCGAGTCTCCCCTGGGGCTGCTGGAGGAGCCCTGGCCTGCACACCCTCGGTCTCGGACGTCTGGCCTTGCCGTGGTGAGAGATGTTTGTGTCGTCTTGAGCCGCCAGGTCTGTGGCAGTTTGCTGCTGGAGCCCTCGAATTCCTCGTGTTTAGGGACCATGGGTGAGGGGCGTCAGGAAGGAGCGCAGCAGAGACGTTTCCACTCTCCAGAACAAATCTGGGCTTTCCCTGAAGCAGCTCTGGGAGAACAGTGAGCCCCACCCTCACCGGGCTGGTCGGACCCTCGGGGCGGCCAATCCTGAGAGGCAGAATCTGAAGGACAGGTCTCCCCACCCCGTCACTTGGGCATGTGGACTGTGTCAAGCTGAGCTCAGCCCTGCAGGCTCCCGAGAATCGCCGCCGTTCCCTTAGGTGCCCGAGAGAAAGAAGGTTGCGGGTCTGACCCGGGACTAGGATGTTTTCCGCCAAGGAACTTTCTGCTGGAGAAGCCCATTAAGAGGCAGGGCAAGTGCCGGGTCACAGAGACCTGCTGTTGGTCACAGGAGTCCCCCCTCTCCTCGCGCGAGCCCCCTCCTCTGTCTTGAAGCCCCAGCCCCCACCCCATTCCTTCGCTTAGGATCTAAACCCCCGTTTTGCCCATGTGCTGTAGAATCTACGTCATGTAGCGTCTCCAGGACAGAAATCTGCTCTTTTCTCCTAATCTGTGATGCTAGTTGCTCAACCAAGAAAAGAACCCAGAGGGGAAATTTCCTCTTCTCTCCCACAGACTCATGCAAATGGCTGTGTGTGTGAGAGAGAGACAGAGACAGAGAGAGGAAGAGAGAGAGGAAGAGAGAGAGCTCATGTTTCTCGGGCTATTTCCCCCCACCACCACCCCCTGGCTTTCAGGAGGAAGGGACAGCACCCTCCAACCTACAAGCCGGAGAAGCCTGTCATCTGGGACATGGGAAGTTGCCCAGAATCTGCTTCTGGAAACAACGAAGTGAAAGGAAACTGCCCACGAGGGGAGAGTCTTCCCGGTGTGACACCCCAGGTGTGGGTGGGGGGTTCTGGAGGAGGGAGACAGGCTCTGGCCACACGTGGTTGGTGACAACTCAGCCCACAGCTCAGCTCCGCGTCTCCGGGTGCCTGGCTGGGCGCAGGCTTCTGTGCGAATGTTTGTCGCCCCCTCCCCCACTTCACGGGTGGCTTTCAGGGTGTCCTGGGGAGACCACCTCTGCTCTGGGAGCGCCCCTGGACCCTTTCCTCCTCACTGTCCCCAAATCCACCTCATGCCCGTCCATGCATCTCCTGCTCATACTCAAACGCCGCCTCGCTGCTGGTTCACGTCTCCCGGGGCCTCAGACAGCGCCAGTGCTGAGGAATACGGGTCCAGCCACTGAGTGTGAATGAGCGAACGTAACTTAGACCAGCATGGCTGGAGAGTCAGAGGGGCTCTTGGGAGAGGCCCCTGGCATGGTGCCTGGACCCCACTTCACCAGAGCCTGGGACTGGGACCAGCCAAAGGCCCTTTAGGCCCCAGAACCTGGGGGTGCCTGTTTGGGGATCAGCAGGCTCTCCCTCTCCACCTGCCGGGGTTTTCCATTCATTAAATTTCTCCTGTGTGTGTTGCTTCAGAGTCTGCACGGGGTTTGCCGGGGGTGAGAAGGGTAGGTCGGGGGCAGGGGGCTCTTGGGGAAATTCACATGTAGGCCCTGCCTCCTTTCAGGAAGAATTAGAAAGGAGGGCTAGTCTGGCGTACTTGAGGGAGCCGTGGGTTTCAGACCGTCTTGGGTCTGTAGCTAGCTCCGCCGCCACCCTCTGTCCACCCGCCCTCAATTTGATTTTGAAATTGTCAAACCTGCAGGAAAGTTGAAAGAAGAGCACAGAGAATGCCTGCTGCTGCCTCCCAGACGTGCCCACTGCTGTTTCCCCACGTCTGCTCTCTCCTGCTCGCTCCCTCTCTGTATATTTTATTTTATTTCGCTACACAATTTGAAAGCAAGTTGCTGACATCTCGATGCTTCACTTCTAAATATCTCCTAATAAGGAAATTCTCTCACAAAACCACAAGACTGTCGTCGTAAGTATCGAGCGTCCAGTGCACCATCTGCAGTCAAGTCTCGATTGCCCCCAAATAGCATTTAGAGCGGGGCTCCTGGATCTTATTCAGAATCCAGTGCAGACTCGTGCAGAATGGTTGAAGTCTCTTTCGGCTCTAAATCAGCCTCTGACCTTTTTACCTTTGTTATTTACTTGCCTCTGTGACATTGCCTCTTCTGAAGGGTCAGGCCGTTTGCTGGTAGAATGTCCCACACGCTAGATGAACCGGTTTACTCGTGATGAGATTCTGGGTTACTATTTTTGGCAGGGATACCACCACGGGGATGAGCTGTGCTGCTCCCTGCCAGTGCTGTCAGAACCAGCGCACCCCCAGGTTCTCATGCTCACTGCGAGACTTGGTGACTTCCAGTACTGCATTGGGGTATGCAAAGGGGTAGTTTTCCCATCTTTTATTCCTTCCACATTTACCAGCTATTATTTTTCTGTAAGAATTTCCAGCACCCACTTTTTTCTCCAAAAAACACTGTAGGTTCATGGATTTTTAAAAATATGTTATAATCAAACACAATTGTTATTCATTTGATGTTCAAAGTGTCTCATACTCGTGCAGTGGGATCATGGTCAGTCAGTTCTGGATCCCTGTGACATGGTCACATTGATCTCTGTACTGTCTTGCTTCTGGAGAGACAAGGCCTTCCAGGCTCATGTTTTATATTCAGCTCCATTTCTCCAAGAAGCGCTGGTTTCTCTGAGTGGTGAGTGGTACATAGACAACAAGAACTTTGCGCTAGGGTGCTCATTGCTCCTGGGGTGTCATTGTTTCTAGGTCCTTCAGCCAACAGAACAAGAAAATTCATTCTTTAAAATATCATGGCTTAAATTGATATTTCCACTTCAACCTTAACATGTATAGGGTTTCCCTTTAACTTCTCAAACTTATTACTGGTATCTTTTTTTTCCCCCTCTCATAGTGACATATTTTTTTCTCTCATAGTGACATATACTTATAGCATGAATAAAAGAGTTTCATTACGAGACCAATCTTAACTAGCAATAGTGAAACCTACCAGGTAAAATATGTTTTCAGTTGTATTGTTCTTAGAACAGATCCCACCAGGGATGAATAACCAGAGTGCTTGAGTGAATCTCTGGCTCTGTGTGGTTACCAGATTGATATCTTATTAGTTTGTCTTATTCCTGTTTGTACTCCATTGTAGGATTTGCTTTATCCCATCCTCTTAACATTGAGCTTTTTGAATATATAAAACATCGACACAATTCAAGGTTAAAAATGATATAAGGGCCTCACCGGTGGCTCAGCAGGTTGAGCGCAGTGCTGTGAATCTGTCCGCAGCCTCTGCAGCATAGGTTTGATTCCTGGCCAGCCAGGGAGATTCCCACCTGGCGCAGCAGACCTCTCCTGTCTCGCCCACTGCTCCCCTCAGCAGTCGATTTCAGTAGATCTGCCTGTTCTGCTCCCCACTTGGTCTCTGGTGAATCCTCTCACCCTCCTGTGCCTCTGGCCTGTACCCCAGCTATTGTATAAATAAAAATAAATAAATATTTAAAAAATGATATAAAAAGATACACAAGGGAAGTCTCACCATCATCTCTATTCTTCCTATGCTGTTCCTTCCGACCTTTGTAGTCAACCTTTTTCATTAGTTTCTGTTTTATACTTCCTGTATTTCTTTTCGTGAAAATAGCACACACACATATTCTCATTTTCTGTTCTTTCCTATACAAAAGATGGTACAATATATATCCTCTTTTACATAGTTTTCTGAACTTTATTACGCATTCAGACAGGCTTCAGGTGCTCACTTTCATGTCTTCCTGGCATGAAAACATTTGGGAACATTCTGCTTTCGCATGACTCACTCAGTGTTGGCTTTGGCCTAATCTATGGAAATTTGGGAGGATGTTCGGGAAGACTGTGTGATTCCTTTCAAACCAGGCCCTTGGGAATACCTGGCTCCTTCTGGGACTGGCACAACCTCCAGGTTCTGAGAGTGATGAGAAGGCAATAGAACAGAGGCCCAGGTGAGTGTGACCTCTCCTGTCTGGCCCCCAATCCTCCGGTGCCCCTTAGGATGCTGGTGGCTTTGGAGATGGGCTTTGGAGAAGGGGCTCCATCCACTGGAGGATTATGAAACATTGCAAGGAGAGAAGCATTTCCTGTGACAAACACTCACCTCACAGAACACTCTACAAAAACTGAGGTAAAACTTACATAACATAAAATGCAACACTTTAACCATTTTAAAGTGTATAATTGGTGGCTTTTAGTACACTTACAATGTTGGGTAACCGTGGCATTTTCATCACCCTACCAAAGGAAACCTCAAACACATTAAGCAGTCACCTGCATTTCCCCTGCTTCCAGCCCCTGGCAACCACTAACCTACTTTTTGTCTCTGGATTTACCTATTCTTGACATTTCATGAAAATGTCAATGAGAAAAAGGTGTCTTTTGCATGTGGCTTCTTTCACTGAGCACCAGGCTTTCAAGCGCCATCCGTGTTGCAGGTGTCTTAGTATTCCATTGCTTTCTATGACTATGTGTTCCAGAGGGCGGATCCATCACAGACCGTTGGTCCACTTTTCAACGGATGGACAGCTAGATGGCTTCTACCTTTTGCTCACAAACCTTCTCACACAAGTCTGTTCAAACACCCATTTCTATTCTTTTTTTTCCAAAGATTTATTTATTTATTTATGCATACGAGAACTGTGGTACAGGCCAGAGGTGTGGGGGGTGAGAGGACTCACCAGAGACAGAGTGGGCAGCAGAACAGGCAGACTGACTGAAATCTACTGCTGAGGGGAGCAGCGGGCTACTCAGGAGAGGTCTGCTGCGCCATGCTGCAGTGGCTGCAGACAGCCTCATAGGTTGCATCTCAACCCCTTGTGCCACCAGGGAGGCCGCAGCCCATTTCTATTCTTTGGGGCTTACCCCCAGGAAAGCAGTGTCTGGGCATATGTGAACTCTGTGCTTGACTTCTTAAGGAACCGCCAGACTATACTCCAAGTCAGTCATTTCATCTTCCATTGCCTCCAGCAGTGTTCGAGTGCTCCCATTCTCCACATCCTCACCAACGCTTGTTTTCTGAGCTTTTGATGACGTGAGGATGGTTCAATGGGTGAGGATGGTTCCAGTCTACACCTTCGGATCCCGCTTGAAACGTAACAGACTAAAGTTGCCCTGTGGTTTCATGAGGCATCTTAAAACTTGTATTTTCCTGTCATTGAGATTAGTCTTTGATATCTTGACATGAAATTGGTGACCCCAGGGTTTCATGAATAGGAAGGGAATACACTAAGCATAATAAGCATACTTTTAGCTGAATGTTTGTAAAAAAAAAAAAACCTCAGTAAAATAAGCTTTTTACAGCATATGACCACACTCACATAGTACTATGGGCGTATAGAAAAACAGAAGTGACACTTAACTTGGGGGGAGAGGTGTGAAAAACTCATTGAGACACGGGGCATTCATCGGGTCTCTTTTTAAATGTACACGAAACATGCGATCCAGACAAGCTGTCTGCCACATTCAGGCATCCCGACAGTATCACACCACTGAGGAGCACAGCTTTCTCACGACCTGCACCCCAAGGGGGATTTTTCAGCTAAGCCCCTTACTTGTTGCTCAGACCTTAGAGGCCAGACCTTGGGGGTGGGGGACCCCCGTGAGTCAGAGCCAGAGACCAAAGAGGGTGAGAATTACCACTTCCTGTATCTGAAAAATACTCAGAGGAATGTCAGTTTCCACCAAGAATCAAATCAGGTTCTCTCTCCATGCCTCCTCCTGAACTCCCCAAACTCCTGGAAAATCCAAGGCAGTTTACATGGAGAAATCTGGGGTGGTTTTCCTTATGCTAATGATTTTAATCGAGGTTATTTTTCAGGATATACATTCATGCAGATGTCATAACAGTCATCCAATGTCTAGGTCCCATCTGTGTTGAGCTCGTGCCCAGCCAAGTACCACAAGAGTTTGGAAGTAGAGAAATTCTACCTGATGGATCAGAAAAGCCTGGACAGATGAGAGGGTGTTGATGGAGGAGTCTGAAAGGATGGATGCAAGGGACATGGCAGCGGGTGGGGAGGGGAGTATGTGGACAGAGACAGGAAGATAAAGGTGGGTCCCACATATATGTACTAACAGGGGAACTCAGAAGCCAAAGGCGAGTGTCCCATATAGAACAGATTTCTGGAATAAAACCGTAAACCTGAACTTTGCCTTCCAATGATCATGGTCATTTTATTTAAAAAATGTAATGGCCTAATTTGCGAAGTTTAACATGATACGATAGGAGAGGATGGATTGGGTCTTCATTTTGTTAGTTCTGATATTTCTTCCATAATCATTCTACTGAACATTTGCCAGACTTTTCCATACATGAGGTAGATGGAGGAGCAGGGGATATCTCAGCTACCCAGGATGGACACATTTATGCTTGCTGTAGTTATTAAAAGCATCCACTTTACTCCCCAAAGTGTCCCAGTTTAGATGATAAATTATACGGTCATTCTATCATGGGTATGATTATTAGTGTTATTTTTAAAAAATTGTGTTTTAGGGGCCTCTCTGGTGGCACAAATGGTTAAGTCTCAGACTATGAAGCTATGGGCAGCTGCTGCAGCACAAGTTCGATTCCCGACCAGGGAGCTGAACCACAGGGCACAGCAGACCTCTCTGTCTGGCCCGCTGCTCCCCTCAGCAGTGTATTTCAGTCGATCAGCATGTTTTGCACCCCACTCTGTCTCTGGTAAATCCTCTCACCTCCTCCCCTTGCACCTCTGGCCCACACCCCAGTTCTTGTATGCATAAATAAATAAATCTTTAAAAAATAAAAAAATTGTTTTAAATATATATAACCTAAAATTTACTGTTTTAACTATTTTTTTATAGATTGTTTTGGTTTTTTTTTAAGATTTATTTATTTATGCATACAAGAGCTGGGGTACAGGCCGGAGATGTGAGGGTTGAGAGGATTCACCAGAGACAGTGGGGAACAGAACAGGCAGATTGACTGAAGCACACTGCTGAGGGGAGCAGCGGGCGAGTCAGGAGAGGTCTGCTGCACCATGTGGGTTTCTCCCTGGCCGGCTGGGGATCGAACTCTTGCTGCAGAGGCTGTGGATCACTTCACAGTGCGGTGCCCAACCCCTTGCGCCACCAGGGAGGCCCTGTTTCAACTATTTTTAAGTGCACTGTTCAACCAACACTGCCATCCATCTCCAGAACGTTTTTATCTTATAAAACAGAAACTCTACACTCATTAAACAATAACCCCCATTTTCTCCATCCCTCCACAGCTTCGAATTCTACTGTCTGTGACTGTGAATTTGACTAGGTATGTTATATAACTGGAATAATAAAGAATTGGTCTCTTTGTGACTGGATTATTTTACTAAGCACTAAGTATTCAATATTTGTCTATGCTGAAACAGGTGTCAGTTCACTTCCTTCAGAAGGCTGAATAATGTTTCATTGCCTGTGTAGATTGCATGTTGCTTATGCATTCATGCAAGGATGGACACCCAGGTGGCTTCCAGCGAGGTGAGCCTCATGGGCTGACTCAGCGTGGCATTCAGGCTCAATATCAGGGTCACTGATGTTGCACACTTCAGGGAGGCCAGAAATAAGGTGAAGCCACCATTCCGTTGCCTCGTCTTCCAAAGGCTGAAGGTAGAGCTGAAAAGCAGGTTTTCCTGAATGCTGAGATTCAGTCAAAGTGTTGTGCACACTCAGAGTAGAGCATGTCAGGAGAGAGGGAGGGAGCACAAGAACTAGATCGGGGAATGCCAGACCTAGGCGCTGGGTTTTACCCCTTGGGTGGTAGAGCTGGTGTCACTGCAAGACTCCCGCAGGCTGTGGTGGGCTTGGGTGATCTCAACAGTTGACTTGGTACCTCCCTTCCAGACCATGGCATCACCTTCTCCATCTCATCGGCCAGAGATGAGTCGGTATTTATGAACAGCACCTTTGTGCCAACAGGTGCCCCCAGGCCCCCATCACAGCTGTGTCCACCAGTGACGATCTTCCCCAGGTGCTGCCCCACCCCTGCCAGTTGCTGCCGCTGTAGCCTCTGTCCCCAGACTGCAAATGAAAGGGGCCTGTGGAGACCCTCTTCATGCAAAACACGCAAGATACAAAAAAGGCAGCAAGCCCTTCCACCCGTGCCTTCCAGGTTCTTGCTTCCTGTCCCTGGAGACAAATGTATTTCCAGTTGCTTATATATCTTTGCAAAGACATCCTTCTGGAGATAGTGTACACATCCACCAACAGGTTAGGACAATGGTCTTTGGTCTCTATTTCTTTTTCAATTTTACGTAAACAATGGTGTTCCTGACACGCTGGCCTGTGCTTTCCTTCACAGAAAATATTTTGGAGGTTGTTTCATATTAATTCATAAAGTGCTGCTTCTTTCTTGCCTGTGGCTGCTTAGTACACCAATACCCCAGATTTTTTTTTCTTTTTTAGCCTGTCCCTAAATTATGTGCATTTGAGTAGTTTCTGTTCTTTTGCTGTAATAGACAATGTGGCCATTTGCCATCGTAGATTGTCTTTGGTGAGACTTTTTGCCCTATTTAAATTTTTTTAAAGATTTATTTATTTATGCATACAAAAACTGGGTTGCAGGCCAGAGATTTGAGGGGGTGAAAGGATTCACCAGAGACAGAGTGGGGAGCAGAACATGTGGATCTATTGAAATCCATTGCTGAGGGGAGCAGTGGGAGACAGGAGAGGTCTGCTGTGCCATGTGGGTAGCTCCCTGGCCAGCGATGAAACATGTTGCAGTGGCTGCGGATAGCTTCATAGTGCTGCATCTTAACCCCTTGTGCCACCAGGGAGGCCCCTGTTTATTTAGACTTTTTTGGTTTCTTTCATTGGGGGCCTGTAGTTACTCATTTATAGATCCTGTGCATACTGTTGGTGTTTGCCTATGCATTTCATATTTTTAGTATTAAAGTAAATGGCATTGTATTTCAAATTTCAAATTTTTACTCATTGCTGGAAAAGAAGAAATCCATTAACTTTTGTATATTAATTAACCTTGTAGCTTGCAGCCTTTTTATAGTTCTAGAAGTATCTTGGTTGATTCTTTGAGATTTTCTACATGTCATCTGCAAACAGAGATGGTTTTATTTCTTTCTTCTTAATCTGCATGCCTTTCTCCTTTGTCTTCTCTTACTGCATTAACTAGGATTTCCAGTATGACATTGCATAGAAGTGGTGAGGGAATGCACCTGCCTGTTCTTGATCTATTTTCTCACCATTAAGTAAAATGTTCACTGTAGCTTTTTGTTGGTAGCTATTTCTCATCAGGTGAGGAAATTCCCCTCTATTCCTAGTTTGCTGAGATTTTATATTTGTTTTTTATCACAAATGGGTGTTGGATTTCATGAAATGATTTTTCTGCATCTACTGATGTAATCTTATAATACTTCTTTTTTAGCCTGCTGATGTAGTGGATTGTAAAAATTGATTTTCAAGTACTGAATCAGAATGACATTACTGGACTAAATCCAGTGTGGGCCATTAGAGGATGCACACAGGCCAGGTCAGCAGGCAGGCTGCTGCAGGAATGAGCAACGACTTCCCCACCCCCATCTCAGAGCTGCCCTCATGGGGGTTTGCATTACAACTCCTGGCGCCCTTTGAGCCAGGCCTCCTCATCAGGGAGCTGATGGAAGGAGGAAGGAGCTGGTGGCCAAGTTGAACAGGGAGAGGGCAGAAGCCACACCGACAGGTGCTTTTCCTCGTCTTCTATTTTTTCCAGTTTCAGGGCTTTGGCAGGCTGCAGATCCTGCTTCCTTCAGACCCTGTGGCCGCCACCATCTTGACCTTGTGGTGGATTCAGACGGGCGGTACTTTTTGGTGTTTGGTTTTCCCCTTCTCTTCCAGCCCTGTGGCCCTGCACCACCTCTTGTGTGTGTTTCCGGCCCAGATTGCGGTGGGTTCATCTCCTGATGGTTCTGTGCTTGGGCTGGGGCCACTGTGCTTTGGGCTCTGCCTGTTTGGCTGAACAGTTGCTGGAGGGGGATGTTGATTTCCGAGCTTGACTGAGAGTCTGTATCTTGAATCCTTCTCTCCCCTACTCCTCTCCTCCCTTTGTCCCTTTGAACTTCTCACTGATTAAAAATCTTTGGGAACACTAGAGTTGATTAGTTTGCTTTCACGCACACAGGTGGCCTGAACCTTAGAACGGGCAACATGGGTGTGGCTCCAGGAAGGCGCAGAGCTGGTTCTCTGTATTCGGGCAGACGGTATAGGAGAGTCCTGGAGCCCTCGGTGGCTTTTTCGGGCTTTTATTGAGGTTTGACATGTAGTGTGGCACCCAGGCAGGGGTGCAGGAGGCCAGGAGGCTGGCAGGCCTTCCAGCCCCCTGCGAATCTTCATCTTTACTGGGCTCTTTTGAGTTCTCTCGTGGCCTCTGCTTCTCTGCTCTTTTTCTTCCTGCTACTCTTCTCTTTTCCTTCTGGTAGTTCCGCTGCACGCCACAGCCCATCCCACCCCACCCATCCCATCTCCTCCAAGCCCGCCTCACCCCACCCCTCCCTTGGTGTGCTCCCTCGCCTTCCCCCCCCCCCCCCCCCCCCGCAGAATGTCTCTGACTCACAGCTGCCTGCTAATTTTGTTTTTTATTGTTATTATTTTTCCCCTGATCCCTTATTTGGTTCCCCTGTATTCCTCCTGTAAGTGAACCATTCGATATTTTTCTTTTTTTCTGTGACTTATTTCACTGAGTATCATCCCTTCCGGCCAGTCAAAAAACAAAAAACAAACCACGAGCAGATGCATTTCTAGGCCGTACTTTATCTCCCCTTTTGTGAGGCCCAAGGCTGGAAGGGGCTAGAGTTGTCTAGTTGCTCTTACTCCAGGGCAGATAAGGCTCCTGGAAAGCAGTTTCCCTTCCTGGCAGGCTTGTGTTAGGAGAACAGAATGCTCTGGGCTTCCAGAATGGTTACAATCCTCCCGGGGGTTTTTGAAAGTGGTTACTTTTCCCTCCCCAGGCTGAAGCATGGGGCTAGTTGTCCCATCTTCACAGTGACAACTGGGTGGCTCCTGGAGGTAAACCCCAGGGAAGTGTGGGCTTGCCTGGCTAGGGAACCCCAAGAGTTTGCACTCTCCCAGCTAGTCCACATCCAGGCACCAGCAAGTCATCAAAGACTGAAGTGTTCCTACCAGCTGTGGGCGCCAAGGCCTCTTCTGCTCCTGGTAGGTGGTGATTCTCTGTATTCCTCATCTGCCCTCTGCCTGCCATTCTCCAATGGTTCTAAGCAAAGTTGATAATCACTTTGTTCAGGTTTTTCTTGTGAGACTGGAAGTACCAACTTTCAAGTTCTTTAAGTCATGATTTTTTAGTTCTCTCCATGGAGGGGCTGTGTTTTGGTGAGCTTTTGTTCTTCAGAATTGTGCATGGTTTGGTATTGCTCGTCAGGCTCCCTACTTTCATTTTTAAAGGCATTTCGCCTCTGATGAAAACTCTAGGAAAATAGGCATGGAGTAACAAAGGTAACACACAGGAAAGTTAAAGATCCAGAATCTTGTAAAAATTCTCAGAGTATTACTTTCCTGGTTTGTAGGATCCTGACTTCCCTTTTAGAAATTTCTTGATGCCTCAGAACTCGCTTCTGTATCTAACCTTCAAGGATGATGATCACTTCTGTTGCCAAGCTTTTCTTATCTTGTCCTTATCAAAAATTGCTTTCAGTGTGTTTATTTGTCCTACTGTTACTTCGTAAACAATTTGGGGTCCAAGGCTCAGACTTCTCTGTGCTTGAGAGCTGCCTGCGGTCTTGCACAAAGCCAGTCTCTGATTAGGACTCTGGGAAGATGGATTCCCAGTTGAATTGGATTGTTTCCCCCAGCTGGCATGGTGTAAAGCAAATCTTACATGTTGCTAAGTTGCCACTTATCAGCTCATTAACCCAAACATGTGCCCAAGTGTCTATCCTGTGATCCTGACTCTTAATAGGAGAAACATTCCCCAAGAAGAATCTCTCTGAATCTAACTAGAAATATGCTGAAACCATCAGTGCGTGTTCATTACAGAAAACTGCAATGCTGAGCCTCCCTGGTGGCGCAGCGGTTGAGCGCTGGATTGCGAAGCTGCCCGCAGCCTCTGCAACGCCGGTTCGATCCCCGGCTGCTCCCCGGCCACAGGAGGAGGGTCCCACATGGCGCGCAGACCTCTCCTGCCACCCGCTGCTCCCCTCTCCACTTCTCACCCCTCTTTGCCTTGGAGGGTTCCACTTACTGAGCACTTTGTTTCCAGCTCTGTGTTAAGTGCTTTATATGTCAGATCATTTAACTACTGCCACCTGCCCTAGAAAGTCAGTGGTAATAGTCTAATTTTGCAGATGAGGAAACTGAAAGACAGAGAAGCAACTTGCCCAGGTCATTCAGTAAATGACAGATGTGAGAGCTGAACTCAGACTGAAGAGGCTGTGCTTCTACCCAAACCTCTGTGCTATCCCTGTTTATATACACATGGAATACTCACAGCAATACCAATCCTGGGTTTTTGTTGTTGACTCCTGGAGAATGCGCCGCCCTACCCTCTGACTATTAGCAATGCATAGCAAAAAGGCCAAAGGACCTGCACCAAAAGGGTGATTATGGGATTTATGGATCATTTTTATTTTCCTCTTTATATTCATCTGCATTTTCCAAGAAAACATTGCAGTTTTCCTTTTTTTCAAAAAAAAAAAAAGATTTATTTATTTATACAAGCACTGGGTATAGTCAGAAGTGTGGGCGGGTGAGAGGATTCACCAGAGACACAGAGGGGAGCAGAGCAGGCAGATGAACCGAAATACACTGCTGAGGGGAGCAGCGGGCAAGATGGGGGGGTTCTGCTGCGCCATGTGGGTTATCTCCCCGGCTGGCCAGGAATCGAACCCATGCTGCTGAGGCTGCGGACAGCTTCACAGCACTGCGCTCAACCTGCTGCGCCACCAGGGAGGCCCAGATCTGCTCTTTTAAATATGATTTAAAATGTGATTTTTAAATGTGTTAAAAAGCTGGATTTCAGACTGTCTTTACAGAAGAATGACCGCTAATAAATAATAAGATTGGATGATCATTATGCAATGACCTCTGCAACAACTGATTCTGTCAAGGTTCTAAAGTTTTGGGGGGAGATGTTTCGGGGTACAGCGTGTTCATACAGTAGCCAAGTCTCACTTTGCAGATGATGTATTACTTCTAGTTGAGAGTGCTGTCAGACATTTGCTGACCTAAATAATCAAAATTAGATTCAGAAAGAATGGGACAAACTAACACTCTGTTGGCTCCTGATGTGATACAGTAGGAAGGACACTGCGTCACTTAAGCAGTGTTGTGAACAACAGTTACTCCGAATGCCATCATGAAGAAGCAACTAGGCAAAGAGAGCCTAGGGATAGTCCCTAAGACTCTTCAAAAATATCAGTGTAGGGGCCTCCCTGGTGGCACAGGTGGTTGAGCGCCGCACTGTGAAGCTGTCCACAGCCTCTGCAGCATGGGTTCAATCCCAGCCCGCTGGGAGAATCCCACATGGCTAGGCAGACCTCTCCTGTCTCACCCGCTGCTCCCCTCAGCAGTGTATTTCAGTCAGTCTGCCTGCTCTGCTCCCCGCTCTGTCTCTGGAGAATCCTCTCACCCTCCCGCACATCTGGCCTGTACCCCAGCACTTGTATAAATAAAAAATAAATCTTAAAAAAAAACTTTATTAAAAAAAAATCAGTGTCACGAAAGACAGGAAAAAGGTTGGGGCAGGGGACACATTTCTCACTGCATTAAACCTTGACTGGGTGCAGGATACTGTATCTTTAAAAGGACATAAAGGACATTTTGGAGCTAATTGGGGAAATTTAGTAAAGACTGTCTATTTGATAAGATTGCATTCAGGTTAACTTTCTTGGGTGTGCTGATGGCATTGTGGTTATGTAAGGGAGTATTCTACTTTCAGCAGAAGCAGGTGAAGTGTTTAAGGGTGAAAGTGAGCTTAAGTCCACAACTGACTTTCAGATGGCCTAGCAATAAAATGGTATCATATGTAAATATATATAACATATATTATATTTTATATTTAATATAGATCATTAGTAAAGGATGAGTGTTTAATTTTCTTTCAATTCTTCTGTATGTTTGATATTTAAAAAAATAAAATGTTGGGAATAAAACCCAGTTTTCTGATGAATGCTGGAACAAGCCCTCCTACTGACATAGGCATGGGACTCCTTCCAAAAAGAATTAAAGAACCTCTGTCTTGACACATAATCTTTTCTGGCTGCATTTTACTAAGTCTTCTTTATGGACATCTGGCCTACCAAGGGGAAGTAGATTCATTCCCTATACTTGAATTGTTTTGGGTTTGGCTTTATAGTGCTAAGAAAATTTCCACTGAGCTGATTTACTAGGCCCCTGAATAGCGATACTACTATTTGCCACCAAATTTCAACAGTGGGACTGTCTTGAAGAAGCTCAAGAGAACGTGCCTGGGTTCATCCTGCGGGGATCTCACAATTATTTAAGGAGAACAGAGTCTAAGAACCACTTCCTGTCCTAGGAACATCTGATCCAGTGTCACACATGCCGAAAACAAGAACTCAGACCTGTTGTCACAAAAAGTAAACATAGGAAGTAGGAAGCAAAGATCAGGCTGCTGGGTGAGCCCTCATAAATTACATGCAATCATTAGACAGTTAATATTGTGGAGTCGTTTGTATCATCTTACCTAATCTCAACAGTGGACAGCAAATTGTTCTTTTCTTTGCTACTCAGAGTAAATGGAGATTATCATTTCGCAGAAAGGATGGATGAGGTAGGATCCAGTTCTTGGTAGTGGAGGACATTATTGTCCCATAGTAAACGGGTAAGACTAGTAGAGGAAATTTGAAAGAGGAATCTATCCTGAAATGTAATTGCATCAAGGGGTGATACACAAGTTCTTTGTATCCAGCTCCAAATGTTGGATTTGACTACCTGCAGGACTATGTTTAGAAGGATTCCTGGATAAGGGAGAAAGGGTGTAATAAGTGGTTCGTGATACCTGTTAGGGTTTTTTTTGAGGAGTATAACAACATGGTGACCATATTTGCCATCTTTAAATTCCCAACACAAATTTAATTGATGCTTGGAAAAAAAACTAAAACCTTCAAAAATTTAAGGTAATGATGACAGAAATGGCTAATTTTTGTGGCGCACTTACAGTGGGTAAGACAGTAATCTAGGTGCTTTGTGTATATTCATTCATTGAATCCTCACAACAATTTGATGAGGTAAAATCTATGACTGTCACATCCATGTTGCGAACAAGGAATGAAGCCATTTACACTCAACTTCTCAGCATGACTTTTTTTTTTTTTTTTGTAATTATATTTCAAATTTCAGCCTTGCCGCTGTCACTCCCAAATCCTCTTCCTGCTTTAGTTTTCTCCTTGGTGCCTGTCACCACCTGGCCTTCTGTATGTTCTTCCTCCTCCCCTGGCATTCCCCCTGGCACAGGGTAGGCTGTTTTGAAGACTGTTGACAAATGTTGCCGGGTGTCCCTCTGGATGCCCCATGAGGATGCCCTCCCCCTAAGATGTCTGCCAGCACCCAAAGTTGCAATTTAATAAATCTCTGCCAACTTGACATAAAAAAAAAATCTCATTTTCATTTTCAGTTCTTTGATCACATGCAAAGATGTTTTAAAAATATAAGCATTGCCTCTTTCGAATCGGATGAGTAATAATGAAAAATCTATTTCAAATGTCATTAAGCCTCCAGATACGAGAGAAAATTTTCAGTTCGCATGAAGGGGGCATGAAGGGGCCATGTAAACCGAGACTGGAGGAGGGAAAAGAGAACAGCGAGGAAGAAGGGGAAGGAAAGAAGAAAGAAAAGCAAGAAAGAATAGATAAAAGGGACAAAATGCAGAATCGCACCGCGTTTCGTCCCCGGTGCCCGGACAGGCTACTGGGGCGTGGTCACCACAAGCCCCACTCAGTTAACCCAGGACTCTGCACCTTCTACCCATGCCCGTGGTTCTCAAACTAGGTGACCTCAGAACCCCCTGACATTCTTAAAAATAATGAAGAACCCCAAAGCATCAATGTATGTAGATTACATCTATCAGCATTTGCCATATTAGAAGTTAAAACAGAAAACCTTAAAATATTTATGTAAATAACGTTTTTGTGAAAACAGCTCTACTTTCCAAACCACAACAACAACAACAAAGTTAGGGAGCAGAGAAGCATTGCTTCTACGTTTTCACAGTCTGGCTTAATAAAAGGGGCCTGGCTTCCCCTCTGCATCACTGTGCTGTGACACCACACATCACTTGGCAAACTCCTCTACACACTCACAAGAGGGAGTTAACAAGCCTTAGTCCTATTTAAAAACAGTTTTGGGGGCCTCCCTGGTGGCGCAAGGGGTTAAGCATCAGCACTATGAAGCTGTCCACGGCCACTGCAGCATGAGTTCGATCCCCGGCCAGGGAGCTACCCACATGGCACAGCAGACCTCTCCTGACTCGCCTGCTGCTCCCCTCTGTATTTCAGTCAACCTGCCTGTTCTTCTCCCCACTCTGTCTCTGGGGAATCCTCTCACCCCCCACCTCCCGCAGCTCTTGTAGGCATACATAAATAAATCTTTAAAAATAAATAAAAACAGTTTTGAACTGTGGATTCCCAAAACGTGTCCTGGGACCACCCAAAGGTGCCTGGACTGCCCTTTGAGAACCAGGGATCCAGGCAGGAGGGACGCTGCAAACCCCCCTGGAAGAGTCACCTGACAACATGTATGAAGGGCCATGAAAACATCAGGGCCCTGGGACACAGGGACTCCCCTTAAGAGGGGATATTTCAAAGCAGTAATTCCCCAAGGAGGGAAAGCTGCCTGAGCGGCCTGTAGCTGGGAGCAGGTCCACAAATGCTGGTCTGTTCACGTACTAGCACCTACGCCGGCCGCTTATTCGTGCGCCAGCCAGCACGCACAGCTCAGGCGGGGAGCTGCTGCTCAGAGGGCTAATGGCAGAAGCAAAATAACCGCCGCCCTCACTTGTGCCCACTGGTTTCAGTAGACTTTGGATGCCTGGAGACAGCCAGGAGCGGGGGTTTGGGGGGGCTGTTTGATACAGGGGGGCCTGGAAGTGCAGGAGGATTTTTTCTCTCCTCTTTTTGGTCCATGTTGACATCAATGATCAATGTTTACTTTTTTTTTTTTTTTTTTTTTGCGCAACAAGTAAAAGCAAAAACCAGGACTCTCTGTTTTGTATTGTTCTCCTGGTCAGTGTGGTCAGGTGTGGGCAGAGAGCAGTCACGGAAGAGAGGTTTGGGGTGAGGCACCAGTCAGGGCTGGGGACTCCATGCTTCGGCTCTGTCCGTGGTTCCCTTTCAGTGGCGACAAGAGAAACTTCTGGCCGAGCAGCTGTTACCATAGGCCTGTGGGAGCTGACGGAAGAGCAGCTGCTGGGGCTGCTTCACTTCACAGTGGGAAGGAGAAAGCCGGAGGGGGAAGCCGGAGGGGGAAGGAGAAAGGTGGAGGGGGGTGGGGGCTGGGGTGATGGGGGGCAGCTGGAAAGGTTCTCTCGGAGACAACCAAGGTCCAGGGGCCATAGTAGGGCACGTGGGAGGGAGCTGGGTGGGGAGCTGGGTGAGGTACCGAGTGCTCAGTGGGTCTTAGCTGGAAGACAGTGGGGTGCAGGGAGCACTGGGGAGTTTCTCTGCCCCCAGATCTGCCTGAGCCTGGAGTGCTCGACACAGAGATTCCGCCTGGACAGGACCAGGGAGAGGCCTGTGTTTTAGGAAGTCCTCACGGCTAGGTGTGTGCAAGCCGTGTTAGACGTGGGGGAGACGGGTTGAACTTGGACACGGGGTTGTAGTAAGTCCTCAAGGTCACGATGGGCCTCAGAAACCGGGATTTGAAATAAAACCACGTACAACAGCGAGTACGTCACTGAAAAACGAATAACTGCCTTTTGCTCAGTGTTGACTGGGAATTCCTCCTCATCAACGTTCTAACGAAATGGCTGAAGGCAATGATGCTTTGGAAGGACCTGCCAAATGGAAGAGATAGCCCCGCAGGCCTCGAGCTCTGGGGGGGCCAGACTCAGGAGTGTGAACTGGGGGCCTGTCCTCCAGCCCCCAGCTGCAAATGCAACCAAAGTCCTGGTCACACCTGGCAGCTTTGACACAAGCTTCTTTCAGTTTTCCTTTTGCAGCCCAGTCATGAAACGAGTCACCTCAGTAAACCCGCAGCGTGCGGGGAGCAGAGCAGGTGTTAGGTGCCTGCACCGCTGCTGCCTGCCAGGTGCTCCTGGAAGCACTGAAAATGTCGATGGCAGCTCCTGGGGCTCCCTGGGTGCGGTGTGGAAGGGGTGCAGCGGTCAGTTCAAACTTGGCCCTGGGGGACGGGGCGGCTGGGGCCGGCCACACGCAAGTGGAACTCGTGAAAGCTGATGCTAGGTCAGGTCAACCGAGGGCACAAACCTCTGACAATCTTTACTGTTTTGCTCAAGTTGCATGTGACTGAGATGTTCTGCTCTTTGATTTGGGGGAGTGTCTCAGAGAACCCCAAGGTCTTCACACACACTGAGACTCACCTGCCATGGCCCTCGCAGGCCCGGGAGGCCCCCCAGGCTCGGATGGGCTGGCCCTGCCTGCGCCGGCTGGTCTAGAGCAGACACTCGCCACAGCTGCGGCCTGATCCAGCGGGGGGTGGGGGGGGGTGAGGGGGGTGGGGGGTGCAGAAGGGACTCCCTGGGCCCCGCCGGGACCTCCCCCGGGCCGCACCCGCTGACTTCCACAGACCTGGTTTCGGAGCCTCTTCCCCAGGGCGCGCCGGCCTCGGGCATCTCATCTCAGCGCCCGCAGGTGCAGCCCCGGGGCAGCCTCGAGTGCAGGCACCTGGCGGCATCCCAGCCCGGGGGAAGGTCAGGCTCCGCGGCCTTCACCTCCCCCCGGCCTCGGTTCCCGGGGTCTCGGCAGCATTTGCTGCAGCTGGGTTGTGCGAACCAGGGCCCGGGCGGCTCATTCTGCGTCTCCCCAGCCCCCCTAGCGCCCCCGCGGCCTCCGAGGCCTCCCCTCCTCCCTTTTGGGTCCATGTCTTGGGTTTGGTGAAAACCCCATTTCATGAGTCTGGAGCACATTCTTCAGGCCCCGCAGACCTGACTCCCCGCCGCGAGCACGCGCCCCCGGCCTACTCCACGGGGCGCAGCCACCCCATCCCAGCGCCCCGAGTTGGGGCTGCAGCCCCTCTCCCCGCAGTGATTCTGGGGTGCAGGGAGCAATGGGGAGACCACCGCTCCTTGTTCCTCCCGGTCTCCCTGCTCTGCCCTGAGGGGTGTCACCCGCTCAGATGCGCACCCCCTTGGGGCGGGCGGGCGCCTGCGGGAGCTGCAGGAGAAGGGGGGCAGGAGGGGGGCAGGAGGCCCGGCCGGGCTCACCCCGGGGAGGGCCGCGCCCGCGCCCTGGTCCGCACAGAGCGTCGACCGCGGGCGTCTGTCCACACCCTAAAGCGCGTCCCAACCCGGCAGCAGCGCGAGGGGCGCCAGCGGCTGAGGCGCCCGCGGGGCTCCTCATTCTCCTCGCGCTATGGGGGCCTCGTGCTGGGCCCCAGGCTGCGTCAGATCAGCCCCCCTCGGGCGTTCCCGGGGGACAGACCCGCATGGTGATCGGAACCTCCTGGCCTCTGAAACCTTCCTCACCGTCTCCCCCAAACGTGGGGGGTTTCCGGGGTCTCCATGCGCCCTGCGAATCCCGTTCATACCCAATGACCCGGCCAGAGCCTTTTCCTTTGGGGAGACTTAATTTCTGCTGTGTTGACCCCAAGTCCTGGTTAACGCAGGAGTCTTCGTTACCCCAGAACTGTACGAGGGTGGGGGGGCTGCCTTTGCAGGGCGTGGGAGGCGGGGCAGCGCCGTCCTCAGGGGCTAAAGGACTTAAGAAGAAATTCCCCCGATTTTATTCATTTCAGATTAAAAGAAAAAAAATCACTGATGTGGTAAAAGTGCTTTCTTTACTGGGTATTTGTTAATTCAACGTGGCGCTGGGCTTGTGCCAAAATGAATGTTGCAAAGCTCGGGGGAATTATTTCAATTTTGAAATTTCAGTGGGTTCCCTAGGCACCCCAGACACTTTTGGGGGGAGGCTGACATGAAAAGGCCTCTTCCTGGAAGGTACTGAGGATAAAGTCAAATCTTGACAGCTGGTGCTGGAAAGGCAGTGCCCAGGGTGTTAGTGAAGATTTTGGGGGCAGTCCTGAGAAACCCAAAGCTTCAGAATCTTAAGACAGTTGCAGTGTTCACCATACCAGAGACAGGGATTGCATTCTCACACACCGAACTTCACATAAATAATAGCAACAAAACAAGACCCATGAACTGTGGTTTTGAGCATGTGGAACCCGCTGAGTAAGTGGCTGCCTTTGTCCTTCTCCTGACACCCCCAAACCAGCGAGTGTGAGTTGAGTACGTGCTTATAACTTACCTGTAAAAACGGTGACTCTCTACAGAGTTCGTGTCCACAGAGATGAGGCTGAATCGAAATCCTTAAGAGAAAATTAACGCAAAAATGCAAAGCTTTTTAATAGATAATTTTAGAGGAAGGCTTTTTGGACGAGATTGTCGAAGGCCGGCACCCTTGACCTCTTGGGCATAGTCGGGTTTTACTCGTATCTGCTTGAATTGATCAAAACCAATCTGCATTGTTTTCCCAACTAGGTAATTTTATTTTAAAATTCATATTTGCTCAGGAGTGGCTGGTCCACGATCTCCATGCTCAGTGATGCCCACCCCGGGCCCCTGGCTGGATAAGGCTGACCACCAGCCCGAGCAGGCTTGGGGACCCCCCAAACCCCCATTGTTCCCCATATGCACTCAGGGTCTCCTTCTGTGGCCCCCACTCTGGAGACCCCCTGGTTGACTGGCAGCAGCATCTGCTGGTTTCCTTCCGCCTCTGGGTGCTCACGGCTCCACAGGTCCCCTGGGCACAGGGGGCAGCAGCCTCAATTTCTGATCCCACATCCTGTTGGGGGTCTGTCGGGCTCTCCCCCTTGGGGCTGGTTCCTTCACTGTGGGGGGTGAGAGGCAGACACTGGACCCTGCCAATACCTCGTGTTTGTGGGGATGGGGTGCACTGTAATGTGTGCATCATAATCAGGCCAGTGGAGACAGGAGCGGAGCAGGGGCGGAGCAGGGGCGGCGCGGGGCTGGCAGAGCTGGGATGGGGTTCCTGACCTTGAAGGGTGGCTGGAGCAGCGGAGGTGCTGGCGGGAGGTGAAACAGATGAGGGAGGGCATGATTTGAGGGGTTAAGGGTTTGTTGCCCGTTTGCTGGGAGACAGCAGAGGAGAAGACATGGAAGGCAGCTGGATTTGGGGGATGAGTCGTCTAGAACCCCAGAAATGCAGGCTCCCTAGCTCATTTCTTCCCAGGGAAGTTCTGGGAAACCCGTCTGTCCGTCACACACCAGGGATGTGCATTTGCCCTTTTCCATATCACGCTTGCCCGCCGGGCTTCTGGCAGGTCATTTCCACCACTTCCTGGTACGTGCTCGGGCCCTCCCTGGGCCCCGAGGCGCGGGGAATGGCGCGGTGGCAGGTGTCTTGCAGGGAGGCTCCTCACCTGCCGGTCCTGCCTGGTCCACCACTGGTCCTGCCTCTGGGCTTGGGCCCACCCGGCCTCACCGTTCCTGGCACAGGGCCCCGGCTCTGGGCTCCGGCTGCTTGACCAACACGATCTCCGCCGCCTCGGTGCCCTTGGTCCCCCTGGGCCAGGATGCCCGGAGACAAACGTGGGTGTTTCTGCTCACTCTGGGAGACTCCGGAGCCCAGACATCACCCAGGTGCCCAAGCTCAGGGACGGGAGAGTCTCTCCATCCTCTGCGGAAGGGCTCCTGGGGGAGGGGGAGGCCCCGGGGGGAGGGGTCCCGGAGCACCCGCCAGCCAGGCTGGAAGGCAGTTTCTGGGCATGGTGCCCCAATGGGGCCCAGCTTAGCTCCTAAAGGCATCTTGGCCTGTGACAAAGCACCCCTGCCCGCCCAGGCCCTGCCTCCAGCAGGCTCATCCCAACCTCGGCTTCCTCCTCTCTGCAGTGGGCTCAGGCGAAGCTGCCAGGGCTCTCTGGGGCTCTTCCTCTGAGGGGGGATGGCAGACAGAAGCAGATTCCAGAGCCACCATCCCGCTCCGCTGCTCATCCATGGAGAGAGAAAACGGCCCCTGCCCCGGCCTCAGTGCCTGCCCCCTCCTCGGCCTCCTGCGGCCCCTCTCTCTGGGCCCTGGCCCGGCCCTCCTCCTGCCCCTCCCCCAGCCAACCTCCTGTTGCTCAGCTGCAAGGCCTGCTGCCCTCCTGGGGTCCCCTGGAGGCCCTGCTGCCCCTGCCCTGCCCGTCCCCCTTCCCTGTTCTCTCTCCCCCTTTCTCCCTGGCCTCGCTCCTGCCCTCAGCTCTGCCTTTGCCCGTGACCCTCCTGTGGCCCTTCCCTGACCTCCAGACACCTGGGCAGACCCCTCGCCTGTCCCTACACCCCTCCTGCCCAGCCTCCTCCTCCCACCAGCTTCCCAATCCTGGGTCATCCTGCAACTGCCCCAGGGGCCTAGGGGCCTGCCCGTGGGTACCTGGGCCTCTTGGAGCTTCGCGGGTGGGGTGCTTCCTGGGTGCAGAGAGAAGCACGTGGGGTCACTGTGGGGCAGCCTGGAGGACTGTCCAGCATCCCAGGAAGGTCCCATCTCCACTCGAGTCCCCAGCCAGCTGGGGCGCTGGCCTGTGTCACCAGGCGGGCTCCTCCTGGGGACTGGTGTACAGGCCAAAGGAAGGGAACACCCCCACCCACCCCCCGTTGTCCAAACCCTGTGACTCTGGGCTCTCAGCTGCGGAGGCGGGTGGCTATCCTGGGAACTCAGGGTGCTTCCTCCTCAGGCTACTTCCCTGCTGCGCTCAAGCTCCACCTCCTCACTCAGGAGTGATCAGCCCTGCAGGCCCTATGCCTGGTCTACACCCCAGCCCCCCAAAACAGCCTCTCCAGGAAATGGAGACGCTTTGGAGGGGCAGGGGCTGCCCGGGAAGGGAGGCTGTGGCAGCAGGAGGGCACTAGCTGAGTCTCTGCCCAGCCCTAGTGCTGTGAGGTCTTGGGGCTGGAGGGTGCCAGTGCCCTGGGAACCCGGCCAGGGGCCCAGCCCCCTATGTGTCCCCGTGCCCTGTGGGCAGCTGCTCACCTCTGCAGCCCTGGCAGCTCGCCAGGTCAGGACGATGTCCCCACAGCAGCCTCCCTGGAGCCAGTTGTAGATTTTTGGGGTGGGGTTGGGGGCTGGAGAGAAAGCACAGACGGAGGTTACCCGCATGGAGATTGGAGTCTTGGGCCCCTACGCTCCTGCTCCCCCCTCAGACAGACGTGAGGAAGACTGGCTGGCCGGAGCGAGGGTCCCCTCACGTGCTCTTGTCTGTCTGCCTCGCGGGGCCTGGCCACACTAGTTGGCCAACCGAGAGCGGCAGCATGTTCCCTCAGGCAGGAAGCTGACTGATTTCGGGGAGGGGTGGCCCCTGAGAACTCACAGTGCACAGGTTGCCTGTCCCTCCAGGTCCTTCCAGGGTGCATCCTCGGCTGTCTCTTTCCTCCCCACTCCCGGGGGTGGTGAGGTCCAGAGTCACTCTCCTCAGGCCGCGTGTCCCGCGCCCCTTGCCCCCCACGCCCAGGGCAGCCCCCCGACTGGCATCTGTTCTGCAGGACTCGAGGCAGCTGCACTTGCGCCCGCCTGCTGCGGGAAGCCTGCGCCCGCCCTGCTGATGACCTTGAGTTTGCAAAAGATCACGAAGCGCAGGCAGTTTGCCAGGTGTTGAAGACCAACTTTTGGCAAAATGCCGGGTCAGGTGTCCCTGAAAGGATGAGACGGCCTAGGCGACACCTCAGGGCTGAAGGGAAGGGAAGGGAAGGGGAGGGGAGGCAGATACAGACACTCTTATATGGGTGCCAGCGTCTCCTCCGCGGCGGGTCTTTATTTCTATGTTAAGGCAAGCGATGGGATGACATCATCGTCTGCAGAGAAGCAAAACAAACACTCAGCACATTGCTTTCCCACAGACGTTTTGTCGCCTACGTGTTCTTAAGAGAAGAAACGACCTTAAAAGTTAATCGATAATCAAAACTTAGACGCATTATTTCAGCCTCAACAACTACCTAGGGCAGCTAACAGTCCTTGGTACCGCCCTGTCGCCACGGCTGCCCTATCAGGAGACCCCTCTCTCTACATGTCCTGCAGCTGGAGACCCCTTGTTTCCCAGTAATCAGTGATTAGAACTTTTATCAGCTTAGGAACTCCTAGCGTAACCAACTTGATGATTCAGCTTGGAAACTCCTAGAGTAATCAACTTCACGATTCATGGCAAGGCTTCTCGACGGAACTTCCATGTGAGGAATGTTATGACCAGCTCTGGGTTGCTTATCAGACATGCCCTTGCACGATAATTATTTCCCACTGTCAAGTGGGCCAAGTTATTCAGTGTTTAACTTTGAAGCAAGTAATTCTCCATGCCATGCACTTACAATATTCTTATACATGTATTGTATAAGATACATGTATCTTATATTGTATAAGATACATGTATCTTATACATGTATTCAATAATATCTTATACATGTATTCAATGTATTCTTATACATTTATTGCCCAATGTATTTGTTATAGAGCAACCCCGATATTAAACGGGTTCCTGGCTGTGGGTCCTCACCCGCGCGCTTTAAAGGGACTTATGAATACTCTACTACAGACACACGCAAAAGGGTTAATAAAAGGTTTATTTACAAGAGAAAAAGAAATAAGGAAAATGTACAACTCAGGGAGAAAATAGGGAAATAAAGTCTTTAATGCGTCCTACCCGATCCGACGACCTGGAAACCCCAAAGTCACTCTCAGAGCTAGACGGACGCTGCGAGCTGGCCGAGGGCCCCAAAATGGAGAGAGCCCCAAAGCCCACGTGTCTGCCTTTTGTATCCACCTGGCTGCTTAACCCCACCCTCAGGTCCCAGCCACCTTCCCTTTGGTGGTGATGGGATTTGGAGTTCCCAGTGTCTTTGGCTTTGACCTGGGGTGGGGGTGGAGTCCACAAAGCCTGTATGGAATTTGCTTTGGGACTGCCTTTTCCCCCTAACATATTGACTGAGAAGTTCTTTCTCATTATGACCAAGAATAAAAAACAAAGGGATGTTCAATCTTCAGCCCCACGGTGTGAGACACAAGGAATCTTCAGCCCCATGGTGTGACGCTCTTTTTTCTTTGGCCCCATTGTGTGAAGCTCTTTAAGCTCCGGCCCCATGGTGTGAGACCCTTTTCTTAGCTGCTTGCCAGAGTCTTACCTGGCTGGGGCAACAAGGCCCCCTGCAGCAGCCAGGAAACCCCAACCTTGAGCTCTGAATTCTAATGCCCAGGGTGGGTGGGGAGCGGGGCAGAATAACTTACTGAGCCTTCTCCCCCACTCCATCTGCTGTGGGGGGGGGGGTGTCCCACCCTGCGGGGAGCCTCTGCTGGATCCTGTCCAGGCACAGCCCGAGGTCAGGAAAGCATCTGCCCCTGGGAGGCTCCAGCTGCCCCAGGCCATTTGCATCCCCTAGGCCCAGCATGGCCGGACTCCAGGAGCACCATCCATCTCAGGGGTGGGAGGACGGTGCTTTCTGGAGCCCAGCGGACACTGTGTCCCTGGGCCTGCTGGACGTGGCTCCAAGTGCTGCCGGGGGTGGGGGTGGTGGGCCAGGAGATGTGTGGGGTGCAGGGAGGCGGGAGGGGGACAAGCCCACCCCATAAACACCTGACGTTACTTCTTCCAATGCCAGGTTGGGGGAGGAGTCAGGCTGTGCCCAGCTCAGGTCCTGAAGAAATGTGTTTGATTAGTCAACTGAAACGTGTTACTGAAAGGTGGACTTTTCTAAAGTGGCAAATTAGCAAGTGTGTCTCGATGTTGAACCCAATAGACTTGACGTCTGTTCCTGCAGAGTTCCAGGCTACTTCCGGGACGATGCACCATTAGGCACCTAAGCACTGAGGTGAGGACTGTTCTCCGTGGCCAGGCGGACTTCCGTGGCCAGGCGGACTTCCGTGGCCAGGCTGACTTCCGTGGCCAGGCTGACTTCCGTGGCAAGGTGCTTGTAGTGACGATGGCCCTGCCCCGAGGTTGATGCCGAAATGACTGACATGCGTGACTGCAAGATTGTGAGCAGTCAGGCGTGACTATAGGATTGACGTGGGTTACGAAAGGATTACCACAACTTTTCATTCTTATTTGCTCATTGTACAGAAATGCTAAAAAGGAGAATTTCTCACCGTCTTGCGCTCCCACCTCCTGCGTGTTCTTGCCCGTGTGTTTTCCAGTAGCGTGTCAAACACTCATCTGCATAATTGTAATCGTAGTAAAAAAGTCCGTCCAAGTGTGTCTTCTCGGAGCTGCAGTGTTCCTCCACGCCGCTGCACGGCCGCCGCCGGCTCCTCAGCGCAGGGTGCTCTGTGCTAAATCCAAGTTTCACTTTCACAAGCAGCAGGTTCTTTCTTTTCTACCAACCCCCTGGGCTTCAAGCCTGACTGATTTTCCCAGGCTCTAAGTCTCTCTAGATGACGCTGCAAGAATCTCTTCTCTTTCTTTTCCTACTGCATTCTGAAGAGGGCAGGACGTCTGGGGGTTCCCCCCGGCTGGGCAGCCACCTCCAGTCACACTCACACAGCAGGCAGGTGACTCCTGTGTCTGTCACTGGCTCTGCCCCCTCCGGAGGCCTCTCTCTCTCTCTCTCTCTTTTTAAAGATGTATTTATTTATGCATACAAGAGCTGGGGTTCAGGCCAGAGATGGGGGGGTGAGAGGATTCACCAGAGACAGAGTGGGGAGCAGAACAGGCAGATTGACTGAAATCCACTCTGAGGGGAGCAGTGGGGAGACAGGCGAGGTCTGCTGCGGGTCAGCTCCCTGGCTGGGGATCGAACTCATGTCATAGTAGCTGGTGATAGCTTGATAGCCCAGAGACTTTAACCCCACCAGGGAGCCCCAGGGAGGTCTCTCTTGAATGACCTGACCCCTTTTCTCTGCTCTTTGTGCTTGGGAGGCCGGCTGTGGCCAGGGGGTCACGTGAGAGCCACAGAGCTGCAGGGCCCTGCGGTGGCTCAGAGTTGTGGCTGGAAGTGTGTCTGCGAGTGGGCGTGTGTGGGGGAGGGTTGAGGACTTTGATCTCCTCCCGTGTGTGTGATATCTGATTGTGCGCTGTGTGCTTTGAAAAATACCTGTCTTGGGGCCTCTCTGTGGGAGCACAGGCATGTGTGGGTGTGCTTGGATGTGTGTGGGGTGCCCGCGAGTGGGGGGAGTACTGTGTCTCTGTTTATGTCTTTGGCTGAGGTTGAGGGTGTTTCTAGCTTCGGGGTTGTCTCTGGAGTGAAGTGTGGGGGTGCACGTCCGCGTCCACATGCGTCTCCAGATGTGTGTGCGTCGTGGCGCGGCTCTGCCTGTCTCTGGCCGGGAGCCGCGAGGCCTGCAGCAGCCACAGCACATGCACAGGAAACAGGACGCTGGGGCGGACCTGCCCGGCACAGCCCTGTTCTGGCGCGGCGGCCTGACGCCTGCCCGAGCGGCCGGCTGAGAAGGGCCACGGCCTGGCGGAGACCATCAGGGCAGAGGTGGCGCCCCTCGTCCGGGCAGGGGCCTGGGCCCGGGGCCGCACACTCCCCTTCCCCGAGGGGCTGCTCTGGTGCGCGGGCACCTGCCGGGCTTCTCTGCTGTGTCCCAGGCGTTGCCCTGTGGGCGAGCGAGGCCGGAGGCAGCTCAGCCCTTCCTCCGCCCGAGGCGCCTTTCCTGGGCAGTGCTGCGTGGCCATGTCCCCAGCTGCTCTCTGGGGAGAGAAGCCCCGAGCCGCAGGGCGCAGGTGTTTGTCTGAGGCCGGCGCTGCTGCAGGGAATCCCTGTGCAACCTCGCTTGACCAGGTGGAGGGAGGGGGAGCCCCTGGAAGCAGGGACCGCTGGGCCCAACCCAACAGGGTGATGTCCTTGCGGGGTGGTGGGGGTGGGGGAGAGAAAGCTTCAGGCGGAAGAGGGGGGTCAGCTGCCCGGTTGGGACACAGGGAGCACGTCACCTTTCCTTGGCCTGTGCACCCATCCCCAGGAGGCACCCGCCTGGTGACACGGGCCAGCCCCCCGGCCTGGGGAGGGGCCTGCTCAGGTGGTCCAGGGAAGGGCCACAGGAGGGTCACGGGCAAAGGCAGAGCTGAGGGCAGGAGCGAGGCCAGGGAGAAAGTGGGGGGAGATCAGGGAAGGGGGACGGGCAGGGCAGGGGCAGCAGGGGCTCCAGGGGACCCCAGGAGGGCAGCAGGCCTTGCAGCTGAGCAACAGGAGGTTGGCTGGGGGGAGGGGGCAGGAGGAGGGCCGGGCCAGGGCCCAGAGAGAGGGGCCGCAGGAGGCTGAGGGGGGGGCAGGCACTGAGGCCGGGGCAGGGGCCGTTTTCTCTCTCCGTGGTGGCCGATGAGCAGCGTAGCGGGATGGTGGCTCTGGAATCTGCGTCTGTCTGCCGTCCCCCCTCAGAGGAAGAGCCCCAGAGAGTCCTGGTGGCTTCGCCTGAGCCCACTGCAGAGAGGAGGAAGCCGAGGTCCGGATGAGCCTGCTGGAGGCAGGGCCTGGGCGGGCAGGGGTGCTTTGTCACGGGAGGCCGGGAGGCCGGGGTGTGGAGGTACCAGGGGTGGGATGAGGAGCCGAGTCAGGGCGAAGCTCGCCGAGTTAGCCACCTGGGCTGCAGGGGCCCCTGGCGGCTGGAAGGCGCAGGCTTGGGCAGCCCCTGGGGAGTCTGCCTTGTGATTCACACCCCCCCTGAGTTCAGAACTGAGGGTGTTGTGAAGTGGGGGCCTCCGTGCTTCCCTCCCGCGCGTCTTCATACGCACGTTCCTTTCATTGAGAAGGTGCTGCGCCCTTATGTCAAGGCACGCTGGAAACGGTTCCCTCCTCAACAGCTTTTCCTCCCCGTTACGTGATGTGCGCGACGTACCAGGATTTCATGAACCTTTACAGAAATCTCTGATTTAAAGTTGTCAAATGCATAAATGACGACTTGGGGTCACAAATACCCTCCACTTTGTGAGCAGGTTCTACCTTCAAACCACCAAGTTCCAAAGGGAAGACAGCTGTGCTCCTGTGCAAGAGTCTGGCATTTCTCTCCCCGGACACTCACAACGGCAGTGCCAGCTCGCAGGAGGCTGGGGGGGTGGAGGGGGGGCAGGAAGACGGGGCAGGAGCGGGAGGTCTCAGAGACACTGTGTGTGTGTGGGGAGGGGGCGGTTCTGACTGCTCTGGTTTGAGGACAAGGAGGCCAAGGCTCAGGCCCCACGAACCAGGTTTTCTCTGGGAAGCTGGAGGCAAGGCTGCTGTGGAGGAGGGGGAGCAGGGAGGGGGGTCAGGAGAGAGGGAGGCTAGGGTGGGGCTGAGCTCCCCCAGGAGGGGTGCTGGTATTCCAAGACCACCCTTTCAGCAGTTCCCTTGCAGATTGGGGTGGTCTTTTTCAGGGACTCAGTGGTCTGGGGGGTGAACACTTGGGGAGGCCGACCCAGGCTGGGGTGAACTGAGCAGTGAAGAAACTGGGGTGGAGGGTTGTGTACCACCCCCCTGATGTGGGGGGAGGTGCCAGGCAGAGTGGGCTTTTAGGAGCTGAGGGTCTCCACCTCATGCCTGTGGGGATCAGGGGGCCCAAGGGCAGGAGGTGAGAGGAGAGAGGTGGCACCCTGGGGGCCGAAAGACGAGGGGAGGTGGAGTTTTTGGGGAATAAAGCCCAGTAGAGGAGCAGTTGCAGCCGGGACTGGAGGTGCAGGCGGGCTGCTGTGTGTTGCTGCTCTTAATAACGGGGTCACCTTGGGAAAGTTGTTAAGCCTCAGTGGGGTGGCCCTGCCTCCCGGGCCTGGCAGGGACTGGCGCCACAGTTACGTGCTCTGCTCCCCAGCACTTCTGGGCCTGGGTTCTCTCCTTTGCAGACGCTCCTCCTGTTACAGGGCAGGGAGAGGCGCAGCCCAGACCCCGCAAACCTGCCTGCTCTACATGGGTTCTGCCATCCGCCGCATCAACACAAACCACATGAGACTTTACTGGGAAGGAACTTGAATACAACTAGGAAACAACACAGGAAAGCAAAGACAGTTTCTAAATCAGGCACCCAAAGTGACCCGTCCCCTCGTGGGTAAAAGTCCACCCAAATGGGGTTGGCCCAGAGAAAGACCCCAAAGCCTGCCCCGAGTCTAAAGCACCTTCCAGTGGGGACCCCCAGAAAAGGGTCAGAAACAACCAGACAAGTCTGAGGGGAAACAAGCAAACAACATCAAGACCAAAACTGCCATGGTCACCTCCCCACGGGGCTCACCCACATCTGTGTCACCCCGTCCACAACCAGAAGGCAAGCGCAGCTTCTTCACGTGTCTCTCGGCTCCATGTGCCTCTGTTACAGGGCAGCCCCGATATAAAACGGGTGGCCTGGCCGTGGGTCCTCACCCGCGCGCTTACAAGGGACTTATGAATACTCCACTGCAGACACACACAGAAGGTTCATAAAAGGTTTATTTACAAGGGGAGGGGAAATGAGGAAATGTACAGCTCAGGGAGAAAATAGGGAAATAAAGTCTTTCATGCGTCCTACCCGATCTGCCGACCTGGAACCCTAATGGCACTCTGAGAGCTGGCGGAGAGCCACGAGCTGGCGGGGAGCCAAAAGGGCGCCCCCCAAAGCCCACGTGTCTGGTTTATACCAACCCTGGCTGCTTAACTCCACCCTCAGGTCCCAGCCACCTCCTTTTGGTGGTGACGGGATTTGTCTTTCCCAGTGTCCTCATGGCTTCGGTCTGGAGAGTGGGTGGCGTCCACAAAGCCTGCATGGGATTAGCTCAGGACATCCTTTCCCCCCAACACCTCCTCCAGGGCTCCTTCTGGCTCCATCCTGCTCCTTCCTTCCTCAGTCTCCTCTGCAGCTTCTTCTCTCCCTGCTCAGCTCCGCCCTCCTTTTGGGCGGGGCAGGGAACCAGGAAACTCCCCCTTTCCTGGGGACGCCCCTGTTACACTCTAGGCCAAGGTGGCATGGGTAGGGTGACATGGGTGGGGGGCGGTGAGCCGACTGGCCCTGAGCAGGCCGCATACCTGGTGGAGGTACTTTTGCAGCCCTTAGCCAAGTCCCCTTGAGCGGTGGGGGCTTGGGGTGTGTGGGGGAGAAGACTGAGCCAGGAGTGGGGGTGACCTGGAAGATATCTGATGACAGTAAGAGCAGAGGTGGGGACTCCACGCTGGGGAGAGAGGCTCTTTGAACAAAGGGTTTGCCTGAGAGCAGGGAGGAGCCCCCACACTTAGCGGGGAGGGGGGCTGGGGCCCTCTGCCAGGACCTGCAGACCTTTGGTATTGGAGCAGCATTTTCATCTTCCAACCCACGAGTGAAAAAAAAATCAGAATTAATTCAAGATTCCCAGGAGGAAGCGAACGCCATGGAACTGCGGGGGCGCTGGCTGTGAGAGGCTCACCACGCTCTTGGGGACGAGGACATGTTGCATCAAGAGTAACAATTTCCATGCAGCAAAGATAAAAAATATCTAGGAGTGAGGGAGGCGAGGGAAGGGATGAAATGGGGAGAAAACACAGAAAATAAGGACAGATTTAATAACTAAGTATCAAAGACCATGAACTCCTGATGGACGCGAGGGCGAAGGCCGCAGCGCACTTTACACGACAGGAAGCAAAGGTCACCACATCCCTCCCTCCGTGCCCCGGGAAATATACACGCTTCACCCAGCAGCTGTGGCCTCTGGCACCTGCCAAGGTCAAGAGGTGAAAAGCAGGAGGGGGAGGGGACGCCCCAGGGTTCGGCCCAGAACCCCTACTCACCCCTGGGGTTAGATCCCGAAGACACCCAGACAGCACAAGCCATAACCAGACCCTGAGGGCTTCACTGGAGGTTCCAGCGGGACAGCACAGCTCCTGACTGAACAACGTCTGAAGGCTTTCCTCTCACCCACCCCGCACACAGCTTCCACCCCGCACACAGCTTCGGGAGGGATGCACTTGGAGTGCTGAGAGAGGGAGGGGCTCCGCCTTGCCAGCCAGATCAGCCCAGTCCACCCTGGCGATCGATCATGGGGTGACCAATGTGCAGCCAGATGACCCTCACATCCACAAGCCACAGCCTGGGGACACTTGCTGAGTGTTCTTAAGACATCAGATGGGCCCCAGGGTGCTGGCCCAGTCAGTCACATAAATCCCAGCCTCTTCCCTACCCACAGTTAGAGGAAGGGATTCTTTGGATGCCCAGGCAGTGAGGGGCCTCTCTGCGTCCTGTAAAAGCCTGGTGTGGGGGCCTCCCTGGTGGCACAAGGGGTTAAGCACCGCACTACGAAGCTATCCGCAGCCACAGCAGCACAAGTTCTATTCCCAGCAAGGGAGCTGACCCACAGGGTGCAGCAGCCCTCTCCTGTCTCCCCGCTGCTCCCCTCAGCAGTGGATTTCAGTAGATCTGCCTGTTCTGCTCCCCGCTCTGGCTCTGGTGAATCCTCTCACCCTCCGGCACTTCTGACTGTACCCAGTGCTTGTATAAATAAATAAATAAAGCTTAAAAAAAAAAAAAAAAAAAGCAACTGCAAGAAATCATAGAAAAATTCATCAACAAATAAAGAACCAGAATGGAGAGGTGGGGCCTCCCTTTGAAGAGGGGTCAGGGGGTGACAGCTTTCTCCGCAGGCCCCAGGACCTGTCTCCTCCCAGCTTTCCCCACGGGTGGCTGCACTCAGGATGCCCAAACCCGGAGGGACCCCTCTCCTTGGCTTGGCCCGCCAGTGGCCCCTGGGGAGGGACTGCCAGGGCCCTGTGCTCCTGCCAGGCTCTGCCTTGGGGGGCAGGGTGTGAACTTTGTCCCACTCCTGGCTCAAGCACAGCAAAGGTGTGATCAGTCACACTGTGAGAGCTGTGGCCTGTCCTGGTTCCCTCCAAGTCTTCACCCAAAGAGGAGGAGCTCACCTCTGGGAGGGACTGGGGAGAGCCAGCTGCCACACATGGGGCATTAGTTTTATCGAGACAGCCACATGCTGGCATGACTCACCCAGACCCCCTCGGGGAGTTCCTGTTCCCACAGATACCTGGAAGCCACAGCGTGGGGGGCATGTAAAATGAGCCCAGGCCCACCCTGGGATGGATCTCGGGGTCCCCCTGGCATGAAGCTCGATGTGCCAGGCCGCATGTCTGCCCAGGCTTTTCCGAATGGCTAGAAACTGTGAAGCTTCCCAGCTGAAAGCCACCCAGGGCCCAAGGGTGAGAAACCACCGGAGAGGTCTCTGTGCACAGGGCCCTGAGGTGCCAGGAGGCCCAAGCCTCATGCAAACCACTGAGAGCCCGGTGCAGAGAAGCCAGGCCCAGGGAGCTGTGTGGAGCCCACAGGGAAGCCAGAGCAGGGCCTGAGACACCCACCCCGCACCTGGGCTGGCCGGGGAGACTCACCCGGGCCCTCCCTCCTCAGTATGAAGGTGTCGGGCACCACCTTTCTGTGGACGGCCTGGGCCGCTCAGCTGAGCACGTCTGGCGGGTGAGATGTTTCCTTCTGTTCCAGGGCTTTCCTCGCCCCGTCTTGGGGTGGTTCTTGACATTGTGTGAGCGCGCGGACCCTCCGAGAGCGCCAGGAAGTGTCGCCCCTCTTCCTGGAAACTCCTGTCAGGGCGACACTGCAAGCCCCTCGCAGCCCCAGCCCCGGAGGAGGAGCCCTCCCCAGGCAAGGCTGGTGCAGAGGCGCGCCCGCGCTCAGCACCTCCGACCCACGCCCTCATTTCAGCGAAGAGGAAGCTGGGCCCAGAGTGGGAACCGAGTCTCCCCAGAACAGCTGATTAGCAGCAGCCGGTGCCCCGCAGAGCCGACCTCGCGCCTCGCACCGACCCGCTGCAGGTAACAGCCCGGGCGGGACGGCGCGGCCCGGCAGGCTCGCGTGCTGCCCCGACGGGACGGCGGTGACCCCGAGGCCCGCTGGCCGGGCTCCGTCCACACCTGCCCTGCCCCCAGGGCCTTTCCAGGGGGCCGGGGCCTCCCCTCCGCGACAGCTGCAGGCGGGGGCTGCGCCCCCATGACCGACACTTCCCAGAACCCTCAACTTCCTCCCGCTTTGACTCAGGCGGTGGCACGTCTCAGCGGGGGCACCGCTCAGGGGCGCAGGACCTTCCTTGGGGGCGCCCGGCTTGCGTGTCGCCACCCCCTCGTCCCAGCTGCTGCACCCTGAAATTTATCTGGGAGAGCCCCGAAAGCAGCAGCTCGCACGCGCTCGGCCCGGTTCGCCACCCCGAGTCCGGGGCTCGGACATGTCCCCCCCGCTGCGTGCAGCGCCTCTGAGGTGGGGGTGCAGCGCCCCCCCACAGGCTCCGGCGCCGCAGGGACGGACGTGCGGCCGGGCCCCGGGCAGCTCCGCGCGGCGCCCGCCGTCTCCGGGCGGGTGGGGGACGGGGCGGCCTGGAGAGGGAGCCCGGAGGACTCCGGCCGTCTCCGGGGCGCGGGCGGGGGCCGGCGGCGCTGCTGCACGCGTTTGGGGCAGCCGGGCAGGGAGGGGCCCCGCGGTCCCGGGTCCGGCCTCGCCTCCTCCAGCCCCGGGCGCGGGGAGGCGCCCCCGGCGCTGCAGCCGCCCCCACCCCGGGGCGGGCCCAGGGCGGCCGCGCGGTCCCGGCGGGACTCGCCCTCCTCGACGGCTCTCGGCTCCCACCTGCGGGGAGACCGGTGGGGGGCCGGGACGCGGGTGTTCGAGGGAAGGGACCGGTGGGGGGCCGGGACGCGGGTGCTCGAGGGAAGGGACGAGGCGTCCGGTGTTTCCTCCAGGAGGGGCGAGAGGCAGGGGGCGAGAGGGCGCTGGGGAGCCGGGAGCCGAGGCGCGAGGACGGGGCGGGCGGCCGGGCGGCTCGGGCTGCTGCGGGCGCGGGGCGGGAGCGGAGCCCGGGGCTCAGCCCTGCACCCTGCGCACCCGCAGCCCCGGAGCCTCCCGTCGGACCGGTCACCCCTCCCGGGAGGCGCCGGCCCCGCAGAGCCGCCGCCTCCCGCCCCCCAAGCTCCCGGCTCAGCGCCGCGAAGTGCTGCAGAGTCAGGGGAGGCTGTGGGGTGCTTTGCGCCCCTATGTCTTTCTCCTTCTTGCTTCGGTTCCCCCAAAGCCCCACTCAGAGGAGGGCTGGGGAATTTATTTATTTTTAAAGATTGATTGATTGATTGATTGATTTATACAAGAGCCAGGGCGCAGGCCAGACTTGGGGGTGGGGGGTGAGAGGACTCACCAGAGCCAGAGCGGGGAGCAGAACAGGCAGAGGGACTGACTCCACGGCTGAGGGGAGCAGCGGGGAGGCAGGAGGGGTCTGCTGGGCCCTGCGGGTCAGCTCCCCGGCAGGGGATCTCACTGTGGCTGCGACAGCTTCCAGTGCTGAGACTCTGACCCCTGCGCCCCCGCGGGTTGTGGTCTCCCTTGTGTTTTCTGGAAACACCGAGGGCAGGAGGGCTGGGTTCATGGGAGTCAGGTAGCTGGGTTCAGATGCCCCAGCTGTGCAGACACAGGCTAGGAGCCGCCCCAAGTGGGACTGGGTTCCCCGAAGGCCCAGGGGTTCCCCGGGGAACAGGCAGCCTAGGGGGTCAGCCCAGAGCACCGCCACCCTGGCAGTAAGAAAGCGGCCCCGGGAGGCTGCCAGTTCCCAGGGCGCCCCGGGCAGTTAGGAGGAGGAAGCTGCTGAGACCCAGCACCAGCTGAGGCCTTGGGCACCGAGTCCAGCCCTCCCCACACACAGGTATTTTCTCTCCTTTTCATGAGAAAATATTAATATAGTGAAAGAAGATGCCATTTCAGAACTGAAAACAAACCAAAAAAAGCCCCCCGTGCATGTGAATTCCCTTTACAGCCTTCTGGATGGAAGGACCCCCTGCCTTTGCTTGCACGCCTGGGGTGGGGTGCACGCCAGGGCTCACTAGGACGGAAGGGGCGCTCTCTCTGTCCCCAGACTCTCCGCCGCAAGGCTGCTGTCTGCGGGCCGGGGCGGCTCCTTGTGTGTCCCCTGGACTCAGCCCGCGGAGCTTGTCTTGCTCCTGGAGGATGTAATGTGCGTGTCCCTTCACGGGTCGTCAGTCACTCTAGTTCCTTCTAAGTAGAGGACAATTGCTTATCTGTAAAAGGTCCTGTTGCACAATGATGTAAAACATAAAAAAAAATTTTAAAAAGTTCCTGTACTGTGACTTCCCAGGCACCGGTGCAGCTCCCGCAGACAGCCTGGAGCCGGGGTGGTGGGCGCAGTGCAGAGCGCGAAGGGTGGTGTTTTCTCCGTGGTCTGAGACGAGAAGGGGAGAACGTCACTGCCGTGGAGAACCGGCCAGGAGCAGGGAAGGGACAAATGCACCGCAAGACGCTCAGCCTCTCCCAGGGAGTGTTCCCTCCGTCGGACCTGGAGTCCCACCCACGGGCTCCGCACCACTAACCGGGCTCTCCGGCTCTCCATTTCTCTGTCTTCTTGATGGACGACAGTCTAAGAAGGGAGGATTAAGGTCCCTAGCTACAACCGTATTTCCATTTCTACCTCTTTTTGTATTTCTGGCAAGTTCCTATTATGTATTTCTTTGCTATGCCGAGTGGAACATACATTGAGTATTTTAATGATTTATTGTAACTTTCACCTTTGTGAAACACCTCTGTGTTTCTCTCTCAATTCTTTTTACTAAAAAAAAATAATCACTTGTCCTAATCCCTTTTTCCTGGGATTCTGTGCGCCTAATAAGCCATGGTCTACCCTATCCGTTTATTCTATCTGTGCTTTTTTGTTTTTCCCTTGTTTCTTACTGGCAAAGATGATTAATTTGTTAAAATGGTGCCCCCCACCCCCTTTAGAAGAGTATTAATATTACACTGTTACATGCCTGTGAGTCTCCATGGGTCCCACAGACGCTCTCCACTGTCTATGAGACCCTGGAGTTTTCCACTTTCAGTTTGTGTCTTGACTTTTCTCTTTCTTCTGTACCTTTAAAATAATTTAACCTAAACACCTAATTTAGAAAATATCTTAATTTCAGCTTCTACATTTGTTTCTAGCAACAGCTCTCCAAACTTTAGGAGATTTAAATACATAATTAAATTTAAATAGTTACTATATTTAAATACAATCCACCCACTCATCATTGTTAATCTAGCATCTTGAGTCTCTCTTACGTTGCTTTTTGTGTTATCACAATTTTTATGATGTGATGACTGACCAGGGATGGATGCAAGTTTTCTTTTGCTCTCTGATCAGATCTTGCTGCCATTCTCCCGTCTCTCAGGCGACACCTGCTTGCTCAGCTGTCACTTCCAATGCTGTCACTTGGTGCTTTGTTTCCCAAGCCCTTAAGAAGCTTCATGTTGAAATATTCATCTTTGATCTGGCAAGATTTATGCCTCATTAGCTGAGCATTGGCTCACCATGCATTTCTTTTCATTTTATGTAACCCTCACCCTTCCCCTTTCACCCCCTACCCAGTTCCCCCCTGTGCCTCCAACAGCTAACCAGACTTTTCTTCTTTTAAGGAAAAGTCACATCTATTCTTTTCTCCTTGACCCCCAGCATTTAATAAATTTTTCAAAATTTGTAAATTGTTTTCATAATACCATCAATTAGAAAAATGCACACACAGGGCCTCCCTGGTGGCGCAAGTTCAATCCCTGGTGGCCAGGGAGCTACCCACATGGCGAAGCAGACCTCTCCTATCTGGCCCGCTGCTCCCCTCCGCAGTGTATTTCAGTCAGTCTGCCTGTTCTGTTCCCCGCTCTGTCTCTAGTGAATCCTTTTACCCGCCTGCGTCTCTGGCCTGTACGCCAGCTCTTGTGTGCATAAATAAATCAATCTTAAAAAAAAAAAGAAAAATGCACGCACAAAAACAGAGAAATATAAAAGATCGTAAAATTACACACCATCTAACAGACTAATCAATATTTGGCACGTGGAAATTTTTTTTGAGGTTTTCTTTTTCCTGATGCGTGGGGTTTTAAAACCATAGTTGAAATCATTCTGAACATATAATTCTGTAGTTTGTGGGTTTTATACTTCACAGTCAGCATAAACATAGCATAGAAAAATTTTCCATTGAGTAGATTTACCATAGTGAAATCCAGCTCTTGTTGACATTTAAAGTGAACGTATTTCACAAGATTTCTATGACTTGTAATAGAAGTTGTCAAATCCTCTGCCAGTTTTTCTATTTGAGTCTTGATAGTATGCGTTTCTATATATTCTCCACAGAGAAGGAACATCATGTATCTATTTGTTGCATTTTCTTTCCTCCAGTAAGTTATTTGATGCTCAAATTTTTTAGTATAAACAAATTTTCTGTTTCTGCAGTCAAACCTCTTTTTTCTTGGGTTTTTTCAATACTCTAAGTTGACAGAGTTTCTCCTTCTACTGATTTTATCATTTATCAAATTTTATTTTTTTAAAGATTTATTTATTTAGGCATATAAGAACTGGGGTGTAGGCCAGAGATGGGGGGGTATGTGTGAGAGGATTCACTAGAGACAGAGTGGGAAGCAGAACAGGCTGATCTACTGAAACACACTGCTGAGGGGAGCAGCGGGGAGATAGGAGAGGTCTGTTGCATCTTGTGGGTCAGCTGCCTGGCTGGGGACGGAACTCGTGCTGCAGTGGCTGGTGATAGCTTCATAGGTTGTGTCTTAACCCCTTGCACCAGCAGGAAGGCCCCATTTACTAAATTTTCATTTGAGGATCTAAGTTGGTTCTTTTTTTTTTTTTAAGACTTATTTTTATTTATTTATACATGCACTGGGTACAGTCAGAAGCATGGGAGGGTGAGAGAATTCACCAGAGCCAGAGCGGGGAACAGAACAGGCAGAAGGACCGAAGTACACTGCTGAGGGGAGCAGCGGGCGGCAGGAGAGGTCTGCGCGCCATGTGGGACCCTCCTCCGGTGGCCGGGGAGCAGCCGGGGATCGAACCGGCACTGCAGAGGCTGCGGGCAGCTTCGCAACCCAGCGCTCAACCGCTGCGCCACCGGGGAGGCCCCTATGAATTTTTTTTAACAACTTGTCCAGAAAGTTCTTGTCACTCTTGGTTACATCCTCAACATTTTACTTTGTAGTTCTGACTTTACTTTTAAGTAGTGAATTTTATTTCATATTTTCTAGGTTTCTGTGTATTATGGTCAGAGAATTCAAACAACATAATTTCTGCTTTTTTTTTTTAGATTTATTTATTTATGCATACAAGAGCTGGGGCACAGGCCAAGAGATGCAGGGGGTGAGAGGACTCACCAGAGACAGAGTGGGGAGCAGAACAGGCTGATCCACTGAAAAACATTGCTGAGGGGAGCAGTGGGCGAGACAGGAGAGGTCTGCTTCGCCATGTGGGTTTCTCTCTGGAGGGCCGGGGATTGAACTTGTGCTGCAGAGGCTGCGGATTGCTTCAGAGTGCAGGGCTTACCCCCTTGCGCCACCAGGGAGGCCCTTTAATGAAGTTTTTGCTTTTGCTAGCTAAATAACTCATTCTGGCAACTGTTCCTTAGATACCTTGGGGAGAGGGGCAAGGATTGTCTATTTGTTTAAACCAAATCCAGGAGCTATTCATTAAGCTGTATCCACTTTATTATCTGTGTGATTCTGTATCCTAATTTATATTATCTCCTTGGTCTGTCTGGTTTACGGCACATTAAGTGGTTGCTGCAAGGTGTTTTGGCCAATGGTTCTTTCAATTGTCACATACCGGTACCTCATGGACTTTCATACAGTGTCGCTGGTGCATGAGATTACTACGCTTGCTTTCAAATTTCTCTTTCATGAATATAAAATGAACCTTCTTAGTCCTGATGTTGGTTTCACTCTTAGAGTCCACGATGCTACTTGTAAGTATTGCCACTCTGGCTTCTGTGTGCTTGTCTTTCTCTGCTGTATCATCATCAGACTTTGACTTTGAACTTGTCATCAAGTGTGCCCTTTATAAGCAACAGACTTGAATTTTATTGCCATTGAATTGAAAAAGTAAGTTAATAAAGGAAAGTTTGAGTTTTGTATTTTCTGTTGTCGTTTCTATACTAACTTTCTTTTTCCATTCCATTTACTGATTTGCTATGCAATCTGCTTGTTTCCCTTTATCTCCTTTTGAAGACAGGCATCTATTTTTAATTGTCAGTGGTTACTTCAAGGCTAGAAAAAAATTCTTGTAATTTCTATAATTATCAACATGCAAAAAAACCCAAGTGGTAACTTTTAATTCCCTTTTATGAAGCATTTGCTTTACCTGGTCATTACCCTCCACTGTCCACACACCGTACTACCCAAGGACATTCTTCCTTCTGTGTGTGTATATATATACTTTTAATATTTATTTATTTATTTATTTATGCATACAAGAGTGGGGGTACATGCCAGAGATGTGGGGGGTGAGAGGATTCACCAGAGACAGAGTGGGGAGCAGAACAGGCAGATTGACCTAAGTACGCTGCTGAGGGAAGCAGCGGGCAAGTCAAGAGAGGTCTGCCCCGCCATGTGGGTTTCTCCCTGGCCAGCTGGGGATCGAACTCATGCTGAAGAGGCTGCAGATTGCTTCATAGTGCAGTGCTTAACCCCTTGCACCACCAGGGAGGCCCCTTCTGTTAATATATTTAAGACATCACGTCTTGTCTTTTTTTATAGGACATAGATGATTTCTTTTACAATTTTTTCCTTTTAATTTAAAATGGTTAACTATATTTATTGTAACATCTCTTCCCATAGTTTCCTGCTTTTAATGCTTGGCTTCAAGCTTTTCTACCTTGACGTCTTCATTCTTCATTCTTGTCATCTCTTGGAACTCTAAATGTTCACCTCTTGGAAGCATTTTTTTCCTAGAAGTAACACATACTTGCGGGGGCTTCTCTGCTCCTTACTCCTGAACAGCATCCTATTAGGCATGAAATTCTGACACCCAGATGTTCTCCCTCAGATCTGGGGCTCATGATCAGAGGTGGCTCAACTAGGACCAAGGATCGTGTGGTTTATTCACAGATGCTTGAAAGACACTGACAGGGAAGAGCGGGACACCTGGGAGCGGCTCTCCTTCTGTAAACGTCCGGAGAGTGCCTCCTCCTCCAGTTCTCATCTCTGTGGTTCGCTTCTTCCCACTTCTCAGGTGCCCAGATGCTGGTGATGAAGAAGCATCATCTGGATCTATTCATGGACCCATTTGTTTGACTCTTGCCCTTTACTTCATTCAGTTCTCTTTCCTACCTTGTGTGAGGCTGGGCCCAAGGCGCATTCAAATCCTATGGGGAAAAAAAGGGACCCCCCACATCTTGGTGGAAGAAAGAGAACACACTAGATAGACTAGTTAAGAATGGCAGCTGGGATCCAATGCAAGTGGCAGCATTGGGGTGGCCTCATTAGTGGTGATCAGGTGACCCCCAGCTGCCTGCCTGCCAGCCCAGACCCTTCAGCTCTTCAACGATGTTAACTCGGAGGCCAGGTTCTCCTTGGGCTGCTTCCAGCTCGTGTTGACTCTGGGCCCTTCTGGTGAGACGTAGGACTCCTTCATGGGGTGACCCGTGCTCAGGGGCTCTCCAAAGGCCTGTCAAAGCTGCACTGCCATCCTCAGCTCTTTCCGCCTGGCGACTTCTTTCCCTCTCTCCTTCCCTGGTGCCACACTCCATCGTGATCCGAAGCTTCTCTGTCTGCTCCTGCTCCACATGCCCTTTATCTGCTTTGAGCAGTATCCTAATAAATCCCCCAGGTACACATAACAATGTTTTGGATTAATGACAGGCACAGATACAAAGGGGGTCCCTATGTAGAGCCTGGAGGTGTCTGGTGGGTGGTCACATGTTGGGGTGTGTAAATACACCCTGTGACGTTCGCACGATGACGAAATCATCTAACTTCCCACCTCTCAGACATATCCCTGTTGTTAAGCAGAGCAGAGCTAAGGTGGGTTAGTGCCTGCCTCAAAGCTTCTATCCCCGACCCACTGAGCGGTGTGAGGTGGCTGCTGGGCTGGAATGGGAGCTGTCAGTGGGCCAGGTAAATGATCAAGTGCGGAGATGTCAGTGCCCCCACTCCACGGGGACTGGTTTTTACTGCAGTTCATCTTTGAGAAAAATGACTTTCATCTCTGCTGCGGCCTGGAGTCTTTTTCATCTTATTCCGGTAAAGCACCTGATCTTTTTTTAATAAAGATTTTAAACAATGATCCCCTTGTACTTGCAGAGGGAATTCAAGTAGACTGATTTTTCAGATTCTCTGCTCATGCCACCATTAGTGGGGAATTTTTTAACTTCTTTTTTTAAAAAAAGATTTATTTACACAGACAAAAGCTGGGGTGCAGGCCAGAGATGGAGGGGGTGAGAGGATTCACCAGAGACAGAGTGGGGAACAGAACAGGCAGATCTTCTGAAATCCACTGCTGAGGGGAGCAGTGGGGAGACAGGAGAGGTCTGCTGAGCCATGTGGGTAGCTCCCTGGCCGGGGATGGAACTCATGCTGCAGTGGCTGCCATAGCTTCATAGTGCTGAGTCTTAACCCCTTGCACCACCAGGGAGGCCCCAAACTTAATTTCTTGTTGCCAGATCATGAAGCGTTTTCTCTGGCTTCAAAGATTACCATTGGAAAAGTCCCTATTTGCAGTCTGTCCGCAATTCTGAATGGACTTCTAGGACGTTCCCACTGGTGAACATCGACAGCTGAATGGCATGTCTTGTGCACACTCAGACCTGCAGAGTCTGGGTGGGCAGCCCCAGCCCCCGACCTGCAGGCTCCCTTCACCCCCTTGTTTTCCACTGGTTCATTCAACTCAGCTGTTTCAGGTTTAGGTTTGGGTTCTTTGAACATCTTTGATTTTTTTCCTGGTCACTCTTGTTCTTTCTGGGTTTTCACTCCTAGTGTCTGAATCACCGCCCATGGGGAGGATTTGATTCTGGGCTGGCCAGCGTGTGATCGCCGTACGGTGTTACAAAGCTCCTCTCTGCAGCCTTGTTGAATCTCTTTAAACCCAAACTAGTACCTGCTTTTTTTTTGGTGGTTGTTGGTTTTCTGCCATCTCTGACGTTGGAGGGGATGTCTAGCTGACTTAGTCTTCCTCTTTTGTGTGGTACACTTTTAAGTTCGACTGGGGTTAGGTTTTTGCCTGCTTTTCTCATCATTTTTGAAATCTGTTGTGTTGGCTCCAAGTTATTGCACCTTCTTGTTTTGAGAGTGGCCTGTGGGTGTTTGGGCATCCGAAGTCTAGAGCTTTACATATGACGACATGCATTTTCCATGATCTCTCATGGCATAAACCCATAAGAAAAGTTAATACACGGGAAAGTATAGAGTGTTTGGAAAACCACCAACCGAGTTATATATGTTAAATGTCTACCACATAGTACTCAATGCAAGCTGTACATGTGTGCGCGCGCACCCACACCCACCCACCCACCCACACACACACCCACCCACACACACTCCATACTGACTAATCGAGTGATCGCACAGCCACCACATGGGATGCAGTGGCGCCCTTAGAAAAAACAATGATGATGTGGAACAATTTCCAAGAAATATTATAAAGTAAAAAAAAGCGAGGGACAGAGCCGTGGGTACAATAATTTCCAGTTTTATTTATTTTTTATTTTTTTATAAGTAAAATGTGTTTTTTTTTTTTTTAAATAGAGGCATGTTATTTATTTATTTTTTTGTTTGTTTGTTTGTTTTGTTTATACAAGCACTGGGTACAGTCAGAAGCGCGGGAGGGTGAGAGAATTCACCAGAGCCAGAGCGGGGAGCAGAGCAGGCAGAAGGACCGAAGGACACTGCTGAGGGGAGCAGCGGGCGAGACAGGAGAGGTCTGCGCGCCATGTGGGACCCTCCTCCGGTGGCCGGGGAGCAGCCGGGGATCGAACCGGCGCTGCAGAGGCTGGGGGCAGCTTGGCAACCCAGCGCTCTACCGCTGCGCCACCGGGGAGGCCCTAGTTTCCAGTTTTATTTTATTTTATTTTTTTTTTATAGAGGCATGTTTTCTTTCTTTCTTTCTTTGTTTTTGTTTATACATGCACTGGGTACAGTCAGAAGCGCGGGAGGGTGAGAGAATTCACCAGAGCCAGAGCAGAGAGCAGAGCAGGCAGAAGGACCGAAGGACACTGCTGAGGGGAGCAGCGGGCGGCAGGAGAGGTCTGCGCGCCATGTGGGACCCTCCTCCGGTGGCCGGGGAGCAGCCGGGGATCGAACCGGCGCCGCAGAGGCTGTGGGCAGCTTCGCAACCCAGCGCTCAACCGCTGCGCCACCGGGGAGGCCCAGTTTCCAGTTTTAAAGGAAAGTCATGCACACGTATGTATGCAGGTGTGTGTGTGTGTACATGCGTGCGTACTTGGGAGAATGTCTCAAGAAAGTGTGCACTATTACCAGGGTTGTCCTGGGAAGGACAACTGAGGCCCTGGGATTCAGTCCAGGCTGCTTTCTTTTGCTCTTTTGTCCTATTTGCATATCTTACAGTGCTTGGAGTAGCGCTTCAATTGAAGAAAGACTAGTGAAGCAGCAGAGCTCCACTAACAGCTGCTGGTGGCCATGTAGGACCTTGTCACCTCTCTCCCTGCTGAGTCTGGGGCTCTAGCCCCTGATGCTGGAGGACAGGGGTGGCAGCCTAGGGCTGACCCAGCTCACCCAGCAGCCTGCTGGGAGGTGGCTGAGAAGAGCAGAAGCTTGAAGGGCCTCCCGCTTGCAGAGACCGATGTGCTGGAGGCCTCGCACTCAGTGTGTGTGGGGGGGGGCGGTGAGTGGGGAGAGTGGAAGTGGGCCAAATCTGAATTCTCTGTCCAGCGGCAGTGGTTCCGGGGTACAGGGGTGAACATTTCCTGGTTTGGACCTGCCCTGGGTCTGCTATTAAGGACTGAAGGTTTGGAAACCCCATTCATATGTTGGAGCTACTCCCCAGCGTGGTGATGTGTGGAGGTGTTGTGGTGGGGAGGGGATTAGGCCACTGGGTGGGGCGCCCTCATGAATGCGATAAGTGCCCTTAAAAAGGAGACCCCAGGGCCTCTCTGGTGGCACAAGGGATCAAGACACAACCTATGACGCTATCCACAGCCTCTGCTGCACAAGTTTGATCCCTGGCTGGCCAGGGAGCCGACCCACATGGAGCCAGACCTCTCCTGTCTTGCCTGCTGCTCCCCTCAGCAGTGTATTTCAGTCAGTCTGCCTGTTCTGTTCCCCACTCTATCTCTGGCAGATCCTCTCACCACTTGCACCTCTGGCCTGTATCCCAGTTCTTGTATGCATAAATAAATCTTAAAAAAATAAAATAAAAAGGAGATCCCAGAGCTCTCTGGATCCTTCTGAGGTCACAGTGAGAAGCTGGCAGTCTGCACCCCAGAGGGAGTCCCTCACCAAAACCTGACCCTGTGAGCACCCTGATCTTGGACTTTCTGCCTCTGAAACTGCAAGAAACAATGTTGGCTGTTTATATGCCCCCTCAACCATCCACCCAGCCCAACCCCCTCTACGTGTGCTTTTAGAGTAGCCCAAGTAAGACAGCCACTGCCCTGACGCAGAACTCCACAGTCACACACACCACACCCCCAAACTCCCCAGGCTCTCAGGTAAGACCTGCCAGCGCCTGCTTCCCTCAGACCGTGGCCTTGGACGTGAGAAGCCGACATGTGACCTACCTCCTTGTGACGCTGCAGCGTGGTCCTCTTGTCCCCGAGGCCAGTTCGAATTTCCTTCCTGTCTGAAGTGCTCTTCTGGCCCTGGAGACGGCACCCTCTTGCTTCTTTTCTTCCGAAAAGGTCCTTTCCTCCACGCTTAGTAGGGCTCGCTGAGGGGCACAAACTTCAGGCCTTGTATCCTCCCAGAAGGAGCTCCGAGCCTGCCTGGAACCCCAAGCGAGAATGTTAGCGCTTCCCCTGCCTTCCAGCAAGCCCGGCGCCCACCCCAACTCAGCTAAGCTGCCAACCGCTGCTTCGTCAGGGGGCAGTGACCCAGGTTTGTGACCCGCTCTACAGTCAAGGGGGGAGGGCATCTCTGTAGAGCCCGCGGGGCTGCAGGTGGGTGTGAGCCCAGGGATGATGTGTAGGGGGATCTAGGTTTTGGAAATAGAACCTCAGTATCTGGTCAAGCTGCCGCTCAAGTCAGCCCTGCCCTCGCTCTCTCGGTTTCAGATACATGACGTTCTCTCTGTGCCTAAACCAGTGTGGGTCAGGTTTGTGTTGTTCCCCCTTCAGGAGGGGTTCCAACTGAAAAAAATAGGGATGGATACTCATGCTCAGTAAGGTCCTATTTTTCCAGAAGGAAAAGGCCCAGGTGGACAGGTGTGTCTGCATATGTGTGCAGGCACGTGCATGTTTACATGTATATACGTGCCTTAGGTGTGCGTGTACATCTGTGTGTGCTGTGTGTATGTACAGGAGAGAACATGAGTCTGGAATGACATACACAAAAAAGTCAGTGTCTCTCTCTGGGCAAGAGAACTAGAGGTGATTTTCCTTTTCTGTGTTTTCTGTCCTCACCCGGTGAGCGCGCGTTACTGTGTGACAAGGGGATCTATTATTCTCAAGTCACTAGGATCCATCACGTCCAGGGAGTGAGCGGAGCCTCATGTCATCTGCTCTTGCCGTTGTAGGAGGGAGCATGAGCCAAAACTGCACCCTCGATGCCATGGACGAGAAGGTATGGATCCTGCAGCTGGCGGTCTACATCCCCACCTTCCTCCTGGGCCTCGTCCTCAACCCGCTGGCCATCTATAAGTTCAGCTCCTACCTGAGGAAGGGACAGGAGGATTATGCCGCCACCTCCATCTACATGATCAACCTGGCTGTCTTCGACCTTGTGCTGGTGCTGTCACTCCCAGTCAGGGCGTACCTGTCAAAGCCGGGCCACTCCTCGCCCAAAGCGTACTGCACGCTGGTGGAGTGCCTCTACTTCATCAGCATGTACGGGAGCATCTTCACCATCTGCTTCATCAGCGTGGACAGATTCCTGGCCCTCCAGTTCCCGATGTGGGCCAGGAACCTCCGGACCCCCAGGATGATCACAGGGATCTGCTGCATCCTCTGGGTCTCCGTGTTGGCAGGGAGCACCCCCGTCTACAAGTTCCATGAGGAAAAGGACCTAGAGGCCACATGTTTCCGCAACATGAGCAAGAGCACCTGGAGCACCGGGGTCATCATCCCCCTCGAGGTGTTCGGCTTCCTTCTGCCCATGAGCATCGTGGGGTTCTGCTCCTTCAGGACCATTCAGGTCCTGCTCCGCTGTCAGGACGAGCACTGGGCCCAGCACAAGGCCTGCATCCGGACCATCGCGGCCAATCTGGCTGTCTTTGTGGTGTCCTTCCTTCCCGTCCACCTGGGCTTCTTGCTGCAGTTCCTGGTGAGGAATGGCGTCATCGAGCATTGCGGAGCCAAGTGGGCCATCAGCTGCTTCTTGCAGTTGTTCCTGTGTCTCTCCAACACCAACTGCTGCCTGGACATCTTCTGCTACTACTATGTCATCAAAGAAGTCCGCATGGGCATCAAGCTCCGCTGGCCTTCCAGAGTCTTGCTGAGCACCAGGACTCCAGGACCACCAGGGCCTAAGGGAAGAGGCCTCGGGAGCAGGAAGCTCCGCCCCTCGCCCCACTAATGGAGACCGCATCCCATGCCAAGGCTTTCTTTTTTTTTTTTATTTTTTATTAATTTATTTTTTGTATCATTATTCATTTTTAGACAATATTTGCTTCCCCCCCTCCCAGGTGCAGTCCCCGTAGTTTCCTGCCCCAGTGCCCCATGCACCATCACCACAGTCCTCTGGGCTCCGCCCTCCCCACCCTCCGGCCCTCTCCCGCCCCCTCCCAAGGCTTCTGACATGGCGATGACATGTGGCGCATCCCTAGGGTCCTTCCCTCTTGCTGCGCCTCGAGTGCCGTCTCACTCACTGTGCCCCAAAGACCTCTCCCCAGCACCCAGACAGCTCAACACAAACCACCCGCTGTGTGGGGACCTCCGAGGAACCTACAAAGCAGGGCAACGCTTGCTTGCCAGCCCCACAAAGCATGAGGTGTAGACTACAAGAGGATGAGAGCACCTCGACAAGACCGTTTCCCTTGCGCCTGCCTGTCCGTGAGACTAGAAGATTCCGGAAGGGACAAGAGAGGGGCTAGGAAAGAATCAGGAGGGCTGGGACGGGGGAGGGTTTCTGGCAAAGACAGGGCAGTAGACTATAGTGACTCAAACCCCTTTTGAGTTTGGGGGTGCCAGGGTGGAGCAGGCTTGCCTTTTCCAGTCCTTCCTGGAGCTCTGGCGGTCAATGACCTCAGAGATGACAGCAAGTAGGTTGCCTGGGGCACACAGAGAACCCCAAGTTTCCTGTAGGCTTTAGAAAGGGCCAGGTGCCCAGCCAAACCTTCCCACGCCCGCGAGAAGGCTGCAGGACTGGGGGCGCTTTGTGGAAGCAGTGGGGACAGAGCGGAAAGGTGCCAATGACCCCCGAGAGCCACAGGGACACAGGACGGGCCTGGGAAAGGTGCCCGCCAAGGGCTGGGGTGGAGAGCCCCCCCCCCCACGGCGCCTGCCGCATGGAGACGGGGCGCTGGCCCGCGGGAGGGGACGACCCCGGACGAGAGCAGCTGCTCTCCTGACCACGCCGGCGCTGTGACCGGGACTGTTTCCTGAGGACGACGAGAACCAACCAGGCTTGACCGGGGCCAGCCAGAGCACAAGGCAGGGGCGACTTTCTCGCCGCCTGGAGTCCCGGCCAGGCGGCGGGCGGTGGCGGCACTGTCCGGGCAGCTGTCCCTCCGCGGTGGCCGCCAGGAGCCAGGAGTGGAGGAGCCAGCTCCCCGGCACGGGGCTCGAGTCCTGGGCTGGAAACGAAGCTCTTGCGTCCTGGCGGGCGGCGTCTGCGACGACGCAGAGGCGTAGCGGGGAGGGCCGCGTGCCTGTGGGCGACACAGCTGCACCGTGAAGTGAAGGGACTGTCAGGCCAGGTTGCGGGGTGGTCGTGAAGACGAGTGCACGGGACGAGACATGGCAGACTGGATGTGAGCCGGGAGCACTCACCTGCCGGCGGTGGGGGCGGAGGCCGGCCTGCTGTGGTGAACGGAAGGGGCGGCAAGTGTGGGGAAGAAGGGGATTAGGAGAAGGCCCTGACAGAGGAGGCGGGAAGGTTGGGCAATGGCTGTGGGGCTCTGTGAGGGGGGAGTCCTGGGGGGGCAGGCAGGAAGGATGGAGGGCAGAGCTGCTTCCTGCCTCTGAGAGCCCCAATTTGATTGAGGGCCATCAAAGGGCAGGATCCACTTCGCCTACCCCCCTAGGTGGCCAGCTGGTCCTCGGAGGGGCCTCCTTCTGCCCCAGGGCTGCCATCGAGGATTGAATGTTTGCAAACCCCCTTTATATGGGGTGTCTGGAGGGAGGAAGAAAAAGTGGTAACGAAGGGGTAGAAAGGGGCACAGAGGGGCCAGCACAGGGCCCTGGGACCTTAGACTGGGCTTCCAGGAGTCAGTGAGGGGACACCCCTGGCCCTGCTGCCCAAGCCCTGGACACTCCTGCTCACGGCTACACAGTCCGTGGCCACTGGGCAGAGGTGACCGTCGGCCATTCCTGTAAAGCCTGAGGGTGGGTGCAGCAGGACGCGTGGCTGACCGGGTCGGAGCCCGTGGGGTGGCGCTCGGGACCACTCCCCTCCAATTTCTGTTTGCCTGGGGTGGGAACCACCGGTGTGCTGAGGGCTCTTGGTGCTGAACCTGTAACCACCAAGGCGCCGAGGGCCAGACCACTCGTCTTCCAGGTGAGGCCCATGAACGCGGCCTCCTGTCTGGTGGGCACCGCAGCCCCGCCCCAGCCAGATGACCCAGGAGCTGCGTAACTCCAAGGGGGGGGCGTGCAGAGGGATACGGCAGTCTCAGGTTGATGTGGACAGGCAGGTGAGCCTGAGAGACCCCCTGATGGATCCCAATATCTGAGGGGGGCCGAGGGTCCTCTTCTCTCCACATGGGCCCTGTGATCTGAGTCACAGCACCCCACTTACTTGGGTACGAAAGTTCTCTGTGGTAGAACTGGGCTGCTCAGACCCACATGCCCCACGGGTCCTTGCAGCACTGGGCAGGGCCCCGCCCTGCCCCTCAGGCAGTACAGCTTCCACCCAGCTCGAGCTACTTGCAAAGGCCCTGACCCCTCTGCAAGGCCGGGGGGCCAGCCTGAGAGTCCTGCTGCCCTCCTGACCGAAGACACAGAGCCAGTGCCCAGCACCCTCCGCTGCCGGCCCTGCTCGATGCCCCCGAGATCAGAGAGTGACTCTCGCACTTAGATCTGAGTCTTCCCGCACACGAGCCCCGCGGAGCTGGCCAGAGCTCTCAGAGGCCATGAACTGCCAGGTGCTGGCCCCCACAGCCCCTCACTCCTGGCTCCCCACAGTCAGCCACAGCCTGGTGTCCAGCGTTGACTGGATGTCCTCAGTCCTTGACAGATGCTGTGCACTGAACTGTGTCCACCCCTAAAGTCTTAGGCAGAAGCCGTAACTCCAAATGGGGTGGCACTCCGAGGAGGGGCCTTAAGAAGGGCACGAGAAGAAGGTCCAAAGGTGGCGTCCTCGCCATGGGATGAGAGCCTCTTACAGGGCGGGAGGCCAGAGCACGCGCCTCCTCTCTGCGAGGACAGGACAGGGTGGGGCGGGGAAGGCAGCCTTCTGTGGCCTGCGGAGAGCCTCAGCAGACACCAGCCCTGCTGGCACCTTGATCTTGGACTCCAGCCTCCAGGTCCGCCACAAGTCCTGTTGCTAAAGCCACCCACCATGGGATTTTGCTGTGGCGGCCTGAGAAACTAACCCGACAGTCCTCTGCTAACCCAGGAGCCATCTCACTTCTGGGCCACATGCCCAGCCTCCCCCTCCCCCCCCTCCCATGTCACCCCCAGGGAGGATTTGACTTGGAGAAATGCTAGTCCCCAAAGTTCATTATCAAGTTAATTCCTCTTGAGTCCCTCCCTGGGGGCCCTAAAAACCTGAGTGTCATTATATTAATGCTCTGCAGCTGCACAGGTTATTAATGACGTTTGGAATAATAAGATAACAGCTTTGCAACAAGTTGCCACAAATAAACCGTAATTGCGAAGATGCTGGAAATGGCTGAGACCCAGTGGGCAGCTGTAGAGACTAACAGAGGTTAAAACGGATTCTGTACACAGGGCAGCGAGGAGGGAAACTGAGCAGAGCAGCCCGTGGGGGTGAGGACTGCCTGGTGCCCTGCGCAGGACAGAGGCAACCCGGAGGGACCAGTAGGATGTAGACACCCACACCAGACCATCCTCCCCCATGGAGCCCAGTGGGTGGGCCTGGTCTGCAGACTTGCAGGGACAAGAGAAGGCCACTGTGTGAACCCCACTTCAGAGAAGGATGGGGCAGGGGAGGGAGCACCCTGAAGCTGCCATCCCAAAAACCTCGCTCCTCAATGCCAGAGCTGGCTGCTCTAGCGAGTGGGCACCCAACAGGGGGACTCCCAGAGCTGGACGTGGCAGAATCAACAGCCGCTACTGCACCGCAGCTCAGGCCCGAGAATCCCCTCCCCCACTTCGGGCAAGTGCGTGCTCCCACAAAGCACTATAGGCGGGGCCACAGGGCCTTGATCGAGGTGACTCACGTGCCCTTTAGGCTTTTAAGTCTCCTGAGGCAGGATCAGAAGTCTGACTTCAAAGCCTCATGTCAGCTCTGCCTGGTGGAGGGGCCCCAAGTTCACCTTGAGGCCTTGACAGTCTTTGTTCTTGGGGAGACGTGTTCCTTGACCTCCAGGCGCCTGCGAGGGAAGTTGCAGAGTCCTGGGCGCTGCAGTCACGCAAAGGGCACAAAGGGCATGTTGGTCTGAGGTCGCTGCCAGGGGGCTCAGGACGGTTGGGGGCAGTCACCCTGCAGGACACACCTCCCCACCCCCGCCACACACACACATAGGTGAGCCCTGCACTGGCCACGGCTCCCAGAGCTTGCCAGCTGAGGCCACGCAGAGTTTGGGAGACGAGTGCAGGAAACGGAGCAGGGCTGGGCCAAAGCAGATAATCCCAGCATCCAGGCCTCACGGATGGTGCACTGAAGAAAAAACTGTCCCTGATTTGGGGAACAGTACCGCTGACAATGACCCAGTGGCCGTGGTGTGAGGCTCAGGCCAAAGCATTGCTCTGCGAGCAGAAGGTGGGGTTTCCCTGAAGGGACTGGTGGGGGGTGGAGGAGGAAGGCGCCAACGCACTGGTACCAACTGGGGAGACCCCCCCCTCCTGGATGTTGCTGGGCACTCAGCTCTGAGCGCAGCCCTCTCTGGTTCCAGGTCCCACCCCTCTTGGGTGTGCTTTCTTCCAGGTTTCCTAAATTCAGTGCAGACTTAGGGGGCAGCCCAGGCTCGGCTCACTGAGTGGCCTGAGTGTGCGGAGCAGAGTAGAGTGGGGTGAAATGCAAAACCAGGAGGCATGTGGGTGACTTGCAGCCATGTATGGGGGCCGGAGTCCCAGAAACACCTGGGGAGCCAAGCCATCAAGGAAATGGACTGCTTGCATTAATGGAAGATGGGGCGACTGACGATGGCTGGCTCGTTGTTGGGCTATTAAAGGAAATGTGACTCCAGAGCCTGGGACAATTAAGTCCCGTAGATAAAGTTGGGGAGAAAACTGCAGGAATGGAGGGGAGATTTCCTCTCTGGCACTTCCCTGGCTGCAGAATCCTCCCCACACAGCAGGGCTGTGTGAGCCTGCAGGACTCCTGTAACAGCTACCCCAGAGGCGGAGGCTCACTCAAGCAACAAAGTGTAGTTTTTACAGTTCTGGAGGCTGGGAAATCTGAGGCCCAAATGCTTAGGTGTTTGATGGGGTCTCCTTGTGGCTTGCAGACGGTGGTCTTCTTCCTGTGTTCTCACACAGGGGAGAGAGAACAAGCCCTCTGGGGTCTCCTCTGATTAGGGCACTGACCCTGTAGGATCAGGGCCCTGCCTCCATGACCTGCTTTTACCTTAACTACCCCCCAGCGGCCCTATTTTCCATTACAGCCACACTGGGGGTTAGGGCTTTAGCGTCTGGGTTTTCAGGGCCCAGCAGGATTACTCTGTCATCTGGGGTAAAAGCAGCTGTGAGCTACTGTCCTTGCTTCAGTTGAAAGCCTTTGGGCTTTACTGCAGGGTGTTCCAGCTCCACCGTCGGGGGCTCCCCCCTTCCTCTCCCGGGACCCCACATCAGTCCTGGGGGCAGTGGCCCGCCACGGCTGCACATCTGCGGAGGCCTGTCGGTCTCAGCTCACACTGGTCAGGGCGTCCATTCAGAGGTGTCTTCCCCGAGGGCTCCGAGTCAGGCCTGGGCACGAAGCTCATTCCCGAGACCTCCGTGGTAAGGGCTCTTTCTCCTTCAGCAACCCCGCCTGTTCGTGGGCAGCAGTTTTGTCCGGACTCTTCCCGGGAACCGTGCCAGCCCCGTGCTGATGGGCCTGGCCCCTGTGTCCGGTGTCGGCCCGCCAGGCCCGGCGGGCCCTCTGCTGACTTGGCGCAGGAAGAGAGCTCTGGCGCCTTCGGGGGGTTTCCGGGCCTGCAGTGCTGCATGCGGGGACGGGCCGCAGGCCGGGACGCCAACGGAGCCCCCTGGCCCCAGGGTGCGGCCCCCTCTTCCTCCCCTCCGAGGCGCGGGTGTCCACGTCAGCACGCGCGTGCGCCGCGCCCGCCCCGGCACCAGCGCGGGCAACGCCACCCGCACGAACGCAACACGGGGTGCCGGCCACGGGCCGGCGGCGGACAGGCAGAGCCAGGCCTGCTCCGACTGGCGCCCCTGGGGGCGGCCCACCCCGCCGGGAGGCCCACTACCTGCTCAGCAGCGCCGGGGCCTCCGTGCTCCCCGCCCTTCCCGGCCGCGCTCCGCCCGCTCCTCCGGCCACGCCACGCACGCCACGCACGCCACGCCACGCACGCCACGCCACGCACGCCACACCACGCATGCCACGCCACGCCCTGTGGGCGAGTGCGCATGCGCAGTGGGAGGGCGGAGAAGCCTGACGCTTTCCCCTTCTTCCCCGCACCTGGGAGCGGGTGCGCCCCTCTCCAGCATCGTGGGTTCTGCTGACCCCGCGGGGTGTGGGGTGAGGGGCCGGAGCAGCAGGCTCGGGGCACCTGAGAGCGGCCCCCGCGCCCCCGGCCCTCTCCCAGGCCGGTGGTTTATCAACTGAAGAAAGAATCACTTCGCAGCGGCTCGGGGCGGGCCTGGTGGCCACGCGTGACGGGACAAGCGGGGAGCCACGGTGGTGGCGGGTCCCGGTGCCCCCCGCGCCTCCCCCAGCCCCCCAGGCGTCCCCCCCCAGCCCCCCCCAGCCCACCGCGTGAACCTGTGGCCCAAGAGGCGTCCCGAGGGCTGTGGTGTGTGTGGTCAGGACACGGGGTTCTGGGGGTGCCCTCGGGCCCGCCCGCCACCCCCTTCCCCACTCCGCTCTCCCAAGGCCTAGCAAGTCTCCTCCCGCCGTGAACCACACAGGGCCGGGCAGCTGGGTTTCCTGAGACGCCGACCCCGAAGGCGCTCAGCGCAGAGACCTTTATCACGACTGGCCTCGGGAGGGGCGGGACGGCGCAGGGGTAAAGCTGAGCGGGGGTGCAGGCCTCCCCCCCCCACATCCCGCAGCGAGTCACCCTGATTGGATAGAGCCCGGCCAGTAGACCCCACGCGGCCCAGACTGGTGGACCTGGAGGGCGCGAGCGTGGGGAGGCGGCCCCTGAGCCGGGCAGCTGCGCCTCGAGGCCTCGCTGGTGGGGCCTGGGCTGAGCCCCACGGGACCCGCCGAGGCTGAGTGGGCGCCATGCCCGGCTGGCTCCTTAAGGCCGGGTCTGCTCCGGGGGCCGGCGCAGCCGCGGGAGCAGCGTCTGGGGGCGTGCGTAGCCAGCCCTAGGAGCCTGGGTGGCTGAGCCTGAGGCAGGGTGGGAAGCCCCAGGGCGCAGCGAGCCACCTTGTTCTGGGAGAGGATGCAGAATGGCCGCTGGACAGAGTCCCCGGAGCAGAGGCAGCAGGAGAGCTTGGTGTCGGGTGTGCGGTCTTCAGAGACCAGGCTCTTAGCCTCAGGGCCAGGGAGACTCCAAGAGCGGAGCTCCACCCTGAGGCCAAGTGCGGCAGCTGCCTCTGCCATTACAGAGACCCCCAAGGCCTGGGACGGGGACCTGTGGGAAGAAGATGGGGGTGGGCTGGGGGGGCCCTGGGGAGCTGGATGCACAGAGGCCCAGCTGAGAAAGCCGCGGCACCAGTGATGTGTGTGACCTGACTCCAGGGCCCGGGGTCCCGCCACCCTTCAGACCTCCCTCCCCCGTCAGTTGGGGTATTTGGAGCCTGTCCCGATCTTACACACGCGCGTGCGCCCTGCCGGCCCCCGCACTGTCTCCCCCGCAGTTCACATGTTGAAACATCCCCTGTGCTGTCCTGGGAGGTGGGGCCTTGGGAGGTGACTGGGTCATGAGGGTGGAGCCCTTGTGGGTGGGATTAGTGCACTTATAAAGGGGGCTCCAGGGGGCCCCCTTGGGCCTTCTGCCCTGTGAAGGCACAATGAGAAAATGGCCGTGGGAGCACAGGAAGAGGTCCTCGCTGGGAACCAGCCACACCGGCATCCTGATTTTGAACTTCCAGCTTTCACAACTGTGAGGAATAAATTGTGTTTAGGCCCAATCTGGTGTTATGTTGCAGCAGCCTGGACTGACTCAGAAGGTACCCAATTTAGTTAGCAGTGAGCTTGAGAAAGTGTTATTTCCCAGAATTGCCCTTCAGAAAGGGAAGTATTTAGGAAAGTCCTTGGGGTGAAAGTAGGAGGAGCTGTTCCCTGACAGAAGGGAGCATCTGTCACCTCGGAAAGGGAGGCAAGAGAGGACCCGGAGCCGCAAAGGACCAGGAGGAGGGCAGAGGGCACCGCTGCCTGGGAAACCTCTAGGACTGGGGAAGTCCTGTCGGGCCTGGCGTGAGCAGCTGTGTGGAGACAGGTTGGGAGGCGGCCGTGGCCGTGGCAGCAAGGGGAAGAGAGAAGCAGAAAGGCATCCGCCCTGGAAGCTGTGGGTGTCACGGGGAGGGCCCCCCTCCTCAAGGGTGTGACATTGGGGTTCCGGCCAGGCTTACTCAGGCCGTCAGGGGGCTGGTGCAACCCTGGCAGACTGAGGGTTGCTTGGAGCCCGTGGGACAGGGCAGACTTTGACCACGTGGGTGGGCTGAGGGACTGAGGGTTGCGGGGAGCCCATGGGACACAGCAGACTTTGACCACCTGGGTGGGCTGAACACCGGACACCCTTAACCACCTTTCTCCAATGGCCAGAGCTACCCGTGGCTGGGTGAGGGTGAGCTGCTCTCAAGTCATGCTTCTCTGGGCTTGGGGGACAGCTGGTCAGAGAATGGCGGAAGCTCAGGTACTGGGTTAAAAGGTCAAAGCTGGCCCCTGTGTGCTCATGGCCAGATTCCCCCTGCAGTGTAGTGCATCCGGCTTGAAATGGAAATAGCAGCTCCGCCTTTGATACACTAACACATAGAAAATGTCTGGCACGTAGAAGGGCCCACAACGTATTAGCTCTCAGAACTGTGGTGAGCTCCTTAAAGAAAAAAGAAGTGGTCAGTGGCTCTCTGTGTAGGCCACAGGTCTTGACCAGTGGAGGGCCTTGGGTTCCTCTTCATCCTGAGAAGCTTATGGGCTTGCCCCAGGGTAACAGTTTTAAAAGCACAAAGTAAAATGCATAGGGTTGCAAAGCAAACTTAATATATTAAACTTCTGTTATCAAAATTTAAAAATTATGACAACATGGGCTCCTTTATTCAGGCACCGAAAAGGGGGGTCGAGGGCAGCTATAATAACCACCGCAGTTTTCAATTAGCGATGAGTCGAACTGAGACACTCTTGACATTTCTGCAGCAACTGTGGATGATTTCAAAGTAGCTGTGATTTTGGTTGGTGACAGAGTCCCAGGAACTATTGTGGCTGTGACCTTCACGGGCGAGAGTCCCAGGAACTGCCTCAGTTACCGTGGCCTGATGCTTGCACGCACCATGGAAGGAAATGCTAGTTTCCATTATTAGTGAAAATAAATGTAGAATGTTTCCCCCAAACAGTTTGTGGCCCTCCTGGGGTCCACCCCTGATCCCCAGTCTAGGAACTCCTGGCTTACGCACAGACACAGAAGTGGAGACAGATGTGAGGCCTCTGGGTTATGCCAGTGTGATCCCACATCTGTGTCTGTGACTAAACCAGGAATTCCTAGCCTGGGGGTCAGGGGTGGGTTCTGGGGGGCCCTCCTCTTCCTCTTGGCCTGGGGGCTGTGGGTTTTACAGAAGCCGACAGCTCCTCCTGGTCAGAGGATAGGATGAGGAGCCTGCTGGGCTCTCAAAGCAAAGCTGTCCCCGCCCCCACCTGTGGATGCAAAGTCTGCATATCTGTCCAGGTGCTGAGGGTATCCCAGGCGCAGTTCTGTCCTAAAAGCAAATCACCTGAATAAAGGGGAGTCAGCTGAGCTGCTGCTCTCAACTCAAAGGCAGAAAGCTGAGGCCAGCGTGGATTGTGCCTGATGCTGGGTACCCTCCCACCCAGCCACTTGCTCCCCGGGGGCCATGCTTTGGGAAGTGGTGGCTGAGTGTGGGAAAGTGGACTAAAAAGAACTACAAACCAGAATCTAGATCCCCTGGGGCAGGCGGCCTCAGGGCAGCACCGGCTCAGAGAGAGCAAGTGTCAACAGTGACACCTGTTGACAGCCCAGAGCAGCGGCACAGGGCACGGCTCCCACTTCACCTTGGTTCTCCCCTGGATGTTAATTCCCGGATCTCCCAGTTGTGCTTGGGGGTCGAGCTGCTGATTCTGGAGGGTCTTAGCTTCCACCGATTCCTCCCACACGGATTTTGAAAGAGCCAATAGCTTGTTTCAAGTGGGGAATCGTTAAAGCACCCATAGGCGCTTTACCTGGCATCACAATTGGGCACACCCTCACCCCCACAAACAAGGAAAATTGCAGCCCAGTTGATTAGGCTTCCAACTGCAGGAAGGTAATGAACAAGGACCAGTTTCCAGGGGCCGTGGAACAGATGCAGGATCCCAGGCCCCACTGTCCAGGGAAGCCCCAAAGTAAGAAGTGCGCCCCTGGACAAGGGCAGAGGCTGCGGGTCATGCCTGCAGGAAGCAGGGCCGAGTCCCTGGGGGTGGGGTCGGGGGGTGCTCAGCAGTGACAGGGTGGTCTCGGAGATAAACAAGAGGCCCCCAGGGGGTACTTGAGAGTGTGGCATGAGATAAACACAGAGCAACCATGTGCTCCCCCAGATTGTTGGGGTTCCTTACTTGCTGAAGCTGAACACGGTGCTGGCCAGGTTTGACAATGAGATAACGGGGCTGCAGCTGTCATGGGGTTCAGGGAAGAACTAAGCAATCGTTCTTGCCCCCGAGATGAAAAGGCGCAATGAGCTCCTCTCCGTGGGACCCAGGAGGTCTTCAAGGGCTGCTCATCAGGTCTCGCCTCCTCTCATCATGGGGCGGTTGGGAACCGGCACCCTGGGGCGTGGCGGTGGGGATCCAAGTTAAACAGCTGGGCTTGAAATGTTGCCAAAGGGCCAGGAGCGATGGCCAGCAGGTGGGCAGGAAGGTCCGCAAGAACCGGGGTCCGCTGCCCCAGCCCTCAGCCAGGGAGCGTGGGGAGGGCCTGGTCTCCGTCCACAGGCGCCGGTGTCTGCCCATCTCCCGAGTTCTGGTCCCGCCCAGCCCTCCTCTCTCTGCCAAGCCTCCAGGCTCCACCCCTTGGGTTTGGGGCTGAAGGATCCCTGGGAGGCTGTTGGTGGGTCCAGGTCACCACCAACCTGGGCAGAAGTGGTCAAGGCCTCCTTGTCCCTGATGGGAACTCGGCCACGGTCACCAAGGACAGTGGAGGGACCTGCGGGCAGCCCCAAACTGTGGAGCCTTTTGCCCCTGGTGACAGAGGCTGACATGTCGTGTCATGAGTCCCTCCCTTGCTCGTCCGGCCCGAGTATCCCGGAAGCCAGGGCTCCCCTTCACACTCGGTAGCCTTCTGGACTGTTCTACCCCACCGGACCACGCGGCTCGGCCTGCACCTGATGTCCGTGAGCGCCGGGACTGCCCCCTGGCGGCGCGGCACAGCTGTCTGCGGCCCGGACGGGTCTCATCTCTGCTCTCACTTCCTCTTTGGTTCCCCCTCAGTCTGCAGCTGGGTGAGCTGAAAGGTGTGCAGAGGAATCCTCTCAGCGCCTTAAAGGCTCTGTCGACACCCCCTCTGCAGAGGTGGGAGCGGAGGTGTGGAGGTGGTGGTGGGGTTTCCTCACAGCTCCTGGGCCCCGGGGACAGAGGGGTGGAGGGTGCTCACCAGCTGTTCACCCACTTCCTTCAGCGGGGCCTGCCATGTGACCGCCCTGGAGATGGGTGGGGTGAGTGCTCTGGGGCCAGCCTCCAGGCCCCAAGCGGGGCCACCGAAACCCCAGCCACCGAAACCCCGGCCTTGGTGCCAGTTGTTAAATGCTGTTCTTTCCACCCAGTGTTTGCCCCAGTTCTGGTAAATGCGAGTTTCATTACCAGCAACAACTGCGGGCAGCAGCACAAAGAGTGCTGGAGGAGCTCCAGCTGGAAACATCCCCCTCAGCGGGGCAGCCACCCCAACAGAGCCGGTGCTGGAGCCTGGCCATGCCGTCTCCTCGGTGATGGGGACCAGCTGGGAGCTGGGCAAAGCCACCTGGGTGGGCACCAGCTCCCTCTGCCTCCAGGCCTGGAGCTGGGCGCCCAGGGTGGTCAGGGGCCAGGATGCCCTGGGATGCCTAGAAGAGGGGGCACTCTGAGATGGGGTGTGTCTCACTGCTCCACCCCATACTGCCAGCCCCCCCACCTGATTACCGTCATCCAGGCCTGCCAAACCCCCCAAAAACTGCTCATTTCTGAACACCTAGAGTTTTTTCCATCTCTTTTGCTTCCCAGGCAGGTTACAACGGTCATCCGGTTGTGCCAACATCTTCTAAATGCCTGTATCCAGAGGCCTGGGGATCCCCCGGGATCATCAGCTGTGTCTCCTGCTTCCTATAGCAGGTCCCCTGCAGAATGGGCCCATGTGGGGCCTCAGAGCGGTAAAGGCAGGGCAGGAGCAAAGACTTCTTTCTCCCCTAAGCCTGGACTCCCCACTTCTGCTTCTTCATCTCTGGTTTGCCACCAAGGGAAGACCTGTGGAGGCCCCAGGAGGTTGGCTGTAGCATTACAATTAAATCCCTACCAGATAGTGGGGGGGAGGTTGGGAGGGGGATGTGTGAGCTGAGAGGTGGCTTCAAATGGGGGGTGCTGAATGGGTGGGCAATGTCTGTTGTTCCACAGGAGAAGGGGGAGACTGATGGCCTGAGAGCCCCTCCAGTGCGGCGGTGCCTGTGAAAGACCCCCAGGAGCAGAGCCACCCTCGGGACTCCTCTCTGTGCTGCCAGAAGAGGAGGAAAGAGGGAGGCATGTGGGGTGGGGGGAACAGGGCACCTCAGGCTGAGGAGGGGAGAGCGGAGGGCGCTGTCAGAGGCAGGACCACGGGAAGTGTTTCTCCCACCTGCTGGCTGTGTGTGCGCTCAGGGTTGTGTAAGACGCACATGGGTATCCTCTGGGCCGGGGCGCGGACCCAGTCTTCCACGTGTGGTCAGCTCGAGCGAGCGAGAAGGTCACCCGACTGTACAGAAGGGGAAATTGAGACTTGGAGGGATTAACCAACTTGGTTTCTTGTTCACTGTGCCAGCCAGCACCCCCACGTGACCCCACACAATATCGCTGCTCCCCGTGCACACCTGCCATTGGTGCCCTCCAGCAACCGGGCTTCTGTGCTCTCCTCTGCAACCTGGCTTGGGCCCAGAAGGGCCTTGGCTGATGGAACGAGAGGAAATGATGTTCTCAGGCCTCAAGGCCCGCTTTCAGGAGGTGCCTGCCGCCGGGTGCCCGAGCAGTCAGCAGAGAGCTGGTTGGCTCCCAGCTGACCAGCTCAGCTGAACTTTGAACTGGCCTGGAGCGTCTTACCGGGAAGTCTTTTGCTCCATAAAGGCGACTCAGCTGATGACATAGAGCACGAGCTCTGCCCTCCCAGAAGCCCGGCCCAGACCGCAAACTCTTAAGCAAATGCCTGGTATTTTCAGCCGCAGCGATGGTTAATGATGCAGCTGTAGGTAACCAAACCCACCGCACAGCCTGTCGGGGTGGAAATGACACTGAAGCCCGGCCCTGCAGTCCAGAGCCGCTCTCGCTGCGCCTCCCCCAAAGCGAAACTCCCCCGGCGGTGTGGAGGGCATCTGACGTGACCCTTCTCCCTGAGATGGGCCTGTGCAACCTTCCCTTCATATCCAAGATGTGGGCTGGGCACCCCCAGTTCCCAGGCACCCTGGAGCATCTGAGCAGTCACCCCTGACTCCCTGGGGCCAGTAGGTACCCGCAGAGCTGCCTCTGTCAGAGTCACTGGCCCGGTCCCTCTTGGCCACAGAACCAGGCTCCCTGGGATGCCTGGGCCAGGGGAGCCTGCGAGACCCAAATAATGTAAACCTAAAGCCTCCTCCACCCTCTCCCTTCTACCCAGATCTCCCCTCCAGTGTAGATGAAGGGCTTAAATGAGGAAAAATACAAGTCGGAGAGGAGAGGAGAGGAGAGGTTATGGGGGGACGAGGGTAAACAGGTCCTCCTGCTCCCCCGCACTTGAGGTTAGCACCTCTTGGGTATCTGAGCGAACAGGGGTATTGTGCCTACTAGTCAGACATTCCAATATAAAGGACTTGCAAAGGAGGGCCCCCCCCAAGCCAATCCTGCAACCCTTGCCCCCCCCCCCAGCTTGGTTAATTGGACACACACACCCCTGCCTTGGGCCTATGAGGGGGCTTCCATGAAACTGCTGGAGAGCTTGTGACAAGTAAAGCTGAGGGGTACCCAGGGACCCCCAAACTGTTAAGGGAATAAAAACATTTTGCCTGTTCTAAGGATCTGGCCAGCTGAGCACACAAAGGCAACGACTCCTAGTGTACTCGCAGGTCTTCAGGAGCAGCGATATTGCGTGGGGTCACGTGGGGGTGCTGGCTGGCACAGTGAACAAGAAACCAAGTTGGTTAATCCCTCCAAGTCTCAGTTTCCCCGTCTGTAAAGTAGGGTGACCTTCTCGCTCACCCGAGCTGACCACACTTGGAAGACTCTGTCCGCGCGCTCTGGCCCAGAGGATACCCATGTGCATATCATGAAGAGAGAGAGAGGCAGAGAGAGCGAGGATTTCAGTCAAACCCTGAAGCAGCAAATACCACATAGGACCGGCCCTCGGAGGGGCCACTGGAGCCTGGAAGTGGCAGCAAGTCTGAGGTCCCTCCCTTGGGAAACCGCCAGGAAGGGGTCAGGCAGGTCCCAGAGGGAAGGAATGAACATGTCATCCACCACGAGGTCGAGATTATGGCGGCCACTGTTGCTGACAAAACACGAAAGCCTCTGGAATGGCTTCTGTCTCATTCAAAAAATGAAGTCTTGATTCTTTTTCATAACTACACAGAGTAATTACGGAATCAGGTTTTTGTGACCCAAGGAATTTAAATTTTTCTTGGATTGACCCACAAAGCCAAGAAACCTACCCTAGATTTCATCCAGGATGGGGGTAGAAACAATCCCCTGAGCAAGTTCGAAAAATGTGAAAAGTTGACAGCTGTGAAGCCATTTTTTGAATGGAGAGAGGAGCCATTCCGGAATTCCAGAGAAACTGTACTACCTGTTGCTGTGAAACCATCCTAGGCTGGCCGGCTTATTTTATTGTTGATCTGGGCAGGAGAAAAGAGAATTTTGTAGCATTCGGTATACTCAGGCCTTTACTGCTGAATCAGGCCACCAGACCAGCAGGCAGCGGCAGCAACTGAGCCGGAGCCCCCAAGAATCCCCTCTTTGATCCCTTGCTTCTTGGTCCAGGTGTCCGTACTTATAGGCACCGTGCCCCGTGCACACGCCTCTCAGCCCAGGTGTCTGTGGGCGCTCAAGCGCCGTTTGCACCAACAGGAGATCACACGTGCGCAAAGAAAGCTGGCAGGAAAGCAAGGCCACAGGTGGGGCAGAGGGAGGCAAGAGAGAGCCTGAGCTGATACAGTTTCCCTACACCTGTCCTTGAACCTGACCACACGCCTTTGAATTGGGCAAAAACAATTGTTTTCAGACCATCAAACAAGCAATTGTTTGAGGAATCATGGGATAGAAATATCACTTTTACCTGAAGGGCAAAGTCAGCCCTTTCCATTCTTTCTAGAAGATCAGCAACCGATTATGGGCAGCCAAGAAGAGTCTGAGCTTGTTACAGCGCATCAGCCATTTAGCCATTCCTCTCACCTTCTCTTTTCTTCCCACGAGCCCCTGACTTTGTGTCTCCAGGGGCCACATTTAAGTTTTCTCCCTGAATCTGTGTACCCCAATATGTAATCCTTTTGTTAGGGGGGAAGGATGTCCTGAGCCAACTCCATGCAGGCTTTGTGTGTGCCTGCAGTTTAGCCCCTCTTCAGCGCACCAGCAAGGACCCACAGTCAGGCAACCCGTTTTATATCGGGGTTGCTCTGTCCCACTTGCACCTCAAATAAAATACTTTGTCTTTTTAATTCCCTGACAATCATGAAGAACTGAGTTGTTTTCTTATTGTAACCACAAGGCCCTCTTGCTGTTATACATGCAACAGGAAGAATTCTGGTTAATTTCGGCAGAAAGGGATGTATCGACAGGACACGGGGTGTCTCAGAGAATCACGAGGGGATGGGAGAGAAGGCGTTGGCAGCCGGAAGCTACAAAGGGAACTAGGAAGCAAAGCGGGTCACGGAACCATGGGGAGAATGCCCCCCCCTCCCCTGCTGCACGCTGGCTTCACTGTTGCTGTTTCTAGAAAGTGTGATCAGAGCGCGCATTGCCTGCATCACAGCTCTGTTGGTGGGGAGGCCCCTGAGTCCAGGCACTTGACTCAGATGCAGGGCCCGGCGGGAGGGGCGGGCAGCAGGGAGAATTAGAGTCTGTGAAAGGGGCGAACCTGTTCTTGCCAGAGTGACTGAGAGTGCATTTCCCTTTGCACTCGTGCATCTGAGGCTGTGAAACTCACACTCACTCCGCACGCCCCGTGAGAGATGACTGAATGCATCCACGCCCGCCTGATGTGCTCGACCCGTGGTGGCGCCTGGCCAGGAAGTGCTTGAAAGGACGAGGGCCAGGCCTCTGCCCTCCCTCCCCAGCCCCACTGCACCTCACCCGGCCCCCCTGGCCCCTAATCTCCTGTCCTCCTTGCAGACAGGACAGTTAGCTCCCAGGGACGGGGCTCTTTGTCCGGCAGGTGGGGCGACCACATCCCGCGCCCTGGGCTCTGGCCCTGGAGCTGGGCTGCACGCGGCAAGGATGAGCTACCAGGGCGGGTGCAGCGCGGGGCAAGCCCAGCTCTCCAAACTCCCTTCCTGCCCCCACACGCTTTCAGGGGACTGGGCCCCACACACTGCTCCCCACCCCCTGCCTGTCTCCTGGGAGGGGGGTGGGCTTCTCTTCCCGGTTGTTCCCTCCCTCCCTCCCTCCCTCCCCTCCACCTTCCCAAGCTCTTGTGAATCCCCAGGGTGGGCTGTTTCCTGTCTCTCTCCTCTGAGCTGGGAGCTGCCTGGCCACGTGGGCTCAAAGGGGGACCCACACAGTTCCCAATTTTTCACAGGGACAAACGGAGCCCAGAGATCATGTCAGCCCCTCACAGTTGTATAGTATGCTGCAGGGTCCAGACCTGGAGACATTCAGACAGAGCGCCCCTGCTCCATCAGGGGACACTGCGGCAGTGCCTGCAGGGTCTGCAATGTGTGTGCTGAGCCCCCCACTAGGGTATGCCCCCCCTGTCCCCACCATCCCCCGCACAGGCTCCTGCCCAGGCCGCTTCTGGGGTGCTGAGCCTCCCCAGCACCCCAGGGGTGCTCAGGAACCATGCCCTCCCTAATCATTTGTTGCAGGGCTAAGATCCCTGGTAAATAAGACTCCAACACTAGTGGGTGGTAACTCCTTCAGGCAGCAGGCTGAGAATGGTTTCCATGGAGACCGCCCAGGCTCTGGTTTCCATAGCAACACCGGCAGGCGGTTATAGAGCTTCCTATTTATGTCAACTTAACATTTCCAACTGCTCTACTCTTCAGGCCAAACCTGGGCCTAATATAAGGCTTCATTTCAGGATGGGTGACAGGCTCAAGGGCCGGAGGGGAGATAGGTAAAACTCAGTGAGCTGAGGAGGAGGTCCTCCTCCATGCTGCTGCAGGAGCCTGTCCTGAGACACACACCCTTAAATTATAAAGAGGATATTTATGACAGGAGAGGATCTAAAGTCCTTGCCACGCTGCTCTCCATGTATCTGGTGTCACGTGGCTTTGAGTACCTTTCCAGAAATAATATATACACATCTACATAGCAATCTTTTAGAAAATGCACAAAGGGGATATAAATTCCTGCTCTGCCACCTGCCCTGCCCTAATTATAGATCTCAGAGAACCTGGGGAACATCAGCACAAATTGTTCTGCCTCAGTATTGTCATGGCAACAAACTATTGCCCTTAAAAAAACAACTAAGTCCCCAATTGAGGGACTTTTGTTTTTAGCTCTTGGTATTGCAGCAATCAAGATGTTTTGTGTCCTTGTTAGCATATATACACAGGACAGTTTTCTAGCAGTGACATTACTGAGCCAAACGAATTGCATTGGAAAATTTAAAATTTGGTTCTTGACAAACCAACTTGCCACCATTATTGGTACAAGAGGGTGGGACGCATGTGGGAAGACCAGGTGTCAATAAACTTAAGCCCACAACTCATCTATGGGGCCAGTGAAACCTTAAATTCCAGGCCAGTCTTACTAATGAACACATATCCTGGCCCCCTGAACAGAATGTTAGTAAACAGAGTCCAATAGTGTGGAAACAAGATAATACGTCATGACCAAGTTAGTTAATTTATTCACCACATGGACAAGTTAAAGGGGGAAAACATGATCTTATTGATAGATGCAGAAAAAGCATTTGAGAAAAAAATTCAAAATTCACCCCTGATTAAAAATGAAAGTTAAGAAGACAACTTCTCTAAATCCAAAGAGTATTCTCCCGATAGCTACAGTTAAAACTGAACTCAAGGTGAAGTCCCCTTAAATTCAAGAACTTAACAGGATTTGTGATGTCACCATGGAACAGTGCTCCCCTCATTGCCTTTGGACCTGTATCTTGTCCCTCACAGGATATAGAGGTCGGAGGGTTGGGAGCAGAGGCTGGGATGACCTTGGGGGGGCGGGGGGGATCTCTGAAAATGGAACCAACAATTCCTTGCATCTTGACCATGTGTGTTTCCTCATCCAAAGACGCTCTATGCCTCTATTTAAATCAGGGCTGGCTTTGTGACTTGCTTTGACCAACATTGCCATGGAGTAATGTTCTGGAACTCAGATTCCAGGCCTTATGAGGACTGGCACCTTCTGCTTTCTGTCTGTGGGAGCTCAGTTGCCAAGCTGCCAGGAAGACCATGCTCTTGCTTGGAGACCTTGCTGAATGAGGCCCTGGCCAGGGAGGAGCTGTCCTGGGTGTTTGGGCCTAGCCAAACCTCCAGCTGACTGCATAGTGGGGAGCAGCCAGCCAGCAAGGCTAGCTCCAGCCGGCAGCTGGAAGTCATCAATCATCCCAAAGACTAGGGGAGAATAGTAAATCGCAGTGTTAGCCCTTTCAGTTCTGGGGTGCTGTTAGAGGCAGCGGGAGAGGTCATGCAAAGAATTCAGGGGTATCTTCAGCTGACTGGTGGGTTTCCAGATATGTATTTGTCATTATGCATATTAACAGTGAACATTTTGCGAATGTTCTGGGAATGCTCCCTCCCAGCCCAGCAGATGAGAGCTAAGCGGTCTGCATAGGCTGCGTACAAGTCGGGCCTCACTTCCTGTCCTGTGAAGCAGCCTGCTGCCCGCAGGTAAACCAACCCCCACTAGTGACCAAGAGTGGATAAAAATTTAAACAAGAACCCCAGCCTCCCCACTACCACCTCGAATTTAGAAACCAGGGACGGGACCAGAAGCTAGCATTTGTTGTCATCTGCATGCAGCTTGGCATTTCTTTAGGTCCAGATAACCAAGGAAAGGGGAGGATCTAAATTTATAGAGGAAACCACCCCCTCAACAAGAATTACATTTTTTTAATATCAGTGACTCCTGTCCTTATCTACTCAATATATACAAACTAGTGGTTGTTAGGACAGCTCCCCAAGAGGAATGTCTGCTTCACATCCTCACTTTGATTATCTAATAAACCGGAGAATTTTATCTTAGTAGCATAACTCACATATTACTGATTTACATATAACATTTAGTATTGATTCAGTGTTTCATAATATAAAATGTTAGCAAAAGTTGCTTACAATCATGCCTTTTATCTGTGTGGCATCTTCTGCTGTATGTAATTCTGATCTTTCAGAGTTCAAGTTGTCTTTGCCGGGCATCACGTGTTTAGAAGTCGCTTTCCTCTTCTGAGGTTATCTTTTAAATCAAGTACTTTTATGGCTTCATTTCATATTTAAGCCTTTGACCCATCAGAATTGTTACAGGAAAGTAGGATCCAGGTTAATGTTTTGTCAAGACTAACCAGTTGTTCCATTAAGAACCCACGTGTCCCCCCTCACCCCACCAATTTCCCTATATTTAAGTCAACTTCCAGGCCCTCCCTAGTTGACCTTTTCCTTGGCCACCAGGCACTCAGCGCTGGTAACTGTAGCGCTCATTCCCTTCTTCAGCGTTTGGCTATTCTCTGGAATATGCCAAATAAAAGAATTAATCCTGCTGGCATTTTAACGGTACGTGCATTGCATTCAGGTTAGCAAAGGTAACAAAACCCGAGTTGTTGTAAGATTGCCTTTGGAGCCCAGAAAGAGGGTGTCTGGGCTTTCGGTCTTGCTGGATAGTAGGATGGCCCAGGGCGCAGACTCCCATCCTCCTGCCAGGTCAGGACCTGGTCCCCCTGGGCATCCAGTAAGCCAGGCTGTGGGCAGCTCCCACCATTTCCTTCTTGGTAGGATGTGACCCTGCGTCTTATGCCAGGTCTCAGCTCAGATTCCCCTAAAATGCTTACTAACTGCCCAGAACTTGTAGAGAACATGACACTGTCCGGGCACTTAAAGGCCAAGCAATAATGATATCATCTTCCGTGCAGAACCCAACAGGGAGGTTTGGAGGCACTTAAAGGCAGCACGACCTTGGACTGATTACGTAAGCTCTCCCAGCCCCTCCTCCGCCCTCACCTGCAACTCGTGCATCTGCTCAGCTCGGCTGGGGAGGATGGAGATGAAGGAGACATCGCCTGGGCTGAGCCAGGACACAGGCCGCTTACCACAGTGTCCCCAGGCACCCCCTAACCCACGGCCCTGCAGCCTGTAGGGGTGGAGAGCCACCCCCACTGCCAAGTCAGAGTCAGAAGTCAAAAGATTTTTATTGTTCTACAGACACTTCTGAAAAGATCTAACTGAGAAAATATACAAAGCATTTAAGGTTCATCTCTAGAGAACACCGCCTGGCTGGAGGAATCCAAGTCCTCTTTAGGAGTCGGGGCTGAGACGGGTTAGCGAACCCTCAGTAAAAACATGCAAAAGTGAGAAGGGGAAGGAAAGAACACGGCGTCCCCCAAAGCAGAGGGGATGGAATGAGAGAATAAGAGGGGGCAGGTGCACAAGTACCAGGTGTCCCCCCTCGGGCTTCTAAGGCAGCTCCAAGTTGGAGAAGGCCGAGCCCCGCCCTCAGACAGGGCCCAAGGCGCCTCTGGGTTCAGTGCCGGCCAGGCAGGAGCCACCTTCTTCTGCCCGCGGCCTGCGGGGACCCCCTGCTGCTCCTGGGGAGCCTGGGCGGGCTGGTCCCTCTTCTTTGGTTCCACTCAGACAGCAATTGTGCTTGACTTATCCCCAACCCCCAAACTCCTGCTGAAGGCACTGACAGGTGTCCCAGGGAGGCCCCCAGGCCAGCCCCTTCCCTTGTGCTCTGGGTGGGTCCGTTCCTGGGCATATGCCCCAGAAAAAGTCTTCTGGGGCTCGCCCAACTGTGCAGGTATTTCTGAGACCCACTTCATATTCTGCACCCCCAGCCCGCCCCCTCCCCCAGGACCCCCTATGTCCGCCCCTCAGGTTGCCAGTGCAGCTGTGGGCCAGGCCCTGGCAGACCCATTTCAAGATGGTGGCCACGTAAACATCTCGGGGCGTCCCTCACGCCCAGACCTGGAGGTCCGCAGAGGTGGGGCCTCGAGAGGTCAAGGTCTGGTACGGGGAAGCGGGTGGGGCGGGCGAGGACTCGGAGACACTCACATCTAAGGAAAGGCGTCCAAAGTACAAGCTAAGCGCAGGGAAGAGGCCAGAGTGGCAGGAGAGAAAGGAAGGAGGCGGGGCCCGGAGGCGAGGCTTCACACCACCCCGCAGATGAGCGTCTCCACCACGAAGGTGTTCTCGAAGTGCCGGATGGCGTTGCAGTTCTTGGCTGCTCGCTTGTTGATCCCTGGGAGGGAACAGAGAATCCCGGTGAGGCCGGTGTCCTGGCCCAGAACGAGCTGGGCCTTGACCACAGCTGCAGAGGCTGAGGGGGACCACCTCCTGCTGTGCGACCTAGGGGTACTCCTTAACCTCTCTGTGCCTCAGCTGCCTCGGCTTTAAGAAGGGCACAGAGTTCCCAGCAGCGCCTGGCACACAGCATTAGCCGTGACCACGCTGCTCTCTGAGCTCTGGGGATGGCCCGGCTACAGGACGGGCGCCACCAGCGGACAGCCCGGGGTCAGAGCCAGGGCGGGGGGTGGGTGCCACCAGGGACAGCCCAGGGTCAGAGCCAGGGCGGGGGGTGGGTGCCACCAGTGGACAGCCCAGGGTCAGAGCCAGGACGGGGGCCTGAGTGGGCACAGCTGGTCACTCACGCCTGCGGGTGGCGCGGCGCCGCAGCCGGTAGGTGTCCTTCCCGCTGCACAGGTGGTAGATGAAGGAGCCCAGGGCCTCTTTGTCACTGACGTGCTCCGTGACCACCATCTCCTCCTGGATGATGTATGTCTGCGGCAGGTAGGTCCCCCTCTGCAGAGGGGGCAGTCACAGAGGGGTCAGTACCAAGGCTCGCCTCCCCCAGTGGCCATCTGGCTTCCGCTGCCGGGGCCCCCTCATGTCACATGCCCACCTCCCTTACCCAGACGCCCCACCCTCGCCCCGCTGCCTCCCCCAGGCACCCCCCATTTGTGCTAGTGCCCATGCCCACCCTGCCTCACAGGAGCCTGTGCACGTGGCCCCCCTAGGGGCACACCCCCGTCTCTTCCCTGCACGGCCGACAGGCACGGCTGTGAGCGCTAAGGACGCTGGATTCTTCCTGGGTGAGGGAGGCAGAAGCATGGAGGGTACAGGGGGGCAGAGGAAAGCAGAGGCACTGACTCCCACAGTGTGGGAGAAGGGGAGGGAGGAGGGAGACCAGCCCCTGGGCCAGCACCTTTGCTGCGGGAACCTTCCGCACCCCAGGCCTGGAGGAGGGGAGGCTGGGAGGGAGGGTCAAGCTGGACAAGCCCCCCTCACCTTCACGTTCATGAGGAGTTCCCAGAAGTTGCGAGGGGGCAGCACGATGGTGGTGTTGAGCTCGATGACATAGCACTTGTCCAGGGAGATGTCGTGGTAGGCGGTGAGGCCCTAGGCGGGGGATGGGGGGAGACGTCGGTCTCTGCAGGCGAGGGTCTGGCCCCGGTGGCTGAGGCACAGGCCCCGGTGCAGTGTGATGCACCCCAAATTCCTAGACATCCAGGTGGCTCCCTTTCCCTGCGCCTCTCCTGGTCTGTTTGGGGGAGGTTCCCTCCTTGTGAGGGTGTCAATGCCGCAGGTGTCACGGGGGTTCTCCTGAGTTTACAGTGCTGAGGCTTGGGGAACACGGTAACATCCCAATTTTGCATTTTATCAAACCCGCAAGGCCTGGCCACCCCTGTGGGTGGTCTGGGATCTCTGACAGAGGCCCTGTCCCAGGTACCCTGGGGACAGCTGTTGCCGGAATGTCCAGGTCTGGGGAGAGGCCCACGAAGCCATGGGGAGCCCTGGGGTGAGATCCAGGGAGCCGGCGTTTCCCCGGCAACCGCAGTGTGAAGGACGGTCACCCCTGGTGGGGTTCTGACTGGGCAGGCGTGCCAGGCGCCTTCCGGATCGCTGGGCTTGCTCTAGGTCTCGATCTGGGTGGCATCCCATGAATGTGGCCCCTGCACCAGGTGCAGGTGCGAACCTGGGGGAGATGCCGGCACAGAAGCACCTCCGGACAGGGAGCCAGGCCTGGCCCGGGACAGCCCCGCGTGCGGCTGTCGGAGGAGAAGCCAACCCCGGCGGGCTCCTGTGCTCAAGCGGTCGCCGCGGGCAGCACAGCCTTCAAGCCCGGAACCCCCACACCCAGCGTATGGCACAGAGTGGACCCAGAGGGCGCCAGTTCTCCTTTCTCGGGAGTCTCGGAGGAAAGGGGCTCTGGGTCCTCCAGGCCCTTTGCCCTGCGCCGCCCCCCGAAGCCCTGGCGCCTCACCCGCTGGAAGTCGTGGATGATATCCGCAGGGTCGCCCCCCCCAAACTGAGGCACCGGCACGTTGATGCGCTCGTAGTTCTCCTCCAGGTAGATCTTCACGTCCTCCTCCAGCTCCATGCGGGTGCGCAGGTGGGAGGACAGGGAGTCCTCGTAGAACACGCCGCAGTGGAAGAAGTTGTCTCGGGCCAGCTGCGCAAGGCGGGGAGGGACGGACGGACCGGTCACGGGTGCCCCGGGCACGCCCACTCTGCCCAGCCGCCCCGTGCCGAGGGCCGGGGGTGTGAGGCGGGACTGCAAGACCCTTTCACACCCTTTCACAGGCTGAGACTGGGGGGTCGGGGAGGGGCCACAGGTCGGAGGGCTCCTCAGTGGATGACCTCTCAGGGCCTCAGTTTCCCCATCTGTAATGAGGTTACCGTCTCTTCTGGTCTCTGAGTCTGACTGTGAAATGGGGAGGACCCTGTGTCCCCGACAGGGGGACAGACAAGTTGGAAAGGGCAGGGCTGGGTGGGAGGGCCTGAGGGGCAAACATAGGAGCTCTGAGTCGGACAGGCTGGGGCCCCTGCAGAGGGGAGAGGGTGCTCCCCATTTTTCCTGCTCCCCTGCTGTAGGGCCTGCAGACCTTGGGGGGCCACAAGAGGTGGGGGTTGCTGAGCAGCCCAGTTAGGTCGGGGTGGAAGCACCATGCTAACTCCACACCCAGCCATCAGCTTCCCGGGCCCCCGGCCTCAGCAGCCAACCTGGTTACCCCATCCCTCAGGGAAGGGGCGCAGTGGGAGGGGGCTGTAGGCTGGCCTGTTGCAGGCAGACTCCCCCTTTCCGGGGACGTGCCCGGGAAGCCAGATCACCCACCACACATGGACCCCATGAGCCAGACCTCAGGTCCCAGAGCTGCTCTGCGGTGCCCCCACTCCCTGGGAATTGGGGTAGCAGCAACAGAGGGGGCAGCAAGAGGTGGAGGGGCTTTTGGGGGAGGTGGGGAAAGGGTCCCACGCAGAGAGAGTGGGAAGCGGGCCGCGGGGGTGGGGACAGCAGGAGATCACAACGAAAGCAGAAGTGCCAGCGTGTGGGCCCGGAGGCTCCAGGGGAAGGCCCATGGAACACAAGCTCCTTGGGAATTTCCATCACGGAACCACCGGTGACAGATCAAAGCCCAGCGCCTGACTGGGGGGACGGCACCTGCGCCAGAAATGACTGGCAATTCCCAGCCCTGGCAGCTGTGACAGTCCCGCCCAGGGCGCTTGCGCTTATCCTGAGTCCCCTTTAACGGGACTCCCTGCAGTCCTGAGCTCGGTGGCACTGCCTGTGCCCCAGGTGCCAAGTTCTCCAGCTCAGGGCCAGGCTGGCTGGGTGAGCAGATAAGCGGGCACACGAACTGTCTCTAAACGCCCCGCCCGCCTTTGCTTTGGACCCCAAAGGTCAAGCGTGGAATGGAATCCTTAAAACCTGGCGAAGGGCCTGGCCTCTATGGGGATCGTGGAGTTCCCGGTGGGTGACGCCAGGGATGGGGAAGCCAGCCTGGAACCCGGGCCCCATCCCTGACAGGCAGGGGTGCACATTGGAGGGCCAGGTGATGGATGTCCTGTGACGGGGAGGGCTGGCTCCCCTGTCCCTGACAGGCAAAGTGCCCAGTGACCCCAGGCAAGTCTGAAAAAATGGGTCAGGACCCTTCCCCAGGGCCTGGGGAGATCAGAGGATGGGCAGACCCGGGTACCTCCCCGACATGGGGGCACCTCTGGGCTCCTTGGGGTCTCTCCCATCACCAGCCCCAAGCACCCAGCTCACCCCCACCCCCCCACAAACTGCTTCCTCTGTAGCTACTACCCTTCTAGGGCCGCCTCCCTCCCCACCCCGCCTCACCTGAGCCAGGAAGAAGTATCTGTAGATGTAGACGGAGGCGAACACCAGGCCCATGAGCAGCACCACCATGCCCATCGACAGGTAGCACACACCGCCCACAGAGCCCCCCTTCTTGTAGCGGTGGCAGGGGGGCCGCTCCTCCTGGGGAGGCAGAGCAGAGTCAGCCAGGGTGACAGACATGGCTTTTGTGAGTGCAGCAGGCCTGGGAACCAACAGGCTCAGGACCACGGGGCAGGCTGGGGCAGGCTGGGAGTCACTGCTCTGGGAAGTAGGGAGCCACGGAAGGCTCTTGAGCAGAGGAGTGGTAACATAACTGGACACGGGTGTACAGGGTAGACTGCAATGGGGTAGCAGGAAGGGGTGTCAGACTCTGCCAGGGACGTCATGGCGGGGAGTGGTCACTGACTGACGGGGATGGCGCTCTGGGAGGCTCGGGGTCTGGGCACGGGTTGTCATCTCCCTCTGGTCCACAATGGGCACAGCGCCCAGCCTGCCCGCAGCAGCCATGGCCCCGCAGCAGCGACAGAGGGCACGGCCAAACAGGCCACCAGGAGTGGTGCCTGCAGGGTGACATCTGGAGGCTCCTATAAGCCAGGCCACTGCTGCCAGGAGAGAGGTGGCCGTGGCAGTGGCAGCAGGGAGGCCAGGGCAGGACGCTGCTGGGTAAAACCTGTTCTGGGAGCTGGACCCAGGTTTAAGACAGCAGCCGCGGGCTGCCAGGAAAAAGCCAGTTGACGGGATCCAGCACCAGGCCACACATGCCAGGGCTGGCAGATGAAGGTGCCAGCGTACAACTCAGGAGCCCGGCCTGTGTCTAGGGACCAGGGTGCAAGGCTCCTGGCCAGACCTCCCGTCTTCCCGCCTGTCCCCTCCACCCAAATCCAGGCCTGCACCCACCCAGGGCCCCCACCCCAGCTAAGGCTGTAGGAGGGAGGCTCCGGCAGGTGCCTGTTACTGTCTGCGGAGCCCTCTGGGCGCTGCACACCCCTTCTCCTGCATCCTTAGACTGAGACATGGCTCAGGTCCAAGTTACCCAGGACAGACGCGTCTCTCCGCAAGAACGGGGGGCCCACGTGGGGTGGGGCACAGGGCCCGCTGTGTCCCTCAGTCCTCTCTACCCACCGCGCTGCCCCACTTAGAGCACATGGGGGTGTGGGCTCTGGGTCTCGGGAAGCCGAGTCTGGGCAGAGCAGGGGACTCCCCCCCACGGGGCTTCCCCACGGCCAGGAAAAGGACAGGAAAGCCCTGCAGGACCCTCCCCCTCACTGGACACACGTATCACCAGGCCAGCTGGCCCCGCAGCCTATGCACTGCAGGATGGAGACAGGATGGCGAGGTGCCCAACCCACCTGCTCCCCACACCCCATGCCCGGGTCTGCCCTCAGGGAGCTTGCTGGGGCCTCACCAGCTTCAGCCCCGCCGCAGGGGTTCTGGGATCAAGGCCAGAGAGGCAAGCTTGAGACACCTGCCTGGCTGGCATCTCCCTGGCACCCTGGGGCTCCTGGGGCAGCGGCTGCTGGCACACATGCCGCAGGGGCCGGTCAGGGGATGGACGGGGCTGCCGTGGCTCTGACTGTCCAGGGGACTCCCAGGAGCAGCACGGGGCAGCGACAGTCCGGCCCCACAGCTGCTTGTGGGAACAAGCCCCCCAGGAGCTCCTGCAAATGCCTCAGAGGGGCAGGAGTGCTTCTGGTCCCCCAGCCGGGAGCGGGTCCGAGAGCTGCTTCAGACTCAGTGAGGCCCCCGCACCGGCGGTGTAGCCTGCGCTGGGGCGAGGGGCTGTGGGTCCCAGAGTTCAGATCCAGAATCAGGGGACCGGGGTTCTCTTGCAAAATGTGGACAGAAGCTCCCCGGCAGGGCTTTTGTCGGGATTAAAGGAGACAAAGCATCCGAAGGCCCTTTGAAAAGGATAAAGTGCCGGACAAAAATAGCATCTCTGCATCGGGGAGCCTTCTTTCTAGGGCCACCCGGGGACAGCTGTTGAGGCTGCACAGTGGCCACTTTTCTCTTTAAGGATAAATAAAAATAAATAAAACAATGGGGGGAAAGTCAGCCAAGCACAAGGGCACACCCCGGGGCCTGCTGCACAAGTTCACGGACAAGGTCAATGGGTGCCACAGTGACCTTCTCCTGCTTCCGCCGGGCCCACGGGGCTGGGTGCTGGGGGAGGGCCCGTGGGGGGGAGGGAGGGTGGAGGAGGTTGGGGGAGGGGGAAGGCGGGGCTTGAGTGGCCACAGCTGACCTGGAGAGGAGGCCAAGGTGGCTGACAGTGAGGAAGCCTTTACCCAGGGCCCCTCCCCCATGCGACTGAGTCCACACCTGTCTGTCCGGGGGTCATTGCAGAGGCCGGGGATCCCCCACCTTCCACCCCCTGCACTTACCCCCTCCCCAGTGGTTGGGCCTAACAAATGGCTTCCAGCCTCACCCTAGCCAAACCCCTTGGTGCACACTCCAGGCTTCCTCCCTGCCCCCTTCCCAGCCTCACACCCCTCCTACCCCCCAAGGATCCAGGGCAGCAGCAGCGCCAGAGCCTGCCAGACAAGAGGCTCTCAGGACATAAAGCCTCACAGTGGGGAGGGCCCCACATCTTGCCCAAGTCTGCCCTCTTTTGCTTCCTGGCCCCACCACTGCTGTCCAGACCCAGGCTCCCTACCCTCAAGGCCGGGGAGAGCAGTCAGCCTGGCCAGCAGTCAGCTGGCCGCCCAGCTCACCCTGCAGAGGGCCTCGGCCAGAGGGCTTCACCAGCTGGGCTGGAGACCCAGGGAAATGCCCCGCAGACAGCACCGTGGACAGTTAGTGACATGGGGGAATTCCATGCAGAAATAAGAAAAATATTGCAGTTTCCAAGGTAACTGGCTTTCCTGAGCCCAGTGCCGGTGCACACCGTGGGGGCATGGGAGGGGGACTTCGAGGGCCTCTGAGGTCCGCCTGCTTCACTGAGGCGCTTTTGAGGGGAGTTAAAGCCCGGGTCCTCCTGCTCCTGCCCCCAGGTGGGGAGACTGCCAAGGGGAGCATGAACTAAGCAGACTGGGGGTGTCCCGCACCCCTGGGTGACAAGGTCCAAATGAACTGCAGTGGGGCTGAACCTCAGCTGTGGCTGCCGGGAGGAGGCTGACCGGGGAGCCGGACGCCTGGCCTCCCAGCATCACCTGCTTCCCAGCAATTTTCTTCTCCAGGTTGTGGACTCAGAGGCAGGGACCCCAATATGTTTGCTCAGAAGCAGTATTTTGTGTGTGAGAGAGGGGCCTTATTGGGGGGTGGGGGGCAGGCAGAGTTGAGTCCAGCCGCAGAGGGCAGCTGCTGGGGTTGTGTCCTGGAGCCCCACCCTTAGCACCTGCCGGGTGAGCAAGTCAGCATGGAGCCCTGAACAGCCCCGTCCCTCCCTCCGCCCTGCGTGCCCGGGAGGATTCCCAGCCCCTGCCCTTCCTGATAGTGGAGACTGGAGACTCCAGAGAACAAAAGCTCCAGGCAGAGCAGAGGCCACTGGGAGGGCCGAGTGGCTGCAGGGGGTGGGAAGCTGGGCTGCCCTGATCTTACCATAAACATTTCTTTCTCGCCAAGAGAAACTCATCCTTCCTGGCAGTGGGGAGACAGCTTTGAGACACAGGCCACGGGAACAGACAGGAGGGAAACACACAGAGGCAGTGAAGTCGTGGTGGCGTGTGCCCCATGCCAAGCTGCTGGGGGAAGGCCAGGGCAGGACCCAGGGGGTCCTCTCAGCCCAGGCCCTGGCAGCGGTGGGAGCTGGGGTGGGAGGACCACACGCCAGCAGAGCCACCCTCCCCCAACCACTCCGGAGTCCAGCTCCTCCTGCCAAGGGCCAGAGGCCAGGACTGGGACAATGAAACCTGATCCCCAGGTGTGCAGGCTGGGGGAGGGGTGACACGGGGCCTTTCGTCTAAGGCGCGAGCCAGGGGGATGTCTGCCTTGGCCAAGGTCTCCCTCCGGCAGCCCCAGCCTGAGTCTGCGAGTGGAGCCTGCGTGTGCGTGCACGTGGGTGTGGGCGCGCAGCCCGCAGAACAGACTGGGAGTCGGGAGAGGGGAGCTGGGCTGAGGGGCAGGGCTGGCCAGCGGGCCTCCAAAGGGGTAGAGAGACTGCGGGCCTCTGACCAGCCCACTTTCCAAGCTGGCTTCTTGCCAGCTGCCCCGCGGCCCAGGTTTCCCATTATCTGGGCCTCCATCACCACGTGGGGAGGTGGGCGGGCCCAGCTGGGTCCCATCCCGGCCCTTCCCAGCCCAAGGCGGCCCTTTCTCCGAGCAGCAGGTCTGGAGACAACCCCCACTCTGCATCTGAACGTCTGCTCAGAAGCAGGGGAGCCGGCTGTGAAGGGGCTGCTGTCAGCGCCCCCCTCCCTGCACTGAACATCCTATAGCAACAGCCAGGGGGGCAGTGCTGACAGGCACCCCAAAGCATCCCGTGGCCCAGTGGTCTCTCCACGGCCTCCACTCTTCTTTGTGAGTCCAGTTCAGTGACCATGAGGGGCTCTGGGGTCTCCCCCCGGCCAGAAGACACCTTCAATAAGCCTCCCCCCTACATCCCCATCAGCACGGGTCAACCCCAAGTCCTGTGCAGCTCCAGGCACCCCTGCTAACCCCACACCTTCTCCTGGGGTGCCCTAATAAATGCCCAGCGACATGGGCGCGTGCTGGGCACCTCTGGGCTCCTCCAGCCCTGAGCGTGGGCTATGTGCCCCCCCAGGCCGCAAGCAGCTCACAGCAGCCCACTCTCCAGGCCCAGGGCCAGGCAGGCAGCTCCAGGCCAGCACGCAGCCCCGCAGGCCCCTCTGCTGGCAGATCCGAGAGGGGCTGGGTCAGGATCCTCCTCCAGGGGCCAGCGCGGCGGCCAGCGGGAGGGCAGGGGGCCTGCCCGACCCGGCGGGGAGCAGCACAGGCTGTTACGCCAGCACGGGGGGCTGTTGATGTTTCCATTCACGCTGGGGGGGGAAGGGCAGGCACCGCGGGGCGCCGGGGCTGCGCGTCTCCCCCGCAGACCCGGGGCAGGGCGGCTGCCCCGACTGGCCACGCCTGTGACTCGGGACCTCGGGAGGGAGTCAGACCCGCATCTCCCAAGGTCGGCGCCGCCCTCCGCCTCAGGGGCGGGGCCTCCCCTCTGCTCCCCCGGGCTGCGAGGTTACCTCTGCGAAGGAGGGGTCCCGTGCAAACTTGTGAAAGAGCCCCCGCCTGCGCTCCCGGGGGGAGTCCACAGCAGCCCCCCAAGCCGGCCCGTGGCGTGATGCTGCCCAGGGCGGGCGCGCCCCCGGGGTCCTCCTACTCCTGGGCAGGGTCTCTGCTCCAGCCGAGAGCCCCCCACGCCCCCCCAGGCTCCTCTCCTGCAGCCCCAGCATCAGGGTTCGGGGCGCCCCCGGGCAGCCCCTTCCCCCAGCCGCGGCACGGCTGCGCCCGGCGTGCGCTCGGGGAGGGGCCTCGGCGCCGAGGAAGACCCCGCGGGCCGCAGCGGGAGGCGCGGGCGCAGCGCCCCCGAGTCCGCCGCCAAGGGGGCCGGGGGAGCGCCCCGAGCCGCCGGGCAGGGCTGCGCGGACGTTCTCGCCCCGGCACCGCTCAGCCCGGCCGCGCCCGCCCCGCCGCCACGCGTCCCCGCGCGGCCCCCCCGCCCCCCCAAACCCCCCAGCCCCCCCAGCCCCCGGGCGCGGCGTCCGCGGCGGAAATGCCTGTCTCCCGGCGGGGCGGGGCGGGGGGCGCCGAGGCCCGCCCCACAAAGCCCCGCCGGCCCGGGCGGCAGGGAGGCTCGGGGCAGTGGGGCGCCCTCCCCGCGGGGTGCAGCCGGGCGCGAGCCGGGAGAGCCGCGAGGGGGGCGCGAGCGCGGGGGGACGGGGCGCCGGGCCTCGCGACCCGCCACCGGCGCTCGGGCCCGGCCGCGCCGCGGGGCTGCCCCGGCTGTTTCCATTTCATCCCCCCGGGGTCCCCCAAGTCAGGCGCGGCCCGTCTCGCCTTCCCCGCCCCCGGGGCAAAGTCCCCGTCGTTGGGGCTAGGACACCCCACTCCCCGCAGGCGAGACCCGCAGCCACGCGTCCAGCGCCCCCCGCCCCCCGCGGCCCCCCGCCACTGCCGGAACTTCCCGGCTCCCGCTCGGGGGCTGCTCCCCTCGGACGGCCCGGGCGCCCCGCACCCGGCACCGGCGCTCGGACCCTCCCGCTCCGCGACCCGCGCTCTCGGCCGCCGCTCCAGGAGGGGACCCCAAACCCCCCAATGCGGGGTGCGCGCCGCTCGGGACCCCCAGCCCCGCTCCGCCCGCCCCGCGCGCCCCGCGCGCCCCGCGCCCCCGCGCCTCTCACCCGGGCGGGCGCCAGCAGGACCTCCGCGGCCGGGGCGGGCGCCCGGGCCGACGCCGCGGCCCTGTCGGCCTTGTCGGCCCTGTCGGCCTTGTCGGCCTTGCCGCCGGCCGCGGCGGGCTGGAAGCTGATCTTCACCATGGCCGCCCGCGCCCCGCGCCGCCGCCCGCACCCCGACCCGCCGCGCTGCAGCGCCGGAAGTTTGGCTCCGCCGATCCCCGCGCCCGGCCCCGCCCCGCCCGCCCCCTCGGGGCCCGCGCGCCGGCGCCCCCTTCCGTCCGCGGGGCGCGCGGCTCCGGCTGGCGGGGGGGCTGCTCGCCTCAACCCCCGCCCCCCGGACGTGCGGGCGCGGACCCGGCCCCGCCCCGGCCCTGGCCCCCCCCCCCCCGCCTGCGCCCCGCGCGCCGCGCCCCCCACGCCCAGGCTTTGTCCGCCCGTGTTGCCAGCGCGTGCGGCTTCCAGACGAGCTCTCCATACCCGTACCCCAAGTCACACCCTCCTCTGGGGACCCCAGAGCCCCCACTGCCTGCTCCCAGGACGCCCCTGTGGCCGTCCTGGCTGGGGAGGAGACGGAGGCCAGGAGCGCAACTGCTCGCCGCACCCGGCGGCCCCGCCTCTCCTGCTCCATCGCTGTCCTCCCCGCCGCGCTGCTGCAGAAGCTCCCGGGGTACCCGGCGCGCGAGCCCAAGACCCCGGGGGGAGAGGAAGGAGGCAGCCCGCGCTCTGACTCCCTTCTGGGGCCCCAGCCGCTGAGTGAGGGGCCGCGACACGCGCTTCTTGCCCCCCCAGGAAGACCCCGGGGGCTTGGAGTCCACTCAGGGCTCTGGGACTGAGAAGTGTCGCAGAGCGAGGGATCCGTGGCTGGGGCATCTCTTGGCACCAAAGTCCTGGATCTTCCCTCTAAGTCCCCCTGGCAGACTGGGCCGGGGGTCGCTCCCAGCCACCGGCTCAGCCTTGGGCTACGTGCAGCCTCAGCTGCCCGGCTGACAGGGGAGGCCCTGCGGGCAGAGCATGCTCTCCAGCCACCCTCCTCCCTGGTCTGTGTGCCTGCCAGGAACCCAAGTGCCCACATTGTGGACCCTGCCATCCTGGCTCAGGTCTTGGATGAACCTAGCAGCCCCGATGCCCCGTGGGTGGAGAAGACCTCACTGGCGCTAAGCCTTGGGGGTGGGGGGTGGTGGGAGAGGGATGGGGAAGTGGAAAAAGCTTGGCGAGGGCAAGAGGAAGGTGCTGTGGACAAGGGTCAGAGAAGGGGCCTCTGTGGATCTCCCAGAACTCCTAGGTCTGGAATCTGACTCCCGATTTCTACCTGCCCCCCATTCTTCCTCCACTCAGAAAGTGCTGTCCACGCATCCCTGCAGCCAAGCCCTGTGCTAAGCCTGTGACTGGAAACAGAGCGGCCCGGACACAGCCCCCAGCTAAGGGCCTGACCTCGTGGATTCCTGCACATTCTTTCCCAGTGTTACCTCATCCTCATCACAGCCCCCGGGACCGATGTGTTGTCCTCATGTTAGTGATGGAAACGGGGGTATAAACCCAGCACCGCGGAACGAGAGGCAACAGATCTTGGCAGGCAAGAAGGGACTGTCTTGCGGAAGCATCTGTGAACCAGAGGTAGGAAAACGTGAACCACCGCCCTGGTTCTGCCAGTGCCCAGGACCTTCGGCCAGAATCTCATTTCCCTGCCTCCCAGCCTGTGATAACCACGGTTCTGCCCCCCGGTTCGAGGAATTCAACTCCTTTAGATTCCACATGTAAAAGAGATCAGACAACATTTGTCTTTCTCAATGTGGTTGGATGAAATAGAGTAAAACTTGAGATGATCGCTGCAGGTTTTTCACCACGCGCTCACACAGCTCAATCTCAGGGTGCAGCAACGGGGTTCATTTATAAAGGGGAGACTGGGATAAGGACAGAGTTTCCAAGGCCACGAGTGGCTGGTTGTTCTACCCGAGAGAGTGTCCAACAGTCCAAACCAAAAGCTGCTCCTGCAAGACGCAGCTGTCCCTGTGCTGAGAGCCTGGAGCTGCTGGCACGCCGGCAAGTGGTGGGCCAGGACCCAGCTAACCTGCGGCACCTGGGGTACGCGCAGGGGCTGCTGAGGCCACACGGCAGGAGTGGCTCTCCTGAAATCAAAGTCTCTCTCCTCCTGAGGCTTCCTCCAAGCCGAGTCAAACCTTTTCGACTGACTCAAGCCTTCCCAGACAGCCTCTCTTGACCCAACTGCAACCTGCCCAAAGCAAGCTCTCCCCTGAAGCTGGCTCCAGGCTTGCCAAGCAGCTCCTCCCCCAAGGAGCCTTCTCTGTTCACCCACCAACAGCCCTCAAGCTGAGTCGAGCCTCCAGGTTACTGTCAAATCTCATTGGTCCATTTTCCAAACCAGCTGTTTCCAAGACTTAATTGGTGCCGGTGGAAGCTTGAACCTAACTGGCGCCAGTGGGAGCTCGGACCTGGTTCACTTTTGAAACCAGCTCAGGATTCAAAACAAAAACCCTGGCAATGCATCTGTCTTGTGTAAGAGACGGGCAGGTGGGCATTGCTGTATCTAAATGGCACTGGCCAGGTTCAAACCTGACCTATGTGTCTCCAGACTGCCATGTTTTTTTCTTTTTTTCCCTAAAATCCAAACATGACGGCACCAGGACTGGCCGTCGAGCCCCACTGCCTGGTGTAGCTGGACTGACGCACTCAGCAGACGGCTGCTGCAACAGTAACCCAGGGAGGAAGAAGAGGTGACTGTAGATGAGACTGGAATTACAACCCATTGTAATGTATCTTATATCAGATCATATCTAATAAACGTCAATATCCAAAGTCTATGCTTTTTGGAAAAGTATAAATTGCTAACATGGACTCAACATGAAGTAGAAATGCCCTAGCATCAAGACACTGCTGAAAAAACTTCTCGAGCAATTACCTTGCAAAATGGTTCTGAGCAGCCAGACCATCAGCAGGACGTTCCTTCACACTGAAGGCGCAGCTAATTCCACGAACGCTTTGACTAATTTTAGGCATCGATTGTATATTCTGACTCAAAAACCTGACAAATAAGAGAGAAAAACATAATTAAAGTTATGACTAGAGATAAAAAAAAATTCCACAGCACACTGGAAGGACAGTGAAGAGTCATCAAGCAGAAATTCGACAAATGAAGACACAGATTTTATGTTGGAAAATCTATTTGCAGAAAATTTGCTTGGTGAAATCATGCTTCAAAGCAATAGCTCTTCAAACCTGAAAAGCATAGAAAATCATAAAGAAAATAAGCTAAGCATTATGACAAAACTCACAATGACGACCATGAACACTTTATATTTCCTCCTTTATTTGTTACTCTGTGTGTAGGCTGGTTTTTGTGGGTTTTTTGTTTGTTTTTTTACAAAACTGGGACTGCAGCTTTGTGCAGCCCGTGTGTGAGTGTGCCTGTGTGGAAGTGTGCTTGTGTGTGCATTCTCAGCTGGGGGCAAGTAGGGGCTTCCACCTTCAGGGAACATTTGACAATGTCTGGAGATGTTTTCTCTTGACCTGAGCGGCCAGAGTTGCCACCAGCCTCTAGTGGACAGAGCCCAGCGCCGCTGCTGAGCTTCCTATACCGGGCAGGCCAGTGCCCACGACAAGCATCCATTCTAAGAGGTCAGTGGTGCCAGTGCTGAGGAGCCCTGATTTATATCCTGCTTTTTGTCTCTTCAGGATACTTATCTTACATGGTAGACAGAAAGCGTGCCACCTCTCTCGCCTCCTAACCACTGGAACCTGTGAATTTGCTACCCCACATGGTGAAAGGAATTTTTCGGATGTGATTAAGGTTACAGAGCTTAAAATGGGAAGATTATCCTGAATTATTGGCCAAGGCTTAATCTAATCTCACAATGCCTTTTTTTAAAAAGATTTATTTATGCACACAAGAGCTGGGGTACAGGCTGGAGGTGCAGGGGGTGAGAGGATTTACCAGAGACAGAGCGGGGGGCAGAACAGGCGGATCTACTGAAATACACTGCTGAGGGGAGCAGCGGGGAGGCAGGAGAGGTCTGCTGTGCCATGTGGGTAGCTCCCTGGCCGGGGATCAAACTTGTGCTGCAGCGGCTGCCCATAGCTTCATAGTGCTGAGTCTTAACCCCTTGTGCCACCTGGGAGGCCCGGCCTCAACAGACCTTAAAAGCAGAGATGCTCTCTAGCAAGAGTGAGAGAGATGTGGCAGGGGGAGGATTCAGAGACTTGGGGCAGGAGAGGGACTGGAGGTGGCCTTGCTGGTTTGAAGGCCCGGGTGGGGGTGGGGGGCCACAAAGTACAAGGAACACAAGTGCTGAGAGAAGCACCCAGCTCACAGCTAGAAGACAGACCCCAAGAGAATGTTGCTAATAAGCTGGAGGAGCCCGGGAGCACTCCCTCCATCTCCCTGCTCCCCCAGCTGCAGGGGGCGAGGATGTCCTGAATGAACTCCACAAATAGGTTTTATGGACCCCACTCCCACCCCAGACCAAAGAGACCCAAGGCACCAAGGACTACAAATCCCATGTTATCACCTCCAAAGGGAGGATGCTGGGAACTGAGGGTGGAGTCAAGCAGCCAGGCTTGGTGTAACCTGACATGTGGGCCCTGGGGGTCCTTGGTTTTTGTGCTATTGGGGTCCCAGCTCAGTGGAACACATTCAACAGTTTATCTCTCGCTTTCTCCCTGAGTTATTAATTTCTTCATTTCCCCTTTTTATAAATAAACCCTTTATTACCCTTTTTGTATGTGTCTGCAGCTGAGTCTCATATAAATGCCTTTCAAGCGCCAGGTGAGGACCCACCGTCAGGCCACCCTGTTTCACATTGGGGTTGCTGTAACACAGCCTCCAGATGAGGAACCCTTGCTGGCCACCTCCTTGAGTTGACCTTGGGGGATCAGGAGCAGAGCGAACTGCAGAGCCCGCTGATGGAGCTGACTTCTGCACCTGGAGACGTGGATCGTGTCGCTGTTCTCTTCATGATAACATATGACAGCAGCAATACACAACCGATGTATCTGGCCTGACTAAAACTTCTCATATTCAATGACTGATGAACTGAGGCTACTAGAGGCGGGGGAGCTGGGTAGAAGCAAAGGGGGGCGGGGGTCCAGTCGTCTAGGCTAAGGGACGTGATGTGGTCACGTACATCTGAGGAGGTGTGAACCTGCACCCCTACGTCACAGACAGTACAGTCAGCCAATGTCGCCGCAAAAGAAAATTTTCCCCCATGCTCTTAAATAGTTAATCACCACTTAAAAAATAAAAGAAATTGTCATATTCGTGTATCTTTGTCCCCATCTCATAGGCTTTTCATAAACCTGGCCAAATTCCTCTCCAGAAGTATTTTTTTTTTTTTCACTTATCATCAGTCCTATAAGGGAGAAATGGCCATGCCCTGCTCTTACCAACATTTAGTGAAATCGCTGCCTTTTAATGAGGTAAGTAAGAACATATTTTAATATTTTGTCAATCTTTTCATTCCGATACATGCTCAATATGTAGCTTTTTCAAAGAGCTAGTTTTTTCTGTATTCTAATTACAAAAGTTAGTGTCCACCTCTTTTCTTCATGTTTGTTCTGTTCTTCTTTTCCTAGCGAAGGTGGACATTTTTTCTTACTATGTACATCTCTGTCTCCAAGTTGGGGGAAATACCTATTTCACAGGAACGATGATTAAATAATACAATTCGATTTAAATGGGATAATAAACAATATAGGACTTGGAGTTATTATAATTCAGATCACGCTGTGACTGACTGGTTGTCCATTGTTCTTCACTATTGTAAACAATGCTGCTGTGGACATCCTCGGTCCTCCCCATAAGGTCCTCCCCATAAGGACTTCACCTTCAAACTCAGGGGCTCTGCTGCCGCCTTCCTACAGCTTCCCCACTGAGGGATGGAGTGGGTCCCCTTTAAATGATTTAAAACAAAGTCCTACTGTTTTGTCTGCATATCTCAAAATACTTCTCAGAAAATAAAAATATGAATGCGATATACAAATTTGAAATACATTTTGAAGCAAATTATTTTTTACCAGACCAACTTATACCAGAGAGTTAATTTTTAGCTAAAAATTTTGTTTACATGGAAATAATTTTGTTTTTCTGAGGATAACGGAAATACATGTATATAGCAGAAATTCCAGACAACAAAGAAGTCAGCTGTATTTGTCAGCTGGGGCTGCCATTACAAAGTCTCCAAACCCAGTAACCTGATCGACAGGCTTTTTGGCCTCAGTTCTGGAGTCTACAAGTCCCAGGTCAAGGTGTCAACATGGCTGGTCCCTTTGGAAGTTGTGAGGAAGAATCTGTTCCCTGCTTCTCCCCTTCCTTCTGCTGGTTTACTGGTCACCTTTGGTGTTCCTTGGCTTGTGGGTGCATCACCCCCACCTCTGCCTTCATTGTCATGTACTGTTCTGTGTGTGTGTCCAAATTTCCCTTTTTTATAAGGACATCTGTTATATTGGTTTAGGGCCTGCACCCTAATGACTTTGTCTTCACTAATTATGTCTGCAGACTATTTCCAAATGAGGCCCCATTTTGAGGTCCTGGGTGTTAGGGCTTCATCAGATGAATTTGGGGGGCATAATCTCACCCCCACATGAGCCTTGTCCATAATTACACTGCTCTGGGCTAACTGTTGCTCTCAGCATCAGTGCACAACGGGTGTCTATGCCTCTGGGTTTACCCTATACACCTACGGACACTCACTAGTTTATTTCGTGAAAAATGGTATAATGCAGTTTTCTAATCTGCTTTTTTGTTTAGCAAAATGTTTTGAACATCTTTTCCATGGCATCAAATACAGATTACATATTAATGAGCATACAGATATAGAAGCTTACATATTAATGAGGACACAATATAGATTACATATTAATGAGGATCCACACTTTCTCGTACCACATTTTATTTTATTTTTTCGTACCATATTTTATTTTTAAAAAATATTTATTTATTTATGCATACAAGAGCTGGGGTACAGGCCAGAGGCGCGGGGGGCGAGAGGATTCACCAGAGACAGAGCGGGGAATAGAACATGCAGACTGAATGAAGTACACTGCCGAGGGGAGCAGCAGGCGAGACAGGCGAGGTCTGCTGCGCCCTGTGGGCTGCTCCCTGGCCAGGGATCGAACTCATGCTGCAGAGGCTGTGGGTTGCTTCATAGTGCGGCGCTCAACCCCCTGCGCCACCAGGGAGGCCCCGGACCCTGTTCTGAGCATGGAAGAACACTGGCTCTCCCAAGCGTTTGCTTTCGCCAGCCAAGCAGCCTTGATGCTTCTTGCACACCGCGCGCTTCCTCCCTCCCTGGCTGGTCATGTTCCCAAGATAAATGGCTGCGAGTGCATCCGCTGCTCTGATGGCCCGCAGCTGGCAGGTCACGCTGACACGTATCGACCCCAGGCCCTGCCGAAGAGCCGCGACTCCAGGCTGGCCCGCCGGTCCCGCGCGTCCCCGGCCTCGACCTTTCCGCAAGGACAGCTCCGCCCGGCCGCCGAGGCCAGACGCTGAAGTCACCCGCCGCGCCTCACTTGGACTCCTCGCCCCGCGGCGAATCGACCAGCCAGGACCCGGGACTGTGCCCCGAAGGCTGCCCGGCCCCCCCAGGGCCCCCCCAGGGCCGCCCCCGCGCGCCTCGGCCCGGCCGCCCCGCGCCGCTGTCTGTTCCGTCCGCCGCCGTCGGGGGGCGCTCCTCGACCCGCCGCCCGGCCCTGCCCGCCTCCGTCCACACCCGCGCCCCATGCAGCCCCCAAAGCCGGGGGTTACTCCACCCACAAAGCCAGGCCTCCCGGCCCCGCTGCGCCCGCCCCGCTGGGCCCTCCGCCGCGCTCTCCTCCTAGTGAGTATTTGTAAAAACCGGAGAAGACTCGTTGATGCATCAACAAACAGCTCCAGGGAGCCCCTGGGATTTCTCCAGTTCCAGGCCTGCCTTTCTATTGTCCCTCAAAAATGCCTCTATGGGGGCCTCGCTGGTGGCCCAAGGGGTTAAGCACCGCACCATGAAGCTGTCCGCAGCCTCTGCAGCACGAGTTCGATCCCCGGCCGGCCAGGGAGATACCCACAGGGCACGGCAGACCTCTCCTGCCTCCCCGCTGCTCCCTCAGCAGTGTGTTTCAGTGGATCTGCCTGCTCTGCCCCCCACTCTGTCTCTGGTGGATCCTCTCACCCGGCCCTCTGGCCTGCACCCCGGCACCGTGTGCATAAATAAACAAATTTTTTTTTAAGATTTATTTATTTATTTATACAAGCACTGGGTACAGTCAGAAGCGCGGGAGGGTGAGAGAATTCACCAGAGCCAGAGCGGGGAGCAGAGCAGGCAGAAGGACCGAAGGACACTGCTGAGGGGAGCAGCGGGTGGCAGGAGAGGTCTGCGCGCCATGTGGGACCCTCCTCCGGTGGCCGGGGAGCAGCCGGGGATCGAACCGGAGGCGCTGCAGAGGCTGCGGGCAGCTTCGCAACCCAGCGCTCAGCCACTGCGCCACCGGGGAGGCCCTCCAGACCCATTTTGGAGTGATTTTCTACCTGGTGGCAAAAGCCTCTGGGGACTTGTTGGATTTGCGCTACTTTGAGGCGCGGGGACCCCCCCTGGGGGTCGTGGCTGCCCCCCGGGCCGGCCCTGCGCCTCTCCGCGCGCCGACGGCGGTTCCCGGGAGTTGCGCGTCCGGAGCCGCTGCTGCGCGGGGCGCGCTCGCGCTTGCTTCTGGGGACACCCTGGCGCGCGGGACCCTCCTCCTGGGGCCCCGGGTACACGGAGAGAGCAAGAGGCACTTTGGGGGGGACCAAGAACCCGGAAGCAGCGGCGGGCAAAGGGGGAGCCCCCTCCTGCCCTGGCAGCGAGGGCCGCCGCTGCTCGCCCGCCGCTCCCCGGGGCCGCCCCTTTGGGGAGGGCGGGAAGAGGGGGGCCGGGGCTCCACGGCGCCCCCTGGGGCCCCTGCGGGCCGCGCCCCTGCTGCTGTTGGTCCCCCGGGGCGGCGCCGCCCGGGGTTCCGTCCCTGCTGGGGTCGCCCCGGGGAGGAGGCAAAGGTTTTGAGCATTTTAGATCCAGCACAATGCAGCTGGGAAGACAAATATGCAAAAGTCATGCTTCAGCCATGTTGATTCTTGGAAACGTGGCAGCGGTTTGTGGGTTCACCCTGGCACGGGGGGGGGGCGGGGGGAGGAGGTTCATGGGTCAGTTTCGGGAATTCGAAGGTGGATCCGCAGACGAGGGCCTGCTGGGCGCGTGCAGCGCCGGGTCCAGGCGAAGGAGGCAAATAAGCACGTAAGCAGCTGACTGTTTCCTGGGGTGTTCAGTGCTCGGAAGTGGGGTGAAGACCCAGGCCCCTTGGGGGAACTGCTCCCAGACCCGCAAGCACACACACGAAAACCACAACCCAGAAACAGAACCAAACCTGCCTGTCTCCCCGAGGCCCGCACCCCAGCCGCGGCTTATCGGGGCGGCACGGCCCGAGCGCAGAGGCAGCCAGAGCCCCGCTGAGCCCCAGGTCGGCAGGAGCTCAGAGGCTGCGACCCCGAGAACCGGGCCACCCGGAGCTGAGGGGCCCCCAACGGAAACCCCAAACCCCAGTTGTCTGAGGAAAAAGCTCTTCATACCCCTCCACGTCTGAACTGCCCTGGAACTCGTCGGTCACTTCAGCCAAGGCCATATTTCTTTGCCCCTCCCTACCTCTCTCTCAGTCAACAAAATTTAACCCCTTTATTCTCAGCCCAAGTCCCCAAACCCTCGTCCCCTCACACACCCTTCCTCAGTCGCACAGGCAAGTGTGCGTTCACCACCTGCCTCCTTGCTGATCAGTCCCCGCAAAGCTGCTTTCTTTTCCAAACCCTGGTGTCCTGGCCTCAGCCCCCACGCGCCGGGCAGCGAGCTGCGTGCCCCTCACAGGGTTTCCAGCTGCCGGGAGGGGCGCGGGGGGCGTCTCCCAGGCCGAGCCCTGGAGGCGGAGAGCTGAGTGAGGAGAGAGCAGGTGGCACGGGCGCACCAGAGGCTAGAGGCGACCCACTCTCGTCCAGTCCTGAGTCTGTATTTTTTATGGAAGTGGATATTCCGTCAGGAGAAAGGTGCAATACGTGCGCCCTTGTCGCCTCCTCTGTCCTCTCATCCTGCGAGTGGATGACGCGGTTTCATATGCCTGTTCAGCCGCAGGGTAAGTTCCTTCTTGTGCACAGCGAGAAGCGGAGTCTGCCACGTGTTCTTGTGCAGGGAATGAGGATGTTGGCAGCTTTGGCCTGGGTGTGGGAGGCATTTCCCTTTAGACCTGGAGCTGTCTTTTGGGCTGTGTGTAAGGAAATTTTTTTTCTGCTGTAATTATTGTTACTACAAAAACAAAAACCCCTTAGGGATTACCCACACACAGTGTTGTGGACTGAACTGTGCTGTCACTCATATACTGAGTCCTACCCTCCCAGCACATCAGCCTGAGACTGTATTTGCAGATAGGATCTTTAAAACGATAATACATTCAATTTGCATCTCAGTTATAGTCCCCATGAAATTCCCACCACCCATTCACCCGGGCACCACCACCAAATTGTGCAAAAATGAAGAAGGATGTAAAAAATTTATAAAAAAAGAAAGAAAAGATAATTATGCTAAAAAGTGGCCATAGGGCCCTAATCCAATAGGATCACATTCTTTTTTTTTTAAAAGATTTATTTATTTTTATACAAGAATTGGGGTACAGGCCAGAGATGTGGGGGTGGGGGTGAGAGGATTCACCAGAGACAGAGCAGGGAACAGAACAGGCAGACTGAGGTACACTGCTGAGGGGAGCAGCCGGGGAGACAGGAGAGGTCTGTCTGCCATGTGGGTTTCTCCCTGGTGGGCTGGGAATCGAACTCGTGCTGCAGTGGCTGCGGATTGCTTCATAGTTTGCATCTTAACCCCTGCGCCACCAGGGAGGCCCAGGATCATATTCTTTTAAGAAGAAGAGATTAGGACACAGAGAGGTGCTCAGGAAAAATCCATGTGAAGAAAGAAAAAAGATGACAATCTACAAGCTAAGCAAAGAGGCCTCAGAAGAAGTCAACACCGCCAACACCTTCATCTTGGAATTCTAGGCTCCAAAAAAATAAATTCCTGTATTTAAGCAAGCCAGTCCCTGACACTTGTGATAGCAGCCCCAGCACACGAATACATCTGGATTAATGCTGTCTTTAGAAAGATATTAAAAAGGATCAAAATATAGCGGTTGAAATAAATGACTTACTGTAAAAAAACGTTAAAATGGGCTTAGGAGGGTTACCCCTACTAGATCAGTTTTAATGCCACAGGACATTTTGTCTTCACATTTCTTTAAGTTCCTGTGACCATGATAGTTTTTCAAACTTTCCTTGTTTTTCATGACGGTGACAGTTTTGAGATAGTTTGTAGAATGTTCCTCTAAAGGGGTTGAGCTGATGTTTTTCTCATGATTAGACGGGGGTTATGAGTTTGGGGATAGAAAAATCACACAGGGCCTCCCCGGTGGCGCAGCGGTTGAGCGCTGGGTTGTGAAGCTGCCCGCAGCCTCGGCGGCGCCGGTTCGATCCCCGGCTGCTCCCCGGCCACCAGAGGAGGGTCCCACATGGCGCACAGACCTCTCCTGCCGCCCGCTGCTCCCCTCAAAGTGTACTTCAGTCCTTCTGCCTGCTCTGCTCCCCGCTCTGGCTCTGGTGGATTCTCTCACCCTCCCACGCTTCTGACTGTACCCAGTGCATGTATAAACAAAACAAACAAACAAACAAACAAATAAATAAATAAAACATGCCTCTATTAAAAAAAGAAAAATCACACAGGTGAAAAAGCCAATTCATCCAAGATACGTATTATGACCACGACTTACCTCTGCTGGTGCTGACCCTGGCCACCTGATAGGGAATATTTGTCACTGTAACGGGGCCTCCTGTATCTTATCTGACAATCCTCTCTATTGGCCCTTCAGCTGGCTGTCCGTTTGGGAGAGATGGGTGGTAGGACACTCTCCAAAATAATGAAATTCTCCCCCCAATATTTTTTGTTTCATGTAATAATGGTCCTTTCTTATTAAGATTTTTTCAGTCAACAGCTCACAGCCCATTGTTATGAACCTTTTCTCTCTTGGGAAATAAACTGGCTTCAGTAATAGCCCATGAGTCTCTGGAAATTTTCTGACACAATTTTGGCTTGGTCCTAAAGTTGCCCAGCATGCCCAATCCTGCCATCTGCTTTAGAAAGATTCTCCTGGAACGTTAAAAGGGCAAGTTCTCTCTAGATGGGATGTTTGTTGAATATTCACTTATTTTTCTGCTGTAATTCAGGAAGGACTTGATATTTCTGCTGAAGCTATTGACTCTGTGTTTCTCTAACTTCAGTGAAGTTTTCTCAGTGTGAAGCCTTTAAATATAAGAGCACCAGTTATTTCATCTTCTTCACCTAATTTAGGATACTTCTAACTTCTTTGAAAGTGTCTTAAAACATTTTTTGCATCAAGTGACGTCTATCAGTTTCTTCAAAAGTCCTTTTTATTCCTCTGGTAGGAAGTCACAGTTTTGGTAGGAAGTCACCCCTCCAGAGTGGTACATCTCCTAGAACTGGTGAGCCTACCTTGGCACATTGTAATCATCCCAAGCCCAGGGTTTGCATTAAGTTTGCTCTCGGTGGTGGACATTTCATGCACCATGATGACATAAGCACTGTTAGAGCAGCGTGCAGAGTATTTCCACTGCCCAGACAGTTCTCAAAATCCTATCCACTCCCACCGGTATGTCATGGAACCACATAAGAACTGGGGTAGAGGCCAGAAGTGTGTGTGGGGGAAGTGAAAGGATTCACCAGAAGCAGAGTGGGGAACAGAACAGGCAGACTGACTGAACTACACTGCTGAGGGGAGCAGCGGGCAAGACAGGAGAGGTCTGCTGCGCCATGTGGGTAGCTCCCTGGCCGCAGGTGATCAAACTCGAACTCGGGCTGCAGAGGCTGCGGATAGCTTCACAGCAGTGTGCTTAACCCCTTGCGTCACCAGGGAGGCCCTCTCCTTTCTATTGATATATCTGTCTGCGGCTGTACCTGGAAGGCTATTTTTGGTTGCAGCTACTACTTGATGTCGGGTATGTTTTGATGCATCTTCTAAAAACAGAATGTTTCTTGTAATGCTGGCGTCAGCTTAGCTTCTTCTGTATGTTTACATTTCTCTTTGATCTGTCCTTTCTAAAAGTTCTATTTTAAGCCCAAGTGAAGGGTTGGTGGTTTCCAGTTCTGTGTGAATGTCTCCAGTTGTTGTTTTTCTCTTTGTAGCACGTTGTATTTTTACAGAAGTTCTAAGGTCACAACAAAATTGAGAGAAATTTCCCACAGATCCACCCCCTACACATGCACAGCCTCCCCCTTCATCAACACCCCCCTCCAGAGTGGTACATCTCCTAGAACTGGTGAGCCTACCTTGGCACATTGTAATCATCCCAAGCCCAGGGTTTGCATTAAGTTTGCTCTCGGTGGTGGACATTTCATGCACCATGATGACATAAGCACTGTTAGAGCAGCGTGCAGAGTATTTCCACTGCCCAGACAGTTCTCAAAATCCTATCCACTCCCACCGGTATGTCATGGAACCACATTACTCTAATTTTCACTTGACATCTGATGTGAAGCGTCTTTTCATATGCTTCTTTGCCATCTGCCTATCTCCTTTGGTGAGGAGTCTGATAAGGTCTTTAGCCCATGTTTTTTTAAAGATTTATTTATGCATACAAGAACTGGGGTACAGGCCAAAGGTGTGGGGCGTGAAAGGACTCACCAGAGACAGAGTGGCGAACAGAACAGGCAGATTGACTGAAGTACACTGCTGAGGGGAGCAAGGGACGAGTCAGGAGAGGTCTGCTGCACCATGTGGGTATCTCCCTGGCTGGGGATTGAACTCATGCCACAATGGCTGTGAATAGCATCATAGGTTGTGTCTTAACCCCTCGCACCACCAGGGAGGCCCAAGTCTTTAGCCCATTTTTAATTAGGTTCTTTGTTTTCTTGTTGCTGAGTTTAAGAATTCTGTGTATATATGGATAATGTTACTTTACCAGGCTTGTCTTCTGCAATTATCCTCTCCCAGTCTGTGGTTTATCTTTTTAATATCTTGATAGTGTCTTTTGTAGAGCAGAAGTGTTCATTGTAATGAAGTCCAGATTAGCAGGCATTTCTTCATGGTTGTAATGGTGTGTCTAGAAAGTCATCTCCATACCCAAGGCCATGCCAGTTTTCTTCTATGTTACAGCTTTGCATTTTACATTCTGTGACGCTTTTTGAGTTAATAGAAGGCAGAAAGGTCCGTGTTTAGATTCATTTTTCTCCTTTGCATGAGGCTGTTCAGTTGTTCCAGCGCCACTGTAGAAAAGAGACCCCGTTGTATTCCCTTTGCTCCCTGGTCAAAGACCACTTGACTGTATTTTGTGGGTCTATTTCGGGGCTCTCTGTTCTGCTGTGTTCTCTGCTTGTCTTTCCTTTCTCCAAGTGTCCCGCTGCCGGGCGAGCTTTATAGCAAGCGTTGAGGGCGCGTGGTGTCACTTCCCCAGCTTTGTTCTCCTTCAATAATACGCTGGCACTTTGGGGTCTTTTCCCTGAAACCTTTAGCATCAGTTCATGGATGTCCACAGAGCAATGTGCTGGCGTTTGATCAGATCAGGATGATACTGAATTTGTACATCAGGTCGGGAAGAGCCCAGGCGGAGGGACAGAGCGGGGGCAGCCGAACGATTCCTCCTGCTCCTCCTGCTCTTCTTCCTTTCCCCTGCTCTTCTTTCTCCTCCTGCTCCCTCTTTCTCTTCCTCTTCTGGCTCTGGAGAGGTGTAACTGGTGTACAGAAATCTGTATACAATTTGGTGACTTGGACCCATTTCCTCTTTTGTTTGTAGAGCTCACATCACCTCACCCGTCAGTAAGCAATGAGGCGATGTGGGGGAACCGCAGTGTCACGGGGCTCCTGCTGGTGTGGACACTTCACCTTGGCAGGACTGGGCCCGTTTTTTCTGCTACACTTAGTTTTTCAATTTTTTTAAAAAAGGATTTATTTATTTATGCATACAAGAGCGGGGGTGCAGGCCAGAGGTGCAGGGGGTGAGAGGATTCACCAGAGACAGAGCGGGGAGCAGAACAGGCAGACTGACTGAAATACACTGCTGAGGGGAGCAGCGGGGAGACAGGAGAGGTCTGCCGCACCATGTGGGTTGCTCCTTGGCTGGCTGGGAATCGAACTGGCGCTGCAGAGGCTGCGGACAGCTTCTCAGTGCTGTGCTCAACCTGCTGCACCACCGGGGAAGCCCTTCTCTGTATCTTTGTATTTAAAGTGTGCCTACTGTAAACAGCATCGAGCTGGGTTGCTTTCTGTGTAGTCTGACAATTCTTAATCGTGTGCTGTCTGGTAACGAGCAGTGTGTGGTTCAGGCGTCTATCTTGCTACTTGCTTTCTACTCTCCTCTCTGTTCTCTGTTCGTGGTTTCTCTTTTCTGTCTTCTTTTGAGTTAATGAGTTGTTTGGTGATAATCTATTTTATCTCCTCTAAAGATTCTACACGGGCCTCCCTGGTGTCATAAGGGGTTAAGTCTTGGCACTATGAAGCTATTGCTAGGCAACGTAGCACGAGTTTGATCCCTGGCCAGGGAGATACCCACATGGCGCAGCAGACCTCTCCTGTCTCGCCCACTGCTCATATGCCTTTCTCAGAAGTTAAAAGTAATGAATTTCAGTCAATCCTCTGGTTCTGCTCCCCGCTCTGCCTCTGGTGAATCCTCTCAACCCCCGCACCTCTGGCCTATGCCCCAGCTCTTGTATGCATAAATAAATAAATCTTCAAAAAAGAAAAAAAGATTCTACAGCTCTACACCTTCATTTCCTTTTACTTGATTTTTAAAAAAATATGATTGCTTCAGGCATTAAACAAAGCATGTATTATTATCACATCTATGCTTGATTAATATCACACCCATTCTGAACAACCCAAGAATCTTACAACAGTGTAATTACTCCTCTCTTGCCTTTGATATTGGTGCCATGTATCTTGCTTCTACATATATTATAATTTCACGATATATTATTTTTGCTTTAAAGAGCCAACTGCCTTTTAAAGAAATTAGGAAATAAAGTAGTTTACCCCTATATTTGCATTTCTGGCACTCTCTATTCCTTTCTGTTAGATCTAAGTCTCATCTGCTATCATTTCTCTTTAGCCTAAGGAGCTTCTTCTATCATATCTGGACAATGAGTCTACAGGGTCAGAATTCTCTCAGCAGTATTATCTGGAAATGTCTTTATTTGCACTTCATTTAAAAATTTTGGTATGATAGAAATTAAAATTTTATTTATTTGTACATTATAATGACACCTTGCCATTACTTTGTGGTTGCAAACATGCATTCTCGATTATTTATCTATCACTGGATTTTGTTTAGGAAAAAAAATAGAAACTGAATTTTTATACTGAAGCGTTGCCAAACTTTAAATGGGTAGAAGCAAAATATTCTGTCAAATACCTTTTTTTGGTTAAAATACTGCTTTTTTCAATTCAATGATTTTTAGTAAATAGATAGAGCTGAGCAGTCCAGTGTTCACAGTCCAGGGTTAGAACATTCCAACCACCGTAAATTGTTCCTTCATGCCCCTCTGCAAGTCCTCCTTGCTCCCAACCTCACCCCTTAACAACTACTCCCCTGCTTTCTATCTCATAAATTTGGAACATTTCCTATTAAGCGATGTCATAAAATGTGTAGTCTCTGATGTCCGAATTCTTTCCACTTGCATAATGGTTTTCAGGTTTATCCATGGTGTAGAATAGGTCAGTCATTCTCTCTTTTGAACTGTATCCTATTAGATGAGTCTGTCACATTGTGTTTATATATTTCTTAGTTTTTGGACATGGAAGTTTCCAGGGTTTTCATTATTATGAATAACACTGCTCTGAATATCCACATGTATAACATGTTTTCACTGGGCGGGGGGATTTCTTGGAGTAGAATTGCTGGTTAACTTATTGCAGGAGGTTTGCATGATTTATCTTTCTCCTTCCTTTCACTTCCAACCTATTTGTGATTTTAAATCTGGAGTGTGGCTCCTATAGGCAGAATCCAGTAGATCTTGCTTTTTTGTCCACTAGACATTATCAGCTCTTTGGGAGTGTTCAGATCACTCACATTTAATGTAATAATTAATATGCTTTGGATTTATAGTTGCCATTTTATTCTTCCTTTCTGTGTCCTGTCTCTGTTCCCCTGTTATTCATTACTGTCTTATGCTTAATAAATATTTTTGTATGCCATTTTAATCTTTTGTTGATTTTTAAATGACATTTTAAGTGTTTTCCCCCCTCAGTGGTAGCTTCATTCATTATAATATGTGCTCTAGCTTACCACAATTTACTTCAGATTGGTAATAACTCAGTTCTGATAAAACAGAAAATCTGCCCCAATATAGCTCAATTCCTTTCCCCTTTTCTTTGTGCTATTATTGTCATAGATAGAAAATCTGTCTGTCTCTATTAGAAACACATTACAGTATCATTGTTATTGCTTTATACAAACTCAAGTCTTTTAGGAGTTAAGAGAAGAAATAAGAGACAAAAGTATTTTCCTGATATATAAACCTACATATCCCATTTCTGCACCCTTTCCTTTTTCCTGAGGATTTAAGTTAGCATCTGGTGTCATCTCCTTTCACCCTGAGGATTTGCTCTAGTATTTCTCATAATGCAATTCTGCTTGCAGGAAAGTCTGTCAGTCTTCATGTATCTGAGAATGGTTTCATGTCACCTTCAGTTTTGAAGGATTGTGTTGCTGGATATAGGATTCTTGATTGACAGCTTTTTCTGTAGCACTCTGAATACCATCCTGCACTACTTAACAACAAGGATAGATTCTGAGCAATACATCATTAGGCAAGAATGTCACAGCATGTATTTACACAAACCTAAATGGTTAGCTGCCCACACACCTATGGTATATTGGGATGACAGTCATACATGTGGTCTGTCATTGCCTAAGTCACTCAGTGGTCAGGACTGTGGGTCTTTCCACTGCCTTCTGGCTTCCATCAATGAGATGAGAGAAGTCAGGCATTAATTTTATTGTCATCCCCTAATGGTTGAGTTGTTTTGCTCTTGGTGTGTTCAAGGTTTTCAACATAGTTAAAGCCCCACTATGTGGGTCTCTCTGTGTGGCTCTCCTTGGGGTTTGCTACTCTCTTGGATGTGCAGAGTAAGGCTGATAGATAGATAGATAGATAGACACACAATCACGTTGAGTGTGAGCCCTTTCCTCCATCTGGTGTGTGGGTGATTCCTCAGATTCCTCAAGAACAGAATGAGCTTTGACTGGGCTGCAGTTTTAATTAAACTGAATTTAATAGAATTTTATTCTCCATGAGAGAATAAAGTTAACTCAACCTCAGTCTCCTGAGCCTGCTTCTTTGATCTTATTTGACATGGGAGTCAGTTGGCTCTAATTTCAGATATTTTTGGTTTGTTTACCATTGGATTAAACTCTGTGTCTTTGGAATAACTCTACATAGCCCCAGAGCCCATCACCACAAGAGTATTTGGGATTGTGCTGTTACCCTGCTCTACTCTATTTCTGTTTCTTGGCAGAACTCAGAGGAGGAGATTTCTGGCCCAACGGTCTGTTCTTGTGTTTGGAACTCTTTCCACATTTCCAATCTGTCCAATGAAGCCACTGTGTTTTTCAAGCCATGACTGATCTCCCCTTGTCATTGCAGTTTCAGGACTGCTCTTACCCGGGCCAGCACTACCTCCAGGTTACGGAAGCTGCCTCACTTCCCGCTCACCTAGGAAAGTTTTTGTCCTCATAGGCTCGTGAAGTCTTTCCATGTCCGGCACTTTTTGCTAGCTTCATAGAAACACGTCATTTTAATTTTGTTTGTTTGTTTTCCTTTTTGTTACCTTCTTTGTGACCTCCTAAATCCTGGCTGGAAGCAAAGGGTCAAGAGGGAGTTTTCACTCAGGTGTATTGGCTTGAGAATAAATGCTCTCAGCACTGCATTTACTGTTTTCAGTCCTGACTCAGAGAGTTGTTGTGAGGATTTGATGAGCTGAACCACATATGCCCTCGGCCCTGAGCCTGGCAGGCAGCCAGCACTCGGTGGTGGTGCTCACCACACCCAGTGACCTCAGGTGGGCCAGGCATTTCAGCAAATGTCAGGGAAGTGCTTTAGCTTTCACCCGTTGCGTAGGGTAATGAACCAAGACAGGGCAGTATTCTGAAGGACGCTGCTAAAAATGTGAACCTAACGATTTTTCTAAACAAGCACTTATTGAGGACAGACTGTGTCCAGGCCTCTTGGCCCTCATAAACACTGGTCCTCACGGGAAGTCTAAGAGATGAGATGAGGCAGAGAGGAAACACACATCCTCGATTTCACTTCACTGAAGCTCCAGTGCAAACTTGACATTTCTCTTACATGTTTTCAGAATTCAGTGATATTTAAACTGGCAGATCCTTTCAGTGAGATGATTATTAAAACTTTGTCCTTTACAACTGTGGGCCTGGTGTTGTGGACCAAATGCTTGTGTTTCCCCCAAATTCATACGACTAAGTCCCACTCCCAGTGTAATGGTATTAGGAAGAGATGGGTCCCTGGCCCTCGACTGTCTGCTTCTGGAGCTTCTGTTGGGAAACCCTCTAGTTTGGGGTGATTTGTTATAGAAGCACGAGCTGACTGGGACGTCAGGGCAGGCATCAGGGAGAAGCCCCTTCCTGGGTGTCCGTTCCCACTGCCCACACCCACAGGGACCTGGTGAAACCCCCCCTGCCAGGGCCTCAAGGACCATTTCCTCAGAGGTGGTGTTTGGGCACATGAGACAGGAACATGGGGCCATAGCCTGATCAAACAAGGGTGTGTCTCACGGCACGGACTTTCCTGAGAGGGTCCAGGCCTGCGCCCTGATGGGATGTTGCTGTGACTCTGTAACCCTTGCACCTCCGGGGCCATTAGCTTCTGTGCTCATGGGCCAGAAGAGTTAAGGTCTCCGGGGTGGGCAGATCAAAGAGAACCTCTGTAAGGATCTGTCCCCCTACTCCCCATTCTGCTTCTAGCAGACTCACTCAAGGGTCTGGCCAAGGAGCTATGAGTCACGGTGAACTGGGTGGGAACAGGAGCCCAGACGTTCACACCCTACCTGGGACACCACCTTCAGCCAGCATTCTGCTCTCACAGATGTGCCTCCTGTACACCCCCCTCAGCCGTGGGGTTCCCTGTGCTGCGCCCTCCCAGCCCATGAGGAATCCAGGAAGACCAGGTCCATGTTTCTGCCTCAAGCATGGTCATCAAGCAGGCTCATCAAGTCTTCCCATGTCCGGCACTTTTTCTAGCTTCCTAGAAACATGTCATTTTAATTTTGTGTGTTTGTTTTCCTTTTTGTTACCTTCCTGAGGACACAGAAATGGCTGCCACCGGGTCAGGCCCCCTAACATTATTCATCTAACAAAATCCCGCTAAGTCTTCCTTAGAGCCCCAGCCAACAGGGCCCCACGCTTTCAGGGTGCCTGGTTACTGCTGGCCAGCTGTTAGTGACTGAGTGGGGACCAAGCACTTCACAAGGGCAAATTCAATCCACCCCAGATTCAATCACCCCAAAAAACATCCGCCCGTGTGCCCAGCCCCCCGGAGCTGCCACAGGGCACAAGGTGGCACTCTCCAGGCCCGCTTGTGGGGTGGACGCCCAGCTATCCTGCCTGCCAGAGTTAGGGTAGTACTAGGGGCGGCTGGGGGGAGGGCTGCGTCACGCTGCGCCAGGCCCTGCAAATCTCCTGCAATCTCAGAGTCCCGGCTCAGCACCCAGGGCCGCCTCCCTCCTGCTGGAGTCAGACCCCTGGGCTCGGAGGCTCATTCACTCACCCCAGGCGGGCAGTCCTGAGGGCGCCCCGGGATGCTCCTGCCACCTGCTGGAATTCTGTGGAATTGCATAAACTTTCTGGCAATGCTGCCCTGCGGGAAGGGAGATGGGGGTGGGCGGCATGGAGAGTCCCAAACTGTGCAGGTGCCCTCGAGACCGGGCTGAGCACAGAGCTTGGCTCCCTGTCTTGAGAAGCACATGGACTAAGGGGGACAGACGCGTAAACTAATAAACTACGGCACCCCAGGGAGGGATGGACAAGACATGGGGAGCCCCGCTCGGCCCTCCGCTCTCTTCTGGACGGCTCAGCACCTCAGGCTGCCACCTCTGAGGGCCGGGCCCAGGCCTTCTCGGCCCTCTGCGCCCCTTAGCCGGCCCCCACCGCAGCCCAGTCCTGGCCTCTCCGCTGGCCGTGGCCGTGGAGAGGCCCTCTGAGCTCGCCCAGCCTGGCACCCCAGCTGCGCCCCACCCACAGCCACCCTCATCCCGGACACCCCGACACTCGCGGGTGCTGCTCCCACTCGCGCGCCGCAGGCCAGCGCCGCCTCGGCTGTTTCTGTACCTGCTCAGGAGCGGGAGGATCTTCGGGGGCTCTCACGCCGGCAGCTGATGTCACCGACCCCCGAGGGCCCCTCCAGAGCGGTCTCCAGGCCGCCGCCCCTCGGGGAGCTTGTCAGGAAGGCGGCGCTCAGCCGGCCCGGCCCGCAGGCCCGTCAGCGCTTTACGGGACGCCCAGGGGAGGCCGGGGCGCCCTCCGGGTTCCACCCTGCGAGGAGGGGCCGAGCAGCCCCCACTGCTGAGGTTCACACACGCAGCTGGTGGGAGCCGGTGGGCCCCGAGCCCCGCTTCTGCGCTGCCTCCTGCTGTGCGGCCTTGGGGAGCCTCGCCCTCCCTGCTTGTCTCCCCGCGGCACACCCAGGCTAACAGAGGACGCGAGGGTTGAGGAAGGTCACCCCTGTCCAGCGCTGATCGCCCCTCGGCCACTCACCACGGGGCTGGCGGGCAGTGACCGGGAACCCCGAGAGCTTGGGGTCCCGCCGGCAGGGGCACCGAGGGAGACTGAGGGATTGTGTGATGAGTAAGAAGGTTGGAAAGAAATTACCTACCAGGTGCCGCAACTTTTAAATCCAACCACTACCTGGTCTCTTGCATCAGCACCCCAGGGAACTTGTTTTCCAAAATGGGAAAAGGGTTTTCCTGGGATGCCGAGGTCAGGCCTGTTCCCGACATCCCCAGGCCGCCTGCAGACTCCAGGGTTTGGAGGCAGGTGCAGGGGGTCCGTGCCCAGGGTCGGGGTGCGGGTGGGGGTGGGGAGAGGCGAGAGATGAGGGAAGAGATGATTCCCGAGCTGTTGGCTTGAGGAACCGGGGCCCTGAGCTTGGGGGGCCCTCATGAGGACCCAGCGCCTCTGGGGTGCTCCTGCTCCCCCACCCCAGCGGCGCGCGGAGGAAAGCAACGCTCCGGGAGCAGGCGCTGGGTCCCCATCAGCCCCTCACACCCCAAACCCGCGCTGGGTGGCCGATTGCCTGTATCCTACAGCTCCTGGGGCGTCTGTCTGTCCGCCCCCACCCACCCATTTTTGGGGATCACTTATTTTGTTCCCACCATTTTGTTAGGAAACACTTCAAGGGCACAGAAAATGGGAAGTTTCCAGGGGGCAGGGACGCGACGGGGAAAAGCGACACGGCTCCCTGCAGAACCCCGCGCAGCCCCCCGCGGCCCAGGCCGCGCCCCGCGAGCGCAGAGCCGGGGAGAAGAGGAACGAGCAGCTCCGAGGAGAAACCGCAGCCGGCGCGGGCCGGAGCAGGGGCTCCCCGGGGACTGGGGGACCGGCCCCCCCCCCGGGCGCCCCGGGCCCGCGTCTGCGGGGTCCCCCGCCCCACACCCAGAACCTCAGCCTCACGGCGAGGCAGACACAGCCCCGGCGAGGGGGCGGCGGGCGCCCGAGCTCCTGCAGCTGTCACCCCAAGCCGGAGGCCGGGCCCCGCCCAGCCCGTGGGCTCCGGGCCGCGGGGCGAGCGCGGGCGGGGCCGGGCGCGGAGACGCTGCGCCCCGCGGGGCATTCCCGGGGCGCGGGGGGCCGGCTCTTCCGAGTCGCCGGGCGTCGGCCCCGGGCGGCCTGGGCTTGCGCGGTGTTTTCCTGCAGATCGGAGAGCTGGAAGCGATGCTGGAAAGTTGCTTTAAGACACCGAGCCGCGCGCGCCCTCCCGGCCCGGCTCCGCCCGGTTCTGCGGCCGCCGGCAGCGCTGGGGCCGGGGCGGCGGGTCGCGAACCTGCGCCGGGGCCCGCGGCGGCCAGAGCTCTGCTGCCCCCCCCCCCCGCGGCTGCTCCCCGAACTGCGGGGCCGCTGGAGGCTGCGGGCCCGGCGGGGGCCTCCCGAGGGGCGGCTCCTCCGTCTGGGCTGCCAGGGCCCAAATGGACTCATCTTGCTCTGGGTTACCCCAGAACCAGGCCCTGGGCGAGGGGTCAAATGCTCATCATTTTGGGGGGAGGGCAGGATCCCATATTAACTACTAACACAGTGACTTGGGGGCACAGTTCTGCTGAGAGGCACCCACTGAGACGCGGGGACAGTAACTGGGGGGACATTAACGCAGGGACATTAAGAGGGTGCGGGGTTGGGGGCACTACTAGGTCCTCTCAGTGTGGTGGGGGTTGGCACCGAGCCTGATCCCACCCCCCTCACCCCAAAGGAGCAAGGCCTAAGGCAGCAGGACACAGATTTGGGCCTTGAGGCGCTGCAGGGCTAGAAGAGGGGCTGTCTCCGGAGGGTGGAGCCGGACCCGCAGAGGAGCAGCAGCTGGAAGCTTCCCCGGGCCAGCCCCGGGCCTCTGCCCACTGCGCCTGCGACCAATCTCCATGTAAAGGAAGAACCGGCCAGTGGGAACAGGAGCAGCCCGTGTCCTGCCCACAGAGCCCCGAGCGCTTAGGGGTGGGCGGGAGACCCAGGAGCCGGCCCTGAGAGCTGAAACTCATCTGTAAACGTGCCCACCCGTATAGAATGCTGCAAACATCAGTCTTTCCCTCACATCTGCATCTGTCTTCCCGAAGTGCTAAGAACTGCAACTCACAAAGCGCAGAGGACACAGCCGCTGGCAGAAACCCAGACCGGGGGTCCAGGCACGTGTGGCCCCGTCCCCTGGAGCTGGAGGTATCGGCTCTGCTGGAGGGAGGCCTGGGTGGGCTGGCTTTGGGGAGGCTGGCAGAAGACTGAGCGGTAGTGGGGAGTCTTGGCCTGCGCTCCAGGCCTCTGGGCACCCGATGGCCAGAGGGGGTACCTGGACGGGTGGGAGGGACTAGAATGGCTGGGGAACAAGGCCCGGAACCGCAGGGGGGGGGGCGGGGGGGGTTCCGCTGGTGGGTCTTTGGCAGCTTTTCCTGCAGGATGCTCTTAACCTGTAGGACGATGGGGGATGGCTCTGGCCTCCAGAATGTACCAGGCTATGAGCGCTGCGGCCCTCAAAGAGCTGCCAGAGCCATCTCTATAGAGGCCTTGTAAATGGATGGGCAGGGTAAGAGCTCCCTAATAGCCCTCAGAGGCTGGAGATTCAAAGTTTCGGCTATTTTGGGGGGTGGAAGGAAGTAGAATCAGTGATGAGTGGTGTTCACCCTCAGGATGAAGAGTTCTGATCTCCGGGAACCCATTTGAGAACCAGGACACACAAGTGATGAAACCAGGACACACAAGTGATACTATTTGGCGGAGTGGTTCTTCCCCCCCGAGTGGAGAATGCCCCCGCCCCAAGGGTCACAATAGAAATGGAGGGTGGGGTTGTGCGCGTGTGGCCAGGCAGCAGGGAGACGACTCCTGCAGGTGCCGCCTCACACGAACATCCACTCAGCTCCAGTAATTCATAAACATGCCTGCCAGGTGCCCTCCCCGGACAGGGCCTGCTCCCTCCGTGGGGTCTAAGCACTGATGCTGCGAGAAGGGAAATCGATTACACGTGGGAAAGGCAGCCGTGAGCTCTGTAAGTGAAAACCACACGTTTGATACCAGAAAGAAAACCTTGAGAGTGTTCACTGTCCCGGGGACAGGGGGTGGGTCTCCCCCGGGCTGGGAGTGACACATGCAAGACACCACGAGGAAGGACGAAGCTATTTCTCCAAAATTTTATTTTAATTTAAATTACAGGGCCAGCCAGATATTCTGATAAGAAATTAACTTTTCCTTAGGAGAAAGGAAATGCTTTTATGGCATTGTTAACAATTGTATACATCTCCACCTGCTTAAGGGTTAAAAATCACATCCAGTAACTGACTTATGTAAAATTAAACCTTTATAACACAAAGAGAAACCACGTCTAGTACAACAGTTTTGGTAATATATATTAAATGATCATAACCTCAGATGCAACTGTCAACTCTCAATCACATTTTTGTTTAAAACAAATGAACAAGAACAAAAAACCAAGAAAACAGGAGCCACATGCCAGGGGGCTGTGGCTCCACCCAGGGAGGTGCTTTCTGGTTTCAAGTTCTAAGAACCAGCTTGTGGAGGAGACTGGCCTCCCCTGGTGTGGCTGCATTTTGACATTAAGCCCAGACGCCCAGCCACGCAGACACCCGACCCCGACCCCGCACCCCGAGGGGCGGGCCGGCCTCCTCACACAGGTGGTACTTAGGTGGCACTCCCAGTTTCCAATAGAAAAACATGTATTATTTGACACCGATTTTGGTAGAGGCAGTCTCAGGAAAACCACTGTGATGCAGGCTGCCATTTTAATTAAATAGAATAAAATATATCTATATTTTCTGGTGCTAGTTTTCCTAACGGGTGTTCCTAGGAGGTTTTGAAACCTGCTGCAACACCCTTTGGGGGGTTTCGTTTACTGGCTGATAAATAATTCAATTAGTAAGAGAGGCTAGCAAAGAATAATTCTATAAATTTCTTAATCAGCTGCAGCCATGCTGAATTCGAACTGGCAAACTCTGATTTGTAAGTTGTTAGTTGTGATCTTTGTATCACTACGATGAACAGAGGCCATTCTAATAACTTCACATGGACGTATTCTAGAAGACGCTGTTCAGCCGTGGGCCCAGTAACAAAAAAAGAGGTGCCAAATCAGTTACTTTATAAATACTGATAATTTGCAGCATTAAGGAACAGGACATTAAAAAAAATACATTTCCCCAGAGGACACCTCAGACTGCGAAGGACTCCTCCCCTCAGAGAAGCCAAGTCTCAGCTAGTCATGGCCACGACTACGGTACGGGATTACTTACTCTAAGAAAGAAAAGGTGCTCTACACAGGTACCCCCACCCCCCGCCCCGAATCAGCATTAACTCAGCATAATCTGTATCATTCATAGATCTGGCGAACCCGTGACTCATAGGACGTAAGGTCGACGTCACGCAGGAGAGTACAGCTGACAGAGCCTGGTCTGCCTGATCGCCCGGGTGGCACCCTACTCGGTAACTGGATACAAAGATTGGTTTACTTTTTTCTTTTAATGCTGTGGTACTTAAATGTTCAATCAGCATTTTCATGTGATCTGAAGTATTTCAATTACATATGAGCATTCATTTTTTGCAAAAACTCAATATTAGGTAATAGTTACAATACAATAACATTCCTCTGCTGTACAAATTAAATCATTTAAAAGAAATGAGCATTCTAAGAATTATGTACAAAAGAAACCTGTAAGCATTGTTGAAATGAAATGCAAGGTGTCATTCCTAGAGCTACTCTTTTAAAAGACCTTCAAAAAGTAAAATTAACAAATACCCTTCAACATATCCAGGTTTACAAGTCTCAAGAAAATCAAAAGTCAAAAAATTCTAGAAAGCCGTGAAAAGCATATATACATTTCCTCTATGACCTTGTGAAGCATCCTACTTTCGAGAAGTTGCTAAGTCTCAACATCATTTATTCTTATGTCAACTTTACCTGCCCAAAGCTCTCATCTTTGACACAGTTCCCCTCTGATTTCCACTAGAGCCCCCCCTAGTCTTGCTCTGCGAAGTGGGCGACCTGGCCAGGAAGCCACGCTCAGATCTTTAGGCGGGAGAGGCCGGCGCCCCCTCCCCTCGCCCCACCACCACCCAGACCTTTGCCTTCGGGAACCAGCCGCCTTCCGAACTCCCACAGCAATGGAGTCTTGGATTTCTGAAATGACACAAAGATCAAGAAAAGTCCACGTGTGCTCTAGTGTGCAAGGAAGCAGCAGCTACGTTCTCCAACTCGGACTAAGAAACAAAATAGGTAAAAGGAAAAACCGTTCACTTAACAGCAGATTAGCAGTAATGTTCCTCATGAATCGTAAGAGTGCTGATGCGGAATAGCTAACAGCAAATGCTGAATTTGGATTTAATATTTTAGGTGTTTATTGGAAATTAGGCTTCTTGCTGAGCTGGTCTCTTCAAATCCCTGATCTGTTTAACTAAATAGGTCTTCTCATCGTTAAACTGTTCGTCCTCGGTCCTGTCATTCTGGAACTTGCTGAGAAACTCTATGAGCTTGGCCTGGTTCTTGAGGAGGATGTCCAGGATGGGCTGCGTCTTGTTGGGGTTGGCTACAAACACCTGCGTGGGGAGAGAGCACCGTCAGTCCAGGGAAAGAACAGGACACAAAGGGACATCTGCACTCCTCGGCCCACAGCCCGGGGGCACGCGGACCAGTGCGAGGGGGTCAGCAGCTCAGAGGCTCTGCTTTACGAGACCTATTTTACAATTTGGCAAAAAATGGCATGTTTTAGCACAAAGAGAGCCGACACTCCCAGTGGCTGGTAGAAATACAGACTGATTTTAGAATAAAAACCTCCACGGGCAGCGCAAGGACGGATCCCCTTTCGCTCTGTGTGAACCGGGGAGGGGGGCCCTGGTGCCCAGAGCCTCCGGCTGGTGACTCAGGTAACCAGCATGAGGCCCACACGTCAGGGATCTGAGGCAGGCGCGGGGCAGTGCGTGGAGGGCGGGCCCGGGGCGGGGACTCTACCTTGAACACGTGAAAGGCCTCAAACTGGATGTTACGACTTTTGTCCCGTAGAAGGTTCATCATCAACTTGAGGTTCTCGGGTTTACTGATGTATTTAGTCATAATTGTGAAGTTGTGTCTGTCTAATAGCAGTTCGCCAAGAAGCTGAGGAGACAATGAAACGACGACGCTTACATCATCATTAGGATTTTAAGAAAAATCGAAGGCTAAGAAGCAATTCACACATACTCATCACACGGGCAGGCGCTGTGGACGCCGGGACACCAGCCTCGTCTTGGGGGTTTAACCCTGCAGGGCGTGCGACATGGGGCACAGGGTGGGGGGGAGGCGGGATGAGGCGGCCAGGGCCTGTTCGCTCAGGCGCATCTGCACTCACTAGACAGCCCGCCAAAGCCCGTGTGCGGAAGGTGAGTCCCTGGTAACTCCTGTTAACGAACCGCAAACCTTGACTTACTTAAAAAATAATTTTACTTGTCCGAACGTCACAGGACAAGTGTTTTATTTAGGTCCAGCGTTTCCCATACACTCACGTCTGCAGAGGCCGAAGTTATTTTATCTTAGCTGATTCAGAAAGATTAATAAAAATGAAGACTTTTCTGTTCCTCCTTAATCAAAGTATCATGAAGGTCCTCTCAGTTTTTCTCAGGGACCCCCTCACCGTCACTAATGCCATCGATAAAGCTAAAACAATATCCAGCAAACCTGTGCCTCCCGGGGAGCGGAGTTCCATAGTCGATGACACCCAACCAGCCCGAAACTTAAAAACTGCTGTTGTTGGTTCTAAGTTCAGCTCTTCCTGAAACCGGAGTCACAGCTTTGTGCTGTCACGATGCTGACATCTAGTCAGCCAAGCGTGCAGGTGGAGTGGCCTGCAGTGGGGAGCTGGCCCGGCACTGGCCTGCCTGGGGCTTGCACCCTGGCTCTCTGCTCGCTCCTTGTGAGCTGGGTGACCTGCAGCCCGTTCCTGCTGTCCCTGCGCCCCAGTTTCATCGCCTTGTAATGGGAGTGGCTAAGAGGACCTGCATACCCCTCATGGGCATGGAGCGAGAGAGAAACGTGAACACAGGCAAAGATGTTAGGCTGAGGCTGCGGGGGGGTGGCGGTGGGGGGGACACGAGAGCAGAAGGAGAGGGCTAAGCTCGCTGCCTCTGCTGCTCCCTGCTGGTTCCAAGTCCTCGAGTCTCCAGATGAGACACGTCGTCATGTTAGTCAAGAATAACGTGACTTGGAGGAAAACAAACCTATTCTCAGGATTTGGGGTTTATTAGAATTTGTAAAGACTTGACAGGACTCCAAAAGCCCATCCGTCTGAACCACAGACTCCCCAGTTCAGGGTGAGCCTCGACGAGCACGTCCTCTCCTGCAGACGTGCGTAAGGGCCGGGAAGGCCTGTCGCTTTCTGGCGGTTCATTTTCCATCACAAAAACCAAAGAAAAACTAAAAAGAGCTCATTTCAGCACAGCGCTCTAAGGATGACTGTGAGTCTTTAAATGTCTTTGAACATAAAAATAAAAACTGCCCGGGGAACGCAAATGCCAGTGACATAAATGCAGGGCCCAGCGGCAGTGTGAGCACAGAAAAGGGAAGTACAAATTAAAACCCAATTAAAGGATCCCTAGTGCTCAAACTGCTCCGAGTGTTCAGGGGGCATCACGAACTGCGGGAGCTCCGAGGGGAGCCCTGCCTCGGCATGGCAGGGATGGTGACATGGCAGGTCCACCTGCCTTTTCATGCTGGTGCTTCTGAAGGAGCAGGAAGGTCGTGAAAGCCTTGCTCTGTATCTACGCAGCCCAAGAATCCAGATTTTGGTCACAGTTTACTGATTTGCAAGAAAAAAATCTCCCTTCCTCCCACGAAGAGGCTTCCCTCCAGAAGCTACCACCCACAGCAAGCCCGTCTGGCCTCCTTGGCCTGGGGAGACAATGGTGTCACCAGCTGCTCATGCCTGGCTGCCATGCGGGAGGAGCGCTCCTCTGGCCATCAGACACCCCGAGGTCCCTGGCAGAGGAAGCCTCACTTTGAGGATCACAGGGGGAGATGGCCCCTGGGACCTCCAGTGACTCACATGCTTTTGGAGACAAGCAATCAGCAGTAAAGCGGAGTGAACATTCCATCCACAGCTGCCCGAGGCACAGACCACCCAAAGGTGAGAGGGCCGGTCTTACCAGACAGGCACAGCCAGACACCATCCACGCAGGGGTCCACGTGCCAATAAAACTTTATTTACAAAACTAGACAGTGAGCTGGTTTTCGCCATGGGCTGTAGTTTGCCAACCCATGATAGACTCTTAAATGGATCAATTTAAGTTTGAAATGGAATCGGTCACATCCTGTTTTTGGGGCAGCCCCCTAAGCCTGTGCCTGCCGGGCAGCACTGGGGAGACACCACCCACAGCGCCTGCATCTAGTGGATATGACCCTGGGTTTTAAAAATAAACTTCAAAATCTAAAACTCTGCATTGCCAAGAGATAAAGTCCTCTTCAAAATTCTGTGCATTCCTGACTCAGAAGAAGGGGGCAGGCACCGTGCACCGGCCACTTCCCAGCCCTCCCCATATAAACCCTGACCGTGACGAAGGCACCCCGCACCCCCAAGTCTGAGACACAGACCAGCACATCTCCCTTTCCCCAAATAAAAAACAGGGCAAAGAGAAATAAACTACACAAGATAAACAATCCATGTACCTTGAGGGACTGTCTTTTTGTCACGTAGTTTTCTGAATGAAGTAACTTCTCATATTCACTGAAGAACTAAAAGACAAGAAAGCATGTATCAGCGTGATTTCTTTTTAAAAGTCGGCAGACACTGTTGATAAAGCTTGAGCACAAGTTCTCACACCGCAAAGGCAGGGCCTGCTTGTCAGTGCCGCTGTGTCACGGCCTTCCTGACTGGGTCCGAGAGCCCTGGGGGGCACCTACTGGTGCCATCTGTGAGGAGGGCTCCTGGGACCCACCCCCTTCCAGCTTCATTCAAGCCCGTGTGGAGCTCCACTTCGCTCCTGTTCTGTCACTGCAAGCTCCCTGTGCAGGAGCCACAACTTCCCCCCACTGCTGGGTCAGCTCTCATTTCTTGGTGCTAAGATTAGAAAATTACTAATTTTCACAACTCTGCTGGTTCAAAGATAAAAGTTACCTGTTCTCTCAATGTCCCAAGCAAGAAGAGAACATGACTAAGCACAGGAGAGGATACGCAGGCCTGCGCCGGACAGGCCGGTGCCCTAGAGAATACAGGGCCGGGGCTCAAACTTGGGTCATTTCTTTTAAAAACAGGGAAAATATTTTTGGCGGGGAGAGAAAGGGAGGAGCACAGTATGGGCGCAGGCCTGGCGAATGCAAGTGCTTGCAGATTGAGAGGTGACAAGTGTCCACTAGAGTTACACATGGCGTCCCTGACAGGAGCCGTGTCCTCACCGGTGAGGATAAGCAGCAGATTGAGGCAGGGAGGAGGGACGTACAGGGGCCAGGGCTACACGTTCAAAGCATGAGGGCAGGAGACCAGTTAGCCTGCAGACATATAGATTTAGAGTTTTGTTTCTTTGCTCACTCGTGTACTGCAAAGAAATTCATTGGTGCATCATTTCCCGCTGCTTCCACAGTACAACAGACAGCAGGGCTGTGGGTCTTGGGTCCTGGATCCCTGTCTGGTCCCTGGGAGGAGAGGCTTTTTCTTTTTTCTTTCTTTTTTTTTTTTTAAAAAAAATTTATTTTTATTTATATAAGAAGTGGGGTACAGGCCAGAGGCGCGGGAGGGTGAGAGGATTCACCAGAGACAGAGTGGGGAGCAGAACAGGCAGATGGACCGAAGACACTGCTGAGGGGAGAAGCGGGAGAGACAGGAGAGGTCTGCCCCGCCATGTGGGTAGCTCCCTGGCCGGCAGGGAATCGAACCCGTGCTGCAGAGGCTGCAGACAGCTTCATAGCGCTGCGCTCAACCCAGTGTGGCACAGGGGAGGCCCTGGAGGAGAGGTTTTCTGGTGGCAACTGCCTGCACATTACTTCTTATGCTCACCTCCGCAGAGGCAGAAGCTGTCTACCGAGTGTGAAAAAAGTTAGACTTTGCTCTTCTTGGACAAGGCCTTAAGCCTACCTTGGCCTTAAGATGACGATCAAAACAATGAGATGCCTTGCAATGGACAGATTTCAATGAGATCCACCTTGAGTCAGAAGAGACTATGTAAACTTCAATTCTTGACAGTGCAAATTAGCCTTTCTGCTGAATTTCTTCTTCAAGCTCCTTTTCAGGCTAAGCTTGGTGGCTAGAAACCCTTCTCCAGGGAAGCGCTTGAAGCCCACAGGGTCGGCGCACGCCTTCCATCATCAGCTTTCATTCCTGGGCTGGAACAAAGCGCTGCTAGGCGCCCTCAGGTTTGTTCCCAGGAATCACATTCCTGACACTGCATTTCACCCCCTTCTATGAATGCCAAGGGAAGATCCGTTTCAGCTCCCAGCGCTGAAAAAAACGTTTCTTCTGAGTGACGGGCACAAATGCTTCGCTTTACAGACACTGTGATCTCGTCACTGCTTGTGTTTCCCTTGATGCTTTGGTTATTCGGAAGCTCCAAGCCAAAGCAGCTAAGATTTTAGAATGCACGCTTTTGGGTAACAGCCTGACCCCTCGTTTAATTTAAATTACCCACACCTCCCCTCCATCAACTGTCTGACTGTATATGTTTTTGTTAGATGCCTCACATAATTTTTTTTTAAATCCTGCTGACGTCATCCATTAATAACAGGAAGGAAAAATATTTAATTACAAAATTAAACATATGTCACTGCAGTAGTAAATGTCTTGGAAATTAGTGAGCTTGTATCTCTGACAAGCTTGAAATTAAGATACTTGTGTGCTGGGGTAGGGGGGAATCTCTGGGACCACACAGCAATAGGATCTAAGAGCTGACATGTATGAGGTGCTGCTGGGGGGTGGGGGGGCGGGCGCCGTGTCTGGCACGTGGCACGGCAGCTGGGGCCACCCGAGGCTCCTTTAGGGCTGAAGGCACCGGGTGAACAGCTGCGGCCAGGGCCTGGTGGCCCAGGGCGGGGGGACTTGAATCCAGACTCCAGGCACCTGGGCCAAAGCTCTCACTTCTGACTCTGATCACAAGGCACCGACAAGACAGTGCTGACCTTTTATACCTACAGACATGCAGAAACACATCTGTACCCAAACACACAAGGGCAGAAATAAAAATAAATGACCAGCAATGTTCAAGTCACATGAGGCTGTTTCTGAAGGACTGACTGTGCGCTCAGCACTTCGTGGTGATGTTATTGGGGATGGACAAGAAACTCAGGCAGCAAGGACAGAACATTTAGAAGCACAGGCTTTACCTCCAAGAACCTTACAAGTTAGTCTGACAGCAAAGTAAGCAACAGAGTATTAATACCTAGGATTGCAAGAAGTCAAGTGACTAGTAGTGGAAGTTGCCTAAGCCACATCTAGGGATTCTAAGTGGGCTGTTATTAACATGGCTTCTCTAGGAGCATCTATCAGGCCTTGGACAATGAGGGAGTTACAGGAGCACTGGGCGGTGGAGAGCAGGGCAGTGCAGGGGGACTGCAACCCAGGCCACTGGGAGGACCAGGGACCAACCTTCAGGCAGGGCACCGGAGGCGTGGAGAGACTAAGCACTTGTTTCCAGAAGCCTGGAAGGGACCTCTCGCTGGCCTAGTCCAGTGTTGCCATTTACAGTGAGGCCCAGAGGCCAGCAGGCAGGACTGCACACAGGCAGCAGGGGGCAGGGGCTGGAGCTGCTGCCTAAGGCTGCTCGCTCCGCTCCTCCCACCAGCACCGCCTCCTTCCCTGGTGAGCAGCAGGGGTGGAGGAAAACCTGAGCACGTGAGAATCCTCCCGCATCTTCTCTGTACCTTATTAGCCAGCAGCAGGGAGCTGGGAGCTTTATTCCCACCTTCTAAAGCCAGAAAAGGTGAGAAGGGCAATGCGCCAAGCAAAAGACTACCTTTTTGTTTCTGACCAAGTAACAGTCTAGACTGTGTTTCAGTAGAGAATTAAAGTACATTTAAACACATTACTTATGAACAATAAATATTCTGGTATAGGATCCAATTTAAATCTTTCATTTCCAATAACAAAACTCACACAATTTGCTATTTTAAAACAGTATTTCATATACTTACTCTATCATAATGTTGTTCCAAAAATTCTGCACTGAGCAATTTATGTCTTGTAAGTAAATCCTAGAAAAAGAAAAATACAATTTTTACAACTGTTTTGCATTCAAGTTCTTTTAGAAAAAAGAATCCAAAGCTTCCCAAGATATTTTACCTGATAAAAACTGTTGCTAAAAATTGCTATACTTAAAAATTATGAGTAGGAACTGTATCAAAAACACTGATTCTCTATGAGAGCAATAAAATCATTAATAATTTGAAATTGTGATTTTAATGATTCTGATTAGTCACAGGTCTCTAGCTCTTAGAAGGAAGAACTGAAACACAAACACGAAGGCAATGGAAATACAAATTCCAAGAAAGGGAATAAAGATGTCAAGTGAAACGAAAGTAACAGTTGTGGTAAAATGTCAACTACACTGCCGGTGAAGAAAGAAGAAACTGTTATTTGAAGTACTGGAGAGTCCATGCGCTGTCCCCTAAATTCAATTACATTCAGGTTCATTAATGGTGTGACCTTTTTTCAAAGGCAGAAACTTTTTAAAAAGCCCCACCATATTATAAAGGCTGGCTAAGCACCAGAATAATGCTACAAAAATGTGGCATCAGTAGAGCTTAAGCTGCACCCTAAGGATTCCCTGGAAACAAGAATCATTCAGAAAACACCTACTATGTGCCAGGTAAGTTTTAGCTGCTGGAGTCACCAGACAAACAGACGCGGTCCTCTTCCAAGGACCCGGGAGTCAGCACCGGACTCATCTTGGTCTCACAAGGCGGGAGTGCGAATCGGAACATGTCACAGCAGGAATGGCCAGTCAATATCTGGCAAATTTATGAATAAAATTCCCTAGAGCTGCCTACTACAGAGGTTAGTGCCAACAACTCAGCCTCCAAGCCAGCTCTCCAGATCTTATTTTCTTTGCTGTTTGTTTGAAAGTTTACCTAGGGTGCAGTGAACTAATGTTTCCTTGTGTATGCCCAAGTGCAAAACTGGTCCTGGGAACCGTCCGAAGGAACCTCCCGAGGCCCACAGACGTGGGAAGCGACCCACGCTGATTCCTTGTGGCGATCTGGGTCCCTGCGAGAATCGGCAAGAACTCTCCTAACACCCATTCAGATCTCCTGGGGCTTCCCACAGGCGCCCCTCGAGCATCACCGGCACGGGGACTCTCCTGCCTGGCTGCCAGCACGAGAGCCTGCTCGGGGCCAGGGCAGGACTCCTTGGGCTCACCTGACTAAGCTCCCTTAAAAAAGAGATTCATTGATGCTAGACTATAAATTCTATAAATATATAAGGGCCGAGGCTATTCCTACCAAGCTTCGGCTCTCCAACCCCCATTCGGAGCCGGCACAAAGCAAGAACCTAACATTTAATAAGTGAGTGAATGAGCCAACAGGATCAGGGAGTGTGTCTGGGAAGACATCACATCGTGTAATTTTCAAAGTATGCTTTCAGAGGCTTCGAACTGCACCCCAAAGATTGACAGGTGTTCAAACTGCTGGGTAGGGGAAAGACCCTTGGGAATTGAACAGCAGGATCAGAGAGGCGTCAGCTGAGTCCTCTGGGGAACCTGGGAAGAGGCTCTCTGGCGCTTCCACCAGGGGAAGGACACTTGGGGAAGGAGGAGGCAGCTGCCGAGATTGATGATGTTAGCGTACGGCCCGGGGTTCAGACGCCGGGAGAGAGGAGCAAGGGACGTTAAGGGGCCTGTCAAGCACGGCTGTTGAAAAGCACACCCCACCTTCTAACTACCACACTTATGTGGTTGCCCCCGGGCAGGCTCTTCAAGGACAAGAACAGAGCTGGAAGCCAAGCAGGCACTAAGGCACACGAAGGAACTGAATGAGCAAATCAAGGGACTCATTTCAGGACCCACGGAGACTGGCTGCCAATTCTACCTTTTCTGTGGCTGAAATGACCTGGAGACCCACATGAGGAAGTGCAGGAAAGGAGGAAGCCAGTGCTCACTGCTTTGTCCTCACCCGAGAGAACCCCAAAGGAGCAGCGTCTCTGAGACCACAGCTCCCCACTGTGCGTCCCTGGGCTCAGGGACAGGTGGAGTAAAAGTCTGCTTGAGAAGCAAAGCTTTTCAACACACCGTGTGGCAGACTCGTGCGGAAGGTTTGAGAAGGGCGACCATTTACCCTAGAGGGCGCGTCTCAAGAGCGAAAGGCTCAGAGTTGGGCCATACACAAAATGGGGGACCTCCAACATCTCCCCACCTAGGGGAGAGTCTTCGTTATTACCTGGTTTAAAGAGACCAGGAAACTCAGCAAACCGCTGCCAAGGAGGAAGCAGGTCTCGATGGCCTTGGAGAGGCTGGAGAAACCTGCTGAAGCAGGCTGGGCACAGGGCAGGACACAAGCCCTTTGCTAAGAAGGCCCTGCCAGGGTTGCACGGAAGAGCTGACATTAGTAGAAAAGTTGCAGTTAATGACTAAGCACAGCACTGAGAAAAAGCTAACGCTAACTTGTAAAAGAGGTGGGGACTTGGGCTGAGCCCCCATCTATAGAGACATGAGAACCGGGGCTAGAACCAAGCGCTTTGGAGAGCTCAAACTAGGGAGGGGGCAGAAACCAAGAGATGAAGGGGCAAGGGCACAGTCGGAGCTGGCTGGCAAGCGCAGGGTTGCAGGGCCAGCAGCATGGCCGGGACACCAGGCAGCGGGGGGAGAAGGGCAGGACTTCCGATTTCCTGCCTGTCTAAATTCCAGTCCACTCAAAGCCCCAGTGCAATGTGGGGACGGGTAATCACCTGAAAGTCCAACAGTCAACAGCCAAATTTTGGGGTGTGCTGACCTTGAAAAATTTCCTAAACGTTAGGTAAGTTTGGGCCCCAAAGACAGGCCTGGACTCCCAGAAGGGGAGCTGCTCACCAGGGGCTGATTTCCACAGGGCCCCGGCAAGTCATCGTCCAGTTTCTAGCCTGATGCTTGACCATGGCCAAGGACAAGAAATTCAGTTCTTCCAGCTGTGTGGCTCTCACCGCTGGAGCCCCAAGAGTGAGTTAGAAAGTTCTTCCTATGCTCAAGTAAAAACCTATGCCCAGATTACTTCCAGAAACTGGCAGTCAACAGAAATAGGTTTAATCCACATCCGACAGGACCCACTTTGAACGCAAGGAATGCATTCATGGCAAGTCCCTACTGAGTCTTCTCGAGTTCCTGATGAATACGTCCAGCTCCTTTAACTAACACTTCTTGAAAGACAGGCTGAGTCCCTCACCATCTACGTCTACGCACCTCTCACAGTGCAGCGCCCGGAAGGGAACACATGCACACACCGCTACCTGGCGAGCGCACGGTGAGGCCAGGCCATCCACAGCTCCTGAGGTCACAGGACATGTCCACAAGGCTTGGGGGTGTCATACTGTTTAGTTTTTTACTGGATGAGTTCAGAATTTTGTTTTCTCAGAGTAGTTCAAATTCTGGCTTCCCCATTTTCTGTCTGACTTCACTTGACATCTCTAGGTTTTAGTTCTCTTATTTATAAAGGAGGTAATACTACTACTGTCAAAGGGTTATCTGAGTCACTGACACTTAGTAGCTATTAGTACTATTACTGTTATACCTTATTCCCACAGCCCCTATTTATAGAGTCGGGGCCACTAGGGGCAGACCTTGGGTATCTGCATTTTATTTCATTTGGTTTCATTCTGGCCTCTGGATCTTTATAAAGCCTGTTGCTGTCTGCTGCCTTGCCCTTCGTGGCTATCACTGACACATCAGATAAGTAGGCCTGAGCATTCTTTTCTTAAGTCATCCATTTAACTGGATCCAGCGGGGACAGCGCCCAGAAGGAGACCCGCTAGAACGCTCTCAGGGTGATGGCAATCTGTGTTCCAGCACCTTATGGAGATGGTGTGGTATCTGTTGTGAATCACTGCACCAAAACCCCATCTGGCATCAATCTCTTCATTGTGGCCATTAGAACAGGTCTGTGTGATTATCCACACAAGGCCGCTCCTCGCTGCCATCATGAACAAGCCTAACAGCTGCCGCCTACTACACGCACTGGGGGATGCTGCGACCTGACTCGCTAGACTGGGCACTGCTCCAGTAGCACGTGCTCAGTCCCCGATCCATTGGCACCTACAACTGGTAATACTCTCAATCTGTGGGTATATGCTTCCTTTTTAAAATGCTCAGATATCACCTCTCTCTTTGGAAATATTTTCTACAACCTTACATAGCTATAATATCAAGCTCCAAGATCCACCAGCCTTTCTGGAGAATCTACCTTCTTTTACTCTGGGAAATTGGAGATAAATTTGTTGGCCTTTGGATCCCGCCTGCCCTATCGCCTTAATTCCTAAAACCAAAACCAAAACAGCAAAAACTAACCGACATTTGGCCAGCTGCTTGCCCACCTCGGTGCCTGCTTTGGATGTCTAGAGCAGACAGCCTTTCTCTCCTTGTAGTGCCCAGACCTGTCCAGGGTTATGGGGGCGTCGTGCTGGCTTCAGCTTCCTGTACAGAGGGCATTTTCTGGGGAGGTAGCTCTGGTTGCAACCGCCTCTCCAAGGAGAGCACGAACCACACACCTAGCCTCCTCCCTACTGTAAGAATACTCTCTGCAAAAAGGACCCCAGGAGAGTGGGGGGAGCAGGGGCAGCCCTCCCTGCTCCCGGCAGCACAGCTGCCGGTCCTTCTGGCTCTGACTGGGGTTGTGTATGTGGTCTTGGTTTGCGGCTCCACTTTATTTTGTTTCTTGGGGAGCCCTCTGTTCAGAGGCTCTGTAACTAGCTCTCCTCTTTCTGTGTGACAAGGAGCAGCTCGTACACAGAACTGAGTTGGCTTCTCGATGCTTTCTCACAGCTGATCCTTCAGAGTCCTGTGCTGTTTATGAGTGTCCCTTCTTTAGGGGGACTCCCTGTTGGCTCTGCCTAACCTCTCCCTCTCTGCCTACCACGACCTGACAGGGCGCTTTACCCAGAGAGATTCCAACCCCACCCTTTCCTCTTGGTGACAATTAACTTCAAGAAGCCATGCTAAGCGAGATGGCCTGATCAGCAAGGGCAACGAAGACCATCAGACATGTCCAGGAGCATGGCATCCACGTTGGGTGCTCTGGCTGCACCCCCTTTTTCTCCCTCACCCCCTGCTCCCAGGGCTGCGCCCAGCTTGCGGCTTGCTCTCTCCTGACACACAGTGCTGCTGTCCCTCCCCTATTCATGGGTCTGCTCTCCCGCATGGGACCCAGGCCCCTTCACTGCACACGAAGGGATCACGAGCCCCAGCCCCAGGTGTGCTGTTTCCTAAGACCCCGGATTGAGCAGTCTGGGCTAGAATCTCAAGTTATTTCACTTGGGTTTTTGTAAACGGGCAAATAACTACCTGAGGTCTTAAGCCGAGGCTTCTGATACCTTCTCTAATGGTTTCAGGAAAGTAACTCCACGGGCACCTCTCACAGTATTGTCTCCTCCTCACTCAACACAAAACCCTAAAGGCCAGTCTCATTCTATTTTAAGGCTGTTCATTCGCTCTGAGACACATATTTTACTCAGAGACTGAAGTGTGAGGAATTCTTGTAACCATAAAGCTGAACCCCCACTAGAAACGTGGCTGCTTCTCACTGTGAGAAAGGACATCTCCAGGTTAGTTTATAAAGCTCTGTTTACACTGAAAGACCAAATGTTCACTCATGTGGCCCGACACTGCATGAGGGAGGCGGCGCAGAGGCTGCTCTCCTGCGGGAAAGGAGACAGACAGCTGCATGTGTACACTTCAGCAGCAGAGAACCTTGCGACTCAAAAAGGTGCAAGTTCTACAGTGTCACGTGTATTTAATTTATAGAAAAACGCAACAGGTGTACTTAAGGTAAGTGGCGAGGGAGGGTAATGATGTGAATAGTGCAGGTGACCCCCCAGGCCCCGCATGTAATACTCCAGTTCTGGCGTGACGAGACGGGAAAGGCAGGACCCTTGTTCTTCATGCCTGTCTGCAACGTGGAAATCTGACCTGCATGTGGTTCTAGTATTTAAAAGATTGTATATTATAAAATTGACCATGGCCCTGAAAAGCAGCCAACCACTTCATCTGGTGCTTAACCAAAGAAACTGTTGCAGCAGTTACTACACAGGAGAACAACCTGGTTTTAGAGATACTGTACATGTAGATACTGTGCCTTGATGGGTAATTTAACAAAAATGTGCACTTGGGACCATATAGGACCTCCACCTTTTAGACAGACTTCAGAATTTGCATTTTTCATCCTTTTAAAAGCTCTACTTTTAAAAGGCTCTACTGCGAATATCTAGATCCACCCCCCCAACACGCTTATAAAACACATCTCCTCTCTTCCCACTAGAGGGCAGTCGTTCATAAACTTAGAGGGCAGAGACTAGGAAGCGCACATCTCCTAATTTGACCTGTGGGTATGTTTAGAGGTCTAGTTTGTTACCTTGAACGTGGCAAATGCATCTGAAGCTATGTCAAATGTTGACATTTCGACATATCTGAAGAAGTCATAAAACTGTTCTGACCACAAAATGATTTTTGCAAGTGGTTCATGTCTGATGCACTCTCTTAACATTATCCCACAATTTAGAGCTATTTCTGGAGATTCATACCTGCAAAAAGAAAAACATACATGATTATTCTTTTAAAACTCTAACACTGGGGCCTCCCCGTTGGCACAGTGGTTGAGCACTGGGTTGCGAAGCTGCCCGCAGCCTCTGCAGCGCCGGTTCGATCCCCAGCTGCTCCCCGGCCACCGGAGGAGGGTCCCACATGGCTTCCTGCCGCCCGCTGCTCCCCTCAGCAGTGTACTTCAGTCCTTCTGCCTGCTCTGCTCCCCGCTCTGGCTCTGGTGAATCCTCTCACCCTCCCGCGCTTCTGACTATACCCAGTGCTTGTATAAATAAATAATAAATAAATCTTTAAAAAAAAAAAAAAGGAAATTAAGCAGCTGAAAATATTAAAAAAAAAAAAAAAACAAAAAACAACAACATTCTAACACCAAGCTCTTCAAAATTTTAATAAGTTTCAGATGGGCCCAAGCAACTGTAGGCGGTGACTGAGGTGTCGCTCAGAGAAGAGCATGTGCTTCAACCCACAGAAGACTAACAGCCCTGGGTGTGATCACGCAAATGCAAGGCATTATTTAATAGCTGGGAAGGATGGTTAGGGTCAAAAGGGATTCGTTTTACCTGTGGCACTGTCAAGACTTCAGAAAAACTGAAAGTGAAATCAAAAAACAACAGGAAGCAAAAGGCTTCCCAAATTCACAGTTATCAACACAGACTTCCACACAGAACATGTATACTGTGTTGCTTCCGTTCAATTTCCCAAACAGTGCTTTCAGCCTCCTGGCAACACGCAAGCCCCACAAAGTTGAAAGCCAGGTCTTAGGAATTTCACAAGAACCTGGAGCCTCTCTCAGTGGTCACTGGGGCTCTAGCAGCCTCCCCCCACACCTCAGTGGTGTAGGCTTCTCCCTCCTGCTATGCACGCAGCTTCTGGGACTGTACTCCACCTTCCTGCTCCAGCACAGGCTCTCGTCCTCCACTTCCTCTCAAGCTGTCTGCTCCAGCTCAACGCCTTCTCCACTCCCACTCTCCTCTAGAGTTTCCCAACATTCTACCAGCAAAGGCAAGTGCCCACAGTATCTCGCTCCTTAAAGAAAGAAAACAAACAACTCTCCCAGTTCTCCTTCCCGGCCTCTGGCCGCGGGTGATGCCCACACACGCCCAGCAGCCTTCCAGATGGGCCCAGGGCTACTCGGGAAGGAGAGTTAGGCACTTTCTGCTGCCTCTGAGTAAACTTGGCCAGAAGCTACCATACACACAACCTGTCAAAAATCAAATCTCATCTCCCTCCACAAAAAAGCTCCCTCCTCATCTTCCTTGTTTCTGTAATCCAGCATCACTGCTGTCCGAGACCTCGGCCTGAGTGGGTCTAACGGAGCTCCTGTCCCGGGGAAAGGGCCTAAGTCTGGGCGGCCCTTGGCGGCGGCTACTCGCACGTGTGGTTACTGAGCACCTGAATGTTGGCGAATGGGACTGAAGGGCTGAATTAAAAAGTGATTTAATTTAAACTAATTTAAATAACAACATGCCATTTGAAGGTACTGTTCGACAGCAGACCTCAACCTTCCCTCTCTTCATCTAGTCCCGACTTCCCTTCTTCAGTGTCATCAGTTCTTTGTAATGCTTCGTGGGGGTGGCCTGGTCTCCTCTGCTTACCGTCCCCACCGCTGTGACTCTGCTCCTGGAGAACCGCAGGTGCCTCTAGTCAGCACCTTTGTTCATGCTCAGTCTCAACCAATCTACCCAGTACACAAGAGTATCAACGGCCCCTCTGGCTTAGGAGTTTAAGATGATCTCTTCGTGCTCATCAGATAAACTTTAATTAATACAATGCATCTCCCACTCTGTCATAAAAGTCTCATACCTGAGAGAACAGTATACAGTAAAAAGGCCCCCACAAGAAGTGCTAGAGATGACACGGAGAAATAAGCCTGTCACGTTGCTGGTGGAAATGTAAATGGGTGTGGCCATTATGGAAGGCCACCTGGATTTACCTTAAGAAAGTAAAAATGGAATACCATATGACTCAGCCATTCCACTTTTGGCATCGATCAAAGACTACAACCATAAAGTCAAAAAATCACAGGCTCCGCAGGGTTTATGGCAGCATTATCTACAACAGCCAGGGGATGGGCGCAACCTGAGTGCCAACAGCAGAGGACGGGATGAGGTCTACCCATACAGTGGAATACCACTCAGCCATAAAGACAGACAAAACGCTGCCTTATACAGCAAGATGAAAGGAGTTTGAGGGAATTATGTGCAGTGAAGCAAGTCAGGATGACAAAGACAAACACGAGACATTTATACAGCAGATAAACTGACAAAAAAAGCAAGATGCTTATAAAAACCAATGAACACCAATAACTGAAGTGAGGCTTTTGTGGGGGCGGCAGATGGGAAATGGGGGGGCGGGATGGACATGGATAGGAAAGACCCAAGGGATAAGGGGTGGTGGTGGGGAAAGAACAAGACAAAGCCCGAAGCCGTTCTGACCAGCTCCATACTCCTCGCTGCTGCCAATCAGTGCTCACGCCTTCCCACGAAACTACTATTCTTTCCTCGTGTGTGTGCACATTCCACATCACCTGGAATTTCATTCGTAAGTCCCCTCTCCTTTAGCAACAGGGGATGGACGCGACCTCTGCCTTATTGACCCGAACCCACATCCTGTCCCCGACACCCTGCCCCATCACTGTTACTAGCATTACCCTGTCACCCCACTAGCTCGTCCCAGATCCTCGTCAACATTAGAACTACATTCCCGTGTCACTTCTGATGTGGCAGCTAGAATGCTGATTGGCTCTTTGGTGATTAAAATGTCTGCTCACAAAACAGCTGATCATATAATTCATCTTCACTGATCTTTAATAAGCAGGAGGCTTGAAAGGCAGGGCAGGATGGTTTGGTACAAGCTAGGCAGGTTTTAGTGGTGGTTTGTCTTGTTGAGCTTGTCTTAAATGATTAAGCCACAAATCAGTGCTGTAGTACAAGGCAAACAGTTATGCTGTTTGACCTGTTAGCACTAGAGCAGAGAGCACCTTAACATTTAAATCATCAGTGAAAAACCTATGGCCTCCAGATGGAGTCTAGAAACAATGTTATTTCTGATGAATACTATTATTGGCAGCAAAACTCCCCCAAATGTCTAACATCCAAGCACTTATGGCCTGAACAGATAAACACATTGTGTTTGTAAAAATAAGCTAAACTAATTAAGCAACAAAAGTACAAAAATCTTAGAAGGTAGGTAGTTCACAAAAGGTAGGGCTCCTAGAAGAAATTGTTGTTTCCAAGTCTGCGGCAGGAATCGGGACAAAATGAGCAAGGGACCTCGTGTGTCTTAAAGCAAGGATGCCACCCAACACAGGTGAGGGTCTTGCCGCAAGGACACAGGAGCCAACCTGAATGAGCTCCCCATGCCCAAGGTGGCCAGTGTAGACATAAGAATTTGGATATAAAGACTACAATGAATTGAGACACATCAGATATATTTTAAGGAACCCCAAGACTTGAGTTCATAATGACGCTGAAAAAAGTAACAAGTCAGAGAAAGACAAATACTGATGGTGTTACTTATATATGGAACATAGAAAAACCAAACAAAGGGTCAAAGTAAAACCTTCAAAGTAACTCTTGAAAGCTGACCGCAGATTGTGGCCTTGGGGTGGGGGAGAGGAAAGAGAATGTGGGGTTGAAGGGAGAGCGCAATGGGCTCTGGGGGAGGACTAGAGGTACTTGGTGGTGGGAGGGGGATGGTGGCCAGCATGAGGAGGAGAGCCTAGGCTGGCAAAACCCTGGCAAGGATATGGAACAATGGTATTTCAACAACAATAAATAAGTTAAAAAACAAAAACAACGACAAACGTATTGCTCATGTAAAGGTATGGTGAGGGCACCAGCTGATTATACTAGACAATGGTAAAGTGAAAAACAATCAAGCGTTTATCTTGTCTCTCCAATACAGACTGTATGTATTTGGGTTAACTCAGTCATTGATAATGGGGGAAAAACCCAACGCATAGAAAAGGAGTAACAGTAAATCACCATTTTGAGACTAAGCTTTGATCCTCTATGGATACTAAAATTAGAAGGCCAAGAAAAAGGTCAATGAAAAACTATTTTATGATAAAAAAACAGTTTACACCTGGACCCACTGACTAATCTGAACAGAACCAGAAGTGGGAAGCCAGGACCGCCCAGCAGGAAGCACCCAGCACCATCCATGGAGAATTCTCGCTCTGCTGAATCAGAATCTAATCAACTCTCTGGACCCAATAACCTAGTGAAACAAACGGCGTCTACATAACCCTGAGCATAAAACCCCAGGGATGCAGATCCAAGACACGTGGTTCTTCTTCAGAATAAATGACCCAGGTAACAAATGGCACACTGCAAAAAGAGGGTAGGAATTATCATAAGTTAGAAGAGACCTAAGAGTCTTATCAACGAAATTCAGTCTGGGGACTAAATTCAGTTAAGTAAACTGAAAAATAACCGTTTTGTGATGAAAATCAAGGAAATATGAACACTGACGAGGCATTAGGAAATGGTAGCTTTCTAAGCCATAATGTGATTATGTTAAAAAACAAAACAAAATCGTGTTATGTATCAAGCACCAGAGCGGTTCGTTGCGGTGGTGCGACAGGTGAGGAGGCTCAAGAGAAGGCGAGGGTGACAGATGCTGGTACCGAGCCTGGGTGAGGGGTAGGAAAAAATCTGCTACATTATTCCTTGCAGTTCTATGTTGTATATTCTCCTTGCTTCTCCACCTCTCCTCCCTAGCTGAAGATTCTTCTCTGGTCAGCTCAGATGACAATTTTAAACTTTCCTTAAATTGTATCTCCAAGTCTTACTTGACACAGAATTTAATGAGGTTCTTCTCATTTGGCTCCGCTAAATGAAAATGTTAATCAGGTTTTAACTAACTTAAGGATTAATAACCATTGCTTTCTACAGAAAAGGAAATAGTGGCTTTAAAAGTACACAGGGGCATCTGGAAACTGCTCTAAGACACCAAAATTTCAGCATACTCACTACATGTTTACACATGCAACTCCAAGTTGATACAACAAAAATCAGATGCCAAAGTTCTGTATGGCAACATCTGAAGAAACAACACATAGTAATAGAAAGAAGGAAATAAAATGCTGGCATCCAGCACACGCACTGACTCAGGCTTTGTCTAAACAAGTCTGAACTTGAGGGAAGTGTTAAACCACAGAGATATGAATCAGAGTGAGGCAAGCTATAAAGGCAGAAGAGCAAGCTGATTCACACCCACAGTCATGCCAGTAAAACGCCTGCCTGCCGATTGAAGGGAACACTAGCAATGCGGGGACAGACAGACGCACCCGGAGCCAGAGCTGGCACACAGCTCTGGGCTCAGACAATGGGAGGTGCTTTGCCAACCAGGGAGGCTCAGTGACAAGAGAGAAGGACTTTATTTTCAAAGTTTTATTTTTAGCATTTTGTTGGTTTTGTTTGTCACACATAAATGCCTGCTTAGTTCAACAGTAATTCCAGGAGGATGCACTGAGCATATCCAAATTCAGAGGGTTAAGTGAGTGGACACGCAGGCAAAAAGTAAAGGTTTCTACCTTGCAAACATACACTTTCTTTACTGGGCCGAGTTCGGCAACGCAGCATCCGGCTCCTTTTGCTAGGCAGCACGTGCTGCCTCACACTGCATCTATGTCCAGAGAAGGTGTCTTTGAGGGGACAACCAGTAATTAAATTCTTAGAGAAGAGAAATGAGACCACAGATGAAGTACTTGAAGTAATTTTTTTCTTTCTAGTACTATGTCTGTGTTGTTTCTTCAGAGGGTGCCACAGGTGATTTGTTAACTTAAAGGCTCCCAATCCACCTAGCTTTACATCCATGGGCATTTTCAAACTCAGTTTGGGTCGCAGGCTGGCTTCACGCAGGAGGAGTGCTCAAGGCCTGTGGAAACTAAGCTGACCCGACTGCTGCATTTACCATTGTGGTCTTGCCCCAGACCATCTTCCCTTGTTTTCAACTTAGCAGGTGAATGTTATCACATTATACGTACCCTTTCAATAACATGAACAAAATATTCTGTTGGGTGCAGATGTATTCCACAGTAGGAGTTCTTGTACCAATTTGTCTTCTGAGAATATTGTTGAAAATTTGAGCCACGTCTTTCTTGCCCTATTAGAAATACATTATTAATACATTTACCTGAATTATTATATAAAAATGTCCACCCACCCTCCCAAATAAACTTAAATCAAGGCATCTGATATTTATAACTAAATAGTTGACTTAAAAATGTTCAGACATTCTTCCTTTAGTTCATCTACAATTACTTTATCATCTGTAATTCCAAATCTCGTTGCTTTAATGTGATACTATCTTTAACATGAACAAAGTGAAATCATACTACATTAATTTTAACCATGTCTGACTCTCAAAATCATGCTGACTCACACATGCAAAGAATGAAACCTTGCTCTAGGCTTGCAGTGTTCAGGAATCTGATCTCCCCGCCCCCAAGAAAGAAGCAGCTTCAAATAGGATGCTCCTGTTATAAACAATACATATATTTTCCTTTACAGTGGTGGGAGGAGAAACTGTACTCTGCCAGTACAATAAAAAAGAAGGAATTGTGTAAGAAGCTGAACTTGAACGGCAAGTAAACACATCCCCCCATTAAGCGAGGTCTACCTTGGGAAGACTTCACACAGATTAATAATGAAGGCTCAAGTTTCACATAAAGCAGGAGCTTGGACGAGAACTTCTCTACCCCTGTACTTTACTCAGCAAAGCAGATGGACATTGCTGAAGACTTAATAATCAGAAAACTACAAACACACAAAAAAAAAAAAAAAAAATGGAGAAGTGGACTCCAAGAGATATTTCAGTACGGTCACTTGTTTCAAGGCTGCCAAGCCTGGAGATGAGGAAGGGAGTTGCTAACTTGCTGGGGCGGAGACCCTCGGGGCCCACACTAGGCCAGGAGCAGTAACAGTCTGTGATAACCAGTCTCCAGGGCACGCCCTTCTTTTAAATGCTGTGTCTTTGAAGTCCCAAATATTAAATTTAGTGTCCGGGTTGAGAGTGGGATAGGTGGAAAAAGGAACTGGATGTTCCCATGCATCACCAACTTTGCAGAGGAAATAAAAACTGTTGTTGGAATTTGATACACTACCAAATATTCGTGAAGCCAGCTATAATAAAGGGAAATATCGTAGTTCTAATCTGCTCTACAGATTGGAAAGAGAATAACAGTATTATATTCAAGTAATCTGTGAGCTGTATCATCCCATCCTTCTCCAAAATTGAAGCTGGCTTTATGTCCATCATTTTCTCCCCCAGGTTTTCAAGTACCTGCACAGACATCCAAGCACACAGAGAAGAGACGGCCCTCAGCCAGGGAAGAGCCCTTCACCCACACACAGGCTTCTCAGACAAGTCTGGTCAGACTGGCTCATGGTCCATTATTCTCACTGATGAATCCACTAAATATCAAGACTGAAAAATTTGTCCGTATAAGCTTGGCAACAATCTCTAATGCCTACAGGGCTGGGTGGGAGATGCAGATGGGCAAAGCAAACCCTGAGACAGAAGAGCAAATGGCACCGTCTGCAGCACGGTCAAGTATGAGCACCTTGCAGCTGAGAGTGGCTGCTCTGCTCTAGCTGAGGCTACCAGCCTACATGGCCAGAGTCAGATTTTCCAAGATGTCAAAACTGTGTATGAAATCTCCTGCTACTTAAATGTTATCCTAATTTAAAAATTCAAAAGCAGTGCCAAGCAAACAGAACACAAATGATCTCTGCTGCAGTGAGCTCTTAATAGGTTTGAAAGAAAAAAAAGAAAAAAGACATAAGTGCATGTTCTCTAAGAGCTCATATACTGCTAAAATCTAACCCTGTATGGTCTTCTCTAGATTGTTTATGCCTTAAAAGCCAAGGACCAGCGACCTATGTGAAAAATAGCAGCTGCTGGGCCTCTCCGGTGGCTGCGCTGTGAAGCTGTCTGCAGCCTCTGCAGCATGAGTTCGATCCCTGCCGGCCAGGGAGAAACCCACGTGGTGTGGCAGACCTCTCCTGCCTCGCCTGCTGCTCCCCTCAGCAGTGTCTTTGGTCTGTCTGCCTGTTCTGCTCCCCGCTCTCTCTGGTGAACCCTCTCACCCTCCTGTGCCTCTGACCTGTACCCCAGTTCTTGTATAAATAAATAAATCTTTAAAAAGAAAAGATTAAAAAAAACCCAAAACCAGCAGCTGTTTATTAAAATTAAGCAGCTTCATGTAAGTGAGGAAACACCTAAGCCTGAACCCCTCCCCCCCCCCCAGTTCCCACCCTGTCTCCGCCGATGGCACAGGCAGACGGGCTGGCTAAGGTCAGTAACCTGAGCCAGGAGCCAGCAGGAGTCTTAACATGCTTCAAAGGAGAGAACACATGGAAAGAGACCACGAAGAGGGTCCAGTTTTTGAAAAGTAAGAAGCTGATTTTTTACCTCAAAGTCGATGAGCTGTAAATCAGCGACCAGCGTGCTAAGGAGCCCACTATTATACAGTTCTTGAGCAAGCTGTGCGACCGCCTCTGTCTGTGGCTCTTTTTCATTTGTGCCATACAGAATTTCCTTCATGGCAACCAGATTTTTGGAGACTTCTTCTGTAGCCTGATTTTGGGGGAGAGAAGAAAAACAAGTTTAACACACATATAAACATACCCACATTTGTTAAATACCTTATCTTTATATTTCATACCCACCGACTCACATACAAGATGCAAAGGTGGGCAAACCCCATTCCCGCCCTCAGGAGCTTAACATTAACACGTGTGCATATGTGGGAACCAACATGCATGTTCAATGGGGAAACTGTCCACTGGAACACTGAAAATAATATGCAGGGAAGAAAGAGAACAGGGAGAGAAGGTTCAATGCCTCCTGAAAGGGAAGGGAGACATCCCAGAAGAGGCACCTGCACTGACTCTGAGGGCAGAGAGATGCTGACTCCAGCACTGGGGGAAAGAAGACTTAGGGGATAGGAATGGACAGGTGAGAGGGAGGGAGATGCACAGGGTCTGTCAGAGAAAAGGCACAGAGCGGTAAGGGAGTGACAGCAGGAAATGAATGCAAGCTAAAATGTTAGCAATAAACAAAAAGTCACTTCTGGCCAAGATGAAGGAACAGGGCTCAATTTACCATTCCACATGAAAGAGACTAAAAGAACAGGAGAAAACATCAAACAATGAATTTTAAACAGCACAGGGCAGTGATGTGAGAGAAGGAAAAGGACTGCCGTGACACGCACAACTGCCCTGGCTTGTTGCCAAGGAAGCATGCCCAGGTGACATCACGGGAGGAGAGAACCAGGTGCACAGGTGGTTTCTGTGATGATGAGACAGAACTTGGGACCTGCAGAGGCCAAGGAGACTAGAATCCACAGGGCAGGGCACCAGAGAGAAGTGGGCACTAGAGGTCTGCAGGGACTCACTTCCTCAGCTGAGTGCTGATAAGCTCATGCACGCAAGGCGCCACCCAAGGCCAGGGAACAGAACAGGGAGTGCTCAGAAGGCTCAGGAGCAGGTCACAGGGCAGCGCACTCCAAGGGCTTTGCCTCAGTTACTAGACAAAATTAGACCTAGATAAAACTCTGCTCTGGTCCCCCACACAAAATTGAAAGCAAGTGTAGAGAGGATCAAGACACATTGGTATGTTGGAAAACACACCAATAATGAGAAAAACCATTCACAGAAACAGCCCTGCAAATCACACAGCTGGCATAAATAATACTTAGGAACATGGAAAGTTACTATAATTGTATTTAACGTATTTAGGGGAAAAATAAGCATGTTAGTAGCGATGCAAAAGACATTTTCAAAAGACTCAAATCAATCACTTAGAAATCAAAACTACAGTATCTAAGACAAAAATTACACCGGATGGGATTGAGAGCAACGAGATACTGCAGCAGAAACTAGTAAGCAGGAAGACAGCAATAAAAATTCCTTGATGGACCAAGGTGGGGCAGTGGGAGGGGTGACAGGGAGGCCACACCGTTGAGTTACAGGCCAACAGTCCACTACGAGTAACCACAGTCCTCAAAGGGGAGGCAGTGGGGGGGGGGGCAAGAGAAAATATTTTAAGACATGACAGAAAAATTCCCAAACACGATGAAATCTATAATCCCATGGAAACAAGAATTTTTTAAAAATCCTAAACATAAGTGACAGGAAGAAAAATACACCAAGGCACGGAATAATCCAATTGCTTAAATTTAGTGAAGAGAAAATTCTAAAAAGCAATCTAAGGAGAAAAAAAAATTACAAAGAATCAAAAAATAACAGTTTTCTTGACAGAAATGAGGCAAATCAAGATAGCAGAGGAACATTATGAAAGTTCTAGGGGAAAAAGGATATCTTAGAATTCCGCACTAAGCAAAAAAATATTCAAAAATTAAGGTGAAATAAAATTTTCGAGACACAGAAAATCTAGACGATTGCATCCTGCACTACAGGAAAGTGGTTCAGGAAGTCCTATGGACAGAAGGAAAATGATTCAAGATGAAAATCCGTATACAGAGGAATGAAGAGCACTAGAGCTAGCTAGTAGTGTGGGTAAATAGTGTTTTTTTAACATTTTTTTTTTAATGTCTAAAAACAATAGGCTGTTGAAAATAACTGTATTCTGAGGCTATGACATATTCAGAATAAAAACACAGCAATAACAGCCCAAAGGGGTGTATGGAGTCTAACGTCATTAGGTTCTCATATGTGAAGCAGCATAAAATTTCCCGAGGAGACTGCCGTGAGTTCAAGTTACATACTGTAGGTCCTAAAGCTAGCATTTAGAGGGTTGGGGAAAAAAAAAAACCCCACACAGTTATAGCTAAAACACTGAAAAGGAGACTCAAGTATCAACAGAATATTAAAGCTATGTGAAGATATATATGTATGTATATAAAAAGCTTTATAACAAAAGCAGTTAAGATCAGAAATACACTTCACCGTAGACTCAAAGAACATCCGTATTTAATTTTACCTAAGGAACCATCTAGTCTGTGGTCCTTTCTTCTGCAACCTTCTTATCGGACCAAATGACTACACTGCTTCATCTTAAGTATTTCCAGCATCGGGTAATTCAGCATTAGCAGATCTCAGAATCAGACAGTTATTAGAGAATCTGTAAGACAATCAGTGCTTCACTAAGTTGCCTGCCAGTCCTGGGCCCACACTGCAGATTGGGCAGTATCCTAACCTTCCTCTCTTGTTGTGTCGTGCAACACCGCAATGACGAAGACATGGGTGTCGTGAAGCAGGCTGCACAAGGCAGGATGAGGCGGAGGGCAAGATCCTGGCTGTTTTTATTGATAGAACAATCATAGAGCATCAGCTACGTGTGTTAGGAGGACAAGGAGAAAGGATGGTGACACTCAGGAATGTCATCTAGGGCTTGGGGGACAATGAGTCTGCTGACCATGTTATCAGCTTGATGACCAAGTGTTGTCATCGAAACTGGACCCCACACCCTTGGCTATGGTCCTAATCTTATCAACAAGGCGTTCCACTGGTCAGCTTCTGGGGTCCCTTGTCGTACATTGGTCCTCGGCCCCCCGGGCGTACCCCCGGGTCATACCTCATGATGTGTGAGTCGGGAGTAAGTTTATGCATCCGTCCTCAGCTCCCTGGGCATTCCCAGTCATACCTCGTGATGCACACCCTTCCAGGGTGATCAGGCTCTCTGCTCTTGATTGATATGAAAGGCACCTTGTAAGGTTTGGCTCATATGACTGTGACTGGACAGTTCTGACCTTTGTATAGGAATGCAGAACTGTAGGTAACCATAATGGTAGGTGAACAGGCTGCTTAAGTCTAGCAGACCCACACTCTGTGCACATTGCCTCCTCCAGACACCTCCTCCTAAGAAAGGTAGGAAGAAAGTCTCAAGCCTATCCAGAACGGAATGATGCAGAAGACCCCGGACTTTGACTTGCCCATCACAGATGCTGATGCCATGCAAAGGCACTGCAAAGAAATTCTGCTATTATAATTGATGCTCAGAGAGTTTAGCATGAACTAAAATTTATTGTCTTTCACAAGCACTGCTTGAAAATCTGACAGGTATGCCTCCCATGGCCTCAGACAATGACCAAATGCTTAACAGGAAATAACTATGATGAGGCATCATTACGCCTCTTGAGTCACCTGCTCTTTCCAGCAATGCTCTACTAAAGAGCCCGCACGGCTGCTCGGGCACTTACACACACACACCTGTTTTCACATCACATTCAAAAAGTGGTTTTGCTAAACATTTTGATATAAAAAATACACTATTTCCTCCATATTTTCTATCAGAAAATGAAATGAAGTTAATTTGGTATGATCTTTTTACTAAGTTATGCTGATTTCTATTGACTACTAAATGTTCATAAATCCTCCTCCTAAAAATCACTTGATGAAACTTAATTTAACAGGAACTTTGCCCTTTCCAGCCTGTTCTCACTCCAATATAGTGCCTACATTTCGAACACGAGGTCGTCAACCCATATGCAAATTTTAAGTATCCCAGGATGTACTTTTTCTGGGCCAGGAGATAAAAATAATTTATAAGTTTTCTCCTATAATCTATATAATTACAAGCTCTGCTTCTTCAATTTCATTTTACTAATCTCTACTTTTTAGATAATTCTCTTTGACATTTGTTAGGTTTTCCAAGTGTATCAGCTATTGATTTTATACCAGTAACCTTAGGTGGTGCCTCTCAGCCCCCTTTCTGTCTCTGGCTGGATTAAAATTCTGAGACACTCAGCAACCTTTCATATGCCTCAGTTTATATATACTTTTCTTTTAAATCATTGTACAATTTTAAACCTGAATTCAGGCCATGCTCTATACTCTCCTGAGAGCAAAAGATGATAGGAAAGGGTGCTAGCTAATGGGTCCCGGTTTCTTTAACATGATGAAGATCTTCTAAAATTGTGGTTATAGGTACACCTATCTGAGAATGTACTAAACCACTGAACAGTACACTTTCAATGGTGACTTGTATGGTATGTGAGTTACAGCTCAATACAGCTATTCTTTGAGAAACAGAGAAACTGAAAGCTATTTGTGGAATTTCTGAGTAGACTAGCTACCTCGATTCACAGATAAACCCCCTTCTTCCCTTTCAAGAGACAACACTGTCACCCACATTACAGGTGCGGGGAAAGGCCAGTGGAATTCTCTCACCTGGTAACCATTATACTCATTTACCCATGTGAACCCTCACCTTCTGGATACCACTCACCTCCTACCTTCTGAGGGACTCCCCTGTCCTGTCATGTCCCTCTCATGCAGTCAACCCCCTTCTCAGTTGATTTTTTCCTACCAGTTTTAAAATAGGATGAAGATTCCCAGTAGCAAAAACTGCATAAGCTCTCCCATAGCTCCCCAAGCCCAGTTGCACCTCCCATGATTACGTTTCTCTAAACACCTGCTGAGTTTATGACCCACATCTCTTTCCTAGTCACTCTTCAGCCCAACCCACAGCTTAGTCATCGATGACCTGCCTGGCAAAAAAAAAAAAACACAACTCAGTCTCATCCCATGTGAGCTCTTGGCAGGACCTGAAGTCTGTCACACCCTTCTTTTAAAACCACTCCTTGTCCCTGTGATGTTGCTTTGCGCCTGTCTCCCTGTGTCTCACAGCTAGTTCTCCTTGACTGGGCCATTTAAATATCAGGTATTCCTCAAGACAGGGACTTGGCCTTCTTCTCATTCTATCCTCTCTCCCTGAGTAATCTCACCCACACCCACAGCTCTAATCAACACCTAAATGCAGATACCTCCCAGATCCCTATCTCGAATCCATTTCTCTCACTATCTCATTCAGCAGCCCGCTTGAAATAGCTCCACTTGGCTGTCTCAAGGTACCTCTAACTGAAATCACGGAAAATAGGACTCGCGATCTTGCCGAAGACCTGGTGTTCTTCCCTATCCTTACTTCAGGGAGTGATACCACTACGATGGTATTGGACCGGTCAGACACCAAGGAGTCATTTTCAATTCTTCCCTCTTCTTCACCCACCTGAATACCTCAGTCAGCGCAAGCCTCCTAAATCCACTCACTGCCTCTTAACTGGTTTCCCCGGATCCCCTACAATCCATTCTCCAAATCAAAAGTATACCTTTTCACAACACAAATACAATCAACACAGTCCCTCTCCTTAAAATGCTTCAATGGCTATTGCTCTCAGCCTGCAGAAAATCCCATCTTCCCACCACCTGTGCCATGCAGCGTGGCCTGGCCAACAGTCCCTGACCTTACCCGCACCCCGCCTCCTCCCCACCACCTCCAGCTGGTGCTCTGCTAGGATGGCTCTTCTCTCGGGGCCCTTGCACATGCCATTTCCTATTCTTGGAATGTCTTTGTGCACAAGTCCTGCCCTCATTTTCCTGGCTGGCTCTCACTCTTCCTTCATTGCTCAGCTTGGTGATCACTTCTGAAGAGAAGTTCCTTGAGGTAAGTCATTTCTTAAATTCTTCTTTACAGAAGTGTTTCTATAGTTGTCTATAATTGTGTTTTCCTTGTGATTTGTGACTAAAGCCTGTCTCCTTCTCCTCCAGCCCAGTGCTTACAGGTGGCTTACAAGACAAGAGCTGTGACAGCTAATTAGGCACGTCTGTAAGTTGGTCTCCCAACCACATCCTGAAAAAAGTGCCCCCAAAATATGCATCCCCAAAGCCTCAAGACTAGAACAGGGCTTAGATGAAAAGCTGACGCAAATGATACACAAGTAAGATTGCAGCAGTGGGGTAGAGACTTTCAGTGGGGCCTCCCATGGCCAGTTACCAGACCTCTGTGAGGTAATCAGAGCAGACCGTGAAAGAAAAACGAAATTAATGAGCTTTATAATAACGTATTAGCAGTCCTGATAAGAGTTTAAGTCCCTATTTCAATCGACAACTTTTATTTTTAGGCTTATTTCAAATATTTGTGAGATCTGGACAATTACAAATTGATTAAACAAAAGCTTTAAAAAAAAGAAAGGAAGAAGTATGTTCAAATATTACCAAAACATGATCAGAAAAGTTTAAGAAGTTGAATATTTACTCATATTTTAAAACTGATAGACAAAATCAACTGAGAAGGGAGTTGACTGCATGAGAGGGACATGACAGGACAGGGGAGTCCCTCAGAAGGTAGGAGGTGAGTGGTATCCAGAAGGTGAGGGTTCACACAGGTAGATGAGTATAATGGTTACCAGGTGAGAGAATTCCACTGGCCTTTCCCCGCACCTGTAATGTGGGTGACAGTGTTGTCTCTTGAAAGGGAAGAAGGGGGTTTATCTGTGAATCGAGGTAGCTAGTCTACTCAGAAATTCCACAAACAGCTTTCAGTTTCTGTTTTTCAAAATGTCTCAAAATGTGCCTGCCAAATGAAGATGCACTCGCAGAACAAATACCTGTGGTGGTTTCTGCTCAGCTCTCACTTGGCTGCCTTCACAGGCACATGTCAGCACCACCCCGGCAGCAGCTCCAGCTCGGGTCTGCTGCACTGCAGCAGTGAGCTCCCGGCCTCGCCTCTCTGGCCACGTCCCCGAGACTGCCATCTCCTTGCCTGTCCCCGCACACCTACTGAGTAAGCTGCTCCCACTTACAGCTCCTCCAGCCCTGTACCCTTCCCAGCTGCTGAGCTCATCCAGATGCCTAACCCCAGGAAGGGCTCTCTGATGCCAGTTTCCTGGCCTGCTAAGCTGCTTGCCATGGCTCCACCATGCTCACAGCTCTCACTCTCCTCAGGGGTGCTGGGGGCCATTTACTGGATCCTCCTCCACTTCAGCATCCTGGGTTATAGGCACTATAGAAAGCGATGGAACCAGTGCACACCTGGTACAGCCCAGTTCACGTTGCTCGAATGCCTACCATCTGGCCAGAAACAGCCCTTCAAACTGGGTTGAGTTCAAAACAGTAACTCCTAGCACCAAATACTTAAAAATTACTTCACTTTCCTCAAGAGACTTTAGTCTCTCTTTCTCCACTTCATATCTCGGCGTCTAGCTCTTCAATTTCTAGATGGAGACGAGACATCCTGTAAAAACATCCTCTACTTCCTCAGTCCATCTTGACATTATTTCTGCCCATTCTCTGTCTCAACCTTGGAGACACATCAGAATCACTTGGAGGACTTCCAAAAACGTCCTCCTTATTAGAGACGAAAGGAAAAGCAACAATAGTACTCTCCTGTGAAGCCACCAGCTTAACCCCAGGACTGAAGTGAACATTGAGGAGATTCTGCCCTCACGTACCTCCTGACAAGGAGCACCACTAAGGGCAGAGCATCACATATGAGACTTTCCTGACAAAAAGACATCACCCGAATTGACTCATGAGGAAATGCCGGCCAAACCCAAATGAAGGGGCAGTCTACAAAATGACTGAGCAGTACATTTCAACAGTGTGGAGGTCATGCAAGTCAAAGAAAGACTGAGGTATTTTTCTAGATTAAAGAAGATCAAAGGACAAGCTACAACTACATGGAAGGCACGGTCTGGAAGTTAACAGCATTGTACAGATGTTGGGCCATAAGACTGAGAGCCTTTCCATTTCTTAAGATCACTAATTTTAAACAGCCAGCCTCACTCTCTCACCCCCGGACATCTCTGTCTCTGCTCAAGGGGACCTGAAAGCCTGAACGCTCCTGTTGTCCTCTCCTGCTTGGAGGACTTGCATTCATGAAAGCCTCTCCTCCCTCTTGACCTTGGTTCAGGCCCTGGCCTTCCAGTGCCACAGGTTCTTGTATGTGTTTTGTTTCCCTGACATGTCTCCAAGGGCTCTGGAAAGGGCGTGTGTACACTTCTTACACCCCCTAGTCCACCCAGGCCTAATGCGGGGATTTTCACATGGCCCAACTTCACGACTCTGTCAAGTGCCTGGACGGTGTGGGGCATCTGGTCAGTGAACACAGTGTTCTGAGACACAGACGCTACACTCGTGTGGCTGGTTAAGCCTCATATTGAGTTTCAAGGGCACAGAGTAGGAACAGCAGGCAACTGTTATAAACACACGGTCATGAATAGAAGCGTGGGAGTGAATACCCCTCCCCGTGGCAAGCCCCTCAGTGACTGGAAAATGATGTGTCTTGGGCCTCACTACCTCCCTCACGGTTGACTTGTTTGGGTGAGAGGAGCATTTATTTTCATGCAGCTTTTGAGAAGGGGCTTACTCCGGGGCAGCTGGCAGAGCTGAGCCACATGGGAGGGTCTGGGCAGAGCTTCTCAGTCTTGGCTTAGCTGAGAAGCAGGGTTCCTACCTGCCAGGGGGCCAGGCCATCGAACCCTGTTTCATGAAGTCTCACTGACTTCCACATACAAATGATTGGTAATAACTTACCTTTTAATTAGTACCTTCAAAAATACTTTCAAACTATGACTAAGTGGATCTACTTAAGCAGTAACCAACATTTCAGAGTTCATACCTAATTCCTCGCCTCACTAGTAACACCCTAAGAAATATATTTCCCTCCCAGGGTGAGAGACAAGCAACTACTTCAAATTTTTAAGGGTCCACAATAACTTCCCTGATCAGAACTGTGGCTGTGAGACTTTTCCCCGTCTGCTTTCCCACCAGAAAAACAAAGTGGAAAATCAAGCAACTGGGAAGGCAAGCAGTGACACAAATAGCCTATTCCAGACTTCCAAAAACTCAGGTTTCGTTATTTAATCTCTTGTCTTAAAACCCACAGTACCCATCACTGTCCTATTTCACCAACCTCAAACGCAATAGCTCAGATACAAAGTAGGGACCAAAAATACAATTTTAGAAGATTCAAGGATATGCCCATTAATGTTTCCAGACTGTGTCCCACTGGGTTCACAGCCCTTACCACCTTTTCCTCCTTGGAACCCGACACACCAGCTACTTGGCAGATCCACAAGTGGCCTTCTAGGAGGAGGTGAGAGGTGGCAAGATGGCTACTAACATGAAGGTACAGGACTGTCTGGTGGGGATAAGACTGGGTCTGCTCTCCCTTGCTCCAATTGTTAATGGTTAAGCCTAACCTTAATATATAAGGCACACTTAAAAAGAAATACAGCAAGAATAAAATGGTTAAAATATAGAAATGACTAAATCAGAAATTAAAAGGTAAATACACTGAAAGGATATTCTAATATTCATAATAATGCATATTTTAACTTTATTATTCATAATAACTTAAATAAACTTAATAAAAAATAATAATAAGCTTAAAATATTAAATTTACTTTTCTTCAATCAAAGGCAAAAGACTTCTATTAATAGATACACTAGTAGTGGAAAAATCAAATTAAAATAGGTAAATAGCCTCAAAAAGATATTCTACTTTATAATAACAACAATCTTACAGTTATTTTAAAGTTTTTCCCCCTTCTATCAGAGGGAAGCTTTTAGATGATACACTTACAGTAGAAAAATAAATTGGTGCAACTTTATTGTAGGGTAATTTCACATGTCTCAAAGGTGTAATCCCCTCCCCGAAGTAGCTCAGTTGGGAGATTATTAAGACTGAAAAGGTAAATCCCTCTGAAGCACCAATTATACTTCTAGGAATTTACCTTCAGGGAGTCAACTACACAAAACTGTATGTTCATGCAGTGTTAATTACAATGGCAAAGAGTTCAAAATAAAAGGTATTCCACTGAACTGGTTAAATTATGGCGCATCCTGTAAAATGGAAAACCATGGCAAACTGGAAATAACGTGGGCCTAGATTGACAGGCTTGATGGTAACATTAAATTTAAAAATAAGCCTAAGCCACAGAATAGCATGATTCCAAGCTCATTTACTTACTTGCCCCACAGCGAGAGCCCTAGAATATGAATGAGAACATATTCCATTAGGCTAATCACTAGCAGTCATCTCATATGGTAGTGAATTACGATGAGCTTCATTTTTTTCCTTTGTTGTATTTTTCCAATTTTTGGAATGAACAGATGTCAGAACACACTGCTTCATACAGATACACAGAAATCAATTAAAACGACTAGACTTAAGGAAGCATCATCTCGCGCACAGCCCACACCACTTACAGGGTGGAGCGCTCATGAAGAGACAAAGAGGGAGCAGTCACGGCTTTCAGTCTCCTCACATCCCACCCCACTCCACCCTTCCCCCGCCCTGCGATTTCAAACGAATAGGGCCACAGCTGCTGAAGAGAAAGACTGATGACTTTCAGGTTTTGAGCCAGGGCTAACAAGGAGCATTCTCAAGCCAGTCAGGGAGGCCAATTCTGGGGCAGGGAAAATTAATTCTGAGTTGACTGAATTATGTTTGAAGTGCAGTTGCCGCAGTATGGTATCATGGTGTCTTAAGAAAGATTTTTTTATTTCAAATGTTAAATTGAGGTAGTATTGTTTTTACAGCACTGCATGGGATTAGGGGATTCAGAGGTACAGGTCACTCACACCTCTTCAGATGTATGTCACAGCATCTTACGTGTTGAAAAACGTCAGATGTTATTTAAATCAGTGGTTTTTAAGCACTTTGGAGCCATATCTTACTCCCAACTCCTCCTGTTTGCCACCATTTTTCAAAATAGAAGTCTTTTGTAGAATCCTAATATCCAAATTAAGATAACATAAAAGTGAAAAAACAGATAAAGGGAGAAAGAGCCCCTGAAAGTGAAGCCTAGCTGTTTCACCAGTCTCCTCTGCACAGATGTGGAACATGAATAGCAAAACACACACACACACACACACACGCACACACGCACACACGCATGCTCACTCGCTCCTTGCCCCAGCCCCTCCAATTTCTAACCAAAATGAGATCCCTGCTAAGATCTAGCTCATTAGAAGCATCTATCAATTTCTCCAGATAAGTAGTGTTCTTTAGGTCATACGGTTTCTGTCACAACTACTCAGTTCTGCCACAGCCGCAGCAAAGCCGCCACAGTCCACACGTAGATGGATGGCGGCTGTGGCTGTGTCTAATAAAACTTTCTTTAGAGAAATAAGAAATGGGCAGGTGTAGGGCACACTTTATTGACTTAGGCCCTGGAAAATAGCTGGTGGGTAGAAGACAGGTCACAGGATATGTGAACCTGGAATGAACTGCAGCTGACCAGCAAATAAATCCTCTCAATTCTCCCTCAGAAGTCTAGTCTAGAATCATGCTTCTCCTCCTTACCCTTCCGGTCTCCTTGCTACCAGAGTTTTTGTACAAAGTTCATCCTCTGCCATGTCTGTCTTCCCAATACACCTGGAACTGGGCATGCACTCGCTAACTGAAATGCAGCTAGTAGGAATGCAAAATGGCATAGGAACTCTGGAAGAGTTTGGGGGTTTCTTATAAAATGCAACAGGCACTCACCACTTGGCCTTGGTATCACACTCTTGAGCACTGACACACAAAAATGTTCATGGTAGCTTCATTTGTTAATAGCCCCAAACTAGAAACAGCACAGATGTCCTATAACTAGTTAATGGTTAAACACACTGGGGTTCAGAATACTACTCAGCAGTCAAAAGGACATTATTGATTCAATTACTCTCCTAGACTCCAAGGGAACTAAATGGAGTGAAAGAAAGTCTATCTCAAAGGGTTACATACTATATGACTTTATTTTTAAAACATTCTTGAAATAACAAAATTATGGGTTTGGAAAATAAATTAGTGGTTGCCAGCAAGCGTTAGGGATTCAGGGAGAGGAAAAGGGGGTGACTATGAAGGAATATCAAGAGGGGGCCTTGTGGAAAAGGAGCAATTCTGTATCTTGACTGTGGTGTTGGATAAAAAAGCCACACAGCCACAGCTACACATGTGACATAACTGTACACACTACACACGTACATGTACGTACATACATACGTACGTACACACATACACCCCCCCCCAGAAAACTGGTGAAATGTGAATAAGGCCTTTAGACTGTATCAGTGTCAACTTCCTGGCCTTCATATTGTACATAGTTACGTTACCCAGTAGGAGAAATATGGGCTCTCCCTACAGATGTTTTTACAACTTCCTAAGAATTCGTAATTGTTTAAAAATAAATATTTAAAACAAAGCAAAACAAGACAACTTGAGCTTCCTCAGTATAAAGTTAGTATATAAGATCCTTTTCAATCATCTACAATCTACATCTATAGTATCACCTCCTACCATTCCCTTCTATCTCTGCTAATAAAGTTACCTTGAACTTGTCACTGTTGTCTGAACACGCCATACTTTCAGCTGCAGCACATTCCATTCCCCCTCATTTTTTGCCTGACCAACTCCTTACAAATCAGCTCAAATGTCACTTTAAAGGTAATGCTGCCTCTGTACCTCTGACAGAAGTATTGACTGCTTTATCCACTTGGTTTCCACAAATTCCATATACCCTCTAGTCTCTCTCCACATTATTTATGTGCCTATTTCCTTTACTAGGTTATAAACTTAATACAGGTATAAAATGTGACCCATGTGCCTACCAGCCCACATATATGAGGGCACTGAAATGTCTGTGGATACAATCAAGTTGAGAATCTCTCACCAAAGTTGACAAGAGTTAATGACAGTAGTTACTTTTGTTGTCTTTGTTTCCAAAAGACTGTCCTTCCAATTACTGTGCACAATTACCAGGAGGCATAATTCAGAACTAATTTTGAAATGATTAAGCAGGATTTTCTTGTTCTTTTTATCATTAGCTAGAGATTGTTATAATTTACATGTAACTAATTATTATTGAGAAATGTCCCAAAGAGCCCAGATAGTTCCTTTCTTGTCTGATATTTTCTTGGGTTTCTTTAGACCCACTCTTTTAACAAAACAATCCCCTCAAACAAGAGTCCTTTAAATGCATACCAATCCATATTTATTGCCTTAAATAAAAGTTTGCTCTCAAAAATGGATCTATTAAATGACCTCACTGAAAAAAGGAAGTCCTTAAATCAAAGAATCTGAAGATAAAGGATGTGAGATGGAATCCAAAAGCACAGAGAAATATTGTTGGTGCCAATATTTGATGATGAGACCAGTTCCACTATCATGTTCATTCCTATATTAAATTAAAATCCTACAAATACATGCCCTCTGCTACCGAAAATGTCTGAGCAGTCAAAACTGAAAGATCATGGACTAAGAAAAACCTATTAATAACCTTCTGGTGTCAAAGATTACGCTGAACAAGTTTAGTAACCACGAGTCACTGTGGAATGGCTATGCTATGAAAAGGCTGCTCCCTCCCCTCTTAAATATGTTGCAGACTTATTCCTCTCATGAAATGAGTGAATATCGCTATTCAACTCTGTGAACACATGCATTCACAGCGATGAAGGGAGTCAAGAACAAGCTGAGGGAGGGTGGCCATACCTTCTTTATATTGTACGCAAGGGGTGAGTGACTGTTAGCCACGAAAGAACCAATTCCACCCTACCCCACTCCACCCCAGGTGCCCCAGTTACCTAAAAAAAAAAGGATGGTGTGACAAATCATTTTTTCTAAAGGTAGGAGGAAAGCAGTTTTCTACAAATTTTTTTTTCAAAGGTCTGGTGGCATAATTCCTAAGGGGCTAACATATCTGAATTTTACCCAAGTCTTAATATGGTAACTATACCACATAAAACAAGTAAAAATATCAATGAGGTATAAATAAAGGAATAAACACTCAGATGTGTATTATTTTCTCTACAATATCATAAGAAATGAAAGAGAAAATGTCCATGGATATAAGGAGTAAAGCAGAAACATACACAATTTTACCCTGGGTTTGGCAGAGCTACAGTAAATCCCACCTCTGACTCTGTGTAATGGGTTACTTACGGTGGACTTCTAGTGAGTCCGAGACCTGGGGCACGACGGTGAGGGAAATCAGACATGGGGGACTGTCATGTCCAGCATGCAGTAATTCTTTATGTCTTAGTGCTCATTATATACTATTTTAATTGCAGCAGGTGTAACATCAAAGCATACCACATAATGATAACATGCATGAGTGATTAGTCTATTTTCTTACTATTATCCATTTACCTCAGACAGTAGGGTACCAGGTGGTTAGTTCTCACACACATAATCTTATCGCCCCCTAGCCAGAGCCTGGGAAGTTCGCTCATTATTTTTGTTGTTCTCAAACTGTGGAGATGTACGCAGGTCCCTTCCAGGCTCTCAACACCAAGTCCTGTCACCCAGAGGTTTTCCTCCGAGACACATGTGTTTTCACATGCCTTAGGGACTCGGGTCAAGGCCCTTCTACTCACTGCGCAGGGTCTCTCCATTTTGTTATTCTCAGACTGTGGAGATGTAGAAGCCTGACTCCACGCAGGTCACTTTCCAGGCTCTCAACACCAAGTCCTGTCACTCGGAGGTTTTCCTCCGAGACGCATGTGTTTTCACATGCCTTAGGGTCAAGGCCCTTCTGCTCACTATGTGGGGTGTCCTCCAACAACTTACAACACAACAGCTTTCTTCATGGGGATCATGAGAATCTTAACAGGAATCTATTCTACCCCAAAATGAAATGGAGGCCTGTCTCTAAGTTACCTCACCAAGTAAGGTTGTACCAAAACAAGGATACATCAACCTTGCAGAGCTCGAATTCCTCTGGCAGTGCCTATGTGGTTGCCTAGCCCATGCCAATGCAGAGACAGGCAACATACCACCCTCTGACCATCCCGATTTCACCTGTCATTTTTCCTAATATCAAGATGAAATGCGACTTTTTTCTTCCACTCGTAGGTCTTAATCCTATCTCCTGTCACTGTCTGAAATGTTCCCTTTACTCAGAGAAAAGTCCCTAAAACACTTTGCTAAGGCCTCTAGCTAGGGCTTCGCTCCATCCTACAAAGTCACACTGCTCAAATTTTAGCCTTTCTCTACCTCACACTGCTAGTTCATTCAACTGGCAGTTTTCTCCATGGCAGTTCTGAATTTCTGTGCAAGTCTGGTCATCCCCTTAATTCCCTACATTTCAGGTGTGGACTTGTCGAACCAGAGTAGATGACGATTACTTTAAATTTAAACAGCGCACTTCAATTATTGTAACCTAAGCTTTTAATAATCTCTCTGGGTGTTTTATTACATGACTTATTCTCCAGGTGTATATATGTGGTTTCTACATAACCTCCAACTCAGTTGGTAATGGAAAGTCTTTTCTTATTAAGTCATAACTGACATACAACAAAGCACACAGAAAGTGTCCAACTTAAGGAGTCTGTGCTTGTGTACACATCCGTGAAACCATCAAGACAGTGAACATTTCCATCACAAGACTCCTACTTCCCTCGTAGTCGTTTCACCTCACCAACCCCACTCTAACCCTCCAATTCAACCCCCCACAATTTAATCAACAACCAGTGATTTGCTTGCTGTCATTAGGAATGTTTCATTTCTAGAGCTTCGTATAAATGGAATCACACATTATATACTCTTCAGAGTCCCTCTTCTTCCACTCAATATATTTTGAGACTTATTCACGTTGTTGTGGATAGCAGTTCATGATTTTTTAATTCATCTTTTTTTTTTTTTAAAAGATTTATTTATTTATACAAGCACTGGGTACAGTCAGAAGCATGGGAGGGCGAGAGAATTCACCAGCGCCAGAGCGGGGAACAGAATGGGCAGACTGACGAAATACATTGCTGAGGGGAGCAGCGGGCACGGCAGGCAAGGTCTGCGCGCCATGTGGGACTCTCGCCAGCGGCCGGGGATCGAACCGGTACTGCAGAGGCTGTGGGCAGCTGCGCCACCAGGGGAGGCCCTAATTCATCTTTCTTAATGAAAAAACAACTGTTGTAATACTGGTTTACTGTATATGATTTAGGGAACAGGACCATACCTCCTCAGGTATATAGCACCACACCACACCCACCACCAAATCACCCAAAATCCTCTGCCATAGTCCACTGGGCCCCTCCTGTCATTATGCCCACCTTCATCCACCCTGCCCTCTAGCCGTCTCAATTATGCAGTCATATTTCTAGGGTTTGTTTTCGCTTAGTTTTGTCTGTTCCTTTCTTTCTCTACAGTCTACATGAAAGAAATCATCCAGTTTTCTCCTTCTGACTTACTTCACTTTAAATAATACCCTTCAGCAGTTTCATCCATGTTGTCAAAATGGCAAGAGTCCATCTTTCTTTCAAACAGCTGAGTGTTCCATTGTGTATATATACATCTTCTTAATCCACCTCTCTGTTGCTGGGCACATAGCTAGTTTCCATTACTTGGCTATTATAAACAGTGCTGCAATGAATATAGGAGCGCAGACATCCCTTCTTGCATTCTTTGGGTAGATACACAGGAGTGGAATTGCTGCATCATATGGTAGATATTTTTAATCTGAGGACCCTCCATAGGGGATTGACCAGTCTACATTACCATGAACAGTGATGCTGAACGTCGAACTTTTTTTTCATGTGCCTACTGACTATCTGTATATCTTCTTTGCAGAAGTGTCTGTTTAGCTCTTCTGCCCATTTTTGTTTTCTTCTGCCCATTTTTCTTCTGCCCATTTTTGTTTTCTTTTTGTTGAGTTGTATTGGTTATTTGAGATCTTAGATATTAGCCCCTAGAGTTCATTCTTTTTTTAACGAGTAGTATTCCATTCTATGGAGGTACTGGTTTATCTATGTGCGTGAGTTATTTCCTGTTTTACACAAATAAACCTGCTATGAACAATTATGTGAAAGTCTTTATCTGGATGCATTTCTTTCTCACAGGTTGACACTTAGAAGTAAAATAACTAGACATGAGTTTAGCTTTTTAAGAAACTGTCAAAGTGTCTCCCAAAGTGGTTACATCATTGCATGTTCCCACCAGCCGTTTCTACTTGCTCTGCCTCATCACCAACATTCCGTTCAGTCCACATTTTTAATTGTGTCCATTCAAGTAGATATACAGTGGTATTGCATCCTGGGCTTTGACCCTTTAATTCCCTTATGATTAATGATTACATTTTTTCAAATGCCTATCTGAAGTCTGTATGTCTCACTTGGTGAAGTTTGCTAATTCTTGTTTTGAAAGTTCTTAATATGTTCTGGATGCAATCTTTTATCAGACATACACTTTGACAAAATTTTCTTTCAGCCTGTAGCTTTTTTTCCACTCTATTTATAAACAGTGTCTTTTAAAGAACAGAGGATTTTAATTTTGATGAATTCTAATTTATCCAATTTTTCTTTTATAGAGTAGGTTGTTCAAGACATGTATAAGAATTCTTTGCCTAGCCCAAGATCCTAAAGACTTTCTCCTGTTTTCTTCTAGAAACTTTATAATCTTAGGCTTTATATTTAGTTCATTTTTTATATATGTCATGAAGCATGGAGCCAACAGTTTTTGGGGAATGTGGGCATATGTGGCTATCAAATTATTTTAGCACCAATTGTTGAAATGACTATCCTTTCTCCACTGAATCTGCAATAGCACCTTTGTCAAAATTGTCCAGAAATGTATAGATTTCTAGATTTTCTATTCTGTTCCATGGGTCTCTTTGTCTATCTTTATGTTGAACACACTGTTGTAATAACTGTAGCTTTATAATTTTGCAATAAGGTAAATTAAGCCCTTCTATTTTGTGCCTAGATCTCTGAAGGAGAATTAATACTACAAATTGAATTATTTTAAGAGGTACAGGGCAGTTAGGGTTATTTACATGTTAAGTGAGCTTGGGCAGTTTCTTTCAAGGAATTTGCTGATATCTAAGTTGTTGAGTTTTTGGACAAAGTTTTCCATAATATTTCCTTACAGTGCCTGTAGAATCTATAATGATGCTAACTTCATTCCAGATATTGATAATTTACATCTCTAATTTTCTCTTATCAACCTTAGCTAGAGTTTATCAATTTTATTCATCTTCTTAAAGAACTAGTTTTTTATTTTATAGTTTTTTCTTTCAGTGATTTATGATTTGATTTGTATGTATTTCCTTTCTCTTGCTACTTTGTGTTTTGTGCTTTTTCTAGTTTCTTCAAACAGAAGCTGAATTCTCCTGCCTTATGCATTTAATGCTATAAAAATTTCAAGTAGTATTTCAGTAACAGCTCACCAATTCTAATAAACTGTTTCATTCTGTTTACTGAGGTAATGTTGGTTTACAACACTGTATATATTTTAGGGGTACAGGGTCACACCTCTAAAAAAAGCATGTTATCATACCCTCTCTACCACCAGAGGCCCAGGTATTTTCATCTTTATTGTACTTAAATACTTTCTAATTTAGAAATATGACATTTAGTTTCTAAATATTCTTGGAGTATTTCCAAGGCTCTGGTATTGATGTTCAATTTAATTCCTTTCTAGTCACTAAACAGAACATAATACATAAATTTTTTCTTTTAGAATATGGTCTACATTTACTAAAAATATTCCATGTGTACTTCAAAGGAGTAGGAATGTTCTGCTGTTGTTGGGTAAAGTACTCTAAATGTCAATCAGGTCAAATTGGTAGACAGTATCATTTTGGTCTAGAAAATTCTGACTGACTTTCTGCCTACTTGCTCTATCAGTTATTAATAGTGGGTTACTGAAATTTCCAACTATAATTGTGGATTAACAATTTCTTTTTACAGCTTTTGCTTTACTTAAAGCTGTTATTAGATCTCTTGGATTAATTGATCCCTATTTTATAATGAAATAATTTTATCTCTGATAATATTCGCTCTGAAATCATTTTCTATCTATTATAGTAGGAGAGCCCCAATTTTTTGACAAGTGTTAACACAGTGTATCTTTTCCCATCATTTTACTTTTTTTTTAAGATTAATTTTATATATTTATGCATACAAGAACTGGGGTGTAGGGCAGAGGTGAGGGGTGGTGGGGGAGAGGATTCACCAGAGACAGAGTAGGGAGTAGAATAGGAGGATCAACTGAAATCCACTGCTGAGGGGAGCAGTGGGTGAGACAGGAGTGGTCTGCTGTGCCATGTGGGTCAGCTCCCTGACTGGGGATTGAACTCATGCCACAGTAGCTGGCGATAGTTTTGACAGCGCTAAGACTTTAACCCCTGCGCTACCAGGGAGGCCCTCCCATCCTTTTACTTTTAACTTAATTGTGTCATTATCTTCAAAGTACAATTTTTATAGGCACATATAGTTAGGACATTCAATTTGAAAATCTCCACATTTCAATTGGGGTGTTCAGACCATTAATGTGCTTACTGACATGGCACACTGGAGTCTACCATCTTGCCATTTGTTTCCCATTTGTCCTATTGACCTGTTCTTTAATCCCCCTTTCTTCTCCTTATGCCCTCTTTTGGTTTAATCAACTATTTTTAGTGATCCAGTTTTATTTTCTTTGTTGGCATCTACTCTCTTTTCTTAAATACTAATACAGAACTATACTTTTATTCATACCATGTTTTAACAGTTAAGGTCATGTCCTCCCCCTCCATCTCTCCTCCAATTATTCCATTAAATGACCCTTCTTTTGGTGCCTGATTCAGTCATTCAACAAGTTTGCTATTCCCCAACTTCTCACATTCACAGACTCTGTTAATGAAGTCTGCTAATTCTCCTCATATAAATCAATGACAATAAATATCAAACAGGGCCTCCTTGGTGATGCAGGGGTTAAGTCTCAGCAGTATGAAGCTATCTGCAGCAACTGCAGCAAGAGTTGGATCCCCAGCTGAGGAGCTACCCACAAGGAACAGCAGACCTCTCTTGTCTTACCCGCTGCTCCCCTCAGCAGTGTATTTCAGTCAGTCTGCCTGTTCTGCTCCCCATTCAGTCTCTGGTGAATCCTCTCACCCCCCGCACCTCTGGTCTATACCCCAGTTCTTGTATGCAAAAATAAATAAATTTTTAAAAAAATAAACAGCTTAGAAGGACAGTATCCTGCAAATCATTGGACACTTGCCTAGAAGCAAACCGTGATTCACTCATCAGATTCACTGGGTATAATTATTCATCCAATCACATCTCTTGAACTACAGGAGAAAATAATTAATGAGCACAGAAGTACATGGGGAATACTAGGAGCAATAGGGTACACCTCTTGAGAAGTCATTTATTTCCCTATTTCAGTGGCTGGTAGCACCGAAGAGGAATGTGATACCACATGTGAGCCACCACTTGCTATTCAGAAGATACCTGGCTACTGCACCCCCATCCAAGTCACAAACTCAATGTACATTGCTACAATATGCTCAGCGATATCTATTTTATCCTCATCAGTAGAAAGCAAAGATTCCAGAAGTATGACATGGTGACAGCATTTCATGTTAACTCTGTTACGTGGTCCATTTTCAATAAATACACATAGTTATTTCACTCTATCTTTGGGAGGCTTATATTCTAACAAGGGTAATAAATCATAAACACATCACTAAATATATTAAAGAAGTTAAGTGCTATATGAGATAGAACAAGACAGGGTTGATGGGGGATAGAAATGCCAGAAGGCAGGGGTGTATTTCAAATAGGACGTTGGGTGAAAAGTGATGTGAGTATAAGGGAGTAAGCCAGCAGAGAGCTGGGGAGAAGAACATTCCATAAAGAGGGAACAGCTAAATGTAAGGGTCTAAAGGCAGGAGAGTGACTGGAATGTCTGAAGAAAGGAAGCCAATGGAGGGGAGAACCAGAAGAGAAGACCAAGATCATGGGCAAGAATGAGATCAACTTTTCTATTAAAGGGCAGATAGTTGCAGATTCTTCCTTACTTTTTAAGTCAACCCTTTAAAAAAGTAAACGTCATTCTCAGTTCACAGATCTTACAAAAATAGAACCAGGCAGGATTTGGCCTGCAGAACTTAATTCAGCTCTTGTAAGGATTTTGACTTTTACTCTGAGGGGAGTAAAAACCTCCTTTTTTGCCTTTTGATTCATTTTGAAAGAATCACTGTGGCCGTTGGGAAGCAATGGAAACCAGTTAGAAGGACACTGCAGTAATTCAGAGCAGAGACACTGGTAGCTCAAACCAGGGATATTTTAAAAATGGGGGAGAAGTGGCTAGATTCTGGTTTCTAATTTTCTGTTAAAGTGGGCAGATCTGCTGATGAACTGGATTTGGGAACTGTGACAGGAGTCACCAAGTCTTCTGGCCTAATCGAGGAAGAGGAGGTCCACTACACATGGCTGGAGGACTATGTGTAGATGTGGGAAGTATGTTCTGCTTCAACACAAAGTTGGATTTAGATTCCTAAATTCCACCCCGATTTGGAATTTTTAGATATTCTTGGAGCTATTTTACATATTCTTCTAGAACTTCAGAATCACTCTTTGTCAAGGTACAAAATGATCCTGCTTCATCTGTACAAATGGCCTGCTTAAGCGGAATGGAATTGCTTCAAGCTTAAAAATTAATTGGAGAAGAAATGGCATCTTATCCATACCCCATTCAATTAACAGAGACGAAGTATTTTTATTTCAGTTTTACAGTTTTCTTCATATAGGTTCTCCATACTGATTAAAGTATTCCCAGACATCTTAATTTTTAAAAAAAGATTTATTTTATGTATTTATGCATACAAGAACTGGGGTGTAGGCCAGAGGTGAGGGGGGGGTGGAAGGGGAAGATGATTCACCAGAGAGAGAGTGGGGAGCAGAACAGGCAGATTGACTGAAATACACTGCTGAAGGGAGCAGCAGGTGAGACAGGAGAGGTCTGCTGCCCCATGTAGGTTATAACGCTCCCTGCCCGGGGATCAAAATCATGCTGCAGATAGCTTCACAGTGCTGAGACTTAACCCCTTGAGCCACCAGGGAGGCCCACATCTTGAATTTTTTATGTTGCTACTATATATGTAATGCTTTTTGAAAAATTACAATTTCTAGGCAGTTATGATTGGTATTGAGGAAAGCTATGAATTTTGTATTCTTTCAGCTATTTGTTTTTGCATTGATTTTGTTGTGTTTTGAGAAGATGTGAATATCTCAACAGAAATCTTTCCTCTGTATATGCAGTAGTTATATATTTTATTTCTAAATGCATCAGCTAGACTTTCCAGGACAATGCTATGCAACAAATCACGTAAGCATTGAGGTTTTAATGGGGCTACCTTCAAATTTTAATTATTAGGTACACCGTCAAAGTTGTTTTTCATGGTTTTAACTCAGTAATTAGGTTTTCATCTTTCCATGTTTTCAGGTCTTAGTTTCCTCTTACCATTTGCATCATTTGCTATTTCCCTTCCCACCTTGGCAAGTAAATCAGAAATTTTTATATTTTTTAATCAATTTCAGAAAAAGAAATTTGCACGGATAGCTCTTCGGAATTGTTTCCCTTCTTTTGAAATGAAATCTGTTTTTCAGAAAACAATTATGCTTCTTTGCTTTGTTTATCCTAATAGTAGAAGGCCTATTAATGCCGAGGTTTAGAGCAATTCTCAACTTTGGTCTTACTGACATTAGTACCAGATTATTATTTGCTTGGGGAGCTGTCCCATGTTTAGCAGCATCTCTGGCCTCTACTCATTAGATGCCATTCCAGTACACACCTCCATGAGGTCACATAGGCTTTATAGACACTTCAACCAAAATAACACGCTAGCACACAGAACATAGACACAAGTGAGAATGCAGCTGTTTCTGTCAAGCCAGACATAGAAGAAAAAAAAAGTTTAATTGTATTAACATTTATCTACATCTCTTATTAGAGGCATCCAATAAACTGGAACTTTTATGCAAGATTTACAGTGAAATTGAATTATAGAAAATTTTACTAATTGCAGATTAATTCCAATGTCAGAAATGGGTACTAGTTCAATAGTCTGTAATTACGAATCTTAATCCCATGAGTGTGAACTTCTTTCCCTCATGAGAATACAGGTAAATCAGTCTTAGACTTAAAAAGACAGAAAGCTAACCTTCAGCCCAAGACAGAAAACAACCTGCTAAAATAAAAGATGAAGTGGCAATTTTCATTCCAATCAAATGCTCATCCACTCAACAGCATGGTGTCAGATGATATGGGCTACACAGGCCGGCCAGAAGTGACAAAGGGGTCTCTCATGGCAAGGAAGACAAAAACAGAACACAAGAGAATCGGGCTGAAGACGGAGGCAGTCCTGGCACTTCCAAAGGAGGTGGCCAATGAAGATTTGTTTATGTGGCAAGAGTGAGACAGGGGAGGGAGTATTCTGGGCATCAAGGAAAAAGAAATGTGGATTATGAAAGATGAATGGGGGCTGAGGCAGAAATGGAGAGTGGAGAACAAGAAAAAGGCATTAAAAACTGTACAGCGGACTCCATGCCCAGAGGTAGGCTGAGCGCGCTGGTGCATCCAGAGTAAGGGAAGGGGATAAAAATCCACCTGGAGATGCAGAGGCCAGCTGTGCAGGCCTCTGTGCCACTCGAGGAGTCTAAACTGAAGGGCTAAACTAGGGGTGGTATTTTGGAAAAAGCACTGCTAATGTCTATAAAAAGGTCACGAGGATCTTTGTCAAATAGAGACAGAAGTCAGGATCGATTCACAAGCCCTTTAGGAAGTGAGAGTTCATGCTATTTGGTGAATGACGACATGTTTTGGAGAAGATGAGGGAGATAAACTTGGGACCCAAGGCAGATTTTGGACTGTGGTGACTGGAAGGGAAATACTCATCACGGGTACAGGGAACACAGAAAACCAGAAGAGGCGTCTCCCCAGGAAGAATGCTGATACAAACACCGATCTCAACAAATCAGAGAAACCGCTTCAGCAACAAAATGTAACTTGAAAATCTCAAATGAAAAACTAAGAAAAAAGTCAGAAATATGTATTCTATGGCAGTACAGGAGATGTTGTGTTCAAGCAGCTGCAAAGGCCCCTTTAGGACCATGTTTTTAAAGCCCCAAATAAACCCAACTTGAATTTATTGATTTCTTAAAATCCGCTCATAATATGTCTTACAATTGCTCCTCATCAAAAGATTAAAAATATACAATAAAGCCCCCAAAAATACCTTTTCTGCTTTTTTGTCAGAAATGTCTTGTTTTTCCAGAACAGCCATGCTCTCCTTCAGGTTCTTCACAATGTCTGCTGGAGATTTGTGAGACTTCCCAAAAGGGAACGGCATGGCGGCAGCGACAGACGCCTCGCTGCGTTCTGCCTGCTTTACCTGGGGACACAGCACAAGGCACAAGTGAGAAAAAGTGAGGCCAACAGAAGACATACTTATAACACCCTACTCTGAAGAAAACCTGTGTTTGGAAAGTCACTGCACGTGACTTTCAAAATCAGCAAGAACTGGGAAACCCACCCATGTATCTATGTGAGAAATCAGAGCAGCAATTTCTTAGAATTAGAGAATACTTGGTACTTTTCAAAACACCTTTTATTCCACCTGCTCTCCCTACCACCCGACGGAGGAGGAGCACAGTGGTGCTGATGACACGGGGCCGGAGGACTGCCAGACGCGATGCTAAGCCCTGAGCCACCAGGGGCCTTTCCCAGCACTTCCCTGGGGCCACGAGTGCTCCCCTGCACAGGGAGGCTCAGCGAGTTATGAAACTGCCTCGAGGTACCAGGTGGTTAAACAAGCCCAGGTCTACTTGACCCAGAGTCCTGGATTACCACGCTCCACCTCCGTGTCAATGGATATGTCTATTTTACAGCTGAGGAAGCCAAGGCAAACAGTGAGGCAAGTTCGGTCCTGGCTGCAGGCCCGCTGTGTCGGCCTCTCCAGATGGTCCTTTCCCAGGGTTCATGCCACTTAGGAGGGAAGCACCCCAGAGTGTCGCACTGAATATGGCCCCACTTCCTTGGCACACCCATCCTCACCTTCAGTCAGCCACAGGATCCCAAGAGAACTCAAGAGACCCTTAGAGGGAGTCTTGGCCACCAGAACCTCGACTCCCTTAAACAAGTTTTAGTGTGTACTGTTTCTATGTGGATATGGCCGTTTCCTATCGCCTATGAAAGAACTCACTAGATGAAACATTGGGGGTAATAAACTTCTGGAAGTTCTTAGCTTTTTCCTTTGGGGGCGAAATTCTTTTTTTTTGTGGGTAGTAGAAAACACTTCCAATACACAAACTACATTACATCATATAAAAGGAGGACATCAGGCCTTCCTGGTGGCGCAAGGGGTTAAACACAGCACTATGAAGCAATCTGCAGCCTCTGAAGCACAAGTTTGAGAGCACGAGTTCGATCTCCAGTCAGCCAGGGAGCAACCCACATGGTGCAGCAGACCTCTCCTGTCTCGCCCGCTGCTCCCCTCAGCAGTGTACTTTGGTCAATCTGCCTGTTCTGTTCCCCGCTCTGTCTCTGGTGAATCCTCTCACCCTCCCGCATCTCTGGCCTGTACCCCAGCTCTTGTATGCATAAACAAATAAATCTTTTTAAAAAAAGATAAAAGATGGACATCAACTATTCTAAGAAGTCATCATTAAAAAAAAAAGTCAGCAAGACAAACAATGGAAGGGACTTGAAGACATGCAAGAAGTCACAATTTCTTTCACTAACTAAACTGAAGCAAGTTATACTCACAGGCACTAACAGCTGCCCATAAGACCCTAGAAGACAACACTTCAGAGAAGCACCTGACAGCTCACTGAGATGAGACTTTCTAATACAGGAAGACTCCAAACTCCTGTGTGTGACTGTCTCTGGCACCAGTGCCACCAAAGTAGGGAGTGGTGGGTTTCAGACACCTCAGCCCCACTCCCCACCCCACCCCTGCCCCTATATCAACACAGAGACTCTCCACTGTACAGCACCACATGACCTCTTTTGTACTTGGCTTAAAACTTCATTTGAAGGAAGTGTTTGAATGCTTTTTCTCTGACATTTGAGATGTTCCAATGAGTGAACAGGTGTTATTTCTCGATATGCACCGAGTGATCTGTTCTGACCAATCTCCATACCCAAGCGTCACCTATCCAGCTCACCTTCTGTCAGCATGTAAACCTTCTTTTGGCATCTAATTAAAACCATACAGCTTATCTAACCAAAGGGGAATGTTCCAACCCCAGGGTCTCATAACGCAATGGCGCATACATTTACTTCTTATCATCCTTCCCATGACAAGAGAGTTGTTATATTCTCTCGCTGATTGGATGGGATCACTTTTTTCAATACTTTTTTTCTTTTTTGGCCCCCTTTTTTCGAGGGAGGGTGCAATACAGGTTGGCTTCTCTATAAACATAGTGGAGTCACACACTAAATCTCTGAAAACATCATCTTGCCTAGTGCTCTGCAAATAATCGTGATGCTACAAGTCCAAGCTGGGTGAGGGTGGGAATGTTGAACGGTATTTTGCAGGAAGTGCCAGGGTGCTATGCAACGGAGATATTTTCAGCTCTGCTGCAGCGGAGGAAGAAGTGACGTTCCAGGGCAAAGGGAAGTTTTCAAGTCATACTGCAGGTATCGCTGCCGAAGAGAACGCACGCACAAGGCGCTTCTGTGAGCAAAAAGGAGGCATGACGCTGCCCTCAGTTAGAGTTCAGGCAGCCTAGATGCTGCGGACACACGGGGAAGACCGCAGCGTGAAACGGAAACAGTGTGTGACTGGCAGCCAGACCTGAAGTAGGCGCTGGTCAGCGGGGTCCGAGCACATCCACCCACAAGCTCGCGCGTCCCCCGCTTCGCCTCCTGCCCTCTCTCCCACCCCTCACCATATATTCTTTCATGGTTTACTGATTTTAAAATAAAGTACACTTACTACAGAAGAGTACATGGTTCTTTATGGAAAGCACTAATGCTGAGTCTCTGACTCCTTTCACGCATGTTCTCAGAGTCACCCATCCTCGCCCAGAGGTAGTCAACTTTTTGGAAGTAAAACCAAAGAGAAACAAAACAAAAAACTCCCAAAAGTTTAAAGTTTCTGCATTAGAGATATGTTTGTTTCTTATGTCTAGGTTTGTTAAATATTTTACACTAACGTGTGCACATAGCTGAAAACACAGAAAAGCTTACAATTCAGGAAAGGCTCCGGAGTGACCACGGAGAAGGCAGGAAATGAACAGGCCCAGAGCGCTAACTGCTGGCAGGGTAAAGAGCAGTTTTTAAAGAAATAACATTCTTAATAAACATGTCAGATTACTAAACACAGAGCTACTAAGTATTCATTTTGTTACTGAGTTTATAAGTACAAAAGTGGCCGAGGTGAAATCTTGGCTGTGTCACCGGAGTGTGATCACTAAGGTGGAGAAAGCAGTGAAACAGCCACAAAGTTGGTAGACGTTACTTTGAGGGACCGAGAAAAGGGTGGAAGACTGACATTTTTTCTCAGGTTTCCATAACCACTTCCTTATTTATGCTCAAATATAATTTAAATACATTTATAATATAAAACAATCTATCCTTAATACATAAAATACTGCACACAAAACAGCTGAATGGGTAGCTAAATGCAGGAGAAAGGTTGTCAATTTACTAATTTATCTTAGCAATATTGAAGCTAAGACAGAACCAACAGAAGCAGTGTATTTCAAACTTTGAAATTAACCCACAAGTTATTTAATGTCACACACACAGGCATCTGCACATATATGCACACACAGATCATACTGTTAATTTTTATTTCATTCATTTCTACTTTTAAAGTGGGCAACTAAACAGTAATTGATTTTAGCAGTAAAGAGGAGCAAGACGACTTGGAACCAAATAAATTTAAAGAGTTGTGTTTCACAACTTAATTCTTCCTTCAATCTCTTCTATCCTTCTTCATGAGAAACAATGATCCATTCATAGCATGACACATGACCTCCCAACACTGCTCAAATGACAGCCGAGACCCCACCAAGAACGGCCGCTCCAACTACAAAGCTTCCTGCCCAGAGTGGGGAGCATCTTCGAAGGGGCCTGACCCACACGCAGCAGCACCCCAAGGCTGAGACTGTAACCCCATGTCTGAGTTTGGGCAGCGACAACCCCAAGAGTATAGAGATGCCCAAACTGAGTCACACTGGTTAAGTGAGAGCTGGGTGGCTTAAAGATGCCTCTCCATCTGCCTTTCTCATCTCTTCTGCCCTCCTTTCTCAGTATTTGGGGGAATTTTAGGGAATAACAAGAATCCACTTATTAAGGCCCTTCAATAGTTTTGTTGCCCTTGTAATAATGACCAAATCCCTATCCATGGCCCTCTAGCTTCTCCCCAGCTCCAGCACAGCCCTCTGGCTTTTATTAGAGGTCTGGCCTGCAGTCCTTTCTGCTTCCTGAACATGCCAACTACTTCTAAGTCAAGGTCCCACTTGGTAGATACGTGGTAGATACATGGGTTTTCATCGCTACTCAGTTCTTCTGTATGTTCAAGAAAATTTAGTAATATTTTATAATTGCCTAAACTATGTCTTGGACATAACTGGAATCCATGAGGGAAACAGACAAAACTATCGACTGTAATTGTAAAAAACCGTTTAAGTTTCAAATGCAACTAATTTCCCCATCCCTTCAAAAAAGAAAGAAAAGAAAAGAAATATGGTTCTCAAGAAATCTCAGTAGGATTCCTTAGACTGTGCTAAAATTATCACTGGGATAAAGCCAACCACTGCCAGGGTTCTAAAGAGAGCTCTGGAAATCCAAACCTACTTTTCTCAAGCTGGAGGTAAGCTGGCTTCTAAAAGTACTTAGTGGTATATGCTTGAATCCCAAAGATAACCATGCCTTGGAGGAGAAATTTAACTTGAAAATTTTAGGGAAAAGAATAATTTAATATAGAACTTTTACAATTAAAACTGACATTCTTGAAGCCGTGGGTCAGATCTGCAGAAAGGAATCTGCGTGAACACGGGGCACCACACACCCCGCTGCCTCTGCGCCCACGCCCCCTGGCTGTTTCCTAGTCTCTCCAAATGCCTTTTCTTCTTGCACTTCATTCGGTGGCTCATCTTTACACCAATCCTGATGTCCTTCAAGGTTCCACCTTGGCTATCTTCTCACCTACACTCTCCCTGAGTGATCACATCCACCCACATTTCAACAACCTGAAACCTAGCGCATGCCCCAACCAGTCAGCCAACACTCCAACTTTTGCTCCCTCTAGATGTCCTCTGGGAAGTTCAAATCTCCTCCTCAAGTCTCACTTCTTATTTGACCTTCTCTTCACTGTGAAGGGATCCACTGTTCATCCAATCACTGTTCATCCAATCTGGCTGTCATACCACTCTTTCCCTTCATTAACTTTCCCCTATAATCAGTTCAGTTTCAATTAACTCTATTTTCAAATCTCTCTATCCCTCCCTACAGACACCAAGCGTGGATCTTCACTATCTCCAAATTCAGCAGTGGTTGTCAATCACCCCTCGATATTTTAGAAAACTTGGCTGTTCCAATGATTGGGACGGTTACTGATCAGTGAAAATATATATATATATATATATATTCAGTAAAATTATATATATATATATATATATTTAAAAGGTTAGCATTTAGGGACTATTTTTTTAGATTTATTTACTTATGCATACAAGAGCTGGGGTACAGGCCAGAGATGCGGGGGGGAGGGGAGGGGTTAGAGGATTCACCAGAGACAAGAGCAGGGAGGAGAACAGGCAGACTGATGAAATACACTGCTGAGGGGAGCAGCAGGTGCAACAGGAGAGGTCTGCAGCGCCATGTGGGACCCTCGCTGGCTGGCCGGGATCGAACCGGCGCTGCAGAGGCTGTGGACAGCTTCACAGTGCTGCGCTCAACCACCTGTGCCACCAGGGGAGGCCGGAAATTTTATATTTATAGTGTGCTGCTGTTGACATAAGCGTAGCCTTTTTCTTAATTTCTACTGGGTTGTCGGAAAAGTCATGACATATTTCTTCTATGTTTTTCAAGCAAAAATGCATCATGACTTTTCCAACAACCCACTACAGGGGAGGACTGAGGGAGAGTCAGAATAATCCTTCTCCTTACTCATGTATCTAAGGCCATCACTGAGCATCAAACTTCTAGCTTTTGAAAGTTACACTGTTCATTATGCAAAATTCAAATTCTATAGGACCACATAAGCTAAAATGTGAGAATCACCTGCAAAGCTTATAGAGACAGCTGGTATGAACAGTTGGATACAATGTATTTCCTTTTCATTACTTGCTCTGTATTTATGGTCTTTTATACATGGAGTCTTCTCTCTGAAACAGATGGAGACCAGACAATACCAGAACTGGTTACTTCTATTTTACAAAGCACAGAAACTTCAAAGTTCCACACCACCACCCCCACCTCCATGTCCGGCCTCCAGAAAAGTGCTGGAGGGTATCTGGTCCCTGGGAAGGGGAGTCTAACAATTTTGGAGGTAGGGTTGTTAGGTGCTGCCCTCAGGCAATCTAGTTGCCCTGGGCTTCTCCCACACACTCCACTAAAACTATGTCCCTGTGTAATGACAAGTGCTGGAGAGCAGTCAAATGATCACAAGTCAGTCATTAGGTCATTCATTCATTCAAATGCATGCAACTTCATTCGCACGCACTTACTGTATGCCACAAACAAAGGGCATCCAGAGTGCCTGCTCTCAGGAAGACAACACTCTGGTGTGTGTGGACGTGGGTGTCCGTGTTTACAGTCAATGACCGACTGCTATGCATTCCTAGAACGCAGAGTTCACAAAGACTCTACCCCAACATATCTGCTATATCTGACTCATAAATCTAGTAGTCAAATGCAAAAATAGCAAACAAACAATGAAACAAACAACACAACTCACACACAATAGTAGGACTGATGGTTGGACACAAGGACTATCAAGGTACTTAGCAGTTAAGTAAACTGCAAAACGTAGTACACACCTATAGGCCTCCCCCCCCACCCCCCTTTTAAGCTAGCTGGCTCTAAGACCTCATCTCTTGCTTCCAGTGGAAATATCACTTAACTCAAGTAAGTACTGAATACCTACAACAGGACAGGTTCAAGACTATGCAGACAGCTGGGCAGGGCAATGACACAAAGCATAGGGGCCACACAGGAGTTTGGCTGCAAATCCTGCCTTAGTTTACGTCAGACTTTTCTAAGCCCACTTTCCTCATCACTAAAAGGGAAAAACAACCGCTTCCCTACAATGCAGTGCAAGAATTAAGTTACATGCATTTAAAGTTTTAACATCTCCATATTGTAAAATCCAAATAAATAGTAGTAATGGATAGGTATATGGGATTTTTTTTATTTGTTTTGCTCTTTTAACATGTGTTAAAAAGGTATCCACACAGACTAGACTGCAATATAAAAGGAGTGATCTGACCCTCCTTTTTAACCCAGCATCTAAAAGTTTTGATTGCGCTTTTGGATAGGAGACATGTCCTTCTTAGCTATAAATAAGATGCAATGGCAGGTACATTAAACTAGTTTAAAGAAGCAACTGAAGAGTTGGTTAGTTATCAGTTACCAAACACAGACTTCATCAATTGTGTCAAAACCAAATTAGTGTCAAGCACACCTAAGACTCTGGAGTGTGTTTTATAACATGTCTTGAACAAATTTCCAGGGGCCTACGATGTTCCACGCCAGACACTATGCAGGAGTCACACAGACATTCTGTTACAGCTTCGATGGTAAAGTAGATGGTGGTAGTGGTGTTAACGAAGCAGTATTTAAAATGAGGTTTTTCCCGTACTACGCTTTGCAGTGACACTGTTACTGCTCTGTTCAATCCTGCCCCCAGTGACTTCCCATTTCACTCAATAAAATCCAAGCTCCTGACCACAGCCTGCAAGGCTCCTGGCGGCCCAGCCACTCTGCTCCCTCCTCTGACACTCTAGGCTTCAGTCACGTTCACTGGCTTCTCATACTGGGCGCTCTTAGCTCCTATCACGTGGCTCTCCTCACCCTTTTTACTCATAGTTCTGCTCAAATGCCACTCAAACAAAAGGGCATTCCCTGACCACTGTCTCCAAAATAGCGCCTCTCACTACAACCTGACATGCATTTGGATTTTATAAGAGCAAACCAACACCCCCAAAACCAGTCAATGAAAGGGAGACATATTACCCTATCTTTTCTACATAGTCTGTATTTGAAGGTAACTAAATAGGTGACAAGGGAAAGTTCTTTACAGAAGATCCACACGGCTAATAAATGTGGAAAGAGAAAAGAACTACTCTTTTTATAATGACGCCTCACCTCTCTAACCCACAGTTACTGTGCCCATAAAATGCAGAGTTGGGGCTTTGAACCTGAAACCCATGAAGATCCCTTTCCATGATCATGCTTGACAGGCTGGATTAGGTAGCATTTCCTTATCAATGTAGGACTCCATTCTCCACTAAAAGAGGCAGCACAGGGGCACTGAATTTGGGGTGGGTTCTAGATCTCTCAAGTATTTGTGGGTCTTTGGAAAAGCTAACTTGTCTTCTCTGGACCACCTGGAAACTCACAGAGTCTGAGTGATCAATGCAGTCCCCAAGAATCCCCAACTGGCACTGTAACACTGACACCTCACTAGGGAATAGCATCTGTAGGCAACCCAATCTCGCTGAACAATGCAGTGTATCTCTTACCAAAAAAGCTGGGTTTGGGTTTTTTTTTTGTATTCTTTAAAATATTTCCCCTACCATCATCCCTTATGTCCCCTGCCCCGAGCCCTCCCCATTCCCTCTTAACCTCAGAGCCCTCAGGATGTTGTTTACTGATGTCCACTGGTTTCAAAAGTGTTTTAGGAATTGTCTTGCTGTGTGAATGTCCAGTACTTGTCTATATTGTTCTTACTTTACTGCAAGCAATTCTCTCAAATTCCCTCCACTTTGATGAAAATGGCTGCATGTCATCCTTTCTCAGGGCTGTATACTACGACTCCACAGTGTGGACAGACAACAGCTTCTTGATCCAATAGTCCTTCAATGGACATCTAGGCTACTTTTACATCTTTGCTTTTGTAAACAGTGCTGCTCTGAACACTGTGGAACATCTGGGGTTTTGCTTTTTTATTTTTTAAAGATTTTTATTTATTTATTTATTTATACAAGCACCAGGTACAGTCAGAAGCACAGGAGGGTGAGAGAATTCACCAGAGCCAGAGCAGGGAACAGAACAGGCAGACTGACGAAATACACTGCTGAGGGGAGCAGAGGGTGAGACAGGAGAGGTCTGCCGTGCCATGTGGGACCCTTGTCAGCGGCCAGGGATCAAACTGGTGCTGCAGAGGCTGTGGGCAGCTTCACAGTCCGGCACTCAACTGCTGCGCCACCAGGGGAGGCCCACATCTGGGGTTTTGTGTTGATGGTCTCATATTCTTTGGAGTGGGATTGCATTTTTAGTTCTTTAAGGTAAACCCAAGTTGCTTTCCAAAATGGCTGTACCAGTTCACCAGTACACTAACAGTGTATTATGGTTTCTTTTTTTTCTGCATTCTCTGCAACACTTGTTGCTGGGGGTCTTTTTAAATATGTGCTATTCCTGTGGGTGTGAGTTATCTCAATGAGTTTCAGTCTGCATCTCTTATTAGAAATGATAAACTTTTTTTCATGTCTTTTGGCATTCTGGATATCATCTTTGGTGGACTGTCCATAGCTATTTGTTGGGTTTTTTAAAAATGATGAATTATGAACATTTTATATATCTTGGATTTTTTTTTTTTAAAGATTTATTTATTTATTTATACAGGCACTGGGTACAGTCAGAAGCATGGGAGGGTGAGAGAATTCACCAGAGCTGGGAACAGAACAGGCAGAGTGACGAAATACACTGCTGAGGGGATCAGCGGGCGAGGCAGGAGAGGTCTGTCGTGCCATGTGGGACCCTTGCTGGTGGCCAGGAATCAAACCAGCGCTGCAGAGGCTGCAGACAGCCTCGCAATCCAGCGCTCAACCGCTGCGCCACCAGGGAGGCCCTATATCTTGGATATTAATCCCTTATCAGTTATCTATTTTACAAATATTTTTCCCATTCAATAGGTTGTCTATGTAATCATCTTGTATTTTTGTGCTGTACATAAGTTTTTTACCTTGAGTTAATCTCAATTATTTATTTTTGTTTTTAATTCTCTTGCCATGGAAGTTGTTACCAAAAAACTTCATTGTTGATATGTAATTGTTGGTATCATGAAATGATTACAATTGTTTTCTTCCATGTATTTTATTGTCACAGGTCTTTGTCACATTTGAATTTAGTTTTGTTTAAGTTTTAGTAATTCAACTTTATTTTTTGTGTGTGGCCTTCCAATTTTTTCCAGCACCATTTATTAAAGAAACTGTCTTTGCTCCATTTTATGATCATAGCTGTCTTATAGATTACGTGCTCATATGAACAATGTTTTACTTTGGGGCTTTCAATTCTGTCACGCTGACCTATTTATTTTTATGCCATACCATACCATTTTTAATATTGCTGTTTTACAGTAGTTTTTGAAATCAAGTAACTTGATACTGCCATTACTCTCCTTTTTACTCAGGGTTGCTTCCGCAATTCGAGGCCTTTTGTAGGTCTTACAAATTTCGTTATTTTTTGTTTAGGTTCTTTGAAAAATATTGCTGGGATTTTGATGCAGATTAGGCAGGATAGTCATTTTGCTTTTACTGATTCTCCCCATCAATGAACATGGGATGTCCTTCCATCTCTATGTCGCAACTGGAATACTTTAGTAACATCCTGTGGTTCTCATAGTGTAGGTCTTTTATCTCCTTTGTTAGATTGCTTTGAAAAGAGAGAATAGCTCGCAATCAATTACTAAGTTATTAATTTCTTTTGCTTCTTGTTCATTGCTTATGTATAAAAAGACTATGGATTTTTGTAATTTGCTGTATTCATTTGTTGTTCCTACTAGCTTTTAGGATTACTGACTACTTGGTCATTGTATTGTGATGTGTATTCTCTAATCCAATGTCTATGAATGAAATTACCCCTGCTCATTTTTCCCAACTCCTATGATAAAATACTACTTGTACATCTTTAGATTCACAGAAGAGGCTGGCCCTCAAATTCAGTATTGATATATGCATCAGGATTCAAGTTATGTCTCCTGGCTCCAAATTTTATTCTTCATATTTATTTGTCCTATCTTCTTACATACAGATCAAACATTAAAAAAAAAAAAAAAAAAGCATTTAACTATGTTAGCTATGCTTGAGACTTAAAAGGATACACCAAAATGTCCCCTTCTCTGATAAAACAAACACAAATGCCCCGTAAGTCTGTTTCATATGCTTTTGAGAGGATCTTTACTGCTCATCACTGCTCATCCTTTCCTATGAAATCTCAAAAATGCACTGCATAGAGAGCTAGGGCATGAATATTGGATACTACTTTCCAGTTCCAACCAAGTCTCCAAATACATGCATAGATCTGAGTAACCATGAGCTTTGCCATCCACTCCTCCTCCTCAACTAAAACAGTTTCTTTTGGCATAATTTATGCCGAAAATTTAAAAAAATTTGCATAATATATATATTTAAAGATTTATTTTTATTTATACAAGAGCTGCGGTACAGGCCAGAGTCACAGGACGGTGAGAGGATTCACCAGTGACAGAGCAGGAAACAGAACAGGCAGACCGACCGAAAGCACTGCTGAGGGGAGCAGCGGGCGAGACAGGAGAGGTCTGCCGCGCCATGTGGGATTCTCCCTGGCTGGCTGGGAAATGAACTGGCGCCGCGGAGGCTGTGGACAGCTTCACAGCGCTGCACTCAACCTGCTGCGCCACCAGGGAGGCCCTCCATAATATTTTAAAAAGAAATAATGTCTCAGAGCTTTTAATCTTTTTAATATTTCACAATTCAGAGGTGAGGGTAAAGGTAGACTACTAGTGGGAACACTCTCCATGATTCTTAAAGTTAAATGTACCTATTATATTTGTAATAGGAAACATTAATTCCATTTGTAGTCAAGTATTCATTCATATGTGATTCAATCTTTACCAGTATCCCCCAGTTAAAATTTTCAGAGGAAAAAAAAAAACACCAGCATTTTAAATTAATAGCCTTTGTTCTGACTGAGTTAAAAAATGACTACTTAATGAAATTTAAACAAGTTTAAATTTTACTTTGTAGTCTTCCAAAACAGGCTGTTAGTCCTTAAGTTTCTTTTGCCCACATTAAATATAGAAATGTAAATTATGTTTATGAAATATGCTCTAAAGATAAAGTTCATTCCTTATTTGAGCAACACAGCAAAATATACTTGTTTATAGGAGGGCTCTGCTTCAAAGCTGATTTTTAGACAATTTTACAATGATAATTTTAAACACACCAGCTCTTGTAAAAGAAGAAAAACAATGTGTTAATTTTACACACTGAACCTTATACTAAATCTTAAGCACTTATAAAGAGACTCATACTACTAGTGTCAAGTTTTACTGTGGTAATTTCAGTGCGTCATGTGGCCATTATGGATTTTCAAGATTGAAGTTATGACAAGTACAATAGAATATTTAGAGTTGCCTTAAATTCTTTCTGAAACAAGGCAGGGCTTGTACAAAAATCCACTTAAACAGTTCTAGAATTCACTTAATGATATGGTTCCAAGTATTTTTACCTAAGCGAACACAGCTGAGTAACTCTTAGGAGTCAAGAATGTATCATGTATCAGCATTCTATGACTTCATCATTGTAAGTTTAATTACTCATTATGCATGTATACATGTGCTAATCCAATTTCCAACTTCTGCAGAATAAAGTTTGCTATTTATATATTTGCTTTTTGTCCCCACTCAGTTTTTAAATATCTCTTGTTTAGAAAAGGGTAGTTTGCACAGGTCAGGACTAAAATCAGTTGCCATCAATGGGAGCACTATTCTAAAAGCATTTCTTTCAGTTGTGAATAAATATCAGCTTCTGAATTAGCTTGACAACAGTACAGGTAGAGTTTAAAAATTAAGGTCTGTGTCCTTATGTTTCCATTTTCTGTGTGAACATAGCTTGGAAAAACTTTTAATATTTTATAAAACAATTCACACAAAACATACCCTTACCCTAACAATGCTTTTTAAACTCATTAGAGAAGTAAACACACATTTTCTCTGCAGCTGAAACTGCTGGTAGAACACAACTCTTCTCTGCATCCGCAGGCGGCTACTGCAGCATTTCTCCAAAGGACAGACTATCTTGCACCCGTTTCAGCAAAGTCACTTAGGTTACAGGCATCAGGTGTCATTTCCGATGTGTTACTGTTTGTGTCCTTTTCCTCCTGTGCAGGACCTGCCCCATTTTGTCTTAGATATCTCAGTCTGGTTGTCCCCAGAAGGGGAAAAAAAAAAAAAAAGGCAAGGGTCAAGAAACTCCTGGTTTCTCTCTCTTGGCTAGACCCATCTGACTCAGGACAGTCACTGGACTTAAGTGTCAGTTCCTCATTCTTACAAAAATGGAGGAAATGATCCCTGGCCTGCCCACCTTAGAAAGCTATGTTCTTCTAAGGAATGACTAAACAAAGATTACTCTGGCCACAAAAACACTACACAATGTCCTGTGCAGTCTCTGCAAGATACCAGAGTACAAGAAGCCAAGACTCTGAGCTACTCAAGTAGGGTTACAGTCTGAAGGTCAAAACATGAAGATTCTTAATTTGTCCCCGAAGCTTATGTCAACGTACACTGGCATCAACAGCGCGGGAGCCTCAGATTCTTCTGCTGCTGCCCAACACCTGGCCCCAGGAACCCTTGATTTTTTGCCAATCTGCAGGATTAAAATGTTCTTTCTTTGACCTCTTCCTCTTTCCAGCCCTCTGAACAATTCAATTACTTTGACTTAAACTGCTTATCATTGGTGATAATGAACATATCTGTATATGCCTGTTTTTTTTTTTTTTATAGAGGCATGTTTTATTTATTTATTTGTTTGTTTGTTTTGTTTATACAAGCACTGGGTACAGTCAGAAGCGCAGGAGGGTGAGAGAATTCACCAGAGCCAGAGCGGGGAGCAGAGCAGGCAGAAGGACCGAAGGACACTGCTGAGGGGAGCAGCGGGCGGCAGGAGAGGTCTGCGCGCCATGTGGGACCCTCCTCCAGTGGCCGGGGAGCAGCCGGGGATCAAACCGGCGCCGCAGAGGCCGCGGGCAGCTTCGCAACCCAGCGCTCAACCGCTGCGCCATCGGGGAGGCCCTATATACCTGTTATTGATTTGTATTATAGAAAAACTGTACATCTTTACCACATATTAGTCCACAGGGCTTGATGCCCTTTTTTAAACTGACTTGTAGGACATCATATAATGAATATGATCCCTTTGACTGTTTGGTCTTTGCAAATATGTTCTCCTAGTTTACCATTTCTATTTTAACTCTCTCATTTAATGTACCGAAGTTTTATTTCCTTACAGCTTTACCAACAATTCTTTATGAATTCTGGATTTCCTATCAGGTTGTCACTGCATGTTGACTATGAATGAAAGATTTCATATTCATTCTGATCATAGACATAAGGCATATCATTTACAATTAAACCAGGGTATCCTTTTTGAAGTTCTAATAATTTAACAAACCTCACTATATTATCCAATTAGTCAAACTATAGCAACTTACACACTAGCTCTGTTTAGTTGTGCTTAGTTCTAAGAGAAAAATATCAGTCATGAAATCCAATGTAACATGACTTCATGAACTTTCTCTAGTCACCATCTAATTAAGCTGGGGGGAGGGAGAGAACATATTCTGCATATTTGGTAACTACACTTGAGTGTTAAATGAACTTATTAAAGTTGATACATCGTTGAGAACTACCTTAGGATCCAGCAATTCCACTTCTAGGCATCTATGCAGAGTATGAAAATACTAATTCAAAAAAGACATATTTAGTCCTTTGCTCACTGTAGTGCTATTTATAATAGCCAAGCTATGGAAACAACTTAAGCTCCCATCAGCAGATGATCATATACAAAAAGACACATGCTGCAGGGGGCCTTGCTGCCTCTGCCACACCCCCTTCCCCTCAGCCCCTAAGTTTCCCGGAGGCAGTCTCATCCTTTCAGGGACTCCTGACACCACATTTTGCCGAGGCTGGTCTTCGGCAGACACACACAATGGAACACTGTGCAACCACAGAAAAGATGAAATCTTGCCATTTGCAATATGAGGGAATTATGTGACGTATGTTAAGCAAAGCCAGAAAGATAAAGACAAATATTGAATAATTTTGCTCAAATGTGGCATTATAAAGAAACAAAGCAAGCAAACAAAACAAAAACAGACCCTTAGATTGTGACAACATAACTGAGGTTACAGAGGGGTAGGAGAGGGATGGAAGCAGTAGTAAAGGGCTCCAGTGAGCTGTGGTGTGAGGTTATTCGTGCTTTGGTGGTAGGTGTGGTGTGGTATTATCTCTTTAAGAGTGAACCTTTACACCTAAAACATATAGTGTTATAAACCCATGTTACTTTAATTTTTAAAAAAGATCCATTTTCAAAATTAGAAGTCTGATTTGAGAATACTCTGAAAGATGAACTTAAAGATATGCCTTTTGGAAAAGGATTCGAACTAATGATGTGAGAGAATTTCCACCCCTAGACTTCATCCCAGTCTAAGTCAAGCAGAGGCAAATATTAGAAGTTGACAAAATATACCATCAAACTTGGGCAACAATTTCAGGAATATTTTGCAACTGGTCTGTATCCCTAAGTCCTAATCACTGAGGCATCTGAGATTATGAAAATTGAAAGTGAGACATGTCATGTAGAAGGAACTCAAAGCATTCTGAACAGTCTAACCAGGCATACTAAATGTGTAAATTATCATCACCATACTGGCCTGTGCGGTATCTGGAAGTAAGAATATAGTCACAGTCTATCTGTAAAATACTTGGCATAGCTGGCAGCCAAATTCCTGTAAGATTTATCCACGGAGGTTTTGTTGCACATAAAGAAGATGAATGTTGAGGGAGATGATTCAATCAAATGACCCCTCATTTATCATCAGGCATCCGGCTTGTCACCATCCCTCTTAAGAGTGTGGTGGTCTAGTCCCTTCTGATGTTAACATAAAGTGAGCCCAACTTATGCTTTACAAGTAAAGACAGCGACCATCAGAGACAACCCCATGCACCCGCGTCAAGAAAGTGTGGGGGGCCTCCCTGGTGGCGCAGCGGTTGAGCGCTGGGTTGCGAAGCTGCCGGCAGCCTGTGCGGTGCCGGTTCAATCCCCGGCTGCTCCCCGGCCACCAGAGGAGGGTCCCACATGGCGCGCAGACCTCTCCTGCCGCCCGCTGCTCCCCTCAGCAGTGTACTTCGTCAGTCTGCCTGCTCTGCTCCCCGCTCTGGCCCTGGTGAATTCTCTCACCCTCCTGTGCTTCTGACTGTACCCAGTGCTTGTATAAATAAATAAATAAATAAATAAATCTTAAAAAAAAAAGAAAAAAGAAAAAAAAAAGAAAGTGTGGTACTGCGACCACGTATTCTACAGGTGACTCACAGCAGAGCTACCTACCTACCTATATATTTCATAAATGTGGCTCAAACTCCACTGATAAAAAATCTTGATACATTACATGGCTGCTTTCTATGGAGCAATTTTATTAACCTACATCTTCTCCATAAGCTCTTCAGTGAGCCACAACTTCGCCATTGTTCACTGCTGCGTTTGGGGACATACCTGCCAGACTGAACAACCATTCCTATTAAATTGCTTCTCACTTAGATTCAGTACATAGTGTGACATTTGATTTTTTTCCTTGGGTCTTGATTCTGTTATCCAGTGTATTATTAGCTTTCCCTACCAGATTCCTATCAACTAAAATCTGACCAGCAAGTCACAAAGGTCTTCCTCAATTTCCAGTTGTTAAATACAAATACTGCAGCTTTCCAATTAAAGCCTGCCATCAATTTACATTGTGTGAACACTCATTTAAGCAACCATCAGGCAACCTAACTGCATTACTACTAGAGTGATGGTTTCTGTAAACCATCACACTTCTTAACACACATATATTCTTACATAAAAAGTCTCTCTCTCTCTCTTTCTCTTTCTCACACACACACAGAATCACCAAACAGCAGTTATCCTTACTATGTAAAATTACACTAATATTCTCTACTCCATTTTTTCCTAGGCCCCTGCTCTCTTCCCTCCCTTTTAAAATAATAGTCATAGCCCACTAAGTTGCTTTCACAATCAACTGATGAGATCTGCAGTTTGTAAAACATATTTACAAAATCAATCTGAATAGCTCTTTTACAAATGATAGTCATCTTACTCACAATTCTGAATTTCTCAAATACCACAAGGCAAAAAGTTTCATCACTAGGTTTAAGACTTGAAATTGTGGTTATATATTACAAAGCATTATTTAGAAATACCTACAATATATAACTAATTAACAGATTTCCAGGAATATATTAAATGACTTATCAATTGGAATTTTCCAACTCTAGTTTACTTACAGCTAGTTACTCACAGATATTCTAAAGAATTAAAAGTTAGGTTATAGTTTTAGAAATAATTTTAGAAAAAGTCAACTTCACTTATTTCTTTACAAATTAACACTGTATTTTAATGATACTAACGGTAACCAACACTTTAAAAAGTCAGCCTTTGAAAATGAAATTGTAAATCCATCTTTCTTCTGGTTAAATTTCCTACTCAGTGTGCCACAAGGTTTTGTAAACACGGTCCTTATGATCATGCGCAAACTTCATGGCCTCACCCACATTTTGGTAAACAAGAAAAGCAAACAGCCTATCCTGCTCTTTTAAACAGATAATTCCTTAAAAAGAATGTGCCTCAAAACTTGAACTGTAAGTAAATGAGAAAATGTGAAACAAAGTTTAAGGATGAAAAGAAGCCTTTTAGAGAATACGGTGTCCAAGAAGTAAGATAGATTAAAAAAGTAAGAGCATGCTGTGGTTCTAAGTCACACCTGATGACTTTTACTTTGTCCTCCTAGTCATTCCAATAAAGAACTGTATTTTGAAAAAATAATGTCCTTTCAAAAATGTGCAAGCTTAAGACTTATTTCTAGAGGATCAGCTGTAAACCTGGAAAATCACTCTCCTTCAAGGTCCAAACATTTCTATTTCTGTTCTGGCCAAATGCCCACAAAAGCACAAACATGCCACCAAACCAGCTCAAGCTGAAGCACCATAGTTGGAGATCTGAAGATCTGTTTTCTTTTTAAACTGCTCAAAGGCCACTATAGAGTGGTATTTAGTGTAAACAAACTTTTTCCAGCTTAAGTATTTAGTCACAGAATACACAGTTACATGGTCCTTTAAAGGATCACGCAGAATATTTAACTGAAGGGTGATTTCTGTGAGAATTCTCCAAACCATCCCACCCCATCAACACGCTAAATGGCATATGGAGGCTTGATTTGGGTAGAAAAAAAAATTCTAAATGAAATAATGTTAAAAATCATTTAATTTCAAGGGAAGGACATAACTGAAGTTCATTTGTCAACTGACGAGCATGATCAAATTATAAAAACTCTTGTTCGTGCTTTTAAAGGGGAAAAGTTCCAATTCTATAGCCAAAACTCAGGTCACCTTTGGGGGGTCAAACCTCACATTGCAGTACACACTCACTAGTTCTTTCAGGACTCAAGACAGTTGGGGAGACAACACACACAGAAAAGACTGACCTCTATGGAAGATTAATGTATTTCCTCCAGACCCTGTATGAGTAAGCCCAAACAACAGACCCTGTATGAGTAACCCCAAACAAGAGATATAGGCAGCACATTCAGGAGACAGACAGGTACTGTATGCTGAAGGTCTCAGACTTCAATGGAGAAACTTCTTGAGCTGCGTTTTGCAGAAAGAAGTCAGGAAATATATGACAGCTGACTGGAGGGAGAACTTTATGCAACAGTCTGAACTATGACAGGCAAACAAAAATTATTTTGTAATTTCATCAAGCTTTAGTGGATAATAAAATACCAAGTTAAAAGGAAGGCAGGAGGTGAAAAACTCACTGTAGAGTTAAGGGCTGTTTACAGAATAACTACATGCCTTCTTTTATTGCTCAAAGAACATTCCACATTTTATGGAGTTGTGCTTTCCAGGTGAGTGTTGACATCACAATATAGTCACAATGGAAAATTGCTTCTTAATCTGAAAGTGGTATCTAAAATGCACAACCAAAACATTATATCCAACTAAGTATAAAAAGTTTTAGGTAGAGATCCTGAAATATTCAGGAAGAGCTATATAAAATGAATACTTACATTAAAAACTTCCTTCCTTCAAAATTTTTTAAAACAAAAATTTTAAACATAGGATTTCATCTTCCTTAACTATTTTAGAAGACTACTACTAACTCAAGTGAGCATGGCAACTACTTGTGTGTGTTCTGTTATATGCAAAAAAGCAAACATAATTTCATTTTAGTGCAGGACTCAAAAATCTCCCTTGGCTTTAGCTGGCTCTCCCAAATTTTTTTTTGGATTTTTACTGCTAACCATATTGCCAACCTGCCAGAACCTTAGTGATTCAAACAAGAAATTAGTATTAATTACAATTAGGTTTTCTAGGGCCTCCCTGGTGGTGCAGGGGTTAAAGAGACAGCACTATTAAGCTATCTCCAGCCACTGCAGCATGAGTTGGATCCCTGACCAGGGAGCTGACCCACACAGTGCAGCAGACTTCTCTTGTCCTGCCTGCTGCTCCCTTCAACAGTATATTTCAGTAGATCCACCTGTTCTGCTCCCCACTCTATCTCTGATGATTCCTCTCACCGCCCCCCCACCCCGGCCCCATACCTCTGGCCTACATCCCAGTTCTTGTATGCATAAATAAATAAATCTTTTAAAAAATTAGGTTTTCTATAGGTGTTCTTGGCAGTGGGAGAGTACACAGGTAAGCTTGTTCGATAAAAGTGGGGGATTGGTCATCTAGACTTTGAGGATATTCCACACCAAAATGACCTCAGTCATGAAGCTGACAGTGGCATTTAAGCCTTGCGCTATGATTTGGAGCAGGTGATGGCCTATTTCATTCCTATTTAAATTGGGTGTCTATGTCACCAGTTTTACACACTTTTAAAAACCACTTTATAACACAAAACAATGTCCATTAAATATGCCCGCATGTTGGATCCGGTATATTTTCTGAGGAAAGCACCAACTTGGCATTCAAGTTAATTCACATAACTAGACTTGAAATAAGGTTCTGATAAAGCTTCTATTTTCAATAGTGCTGCCCACCTGCCCAGCTGTTAAGAGTGGTTACTTGGACATTAACCTTGGACTTCTCTGGTACCCATTTTTAATAAAATGTTCAGTGAAAAGAAAACTGGAGAGGGCCACACAGCTCCAGGGCATGAGACAAGAAATTATTTCATTAAACTGCACTCTGGCCTAATATTAGTCCTTGCCTTGTACTAAGATAGCTTAAACTTGAACTCAGACACTTTATTTTCAGATACTGTATAGAATGAGAAGTGCACTAAGGCTGCAGAACCTACTTGAATGAAAGATCCACAGGGTCTCAACTCCTGCAAAAGTTATGCTTCTCCAGGTGGCTTATTTCCTATCTCACGAACACCAGCTGGGAAATGATCTTGTCCTCTTTGTTCTGGCTACTCACAAAGTCAAATGTGCAGTCCCCACCTAACTTCCATAAAAGCACTAGGAGTCATCTTATTTGTCTTCCCTTATTTTTCCTTTGCTCCTTACCTAACTCCCTGGGGTGAAGAGGAGGAAGAAGAGAAGCATACCCTTAATTTTTTTCAATTCCAGAAAATGAAAAAATAACAGGTACTTTCAGTATGAAGAGTGTGGCTTCTAACCACACGACTGAGACAAGTCCGTTCAACTCTGCTAGACCCAGTCTACCACTTCTCTTGCGCGGGTAGAGCGCTGGGATGGTCTGGAGAGATCACTGCACTAAGTCCACAGGAGGAAGAGTATATCAAGACAACGTGTATGGTACCCAGGGAAGTGAGGCGCTTCCAGTCTTCTTCTTCAGAGTCAAGTAATTTCAATCTGTTAATAACAATGGCCCAGCCTCCTCTGTGGCCCAAGAGATGGTGGATGCGGTTCCTCCAACTCAATGCTCCCATGCCAGCAGGCAAACGCAGGCCCTGTAAATCTCCTCTCTTTAAGTAAGGATAAATAAAAATACGTCCATGTTCTGTCAATGGATTTTTCAAGCCCCTGTTATATAGGAGGCATTACAGAATTATGGTTGAAATGGCTGCCTATCTATAGGAAAAGATTTTTTAGCCAGTTACACAAAATGTATTTTATCAGCTAATCTGAAAAAGGCCATTCTTAAATTAAAATAATGACTGAGCTGTACTTCCAAACTCCCCTCCTATATTCTATTGCAATCTCTTCTAGAAAATGAGGGGAAAGAACGAGAATATGCCTGGGCACAATGTAAATGTAAACAAACTGAGAATGGTTAAGATAAGCCAAAACTCGATCCAATCAACAAATGCAGGTACTTCAGGCTGAAAGCGGACTAACAAAAACTAACTTTCCACCCTTGGCTAGAAAGACTCCGTATTTCCAAGGTTGTTAGTGGATGTAAGCGTAGTGGTTTTCTGGTCGGAGTGGAATTCCTCTAGGATCCTATGACCCAGTCCTTTTAGACTCCTCTGTATCTTGAGGGTATCTATGGCCAGGAGCTAAAATGGGGGGCCTACTTTTAAAGCTAAACTGAGAGATAAAGGACAAAATAAGAACAGGAAAGAACATACAGCCTTGGGGAAGATAAATAATTAAGAAATCTGTTAGAACTTATACTGTGGGCACCAAACAAATTGGGTCGGAGGATGCGAACCCTCCAGTTGGGAGACTTCCCGGTTGGGAAGGTAATAGGGGCATGCTCTATTTCCCCAGTGCCACCTCCTTCTGGCACTGATTCCTCCCTGCATGTGTGCACCATTCACCTAATCCAGAACATACTCCTGCTGGCCCCAGCAAAATAATACCCTAAAGGGCAGGTTTCTGTACAGGGGTGAAGCTCCGTGAGAGAACTTTTACGCAGGCGGCCAGGCTATCAGCTAGGCAAGGCTGTCCTGCACAGAGAGGATGGGGCCAGCAAGCAGGGAAATGCAGTAGTAAGCACGTGTAGGCTTGCTGGTGAGACCCAAGTGCATCTCTGCCTTTTCCTCCACCTTGAGTAACTCCTTCCTGAAATAAACTTTAACTAAACCACTACCTTGTTGGAAGAAACGAGAGTTCTGAGGAACACAGGAGCTACGTCCCCGGACGGACTGCTGCAGTCTGTAGCTCCAGAAAGGCAGCTCTTATACTCCTTCTCTTAAACTGGCCTCTGAAGACTAATAAAAGTGGCACTATTGTTTCTTCCATGTACTCTAAATACTATATATTCTAAATTCTTTGGGGTTTGGAATTCTGAAATGTGTCAATAAGTGAAAGAGGAGGAAATATGAAAATGTGGAAACAGATATCTGTTTATTCACACAAATTGAGCATAAAGTCCAAGATTATATTAACAGGGGCCTCCCCTGGTGGTGCAGCGGTTGAGTGCTGGGTTGCGAGGCTGCCCGCAGCCTCTGCAGCACCGGTTCGATCCCCGGCCACTGGCGAGAGTCCCACCAAAAAAAAAAAAAAAAGATTATATAAACAAATGCAAATCAAAGGCACTTTTTCCTGGTCATCCTAACTGAACTGTCAAGATGATCTTGTGAATCTCGTGATTTTTCCCTTGGATACCTTTGCTCTAAAACCTGGAAAAGATATGGAAAAGTCAGTATAACAAATTAAAGACTACATCAATATACTACAGAAGTATCTAAAAACTGGTCTATCATCTCCTTGAACAGCCCTTTCTAAGTTATGGTACCCAATAACACCCATTTAAAAATGAACTCCCCAATTTCTCTTTCTTCAGTAGTTCTCAAGAAGCTACTGAAGAGAGTAGAAGAAGAATCCAAGTGTGAATTTGCGTGAAAAGAAGGTGTTTGCATATATAATCTAAAGGAACAATTATGTGGAGACAAAGGATGAAACCTACCCCTGCCAGAGCAAACCAGGCCGCCTCTGGCCACCCTTCTAGACAGTAGCTGTCTTGCTTCCCTCCCTCTTGGCAGCTAACTTTTCTGTTCAAACTACTCTGCTCCAGGCCAGGTGGCCACTAAGTTGCCAAGGCCCCTACAGGCACATGATTAAACAGTGCCATGATTCATGCCATTCTGCTCTCATTGCAAAAGAGCGGGCAGACAGGCTGGTTTTTCACAAGGTGCAACTAAGTGAAGTGCGTAATAAAAACAGAGTAGCTTTCAACTCATTAGAGACCGTTCCCAATGATATGTCATTTTAAATCTGTCCACTTAAACTCTATCCCAAGTGTTCATATATTTTTGGTTGGTTGTTTCTTTGCTTTACCTTACAGAATTTCTAAAACCTACTAGCCCACATGCTATTTTTATTCCTTGTCATCCTTCAAATAATTTGGTATAACTCAAAACCAAACCAAACAAACAAACAAAAAAAAAACCAGGCTGATCTAAATCCCCCAATAATTCCCTATCTCTTAAGTCCCCCTCACCTCTCGCCACCTCCCTCCATTGAGACTCTGGGCTATTTCACTCTGGCTTTTGCCCTCTCGCATTTGAAAATCATAAGAAACACATTTCACGCATGCCCCGCAAGAACAAGGGTCATCGGGTTTGTGTGTGTTTCTTCCTCACAATAATTAATCTCCACAGCGGCTGTGGGATACTAAAGGAAAATCAATGAGAGACTGTATGAGCACACTTGAGTGTGAAATGCACGCAGGTAGGTGTAGGGCGTCTCCTAAAACCCCAGCATGTGGCCTGAAGACCAACTGACAAACACAAGTCTTCAGCACTTCTGAGCTCTCTGCTAAGAGATGACTCCTCAGGCCACAAGCTCTCTCTCCCCCCCACTCTGACCATTAGGATGGTCTCAGAAGAACCAATTCCACCTTTTTAGGGTCTGTGATACAGCATCAGATAAAGTATACATACAGTCAGGAAAGCATCAACTGGAAGACTCTAACAGGCTTAAATTAAATGTCTTTAACAATCCAAAGCAGTAAACTATTCTACTCAATAGTAAAAACTAGTTTCTTGGGATTTTCTTTAGGTAATACTGGTTTAAAATAACACTGTATGGGTTTCGGGAGTAGCTAGATATTTTTAAATAACAGCTTTACTGAGATACAGTTCATATATCATACAGATTTGCCCATTTAAAGTACAACATTTAGAAGTTCCTGGTATATTCAGTTATGCAGCTATCATCATAATTAAAATAGCCTTTTTTTTAAAAAAAAAAAAAAGGCACTGAAGGATCAATTATAGTAAGGGCAGAAAACACAAACACATTATTTTTTACCCCTAGCTTGCATGACATGGACAGTTTAAGAATCTGAATATATATGGGTCCAAACTATTTCCCAGAAAAGCCCAAAGGGCATACATGCAATTGCTCTATCTCAATGCCTCAGTGTATCATGACTAGCATTAGTGTTACCACTTAAAATAATCTTTACCAGACCCCCACTGCTCATTTGCATTGATTTTATTTATCGGAATTGACGGCATTTATCCCGCGTTTGAACAATAAAGAGCTAAAAGCATAAGCTTGTACCAAACTCAAGTTGGGATCTCAGCTCTGCGGTTTAGTGGAGGTGCGCACCAATCTTTGGGCAAAACATTAACCTTCTGAGTCCCAATTATTTCTAAAATAGACTGTAAGGTCTTCTCCTCTCCGTCACCTAGCAGCTATCTGCCTGCTCCCTCATCTACAGGTCTGCCAAGTATTCAGATAAATGGCCTTCTAATTTATGTTTCTCACCCATTCTTTCATCAGATTTATTTTTAGGTAAAGGATAACTTAATTATCAAAATGGATTTCCCAAAGGATAACCAACTGTCTAGAAAATTTTTTTTGCTATAGTCCTTTCTCCTCCACTAATATGTGATCTTGCTCATGTTGGTGGGACATATGGATACTTTACTTTTCATTTTTTTGAAAAATAAGACATTAGCTTCTCCCACCTTCCTGCACAACTCCTCCTCTTCACAACGCCTCAAAATACATTAAGGGTGACTCAAGTAACATGAAAATTCTCTGTGTCCCAGGATATCACACATCCTGACCCAAAAACTTGACCTCATCTGTTTCTCGAACACAAATTTCCTCTGTTCCGTGATGATTCTGCATTTCAGTATCCGGTGGCAGGGGCAACTGAGCACGCGGGGTACACTGAGACTAGGGGTGCAAATCTAGGGCACTTCAGACCAGTTACTTAGCTTCCTTTTCTCTGGGTACTCACTGGAAATCAGGGAATGAAAATACTGTTACTATAGGGTTAAATGAGGAAACTATATAGAGTGATCTTAAACTTTATACCAGCAGGTGACAGGTCCATGCTGTGTTAGCATTATTTATTCTTTCCACCTTGCTCCTCTCGCGCACACACACAGCTAGAGAACCTCTATGCTCCTTTCATCCTGTGTTGGTATGCCTCAATGATGCTGATTACAATCTTTCATTTCAGCAATTTCAGACCATACTAAGGGCAAATGGGCAATGAAAGACACTTTACTCCAGGGCTAGGCAGAGCACATGCCTCAGTCAGTGATAGAAATGCATGAGGTACCAGTTATGTTCGGGCCATAGAGAACAGCCTACAAACGGCATTTGTCTCCCACCCACCCCCGCTGTTAATCTCTGAAAGTCATTTTCTTAGGTTGAAGCAAAAAAAAAAAAAAAAAAAAAAGTAAACCTCCAGTAGCCATATAAAATATTGAGAATGGGAGAATTAAAAACCCCCAGAAATGGGGATAAAATAGAAAACAGCAACTTTTACCTTGTTCCCCTTTCAGCGAATTAAACCATAAGAATGTCATTAATCAACAATATAGGTGTGTACACATCTGTCTTTAGTTACAGGCCATCAACAAAGGTTATTCTAAACATAGGCTATTAGAGCATAAGTTCTGCAACTATGAATCCATTTGTAACTATGAGGCAAAACAAGTTAAGTGGCTCTTTATGGCTACTGGAAAACTTACTATTTCAGAGCTGGTATCACAGCAAATGATACATCCAGCCACTGACCCAGAGAGTCCAGGTTTACTTGGAGGTTACTTCCACATTTTCTAGTCTTCAAACATTTCTGAAAGTGCTAGTGTGCAGCAGGAAGTGTTTTAGACCTTTGGTTATCACAAAAACCATAAGTTCTGAGCAGGCAGGGCAAGTCAGACATATTGCATTGCGCTTCTAACTGAATTCTCATACCTATTTAGTGTGCAAGTGCTATTCATAGGCACTACTCTTGCTCTTTTACAGATGAGAAAGGTGAGGAAGGATGGACATGAAGAACTCCACTCAAGAACACACAACCAGAATTTAATGCTGGAATTTGAGGGCAAGTGCCCCTGCTACTCTTTTTTTTTTTTTTTTTTTTGCCCCTGCTACTCTTATCTCTAAGTTAGTTTTATCTTTCTCACTCATAAAAAGTCACTCTAACACCTTAGGAGTTTACAAATTCATGTAACCTCATTGTGTTTCTCAAATTGCGTGTGAATTACATTAGTAGCTGGTAACATACACTGGAAAACAGAACATAATACAAAATATGAGAATACATATTCCATAACAAGGCCTAAGTATGGCTTGTGAGAATCTAGTTTTGCCAGTGTGTCTATGTATGTGCTAGGTCACTGATGAAAAATGTAATTTTTCATTGTGGATTGAATTAAATAAAAAAAGAGGCTCAAAAAAGCAACTCTAAACTATTTATTTAGGGGCCTCTCTGGTGGCGCAAGGGGTTAAGATGCAAACTAAGAAGCTAGCCGCAGCCACTGAAGCATGAGTTCGATCCCTGGCCAGGGAGCTACCCACATGGTGCAGCAGAGCTTTCCTGACTCGCCTGCTGCTCCCCTTAGCAGTATGTTTTAGTCAATCCTACTGTTCTGTTCCCACTCTGTCTCTGGTGAATCCTCTCACACCCCGCCCCACACCTCTGGCCTGTACCCCAATTCTTGTATGCATAAATAATCTTTAAAATAAAAAATAAAGTATTCATTTATTTTTCCTTAACAAAATTGAAAATAAATTATTCCAATCTCAGTTGGATTCCAACCCTAGTAAGTAATGACCCCAATCAAAAAATAAATTCTTTGCATTTCATGCTAGTAAATGTCAAAGGTTGTTTTCCCAAATTGTGTTCCTATAGAATCTTCCTTTCAAGATGTTTGTGGGTATTTCCTGGGAGAAGGGGCATTCTTGTAACCAAATAAACTTGGCAAGTTGGAAATATTGCACATTACATTTCCTTCCTGAATAGTCGCAACGCACACTACTAAAAACTCTAGTGAATTCAGAAAAACAAAAAACACAACCACCATTAAAAGTTAAAAATGATCAACTATTTTAAGCCAATGTTTCCTCAAACTTGAATTTCATCCCTCAATCTCTCCTATAACTACTGTCTTTCATAAAAGTAGTATTCTGTGAAAAACAATTTGAGGAAACAATGCTCTCTCCAGAAAAGGAAGTCCTAGTATGTTTCAGTTATCACACTTGGCAAACCTCATTCAAATAAGCACATACACAGCAGAGATAAAGAAAATAGACAAAGATTATATTTTGGTTAAGCATTTCATCTCTGCTGAGCAGTTTTATGAGAACATTACATAGCTACATCATTTAACAAATATTTACAGAAACAATGTATTACAATGTACTCTGAAAATATAAAGTGGGGGAAGAGGAAAGGAGCTTAAAAAAGACAAAATAAGATCTGCCATTCAAATAAATTAGAACCCAGAGAGACAAAACTTACATACACAGGGGAAAGTTATATACGAAGGCTGAGTAGAGAATAAAATCATACTGTAAATCACCAAAAGATCTGCAAGATTTTATTTGTGACCTGAGCTTCTGTGTCCCTGCTGGAGTCATCCAGAAGTAAAAGAATTGACTCATACATGCCATCCAAGAGGGGAAGAGATGTTTACCCAAACTAGGAACATTGTAAGACTGGCATCTAGAACAGGGCCCAGCATAGTGGGTAATAAAATTACTCGTGGAACAAATTAATTCACAGTTGATATTTGAGGAGTTATGAATACTCACAGGTAGTGACTATCACCTGTCATTTCTTATCAGTGACTGAACCTTGGGTGGAAACAACTCTATGATCTAACCAGCATCACCACTAGGTAAGGAGAAGAGTAGCACCAGTTACAGACCAAGAATTCTACCTGAAGACTCTTCTTCACATCCTCAAATCTATTTTTTTGGTCCTCTTTTCTACTTCCATTGCCTCCGCTTAATGTTTTACCTGACCCCAAAACAGAACTCATAGAACTTTACAACACATAGTACTTAAAAGTTGACAATGAAACTTGATGTGAAGCTGGAGGATATGTTACTCAATAACTTGACTAAGCTTGTACTTTTACAACCACATAACACTTAATTCTTAACCATTTATTCACAAGTACAAAATTAGGAAATTTGGAAATACACATCTTGCTGTAACTCACAGTACCTGAATCAGAGAAATAAAGTACTGTGAAATAATTCTAGATATCTGACAAACCATGAGAAAAAAAAAGTCAAAACATTGTTATCTGTCATCAAAGTCTCAAAAACTGACTTCAAGACCACACTGGCAAAAAGGCAAGTCAGAAAGTCTACCCAAAGGATCAGAGAAAATCAGATCAAGACCTCAGGGGATTCAAACTGGTCCCCTTAGCATAATAATGGGGTTACCGAAGACCAGAGAGGTAGGGTGACCCCTGCCCAGAGTGGCATGATTAGTCATCAAATCAGGGTCCAGCCCAGATCTTGCAATTCCCAGGCTTCTGCCTTTCCCACTGTAACCCAAGGTCTCCCTACTTCTCTACAAGGAGAACAAGAAAAATAAACACTACCTATTGGCCTAAGTAAAACTATAAACCACTAATCAAATTATGACTATACAACTAAAGAACTTAGAATAAACCACCTCCTTTTGCATTATAACATATAGTTACTGCCTGGAAACCTATTAAAATCTGCACTAGGTTGTATTTACAAACCCTCACTCTAAAGTAGTAAATCAAAAATGGTCAACAAGAAAACAAGACCCTAAGGAGGAAAATAAAACTATTCCATGAGCGTCTACACCCTATTCCACAGAGAACACATTTGAACTGAGGCTGACCTGAACTCGAACCTTAGCTCAACTGTGCAATGTCTGTGTAACCTTGGACAAGCCCCCCTGTAAAGATGCTGGGGACAGTACTACCTACCTCAGACGTCTGCCCAGCACTTAGTACTCAGTGGTAATTTTCTCCCCTGACTATGAAGTAGTTTTTGCTCATTGCCTTTGATTCTTTGTCTATTTCAATTTTTAACTTCATACCCCCCCCCAAGAGATTGTCAATTATAAATATTATTAATATTAGTATATTAAATAACTTTGTTTTAAAAAAGCATCATGTGCGGGCCTCCCTGGTGGCGCAGGTGGTTGAGCGCAGCACGGTGAAGCTGTCCGCAGCCTCTGCAGCACGGATATGACTCTGGCTGGTCGGGGAGATACCCACATGGTGTGGCAGACCTCTCCTGTGTCGCCTGCTGCTCCCCTCAGCAGTGTACTTCAGTCCGTCTGCCTGTTCTGTTCCCTGCTCTGTCTCTGGTGAATCCTCTCATCCTCCCACACATCTGGCCTGTACCCGGGTTCTTGTATGAATAAATCTTTGAGAAAAAAAAAAAAGTATCATGTGCCCAAGAACATTTAATACATGAATATGATCTTTGTAAATGTTTGTGAAAAGGTTTAAATTAGGCATTACTGCATAAAGTATAAAATTTAATTTCTTCAAGCAAACTGGATAAAAAAATGAAAAGACCAAGGCTTTAGGTGTCTGGTCCTACCCCTAATACCCATAACCCTCAGCAGTGAGTCCACTCTGTAGAAACTGTTATAGGACAGGGAGAGGGGCAGCCCAAGCCCCGCAAACTTGCCTATTCTAAATGGGTTCTGCCATCCGCCGCATCAACACAAAACATATGAGACTTTAATGGGAAGAAACTTTAATTAGGAAACAATACAGGAAAGGCAAAGGATCTAGCTTCTAAATGAAGCACCCAAAGTGACCCGTCCCCTCGTGGGTAAAAGTCCATCCATATGGGATCGGCCCAGAACAAGGCCCCAAAGCCTGCTAAAAGTCTAAAGCATCTTCCAGTGGGGACCCACAGAAAAGGGTCACAAACAACCGGACAAGTCCGGAAGGAAAAGAGCAAAATCAACATCAAGATAAAAGCTGCCATTGTCACCTCCCCACGGGTCTCACCTACATCTGTGTCACCCCGTCCACGACCAAAAGACAAGCGCAGCTTCTTCACGTGTCTCTAGGCTCCATGCGCCTCCTCCAGGTCTCCTGGCTCCATCCTGCTTCCCTCCTCAGTCTCTTCTGCAGCTTCTCCTCTTCCTGCTCAGCTCCACCCTCCCTTGGGTGGGGCAGGGAACCTCCCCCTTTCCTGGGGACCACCCTGTTACAAAAGCACCTCCAGTTACCAAGTGAGCCATGCACTGCTCTGTCAGGGTGGGTCTTGGCACAAGGAACCACACTGATGAGATGCTTTCTAAAGGCCTGCATTTCTTCCTGAAACCTTCTATCAGCAGCATCACAAAATTTATGTGTGGCACTTGGTATGTGCCAGGCCCGGTTCTAAACACTGTAGAGCAGTAACTCTCTCAACTCCCCCCCAGTTTCCTCAGATATGGTCTATGTCACTCTCACACAAGGAACGGAAGCTCAAGAGAAGTAAAGGAACCTGCCTTTATTTAGGCTCTGCCTAAGGCTGCAGAGCCCACAGAAGGGCGGAGGGGTCAAGGCTGCATGGGGCTGGCTGCACCTGTTTTGAACCACTGTTATGACTGCCTCTCAGAACCCTAAAATTCCCAAAACGACCTTAACTACAGACATGAAAACGAAAATCTGTTCCTGCTAAATCCTCCCAGATCTCATACTTAACTACTTCGAAGGGAGAGAACAATGAACACCTTTCCATTACCCTATAAAAGAGCAAGCTACAGTTCATTAGACAAAGTTATAAAGTAGCAACTTAATTAAGATCAAGCTACAAAATGTGTATTTTGTTTCTCAGCAAACATTTTCTCAAAATAAAGTTGTAATGTTTTTAACATCCTAAGTCCTTGGTCAGCAGCAACAATTTATCTGCTGGATAATGCTCCCAGGGAGTAATGATCATATACAACCAGAGTAGCCACTAAATGTCAGTTAACTGGATTTTCTCAGTCTGGTAAGGATGCATATGAAAACGCATGATACACATAACAAGCAAGCACAAACGTACAACTTACACATTGTGTGGGTCTCAAGTCAAACATAATCTATTAAGGATTAGCAAATAGGTATGTGCTGGGCTGCCAATATAAATGGCCACAGCAGGCTTTACCGCCCTCCTTTGGGGCCACCTCACACCTGACTGACCTCCCGCAAATTCTCTGCATGCCATTCTTCCGGTCCCTGCCAGCTGAAAATCACAGTTGCTATAAACCACATTTCTGCAGTCCCTTGCCCCTCAAGAAAAAAGTTAAAAACACAATGGGGCCAGGAAGCTCACAAAGGTAGAAATGACACATCAGAGGATGACACACACTCGTGTGCACACACAGCCCAAAACAAAATGTCCATGGCAACAAGCTGTTCACCTTAATTTCATCACCATCAGTCTAACATCTACCACCTTGTCTCTTGATGACTCTCACAATCCTTGGAAGCCTGCAGAACAGAAGCAGAGCATTTAGCATTTACGCCCAGACAGGCATGTCCCACCAATGCTGGTGCAGGAGTCTGCCTCACTTGCTCTGGCCCCGAATTCTGGATGGATACAGTTGGTGATTCAGGTTCATCTAGACAGCCCACTAACACGGAGAGACACGCTCTCAAGACGCTTTGAGCCCTTCTTTAAGGCAGACTCCAATACAGGTCTTCTTTCCAATAAAAGCCAAAATACAGGCTGATGGCTAAATTGCTATGCAATTTCTCGGTTTCTAGGCTTGATCTACATTCAAATGCAAGATCTTTACATCTTAATAAGTAAACAACAAAACAAGTCACACACAATCTAAGCCAAGTTTACAGATTCAATCCTCTTTCCCCCAATTTATCACATGACAAAAAATTTTACCGACAGTTTCACACAACCAAGTTTTGCTTTTATCCATAACAAGCCACCTATCGTATTCTTATCTCTACACCCGATAACATTCATAAAGTCAAATTGCTAATTAAAGGGAGCCACAAAAAAGATGGAAATGGATTTTTTAAATAAAAAGACTGCCAGTGGGACCTCCCCGGTGGCACAGAGGTTGAGCGCTGGGTTGCCACACTGCCCGCAGCCCCTGCAGCCGGTTCAATCCCCAGCAGCTGGGCGAAGGTCCCACATGGCGCGCAGACCTCTCCTGCCGCCCGCTGCTCCCCTCAGCAGTGTCCTTCAGTCCTTCTGCCTGTTCTGTTCCCCGCTCTGGCTCTGGTGAATTCTCTCACCCTCCCACACTTCTGACTGTACCCAGTGCTTGTATAAATAAATAAATAAATAGATAGATAGATAAATAAATATTGAAAGAAAAAAAAAAGACCACCAGCAAAGTAACCAGAAGACACCACCTGAAAAGAAATTCTGCCCTATATTTTATTGGATTTTATTTTCACATGCTGTAAAGCTGGGGGAGAGGGGGATCATATGGGTGTGTCCATATTTTTATGGCAAATGGTTAGACTGAATGATCAGTGATCAATGCCTACTGGAAAAAAGGCTCTTGGCGATATAATTATAAAAGTCTACAATCCACAAAAGTTGACCAAAAGAAAAACTTTGTAGTAAATATCCCAAAGTAATAGAGGATCTTGTGGTATACACCTGTGCAATATATAAAGTTTTAAATAAAATCAAGTCATAAAACCAAACCTCACATTTAAACTGGACTTCACGAGCAGTTTTCTATTAACTTTATGGAAAATTGTATAGTTTAACCTATCAGCATATCACTTTACATGCCATCAGAAACAGAGAACTCATTATTACATTTTTGAATGTAGTGGAAGAAACTCATTTGAAAAAGAACTTGCAAAAAAAGAAAAAGAAAAAGAACCTGCAGCATGAAATGCTAACACACTGAAATGAACCGCCCTGAAACAAAGCCAAAAAATCTTCTTGTTGTAGCAGCAAGTTATTTCATCATTAATTCTATATTTTACTAAAGAAATACCAATAGAAAACCTAAATATATCTAACCTGGATCTTTGTGATGTCATGATCAAAAAGTAGTCAACCTATAAGGTTGTCCCTACTATAATGACTATTTTTAGGGGGTTGTGGAGGTGGGGTGGGATGGGGAGGTACAGCCTAGGACAAGGAGATATTGTACCAGCCACAAATGCAATCTTTCTAATCTTTCTATAGAGTTCTCTTTTCAGTACACCCACTCACACAGCAGAGACTGTTCCATACCTGATGACCACATGCATCCCAAGCGCATCTCAACCAGTAACAGAATCCAAGTCTCACAGGGAAGCGAACAAATATCTTTCAAACAAGAAGTCTTTGGAAAAGCTCAATCCACAGTAGCAGTTCCTAAGCACGATCCCTGCACTTTATCTAAGATAAATACTGCAACTTGTCAGAAAAAATATAAATACATTTCAGAAGACATCCCTTGTCTGGGGAAAAATATTTTTATGTGAAGATATTTAATGACACAAAAAATAAGTTTATATATATATATATATACACACACATATACACACAGTTTATTTAGTTATGAACAGAAAGACTGAAAAGAAATATGCCAAAATGTTAACACTGGCCAGATCTAAGTGGTAAAATCACAGAAGATAGTTTAAAAAATGCTTGTCCAGTACTGTCTGCACGGACACAAGGTCTTCTTTTTAACTGGGAAAACGCTGATACTTGTAATACACACAAACAACAAATAAGTGTGTCCAACTCCAACAGTTTCTAAGCTGCTTCTACAGATGACACCGTCTAGTCTTCGAACACAGGCACTAATTCTTTGTTAGCAATTTAGGGGAAAACGTACAAAACAAAGCTAACGATTTTCACTTCTGATGCTGCTCTAAAGATTTCCAAATTAAAAACCAGGAAAATGTATCTTTCTATAAAAAGGGTCTGTGTCCAGCGTCTCTCTCGGGTTAGTGACAATCTTTCTGAACGCGCCCATCTGACCTGGCTTCCTGTAAGGGGCCCCTCCAGGTCATTCGCTCCAAAGCGGACACACCTAACACAAAGTGCAAAGTCGTGAGAGGACACACGCTGGGGAGCTGCACTATCAGAGGCGCGCTCGCGGAGGGAGCGCTGACTACGGCCTTTATCCGTCCGTCCATCACCTTCGGAAAGCCCTGGACCTGACGAGGCGTTCGACGGCGGGGCTGCGCGCGGCCCGCACGGGGGTTTGCCCGAGTACGGGGGGCGCCGTCCCCATCGCTTTCAAGCCTGTTCCACCCCAAGCACAGCCCGTCCCTCCCCGCGGCCGCCTCCCCCCACCCGCGCGCTCCGGGCCCTCCGGCTGACGTTTCCGGGCTCGTGAGTCACAGAGAAACGCGCTGCAACGGGCGCTCCAAGGGTCCCTCCAAACGCCGCTCCCTGGGCCCCTCCGCGGCGTCCCGCGTCCGTCCGCGCCCCCAGCGCCTCGCGAACCCGCCGCGGCCGGTTCCCGGCAGGAAACGGAGTCGCCCCCCGCGGCCAGCCGCGCCTCCGCCCGTCCCCGCGCCCCGCCCCGCCCCGCGGCCTCCGGGACGCCCCCGACCCGGCCCGGCCTCCCCGGCGACTCGCGGCGCCCCGGGCCCCTCGCCGGGCTCGGGCACAAGCAGGCCCGCGCGGCCGCCCCTCCGCGCCCGCGGCCGCCGGGACCCCGAGGAGGCGCCGGGCGCGCCGCCCCGACCACAGGAAGTTCGCCCGGCGGGCGGGCGGGGGCCGGTGACAGTTGGTGCCGCCGCCCGCCCGGGGCCGCGGAGGCCGCGGAGGCCGCGGAGGCCGCGCCGGGCGGGAAGCGCAGGCCGCGCCCGGGCTCCCGCGGCTCCCGGGCCGGGGCCGCCGCCGCCGCCCGAGAAAATGGAGGCAGCGCCGGGGCCGGGCGGCGGAAGCCGGGCCGCGGCCGCCGGGCACTCACCGCGCTGGGCCGGGCGGCTCCCTCCCGCCTCCGCGCCGTCGCCGGCCCCGGCCCCGGACGCCGCCTCGGGCTGCGCGCTCGGTCCCCGCGGCGCGGGCGCTCGGCCCCTCCGTCGTCCTCCGCCGGCGGCCGCTCCCCGCGGCGGCGGCCCAGGGGCTCCCGCGGCGGCCGCCGCGCTGCTGCGCTCGCTCCGGGGCCGCGGCGGCGTCCGCGGGGCCCTCGCCGCCTGCGCCGCGCCTCGCTCGCGCTCCGGACACCGGCCGCCCCCAGGCCGCGCCGCTGCCTCCGGCCGAGCCCGGCTTTGACGTGCGCACTGCGCAGCCGCGGCCGCCGAGGGCGCGACGTCGGGCCGCGCCGCAACGCCCCCTGCGGCCGCGGGCGCCCCCGAGCGGCCGGGCGGACTCAGGGCGCCCCGCGCGCGCCCAGGCCCGGGCGGGAGCCGTCTCGGAACCGCCCGAGCAGAGCGCGAGAGCGCGGCCGGCTCACCTGCCACCTGCCGCGGCAGGTGCGTCTCCCCAAGCCCTCCTCCTGCAGGACCCGCCCGCCACCTGCCACCACCGCCTCCTCAGCTCGAAACGAAGCTCTCTGTCTGCCGAAGACCTGCAGCCGACTTTTGGAGACTGGCACGGAACATGCACCTCTCATTTTTGCATCCTTGGTGAGAGAACGTTGGAAATGATGGAATGATCCGGAAGAGTAGGGTTCAACGGCGTGCATTTAAATCCCGGCCCCACCATTTAGTTTCCATGGGTTGTTTCTTGCAGGTCAGCCTAAGTTCCTACCCATGCAACACACAACACACACACACACACTGTTCGTAATCACACAGCACCCTAGGCTCACGAGCACGAACGAGACAATGCATTGCAAGGTTCTGACAAGTCTGGTACTTAAAAACTCATGCGTGTGTATTTTTGTTCCTTTGCATTGCTTTGGTTTTTTTGTTTTGTTTTATTTTTTTTTTTGGGGGGGGAGTTGTAATTGAACAGGTTTTTTCCAGCATCTGCTGTGTGCCAAGCACTATTCTAGATGATGGGGCAGTGAACAAACAGCCCCCTATCCCCAACACGGGTGTTATAACATGGGGTCATCTCAGTGCTGTGTACAAAACGACAGCACCTAAGGAGGGGCATGGCAGGGTATTGTCAGTGACATTCCTACGGGGGCAGCTATGTGAAGAAGGAGCAAGCTCTGGGATCTGTGTATGGAAAAGCAGAGGGAAGAGCAAGGACCAAACCCCTGAGGTGGTACTCCATGGAGCCCAGCAAAGTGAGAGCCACAATGAGAGGAGAAGTAGAGATAAGGAGAGTGGGGTCCCCTGGAGACTTTGGTTTTCACCCTGAGTGAGTTGAAGGCTGTTTTGGATGGAACTGAGAAAGAGCAGGATCTGACATTTGGAAAGGATGGCTCTGTGTGTGGCGTGAAGACCAGCCTGCCGGGTTTGAGGAGTTAGCAGGGGGCTGGTTAGAACACTTTTGAAATGATCCTCAGGAGAAGAGGCCCAGGGTGGCAGCCCTGGAGGAGAGAACTATTGATAGGGTTCTAGATACATGTAAAAGGCAGTATCGATAGGATTTTGCTGATTCTACATTTTTTTGCTTTAGATTTTTTTTCTCAATTAACTGGAAGATACAGTTTGGTGAAATGGGAACTAATCACAAACTGATATGTTGAAACTAATCAGAAATCTGGTAAGTTGAAACTTATTAGAATTAGAGGTGAAGGGCAAAACTTGTGAATTCATCTTGGGTCATACTGTTGGAGGTGCCCATTGCACACGCAGCTGGATATAGAAGCCTGGAGTCTGGATCCAAGCAGATGAAAATAGAATTTTGGGAACCCGCAAAGGTAAGTAAAAATCTCAATACTTAATGACCCTAAAACTTAGATAATGTCATAATATTGGAATGACCCTGTACCCCGCAGCCCTGGGCTGCCAGCTGGGCCGTCCAGGCTGGGACAAACTTGGGTGAGGGATGAACTCCGTCCCCTGATGTCTAGCACTGCCCAAGCTGGGAGGGGAGACAGTGGTATTCTGACCACCCCTGAGGTCCAGAATCAAGGGGCTGCTGGGAAGGGGGCAGAGCAGAGCAGAGCGGCCATTTTGGGGGGCGCCTTTAAAAGGGAACAAGGTCCCTGTGGGCTCTGCTGTCAGAGCTTCTGTGAGAAAAGCCATCCTGGCAGTCTGAGGGGAGGTGGAAAGGCCTGGTAACCCTTTAAAGTAGGGTGCTCCTGTAACAACAGCTTCACTTCACACGGTTTCAGTAACGGACCTTCTCCCTTGTCCTCTGTAGGTGGAGCTACAAGGAGCTACAAGGCTCCTTTCAAATTAGACAGAGCTGGAGGCTTGATCGCTCTGGGGTGCTAGGTGTACATCCTGAGGTATGATCAGGAACGTCTGGGGGCCATTGACGTGCTTTGTGTCCCAGGGACTGATCAATGGAACAAGCCTTGTTAATAAGATTGGAGCCAAGGGTGGGGGTTGAGAGTGTATCAGCAGACTTGATTTCCCTAAAGCCCCAAATCCGGTATTCAGCTTGACCCACCCTTTTCTCTGTCAATAAAAAGTCCAGGATCTTGCTCTTTAGCAGCGTCCTGCATCCTCAGCCTGCTCCACAACTCCTGTTTCTTTTCTTTATCATTGCGGTGTTGCTGATGAAACAGCCCTCGACCCTGTCGGTTAGAATAAATAGGTTTTTTCCCCTGCACCAAAGACTCTTCGCTTTTATAGTGTTGAGTGGCCAGGCCCAGAACCGGTGAGAGAGGTTCTGGCCAGATGACAGTTTTCAGACTCTATCCAGGATTATTATGATGCCATGATAATAAGAGGCTCAGTGAAGAAAGACATTTAGGGAATGTTGATGAATGGCTAGGCCAAGGAGGAGACCGAGGCTGCCAGTATTGAGAGGGCAAAGAGATGAAAAGGAACCAGTAAAGGGTATTGGGGGTAAGGGGAGGGAGGAGACCCTGAGACCACCATGTGCCAGGGATGGAGGGTGGATATGTGCCTCCACTGTGGCTAAGACTTCAATAAGGGTAGTGCTGGCCATTGATGTCACCACCTAGAAGTAACTAGTGGCCTCTGTAACAGCTGTTTTAGCACAAAGGTGGGTAAGAAAGCCGGATTGGAGCCATCTCATTCTAGAAAGAATGAGACCTACCTTTTTGGTAGAGAGCTCCACGGAGGAAGAGAGGGGCAAGGAAGGAGAGGGTTTAGACGAGGAAGTAATGGAGTTATGGCTGGCTGTTTGCGTTCAAGCCATGCAAGGAGGAAGTGAGAAAATGCAGAGGCGAGTGGGGGCTGAAGAGGGGGGAGACCCTGTAAGTGTTTGGGTCTTCGGAATGAACCATGTGTGGAAAGGTGATCGGAGTCAGCACTATGGGGGAGGTTATGAGATTCTGGAAGGAGATTTCAGTAGTGACAAGACCCAGGTAGCTTCTCAAATGATAGTGTCTGTGTGCATTACTGCGGGTCTTGTCAAAACGCAGATATTGTTCCATTGGTCTAGGGTGGGGCCCAGGATTCTGCATTTCTAACAAGTAGGGGTAGAATGGGGAAGGGTGACACTTATTCTTGTTATTCTTGTAATTGCCATGATACCAAAATCTTGATAAATGCAACACACAACAACAAAAGCATATGACTCTTGCTAATAAATGTATATGAAAAACCTAATAAAAAGTAGGAAACATAAATAACCGCATGTTAAAAATAAAGTTCATCCCGATGAAGAACAATTTATCTCAAGCATAATAGAAGCTCCTGTTCAGGGTTTATCTGGCCTCAGAGAGGTCAGCTGACCAGAAGACCTCAGCCAGCCGGGACTTGGAGGAAGGGCGGCCTCCTGGAGCTATGTCTTTGCTTCTGTCTAAGAATCCTGGAAGGAGGTTCCTCTAGAGAGTTTTACCTAATTTTGAGACTTTGTTCAATAAGGACTTTAATGCTCTGCTATCCCTCCCAGCCCCCTGCAGATTTTTTTTTTTTAAGACTGGAGTTCTTAACTGCATTGCCAACCAAAGCAAGGTCTCTCCTGTACTGACATTCCACAAAAACAAGTCAGGACCAAATTTCCCCCAAGAAAGAAGGCATGGATGTGGGACATCCCATATGCTGGGGGGATTGAGGCCTTTGCTCTAAGAGTCAAAGCAGGATTCCCAATTAATCTCTTAACTAGCCTCAAGCAAGCATTGGCGCTTCCAGAGAGCAGAAGTTTCTGGAGCAGGAATTTGTAACTTATTCGGTGACCACTTGAATTTACACTGGGGAGATTCCTCTGGGATCTCTGGGAAGTCCATCTAGTCTTATATTTCTTTTCTTTTTTTTTAAGAGTTATTTATTTATACAAGAACTAGGATACAGGTCAGAGGCACGGGAGGGTGAGAGAATTCAGAGTGGGGAGCAGAACAGGCAGACGGACCAAAGACACTGCTGAGGGGAGCAGCAGGAGAGACAGGAGAGGTCTCGCCTGGCCGGCCAGGAATCAAAACTGCACTGCAGAGGCTGGGACAGCTTGCTTCACAGTGCGGCACTCAACCTGCTGCGCTAAAAAATATTTATTTATGCACACAAGAACTGGGGTACAGGCCAGGGGTGCGGGATGGCGAGAGGAGTCACCAGAGAGGGAGTGGGGAGCAGAACAGGCAGACTGACTGAACTACACCGCTGAGGGGAGAGCTGGGAGACAGGAGAGGTCTGCTGCACCATGTGGGTAGCTCCCTGGCCCACGGGGGATGGAACTGGTGCTGCAGAGGCTGCAGATAGCTTCACAGGGCTGTGCTTAACCCCTTGCGCCACCAGGGAGGCCCCTTCTATTCTTATATTTCTTTGTAGGCACAACCTCTTTCTGGGAAATCCCTCCACATCTTCATCTTGAAACGCTCTCAACGGAAGCCCCTCACTCGCCCACACAATGTCCCTCGATGGATCTCGGGCCACAGGGCAGGGTCATCATTCTCTGGCAGTTGTTATTGGTCCTGTGTGACCCTCCCATCACTTTCATTTCCTTCCTCTCTGCTGAACCTGGGCCATAGGCAGACAGGGCCTTGTTGACTCAATCACACCATCCGTGAAAGGACTTTGGAGCCTGAATCACGGCTTCCCTCCTCACCCCACTCCACACCCGGCTTCTCCCGGGCCACGGAAGTGCCATTCATCCAATGTGTTGGATTCCACAGTTCCTTCGTGTTCAGTGCCCGGTGACCTTCAGCTCCACTCCCCACCCTGATCTCTGCTGTCTTGGTGATTCTGTCTTTGAAGCTTGAACTCTCTGTAACTCTCCTACGAACTGCTGCTCCCGCCCTCCCACGCCCACCTCTCCACCTAACCTGCTCTAAATCACATTAAAACTTTGCTCAACTAATACTTATTGAGAGCAGATAATGACTGGTCCCAAGAAGTGGAATGAGACCTTGAACCATCCATGGTCCCTCCTCTCAACTAATTTATGACTGGGGAGAGCCACACAAATAAACAACGATAGAAGAGTGAGACATGAAGCCGGAATAAGATTTAGCCCATGGTAGACGGGGACAAATGTTGAAGGAAAATCACAAGAACAAAAAGGAAAGCACAGTTGATTTTGAGGAGCACGTATGACTAGTTAGAAGCTCAGAAGTTGGATAGAACTTAGAGGTTGAAGAACGGAATTTTTTTTTATTGTGGTTTATTGCCCCCCCCAACTTTATTGCGATATTATTGCCACGCGGCACGTGTGAGTTTAATGTGTACAATGTGATGATCAGCTGCATTTCTGTACAGTAAAATAATTACCACAGTCAAGGTGAACTAATGATACCTGGCAAAAACCAAGGGGTGCCCAGGGGCCCCAAAATGTTCAGGGAAAAAACTCATGTGGTCCATGTTAAGGGTTTGTGCTCACCTGTAAGGATAACAGCGAGTAATCAAAGTCTCTTGTGCCCAAAGATTTTTAACTGCTGAGAGGTTCAAAGGGAACAGACAGGAGTAGAAAAGGACTTCAAAACATGGACTCCGGACCAGCTGGCAAGCACTCAGCCAAGCAGGCAGGGCCCAAGACCAGAACCTCCAGGAGAGCGAATCCAAGGCAATCTCCTGACAGGAAACATAAACATGAGGCCCAAAGGGAGAGAAGGGAGAACCAAATTGCAAAAGTCAATATGGCGGCTGCCATAATCTCTCTCAGGCGAGCCAGATCTTCCACCTGCCAAAGCACCGTAGCTGAAATAAGAGCCGCCGCAGACAGAAGCCAGCCAAAGGGGTGCGCTCTGAACTCTGAGCAGAAGCAGGAGGTCTCCTACCGGACCCCTTCCCCAGAGGGGGAGCGGGCCCATGGAACGGATGTGGGAGTGAGAGCAGTAGGCCTGGCAGAAGCGGACAGGCCCTCTGAAGCCCCCCAGCTCTTCCTTTTAGTATCTACCTGAAGCTCTGCTCTGCCTCTCAGTTCTGGCTGTCACCACTCAAGAAGTCAGGGGGTGGAGCAGTGAGGCTTCTGGACCCGTATATTAACATGGTCCCCTCAAATAATTGCAATTTTGTGAGTGTGTATGTGTTGATAGCACTTAGACCTACTCTAAACTTTCAAGTATATAATACAGTGTTGTTAATCATAGTCACCAGGCTGTTCTCAGATGCCCTGATATGACTTATCAGATAGTTGGGAGTTTGTACCCTTTAACCAGCATCTCCTCATTTCTCACACCTGAAGGCCTTGGTAACCCCTTTTCTATTTTCTGTTTCTACGAGTTCAGCTTTTTAAGATTCTGCATCTAAGTGATAACACACAGTATTTGTCTTTCTCTTTCTGACTTAGTTCTCTTAGCATAACACCCTCAAGATTCAGCCATGTTGGAAAAAGCAGGATAAGACTGTAGCAATAACAAAGTCCAATAATGAAGGGCAGGATCTTCTCCCTTTTTTTTTTTTTTTAAATATTTGTTATTTTATGCACACAAGAGTTGGGATGCAGGCCAGAGGGATGTGTGTATGGGGTGTATGTGAGAGGATTCACCAGAGACAGAGTGGGGAGCAGAACAGGCAGACTGACTGAAATACACTGCTGAGGGGAGCAGCGGGAGAGACAGGAGAGGTCTGCTGTGCCATGTGGGTCACCTCTCTGGCTGGAGATCAAACTCGTGCTGTCATGGCTGGCGATATCTTCATAGTACTGAGACTTAATCCCTTGCGCCACCAGGAAGGCCCAGGATCATCTCCCTCAAGGAAACTGGTTTCAACATGAGGGCAGTGGAGTGGGCATTGAGACTTGAAATTGTGGAGTGTCAAGTTCAGATGTGTGATTTAGATTTAGAGACCACCCTGATCCTGTGTACACTATGATGGGATGAAAGGGAGATTGGACACAGCAAGACCAGTGGGAGGCTATTCTCATTTTGGCGAGGGATAGTGGGGGCCTGCAGAAGATTGTGGTAGCAGCCATGGAACAAATTGCAACTTTGACAAAAAGTATATAGAACACAGTACTTGGTGATTTGATTCTATAGATGCCAGGGGAGAATGGGAAACAAGATGGAAATCTTTTGACACAAGCACTGTTTATATGGTAAGACTTTTATCAGACGGTTACCATCTAGGAGTAATCAGAAGACAGGAGGGAAACCAAGAGAGCTTGAAGCTCCACAGGAAATTTTCAGGAGGGAAAAAGAGCCACAATCCAAGACTGCAGTAGGAGCCTATAATACAAGGATGGAAGCTTTCTGCCTGTTGGATGTGGCAACAGGAGGACTGTGGTACTGTGGAGATTGCTGTCCCAGAGGAGTGGAGGGTGAAGAAGCAGCCCGATGGCAGTGGGATTAAGGTGTGGATGGGAGATATGGAAAAGGAAGTAATGAGCATTAGATAGCACCTTCAAGCCAGGAAGTTGTGGAGGAAGACCTGGTCAAGATGGTGGAGACTTGAACATGTTTCAATGCCCTGGGGAGGACTAAATAAAGAAAACACCTGAAAGAGAAAGGATCACAGGTGTTGAGAGGTCCCTAATGAGGGAGGACACTTCACGGGAGCACAGGACATGAAAGAGTGGACCTTCTTTGTAATAGCCCAGAAGAGGGTGGAGGTCCAGGGAGATGGCAACTGAGTAAAATGGGGAGGGGGCGTTGAGGTATACAGGATGTGTTTTGTTAGGTAAAAGAGAGAATAGGGCTCCCTGGTGGCCCCAGGGGTTAGACACAACCTTATGAAGCAATCTGCAGCCACTGCAGCATGAGTTCGATCCCTGGCCAGGGAGCAACCCACATGGTGCAGCAGACCTCTCTTGACTCGCCTGCTGCTCCCCTCAGCAGTGTATTTCAGTCAGTCTGCCTGTTCTGCTCCCCACTCTGTCTCTGGTGAATCCTCTCACCCCTTCACACCTCTAGCCTATACCCCAGTTCTTGCATGCATAAATAAATAAAATAAATCTTAAAAAAAAAAAAAAGAGGAGATGCTGTTTAGGTTAAATTGGTAATGGTAAGATGTAATTAAACTCGGATTTCAAGAGCCTCAGGCTCGGGGGAAATCGCAGGGGCTTGGCAATGCCCGCCTGGCCCTGATGCTTCTCCAGACTGCGTCTCTGGCACTAAACACCACAGTAGGTGCTGTCAGCCATAATCTCACTATTTTTTTTTCTTTTCTCCAATTTCATTAATTTGCCTGTGGTTCACGCGACTGTATCATATTGGGGAGCACAGTTTCAGTCCCCCCAAAGCCCAGTGCTGATGTCCTGTCCCCTTCCTTCCCTCTCCCTTCAGCTATTTCTTCAGGTGGTAACTCAGCCACAACTTCTCTAATTGGATCTGGCACCTCCTGGGATGGCACTTTTCAACCGGAAACACATCTCCTGCCTGTGGAGTTACATTAATATGCAAATGCTTCGGCGCTACTTCAGATTCACAGTCTTTCTGCGAGGTGTCCTTTATGTAGTCTTAACATAGTCTAACTCCATGTTCCCTAATTTCACGGTGTGGTAGGTCAGGATGGTTACCTGTCATTTTTCTCAGGGAAGAGGATATTCGCCCATTTTTATAACTTAGACATGATAGCCTCTTCTCTGAGAGTCGAGTTACTCATTCTCTTCATTGATATTTAGCCTCAAGCGTTTTCAGGATGGACTGTTATTTCACGATGCTGCGGAACCTCCGCATTTCCTGGCCCTTTTCTTTTTATGAGCTCCCAGCAGACCCTTCCCTTTTGAAAACTGTCAGCAAAAGGCGAACCACCGCCCTCTTGCTTTGTCAGCGACACATGGGCTGGTGTTTTACTCTGATGATTTGTCAGCGGCGACAGACCTCTGCGCTCAACAGAGAATGGGAGTCTCAGAGCCTGGGGACAGGACTGCGCTAGGTACTTTGAGCACCGACTTCTGAGGCCTCCTTTAAACAACTTTGAGAATCAAGTCAGAGCTCCTAGAAGTGTAGTGGAGACACAGATAAGTTCATGAGACTCCTACCTAGGAACTAACAACCTAGAACTTAATGAACAGACGAGGGAGGACAGTGGGCTTTGTTTGCAATCGCGTTTATGTTGTTTTAATGTTCTGTTTTGTGACTAAACAAGGAGCCCATTCTCTTAAGTTCTCCATATCTCACAATTTGGTGGGCCATGCTTTGGTAACCAAAACTGAGCCATTTGCAAATATCCTACTCTCCCTCTCTGCTGGCTCTAGAACTTGGAGACTCTTAAGAGTTTTCTTGGGCCTCCCCGGTGGCAGCGGTTGAGCGCTGGGTTGCGAAGCTGCCCGCAGCCTCTGCAGCGCCGGTTCGATCCCCAGCTGCTCCCCGGCCACTGGAGGAGGGACCCACATGGCGCGCAGACCTCTCCTGCCGCCCGCTGCTCCCCTCAGCAGTGTACTTCGGTCCTTCTGCCTGCTCTGCTCCCCGCTCTGGCTCTGGTGAATTCTCTCACCCTCCCGCGCTTCTGACTGTAACCAGTGCATGTATAAACAAACAAACAAACAAACAAATAAATAAATGAATGAATAAAATACATGCCACTTAAAAAAAAAAAAGAGTTTTCTTAACTTCATGGCAATGTAATTATGTGTGTAAGGGAAAGGATCTGTCTTCCTTGGTAAGAGGACATAGTAAAAGTATTTTATGCACCCAGGGTGGATATCATGTTTGAGAGTAAGGTTCATTTAACCAGACATAACCTAACATTTTTGAGAAACTAAGGCTGACTTTATGGAGCCAAGAGATCCAAAGACCTCTTTGGAAAACTGGTACCCGGCTTATGTGGTTCTCAGCCTTACTGCTGAGTAAGGAAGATTGTTTCCTAGCAGGCCATGAAGCTGGGTGTACTTGGAGAGAACCATGAGAAGAGAGAAATTTCCCCAAACTTTTAAGTACTGTAGGTGAATTTGTTGGCTTGGCTTTCTAGCCTCAAGCAGCTTTCAAAATCCAATCTTAGATTATTAAAACTTCCAGTAAAACAACTTAAGAAGGCTTACATGGTAAATTGCCATTCTTGCTGCACCTGTGTAAATAGGGCAAAAGTAATGAGACCAACCTTACTTTGAGATCAAGAAAAATCATACTTTGCAGTTAACTTTGTTAAAGAGGGCTGACATGGGCCTCTCTGGTGGTGCAGGGGTTAAAGACACAGGCCTAGCAAGTGATCTATCGGGAGCCACTGCAACATGAGTTTGATCCTGGGCCAGGAAGCTGACCCACATGGCACAGCAGACCTCTCCTGTCTCGCCTGCTGCTCCCCTCAGCAGTAGATTTCAGTAGATCCATCTGTTCTTCTCTGTCTGTCTCTGGGGAATCCTCTCACGTCCCCTGCCCCCCCACCTCTCACTACACCCCAGTTCTTGTATGCATAAATAAATCTTTAAAATAAATAAATGAGGGTGGACAAAAATGAGAAATGTTGAGGCTCAGTTAATAGTACAGACTTTCAGGTTGTCAGGCTCTTCATGGCCTAGTTCTTGCACCTCCTTGTAAATTGCAGGTAGCTGATGACTGGGCAAACTGTCTGGTTAGATGACATTTCATTGACTTCCTCTCCTACCCCTTGTGGAAAAACCAGTTCTGGTACTTACCTGTAAATTGGACTGCATCTTTCTGCCTTGTCCAGTTGTCCATCCAGTTTTCTTCAAGATCTGACTATGAACCTCCAAACTAACTTTTATTTTTTTTTAAAGATGTATTTAATTATGCATACAAGAACTAGGGTACAGGCCAGAGGCATGGGGGGTGAGAGGATTCACCAGAGACAGAATGGGGAACAGAACAGGCAGACTGACTGAAATACACTGCTGAGGGGAGCAGTGGGAGAGTCAGGAGAGGTCTGCTGCGCCATGTGGGTTGCTCCCTGGCTGGGAATCGAACTCGTGTTGCAGTGGCTACGGATTGTTTCGTAGGTTGTGTCTGAATCCCTTGAGCCACCAGGGAGGCCCCAAACTAACTTTTAAAACCTCTCCTGCCCCTGCCTGACTCAGCATCACCAAGAACTAAAACTTGACCCCCCAGACCCCCATCACTACTCTGGGTTGTCATGAAGCTGGCTTTTCCTGCCAGAATCTGAAGAGACTCTACTAACTAAAGCCTGTTAACTTGACACTAGCTTTGAAGAACTCAGCAGCACAGTAGACCTTACACAGACTGGAATTCCCCCTAGACAACCCACTGCTGGACCACTCAGGCAGTCCAACAGAGTGCTCTGGTCACACCTACCCTTCTAGAAGAGGCAGCCAAGACTACACATAATGTCTCCAAGAGCATGGCCATCATAGCTTAAGAAACTCAAAAGGGCAGCACTGCAAGATTTTCTTTTGCTGACCTCTTGGAATGCACTGGACTGGTTAATTCTCAAAAATCAACTCTTGGCTCTTTATACAACTTATTTTTTTAAGATTTTATTTATTTATGCATACAAGAATTAGGGTGCAGGCCAGAGGTGCAGGGGGTGAGAGGATTCACCAGAGACTGAGTGGGGAACAGAACAGGCAGACTGATTGAAATACACTGCTGAGGGGAGCAGTGGGCGAGTCAGGAGAGGTCTGCTGCACCATGTGGGTCAGCTCCCTGGCCAGGGATCGAACTTGTGCTGCAGTGGCTGCCAATAGCTTCATAGTGTTGTGCCTTAATCCCTTGTGCCACCAGGGACAACCCACTTTATACAACTTTGATAGAACCATTTCTCTATTTTCAGCTTCTTTTTTTACAATGTCTGACTTCCAGGACCCTAAAATAACTAACCTCTGCCACTGCCATTCAACTAGTTTTTTTTTTTTTTTTTTTTTAAAGATTTATCCATCCATGCACATAAGAACTGGGGTATAGGCCAGAGGTGCAGGAAGGTGAGAGGATTCACCAGAGACAGAGTGGGGAGCAGAACAGGAGAATCTACTGAAATACTCTGCTGAGGGGAGCAGCGGGCGAGACAGGAGAGGTCTGCTGTGCCATGTGGGTTGCTCCCTGGCCTCCCGGGGATTGAACTCATGCTGCAGAGGCTTCCGCTGTGCGCTGTGCTTAACCCCTTGCGCCACCAGGGAGGCCCCATTCAACTAATTTTATAGAAACAACATAACAAGAATCCTGGAGAGACTATTTCTTGGGTCACCCCACTCAGGAGTTTCTGCTGCCCTCTGACTTGCCAGTGGAGAATGATACTCATCTTGAACAGAAAGGGGGTATCAGCAATATTGAACTTCATCTGAACCCTGTGCAGCCTCCGCAGTGATGGTGAAGAAATCCCCCCACCCTTCTGTGTTTCAGAAATGACAACCCAGCTGACCACAGAGGACCACGCTGGCCTCCAAGTTTCCCAGAAAATCTTCCCTCCTCCCTCAGAGCCCTCTTAAAATGACTCCCTTCTCTACCTGACTCTGTAAACCCCAGATCCCATCCCCATTTTTTTTTAAAGAAAAACAAATATTTTCTTTAATTACCTGGTGAATTCTGTCTGTTGCATCCCCAGCGAGAGCCTCCCTTTGGTGGCAGCCAGCTTCTCCCTGACTGTCCTGAGGAGGGGCTGTCCTCTGTGGCTGAGGCTCTGCGGTTCCTCTGTGACCTCATCCTGCAGACAACCACATTTTCTTTTTTTATTGATTCTTATTTTTAAGTTTTTTTCCCCCTTGTCCCCCGTAACCTCAGAAACCTCACTTCATTTATTAGTGTCTGCTGGTTTTTATAATTATTTTGTTTTCTTAAATTGTCCACTATGTAAATGTCCAATATTTGTCTTTGCCATTTTGACTTGCTTCACTAGACAGAATTCCCTGAACGCCTCCAAGTTTGCTGTAAATGGCAACATTTTGTCTTTCCTGTGCCTGAATAGGGCTCCTTTGTGAGGATAGACCACGTCTTCTTTATCCAGCTGGCGATCAGTGGGCACCCAGGTTGTTCCCATTTCTGCCCAGTGCAAACAGTGCTGCAATCAACGATGTGGAGCATATAATTTTTTTGAGTTGATGGTTTCATGTTCCTTGGATAGATGCCCTGGGTCATATGACAACCTCCTTTTCAACAGCTCAACTCATGAGTAAACAGAGGGGCGTGTGGCCCTAGACACTTGAGGCAGTGGTGGGGTCACGGAAGGGAGCTCCCTCATCCTCTCTTGAATGGACAGAAATGAGTCAGCCTGAGATGCTTCTAGCTGAGTCCAAGGGTAAACCCCCAGATAGACCTTTAAAGGAAAGAGGAAATGATCTCTTAGCAGCTGGGGTGCCAGCCTGGACAGGTGCTGGGCAGAGTGCAGGCCGGGGCAGAACTAGACAGAGTAGGTGCTGGAGGGCTGGCAGAGTGGCCAATCTAAAGGCCAAGGGTGAGCCTGGAAGTCAGAAATACTAGGGAGAGCCCTAAAAGTGGTGAGTGGGAGGAGGGGAGGCCCCAAAGGGGGAAAGTGTTGGGAGTAAGACCGGCCAAAAATAAAAAGGTGTGCAAACCTCTAACCAGCCCTGAACCCACCCTATTCCCCTCCCTTAGGGAGTGGGTGAGGGCAGGGAAGGCTCCACCGAGTACCATAGTCACCGTCAGGGGCTCTAAAGGCTGCCAGGGATGGGATTCGCCATCTCTGCGGCTCCACAGGAATAAGAAAGTTATAGCAAAGGCACATGCTGAGAAGGGCGAGGTGGCCCAGATGATGTCTTTATTCTGGAATGTTCTCTCCTGTAGCCTGAGGATTCTAGACATCCATCTGGGGTAGACTTTTCTCTGATGTGTCAGATGTATGAGTCCTTTGGTGAAACTAACATATGTGGGGTGAGGTCCCAGGGGTAACAGGGAAGCCCCTGAGACGTCTCAGGGCTCTTAGGCATGCTCTGTGCTGTCTCCAGGTCTAACCCAGTGCCTGGTACGAGGAGGCAATCTACTGACAAAAAGGTGATCAGAGGCGTGGTAGGGGAAAGGCCACGCTGACTCTGACACGTAGCCAGGGTGATAGTAAAAATGTCATATTTAAATCTAGAACTATCCAGGTACCAACTAAAGGGAATAGATTCTGACTGAAACCTAGCCCTGTGTAGAGTGATGGCTGGATCATTCTGGGGGCTGACTCACTCTTTTAACAAAAATGGGGGTGACAAAGACGGACTGGCACACATTAGCCTTTGAACTATGCCTCCAGAGCTGGGGAGCACACTGAGGCCACAGGTGGTCATGGATCGGAACCCTACTTGGTGAGGGTAGGGTTGGTACAAGGCCTAGGAAGGAGGTTCTGACCTGGGAGATTACAGGCAGGTCTGGATGACTTTACCCATCATACCAGCAATTCAAGGGGCCAAGACCATTGGCGAGCCCAGCTTATGAGGGGCCCTGGCATCAGAGATGGATAAAGGGAACTTTCAGGTCTTCACTGGCCTCACCTTGACCTGAGCAAGCCCAGCCAGAAGACCTTCCCTTGGGGTCCTTCTGGTGTCTCAGCTGCAGTGCATTCTGGGGGCTGGTTTTACCCCAAGCCGTGTGTTGGCGGGGTCTCGGGCAGAGCAAGCCCCCGTCCTCTGCACTTTGGAAGTCCTTACAGAGAGGCACAGGGCCTTGTCCAGGGGCTTCTGAATGCAGCCTCGGTCTGTGTGGGAACCCAGTCATGCTGGTGACTCTAGGGTGTTTAGCTACCATTTTTTCAGAGTCAGGGATCTTCTTCAAGTTAGGATGGCCTTGGCTGACTCCTGTTATATGGGCTCCTATAAAAAAGGTTTTAGCCAAATGGTTGCCTGGACTAGTTGTTTGAAAAGTCCATTGTTGGAAAGCCAGGTGCCCATTCTAAATCACCAGGGTCAAATTTTCCTCTCCCTTAGTGTAGCTCAAGCTGCAATGGTCAGGCGTCAAGACCCATTGGTGCCAGTTTCCACTGAGATCATCTCTCCAAGCTTTAAAGTTTCTTTGAATGTCATTCTAGACCTGGGACTTGGCTTTACACAGAACCAGATTCTTTGAAAAATAGGTCCAAGAGCTAAGTCCTCTAGCAACACGGTGGCAGCCCACATATGTGGCTGGATACGTCTAAGCCAGGAGGATATGAGTAGGCTGAGTAAGGACAGATTCAGTTGAGGGCAGAAGAAGAAAGATTCTTGGTTTCCTGGAGAGTCTTTGCTCATTTTGGGGTCCAAAAATATTCCTTTTGTTTTGAGGAGGTCCGTGGACAAGGTGGCAACGGAAAAGTGAGTTTTTGAGTATCTATGGTAAACAGAGAATTTAGCTCACTCCTGGTGCTACAAGGGTTTATGACTTGACAGTAGGAACCTGGTCAACTCAACCTCAAGTATGTCAAATACATATTTGGGGGACAGAGTAGTGACCCACATGTGCTGTGGATACATGGTCCAAGAAATAACTGGGGTCATACAGGGCTTCACCCCTGGCCAGCTCACATCTGTGAGTCCTTAGAATCCACATGGGGTGACTCAGGCCTCATAAGATCACCAAATACTTGGGCTGGTCCAAACACATCCAGGAGGCCTTCTTCATGGTTCATGGGCCCACAGCTGAACTGTTCATCCTCAGAAGTCCAGCTTTACAAGAGGACTGGCTCCTCTGAGTTGGCTTCATGACAATATTGACAAATTGACAATAACCAGGAGTGAGTCACTGTCTCTTACTGTGATGGTGCTACTTAGGGCCACCAAGACAGGGTGTGGATCCTGGTGGGAAAGATGGAGGTGGGAGTGTGATGGCTGAAAGTGTTTACATGGGACTTTTATGAGCAAGTCACAGAGATAGATCTCAGTTTCCTTTCCAGATGAGTATCTCCTGTTTTGGGGGTCCCACTTTGATTCTTGGCAGTCTTGTTTTAGCTGTGTTGGGGCACAAAAGAAATTATCCCATGCCTTCTAGGTTCTTCTTATGTGAGACATGTGAGCAAAACAGCATCAGATCGGTGAGCAAAGAAAAATAACATCCATAAGGAGAAGGTACATGTTTGTAAATTCGAAAGAATAATGGCTGGACCAGGGATATTTATGCTCTATTTTCGGATCTGGGGCATCAAGACGGGGAGACTTCACATGACAGACATGAAGTCTTACTCTTCATCCTTACTCTGAGTGTAAAGAGAGAACATGTTTACTGATAAACATGGAACCGAGTGGGACTCTCAAACTACATTCTTCTAGGTCCTAAAAGGGAGAGCAGTGATTGCTTCTTCTACTAGGAAAAGGACAGAAGGATAGGACATATTGATCTCTTCTTTGATAGGGGAGGCGTGAAGGAGTTAGGTGCTTCTTCTCAGCCTCCAAGGCCCTCTCTGCGCTCCACCCAAAACAATCTGCATTCTTTTAGTAACCTCCCGAAGCTACAGAGCCTTGCCTGACCTCTATTTCCCATACCTACATGACAAGAGGCCTACTCTGGCCTACTGAGAAAAGTCTGTCTGACCCTTTTTGGGGAGCTGACCCTGCAGCTGGAACTCCCAGTTTTTCTTCTTTACAAAGACACGTGTCCCTGATATGTGTTGTCAAGGATTTGCTAACTTCTTCTGCTGGTTGGAAGATCTGAGCTTCAAAAGATGAATATACTCATTTTGCTATGCTTCTGGCATAATCTACAGGGGAACACCCACGCGGGAAGGTGTCGATTGCAGGAACTAGAACATTCAATAAGAACTTTTGGTTGGGGGTCCCAGAGCAGTGGAGTTTCGAGAACTTAGACAAGAAGCTTTGGGTGTGCTTGTGCAGTGGTGGATACCCCGGTAGCAGGGACTGTGGTGTCCTCTGTCCATATTGGTATGAACCGGAGTTCAGAAGGCTCTTAGATACCCTGTAATGGGTCATGATAAAGATCATAGTTACCTGTAATTCAATAGGTAGCCAGATTCTTCCTGTCCTGGGATTTAGGGAAAAGGGTTGTATCTGGATTCAGGTGAGTGACATCATTCTTAGGGACTCAGAGGGGATAGCTGGAAAAGGGATAAGTGGGGAATGTTCCGTAGCTACCTTGGGGGGTGGGGGGTTGCCATTTGGCTGGTATGTGTGTGTGTGTGTGTGTGTGTGCATGCGTGTGTTATACAGGTGAATGAGCACAGCTGTGTGTAAAAATGAGGCAGATGTAATGGTAGTAGCCCGCAACACTAGATAGAAAACCCACTGACCCACCCCAGGCAGGGCAGTGCCTGCCAGGCTAGTCAGGACAATTCGATCTGGAACTCTATTAACCTGGTATCTTCTACCCAGTTCATTGCCTACTGGAAAAAAAAAGGAGGGGGGGCACCTCTGGCAGGTGGGACAAGCCCCAATATAGGCACACTTGCCCTCACACCAAAGAAGAACCAGTGATGTCTGCCAGCGTGAGCAGTGGCCAAGCTTCTGGAAGAATAAGGGTCCAGGGAAGGACTGGGGCCATGTGGGAATGGGACAGAGGCTCCAGGTCCAAGCAGCGACCCTGGCTGGAATCCAACCTTCTCAAGATGTTGCTACAGTCGCAGAGAGCCTGGGGAAGTTGCTAGCCACTGTGGTCTAATACTGCTGCTTCCAGAAAGGATTGTTCAGACCCTGAGTTGTGCAGAAGACTGGCTCTCCCAGTCCCAGTCAGGGATGAGCGACAGCATACCAGGGCTCATGCCTGCACTGGTGCAGCGGGAGGCAGCTGACCGACTCACCTCCACTTGCCAGTGGGGCCCCTAGAAGGAGCTGCAATATAGTCAGCTATTTTAGGTGCAGAATATATTATTTGTGTTGTCACAGTGTCTAAAGAATGTACGGGGGCGGGCCTCCCTGGTGGCGCAAGGCGTTAAGCACCATCCTATGAAGCAATCCACAGCCTCTGCACCACGAGTTCAATCCCCAGCCGGTCAGGGAGCAACCCACATGCAAGGCAGACCTCGCCTGTCTCCCCGCTGCGCCCCTCAGCAGTGTATTTCAGTCAATCTGCCTCTTCTCTTCCCCACTCTGTCTCTGGTGAATCCTCTCAACCCCCTCACCTCTGGCCTGTACCCCAGCCCTTGTATGCATAAATAGATAAATCTTTAAAAAAAAAAAAAAAGAATGTATAGGGGCCTCCCTTGCAGCCTAAGAGTTGAATCTCAGTGCTATCACTGCCATGGCGTGAATTCAATCCCTGGTCAGGGAGTTGATCCACATGGAGCAGCAGACCTCTCCTGTCTCGCCCGCTGCTCCCCTCAGCAGTGGATTTCAGTCAATCTGCCTGTTCTGCTCCCCACTCTCTGGTGAATTCTCTTATACCCTGCACCTCTGGCCTACACCCCAGTTCTTCTATGCATAAATAAATAAATCTTTTTAAAAAATAAAGAATGGTACTTAACAGTACATAAGGTTCATAAATTGTGCTGGAAATAACCCAGATCAAATCCATGCGACTGAAATTTGATTTCTCTCAAGCTAAAGATCCATGTCCCACCCCCAGCTCATCCAGCCACACCCATTCCACATTCACAGCATGCTCTGCCAGCCACCCAGGGTCTTCAAGTGAATTTCCAACCACCTCTGGTTGGAACCATACTGACGACACAGCGGACAATTTTCAAAGTAAAAGAAATGGGGCGTCCCTGGTGGAACAAGGAGTTAAGCTACTTATGGAGACAGAGTCCCATTGAATTCACCAGTGATTACCATTGCCTGCCCCTAATTAAATTCACCAAGCAAATGAACTCTAATGTTGTGGAATGTTTTAAATTAAAATTACATTCAAACAGCCCAATTTCTAGCTCAGAATTTCAAATTTAAGTTCTATCTCTACTGCTTTAACAAAAATTATCTCTAAAGAAAAGTCATCTTGATTAAATTAAAGGACCAATTACATCATAGAATATATTTATAAACATGTTGTAATATGCCAAGCTAACTCATGATCAAAAACTCAGTTCTGCATTTTTGTATCATCTGTATTTTCTGAATATAAATCTGTTAATCATATTTATACTGTCATTTAGCAGAATCTGCCACATTATACAATCATATGCTGAATTAGCTACAAAACTGAGCATTTTCACATTTGCTCTCTTCTGCATAAAAGTAGCATAACAAATATATACAAATAAATATTTTTTTTTAAAAAAAAGTAGCATAACAGGGCCTTCCTGGTGGCGCAAGGCGTTAAGCACAGCGCTGTGAAGCTATCCACAGACTCTGCAACATGAGTTTGATCCCCGGCCACGTTGCTGACCCACAGGGCACAGCAGACCTCTCCTGTCTCACCTGCTGCTCCCCTCAGCAGTGGATTTCAGTGGATCTGCGTGTTCTGCTCCTCATTCTGTCTCTGGTGGATCCTCTCACCCCCCACACCTCTGGCCTGCACCCCAGTTCTTGTATAAATAAATAAATCCTTAAAAAAAACTATAAAAAAAGTAGCATAACAATTGGCAATCCTACCCTTAAAGTAACTCATTACAATGCCCTTTTCCTAGAATAATGACTGTCCTGAGTCGCCAATTGCACAAATTTCTTTGTAAGTTATTTACCTTGATGTGATGTCCTTCCCTGGCTCTTATACTTGGGGACCTGCAAAACTATGAACGCTTGACCTCCTGCATCACTACTCTGGATCCATCCAGAGCAAGCCTGGATTTTACTTCAGGAATTCCCCCACTCCATCAAGCAGTGAAATCCTTTCATAAAAGAGCATTTCAGAAACCAAATGAAACACCCAAGTATTGAACTCAATAACAAATACCCAGATATTCATGTGCTAACAACCTTCTAAGAAAATTGATACAATTCAAGTTGAACAAATCACTTGGGGGAAGGGAAGAGTAGGGGATGGAGGGAGTAGAAGGGGGGACAGCTAGATCATAGCCAGCATTCTCCCACATCTCCCGCAGCTTCTGCAGCACCGGTTCGATTCCCCGCCACCGGGCAAGGGTCCCACATGGCACGCAGACCTCTCCTGCCGCCCGCTGCTCCCCTCAGCAGTGTACTTCGGTCCTTCTGCCTGCTCTGCTCCCCGCTCTGGCTCTGGTGAATTCTCTCACCTCCCGCGCTTCTGACTGTACCCAGTGCATGTATAAACAAAACAAACAAACAAACAAACAAACAAATAAATAAAAAATGCCTCTATTAAAAAAAAAAGAAAGAAAAAAAAAAGAAAAAGGAAAAAAAAAGAAAGAAAGAAATCAATAGGGAGCTTTGTCCCAACAATGGTCTGCATCTTTCCAATTAAAAAGAAAGTTTGGGGGGGCCTCCTTGGCATAAGGGGTTAAGACGCAGCACTAAGAAGCTACCTGCAGCCACTGCAGCACAAGTTTGATCCCCGGCCTGTACCCCAGCTCTTGTATGCATAAATAGATAAATCTTTAAAAAAAAAAAAAAGAGGAATGTACAGGGGGCCTCCCTGGCAGCCTAGGAGTTGAATTGCAATGCTATCACTGCCATGGCATGAGTTCAATCCCTGGTCAGGGAGCTACCCACATGGCGCAGCAGACCTCTCCTGTCTTGGCCGCTGCTCCCCTCAGCAGTGGATTTCAGTCCATCTGCCTGTTCTGCTCCCCACTTTGTCACTGGTGACTCCTCTCACCCCTCCTGTGCATCTGGCCTGTACCCTGATTCTTGTATAAATAAATAAATAAATCTTTTTTGAAAAATATTAAAAAATAAAGGTGCACTTTAGAATGGATGATGGAGACTTCTCATTTTAAGACTTTATGTTACATGGTGTTACAGGCCTAGAATTTTTTCACATCCCTACTCATTTACACATTTAATTTAATTAATTTATTTATTTTAAAGATCTTAACTTTATTTATTTATTTAGAAGATTTATTTATTTATTTATTATACAAGCACTGGGTACAGTCAGAAGCGTGGGAGGGTGAGAGAATTCACCAGAGCCAGAGCGGGGAGCAGAGCAGGCAGAAGGACCGAAGTACACTGCTAAGGGGAGCAGCGGCAGCTGGGGATTGAACCGGCGCTGCAGAGGCTGCGGGCAGCTTTGCAACCCAGTGCTCAACCGCTGTGCGCCACCGGGGAGGCCCCATTTACACATTTTAAAAAAGCAATGTCATGGGCCTCCCCAGTGGCTCAGCGAGTTGAGTGCAGCGCTGTGGAGCTGTCCGCAGCCTCTGCAGCACGGGTTCGATTCCTGGCCGGCCAGGGAGAAACCCACATGGCATGGCAGACCTCTCCTGTCTCGCCCGCTGCTCCCCTCAGCAGCACTTTCGGTCCATCTGCCTGTTCTGCTCCCCACTGTGTCTCTGGTGAATCCTCTCACCCCCCTGTGCTTCTGGTCTGTACCCCAGCTCTTGTATGACTAAATAAATCTTTAAAAAAAAAAAGCAATGTCATATTCAAGTTGTTAACGTCAATTATTATACAAATGGCCATGGTCTGGCCATTCATATTTTTTTTTGCTGTAAGAAAAAGTCTTAATAGGACTATTATAAAGTTATCTCCCCTTTGTGTATTCAATTATTTTTGATTGAGGTAGTGTTGGTTCACAAACTGTATGTGATTTAGGTCCACACCTCTTCAGATGTGTGTGACCTCACCCCACCTACCACCAAGGCTCCCACAACCCCTCCCACCTCAGTCCCCACCCTCCCCCTCCCCCTCTAGTCCCCTCAGTTCTGCAGATTCTAGGGTTTGTTCTTTATACCCCACATATGAATGAAAGATGATATGGGCCTTTCAGACCAGGAAGCTGAGGCTGGGAGATGCTGGGTAATATAGCCAGAACCGCAGAGTCAACAAGACCCAGAGCTCATTTAGATCATTCCAGAGTCCACTCCCTCTCCAGAGGTTTGAAGCATCTTTTCCCCCCTAAGTTTCTTTTTCCTCACTGTTTTCAGAAGTCAGTTTTAAGCTATCTGTCCTGGAAAACAGCCCTCCCCTTTCTATTCCCCCAGCTGCTAACAGAGCTGAAGCTGGTGGCCACTTCTCTTCATGTGCCTAATTATAGGCTGTCCATTCTGTCATTGCTACATTATTTTTGGCAGTGGTAGGGTCGAGGGGAAGAAGGGATGTTGGTGCTGGCCAACAGTCACCCCTCCTCCACCCTACCCCCCAGTTCCTCCTTCTCTACCTCTCATCCCAGGCTGCAGGGAGGACTAGCACTTGCAAGTGGATTAATCAAAGCTGACTTAGGGCCCTGGACGCAACTGGAAACATCTACCCATGCATCTTCTCACTCTTCTCTGTCAAAATGAGATGCCTCGGGCCTCCCTGGTGGCTCAAGGGGTTAAGCACTGCACTATGAAGCAATCTGCAGCCTCAGCAGCACGAGTTCGATCCCCAGTCGGCCAGGGAGCAACCCACATGGTGCAGCAGACCTCTCCTGTCTCCCCGCTGCTCCCCTCAGCAGTGTATTTCAGTGGATCTGTCTGTTCTGCTCCCCACTCTGTCTCTGGTGAATCCTCTCACCCCCCGCACCTCTGGCCTGTACCCAGCTCTTGTATGCATAAATAAATAAATCTTTAAAAAAAAATGAGATGCCTTTCTCACCAATGTCTAACCCAACTTCACCCCTTAGATGTCTCCACTGAGACATCTTTTGTTCTCCACTGAGTTGGTGTCGTCTGGCACATTTGTTTGGTTTATTCACTGTGATTTAATCAACATTTAGTGAGCACCTACTGCATGCTCTGAGAATGAATGATAAGACAACATGCACACACACTGTTCCTGCCATCGTGGGATTCACAGCTGAGCAAGAGAGACAGATGACACCAGAGAAGCTTGTAAATGATCCTAAATGACAACTGTGACTAAAGTTGCTGCAGGGACAGGCTCCCAGCTATTCTGTGTGCCCCCCCCCTACATTTCCAACCACCCTACATGGAGGGAGACACAGGGAGGACAGACAGGTGGGGAGGCTGACAATGGCGGCCATTATTTTGATTTGTACTTTGATTTTGCTCCTTTTGTCCCAGACGTGCCTGGCCCCTTTTGAGCCTTTCCTAAGGTTCCCTGCCAGAAAGTGCCTTAGGTTTGGGGCAGGTTTTCAGGACTCGGCAGCCGCACTCTGGGCCAACCCTGTATGGCTGGACATTGGCCCACGAGGGTGTTTGTGTGTGACCAAGGGGCACTCTAGGACCCTCCCAAATTGCACGTCCTAGAGAGATCCAGCCGTCTGTGTGCACAACGACAAAGGAGACTCTCAGTCTAAAAGGACTTTAATAAAATTAATGTGCGTTGAGAGAGAAGAGAGGATATAGCTGCCCAATAAAACACCCAGTTATTCATCACTTCATGGGTAAATGCCCAGCCAAACAGGGTTGGCCCCAAGCAGAGCTGCTGAGGCCTGAAAGCTTGCTGCAAGTCTAAGGCACCTTCTGGGGGGGAACCTTAGAAATGGGGTGAGAGGGGCCAGGCAGGTCTGAGACGAAAGGAGCAAAATCAAAGTACAAATCAAGAAGACGGTCACCATTGTCGATATCCCACGTGTCTCTCACTCTTGTCTTTTCCAAATGTCTCCACATGTTTCTCCTCCATGTGTCTTCTCCAAGTCCCCCAAGTCCCTGGTGCAAGTCTGAGGCCAAGAAGCAAGCGCGCCCCTCTCTGGCGCTGTCTCTGTAGAGCCCACCTGCCTTCCGTGCTACAGAGCTTCATTCACCTGGGGCAAACCTTAGAAATGGGGTGAGAGGCCTAGATCCCTGCATGCCTGCATGTTTATCTTCATGGCACTTCCAATCTGGCATACCTTGTAGTCTACTTATAAGTTTATTTTCTGTCTTCCTCCTCCATCTTCTAGATTACAAACCCCCTAAGGTCAGAGATTATCTTTGTTCCTTTTGTCCACAGCTATGTCCCTAGGACCTAGGACCCACCAGCGCATAGTAGGTACTAGGTAGTCTTCGTGGTGAATGAATGAATGCAACACTAGAGGCACAGTCCGCGCAGGCTGCTGGAGAAGTGCAGTCCGTACCGGGATTCAGGGCTGGCTTTCTGCACTCACTGTATCTAAGCTGCCTCCTAAGCTTTAGCAGGTGAATCTGGGCCGGGGTGGGGCAGGGGTGGGGGGTGGAGGCAACAAAGCCTCCCGAGCACAGGCTCAAAGGAAGGGTCAGGCTGGCGTAGCTTGGGCTGGCTGCCCTCAGCCCAGAAAGGCTTCTGACTGTGCGAGCAGCTGCGGCTGGCTGGGGGCAGAGCTGCGGAGTGGAGCTCAGGCAGGCAGATGCTGATTGACTGATAGGGCGCAAATAGAGCTGGCACTATCGGTGTCCCTCTTTGGGGTGGGGAGGTCAGGGTGACACACGAGCCCGCACCCTGTGCTGAGGGTGATGCAGGAGCAGGAGGGGCCTTCCTCCTGTAACCGGACAGCCAAGCCCCGTGTCCCTTCCTGGAATGGGGTAGCCCTCGCGCTGGGCCACAGAGTTGGTGTAGACTTGGGGACTCAGTCTAACCGGAGAGAAGCTTAGGATCTTGGAGGCAAAGGGACTGGGGGGAGATCCTGGCAACAGACACCCCAGACGCACTGGATCCAAATGTCAGGGGGCCAGACTTCCAGCGACTTGTTTTGGCTGCCGCTGGTGCCCCCACCACCTGGAGCCGCTACTGGAAAGGGTCCCGTGCAGAAGAAGGCTTCCTTGTTCACGCTTGGGATGATGCCTGCTTTTAGCCCAGGCTGCAGAGGGGCCCCACTCTCCGCTCCGCAAGGTTTGCACGTCTTGTTGACAATCCTGTTTTGAGCCAAGATCCCTGACGGCTGCTCCAGAGGGACACGGGCTTGGTCCTCAGCTGAGCCCTGTATCCTAGGCCTGTGTGTTGAACCTGGACCCTCCTGTCCTCACCGTGAGCTGTCCTTGGGGCCCTTCCTGCCACCAGTCCTTACTGGGACAGTCTCAGTTCATCAGAGATGTTCTGATGCTGATAGAAGGTCCGAGGCCAGGGTCTGAGTTGCTTTTGCTCTGGGAGGCCCCTCAGCCCCTATGCCAAGGTGCCCACACCTTCCCAGGTCAGCTCTGCGAATAAGGGGACAGGGCAGTGACATGGAACATGGTGGCTGCATTCAGAGACCTTTCTGTGACCCTGCAAGTCTCCCCCTGGCAGGGGGACATTGCACCCGACTCACCCCAGCCTCCAGTGGGGTAGAAGGCCCCTCCGAGGTGACTGCTGGCCTTAGCGCCCCCCACAGCAGCCCCTCTGGGAAGCAAGTCTAGACTGCAGTTCCTTCAGTCCAGCCCATGTACCCTGGCTCAGAGGGTGACTCAGCAGAGCTGGACTGTGGAGTGGGCCTCCCCCTAACCAAGAGGCCCCCTGAGGTAGTGTGGACGTGGCTGCTCCCAGGCAGGTACAGGCAGCCTCTCCCCAGAGCCTGAGTAGGGAGTTGGGGTGGAGGAGAAGAAGGGCTCCCCCACCCTCCACCCAGCTCTGTTTCTATTCTATCCTGCTCACATGGATGGAACATTCCTTGGACTTCTTTGCATTCCCTGACCCCTCTCCCTCCCTCCCTGCTCACTATTTCCTGGGCTGGAGGGGACCAGCTCCTCTTTGCTTCCACACAGAACAGGGAGAGCACATTTTGTTAAAAGCAACTGAGAATGACTTTTTCAAAGCACTAGCCTGGCTTACAAGGCTATTTTTTTCCTCCGTAGAAGCTGAATAGCACCTAGATTTTTTTTCTTAATTTAACTCCTGTAACAAATCCTGCAACATCCCCAGAGAGATGGACCGCAGTGGAAGTTCAGGGTCACATAAATTTTTAAGTCCGTCATATACTTTTCTCTCATCCATTCCTCATGCAGAAAGGCAAAGCACTTGCTCAAGAAAGACAAAATTGGTTGATAGAGGAAGACACCCCAGACCTTCTCTTTGTTTCCTTCTTTGTATTTTCTGCATCATGAATGAATCAAGTGAAGGATTTTATTGGGGGCAGCCTGCTAACCTCTCATCTCAATTTCTACTCCATTTCCAGCCTCCCTTGTGACCCACACAGCTGTTCTGCATATTGCAGAAGAATGTGGGGTCTCTCCCTCTGGTCTTCCAACCATTCCCCCGGGAAGACGATGCTGGGATCTCAGGACACAGCCAAGCAGGGGGAGCAAGCTCCCGGCAGTTGTCAGTGGCACACAAGTGGGGGTAAGGGTCACACACTGCACGCTCCGTCGGGACACAGATGAAGAGGAAGGAGGCACAAGTTCTTCATACCTGTCTGTAGGCGCTCAGTGTTTATGGAACATGGGTGGCGTGACATCCTGGGGGAATGCTGGAAAAAGAAGCCAGAGCCCCTGGATGAAGGGGTGGGAATCGAGAGGGGGGGGGAGTGGACGATGCAAAGCTTACTTACCTTCAGAACAGAGACCCTCCTGGTGCTGCAGAGAGCTCCAGCCACCACCCGCACAGCCACTGCATCCTGCATTCCCCCTGGAGTGTGCGATCCACCGGCTAATCTTCAAGAAATGCCAACTGACTTTAAGGCCATCTAGCCTTGATGATCAGAACACCTGGTTTCTGACAGCTGGTGGTTAAAAACCTGGGCCTTCTGGGCAACCAGTTGAGATCTTGCCTCTGTCTCTTCCTGGTTACCTGGCTTTTGCACGTTTTTCCAGGCCTCAGTCTCTGCATCTGTGAACTGGGGGTTATGCTCAGACTCCCGTTGTTACTGAGCAACAGGTCTGCTACCCGACATGCCCAGGGGCTGACAGACCACACACTGGTTTTGAGAAGAGCTTTATTGGCAGGAAGGCAGGTGGTAAATTCAAATCTGCCTCCCTGATTAAGAATAGGGATGAGGTCATACAGGCTTTGGGGACTGGAGTTGAGAACAAAGGAGTTAAATTTTATTGGCCAAGGAGTGATTGAGTTCGGGGCAAAGAAATGTGGACTTGGCTGAAGCTTGCGGGCTAGTTACAGGGCAGTTCACACATGGAGAAGTATGAAGAGGCCTTTCTTCAGATAACTGGAGTTTTGAGTTTTTGTTGGGGGGCCCCTCCATTCTGGGTAGGCCTCCCCACCCCCCTTTGTTGGCAGCTCCTGGCTCCAGCTGGCCTTGGGGCTCAGCTCAAGTTTGGTCCTTCTGCCTGCTCAGGCTGTTATTTGTAAATAAGGCCCAGGCTCTGTCTGTGAAAGCAAGGCTCAAAAAGAAAGTTAGTTAAGTTTTTTTTTTTCTTCTGTGCTCTAGGTTCTGACAGCAACTTAACCCTTTAACCTCAGTGACAATGTGACAGAGTTTTGTGAAGATTAGAGGCTGTTGTGTCTGTGTCAGGGGTTAGGGGTTCTGTGCTGGTTCTGAGCTTTACCTGCCAGGAGCCAGTATCCAGTGTGGACTGTGAACTAGAGCTGCAGCTGGAAAGTGGGAGGTTGGGCCCTGGTTAGGCCACGGGGAGGAAATAGAGAACATATTAAGGGCTAAATTGTGATACTGGCCTCGCATCAATTAGGGATTTATATAAGAAGAAAAGGAGAACTTGGGTGGTTAAGGAGGTCTCAGAGCAGCTAGAACTGGGGTCTGATGGAAACACAGGGATTGTCTTGTGGTTAAGTGAAGGCAGACTTTGCTTTTTCTTTTTTTTAATTGAGGTACCTATGATAGTTTACAACACTGCATGGGTTTCAGGTGTAGCTGTTGCTCCCTTCATTGACTGCATCTATCTCACCATGCCCACCACCAAATGCTCAGCCATCATCCTCTACCAACCTATTCCATCTCCCTTCCCTCCCCTCCAGCAAACACCTTTCTGTTGTCAAGAGTCTAGGAGTTTTTGTTTTGTTCATATATTCCACGCACAAGTGAAACTATGCAGTATTTGTCTTACTCCTTCTGATTTATTTCACTTAGCATAATCCCCACAAGTTCCATCCATGTTGTTGCAAATGTGTAGTATTCCGTTGTGTATACACACTACATCTTCTTAGTCGATTCATCTGTGTTGGGCACTTGGGTTGTTTCCATACCTTGGCTATTGTGAATAGTGCTGCAGTGAACACAGAGTTGCCTATAACTTTTTTAGTGTTTTCATATTCTCCTGGTAAATACCCAGAAGTGGGATTAATGGATGATCACAAGGTAGTTCTATTTTTAATTTAGCAAAGGCCCTACTTGGGTGGCTGAGTCAGGGTCAATTCAGACTGAGCCTGCCCTGCACTGAACTTGTCAGTAGACTCTGAAGACTTGTTGCTCCCCGAGGGAGTTTGGGGGGCTACTAAGCACTTGCTATGTATGCTCAGCAGGCAGGATTTCTTAAGCACCTATTCTGTGATCAGCGTGCATTTATAGAAAAGCTTCCATTTCACAAAATGTCATTTTGGGAAGTATAAATACATGACTTGGAGACTTGATGGTAAATATATAGCTAGAGGCTTCCTGGGTAGACATTTGGCAGAGCTGAAAAGCTCACTTGTTTTTCTGTGATGAGAACCCAATTTAGAAGCTTTCCAGAACAAATCTAGGCTTGGTTTGGGCTGATTCTACCCTCTAATCCCTGACCCTCCCTTATTTTTCTAGCAAAGTTTCTTTATTTAGAACAAATAAGAGTTACAACTTGTTGTTGTCTTTAATTCAAATGCCCTGTAAATGTGGCTTTGTGAATATGTGGGAGAATGGGTGATTCTTAGGCGACACAGTTGAAGGTGTATAGGGGTATCTCAACTCACTTGCAAATCTTTCAAATACAGGAAGTCAGAGAAAAAGGCAAAATAATAGCAATTGTGGAGTCTAGATGGAGGTTATGTGAGTGTGGTCTCATGCTTCCCATTTTTCTCTAATTTTGGGAATTGTCCAATAAAAAGGTAGGCAAAGCCCGTTAAGCAGAAGGAAATGAGGTCAGACAGAGGAACAGCCACCCACTTTCCGCTGGCCATTTTTTAGGTCCTAGGATCTCTATCCCTGAACCCCATACTCCAGGGTTCCTCAAAACTTGGGTAATTTGGCTGCTTCCCGCAGGTTTCTAGGTCTGCTCTCTGCAGGGAGGGTGGTCACCTCTGCCGCTTTCTGCTTTCATCCTCAGCCTGAAAGACTTTGAGGATCCCCGCCACCCTGTCCCAGTTGTCATGGCAACAGAGAAGCAATGGGGAAGGGGCCCTGAGAGGCTGAAGACCCTTTTTGAAGCTCTCCGGTTGTGTGTGTGTGTTACACAAACCCCGAGAATCCTGGGCAAGCCCCTTTTAGTCTGGGGCAGAGGTGGGGGTGGGAGTGAGGGGGAGGGCAGGAGGCAGGGCCTTGGAGGCAGTCACTGCCCAATGACATTTCAAGGGAGATTTAAACTCAGCTCTTCCAACCTTATTTGCTCCCTTTTAGACCTGTGCTCCAAGGCCCGAGCCACGCAAGCAGTGGCACTGCCTGATAACCATGGCACTGCCTGATAACGCTCTCGCCCATGCAGCCATGCCCCCGCCTACTGACCCAGGGCTGCCTGCAGGCCCAGCACTGTGTCAGGGCCTGGACGCAGCGCTCTGTTGTGCCCTCAGAACACATTGCCTGGATTTGGGGAAGAAGAGCTCTCTTTAGGAGGGACTGGTCAAAGCTGAGGGGTGGGACTGGGGCAGCTAAAAGAGGGGTTGAAATTAGACACCCCATTCTTGGGGTGTGAGTGCGCGGGACACGGTGAGTGAAGGTGCCATCTGATCAATGTGCATTCTCTGGGTAGATGGAGATTAGTGGGCCTCAGCCTGGCTGGGAAAAACCTAAAATTAGCCTGGCCAGCTGAGCCTGGGCTGTGCGATCCTTCCCTGCCCCCCTGGCCTCCTCGGGTTTCAGAAAGCACAAGTGTGAGTGGGCACAGCAGGCTTGGCCTGGGTCATGGCAGGCGGAACAGGGAATCCGGGGTCAGGCTGGGCAGGGGGTGCAGCTCCCAGCAGGGATGGGGGCTCCCCAATCCTGATGGGCTTGACTAGAAGGAAGGGGAAGGCCCCCCTCCAACCCTATCCTTTTTTGCTTTCCCATCTGCCTCCCAGATCTGCAGGCTCTGCCAGGGTGGCCAGGACAGGTTAGTGTCCTGTCTGGGTGGACGCACCGGAGACCGCAGCCAGGTGGACCCAGCTAGGGGCTGAGACCTGGAAGGGCAACTTCTTGGGGCACATGGAGGTGGAGCAACCAGAAAATCTCACCCACTTTGCCCCGTGCAGCTGACTTTCTGACCTTCCCGGAGATTCCATTTGTCTCCACTAGCAAAGAGAGAGTACTGTCCTCATCTGTTAGAAGTGGCTTGAGACCCTAATCTTGCCTTAGAAGGTGCTGGAGCTGGTCTAAGCCGGGAAGGAGCAGAGCTGGGATCAGTTTGAGCAGGTGGGCAGCGGGTGGGAAGGAGACAGCGCCACCTCATGGTGGTGGCAGTCGTGGGGGTTGGGTGACCTCCCCTACTTCGCCATCCAGTGCCCATCCCCACATCAGACACCCACAGAGTGGGCGGGATGGCGTCCCCCTAAAATTCATGTGGAAGTTCTAACCCCCAGTACTTCAGACTATGTGACTGTATTGGGGGTGGGTCTTTAAAGAGGGAACTACATAGAAATGAGGGTGGGTCCTACTCCAGCCCGACTCCTTACAAGAGACTAGGACACAGACATGTGTCCTAACGGGGAGGAGGCGCCATCTGCAAGCCAAGGAGAGAGGCCTCAAGAGTAGCCACCCTGCCCGCTGGACCCTGGACTTCAGCCTCCAGGACTGTGAGAAAGTGAAGCGACACTTTCTGGGGCTAGTTATGGTGGCCCTGGCCCTTCCAAGGTGATGCTGACCTCTCTTCTTCCTCCTGGGTCACAAGCTCCAGCTTCACACCCTCCAGGGCAGTTTGCAAATACCACTGCTGCCTGCCAGGTCTCCTTATCTGCAGCTGTGCTAGAAGCTTCTGGAGAATGCAGCGCTCCTGAGTCCAGGCAGAGGCCTGGAGGAAGGCTTCTGAGAAGGTGTGATGAGAGTGACAACCTGCTGTGAGTGACCCAGGCTTTGTTAACAGCAGCATTAGCCTTTGACAGAACCTTCCTGAGCACCTGCCCGTGCTACTCATCCCACATACTAGCAGCAGAATTTACTGAAGTGTTAATTTGGGGTTCCTGTCCTACATCCTGCCTGTACTCTGTCTCCAGGGCAACACTATGCTTTGTACGACCAGGCTGTGGGAACTGATGGGCTTGGAATGGCCTGTCCACCAGACTCACTGGGTGGCGAGCCCCCCAAACACCTCATTTTAAGCCCAGGTGCGGCTTGCAGCTTTGCGTCTGATTCTCTCCACATTTCCCAGGGTGATTTTAAGAGGGAAAGTCTGCCTACCTGCCAGCCATCTAATGCAGAGTTCAGTAAAACCGTGGTCCAATGCCTGCTCCTGAGACCTCGGGTGCATTTGAAATGGTGGCATAAAGTGAAAGGGGGGAATTGTTAGGGGGGAAAAGGCTGTCCTCAAGCTAATTCCATACAGGCTTTGTGGACTCCACCCCCACCCCAGGCCAAAGCCAAAGACACTGGGAACTCCAAATCCCATCCCCACCCAAGGGAAGGTGGCTGGGACCTGAGGGTGGGGTGAAGCAGCCAGGTGGGGATAAAGCCAGACACGTGGGCTTTGGGGGGGTCCCCCATTTTGACTCCCCGCCAGCTCGCAGCGTCCGGCCAGCTCTGAGAGTGCCTTTGGGTTTCCAGGTCAGCGGATCGGGTAGGACGCATTAAAGACTTTATTTCCCTATTTTCTCCCTGAGTTGTACATTTTCCTTATTTCCTTTTCCCTTGTAAATAAACCTTTCATGAACCTTTTGTGTGTGTCTGTAGTGGAGTATTCATAAGTCCCTTGTAAGCGCGCGGGTGAGGACCCACGGCCAGGAACCCGTTCAATATCGGGGCTGCCCTGTAACACATTCATTCGTTCAGCACATGGTTGAGGCACAGATCCAGGCTCGGGGAAACAGCAGTGAACCAAACAGATCTGGTCCTTCCCTCCAGGAGCTCTTAGTTCTGTGCCAGGTGGTGACCCCAGTGGAGAACAGAAAGCAGGGGGAGGCCAGCCAGGAGGCTCTTGCAATGGTCCAGTGAGTGGGGAGGCGACTGGACCAGGCGGCAGTTGTGCAGGCAGAGGGTATGTTTCTGGGTATATATCCAAGGTAGATGATGGATTAGATGTGAAGGAAGGAGGGAGGAAGGCAGTCCAGGACCTCAGGGCTGTGGTCTGAGCAACTGGCAGAAGGTGGGTGGTGCTGACTGGGAAGGGAAAGGCGGTGGGCGGGGCAGCTTCCCCGGGGGAGAGTGGAGAGTGTGATTTGGGGTGCGTTCAACCCGAGACGGCTATTAGCCACGCCTTCTCTTGGCTTTGATGGAAGAACAAGGAAGCTTTGATGAGGAACAAGGAGGACACCCCCTCCTCCCGGCCTGTCTTGGCTCACCCTCACTGCTGCTGACGGTGAAGACAGGCTTTTTGTCAGGTTTGGTCCTGGCAATTGCCTGCTTTAGGCCAGACTTCAAACATAAGGACCCTTGGGGTGCTCAGTAGCCCCCACCCTGCCAAGTCTGAGGCTGGGGCAGGGGCAGCTTTGTCTTTCTTAGCATGTACCCCTCGCTCCCCAGCTTTGACAGAGTGGAAGAGAACCTTCTAGAGGCAGCAATGAGGGGTGGTCACCACACCCCACCTATCAGGACCCAATTCATGGTGTCAGAGAGACTGGAGAGTGAGTGAGGGGAGAGGGCCCCCACAGTCTAACAATGGAGACCAGGCGATGCTGGTGTACAGGGGACGTATGATGTGGTCATGGAAGGAAAACATGCACCAGCACCAGCCTGCCCACCCCATGCAGCTCCTCCAGACCTGAAGGCCCCGGGCTCTGCCCTTCAGCTCTGGCCCCTCCCCAGTGCTGGGGACCTGACTGCTGGTGGGGTGGTCCTGGGCCAGGCTTCCAACTCCAGCTTGACCTCACAGGGGTTTATGCACCCCACCCCCCACTGTGTAAGCTCTGCTGAGAGCAGTGTGCTAGGTACCCACCAGTGTCTGGGTTCTCCTTCCTCCAAGCAGGACCCCGATTTGGAGAGAGGGTAGCAATGTGCCAACGAAAGCCACCCTAGCTTGCTCTGTAGCCAGCGGTGACCATGTTGACGCAGTTCTGCCCAGTGAATAAGAGCAGGAGTTAGTGGGGAGATACTGAAAAAGGAACTGACTCAACTGGCAAGCTCACCAGTGCTTTACCTTTGATTGCTGACTTCACGCGTCCCCTTTCTATCTTCCTGGAAGACTGAATGTCCGGAGGTGCCGCAGCCATTTTTCAACCACGAGGAGAACAGCTAAGAGTGCTGAGTGGTGGAGGACGCGGCTGGCTGACACCATTAGCGGCAACACCAACCCCTGGCTGCCATGTCTGACTTTATTTTTCTGCATCAAATTAAGGCTCTTTTTCCTCTAGTTTTCAGTTACTTGCAGCTGAACAGAGTCATAACTGATGCAAAGTCTCCCCACACAAAATTTCATAGCTCCCTGTAAAATCTCAGCTCCTACCCCAGCCAGGTTGAGAGCAGCCCACCCTTGGACCCCGACCTCATCACATAGGGGTGAAAGCCCAGGGGAGTGCAGGGTGTGGGGTCACAGACTCAGGACTCAGGTGAAATGATTTGCCCAGAATCACACAGCTAATAAGAGCAGCAGACGTCAAAGTCAGACCTGCCTCAGGTGGCACCATTTCTCCTGTGATACCGGGATGGATGGGGGTGCACAGAGATGTGGGGTTCAAAGCCCAACAAATTACATGTGACTCCACAGGAACAATCTTTTTTTTTTTTTTTTAAGATTTATTTGTTTATACAAGCACTGGGTACAGTCAGAAGCACAGGAAGGTGAGAGAACTCACCAGAACCAGAGCGGGGAACAGAACAGGCAGACTGAAGAAATACACTGCTGAGGGGAGCAGCGGGCGGCAGGAGAGGTCTGTCGCGCCATGTAGGACCCTCGCCGACAGCCGGGGATCGAACAGGAGCAGCAGAGGATGCAGGCAGCTTTGCAGCCCAGCGCTCAACCGCTGCGCCACTGGGGGAGGCCTCACAGGAATAATCTTAACAAGACACCCCCCCCTTGAAGGCTTGGCCAAACGTTGCCTCAGTGAGGCTTGCGCTGACCATCCAATTCAAAATGTCTACCCTGTCTCCTGACTCCCCTTACCTGACTTTGTTTTCCCTACAAGACCGAGTCCCTGTCTCTCACCTTGACTTGCTTTTATTATCTCAGTGGATGATGCCTGTCACCCCTGCCCCCAGCCCCAGGATAAGCCCCACTCAGAAAAGGAAAAGGTCTACTTTGTTCATGAACTCATCCTACAAGCCCAGAATAAAGCACTGGCTGTTTATCATGAGCGGAACTATGTCCTCCCGGGATCTGTATGTTCAAGTATTAATGCCCAGTCACTCAATGTAGATTTGACAAGAGGGTCTTTGAAGAGGTAGAGAAATAAAAGGAGGTTATCGGGACAGGCCCCGATCTGGTATGAGGGGTGTCCCTCCGAGGACACGTGCATGTGCCCACGGTCACAGGGGAGATGGTGAGGGCACCCCAGGAAGGTGAGTGACCGACTATAAGCCTCAGCAGAGAGTGCAAGGCTCAGAGGAAACTGGCCTTGCCAACCCCCTGATCTCACAGAAAACACATTTCTGTCGTGCAAGCCCCCAGGCGGAGGTGCTTGTTAGGCACCTGAGCGGCAGAGGTGCTGGCAGGCAGCTGCGTGTTTGGCTGACCTGTTTGATCTTAACCACAACGCTAAGAGATAAGAAAGTGCTTTTCTTACTTCTCAGACATGGAAACCCAGGCCCAGGAAGTGCCTACGAGGGGCCTGGTGAGAGGGGACATCTTGGGGTAGTAGGCCTCAGGGGGCCGGGGGCCCGGAGCCTCAGTTGCTGGGCAGCGAGGCCCTTCCCCATGCCCCTGAGCCTGTGCTGGACCCTCACACACACACCCCCATCCCCCCCGCCCTGCCGGCAGCTTGGGGCCTGAGTCGCCACCCAGCGGGACTGGCCCAGTCACACAACAAGTAAGGAGCAGCATCACGTGTCTGTCCAGGGTCACCTTCTCCTGTGTTCTAGGGGGGATGTGGGTGCAGAGACGGGGCTTTCAAAGCCCTGAGCCTGATGTGATTCCCCAGGAGTATGGCCCATCATGCGTTGTCTGTTATTTTTATGTAGACATTGTTTCTAATATACAGTGTCTACCACACGGTTTCACACACTGATGCCAGTGGATGCAGAAGATAACTCTGGTGGGCAGCATTTCCCCGTGTCCTTCAAAGCTGTTAGTCCTTGCTGGGGATCTCGACTTGCCCAGAGCCGGCCTTGCTCTGGAGGGCTGCAGCGGCTAAGGTTTCCTGTGGTCCTGCCAGAGGCCCAGGCTTGTCCGAGTGCATCAGATGTTCCTGTTTCATCCTGAGCTGCCCTGTGCAGTCAGTCACTGATACCATCACCATTTTACAGATGAGGAAACTGAGGCTTAGAGTCATGGGACCCACCCCCCAGTGAGTCAACGGTGCGGCTTGCATCCTGCTGGACTCCAGCCGCGTTCTCTTCATCATTAACTGGCGCCGGCTGTATCCCCTGCTGCCTTAGGCTGTGGGTGGCTGGGCGGGTCCCCCCACCCTAGCGTTGGGTAGAGAATCAGGAAGGAAGCTCGTGAGGAAGACGGAAACTGTGCCAGCCCGTGTGACAAAGATCTCAGCTTCTGAACATGTACCCTCCTGCCCCGCCATGGCCTCCACCAGGTGCTGAGACTGTCCCCTCTGCCTGAAACCCCCCTTCAAGGCACCCTGTGTTCACGTCAAGCAGCTTCACAGGGAGGTGGAGGTGGCCCCCACCCCAGCTCTCCATGGGCAGCTGGGAGTGAAATGCCCCCCACAGCAGAGAGGACAGGGGTGCCCTGGGGATGAGCCATGCGGCCTCTCCCTAGGGGCACATAACTGACCTGGACAGACTGAAGCAGGTGTGGGGGCACTGGGCCATGACCCCTGTGCCAGGGCACTCAGTGTTTTGAAATCAGCAACCACAGTGCCTGCTGCTTCCCTTGTGCTGACAGAAGAGCCTTCTGACTGTCCCCTGCTGGCGCCACAGCCAGGGAGGCTCAGGGGTTGGAACCTGGGTGAGGGTGGATGAGGCTGGGTCCCCTCCACTCCCTCCCCAGGTCTGGAGGGCATCTGCCTGTGACCCAGCCAGTCCTCCCTGGTGTGAGGGTCCCTAAACCTGGGGGTGTGTACCCCCCATTTGCAGGGGTGTGAGTCTGCATGTGCAGTGAGCACGTCCTCCATGTGTTAGCGAATCTGTCGGCTGTGACCAGTCCTCAGGCAGTGGGCAGGAAGGTGCTTGGCATAAGGAAAGGGCAGTGGTGGGTTGGACACAGGCAGGTGACTGCCTTGGTGGGAAGCCAGGAGGCATGACAAGGCTGTCGGGCCATGCCTGCATGCCCGGGCCGGAGGAAGCGTCAGGGTCCCAGTTCTGAGTGCCCACCAGCCACCACAGCAGATGCCTCAGGCCACACATCAGGGGCTTCTGAGCCACAGCCCCTGGGGCTGGGCTAGGCAGGGCTGAGGGAGGGCAGAACAGAGTGGGTGCTCCTGTGTGCCCACTGGGCACTCTGGGCTGGACTCACCCTAACCACTTATCCTGCTCTCCTGCCTGCCTTCCCTGCTGACCTCTCCATAACCTGCAATCCTTTAAACCCCTATCTTCGCTTATCAGACACCCAACACCCTGTTTCTCGTTTTCTGGATGACTCTGCAGTCCTGGAAATGAGAGCCTGCTGTGTTCTGAGAAGGCGCCTCTGCCTCCCCTGGGAAGTGGGCGACAGTTCCCATGATGCCTGGACACCTCTGGCTAATGACAGCTGAGAGCGTATAATGAGAGGACCCAGGGCCCGACAGACTCAGCAGGCAGGCCAGGCTCACAGAGAGCTTGTGGGTGCTGCAAGACAAGCTGGGCAGGCAGGCGGCCAGGGACAGAGGGGAGGGTCTGGGAGGGGAAGAGGAGGGAGGTGGGAGAGGCTTCCTGGTGTATTTCTGATGGAGAGGTCTTGGTAGAAGAGAGGTGGGAGGCAGCGGCAGGTGTGTGGGTGGGGCGCCCAGGGCATGGGGTGCACAGCAGATGCCTGGCTAAGGATGGGGGTGGGGTGCGAGCCAGGCCCATTCTCAGGGGGAGCTGGAGTGTGGGTTTCGGAGGAGGGGCCTGCAGTGGTCCCGGCAGAGAAGCCAGTGGCCTCAAGCTAGGCCCTGAGGCCACCCCAGGTAACAGACTGCAAATAGGAAGGATGAGCTGCCCAAGTCCTGATGGGGCAGGTGCACCCAACCAGAGGCTGCCTCACCAGTGCCATGACAGATAAAAGCCCTTAGCTCCTGAGATTATCTCAATCTCCTGGACTATCTCACCATCTCACTGCACAGTGGGAGTGTAACGCGTGTGCAGGCCCCTAGGCCCAGGCCCAGGCTTACCCACAAAGGGTTGTGATGCTGCTCTCCACCCCACCTGGTGGACTAACCTTTTAACTATCTCCCCAGGGCCTCCCCAGTGGCATGGTGCAGCGTTGAGCGCAGCACTGTGAAGCTGTCCACAGCCTCTACAGTGGGGTTTTGATTCCCAGCCGGCTGGGGAGCTACCCACATGGCACAGCAGACCTCTCCTGTCTCGCCTGCTGCTCCCCTCAGCAGTGTGTTTCAGTCAGTCTGCCTGTTCTGCTCCCCACTCTGTCTCTGGTGAAAAATCCTCTCACCCCCCACACCTCTGGCCTGTGCCCCAGCTCTTGTATAAATAAAATCTAAATCTATATATATCTCCCCACTCCCTTCAGGGAGCCGTTATATTCTCCTGTCCTGTGCTGGCTCCCTTGTGCCTGAGTCTAATAAACCCTTGTCTGCTTCAACTATCAATACATGCCTCTCTCTCCTCTGAATCCTTTCCCCAGCGGGAGAAGGACCAATGCTTTTGTGCCAGGGCCTGTTACTGGGGGACCCCGGGGGGGCAGGGAAAGTGGAGTCCACGGAATGGCCTGTGGAGTCACAATGCTGGTAGGAATTAGTCATTGTGCCCCGGCTGCTGTGGGCAGGAGCTCCTGGGAGGCACTGGCTTCAGACAAGCACAAGGGGGCTCAATAAATGGTGCTGTTGGCACTCAATAAATGGTGCTGTTGCTGGGGCGTGGGTCCCCAGCAAACTGTGAAAGGCAGCCGGAGTGTGGGATGTCAGCATACTCTGGAGCCCAAGTGGGTGCCCTTTTGCACCCTTTATTCAACCCCTTGAAGCCCCCACAGGGCAGGTTGGAGCCAGGACCCTGCCTGTGCTGGGTCAGTCCTGGATCTACCTGGTTAATCACAGGCCACAGTGGATTCAGATGTTCTTTCAGTGCACCTGGCTGTTTGCACTGGGGGTGATCGTGAGAGGAACGGAGGTTACCTCCAATGGTGGGGCTGTGGAGGCCTCTGGAGACTCCTTCTCTGACCTGGAGGGGCACCCGTCTGTCCTTTCTGTTACTCTGAGGCACTTTGGAATGTTCCAGAGCACAGATAAGGAAAACCCACCCCAGCTACAGCCCAAGTCATTCATTCAAATGAACGTTAGCACCTCAAGACCAGGGCTGGACCAGACCAGGTGGCCCCCCAGCCACGGGGTGATTAAAGCCTCACCCTTTTCTGAGGCCCCTCCCCAGTCGCTCCAGAATTCCCCCCCCCCCCAGGCCCTCAGCCTCTGGGGTAATTACTTTGGCCTCTCAAGGTCTGGCTCCTCTCCAGGCACTCCCCTTCCGGGCCATTCTCCAAAGAGCTAAACAAGAACCTTTTAGAAATGCAAACCCCACCTCCAGTTCCCCTTAATGGCTCTCAATTACCTTCAAGATAAACCCCAGATTCCTCAGCTAACAAGCAGCTCCAGTCCCGGTGGGCGTGTCCACCCTCCTTCCTGTCTGCCTCTGTCCTTGGGTGCAGGCTCAGGTTTGCACCAGAGACCCCTGGACCTGCTTTCTTGGAACCCCACATCGGTGCACCCACTCCCTCTGGCTGGGACACCTTCTTCCCACCCCGTCTTTTAACTTTTCTTTTTTTTTTTTTAAGCTTAAGTGTCTACTGTGTCTGCCGGGGTCGGAGAAAGCAGCGGGGTTGCTCGGGCCTGGGCCACAGCCTGGAAGCCCTCCCCTGCTGCCCATCTGGGTGTCCTCCTGGGCTCCCTATGCTGGGCGGAGCATGGGCCCCACGTGGCCGTTCATGCCTTGGGCTTCTCAGAGTTGTCTCCTCTGCACCCAGGGGTTCCTAGTATTACATATCCAAGGCGTTTAATAAAGAGATTGAATACAAGTATCCTTAATGTGTACAGCAGCAATTCTATTTCAAAGCTCCAGATCCAAGAGAGCAAATTAAGAGCTGAGTTTAATTATTCTACAGACCCACTTAATCTTTCTCCAGCTCCCTTTCTGCCTCAGGGCGGATACTTGAGCCCCCCACTAGGAATTCCCCTGCGTCCCCCTACCCCAGTCAGATTTGTGCTGCATGTATTGCTTCTTCCTCCCCCTCCTGCGGTGTGACCCCGTTGGTGTGCCTCCCGTGTCCAAACTTGGGGGGACAGGGGTCCCAGTGTTGGGGGAGAGGATGTCCTGAACAAACACCACAGGCGGGTTTTATGGACCCCACCCCCACCCAGAACAAAGAGATCCAAGAACTACAAATCCGTAAAGTGATCACCACCGAAGCGGGATTGCTGGGGACCCGGGATTGCTGGGGACCGAAGGTGGAGTTAAGCAAAACTAGATATGTAAAAAAAAAAAAAAAAAAAACTAGATATGTAAGCAGACATGTGGGCCTTGGGGAGCTTAGTTTTTCACCGCCTTTCAGCCATGCAATTGGGGTTCCAGCTCAACAGAACTGGTAGTGTTATAGGGCAGCCCCGATATTGAACGGGTTGCCTGGCTGTGGGTCCTCACCCGCGCGCTTACAAGGGACTTATGAATACTCCACTGCAGGCACACACAGAAGGTTCATAAAAGGTTTATTTACAAGGAAAAGGAAATAAGGAAAATGTACAACTCAAGGAGAAAATAGGGAAATAAAGTCTTTCATGCGTCCTACCCGATCCGCCGATCTGGAAACCCAAAGGCACTCTCAGGGCTGGCCAGACCGCTGTGAGCTGGCGGGGAGCCAAAATGGGGGACCCCCCAAAAATGGGGACCCCCCAAGCCCATGTGTCTGGCTTTATACCCACCTGGCTGCTTCACCCCACCCTCAGGTCCCAGCCACCTTCCCTTGGGTGGTGATGGGATGTGGAGTTCCCAGTGTTTTTGGCTTTGGCCTGGGGTGGGGGTGGAGTCCACGAAGCCTGTATGGAATTAGCTTTAGGACAGACTTTTCCCCCTAACAGTAGGACACACTGACCACTTTATCTCTCTCCCTGAGTTATTCCTTTCTTCATTTCCCCTTTTTGTAAATAAACCCTTTACTACCCTTTTTGTGCGTGGCTGCAGCTGTGTCTCATAAGTCCCTTTTAAACGCATAGGTGAGGACCCACAGGCGGGGTTGCCCGTAACACTGGGAGGGACTGGAGGCCTCTCTGGCATCAGCTCTGTCCTTTGCAGTCGACGTGGACCCCAGCCTGTGCTGAGGAGGGGAGAGACGCTGAGGAGGGGAGAGATGACCACGGATGTGGGGGCTCGTGGCTTCACTAGTATTGGTTGCACTGTTTTTAGGGGGAAAGGATGTCCTGAGCTAATCCCACACAGGCTTTGTGGACCCCACCCCCACTCCAGACCAAAGCCATCAGGACATTGGGAAAGACAAATCCCGTCACCACCAAAGGGAGGGTGGCTGGGACCTGAGGGTGGAGTTAATCATCCAGGTTGGGTATAAACCAGACACGTGGGCTTTGGGGGGCTCCCTTTTGGCTCCCCGCCAGCTCGTGGCTCTCCGCCAGCTCTCGGAGTGCCATTAGGGTTCCAGGTCGGCAGATCGGGTAGGACACATGAAAGACTTTATTTCCCTATTTTCTCCCTGAGCTGTACATTTCCTCATTTCCCCTTCCCTTGTAAATAAACCTTTTGTGAACCTTCTGTGTGTGTCTGCAGTGGAGTATTCGTAAGTCCCTTTTAAGCGCGCGGGTGAGGACCCACGGCCAGGCCACCCGTTTTATATCAGGGCTGCCCTGTAACACTGTGACAGCAGAGGACCTTCCTTTGCACACCCCAAACCTCAAGACCTACCTGACAAATGGCGTAAGGCAGTAGTAACGCAACACACGCACCTCCACCTCCTTCCTCAAAGTGGGCAGGAGCCGGAAGAGAAGGGCAGACTAGGCCGCAGTCAGAGCTCCAGGTGAGGCTTTGAATATGCAAAATGCCCTCAGGAGCCCAGTTTGGTGGCCCAGGATTTGCTGCTTAATCTGGTGGCGGTGGTGGTGGTGTTGGGGGAGGGGGAGTAGTTTGGGCTTCAGCAAAGGGGTGAGAGGAAGAGGGTAGATTGCTGCTGGAGTGACAGAGGGGCTTTGTAAGGATAGGGGTGCCTAATTTGCTACTGCAGGCGGGGATCCTGCCTGTCTTCCCAAACTTTCAATAAATGAAGAGGAACTGTTGTAGAGCAACCCCGATACAAAACGGGGTGCCTGACTGTGGGTCCTCACCCGCGCGCTTAAAAGGACTTATCCATGCTCCACTGCAGGCACACGCGAAAGGTTCATAAAAGGTTTATTTACAAGGGAAGGGGAAATGAGGAGATGTACAGCTCAGGGAGAAAAGTGGGAGACAAAGTTTTAAATGCGTCCTACCCGATCCGCCGACCAGGAATCCCAAAATGGCACTCAGAGCTGGCCGCCAGCCAGGAGCCGTGGAGCCAGAAGACAAGCGACAGTGTCAGAGACCCTAAGGCCCACGTGTCTGGTTTTTATACCAACCCTGGCTGCTTAACTCCACCCTCAGGTCCCAGCCACCCTCCCTTTGGTGGCGATGGGATTTGTCTTTCCCAAGGTCTTGATGGCTTTAGTCTGGAGTGGGGGTGGGGTCCACAGAGCCTGCATGGGATTAACTCAGGACATCCTTTCCCCCTAACAGTACCCTGGCCAGAGTGCTCACCCTGATGTGGGAAGGGCGTCTTTCCATTCCTTGGTCAAACTCCCTCTCACTCCCTTGCCCTTGGGGAGGCCCTGTAAAGAGGTCATTGACCCCCATGAAGCAGATAGCTCTGGGACTGGGTCACCTTTGAGGAGACTGTAGAGGCAGGAATGACACAGAGCAGGTTTTCTGATCCAGCGGACCAGGTAAAGGAAGAGTCAGAGTCCTCAGTGGCTTTTGCAGGTCTTTTATTTAGATTTACCAGGCACAGGGCAGGCAGGGGTGCTGGGGGGCCGGGAGGCTGGCAGGCCTCCCAGCCCCCAGCAAGTGTTCACTCTATCTGGGCCCTCCGGCCTTCTCTCTCTCTCTTTCTCTTTCTCTCTCTCGGCTTCTGCTGCTTCTTTCTCAGCTTCAGCTGGCGTCCCCGTGATGCCGCCCTTAAAAGCCCAGTCTCAGCCCAGGTGAATCCCATCTACCTATGCCCACACCCTATTCCAGGTGCCCGCCATCAGGCATGCATTCAGGACCGCAAGGATCCATCATCTATCCTGATGGCAGGAGGGCAGAAAAGCCTGACATTTTCTTTACCCTACAGAGACCCTTTGAGGAGCAGGGTCACTCAGACAAACCTGGGGTTGGCATCAACTCCTCACTCTCCTCTATGAATACCTAAGATCTTTCATCAGCGCCTGGGTGGCTTTAATGCGTGTCCCCAAACCTGTCTTTTTACAGAGACATCGCCATAAAAGGGGGAGGTGCCAGGCTCCCCAGCCCACTCAGTGAGGGGGAGCTCTGTGACAGGAAGGCTGGTGGGCTGGGGAGAAGAGGGGAGAACTCTTGTTGCTGCGGTCAGACTGGCACCCTGGTGCTGCTGGGAAGGAGACTGGAAAGAGACCCGAATGGAGGAGAGACACGCAGAGACACTGGAAAGAGACACATGGGAAGGCTGACAATGGCGGCCATTATTTTGGTGCATACTTTGATTTTATTCATTTGGCCCCAGACTTGCCTGGCCCCTTTTGATGCGGCGTACGTGGTTACTCTTATGTGTCCCCTACTTCTCTGGGTATACACTTTACCCCTTCTTACGCATCTACACTAGAAGGTGACTTAGACTTTTGGCAAGCATTTGGGCCTCGGTGCCCTTGCTTCAGGCCAACCCTGTTTGGCTGGGCATTTACCCATGAGAGAGTAGGTAATTTGGGTGTTTTATTGGAAAAAAAAATTATTGGGAAAAATTTCTCCTGATGCACACCAGTTCTGTTAAAGATCTTTCACATTTAAAGTCTCCTTTGCAGGCATGGAGAACCAGATCCCTTTAGAGTGTGCCAGTCTGGAGGTCCTGCGGTACCCTGGGGGGCACGCTAACAGTATGAGACAGAAATTTTCATGTATGATACAATGAACAAACTCTTTCCGGGGAGAAGTAGCATCCCTGATGAAATGCAGAAGCAGATTTCAGATGATCTCTAGGAATTAAGACTGGTGGAAACCAGTGCTGCCCACTGCCCACCCCCCTGCAGGGAGGAAGAGGCTCTGGCCAGGCCTGTGCACGTGGGAGGGGTGTGGAGGCAGCTCTTTCCCGCTCCTTCTAAGAGAGACTCAGACAGAAGCCTTCAGTTAACGGAACGTGTTAGAGGGGCCACTTGGGACTAAACCGAGGCTCTGACAGAAAAAAGCTCATGGTGACCTTCATGGTCAGATGGGTCATGGAGGGAGACCAACACTCTGAGGAATGGGGGAGCTGGGAGCCGTGAACACGACCTTGGGCTCCTTCTCCATACAGATGGCTGTCACCCCGCCTCATCACTGCGTTCAAAATTAATCTCTCCCTCTGAATTTTCTCTGCTAGCTGTGATGCTTCTGCTTTGAAGCCCCCTGAAAGGTGGGGCTCCCTCCCTCCCTTCAAAAAACTTCCCAGTTCCTCTCCTTGTGACCTCTCATCCAGGTTTCCCCACTTTCAGAGCAGCGCAGGCCCCCTTGTCTGCCCCCAAAGGCCACGGGAGCTGGTATTAGTAAAAATGCGATAGTCGGGCCTCCTAGTAGTGCAGGGGTTAAATCTCAGTGCTATCAAGCTATCCCCAGCCACTGTGGCCTGAGTTGGATCCCCAGCCAGTGAGCAGCAGACCTCTCCTGACTCTCCCCATCAGTCAGCGTGTATTTCAGTAGATCCACCTGTTCTGCTCCCCACTCTGTCTCTGGTGAATCCTCTCACCTCCTGCCCCTTAGGTCTATACCCCAGTTCTTGCATGCATAAATAAAATTTTTTAAAAATCTAAAAGAAAAAAATGGGTTAGTCACCTTTCCACCCATGGCAGTTCCTCTGCAGCCTGTCCCCACCCCCCGCACAGACTCAAGGACGTCTGTCCCTGCAGATTATGAGATAGCTCATGGCTGTTAGGTCTGCTTGAATAAGCTCTTTTGTCCCAGAGAATTTTCCCATGTCAAACATTTAGTCTGTTGTGTTATGGGTCAGTGAACAAGGAGATGGTCTGAATTCTTAAACAACCTTGTGAACACAAGACATCTGTCTGAAAGGCAATCAAGTGACATCTGTCACACTATCCCCAACTTTCAAGACCCTTTCTTAAAAAAAACAAATTATTGTTTTGCTTTAGATCCTAAAGAAATAATATTTTCCTATAAAAATTCAAATATTTCAGAAATACAGACCTGGAAGCTAATGTCCCTCATAAATCTGCACCTCTTCCCACAGATAAAAAGAAAAATAAAATATCAACTCATTTAATCCTGAAAAAAAGTGAATTTGCAAAGATATATAAAATAAACATTGGGAGGGCCTCCCCTGGTGGCACTGCGGTTGAGCGCTAGTTTGCGAGGCTGAGGCTGCCTGCAGCTTCTGCAGTGCCAGTTCGATCCCCGGCCACTTGCGAGGGTCCCACAAAAAATAAATAAATAAATAAATAAATAAATAAACATTGGGAAATAAATTTTCTCTTAATGTTTCAAAAGAAAATTTTGTAAACATTGTGAAGACAACACAAACACAGTTCCATGTATGGTCTTCCAGAAGATGGAAAATGCCACTGGGCACCCAGAAGGGCTCGTGCCAGCAATAAGAGTGCTTGCCCAGCTGCCCACAAGACTTGAAGTGTCTTTGTGTGTGAGGAAGAACCCAGGTGAAGACGGGGGCACAGGGCGTAGTCTGGAAAAGACAGAGGTCACCATTCGAGTGAATTCCAGGGAATTCCAGTGACACAGACATCTAGCACCTGTCCCTAGGTGACCTGTCCTTGGAGACCGCATGCCTCTTTGGAAGAGACTTCTTCCCTCTCCCCAACTCCCACCATTGGGTTCTAGAGGAGAGCTCCTATGCTACTGTTTTCCAGGTCAGTCAAAATAACTGGTGGTGCAATGGGTTAAGCACCACCCTGTGAAGCAATCCGCAGCCTCTGCAGCATGAGTTCGATCCCTGGCCAGTCAGGGAGCAACCCACATGGTGCAGCAGACCTCTCCTGACTTGCCTGCTGCTCCCCTCAGCAGTGTACTTTGGTCAATCTGCCTGTTCTGTTCCCTACTTTCTCTGGTGAATCCTCTCACCCCCCACAACTCTGGCCTGTACACCAGCTCTTGTATGCATAAATAAATTAATCTTTAAAAAAAAAAAATCTCTGTTTAGAAGTCTTCTTTCACAGTTTTTCGAATGGGAAATAAGGGAAAAGAGAACTTGCTCCAGGGGAGTGGGTTGGAAATATCTGTGTCCAAAGTTGGTCATAGACCATGGTTTCTGCACTGGAGAGAAAGCTATTTGGAGAGACTTGACTTCTAAATAGAAACTGAGATGACGCAGAGAACGCCAGAGCTCAAGTGGTGTTGGAGGCCCTGATTCTTGCCCCTGACCCCCCAAGGCTTGAAGGCTTTTAGTGCCTTCCTAGACTTTTGATACAGCTCCCAAAATTAACTTTTGTTTTGACTCTCATTTTAGTGGAAACATACAGCATGTACTCATTTGTCCTGGTTTCTTTGAACAACTGCAGGTTAGTAAAATTCATTCCTGTTATTGCACATAATAGTGATTTCTTTTCATGATCCTGCACAGCACCCACGTTTTGAATGGGCCCCGATCAGTGTGGGTTCTGTCACTCAGTGCTACCAAGGGATGGGTGCCTGGCTCTGTACTCTGGCCCACTCCATCCACATCATGAAGGTGGAGATCACTGTGGAAACATCCTGGACAGTGGTGAAGCAGTTCCTGGACCCCAAGATCAAGTTCCCACAGCCCCACTCAACCCTGTGTCACGAGCACAAGCACTACCAGGAGGCTGGACACCTATTACATCCAGGGCCCTCAACATCTTGGCTCTTTGCAAAGTCCTTGAGAAACCTGGAAAAAATAAATAAAAACAAAGGCAGAGGGCATTCATTACCAGATTTCAAGACTTGCTACACAGTTGCAGCAATGAAGACAGTGTGGTAGTGATGCAAGGATAGAAACATAGGCTGGGGGAACAAAAAGAGGGTCAGGACACTGTCCTCACACATGTGGGCACCAGCATTTCTGCCAACAGTTCCAGGCCAATCCACACACAAAACATTTTTTTATTTCCCAACAAATGAATGTAGGTCAATTGAACATCCATATGGAAAAAGTTTATCTTGAACCCTCCTGCCCCCACATGATATAGCTTAACTAATTTGAGTTGGATTGTAGGATCCCTAGCATGAAAGTCAAAACAAGCACTATTTGGGCCTCCCTGGTGGCACAAGGGGTTGAAGTCTCAGCACTATGAAGCTATCAGCAGCCACTGCAGCATGAGTTCGATTCCCTGCCATGGAGCTGACCCACATGGCAGAGAAGACCACTCCTGTCTCCCCGCTGCTCCCCTCAGCAGTGTATTTCAGTCAATCCACCTGTTCTGTTCCCCACTGTCTTTTTTTTTTTAAAGATTGATTTATCTATGCATACAAGAACTGAGGTACAGGCCAGAGGTGCGGGGGGTGAGAGGATTCACCAGAGACAGAGTGGGGAGCAGAACAGGTAGATCTACTGAAATACACTGCTGAGGGGAGCAGCGGGTGAGTCAGGAGAGGTCTGCTGTGCCATGTGGGTAGCTCCTTGGTTGGGGATCAAACTCGTGCTGCAATGACTACGGACAGGACAGCTTCATAGGTTGCATCTTAATCCCTTGCGCCACCAGGGAGGCCCTCCCCACTGTCTTTGGTGAACCCTCTCACCCTCCTGCACCTCTGGCCTATCCCCAGTTCGTGTACGCATAAGCAAATAAAATAAATCTTCAAAGAAAAAAGTTTCCTGCCTAAACCTGAGGACAGGACACAGCAGGGGCTTTCCGTTCTCCTCCGCACACTCATCACATCTTGAAACTGAATCTAAACAGAGTTAGATACGCATCACACATCTCTTCCAACTTCTTCCTGCCTGTTAACTTTCCACTTCCTCCTGCGAAGCCCTGGGAATGGGCCACTGTACCTGCCGGCAGGACGCATGTGACTGATGGTTCACAAAGCTGAGGGTGGTGGCTGATCCCAACCACCACGTAGTCTTGTTATTTTGTTTTTCCATTTTCTTATTACAGTGTAATTTACATGCAGTCAAATTCACTCATTTTCATGTATCGGTCTTTTTTTTTAATAAACTTTATTGCAAAGTATAATTCATCCATTAAAAGAATTTGAGGACATCCATTGGCGATAGCTTCATAGTTCTGAGATGAACCCCTGCGCCACCAGGAAGGCCTGAGGCTGGAAACTTCTTTATGAGTAAAACCAGGATGCCAACCAGGGTGACTGATGTACAAATAGACAAGCAGCCAGAAAATGTTTTTTCTCTTCAACGTCAACTCCAAACTGCTTTTTGAAATCTTGCTGTTTCGGGGTGTCTTGGTTTGGGTCTCCCCAGAAGCAGACCCTGAGGCCCGCCTTGAGAGCAGGCAGTTCCTGTGAGGCAGTGGCAGGATACACAGTAGGGGAGGGAGGAAGCCAGGTAGGATGGGCAGAGAGAGCCTTCAGGCCAGGTATATGGGTGCTACCAGGGTGGGGTGGGCGGCAGGAAGCTGGGGCGCTTCTCCCACAGCTTCCTGTCCCTTAGGGTGAGGACTGCTTCCGGGTGTGCACTTCCCCTTTGTCTTGCTCAAAGTGATCTCGTTGGTGTAGTAAAAGCAACAGCAGCCAGCCCTGGGTGAATGCCAAGGGCGTGATCGTGTGTTCAAACTAGTTAAAATCTGAGGAGGGGCCATAGCTTTTCCCAGGCCTTTTTAGTCACAAGAAAAGACTCCTTTTCATAACCACTGAAGTCTCACCTACTGTAGTATTTGATCTTTTATCGCGTAAATCCCCTCTCCTACTGCAGTTGGAGTCTGCCCTAGACTGGGGACTGGCGGGAGAGTGGTCTGAAGGCATGTTTTCTGCCCCAGCCTTTCCCCGCCTTTATTCCCTGCTCTTCTTGGCTGGAGTGGGCGGGAAGAGGAGAGGGGTCAGGAAAGGCTATCCTCGACCGGTTCTGTGGCATTAGTGGTCTCTGCCTGAGGAAGATGCCTCATTGCTGGGTAATCTTCTTGGAAAGTGTTTTTTGGGGGGACTCGTCAGGGATTCTGCCATTGCTGGGCATCACGTGACTTCAGGTCCTTTGGAATGGACAAGGACTCCTCCTGCTGGCCAGCTCACTCCCCACGTAAGGCCCCCTTTCTGCTTACTGCCCTGTGGCACTTTTGTGAAGTTCTTTTGGGCAGAGCCTCCCTCAAGAAGACCTGGTTTAGCTGTCTTCAGCAGGCTCGCCTGTTCTAGGGAGGGTTCACATCCATCCTTGCCCACTGGCTCTGGAAGAACAGCTCCCCTCTCCCCCATGCCTCTTCCCACTGCTCTCAGCTTCCCACAACTCAGAGTGCGCTCTGGGCACAGCCTCCAGCCTTCAGATTCTGCAGGCGTGGTTCCGGTCCTTGTTCTTCAGCTCTAGTTCTCCTAGGGAGAGCTTAAAGCCCCTCTCCTTGGCTTGAGCCTCGTGATACCAGCTTGTCAGCTAGGAAGCTTTGGGTTGAAAGGACTACAAAACCCAAGTCACACTGACTTACACTATAAAGCCTTTGACTAAGATTGGTGTTTTTCCTGGCAGACTGATCCAGTGGCTTCAAGACACCTCTGAGCACCCAAAGTCTGTTTCTCTGCTGTTTCCCACCCAGTTGCCTGCATATGAAGGTGGCTGCTGGCAGATGCCATCCAGGTTTCCGTTTCCTGGCTCACATCTAGCCTTCAGAGATCCCCGTGTCCCCCCATTCTAGGGGGAAGTCCAGCAAGTCGCTCTGATTGGTCCAGTTTAAAATACCCATCACCCCTGAACCAATGACTTAGGAATGAGGGAATGGAAGATGCTGATTGGCTCAGTCAGTCAGGGGCCAACCTAGCACTGGAGGTCGGTCCCTTCCTACCTGGCATTGTGGTTAGTAAGTTAAAGGGGTAAAGACTCAAATGAAAATCTGCGCATTGTTAGAAAGAAAGAGGAGACCAGACACTGAATAGACGGCCACAGCTGTTTCCTAGGGTTCCCCTAATGAGGTAATTTAAGCCATTGGGTGACTTAAAACGACAGAAATTCATTGTTTCACTTATGTTGGAAACTAGGAGCCTGAAACCCGCTGTGGGCAGGCGGTGCTCCCTGTCAGCTGTCGGGGAGACCCCTTCTTGCCTCTTCTAGGGTCTGGTGTCTGCTAGCAATACTGGCGTTCTTTGGCTTACAGCACACCACTCAGTCATGTGGCCATGTCCTTGTGTTATGTGTCCAAGAGAGTCAGTGTTTCTACAACGTTCTCTCCTCTTGCAAAGATACCAGTCATATTACATTAAGGACCACTTCATTGAAACGAATCTTCAAGGACCCTATTTCCAAATAAGGTCACATTCTTGATACTGGGGATTAGGACTTCCAATTACCTTTTTTGGGGGGGGATGGGGGAGTGGGAACAGGATTCAGTCCATAACACAACAAATCTCTACTCAAAATTATTCTCATAGTTGGGGCCTCCCTGGTGGCGTAAGGGGTTAAGATACAACCTATGAAGCTATCCGCAGCCACTGCAGCCTGAATTCGATCCCCGGCCAGGGAGTTACCCACATGGTACAGCAGACTTCTCCTGACTTGCCCGCTGCTCCCCTCAGCAGTGTGTTTCAGTAGATCCGCCTGTTCTGCTCCCCACTCTGTCTCTGGTGAATCTTCTCACCCCCCACATCTCTGGCCTGTACCCCAGCTCTTGTATGCATAAATAAATCAATCTTAAAAAAATTATCATAGCCTATTTTTGTACTAAATTGTTTAATTTGATCATATGACTTATTCATTACACGGGTATCCAAAATAAAAGTGGTCCATTTTTCATAAGCAGTTTCACTTAAAAAATTGTAGACCCTCTCTGAAATTATTAAAAAGTGTATGTTACCTGTTGTGAAGATAAATTCCAAAGAGGACTGTCCAATATGTTTTCCTTTGGGCAACATCAGTAGAACAGGCAAAGCCCCCAAAAGACAGTGCTGTGGACACTCACACGAGCGGATGAACCCTTTCTGGGGCTGGGTTTGGGAAATAGCCACGCTCATTATTCCTGTCTCAGAGGAGCCTGGAGAAAGAAGTAAGTCTCTGTGATCTCTTCAGCTGCTCCTTTCACAAGTGCTTCATTGATCTGCCTCCCAGTGTTCAGGCTATATGCCTTGAATATACTCCCTCTTTCTATTTCCTCCTCTATCCGGTTAACGTCCTGTCTGTCTGTCTACGTACGTACCTAGCTACCTACCTAACTTCCAGTTTTCGTTTTCTCTCTGTCGTCTATATTTCTATCCAGTCTATATATATATAACTTTTAAATTCCATAAATAAATCACTGTTATTACAGATTAGTGGGTGGGGTAAGGGGTGCAATTTTATCCCCCCAGGAGATACTTGTCAATTTCTGGAGACACTTTGGTTGTCACATTTGGGGGATGCTATTGGCGTCTAGTGGGTACAGGTCAGTGATGGTGCTAAAGATCTTATAACACACAGGACAGTGCCTACAATAAAGAATTATGTGACCCCAAATGCCAGTAGTGCTAAGATAGAGAAATCCTGCTGAAGGACGAGGGATAATTCAAGAGAAAAATGGAAAAACAATTACTGCTGGAGACTTCCAAAACTCATATTTTGGCCAGATTCTTCCAGAGGGTATTTTTATGCACAGATACATATATATAGAAAGAATCATAGGGTTATGAAATAATGTGATTATTATATATCTGCTGTTTTGTAATCTGATTTTTTTCACTTAATAATATTGCTCTGTCAGTAAGTTTATATCTATTACATTATTAGTCTCATTAAAATAATGGGCTTTTAAAAAAACAAAAGCATTATATTTATGTGGTTAAAATGAGAATTGTGAAAGTGTGTAAAATAAAAAATGTCCTTTTCATGAAGGGTTATGTATATTGTATTCCACACAAATTATTTTTAAAAACCTCTCAAACTGGATTATATGCTAACACCTTTGTGTACTTTGCTTTCATTACTTAATAACATCTCAGAACAATTTTCATACCTTCACATATACAGACACACCTTGGAGATAGTGCAGGTTCAATTCCAGGCCACCACAATAAAGTAAACATCACAATAAAGGGCGTCACAAGAATGTTTGGGGTTCCCACTGCAGATAGAGTTTATACTGTAGGTTATTAAGAGTACAGTCGTGTTACAGCCTCAAAAAAAATGTATATCCCTTAATTAACATAGTGCCATTTTACCCCTCTTTCTTCTCTCCACCCTGCTACAGCCTCCTACTGCTCCAGACCACCAACTGACAACCCCAATTAGCTTATGGGTAGAATCCAATTCCTTGCTGTTACAGGACTGAGGTCCCCACGTCCCGCTGGCTGTCAGCTGGGGGTGGTTCTCAGTTCCGAGAGCCTGCCTGCATTTCTTGACTTGGGTTCTCTTCCTCCATCTTCAAAACCAACGTGGCATGTGGATGCTTTCTCATATTCTGAATCTACCTTCTGCTTTCAAGGGCTCCTGTGATTACACTGGTCCCACCTGGATACAGGAGCCTCTCCCTATTTCAAGGTTAGTTGGTTGGTAGCCTTAATAATACTTGTGAAGTCTCTTTTCTCGTGCAGGTAACATAATCACGGGTGCAATATCAAAAGACTGAAAGTCATAGCGGTCAAAATTCTGACTACCATAGGGAAGATGGAGGCGGTTTTTCAGACCAAAGGACTGGCCTCTTCCAAAAGTGAATTCAGACCTCACCTCTTGGAGACAAAAAATTGCTTACAGCTTTTAATGGACAGTTTTCCCAGCTTGGAGGGGTCCAAGGCTGTACTGTTCATTCTTTCCTCTGCCTATAGCAATTTCGTAAGATGCAGGCTGCTTAGTGCAGGGCTCTGGACAGGCTCAATGGGGGTTCATGTCCAAGGAGACAACACCCCATTTTACTGACACCTAGACTCGAATTCCAAGCCTTGATACAAAACTCTGACAGGCAGGGCTGAACCACATGTAGAAATCCTAATTCACTAACTGCCGGGTTTTTCTGTAAAGATGAAGATGCTGTAGTGCCATTTCACCCCTCGTTCTTCTCTCCACCCCCTAGGGCCCCCTACTGCTCCAGACCACCAACTGATGACCCCAGCAGAGAATCTTGTCTCACCATCCTTTGACTGTGTTGAAGGAAGGGGCAGTAGGGAGTAAAGTAGCTTGCTCTGGTCTGAGGGAGCAAGACATGGAAATACTGGTCAGGTTTTTTGTTTCCTTTCTTTTTTTTTTTTTTTTTGAGTGAAAATGATAGAAATCCAAATAAAAGCTTAGAGAAAAGTGACGTGCCCTACACTCACCTGAAATGAGTGGACTGAAAGGTGTTTGGCTCCTCCAGGGGCTTGGATGGTGCCATCATGCTCCCTCTCTTAGGTTCTTTGTCCCTCGTTTGTCTCTTCCCCTTGGCTTCATTCACTCCTGCTTGAAGCAAAGGCAGCCACTAGTGGCCACTTGGAAATGACACTTGGTGTTTCAGAAGGAGAGAGAGGCTTCAGCAGAAAGTCTTGAAGCAGCTGACTGTCCAGCTCAGGTCAAATACCTACCCTTGCTGGACACAGTGTAGTGTCCCATAGTTTACAGCTCCAAGGGTGTAGGAAGAGGAAGCAGAGTTCCCCAAGGGAACATGTACAGGGCACACAAAGCTGGAATTGATACAGCTGCCATATTTGCTAGCTCGCATCCTCTCTCTCGCTGTGTTTTTCTGTCTCTCTCTCTCTCTCACACACACACACACACACACACACACACACACACACACACACACACACAGAGTCTCTGAGTACTTGAATCAAGCATGTTTCTGAGAAAAATATATGAAAGGCACTGGAGACATTTTGAGTCAGTCTCAATTTTCCTTAACTTATTTGTTCAACAAATATTTATTGACTATCACGTTGCCCAGGCACTGAGGATCCGACAGAGAACACAGCAGGGAGCGCTCATCCTGGGGACAGAGCCAGGAAAACACATAATAACCACACGGGGACGCCATGACACCACCAGGAAGAGGTTGAGGCCAAACTCAATGTACCATCAAGACATTATAAAGGGAATTCCCATCAGAAAAACATAATGAAAGAATCTGAGATGGCTGTGGCTCAAGGAAGACTGCTGGGGGCTCTGGGGAGACGCAGCACAGAGGTTGATTTGGAGGAAAACTTGAGAAAAGCAGAAGGATGCTCAGCATTCAGGAGGCTTCATTTTAGGGATGAAAGACTGAGGTGTAATCAAAAATAAGAAGATAGTAGAGAGGAAAGACATCTCCTCGAGAAAGAGAGAAAGGAGGGAAGAAAGTGGTGGACACAGGGTGGAAGGTCAGAATAAAAGCACAACCAAAAAAATGCGGTGAGAGGAATATTTGAAAGAAAATTTACGTCAGGTTTTCAAATATTTTGGTGGGTGGGGGCTCATAGTGCCATTGGGTTTCCAGGTCGGCGGATCGGGTAGGATGCATTTAAGACTTTATTTCCCTATTTTCTCCCTGAGTTGTACATTTCCTCATTCCCTTTCCCTTGTAAATAAACCTTTTATGAACCTTTCATGTGTGCCTGCAGTGGAGTATTCATAAGTCCCTTGTAAGCACGCGGGTGAGGACCCACAGGCAGGCACCCCATTTTATATAGGGGCTGCCCTGTAACAATAGCTGCCTGTGGTATGTGCTCCCAGCCTTGGGGGGGAGGCTTTGGGAGTTCTCAGCATTCTACATTCCATCCCAGGTGCCTGGCTTCTCCTGCTCTGCCTGAGAGATTTTCCTTGGCACCGTGGGATCTGGCTAGGTTATAACAGCAGGACTTGGAAATTCCCAGCAGCAGTGACTGCCCCAGGGACAGCCCCAGCCAGTGGTGGGTGGGAGTGAGCGCATGGGTGCTGTCACTTACCCCTCTTGAGGGAGGGTCTGAACCATGCACCACTGGTTTCCAAAAAGGTCTCAGCAGGTGGAGCTCCAGATGTCTACGCTTGCAGGAACGGGCCATCTGTCGACCTTTCTCCCTCTCCAGCCCAGGGGTCCTAGTCCATCTCTCAGATAAATGTCCCATCCCCAAGTCCTAGCCTCAGTCTTGTCTAGGAAAAGACAACACTTGACCTCCACCTATCTTCGTATTTTCTGCTGGGGAATCTTTGATAAAAAGACAAATTTACAGGAGAAAAACAGTCTATGAACTCACGCTGTGCACATCGTGGGGCGGCACCACAATGAAAATTAATGCAAAGCAATAGCTTAGAACTTAGCTGTTGGCATCCTTGACAAAGAACGAACATCTATCTGGGAGCCTCCCTGGTGGCACAGGCGATAGTCTCAGCACCATCTGTGGGTCTGCTGCTCCTAGGTAGCCTATTCCGCCACCATTTTGTCACCTAAACAAGGTCAAAGTGGTCCGGCCAGTTAGAAACAGGAGCCCAACCCTTCAGCCCTTCAAATCAAACACGGACACTGTAGAGGCAGGAATGGACACTGAGCAGGTTTTCTATGATCCCATGCAGACCAGGTAAAGGAGGAGTCAGAGTCCTCAGTGGTTTTGCAGGCTTTTATGGGATTACCAGGTACACGGCAAGCAGGGGTGCTAGGGGGCCGGGAGGCTGGCAGGCCTCCCAGCCCCCAGCAAGTCTTCACTCTATCAGGGCTCTCCGGCGTTCTCTGCTTCTCTCTCGGCTTCTGCTACTTCTTTCTCGGCTTCTTGGCTTCTACTGGCGTCCCCGTGACGCCGCCCTTAAAAGCACAGTCTTAGCCCAGGTGAATCCCATCTACTTATGCCCACACCCTACTCCAGGTGCCCGCCATCAGGCATGCATTCAGGACCGCGAGGACCCATCATCTATCCTGATGGTGGGAGGGCAGAAAAGCCTGGCATTTTTTCTTTACCCTACAGACACAAAGCTGGATCACACTGGGAAGGTTATGCATCACAAGGTATGTCCGGAATGCCCGGGGGTCTGAGGAACGATGCATAACACATACTCCCCACTTATACATCACGAGGTATGACCGGGAATGCCCAGGGGGCCGAGGACCGATGTATGACAAGGGACCCCAGAAGCTGATCAGTGGAGCACCTTGTTGATAAGATTAGAACCATGGCTGGGGATTAGGGTGTGTCATCAAGTGGATTAGAAGTGCCTGGAGGGCAGACTCACAATCCCTAATCTTCTACACCCTTCCCCTTTCTTTAATCTCCTTACAACCAATTACGTGTGTCAATAAAAGGGCCAGGATCTTGCTCTTCAGCAGCATCCTGCATTGTGCAGCCTGCTCCATGACTCCTGCTTGTCAGTGTGGTGTTGTCCGACGCAACAACCATCAAGCTATCACCAGCCACTGCGGCCTGAGTTTGATCCCTGGCTAGGGAGCTACCCACATGGCGCCACAGACCTCTCCTGCCTCGCCTGCTGCTCCCCTCAGAAGTGTATTTCTGTTCCCCACTCTGTCTCTGGTGAATCCTCTCACCCCCCGCACCTCTGGCCTATACCCCAGTTCTTCTATGCATAAATCTTTTTTTTTTTTTTGAAGAACAAATGTCTGTAGGGAATGACAGGGCAGAGGAGAGCAGTCTTAAGTCTCCAAGGGGCCTACTGTGGGAAGGTCAATATACGGGAGGCACAGATGGAGTGAGGTTTGTTTGCAGATTCCTCTGGTCTTTAGAAAAAGGAGAATTTATATCTTGCCTTTAGGCAGAAGAGGGGAGGGTAAAGAGAACTTTTCCCATGTTTGCTGCTGCTTAATTTCTTTCAGCTAAAAATAATTTTTTGTCAAAATGTATTTTGGGGTGACATTTTTCTGGTTCCCTTTAGCTGCTCTGGGGAAACCTGACTAGCCTGGGGTCACAGGTCTGTCTCACTTCTCACCCAACCCTCTTACCACAAGAATGGGTCTGAGAATGAATCCAGAGCAGGTCACAGTCCACCACAAGGGGGCCTTGCAGACCAGTTTAATGACTGACTTTCTGGGCAAAGGAACAGCCAGGGGAAGGTTTAAACAAAGGAGCGCCAAGATCTGACTCATACTTCATTTTTTATCTTTAAACTATTTGCAATTTTTAATTTTTTTTTCAGTTTGAAGATCAGTTAAAGCATTTAGCGTGTTATACACATGACTCACATGTGCAATTTTTAGAAACATCCAATTAAGTATAAGATTTAAGAAATTCTATAAATGTATATGTTGACTTTTACTACACATACGACTAAGAAAGCAATAATTCTGGTGTGCCACTAAGTGTGAATCATTTATTACACAGCAGGTTTACAGCACCTCTAAAGAGAACCAAACCAATTTCAGAAAGCAACATTGAATGATTTGGTCATGCTGAAACTGTCGAGAGACTTAAGATCTGGTGGTCAAACGAAGCTATTTAACTAAGCTGTAACTAAGCAGTTCAAACCTATGGGAAAAGTTCATGCTGACTCGACTTTAAGGCTCACTCTAGCTCCAGGCAGAGATAAGTAGTCCAAGGAGGTTCTCATAAGCTCATCTGGCTGGATGGTGGTACATTAGCAAACCTCGACTCAGAGACGGTACTTAAAGCTGTCAGGCAGGATGAGCTCTCTGAGGAATGAGTGTAATCAGGACAGGAAGGACTATAATAGAATCCTGAACTCTTCTTAACTTAGAGGTAAGAGAGGAGGAACCAGGCAGGAACAAGCAGTTGGTGAAGTAAGGGAATTCCAGAGAGGGTCCTGTCCTGGAAGTCAAGTGCAAAAATTGTATAAGAAGGGCCTCCCTGGGGCCTCCCCGGTGGCGCAGCGGTTGAGCACTGGCTGCGAAGCTGCCCGCGGCCTCTGCAGTGCTGGTTCGATCCCCGGCTGCTCCCCGGCCACTGGAGGAGGGTCCCACATGGCGCGCAGACCTCTCCTGCCGCCCGCTGCTCCCCTCAGCAGTGTCCTTCGGTCCTTCTGCCTGCTCTGCTCCCCGCTCTGGCTCTGGTGAATTCTCTCACCCTCCCGCACTAAGGACTGTGACGATGCTGGGTGACCATCACTGCTCTAGTTTCCAAAACTTCTTTGTCTTTGTCCCCCCCAACATAAACTGTCTGTACCCATTAAACACTAACTCCCCACTCCTTCTCCCTCTGGCTCCAGCCCTGGGTGATCCACAGTTAATTTTCTGTTTCTGTGAATTTGCCTGTTTTAGGCCCTTCATGTAAGTGGAATCAGGTTTGTCTTTTGTCTGGGTTATTTCACTATTCTTTTTTTCTTAAGAATTTATTTTTATTTGTTTATGCATACATAAACTAGGGTATAGGCCAGAGGTGTGTGCATGGTGTGTGTGTGCGTGTGTGTGTGTGTGTGAGAGAGAGAGAGGATTCACCAGAGATAGAGTGGGGAGAAGAACAGGCAGGATCCACTGAAATACACTGCTGAGGGCACCAGAGGGCGGGACAGCAGATGTTTGCTCCACCATGTGGGTCAGCTTGCTGGCTGGGGATTGAACTCACGCCCCAGTGGCTGGTGGTAGCTTGATAGCCCTGAGACTTTAACCCCTGTTCAACCAGGTGAATCCTCTCACCCTCCCGCGCATCTGGCCTGTACCCCGGTTCTTGTATAAAAGTAAATAAATATTTTTTAAAAAAATTCTGCTAAGGGGCCTCCCTGGTTGAACAGGGGTTAAAGTCTCAGGGCTATCAAGCTACCCCCAGCCACTGGGGCGTGAGTTCAATCCCCAGCCAGCGAGCTGACCAGGCAGACTGAAGAAATACACTGCTGAGGGGAGCAGCGGGCAAGACAGGAGAGATCTGCCGCACCATGTGGAATTCTCGCCAGCCGGCCGGGATCGAACTGGCGCTGCAGAGGCCGCGGACAGCGTCACGGCGCGGCGTTCAACCGCCTGCACCACCAGGGAGGCCCCAGCAGAATGTTTTTGAAGGCCCATTCATGCAGTAGCAGATTCTAAAATATTTGCTCCTTGTTATGGCTGAATAATGTGCCTTTGTATGTGCACACACATTTATTCATCTATCGATGGACACTTGGGTCGTTTCTACTTTTTGGGTAGCTGTGAATAATGCTGATATAAACACTGATGTACAAACATCTGGCCTATCCCTGCCTTCTTTGTATTTATACCTAGGAATGGAATTGCTAGGTCATGTGGTAGTTCTAGATTTAACTTTTCAAGGAGCTGCCAAACTGTTTCCACAATGATTGTACCATTTTATATTTGCACCAGCAATGAAGGATGATTCCAATTTGTCTACATCCTCAATACTCACCCCACCCCCAATGTCTCTCTCTCTCTGTGTCTCCTCTCTCTTTCACAGCCATCTTAGTAGGTTTGCAGCGGTATCTTGTGTTTTTGATATACATTTCCATAATGACTAATAATGTTGATCATCTTTTCACATGCTCATGGCCATTTGCCTATTTGGAGAAATGTTTGTTACAGGGCAACCCGTGTAACAGAGACAACGGCCTCGCAGCAGCTCCTCTGTCTCCCATGCCCCTGGATTCTAGAAGGGCCCCAGGGCACCCGCCAAGACTATAGGTCAGATCAGCTGCTCTGAAGTCTTGCCTGTGTGGTGTCTGTGGACATCTGAGGTCGCCAGGATGCGGGGACAGAGCTATTCCCACCAGAGCGAGAATTGTCAGAGGTCTTAGTGCTCGCTCAGGAAATGCTACCACCAGCTGTACTAATTCCGAGTCTCTGAATTGAAAAGTGAAGCTGCTAAGCATCCGCATGGACCTCAAGATGTAACTGGGTGAAAAGGCTACAGCCAGAAAGGAGTAACCAAAGACCAAGACAGCAGTCGCTTCCTCCAATAATCCTCAGTAATGAAGTATAACGAGAAAAAGATCACTTGCACAAAAACAAAAAAAATTAGAGACTACCCAAGTGTTGGAAAAAAAAAGAGTACGTCCTAGATGGGGGTGGGGGAATAGAGGGAAGAAGAGACAGTTTTAATTGAGAACAGACTGAAACATTCAAATAAATAGAAACCCAGGATAAAGTTCTTTCTAGAAAGATTCTTTATTTCCTTTTGTACGTCCCACTCCAAGTTATTCCTTAAAGGACTGACAGGACCTTTTGAAATTTTATTTGCAGATATATGTATATGTATATTATATGTGTTATTATGTGAGCAGAACGGCAACCAACAGCATCTGAAGAAGAGTCACATCCTTGCACGGCAGCAGGCAGAGGGGTCGTGGGGTCGCCCGCAGGTCAGGTGTGGCTGCTGGGGGCCGGGGAAGCAGGGGTGGGTGCGGGGTGAGAGAATGGGCTCAGAATGCTTCTGCTTATTTCCTGATGGCAAAAATGCTTTGGAAATCCTCCTCAAATTGTTTCTCCAGTTGGAGTCCCAGATTGAGGGAATTCTTTTCCTGAAAAGTTCAAGCACGGACAGATGTGGTCACAGCCAGGGCCAGTGAGCTGGGCTCTGAGGTTCAGAGCATCCAACTCTTCATCAAGTGAGAGTAACTTACATTCCCTACAGCACGGTCACTTCTCGGTGGAGAGGCAGTCTAACTCTTCCCCAGAAATTTAGTGATGGGATCATCTTAAAACTTCTAGTTATTTCAATTAACACAGCACATGTTACTGTAACAACATGATAGCACAGAAACATCCAGAGCACATTCAGGGCCTCTGTCTTCCTCCTTTCTTTATTTTCACCCCTTGAGGTAACAATCCTTGTTAACTTTTTGATAAACACTAGAAATCCAGATGTAAAGAAATCCAAGATTTTGAAATTTGAGAAATTCGATGGAAACAAAACACTAGCTGCCTGTTTTTCCCAGTTTACTTTTCTAAATTTCTTTTGCAAAATTGGAAACCTGTTTAATATAAAAGATTGCTGTTCTCAAAGTGTTATTTCCAAGTGAATTTTAGAAAATGAGGCTTAGATCTTCAAAACATGATCAAGGACAGGAGGTGCTCGTTGCCTTTAACATGCACTTCCCTTTCCTGTGAGGAGCTGGTCTGAGTCACTGGACCATCCAGAAGTGAGGAAACTCTGAGGCCAGGATCCTGCTTGCAAGGACAACTTCCCTCTGCAGGTGCTTTCTCCTTCCCAGAGGGCGGGGCTTTAGACACCTCCAGAATATTTAATTGTGTGTGTGGGTTTGCCACCGGCTGAGGGGAGTTGTAACATTTCCAGGTTGCAAGAAGGTGACAGGCAAAGTGACTTAATGGAAAGGAAAAGCGTAGCCGAGAGACCCACTTACCCTGTGATGTTCCCTGTGGTTCTGAAAGACGAGGCGCATGTCCAGCACGAATGTCTCCACGCGGGAGTATAAGTTATTGTAAAACTTTTGCCGGATTTTGTTTAACCACATGAACTTTCTCTTGCCTTGAGATAACTGTTCACTCTGTGACAAAAGGGCCAGGGGAGGCCTATTAGCAGGTTTCAGTCCTGCCTTCCCTGCTCCCCTGCTATGGACTGAGTGGGCGTGTCCCTGCCCCCCACTCCACACGATGGAATCCTTGCCCCAGTGTGGTGGTGTGAGCGGGTGGGAGATAATAAGGTCACAGGGTTGGGGTGCTCAGGATCCTAATTAGTGCCTGTAGAAAGACACCCCGACAGTTCTCTCTCCCTCTCTTTCCCCCATCTAAGGAGGCATGAAATGTCCACAGTCTGTAGCCTGGAAGAGGCTCTCCTGACTGCCAGGCACGCCAGTCCTGACCTTCCAGTCTCCAGCACTGTGAGAAATAACTGTCGGTTGTTGAAGCCACCCAGGCTGTGGTACTTGTGATTACGGCCAGAGTGTGAAGGGCTGGCTCAGCTGCCTCAGCCACCCACCAACCAGGCACAGCCAATTGGCGATTTGTACCCCGGGAGTCGTGCCACAAAGCTGAGAAACACCAATTCCAAGCTTTGTTGCTGTTACTTACATTATCGGGGTTGGAGATTAAAGAGCTTCTTGGTGAACTTGAAAAGATCTTCAAGAGGAGGAACTGACATTTCTGCAAAAGAGAGAGGAGATTTTAAGTGACAGCTGTTGGGAGAGAATGACTCCTCGTGCCCCACAGATCACACAACTCCCCAACCTGGGTCCTGAGTGTGAGTCTCTGGGCGTGAGTGTCTTCGGGGCATGTGCCCCAGGCACAGCAGGGTGAGCAGTCGACCCGCGGGCACCCTCCAGAGCCACCTGGGCTTCTGGCCTGGTGGAAACAGAAAGAGGAGGCTTCCGCTTCCCTGCCCAACTCACCAACTTGTCCACGCCCGTCATTGGCCTCTTTAGGACCTCGGATTCCTTATGGCGTTGCTGGGTTTCTGGGGAACTTCTCTGAATCTTCCTTATCTGGCACAAGATGCAACTCCAGGGTTCCCTGGGAAGTCAGGGGAGAAGTGAGCCAGGATGGTTGCGCTGGACTCTGCTGCTGCTCCTGCAGGTGCTGCGGTTTCTGTTCAAAAATGACTGAGTTTGCCCCATTCCTGCTTCCCTCTGGAGGCCTCTGCATCAAGCCCCCATTCGGGCTCCCTGGCTACAGATTCCTTCCCTCTCCCCCACTCTAGTGCTCACAGGATTGACAGGCTGTTGAGTGAGGTGCACAGTGGGGAGGGGCCCTGACTCATCTCAACATTGAGGGTTCCCACCAGCACCACTGCAGCCTGGTGATGAGCCCCGTTCCCCAGAATGAGGACGGAAGTGAGGCCCGTGGGGACTGGAGTTCTGGGTCTTGCTGAGCATCAGACCAGGGTACAGCCAGGAAACCAACTCTTGTTTCTCTACTTTGCCGGAGAAGCGGGGAGCCCAAGTGACAGGCCTCAGTCTCTGCCATGCCTGTGTTGACACCTAGAATCTGTGCTGTGGCGCCTCTCGGGGAGGAGACCCACCAGCGGAGCATCTCGTCTTCACTTGCCCCCGACTCAGCTCCCACTCTCCTCCACCAGGCTCTGGACAACCGCGTGGGGATGATCCACCTTGAGGATGTCATTCAGCCTGTTTCCTGGCCACCCCAGGGCTGCTCAAGGGGGTCCCCGATAAAGTGTCCATGGTGTTAGGGTGAAGACTGTCCATGGACTCAAGAAAAGAGGGGTCTATCCTCTGCCTCTGCAGATTTCTAAGCTGTAGGGGGTGTGGATTGTTGAACCCCGGAGTTGGCCTCATTCCCTGGGAACTGGTGGGAGCAGGCAGATCACACTGGGTTCTTCCCCTTACGAGGAGGGGTGCTCTGTGCTTGTAGGGGCAGACACAAGCTGTGGGGATGACCTTCTGAAGGTTGTCACTGCCCCAGCTTTTTCAGTTTTGTGATGTTCAGCAGGTCACATATGCTTTAAACTTGCAGTTGATTCTGGTGTCATCCCTCATCAAAGAATGTGGGTCTGGAAACCAAGCAGGAAGGTGGTGACTCCTCTTTCTGTTGCACCTAATATGACTAGTAGAGATTTCGCTTCCTGGGACGCGGCTCCTGCCAGCACCGAGAAACAGCTCTGGACCATGTTTCTTGATCCTGATGCTTAAGCACCTGCTCCCTCCACACTGAGACACACAGACCGAGGCTGAGACTTTGCAGGCCAAGCGTGCACGGCGGGAAGAGCTGCAGCATAAGAAGAAGAGCAAGAAAGTCTCACCCACCCGCTGGAGTCTGTTTGCTGGATGTGGCATTTCTGGTGAAAGGACCTTGGGCAAGTGTCACAGCAGAAGAGCAGTCCAGGTCCACGGCACACTTCACATATGTTTCTGTTTTCTGCCTGAGGGGAGATAAAGCAGATCCCAGAGGATCAGTGAGTCCGGGGAGGTCAACGTGCTGCAACTCTAGACATACGGCTTGGGGTTGGCCACAGCACCAAAATGCTCGTGCCAAAGTGACTCCGAAGAATACTAAGGAACAACACTGAGCAGAGATTTCAGGTTCAGGCTGAGTGTTTCACTGGAAGTTTTCTCTGTGAAGACAGATCTGATGAGGTCATGACAACAAAAAGGATGAACTATATATGATCTGAAAAATGTAATATTCTGCTGGCCAAACTTGACTTAGGAGTACAGTATCTAATTTCTCTTCCCTGCATGATCTATTTTTTTTTATTTATTTTTTTTTTTTTATAGAGGCATGTTTTATTTATTTATTTATTTTGTTTGTTTGTTTTGTTTATACATGCACTGGGTACAGTCAGAAGCGTGGGAGGGTGAGAGAATTCACCAGAGCCAGAGCGGGGAGCAGAGCAGGCAGAAGGACCGAAGTACACTGCTGAGGGGAGCAGCGGGCGGCAGGAGAGGTCTGCGCGCCATGTGGGACCCTCCTCCGGTGGCCGGGGAGCAGCCGGGGATCGAACCGGTGCCTTAGAGGCCGCGGGCAGCCTCGCAACCCAGCGCTCAACCGCTGCGCCACCGGGGAGGCCCCCCTGCATGATCTAAATGGACTCACTGAAGTGTGATTTATTGAGAATTTTAAAAAGATGGAGTAAAATTCGGAGATGTCCCTGTAACCCATTTTCTTGAGCCTAAGTCCCCTCTGAGATGAAGGGCTTGGGATCGGAAGGAGGCCTATGAGGAAGGGCAAGAGATAGTCGACCCAACTGATTACCTCAGACTGAGTCACCCTTCACACCCTAGGACAGGGTAGAGATGTTTGTCTTAATAAACAGATCACATGACATGTTTCTCCACAAAACCCAGCGGCTGTGGTACCTGGTTATGCTAATAAAGTGAGTGGAGACTGTAGCCTCAGAAACCAGCTTTGTGAAGACACAACTTGCTGGCGTGGGGGAGACGGCCAAGATCTCCTATGTCAGAGATGAGGAAAATGGAAGAGTCTTTACCACACAGGCTCGCTCTCACGCCCAGCCTTGGAGATGCTGTGGATGGCATCAGCTGCCTCTTTGCCTTCTGTGGAAGCCACACAGCATGGAAACCACCACCCCATGCCCTCTACCTTCTAGTTTGAGAATTTGCCTTCAAAGATGGAACTGAGGTCTGCAGTACCCTCTGGGGTTACAAAGGGACTCCCCGCCAAGGGAAGGGTTTTCTGGGTCAAGCAGCCTCTCCCACAGGGCACACCTGCCTCCCAAACACTCTGTTCTCTATGGTGTCTCCTCCTAAAGGATATGCAAGTCCCATAAAGAAGGACCCCTTTGGGAAGGACTTGATGTGAGAGTCAGTGCTTGTGTGTGTGTGTGAGTGTGCGCATGTGTGTAGAGAAAAGAAGTACAGTCAGAGGCACGAGAGGGTGAGAGAATTCACCAGATCCAGAGGGGAGAGCAGAGCAGGTAGACTGACAAAGTACACTGCTGAGGGGAGCAGTGGGCGGCAGGAGAGGTCTGCGCACCATGCGGGACCCTCGCCCAGTGTCCGGGATCGAACCGGCGCTGCAGAGGCTGTGGGCAGCCTCGCAATCCAGCGTTCAACTGTTGCGCCACCGGGGAGGCCCTCAGGTGTGCATTATTAAAAAGCCAGCATGTGTATACACTACATTAAGTCCCCACTAAAAGCCAAGTCCATCTTTCCCTGTTCCGTGGACTCTTTCATCCATTTACTACTCTGTAACATGTGGTCCCCAGGAAAGGGGGAGGTTCCAGATTCCCTGCCCCACCCAAGGGAGGGTGGAACTGAGCAGGGAAAGAAGCTGCAGAGGAGACTGAGAAAGGAAGCAGGATGGAGAGCAAGAAGGAGACCTGGAGGAGACGCATGGAGCCTAGAGACACGTGAAGAAGCTGCGCTTGCCTTTTGGTCGTGGACGGGGTGACACAGATGTGGGTGAGACCCGTGGGGAGGTGACCATGGCAGCTTTTATCTTGATGTTGATTTTGCTCTTTTCCTTCCGGGCTTGTCTGGTTGTTTCTGACCCTTTTCTGGGGGTCCCCACTGGAAGATGCTTTGGGCTTGAGGCAGGCTTTGGGGCCTTGCTCTGGGCCAATCCCATTTGGATGGAGTTTTACCCACGAGGGGACGGGTGACTTTGGGTGCTTCATTTAGAAACTAGACTCTTTGCCTTTCCTGTATTGTTTCCTAATTATATTAAAGTTCCTTCCCATTAAAGTCTCCTATGTTTTGTGTTGATGCGGCGGATGGCAGAACCCATTTAGAGCAGGCAGGTTTGCGGGGTTTGGGCTGCCCCCCTCCCTGCCCTGTAACACCTCCTTTTCCCCTTTCCTTCTGCTGAGCACGCATTGGACTCACAGTCTAAAAGTTTACTTTTGTTTTATTTAGTTCATTCATTTTTTAGCTTCTCTGTTTATCACATATGGACGAACTCTTATGGTGTTTGCCTTCCTTGTCTGACTTATTTCACCAAACATAATCAGTATCCTCTAGATCCATCCATGGTATTGCAAATGGCAGGATTTGATATTTTTTGTACAGTTGAGTAATAGTCCATGGTGAAATATATATATATACCTCACATCTTCCTTATCCATTCACTGTGTATAGACACTTAAATTGTTTCCTGTTCTTGACTATCATGAATCATGCTACAGGAAACATGGGAAATTAGTGCCTTTGTATTTTTCAGGTAAATACCTAGAGATGGGATAACTGAATTGTCTATATTTAATTTTTGGGGGGCATCTCCATTTTTCTTTCCTTGATGGCTGCACCAATTTACATTCCCAACATCTTCTTCAACACTTGTTTCTTATCTTTTGGTTACCAGAATAATACTGGGTGTCATTTGCCATTCTCACAGGTGTGGGGTGAAAGCTTTTTGTTGTTTTTGATTTCCCTCATCATAAGAGATGAAGAATACCTTTCCATGTCTCTTGGCACCTGCCTGTCTTCTTTGGAGAAGTATCTATTCAGATTCTCTGTGGAGCAACTTTTCTTATATCATTAAAGGTAGAACCCCCAAAAATCTATGAGATAACAGTTAGTGTAGCAAAGACAAGAGTGGTTAGAGGTGCTGTTTGGGGCTTACACAATCACGCTTTTCCACCCCACCCCTGACTTTCTGTTTAATTTGAAGATACTATTGTCCATATCTTTATCTAAAACAAACATATAAAGTTAGCTCTGTCTCATTTATTTTTAAGGATCATCCCCACCTCTAACTCAAGTGTTAGTCTGGACTGTTAGTGAAGTCCTAGTCTCACACACTATGATGTTTGAGCAGCAAATGTAAAAGCACCTTATTATAAAATCAAATTGCATTATGATTGATGAATTTAGAAGCCATAAGTTAAGGCCAGAGAGATGGAAAATCAACATATGATAGATGACATTGACAGAAGAAGGCCATGATATAATTACCTGTTTTCTTCTTCTTCTTGGTGGGTTTGGTAGATAATTTTCCTGGAAGAGAAACAAGGTTAATGCTGTGATGGGCCTTTGTTCTACTTGATGAGCTTGCTCTTTCCAAAGTCCTCCCCGGTGTGTCCCATGGCCTACACAAATTCAAGGTGCCTTCATGGAAAAGAAACTCCCTCTCCAAATCTGGAACATTCTCCTCTCTGGTATTCTGACTTATTTTAAAGTCCCTTTAAGCCTGCAGCCTCTCACTTCTCTCCTTATAAAGCCTTGCCAGGTTTCCCTTTACAACCTGGTCTATACCTGCTCCTTCCTGTAGCTTGTCTTTATACCTTTAATACAGGAGGCAATACAGTGAGTTTGAGAGGACCTGAGGGATTGTCCCTGGAGTGGAGGGATAGCAGCGGAAGGCAGAGAGGTCACTTGAGGTTCCCCTGGCTTGTTCCCAAGCTTGCTTCAGACTCCACCCCCAATCCCTTTGGCATCCTATGATCATAGTGATACTTCTAAATACTCTTTGAATGCACTAATACCTCTGAAGGATTATTTCAACTATTGTCACTTTGTCCCAAACTCAAACCCTCCCAGTTCCCCTTCCTCACCCCAATGCTAAAGGTGGGGTGTGGACTCCTGCCTTGGCCCGAGGCCTCTGCAGCCCCTTCACCCAGGTGCGTAGCCTGTTACCTACAACTTCCTGATCATTGTGGGGCAGCATCTCCCCGCACCCCTTCTGAGCAGATGCCTCTCTCCTAGGGAACATTGTTCTTTACAGCCTCAGGGCAGACTCTCTCTGCTGCTGTCCTCAGCCTCAGGGTAAGAAAAGACCTTCCCTCCTTCTCTGCCACCACTGCTGTTTTCTGGCATCTCTGTGCAAGTGGTCTGTGGTTATGAATGGGAAACTTCCTCCTGCTTAGGAACTGGGGCTTACACCTTACATGTGTACCTCAATCTGCATGCTCTAGACATGTCTCCATAGATGCCTGCTGAGCAAAGACCTTTTCTTTAGCATTAGTGTCACACAGAGAAGGGAATTCTGGAGCATTCTAGAAAGAGATAGAAAGAAGGGGTTCATCTGTGACAGAGACTGGGTCCTTGTCTTTACTACATCTGGGGGCTGATATAGTGATGATGTTTTAAAGATTTATTTATTTATTTATACAAGAACTGGGGTACAGGCCAGATGCGTGGGAGGGTAAGAGGATTCACCAGAGACAGAGCGGGGAACAGAACAGGCATACTGAAGAAATACATTGCTGAGGGGAGCAGTGGGCGAGGCAGGAGAGGTCTGCCGCAGCATGTGGGACCCTCACCGGCCAGCTGGATTGAACGGGCACTGCAGAGGCTGCAGACAGCTTCACAGCGTGGGGCTCAACTGCCTGCGCCACCAGGGGTGGCCCAGGAATGATGATTTTTAAAAATGCAATTTACTGACATTTGCTCTAGAGTATATTGCTGATGACTATCAAAAGAAATACTGTGGAAATATTCCATACTGTAAAACACCCCTACTGCTGTATTTTTATTCAGATACAGAATTGTACTATGTTACTTTAAACACTGATCCTGAAAGTCTAAGGCCCTCCCCCTAATGTAAATTATTTTCCTGTGACCTAGTTGCACAGTGGCGATTATTTGTGGCAGAGTTAGGGCCACAATTTCCTGTCCTACCTTCATAAGGATAAGTGTGCATGCACTTAGAGGATTAAACTGTAACAAGAGCCAGATAAGCATGGGCGGGATGTCAGTGACCCTGTCAGCAGTGACCTGAGGGGGCAGGGTCCGATGGTTAAGTGGAGACCCAGCAAGTCTGCTAAAGCTTGGAGTTGTGAATTGTGATGCTTAGTCCTTAACTTGTGTCCCTAGAACACTCACCTTAATCAGTTGTCCCAGGGTCCACACTTCAAAGCGCACACTCACTCGCCATTTCTTGGATGCTGCCCGACCTCCTTCAACTTCAAATTCCCTGAGGGTGAACCACCTGCTTTTGTCCTCACTCTGGACACACTTTGCTGTACAGCCTGTGAAATCAAGAGGATCTGAGCACCCTGGTCACTCCTGGCTCCAGGAGATTTCCCTGACGGTAACAACCCTAAACGGTGCCTCCCTTACATGGATCTGGGACACCCACTTGGGGTCAGGCTCAGCACCAGGAGCCCCAAATCCCTGCTCAAGGCCCCACAGGAGTCTTGCAACACTGTCCTATAACAGTCTGAACGCTGAGGGGCAGGGGACCACGAGTCCTGTGCACACATTGCTTTGACCTTTGTGCCACAACCACCACCACCATTTACTTTGCAAAGCATCTCCCTACATTCAGAAGAGAGAGAACGAGGGATGGTTTAAAGAAGAGTGAGGAGCGTCCTTCCCCTGGGTTCTGAGACCAGGGAGGAAGCAGCTGCGATTCAGAGGGGCAGATGAGCGCACACAGTGACGTGTGCAGCGCTGGCCACCGCCGCATCTGTCTGGTACTGTTACAGGGCAGGGAGAGGGGCAGCTCAAACCCCGCAAACCTGCCTGCTCTACATGGGTTCTGCCATCCGCCGCATCAACACAAAACATGTGAGACTTTAATGGGAAGGAACTTTAATAAAACTAGGAAATAATACAGGAAAGGCAAAGAGTCTAGTTTCTAAATGAAACACCCAAAGTTACCCATTCCCTCGTGGTAAAATTCCATCTGTTATAGAGCAGCCCCGATATTAAACGGGTTCCTGGCTGTGGGTCCTCACCCGCGCGCTTTAAAGGGACTTATGAATACTCTACTACAGACACACACAAAAGGGTTAATAAAAGGTTTATTTACAAGAGAAAAGGAAATAAGGAAAATATACAACTCAGGGAGAAAATAGGGAAATAAAGTCTTTCATGCGTCCTACCCGATCCCACGACCTGGAAACCCAAAGTCACTCTCTGAGCTGGCCGGACGCTGCGAGCTGGTGGAGAGCCAAAATGGGGGCCCCCCAAAGCCCACGTGTCTGCCTTTTGTATCCACCTGGCTGCTTAACCCCACCTTCAGGTCCCAGCCACCTTCCCTTGGGTGGTGATGGGATTTGGAGTTCCCAGTGTCTTTGGCTTTGACCTGGGGTGGGGGTGGAGTCCACAAAGCCTATATGGAATTAGCTTTGGGACAGCCTTTTCCCCTAACAATTCCCCCTTTCACTTTTTGCCACCATTTCCATGGTGATGAAGATCGAATATATGGAGGTTGGGATGCAGTCTTAGATGAACATTTTTCAGGTTCCAGTGTGAAAGAAAACCAGTTTGTTTAGGGCTGATTCCCCTGGAGGTGACAACTGGTGTGGTAGCTGTTAAGAGTGTGCATTCAAGAATAAGTCAACCGCAATTTTGTGACTGGTCGAGCTAATAACCATGGCAGCACAAATAATGCACTTGGAAATAGGCAATGTTACAACTACTGATAGGTCACACATTAACCTTTCTGGGAACCAAAAGCTATAACCATCTCCCGCCCTGCCTCTGATGAAATGTTTGTAGTTCCTTAAAACAACAATCAGCAATCCTACAGAAAAGGAATTTTCCCTTGATCTTAAAGTTAGATACGGAAAGTAGGCTGATGAGATAAGTAGAGGAGTAATAGGTAGAAAACTCTTTTGTTAGATTAGGAAAATGCCTCCCTTAGTTGAGAGCTTGGGGCGAGGGAAAAGTCAATGCATCTTCCTTCCCCCAGGTAACTTCCTGCCCTTTGTTTCCCTGAGCCCTTAGTTAATCGTTCACTCTGGCAAACATAGAAATGTTAGTTTCAGTCACATAAGTTTTTGCTAGTAATAAAATGACTGTTTGGTTGTTTAAAGTAAATGACTGTTCTAAGAACACTTTTGTTTAGCAACAGTGCCTTCTTTAAATCAAAAAATAATAAATGTCACGACCTCTGCAGGAGGGCAAATAGACCCTTGGCTGTTCTTGAGAAAGATGTAATTGTTAGGGGGAAAGGATGTCCTGAGCTAACCCCATGCAGGCTTTGTGGACGCCACCCACATTCCAGACCGAAGCCATCAGGACATTGGGAAAGACAAATCCCATCACCACCAAAGGGAAGGTTGCTGGGACCTGAGGGTGGGGTTAAGCAGCCAGGTTTGGTATAAACCAGACACGTGGGCTTTGGGGGGTTCCCTTTTTGGCTCTCCGCCAGCTCGCAGTGCTCGGCCAGCTCTGAGAGTGCCATTGGGTTTCCAGGTTGGCAGATCGGGTAGGACGCATTAAAGACTTTATTTCCCTATTTTCTCCCTGAGTTGTACATTTCCTCATTTCCCCTTCCCTTGTAAATAAACCTTTTATTACCCTTTTGTGTGTGTCTGCAGTGGAGTATTCATAAGTCCCTTTTAAGCGCGCGGGTGAGGACCCACGGCCAGGCCACCCGTTTTATATCAGGGCTGCCCTGTAACATAATGATTGTTATCTTCCTGCCTTAATGTAGATGCTTATGCACTCTCATGGTTTGCTTGACATGTATAAATAAAAGGCTGCTGATGTTAACAGGGGGGTCCCCAGGAAAGGGGGAGGTTCCAGGTTCCCTGCCCCACCCAAAAGGAGGGCGGAGCTGAGCAGGGAGAGAAGAAGCTTCAGAGGAGACTGAGGAAGGAGGAAGCAGGATGGAGAGCAAGAAGGAGACCTAAAGGAGGTGCATGGAGTCTAGAGACAACGTGAAGAAACTGCGCTTGCCTTTTGGTCATGGACTGGGTGTCACGGATGTGGTAAGAGACCCGTGGGGAGGTGGCAGTGGCAGTTTTTGTCTTGATTTTGATTTTGTTCTTTTCCCTCCAGACTTGTCTGGTTGTTTCTGATGCTTTTCTGTGGGTCCCCACTGGAAGGTGCTTTAGACTTGTGGCAGGCTTCGAGGCCTTGCTCTGGGCCAATCCTGTTTGGGTGGACTTTTACCCACGAGGGGACGGGTAACATTGGGTGCTTGATTTAGAAACTATGTTCTTTGCTTTCCTGTATTGTTTCCTAGTTGTATTAAAGTTCCTTCCCATTAAAGTCTCATACGTTTTGTGTTGATGCAGCGGATGGCAGAACCCATTTAGAGCAGGCAGGTTCGCGGGGTCTGGGCTGCCCCTCTCCCTGCCCTGTAACACTGAGACCCTCAGTAGGATGATGTCTGCACCCTGATCAAGTGTCTGCATCTCCTCATTCCCCTCCCTTTATCACCCCACAATTGGGCCTACGCCGTCCCATCCTTCAGGAACCCCTGACACCCAGGCTGCTGCAGCTGGCTCGCGGCAGTCCACCTCCTGAACACTGGGGTGTTTTCCAGCTGGAGAGTGTAGATGCCACCACCTACCTTTCTTCATTTTCTCCCGGTGTAAAATCCCTCTGGCTTCACCACAGCACACGGGAATCTGGGGACATTGTAACATCATTTTATATTCTTGAGAAATTGTTGGGACTGCAAGAAAAATTATTATAATTATTTTCATTCCATCTTTCCATCTTTCTTCTACCATCTTGAGATTTTTTATTATTTGAAATGCAGTGGAGGAATTTCCCCCATGAATTAGTTACATTTCCAAGTCTGTCTTTTATGGCAGATTCAACACACGATGATACTGTCATCTCCACTCCCACTCTTTAAAATCCTACACAGAAGCCTCATGTGCGGGACGCGAATGCCTGGTTGTGTGGTTGTGACTGTGTGATGCACAGTGATTTCCCTCAGGTGTCTGGAAGGGAGATATCTTGTCAGTTACTGTTTTCAAGTTATGCAGATGCAGGAAAATCCATAAAATTTTAGTTTTGTCTTTCTACGGAGGCATCAACTGGATTCCAATGGGGCACCTTGCAGCATGAGTTCAATCCCTGCCCAGGGAGCTACCCACATGGTGCAGCAGACCTTGCCTATCTCCCCGCTGCTCCCCTCAGCAGGGTATTTCAGTAGATCTGCATGTTCTGCTCCCCACTCTGTCTCTGGTGAATCCTCTCACTCTAGCCCCCACACCTCTGGCCTTCACTGCAGTGCTTGTATGCATAAATCAATAAATCTTAAAAAAAAAAGAAATCAACTTCAGGATCAGGAGCACCTGTGCCTGCCCTTCTGGCCAAAGTTAAGGGTGATCCATTAAAGACACCCCCCCCACCATGGGGGAGGGGAGTGCGCTGTCCATGGTCCTTCCATCGACTACTTGAGTTGGGACCCAGTGGGGCTGACCTTACCCCAGACTCCCATACAGGGGAGGAAATTGAAGGAAAAGAAGTATAAATGTCAAATCAAAGTCATATATGCAAGGAAAGTTTAGGAGTTAGGATACAGGTCTCGCGTTGCCACTCAGTGTCCCCTTTGTAGGATATCTGTGTCCCTCTAAGTGGGAAAGAGAGGGGTCAGGTAAAGAGATATGAGTCACATACTTGTGTCCTCCTCAAATGTTGTCAGGGCAGTGAAGGGAGCCAAGCACATACCCAAGAACCAGGGTGATTCTGATCAAGTGGTGATCACTAGAGTGGGTGTTACCTCCACCTGCCATGTTGTCCAACGATCAAGGTCAATGAACAGCCTGACATTTGTACCAGACTCACTAAGTCAATTAATGAAAATGACTGACCCCGCAAAACCCAGAGTATGAAATAAAAGTTTAGACAATGATTAAAAGTGTTTTGGTAAATAAAGATCCCTAATCGTGAACTTTATCTCCTGATCTAAGTGAATACACCAAATATGCCAAGAAAGTAACTAAAACTTTTCTTTTTTTTTTTTTTTTTATTTCACAAGATTTTTATTTTTCAGAGTATAGGTCTTTCAATTCCTTGGTTAAAATAATTCCTAGGAATTTTAATTTTGAGACAATTGTAAATGGGATTTTTTTTCCTCAATATCTCTTTATTTATTTATTTATTTATTTTTATATTAAATTTTATTTTTATATTCCCCCATACAATTGCAAACGCCCCATTCTGACCCCAATCCTTCCCCTCCCGCCCCCCCACCCCCCAAAAAGTGTCTCTGGTTCATAGTTTTTTGTTGATTTTGATTTTCACTTTCTTATATTCATTTTCCTGGTCCCTTATTTAAGTTTTCTAGATTCCTGCTATGAGTGAGACCATCCGGTATTTTTCTTTTCTTTTTGGCTTATTTCGCTGAGCATGATCCCTTCCAGTGCCATCCATGTTGCTGCAAATTGCATGTGTAAAACTTTTCTTAAAAGCATTTTGATCGGGCCTCCCCGGTGGCGCAGCGGTTGAGCGCTGGGTTGCGAAGCTGCCCGCGGCCTCTGCAGCATCGGTTTGATCCCCGGCTGCTCCCCGGCCACCAGAGGAGGGTCCCGCATGGCGCACAGACCTCTCCTGCCGCCCGCTGCTCCCCTCAGCAGTGTACTTCGGTCCTTCTGCCTGCTCTGCTCCCTGCTCTGGCTCTGGTGAATTCTCTCACCCTCCCGGCTTCTGACTGTACCCAGTGCTTGTGTAAATAAATAAATAAATCTTAAAAAAAAAAAAGCATTTTGATCATGTACAGCAAGTCTTAAAAATGTACATTATATGCTCTTAGGTCTAGAAGTTTCCATTTTTCTGAACACACACACACCCACCAAATTTAAGTGTTCCAAATTAGGGTACTGTTTGAATAAATTATATATTTAAAACCAATTAGATAAAGTCATAAAATAGCTTCTTTATATGCAAATTAATTGTTTGAAAACTTATTGGAACAGTTATTTCTTGGAAACCTGCACACACACATTTTCATTTTTTAAAAAGCCGTTAAATAAAATAGATTATACCCAAAATAATAAAGATTTTTTGTACAAAAATAGAATGAATGTACAAAAATAAATGATGTAAAGAAACAACAAGTCCAAATGGAGTCATCAAGCAAAGCCCAATTAAGTCTTTTTTTTTTTTTTAAGATCTATTTATTTATTTATACAAGCACTGGGTACAGTCAGAAGCGCGGGAGGGTGAGAGAATTCACCAGAGCCAGAGCGGGGAGCAGAGCAGGCAGAAGGACCGAAGTACACTGCTGAGGGGAGCAGCGGGCGACAGGAGAGGTCTGCACACCATGTGGGACCCTCGCGGGAGACCAGGGATCGAACCGGTACTACATCCCCGGCTCTGCATTGGCTGTGGGCAGGCTCGCAACCCAGTGCTCAACCATTGCGCCACCGGGGAGTCCCCCCCAATTAAGTCTTAAGACCTAACCTAGTTTTAGCATCAGCCTCTCCCCAAAATGGAACGTTAAGCTAACCAATCTGCAGTTTCCAGGTAAACACTAACAAGGTTATTCACATTATAAGACCTTCCCTATCTTTTCCCAAGGTAAAGTGACTTTGCTTGAAATAAACTTTCTTTTCTTTTGCTAATAAAATTGCCCCCCCTTTCTGATATAAAACCCTCCCATTTTGTATAACTTTCTGCAGTGTTTTTTTCTTGTTAGATGGGAAACTGCATGATTCATGAATCATTGAAAAAAGCCAGCTCGATTTCTAGTTTTTCACAACATTAATCACTTTTTACCTTTTCTTCTTCTTTTTCTTTTCAAAGGTCTAGTGTTGACTGCTCGTCTCCCTGAAAAAGTAAAAAAATGCATAAATATTCATAACATTGTTTATAAAACTGCACTGAAAAAAGTAGTGTTTTACAAAGCACCATTCAAATGTAACTTTTCAGGAGCCTGTCCAGTATTTCAAGAACAGTGTCCAATGCTTAGATTGGAGTAAGGAGCTTTCTCTAAAGGACCATATAGTACATATTTAAAGTCCACTATCTCTGTTGTGTCTACTCAGCTCTGCGATTGTACTGTGTGTGCATCCATAGACAAAACATGAATGAAATGATGTGACAGTGGCTGTGCTCCAATAAAACTTTATTTATAAAACAGTGCACTGGATTTGTTCTTTGGGCTATAGTTTGCTGAACCCTAACCTAGACTGAGTTAAAAGATGATACTTAACTGAGATTCTTCCTGTATTTCTTTTGTTAATAATTCCAGATCATTGCACATGAATTTGAGGCAGTGTTTTGCATTTTTCAATATATATGTTGAGGAGCCTGAACAGAGTAATAAAGTTGGCCATCTGTTGAGTGCTTCTTATGTGTCAGTAACTATCCTTAGACTAACTTTCATTACCTTTATCCTTAGAACAAATGCATCAAATAGCAACTAACATTGATACAATCCTCGCCAAGCAGATAAGAAAAATGCAAATGAAATAAAGATGATGAGTATTTTCTTTGATAAAGAGACTGAGATCACAAGGTGCATGGGTGACGTGGTAGTGGGAGAACTCTGGGGACTCCAATGATGTAGAAGAAAACGTAGGCCAAACACTCCATGACATGAACCTCAGATCATCTTTGAGGGTGCTTCTCAGGGAGCAAGGAAAACAAAGGAGATAAACAGCTGGACTACATCAAACCAAAATGTTTCTGTGCAGCAAAGAGATATCCTTGAATGGGAGAAAATAGTGCTCACTATACAACAGATAAGGCACTGATAGCAAAGGTCTACAAAGAACTTACACAACTCAACTGCAACAAAGCAAACACCTGGTCATAAATGGGCAGAAGAACCAAAAGTAACTTCTCCAAAGAAGAAATGCAAATGGCCAGCAGGCAAAGGAAAAATGTTCCACATCACTGGTTGCCAGGGAAATGCAAACCGCAACCACAATGAGATGACACCTCATCCCGGTCGGAGTGACACACATTAAAAAAACTGGAAAATGGGCCTCCCTGGTGGCGCAGGGGGTTGAGTGCAGCGCTGTGACACTGTCTGGGGCCTTTGCGGTGCGAGTTCGATCCCTGGCTGGCCGGGGAGCAACCCACATGTCGCAGCAGACCTCTCCTGTCTTGCCCGCTTTTCCCCTCAGTGGTGTATTTCAGTGCATCTGCCTGTTCTGCTCCCCACTCTCTCTGATGAATGCTCTCACCCCCCCACGACTCTGGCCTTTACCCCACTTCTGAAAAAAAATAAAAAAACTGGAAAATGCTGGAGAGGATGTGGAGATAAAGGGGCCCTCTTCACTGCTGGTGGGAATGTAAGCTGGTCCAGCCACTAGGGAAAGCTGTATAGAGGCTCCTCCCAACACTAAAAATGGATCTGCCGTGTGATCCAGCAATTGGTGGTGGTGGCTGAGAACGTGACCCTCCACAGGAATAAAGGTAGAAGACTTGGAATTACTTCAGAATTATGAGCTTGTGTCCCACCCTACCAGCCAGCATGCTGGAACTGCGCTGAGGATTTGGGGAGTCCAATCAAGGCGCTCCTCAAGTTTCCTATTCACTCTGCAGACAAGAATGCTGTCCACAGGAGTGATCCATGGCGTGTGATGTCGTAAGTGACGTTGAGAGGGGCCTTGTGGGCTGCCTGAATTTGATGTGTTTCTCAACAGCAAGGACAGCTGTGCAAGCAATTAAGGAAGTGGATTTGTTACCAAAGCACAAGAAAGCATGAGAATGGAAAGGTTTAGCTATTGAAAATGTGTTCACTTTTTCTTTTACCTCTCGGTTTGCCTCGTTTTGATGGATTTCTGATACCCAGCATTTGGATTCTCCGGTTACCTCTCTCTTTCACTGAGAGAACAGAAAAATATCAGAATAGATGCTGTTGAAAGGTTACATTTCATAAAATAGTTTTTTCAAAAATTCCATTTTACTTTAACTCCCCAAGAGTTTAACACAGAAAAAATTTTAACACAGAGTTAACAAGAGTTTAACAAGAGTTAAATGCAGAGAAAATTACATAGCCCAGAGCCAATTCTTTCCAAGGCTTTGATGGTTACCCTGGGTCTAAATTTCATTTTCTTTACCTTCACATTAACTTAAAATAATTTAAAAATACTTTAAGTAAACAAAAAGAATTTAAGACAGTTCCATTTGTATCTCAAGGAACACTGAGAATAATAATAATAATAAGGAGACCTAATAATTTTTAAGTGCTCAGTGTGAGCTAAAAGCAACATCTACTAACCTGTTTTCAAGAGAGGGACTTTTACTATCCCACTACAATGAAGAAATTGAAGCATCCACAAATTTCACAATTAAGGGAAGCAATGCAGATTCCTTCAGTCAAGAGGCAAAATCAGGGCCTCCCTGGTGGCGCAAGGGGTTGGGACGCAACCTATGAAGCTGTCCGCAGCCTCTGCAGCACCAGTTTGAGCCCCAGCCGGCCAGCGAGCAACCCACATGACACAGCAGACCTCTCCTGACTCACCTTCTGCTCCTCTCAGCAGTGGACTTCAGTCAATCCAAACTGTTCTGTTCCCCACTGTCTCTGGTGAGTCCTCTCACCCCCCACACATCTGGCCTGTACCCCAGCTCTTGTATGCATAAATAAATCAATCTTTAAAAAAAAAACAAAAAACACCAGCCATCCTCTCTTATGCCTGAATGAAGACTTTGGGCTGAAAATATAGTGAAAGTCAAAGACTTTGTTCACATGGGTTTGGAGAAAAAATAGGATCTTGGTAACCAGCCAAGAGAATCTGACCCAAAAGGAGTCTGTAGAAATAGAAGATCTAGTTTTTGGAAGCCGTAGGGTTAGAGCTATCAAAGAAGGGTCATCATGGAGAAATATGTGCTCAGGTGCGGCTGATGGGCTCTGGGTGGAGAGCTGGTGAGCAGGTGCAGGAACATCTCCCGGATGCCATGGTCAGGCACGTGAACCTCCAGGGCAGGGCCATGAAGGGCCCTCCCTCCACCTCTCCCATCCTGCCTCGCTCCCTCCCTCCCTCCCTGTGTTCCTTCTAATGGTGGATCTGCACTTTGGGCTTGCTCAGTGACAGACTCTTAGACAGTTTCTTTCTCTTTGCCCCTCTGGTTTTTCCTCTGTTCATCAAACCTGTTGAGGTCAAATGAATGACAGGGATGAAAGTAGTCTGGCTCAGCTTACCAGAGCTCTCATTACTGGGAGATTGGGGGATTAAGACCTGCTGAAAATATAGAGGCACTGGTTTTCCTTTGCAGTTGCTCATTGTGAATTTCTCACTCAAATGCTCCACAGACAGTGGCGCGGTTGTCCTTGGCTTCCCTGTCCAGAACCAGCTGTTGAAACCACAGCCTTCCTATGGAAGTGGTAAAGGGTTCCCCACCTTCAAGACAAGTGAGAAGGCTTTAGATTCCAGGTAATTGATATGTGCGCCCAGGAGTTTGTGGAGTGTTTAAAGACTTGCATCTGGGGCCTTCCTGGTGGCGCAGGGGTTAAAATCTTAGCACTATCAAGCTATCACTAGCCACTGTGGTATGAGTTCAATCCCCCACCAGGGAGCTGACCCACAAGGCACAGCAGACCTCTCCTGCCTCACCTGCTATTCTCCTCAGCAGTGTATTTCAATAGATCTGCTTGCTCTGTTCCCCACTCTGTGTCTGGTGAATCCTCTCACCCTCTGCACCTCTGGTCTACACCCCAGTTCTTGTATGCATAAATAAAATCAATCTTTAAAAATGTTTCTGACATTATAACAGAAAAATGAATATACTTATCATGAGTATATATATTTCATCCTGTGGCAGAGAAAATTGACTCTAGACAGTGAACCCTTAATTCTGACAAACTTACTCAACTTTAAAGATAAAGAAGGAATCGAATGGGCAGCCAGGCAAAAAAGACAAGTAATTTTCAAGGGAGGAAGATCTTACTGGGTATAGAATTTTCTACAGCAGCTTTGATGGCACAGGAAATTGGAGCAAACTCTACAACAGATATCTAGAAATTAAGGAGTAAGAAGGTTATTTTTCACATTTAAACAACAACAAAAAGAATACTTTTGAACAGGAAAATTCTGGGAATATTTTTCCTATGAATCCTTACTGAGAAAATTACTTCAGCAAACCAAGACAGGTCTCAAAAAATTTTGGCAAAAGGAGTAAAATAAAGGTAAAAAGTAAGGTGACAGACAAGATTTTTTAAGTGTATATGCCCTGTCAATATAGAAATGGAACAATAACAGAAAAAAAAAAAAGGAAAGTGGAATTATGGGTGGTAGAGTAAGGTCATTTTCTGGTTTATAGCTAGAAGTCACAGGAGTAAATATAGAGCACAAACCAAGGAGTAAATACAGAGCACATTTAATAGCTGAAAAGTAACTATAAAGGTAATATCATGGTTCAAAATGTACACATATAATTTAAAAAATCTTCTGGGTGTGAAGTTAATGGGTATATCTAAGAGAGAGGACCAAATGTAACAAAAAAGCAATTTTAAGGGTCATTGTTTGAACAAAAAATGAACATTTATAAATATCAGAGGCACATACTCCTAACCAATGAAAATATGGGGAATAAACAGGGACCCAATCTCTCATTTCTTTTAAGGGAAAGACCTAGAAGAGGCTCAGTGTTTTTCTGCTCATATTCACTAAGTTTGGCCAGAACTTAATTTGTGGCCAGGGCAACTGCAGTGAAGGTGAGAGCTTTAGTCTTATTTAGGCAGACATGAGCCCAGCTGGAGCTACTCATACAAAAATGCAAAGCTGGGCCTCCCTGGTGGTGCAAGGGGTTAAGTGTCAGCACTGTGATGCTATCAACAGCCGTTGTGGCCAGAATTCTATCCCCAGCCAGGGAGATACCCACATGGTGCAGCAGACCTCTCCTGTCTCACCCGCTGCTCCCCTCAGCAGTGTGTTTCAGTCAGTCTGCCTGTTCTGCTCCCCACTCTGTCTCTGGTGAATGCTCTCACCCCTGCACCTCTGGCCTGTACCCCTGCTCTTGGATGCATAAAGTAAATCTCTGAAAAATAAAATAAAATAAAAATGCAAAGAAGAGGGGTTAATAAGAACCAATAGCTTGAGTTCAATCAAAAAGTGATCTGGCTATGGATTGGAGGGAATATGAGTTTGGAGAGATATGGACAGGGTGGAGGCATTTGAAAGGAAGAATTAAGAGAGACAGGTGACAGAATGGGCATATTAACTGAGGAGACGGCACAGTCAGAGTGGAACAATTAAGGGTGTGTTTTAGAAGTAGAGAACACTGAGGATGAAGATGCTAGCTTTAGAACTAAAGCTGATGTGCTCAATTTGGAAGTGTTGAGCTTGAATGTCTTGAACAAGAGCATCTATCAATAAGTGGAAAAAGTTGGGACTTTCAGACCCTTGGCCAGAGTCTTTGCTCTGAGTGGATGAGCTGGAAGCTCAGAGGGCAGGGCTGGTCTAGGGAAGGATGTAGAGAAACCATGAGATTGTGGAGGGTGACTGAAGCCATGAGAGTGGATAATCTGCCGGGTGAGGTCTCTTGTCATCGGGGTGAGTGAAGTAGGCCACCTTAGTTCCTGGGGACACCCTGAAAATTCCTGGCTATGGTGAAACCTGCACCCCCCTCGCCCCCACCACGTGCAAAAGTGGCATTTGTCTTGTGATCATCTCAGACTCCACCACGGTCCATCCCATCTCCCTCCCAGGTACACTGGCCACTCTCTCTACCTTGATCCTTTTAACTTCCTCTACAGAGTTCTCTTTACGCCACATCTTCACTTCCAGCTTATTACCCCCGCATGTACGTCATGCCCACGTATGTTTCTGAGCTCCTGTGGCTGATCTTGTTTACTGAAGTAATCCTCTTTCCAGCCCCTTCTTTTCTGGCTTCTCTTTGCTTCTAGTCTGCTTCTTCCAAGCTGATCTTGATCTTTTGGCTGTTTTTACCATCTTTACTTTCATCATCTATATTCAGTTTCACCTCACAGGCTACTGAGTTCATCCCCCCAATGCTGGCTCTTGTGACACCAACCAAATTGTTGACACTATTACTTTGGCCAGTTCCCTGTGGACACTCCCCTGCAGACTTGCTAGTCAGTCATGGACTTGCCTACCGTGTTTCAAGTACAATGCTGAAAGGTATCTTGAAAATCATCACTCTTCCTCACAAAAGTTCCAATCTGGTGATCTTGAGTTTCTACGCCCACTTAGAAAAACTTCAGACTTCCCCAGGTATCTTTGCCACCGGGGAGGCGCCTAGTTTCTTGATGATTTTTAGATCAATCTCTCTATATTTCTAATATATTTCTGTAACATCTGACTAACAGTGGTGACTATATATCTAAATATATCTGTGTATACACACACACTTCTGTGTGTCTCTATATTTACACACACACACGGGTTGTCAGAAAAGTCATGAGATATATACATATATATCTTTCTGTTTTTCAAGCAAAATGTGTCATGACTTTTCCAACATTGCCATTTCACAAGTCATTCACCTCTGCTGTTTCTCCTGCAGGGAGACCTGGGAGATCCTGAGTTGAAGATGGGGAACCTGCTACCTCCCCACACAACCTGCTACCCTCTTGAACTGTTGGCAAATCCAGAAATAACCTCTTGTGTCTGAGCCACAGACACTTTCTGGAGCTCCCTTCAGCGCAGTCTGCCTAGGCCAAGACACACGAGAACACACGCTTTACAAACCCACGCATACTTGCACTTTGCTTTGAGCGGGAGGAATGCAGGGGCTACGCAGCACCGTTCTCTCGTCAAGAACAAGTAGTATTTTTGCTTGTTCTTGGGTGGGTTCCTGGTGTGGTTCCTAAATAGGTGTTTTCCTAATATTCTGTGTCTAAAAGTAGGAAGGAAAACAAAACACTTTGTGCACTAAAGAGCTACAGATCATAGGCTGCAGGGTGGTTGAGGAAACAACCAGTTTGCTAGCCAATGGGAGCTTTAAATTTACACAGGAAATAGCACAGAACCCAGGAAGCTAGGATTGTCTCTCCCCTGATCTCCATGCAACGTTGCAGGAGCTGCAGGACTGCTTTTTTCTCTGCTAGGGCAAGTCCCCCCCTACCAACCCCTTAAATTTGGTGTAAAGGAAAAGCAAGATATTGTTTGCAAAGGTCCTTTGAAAAACCAATGACTTGCTGAAGAACTCTGCCAAGAACAATATGGCAGTTTTCAGAACACTTGATCTCAAGTCTTGATTTCTGTAGACACGAGCCAGCGGATGAGTTCTTTTGCAAAGATACAGAATTTGTGACCAGAGGATGGTAAGATGTACCAGTAAAGGAATATTTAGCTTTTTCTCTGTAGAAATCACTGTCTAAATGCAAAATTTTATATTTAGAGCAACTAGTTTCAAAACAAACTCATTGCTTTGTTAGCCTATTTCTACAATATAAGCGATATTTGGGTGCATATGTAGATTAATAATAGCCCATCAAAAATACAGAGAGAATACCAATTATGAATTCCTAACTTTCCGCATTTCCCTGAAATTTCAAGTAAAATAAATGCACAGAACAGATTCCAGGATAAACCAGACCCTTGTAGCGATCGAGTTCACAATAAGATGCCTCAGGTAACAGCAGCCCTTAATTCTGACCCTGCATTCCAGCCCCACTGCCCCTCTCTTACCAGGCCCCCTTTTCTGCGCTGAGGTGGAGGGTTCTGGCAGCTCCTCTCCATCTCTGGAGTCATCACTGCTGATCCCTGCACAGAGAAGTAAAACCCTTTAGGGTCTGGGATGGGGGCCAAGGACCCACATAGCAGGGATCCCCGCCATGGATACACTGGGAAGACCCACTTCGTTCCACCAATTTCTACCCCCCTCACTTGATCTCCACCTTCTACCCTCACCCTACCTCAGCTGTGCAAACTCACACAAATAACAATAGACCCCTAAGCTGATTCTTTCTCCTCTGAAAAATGGGGACGCAACACCAACAACATGAAGTTTCTGAGAACATTCAATGACATGTCGTCAGTATCACCATGTGGGATATTCTGAATGACCAGCAAATTCAATCATGATGATGAATGCCATAAAGGCATCATTTAATTTTGAATAGCTCAACAGCATTAATAAGAGCGATTAAGACTTGTGACAGGGGCCGCTAGCTGCTAATGTGCCAACGGGTTTACTGGGAGGCCTGTCTGATGTTTGGAGAGTGCTCCAGGCCTGCTGTCCAGGGGCCCTGGGTGCACAGTAGGGTGGGGGTTGGGGAGTGGTGCAGGCCCTAGCAGCCATAGTTCTGCAGCAGGTAGCGCACCCCCAACCCCACCGCGCCACAAGGAATGGTCACCACCGCCCTCCATTGGCCACAGCTGGACATGACATCAAAGCAGGGCAGCAAGACCAGGCAGAAACCTGAGAAGCCAGCACCTGGGCAAAGCCTCCAAGCCAGAGCCAGCGGGCAGGCAGCGCATTTAAGGAGATGGGCTCTGCCGCCACCCAGGCAACAAGAGGAAGGCCTGTGACTGAGAAATTAGTACAGAGATGGAGGATTCTGAGCCATTAGTAAGACAAAGCAAAAGCCCCAACCTCCTCCACCCTTCACCTCAGCACATTCTGTGAAGCCACGTAGCATAAACTTTGAGAAGGTCAGCATGAGTGTGTGTTTGTTAACTGCTGTGTGCCCCCTGCACAGCTGTGTGTGTGGCATGTGGTAAGAGCTCATAGACACTTGTCAAAAAAATATTGGCCCTGGACACCAAAAGGTAGAGAATAAATCTAGTTACCATTTTCAAAAACATAGCGTAAGTCTGGGTACTCCTTCATGTTGTTCTCGCTGAACAATGCTTCTAGAAATCTCCCATCAGCTTTCTTCTCCAGTTCATGGAGGACATTGTACACCACTCTTTGTACAGGAACCAGGTTTCTACACGATTCTTGACAATCCTAAAAAATACAAATGGAGAAAATATAAACACACACTTTTACCTTACAGAAGAGTTCCAGAAAATGATTTTGTGTTAATGTATTCCTGCTCTCCGCGTAGGTATCTTCTCATGGAAAGGTATAGAACCTCTGTCTATTTGGTTACTAGATGAAACAAGGAAATCCTTCCTTCTTAAAAATATCCATTTGTGAATCTGATCTCTCCACCCTCATATGCATTTCACGTAAGAAGAGATTTTGAGGAATAAAAGTGGGTTCACACTTAACACAATCGTGTGGCCCTTAAAGAACCTGGCAAATGGTTTCAGGCAGAGGCTCAGCAGGGGATAAGTTCTGTTGACAGGACCACCCTGCCCATTCTCCATTACTGACTTGACTTGACGGGCTCCAGGAAGCCTGGTGATGGTTCTTTCCTTGTGTGAACTTGGCCATGAAAAAGCTTGTGCATCGGGCAGAGAGGAGACTTGCATGTCTTGCCAAAGACGTCTTTTGTTGACATTAACCCAGATGCCAAGACTTCTAGCTCCAGTGCTATTGACCCTGTTATAGGACAGAGCCAGGGGCAGCCCAAACCCCGCAAACCTGCCTATTCTAAATGGGTTCTGCCATCCGCCGCATCAACACAAAACACTTGAGACTAATGGGAAGGAACTTTAATAAAACTAGGAAACAATACAGGAAAGGCAAAGAGTCTAGTTTCTAAATGAAGCACCCAAAGATACCTATCTCCTCATGGGTAAAACTCCATCCAAATGGGATCGGCCCAGAACAAGGCCCCAAAGCCTGCCACAAGTCTAAAGCATCTTCCAGTGGGGACCCACAGAAAAGGGTCAGAAACAACCAGACAAGCCCGGAAGGAAAAGAGCAAAATCAACATCCAGATAAAAGCTGCCATTGTCACCTCCCCACGGGTCTCACCCACATCTGTGTCACCCAGTCCACGACCAAAAGACAAGCACAGTTTCTTCACGTGTCTCTAGGCTCCATGCGCCTCCTCCAGGTCTCCTGGCTCCATCCTGCTTCTTCCTTCCTCAGTCTCTTCTGCAGCTTCTCCTCTCCCTGCTCAGCTCCACCCTTCCTTGGGTGGGGCAGGGAAGCTGGGACCTCCCCCTTTCCTGGGGACCACCCTGTTACAGAACCAACTCCAGCGGGCACCACTGCCCCAGTTCCTCTGGTTAGAGCAGGGCTGTCTCTGGACATGCCTCCTTCTCCTCTGCCTTTTATCTTAGAGAAACACTTGGAACAACAATATTTGACAAGGTCCCCCATCCGTAGGAGACTCCTCAGTTTCCTAGCTGTGCCCTGACTTTTGGATTTAGGATAGCAAGGCATAAGCTATGTGGGGGCCAGTGAGACAGATCGTGACATAAAAACTTCACTTACTTCATACAGGTTGTCGCTGATGAACCCCCAGTCATGGAGGGTTTCAAGGAGAGGAAATGTCTTTCTTTGGGCATCTTTTTGGCAAATCCCCAGTTTATGTCTTTTAAAGTGACTGAATAGAAGGTGACAGAAAATCCTTTGATCTGTGTCCTGGTCTTCGGTGGACATCCTAGGGAGGAAGGGTAACATGAATAAATGCCAAAAAGATTCTGGGTGGCCTGTGAAGGCTATAAGGGTATGTATGTAAAGGATAGGCTGTGAAGAGCCAATATATCTGAAACAAAAATGGTTTTGGGTAGAAGCTAGTATAAATGGATTGAAGCAGAAAAGGAAGATATGATTGAAGAAAACTCGAAGACTAGGAGGACTTCAGCACAAGACTCAGAAAGTCCAGTCTCTCCTGATCTAAGCTAGATTCCCACGCATCCAGTAGAGATTCCCACGCATCCAGTATATTTTTTTAAATTTTGAATTACTACAAAATGGATTTGAAATAAACAGAGGAATGAAAAACAATGGGATGGAAGTAAAATCTAACCTGGAGACGGTTTCATTCTAAAACAAGATCAGCTGGACTCAGGCTAGCAGCTCTCCCGCTGCTGTTGAAAAGACCCGGAGTGCTGGCTGCATGGTCCACGCCTGCCTTTCAGCACATGGCCAGTGGGGGATCTTGTCCCGACGCCCCGAGCCAAGGTTTCGTTGAGTGTCTGCAGGAGACACCCCAGAGCAGCAGCCTGGCCAGAGGGAAAAGGCAAGGTCCAGAGGGACAGACTGACCTGGTGCTGAGGTCTCTGCTCTCTTCGGCCAGCGTCCCGCCCTGCCCCTGCTTGGTCCAGCAGCCGGGCTCTGTCCTTTCAGTCTCACCAGCCTGGGGGAGGAGGCTGACTGGCTGGCCCCACCCTGAGCAAGAAGCTCAGGAACCCATTTCCCAGAGAAGCCCCGCCCAAGTGGGGAACAGAGAAGTGAAAGTAATTCCAGTGCCCTGCACATTGCCACATTTCCTCTGTCCTCCCCCAGCTCTGAGGGCGGGGGTGGGGGTGGGGGGGGGGGGTGGGTGGGTGGGGGGCGGGCAGTGTCAGGAATGGGGCCACAGGAAGGGAGCCCGGGGAGGGAGTCAGGGCCTGGAGGGTCAGGGGAGGACCCCAGGGAAGAGCCCCAGCCCCCAGGAATCTGCTTCTCTGTGCAAAGCCCCCAAAGCATCTCTGTGCACCCATCTGTCCTCAGCCTCTTCTGCCCCGTAGGAGGGGGACCTCCAAGCTCACCCTTCCCTGAGCTGAGAGGGCTGCAGGGGGTGGGAAGAGGGAAAGATCAGTGCTTCTGCCGGGCCCAGGCAGGGGGAGCCCGGGGCCAGGCTGGAGAGAAGCCAGCACCCCCCAGTGTGGCTGGGGAGGAGGTGCTTAGGCTTCTGGAAGTCCCTCAGAGGTAAATGCAGCTCAAGGTGGGGTGGCGCAGCGGTTGAGCGCTGGGTTGCGAAGCTGCCCGCGGCCTCTGCAGCGCCGGTTCGATCCCCGGCTGCTCCCCGGCCACCTGAGGAGGGTCCCCCATCCGCCCGCTGCTCCCCTCAGTAGTGTACTTCGGTCCTTCTGCCTGCTCTGGCTCTGGTGAATTCTCTCACCCTCCAGGTCTTCTGACTGTACACAGTGCATGTATAAACAAACAAACAAATAAATAAATAAACATGCCTCAAAAAAAAAAAAAAAAAAGCAGCTCAAGGTGGTGGGGGCAGAGGTGGAGCCAAGCTGGGGAGCCTTTAAGGTGCCTTTAAGTGGAGGCTGCTTTGTGCCTGCAGCCTGAGGTGAGGCTGGAGGGAACAGAGGAGCTTCCAGGAAGCCCGGAGGGAAAGAGGGAGGAGGTGGAAGTGACCCCAGAGGAGCCAGACATGAAAGGGGGGGGGACCCCAGGGCATGTCTCACCCTCAGAGCTGCTCCGTCCTTGGAATTTTCATTCAGGGTCTGAGGATCCTTCCAGGAAGGGCAAGGAGAGGCCGGAAGATGGACATGGGCGCCAAAGTAAATGGCCTTTGCAAGGGCCTGGGCCGGGGCTTCTCCCCTTCTGCTCTCTCTCTCCTCCGGCGGCCTGGTGGGGACAGGCTGCTGGACTGATGAGGGGCTGACGGGGTCCCTGGGGTGGCTCTGGCTCCCTCCCACCGGCTCTCTTGCCCCCTTCATGTTTCTCCCTCCCTTGTATGTCCCATTTGGGGTTCAGCTTTAGGGACCCCCTCACTGCCACACATCTAAGCCACATGCCCAAATCCAGCTTTTTTCCAGAAAGGAAGCTGGGATGTTGATCTCCAGCTGCAGCGCCATCAAGCACAGGGCAGATTCTCTGTGATGCGGGCGCCGGGTAAAGGAGAGTCCTGAGCCCTCGCAGGCTTCTCCAGGCCTCTGTTGAGGCTTTCACACCATCTGCAGAGCGTCAACCAGGCCCAGGGCAGGCAGGGGCCCCTGGCCAGTCCTCACTCTTTCTGGGTTCTCTGCGTTCTCTTGTGGCCCCTGTTTCTCTGCTACCGCTGTGTCTCTGCGACGCCGCCCTGATAAGCCCGGCCTCCCAGCCCAGGGGTGCCCACTTACCCACTTACCCACGCCCTACACCAGGTGTCCGCCGCCAGGCACACGTGAAAGCCACAGGTGTGGATCTTACAGGCCAATGGCGGGAGGGTGGAAAATCCTAACAATTTCCATTCACCCTGCACTACCTGTCTCACATTTTTGTAGATTTCTGTTGGTTTTGTAACGGGGGTCCCCAGGAAAGGGGGAGGTTCCAGGTTCCCTGCCCCACCCAAGGGAGGGTGGAGCTGAGCAGGGGGAGAAGAAGCTGCAGAAGAGACTGAGGAAGGAAGGAGCAGGATGAAGCCAGAAGGAGACCTGGAGGAGGTGCATGGAGCCAAGGGACACGTGAAGAAGCTGCGCTTGCATTTTGGTCGTGGACTGGGTGACACAGATGTGGGTGAGACCCGTGGGGAGGTGACCATGGCAGCTTTTATCTTGATGTTGATTTTGCTCTTTTCCTTCCGGGCTTGTCTGGTTGTTTCTGACCCTTTTCTGGGGGTCCCCACTGGAAGGTGCTTTAGACTTGTGGCAGGCTTTGGGGCCTTGCTCTGGGCCAATCCCATGTGGGTGGACTTTTACCCACGAGGGGACGGGTCACTTTGGGTGCTTGATTAAGAAACTAGATTCTCTGCCTTTCCTGTATTGTTTCCTAGTTGTATTAAAGTTCCTTCCCAGTGAAGTCTCATGTTTTGTGTTGATGCAGCGGATGGCAGAACCCATTTAGAATAGGCAGGTTTGCGGGTGTAAAGGCAGGACTGGACACTGAGCAGGTTTTCTGATCCAGCAGACCGGGTAAAGGAGGAGTCAGAGTCCTCAGTGGCTTTTTTGCAGGTCTTTTATTGGGGTTCACCAGGCATATGGCAGGCAGGAGTGCGGGCTGGGAGGCTGGCAGGCCTCCCAGCCCCCAGCAAATCCTCACTCTATCTGGGCTCTCTGGCGTTCTCTGCTTCTGCTTCTTTGCTTCTCTTCAGCTTCTTTCTCAGCTTCTGCTGGCGTCCTGCTGACGCCGCCCTTAAAAGCCCAGTCTCAGCCCAGGTGAATCCCATCTACCTATGCCCACACTCTACTCCAGGTGCCCGCCATCAGGCATGCATTCAGGACCACAAGGATCCATCATCTATCCTGATGGCGGGAGGGCAGAAAAGCCTGACATTTTCTTTACCCTACAGTCCACCCCCTCAGGGTTTTCTGCCATATAATCTACATATATACAATTTAGCAAACAAACAATGCAGCCATGGCCCACAAAAGCAAATACATCACAATATAACAAAATACAACAGAACACAAATAGTCCAGGCAGGGCCCCAACCTAGTGCAAAAGACAATTATTGGTACCAGCAGATGAACCACCAAATCTGCTGCCAAAGGCGCTGCTCATGCGAGGGAGGGGAACTATTCACGGCATCTACTATATCACACCAGGAGCCGTCAGGCTTCCTGGCCTTCTCTGGCTGTAGTCTCGGCTACAAGGCACACACCGCATCCACCCCCAGGATGCACTCGCTCTGGGATTGGCAATTCTATTCTGTTGGGGGTAATCGCCAACCCTCAGGGTTTCTGTCTGCAGTCGCTCCAACACTCGGCCTTCATGGCCACCCATGCGACTCGCAGACCCCTGCACTCAGGCCAACCCACGGCACAAGCACTTGGGTCGGGGGATCCAAACTCTGCATTCGGCTTGGGCTCCACCCCAAGCCACGTTCCCCACCCGTCCCCCAAGGACGGGTTCCTCAGCTCCTCACCCTCACTCAAGAATGAGCAGGGCATCACCCACAGGTGATTTGACGAGACTCCCAGGGCTTCAGCATACCCAGGCTGCTTAACAGCCGCTCAGGGCTTCTCAACTTAGCATCAGCACCAGCTTTTGCCTTCTTAGTTGGCTTTTCTCCTCCACCTGGCCACTGGGCATCCACAGGCTGCTTTTGGCCATCAAGGCCCACTGGCCACCCCTAGATTCCCATCTCCTGGGGTTTACAAACGAAACCGTTCCATCCCCAGGGTCCCAAAACATATCAACCTGCAAGGTCCTCCGCCTTCTGGGGGATTGTCAGTCCAAGTTCATCAGTCCGAGTCCATCAGTCCATTAGGCCAAGTTCGTTGGCCTCTCCCTGAATCAGTACTGGCGAGCTCCTAATCGTGGTTCTTTCTTCGCCGGTGATTCTGCTGCCTCAGGGGTCATTGGCTGGTCCTTTCCAGTGTCGTTGGCTGGTCCTCTCAGGCGTCTCTCCATGCGAGGTCTCGTCCCACAGCTCCCGGACCGTATCCACCTTCTGTGCCGCCATGGCGCTTCCAGCGTCGTCACAGGCAAACACTGTTACTCCTTAGTCCCTCCAGGTCTTCGGAGGGCTCCAGTACCCGTCTGCATGGATCATCTTGCCGACTTACGCCAATTGTAAAGGCAGGACTGGACACTGAGCAGGTTCTCTGATCCCATGCAGACCGGGTAAAGGAGGAGTCAGAGTCCTCATTGGCTTTTTTGCAGGTCTTTTATTGGGGTTCACCAGGCATATGGTAGGCAGGGGTGCGGGCTGGGAGGCTGGCAGGCCTCCCAGCCCCCAGCAAATCCTCACTCTATCTGGGCTCTCTGGCGTTCTCTGCTTCTGCTTCTTTGCTTCTCTTCGGCTTCTTTCTCAGCTTCTGCTGGCGTCCTGCTGACGCCGCCCTTAAAAGCCCAGTCTCAGCCCAGGTGAATCCCATCTACCTATGCCCACACCCTACTCCAGGTGCCCGCCATCAGGCATGCATTCAGGACAAGGATCCATCATCTATCCTGATGGCGGGAGGGCAGAAAAGCCTGACATTTAGTTTACCCTACAGCGGGGTTTGGGCCGCCCCTCTCCCTGCCCGGGAACAGTTTGAATTCAGATGGGGGACAGAATACGCTTGGCCGATGACACACTTTACAGGGCCGAGCAGGTGTGTGTGTGTCCTACCCCTAAAGTCTTGTCCGCCTGTGCCCAGGTGGGTCAAGAGGTGGGGATCACACACCTGCAAGCGTGTGCTCGTAACACAGTTGACTGGCATGGGCTCTGTGGGCATTTGGTGGAAATGTTTCAGATGTAGGCACAGGGGTGAGGGGGAGCCCCCTCTTCCCGCTCAGTAGAAGCTCTGTGGGCAAAGGAGCTGTGGACTCCTGAGGATACAAAGATCGTCAGCAAGCAGAGGACCCTTAGGAGAAAATGTGGTGATTTCTGTAGGGAAGGGGGTGACGCCTTGGGAGGGGGGATGGGAAGACCCATGGGGCAGAGGAGGATGGGTTGGAGGTTGAGGGGCTTCAGGGAGTGGGGAAGAGAAGGGGAGCCTGGGGGACTGCAGGAAATCCCTCTGAGCCACTGAGGGGGGGGTCTGGGGTCGTCTGCGAATGGCCCAGAGATCACCCACAGTCCTGTGCACCCCACGGAGGAAGTAGGCGGGTCCAGGTTCACAGGCTGGGTCACCTCCAGAGCTGGCACCATCACCCATAGCCCTTCACTGGGAGCCCCGGGCTCACCTCAGGGCAGCTGGTGACGTCCTGTACCCCGTCACAGACCCCCGGTGTGGAACAAAGCAAGGCAGGAGCCTGAGGCTGCCACCCCATTTTTCATTTGGGGCCCTGGAGTCTCCACCATCTCGGGCTGGGCACCCCTTCCTCATGACCTGGCTCCAGCCGGGTCTGCTCCCCCCTCTAAAGGTTGTGCCTGGCGTTGCAGCCCCTCCCGCCCTCCGCGGGCTTTGAGGTCTGGTCCAGGAAATTGAAACTAGAAACTCCTTTGCCTGAGAGTCTCTGAGCTTCTCCAGATGAGCAGCGGAACAAGGCACCGGAATCGCCTACTGCCCACAGAGGGACCGACTGGAGGCTTGGGCTCTGAGAGGATTTGACATCTGGCAGCTCAGGAGCGCACAGGGCTCGGGTCGGAACGGAAAGATCTTGGTTAAACGTTGTGAGGAAGGCCCAGGACACCCGATGCTGTTTCCATCCCGAAGCCCTCACATGACCTTCCTGGACACAGACCCGCTCACGCCGGCCCCTGCTCACCCCGAGTTGCATTCCCCTGGGGCAGCCACCCTCAGCCATGCAGGCGTGTGGATCTGCCCCCACGCTGCATGTGTTAAATATCCACCAGCTGCAGAAATGGATGGCGTGGGAGGATGTTAAAGACCCGGGCTGCAAAGAAAATGTGCGTGTCTAGCAGAGGCTGCCCTTCCCCGCTGGGTGTGGAGTCCTCACTTTCCCCCACCGGGGCCCTCTCTACTGCCAGGCAGACCTGGAGCTCACGGGTATCAGCGTCACCACTCACCTGGATGAGCATCACTCAGGCACCCGGATGAGCACGCCCAGCTGCTGATTGATTGGCCTGTATGGGTCGAGCATGTTTAATGTTCTGGGAATCCGGGTGCTGTGGTGTTTCCTGAGTGAACCCCTACTGGCACTTCTGCTGTGGTTGGAGGACCTGGGACCGGGCAGTCTGTGTGGACTGGCCCCAGGGGAATCAACTAAGGCTGCAGGTCAACCCTCCCCTCTCCAAAAGCCGAGGTGTCAGCGGGGCTGGGCACACCAGAAGCAGGACGAGCGGAGGGGGCAGTGGGAGCAGCAAAGGCTGGAATGGACAGTGGATGAAGCCTTTGCAGAGCCCCCACGTCTAGTATTTCTGCAGACTCTGCCACGCCTGCACCCCGAGTCCTGGTGGCCTGGATGTCGTGGGTCTTAGGACAGCCAGGTGGCGCACGGGTAACGCGAGCACCTGCTGGCTGGTCCTGGCGCCCTCCCCCCAGCACAGGGGAGGAGCCCACTGGGCCGTGGGTCCCTTCTTTTGGGCTGTAGGTGGGTAATTCTCTCTGGTGGGACCTCAGGGTGACTCAGCAGGACCTTAGGGTGACTGAGCAGAACCGAAAGGGTGGGTAGGCACACGTCGTCTTCTGGAGCCTCCAAGACGGTGAGACAAGAGGGGCTGTTGACAGGAGCCTGTGCCCTGGGAAGAGGCCCAGTGACACCGTCCTGCGAGAGGGCACAGGGGACGCTGCCTCTAGTCTGTTTCCAGCGCTGCCAATGCGCACCCCAGCCCCGTTCTCGGAGGGCCCCAGCCGTGCTCACAGACACCAGCGAAGCCGGGACTGTGACCCGAGAACTCAGGTCAGCCTGGCACAGGCGACCTGGGGGCGTGGGAACGTGGTCCTGCCCGCCTCCCAGGGGCTCTGGCAGCACGCGGGAGAGGAAAATCCCAGTTGCAGTGGCATGTCGGACCAAGGGCCTTCAAGGCGGATGAAAACCGTCAGACCAGGGCACATGAGCAGAGGTGCCAGGGGCAGGTCCGAGGGCATCTGGTTAATGACACTGCCCCGCAGAAGCCGTCAGGCAGGGTCTGAGCCCACTGAACAGGCATTGCCGATTCTGCTGGAACCAGAGGAGGGGAGCGTGTCTCAGCAGGTGGCTCATGTGTCTGGGCCTCGGCTCCACTCCTGTGTCCTCCTAGTGCCGTGGCCTGGACACGGGCTCAGGCTGACGTTAGTGTTCCCCAGGCGTCAGCCAGAGGCCCGGTTAGGGCTTTAGCACAGAATGTGAGGTCCTCTCTGAGATTTTCTCCTTTCTGGGCGTCCCCCTTTGCTCCCCAGAGAGCCTGACGCCCCTGGACTATTTCACCTGACCAGAAAGGAAACAGGTAGAACTTCCTATCAAAATATTTGCCACCCCAGCAAGACCGTGTACTCAGAGCTGTGGGATGATTAACAGGAAGTGTCTTCTGCTGGCTGCTTCTAAGTTTCCATTTCCCTGCAGAGCTGGCTCACTTTTGTTGGTTTTCTGGTAAACTCGGGCAGTTGTTCTGAGAATTTCCCAGAAGTCAGCAGCTCACTGTGCAGGGTCCTCTCCTGCAGGTCAGAAACAGAACTCCCGGGCCTCTCTTGGCGCAAGGTGTTAAGTCGCAGCGCTACGGAACTATCCACAGCCACCGCAGCACGAGTTCGATCCCCGGCCAGGGAGCTGACCCACATGGCGCAGCAGACCTCTCTCCTGCCTCCCCCTCCGCTCCCCTCAGCAGCCTATTTCAATAGATCCGCCTGTTCTGCTCCCCACTCTGTCTCTGGTGAATCCTCTCACCCCCTGCACCTCTGGCCTGTACCCCAGCTCTTGTATGCATAAATAAAAAATTTTTAAAAAAGAAAAGAAAGAGAACTCCTGTGCTCATTCCGAAGCACCTAGCCAGCCCTGCCCACCCTCCCCAGGACCCTGCTCGAGACCCCAAGTCTCCTCAGTCTCCCAGCCCCTGTCACACCAGGAAGAGAGTCGCTGCTGTGCAGCACCAAACAGAAAGCAGCCCCCATGGAAGATGCACCAGCCGGGACTCCAGCACTGAGCCCTTCCCTGCCCAGAGACACTCGGCTCAGAGTTTCATAAACGGCTCAGAGTTTCATAAACAAAACAGCAGGGCAAGAAAGCTGCCTGGGGAAAGGCATGAATTATTCCGTTTTAGGTTGACCCTGGGGGTAAGAGCTGGCCCCAAGCCAAGGAGGTAGAACCTCCAGGAGACTGGGCTTCCCGGGCCCAAAGGCAGATCTCTGCAGGAGTCAGCAGCGCGCCCCTCACCGCTGCCTGGGAAGGACCATTTTTTTTTTTATTTTAATAATAAATTTTATTTTTATATTCCCCATACAATTGCAGCCCCCCCATTCTGACCCCAATCTCTCCCCTCCCACCCCCACCCCCTTAAAAGTGTCTCTGGTTCGTAGTTTTTTGTTGATTTTGAAGGACCATTCTGAGATCTGTCCAGAGATTTCTGAGGGCATCCAGGGCGGTCACTCCCCTGGGGGGCTGTCCTCAGTTGTTTCTTGAATAGCAAACACTTCCTTGAAATTCTTCTCAAATTCTGCCTCCAGTTTAAGTCCCCTTAGGCCAAAGTTAACGCTCTGAAAAAAAAAAAAAAAGTGGTCCTCATTGTTTGCCTCCCTGGGAGAAGGAGCAGGACCTTTGTCTTAAACCAGTTCTATCAGGTCACACTAAAACTCAGGCAGCTCAGGGAGCTTCCGTTTCCTCAGAGCATGCTTGTTTCTTCTCAACTAGACAGAAACCACAAGTGACCCCCACACTCGGGGACCCCTTTATTTGGTTTGGGTTATTCCCCTTAGTGAGTGCTAGAAAAGTAACCCACATTTTTAAACAGTTCAAAGACAAGAGTGGAGCTTCATGGGTCATTTCTGTCCCCTCTGGGGGTCCCTGTTAATTAGTGGCCTATTCACAGCAGGGATCTGGAAGTGGGGGATTCCCAGCAGTCTGGTTGAGGGGAGCTGGTGGAGGGAAGAAGCACCAGGTTACTTCAGGAGACAATTCTCTCCTTAGGAGGTGGAGCAGGTGGATCTCGACTGTCCCGTGGGTGCCTTTGTGGAGGGCAATGAGCTGTCAGGGTGTAACAGGGTGGTCTCTGGGGAAAAGGGAGGTTCCAGGTTCCCTGCCCCACCTGAGGAGGGAGGGACAGAGCAGGGCGAGGGGAAGCCGGAGAGGGGACTGGAGAAGGAAAAAGGGAGCAGATGGAAGCCAGGAGCCCCCAGCAGGCAGGCGGAGCACAGAGACATGCACAACACTGGGCTTGCTGCTCAGCCTGGGACTTAGACCCGGGCCTTGGGGGACAGGGAAGGAGAGACTTGCCACAGACGGGGGTGAGACACCGGTAGGGAAGTGAACAGTGGCAGCTTTTATCTTGATTTTGATTTTGCTCTTTTCCTTCCAGAGCCTTCTGGCCATTTCTTCCCTCTTCCGATGGGTCCCCACCAGCAGATGCTTCAGGTTTTTGGGTTCAGTGGGCCTGCTCTGGGCCTACCCTGTGTGGGCATTTACCCATGCGGGGATGGGTACCTTTGGGTACTTGATTTAAACATGTTATTCTCTTTCTTGTCCTTGTTGCACACTAATTGTAGTAAATCTCCCTTCCATTAAAGGTCTTATGCACTAGAAAAGACAAACTTATGTTTTGTCTTGATGTGGTAGATGGAAGAACTTATTTAGGGAAGGGAATTTTGGGGGTTCTGGGGTGCCCCTCACCATGCCCAGTAACAAGGGGTGGGAAGAGAAAGTGCTGGAAGCAGTGGCAGTACAGACCTTGTAAGATACTTTGTGGTTTTGGAAAATGAGGCGCATGTCCCGCACAAACTCCTGCACTCGGGAGTATCCCTGCTTATTTAGCTTCTTCTTGATTTTGTCCAACCACATGGGTTCCTTCAGTTTTTGAGAAACTTCCTTAATCTGGTGAGAAAAATAGATCAATGCGACAGTTACGAACACACTCTGCTTCTGCAAATTCTCACAAAACCCAGCAGAAATGCAACAAGGTCAAGGTAACAGCAGCTCCTGCTCTTAGCCCTTGGACGGGGATCAGAGTCCCCAGGGCCCAGGTCAGGGTCAGGTGACCTCTGCCGCCTGTTGTCATGGCTTCTTGTTACTTACATAATAATAATGTGGAATCCTCTTAAAAAAGGAGCTTTCGGAATGGCCATAGACCTTCATGAGGAGCAAGGCACATTTCTGCAGGAGAAGGGGACTGTGAATGGAGAGCAACTTGGAGAGAATGAGCCCTTATGCATGTCCGGGCAGAGGCATGCCCACCAGTCTTCCAGAAGTTTCCCCAAACATGTATTGGTCTAGGAAGCAGACTTGGAATGGCTGAGCTGTTTTCAAGCAAACAAGTCTCGGTGTGTTCAGCCTCCTGGAGGCCTGGCTCCAAGAGTAGGCTCCCTTGGGTGCCCTCCCCCTCGTCCTTGGCCCCTGTGCCTGCTCCTGGGTGAGGGGCAAAGGGAGGTTGGGGGTTCCCAATGCTCTCACCAACTGCTCCTCGGGCTGCATCGGCCTTGCCAGGACCTCGGCCTCCCCCCGACGCGGCTGGCTTCCCGAGGACTCATTCACCTCGCAGAAGGTGCAGCTCCACGGGTCCCTGTGGGTGGGCACAGGTGGGCAGGGGAGCAGCTGTGGAAAGAGCCCCTGCTCCTGTGGCCGTAGCTGTCCTCCGTGAGCATGGCTGGAGGGGACACCTCCCGTCTCCAAGCTCCGTTGTGGGGCCTGAGACAGTGGCCTCCTCCCAGCCAGGGTGGCGGGGGTGGGCAGAACGTGGAGGGACGCCTTTGCTTCCCCATCTGAGCTGCAGGGAGCCCAGGATCTCTGTCCCCCAGGCCTGCATGTCAGAAACGGGCTGTGTCCCGGAGGGGCCCAGGCGCCATCGGAGCGGGGAGAGCAGGCCAGGTTCCCTGCCCCGTCTAGCGCAGCACCGGACGCAAACAACTGTCGTCTCCATTTCTGTGAACGGGAGTCCATGCTGGAAGCTTCTAGGTTGGGACAGCGGCCGTCTGGAGACCAGCGATTCCAGCAGCAGAGGAGAGGAAAGAACCGCCCTCCCGGCACAGCAGCTGACATGGTTCTCCGGGGACCACCCTCGGGCCTCGGAGCTCCCGCTCTCTCCCATGCCCATGCCAACTCTGCAGGGGGGACCGGCCCTCACGGGGTGGGCACCGTGTCTCACAAACCTCTCCGTGTCCTCAAGGGGGATGTGACAGTCTTTGTGAAAGGACCTGGGACAAGTGTCGCAGCACAGCAGCAGCCCTCTGGCCCCGCACACCTCGCACGTGTTAGAGTTTTCTGGCTGGAAGGTAAAACAGTGCCCGGAGGCCCAGTGAGCTCACAGCTGGCAGCTCGAGGGGTGGTGCCCGCCTGGGTGGGCCTGCATGGACTCTCAGCCCCCAGAGCCAGGGAAGGATGGCAGGGAGCAGGGATTTCAGGAGAGGACATCCTGGTCTGCGGTGAATTCAGGAGGGAGGCTCCGTGTGTCGGGCCTGACAGATTCAGACGGAAAAGCTGCCCCATGAAACCAGAGATTCTATCCCAGAAAGACTGGCGACAAAACAAGACAATTTCATCGGAATCTGAACCATTGTATTAACCTTGCAGATCAAACCAGGTCCTGCAATAAAGTATTAAATTTATGTGCCCAGAGCAGCATGACTAAACTGACTCACAGAAGGGGGATATATTGAAAATTAAATAAGAAGGGATATATTTGTATGTGTGCAAAGTAATAAGTCACACAAATCAACAGTTACTTTGCATCATGTTCTGGGTTTCTGGGTGAAAATATTTGTGTTGGATGAATTGGGTTCTGGGGATTTCTTTTGTGTGCAAATGGCCGCATATTGGAAACGTTAGCCCAAAGGGATGTCTTGCCAGGTGCTCCCACTGAAAGTTAGGGGATCTGCAAGCACAACCTCTGAGGCTGCTCTGGCACGCAAGCATAGCTCATTTTTCCTCTCAGGGCAGGCTCCCATAGCTCACCATCATTCTCCAGAAAGAGTGACCCTCGTCCCCAGGAGAATAAGGACAACCAAAGTAACCAAAGTTTAAGAATCTTGAATCCATATCTTTTTAACATTTATGTCTCCAGCTCTTAGTTTCTCAGCCCAGCTGCACATAGAATGATCCAGAGAAGAGTGTAAATTAAGAGTTCCTGGTCCCAGGGGCAGTGATTCTGACCAAGTTGGTGTGGGGCGGATGGGCTTGGGTATTGTTCTGAAGCCATACAATAAGTTACTTTGAGTATCAGAGTCATCTGGGACTTTCCCCACAATCTTAATGCCTAAATCAGCTCAGGAGAATTAAATGAGAATTTCCCCTTGGGTGGGTGGCAGGCAATGCAGCCTTTCAGAGGTCTTCAGGGGATCCCAATGTGCAGAGTAAGCTGAGATCTAATCTTGGCAGAATCTGAGTGTCAAGGTATGTTCTGAGTCAATGTTGAGTTGACTTGTGGTATCCGTCCCAGGGGGGATGATTTACACAGATGAGGGTGCTCTTGTTGGAACAGTTGCCACCCTCCCGTGGGCAGTTGGACCTGATCCTTCGTGTCTTCATGCACCCAAACAAGCCTCACAAACACTGGACTCCAGAGCTGTCCAGAAGATTGAAGCTTCCTCAGTTGGCTGAGGGTCAACATCACTGTGGATACAATCGAAACGTTTTGGGAGGATTGTTTGGGACGTAAAGTGTGTATAAAACTATTTGTCCCTTTTCTCTTGGATGTCAGGTGTCATTATGACTGCATGATGTCCCATGTGAGTGCTGCCCCCTGGAGTTGTGGAGAGAAATCTGTTAAAAAGATAGGATTCAAGATTCTTAAACTTTGGTTACTTTGGTTGCTTTAATGTCAATCTTGTTGCAGTGAAAGAAAGCCATTATGATTTAGCTCTGAGAGTGAAGTCGCCCATAATTTTGGCAGATTTAAAGCAGGAAGCCATATTTAAACTGAGTGAAAATGCCCTGTGATTGCCATTAGTGATGGTTTCAGCCCCCTGAAGGCCCTGGGGATTGGGTACAGGGTTCTATAAGGGACCCACTGGCCTGGCGCATGTCTCTCTGCAGGACTCACGACAGGACCCACCCTTGAACACAGCAGCTCAATCTGGCCTATTCCTTCTGACTCATATATGTATTTTTTTAAGATTTGTTTTCTATTTATTCATGCATGCAAGAACTGGGGTGCAGGCCAGAGGTGTAGGGGTTGGTGAGAGGATTCACCAGTGACAAAGTGGGGAGCAGAACAGGCAGATCTACTGAAATATGCTGCTGAGGGGAGCAGCAGGCAAGACAGGAGAGGTCTGCTGCGCCTTGTGGGTCAGCTCCCTGGCCTGGGATTGAACTCGTGTTGCAGTGGCTGGCAATATCTCGATAGTGCTGAGACTTAAGCCCTTGCACCACCAGTGAGGTCCCAACCATCTGGCTGATGTTTAAAACATCCTTAGCTCTGCCTGCACCTGGAGTGAATGCCTGGGCTTTCCTTCTACCACCTTCTTTAAAATGCAGCCACCCTTCAACCTTGCTTCTCACCGCTCATCTGCAGACCAGCTGTGGCCATGATCACATCAACCTCAATTTTAGAGGCCACAGTGGTCTAGAACTCGGCCTCGCACACCCGTTTTCCAGGGGAAATGAGAAAATGGGAGTCGCCACTGGACAAATGGAAAGGAGCTTTTGCCCTGAGACACACCCCAGTACCATCTACCTGGCGAGGGTTATGTGTCTGTGGCTCTCTGCTCATCTCTGCTAATCTACTGAGTGTGAGCCTCAGGGGAACATATCAGACATAGACGATGCACCAAGGGGAAAGGCCTGGGTTGTCTGGGGTTCCAGGTGGGGGTTAAAACTTATATAAGGATCAGGCCTCCCCGGTGGCGCAGCGGTTGAGTGCTGGATTGCAAAGCTGCCCGCAGCCTCTGCAGCGCCAGTTCGATCCCCAGCTGCTCCCCGGCCACCGGAGGAGGGTCCCACATGGCGCGCAGACCTCTCCTGCCGCCCGCTGCTCCCCTCAGCAGTGTACTTCGGTCCTTCTGCCTGCTCTGCTCCCCGCTCTGGCTCTGGTGAATTCTCTCACCCTCCCGCGCTTCTGACTGTACCCAGTGCTCGTATAAATAAATAAATAAATGAATGAATAAATAAATCTTTAAAAAAAAAAAACAACTTACATAAGGATCAACTGAGGGATAACCGAAAGAATTCTGTGTTTTCCCCTGAAAAGAGAGAAAGATTAAGTGACAATATTGAATGGGAGCTTGAATTAACCACTTATTAAACTGCTGCCTGTTAAAGGATTCTAGTCACAGTCTACTCAGTCTACTCAGGGTTTCAGTTGTTTGTATGGCCTATATTTGGGCTAGAAGTCTTCCAAGTGCCAGGCGCCACCTCATGGCCCCGTGAACTTCCTTCTCTGGCTTTCAGACCCAAGACAGACCTTTGCATGGTCATGTAGGAGTCTGGCCCTGTTTTCAATGATGGAATTAGAGAAAATGTCCTCCGAGGGGCATTCAGGCATTTTCTCTACACCAGAGTGCCTTGTCCCATGGGAGGAGGTGCCACGAGTGTGTCGGCTCAGGACGCATCACCAGCAGCCCCAGTGCAAAAAGCCCCAAAGATTAAACTGCATCCCAGGTTCCCAGTGCTATAATTCTTCCAGGAGGCCACCCTCATCTCCCCTCCATCCAAATCCCAAGATGTCAGCTGGCTGACTATTCAGAGGTCACTGACTGCCACCTACTAGGTTTATGTTGCTTTTGCTTATCCAGTAGGACCACCTGGCCTCCTTCCCTCCTGGGATCTAGGCACCTGAGCTTACATGTACAGTCAGGACAGAGAGGTGATAGACATGTGTGACCCATGGGAGAATGACCTTAGCAGTGGCCATATCACTGCCCACCTCTCTACAAGGCCTAGAGGCCCGTTCCCATCACCCCCATGAGTTATTCTTCTACGTTAGACAGTGAAGTTGAAACAATCCTTAAGGTCAAGGATATTATTTCAATCTTCTTCAATGTCCATTGAGGATTAGTCCCTGAGGGACCCAGGCCTAAATCAGCCCATTGAGAACAGGCCACATTTCTTGCCTCTTTAAATAAGCACAAAACACAAAGATTGTGCTTGATTATTATTTAGTGACTGAATAAACAAGTATTGTTTTGCTTAGGAAAAGTGATTGTTTGCTATCTCTAAGCAAATATTACCAAACAATCAAACAATAAACGGTTGTTCCAGAGGAGTGTACTGATCATTTTAGAACATGGCAGCTGTCACTGGGACATGTGCATGGCCCTTGTCAGGAGACAGGAAACTGTTGTGGTTACCAGAGTGCAATGAAGTTTCTGGAGACCATTGGGCTCTGTCAAAACTCGAGATGCTCTGGGAGGCACAGAGGGCCCCTGGGGTAGTAATAAATCCTGGGACCTCTTTGGGAGGCTGTTCTCCTCATGGGAGACTTAAGATGTCTCTCGGCCGACTCAGGAGAAGGCAGAGGCAATAGCAGCTTGTTGCAAACAATGTTGTGCTCATGACTCAGGGTAGATATTGTACATAGGAAGCTGCCAGTTCACGTGGGTGATCTAGACTGAGGGGGTATTGATGCCTGGAGAATGGCCCCGAAGCTGGTTGTTAACAAACTCACTAACAAGGGCAAACAAGCGTTTCCCTTTGGGTAATGCTGGGGATGAAACGTCCCAGAACTGATAGCTCAAACCATCCACAACATCAGGTCATTTAAAGGCCTGGACCTCAAATTGCTGTTGGAAGGTGAAGTCCTATTGGCCAACTAAGTGTGACTGAGCTGAGAGCTCTGTGAATGTCTCAACACCTATTTCTATCTGTGGTATTTAAGAATTGCATTTCTTCCCCACCATTCTTCCTCAAATGCTCATCCATGTCTAGCGTGAAAATTAATAAAGGAACATCCACTAAAACTGAAGTTGGGAAGGCCTGTAAAGGGAACTCACATATCACTACTTGACATTGTCATGCACGTTTCATTCTTGCATGCCCCAAAGGGAAGAAGCAAACCCTTACACTTCCCAACAGGAAGAAGTCACTTTAGTATCCCAAAGGGAGAGTCATCCTGAACAGCAATACCTCCACCAATAAGAAGTGCTGTCACTCGTCACCAAGTAGCTACCACCCCCACCCCATTCCCCTGCTTTCCCCAATAACAGCAGGGTTCCCACCTTTGAGTATCTGGATTTGCTTATAGTTCACTATTGCAATTATGTGCATTTTCCAAATTTCAGTTCACCTGCTTTTCTCAAATGTACCCATTTTCTTGGTAAAATAACTGGTTATTTATCTTGTACATCCAAACCAGTCTTGGAGAACCATCAGCTTGTCCTGAATCTACTCTGCCCCTTACAAGCTTGACTGCCCTCTCCATAACTCTTCCATAAAAGGAGAAATCACCTTCACAATGATAAGGGAGGTCTGCACAGCCTCCCTGGTGGTGCCAAAGGGGTGGCATCAAAGTGAACAGAACTATATTCTAGGGTAGCCCCTCCTGTGCAATATGTCAATCGCCCAGAAGTTTTCTCAACAGCACCATCCTCGTGAAGGGGAGATAAATGCGCCTTGAAAATAATTTTTCATGCCTGTGTGTACATTTTGTTAGAAGGTATAAGGAAATGTAAAGGCTCCAAAAAGAAGTTGGCTTTTGTTTGCCACCCACATGGAGTGGTATATGGCTTCAGTCCCCCAGCCTAGCCATCTAGTGAAGGTGAGCAAAATTTTGCTCCCTCTGATTTAAATCAATGTAGAAAATAGTATGAAAGGAAAAAAAAAAACCTGTAAGTTGAAGATGACCCTATCATTTTTTAGGAAATGTTTTCCTGTATACCATACCCAAACACGTTTGCTTTTCCAACTTGGACACGCTTACTACTTTTGCATCAATAGCTAAAACTCATCCCTGAGTTCTATTTGGATGACTCCTTATCATCTGCATCTCAAATGGTTTACCATTCAAAGAAGACCTTGCCTATACAACATGACTGTTCATAGTAGCTATTTTGAAGGTACATGGGAAAAAAAAACAAACAGGTAGGATGGATGGATGAAGCTTAACTTACTTACCTACATGGGGACCATGAAATAACACATTGAACATGTCAAACCAGTTAATGAGAAGAGCTTGTAGAAAGTTATATAATAATCACCTTTCTTCTCCTGTTATAGTTTCTTGGAGGTTTATCTAGAAATCCATCCTGAGAGAAAAAAAGATCCAAGTACATGGTTAGCCTGTGCTTTTGTTTCGTGAGTCTGGCATTTTGAAACTCTTCCCAAATATTTCTACCTGAATGTCCCACTATCAACTCAAACTCAAAGTGAGAAACCATCTCTCTCTCTCATACACTTGTAATTCTGGAATTCAATCAATTGAAGCTTGTATCTGTAGCGTCTCCTTTCTCTTGTGCTTTTCCCCTAAGATTAAGAGGACTTTCTTCACGATGTCTTGGACACATCACACCTCCTTTCCATTTTCACCAATGCCACCCTAGCTTGTGTCCTTACACCAGGGCAATTCCATCAGTCCTAAACCTACTGGATGTCAGGCACTCTGCTCAGTCATGGCACACAAAGATAGACAACCCTCAGAGGGGTCTAGAGAGAAAAAGAAAATGCATGGAAGGATAAATAATCAATGGCATAAGAAGAGTCTTAATAGAGGACTCTGGAAGCCCAGGTGAGGGGTGGCCAGGGCCAGGTCAGCCAGGGAATATTCAGAGAGAGAGTTGACATTTGAGCTGAGCACTGTAGGCTGAATATGGGTTTCTTGGGTTGAAAGACATTGATGGCATCAAGGCCCCCTGGCTCTCCAAGAGAGTGTCTATGAGTTTAAACTCATTAGCTTGACCTTACACCCTTGCAAAAAACCCCCACAGGTGGATCACACACAGTCTGTCTGCCTTAACTTTGACTGTGGTTCTGATTTTCATGTCATGCTTTCCATGGATTGTCTTCTTCCCATGTGCATCACTGTCGATGCCTCTTTCAGTGCACGAAGCTGTCTGTGTTTATCGTCAGAATGAACTCTCCCTCCCTCCACCCCTGCATTTCTTCTGACAGAGCGCCTTTTACTACATTTATGTGCTGCACTGTACTGAGGTTATGAATGTGGGCCACTTTTCCCCCAGGTGTAAGGCTAAACTCAGAGGCATCAGGGCTTAAACTATAACTCAGCAAATACTCAGGGAGCAAATGGTGACCACACCGTGGAGTATATCAAGGAAAGTCACATTTCCTGCCCCATCACCGCCATACCTCTATCAGCATTTGCAGGGGTATCCCACCACAGCGCAAACTCTTCTTCCAATTCTTTGATCTTTCAAGGCCTCCTTTGACTTCAAATGCCCTGGGGGTGAGCCAATTTCCATCCTCACATTGTATACACCGTACAGAGGTTCCTGCAAGATGAGCATACATTGGTTTTGAGCTCTCTTTGTTCTCAGAATGCAGAAGGTGGTCTCCACCCCAATGGACATGGATACACCCATTAGGGCTCAAGATCAACAATGGGAGGGGGGTGACCAATTTCAGAATCCTCAAGCCCAGCCTCTAAGTGCCCTCACAGGAGACTTCCTACTTTCTGTGCATATTTCTTTCAAGTTTGTACAACAAAAATTGATAATTACCATCAAAATCTACCTTCTAAAAGGTTTCCAAATCACCTACAAAGAAAAAGGAAGTGATTCTGAAGAGTGGGAGGATTTCAATGTGATATTGAATTCTGGGGCTTGAGAATAGGACAGAGTTTCCAGTTAACTGTGGTGACAAGTGGCAGCAGAAGCTCAGGTTGCTCAGGGATGGCAGTTTCGGAGGTGGAGGGCGGGGGGTGGGGGGGGCGTGTGCTGCTCAGAATGGCACCCCAACCACATCCACCACATGACTCATTGAATGGCTCTATTGAATAGAGACTTCTCCACCCCTGAATCCTGTTATCTGGTAGAAATTTTCAGTTATGTGTAAAAGAGTCTAGTGGTAAACATCATTAATCGTTAGAGAAAATCAAGTCAAAACCACAGTGATAAACTATTTCCTATTCACTAGGCGAACCATAATAAAAAAAGAGAATAACCAGAGTTGGAAAGGAAGTAGAGAAATTGGAGCCCTCATATGTTGCTGATGGGACTATAAGCTGGTACAGCCACTGTGGAAAACATTTTGGTGTTTCCTTAACAACTTAAACAGAGAATTAGGACATTTTCTGTTTCACCCTGGCAATATACCCCAAAGAATTGAAAATAGATGCTCATACATAAGCTTTCACGTAGATGTTCACAACAGCATTATTCACAATAGTTAAAAGAATGGAAGCAACCCAAGCTGAGAAGTGGAGAAAAAAGATGGGGTATATCCATACCATTAACACTGTATTATTTGAATTAAAAGAGGCAAAATACAGCAGTACAGGGATGACCCTGGATAACATCATGCTAAGTAAAAGAACCAATCACAAAAGGCATATATTAGAGATTTCTTTTGTATGAATATCTAGAAGGGAATATTTATAGGGCAGAAATTAGATCTGTGACTGATTAGCACTGGGCGGTGGGGTAAGGTGGAGGGTTTTTGACTGCTAATAAACCTAGGGCTTCCTTTGGGAGGGAGTATTCTAAATCCATAAGGTGGTGATGACTGTATAATCCTGTGACTATACAAACAAAACTCAACATTGAACTTTACACTCTTAGTGCTGAAGAGCATGACATGTGAGTTTTATCTCAGTAAAGCTGTTCAATTCTTTATCTGACTTATGTAAAGTAATTCCTCATAGTTATACCATGAAGCGGGGTTTTATTATTCTCTTTTTGGATGAGAAATTTCAGCCTCAGGGAGGTTCCCTTCTCTACTCAAATGAATCTGTCACTCTTGGCATCGTTGAGGCGGGGAATTGGGTTTTCTGTTCTAAATTCTGGGCTCTTCTTATGGCGTTGGTGTCCTGTCCTTAGCATGATGAACCAGAAGGGATAGGGGTTATAAAGGTGGAGGTTGAAGTCCCTCCCTTTTCTCATTCACATGTCTCTGGTTCGTTGGGCAATCCCATGGACACATCTGTGTGGGAGTGAGCACCTACTGTGTAGAGTATGTCCACCATCTTAGGGATCCCTTCCTCCCCCTCTCAAGTCAGCTGCAGCCCCAATTTCTTGAATGATGTCTAATGCACATGGATAATTCCACTGCTCCATGGGATCCCTTCAGATAGGAGTTGAAAATTAAAGTAGACCATGACACCCACCTCGTTGCAATTTCCTCTTATGTAACATCCCCGTCACCTCACCACAGGTCACAGGCAGTATTTCAGAGTGAAAATCCACATTTTCATGTCTGTGATTTCTTGATCCTGAAAGAGATTTCCTTGTTCCATCTCATTTTGCAATTGCACACCTCCCCCCACCCCACCCCTGCCCACCTTGAGCTTTTCCCTAAAAAGACAGAGGGGCACTTAGGAAAGTTGACTGCACAAGTCTCTAGTTACTTCTAGGGTCTATCCATACCATTAACACTGTATTTTTTTAATTAAAAGAGGCAAAGTGTCACTGAAGTTAGGTAGCTGGAGACAAATCAGACTGAACTTGTCCCTCCTGACAGGACTCTGACCGGCAAACTGAGAGAGGAGATGGCCTCTGACTTCTACTTGTGTTCTCTGCTTTACTGCATGTCACTTTCACATTAGTTTTCTCCAGAGAGGAAAGATCTCAGGGAGTTCTAGAACATTCTGCAAATGGGATGGGTGGAAGGGGGCTGGAGATGTCATATCTACAGAAGGCCTTCGAATGAATAAACTGAAAGAGGCTGTATCTTTCCAAATAAAAATGTCTTCACAAAGAGAAGAAGCCACATACTGAATGAAGGTGGCTGTGCTTCCCTATTAACCCTGGGCCATGCAGCATGGACTATTAAATTTGTGAGAAATAAACCATTTTTGAAGGCAGGTATGTTGGGGCCTCTTTTTACAGTGTCTATGCCTATATCCTAACTGACAGGACAGCTCAGAAACTGTCATGGGAGACTGTAAGAGGCAAGAAAACCAAAACCATAAGCAGTGTCTTAATAAACTGACTATTTCTCTTGGTGCGCTTAGCATTTTGTGTGTTTCTCCGGATTCTCTTAATTCTTGTCCAGGAATGTCCTTTCTTTTTTTCTTAAAAAAAGAAAGAGAGAGAGAAGTTAATCATTCAGAGCCATAAATGTAATTTCCAAAGCCTATGGTTAATAATTTTCAAGTTTTTTTTTTTTTTTTTTTTTCCAGACTGTGATCCACAAGAATGGGGCAAAATTCTTAACTACCAGTGAGGCTGATTCTGAGTTACATTGTCCTCTGCATGTACCTGAGAGATTCTAGGGGATGAGCTTCCCTTAAAAATTAGAAAAAGCAACATTGGAAAATATTTTGCTGGTGCCTTAGACTGAAAGGTAACTGTTGTGGTTGTATATATAATACATAGATAACACAGTCTTGGAAAGTTGCATATGCCTAAGAATTTTTCCATTTCTTCAAGATTGCCCAATTTGTTGCTGTGTAATTATTCATCATACTCTGTAATTATCCTTTTTATTTCTGTAGTATCTGTTGTAACTTCTTTTTTAGTTATAATTTTTTGTGTTTGTTTTCTGTCTTCTTAGTGAGTCTGGCTAAACATTTGTCTATTTTGTTAGTCTTTTTAAAAGAACCAGTTTCTGGCTTTTTAATCTCCATTTTGTTAATTTCTGTGCTGATTTTATTACTTCCTTTATTCCATTTTAATCTTTATCACTTTACTTAGCAATCTCCTTAGTTATATACTCAGAAAGTTCTGCCTTTGCATATCTTCAGGACATATCTTGAAGATATTATAGGTTTACCATGTTCTTTGCTTCCTTCCCTCACTAGGAAACTCTTTGGCATCTATATTTTTGCTAACAAATTGTGCAAGGCTATCCAGACATTTTCTATCCTTTTATTTGAAGTTCTTCCCATTTGCCAATCTTCCTCTGCCCATTGCCCAATTCTGAAACCACATTCACATTTTTAGGTATGTGTGATAGCTGCACCCCACTTCCAATAAGCAAGATCTGCGTTACTCTTCCTTTTTTTTTTTTTTGCCATAACAAGTAACCCAGATTTAGTGGGTTTTCATCTTATAACTATGTGGGTTAGAACTCTGACAAGATTTCTTTGGGCTCAAATCAAGATTTCAGCTGGTCTTTGTTCCTTCCTGGAAGCTATGCAGGTGCATTTATTTCCTTGAATTTTCTGGTTTCTAGGGGTGACCTACAAACTTTGTTCTTTCCCTCCATCTTCAAAGTCAGCAACATTGTCTCTCTCTGTGACTACCTTCTTCAGCCACTTCTCTCCCCCATCAGGAATGATTCTCCACTTTTTGAGGCCTCTATGATTATATTGGGAGCACCCAGATAATCCAAGGTAATCTGCTCTTGCAAGAAACCTCCTTGATTATATTGTAAAATACTTTTCACCATGTAAAATAATGGATTGCATGTTCCGGAGATTAAGCTATGGATATCTATAATGAAAGTGACATTAAAAAACTTCTTTTTACCCCCAAAGCAAGTAAAATCTTAGTCATTCTTACTTCTCTTCCTCTTGACTCTTGCCAAAGTAGAGTTGGTTCCAAGGCCTACAGTGCCTAGAAAACAGCAAGTGATAGCAAAGAACTCATAGAGGCCAGTCACCACTCAGCCTGGGGTTTGTGGTTGCTCAGGGTCACCCCCAAACCACGGTCTTCAGGCAGCCTTACCCATCATGTCACACGCGTGGCTATGTTCAGGCCCTGCTTTCCAACTTGCTGGCACACATTTGGGGGAGCACATTACACACGGACACGTCTCTTTTTCAAGGGCTGGTAACTCTGTTTTTGGGTTAAAAGCATGATTTATGAAGAGTTTCATTTGTCCCAGTGACCCTCTCCTCTGTACCCTGCTTGATCCCCATTTATCTATTCTTCCTTTGAAGTCTTTCATTGGGAGCAATAGTGGACTCTTTCTAAACTTGGATACAAAGTATACAAGGTCTACAGTACCTAGAAAACAGCAAGTGATAGCGAAGAACTCATAGAGGCCAGTCACCACTCAGCCTGGGGTCTGAGAGGTATACTTTGTACACAAGTATACAAAGTATTCTCTTTGGTCTTATCAGAATTCTGTTTTTTAATTATTTTTAAGTCATTATTGCCGCGGACCAGCACAGCAGTAGACAATGAGGCCGTCTCAGGGTTGAGAGACTGCGCAGGGTGGTCAGGGATTCGGTTAAAGAAATGACAAACAGACACACTTCAAGAGAGAGTGTAAATCTGAGTGTAACTTTATTTTTGTTAGTGGTCAGTATATATATGTTTTTTCTAAAGGCATAGGAACAGTGAACATCAAAGAGATCAGTTTGCTCATAGGCTTAGCTTAATTGACAGGGCAGTGATTTATGTCCGAAGTTACACCTGGACCTAGTCTTATTCCTAATTGGACAGGTTATTAACTCTTTCCATATTTTTGTACTAACTACTACTACTATTACTTACTTATGTTTACTCATAATTAATTGTCATAGGTAAATTTATATTATAATGTAGTTAATATCAAAGGTACTAAAGTTAAGCACATAATAGAAAGATTATTAAACTACAATTCTATTATAACACAGTGTTTAGTAATGTTTCATTTGCATTAACCTAATTATTAAATTAGGTATGTTTTTTAATTAGCAATCAATGACCAGAAAAAGGAAAGATTTTAGAGAGACAGTTGTAGCAGAATAAAGTTTATGGGCCTTGAGAAAGCGAGATAAGGTTCCAGGTGGTCAGCATTTCTTTTAATCATCTTTGTGGCAGCTTCTGGTGGTCGTTATCTCTTGGCAGGCATTCGGCTTCTCCGCCTCTTAGGGAGTTTGCTGTTCTCCCCCTGTGCGCATGGTTCCTTGCCCACACCGGACCTCAGGGACCATGGCAACAGCCATTAGCCCTGAGGGTCACTGCAGGGGGAGGTGCAGCACATTATTACTGTGACCATCATAGGAGAGTAGGCTAGCTTCTGAAGCCTCTTTATTCATTTGCAGAACTTCTAGTTCACCAGAGACTAAAGAGAAACAAAAAAGCCACGGTCCAGAGATCCTGAAACCAGCCTGGGAAAACGCTCCTGGTGCTCTCATGCTTCACCTGATCTTCTGAGCTAAGACGAGCTGCCTTCTGGAGAAAAAGTATCTCTGCTCCAATAATCACATCTGAGATCTAACAGAACCACGCTTCCTCATCTTTTGCACCTCATTCTGCTTTCTCTACCATGTTTTACTTGCAACCCAAAGAATAAAAAAGATCTTGTCCTTTTGGGGGGTGGGGGGAAATGCTGCTTTGAAAATTTTAGGTTACCAGAACCAGTTTAACTCAACCCCATTGGCCAATGACTACTTACACCACTAATTTAAAGCTAGCCAGTCACAGGCAGCCTTAGACTTTTGGAAGTCAGTCGACCAGCCAGAGTCACTCCAGAAATCTGTGTCTGTGTCCATTGAGTCTGCCTGTTCCTGACCGTGCTGTGCTTCCTGAATGTTAGAAGATAGTGACCAAAACAAGTGGATGGAGGCACAGACTTGACAAATCCACAGTCAAGTCAGCCCCAAAGACCAGGTAGTAGACATGGGTCTATTAGTAGCCAATTTATGCAAAGACAGTTGGACACACTTTAGCTTCATTAAAACTCTCATGAAGCTACTTGCCATCTTATCAGTTTGTGAAAGAAAATAATTTTATCGAGTACATAATCTGATTGCAACTATGAGGTATCTGCTCGTGTGTCCCTTTGGAGTGTCTTCCTTGGCTGATGAGCCCAAGACCCCATCATATGCAAGACACACTCACACCTATGTTGTTCACTGTGAACTGTCTTTGCCAAAGTCACAATCTCCCACCAGCATCATACTGAGTGCACAAAAGGAAGAGGGAGTTTGTACACTTGGTGTGATTCTAACTTTTGCATGTATCTTAATAAACAGCAACATTTAACAAAAGGTCATTTTGGGCTTCCACGGAAATTTTAACACTTGAAAAATGAAAAATGCATGAGATGGTATTCTATAAAAGGAAAGAAAAAATTACAAAAAGTTCCATGTTTAATCAATAGCTATTTCTTTCAGACCATTATCTAATGAATACTCCTTTCTTTTCTTTAAAAAAAAGTTTATAAATTTAATAGGTATGGTTCTACTCTACAAATAAAACTACCAGACTAAGTGTACTAAAGAAAGACTAACTTTAGAATATCTGGAAAATTCTCCTGCATAGGATCTATTTATACTTAATCTGAGCGTCAGCTTACCTACACAATGAGTGATTCAAGATCTGCAGCAATAAGTTAAATAGGTCCACCTAAGTGCTGTTGTGCCTAACATAATGACAATCTCTTCTAAAGCCAAATTCCTTTCTTTAATACATTGATGTTCAGTTTTTATTGATGTCAAGAGTTGACGAGAATTTCCTATATTATTAGCTTGGAGAAATCAATGGTTTATGTGAATAATTATTTTCTAGATATTAACATAAGCCCCATTCTAGGCAGAATTAAGAGGAAAACCCTCAGGAAACACCATCCTCCTGACACCTACATCCCAGACAGTCCCCACCTCCCTTACCTGATCCACTTTCTGTTGGGGAGTTCAATGCTTGCTGGAGCTGTTCCTCATCATATGTTTCTAAATCAGTATCACTGTCTTCTGCTGAATAGAATTAAATCTCTTAGAGAACCTGGCGTGTGACCAAAGGAAACTCTAACTGTGAAGCCCCCGAGATTTTCTTCCCTTACTCCAGGGATTGTAAACATCATGTCACTACCCCCTCTTTTAGATGATGTCATATGGCACAGTTTATATTAGATCAGAGAGTGTCATAGCAAGAGATAACATGCCAGTGAGGATGCAGAGAAAAGTGAACCCTGAGCACTGTTGTGGTTTGAGGATTAGGACAGCTACTGCGGCAAACAGGGTGGAGTTTCCAGCATGGAGTTGAAAATACAATTACCGTGTTGCCCAGTAATTTCATTTCTGGGCATATATACCTGAAGGAAGTAAAATCACTGTGTTGAGAAATAGGTATTCCCCGTGTTCATTGCATGATTATTTGCAATAGACACGGTATGGAAACATCTAGGTGTCCATCAACAGACAAATGGATAAAGAACATGTGATTCACACACACACACACACACACACACACACACATACACACACAGTACCCTTATTCAATAAAGAGGAATCCTAGGATTTTGTTTTCACTATCTACTTCCAGAAGGTATATTTTGTGTGTCCCTATACTGCATCCTGACTTAATATTATCACTTTATGACAAGTTTTATCACAAAGGTTAAAATTAGGATAAAATGAAATGAAAAGAAACTGAATTGAATTGAATGGAACTGAATTGAATTAGATTTAATGAAATACCACATTGGCGATGCAATGACTGCTTCAGACTCTCTGGTAGAGTCCCACCCATGCAGAAAGCAAAATTATCCAAAGTAGGTAAAGTTAGTCACATGTGTCTAGAACATGTCAAACTGCTAAGACCAAAAGCTTCTATGCCCTTGGAATAGGCCATAACTTCTGAATGTTGTGACCTTCTGTTTTAAATCTATTCAAGCAGAGCCTCCCCTGGTGGAGCAGCGGTTGAGTGCAGTGCTGTGAAGCTGTCCGCAGCCTCTGCAGTGCCAGTTCGATCCCCAGCAGCCGGCAAGGGTCCCACATGGCGCGCAGACCTCTCCTGCCGCCCGCTGCTCCCCTCAGCAGTGTGCTTTGGTCCTTCTGCCTGCTCTGCTCCCCGCTCTGGCTCTGGTGAATTCTCTCATCCTCCCGCGCTTCTGACTGTACCCAGTGTTTGTATAAACAAATAAATAAATAAATCTTTAAAAAGAATGGTATTTGAGAATTAACTGCACTTTCGATTGTGGGGTGTGCTCAGAGGAAAACCCTCAGGAAGCACCATCCTCCTGACCCCTGCTTCCCCAACAATCCCCACCTCCCTTACCTGGCTCACTTCTTGCTGGGGAGCTCAATGCTTGCTGAGGTGATTCTTCAGCAGACATTTCTAAACTGGTATCACTGTCTTCTGCTGAATAGAATTAAATCTCTTAGAGAACCGGCATGTGACCAAAGGAAACCACGGCTGTAAACCCAGCCAGGGAGACCTAGGGGCTCACAAATCTCATGGGCGAGATGGTCGCTGGCCTCAGGCTCTCCTGGACTTAGGGGTTAACGAGGCTTCGGCCACAACCGTGGGGACTGAAGACGCCCCAGCTGTCTCTCTCCCTCCCTGTACACTTAATCTCTCTCCTTTCCATTCTGTGCACACTTCTGCCATGTAAGTGCATGACGAGGCACAGAATAAGAGCGAAGAAAGGGGAGAAAGTGTCCTCCCTGGTGATAGAAACCTAAATAAGGGATGAGGAAGAGACTAACTATAACAAAGAAATAATCAAAATCAACAAGAACTATAAACTGGAGACACGCTGCGGGGGCGGGGTGAGGGGAGAGGAAGGACTAGAGTCAAAATAAGGGGGGTGGGAATTGTATGGGGAATAAACCAAAGTGAAAAAGCATACATTGTGCGAAGATGAAAAATGATGTAACAATTATATAAAATAAAATATTTTAAAAAATAAAACAAAGATCCAATTAGTTAAACGGGGCTCGAAACCATAATCACCTTCTCTATCACAGGCCCGTTGGCTGGGCCCCTCCCCTGGATCGTCTTCATGGGTCATTTGGGGAGCTTCGGGGTCCCAGGGCTCTGAAGAGGAGCAATGCACCGAGCCGAGCACAGGAGAGCTGCTTTCTGAGAAGAGAGACACCACCCCAAGGACCACCCTGAGGCCCACGTGCCCCGTTCTGCCTGGGCTTCCTCCCGTCCCCCACGTTTTCCTCCCTTCCCTGCTTCTCACTGTCCTCCAGACAGCTCTGCTTCTGCACCGGAGGAGATGAGGGGCTCTGCTCCCCCCCAGCCCCGCTGAGATCTTAACTCTCCCCTCTCCTGCCTGCGTCCCTCGCTGGGGAGCTTGTCTTCTCTCGTTCTCCCAGGTCTCTCCTCCCCGGCCAGGGATCCATTCCTCCTCTCTCCGTCTCCCCTGATTTCTTCCCCTCCCGGCGGACACTGATTGTGAAGCGGGCTTCCCTGTGCATCAGGCTCTGTGCTAGTCCCCCCGAGCCTGCAGCCTCCCTGGACCCTGACCAGCGCGCGACCACACTGTGCCCCCCCCCCTTGCCGCCGGCAGGGACACCCGCAGGACAGGACAGGGCTCTGCTCTTCTCCCTACTCTGATCTCGAGGAAAACAAATCTCCTTTTTCCGTGCTTCCACTGCCTTATCGCTAAGGAGGGAGGGCAACAGTTCCTCGGGCTCAATTTTGGAAGGAGGTTTTTCTTGCCCCCAATTTGTCTTTTCTTTGAAAAGAAAAAAACTCTGTACAGTCCATAGCCTGACGAAGCTGAAGTGGCAACAACTGTCATTTGGACTTGAAAGCCATCGATCTTTGTTTCTGACAAGTGCATCTCAGAACGGTGTTTCTTTCCGAGCCCATCCTGGCGATCACAACGTAACAATAATATTAAGCACTGGGGAGAGGCTGGGCTTTTATTCTTCACAGGAAATAGTTGGTGACGGTGGTTAAAATGACAATATCGAGTCTTCAGAATAAAAGCATAAAGAGCGTGAAGGGAGGCACGTGCCTTCCTCAGCATTTACCCACAGCCACAGGCAGAGGGGACACTTCTGACAACGAGGGTCATGCTGTTCAGCCCGATTGAGACACCTGACACCTGCCCCCTCTTCCTTACCTGGCTGACATTTTTGTGGGGAGCCTGCTGCTTCGCGGGGCTCTTTCCCATCAGAGGTGCTTTCTTCTGCAGAAAGAAATGAAATTCTCCAGGGTGTAGCCAGAGGCAAATCATGGGAGGAAACCTCGGTGAAGAGGTGGGAAGTTCAAGTATCTCCCGGGAGGAATGAGCCTGGTCCCAGACCATCCCAGTCTGTCCCTTGGGTTCACCTGGCTTGCCGGTGATCACCCCGCCACCGCCACCAGAGGCTAAGAGGCTTCCACCCTCTCCCTTCCTCCCAGTACCCCTAATTCTTTCTCTACTTCTTTCCCTCTCCATCTCCTCAGAACATTTTTCTATCTCCACCCTCATTTCCTGCTGCCAGCGCCTCCAGAGGCTGCCAACCGGGATGACAAAGTCACGTGCGCCCTCCACCCCCACACCTGAGCGTCACACCATCTTCTGCTCTGCCGCCATCTTTGTGCCTCCTCCCCAGCCTCTCTCCTCAGTGTCCTGCATTTCTGCTTCCACACACCTCTGCACTAGCCGTGCGTCTCTGTGGCTGTCTGGACTTCTCATCCCCTGTTCCTTCCTGTCCCTTGCTTTCAAGTCTCTTTTATTCAATAATACTGTGTCTTTTTTTTCCTCTTATGCTTTCCTTTTTTTTTAAAGATTTATTTTTGATTTATGCATCCAAAACCTGGGCACAGTCCAGATGTGCGGGAGGGCTGAGAGGATTCACCAGAGACAGAGCGGGGAAGAGAACAGGCAGACTGACGAAATGCACTGCTGAGGGGAGCAGCGGGGAGACAGGAGAGGTCTGCTGCGCCATGTGGGCTGCTCCCTGGCCGGGGGTCTAACCGTGCTGCAGTGGCTGTGGTGGGTAGCTTCATAGTGCTGATGCTTAACCCCCTGCGCCACCAGGGGGGCCCCCTCCTGTTATGCTTTCTGGCACTCTCATTCCGGATCTCTCCAAGGTCAAGTGGTTGGCTCCATTTCTGTGTTCTCTCCGTGGTTTCCCTTCTCTCTCCACCAACATTATTTTTGCTTTCATGAAAGTCTTATATTGGACCCTGGTTCATACCTTGGGGAATCCACAGGACCCTCTGTTTGTCTTTGCATTCCAACCACATGTCCCCTCACCCCAACAACACACTGACCTCAAAACCACACCCGCAGCAACCAGTGCTCGCACTTCCTCTTCTGCTTGTCTTCCTCTTCTGCCCGCCTCCCTGCCCTTGATTTCCCCGCCACAACAGTTTCAACAGTTTGCACGACTATGTCTTAAGGAGCATGATAAAAGATCTTCCACAGCCTGGTCATCTGCTGAAGACCCACACAACTTGCCCACTTGCCTCCCCACTGTGTTCTGTTTCTCTTCTTCACCCTTCTGAGAATCTCTGCTTCTTCCATCCCCGCCTCTGGATCTTGTAGCTGGAATCGCTCCATATGGCTGTTTGTCGTGATTCGTTTCTTTCCTTGTATGTCTTCCCACTTCCTTCTTTTCTTTCTTGCTTCCCCGATGCTGTGCTTCACGGCCTCGCCCAGGCCCATCCACTTACTTTCTAGACCCAGGGGTCAGAGGAGGCTTCCTGGGGAGGTACACACTCTGCACATGCTTCCACCAGATTAGTGGGCAGGGTGGAGAGAGAAGCGGGCCAGGAGAAGGGTTCCGAGCACAGGACTAAGCATGTCCAAAAGCTCAGAAGAGAACGAGTAATCAAAAAATTAAAATTCTTACAAAAAATTTTTAGATTTAATTTATTTATGTTATATATATTTTACATCATTCTTCCTTTTTGTACAATGTATGCTTTGTCCTCTCAGGTGCAGTCCCCATAAAATCCCCACCACCAGCTCACCCTGCACCATCACCATCATCCCTTGTGTCCACCCTCTCGCTCCCCTTCCCCTGCAGCGTGTCTCTGATTTATAATTGCCTGATAATTTTGTTTCTTCATTTATTATAATTCTTTTTTTCCTGATCCCTTATTTGGTTCCCCTACATTCCTTCCACAAGTGAAACCATCCAATATTTTTCTTTTTCTTTCTGGCTTATTTCGCTGAGCATGAGCCCTTCTAGCTCCATCCATGTTGCTGCAAATTGCATGTGTTTATCTTTTTTGAATGCTGAGTAATATTCCATGGTGTATATGTACCACATCTTCTTGATCCAGTCATCTATTTCTGGGCATTTGTGTTGTTTCCATATCTTACCTATTGTAAATAGTGCTGCAATAAACATAGGGGTGCAGGTGTGTCCTTTTGAATTAATGTTTTTGTGTCCTTTGGGTAGATTCCTAGGAGTGGAATTGCTGGGTCATATGGAAGCTTCATTTTTAATAATTTGAGGAATCTTCACACAGCCTTCCATGGTGGTTGGACCAGTTTGCACTCCCACCAGCAGTGTAGGAACCACACTACAAAATGGTGGCGTTCCAGTTTCTCCTTGAAGCATTTGTTGTTTCGTGTGCCAGTCTCACTGGTGGAAGGTACTATTTCATGGAGGTTTTGATTTACATTTCCCTGATTACCAGTGAGTTGAACATTTTTGCATGTCTGTTGACCATTAGCATTTCCTCTTTGGAGAAGTGTCTTTTTAGCTCTTCTGCCCATTTTTTGACTGGGTTACTTACTTTGATTTTGTTGAGTCACGTCAGTTCTTTGTAGATCTTTGTGATCAATCCCTTATCAGTAGTATTGTGTGCAAAAATTCTCTCCCACTCAGTTGGGTGTCTCTTTGTTTTGGTTAATGTCTCTTTTGCTGTATAGAAGTTTTTAATTTGATGTAGCCCCAGCTGTTTATCTTTTCCTTCACTTTCTTTGCTTTAGGGGATGTGTCTTTAAAGATGTTACTGAGATATATGTCATGTAGTGTTTTACCTAAGTTTTCTTCTATATATTTTACAGTTTCAGGTCTTATGTCCAATTCTTTTATCCACTGTGAGTTGGTTTTTATGCATGGTGTGAGGTATTAGTCTAGTGTCATTCTTTTGCATGTAGCAGTCCAGTTTTCCCAGCACCATTTATTGAACAAAATGTCCTTGTTCCATTGCATATTCTTTGCTCCTTTGTCAAAGATTAGTTATCTATAAATATGTGGATTTATTACTGGATTTTCTAATCCATTCCATTGGTCTGTGTGTCTGTTTCTGTTCCAGTACCATACAGTTTTAATTATTATGGCTTTGAGGTGTAGTTTGAAGTCTGGGAGTATGATACCTCCATTTCCCTCCTTTTTAGTCTGGAGGGCCTTGGCTATTCATGTTTTTTGGTACATGTTTCCATATGAATTTTATCAATATTCATTCTGTTTCTTTGAAGAATGTCATTGAAATTTTTATTGGAATAGCATCGAACCTATAAATTGCTTTCAGTAGGATGGCCATTTTGATAATGTTAATTCTTCCAAACCATGAGCAGGGGCTGTCTCTCCATTTCTTTGTGTCTTCATCTACTCTTTTAACAACGTTTTATAATTTTCTTTGTTTAGGTCCTTCACCTCTTTTGTTAGGTTTATTCCCAAGTATTTGTTTTTGTTTCAATTATAAAAGGGATGTTTTTCTTGATTTCTTCTTCTTCAGACTGACTGTGTATAGGAAGGCTACTGATTTTTCTGTGTTGCTTTTGAATGGACCTGACAGGAGGAAGGATCTCTGCTCATTTGTTGGTGGCAAAAAATGAGAATATAGATGATACAAGAGAAGGAATATGTGATATGCACAAAATGGACACACTGAAATTTAAATTTTTATTCAAATTTGAGTTTTGTTCCTGATCTAACCTTAGGAAAATTAGGTTGAAAATTATTTCCTCTTCCTGATAACACATGCCTACCTGGTAGTGTTTGAATTCCAATTGCATTTAGGTAAATTGGCTATCATTCCAGTCTCTTCATTTAATGGCTCCACCTATATTTTTCATCCTATTTTTTTACCTGTGTTCTGAACACAGGGAGCCCCAGGCAGTCAAAGCTCATCCTCTCTTCACTGCTGATATCTCTCAAGGGAAGCCATCAAAAGCCAGGCATAGTCTGCCTATGTGTGGATGGATGGATGGGTGGGTGGATGGGTGGGTGGGTGGGTGGGTGGGTGGATGAATGCATGGATAGATAGATTTTTAGATAAAACTGGGCCTACTAGGCAACTCCATTGGTTCCCCCAATCTATATTTTCATTATTCTGTGGCCTTCAATTCATCACCAGGAGCCCCTCCATACATATTCTGAGCACAATCCTTTGTCAGATATGTGCAGTGCAAATATTTTCTTCTATTCTCTGATACCATTTCCTCCTCTTAATGATGTCTTTGGAAAAGCAGAAATTTTTCATTTTTATGACGTCCATTTACTGTTTCTTTCATGAGCCATGTTTTTTGTGTGCTATATTACAATTGTTTGCTCACCAAAGCTTGCAGAACACTCTTGTGTTTTCTTCTAAAAGCTTTATCATTTCAGCCTTACCTTTGAGGTTGAAGGATTTTTTTCATGGAGGGTGTGAAATCAGAGTGGATGTCTATTTTTTTCCATGTTCACTCTGCCTCTTTTCCTGTTGGGTTTTTTTTTTTTTTTACAGCTCTCTCTCTCTCTCTCTCCATTGCCCACATTTCTCCTTCCAGTCTTGTTCCATTGTTGCCTCTACTGGGGAGCACTCATGTATCCTTGATTCCGAGCTCTCCTTGGCCCTCCCAGAACTGTGTCTCTGGGATGTTCCAGCTCTTTCCCCTTTGTCTCTAGTTTTTCTGTCCAGTTCTCTCTATCCCTCTACTATTCTAGTGTGTCTTTTTGTGGGTTTTCTCTTTGCCACAGAAACCTGTCACCAGACACTGGTCTTCTACCCTGGAAGCCACCTTTCTGAATTCTGAACATGGGAATCCCTCACCCTATCTGAGCCACCCACATGCAGAGTCAACCATCTGGGCAAATACTGAATTGTGGGTCAGGCTTACCTGCTTGTTCAGATTCTTGGACACATTCACTTGCTGTTTCCTGGGTTCTTGTTGTATCAGGAACGTGGTAAGACAAATCTCTTGTGCTCCCCTTCTGTTCATCACTGAGGTGCTCTGGGGATGCAGGGACGGTGTCACCTAGATCATACTGGGAGTGTTGCTGCTGTTTCCCCTCCCCGCACCAAGAACCGCTTTTACTCTTCATAAGTAACTATCACTAACCTTCTGCCTCCCCAGACGCCCCTTTCTCATTCCCACCATCCTCAGACATAGGGGACTCTCCAAATAGATTTTTGATATATTTTGTACATTTTAATGAAAATTTTATACTTACTGGCAATTTGTCTTCTTCCACGTTTAAGTTTGATTATTAAAACAAATATAAATTTGATATATAAATGTATTATTCATGCTTTTCAAAATAAATAAAACCTGAGCCAAAAAGACCAAAAAGCTAGAAATAACGGCTACTGGTGACAGAAGCACCGTCCACGTGCCAACAGGCGCCAGCTGATTCCCGCCTCACAGCGCTGAGCCCGACACCTGCTGGTCCCTGGAGGAGGTGCCGCTCCAGGGTCCTTGGCATGTCATTACCATCCTGTACTCAGTTCTTCCGTGACTCTTACTTTCGTTCCTTTCTTCACTCATTCTTCCCTACACAGCGCCCCTCCTGCGCACGACTACTTCTCGCTTTCTTGTCCTCTTTTCTTTTCTTAAGAATGATGTTTAGAATAGCCTGTTCTTGACACACCAAAGGCTCCTTCTTTGGACTTAGCACGTTGGACCAAGCCCTCATTCCTTCCCAGACCCACCACATTTCTAACTCACAATTATTATCCTTGGTTCTGCCCTTAATTCTGATTCACAATGACAGTGAAATTTACTCTCTCAGATTCATGTGCCAAGAGCTCATCTTCCCAGCTGTCATCTCTACCCGGAAGGATCTCACCTCAGGCTGGTTAATTCGGAACCCCCAGCGCACATCAGGGCTAGCATCTCTATCTCGCTCTCCTGCATCCCTGCCCCAGGGCACACCCTCCACCCCGGAGCCGGGTCACCTGGCCTCTGATGGCCTTTCCTTTGGGGAGGGGAAAAAGCAAATTTCTATCAGGTCATCATTACCTTGTGCGTAGTCTAACTGCAAGTCATGGGGCTCCCACTTCTGGTCCTCATCAAGGTCTTGGAAATAGAAGATGTCACGAAGTGCTGAGAAGAGGAAGGAAAAGGCCATCAGAGGAAGGAAAAGGCCATCTTGGCAGTCACCTGGGGCTGCATCTCAGTGACACATCCTGGCACACCCTGGACTCTGGTAGTTCAGTGGGAACCTTCCCACCTCAGGGAACCCTGTCCTGGTGGTGCAACCTCTGGGTGGTGGGACAGTCATTTCAGCACAGGAGTCCTGGAAATAACCCATGTGATCTGAGTGCTGGGTTCCAGGAACAGGATCCCTGCAACCCATAGGGTGAACCTCAGCCCCTGAGAGGTGGGCAGTGGCAGGAACTGCCATGACTTTCCTACCCGGGCTTGGGGACCTGTTGATTGTAAATGCAGTATCAGCTTGAAGTTTATGACTAGGTATTTGACTTCCTTCTTTCCCTTCCTCGACTTGGATATGTCATTGTATGGAAATGAGATAGCTTTTTTTTTTATAAAGATTTGTTTATTTATGCATGCAAGAACTGGGCTACAGGCCAGAGGTGAGGGGGTGAGAGGAGTCACCAAAGACAGAGCAGGGAGCAGAACAGGCAGGTTGACCAAAGTACACTGCTGAGGGGAGCAGTGGGTGAGTCAGGAGAGGTCTGCTGCATCATGTGGGTTGCTCCCTGGCTGGGGATCAAACTCATGCTGCAGTGGCTGCGGATAGCTTTATAGTGCTGACGCTTAACTCCTTGAGCCACCAGGGAGGCCCCAAGAGCTCTTATTTTAATAAAGATTATGATTTTCATAAATCAACACATCCCATTCTTGATACTGAGTCTTTACTTTTTCTCTGCTTAAGAATCTCTTATTGCTTCTGTATTTCTCAAATTATAAACTTCAAATTCCTTAGCACAATGTATCAGATCCTCAAAAATTCCCTCCAACTTCTCCCTCCAAAATTAGTTTCCAAAAACTTCCTCTCGAGGTCTGTTTTTCTGCTTTTCAGCCCCCACATCTTGCAAGTCACACTCCATAGCTTTCCACACATGGGTGAATGCCCTGTTCTTTGCTGACTTCCCCAACCACAGTTTCGAGAGTAAGTTGGCACAGAACTTTATTGAATGAAAAATACAATACAAAGAAATACAAAGAAAATCTTTTCATCTTTTAGCATGTCTGCAAGTGCCCAAGAGGGTGTCCTCTTTCCAACAAAAGGGCGAAGTTCTTATCTTCCTCCCAAAAAACTAGAGCCTCAGGTCCTCAGAACCAAATTTAGGTTCCGACTGAGGGATCATTTGTGGGATTACTTGGTTATCACCTGTCCCCCCCATTATTTGTCTCCTCCATGAGGACCCCGCCAGGTGTGTTTCTTATTTTCTCTGTGCCTGTCACAAAGCCATTACTCCATAAAATGACTGTCAAATATTCATGAAGAGTGAATGAATAAATCAGTGCATGGAATGAATCTGAATCCCCAAAATTCATAGATTACCGTTTTGGAAGTTGCTGAAAATCTCAAGTAAATCAGGGTAGTTCTTCAGGATGAACTTGCTAAACAGCAGATCTATAACCTTCTCGTCAAAATTATTCTCCATTTCACAGAGAACATCATACATCACTCTTTCCACTGGGACCAGGTTTTCACAAGCGCCTATAAATTCCTTAAAATATGGAATGCAGAATTATGCAGCTATGGGTTTACAGCTTATAGAAGATTTAGTCATAAATAGACCATTTGTGTTCTTGTGAAATGTTACAATGTTTCTTGTATTTGGATGACTCCTCAAGTATCCAACATCATAATCTGTGACTCCCACTGACATTGACATGCACTTGAAAGCAATCTTGAGCAGCAAATGTGAGTTCAAACTAGGATGTTGTGTGGGGTCATTAGGAGTCTGGCTGAGAAGCCATAGAAGGTGCCCTGATGGGTAATGAGGCCATTTTGTTGACAGGGTAGTACAACTGCCCGCCTGCTAGCACTGGCCAGGCCTGGAGGGCCCCAGGAAAAACAAGTGGTCGCTCTTCCTTGCTGTGAACCTGGTCAAAGGGCAGAGAAAATTCACAAAGACAAAGAGTCTTGAAACTCAGTAATCCCACTTCTAATCTTTACCTGCATTCTAGAGCTCCAGAAATGTCTAAGGGGCAAGAAGGGATTTGGAGAGAGTGCAGCAAGCATCTGCTTCCAAATCTATCCTACCACAGCATAACTTTGCTGTTTTTCAGTAACCTCGAGTGCAACAGAAGAGGGCTTTGTGATAAAACACTACCAAGTCCTCTTATATAATTTTAGGCAGTGTTATTACATGGTCTCGACATACCTAAGATGCTCTGTACCCACACAGCCCTCCCATTTCCAGTTCTGCCACATCTTATCACCCTGCCCCTCCACCAACATTTACTACAGAATAAACAGCGCTCTCTGAGAGGCTGTTTCTCCTCCCACCAACTAACTCAGAGGGTGGTGAAAGTCCCCACGCATGGGAAGCCTTTTAGACTGTTTAATGCATCCTGATGTGTGATATAATGTCAGCAGCACAGTCTCCTCAAGTACCTCAAACTTCTGCTCAGAGATGAAGCCACGGTCACGGATGCTCATCAGGAAAGGATATACCCTTGTTATTGCACTTGCAATCTCCACTTTATTTTCTCTGAAAAGACTGAAAAGGCACTCATACAAGGCCTGGGAACCTGGGCTCCGTTCCCCTGGGCTCTGGTCTTCGATGAACATCCTGGGAGACAAAGCACATTGATAACAGACACTGAGTTTTCAGCAGCCCTGTGTTACTGCTGGCTGAAGCCAAAGACTGTTTCAGGTGGTGCCCCCTGCGGGGTGTGTGTGTGTGCAGGTGAGGATAGATAGCCCCAGGGAAAATGTGAACAAAGTGTGGCATTTTGGGATGGAAACTCTGATAAGAAATATAAGAACCCAGGGGCATTCCTGGTAGCACAAGGGATTAAAGCACTGCACTATGAAGCAATCTGTAGCCTCTGCAGCACAAGTTCGATCCCCGGCCGGCCAGGGAGCAACCCACATGGCGCAGCAGACCTCTCCTGACTCACCCACTGCTCCCCTCAGCAATGTACTTTGGTCATTCTGCCTGTTCTGTTTCTCACTCTGTCTCTGGTGAATCCTCTCATCCCCCGCATCTCTGGCCAGTACCCCATAAATAAATGAATGAATGAATGAATAAATCTTTTTTTTTTTTTAAAAGAAAGAAACATAAGTATCCAACATCATAATCGGTGACACCCACAGACATTGACATACACTTGAAAGCAATCTTGAACAACCAAAGTGAGTTTAAACTTGAATGTTGTGTGGAGACATTAGGAGTCTGGCTGAGAAGCCACAGGAGGGACCCTAATGGGTAATGAGGCCATTTGTTCACTGGGTAGTAACAACTGCCTGCCCCCTAGTACTGGCCAGGCAGCCCCTTAGAAAGCAGCCCCCAGGATTCAGTGTTTGGGATTCAGGGTTTTTGGATCTTCAGCGATGCTGAGGTCCAGCCATTTCTGACCCCACCATGCTGATGTTCCAGAACACTGTTGTGGGTGTCTGAAGGATGTGGAGAGGTAGAGCAGCCAACCTCAGAGAGGAAAATTTTGGAGGCTCTGCAGGTTGCTGAGTGACTGAAACTGTTTCTGGTTTTGCACCTGTTGCAGCCCGGCAGGGAAGGCGAAAACCCAGAGCCAGGTGCCTTGCTGAGCTGTGTGATTGTGTCTGTTTGTCGAGTTGTTCGGCCACTGCAGCTGCTGTTTTGAGTGTCGCTTGTCTGGTGCTGCGCTGGGCCACCTCAGCAGCTCTGGGAGAATCTCCTGTTGTGTCTTCTGCTGTCTTCATGATTTGAAACCCGGCCTATAGTCTGGCTGCCATGTGCGCCAGGTCTGCAGTGGTGGGAAGACACCATCTTTGAAGTGTTTGTGTTTAGGACTTAAAAACTTAAAAACTGCTTCAGGTGAGGTAAATGGCCATTTTTGGCCTCAGTAACTCTGTTTTTCCCTGGTTTGTTAAATTAATACCATTATTGTTATTCTCTGAAACTGAGTAGGCTTGCAAATGTGCGCATGGGTGAAGAACTCAGAGAGCGACCCCATATATATAGTGTAGATGTGTAGTAGGCTATATCAACTATATTTGTATAAATGCATTCTAGAACATTCCCAGAATGGCAAAGTCATCTAATGGCACATTTCTCAGAACACATAAGCAACACATGACTTTGTGCGGCACACACACACACACACACACATACACACATTCTATTGGTTCTGTTTCTCTGGAGAGTCCTGATTGATACAGATTTTTTTAAGGGTACAGAGAAAGCAATAAATAATTATAAGCTTTTCTGGTAACAAGTAGAAATCTCAGAAATATGTAAAGTGTCCTCGGCCAGTTTTAGTGTCCCTTGCTGCCCTGTATTGGCTGGTAGATTCCAGACACAAAAGATAGACAGTGGAGAGCCGGTGCATGTGTATGACACATTGCTCATATGGAATAAATGGTGCAGGAGAAGAAATGATTGAGCTTGAGAAATACCACCACATAGAAATAAAAGTGTTCACCCCATCCTAATCAAAGCCACTATTTACAATAGCTAAGCTTTGGAAGCAACCCAAATGCCCAAAAATAGATGACTGGAGCAAGAAGATGTGGTACATATACACCATGGAATATTACTCAGCAATCAAAAAAGATAAACACATGCAATTTGCAGCAACATGGATGGAGCTGGAAGGGCTCATGCTCAGCGAAATAAGCCAAAAAGAAAAATATCAGATGGTCTCACTCATAGCAGGAATCTAGAAAACCTAAATAAGGGACCAGGAAAAAGAATAACTATAAGAAAGAAAAAGTCAAAATCAACAAACAGTTATGAACCAGAGACACACTATGGGGAGGAGGAGGAGAGATTGGGGTCAAAATAAGGGGGTTGCAATTGTATGGGGAATATAAAAATAAAATTAAAAAAAACTACTATAGAGACTTTCACCTGAACCCTCTGGAGAAAACTGAATTTTAAAATGTTAAAATCTTTATAGGAACTGATATGCTACTGTCTGTGGTGGTTCAAGTGTCAACTTGAAGGGTATTTCGGGATAAGATTAACATTTAAAGTGGTGAACTTTGAGTAAGCAGCCTACTTTCCCCAAAGTGGGTGGGTCTTGTCCAATCAGTTAAAAGCCTGAAAAGAACAAACACTGACCTCTCTGAGGAAGAAGGAATTCTGCAGCACTTGGCTTTCAGACTGGCGCTGCACCATTAGCTCTGCTGGACCTCTAGTCTGCTGATGACCCACACTGCAGATTTTGCATTTGCCAGTCTCCATAATTGTGTGAGTCAATAAACAGGTAGATAGGTAGACAAATAGATGATAGATGGATAGACAGACAGATGATAGATAGGCAGACAGAAAGATAGATAACAGATAGATACTGCACAGCAACATTTTAGTGAACGATGGTGGTTCCTATATATAGCGTAGATGTGTAGTAGGCTATATCAACTATATTTGTGTAAATGCATTCTAGAACATTCCCAGAATGGCTAAGTCATCTAATGGCACATTTCTCAGAACACATCTGTTGATAAGCAACACATGACTTTGTGCGGCACGCACACACACACACACACACACACATTCTATTGGTTCTGTTTCTCTGGAGAGTCCTGATTGATACAGATTTTTTTAAGGGTACAGAGAAAGCAATAAATAATGATAAGCTTTTCTGGTAACAAGTAGAAATCTCAGAAATATGTAAAAGAGATAGATTTCTCTCATCTGTAACTGCAGAGACAGGAATGGCCTTTTCCATCATAAAATCAGTTCAAAGATGCCTTGGCAAGATTTCAGCCAGCAATAGTCACAAGAATATTAATATAGAGATCCTGTGTGAATATCCACAATTAGGGCACATTCTGTAACTACACGAGTCTGTGGCAGTGTTACAGACATGCAGACCAGATTTCTATGTTTCATCATGACCCTGCCTGGGAAAAGTAATTCCTACACTCAAACAGCTTTGTAATTCTGATTCTTACTGGACAAATCATTTCTTCCATTGACAATGTCTTGTAAAACTTCTCTGCATTTCTTAAAGGTATAAAGACTTGTAGGATTTTCTTTTTTATGAGGATCACTGGAGCTTCCCATTCTCTGAATATGCATCAAGATGACTAAAACTCATTCCTTATTGAATTTCTTACAAAAAGGATTGGATTCCGGTTAATATTTGGTTGAAAGTATATTTTTCCCCCTGTCACTAGAGAGTAAAGGGATTAAAGTAGCAATGACATGGAGAACTAGAACAGATGAGAAATTTAAACCAAAGTCTCAAAGAGAAAGACTGGTCAGAGTGCAAATCGCTGCTGTTGACTCGGATGCCCAGGGATCAGAGAAGAGCCCAAGGGTGTCTTGTAGCCCACACAGAACATTTGCATCCAGGCCAGAAGCTAGAGGTTTCTTGAGAAAATATTACTAACTCAGATAAAAGGGTTTCACCTTTAGGCATTTGGGATTTTCCCAGTGAAGTTCATAGGTTTTAAAGTCCATCTGATTAAATGGAGATCAGCTACCTGGAACAGGTGCCACTAGAGCCAGAGGCTAGCAGGAATGCCTCAGTGGTAAGTTTGATGACTTGCTGGAGGCTTAGTGTAGATGCACATGAAGTCAGTCTTAGAATGGACTCCAACCTATTGTGGGTTTTAGTTTCAAGAAACCCATCAGATACAGTGATGAGTCAGGAAAAAACCCCTTGTGCTTCTTGCGAACATGAGAGTAGGGTGGAGAAGAAGGCTTTCTGAAACAGCCCAGTGCATTCCCCATAATAAGCTCCAAAGGTCTACGCCCCAGGAGAAAAATACTTTACCCAAGTTTTAGCTAATCCGAGGAAGGGCAGTTACTAAAATCCACCCTCTGGCCTTCCTGTGTCATCTAAATGGGGTAGGAGAGAAGGAAACAGCTAAAAAGCAAATCACAATTCAAAGAGAGGGGCACAAAGAAGGACAAGGAAATAAAACAACAGAACACAATATCCAAGCAGGCTGGAGCAGTCTCCAAAGATATCAGAAAGAGAAGAATGAGAAAAGAAAACAGGAGAACTATTGGAAGTAAATAATAACAGTCAAGAATCTTCAGCAATTAATAACAGACAACAAACCACAGACTCAGGAATCTCAACAAATGCCAAACTGGATAGATACCAAATATTTACATGAAGTCATTTCCTATTCAAACTGCGGAAAAGACAAAAAGCTGTTGAAAGTAGCCAAAGTAGGACAGAGGATGTGAGAGAAATTTACCCTTGGAGAGATAAAAATAAAAGCTACAACAGGTTTTGTTATAGGGCAGCCCCGATACAGAAGGGGTTGCCTGACTGTGGGTCCTCACTCCACTGCAGGCACACACGAAAGGTTCATAAAAGGTTTATTTTCAAGGGAAGGGGAAATGAGGAAATGTACAACTCAGGGAGAAAAGCGGAAGACAAAGTTTTAAATGCGTCCTACCCGATCCGCCGATCAGGAATCCCAAAATGGTGCTCTGAGAGCTGGCCGCGAGCCAGGAGCCGTGAAGCCAGGAGGAGAGCGACAGTGTCAGAGAGCCCAAGGCCCACGTGTCTGGTTTTTATACCAACCCTGGCTGCTTAACTCCACCCTCAGGTCCCAGCCACCCTCCCTTGGGTGGTGACGGGATTTGTCTTTCCCAATGTCCTGATGGCTTCGGTCTGGAGTGGGGGTGGAGTCCACAGAGCCTGCATGGAAGGAGCTCAGGACATCATTTCCCCCTAACAGTTTCTCGTCAGAAACCATGCCAGAAAAGATTTATTAGTAAATCTAGTAAAGAAAGTGAAAAGAAACCATGCTAGTAAATATCAAAATATATAAAGCAATAAAAGAAAAAACACCAGTGCAAACTTTTATATCTTTTGAAAGTAACTTTCAAAGAGAAGGAGAAATAGATTTTCTCAAACAAAAGCTAAAATAATTAATTACAAGAAGACTTACCCTGCAGAAGAAAATTGATGTTAAGTCAGAAATTCAGACTTACATAAAGAAAGGAAAAACATCAGGGAAGGAACACATGTAGCTATCATTTTTTTTTCTATTCTAAATTTATATAAGAGATAACTACTGGCTCAAAGTAATAATAAAAACATATGATTAAAGTGTATAGATAAACAACCTGACTGATAGCAATGCTTGCAAAGACAGGGGAAACATATTTATGACATTTTGTTATACATCATTTTCCATGATAAAACTTAAAGCAGATATGAAAAAATAAAGTGGTAGTAAGCAAGGTAAAAAAAAAAGTAATTTTAAAAATAACAAAATGAGTATAACCAGCTGTAAAAATATATTGTAACCTCTAGGGAAACCACTAAAATTGTTTTAAAAGAGGTATAATTGATAAGCTGAGAGAGAAGATAAAATGGAATCACAAAATGCTCATGAAAAGGGTAGAAAAGAAAGAGAAAAAATAGTAACAAAGACAAGTACAATGAATAGAAAATAGTTACAAACATGGTAGTTGTTAATCCAACTACATGAATAATCATTTTAATTGTGAATGTTCTAAATATGCCAATTAAGAGAGACTGAGAGAATTTCTAAAAACCATCCAATTATATGCTATCTATAATAAACCCACTTTAAACATAGAAGCACAGGTTAAAAGTAAAGGAATGGAGAAAAATATATAATGCCAACATTACTTGAAGGAAAACTCTAGTAGCCACATTAATTTCAGACAAAGCAGACTTCAGCACAGGGAAAACTGTCAGGGAGGCGGAGGGGGACTATATAATGCTAAAGTGGTCAATTTCTCCGGGGAAACAGAGAAATCCTTCATATGTATATAGTTAGCAAGTGAGCTTCAAAGAAACAAAATTGATAGAAATATAAGGAGAAATAGACAAATCCACTAATATCACTGGGGACTCAATACCCTATTTTAGTAGTTGATAGATCAATCAGGCAAAAATATCAGTAAGAAGACAGTGATCTTGTTAGGGGGAAAGGATGTCCTGAGCTAATCCCATGCAGGCTTTGTGGATGCCACCCCCACTCCAGAAGCCATCAGGACATTGGGAAAGACAAATCCCGTCACCACTAAAGGGAGGGTGGCTGGGACCTGAGGGTGGGGTTAATCAGCCAGGCTTGGTATTAAAACCCAGACACGTGGGCCTTGGGGTCTCGCTCTGTCGCTCGCCTCCTGGCTTCACGGCCCCTGGCTCGCGGCCAGCTCTCAGAGCGCCATTTGGGATTCCTGATCAGCAGATTGGGTAGGACGCAGTTAAACTCTGTCTCCCGCTTTTCTCCCTGAGCTGTACATTTCCTCACTTGCCCTTCCCTTGTGAATAAACCTTTTATTAACCTTTCGCGTGTGCCTGCAGTGGAGTATTGATAAGTCCTTTCAAGTGCGCGGGTGAGGACCCACAGTCAGGCACCCCGTTTTGTATCGGGGCTGCCCTGTAACAATCTGAATAGCATCATCAATCAATTTAATCGAATTGACTTTTATAGTCTATTTTGTTCACAACAAAATATACATATCCTTCAAGGTCACGTGGACTATATACCAAAATATGCTCTATTTTGCACTATAAAACATATTGTAACAAATTTAAAAGGATATGTTATTTGAAAAATATGTTCTCAGACCATAATGGAATTAAAGTACAAATAGCAAAAAGATAGTTGGAAAGTCCTAAAACACTTGGAAATTAAACTGCACAGTTTAGCAACAAAGAAGAAATCGCAAGTGAAATTTTAAAGTATTTTGAACCAAATGAAAATAAAAACACAATTTCCAAAAGTGTATGGAATTCAGCAAAAGCAGTGCTTAGCGGGACACGAACAATTTTAAATACATATATTTGAAAAAAGATCTAAATCAATAACCTAAGCTTCCACCTAAGAAAACTAGAAAAAAGAGAGAAATGTTAAGTCTTATGCAAGCAGAAGGAAAGAAATTATGAAAACGAGGGTAGAGATCTATGAAACTGAAAACAGGAAAAATGAGAGAAAACTAATGAAACCCCAAACTGATTTTTGGTAAATCAGAAAATAGGAGCAGAGGCAGCACCTGCTAACCCCTTTCATGAAGTCTGCCACTTCTCAGTACCTTCCTTTTCCTGCTTGAAGACCAAGGACTGGCTGAACTTAGAGCTCCATGGGTTCATCTTCCCATCTCCTGTGGCCAGGAGCAGTGGGCTGGGTGCCCAGGTGCCACCTGGCTGTTGCCCTAGCAAGGCCAACGCCTTCTTGGGGACCAGCCAGCACCAGAAATCTGAGTTGAAGGTGTGTCCATGCACACTTACGCTGCCTAAATTTTTATCAGCAAAAATATGTTGGCATACTTGTCTTATATTTTTAAAAGGTAAATTTCCTCCTTCTCTAGCCAGATGTGCACCACCCACATACTGAAACACTAACAACAGGGACTCTCCCCACCTGCCTGTGCCTGCCCATTCAACCCCTGTAGTTTCACTTCCTCTGATCAGGGGTTCAGAGACTCTGAGTCTGCTGCTGAGCCCGCCACTACAGATTGGCTCTGGCCAAACTGGTAGCCAACTAACGGCCCAGGAATGGGAAAAAGTTGCCAATAGGCATTTGATTCAATAGGCATTTGCTCATTTTTCTAAAAAGATCTTTCCTGGACAAAGTTTTTGGGGGGATAGGGAAAGAGGAAGGAGAGTGGGATACATGGAAGATTTAGAGGGTGGGGGAATCTCCCACTCCTGTACCCAGGCCTCGGCAGGGCCCCAGAGTTTCAACATTCACATGTGGGGCAATGACATGTGATGATGCGTGAAGCCACCCCCGGGCTAATCCCCTGCAATTTAAAAAATCTGATTCCTTCATTATTTATATATAACCCTGTTCTGTTGTGTACCTGTGGGATGAGGCTGGGTACCCAGAAATAACAGAGACACCGACCTTAAAAGAGATGAAGGACAAGAAGAGCTGCAGCCAAGCTGTGGGGTCCACCGCTGTCTTCTGCTGGCCCCACTGGGCCAAGTAAGGTCTATGCTTCCTCGGTGATTTGCCAGCGCTCTGAAGAGAAGCTAGAATTCATCCAGCCCTGGGGCCTGGCACCCTGTCACAGGGTAAAGGAAAAGTGAAATCCCCAAGCTGTGTGCCTGACCCATCACCCAATCTCCAAGGCGGGTCTCAGACCCAGGGAGGAGGAGCCGGGTCAAGTCAGGGTGTTCCTCATGCAAAAGAAAGAGGGCAATGTTTGACTCAACCCGAAAGTCCATTTGACTCAAACCAATCAAAGTTGTTTAGAAGTGGCAGAGTTTACATGGGAGGAAGTGACCTCCACACTGGTCCGTTGATGAGGCGACATGCAAAGGAAGAGGAAGTGCCAGCCATTCTGGAACTTTTGCGGCTCTGGGCTGGCTGGGTGTGGCTGTTAATCTGCACTGAACCGGCTAAGCCCAGTGTTCAGACACAGGCTGGAGACAACCCAACGCATTGCAAAGCAAGGAGGATGGTCTTCAAATTTTTGGAAAGGCCAGAAGGAACCAAACCAACTTCTGCAATTTTTCTTGAGTTTTCTTGAATTTTCAAAATTTTCTTGAATACGTGAGCGCTCTGCAAATGCCGGCAGGAGCAATTGGGGAAAAACTGAGCTTCAGCTAGTCTCTGAAATCTCAAGGAGGGTGATGACAGGCTTCTCATTGAATGGGGAAAGGGTTTGGAACAGGGTCACCTAGAATTTAAAGGCCAGTGAGATCCAGCTAATAAGCATGTTACATTTACGTTTGCACATAAAATTTTCACTTACATGGCCCTCATTCCGCAAAGGATTTGAAGTAACTTACCAAAACACACTATGTCAACGTGAAGCTGAGAAACACAAAAAATGAGAGCAAAGAACAAATAAAACCAACGAAACCCGAGGACCAGAAACCCAGGCAGACACTGCCTCAGAGAGAGGGGAGCGGGAGTCAGAGCATCAGACCTGTGAGTCGAGGCAGGTGAGGACCAGGAAGCCAGAGCAAAGTTGAGTGTTTCCGAAGTCTCGCCCTTTGCTCACTGTGATGTGCAAAAGATGTCATTTGTCAAGAGGCACATATTGCACGTTTCCATTTAGGAAACATCTGGGCAAAGTACTAGGCAGCACTTTGGTGGCAGCCTGGTGCTGGGGCTGGGAGGACCCACTGGGGCTTTCCAGGGTGACGGAAGTGGTGTCTGTCTTCATCGTGGCTGTGACTCCAGTTGTTAAAACTCATCAGAGTCATGGAGTGAGATCCTGAAATATCAAGCAGACCCTTGGCAAAGTTCTAGAACAGGAGAACTACAGAGAGGGCACTGGAAGGAAACCACAGATATTATCCCAAAATTAATAAAGAAGTAAGAAAATAATTAAATAATTAAAAAGAAATTAAAATATTCATTCAACTGTACACTTCTGATGAATGTGTTTTATACCTCAATTAAGTGAAGCTAAAAAGAACTACATGGCGCCTCAGGGGCCCTAGAACGTGGCACATGTGTGAGGTGACTGTCCGTTTCCCGCCATCACTGAGGGGTCACTGCCAGTCCCTCGCTAGAAGCACCTGAGTCTTTAATCACCTCATTTTCTACTTTATTGATTTCTGGCTGAGTTGACATGCTGTTCCCACTCTGGCTTTCTTTTCCACAGGAAGCCCAGGAGCCGTCTCGCTGATGCAGATCTGCCTTGAGTCAAGCCTTTTTTGGCCCTAGAACTGCTTCTCACTATTTTTCTGTGGGTTTGAATGAGGGTGTCCTGGTCAGAGGAACCTTGGGTTTTATTAAGGTTAAACAGATTTCCATATTTGGGGATTTCTCACAGCCCCTATGTGCCAGTGTTCATGAGAATTCTTTAAAAGAGGCATTCTCCACCTTCCCTGCTATCGTGGTTGTTCTAGAATCTTCTCCTGCTTCTGCCTCTGCCTTAGACCAACTGCCTGCCTGGCTCCCGGCCCCTTTCCTGCCTGCAGGTGTGCCTACTTTGGTGAGATTTCAGTTTATATTCAGGTTCCCGCTTATTTCCATTTCCTTATTTTATTTTCAAATTTGTCTGGACAAATCATAGGTATTTCTGAGCTACCTCATCATCACCCCTTTAGTTTTTTGTTTGCTTTCTAGAAGAAGGGATGATTTTTGTTAAATTTATCCAGTTGGGTAACTGCAGCCACCATCACGATGTAATTTTGGAACATTTTCATCACTGCAGAGTGTCCAAAAGGAAGACCATCCGGGCTAGGGAGGGAGCGGGCGGATGCTGGCTTCCCAGTTCTGTGGACACTGGGGCTGGACCCCTGTGTCCTCTCCCGCTCTGTGCTTCCCTCTCCAGCCTGCTCCTAATTGGCAGCAAGCCCCCCCAACCTCCCCAAATGCACTTAGTCAGATAGCAGGCCTGGCCCTGCCCTCAGCTTCCTGCCCTGAAGCTCCAGTTACTTTCACTTTCCTTTCCTCTGAAGCTGGGCTCCACTGGCCGTGGTGAGGCACTGGCTTCCTGCTCATGTACAGCTACTCCCTGCCTCGCCGAGGGAGACATCCCCGCTGATCACGGGACCTGGAAAGGGGCAGGAGCAGCACCCAGGTGCGTCTTCATCCCATGACTTGATTCTTCCTTTTGGGGGATTAGGCTTGTGGAGTTGATTTCCTGGCAGCAGTGGGTGGAAACTCAACTATTTAAACTGTGAGCGTCTCTCTTTCTAACATAGTGTTTTCCAAAGAAATACAGGGAGTGTCGGGAATTTCATAGAGGACAGTTTAAAAAAAGGACAGATCAGGGGTTTGGGGGTGGGGAAGGAGACACACATCTTGACTCGTTTCCCCTAAAGTCTACCCTGTCATTTTGGGGAGATGAGATTTGCTCTCCACCCACCTCGTCCACGCCCGAGTCTGCTTCTGTCCCAAACCAGCTACCAACTCACTCATTGTCCATCATGCAAATGGCTACGGGTGGTTGGGGAGCTGGTAGAAAAGAGAGAACAAGAGGTACATTTAATAGCTTCACCAGGGAATCTTGAACTTTTTAGATTTTTTTCTTTCAGCCCATTTGTGATTATTGCATTGAAATGAATCCCTTGCAGAATTTGAAACTCAAGGATGATGATGATTATTTTCTATCTTAGCCAACCTGATAGGCAAACATGTCTTTATTTATACTGTTCTTTTTTTTTTTTTTTTAATTTTCTAGAGGCATGTCTTATTTATCTATTTGTTTGTTTGTTTGTTTTATACATGCACTGGGTACAGTCAGAAGGCAGGAGGGTGAGAGAATTCACCAGAGCCAGAGCGGGGAGCAGAGCAGGCAGACTGACGAAGTACACTGCTGAGGGGAGCAGCGGGCAGCAGGAGAGGTCTGCGCGCCATGTGGGACCCTCCTCCGGTGGCCGGGGAGCAGCCGGGGATCGAACCGGCGCCGCAGAGGCCGCGGGCAGCTTCGCAACCCAGCGCTCAACCGCTGCGCCACCTGAGAGGCCCTATTTATACTGTTCTAATACCGAGTTACCAGTTTTTTATATACTGATTGCCCATTTGACTTAATTGCTTGTTTATATATTCTGCTTTTTGTTCTATGTGGATGTTTGCCTTTAAGGCATACACTGCAATGCTCATAAGAAGAGTCCCCTCCCCCAAAACAGGCAGGAAGATGATAAAAATCAGACAGTCCTATATGAGGTGCAATATCATGCACCGGTGGAAATGGGGTTTGGGTCAGATGAGCTCTGCTTTGCCAAATGCCTGGAGTAGTGACTTACTTCATCTGCCTCACTTCATCCTTGTCAGTCCTAACAGGTGAAGAATGAGGACCATAGCAATGTTCTGCTCTGAAAATAGTCTGAATGTGGCCGCAGAGCCCGTTCCTCTTCTTAGCAGGTGTTCATCCTGGCTGTGTGCTCATGCATGCTGCACCCTCCCCAGGCGTCTTGCGGATATAGATTCCCCTCCCATCTGCTGTCTCAGGATTTCTTCATGATTATAGACCCTCTGTGGGATCTTTTCTGGATTATTCTTTTCACATATATATTATATATACATTCATGTACATGCAATCACACAATATCAATATATTGTACACGTGTATTTAATACTTCATATATTTATCTTTTCGGTCAAACTTATAGTATTCAGGAGTGAGAAGAGACAGGGACGTTCGAGCTGCCCTTGGGATTAAATCCCTACAAATTCATCATGAATCACAGCTCAATTCTGTCTTCGACACAAACTGAAGTTGGAAAAATTGGACTTATGTTTGCTTCGTTGTTTCAAATCTCTAGGTGGTTGAATTATCTATTAGTGCTTTCCTTCCCCAGATAATTTGCCAAGAATGCCATAGGTAAATTCTCATCTAATATAACTTCTGGTATTTTCTCATGCCCTGTAAATGTTCACTTTTTACAATGTTGCGTGGGCACAGAAAAAGCAGCAGTGTGTTGTGAGAGATGAGGTTGAGACACCAAAATCTGGCATGTAGGAAGCTCTCAGTCAATGTTAACTCTTTTTAATATCCACCTGATGATTACTAGCAGCCTCTTGAAGATTCAGCGCCATATTGTTGGTCACTTTCATTCCCCTTTATAGCTGGATGTTACCATTGCTTCCTGCATCCATGAATCACTTAAACACACAGTGTTTTGCTAGCAGACACTCTTGGGGCCAAAATACCGGTTTCTAGAAGACTATTGCCTGCAGAGAGCAGTTCCCCAAGCTCCTCAGAGTCTTTGCTTTTCTTTCTTCTCATGCCCCTTCCATAGGATCTTCACCATGACCAGGGTCTTGGAAGAGGCTCTTCACCAGCACTTCAGATGCAAGAAGCTGGAGATTGCCTATGCCATACACAAGCCATTCCCCTTTGTTGAAAGCCTGCTAGACAATGCCTTCATCACTGAGAACTTCTACAGGGTGAGTTGTGTTGGCTGCTTTCCCATGGCAGCCCAGCCCCCACCAAGAATCCTGATTATTGAGGCTACAATCAAACCCAAACCCACAGGACTCCTAGAGGTTAAAGGTCAGTCCCAAATGTTCATGATCAGAGGTGGGGGGTGTGTGTGTGTGTGTGGCAGGAGCTGCCATAACAATGACCACAATCCAGGTGGCTTCAAACTACAGAAACATTCTCTCATAGTTCTGGAGCCCAGAAGTCTAAAATTAAGTTGTTGGTAGGGTTGGTTCTTTCTAGAGGTTCTGAGGGAGAATTCGATGTCAGACATTTTTCTATTTTCTGGTGGTGCCATCAGTCTTCATATTCCTGGACCTGTAGGAAGCATCACTTCAATCATTGTTTCCACCCCAACATTGCCTGCTCCTTCTTTGTATTTTCTTTCTCTTCTTTTATAAGGACACTTCATTAGGCCAAGGGTCCATCCTAATCCTGGATGACCTCATCACAAGATTTTTATCTTAATTGTATCTACAAAGACCCTTTTCCCAAGTAAGGTCACATTCACAGATTTCAAGTGGACATATCTTTGGGGGGAAGAAGGAACTGCTTAACCCACTAAGGGCACCATCCTAGTTCCTAAGAGCTTGTCACCCACAGATAATTCAATGTGAAGCAAGGTAGACATTGGGAGATGTGCTATGTGGATAAAAATGGCACTGATTTCACAGCTTTTCCAGAGCTCAGGCCCAGGGAAGTGCCAGAGTGATAAAGCACCTTCTCCAGCCTGGACCTGGCTGACTTCAGCTCCATTTCAGATCACAGCCAGAAGTGACCCCTCTGGGGACCCCCTGACCTACTCATCTATTAAGACCCCCTCACTGCTCTCTCACAGTAACCTATGCTTCCTCTTTATAACACCTCTCAGCAGTCACCAAGTATTCATCTCAGTTGTGCTTATTACTTAATGCCCACCTTCTCCACCTAACAGTGCCCCTCCTCTGGTTGGGGAGCACCATGCTGACCTTCCCCATTGTTATGCACACAAGGAGGGGCTCACCACCCTCAGGGGGTGCCCAGTAAGTATTCTGCATCAATTCTCTGCTAGCATGTTTCTCCTTTTGGCCGCCTCTCAGCAAGAGGAGCTCTTCTGATGGTTTCCCTGTTCAGGACATCTCAAGTCCAAAATAAAGAGAGCGAGCAGAAGTTATTGCACAATCATCACAATTGCCAATTGTGGCCCACCTCTAGATCTATTGCCTGACAGGATGAATTACACAGTAGCAGCCTTTGACTCCACTCTTCCCTTAAAATTTCTCTCTTCCCTCAAAGACACCTAAAAACAACGGTCACAGGGCCTCCCTGGTGGCCTAAGGGTTAAGTATCAGCACTGTCACTGCTACTGCCTGAGCTTGATCCCCAGCCAGGGAGCTGACCCACATGGGGCAGCAGACCTCTCCTGTCTTGACTGCTGCTCCCCTCAGCAGTGTATTTCAGTAGATCCGCCTGCTCCCCATTTGTCTCTGGTGAATCTTCTCACCCCCCCCAACCCCCATACCTCTGGCCTACACACCAGTTCTTCTATGCAAAAAAAAAAAAAAAAAAAAACCCTCATAAAGCAGACAGATTTTTTTTAAAGAAGCCTAAAATATTTACTGCTGTGACTACTGGAATTCCACGTCCCAGTGAATGTGAAGTTTCAAAAGCAAACACACTTCAGGAAATTTGACTAGACATTTTATGCAAATTGCTTCTTAAAAGACCAAAATAGCTTTCTAACAACCTTGAAAACCACAATGTATCATAATAGTAATAAGCCTCCATTCCATTTTATAATCATTTGTAATGATCCTTTGTTCCTTTTTTAAAGGAATCTCTGGAAGCCTATAGAAATCTGGTCCCTGTGTCCCAAGTGATCTACAACATTCTCGCCAAACTGGAGAAGACATTTAACCTGTCACTTCTGAAGACGCTGTTCCGACCCCTTCACCTGTATGAGTACCCCAAACTGAAGAGGACTTTTAAGAGCTTCCATGATGGTACCGGCTTCTTGGATAACATTTGGGCTATAGAAGGGAGGCAGGTAGCTGTGCTAGGCTTGGGTTGGCTCTACCCTGTGGAATCTGCGCTTCCACTGCCCACTCTCTCTCTGGAAAGGTAAGGCCCAAGCTCTGCATGGGGATTCGGGGGTGGGAGGAAAGTTGCAGTGGCCAGATTAGAGGGTTTGAGGTATGGAAGCTGCATCTGCAGAAATAAGCAGAAAGCAGAATATAAACCATGGGAGGGAATTAATATGTTCTCTTATTTGCCCCAGAGAGATGTAATGTGTTCTTCTTGGAAAACAGAGACCACTATTACCATGACAGCTCTGTAGATAGTTGCTTTAATTCTGACACCCAAATGAAAGAAAATTAGATCCCCAGGGGTAAGTCAAACTCAACTTTATGTGTGAAGTCACTTTGGTATTAGACCCGAGGTCTGGTGCCATTTTTAAAGCACTGAATGCCCAAATCAGGTAAATAAACTAGGCAGGGGCCACACCGAGGATGCTAAGGGTGAGCTGGTTCTATGCACCTGGGGGAGAAAGAATGATGTGGCGCCCCTTACACTCTTGGGGATCACGTATAAGGAAATGCCCTTTGCCAAAGAATTCAGAGGCTCCGGGGTCTGACCTGAGTTCCTTCACCAATCCCAGTTGTCAATTCCCACGGAGGCTGGAGCAGACTCGCAGCCGTCCTCGACCTGGATGACACAGCAGAATGGAGCTCCCACCAGCCCAGGCTGCTGCCGCTGCCCACACCCCAGCAGCCCTCATCGAGCCTCCCACCCCAGCCGCCCGCCGTCACTAAGCCCGAAGGATCTAAGCCTGAAGGATCCACACCGCACAGCACTGAGATCCTGGGTGAACAGCCCAGCCCCGCAGCGGCCACCCCCCGACTCATCGGGGAAGGGAGGCTCACCCCAGGTGAGAAACAGGGATGCCCTCCGCCTGGCACCCCTGGCCTTGTGTGGTGACCAGGTCTTGAAGGCCGGGGTCTCGTATTTTTCTTGATCTGTTTTCCACATACCACTTGCCACATACAACCCCTACCAGAAGGATTAGGGGTCACAGGGGCCTGGTTTAGTCCTAAAGCCCAGAACACCTGCTTCCCAGCCCGGACCGTCCAACGCTCCACCCTTGGACCTGGTGCTCAGCCTGCCCTGGGGTTCTCACCCTTCACTCACTGCCCTGACCCCTGTAATGATTTTGCTTCCTCTCTTCCATGACCGAAGACAACCTCGCGTCCCAAGTAAATGATGGAGACTCGCCAGAGAAGCCCGGCGCCCGCCCTGACTCTGTGCAAGGTAGTGTTTCGTGGGCTCACCCGCCTAGCTCAAGGAGCCGCCCAGCCAGAGGGCTGAGGCAGGAACCAGGGGGAAAGAACTGGGGTGACAAAGGAAAAGCAGAGGGGGACGCATGCAGTGACGGGGGCGGGACCGCGCGTCAGGAAGGCCACCAGGGCCAGCTGCGGCTGAGATGTCCTGTGTCCCTGCCCGACCATGGTAGCACGCGGACCCGAGCCGACAGGGCTGGTGCAGCTCGCCCGCCCGCGCCCGGCCTTCCCTGTCAACCATATTCATGTCTATGTGGTTGGATGCTAAGAGGATTGTCCTTGCAGTCATTAAAACAGATGACCCAGTATCTCAAAGTCAGCTGGACCTGATGTAACTTCTAATGCTGTGTCCCCTGAGCCGTCACGGAAGGAGGCTGATCACAGGCAATATAACCTGGCAAATAACTGGGCGCTGCCAACGGGGCGCTGCCCAAGAGGAACCGTGCAGCTGAGCCTCCAGCGCTAGGAGAAGGGTCCTTCGGGTCCAAATGATGCTAATCCGAACCAGAGCGGTTGACATGATCCAGAAGTTAATAACAGCGGAAGGGTTCGTTTTCTAGAATTTCTAAAGATAAAAGCCACCACCGCAGACCATCACTGAAGCAGCAATGGAAAGGCCATGACTTGCACTCCCGCTGTCCTACCCTCACTAGACTTTGGTTGGCACCGTCTGATTCCCTGGATAGAATAGATTGTTCTCGCTCCTCTGCCCTCTGGTTCCTGTTTGCTGGTCCTAGGATCTAAAATGCCTTTTCTCCCTCTGTTCAGTGTCCAGTGACAAACCAGCCCCCCAAGGGAAAGATGAAGAAGATGCTCCAGAGATGCCCAGTGCACCCTCGGGCCCTGTGCCAAGTAAGCCTGACTTGGACAGCCTCGCTTGCCTTAGTTGTCGTGCCTCTCGAGAAGACGAGCTTCCGACTGCTCACCCAGCCCTCAGGGGTCTGACCAGGCAGGAGCCCCAAGTTCCTGAATGGAGCACAGGGAGATGAGTCTAGGGAGGTAGACTGGGAGGGGACAGCGATATAGAGGACAGGACCCCACTAGTAGCCACTGGACCCAGGCCCTGAACACCCCCCATGGGGTCTGCAAAGGGGCGACCATCACCTGCCAGGAGGTGCTGTGGTGGGCACCCCAGAGAAGGGGCAAGAGCCCGAGCTGGGCAGGAACTTTGATAGCTGCTCTCTGGGGCCTCTCCAGGAGGGGACGCAAAGGGAAGCACGTTTGGGCCTCGTGCTGAGCCCGAGGGATGGGCTGGGGATGGGCCCCCCAGCCCCTGCCCGGTTGTGGGGGACTCCCACTTTCAACCCCACCCCTTCTATATTGTTTGACTTTTTAAGAGTTGATCTTATGAACATAACTTGAAATGCAACTACTTAATTAGAAGGTCCAATGACCACTGACTGCCTCCCTGCTCTTAAGAAGCCAGAATTTGAGATGAATCTCATAGGGTTGTAAAGGGGAAGTGGACATTTCCCCAAATGGACCTTTATTTGCTCTGGCTGCAAGCCCTCTGTCCTTCCTATGCAGCAAAAAAGAAGAATTTTGCTTTTATTTGCCCTCAGCCACACTAGCCAGCGCAGGCCAGCTTCTGCTTTCCTCGGCAGCCCTTGTGTCCAGAAATCTGAGACACTGGCCTCCTCCACAGTTTCTCAAGGTGAAGAGAATCACAGACACAGCGTTGTAAGACGCGCCATTCAGAGACCTCTAAGCAATGACATGTATTTTTCAAATGGCGAAAGCGTTCCCCTTCCTGTGGCCGTCAGGATTCAGGGTCCCGGCTCACCAGGCTCTCAGCCTCTTTCCCTGAGGGGGGTGGCACCCCAGTATTTCTCCTCTGAGGAGTAAGGGGACCCTCTCGAGCAGGGCCAAACTGAGCCCCTCACGGACAATCACCCTGGTTCACTATGACCGTCGCGCTGGTCCCAGTAACTTGTGGATCAAATCGAGACAGAGCCAGGGCCTGCGCCCGGCAGATCCCAACGCCACGCTCTGCGCCCATTGGTCTCCCTCGCACCTTCAGCCCATGCCAGCCTCTGAACTGAACTGTACTTTTTTCAGTGATAAGAGAAGATTCTCCTGAACCAAATGACTCAAAAGAGCCCCAGGAAGTGCCCCCCGAAACTCCCAAGAAAGGTAAGGAGTGTCTTTCTCCTCTGTCAGGTGGGTGAACTTGGAGCCGTTTTCTGCTCTTCTGATTAGTTTGTGTTCTAAGCACCTCCGGTGTGGTTACAGCGACCCGCTTCCCATCCACTGCACCTTCTAAGGCCTTCATGACAATTAGCAGGAAAACAGAGGCCCACTGAAATATGCACCCCTGGAATCACCTGTGCGGCAGCCATCAAGGTCTTCTACACCCACAGCAGCTCAGAGAGCTGGCTGCACGCATCTCTGCCCATAGCTGAAAGCTAGATCTGCAAGAGGACACAGCTTTCTGTGGAACATTCCACAGACAAGGTGAAACATTCCCTGCCATCACCCAGCTCGTGGCAGAAGGCAGGCTGGGGGCCACCCCTTGCAGCCCTGCCCAGCCAGCCCCCATGGTCTCCTTTGAGTCCTAACCACTCCCATGAGACAGTCACTTCCTCTTTCACTCATCATAGTCCGTTGGCCTCCCAGCAGGCCATGAGGCTGGTTTCGAGGCTGTACAGGCATCACAAAACCCACCACCACCCCCACACCTTCACATCCACATGGAGGACTGGCTCGTCCAACACTCTCTCTCCCACTGGCTTTTCCACGAGCAGCACTGCTAGGGACCTCCTGGCCTCTATGGCTTGAAGACCAAAAGTGAAAACTAAAACTTGTTGACACAGGAGATGGCAGATCTAGTGTGTGGTTATCCAAGGCTGTCCGTGTCCTCTCTTTTTAGGAAAGAAGAGAAAAAGAAGTACTTCGTCAAGTTCAAGAAAGAGAGACCATAAAAAAAGCCTCCCAAGAGGTAAGGCCAGAGTACAGAGGAGGCTGAAGCCTGGAGGCTGCTCGTGCTTATTGGTCAAGGGGTGGGAAGTTCAATGTTATCTAAAAGCAGTGGGGAGGGCCTCCCCGGTGGCGCAGCGGTTGAGCGCTGGGTTACGAAGCTGCCCGCAGCCTCTGCAGCGCTGGGGCTCTAGTTTGATCCCCGGCTGCTCCACTGGAGGAGGGTCCCACATGGCGCGCAGACCTCTCCTGCCGCCCACTGCTCCTCTCAGCAGTGTACTTCAGTAGATCTGCCTGTTCTGCTCCCCATTTTGTCTCTGATGAATCCTCTCACCCCCTGCACCTCTGGCCTGTACCCTAGTTCTTGTATGCATAAACAAACAAGTCTTTAAAAAATAAAATAAAATTAGAACAGTGAGCACAGGGGCACAGAGGCCTCAAAGTGTGGGGGCTGGGCAACAGAAGCAGGTCACGAATGGGTGATGGGGACACCCAATTAAAACTAATCACAAACATGATCTGCCAGGGGCAGCCTCACCTGACCCTGAAATCCAAGAGCAGCCCCAAGTGGGGGATCAGGAAACTCCCTGGAAGGATGACTTTGCTGGGAAGCCATGGAGAGTGACCACGGCCCAGAAGGCGACGAGCCAGCCTGCCCCGACGTCTGGCCCAGAAGGTAAGGCTGGGGCTGGGTCCGCCGTCTGAGGGTGCAGTGGTGGGGAGCTCTCTCCGAAGCAGGCAGGGGTTGAAGAGAAAGACTGTGACCTGTAGAAGAGGGAGGGAGAGGAAACAAATAACAATTCCATCTGAGGAGGTTTTGGCAGCAGCATCTGTGTTCGCAGGTAGCTGTGAGCCCAGCGCCCTCAAACTTTTTAATCTTAAGATTCCTTTACTATTTTATGTTGTATATATGCATATATATACATACACACACATATATGTAAATATGCGTATACATATACCTTACAAAAAAGTAGAAGTGATGGTTAAAAAAGGTTATGTATTTATTAATTCCCTTAAAAGAAATAATAAGCCAATTCCTTGTTAACATAAATAGCATATTTTTATGAAAAAGAAGTGGATTTCCAAATAAGAAAAATTAGTGAGGAGAAGGGCCATCATTTCATATATTTGCAAATCTCGAAGTGTAAGGTCTCATTTATTCAAAGTCTATTGGGCTCTTATGTCAACTTCTGCATTCAACCACTTGTTTGGGGTGAAGAAAACTCAGCCTCACAGGGTCTATAGTTGAAAAGGGTGGGGCTTGTCAAAGCTCCTGGGTGAGGCCTGTGGTCGCTCATTCTTGATACCACATGAAATCAACACGGTGTCGCCCCTTGGTTACTTAGAGAATCTGAAGCCACATCAATGAACTTTTCATATAATTTTCATAACTTGCAATATCACATAACTTTTCTGTTACTATAAAATGCATTATTATGACAGATTGCATTTTGAATAGGTTTTACACTCATGCAAGATTTTTCAAAATCACAATATCTGGGAAATAGTGGCTCACCGACAGGGCCATGGCGCTTCTGTACGCAAAACATTGCTGTATGGCTTTCAAAAAGACTTCAGTAGCTGTGGACGCAAGGGTAGAAATTTAATAACATTGATAACTTATATTCCTCAACAACATGCTTACATGACGTGACTTGCCTCTTTTGCAGTAAGTAACTGACTGCACAAAATGCAGTGGCTGCTCCCGAGGTTTGCGGACACTGCTTTGATTTGGACTAAGGCACCTGCAGTTTTACCTGTCAGGGGTCTTGCTCCATCTGTGCAAAGGTCAACATTGTGCAAAAAGCAACTAGCCTCTTGTCATGAACACAGTCTGGACCCTGGAGATGCAGGGTTTCTGGATCTTCAGGGCCTGCAAGCTTACACTGAGCTCATGTGGCTGCAGCCCAGGGAAGACCTTCTGTACGAGGAGGCCCTGCTGAGCAGCCTGGCTCTCCTGGGAGTGACAGATGCACACTGAGAGTCAACATGCAGTGGTGACTACAGCCAGGAGGGCAGCATGGAGGCAGCGGCAAGACCTGGTACCTGCAGCCATCAACTCAGAGGGTACAAGGTCCTTCTGGGTCCCGTGAGGTTCCCCTTGGAAGTTTTGGGGGAATTCTGAGATCTGAAAGTAGTGCTTTTTCTCTGTTGAGAGATCAGTGATGACACTTTGGAAATGAATGGCAAGAGAGCCCAGGAGCTGCCGAGCACATCACCGAGATCCATGCGCGTGATGATGAGGATGGCAACTCCCAGGGTGCAGGTATCAGGACCCCAAAGTCAGGGCTGTCTTACCATAAGCCAGTGTTCCTCAACCTTTTTATGTTGTCATCACCCAAAGGAGTCCGCTGACATTTTGTCTTAATCACAAAAGACCCTGATATTTTAATACCACGAGTGTGTATTACATATCACGTACATGCTCTGTAGATATTGACTTGTGCTTTTTATGTAAAGTGGGATCCCCACCTGCCAAGATCTGACATTCGGGCACCAGCACTCCCGCCGAAAGTCCCGCTCTCGGCACATCCACACACTCAGCATCTTCATTTGCAGGTGCCCAAGTCACAGATCGAGCTCCCCCACCCGCCGCCCCCAGATCTCCATGTTTCTCACTTCACCTCCTGGGAAAATCAAAAGAAAACAGTTCATTGTAAATACAAATATGCTAGTATGATGAGCCCAAGCCACTGGCGTGTAATGCTGGTGTAACAGTGACTGTTCATTCACTTCTCACTGCTGCCACCTCGGGCGCAGCCTGCTGACATCCTTGGTGAGGATGGAGCCGGACGGTCTCCTTACCCGGATTCAGCTCCTGTGTCGCTGGCTCACAGAAGCCCACCTGCCCTGTGTGACCCTCCGAGGACAAACAGCTCATGACTGTCAGGAAGGATCACTACCTGTGACAGCCCACATACAAATGGTCATTGTTAAGTCTCTTCAGGCCGGCGCTGACTTCCGGGACACTGTTTTAGTTGTCTCAGAGAGTTCCCTTGTGTTTGCACAACAACCCTTAGAGAAGGTGGAATCATTGACTGGAATATTTTAGACGAGGACATCAAGAGGCATAAAGACCACTGGTTTCCTCCTGCCGGGGATGCGGAATGGCCAGCTGGGGACTCGCACGGTGGCCGGGAGCCTCTCAGGAGCCATTACCCGCTAGAAAGGAAGGGACTGTGCTGTAATTAGTCTTTCTCCAGGTCTCTTATTTAGGTTTTCTAAATTCCTGCTATGAGTGAGACCATCCGGTATTTTTCTTTTTCTTTCTGGCTTATTTTGCTGCGCAGGATCCCTTCCAGCTCCAGCCACTATGAACCAGAAACATACGGGGCAGGGTTGGGGGTGGGGATTAGGGTCAAAATTAGGGGGGTGGGAAGTGTATGGGGAATATAACCAAGATGAAAATGCAGACATTGTGCAAAAATGAAAATGATGAAAAAATATATAAAATAAAAAATAAATAAATAAAAATTAAAAAAAGAAGAAAAGAAAAGAAAGGAAGGGACTGAACAGCACTGTCGAGGCTTGGCCAGCTCAGGGCTGCCTGAAATGAACGTAAGACTTACTTCCTCCTAAAGTAGTTTCTTCCCTATGTCTTTCTAGACCTCACGGATCATGAAAGTAAAGTGCCTTTGGGTCAATCTCCTGGGAAAAAGCGTAAGTGTAAGGAGCCCGTTTGGTCTCTGTTAGAGTGGATTTGATCTTGATGTGGGCTGTGATGCCCTCTGGCTACAGACGTGGGCATGCCAGCCAGAAAAAGATGTGCTTATTGAAATGGCGACTTAACTTTTTTTTTCTTTTTAAATTTTTTTTTTATTATGGAAAACTTTCCATACTTTGCAACAGCTATTTAGATTTGCTTGTTGCGTGTGCCTGATAACTAAGCAAACCCCTTCCAAAATGGTGGCTGAAATGAGAGGCCCTATTTCTCTCTCCTGTGTGGCAGAGGCTTCAGGAGCCAGAGAACCCCAGGCTCATCCTGGCTGTGGCTCCACCATCCTCAGTGTGTGGCAGCCCCTTTGTTGGGGTCCAGCCAGCAACCTGCATTGCAGCCAGAGAGCAGGGGAGCCCTCCTCCACTGAAGGGCACTGTCAGCAGGTTGCATTTAGTGATTCTCTTACCCTTTCATAGCCAGCACTAGGTACATGGCTCTCCTGACTGCAAAAGAGGCTAAGAAATGTCATTTTTATTTATTTTATTTTACTTATCTCGGAGGACAGCGATCCAGCTCAGTATCAGGGGCTTTACTTTAAGAACAAAGGCAACTAGAGAAAGAGGTCGACCAACAGTCCCCTCCCTGCACTGCCCTGCCACTTACTGCTGATGCTCCCCCCGTTTCCTCCCTGGGCCCAGAAAGATGCATGTACCAGCCCCTTGCAGGAGACAGGTCCAGGAGATTGGTTTTGGCCAATGAGCTGGGGCAGGATGTCATCTGGGTCAAAGCTCAGGGGAGCCCTGGCAGCCCCCCACGCCCTCTTGCCCTGATGATGGGGGATGTGGAGAGGGAGGAGCAGAGGCCAAGCCAGGGGGAGGGAGGGTAGCTGCCCTGGCTTGCAGCGCACTCTGCTAGGAAAATGCCCTGCCGTGTGTCACTGCATAGCCTGCCTGGTCCTTCTGAGATGAGGCTCCTAAGAAAAACTGGAGTACAGAGAATTATTCATCTGAGGTTAAACTCCTATTCAATCTACCTCCCCACCTATTTATACACCTTACAAATAGTGTACATTTATCATGTGCAGAGATAATAGATATCTATACCTGTATCTATGAACTATGTAGATACAGATGATATAGATGGGCTTATACCAAATAGTCTAAACAGTCTATTCTCTAAACACTTTTTTCATTGTGCTTTTAGCACATGTATCTCATGTCCATGTTATCTATTTTGCTCTCTTTTAACTGCATAGCACTTACTGGATTACTAACCACAGTAAGTTTAAATAATCACCTATTGATGGAGAGCTGGGTTACTTATCATTTTTATATGGAAGTAGAAATCGCATTGTGTGTATCTATGCACACCTATCTAATAATTTCCTCAGAGTTAACTTCTAAATATGAAATTATACTTGGTTAGAGTCTGAGATCTAAAATTATATATGTACATATATACACATACATATACATAACCACCTATTCTCCAGAACAAATAATTTACATTCCCATTAAGGATTGATGAGAATTCATTAACTACATCCTTATCAGCAGTAGCTATGACAAAACATTTTAAGTGTTGGTATCTTTACGATCAAACAATGTATGGCTTTCATTATTAGTGAGCTCAAGCTGGCTTGTCAGTAATCTCATCTGCATCACCTCTTGCAGATTTCAGTGCATACTCTCTGCCCACTTGCCTGTGTGCCATTCACCTTTTGCCTTACCTAATAAGCCTATCACTCCTCTCACGTTGCAGAGTGGAATTTTCCCCCATGTTTTGTATTAATATTATGGGGATGTTTTTTGAAGTATGGCCATACTTCAAAACTTTAAACGTTTTGCAGTTTAAAAATTTGTAAACAACCAATCTCTGTAAAATTAAGCTGTTCATCTTTTACCTTTGTGATTTCCAGTCTTGAATTTTTGTCCAGAGAATCTTTGAAATCTGTGACTTCTTCCTACACCTTTTTTCCAAATTGTATTGAGACATAGTGGTCATGCATTTCTGGATGAGCTCGAGGTGGTTTTATTCACATATGCTGTGAAAGGAATTCCACCATGGGTGCAGTTAACATCCATCATGTCAAAGAGATAATATAAAAAGAAATGAACAAAATTTGTCTCCTTGTGATAAGAACTCTGCATTAGTCTCTTAACGACTTTGCTACATACCATGCAGCTGAGTTAATGCTCATCACCTTGTACATTACATCCTAGGACTCACCTTCCAGGTGGAAGTTTGTTGACCAAGTTTGTTGACCACCCTTTCCTTTTCCTGTCCTTCCTGCCCCACACCCCCTCCGGCTACCCCCAATCTGATCTTTCTATGAATTTTGTTGCTGCTATTGTCTGCATTTGTTTTTAATTTTTAAGATTCCACATACACATGAGATCAGGCAGTATTTATCTCTCTCTGGCTGACTTATTTCACTTAGCCTGATGCCTTCAAGATCCGTCGATATTGCCTAAACGGTAGGATTTCCTTATTTTTACAGCTGATTACCATTTCATTGTACTATGTCACAACTTCTTTGTCTGTTCATCCATTGAAGGATACTTAGGTGGAGTCCCTATCTTGGCTATTGTAACTAACACTATACATAGCTTTTGTGACTGCTGTGAACATGGAGATACAGAAGTCTTCCAAGTTGGTGTTTTCATTTCATTTGGATATAGTCCTGGAGGTGGGGCTGCTGAAACTTGTGGTAGTTCTACTTTTTAACTTTTTGACTTTTTAACTTCATGGCCACACCATTTTACAATCCCACCAACAGTGTATGAGGGTCTCCTTCTCTCTATATTCTCACCTGCACTTATCTCTGGTCTTCTCCGTGATGGCGATTCCAACAGGCATGGGCGATAGCTCATTGTGATTTTACTTTGTGTTCCCTGGTGACTTCTGATGGTGGCCTCTTCACGTACGTCTAGGCCATTTATATCTTCATTGAAAACATGTATTCAGGTTCCTTGCCCAATTTTACTTGGATTACTGGTTTTCTCCTATTGAATTGTAAGACATATTTATATATTATGGATATTTACAAACTATTATCAAATATATAGTTTGTAAATCGTTTCTCCTATTTGATAATTTGTTTCAAAATTGTTATTTTTCCTCTCCAAAATAACAAGAAGAGGGAAATAATTTTGCTTTAAAGGAATGGGTATCTCGAGCATGTAGATCAATATTTACAGCTATAAAAACAATTTTACTTTCTCTTCCAGAAAAGAGGAGAAAACAGGATATCTGGTCAAGTCCCAAAAGGAGACCGAAAAACAGGCTCCCAGGAGGTAAGCTGGAAGAGGAAGTGCCCCCTCGCTGGGCACCAGGGCCCTCACTAGGCCGCTCAGCACGGCCTCCCCCAGCTACTAGGCCACCTGGTGCCACCCCACCCCAACCGCCAGGCCACCCCCAATGACCCTTCTCACAGAAGAAGGAGCCCCACAGCCATGCTGCCCAGACAGGCTCTTCGCTCCTCTCAGCGGGAAGGAGTGGGCTGGCTGGACAGGAGGCCTGAGACGATTTTCAGGGTAGGATGTGTCCGGCTCAGGACCAGAGCCAGGAAGAACAGACAAGGCAGACCCCAGTGTGCGGGCAGACCCCGACTCCAGCCCCAAACTGGAGGAGACCCGGATCTCTGGGCCTCAGCAGCCACTCTGTCAGCTCAGGCCGCTCCTCCCACCCCCTGGCTCCGTGCTGGACACCCAGGCAGCTGCAGAGAGGGAGCCACAGGGAGGAAACTGCATTTTCCTGGCTCCCCTGTTTCGTCCCTGTTTCCCTCCCCAGGCTTTCTCCTCTCACACCCTCCCTCTCCCCACTGGGTCAGGGGCCAGGCAGGAGCCCTCTGGACAGGGCAGGCAGCAGTGACCCTGCTGGCGAGGACACCACCCGCCGCCTTGTCTTGAAACAAAACAGAAGACAAAACCCGTTTTGTCTTGAAATGTCACCTCAGTGGTCTCATTTGGAGTGAGTGCTTGGTGTTGGCCAACGTTTGCTCTCACCAGAAACTTCTCTATTTTGTAATAGAGGCCCTGGCACATTACCATGGTCAGAGTGAAAAAACATGCTTGTAATCGTCTCAGAGACACACTGCTGTCGTGTGCGCGTGGCAACGCTGACTGGAGTGTGAGGAGGGAGCCAGGCTGGGTCCTGGGTCCCCGGGGCTCAGCAGTGAGCAAAACACACACACCCCACCCCCCACCCCCCCGCCCCGCCTGGTGCTGTGGAGTTTAGATTGGGCTTGACACATGGGGCAGGCCCAGGAGTGGAAGGGGAAGCAGGGAGAGAGAACAGGAAGGAGTGTGAGTCTGGGGGAGTAAGAAAGATGCAAGAAGAAGAGTCGTGACAGGCAAGAGAAAAAGTGAGTTGTGAGGCTACAGAAAATTCCTGAAATGCCGGGGCTGGAGACCTGAAGAGAAGGTCACTGATAGGGAGAGAAGGGGCTGGATGGGGTCCCCAATTAATATTATTCACACATCACTTTTTGGCCAGGGGCAGCCTTACCTGACCACGGAATCCAAGAGCAGCTCCGAGTTGGGGATCAGGCAACTCCCAGGAAGGAAGACTCAGCCGGGAAGCCACAGGTGGTGACAAAGGCCCAGAAGGCCAGGAGTGAGTGTGCCCCAGAAGGTAAGGCTGGGGCGGGTCTGCCATCTGAGAGCGCAGTGGTGGGTATCTCAGTGGGAGGCAGGTGTTTTTAAGTAGATAAGTAGAAGGGAAGGAAGTGCAAAGAAAGACCAGGTGTGAGAAGAGGGACAGAGAGGAAAGAGGAACAGGTTCCAGCTGAAGAGAGTTTATGCAGAATCTGCTGAGTTCACAGTTGCAGCTGACTCGGCTGTGGTCTAGCTCATAAGTAATAGAGGACCCCAGAGAGCTCTTATTTGTGTTCTTTATATCTTATGAGACCTTATTAGAAATTAAACCTATCATTAAAAATTGTTATGTATCAATTTATTTAAAGGTAACAATAATACCAATTACCTGTTAGGATAAGTAATAGTTTTTATGAAAAATACAGTTTCCAATTAAAAATCATTTGAGATGAGCGTCATCCTTGTGTGTTTTTGCAAATCCCTTTGATGTCTAGCTGATTCAAAGACAGCTGAATCGTTTCTTTCAGATATAATTGACAGATCATGTTCTATTAGTTTCAGATATACAAGACAAAGATTTAACATTTATATATATTTCAAAATGATCACAATGAATTTAGTTAACTTCCATCACCACATAGTAACAGTTTTTCCTGTGATGGGGGCTTTTCAGAGCTGCTCTCTTAACAACTTTGAAATATGCAATAAAATATTATTAATTATTGTCACCATGCCATAAGTACATCCCTACAACTCACCTATCTTACACCTGGATGTTTGTATCTGTTGGCCCCTTTCACCTATTTTTGTCTACCCCCAAGCCCTCACCTTTGGTAATCACCAATCTCTTCTCTGTATTTATGAGTTTGATTTTTTTTTTTGTTGACACTTTTGCTAGTTTGGTTGCCTTCGATTCCACGTATAAATAAGGTCATATGCTGTATGTCTTTCTTTCAATTCACTTAGAAAAATGCTTTTAAGGTCCATCCATTTTGTCACAAGCAGCAAGATTTTATTTTTATTTTTCATGACTAAATAATATTCCGCTGCATCTTTTCATCCATTCATCTATCCAGACATTCAGATTTCTTGCATGTTTTGACATTGTAAATATTGTTGTAGTGAAGATGAGAGTGCATATATCTTTTCAAATTAGTATTTTATTTGCCTTTTGGTAAATACCCAGAAGTTGAATTGCAGGATCATAGGGTAATTCCATTTTTTGAGGAATCCCCTTGTTATTTTTTTATAAAATCTGCACCAATTTACATTCCCACTGAAAGTGCACAAGAATTCTGTTTTGTCACATCCTCATGAATTTCTTGTCTTTTTGATAATAGCCATTCTTACATGTTAGGTAATACCTCATTGTGCATTTGATTTCATTTCCCCAAAGATTAGTGATACTGAACACTTATTCAGGTACCCATTAGTCATCAGTATGTCTTTTCTAAAAAAAAAAAAGTCTATTCAGATCCTTTCTCATTTTTAATTGAGTCATTTGTGCTTTTGCTATTGATTTGCAATGTTCTTTAAATATTTTAGATATTAACCCCTTATCAGATATATGGTTTTCAAATATGTTCTGCCATTCAGCAAATTGCCCTTTTATTTGGTTAATGGTTTTCTTTGCTGTTCAGAAACTTGCTTTTGCTTTCTTTGCTTTTAGTGTCAAATCCAAAAATTTATCACCAAGACCACCATCAAGGATTTTACAACCTATTTTTTTCCAGTGGTTTTATGGTTTCCAAACTTATGATTAAGTTTTTAATCTATTTTGAGTTGATTTCTGTGTATGGTATTAAGCAGTGATCCATTTTCATTTTGTGTATGAAGTTGTCCAATTTTTCCAACACCGTATATTTAATGTTGCAACTGTCTACTCCCAGTGCACATGTGTGTATATACATGTCTCATATTGGGTAAGTGTACACAATGTATTCCATAAAAAGAATAAGATTTTCAAACTTCATGGGGAACCAAGAACCAATGTTTGTGCCTTTGGGCACAATACTGGGGCAGCTGAGTGTGCGTGGTATAACTACTTTATTGAAGGTGCCCATCTCGTGGATCAAGTCTTTGCCTAAATCCCAATCGCCATGTTTATCAATAATCTTTTGGGGAAAACTAGAGAACGGCTCATCATAAACATCATCAAACACATGTGTAATTGTGTGACCCAGCTGGTGGCCCACACCTTGTTGTGGGTGTCTGCTGCTAAGTCAGTGCCTGAATACCCTCACCAGCTGGAAGACCCCACACCGCTACCACCCATGGGGGGCGGGCAGGTTACACGTTCTTCTCCTTACCTGGGATTCAGTCCCTGTGTCACAGATTCACAGAACGCCCACATGCCACACGTGACCTTCAAGGGACAAATAGCTCATGACTGTCAGAAAGAATCACTAAATGTGACAACCTTAAAGAAAATTATCAATTTTAACAGTTTCTCTGAGATCACACTGGCGTACACAGCATTGCTTCAAATTGTCTCAGATAATTTCATTATATTTATACAACCATCTTCGGAGAAATTTGAAGTTTACTCAACCATTACCTTCCTTAAATAAATGGCTTTTTTCTTTCATTTCTGTGTAGATCCCGAGGATCATGGAAGCCAAGTGTCTTTGGGCCAGTCTCCTGCAGAAAAGAGTAAGTGCAAGGAAACTGTTTGGTCTCCGTTGAGGTGGATTTGATGTTGTTCTTATAAAGTGTGATGCCCTCAGGCCACAAAAGTTTACATGCAAGCCAGAAAAGATGTGCTTGCTGAAATGGTGATTTAAATTTTTCCAACACAAAAACTTCTACACTTAGGATTTGCTTGCTCTGCGTGACTGCTAGCTACCACCCACCGCCCCTCCTTCCAAAACGGTGGCTGAAATGAGAGGCCCTATTTCTCTCTCCTGCGTGGAGGAGCCAGAGAACTCCAGGCTCATCCTGGCTGTGGCTCCATTATCCTCCGAGAGTGGCAGCCCCTTCGTTGGGTCCAGCCAGCAACCTGCATTGCAGCCAGAGGACAGGAGGGGCACTGTCTGCAGGTTGCATTTAGTGATTCTGTTACTTTCACTGCCGGCACTAGGTGCTTGGCTTCACCTGACTGCATCTCTTGTCACTCCTGCTCAAAGAGGCTGTTTAAGTAAATGTCACATCTCTCCCTTGAGCAATTTCAAAGAATACTTTTTTGTTTCCCAGTCGTTTTTGTTTCTAGTCTGTCCTTTAAATTTTTTACTTTTTATTCTTTTATCTATCCTTTTTTTTTTTTTTAAGATTTATTTATTTATTTATACAAGCACTGGGTACAGTCAGAAGTGCGGGAGGGTGAGAGAATTCCCCAGAGCCAGAGCGGGGAGCAGAGCAGGCAGACTGATGAAGTACACTGCTGAGGGGAGCAGCGGGCGGCAGGAGAGGTCCGCACGCCATGTGGGGCCCTCCTCCGGGGGAGCAGCCGGGAATCGAACCAGCGCTGCAGAGGCTGCGGGCAGCTTCGCAACCCAGCGCTCAACCGCTGCGCCACCAGGGAGGCCCTATCTATCTTATTTTTTTAAGTCATGTTGACTCTATCAAGGATATTAGCCTAATGTTACATACTGGAATTTTCCCTCTTTTTTTTATTTTAATATTTTGAGGACAGTTCTTGAAATGTGGACATTTTGATTGTACTTTGTAAACAGATCTGTTCATCTTTTATCATTTTTGGTCATGAGTTTTAGCTAAGAAAATCTTTCATATCTGTGGCTTGTAAGTATACTCATATTTTTTCCCAGTCTTGAAAGCATTTGTTGTTAATTTGGAAAAAACAAAGTATATTTTAAGTGTTAACAGATTCATACATCTGTTACTCCTCTGACCCTTTTCTAATTTCCAAGTAAGACGGGCTATTTTTCACACCCGCGGCTTTCCGGTCTTCCTTAAGTGTCAGGAAGATGGAAGAGTTTGACATAAATATATTGTTCTCTCAAGTGTGTAGATCAATATTTACAGCCATAAGAACAATTTTACTTTCTCTTTCAGAAAAGAGGAGAAAACAGGATAGCTGGTCAAGTCCCAAAAGGAGACCGAAAAACAGGCCCCCAGGAGGTAAGCTGGAAGAGGAAGTGCCCCCTCGCTGGGCACCAGGGCCCTCACTGGGGCACTCAGCACGGCTACTGGGCCGCTCAGCATGGCCTCCCCCAGCTACTAGGCCACCTGGTGCCACCCCACCCCAACCGCCAGGCCACCCCCAATGACCCTTCTCACAGAAGAAGGAGCCCCACAGCCATGCTGCCCAGACAGGCTCTTCGCTCCTCTCAGCGGGAAGGAGTGGGCTGGCTGGACAGGAGGCCTGAGACGATTTTCAGGGTAGGATGTGTCCGGCTCAGGACCAGAGCCAGGAAGAACAGACAAGGCAGACCCCAGTGTGCGGGCAGACCCCGGCTCCAGCCCCAAACTGGAGGAGACCCGGATCTCTGGGCCTCAGCAGCCGCAGTGGCAGCTCAGGCCGCTCCTCCCACCCCCTGGCTCCGTGCTGGACACCCAGGCAGCTGCAGAGAGGGAGCCACAGGGAGGAAACTGCATTTTCCTGGCTCCCCTGCTTCGTCCCTGTTTCCCTCCCCAGGCTTTCTCCTCTCACACCCTCCCTCTCCCCACTGGGTCAGGGGCCAGGCAGGAGCCCTCTGGACAGGGCAGCAGCGGTGACCCTGCTGGCGAGGACACCACCCGCCGCCTTGTCTTGAAACAAAACAGAAGACAAAACCCGTTTTGTCTTGAAATGTCACCTCAGTGGTCTCATTTGGAGTGAGTGCTTGGTGTTGGCCAACATTTGCTCTCACCAGAAACTTCTCTATTTCGTAATGGGGGCCTGGCACATTACCATGGTCAGAGTAAAAAAACACGCTCGTAATCGTCTCAGAGACACACTGCTGTCGTGTGTGCGTGCGGCAACGCTGACTGGAGTGTGAGGAGGGGGCCAGGCTGGGTCCTGGGTCCTGGGGACTAGGCAGCAAGCAAAACACACACACCCCACCCCCCCCACACACACACCCCACTTTGTTTCAAGACAAAGCAGCGGGTGGTGTCCTCACCAGCAGGGTCACCACTGTGGAGTTTATTTTTTTTTTTATTTTTTTTTATTTATAGAGGCATGTTTTATTTATTTATTTATTTATTTGTTTGTTCGTACATGCACTGGGTACAGTCAGAAGCGCGGGAGGGTGAGAGAATTCACCAGAGCCAGAGCGGGAGCAGCGGGCTGCAGGAGAGGTCTGCGCGCCATGTGGGACCCTCCTCCGGTGGCCGGGGAGCAGCCGGGGATCGAACCGGTGCCGCAGAGGCCGCGGGCAGCTTCGCAACCCAGCGCTCAACCGCTGCACCACCGGGAAGGCCCCGCTGTGGAGTTTAGATTGGGCTTGACACACAGGGCAGGCCGAGGAGTGGAAGGGGGAGCAGGGAAAGGGAAGAGGACAGGAAGGAGGAGTGTGAGTCTGGGGCAGTAAGAAAGATGCAAGAAGGAGAGGAGTCGTGACTAGCAAGAGAAAAAGTGAGTTGGGGCTAGAGATTTCCTGAAATGGTGGGAACTGGGGGTGTGAGAAGTGAAGTAATTAATAGGGGGCAGGGAGTTCACTGGGACCCCAATTAAAAGTATTCCCACATCACTCGTGGCCCAGGGGCAGCCTCACCTGGCCGTGGAACCCAAGGGAAGCGCCCAGTGAGGAATCAGGCAACTCCCAGGAAGGACCACTCAGCTGGGCAGCCAGGGGTGGTGACAACGGCCCAGAAGAGGAACCTGCATCCTCCAGAGACTGGCCCAGAAGGTAAGGCTGGGGGCAGGCCTGCCTTCTGAGGCCAGCTGGGGCGGGCTCGGGGTTAGGTGGCATATAAAGGCATAGAAGCTGGGAGAAGCCTGATGGGGGCATGAGGAAAGCACCATCTTCTCTGGGAGGGTTCAGTGACTTGAGAAGCAGTGCACCTCCAAAAGCTGGCACTCTGCGCCGGGGCATGGTGTGGCTGGTCTCAGGGTCTGCCGTCCCCTCTTTCCTCGCAGAGCCACCCCCGCCCCAGCTGAGTCCAGGGGCTCCTCTCTGATTCTGACTGACCCCATGTCAGGAGTGGCACCAACTCAAGTGGAGACATTCTGAGGATTACTTCCTCATGGCTTCTTCACTGAAGTGGTTATGTGTTTTCTATTTTAAATTAATCCTGATGATCAGATTTTTGCCATTTTCACCCCTTTCAATATCATTGGAGGCCCCTTTCTCTACTCCTCCAACATTGCACCTGCCTTTTACATGTGTCAAATATAAAGGCAAAGGTTGCTCTCTTGCAGTATGAGGAGGAGGGTCCTGAGGGGTGGTGTCCTGGTGTTTTCCTGCCCACTAGTAAATCCTGGGTGGGTGTCTCAAAAGGTCAGGAAGCCCCGCCTAGGGGCCCAGGAGGGGCTGCAGGGCTTGATTTGGCTGAAGTAAGAGGGTCACTGCGAGGCCAGAGCTTTAAGAACCTGGGCATCTTCCATTCTCTCCACTGCACAACCAACATCTCCTTTGTCCCCAAGTATCAATGACATGAGCCACATCTAATTTGTGATGAACAAGTAACATGATGGACACGTGAGCCATTGTTCTAAATCAGTGCTGGGGGCGCCTCCCTGGTGGTGCAGGTGGATGAGCACCGCGCTGTGAAGCTGTCCGGAGCCTCTGCAGCACGAGTTTGATCCCCAGCCAGGGAGCAAACCACATGGCGAGCAGACATCTCCTGTCTCACCCCCTGCTCCCCTCAGCAGTGTATTTCATCAGTCTGCCTGTTCTGCTCCCCGCTCTGTCTCCGGTGAATCTTCTCACCCTCCCGCGCATCTGACCTGTACCCTGGTTCTTGTATAAAAATAAATATTTTTAAAAATACTTTAAAATAAATAAATAGATGAACAAACAAATCAATCAATCAATCAATCAGTGCTGGGCAACCTTTTTCTGAAAAGGGCCAGCTAATAACCAGTTTAGGCTTTGCTGGCCATATAGTCTCTGTAGCAACTACTAGTGTGAAAATAGCCAGAGACAAATATATAAACAAATGTGCCTGACTGCGTTTCAATAAAACTTTATTTACAAAAATAGGCATTGGGCCCATTTGGCCCTAGGGTCATAGTTTGCTGACACTGAGAATAGAAGGGGTGGTGAGTTACTGCAGCAGTATCTAGTCTGGCTTTACTCAGATACCAGTTTTTAAATTGTTCATTAGAGTATTTTTTTTGCAACTCCCTCATTCATATTTGCCTACTTTTGTACCAGACCATGTCCTCTTTGTTTAATCAACTGTGGAAACTTACCCTTTGTTATGTGATTGGAAAGTCTTCTTAATTTTGTTTTTATCTATTAACTATTGAGAAGTTTTGGGTGTAGAGCCTTTTCTTTACATTGTGGATAGACAGTTTATCTTTTTCAGTATGATTTGTACTAGAATTTATCAACTTTGGTACAATTGACGTTTGGTGTCTTGGATAATTCTTTGTTGAGGTGCCATCTTATACATCATGAACATTGAGCAACATCCTTGACCTCGACCTAGTGAATACCAGTAGCACTCAACTCCCAGTTTGACAAACAAAAAGATTTCCCACCTTTGCCAAATATACCCTGGGGGGCAAAGATTACCCATACCTCTGCCTTAAAAAGCCCTTTCTGGGCCTCCCCGGTGGTGCAGTGGGTTGAGCACTGTGCTGTGAAGCTGTCCGCAGCCTCTGCAGTGCAGCTTCAATCCTGGCTGGCCAGCGAGGATCCCACATGGCACAGCAGACCTCTCCTGTCTCGCCTGCTGCTCCCCTCAGCAGTGTGTTTCAGTCGTCTGCCTGTTCTGTTTCCCGCTCTGCCTATGGTGGATCCTCTCACCCTCCCACGCCTTTGGCCTATACCCCAGCTCTTGTGTAAAAATAAATCTTAAAAAAGAGAGAGAGAGCCCTTTCTATGTGATATTCATAAGACTCCATCCTTTATTTACTTCTATTATCTATGTTAAATATATATATACGTTGTTTTATATATTAAGACATATTAATTTGTGACAATTTGACTTCAGTATTTTCAGCCCTCCTATCTATTAACATGAGCTAGCTATTTTTTCTTGGTCAATATTGTGATTTTCCTTTCATAAGGACTCATACTTATTTTTCTTCAAGCTGGTAAAAAGACAAGAAAAAATTACTCTAAAAGAGTTGACATATAAAGCAAAAAAAAAAAATCCTTGCTTGAGTTATAAGCGACTATTGATTTTATTTTTTTATATTTTTAAAATATTAGGCTTATTATAAGAAAGGGAGGGAGAAGAAAACATTTGCACAGACACAAGCAGGCAGAAAGAGCTTGATTTTTTTTTTTTTTGCTTGTTTAAAAAAAGAAAAGGAAAAAAGTTCAAGTTCTACAAGTTATCAGAAAAATACTCCCCCAAAGGGAATGTGAGGGAGAGGCAGGGCCTCCCACTTAGGCTGCCCCCATTCTGCCCCCTCCCTCTACCCTCTTGCTTCTGCTCCAAGTTCCTGCCCTGATCATCTGTGCGCGCTTGCACACACACACACACACACACACACACACACACACACACACACACACACACTTCTGCCTTGGGGAGGGACCTTCCGCACTGAACTAGATAAAGACCCAAAAATGAAGGTGGGAGAATGACTGACCACAGTCAAGCCCTGACAGTATCTTGTACTTCCACGGGGTCAGGTGTGTGGTCTAAACCATGGTGTGTGGGCTTCAGGGGGCTGTGATTCAACATCTGTGCAGGCTGTATAATGCTCAGCACCAAGATCTGGTTTCCAGGCACCACCATACAATTGGTCACATGGAAGCAGATTTTCTTATCAGAGCTTGACTGGGAGGGTCGGTCACTCGTCACTCTCCCATCTTCCGAGACCATTGTATTTAAGTAAGGGGAATAAAAAAAGCAGGGCCTCCCTGGTGGCGCAAGGGGTTAAGATGCAACCTATGAAACTATCACAGCCTCTGCAGCAGGAGTTCCATCCCCTGCCAGCCAGGGAGCTGACCCACAGGGCGCAGCAGACCTCTCCTGCCTCGCCCGCTGCTCCCCTCAGCAGTGGGTTTCAGTCATTCTGCCTGTTCTGTTCCCCACTCTGTCTCTGGGGAATCCTCTCCCCCACCCCCCGCACCTCTGGCCTGCGCCCCAGTTCTTGTATGCATAAATAAATAAACCTTAAAAAAAAAAAAAGAAAAAAGCAAGGGGAAAAGCCCCTACTTCCTTCATTCCAAGAATTGAGGAAAACTTTTTCCCGGCAAATCCCAGCTGTGTTCCCATTTCTGGCGGGTGGAGCTTTCTCCCCCTGCGTTACTGCTGCAGGTCAGGCCCTGGACTTGCTTCCGCCCCCTTGGGACAGCGTCCTCCTGGCCTTCTCCTCTTCTGACCCTCATGCTTGCTGCCTCCCCCCCGCCCCGCCTTTAGCTTGGCACCGAGCGGAAGGGGTGCTGCTCTGGGGCCACAGACAGGCGCATCCACAAGTCTGTGTGGTGCGGGTCCACAAAAGCAAGAAGCCATAAGCCAGGCGCGCCCCCGCGGCTCTCCCCTCCGCCAGGCCCTGAGGCGCGGGGGAGCAGCGCGGAGAGCTGCGATGGGGTAACCCCCTTGCAGAAAATGCATGGACCCAACGCGCCCCCCTTGGGAATCAGCACAGAGGAAAAGCCCAGGGGTGCCCAGCACTCAGGTCAGGGGCAGAAGCCCCTCCCACCCCACCCCAGTCCTGCCCACCCCGGGGGTCCCAACGGGAAGCGCCAATGCCCTCCCGGCAAGACCCCCCACCCCGCGCGCGCGCACAAACACACACACACACACACACACACACACACTCTCTCTCTCTCTCTCTCCCCCTCCCCCTCCCCAACCCCGTTCTCCCGCCTGTTGCTGACCATGCCCAGCCTTCACCTTGAACGGGTGTCCTCGTCCTGCGGGGGGGCGGGGGGCTCGGTCTCCCCGACAAGCCTCCAAGGCGCGCGCCCCGGTCTCTCGCGCTCTCCACGCCCCTCCGCGCCGCGGGTGCAGGGAGCTCGGCCAGCGCCTCCGCCGCGGGGCCCCCCAGGTCAGCGCCTCGGCCGCGGGGCCCCCCAGGTCAGCGCCTGGCCGCGGGGGCCCCCAGGTCCGCGCCTCCGCCGCGGGGCCCCCAGGTCAGCGCCTCCGCCGCGGGGCCCCCAGGTCCGCGCCCGCCGCGGGGCCCCCCAGGTCCGCGCCTCGGCCGCGGGGCCCCCAGGTCCGCGCCTCGGCCGCGGGGCCCCCCAGGTCCGCGCCTCGGCCGCGGGGCCCCCAGGTCCGCGCCTCCGCCGCGGGGCCCCCCAGGTCCGCGCCTCCGCCGCGGGGCCCCCCAGGTCCGCGCCTCCGCGCTGTTTAAACAAGCGCCGGGCGGTTCCCCGCCAAGGCTGGACCCCAGGAGGGCCCCGCGCGGGCTGCCGCGCCTGGTTTTATTGTTTCTGACGCAGCAAATCTCGGGACTTCGCGCCGGTTACACCCGGGGCAGCGGGAGCGTCCTGGGCCCCGCCGTGCGCTCCCCGCTTTGCTAGACGGAGGCGAGGCGGCTTGTGGACGGTGCCTGCAGAGAAAGAGAATCAGCACACAAAGAGCAGTGTCTACCATTTGCTCGACTCCGCGATCCCCCGAGCCCCGCCTCCTCCGAGGGGCCCTGCGCTCGGTTCACCCCCAAACCACCCCCGCGCTCGTGCGCACCGGCGCGTCGCGCCTGCCCGGCCGGGATCCAGACCCCGGCCCCGCTGCCCCTGCCGCGCGGGGGCCAGGACGCCCCGACTCACCCCGCCCGAAAGGTGGAAGCTCGGCGGGGGCGCGGCCCCTGGACCCCGGGCGGAGCGCAGCCCGCAGGGCACAGCCCTTCCCAGCCCGCGAGCCGCTGCGCCCTCCGCTTGCCGCGGAATCCTCGGGAGGAGGGATTGGCCGGTTTACAGACACAGGGGGCGCAGGAAAGATTTGCAGGAGCTAAAATCAACATTTTGAGTCTTTTGTTCTTTGCACTGAAAACACACACACAAAAACCTTTGGTCTTTTCAAGAAAAGTGGGAAGGAGGCACGAGCCCAGGTGTCACCCACGTCAGCGGCTGCAGCGCCAGCGCAGGTGTCCCTGAGCTGTGCCGGGACGTGAGTCTTCCCGAGGCCTTTCTGGTCCCGAAGGAGCAGCTGGACTGTGGGTCCGGCCTGGGTTCCGTCGCCTACTCCTCCTGCTGCGCTGAGCGCCTGGGCATCCCTCTCCAAACCTAAGCCGCGTCCCCACCCACGAAACAGGCCCCATCAGCTTCCTCCCCTTCCTTAGAAGTGAGCACTGACCTGTGCGCGGGGCTTGGCTGCTTCCTTGACCGTTGGTTTCCTCGAGCTACTCCTCCCAGGTCCTGCAGCCGCAGGAGCAGCACAGAGCAGGGTCTTTATGATCAAGCAGATGGGTACAGGAGAGTCCTGGAGCCCTCGGTGGCTTTTGCAGGCTGTTATTGGGTTTACCAGGTACACGCCAGGCCTCCCAGCCCCCCACGAGCCTTCCACTCTTTCTGGGCTCTCCGGAGTTCTCTCGTGGCCCCTGCTTCTCTGCCGATGCTGCTCTCCTGCTTCCTTTTGCTCTTACATTCGCTGCTAGTGGTTCTGCTCTTCCGCCCTGCAGGCGTCCCTGTGACACCGCCCTTAAAAGCCCAGTTTCTCAGCCCAGGTGTACCCACCTACCATGCCCACACCCCACTCCAGGTGCCCCCCATCAGGCATGCACTCAGGACCACAGAGTTCCATCCTCGGTCCTAATGGTGGGAGGGCAGAAAAGACTGACACTTTATGTACCTACAGTCCCTCCAGCACAGATCACAGCCTCCCAGCTCCACCCTCAGCCCCTCAGCCCCTCAGCCCCTCGCCCGATCATTCTCTCCTTGTGCCCGTGTTCCTGTGCTTGTCTTTCTGGTCACTAACTAGGTTTCATCCATCCTGATCTTCTTCTCTGGCAGACTTCTCATTTCCTCCTCCATGTATTTCACCACTTGTTTCTCTTTGTTCTCTTAGCACCAGCTAAGGGTGGGGATGCTGCTATGCCCAAGACTGCACCCCCAAGCCACCCCTGCACCCACATCTGCTTGCAGGCACATCTGGGGCATCTGTACTTATGGTTGGGGGTGAGAAGAAGCAATTCGTGGCACAGAGAACCACAGGAGGGCCCTGTTGCCTGCTAACCCCTTCAGGATTTGCCATCAGGGCATAGTGTCCTGTGCTGGGCCTCCGGGAACCTGCAGCAACAAACACCCCACTCGACTCTGACAGCAGTAACTCACACTATGTCACCTGGCTAGTAAGTCACACAGCCAGGACTGCAGCCCAACAGCCTGCAGGCTGAGCTCTGTCCACGGGACTGTACTTGGGGGACAGAGACGGGAAACAAGTGGAGGTGACGTGCTCCCCATTAGGGCCATGGGAGGCCCTCCAGACAAGGTTCTTCCTGCCCCTCATCACTGTCCAGCTTTGATCCTCCAAGGCTGGGTGTCCTCTGGGGTCCTGTCTGGGGGACCACCCTCATTCTCAGGGGCCTCTCCTTTCTCAAGCTCTTTCTGAGTCCTCTTTCGGTTTCCTTGCTATTGTTTCTGCCCCGTCTTGTTCCATCCCCCACCCCCCATGATCTCGCTTCTTCAGCCACTTGCCTCTGGCACTTTCAGCGTGTGTGTGAGCCAAGGGAGAGAGCTGGCCTGGAGTTCCTGCGTCACTCAACATGGCAAATCCTGGAGCCCTCGGGGGCTTTTTGCAGGCTTTTATTGGGTTTGCCAGGTACATGGCAGGACTCCCCCCTCTGCCCCCAGGGAACAGGTTTACCCACAGTGCAGCATGGCTGGGGAAGAGGCAGTGGGAGTCCCTGGTATTTAGCTTAAACCCTTTCACAGCTGCTTCCCTGAATGAGAACCCCAGGTCCCTGTTGATGGGTTCTGAGTTGCTAAATCCCCCCTGGTGCGGGCCCCTCTAGAGCCCTCCAGGGTTGTGTTTACTCACTAAGAAGAACCAGGTGAGCTGGGGTGGAGAAAAGCTCTGTGGATTGTGAAGACCCTCACTGTCCCCTCGCTCGGTGCTGCCTGCCTCCCTGGCCCCTCCTGGGTGAGTCACGTGGCAGGATCACCGCCCAAGAACCTTTCTTCTGCTCTGAGGACACAGACACTTTGGGCAGGCGGCTTCCAGCAGCACGAGGAGAGGCAGAGCGCTTAGGGAATCAAAGGACCTTAGGGCATGTCCTCTGTGCCTGTGGATTAAAACACATGCGCCAAAGAAGGCCGCTAGGTTTTACTAAGATATTTCGTTTAATGTAGTGTCAGGTGGTGGTTTTGTTCATGAGCGACCACCCCATCCTCGGATCTGCCCCCCAAAGTGGGTGACGTCCAGCAAGGGGCCCCCAAGCTGTTTCCATCGGCTTTGCTGTGGCTGTTGTGCTTCCTACAGCTCACAGAAGGCGCTTGTGGGGAGAAGGAGCAGAGACTCAGTAACACCCGCCTGTTCTCTTCCAGTTCCAGGAAAATCTGAAGATGAAAGCGAGGACTTTAACTCTCCAATACTTCCCGTGATCTGTGGGGACGTGAAGGGGTTTTTATACAAGGAGAAAATGAAGCGAGGTGAGCTCCTTGAGCTTCTGCTCTTGGGAACCCCTAGAGGGAGGCCCCACTAGCGGGGGGACATTGCTCAGGAAGTGGACCCTGCCAGCCACGGGGCAGAAAATGACGTGCTTGTTAAGAAGGAATTTTGAAGCTTTTCCATGTTGAGGTACAACTGGTGACCAGGCCACCCTGCGCTGACATAAAAGTGGCCCATGGGCCCTTGACACTGACCGGCCGTCCTTAGAGTACGTAGGGGGCTCACAGAGCTAACCCCCGCCCTGCTCCGCCACCACGCCAGCAGGTTTTAGGTAGGGCAAGTTTTCTGCCTTCCTTTGATTGGCAAGAGGAGGAATCCAGATGCCCTGGCACTGCCCTCCCATCACAAGGAGTCTCTCTGGGCCCAGAAAGATGGAGCACCACAATTAGGGGTTCAGAGGTTTAGGTGGAGTCACAAAAGATGGAAGTGGGTGCTGGAAGGGCCGTCTCTGTCTCACAGGATCCTTGGAGAAATGCATTCAAAATGAGACGGGAGTGTGGTTCACGCCACACGAATTTGAAATTGAAGGAAAACGGGCGAATTCAAAGAAATGGAAGCGGAGTGTTCGATGCCGAGGACAGACCCTAGAACAGCTGCTGGAGGTATGACGATGACCTGGGACAGGGAGGTGACGGGTTCAATTCCCTGAGGGGTGCGTGGAATTTCAGTAACAGAGTGGGAAGAAATCCCCTCGGGGATCCCACAGCCTGCTTGGGAAAGAGCTAAGCCATTCATCGACGGAAGTTGTAAGTGACAAAGTTGGAAACACTGATTGGTGCTGAAGGTGGAGAACTTTAAATGCAAGCAAAGGATTTTGCGGTCAGAAGAGATTTAAGAAGTTTAGCCCAGTGGTAGGGGGTAGGGTGGGCTGAAAGGAAGCTAGAGGAAATCATAGACCTCACCAACAGCTTCCCTGCATCCTGCACCCTATGAACACCACCTCAAGACCCCACTGCACCAGACGCCTCAGGGAGGCACATGCAGGCCGCCTGTCACGCTTCTGCACTTCCCCGGTCCAAGCTGTGAAACAGACAAGGGTGCTAGTCTTTGTGATCCCGACATCCAACACGGAGCCTGCCAGTGACCACTGGGAATCACAGGGTTTTTATCTAGAAAGGAAGAAGGGTAAGGAAAAGCAGTGAGAGGGAAAGGGACTAGAAAAGAACTGGCCATGGGCTTGAGTAGCAGGGAAAGGTGATTTTATTTTTTAAAAAAGTCCAGAAGAAGAACTAAGAAGGAAGGAGCTAATTTTTCCTTTAGACACTTTGAATTTGACACCCCAGAGGATGGCCTGGTACAAATAACCACTAGGAGATGGAAAGTTTCATGTTTGCACAGAAGACCTCCAGAACAACCTCACTTACTGACCCTTCTCTCTTTCAGAAAGGACTTTTGCATTGTCCTCCAAGAATAAGTCTCAAGAGAGGTAAATAGCAGGTGAATTTCTCAGTTGCCACGTTACAGACTTCCCTTGGCCAAAGTCTCTCCGAGTCCTCGAGTTTCCCAGGCCTGAGTTTCCGTCCCATGGAGGCATGCGTCTCCATAATGACTGGGTTAGCACACCGGCACGTGTGCACACGCATGACTTTTGTAGCTTATTGATGATGGGAAGCAAATAACTCTTTAAAGTGTAGGGCAAGCTGGGCCTCCCCGGTGGCACAGCGGTTGAGCGCTGGGCTGCAAAGCTGCCCGCAGCCTCTGCAGCGCCGGTTCAATCCCCGGTCACCCGTGAGGGTGCACAGACCTCTCCTGCCACGCCCGCTGCTCCCCTCAGCAGTGTATTTCATCAGTCTGCCTGTTCTGCTCCCCGCTCTGGCTCTGGTGAATTCTCTCACCCTCCCGCACTTCTGACTGTACCCAGTGCTTGTATAAATAAATAAATAAATCTTTAAAAAAAAAAAGTGTAAGGCAAGCACTAATATGTATACATGTTTTAGAGAGAGATCTGGATATTTGGATGGTTACAAACGAAAGGTGTCAGAAATAAAGTGTTCCAGTTTAAAAAGCAATTATGGTATTGAAATAAGCAAGAACAGCCTGGGAAAGGCCAAGAAGGCCAGCCTACACCCTCAGTGCTTCTCAGTTCGACACATGTACACCGGTAGCGCCGGGACGGAACGATGCATTTCAGCTGAGCCTTGTATCGGCCAAGCCTCGCTCCATCTATAGGCTGCCCCAGACGCAACTCTCCACCTTCTTGTTTAAATATCTCCTCCAGACGCAGCCCCTGCAGGAGCTCCCCACTCCATCATGACGTCCAGGGGTGGCAAGGGGGCACTGGAGCTGGCCTGCCCTCTGCGCATTCACTCAAAGGTTATAAGACAGTGATACCCCCTGTGCCAGTTTACTGTGTAAATGGTCTTTTCCATGCTAATTTGTACACCTTGACATGTACAGGGGTGCTCCTTATAGTAGAAAGTATGAGGGAAGAACGTAAATGTGAATCCGTCATGGATTCACAGCTATGGACTCATCATTTACTCCATAGAAAACCACCAAAGGGTTTTAAGGTCAGGAAACTTCTGGAAGCTTAAATTGGTGGTGATGTGGAGAGGGGAAGCTCAGTTTTGTTTCTGGAGTATGTATTTGTATGAGTAAAAAAATATCTGAAGGAATTGGTTATTCTGGGATGGGACGACAAGGGGCTTTTCTCTTCTGTGTATCTTCTTTGTGTGCAGTTGGGGTTTTTATCATCACCGTTTATTACTTCTGTAACCAGATAAAAATAAAGATCTTTAAAATCAGATCATTAATTAATGGCCCTGATGTAATAGTTCCTTCTTACTCCTGTGACCTGAGAGCTGGGGTCACCCGTGACCCAAACATTCAGTCCCACCAATCGGGAGCCCCCCAGTAGAATGAGCATGGTGCTTAGTTCTGAGTGATGGAGTAACAAGGGCTTTTCCGGAAATCACGTTAGCAGGGTCATTTCCTGCAACAGCCCGGCCCTCAGTTTTATTATGATCTTGTTGAGAAAAGAGCTCCGCTTCCCAGCCAGGCCCGTGTGGGTTTCTCCCACCATCTGCTCTGCTCCCACATCCTAAAGATGAGCGCAAGAGGCTCACCAAGGAGATGGATGTCGTGTGTGCGCCCCAGGTGGAGGGTGTCCTGTCCAAGGCTGCTGCCCTCATTGCCCTCAGCTGCCAAGAGAGTCTCCAGCCACGTGAGACCCTGAACTGGAATAATCGGGTTGGAAAATGAATGAATGAGGACAAATTATTTTTTAATATTGAAGGCTTGGGGACATTTGTGTGGAAATCTAGTGTTGCTCTGTGCTGTGGAGTCTTAGCTCTTGTTGCTAACAAGTAGCTTTGGCAAATCTGCTTTCATGACCCTTTGTTCCATGTAAAGAACCAGCCAGTTAGGAGGACTCGCCCCATGTCACGTTGCTTTGCAGCAGACCCGGCTCCAAGGGCTTCTAGCTCTGGGCTGTGTCATGGTAAGAGGCCTGAGGCACAAGTCCACATCCGGTGGCTGGCTGTAAGCGGCTGCTGCGCGGGAGCCATGGCAGGGGCTGGGAGAGGGCATCCCTTTATGTGAGTTCCTTTAAAAAAAAAAAAAAGATTTATTTATTTATGCATACAAGAACTGTGGTGCCAGGCAGAGATGTTGGGGGGTGGGGCTTAGAGTAAGAGGATTCACCAGAGACAGAGTGGGGAACAGAACAGGCAGATTGACTGAAATACACTGCTGAGGGGAGCAGCGGGCAAGTCAGGAGAGGTCTGCTGCACCATGTGGGTAGCTCCCTGGCCGGGGATCGAACTCATGCTGCAGTGGCTCCAGATAGCTTCATAGTGCTGCGTCTTAACCCCTTGTGCTACCAGGGAGGGCCTGTGTGAGTTCCTCTGTGAGTAATTGCATACTTGGAATGAGTGTGACATCTCATCTCTGAATGAGAAGGATATCAGTGATGCAGGGTCATCCTTGTGCTCCCCAGGAGGGTCTCAGGCAGTTAAGATGGGACCTGCAGACACTGTGTGTGAGGCCGAGTAGCTGATGGACCCACGGTAGCCAGGTAAAGGTGTGCTGTGTCCCTGCAGAGGCCAAAGCAAGCGACTGTGAGATGCTGATGAAACAGGCACCAAACAGGACACACGTGCCAAATCTGTGATGGCAAAGTACGTACCAGTTGCAAGTGAGTGGTGGCAACAATGTCAATAAGATCAGATGTGAGGATCTTATTGGGGAAGATTCCAATAAATTTAAACATGGCAGCCTCTACCCTCTTAGGGGAGCTACCAACACTAACATAGGGGACAAACAGGTACACTTGCCTTAACCATGGAAGCTGTTGCCTTACCTAAATGGGCCGTGATCACAGCACCTGTTCCTACAAATGCCCCATGTGGACAAGGTTGCCCTGCCATGATGAATGAAGCAGACCCAAAGTAGGTCTTCGATATTTACAGCCAGCTTTACAAAATAGAACCCACGGGCCTTCTGTCAAAGTCGTTAACCAGTTCACAGTTAATAAAATAGAATCCAGTATAAACTGAAGCGCAGCCTTCAAGAATTGAGACTCATGATGCCAGAGCAGTTTCCAGCAGCTGTGATTGTGTCTCCACTTCCCTGCACACTTGGCATGTTCAAAGCTGGGGAGAGTAACGGTGCCTGCAGTTGCATTACTGCAGCCTCAACGCCACGGCCCTGAGAGCAGCAGCCCAGCTCAAAGTGGAGCAGCAGGGAGTGTAGCCAGTTAGCAGAGCAGAGCGAGAAGAAAGACCCCTGTGGTCTCCTAGACCCCCACCTGCTGAGCGGGCCCTGTGGTTTGCCTGCAGGAAAGTGGGCGCAGCCCTCCACCAAAAGCTGGGTTTGACTATAGAAAGTGATGATGGACACCAAGAGAGATTGAAGAGTGTGTTACTCGGACTGAGGTTCCTGGGGAGAGCCGGGCAGGCCCTCAGCTTGAATGGAGAGAGCAGAGCCGAGTTCCTGTGGTGCAGGTGGGGCTGGGGGAGGATCCCCTATGCAGGGCTGGGCCTGTCTTGTTGAACTTCTCACTGAGACTGAGAGGGGAGCACCTGAGCTTTTTATTAACACCCAGAAACAGCAGGAGGGGTAGAGGGAGGGTGGGGCCGAACTGTCAAATTGAAGCAAGCACCCCACTTTTCATGACAGAACGTGACTGCGGAGCTGCCTGTCTTTGAACTGTTGTTTGGGAGCATATGACTTTTCTCTGGCATTCCTGTCACACTGTGTGTTCTGGAAACCTCCACTGCAGAGACTGGGGAGGCTCAGGGACTAGGATCCAGCCAGGGCCTCAACTGGAGGAGCAGGAGCTGTGCACTGGCTCAGAGCAGGCCAGATGTGCAGTCGGAGGTGGGGAAGGCCATAGAATGTCAACTCCAATGACAAGAAAATCTGACTGTTGAGTTCAGGAAGGGAAGGCCAGAGAGACGCCCGGCCTGCGGCGGGTGGAGCCCTCTTTATGAAGTCCTGGGGCCTAGAAGGCGGAGGTTGACCCAGTAAGTCCCAGCAAGAAACCTCCCCAGTTAAGACTGAGATGGGCAGCCTTCCCAGGTCAAGGGGGATCATTCCTTGGCCAAGAGGCTACTTTTGAGAGTGGATGAGGCCACTGCAGCCCTGAGGTCCTCACCCTGCACTTGGCTCGTGGACCATTGAGGGCAGGGATGATTCTCATCCCTTCAACCCTGGCTCCACTCCCCAGGGTCCACATCCTGCCTTGCCTGGTTCCCAAGGGGCTGGGAGCTAGGGGGGGTGCAGTGGTATGGCACAGGCGGAAGGACTTTCTGAGCCTCCTGCAGCGTAGAGAAGCCCTAGTGTGCAGAACCCCACACTCTGTCTTTTGGGACCTGGAGTGGCACCAGATGCTCCTGGTCTTACCCAGTGGTAAAGCTCCGTCGTCTAAACCCCTTGTAGAATCGACTCGACCACATTCTGAGGCCACAAGAAAGACCCGTGTGGTTTCTCAGCCCACAGAAGGGGTTCCCTGCGCAGCGGCTCTGACACCAGGGCTGCCCTCATGCTGCCCATGCGCCAGCTGGGCAGGCACCACCCCAGGGGGATGCTGACCACTGGCACCTGAGGCCTGGGTGCCACCCAGCTCACAAACCAGATCCCTTCGATGGCAGAAAGAACAAAATAATTCACCTTTCCAGGCCTGCAAAACTGAGCAAGTTGCCTGAAGCTGTGTCCTGTCAAATTTCACGAGTTTCCAAACCACGGGGACCCTGAGCAAAGCAGGTTTGCACCAGTAGGTCCGTGTTTGTGACCAGCGCCTGGACGACGCAGCTGCCTGGTCCTGGGCAGCTCAGGGGCGGGAAGGGCCTGCAGCCGGGAAGCGGGGCTCGGCGATTGTCCAGCCTGGTCCCCGCGGAAAGGCCGGGGTGGCCCCTCCGGAGAGCTGCGTGGCCGCCGGTCTGTGGGGCCGGAGCGTCCACTCCGGACAGGCCAGGAGGACGCGCCCTCGAGCTCCCGAGACCAGGAGCTCCCGAGCTCCTGGTCGCCCAGGCGGGGTCATGGGTCCAGGCAGAGCTGCCTTTCTCCCCTCCAGCAGGAAGGCGCCCCGGAATGCGAGGCGGGGCGCAGAGGGCGGGGCGCAGAGGGGGCGCGCTGGGGCACTGTGCCGCCTGCGGGAGGGCCTTGCGCACGGGCTGCCGTCCCGCTCACCACACTCCCCACTCCGCACTGGCAGAGGCTGGCAGGGGAGCGCCAGGGTGCCCCCCGGCCCCCCTCTGCGGCTCCTGGCAGAGGAAGGGCAGGACTCGGGGCCCAAGGCTGTGGGACCCGCCAGCCTGGGGGTGGCAGCCTGTGTCCCCTCGGGGCTCTGAGCCGGCCCGAGCCACCTTGACCCCCGCCACCCTGTCCCCCGAGACAGCCTCCCTTGACCCCCGCCACCCTGTCCCCCGAGACAGCCCCCCCGCGTCTAGGCCCAGCGCCCTGCCGAGGGGGTCAGGAATGGGAACGTCACTATTTATTATTGCTACTATTACTATTATTATTATTATTATTATTATTATTATTCGGAAGTGGCAGAAAATGTGGCCTGTTCTCAAGAGGCGGAGGCACCCGGGTCCCTCGGGACCAGTTTCCGACGGGCCTGGTGGGCAACGATCCTGCGCTCCCCGCAGCTCAGGTGGGGAAGCAGACGCCCCCTCACCTGACGCCCCTCCCCATTGCTGGGGAGAGGCCATCACCTTGGACCCCACTTGGGGGCCGGGAGGCTCCGGGAGGGGTCCCCTCCGTCCCTGCTGTGCCCTCAGCCTTCTGAAGGGTGCGCAGGGGCTGTTGCTGGCCGCGCCCCTGCTCACCTGTGCCCACCCCAGGAGCCCCTGGAGCTGCACCTTCTGCTGGGGGAAGGCGGCCTCGGGAGGCCAGCAGCGCCGTCGCGGGGATCTGAGATCTGAGGTCCTGGCGAGGCGGATGCAGCCTGAGGAGCAGCTGGTGAGTTTGAACCCAGCCTCCCTGAGCCCTCGCCGGGAGGAGCCACACTGGCGAAGGCGAAGGACGAAGGACGAGGGAGGGCACCCAAATGAGTCGGTGTCCAAACGGGGAGTCCAAAAGGAGTGCCTCTCCCCCCCACCCCCACCCCGGCTGTCTCTGCTTCTCTGCTGCCTCCACCACTGCTACTCTTGCTCTTAGCTCTGTTCCCCTCGCTCATTCTGTTGCTCTTTCTTCTGCTGGTTCCTTTCCCGTGACACCACCCTTAAAAGCCCAGGCTCAGTCCAGCTGTGCCCACCTACGCATGGCCACGCCCCACTCCAGGAGCCCAGCTTCACACATGCATGCAGGACAGCAGGGACCATCATTAGTGCTAGTGGCAGGAGGGCAGAGAAGCCTGATAATCACTTACCCTACATACACATAAAAAAAAAGAATATTTCCCGAATAACATTAAATACCCCATTGTAGTTATGTTCTCCCCATTGTCTAATAAATATTTTTTTATGTTTATTTGTTTGATCAGAATCCAAACAGAACAGCCACTGTAGACACTTGCACTCAGCTGTCACTGGTCCGTAGCAATTCTGAAATCCAGCTGGACATGACTTGCCCCAGTCTCAGAAAACACACCTTGCAGAGGGTAATACAGCTATTATTTATAAATGTGATAGACATTTAATCCCCATCCAACACCATGGATTTCTTTCCTGTCTTCCCCTAGTTAATAGTTATATTTCTCCCAAAGTCTATTGACTCATTTGCCCAACTCTAAACTACAAGGATAGTTTCTGGATTTTCTACACTTACGCCACTATGAAAACTAAACTGAATTCTAAATTTGTGTGGGATTTATTTTTGTTTCTATTATACATTTAATATACCATCACAGAGAGTGGTCTTCAGGATTTTGCATTTGTATTTATAAATGAGATTGATCTGTCAGTTTTTATCACCACCATAGTCAGATTTAGGGTAACCTAGCTTGGTAAAATGCAGCATGAAATTTTCTACCTTTTTATATGTTCTGTAGTAGTTTATGGAGTTTTAAATTAACTAACTTGTCATATAGCCTAGAGTTCTTTGGGGAGATAATGCTGACGGCATACTCTGCTTTCTCATTGGTGGTTAGACTAGTTAGGTATTACTTTTTTTCTGAATCTGTTCTATTTTTATATTTTTCAAAGAAGTTGTCCATTGCATTTGCTGTTTATAGTTGGTTTTATTTCTGTCATATTATTCTATTCTTTCACCTTTGAAAACTTCTGTGTCATTTTCATCTATAGTCTCTTGTGTTTACTTTTTATCCTAAAAGACACTGTAACTGTTTTTAACTCTTCTAATACTTACCTGCAAATTTCCCAAATGTATTTTGACTTATTTTTTAAATGTCAGAGCCAAAAAATAAAATGTCTTTAAGATGCTACAAATTTAAGCCAAGATACTTGTCACTTTTACATTCCCTCAGTTCTCTTAATTCCTTTCTATCTGCTATTTTATGAAATGGATATTTATTATCATTACTGGATTTTTAATCTTTTGTTCTATATTAACTATTCTAATTTTTATTCCGTTATATAAGTCATTTTGTTATTTTTGCTTCACAGAAATTATTCACCACGACAAATATTATATAATGGAAAAGTAAAAATGTAAAGTTTGTGTTACATGTGGGCCTCCCTGGTGGCACAGCGGTTGAGCGCTGGGTTGCCAAGCTGCTCGCAGCCTCTGCAGCGCTTGTTCAATCCCCAGCTGCTCCCCGGCCACCGGAGGAGGGTCCCCCATGGCGCGCAGACCTCTCCTGCCGCCCGCTGCTCCCCTCAGCAGTGTACTTCGGTCCTTCTGCCTGCTCTGCTCCCCGCTCTGGCTCTGGTGAATTCTCTCACCCTCCCGCGCTTCTGACTGTACCCCAGTGCCTGTATAAATAAATAAAATAAAAAATTAATTTAAAAAAAAAGTGAAGATTTAAAAAAAAAAAAAAGTTTGTGTTACATGATAATCCACATTCATGAGTGCAACGTTAATGTTCTGCTTTTTCTAAGTTTCCCCAGGCTCTTCCTTGCCATGTCTTGTCCATACTTCTTTTTTTTTTGCTCCATCTTTCAGGCCATTGATGATTATCTCTAAGTAATTTTAGAAGAAAAGTAGATAGGTAGTATATTTTGGAAGTCTTCGTGTATCTCAGAATGTCTTCTGTTATCATAAATTAGCAAGATATTGTGCTGCAATGTATGTTTTATCCCAACTTCTCACCTTCAACATTAATTGAGACTGTTCCACTGTCTGGGAGCATTTTGCTCTCTAAGTCTAAAGTGTGGATTCAGCCAGGATTCTGTGAGTGTGTAAACCGATATGGAATTTCCCTTTATCTCTGTAGTTATATGTTTAGCTATTTTTGACAGAATAGGAGGAGTTCCTGTCAGGTCTTATGACTGCTCTTGCCTGGCAACTGACCCTTTCCATACACATATCTGGTTCTTTTCTCAGCTCCATTAAATTTTCCTGATCCATTTTTTTCTGGGTTCACTTTCAAGAACATCTATTAGCCATCCTACTGATCATAAAAAAAAAGAAAAACATTCCTCCCCTTAGTATGAGACTTCACTATATTAAAATAATTTAAATTCTATGGTAATAATATAAACCTAGGGTTTTTTTTTAGCATTTTTATAATGCTGATTGCTATCTATTAACCAAGCTTCAAAGGATGTAAACATTTCTTATTATAATTTTCTGTTCTCAAGACAAAAGTAGAAAATCTTTGCAACTTACTAAGTTGTCTTGACACGCATTTCTGATTTTTCATTTTTGTTTTGTGTCAATGAATTGTCCCCAACCCCCAAACACAAAAGGTCATATGTTGAAGCTGTAGAGGTCAGGAAGACACAGTGCAGGTTTTCTAATATCCAGCAGACCGGGTAAAGGAGGAGTCAGGGTCCTCAGTGGTTTTTGCAGGTCTTTTATTGGGGTTCACCAGGCATATGGCAGGCAGGGGTACTGGGGGGCCGGGAGGCTGGCAGGCCTCCCAGCCCCCAGCAAGTCTTCACTCTATCTGGGCTCTCCGGCCTTCTCTCAGCTTGTTTCTCTTGCTTCTCTCTTGACTTCTACTGCTTCTTGGCTTCTCTTTCGGCTTCTCCTGGCGTACCCGTGATGCCGTCCTTAAAAGCACAGTCTTAACCCAGGTGAATCCCATCTACCTATGCCCACACCCCAGTCCAGGTGCCTGCCATCAGGCCTGCATTCAGGACCGCAAGGATCCATCATCTAATTATCTATCCTGATGGCGGGAGGGCAGAAAAGCCTGACATTTTCTTTACCCTACAAGCCCAACCCCCAATGTTAATATTTGGAGACCAGGCCTCTAGGGAGGAAGTAAGGGTTATGTGAGGTCAGAAAGCAAGGTCTTAATCAGATAGGATTTGTGTTCTTGTAAGTAGAGGAAGAGGCATTTATGATCCTGTAGTGGGCAGGAAGGGAAGGTGCAGGATCTCTAATAGCCGAGCAGACAAGTGAAGGAGGACAGTCCTGGAGCCCTCGGTGGCTTTTGCAGGCTTTTATTGGGATTTACCAGGCACACGGCATGCAGGGGTGCCAGGAGGCTGGCAGGCTTCCCAGCCCCCAGCGAGTCTTCACTCTTTCTGGGCTCTCGGGTGTTCTCTCACGTTCTCTCTGCTTCTCTCGTGGTTCTGCTGGCGTCCCCGTGACGCTGCCTTTATAATCTGTCTCTCAGCCCAGGTGCACCCACCTACGCAGGCCCACACCCCACTCCAGGTGCCCGCCATCAGGCATGCATTCAGGACCGCAGGGATCCATCATCTATCCTGATGGCGGAGGGCAGAGAAGCCTGATACTTTTTATTTACCCTACAGATCCTTTCTGCCATTCTGGCACTAGGTAAACTGAGTCAGGTTTCTCTTTGTCTCTCTCTTTTATACACACACACGCCATGGCTCTCAGTCACTATGACTAGAGAAAAACACTAATTAGTCATTTCCATCTTGCAAGTCGAAATTTTCCACCACTAGCAGTTTGGTTGCCATGACAACCAAGACCCCCTCCATGGATCCATCCCTCCCTGTCCCCCTTCTTGCTACCACCCTGCTCTCCTGGTTTTCCAATGATTTCTACCCACAGGAGCAGGTTCGGCTTGCTCTGCTCAGCTCAGCTGGTCCCTATCTTCCCCCAGGCCTTTCTCTGGGTCTTCTGCTTTCAACGTCCACCACCTTAGATGTTAAAAAACTCTTTGTGACACGGCTGTGAGCGATGCTCCAGCAGACAAAGCCAGTTGCCTCTCCCCAGGAGCCCCTCTGGTCCTGCACCCAGGTTATTTCTCCCTTCCTGGTCCAGCTGGTCCTCCCCACCCCCACTGGCAGGGTGAAAGTAGTCAGGCTCGACTCTGGACTGCCCCCCCCCCCACCAGCTCAGGACACAGGAGGTGATAACTGACTCCAGCTGATGCAGGACAGGCCTAAAGCTGCAAACAGGGCAAAGAAAGCTTTCTATCAAGAGTGGCTGGAGGAAGCTTATATTAAAATTGATACATACAAACACTGATACCGGAAATTCAACCTTGGCAGATTCCTCCTCGGGAGCTGGGAACGCGCGTTCTCCTGCTCAACTACACCTGCTGTCAGGACAGGTAAACTTAATTGGCAGTCAGCCTTGGGCTGAGGGCCTTTCTCAGGTGTCTGCAATGCTGCGGCCTGCAGAACACGCTCGCCTCCATAGATGGCGACGGGGCCTGCTCCGGGGAGCCTGCTAGGTTCTGGTGGATGCCCGACCCCTCTTCCCTCCCTCGAGCCCCAGGAGCCGGCCTGCTTCTCTCTCCTCCCAGTGATGCCCCCGCCGCATGCCCTGGGGTTCCTCTCCTCTTGGAATTGGTGTGTGGGCTACCAAACCCCACTCTCTTCTCTGTGCTTCCTTCTCTTCCTTGCTTCCATTGACCCTGGAAACAAAGCAGAGCACAGACCCTTTAAGAGCCAGACACAGGGAAGCAGCATGTGAGATCATGAAATCCTAGAGGTCTTCATCATTTCTCCCCTGGTCTCAGGGGCCACTTGCATCTCTGGAGTCATCTGAAAAAGGGGTTGCCACTCAGTGACGGCCCCCCAGCATGGGATGCCTGCTATCACAGTGCCCCTTGGGCATGCCCGCTGGATGAGACCAGAGCTGGGCACATTGGCACTGGCCACATCTCTCCCCAGGAGCAGCACCGTCCCTGATTACTCACAGAGGTTGAGCAGGTGCTGTGCCCTCCGATATCCAGTGTCACAGGGAGGCCTGTTCGCCAAAAGACACAGGCCTTGTAGGGTAAAGAAAATGTCAGGCTTTTCTGCCCTTCCGCCATCAGGATAGATGATGGATCCTTGTCCTGAATGCATGCCTGATGGCGGGCACCTGGAATAGGGTGCGGGCATAGGTAGATGGGATTCAGCTGAGTTAAGACTGTGCTTTTTAAGGGCGGCGTCACGGGGGGACGCCAGCAGCAGCAGCACCAGCACCAGCAGCAGCAGCCGCCGCAGCCGAAGCCGAAGCCGAGAAGCAGCAGAACGAACGCTAGAGAGCCCAGATAGAGTGAGGACTTGCTGGGGGCTGGGAGGCCTGCCAGCCTCCCAGCCCCCCAGCCAGCACCCCTGCCTGCCATATGCCTGGTGAACCCCAAATAAAAAACCTGCAAAACTACTGAGGACTCTGACTCCTCCTTTACCCGATCTGCATGGGATCAGAAAACCTGCACTGTATCCAGTCCTGCCCCTTACAATTGGCGTATGTCGGCAAGATCCATGCAGACGGGTATTGGAGCCCTCCGAAGACCTGGAGGGACTAAGGAGAACAGACTTTGCCTGTGACGACGCTGGAGGCACCATGGCGGTATAGAAGATGGATACGTCCACGAGCTACAGGATGAGACCTGGCGTGAAGGAGACGCCCGAAAGGACCAGCCAACGACACCGGATAGGACCAGCCAACGACACCGGATAGGACCAGCCAACGACACCGGATAGGACCAGCCAACGACACCGGATAGGACCAGCCAACGACACCGGAAAGGACCAGCCAATGACCCCTGAGGCAGCAGGCCATTGCTGAAGCAGGGAGAGGCCAATGGACTGATAGACTGATGAACTGATGATTTTGGACTGACAATCCCGCCAGAAGGCGGAGGACCTTAGCAGGTTATGTTTATTTTTTGAGAATCTGGGGGTGGCCAGTGGGCCTAGATGGCCAAAAGCAGCCTGTGTATGCCCAGTGGCCAGGTGGAGGAGAAAAGCCAACTAAGGTGGCAAAAGCTGGTACTGATGCTAAGTTGAGAAGCCCTAAAGCGGCTGTTAAGCAGCCTGGGTATGCTGAAGCCCTGTGAGTCTCGTAAAATCACCTATGGGTGATGCCCTGCTCATTCTTGAGTGAGGGTGAGGAGCTGAGGAGGCCGTCCTTGGGGGACGGGTGGGGAATGTGGCTTGGGGTAGAGCCAAGCCAAATGCAAAGTTTGGATCCCCAACCCATGTGCTTGTGCAGTGGGTTGGCTTGAGAGCAGGGGTCTGTGAGTCGCATGGGTGGCCATGAAGGCCGAGTGTTGGAGCGACTGCAGACAGAAACCCTGAGGGTTGGCGATTACCCCCAACAGAATAAAATTGCCAATCCCAGAGCTAGTGCATCCTGGGGGTGGATGCTGTGTGTGCCTTGTAGCCGAGACTACAGCCAGAGAAGGCCAGGAAGCCTGACGGCTCCTGGTGTGATATAGCAGATGCCGTGTGTGATTTCCCCTCCCTCGTATGAGCAGTGCCTTCGGCAGCAGATTTGGTGGCTCATCTGCTGGTACCAATAATTGTCTTTTGCACTTGGTTGGTGCCCTGCCTGGACTTATTTGTGTTCTGTTGTATTTTGTTATGTTGTATTTTGTTATTTGATGTATTTGCTTTTGTGGGCCATGGCTGCATTGTTTGTTTGCTTAGAAAATTGTATATATGTATATAGACTGTATGGCAGAAAACCCTGAGGGGGTGGACTGTAGGGTAAAGAAAATGTCAGGCTTTTCTGCCCTTCCGCCATCAGGATAGATGATGGATCCTTGTCCTGAATGCATGCCTGATGGCGGGCACCTGGAATAGGGTGCGGGCATAGGTAGATGGGATTCAGCTGAGTTAAGACTGTGCTTTTTAAGGGCGGCGTCACGGGGGGACGCCAGCAGCAGCAGCACCAGCACCAGCAGCAGCAGCCGCCGCAGCCGAAGCCGAAGCCGAGAAGCAGCAGAACGAACGCTAGAGAGCCCAGATAGAGTGAGGACTTGCTGGGGGCTGGGAGGCCTGCCAGCCTCCCAGCCAGCACCCCTGCCTGCCATATGCCTGGTGAACCCCAAATAAAAAACCTGCAAAACTACTGAGGACTCTGACTCCTCCTTTACCCGATCTGCATGGGATCAGAAAACCTGCACTGTATCCAGTCCTGCCCTTACAGGCCTCAAGCAAGAACTCAGTGTTGAAAACAGTGGCCTGTCCTGGACCAGGGCCTGAGCATTAGCGGGAAGGGGTGGCTGCATGTTCAGGATGTCAACTGGGGGCTGAACTCACCTGTCCCGCGGCCTTGGAAAGAGGTTTGACACACACTGGTGGCTGCAGCATCCAGGGCATGAGATGAGGCAGGAAGGTCTTTGTTTCCCAAGGGCAGCAGTGAGGTTTCTGGCCTCAGCACCAGCAGTTCTCTGGCCCCGCAGCTGCAGGGGTAAGATTCCGGGCTGCACCTGGGCGTGCTGTCAAGGACCAGACAGAAGCCCGATGACCAGATTCTGGACTGACCCACAGGCCCACGAACATGCCCTGGAGGGCGAGAGCCTGACCTTTGTCCCCTCAAGCAGGGGGGTTCTGGTGGCCAAGGCAAGGTGAGCTTCCAGTTAACAGGCACGTGTTCGTTCTCACCACTAGGAAGATCTGGAGAGGCTCCAGACAGCAGCCTGGGGGTCGGAGGTCCAGTGAGAGAGGAACAGCCTCATAAGAGGGAAGGCAGGGGTTGGGGCCAGAAGTGGAGCAGGCAAAGGCGGTCGCCCCAGTCACCTACAACCTACGTCCCATACAGAGCCCACCAGTGAAGGCAGGTTTCCCTAAGATGGGAAGGTAGATCCCTGAGATGTGCCACTTTGGCCTGTGAATTATTTTGATTATTCAATCAAGGCCCTGCAGGCTCACAGGAAATTTACCACTCCCTTAACTACCTTGAAGAATGAAAATTGGAGGTATTACCCAGAATTGGGATTTTTACCAGAAATGACCTTTCTGTGGGGGAAACCATCCTGCATGGCAGAGCAAGTATCTAATGACATGCAACAGAGTATCTGGTTGAATTACGCAGTCACCTCTCCCAGCCACGCCAGTCCCTGCCTTGCTCTGTGAAGCCCCCGGCCCCCATGCCAGGAAACCTCACACAGCCTCATTTTACCCCACTGATTTTGGAACCCACATCTATATAGATTTCCCAAGCACATTTAATTAAATTTGTTTTTTCTTCCTACTAATCTGCTATTGCTAATTTGATTACTTGCCCAATCTGAGAAAAACCCAGAAAGGTAGGGCAATTTCCTGTCCTCTCTGACAGATGTGTTTATTTCTGTATCCAGATCATGACCCAGTTTATATGACCACCAAATAGCAAAGCCAGTTCCTGGCCCTCCTAGTCTGAGTCTGAGCTCTTTGGAGGGTTCCAGGCTGGGAGAATGCAAAGAAGAGGTTGTCCTGTTCTCCCAGGACAGGCTGGGAAGCCAACTCTGAGAGCAGGCGGTGGGCTCTCTGGACTTCCACAGGTGTCTGCACAAGGCTGCCTGCCCACCAGGGGGCAGTCTGAACCCTCTCCAGAGACGGAAAGGCACTGGGGTAGGACAGGCAGCAACTAGCTATCCCGTAAAGAACCAGTGAGGGTCCTTCCCAGGACAAAGACCCTCTCAGGCCAACCTGCCAGATCTTCCCCAGATTAGGCAGGCTGGCAGCCAGTTGGACGTCAGATGAGCCACATGAAAGTTAAGTGACTCCTCACTGTCCCTTCTGTTCTTTACCATGAGTTTCAAACCCCATAGCTTTCGTGACATGACAACTGAGGTGCACCAAGCAATGTGGACTGGAAATAGGCTGGTTCAGTCTGGTTTCCCAGGGGGGCTGGAGGTTGGCCTGGCCTGGGGAAGGCAGACAGCTCACTTAGCCTGAATCTAGAGTGTTCCAGCTGCAAGAATACCTCCTAGGATTTGCTCTCTAGGATGCTGAAGACCCAGGGTCAGATGAAGAAGCCGCACCACCAGAAGGATCTATGGTTCCAACAAAGAAAAATTTGATCAGGTGTTTAGAGGCAGGTCCTGGGCCAGGGCTTCCTATGAACCACCAGGGAGCTGGCTAAAATCTAGATTTGGGGCTCCTGGTCCTGGATGAGAAACTCTAGGATTGACAGAGGCCCAGGAAGTGGTATTTTTAACAAGTTTAACAAGTCTGCTAGGTACCCTTTTGGACCACAATTAAGTTTGACATCCATGGCCCTAAGATAAGGCCTCTATTATCTGACTCTAACTTCCCACAAAGGAACCAATGTAGCCGATATGTCTGCTGTAGGGAGGTCTGCACCATTTAACCAGAACTCAGGGGAGGCCCTGCTTTCCTGGCTTGGGTTATTTCCCCAGTTGTTTTGCTTGGTTGTTTGATGTTTCACAGTGTGTTTAAACATTTATTTAAATAGAACTGAAATAATAATAAGAATGAAGCTATTTGCAGAAGAAAAAGCTAAACCAGGAGGAGAAAGGAGTTGAGAGAGAAAGAGAAAAAGCAGCAGGTAGGCTGGATTGGGGGCCAGGGGACCCCTGGGGGTGGGGGCTGTGCACAGGGCATCAGAGGCGCCTGTAAGGTGTTTTATTTTATTTATTTATTTATTTATTTTTTTTTTGAGGCACAACTATTTTTTTATTCCTAAAACAAATTAATGCTTTTTTCTTTTCTCTCATTTCAAACTTATTTTACTGTTAAATGTCCAAAACAAATACAGAAAACTTCATAACACATGTACAAAATCATGAGGCCGACACCCTTGTCATAAACCCCCAGTGAAGCTATGTGATCATTTTGTGCTCCCTCCTAATCACCTTCCCTTCCCCCAAGGGTAACCTTGATCCTGAATTGTAAGAAATTAAATTTAATGTGAAAGATTAGACACCCTTGTGTCCAACAGTAAAGGGAATATATATAGGCATAGTTTTTCCCAGCTACACGGTTTTGTCTTTTTTTTTTTTAAGGTGTTTTAAAACACCTGTAAGGTGTTTTACTGGCCCCAATTTTGAGGGACTTGCGAAAGTCCCTGAGATTCATCCCGAGGCTTTTTTTGGATGTTGGACTGGTTATAACTGAATGTGAATCACCCTGAGTGGCTGCCAGGCACTCCCATTAAATATGAGCCGCAGGCAGTTGTGAAAAGCACAGGACTATGCTTCACACCCAGCTTCGGAGGAGGGGCCCAGGCTGAGGACCCTTTTGCTGGCATGGCCAGCACCTGCCTGGCGTGGTCTGGTTTCAGGGCTTTGTCCACCCTCACTGCTCTCCCTTGGTGATTGGATAGGTACAGGGGCCAGAAACTCCTGTAGGGAAGGAGGTCCCGGCTTCCACCCAGCCCTGGCTCTGTCCACCATCCACACTCTCCTGATACCATGGTTGATGACAGGGTAGACCCAACAGCTGGAGAACCAGAATGCGCTACAAAGAGTCCCCAGAAGGGGATGCTCAGGTGCCTCACAACACAATCCCTGAGAGACTAATTCTTCATAGCGCGCACACGCGCACGCACGCGCGCGCACACACACACACACACACAAACACAGAGGAAATTTCAGGGGCCATCTCAGGTCTGGTCCCTGTTGTGCCTTCATTCTGACCCTAGCTTAGGGACAGTTGCTTCAGACTATTCTGCTCAAAGATTTTGAAGAAAGAAGAGGCTTTTGACTCAGTAAGCTTATCCACTGCCACTTTTGGTTTTACTTGGAAAAGAAATAGATTAAAATTTCAAGACTCCTCCCCCTGCCCTCATGTATTGATCTGCCTTAGTCCTTTGATGCCAAAGGCAGGTCTGGGCTATGAGCCAGGATGGAGAGTTTACATTAGCTCTTAATGGATCTCTTCAGTAGCAACCCTGCTTGAGGCAACAAGGCCTCAAGACAAAGAAATTCCTATTTTAAGTAGCATGAGCTGTGATCCATCTGAGGATGGGCCATTTTAGCTTATTCCTTTCCTGTCTACCTGTCCTGTCTGTGCCCCACCCCAACAACCTCTACAGTGCCACCATCTAGAACTGACCCTCTATTTCCAGTCCTGCCTACAACGTCTAACTTATACCATGTCTTAAAAAGATGGATGCCTCTTTTAGAGGAGCAAAATTTTTGGACACTGCCCCACCCCCATTTATGTCTTTGGCAAATGGTTGATTTCATTGGAGGGGCTCTGAAGGCTGGATGCAGGTTGATTTTGAAAAAGATAGTTATATATAAATTTCTCTCTATAAGGGTATCTCCTCCTCAGAAGATTTAATCTCCTATTGCTTTTAAATGAAGAAGTCAGAACATAAATCTGCATATCTTTGTTTACTGTGGCTTCCTTGGAAACTCTGTAAAGGACCCTTTGCTTTCTTCCCCCAAACTCGCTTATCTTAACTAGGCTATTAAGATGGTGTCTGAAGTCATGCTGTAAGTCACTGCTGGGAACACGTATACAGGAAGCAAACTCATTATTATTCAACTTGTTTTTGGCTTTTTCTCTTATCAATCTGTCTGATACTTTTTTTGATTATTTGCCAGACTAGAATAACCCAGAGGGGTAAAGGATGATTTATTTTTTTGTCCCCACATCCTCCTCAGTATGTCTTCTCAAATGCTCCAGAGAAATGCCTACCTACCTCTAAAGGAGCAAGAAGGAGGGAACCATGGATCTTCTAAATTCCTTCAAGTTCTGGTTGTAGAGCACCCCTGGGCCCACTAGCCATGGGTTCCATGGCCATATATCTAAATGCTGGGTGTGTGTATAAGGTGAGGCAGGGAACAGGGGAATATGCCCCAACTCCTAGGACTTCCCAGAAAACAAATTGATAAGGAAAAGGGGGGATTCGGATCTCAATCATTAGTCTCATACCATATACAAAATTTAGTTTTAAGTTGATCATAGACCAAATTCTAACAGCTAAAATGATAAAGCTGCTAGGAGAAGCATGGAAGAAAACATTTGAGACTAAAGCCCTCTTCCTAATCTCTAGAGCCTATAAATTATGTTATGTTATATGGCAAAAGGGACTTTGCAGATGTAATTAATAACAGCATTTAAAATAAGCGGTATAGCCTAGATTTTCCAAAATGACCCCTGCAAAGCAGAGAAATTTCTCCAGCTATAACAGAAGGGAAAATTAAATATTCCAATTGTGAGAAGAATTAGCATGTTTTTACTGGCCCTGAGAGCTAGGAGCCATGTATGAGGATCAGAGTGAGGCATCTAGGAAGCAACGGCAGACCTACATGATAGTAGCAAGGAGATGGGACCTCCATCCTACAGCCTCTAGGAACTGGATTCTGTCAACAACCTGAATGAGCTTTGAAGTGAACTCTTCTCAGTAAGAACCCAGGCAACCAATCTTATGAAACCCTGACAAAGAAACCAGTCAAGGAACTTAGACTTCGAACTTAAAGAACAGTGAGATAACAAAGTTGTGTTGTCTTACAGTACTAAATTTGAGGTAATTTTTTATGGCAGTAATAGAAAACTAGTAAAAAGAGTTTGAGTTAGGGAAAGATTCCTTAGAACATATAAAACAAGAAACAGAAGAGAAAAAAATTGACAAATTGAACACCATCAAAATTAAACCCTCAGTTCTTTCAAACATGCTTGTAAGATAATAAACAATAAAGTCAACCCGAAGTATTTACAATGCACCTATCTGATGAAGGAATTGAATCCAGAATATACATAGAAATTTTACAACCCTAAAATTAAGAAGACAAAACAACATTTTTTTAACTGAGGAGGACAAAAGACCTCTATCATAAAAGAAGATATACAAATGACAGATTAAAGGACATAAATAGATGATCAACATCCATGGCATCAGAGAAATGCAAATAAAATAACACTACATACCTAACAGAATGGCTAAAATCACAGGACTGACAATATCAAGAGCAGACAAGGAGGTAAAGGATTTATATAATGAAAATTATAGGATCTTACTAAAGGATTTAGATCATAGCATAAGGGTGTAGAAAGACATTCCATGTTCATGGATGGGAAGAATTAATATAGTCAAAGTTACTATTCTACCAAAAACAATATATAATTTAATGCTACTGATGTCGTTTTTGGAGTCAGTAGGTTAGGAGTGTGAAAGGTTTGGCATGGGAAAGAAAAGGAAGGGAAAATTTACTGCGCCCCCGGGGCGAGCTCCGAGGACCCAAGGTGGGGGTCCCTGAAGTCACGCCCGTTGTGGGGGGAGATGTCCTTTTATAGGATGAGGAGAGGTTAGGCAGGAAAACTGGGGTGGCAGCAGGGGAAACAGGTTTCGGCGGAACAAAGTTGTTTTTCATGGAGCCGAGTTGTTTTCCTCCTGTTTAAGGCTTCAGTTTCAGTTGGATGGTATCTGTGGCACTGGTGTCAGGGCCATCTTGTTCTTTCTATGTGGGCTTCCTCATTCCTGACCCCTGCATCGACCTTTCAGAGGGCAGGGTCCTTGGGTTCACTCTGGGAAAGAGCTCCCCTTTCAGTGAGTTTCCCAGGTGAATTTCTCCACAAGACAGAGACGGCACTTATATTTAATTAACAGGTTTGTTAGAAAAGGGATAGAACAGTAAAAGACACTTGCATAGACACAAGCAGGCAGGAGGAGCTGCTCCTCTGTTGGGGGCTCATCTTTGTGAGCCACAGGTGGTTACTGATTTTGGATAACTTTGTAGAATTTGAAAGGGAACGGAGATTCTTCTATGGGCTCAATCTCCATATCTTTACCTTTGGATGCCTCTAGGGTCAATGGCTATGTTAATCTCTTCTCCCCACCTCCAGCCCTTGGCACTGTGTGAGCCAGGTTTCCGGTCTTATGGCATCTCCTTTCCAGCTTTTTTCCTATTCTCGTCCTCCATCAAGTACCAGAGTGACCGCAACACCCAATACCTCCAACAGGCAGTCACCAAGAGCTCCTTGGTCTCCATTCTGCCCTTTTCCTCTTTAAAGACCCTTCCAAGCCTGGGCCTCCCCTAGTGGCGCAGCGGTTGAGCGCTGGGTTGCGAAAGCTGCCCGCAGCCTCTGCAGCACCGGTTCAATCCCTGGCCGTCGGCGAGGGTCCCACATGGCTCGACAGACCTCTCCTGCCGCCCGCTGCTCCCCTCAGCAGTGTATTTCGTCGGTCTGCCTGTTCTGTTCCCCGCTCTGGCTCTGGTGAATCTGTTATAGGACAGGGAGAGGGGCAGCCCAAACCCCGCAAACCTGCCTATTCTAAATGGGTTCTGCCATCCGCCGCATCAACACAAAACATATGAGACTTTAATGGGAAGGAACTTTAATAAAACTAGCAAACAATACAGGAAAGGCAAAGAGTCCAGTTTCTAAATCAAGCACCCAAAGTCACCCGTCCCCTCGTGGGTAAAAGTCCATCCATATGGGATCGGCCCAGAACAAGGCCCCAAAGCCTGCCACAAGTCTAAAGCATCTTCCAGTGGGGACCCACAGAAAAGGGTCAGAAACAACCAGACAAGCACGGAAGGAAAAGGGCAAAATCAACATCAAGATAAAAGCTGCCATTGTCACCTCCCCACGGGTCTCACCCACATCTGTGTCACCCCGTCCACGACCAAAAGACAAGGCAGTTTCTTCACGTGTCTCTAGGCTCCATGTGCCTCCTCCAGGTCTCCTTCTGGCTCCATCCTGCTTCCTTCCTCAGTCTCTTCTGCAGCTTCTCCTCTCCCTGCTCAGCTCCACCCTCCCTTGGGTGGGGCAGGGAACCTCCCCCTTTCCTGGGGACCACCCTGTTACAAATCCACTCACCCTCTGGTGCTTCTGACTGTACCCAGTGCTTGTATAAATAAATAAATAAATAAATCTTAAAAAAAAAAAAAAAGACCCTTCCAAGCCTGACCTGATGAAAGACAGTCTGTGGAGGATTTCATTTTCTCTGTCACAATTATCTGCATATAATAATTTTTTCTTTCTGATAAAATCTGGGCCTGACCTATGGAGGGACATCTGAGGCAGCACCTATTGAGTTTGGCAGCACTGGCACATGGAAAGGGTTCACTGATGAGGAGAGGATCAAGAGGATGAGGCCTGTCCACACGATGGAACCCACTCAGCCACCAGGAACAAGAAGGCTGCTATTCACAGCAGGATGGAGGGCGTCCAAGAGAATCATGGGTGGAAAGTGCGTCAGAATGACAATGTCAAAACTGGACATTCACAGAGTTGACACTTCAACAAAGCAAAATACTTACAAAAACTGGCAGACATTAGCAAGGGAAGTGAGATTTCTGAATTAAAGGAGGAGGAGGAAGAGAATGAGTGCCAGGACAGTGGCGAGAAAAACATGAAAACAGGCATTAAAGGGCTTAGAAAACCTAAGGGAAATCATTTCTTTGGGTAAAAATTCTTTGCAGGGACTTGTCAGCTAGAACCGTGGTTCCCTTGGGGCCTGCCCCATGGAGCAAGGGGTTAAGACGCAGCGCTATAAAGCTATGGCAGCCACTGCAGCACGAGTTTGATCCCTGGCCAGGGAGAAACCGCATGGCACAGCAGACCTCTCCTGCCTCCCTGCTGCTCCCCTCAGCAGTGGATTTCAGTGGATCTGCCTGTTCTGCTCCCCACTCTGTCTGGTGAATCCTCACACCCATCCCCCACTTCTGGCCTGTACCCCAGTTCTTGTATGTATAAATAAATCTTAAAAAAAAAAAAAAAGAACAGTGGTTCCCGAGCATTTATACCAGTCATGAGTCCATGACAAAATGAGAGGGGACATAAAAAGATTAAAAAACTGATATTGACTTCAAACAAGGCAATTGGCTGTTCAGACATCAGGGTTTATTGGTAAACAAAACAACAGAAGCGCAGGCAGAATGGACAGTGGTGATTGGGGGAGCCACAGCCACCCCCAATCCTGGTGTCACACCCACCTAGATGCTCTGGAGGACCCCCAAGTGGCACCAGAAGGCAGCCAGTGGGAAAGGAAGGCGTGCTGGGCCTGTCATTTGCTGACTCACTCACGTGGGGGGAGGCTCTAGCTCCAGCCCTCGTTTAAACAGGGCTCTAAATATTAATGTTTACACTATCAATACAAGCGACAACATGGAAGAGCCCCAAATTAAAATATACTCATTTTAAAAAGCCAGATGCAGAAAAGCTGTTGTATTAGTCACCTGGGCGGCCATAAGAAAATACCACCGGCTTCTTGGCTTCCACAACAGGAATTTATTTTCTTACATTTCTGGCGACTACAAGCCCAAAATCAAGGTGTTGGCAAGGTTTGTCTCTGGCGAGAGCTCTCTTCCTGGCTGGCTGTGTCCTCACATGGCCTCTCCTCCACGTGGACACTTCCCTGATTCTCTCTCTTCATATAAAAAACACCAGTTATATGGACGAGGGCCCATTCATATGGCCTCATTTAACCTTAATTATTTCATTAAAGGCCTTATTTCCAAATACGGCCCTATTCTTAAGTACTGGGGATTAGGACTTTAATATATGTATGGGGGAGAGGGAAGAATTCAGTTCCTAACAGCTGCTAAAGTAAAATTTCATTTCTATGATGACAGCCTAGAGAAGGAGAAACCACAGGGACAAACCACAGATTGTGGGGGAAGGACTCTGATTCCCAAAGGGCCAGAAAACTTCCTGGGGGATGGAACTCTTGTAGTCGTCATTGTATTCACGTCATGTGGCTCTATACATTTGTCAAACCCATCAAATGTACATTTAAAGGGAGGGATGTTTTATTGTAGGTAAATTAACCTGACTCCCAACAAAAATACAAGATCAAGTCATCTGAACCCCCCACATTTACCCAGAGTCAGACCCCACATTTTGGTTCCTCTTGGCCCATAGGTTCCCCCCTTGATTATTTTTGTTTTTTGTACTTTCCGAAGTAACAAACGTATTTTATAGGCTTCTGCAAATACCTCTGTACACCCATTTAAAGGCACAATTCTCAGGATACTGAGTATTTACTAGGCCTTCTCCCTTTAACCCAGAGGTGGAATTCAGAATGAATGGCCTGCTTCCTTCCTGTCATCCAGGCGAAAATTTCATTGCCAGAGTGAGTAAAGATTAAAAAAAAAAAAAAAAAGCACAGCTTATCTCATCTTAGAGCTGTTGTTTTCCTTTGTTTTACCAAAAAGCAACATCTGAATTCTCTAACAGGAGGACACACTGGCTGCATTCCTTAGAAATGCTAACAGAAGATATGACAGAAAACAAATTAGCACTCCTCACAGACATGTTAGCACAGTTACCCCTCTTGGGGTCTAAATGAGCACTTCTCAGCAGGAGTCAGGGCTGCAGCTGCCAGGGCACTCCCCCGGCTGCTCTCCAGTCCAAGAACCCTAAATGAAATCCAGAGAATACCCTGCCCGGAACACCCATCCTGATGCTCTAACTAGATAGCTAAGGCCCTGTAAGAAGTTACCAATCTGCGATTATTCTGCCAACTGCCGTGGGTGGAGTAAGTTCCAGAAAGAGCAAGTGACTCAGAAAGCCTGCAAATTACAATTAGCCTTTCAAAGCCTTTTCCAGAGAATTGTTTCTCTCACTATTTATCTGTTATGCTACCATACTGTATTGCTTCTAACCCACCACAGATTGTAAGGAAAGCGGGAAAGTTGCAATGAAAACCATGCTTTCTTATTTCTTAGGAGTTGCATGGTGTACTTATTCAAAAAACTTTTAAACGTATGGTTTGTAGGCTAAAGATGATGTAATATAAAAATCATCTTTGGTCACATAAAAACATAGATGCAAAGAAAAATTAGTTAATTGGGGTATTCCTTACATTTATTCATTCATGTCTACTTTTCCTGAATCAATTTGCAATTCTAAGTCATCAACTTTCCAGTTTTGTGAGACTACTATCTTACAGGCCGCGGGAGGGGTGTGTGTGTGTGTGTGTGTGTGTGTGTGTGTGTGTGTGTGTATGTAAACTTTTCTGCAAGGGGCCAGATGGCAAATAATTTTGGCTCTGTAGGTCTCGTGTTCTCTGCTGGACCTGCTCACCTGTTGCAGTGATCTATCCTCACGAACTCTTCTCGTAAAGGCCCTATCTCCTAAAACCATCTCACTGAGGCTTAAGTTTCAACACATGATTTGGGGGGAAGACAACACAGCCTAGGGCACAAGTGATTGAGCAATTTTTCTGAATTACAAAAAAAATGTTTAGTGCAACATAAACGATAGCATAATGAACACAACTATGGTCAAACTGATCTTACTCATAGAAATACAACAGATTCGATTGGCTAAGAAAGTCCTATAACTGTTTATGTATAGGTAGGTAGAGAAATGTAAATTTCTCTGTTCTCTCAGTCTCTGTCTAAACATACCTATGTATACAATGTACATGTGTATGTGCATATAGGTATATAATGTGTTGGTATATTGTATTGATATGTATGTATATTGATATATATAATATGTTTGTGTAAACATATATATATCTATAATAATTACCCTTAGATTATGTGTCTATCAATATGTCATCACCAAAAATGGAATTTCCCCTTAAAATTAACCTTTAATAAATCTTTACTGAACACCAGCCTTGTTTATAGCTGACTGGTAACCATTGCACCGAGAGAGCAGGACATTAACATGCTAGAATGTGAGCAAGAAACAACTTGATTCTTTTCCTGGGGCCCATTCAAATCCTATTTGTGGACTCAACTTTTACCTTCCGTTAGATGAAAACTTGGGTGAGTTCTTGGATCCCATAAATTTATATATCACTCTGTCTTATTTAAGTTGTAGTTTAAGAAAAACATATGACATAAAATCAGCCATCTTAAGCATTTTAAGTGTAGTGTTAAGTATATTTTCATTGCTGGAAACAGGTCTCCAGAACTATCTCATCTGAAGAAAAAGTTCATCTGAAACCATATAACCATTAAACTACTCCCAATTCCACCTCTCCTCAGCCCCTGGTAACTGCCATTCTATTTTCTGAGTCCATGGATTTGACTACTGTAGATATTTTATAGAAGTGGAATCAGACAGTATTTGTCTTTTGTCACGGGCCTGTTTCACTTAGCATACTGTCCTCAAGGACAGTATTCATAGTATTCACATTGTAGCATGTGATTCACAGTATTCACATTGTAGCATGTGATAAAAATCTTTTTGAAGGTGGAATAATATTCCATTGTATGTATACACCACATACACAGTGGTGAAGTGATAACTTTGATTTGCTCATATTACTTTCAAAGTCAAATCGAGGCTCTAATTAAAAGGCAAATCCCCAACCCTAGCTGGCGGATGGTTTATCAGCACTAATTATTGATTCAAAGTGGCAGTTTTACTTAAACGGGTCCTCTGCTGTTGATTGTGTGCCCACACGACAGCTGACAGTCCAGCCAGTGAGAGATCCTGCTTTGCAACTCTCGATTCCAAAGTCCATAGACCAGAGGGTTGAAGCACTGGGCAAATGCAAAGACTCCAAAAAGCACCAGATTTAAAACAAAGTAAAACACGCCACACATCTTTCCCAAACCTATGAATATCAGGGTTGGTATTACATGTAAGCCCATCTGCACTAAGTGAATAAGGACTGTTTTTCTTGCTTTGATATTTGACCTACTAAAATGGCCAGACCGTTTCCCTTCTTGGTATATGAGATAGTAACTAACAAGAATGATAGACAAAGGAAGGAAAAGGAAAACCAGGCCAATGGCTCTGGCAGGAATCCCATTTAAGATCACTGGGCAAAGAGGTTGAGATTTTAAAATAGCAACTTGAGTGAAGCTAGTGCCTTCTATGAGGAATAAGCAAACATTCTTAAATATAATGAGCACCCAAGTGCCCACCAGAATCCTATACTTCAGTAAATCTACACAGGACAGAGATTTCAATGGCCAGCAAATCACCAGGTAGGTGTTGACCACCATTAGGGTCAGAGTGAAGAGGATCCCTTCACCAACACATAGCTGTACCCCAAACACCACCCAGCACATCAGCACAGGGACGTTTGCCAACAGGGCCCTCATCCCCTGATAAACCACCCCTAGGCCACAGTAGGAGGAAATGCACAGCAGATGATGGCAGAGGAGGATGTACCGGACCTCTTGCTTCAGTTTCGAATTTTGTGACACTATTGCAATAATGATGGCAGTGATGATTGTGGCAAAAGAGAAAGTGACCATGTACACAGAGGCCTTCACTGTTGCTTCTAGTCTCAGCCAATCTGTTATGTTACAGGGCTCAGAAGACAAATTCATGGTCTTCAGGGGATCTTGACTCCTGCAGGAGAAAAGAACAATAAAGAATGAATTTGTGTTAAAACTTCATATGGGATTTTCTAGCTCTCTGGCCTGTGTAGAGTCTCAGGAAATAGATAGCACCCTTCTTTGCTGTATGAAACATCACAACCTTAGATAGTATTGGCGTGGATCAAAGATGGAGAAATCATCTGGAGTCTTCTCTTCATTTCAGGGCAGGGCATTGTACTATTACAACATTCAAGAAATATACGTATTATATACATATATACACGTTTGGTCTTCATCCCATTTCTGGCATAGAGCTCCTAAAACCTTTGAAATTTCCCAGTGGACAGTAACAAACATCTTTTTTTATGCCAATGAGGTGATTTTTTGAATGTCCCTAGGTTATCCAGAGGCAGAGACTGATCTCTTGGTCCACCCGTGTGATTAAAGGGTTGGAACTTTGAGTCCCATACCCTCCGCCACCCCTCCCCACCACCCATCAAGTCCAGAGAGGGGAGAAAAACTGATTGCTCTATCAATGACCAAGGCTGATGATTTAATTGATCATGCCTACACAATGAAGTCTCCATAAAAATCCAAAAGATGCTCAAAAAACTCTCAGGATTTGCTGAAGGAGGAACTGTGATCACTGAAATGGTAAGGCACATAAAATCTCAAGTGTGCATAGCAGTGGCAACCTGTGCAGCAGCCTGGGGGACTGGAACCATGGCAACTCCCATCAAAAGGAATATTTGGGTGTGGTTAACTATCTTTTTTTTTAAAAAGGATTTATTTATTTATTTATTTATACAAGCACTGGGTACAGTCAGAAGCACGGGAGGGTGAGAGAATTCACCAGAGCCAGAGCGGGGAGCAGAGCAGGCAGAAGGACTGAAGTACACTGCTGAGGGGAGCAGCGGGCGGCAGGAGAGGTCTGCGCGCCATGTGGGACCCTCCTCCGGTGGCCGGGGAGCAGCCAGGGATCGAACCAGCGTCGCAGAGCTGCAGGCAGCTTCGCCACCCAGCACTCAACCACTGCGCCACCGGGGAGACCACCATCTTTTAACTATCTTGTCTTCACAAAAACAACAGCACATGATGCTCAGCTATGAGTCATACATCCTGCATGCAACTGCTGACGCAGAACCAAGAAGCCAGGAAAGAGGACCACATTCAGAAGCAAAGGAGTCTGTCCACCAAGAAGGTCCAGTCATCTAAAAAGGAGCTGGCCCCAAATATGGCAGTTTGTAACTATCCAGTAGACGTCAGCTAAATTCACTTCTTATCCTACAATATTTTACTTTTGTGTTCTCAGGCCTGCTTCCCAAAATACAAATCCCTCCCCTTTCCTAGGTAGAAAGACAGATTTGAGTTTTGGGCTCCTGTCTTCTTGACAGCTAACTGCCAATAAACCCTTTCTTCTCTCAAAATGTTGGTGTCATAATATTGGCCTTCTGCACATCAGGCAGCAGACTCCTTGGCTTGGTATCAGAACCTGCAAACTACAGTATCGGTGTTGCCTCTGTGAAAGTCTACTATAGAGAGACTTTTGAGTCTCATAGGTTTGGAGTCTTAACATCTCAAGTCCTATAGTATTCCCTCCCCCCTGTCAAAACTGATTGTACGTGGGGTAGACATCTTGTTTGTAGATTTTGGGGTTCCTGGATATTCCTGAGTTTTGGAACTCCTCAGTCCTTGACAATGGCCATGCAAGAATTCAAAGCTATATGTCTTAGCAGAAGCAAAGGCAAAGTTTATTTAGAGACAGCAGGAAAGTTCACCCACGGAGAGGTCCCAGGCAAGTGGAGTCCAGGGAAAACAGCTGCAGGGAGAGGTGGGAGGATCCAGGGTATATGGTGTGCGGGAGGCTGCTCACTCCATCCCTTGCTGCAGTATATCGCGCAAGTGCTCCCAGGGTGTTGGCTTATTGATCTGGGCAGCAGTTTTTAAGTCATCCCCATCCTGTGCTCCCTGAGGTGGTTTTATCAGCTCTCGCAAGGTTGGGGCAGAGGTCTGCCTGTCTCCCTTTGCTGCTTATTGCTCTCCTTGGGCTTTATCATCCTGCCTGGAGATTGTGGTGGAGGGCTGCCTTTCTCCCCTCTGGAGAGTCTCTTGACTCTCCTTGGTTTTATCAACTCAGGCAAGTGTTTCCTGTGGACCTGGGAGTAGCTGGCCATTAAATTTTCTTTAGGCACTGCCCTCCCCAATCTAACTGCTGAGTAATCTGACTTGGGAAAAATTCAGTAGCCTGTGCTGAGTCCGCCAGCATTTGTCTCTTTAAAAATCGGACCCCAGTATTCTCAGAGATGGTCGTCTGAGTGTGATGTCATGTAACTGACCTGCCAGTCATGTCAGTGTGGACAAGTAGGGGAGACAGAGATGTGGGAGAGAAGCAGCGAGGAACGGAGACAAAGGAGGCCACAAGAGACCACAGAGTTCCAAAACATATAAAATGGACTCTGAAGAGGCACAATAATTATATACCGATGTCCTAAAGGCATATGGAGATGCAGCTACTACAATGTCCTAAGAATCTAAAATGCCATAGCTCTTTGCGAAATCTTTTGCTGAAGGCAGAAATTTTTCCCCTGCGTATTGTGTTGTCAGCCTTTGTGAAGAATTTTCCCTATTCTGATGGACTATTGTGCCATTATCTGCTACTGAACTCCAGATACGTATTTCCCCTAATTTCCAGTTCTCCAGAGACAACCAGAAATGATAATTGTCATCATCAAGCTTTGTTTTAACTGCAAATTTTTTTAATCAAAAGCTTACATGGAATGTCTCCATGATAAACAGATACATTCACGTCTGCTCTCATAAATGCCTCCTTCTTAATGACACACCCTGCACACACCCCTGGAATGTCTTCAGGGCACCAATATGGAAACTGAGGGGACCCAATGAAGATGCCAGGGAGACCCTGACAAGTGGGAACAAGCCCTGGATCCCTGGTCTTGGGGAATACAGTGACTGGAGACTGACCTCAGGGCTCTTCTCTGGCCCTTGCTTCCTACACCACGGGCACACAGCATCGCCAAGCTCCACGTCCTTTCTCTCTCAATTCAGAGCCACCATTACTCACATATTCGGGAGGCAACTCTTAACTTGGGCTTGGAGTATCTGGGGCTTTTATCTCATTATTACGACCAAAATTGCTCCATACCTCCCCCCAGAACTCTATCTTATTCCCCATGCCTGAGACTTGAACCGAACCTATGACTCAAAACATATGGCCCTGTCCTGCCAGCAGCCCTCGCAGGAGTTGAAACCCACCCTGAGTCCTAGGCTAAGGGTGGTCCTGCTGGCAGGGTGTGCCCTGGTGCCAGCCTTCCCGTCCCCCTGGGCCACCCAACAACAACCTCTCCTGGGATTCTGTTGCCAGGTTTCACTCAGTTAATGGGCTGTGTTCTCCATTATTTGGTCTTGCTCCCCACCCCACATTCTGCCTAAAGCCCCAGTCATCTGCTGTAGCACCCCCTTCATTGCTGATGAAGCCATAACTGGCTGGATCCCTTATTCCTGCTCAGCGAGACTTCCCCGTCCCTGCATGTGCCGCCACCCCTTGGAGCTCTCCCACCCCTTCCATTCTCCACCCGTCTAGTTTATGTGACGACACACTCCCATGGCAATGAGCCGGCTGTGTTCTAAGACTCAAAACCCTACGCAGAGCCTGAGGGACTGTCACTGTGTTTCCTTTAGAATAAAACTTTAAAAGCTAGCCTTTCCACCCCAATGACTGCAGCTGCAGTTATAATACAAGCTAAACCACCAATCCCCCTCCCTCCACATCTAAAATGCTTTCAGGGAATTATTCATTGAGACCAGGCAAGGACTAGTTTCTTCAAGTTTATTTTTTTTTTCCTAATAGGTTTAACTCAAAGATGACACACCGTTGCATCATTATTCTCAACCAATGGCTTTGAGCATTGAATCATACAGCGTGTCCTCTTAAGCAGAGATGTGAAAAGTAGTAAAATACAGTGTTGACACAGAGAGGCTCATTGTTCAGTGGAAGAGGCTAAAGGCACTATAATTACATAGTAACAGCCAAAAACAGCAGGTCTAGTTTTATATAGTTACCAAATCAGTAAGAAAGCTGGGTGTGTGTTGGGAGAGTTCCAGAAGTAGAAGCCACTGTTACAGAGAGGAATCTCCATAAAAGAGGGAGGTGTCATGTTCCCTGTCCCACCTTGCTGAGGGGCAAGGCGAAGACACAGGAGACTTGAGGACACTTGGAGAGAGACGCAAGCGGAGAGATGTGTCTGGCTTCTCAGCTTTGGACTTGCACCAGGGACTTGGGGGACACGGAGGAGACGTGTCATTGAAACATGTGGAGACACTTGGGAGAGACATGGGGTGAGAGAGACGTGGGGGGCTGACAATGGCAGCTTGTATCTTGATCTGGACTTGAAGTTTGCTCCTATTGCTACAGGCAACCCCAGTGTGAAATGACTGCACACTGGAAAGGGACTTATTTTTTTTTTTAAGATTTATTTTTATTTATTTTATTTATTTATACAAGCACTGGGTACAGTCAGAAGCGCGGGAGGGTGAGAGAATTCACCAGAGCCAGAGCGGGGAGCAGAGCAGGTAGAAGGACGGAAGTACACTGCTGAGGGGAGCAGCGGGCGGCAGGAGAGGTCTGCGCGCCATGCGGGACCCTCCTCTGGTGGCCGGGGAGCAGCCGGGGATCGAACCGGCACTGCAGAGACTGTGGGCAGCTTCGCAACCCAGCGCTCAACTGCTGTGCCATCGGGGAGGCCCTGGAAAGGGACTTATAATGAGACTCAACTGCTGGCACACACAAAAAGGGTAAGAAAGGGGTTATTTACAAAAAGGGGGAAAGGAAGAAAGGAATAACTCAGGGAGAAAGATAAAGTGGTCTATGTGTCCTACCAGTCCCACTGAGCTGGGACCCCAACAGCACGCTGAAAGCCAGCGAAAAACCAAGGTCCCCCCAAGGCCCACATGTCTGGTTCTACCAAGCCTGGCTGCTTGACTCCACGCTCAGTTCCCAGCACCCTCCCTGTGGTAGTGATGACATTATGGATTTGTAGTCCTTGGATCTCTTTGGTCTGGGGGCGGGGGTTGGGGGTCTGTAAAACCTATTTGTGGAGTTTGTTCAGGACATCCTCTCCCCACAACACCATCATCCCAATGTTGCCTGGTTTATTCTGCCCCTTTCCTATGGTTCCCTGCCAAAAGGTGCCTTATAATCGTGGCAAGCTTTTTGATCTCAGTGGCCCTATTTTGGGCCAACCTGTTTGGCTGGGCATGTCATGGGTTAAGAGCCAGCACGAGAAGCTCCCCCATGCCCACACCCCCGCTCCCTCACCGCCTTTGCCTGGTATTCGATAGGAGCTGAGCAAAGCAGGCAGCTGCTGGGAGAAATGTGTGTGATGAAACTAGCCGGTGGTTTGGAATACTTTTACGCACATGAACTCTCCAGGAGGGCTGCAAAACTGCCTGATCAATGGGACAAGTTTTATTGTCTTTAATTTATTTATGAGCCCCCACGGAGATCAGCCAGAGGACTCTCCCAGCCTCCAAATTCCATCTCAGAGGTATATTTGCTTATATACATAGAGTTCAAGGCAACCAAACCCATATAATAACCCCTCACTGATACATAAGACCTCCACTTAATGACAGATCTTAGAGACTGTTTCTACTTCCAAAATGAAGAATACCTGTTTCCTTCTAGCCCAAAATGGCTCCAGCTTTGAAATAAAACCCTGGAGCTAAGAGACTTCAGCAAAGAATTGCAGTGTAATCCACAACTGCCCTGTCAGAGTCAGATCAGCTACCACAACTCCCAGCAAAAACCCTGTAGGGAGCAAATGTGTGGGAGGGTTAGATTGGGTGCAGTCAAGACCAGAGGAGACCATAGGTTTCAGTCCTAAGGCAAACCCATGAGGGCAACACAGATAGGACCAGACCACACTCACAAACAGAACCAGACCCACAACCTACGGCAAACCTGCCCAGGAAACCAGCGCGGTATCTGCAGTAACCGGCCCAGCAAGGTGGCCTGCCTCTCCTGGCGTGCCCACTCTTGGGCCTTGTCCTGCGTTCTCAAGCGTGTGGGTGAGGACTCCCACCCAGGTCACCCGTTTTCCCTTGGGGTTGCCCTGTAACACTGCAAGAAATTAAATTCTGTTGCTGAAGTCAGTGCTCCTTTGCTGTGGTAGCCCGAGTAGACTAACACACCAGCGAAAGCAGCAACCGCCCTTCTCCAGGTAGCTGAGAATGGCTTCCTGTGGGCTCAGCCAGCCTCCCCCAGAATCTGCCCCTGGACATTTCTTAAGGAAGAAAGTTCTTTGAACTTTGAGAGGGAGGAGAGCCTTTGGGCACTCACAGTCAGCCCAGAGGTCCGGGTTGGGGCCAGGTTCTGACTTACCGCCATGGAAATAACTCGTCAGCTGAGAACAAACTCCTGAAATGACTTCAAGTGCTCAGTGCAGAAGGTCAAAGAGTCATGGGTGCTTTCAGAAAGGCTCATGGTCGGACCATCTCTGCCCCCCGACAAGCATGTCCCCTTCTGTTGAAAGTATCTTCCCCTTGGCACTAATTGTGGCCTTGCTTCTTAGGTATTTTAAAAGTCACTCCAATTCCTGAAGCTTCTGTGGTCTCCCCAGTTATTCTCCTCAGTGAGAAGAGTGGGAACCAGCATTTACTGAGCGCCGGACTCCTGACACCAAGAATAAGCACTGACTACATATTCGCTGTGTTAACCATCTGGAAACAGCTCCCAGAGGTGCCGGAGAAGTGGGTGAAATCACCAAGCCTCTCAGGTGTATGCTGGGACTCCCGCAGATAGGAAAAATGACCCGTTTCTAGCAAGTGCTTTCTCGGTCAGTTAACTTACTTAGCTTTAATCTAATATATATATGTGTGTGTGTGTATATATATATATATATATATACACATGTATATATGTATACATACATATAGGTATGTATGTTTGTATATCTATAAAGGGAAATTCTCTAACTTCCTTCCCCATTTTTTTCTGACCAAAATTTTGATCTAGTGATGTTCTTTCACATCCTCACCAGACTCATTAATCTAGAGACCCCCTACCTTGGTTTAATAGAAACTAGTCCTTTTCTAAACTACTTAATGTTTAAAAACATGAGCTTTTGAGACAGCAGGAAGACAAAGCAGGATGAAACAAACCCCCAAACTGGGATAGAAGTAAATATTCAGGAAGGAGGGTTGGAAAGACGCTGGCTAGTAAAAGTGATGACGACGGTTTTTTTCATTTTTTAATCCAGAGAAGTGATCCAAATGTTCACAGCATGTTAATATCGAGAGCAAGTGTAGGGTAACGAAAAATGTCAGGCTTTTCTGCCCTCCCGCCATCAGGATAGATGATGGATCCTTGCAGTCCTGAATGCATGCCTGATGGCGGCACCTGGACTAGGGTGTGGGCATAGGTAGATGGGATTCACCTGGGCTGAGACTGGGCTTTTAAGGGCGGCGTCATGGGGACGCCAGCAGAAGCTGAGAGAGAAGCAAGAGCAGCAGAAGCCAAGAGAAGGCCAGAGAGCCCAGAGTGAAGACCTGTAGGAGGCTGGGAGGCCTGCCAGCCTACCAGCCCCCCAGCACCCCTGCCTGCCATGTACCTGGTAATCCCAATAAAAACCTGCAAAACCACTGAGGACTCCGATTCCTACTTTACCCGGTCTGCATGGGATCAGAAAACCTGCTTAGTGGTCATTCCTGCCCTTTACAGCAAGAAAGCATCATGCACAAGAATCATTCCAGGATTTCAGGAAAAAAATAGCTCAATGCTAAGTTTGATGGTAGACTGGGCCCCAGCCTGAATACATGAGCTCATTGCAGTTTCAGCCCCTCCCAAAAGCATCCTCCTAAACCATCAACAAGGAATTTCCAGTCAGCACCAGTGAGGTCATCTCCCTGATAAGAACCCCTGCCTTCCTGAGGGGAGGTGGCTTTACCTGAAATAACCTTTTTTCTTTTGCTAATACCTTCCCTCCCCCCTTTCCATCTATAAATACCCTCCATTTGGTGTAATCCCTTGCAGGATCTCAATGGGATGCTGCCCAGTCTATGAATCATTTCATAAAGTCAATTAGATCTCTAAATTTGTAAATTTTGCTTTTAACAATATGAAATTATGGTGTAGTGGCTGAAATAAAAGTTGTTCCACTCACTTGGCTTGAGCTCTCAGCCTCTGCAGGGGACTCACCAAGGAACAAGAGCGGCAGACTCAACAGACACGTATTCAGTTGGTGAATTCCAAAAACCTGTGTGGCCCCCGCCTGGCTCTGAGGGCTGGGGATATCACAGCATCGACACTCGCCAAGTCTGAGTTCACAGTTTCCACAATCCTGAGTCTTCTGATGGTTACCAAGCAGGCAGAAAACAGATGGTCTTTCTCTCTCTCTCCCTCTCTCTCTAGATGCCAAAGATCGATATTTATAAACCACAAAGAACAAACAGCAATCTATTTGTTGGTGAACATGAGTCACCGCCTTCCTATGTGCCAGAATATGAAAGGATTTTGTCTTTGGTCTACTGGCTTATCTCTACTGAGTTCATCATGCAATGTTTACTTTTAAAATATGCTGGAGCTCTTTCAATGTTGTGTTATTGCAGTTATTAAACTAGCTAGAAGTTAAATTACCCGTGAATGACTGTAACATTGTTAAAACTTAGAAAACAAGACACAGCAGCCAGGATGGCAAGTCCTTGTGTTTCCTAGTGGGCATATGCTACTCCACAGTGGGTTTCTTCCACTGCACCACCCTAAGCCACAAGACACACCTTTCTTTCTCAGCAAACCACACCTGGCTGTAGCCATAGTCCTGGTAGCTTGTAATACTATAATGGGGGTCCCCAGAAAAAGGGGAGGTTCCAGGTTCCCTGCCCCACCCAAGGGAGGGTGGAGCTGAGCTGGAAGGAGGAGAAGCTGGAGAGGAAATTGGGGAAGGAAGGAAGTAGGATGGAGGAGTCAGAAGGAGACCTGGACGAGGCACTTGGAGCAGAGTCATGTGAAGAAGCTGCGTTTGCTTCTTGGTCCTGGACTGGTTGAAACTGACGTGGGTGAGAGACTGGTGGGGAGGTGAACAATGGCAGCTTTTATCTTGACTCTGATTTTGCTCTTTTCCCTCCAGACTTGTCTGGCTGCTTCTGACCCTTTTCTGTGGATACCTACCAGGAGGTGTCTTAGACTTGGGGCAGGACTTCGGGTCTCAGAGGCCTTGCTTTGGGCCAACTCTGTTTGGCTGGGCACTTACCCACAAGGGGATGGGTAACGTCAGGTGCTTGATTTGAAAACTATATTCTTTGTCTTTTCTTTGTTGTACACTAATTGTATTAAAGTTCCTTTCCATTGAAGGTCTTATATGTTTTGTCTTGATGCAGTGGATGGCAGAACCTATTTGGAGTGGGCAGTTGCAGGGGTTTGGGGGTACCCAACTCCCTGTCCTATAACAATACAATCTTGGTAAAGTTAGAATCAACTCTCTCTGATTCAGCATTATAAACTTTATGTCAGGTTTAATTCTATTTCCCCCAATTAAGTAGTACAACTTAATTATAGCTATTGTTACTAACACCTTTATATGCTATGATTTCTTTCACTGATGAAAAAAGAACTCTCTTTGTTTTGAAATCTACCTATAGTATGTATTGCTCACTTAAATACTCCTACCCTTATTTGATCTCTTTGCATGACACATTATACACTTGATTATACATGCCAGGCAAAGTAGACCCTCTGGACCAGAAGACCATGATTTTTAGATAAATCCTATAATTGAAAGTGAAAATTCATGGACTACCTCAATCTCTTACCTGCTCTAAGAACTTTTACTTAGTGCATAATACATTAACTTTTACTTAATGCATAACTGATTTCTCTCTATTGTCATATGCATATATATTTTGTAATTTTTTTTAGCTAAGATATACCACATCTATCACAGCAATTATATTGCCATTTTAATGGCCTTCCATTTTTCCATAGCAAGGTCCACTTATGGTTGGCTATTTTCATTAACATTTATATCTGTCTTTTGGAATTTTCATAAAATTTGAATCATATTTATAGAATAAATGGCTAGTTCAATCTTACTCTGCTATTATCTTAAAATGTGACCATTAAATTTATCTTTTTATTTAATGGACTTATTCCTTAATAGGAAATGTGTTATTGTTATTAATGTTTTTTTGTGACTGTATTCTGTGTCTTTCAAAAGAACTTACATTTGTAGTATTGGTGACAAAATTATTATTAACCTTGAACACCCCAGTTATACTGTCACCTATATTTTGAATGAGCAAAAAACGTGTAAGCAGAATTTAAAATTTTATGCCCACAGCCAACTGCTCCATTTATACATCCACTCATTCACTCTCTCACTCATTTATGCATTCATGCATTCATTCATTCATTCAGTCGGGGGAGGACCATGTTACCCTCCCCACTTAATGATGGGCAGAGCTGAGCAGCCAGGGGAAGCTGTATAACACATAAGGCAGGAGGGGAGGAGAATTCTTTGCAGAAGCAGCTTGACATGTACCCTGGCGGTGTTGGGAAGGAGACATGGTAGGAGACACATGGAGGAGAGACATGTAGAGACACCTGGAAGACACACATCGGTAAGAGAAATGTGGGGGGGCTGACAATCGTGGCTGTTATCTTGATGTGCTATCACCTTTAGTCCCAGCTTTTTGGGACCTGCTTCAGGACCCCTTTCCAATGAGACGCCCCCCACACACACCGAAACTCACATACCACAAGGTGCTTTGACTATGGCAAGCTTTTGGGCTTCAGTGCCTTTCCCTTAGGCCAGCTTTCTTTGTTGTTTTGTTTTTTTTTTATTTATGCATGCATGCAAGAACTGGGGTACAGGCTAGAGGTGCGGGGGTGGGGTGAGAGGATTCACCAGAGACAGAGTGGGAAGCAGAACAGGTGGATTGACTGAAATGCACTGCTGGGGGAGCAGCGGGGAGACAAGAGAGGTCTGCTGCGCCATGTGAGTTGCTCCCTGCCTGGGGATTGAACTCATACTGCACAGGCTGCTGATAGTTTCATAGTGCTATGCTTAACCCCTTGTGCCACCAGGGAGGCCCAGGCCAACCCTCTTTGGCTGGGCATTTACCCATAAGGGAATGGGTAATTTTGAGTGTCTTGTTGGGAAACTATTATCCTTTCTTCTCTTCTCCCTCTATGCACACTAATTCTAGTAAAGTTCTTTCACACTAAGAACCTGCTTTGCCTTGTGGCTGGACCTGTGTTATAACATGCAGGTTTGGAGGTCCCAGGGTGCCCCTGGGTCCAGCTAAAAATTCATTCACTGAACCTGTATTGTGCACCTACCAGTCATTGTGATAGATGCTGGGGTTGCAGAGATGAGTGAGATAGGGCTTCTGTCTTAAGAAATTTACTTTATTGGGCCTCCCCAGTGGCACAGCGCTGTGAAGCTGTCAGCAGCCTCTGCAGCGCCAGTTCAATTCCCGGCCAGGGAGATTCCCATATGGCACGACAGACCTCTCCTGTCTCTCTGCTGTTCCCCTCAGCAGTGTACTTCAGTCCTTCTGCCTGTTCTGCTCCCTGCTCTGTCTCTGGTGAATCCTTTCACCCTCCCATGCCTCTGGCCTGTACCTCAGTGCTTGTATAAATAAATAAATCTTTAAAAAAAAAAAAAAAGAAATTTGGGCCTCCCCGGTGGCGCAGTGGCTGAGCGCTGGGTTGCGAAGCTGCCCTCAGCCTCTGCAGCGCTGGTTCGATTCCCGGCTGCTCCCCGGCCACCGGAGGAGGGTCCCCCATGGCGCGCAGACCTCTCCTGCCGCCCGCTGCTCCCCTCAGCAGTGTACCTCGGTCCTTCTGCCTGCTCTGCTCCCCGCTCTGGCTCTGGTGAATCCTCTCACCCTCCCGTGCTTCTGACTGTACCCAGTGCTTGTATAAATAAATAAATAAATCTTTAAAAAAAAAAAAAAGAAATTTACTTTATTAACTTGGAAAAGAGGACAAAATGAACTCTAACGTAGTTTATGCGAGAGGGCAAAACATAACATAGGTGAGGGCCTCCCCGCTGGCGCAGCGGTTGAGCGCTGGGTTGCGAAGCTGCCCGCGGCCTCTGCGGCGCCGGTTCGGTCCCCGGCTGCTCCCCGGCCACCGGAGGAGGGTCCCGCATGGCGCGCAGACCTCTCCTGCCGCCCGCTGCTCCCCTCAGCAGTGTACTCGGTCCTTCTGCCTGCTCTGCTCCCCGCTCTGGCTCTGGTGAATTCTCTCACCCTCCCGTGCTTCTGACTGTGCCCAGTGCTTGTATAAATAAATAAATAAATAAAAAGTAATCTTAAAAAAAAAAAAAAAAACATAACATAGGTGAATTTCACATATTTGGAATTGGAGAAACCACAAACCTTTGCTCATAGGAAGATACGGTCCTTCTCCTTTCCCCAAGAATCCAGGGAAGTTATTCTTCCTTCTCTTGCTTGAAAAGCCAGGACGTAAGCTGTTGAGATGAATCCCAGACAACACAGGCATGGGGCTAACTGGAGAAGCTTCCTGGAAAAGGCAAGAACATCAAATACAGTTAAGAGAGGCTGTTTGGAGAAAAAGGGAAGAGAGTGGAGAAACCCTTCAGGAAGCCACACTGCACCAGAAAAGGCCAACAGTGTGACAGGAAATGAGGGCAAATCTGACAAAGGCAAGCTTGTAAATGATTTTTGCAGAAAGCAAACTGTCAAAAATGAAGTGAATGTATTCGAAGAGTATCGTCTGTAGATCTAGATACTGGCGAACTTTCGGGTTCAACCCAAATGACAAAGAGGCTTGCCAAGACATGGTGATGGGGGGAGTCCCGCACGACAGTGGCAGAGTGAAGACATCTGTCTCGCCTCCTCCCTATGCTCACAGCTAGACGGTAGCAGAGCGCAGCCAGAAGCTCTGGGGAAAAACACATGACAAGAACACATACTAGCAACCATGGTCTGGTGGACAGGGGTAAGGAAAATTTTAGGTGAACTGTGTTTATAGCGACCCAGGGGCAGTACAACCCAGCTGCTGAGCAGAGCCCCCTAAAGTTGCTGAATCAGGGCACCCACCAACACAGGAATCTCCAGCCAGCACTGCACTGAACACAAGAGGGCAGAGCTGATGCCCAGGGCGCCCTTGGGGAGTTACAGAAGCAAGAGGGCAAAGTGAGGATTACAGGCTTGAGTCAGAGGCTCTCAATACGGAACTGCAGCCTGAGCCAGGGGAGAAGAAAACAGTCAGATCACCTGTGTCTTCTCGTAGAAAAGGCTACTACTAAGGCCGAGGCTGAAATATTCAAGACACCTGCTATCCCACATTTTAGGGATAAAGCTGCTGCACCCCCCCCTGCAGTGACCCTCAGGGCTAATGGCTGTTGCCATGGTCCCTGAGGTCCGGCGTGGGCAAGGAACCATGCGCGCAGGGGGAGAACAGCAAACTCCCTAAGATGCAGAGAAGCCGAATGCCTGTCAAGAAATAATGACCACCAGAAGCTGCCACAAAGATGATTAAAAGAAATGCTGACCACTTGGAACCTTATCTCGCTTTCTCAAGGCCCATAAACTTTATTCTGCTACAACTGTCTCTCTAAAATCTTTCCTTTTTCTGGTCATTGATTGCTAATTAAAAAACATACCTAATTTAATAATTAGGTTAATGCAAATGAAACATTACTAAACACTGTGTTATAATAGAATTGTTAGTTTAATAATCTTTCTATTATGTGCTTAACTTTAGTACCTTTGATATTAACTGCATTATAAAATAAATTCACCCATGACAATTAATTATGATAGTTAATGCAACTAGAAAATAATTATATAGAACAGTAAAAAGAATTTATAGCCTGTCCAAATTAGGAATGAGGCTAGATGTAACTTCGGACATAAATCACTGCCCTGTCAATTAAGCTAAATTTATGAGCAAACTGATCTCTTTGATGCTTTTAGAAAAACATATATATACTGACCACTAACTTAATAAAGACGCACTCAGATTTTCACTCTCTTGAAGTGTGTCTGTGTGTCATTTATTCATCGAATCCCTGACCACCCTGCGCAGTCTCTCAACCCTGAGACGGCCTCATCGTCCATCGCTGTGCTGGTCCGCGGCAGGTGGCGCCCAACGTGGGGCTCGACCTTCATTTCATTGTTTTCACCCAAAGGAGAGGTAAGTAACGAAGAGGTTGCGTTGGGTAAGCTATCTCCTTCTTGTGTGAGTGTGTGAGTGAATTTCTCCTAAAATACCCTTCTTTTTTAGACAGTCAGGGATAGAATCCTCACTGGGGCGTCCGGAGCTCGCTGATAAAGGGTGATCAGTTTGAGACAGTGAGAAGTTTTTCTAAACTGGAAAACATACTCGTGGTGCTGAGTGTGTGTGAGAGTGCATGAATACGGCTCCACGGCCTTAGGGCTACGGAGTCTGAGTGGGCTGCACCCGCGGTTCCCGTGGAGGACGTCATAAGGCATAACGGTCATCTGCTCCTTGGAGCAGCCTGGTCCGGGGTTTATACGGACAGACCTTAGCTAAGACGCCTCCGCAAGTTCCCGCGAGGGACACGGGCCGGACAGCACAGTTGAAATAAAGATCTTGTGTGAGTGAACAAAGCACCACGAGGTCATGGGTCAACAACAGACCAAAAACAGAGATCTTTTTCTTTCTATACTGAAAAATATGATTGAAGCACATGGTATTAAAGTAAATAAAAAAGATTTGTTGTAACTTTATGAATTTATAATATGGGTATGCCCATGGTTTCCAGAAGAAGACAGTTTATCACTAGAAACCTAGAAAAAAGTAGGAAAAGAAGTACAAGAATTCTATGCCCTTCATGGCCCATTACTAATTCCTCATCTACTTTAATTGGTTTAGGCATGGCAGACAATGTAGCTCAAAGCTCTCAGGTTTTACATTGGCAAATGAATGAGCATTCTGGTCTCTTTCAGCCATATGTGATTCCTTCCTTGCCCTTTTCGTTATGGGGCCGTGATGTGATGGAATCTATGGGGTTAACTCTCACCGCTCCTGATTTAATTGATGAACCGGCTTTTTCTTAGGGGCCATTGCGGAAAATTTATTTGCTGATAATATCGCTTGGAAAAACAATGATCCTGTCTGGATACCTCAATGGCCCCTTACATCTGACAAAATCCAGGCTATACATGACATTGTCTCTGACCAATTACAAAAAGGGCATTTAGAGCCCTCTAACAGTCCGTGGAACATGCCTGTCTTTGTAATTAAAAAGAAGTCAGGAAAATGGAGGCTTCTTCAGGACCTCCGCTCAATTAACGACACTATGCATGATATGGGAGCGCTTCAACCTGGACTCCCCTCCCCTGTAGCTGTTCCAAAACAAAATCATATCATAATTATCGATTTGCAGGACTGCTTTTTCACCATTAAACTACACCCTGATGATTCTCCTCGGTTTGCCTTTAGTGTTCCATCTGCTAATTTTAGCCAACCCTGGCAACACTTTCAATGGAAAGTCCTGCCTCAAGGCATGAAAAATTCTCCTACTTTATGTCAAAAATTTGTTGATCAGGCTTTACAAGCTACCAGACATAAATTTCCTGATGCATATATCATTCATTACATGGATGACATTCTCCTGAGCCACTCCTCTAAGGAAGGTGTGGAGACGCTTTTACAATGTGTAATTACTGACCTGACCTCCTTTGGTCTTGTCATTGCTCCTGACAAAATTCAGCGTGATCGACCACTTAACTATCTGGGAAAAACCATTCATGATGATTTCATCATGACTCAAAATCTTCAAATCCGCCTTGATAAACTTTCCACATTAAATGATTTTCAAAAATTGCTTGGAAACATTAATTGGATTCGTCCTTATCTTAAAATTACTACAGGTGATTTACACCCTCTTTTCCAGATATTACAGGGAGATCCTAACCCTAAATCACCTAGGTCCTTGACACCCGAGGCTCTCTCAAAACTGCATTTGGTTGAACAAAAACTTTCTGAAGCTAAGTTTCTCAAATTGATTATTCATCACCATGGGAATTACTTGTCCTTAAAACTGAATTCACCCCTACTGCCTGCCTGTGGCAATCAGGTATTCTTGAATGGCTTTATTTAGCACACAATCAAACAAAAATGGTTACATCTTATACATCTATGTGTGCATTTCTGATAATGAAAGGATTGACACGTTCTAAAGAACTGTTTGCCAGACTTCCTGCCACTATTGTTGTCCCATATACTAGAACACAGTTTGAATTTCTGCTTCAAAATGATGATGACTGGGGCATAGCCTTGCTCAATTTTCCTGGTCAGGTCAAATTCCACCTGCCACAGCACCCTATTTTAAAATTTGCGACGGAAACTGCTTTAACTTTTCCAAAAATTGTTTCCTCGCAGCCTCTGCCCGGAGCTGCCGTTGTTTTTACTGACGGTTCCTCCTCTGGAATTTTGGCAGTATATCATCCTGATCAGCCTCCTATACAGCGTTTCTCTAAAGGAATTTCTGCTCTCCCGCCCAGCCACCACTCTTTTTCCAGTCGTTACTAAACCTACAACTGCATCACATAAAAATCTTGTTCATGAAAGTTCCCTTAAATGCTTCCCCCGTGGCACTAAATCAAGGGTCTAAAAAAAAATAAAAAAATAAATAAATAATAAATAAATAAATAAAAAACTCAAAAACTTATGGCTGTCTGTATCCCTAAATAACATCAAAGAGGACTCAGCTGACAGCCCCATATTAATAAAACAATTGCCTGAACAAATAGGTCGTTTTTGCCTGGCTGGAGGCAAAAATAAAACATGCAAAACAAAAGGTAAAAGAAAAAATAGCCTGCAATATTAAAAAAAAAAAAAAAAAAAAAGTGATCAGGATTATTGGGATAGTAAAACTGTTTTTCAAAAGCCAAAAGTTAATTCTAGAGCCAATACTGACCTCTTTGCAGAGGCATCGGCTCCCAATTATGAGACCATTCCAAAATCCAGCCCAAATTTCCAGCTCAAACTTGGCTAAAATTGTTGAAATAAAAATAAAAACTCAAAAACAAATAACAAATAATGTGTCATAATCTTAAATAAAACAAACAAACAAACAAAAAAATGCTCCAATCTTTTCCTGCTAATTATTTGGGGAGGAGGCTAGGTTCCCCCTGGTGGAGTTTTGCCATTTGTTTCTTTAAAAATAAATAAATAGATAAATAAGGCATTTATAAATTCAAAGTTCATTCACAATTGTTAAAGTGATAAAAATGGTTAAATATGAGTGTATGAGACTATATGACTATAATATGAATAAAAAGTTTTTATTAAAATAGTATAAACCCACTGCAGTGGGCTGGTGGGGGCTGCCCTTGATCTCAACAAGCAGCTGCCTGGATTTTTTCTCCAGTGTTGGGATCACTGACAGGTCTCTACTACCGTCCTGCTGTGGGGAACTAAACTTTTCTATTATCCACCTTAAATAACTATTTTGGTTCATTCTACCAAAAAGTTCCATTTCCCTGTGTTTCTCTGATTTTAAAATCTACATTGTCTTAGGCAAAAACTGCTGAGTTACTTTTGACCTGCTAACAAGCTATACAGAATGCTTATTGGTTGAATAAAAGCTTTTAATTTTACTTATGGGACCTGTAAAACATTAAGTTTCTTGTTAAAACAAACTAACCTGGTAAAACATAAAGTGATAATACAAACATTTTTGAGCTAAATTCTAAACCTCAAATTTTACAGGCAGACTGTAAAAATTTACCTCTTCTGTTCTCAAAATAAGTGTTCTTTTATGTTTTAATATATGACCGTTCCCAGTGACATAATGTGTTAACAACCTAAAGCCAAAAAATCATTTCTTAAAAATGTAAACTCCAAAAATATTTTCTTATCAAAAAAGTTAGTAAAAACTGCCATGACTGCTGTGGTCTCGAGCCCAAGGTCTTTGGTAATAATTAAGATTAGACACTTATTCTGTGTACAGATTTTAGCTGTTAACTCATTAAAAACCTCAGTATCTTCACACATATTGATAAAATAACTATGTTTCAAAATATATGCACATGGCCAAAATTTTAAATGTATATCAAGAGATCTCTGTTTCTGTTTGTCTTTCTTTGTGTTTGTTTTTTACCTCCGGAGGACTAATTATAGATGGCGCCTTTATAAATTATCACAGAACAAATCTTGACATCTTGATCAAACAATTTTTTAATAAACAAAAACTAGTTTAAATTTTATAATATAATTCAAAGCATATATGCCTTAAAGTTATGTTAAGTATTAATACTTTGTTTAAATGTGTTTATTTCAAAAGAAATTTCTGGTATAAAAGGTACTTTTTTCTTTCCTACTGAGTCACATGTATGTGAAAAATGTACATAGTATCTATATGATGCTCTGATTTCTTTTTGTTTTTATTGATTTGCCTAATTGCTTCTTTATTAGCCATCCTAGAAAAACCTAGGTATGTGCCATTTATGTTATTAACAGCCATGCAAAATGGAATTCCAGTCATAACAGAAACTAAAGCTACAACTAAACTTTCAGGTTTACTTTTTGCAACTATTTATAAAAGCTAAAAATTCTAATGTCATATTACCTTGTGTGTTCACATTTAAGTCATCTAGTTCAAAGAGATGACAGTATTATAATATATTATAATGCCTTACTGCTAATGAAATATGTAACAATCCTAAATCAATGTAATGTGAAATGTGTGTTTAAAAAAAAAAAAAACATGTATTAAAAATAGATATTTTAATGGTCTTAAAAGTAAAGTGATAAGTGTTAAAACAAATATTAAAAGGTCTAAAAAAATTAAAAGTAACAAAGCTAAGTAAAGTGTTGAACATCTGAAAAAGGAATTTTAAGAAAACAAATTTTGTATACTCAAATGATTTATATTATTTTAGTGTTTTGGGAACACATTAGCTGAAATAATTTTTGGTTAATAGTAACTGAGTTATAATCTAATGGGTTGTTTCAAAACATGTACTTATACACTAGCATTGGGTATAATCTTGGCCCTTGTCTAGGTTAATAATGTTGGGTACATAATGTCTTTTAGTGTCTAAAGAACTAAGGTTTTTGAGATGACAATTAAAGGTTATGATTTAATTGTCAATATTATCACTTAGGGCTAGAATTTTTATAGAGATTAAATATGGTTGTTTTTGCTGTTTTCTAGTATTTATGACACAGCTTCCCAAACATTTAATTAAAGTAAAATTTGGTAGCCTGTCATTTAATCAATTAAAGGAAATTTTGTGGAACCTCAGCAAAGCTTTAGAGACACTCCACAAACTTTCTCCCTTTCCTCCTGGGAAGGACATTAGATAAATTTATCCTATCTGGTTTACCTGGTAAAGTTACACTACAAGGGAAGCACTGTCACTTGGGAAAATGGAAAAACTCTAATATGTACAAAAATGTTAACATTGGTTTTCTTAAACAAAATCTTTCAATACCTGATATGTATGTAAATTGTCAATGATTATTGTTGCCTTGCAATATTATATACTTCAATGGTTTAATGTCTGCAGGACTTGTTTCTACACACACACACACACACACACACACACACACACACATAAAAGGCCTCAATTGATTCAAAATGATAAACTTTTGAGAGTAAAAATCTTTCTACAAAGGACTGTATAGACTGTTGGAAATACACCTGATTTTTACTGTTTTGTTTGGCATAACATTGAAAATGTTTTTTTACATTTTGCCTTGATTCAACAAAGTTTTCTTGTTTTGACTGACCAGACTCTACAACAATGTTATAGATATATATTTTTTTTTCTTTTTCTAGCAGAGCTAACCTTTTGTGTGACTTTGAGTACAATTCTTCCAGGGAGTTGACATAGAGCTAAACTAAAATGTGGAGAAACTGCTGCTTTGTTCGTAGGGTTCCAGAAACCTCTGAAAATGATGACAAAGCTTGCCTCCATTGGCAGGACTGAATAACCCGGTTCCCTGGACAGAAAGCTCTGTCATAAATCCTGAACTTTTTCGTCTTTTCACTGCCATTAATGATGTACACTTCAAACAACCTGGACAGGACACCGATAAGATCCCAGTGCGTGCCTACGTTGGATACCCCTTCGTTATACTTCTGGGGAATGCCTCAGCTACACGCATTCAATTGCGTGGGACTTCTTACTCTGTACATTGTTCTGGCTGTGTTATTACTAATTGTATTACCCCCTCTCTTGCTCGTATATATCCTGTGGTGGTCTTACTTAAAAGATCCCCCTATGTTATGTTACCTGTTGATTTACATGATATGCCTTGGTATGATAATACTGCCATGCAAGTTTTAGATGAAGTACATGCCCTTCTTCGTCCTAAACGTTTTATTGCCACCCTTATTCTAGGAATTGCTGCTCTAATTTCCCTGGTTACCTCCTTAGCTACTTCCTCTGTTGCTTTAATTCAGGAAACTAAGACAGCTTCTTTTGTAAATGACCTTACCAAAAATGTGACCATGGCACTCTCTGTGCAGCGGGACATTGACTACAAGTTAGAAAGAAAGATAAATGCCCTGGAAGAAATTGTTATTGCCATTGGAGATGAAGTTCAGCTGCTTAAGCAGCAATTATCCACTCGCTGCCACGTTCACTTTCGTTTCATTTGTGTTACACCTTTGCGTTATAATTCCTCTCTACATTGGAATCCTACTAAACATCACCTATTGGGCATCTGGTATGACAATGACCTCTCTCATGACCTTGCATCTCTTCAGTCTGAAATCTCTGCTGTCAGTAAATCTCACCTAGATACTTCAGTCTCTTCCTTTGCCCATTCTCTGGCTTCCACTCTCCAATCTTTAACTCCTACTCACTGGTATCATCTTGTTCTCTCCTTCCTTGTTCTTTCCCTACTTGTCCTGCTTCTCTGTTTGTTTATTCCCTTCTGTGTCCGCTCACTTCACAGGTCCATCTACTGCATCCAGTGTGACATGTATGCTTACCAACTTCGTTCTAAAATCAAAGGGGGACCTGCTGCACCCCCCCCTGCAGTGACCCTCAGGGCTAATGGCTGTTGCCATGGTCCCTGAGGTCCGGCGTGGGCAAGGAACCATGCGCGCAGGGGGAGAACAGCAAACTCCCTAAGATGCAGAGAAGCCGAATGCCTGTCAAGAAATAATGACCACCAGAAGCTGCCACAAAGATGATTAAAAGAAATGCTGACCACTTGGAACCTTATCTCGCTTTCTCAAGGCCCATAAACTTTATTCTGCTACAACTGTCTCTCTAAAATCTTTCCTTTTTCTGGTCATTGATTGCTAATTAAAAAACATACCTAATTTAATAATTAGGTTAATGCAAATGAAACATTACTAAACACTGTGTTATAATAGAATTGTTAGTTTAATAATCTTTCTATTATGTGCTTAACTTTAGTACCTTTGATATTAACTGCATTATAAAATAAATTCACCCATGACAATTAATTATGATAGTTAGTGCAACTAGAAAATAATTATATAGAACAGTAAAAAGAATTTATAGCCTGTCCAAATTAGGAATGAGGCTAGATGTAACTTCGGACATAAATCACTGCCCTGTCAATTAAGCTAAATTTATGAGCAAACTGATCTCTTTGATGCTTTTAGAAAAACATATATATACTGACCACTAACTTAATAAAGACGCACTCAGATTTTCACTCTCTTGAAGTGTGTCTGTGTGTCATTTATTCATCGAATCCCTGACCACCCTGCGCAGTCTCTCAACCCTGAGACGGCCTCATCGTCCATCGCTGTGCTGGTCCGCGGCATAAAGCCAAAATGATGAATGAATGTTTGTGTAAATCAGAGTATGACACCTGTTAGCAATAGGCACATACACCCCAGGATAAAACTCTGTTCTGGAAAAGAACAACTCCTGGTCTGTGACCCCATATTAAAAACAATCCCACCAAGCACTACATCTACTGCTCAGAAACAGTCTAGACAGCTAGAGTGGGGTGTAAGGGGCACAACAGACTATGGTAGAAGGTTAGGGGTACCATGGTGGTGGGTGTGGTAACATACATCTGTAGAAGTGTGAACCTGTACACTTAAATCATACACAGTGTTATAAACTAGCGCTACCTTTAATAAAGTTAGAAGGAAAAAATAGCCTAGAGATGGAAGCTGTAAGCTGACATGAGTATGCAAGAGACACTAAGGCTGAGAAGCTGGCCTAGAGGAGGGGCACTCTGGCTCCCACCATACACCCCTGGTAGCCACAGCACAGCAGGAAGTCTGAATCCCTGAAGTTCACTGGAGATGATTCTTTGGTGGCCTACTACCCCAGTCCTTTTTTACCTACTAACCTTGCCAACACCAGTTCTCCAATTACTTCAACCGCTGCAAAGGCAACAGTCTGAAAGTCCATGACTATTACAACCCAGAGAGAATAATATCAGATAGACACACAATAAGAATTATTATACTAAAGTGGTTGGAAGCCAATGACAAGGTCATGATACTAAAAAATCAAGAGAAAAAAGGGTAACCTATAAGGCAACACCAATCAGACTGAGCAGACGTTTCAGTAGAAAATTACAAGCACAAAGGGATACTTGTTTATCCCTTTTTTTATTATTATTTTGTTATTGTTTCATTTAAAGTACTTATTTTTTTAAATATTTATTTATTTATACAAGAACTGGGGTACAGGTCAAAGATGCAGGGGATGAGAGGGCTCACCAGAGACAGAGTGGGGAACGGAACAGGCAGCCTGACCAAAGTACACTGCTGAGGAGAGCAACGGCGAGACAGAAGAGATCTGCTGCGCCATGTTGGTTGCTCCCTGGCCAGCCAGGGATCGAACTCATGCTGCAGAGGCTGCAGATTACTTCATAGTGTAGTGCTTAACCCCTTGCGCCACCAGGGAGGCCCTTATTTAAAGTACTTAAAGAAAAATATTTCCAGCTTAGAATCCTTACCCTGCAGGATTGACTATCAAGGCTGAAGGAAGTGTAAGATGCTGCACTAAAAAGCAAAAACTAAAATCATTTATCAATACCAAACCACACATAAAAGAAGTCTTAAGGAGGTTATTAGAAAGCAACAGAACGAAGAACATAGAAATAACAACACATGAATCATTTGACACAGGGGGAAAAGAGACTAATAGGTGACGCATCAGAACAAGTCAGGGACAAGACCGTACAACAGTCTCATCTATTCGTACAACAGTCTCGTCTATTCGTACAACACGAATAGCCCATCATATACTAATATCAACAGAAGCCTCAAACAATAATTAATTGACATAACACAAAAGACAATGGAAATATAACCTAAACAAAACATAAAAGGAAGATCTTAAAAATAAGGCAAACCAAAACAAAATGACAATGAGCACTTTTGTCTCAATAATCACCTTAAGTGTAAACGACCTAAACTCACCAGTCAAAGGGATAGAGTAGCTGAATGAATTTCAAAGCAAAATCTAACCTGCTTTTCACAAGAAAATTTATCTCACCAAAAAGACAAACATAGGCTTAGAATTTGACTAGACAACACTTACATAAGCAAATGGCAACCAAAAAGCCGGGATCAACTATACTTCTATCAGGTACAATGGACTTCCAATTAGAAAAGGGAATATGATTCAGGACCCAGTACAACAACTAGAAATAGCACTATAAATATATATGCACCAAAATGATGGAGGACAAAGATACGTTAAGACAATAACAAAACTGAAGAGCAATCATGACAAAAACACAACAATACTAGGAGATTTTAATGTCCTACTTAAAACAATGGGCACATCAATAAGACAATAGTCTTAAATAAGGAGCTAGATCACAGAATTCACAGACATCTACAGAATCCTCCTTTGAAAGCTACTGCATACACATTTTTTTACAAAGGTACATTTATAGCGACCCAGGGGCAGTACAACCCAGCTGCTCAGCAGAGCCCCCTAAGGTTGCTGAATCAGGGCACCCACCAACACAGGGTACATAGAGCATTTTTAAGAATAGGCCATATATTGGGACACAAGTCAACCGTCAATAAAATGACAAAGACCAAAATTGTACAAGTACTTTCTCTGCCCACAATGCCATAAAATTAGAAATCAACTACTGGAAAGAAAGAAAAAACAGAAAAAACTATGACTGTGTGGAGAATAAACAATATGCTATATAATAGCTATTGAATAAAAGAAAATTAAAGCAGAAATCAAAAAATACCTGAGACATATGAAAATGAGGGTGCAAGTTACCAGGATCTGTGGAATGCAGCAAAAGTGATTTTAAGAGGGAAGATAATTGCAGGCCCACAAGAAGCAAGAAAAATCCCAAATAAATTACCCCATACTAACGCAAATACAGTGTGAAAAAAAAAAGAACAAACAAGACCCAAAGGAGAAAATTATAAAGATAAGAGTGGCTTTAAATAAAATAGAGATCAAAAAGACTACACACACACACACACACACACACACACATACACACACACACATACCCCAGTCAAAGGGGATAGAGAAGCTGAATGAATTTCTAAACAAAATCTAACCACACATAAAAAAAGTCCAGAGCACCATAAAAAAAAGACAAATTTCTTTTTTTTCCTTTTATTAATTTTTAATTTTTTTTTTTTACATTCCTGGTCATTTTTGTACAGTATTTGATTTCTCCCCTCAGGTGCAGTCCCTGTAAATATCCCACCCCACATCACCTGTGACCATCACCATGAGAGATGCACAAATTTCTAGATCAATATAGTCTACCCAGACTAACCTAGGAAGAAAGAGATAAGTTGAACAAACTAATCACAATCACAGAAATAGAAATTGCAATAAAAAAATCTTCCCCAAAACAAAAACCCAGGACAAGACAACTTCACAAATGAATATTATCAAAGCTTTAAAGAAGAACAAAGGTCCATCTTGTTCAAATTATTTTGAAAAATATAAGAGGGATGCTCCTAATACACTTTGCAGTACAAACATTACCCTAATACTGACAACGCAAGACAGGGAAGTTATACAACCAATATCCCTGATGAACATTGATGCAAAAATCTTTAACAAAATACTCACAAATTGAATTCAACAAGGATGGTTTAATACATGTAAAGTAGTCAATGTGTTACATCATATCGACGAAAGCTAAGGTAAAAATCATGTGATCATATCAATAGATGCAGAGAAAGCATTTGACAACATTTATTATCCATTTATGATTAAAACTCTAAAACAAGGTGGGAATAGAATGAAAGCCACATATCACAAGCCAACAGCAATGTAATACTCATTGATTGAAAACTGAAAATTTTCCCCTTAAGATCAGGAACAAGAAAAGGATGCCCAGTGTCACCTCCTCTGCTTAACTTAGTATTAAAGGTTTTGACCAGAGCTATCAGACAAAAATAGGAAATAAAGGGAATTCAAGTTGGAGAAGTGAAACTATTGTTATTGTAGACAGCGTGATATTATATGTAGAAAATCCCAACATAAAACCGTTATTAGTAACAACAGATGAATACAGAAAGTGGTAGTTTCCAAAATCAACATACAAAAATCCTTAATTTTTTTACATACAATGAACAAGGAGAATAAGAAAGTAAGAAAATGATTCCATTTATAATTGCTTCAAAATGCAGAGATCAAAAAGAAGGTAAAAGAACTACACAATGAGAACTACAGCATGTCATTACAGGAGTTAGATAGTGACACAAGGAGATGGAAGGACATCCCCTGCTCATGGACATCCCCTGCTCATTTTAATATAATCAAAATGACTGCCCTGCCTTGTATAACATATAAATTTAATAACAATAGCAGCAGTAGTTTTTAAAGGAATTAAACCAAAATATTGAAATTTATAAGGTACCACGGAAGACTAAACTGACAAAATAAAAAAAGATCAATTCTGATTAAAAAAAAGAATAGAAAAGTACATTACCTGATTTCAAACTTTAAAACAACAGTATTAAAAACTGTATGGCATTGGCACAAAAATAGACACATGGATCAGTGGAATAGAATCAAAATCCCAGATGTCTATGTAAAATGCATACAAAAATTTGGACATCAATAAACACTATGAGGACTCAAAGGTTAAGAGAAAGGGGGCAGGAAAGGGACCAGGGGGCACAGGAGATGGTGGTAGGGAAAATAATGTAGAAACTTTAAAAAACAAAGAATAACTTGTCAAAGCAAAGTAAAGGTTGATATAAAAGGAGGGAGAGGTGTCAGGATGCAGACGTAAGAAGCTACAGATGACCAGTATCACAGAAATGTGTGGTGCTTGACACAACTGGAGCAATCCAGGTGACAACACAAGTGCAGGATGTAGGGCCTGGTCCTTCAATAAGGGAATGATGCTTTGAAGGATAAATCCCAGTGGTGGGCACCATAAAAGCATGCCTGTGTCACTCTGGGCTAATGAGACTTGCTCCATTACTCAAAGAACCTTCCAAGAGAACTCTAAATGTCCTGCCTTCCTTTTCCCCACCAACTTGGGCATTTAAATCATCCATTTCCTTGGACTGAGCCTCACAAATCAACAGAGAATGTGGAATCCTTGGCTGTGGCAACTCTGCTAAAGAATCAGGTTCATATCTCAGTCTCCAGTTCTTGCCAATATTATGGAACTTGAGTATCTACTATCACCCTGCCTTGATCTTAAATATGTTTTCTATTTGGTCTATGTCTTTACTTCCTAAATTCCTGGTCTCAAAACACTGACTATTATGTCTGATCCAGGTCTGGGGGATCACCTGGAGCCACTGGCTTTCACAGGTGTCGGAGTGGTGCCTTGCAAACCCCCACCTGGATCCAAGGAAATGCGACCTTATCGGAAGGCAAGCATACCTACCAGAGGAAGGGCAGCCTCCACACAGAGGACAATAGGAGATAAAAGAGTTGAGCCGTGAGTGAGTAGGGTCCACACTGGGACTTGAGTTTGCACGACCAAAACTGTAAGAACACACATAACCCAAGAGGGATATGCTCTTTCGTCATAGCCCGCCTCTTGGTATAACCTCAGGAAGTGACTAATTTGATGCTGGAAATGTAACGCATGGCATCCACCCCGTGGATTGGTTCACAGAGAGGATATTGAAATAACAGCTAAAAATAAAAGGGTTTTTGTTCCCTTAGAACAACGGCTAGCAAAGAGTAACAAAGTAGTAACGATCACCAACACTGAAGACGCAAAAGGGCCTGATTAATGTAATAGGCTGATCCACTCACAAATATATCCCACAAGCTGAGAGATCGTCATGAGGCCACCACAGTATTATTTTATTCAATGAGTAGCTACTGTGAGCCAGACTACTGTGAAAAGTGCCAGTAGTTAGTTAAATGGAAAAATAAGACAGACTCCCTACATTTGTGGAGTTTACAATCTTTCAGCAGAGAGATAAGCAAATAGTTTCAACACTGTGAGTTAAATGCTTTAATTCAAAGAATTAAAGAAACCAAGAGTGGGGAGTCTAATATTCCTAGAAAGGAAACTTTTCAGAGGACAATGACTCTTGAAAATGATAAGGATTCGTTCATGTAGAGAGCCAGCTTTCCATGCGTTCATTCCTCACAACTGTGTTGAGTACCTCCTGCTGTTCTAGGTGCGATGGACTCAAAATTGAATAGACAGGCATGGTCCTTACTCTAGTGAAATTTACACTGGTTGGGGGTGGCTGACATTCCCAGGAGAAACACAGGATAGTTAGGAGCATCTAAGACCCACCTTCTGGCCTTGTTTCCCCTCCCAAATGTCTTTTCCTACTGAGACCATTCAGCTTTGACCACTCAACCCAGAGCATATCTATCCTTTTGGCAAGTAGAGCTCTCCTCGTGAAACTGAAAAAAAAATGCTTGTCTATTGTTTGACATCACCATGGGATAATTCCAGAAGGGCATGATGAGATAAAATCAGGTTTCTGAAAATGAAGACCTGAGAATTCATTCCAAGCCGCCCTAACAGGGAGAATTGGCATGACATGAGAACTCCTTACCTTACTTGATGAGGGGAGGTCTTTTCTGCCAGTAGAAAGACGAGTTCTCTATTCCAGAAAAAAGTACGTAGGAGAGCAGCAAAAGTTACTTTGCAAATCCTAAGAAGAACTTCAACACCCAGCATCAAAGTGAATTAAGGGGCAGGCATGCTCCACCTGCAATTCTCCCAGAATCTTGAATCTTCAGCCCCGAGGCCCTTCCATGGCGCCTGCATCGCGTGTCACACTGTGATTCAACATATGAAGAGCTGCAAGATCTCGGGGAATGCTGAGAGTCTGGTGGCCACTTCCTAAAAAAATGTTCAGTATTTTCTGTCCAAGAAGGAAGTGGAAGAAGCCAGTCAGCACCTCCCTTTCCACAAACAGGGGTCCCTAGGCAAAAAAGATGCTTACTCTGTACCCCTTCTGGGCTTGAGAACTATTTTCTGGTATTTGAAAGTGACATGGGGAAATTTTTCTGAATTTTTCTAAGTGACGTGGGGAAAAATTCAAGCCACTACGACTAGTGGTTTTAAGGCAGACCAACTTTCAAAGATCTCAGACTGTGCGCATAGAAATGACCACAATTTCAAAACAGGCAAGAGAAGAACAGTTAGAAGCTTCTGCAAGGAACAGTTGGTAGCATTCTGAAAACTCAGATTTCCTGTTTGCCAACATGTTTGCTATAAATACCTCAAGCTGCTAATTACAAGTGTTATACACCAGCTTTCCTGCATATTTATAGCCTTCTTTTCTTTTTGAAGTTTTTCAAGTAATCCCTGTTTGTTGTCAAAAATGTTAAATACAGATAAACATAAAAAAGAACATCGGGGCCTCCCCGGTGGTACAGTGGGTTAAGCGCAGCACTGTGAAGCTGTCTGCAGCCTCTGCAGCGCTGGTTCAATTCCCAGCCAGCCAGGGAGCAACCCACATGGCACGGCAGACCTCTCTGGCCCCATCCGCTGCTCCCTTCAGCAGTGTCTTCAGTCCGTCTGCCTGTTCCGCTCCCCGCTCTGTCTCTGGTGAATCCTCTCACCCCACACGCCTCTGACTATACCCCAGTTCTTATATAAATAAAATAAAATCTAAAATAAAAAAAAAGAACATCAAAATTCCCCATAGTTCCACCACAAGACGATAACTGCTGCTGATGCTTGCACACACAACCCCTCAGCCTTAGAATGGCACATGTTAGGATGAGCTTCTCAACATCCTTCCTTCCCACACCGCCGTGGAGCATCCATACATTTTGTTGCCATTAACCCCACATCCAGTTGCGGTGTAGGTCCTGTGTTGCCTAAACTAAACTATTATACAATAATCTCACACTCTTGACACAGTGCTTGGTTAGAAACCAGCCCCTAACCCAGACCTAAGCCAATCAAAAGAATGTATTTCTTTGGCCTCCAGGAAAGGCACATATTCAAGATGGTCCAATCAGAGCAAGCCTGGGGCTTCTGGCAAAGGCCTGGCAGAGACCCTGGCTCCTTCTCTGCCTGGACAAGGTGTCCTGGGAGCTGCTGGCGCCATCTTGCCCCTACAAGACACCTGCTTTTGGATGAAGAGATGTTTCAAAAAGTAAAAACAATATATAAAAGGAAATCAAATCTTTCAGAAATTTTAAAACGATGTCTGAGTTGCTAAATTAAACTGACACCAGGGCCTTCCCTGGTGGCGCAGGCGGTTGAGCGCCACGCTATGAAACTGTCAGCAGCCCCTGCACCACAGGTTTGATCCCTGCCAGGCGGCGAGGGTCCCACATGGCCCTGCAGATCTCTCCTGTCTTGCCCGCTGCTCCCCTCAGCAGAGTATTTCATCAGTCTGCCTGTTCTGTTCCCCGCTCTGTCTCTGATGAATCCTCTCACCCTCCCAGGCATCTGGCCTGTACCCCGGTTCTTGTATAAAATAAAATAAATAAATCTTTAAAAAAAAGAAAAAAGAAATAAACTGACACCAAAGTTGGTCTTACTTTTGGATTTTCTAGTTATACAAACTAGTAAATTTCCTTATTGAAGTCACTTTAAAATTGGATTTTCTATTAATTGTAGTTGAATTAATTGTAATTGTACAATTTTCTATTAATTGTAATTGAAATTGTAAGTGACTTTTTCCTGCATGTTTTTCTCTCACGGTTAATGATTAGTATAAGTGAAAGCAGTAATTCCCTTCCTGTTGCCAAGGTTGTAAGTGAAATTATAAGTCATTTTTATGATAATGGGTTCATGATTTATATTAAATATGAAAGAGATGTTTTACTGTATTTTCATCAGTCCAAGAGACTCAATAACTCTCTTGTCCCCAACTTGTTAAACACTTTCTTATTTGAAAAAAACATATTCACTTAAAGTCATAGCCCTCACACTCTGAGTGGAAGAAAAGTGTAATTGAGAAATGGTTACAAAAATTATGACAGGTAGAATAGCCTGTAAGTCTAACAGGACTGGCCGAGATTGGAATTAAATCATTCATAGTTCATGTGTATTTTCTAACCACTGTGCGTCAGTATTCAATGAGATCAGTATATTTCCTTTTAAATGCATGTTTTAATTTTTTAAAAGGTTCTAGAAAGTTATTGCAGTTCTACCTGTTGTATTCTAAGAGAGAACACCAAAAATGAATCACAAATAATGTTTTTCCTATAAAGCAAAAATTTCAAATAATTTCAATTCACTTGTGAAAAAAATTTGTATATTTTATAAGGTTTTTCTAGGCTTTAAGTATTCATCTTTTTTGTAAATATTCAAATAAGTTATGTTTTTTAAATACATACGTGTCACTTTCATGCACAGAACAAGATCTGGAAGGATACACAGTAAATTAACAATGGTTGTTTCCCAGTGAGGATGTGTGATTAGCTCGGGAGGAAAGGAGGCACCAAAGGAAACCTCTGGCTTGTTATATTAATCATATTCATATTGTTTGCCCTTCCATACTGAGACAGCTCATATATTTACTTTATAAATCTGCAAACAATATTAAAGTTTTAAGTACAGAATGGGAAAAATAAAATTTTCCTTAAATAAAAATTGATAGCTTGTGATTTTTTTTTGTTTTTTTTTAATTTAATTTTATTTTTATATTCCCCATACAATTGCAACCCCCTGATTTTGACCCCAATTCCTCCTTTCCCCGCCCCCCCAAAGTGTGTCTCTGGTTCATAGTTGTTTGTTGATTTTGACTTTTTTCTTTCTTATAGTTATTCTTTTTCTTGGTCCATTATTTAGGTTTTCTAGATGCCTGCTATGAGTGAGACCATCCGGGATTTTTCTTTTTCTTTCTGGCTTATTTCGCTGAGCATGATCCCTTCCAGATAGCTTGTGATTTTTTTAAGAGATGTGTTTTAGCTACTTGATAAGAATGACTTTCAATATGAATAACAGAAAAACCCAAGTCAAACGGGCATTTCTCACTTCACAAGGTATCATGGGGCAGACGCCGAGGTTGGTGTGTTACTTCAGGGGTTCATTGTGGTCATCAAGGTCCAGGGTCTTTCTATCTTTTTTGTTTGGTCATCCTCTGTGTGTTGGCTCTTTGCCCTCATTCTGGTTTCCTGACAAAATCACTGCAATAATTTCTGGTATCATAGCTGGTCATTACCACATCCAGAGAATGAGAGAGGCCTGTCTTCCTGTGTATCAGTACAGAGACACCTTTGCCAGAAATCACAGAGCTGATTTTGCTCCAGCCTCATGGGCTAGAGTTGAGTCATAAGCCCTTTCCTGAGCCAACCTTGGCAACAGGAAGGGAATTACCACTTTCACTTATACTAATCATCAACCATGAGAGAAAAACATCCAGGAACAGGAAAAAACAATGAGGCTTCCTGAAAACTATCTGTTCAAGTATATGTTCATAAATCATAGACCTTGGTATTGTTAAAATGTTAATTCTCCCCAAATTGATCCATATATTTAAAGCAATTTTGATCAAAACACTTGCAACCTTTTTTAAAAAATAGAAATTAACAAGTTATTTATAAGATGTATGTAGAAAAACAAGGAACACAGACTACCCAAAACAACTTTGGAAACGTTGAAAGAATAATACTGCCACATTTGAGATTTACTCTTTTACAATAATTAAGACAGTGCAGGTTGAGGTATAGATAGACCTATTCAGATCGATGAAGCAGAATATAGTCCAGAAAGACTCATGTATATATTATAAACTGTTTATTGACAAAGATGTTAAGGTAAATCTATATTAAATGGAGAACTTTTTAACAAATAGCACTGAAATATTGATTGATAGATAGATGCAAAACAACGAACTTTGACTTGTACCTTGAATCATATACAAAATTAATTTAAATGGATTATAGAACTGAATATAAAATCAACAACTCTACAACTTCTAGAAGAAAACATGAGGAAAATTTTTGCAACCTTAGGTTAGACAAATATTGTTTAGATAGGACACAACTCAAATCATAAAACTTCTAAACAAAGGGTCAGGAAAATGACAAAACTTGCAAATTGATCATAGATCTGAGGCATCCAGCAGGGGAGGGAAAGGGATCAAAACAGTTGTGCTGCCCCTGAGGGTGCTGGAGCCTCTGTTTCTGCTCAGGCCCCTGCACAGCCCTCCAGCTGGCTCCTGCCGTGGCCCTTTTCCTGGCTTCAGGGCCAGGCAGGCAGCACCCCGTTCTCTTGAGAAACTATGGCAGCTGCCATCTTGACTGCATGGTAGATTCAGCTTGGGTGGCACATTCTAAACTTTGGTTATATTCTTCCCTCCCAACCCTTCGGGTCCTGCAAAACCTCTTGCTTGTGTTTCCTGCTGGGAGGTGCCCTGGATTCATCCTCCTGGAGGCTCTGCTTTTGGGCCTGGTTTGCTCTGCTCTGCTCTGGGTCCTGCCTGTTTGCTGAATGTTACCTTATAGTTGTGGGGGGGGGGTAGGTTGTTGTGAAGGGCAACACCACGCTGACAGTCATGGGAGTCGTGGAGCGGGCTACATAATGCAGGATGCTGCTGAGGGCTAGATCCTGGCCATTTTTATTGATAGAACAATCATAGAGCATCAGCTCTGTGCGTTAGGAGGACAAGGAGAAAGGATGGTGACACTCAGGAATGTCATCTAGGGCTTGGGGGACAATGAGTCTGCTGACCATGTTATCAGCTTGATGACCAAGTGTTGTCATCGAAACTGGACCCCAGACCCCCAGCCATGGTCCTAATCTTATCAACAAAGCGTTCCACTGGTCAGCTTCTGGGGTCCCTTGTCATACATCGGTCCTCGGCCCCCCAGGCGTTCCTCGTGACGTATGAGTCGGGAGTAAGTTGATGCATCCGTCCTCAGCCCCCTGGGCATTCCCGGTCATACCTCGTGATGCACACCCTTCCAGGGTGATCAGGCTCTCTGCTCTTGATTGCCTCCCGGTCATACCTCGTGATGCACACCCTTCCAGGGTGATCAGGCTCTCTGCTCTTGATTGCTATGAAAGGCGACTTGTAAGGTTTGTCTCCTGTGGCTGATTGACGGTTCTGAAGGGCAGTTCTGCCCTTGGATAGGAATGCAGGACTGCGGGTAGCCATAATGGCAGCCGAACAGGCTGCTTAAGTTTCACAGGCCCACAGGGTCTGATTTCAGAGTCTGAGTGGGGGTCTTACTGGAAATTCCTTCTCTCCCCTACCCCTCTTCTCTCTCTATTCCCTTTGAACCTCTCACCAGTTATAAATCTTTGAGAACAGGAGATTCCCATTACTTTAATGCACATGAATGGCCACAAACCTTAGACCTAGACACATGGGTTTTTTCCCTTAAGAGTTTGGGGTCCCTGGGCACCCCTAAGTTTTGTCCAGTATCATATCCTATATCTCTACTTACTAATCTGGCAACCGCACCCCTGGGACCAGAGTCTGGAGGAGAGCGGTGGCCCCCGCCACGGTCGGCTCTCCAAATGGTGTTGCTGAAAAGTCCCCGTGGGCCAGCCCTTTGCTGCTCAGGCTGTTTGCCCCCCATCCTGCTCTCTGCCTGTTGCCCTGACGTGCTTGACCTGCCCACATTTGGGGGAAACTTCAGTCCCGAAGTTCACTTAATGACCCCCCTGCTCCTGTCTAACCATCCCTTGATGGACCACCTGTTGAGAACTTGGCACTTGCTCCCAAGGACACTGGCATTTGCTCACCCTTAAGCAGCTTCAGAACAATCCAAGGGCTGGTTAAGGACACAGTCTCCAGACCCGGTAAGTAAGACCTTGTCACAAGATTCCAGGCGATTCATAGGCACACGAAAGTTCCAGAGGTCACTGAGACTTTTATAAGGATCATCTTAACTCCCCTTTTGTTTTATTGTTTGTTTTGTTTTGTTTTAAAGATTTATTTATTTTTGCTTAGAAGAGCTGGGGTACAGGCCAGAGGTGTGGGGGTGAGAGGATTCACCAGAGGCAGAGTGGGGAGCAGAAAGGCAGACGGACTGAAATCCACTGCTGAGGGGAGCAGCGGGGAGTCAGGAGAGGTCTGCTGCATGATGTGTTGCTCCTTGGTCAGGGATGGAACTTGTGCTTTGGTGGCTGCGGACAGCTTCATAGTTTGTGTCTTAACCCCTTGAGCACCAGGAAGCGCCCTTAACTCCCCTTTTGAATCCAGAAAGGTAGAGGAAACTTCTGGCTCTTGACCTTGAGCTCATCTCCTCCCAGCTTCCTAGGTTCACCCCCTGAAATGACTCTGTGCTGCCTGGTCATTTCACAGATGGCACAGGACCTGCCTCGCAAGAGAGTGGTGAGAAGAACTCATTTCACAAAATGCTTATTTAGCCAACTCCACCCCTGGCCAGATGCACTCAGGAATCAGGTTTTTGCTCAACTAAACGAAGGCCATAGACAAAGGGGTTCATGCCTTTGCCCCTCAGTTCTCTTTCTCTTTTTTCTTCCTTCCCCCTTTCTCTCTACTTACAGCAACCAAGACATAACCCAGCAGAAAGCAGAACCTCGAGATAAAGGGGAGAGGGTGTAAGGGTCCAGGTGTCGCTAGGTGGAGAGCTGGAATGGGCAGAATATTTGGCAAAGTATGATCTGCGGATCACGTCAAAACCATTCCTGGGTCCTGTCCTCGACCTTCAACAAACAGCTGCAGTGATTAGTTCGATGTAAATAAACTTTGGGTTCAGGGCTCCCTGGTGACGCAGGGGTTAATTCTCAGCACTGTGAAGCTGTCCTCAGCCACTGTGGCACGAGTTTGATCCCCAGCCAGGAAGATACCCACATGGCACAGCAGACCTCTTCTGTCTCCCCGCTGGTCCCCTCAGCAGTGTGTTTCAGTGGATCCACCTGTTCTGTTCCCCACTCTGTCTCTGGGGAATCCTCTCAGCCCCTGTACCTCTGGCCTACACCCCAGTTATTGTATGCATAAAAAAATAAATCTTTAATAAAAAAACAACTTGGGGTTCATTTATAGCATAAGAAAATGCCTCTGCAGCTGCAGAATGGAGAATTAGATCCTGGGCATGACCGATACCCTCGCACCTCCCACCATCCCGTTGCATCTTCTACTTTCTCCTAAAGCCCTGAACACCGCGCGACAGCGCCAGGCCGCGAAGGAAGGAAGCAGAATGGAAAGCAGAGAGGCCTGGACTCGCCGCAGCAAGACACACACGAGCACAGCGAGCCCCAGCATGAGGGGTGGGAAGTGTTCACGGGCCTTGGGCGCAGGAACCTCAGGCTTAGTGTTCATGCCTGGCCAGCTGGGGCAGGAGATGAGTGGACCAAGCTCATCTTGCGGCTCCTCTGTCTCACCCCCTTCCCGTCCCTGGCCTCCCTGGGCCCTGGGCGCTCTGTTCACGTGCTCCCTATGGGAGATGCCTCCATGGCACCGAGGAGAATCTCATGTTCTCGATACATGCACCCCACAGCTAACTTCCTGCCTGTGTTTCCTGCCCTCACTTCCCTCCACCCCACGAAGGAATGGAGAAACAGATCTGAGTTTAGATGCTTACCGTTCAGAGGACAGTCTCTCCCCAGGTAGTGAAAACTTCTGTGAATGTTTTCAAAAGATAAGCTCCCAAGGGTCCATGGGGGTGGTATTTGGGGAGAAATGCTTCGGAGTGCACTTCGTGGTCTGGGAAGGAGGTGGTGAATAAAGTCAGCCCTGGTGCCTGGGAGCAGTTCCTCACAGGGCCTTGCAGGATTAAGTCAGATGAACCGGGTGCCTCCCTGGCTGTGCCCCTCTCTGTCCACAAAGCAGTCTGATTGGCGAGAGCCAGGTCAGCAGGCTGCCCTGGGATCCAGCCAGCACCAAGTGTCTGAGCTTGAGGACGACCTCACCAGAACTTAGACTTGATCTGAGAACCTGAGAACAGGGCACAACATGAGGAGAGGCGTAGGGGGAGCCGAGAAGATGCGCCCTGTCTCAAAGTCTTCCGGCCCACCTCCTGTCAGATACCTGACAAGCGTTGCCTCATCAGCTGCTCCAGATTCTAGAATCAGTGAGAACAAGCGCGACCCTTGCAGCAATATGGTAACTCACCGTTGGTTCATCTACTCATCTTTCCCAGTGTGTTTGACCACGGGGACGATGCGAGGCACCTGAGATTTATATCATTTAAGAGTCATCAAAAATATGTCACCGAGCCTCCAAGAGCCTCTCCGCCACATCATCTTACTGTGCTTTCACTTGTCACTTGCCTGCCTTTATCACTGTCTGATTAGGCCATCCATCCATCCGTTTCCTTGTCCGTTTGTCTGCTGATTCCTCTCCCCTACTATGAACCTGACGGTGATGTCGATGGTGATGATGGTGATGGTGATAAGTGACTACTCTGTGCCAGGCACTGTTGTGGTCTCTTTACATATATATATATTTAATCCTCATGACAATCTAATGAGGTAGGTGCTAATATTATCCTCCTTTAATGGGCCACCAGACATATTAAAACCCAAGGTCACACGACCAGACTTCAAGGCCAGAGTCCGTGATCGCTAGGGGGGCAGTGGGGAGCAAACTCCGGGTCAGCGAGTGTGTCCTAAACAGGCATCTCAGCCACCTTCCCAGCACCGTCTCCGTGCCAACATCTCTGGTGTCTAGGCTACAATTCTGAACCTGAATGGGGGCTCCTGGGAAGGAGAAAGGAGCAGGGTGGCTGTGTGGAAAGGGGAGAGGGAGCGCAGTCCCACAGGCAGACGCTTCTGCTGGTCTTTCTGCTTGTACGTTTCTGGCTTGAGTGCCTTGGCAAGCCGGTGAGCCTGTTCTCTTGAGAGACGAGGGCAGCCTTCCTCTGGACTTCGTGCTTTGCTTATCTCCTTCCCTCCCGGCCCTGCAGACCCTGCTCAACCCCTTACTTGCATTTTCTGCCAGGAGGTTGCTTCGGTTTGTTCTCCTGGTGTCCGGCTCTTAGGTTTCGGCCACTCCACTTTGGGCCCTGTCTGTTTGGTTGAACTTTTGCCTGCGAGGGAATGGCTGGTTTTGGAGTTTGATCAGTTCATATTTTGAAATCCTTTTCTCCCCTACTCTTCTTCTCTCTCTATTCCCTTTGAACCTCTCACTGATGAAAAATCTCTGAGCATACCAGGGTTCAAATACTTTGCTTTGATGTTGTGGATGGGCACGAACCCTTAGAACTGGTAAGGTGGGATTTTCCCCTGAAAGTTTGGGGATCCCTGGACACCCCTCAGTTTGCCCAGTAGCATGAGCATAACCACTTAGCTACAATGCCCTGCAAGGTTGAGTTAGACAGACCCAGTCCCATAAGAAAAAGTCTGGTGGGGAACATGACACAAGAGATGAATGGCTCTACCAAAAGCAGAATGTGCTAGAACAGACCAGGTGATGGACTGGCTCGAGGAACAGTGAGAACATCCTTGCTCAGTGACAGAATAGGTGCAAGGTGTCCTAGAAGTACAGAGAGGACCAAGAGGGAAAGAAGAGAGAGGCTTCACGTGACCGAGAACTTGGATGACGAAGGCCCAGACACACGAGACCATAAGGCCAGGTTCAGAGCGCGAGGAGAGGAAGGGAGAAGGACCCCATCTGACGGAGACCCGGGTCGCGCAGCCGCCCCAGAGCCAGACAGGGCCGAGACTGGGAGGGGAGGAGGTGGGTGTGGGTGCTCAGGTGGAAGGCATGAAACCACAGCAACACAGCATCATGTGTGGGCAGACTGAGGGGCACCCAGGGATCCCCAAACCTGCAGACTCTGGGTGGGCTCTGCCATCTGCCACACAAAGACAAGACATAATCTCGGTGCATGAGACCTTCAGTGGGAAAGAACTTTAATAGAATTAATGTGTGATAGTGGTTTCCAATAAAACACCCAAAGTCACCCATCCCCTCGTGGGTTCATGCCCAGCCAGACAAGAGGACCCAAGAGCGCAGGGAAGGTGTTAATTCTGAGCAAAGGAAACTCCTTGTAGCTTTCCTGTATTTTCGGGACTGCCTGAGATCCCGGGCTGGAAAGAGGAAAAGAAAAGACAGTGAGATTAGCTACACCTTCTCCCACCCTTGCTGACGAAGGCAACGCTGCCTGCTCGCGCCCAAGGGACTCTGCCATGGACAGCAGATGGAGAATGACCCTGGGCCTTCGTGGAGCACAGGCCTGGCGTGGTTCTGAGACTTCCCATATTTAAAAAATCTTCCTGAATTCTTCCTCTGAATCTTCAGAGAGCATTTCCTAAAAATGGAGTCATTTTCTATAATGACCCCAGCACCATTTTCAAAATCAAGAATGTAACAAGGTTATAGTACTCTGACCTCATCTCCTGCCAGAGACAGAACTGACCCCGGCCACTCCTCGGGGAAGTACAGGCACCTGGACTCGGCCCCGCTCCCGCCTCCTTCCCTGGACCATCCCTAACCTGTGTCGATCTTCCAAGATAGGGGCTTCCTGGACGAGGACAGCCAGTTATTTTTTTCACATAAAGTTTTGCCTGGGGCTGCCTCACAATGAGAGGGATGCTGTGTCTCTCAGCCCCTCACACTGGGAGGCCCATGTCCACCCACTTAACGCGCTCCAAGTCGTCTACACCTTGCAGCAACCCCAGAGGTAAATATCCTCACTGGTATTATGACTATTATGAGCCCCCCCTGCCTCCTCATTTTGTAGATGTAGAAATGCCGATCAACCTCATTAACAGATGACGTAAGTGATGAGATTGGGATTGGAATCCTGGCCACGAGGTTCTACTCTTACAAGAGTGGACAGCCCATGTCTCTGCTCTCCTAGGCCCTGCTCTCGGGAGTTTGTCCATGAGGCACAGTGGGTTCAGAGGTTGCCCTGAGATTAGGGGTTTGGGGCAAGGAAAATTTTGGAGTTATTTGATTCAGGTGCCACAGACAGGCTAAAACCCATCAAATTGTACATTTCAATACATTCAGCTCATACTATATCAATTATACCTCAAAATTTTATAAAGTTTCAGGGCAAATAGCTGACAAGATCTTACAGACCTCTTTCGAACAAGAGCGACCATCTGTACTTACCGTACTTGCTGGGAACCCCAACCTTGACTTGCTGACAAAAGCCGGGTTAAATGAGTAATTTCTGAGAAGACCAGGCCCCGGGAACACTAACAATCCATTTGCTCAAGTTCCCATCAGCAAAAGGAGAGCATTTGGACCACATGAGCCTGTATCTTGCCAAAACAACCTCACTTAGCCATAATTTCTCAATTATTTTTTAATCAAGAGGTGATTATCAGAAGGGGTAAGGGGAAATCTCCATGAATATTCTTTTGCACAAAAAAGAAAAGAGAAACAAGAAAGGGAGGGAAGAAAAAAGGAAGGAGGAACCCGTGGCAGACAGATCAAAGATGCCCACGTCCCAACCCTTAAAATCTGAGAATAGGCTACCTTGGCTGACAAAGGGGAAATTAAGATCGCAGGAGGCACTGCGTCGGCTAACCAGCTGACCTTAAAGCAGAGGGATTATTTAGACTGATCAGTTAAGCTGAATGCAACCCCAAGGGTGCTTAAAAGCGGAAGCGGGAGACAGCAGGAGAGAGAGGAGCACTGTCACTGGAGGAAAGAGGGCACCACGCAATGTTACTGGCTATGAAGACAGAGGATGTGGCCACGCGCCAAAGAATGTGGACACCCTCTGGTCTGCAGATGTAGAAGCTGGCTGCTCTTCCCTAGAGCTGCCAAGAGGAACACAGCCCTGCCAACACCTTGGTTTTAGCCCAGCAGGGCCCATTTCAGAAGCCTCACCTCCAGAACTGTAAGATGATGAATCTGTGTTAGGGGGATGTATTACAAGAGCAACAAAGAAGGACTATAAAAGGCTTCCGGTGAGTAACCTGACACCTGCTTCAGTTATTCACACATTCACTTAACACATACTGAGAACTTTCCATGGCAAAGCACTGGGTGGGGTGCCCTATGGAAAAAGGGTAGGTGTACAAGTAAAAACTGTGCCTGGGGCCATTGTTAGGGGGGAAAAGGCTGTCCTCAAGCTAATTCCATACAGGCTTTGTGGACGCCACCCCCACCCCAGGCCAAAGCCAAAGACACTGGGAACTCCAAATCCCATCCCCACCCAAGGGAAGGTGGCTGGGACCTGAGGGTGGGGTTCAGCACCCAGGTTGGGATAAAGCCAGACACGTGGGCTTTGGGGATTCCCATTTTGGCTCTCCTCCAGCGCAGCGTCGGGCCAGCTCTGAGAGTGCCTTTGGGGTTCCAGGTCGGCGGATCGGTAGGACGCATGAAAGACTTTATTTCCCTATTTTCTCCCTGAGTTGTCCATTTTCCTTCTTTCCTTTTCCCTTGTAAATAAACCTTTTATGAACCTTTTGTATGTAGTGGAGTATTAATAAATCCCTTTTAAGCGCGCGGGTGAGGACCCACAGCCAGGAACCCGTTCAACATCGGGGCTGCCCTATAATAGCGTGAGTGGAGGTGACAGACAAAAATCAGATGCAGGAGAGCGAAGGGAACGGCAGGAGCCAGAGCGCCAGGGAGGACAAGGTGTTGTAGAGCAACCCCGATACAAAACAGGGCGCACCATTTCTCCCTAACAAAGGGACTATCACCGCTCCCCATCAAGAATAAAACTGCAGGCCCTGCTGACGCTGCCCATTCCCAAGTGGCCCCGACTTGGGTGAGGGTCACTTTTGTCTCCTGTCCCCAGCTCGGAATGGGAAGCTGCTTTTGCCCTCCGCTGGATCTTGGTGAGGCTTCGGCCCTTTGCTCCGGTTCCGAATCTGCGAGCGCTCGCGGGCCGGGCGCCTTCGGCTGCAGCAGCGCTTTCCACGTCAGCCGCCGCCAGAGTGTGCACGCGAGGTGGCTGCAATTTTTTTTCTGCCAAACCAGAATTAGCCGGTCCAGGCATGAGCGAGCGTGGAGATCCGAAATCGCACGGATTGGAAGGAAGCGCGGCGAAGGCTCCGGCCCCTCCAAAGCCACCCGGACCGCAGCCTCGAGCCCGGGGCGCCGGCGGGGCCGGGTGACCGCGGAGCGGGGAGCCCGGGAGCCCCGGAGCGCGCGGAGCCGGGCGGAGCGCCGCAGCCACCGCGTCCCCAGCATGGTCGGCGCCCTCGCAGCCGTTCGCTGCGCGCGGCGGCTCGGGGGGCCCCGAGGAGCACCGCCCGCTCGGGGATCCGGGCCCGGGGCCGAGTGAGGCGCCGCTGGGGGGCCGCGGGCGGTGAGTACCCCGAGGCCGCCAGCCGCGGCCGGCCGGGGATGGAGGGCGCGCGAGGGGCCCTCGGAGCGGGACGCGGGCGGCCGCTGCACCCCTCACCTCGGCCAGCAGCGGCGCAGGCCCGGGCCCAAGCCCGGGTCGCGGGGAGCCGCCGCGCGGTGCACCCCAAGACCGCGCCGAGGCTCGGGGGTCGCGCCGGGCGGCCGGCCCTGGGGCTCCGGGGCTGCCGGGACACGCGCCCGGCCCCCCAAGGGCCCCGCGCCCTGGAAAGTGGGGCGCTTCGCCCCGCGCCCAGCCCCGCTCCCCGGCTCCGCGCGCGCGGCCGGGCTGGGAGACGCGCATCTGGCGACGCTGGAGCGCGGAGGGGGCGCTTGGGGCTCAGGGAGGCTCCTCGCGCCGGGACTGCCGTCCACCTCCCTCCCTCGAGCGGGGGCCCCGGCGCGCCGGGGACAGACGGGTGCGGGGGGCGCGGGGGGCGGCCCGGGAAAGGCGGGGACCGCGCGCCCTGGAGGGGCCGGGGCGGGATCCCGCGGGGTCGCTCGGGCGTCAGATCCCGACCCCCTGGCGCTCCGGATCGAGGCTCCTCCGGGAAGAAGAGACGAAAACGGGTCGAGGAACCGGGGTGCGGGGCGTCGCCGTCGGGGGCCGCGAGCGCCGGGCCGTGCGGGGGGGCGTCTGGGGCGCGGGCTCCGCTGCCCGGGACCCGCTTTCTTCTGCGGAAAAGTTGCTTCCGTCTCATTAGCGAGGTGGAGAGGCTTGTTGTTGGGGATTATAAGATTCCCTTTCGCCTCGTCTGACTTGAGGTTTAACAAGGCGGGGAGAACGGGGGGCACGAGGGTGGGGCGCGCTCCGGGGCCCCGGCGGCTCCCGCGGGCTCGGCCTCCCGCGCTGCACCTGCGGCTCCTGCGCCGAGGGCGCCAGGGCTGCGGCATCCCCGGCCGGCGCCCCGAGGGCCTCCGTACGTCTAGTCCCCCCAGCCTGGGCTTCACCCAGCCGGGCGGGTCTCCCTGGCGCCGCGGGCCCCCCCAGCCCGGCGCGCACCCCGGCCGCGAGCTCGGAGACCGGTTCGCCTCCCGGGCGCCCTCTCCAGGCCCAGGAGGCCGGTGCCGGCCGCGCCTGAGGCAGCACCGCGGCCCGGTCCAGCCCCGGGAAGGAGGTAGCCCCGAGCTTTCACTTGGGGGTCCCCCTTGGCAAGGAGCTCACCTCCCGCTAAATTATCACAGCAGCCAAATGAAACACGAACCACCTGCTTTTGGAACTTACTCCCGTAGCAGACCCGGGGCAGGTTTCCTGCGAAACTCTGACTCCCTCCAGCGGGTTCTGCAGCATTTCAAATTCTCAGCTGAGCCCCGCTGAGCCGCTTGCGTTCCCGCGTTGGGATTTCTCTCCGTGGATTCGCATTTGGAGAGAAGGGAAGGTCGGCAGTGGGTCCTATAACCTTCCCATCTCCTTCCTTCACATTTCCAGCGAGGGCTCTTATCCGTGGGCTTCCAGCAGGCGAGCCTAGAATGGGTTACATTTTGCAGCTTGATCCTTAAAAGAAACCCCTGCTGCCTGCCCCCCATTTACCCCGGGGTGCCACATGCATGTGATCATTTTATACCACATCTGGATGTGGAGATGGTGGGGGAGCTTGAAGTCCCTGCAGTGCAGAAAGACATGGGGTGGGCACCTGGCCCAGAAACCCTCTCCTCTCTTTCTCGCTCCCCCTCTTTGTACTCTCCCCAGAGTAGGATTGGAATACTCAGATGATCGCTCAGCGAAATAAGCCAGAAAGAAAAAGAAAAATACCGGATGGTCTCACTCATAGCAGGAATCTAGAAAACTTAAATAAGGGACCAGGAAAAAGAATAACTATAAGACAGTGAAAATCAAAATCAACAAAAAACTATGAACCAGAGACACTCTATGGGGGGTAGGGGGTGGGAGGGGAGGGATTGGGGTCAAAATAAGGGGGTTGTGATTGTATGGGGAATATAAAAATAAAATTTATTTTAAAAAAATAGAATACTCAGATGATTATCTTAGATCTTATAATCATATAAATACTAAAATGCTAAAAGCAAACTCTCCCTCTGTGTAGGGAAGGGTAGACATTTATTGTTCTTGTTTGTTTTTGTTAACCTGGTTGAAGGTGATCCTGATTAACTGAATAGTCCAAGCTGTAATTACTGTCAGAGAGGGTGAGATGTGAAATATGACGGCTCTTGCCTGGGAGCTGTTCCAGCCTCTCAGGAGGAGCCACTCCTCCATGCACCCGTGTGATGCGCAATTCCACATGCACGCTGGGCCTCTTGACACACAATTGTCATTAAATGCTCTCCAGCATCGCTTATCTAGGATCAAATAAACTGGAAATGTCAAGAGCAATTCAGTGACAACTACACCTTTTAACCCATAAAATAAACAATTCAGTATGAATTGAAGGTCTTAACATAGCTTAGGGGGAAAATGCTTACAATTTCAACTCTGGGTTGAAAAACTCTCTTTTGTATTTTTGTTTCAAAATCTTGCTTAGACATCAATGCCAAATTGTGTCGTTTTACCTTGTTAAACACAGCTGAGCATCGTCCTACACTTTGCTCATTTGGGCCAGTCACCTCCTTGCCAAGCTGCTGCTTCTCCTCTTTCTGGCTCCCAACTAGGACAAGCACCCTTCTGGGCCCTTGCCAAGCTCATCCTCTGGGCCCTGCTGACGATGCTGCTCTTTTCTGAGCTGTGAGCTTCAGAGAACCAAGGCTGCCCATTTCTTCCTCTCTCCAAGCAGGCTTTTCTCTCTTCCAAGGAGAAGAGGTGGTGCAAACACAAACACACAGCCTGGACCCCCAGCAGGCTGAGATACCCCAAGAGGATTGTGGAAGCAGGCACAGGGCAAGTTCTCTGTGGATTCAGGCAGACGGATAAGGGACAGTCCTGGAGTCCTCAATGTCTTTTTCAGGCTGTAAAGCTCTTTCTACAGCAATTGTTGTGGGGCAAGCCCGCAGGCTGGCAAGGCAGGGAGGCCAGGGGGCAGAAGGCTGGCCGGCCTCCCAGGCCTGGTGAATCTTTACTCTTTCTCTTTGGGCTCTCTCTGGCGTCATCTTGTGGTCCTGCCTCTCTGTAGGTCCTCTCTGCAGCCCTTCCACTGTAGTCATCCTTACAGCCTCAGCCTCCAGGCTCAGGTGTACACACTTTCGCATGCTGGTGCGATACTCCAGGTGTCCACAATCAGTCATCCGTGCCTGTGCCCACGTTCCCAAGTGCCTTCGGCATTCAAGGCCACAGGTGATAGCCAGAGGCCAGCAGCGTTAAGGCCTGACCAATTCACTTACCCTACGTGGATTGACTCCAAATAGCCACTAAACTACTAGTAAGGCTGATCCAGATGATGTTTAAAAGCTAGAAACAGGGACCTTTGTTTTCTTATAATAAGATTCATATATATGTTTATTCAGAATTATTTAATTATAAGATTAAAAATAGAAAGGAAAATTACTTGTAAGACCATCCTCCAAAGAATGATCTCCAACATTTTTTTGTTTCATCCCAGTTCTTTGTTCCCTGTGGACACATTCTCCTACACCACCACCTCCATGGGATTCTTGCCTGTGTCCCATTGTGTACCCCACGTGTCGTCACAGCGTAGCTTCCTTTCCATGTCATCAGAGAGCCTGTCTGATTTTACTTTCACTGGCAGATTTGCATGGATGGGCAGATCGGGCTGGCTTTATTTAACTCACCCTCCAGAGCTGGATTTTAGAGATGGCTTCAGATTTCTTTTCACTATTTCAAGATTTCACTGTTATAATTAAGTTGAATCTTGAAGGATGAGCTGAAGTTCACCAGGAGGTTAGAAGGACAGATGTGTGTCGCCGAAAAAAGGCAAAAGAAAAGGTCGTGCACGCACATTTAAGATGCCGTGCAAGCTTAGGGAGCTGCAGGTGCTTCCTCAGGCTGGAGAGCAAAGTGCAAATGTGGAGGGAGGGAGGAGGGGCAGGGAAGACAGGCCTGGCAGAGACTGCAGATAACGCAAGAGGAGAACCTGGCTGCTCCAGGGGCAAAGTTGGACACACATGCCGATGGGGTGTTTCAACTTGACCCAGTAGATAACTTGAAGGGGTGGAGAATTACATGATAAGATGCCTCTTGTCACTGCCAGCAGTCTGGATATCAGGGAGGTGGAGGAAGCAGTGGTGGGAAGTCTCCTGGCATACAGCAGCGATGCAGGCAGGAAGGTTGAGAACTGGAGGAGTGTTTAGGAGACAGAATAATTTAATAAATAAAAACAACAACAGGTAAGAGAGAAAGAAAACATCAAGATGAGCCCCAGCACAGAGCCATTAAATTGGGCATCGTTGGCTCCCCAGTGCCCATTTCTTCCCAACCAAGTCTTAGCCAAAGCCAATGCCTCATAGTCTAGGGGTCAGCAAACTGTTCCTTTAAAAGGTCAAAGTAAGTATGTTAGGATTTATGGACCACATAATCTTTAAAAAGGTGGAAACAATTCTTAGCGCAGTTCCCTGTCACTGCCTCTCTGTTCCATCAGAAACTGGCTGAGAAAAGCCCCACAGCTGGGGGCATTCTTACTGTATTGGGATCTTTCTCTTCCTGCCATCTTCCTCCATTGCAACAAAATGATTTTCAGTAATAACCATGTGGTGGTGTATAAGAATCACCATTTTCTTATTTGTCCTTCTGTTTTAAAAGGATTTAAAAATAGATTTCCATTTTAAAGATTTCATTCAAATCAAGTCAAGCATGTCATGGGCTGAGCAAAATGTCACTTTCCCAATTGAAGCTTCTCACCTGGCAGTCTTGCACTCTGTCGCACCATTTTAAACTGGCACAAAAGTAAATCGCCATGTGGCACATGGAGTGACGGGAGTGACATAGCCCTGAGCTGTCACCGTCCACCCCTAGTGTCTGGCTCCAGGCTGAAAGCTGGGGCGCCACAGGGCCTGGCGTCTGCATGGGCTGAGCTGAGGCCCACAGTTCTGTGCTCTTAGGGATTACTCTCAAAACAAAGGGTGCCAAGCTGGGGTCAGCTCTCTACCCAGGAGCACCTAGGATTCAATATTATCCGAAGGGGAGTTTCAAAGCATGTGCTTTGAAGTTAACACACATAACATTAAGATGTAAGTGCAAAAGATTTTTTCACAGAGAAGTATTTGCTGACACACTGTGAAGATTGAAAGAAAATAAAAGCATAACAGCTTTCAGTCCTTTGAAGGTTTTAAGTTCTCTGTGGAAAGTGCTCCACCTAACTGCCAGCTTCTGGGCAGTGCGCCTGTCCGTGCTCCATCCGCTCCGCCCAGGGGTGCTCCGCCTTGGAACAGCCCACCCATCAGCCATGCATTGTAGGCAGCATTGTTCATTTCTTAACATCAAGGTTCCTCTCTAACCTCCATCCTCTTCATCCCAGCCAATGAACGAGCTTCCTACTGCAAAGAAATGAGACCAACTGTTGTAACTTTCCACCCCTCTGCTCCCCATCCTGTCTCCCCTTCTCTGTCTACCTCCAATCTCGGAGGATGGGTCCTTCCCCCTGATCAAGACCAACCCTGTCCCACCACCTCTGAGGTCTCTCTATTTCGCTCTCTCTCCCTTCCTACCTACTTCCCTCCTCTTTTGCTCTTTATCCTCTGTCCCTACCACACACTCCATTCTCATCCAACACAAAGCCAGATCCTCCCCTGACCAGGCCTCGGTGCCCTCTAGCTCCGTCCGGCCTCCCTCCTCTTGTTCAAACATCTTGAGAGATGGATTTACACAAAGCACAAATCCCATCACGTCTCTCCTTTGCACAAACCCAGCCTCTGGCTGCTCATTACAGAGGAGATAAGCTCCAAGCTCCTTATTCGGCACCAGCCACGGTCCTGCCGGCTCCCTGGCAACCTCACCCATATGTCTCCCTAGATCACCCTTTCCTGAGTCTGATTTCCTGTTTTCCAAGCAAATTTCTGGTGACTAATTAAGTTTCCCTGGTAAATGGGGGAGGGGATGGCTTGTATAGCAGACATAAATGTTATTATTATTAGAATAATAAATAAATATATTAATAAATAATAAATTGGTTTCCTCCTTTCTCAGTCTCCTGGGCTCTGCTTGTATGAGTCGGTCCCCCAAGGCTAGTCCACTCTGGCTGTACTGGACAAGTGGAAGGCTTGGACCCTTGAAACTGAGAACTAGATCCTCTGCCAGGGCCCACCAAGGTGAAGGCGGAAGACCCCCTGAAAGGCTTTCAAGGCAGGCGCCTTCCTTCTGTGGCACCTTTGTTGTGACCGGTCAGTTTCCATCTCCATGAGTGTGGGCTCTGGAGTCAGGGGCAGCTGGGTTCAAATCCCGACTCCCAGTCTGGCCGTGAGACCTTGGGAGAGGCACGAAACTTCTATTTCATTTCTTTAAAATAGGAACAGGGCCTCCTTGGTGGTACAGGGGTTAAATATCAGCGCTATGAAGCTATCCCCAACCTCTGCAACACGAGTTCGATCCCCAGCCAGGTTGCTGACCCACATGGCGCAGCAGACCTCTCCTGTCTCCCTGCTGCCCCCCTCAGCAGTGTATTTCAGTCAGTCTGCCTGTTCTGCTCCCCATTCTGTCTCTGGTGAATACCTCTGGCTGACACCCCAGTTCTTATATGCATAAATAAATAAAAATAACAATAAAATAAAATAGGGACAATGCCAGTTACATAGAGAATGACGGTGAAGATGAAGGGGCACACCCAGGCATTTGGTCCTGTGCAGAAGTGGGGTGTGTTCCCAAATCTGCACAAAGACTCATATGAGAGTCTGAGACAGTGACGGGACCACCTTGGTGACCCGGGGGAGGGAGAGCGAGCCAAACGAGATGAAGGTGCTTTTTTTCTGACGATCAGTGAAATTATTTGTCATGTGCATTTCAGGAAATCTTGGAAGATGTATACAAGTCACGAGGATATTAGGTATGATTTTGAAGATGACCCCAAAGATAAGAAGACATTCAAGCCCCACCCCAACATTGATGGCGGATGGGCTTGGATGATGGTCCTCTCCTCGTTCTTCGTGCACATCCTGGTGATGGGCTCCCAGATGGCCCTGGGCGTCCTCAACGTGGAGTGGCTCGAGGAGTTCCACCAGAGCCGTGGGCTGACGGCCTGGGTCAGCTCCCTCAGCATGGGCATCACCCTGATCGTGGGTACGTGAGCACGCGGCCTGCTGTGATGCTCATGGCCCGAGTTTTAGAATGTTGGAACTTGACACAGCGGATGTTAGTGGATGTCATTTTTTTTGTTGTGATAAAAGATTCGTAACAGAGTTTGTCATTTTAATCATTCAGAGGTTGACAGTTCAGTGTCATTGAGCATATTCATCTCTGCCATCAGTCTCCACAAACTAAAACTCATTACCCATTAAACACAACTCCCCTCTCCTCTTCCCCACCCCCAGCCACCTCCATTCTGTATTCGTTCTGTGAATGTGACTACTCTAAGGGCCTCATACGTGGAGTCACGAGGGTAATCTTTGTCCTCGTGTGTGGTGTTACTTGAATGTTAGAGAGAATGTTATATAGAGTGTTGATATTATTTGAGTATGGTGAGATTGATTTTGGAGCATTTTAAAAATTGATCACTTAAAGAAACTCTCTTTTGCCCCAAAAATCTGTTTTCTTAATTGCTATCCTTTATTTTCTATCATTCAAAAACATCTATTTTATACTTATGAATATTTTTGAATGATAACAATTTTAAACACTAAAAATCAAACAACAGTCTTGTTTCAGAGTTCTAATGTTTTTAATTAGAAGTATTGCTCATATGTTATTGAAAAATATATTAAACTGTTTTTGGAAAGCATACTGCTACAGCTAACAGGAGGGAATAGTAATGTATCTTTTATTTGTAGTTAAACTTCACCACTCAGCAATCTTGAAAGCCATTCTTATCCAGGTGGAGATACCAAATCAGAAAGTTATTCTAGATGCTATGCTATTATGGCTAATGGGTTTCAGTTTGGGAACTGAACATTCACTGTCAACTAATATTTAAGAAGCATCTATTATCAATCAAGTGCTTTTGCTTACACTATTTCATTTTACTTAAATGACTCCTATAAGGAAATTACCACTATACCCTTGTGCCTTTCACTTACTTTGCTCAAAAACTAAAACCCATAATTTTACATCTAATTGTTTTTAATGTAAAGTATTTATGGTATAATTTCTACTGGAACCATAGCAGCCTGAAATCTTTTTCTGGTTCTGTGTGTAAAGTGTGTGAATGACAAGCATATGTGTGCTTTCGGGAGTCTGTGCTGTTCTGGTGATTTCCACACTGGTAATTAATCGCTTGAATTAAATTTAGAGATTTGTTGATCTTGGCTGACATTCAATCGATGTTATTTTGGATGGTACCAGTGATGGTGCTAATGAGAGAAGACAAGGACAAAGTGTTATTTCTCAAGATATATGTAGGGTGTGTATGTTTACCAAAGGGAATTAAGAATGATCTGCTTTTAACATTAAATAAGGGCCCCATTATGTGTGTGTGGGCATTGTTGGCAAGTCCTTTCGGTGGGAAACAGGAATGAATGGCCTCCTTCAACCTGCACTGGCTTGTTAAAACCAAGACTCTATGGAAACTGCAGGCAGGTTTCCTTCGGTGTAGGGAATGTGATAGTTTTGTGCTGGATGTTAGTAAGTTAGTGAAAGGAAGATAGTAAGTAAGTAAAGGGAAACTGTGCTTCTTAGAATTCTTAAAATTCAGTTTTCATGCTGTAGTGCCGGCAAGCACAGGGCAGGTTCACTATAGATTCGGGCAGATGGATAAAGGAGAATGCCAGAGCCCTAGGTGGGTTTTTCAGGCTTTAATGCTCTCTCAGAGAACCAGGTACACAGGCACACTGGGCAGGGAGGCTGGCAAGCAAGAAGGCAGGCCTAGGCTGGGCAGGAGGGGATGAGAGGCAGGCAGGCAACCAAGGAGCCCAGCCCCCAATGAATCTTTATTCTCTTTCTCTGGTGTTCTTTCCCGAGTGTGGTCTCGTGGACTCATGGTCTCATCTCTTCTGTGGTCACAGTCGCCCATCCTCTCGCTGCTACTGCTGCCACAGCTTTTAGCCCAGCCTCTAGTCTCAAGTGTGCACATTTGCACATGCACACACCCATATCCAGGTGTCTACAATCAGGCATGTGTGCCCGGCGCCCATATACTCACACTCCCACATGCCTTCTGCATTCACACGATCAAGGCCATTAGGTGATAGCCACAGAGGCTGATGGCTTAAAAACCCTGATTAATTCATTTACCCTACCTTTTTTTTTTTTTTTTTTTAAAGATTTATTTATTTATTTATACAAGCACTGGGTACAGTCAGAAGCACGGGAGGGTGAGAGAATTCACCAGAGCCAGAGCCGGGAACAGAACAGGCAGACTGTTCTGTTCAGAAATACACTGCTGAGGGGAGCAGCGGGCGCGGCAGGATAGGTCTGCACGCCATGTGGGACCCTTGCCAGCGCCTGGGGATCGAACTGGCGCTGCAGAGGCTACGGGCAGCTTCGCAGCCCAGCGCTCAACCGCTGCGCCACCAGGGGAGGTCCCTACACAAACCTTTTTAAAAATTATATTAATGGGTAGAACCAAACACTTCCTCAATCCAGGAAGTGTGTGCCTGCAACAAAAGTGAAAACCCAGCAAAAGGCTAGGATATGTAATGTCCCACTATTTTCCAAACCATCTGATAAGCCTTAGATAATCTGTTGTTTTGTGTTACATGATGAAGTGACAGGAAGGCACAGAGCAGGATCTCTATGATCCGAGCAGACGGCTAAAGGAGAGTCCTGGAGCCCTCAGTGGCTTTTCAGGCTTTTATTGAGCTTTTACCAGGCACACGGCAGGCAGGGGTGACGGCACATCTTCACTCTTCCTGGGCTTTCCGGCATTCTCTCGTGGTCTCATTCTCTCTCTTTTCTGCTGGTTCTGTACCGCTGGTGTCCCCATGATGCCACCCTTATAAGCCCAGTCTCAGCCAAGGTGTGCCCACCTATGCATGCCCACACCCCACTTCAGGTGTCTGTCTTTAGGCATGCATGTAGGACTGCAGGGATCCATCAACACTAATGGTGGGAGGGCAAAAAAGCCTGATAATCACTTACCCTAACATGAGTTCTAGAGAAATAAGCAGTGGAAACCAGCCCTGAAATTATGAGGTCTGGTCTTAAAGATGATACCCAAAAGCAGAACCCCTAACTCACAGTGATGACAAAATGAAATTGTCATCTTTAATTTAATTGGGAGTTACCTGAGCACTGGGCTTGGGAATTCCTGAATTCCACACAGAATTTCAGCATATAGACTAACCTTCCCACAGGAACAGTGCCTGCCAGATCCACCTCTTTTGCCCTGGGGCTCTGAGGTCACAGCCGAAGACGACTTGACAGCTCCAGCAGTCGCTGCTGTTGGTACATCAGGGCTTTGTTAAGGGAGGAAGTCTTGATGGTTCTCATCAAAAGGAGAATCTTTTTCCTTCTTTTTTTCTTTATTGCAACTATATGAGATAATGGATATTAGCTGACCCTTAGCTTTCTTTGTATAGTGATAAATGTTAATTATTTCTTAATAAGACTAGAAAAAATGAAGACACACCAGTCAAAGAAAAAAAAACATAACACAGCAAGGTTCAGTTCCTTCAGTGAAAGGACTTTGATTCCATCATGACCTGACTTGCTGCTGATCATCTTCAGCTGCTGGGTACAGGGTTGCTGCAGATAGGCTAAGCAACATTTGCTGCTTTTCCAAGCAGAAGTTGGAACAACTCTCTTTTTAGCACGTATTGCATGCCAAGCACAATTGTGTACATGATCTCATTTGATGCTACAGCAACTGAGGATGCCCTCAACTCTCTCTGATGCAGGAAGAATACACAATATTCAGAGACATTAAATAACTTACTGGAGGTCAAACAGCCAGGACAGTTACTGGACTCCAAGTTTGTGCCCACTGCCTGCTACTGCCTCACACAAGCACTGAGAATATGCTGGAAGTGAACAGATAGAAACTGTTTTCCTTTTCTAATCACTGTAAAGCACATTTGGATGATCTCTGTTAATTAAAATTTTAAAAAAAGAATTATGTGACAGTAGTTGAGAACCATCTCCTCTTCGGCCATAGCTTGCATGTGATGAATTCAGTCATTTCATTCTTGTGTGATCTTTGCTAGCATGGGTTTGGCAGTTTCCTAAAAGGTCCCGATTTTTAATAAAGTGTAATCACCTCAGTGGGTCCTGTCTACAGCAGCCTTTCTGGATCATTCTCGGCGGAAGACATGTCACTAAGGGACTATCCAGGCTGCAAAGTCATTTACTTACTAGGTAGATTTGGAACAGGGCCGTCGGCCCCAGTGTCACATCAGAACCACCTGGGGACCTTATGGACCCTGGGCCTCTCGGGCTGCACCTGGGCCATTAGATCAGTAGCTCCCAAGAAGGGGCCCAAAGGGTAGGGTTTGTTTGCAGTTTCTCGGTGACTCTAGCATCCAGCCAAGGAGAGAGTCACAGATGTAGAAGTTCTTAACTCTTCACAGCAGCCAGGGTGTGCTCCAGGACACCTGGGCTTCAAAGAACTATCTCCTGTACCCATCCATCCATGCACCCATGGCTCACCTCACCTGGTTTCCCTGCTCACCTGAACTCTTTCCAGCCTTCTTGCAGGCTCAGGCAAGAAGGGATGAGTGTGTTCACTGTTGCAGTGTGACTCTTTATGATGTGGGAATAGGCCATGATGTGGAATATTTGGAAGAGGACAACATCTGTTAATGTGGCTAATTTCACCCCCAAACAGTGAAGGTCTCTATTAAGAGGGGTTATCCTCAGAGGACTGGGTCTCAGTTTTCTTTCTGTGGGGAGTTTGTTTCATTCTGTAAATGCTAGTTCAGTGCTGGAGATGACAGTGACCGTTAGAAAATGAAACAAGATGGTGGAAAGCTTGGGTCGACTTCCTCTCTTCACTGTATCTGTGTCTGCAACTCTGGAGGAGTCACAGTGTGTCTGGGTGACTTTGCCCATCGGCAGATATGCCTGATGCAGGCCAGTGGTGCAGGAGGTGATGAACAAAGTCAGATACCTTTATCAGCTTTTGTTCTTATCAGTAAGGCAATTAGTACTTTCCTTCTGCTCTCTGGCAGTTCTCCAGCTATGAGTATCTGCCCTTACTTGGGAATCCCCCGCCCCCTTTTTTCCACAAATGCTTTCTTTATCCAATGTATCACAAAAACATGCAGTATCTCAGAGAAGACTTGTTTCTGGGCCTGTCTGTAACATGCAGAATTTTATCATGCTACTGAGCTGTCCTCTGCTGATCTTTCATTTAAGTTTAAAAGGCCTACTAACAGTCAAGTTTGCTAGTAAAGTGAGCATGGGTTTAGGAAAATGAATATACTTGTAAAGAAATCATAGTTTCAGGGCCTCCCTGGTGGCGCAGCGGTTGAGCGCTGGGTTGCGAACCTGCCCGCAGCCTCTGCGACGCCGGTTCAATCCCCGGCTGCTCCCCGGCCACCGGAGGAGGGTCCCACATGGCGCGCAGACCTCGCCTGCCGCCCGCTGCTCCCCTCAGCAGTGTACTTCGGTCCTTCTGCCTGCTCTGCTCCCCGCTCTGGCTCTGGTGAATTCTCTCACCCTCCCGCGCTTCTGGCTGTACCCAGTGCATGTATAAACAAAAAACAAACAAACAAACAAATAAATAAATAAACATGCCTCTATAAAAAAAAAAAAAATTGAAAAAAAAAAAAAAATCATAGTTTCAGCTTATAGTTTCTTAATGGCAGTTGCCCCGATGTTTATATTGGTGTGCTTACTTTATTATTCATATCATGTCTATTTTAAGAGGTTTATCTACAGAATTATTTTCCATCATGCCACAGGGTAAATTAATGTGTTTGCCCTCCTAGTTTTTTGAACTAGGCCTTTTCAAACCCATTTGACCAAAAAAAAAAAAAAAAAAATCAAATAGAACTTAAAAAAAAGTTTCTTTTAATTTCAGTTTGGGCTAAAACAGGAAACTCCTTAGAGTTCAACAAGCTTTTAATATCAAAAAGTTCTACCTGAATTCACCACATGATGTAATAATGATCAAAACTAAGATGGTGTTTAAAATGCACCAGTGTACTGAATATTGAGTACTGCGGTGCTAAAATCTGGAGTGCTATTGCATTTGGACAAGGAATCACTGATTGGGGGCATTTAGCTTCAATGACATCAGAAATTAGCCCAAAAGAAGTTGACAGAAACGAAAGCATCATAGCACATGATTAGACCATGTCGTGTAACACTGTGCTGCTGAGTGTGGGTGCATCTTGCACAATGACGTGTAACCCCAGATCTGCACATGGCGTGACAAGTGTGTGACCTGACGGGTCCACTCTGGGACTAAGAGTCTGCAGGGTTAAGTCGTGTGAGTGCACTGAGGAGTCCTTTTCAGCTTGGTTTGCGTCTAGGTGTCCTCATGGAAAGACTCTTAATTTCCTGCTTGAAGGATAGGAGTCCAGAGCACTCCTATCCTGTGCTCCCTTTGGTCTAGAGTCCCAATTCAAATGGGTACGGAGGACAGAGGAGGAACAAGTAATGTAAATGAGGGCAGGGGCCCAGGTATAAGACTTAAGGGAAGGGTGGTGATTGTGGCAAATTAGAGAGCCAGTGTGACCCAGCTAACAGGCCCAGCTACTGCACAGTTGCAGTTTATTTGGGCTGTGTGGGAGGATTTCAGGAGAGCCACTGGATTTTTTTCTTAATTGTCTTAATTTTTAAACATTGGCAACTGATTCTAACCATTTTTCAAATTTTATTCTTGGTAAACCTAGTGCAGCCACAGGCTGCCTAGACCCTCTAGAACACTAGTGGTAGGTAAGAAAATGAGCCAATTTATGGTTGCAAGCCTGCCTTTCTTGAAAACCTTGGACTTTGTGTTCTGTGAAAGCCCTGAAATTCACCTTTGCATGTTAGATGTATTTTGAGTAAACACTACATAAAGCAATGTTTTGTTTTTTAGCGTAACACCTCTAGAAGATTTATTATTCTCTGTCTCCATAGGAGGGTTTACTAGGAGTCATGAAAATACAACACTGACCGCCAATTCCTTCTCTCTGCTCCGTGACAGGGCCTTTCATCGGCTTGTTCATTAACACCTGTGGGTGTCGCCGGACGGCCATCATCGGGGGGCTGGTGAACTCCCTGGGCTGGGTGCTAAGCGCCTACGCTGCAAACGTGCATTACCTCTTTATTACCTTCGGAGTGGCAGCTGGTAAGCATCTCGATGCCTTTTAACTTGATTTTCAATGCTTTTATTGGGCATTTTGGCAGTAAATTTAATTGTGGAGAAAAGAAACCCATTAAAATATTTTGTCTTTTTGTATCCTCTATCCTCTCCCACCCCCACCTTATACTCTGGAACATACTTTTTAATATAAGATAATTAAATATGCCTGAAGTGTGGGAAAATGACCTAACAACCATCCTTGGCCTCCCTAATGGAACTGAATTAAATTTCTCATGACTGCTTCCAAGTGCTAGTCTTTTCTCTTTGGAGAAACAGGAAAAGGAAGGTAATAATCCAGCCTCAGGTGAATAGACCAAATACGAAAGAAATGATTAGCTGTCTCTCATTTACTAATTGCAGGATGGCGTGTGAATCATGGAACAATCATCTTCTCTTTGGGCCCCATTCAAATTAACGAGAGGGCAGCGAAGCCCACAGACACGAGGGTCTCTAGGCAGCATATCTAGAGCGCGGGTTGTGTGGCTCCCGCAATGGGGCAGACTCCAGGGCCAGGCAGCACAGTTAGCAGATCTGCTCTGCCCAAATACACTCCCAGACACAATTTCCTTTATCAACAGGTAGCCAACTTCACACAGATTAGAAGTCACGTCTCACTTGCCCAGTTGTATTTCAGTGAAGCAGATCCAGGATGACTTTCTGAAGCAGATCCAGAGCTATGATCCCTTTCTCTGTGACTTTGGGCAACTTAATCTGCTCGTGCTTACTTATTCCTTGTCTGCTGAGTGGTGTCATTATGAGTGCTGGCTTTACAGGGCTGGTGAACCTACCTACTTAATATATATGTATGTAAAACTAAAGTGGAGAATCCAGAAGTCAGCTAATATATACAAAATGCTTTTGGGCTGTCATTACTGAGGCATGCTGAGGCTGAATGGCCACCTAAGCCTATTTAATAGACAAAAGTTAGATAATAAGACTGACTGCAAAAAGCAAGCGATATGTATATCTATGAAAGGAACTTGACTGAAGTCCTTCATTCTCAAAAGCACTTCGAGGCAGATTTGTATCTCTAACACCTAGGCAGTTGAAATTGTCTGGAGTATCTGCCTATTAAGCATCAAATTAATGTGTGCTTGCTCAATCATACTTATGCAGGGAGGCAGGGTAGACTTCTCCAGCTTTGCCAGAGCTTTCTCTTCAACTCTTAAAGACACCTTCTGCTCCATCCCTGCTGAACCAGAACCAGAGGATATTCTGACCCTCAGGCCACCTCTCTTCACCAGGGTGTGGGACTGAGAACTGCTCCTGTAAACCCAAGGGTGGGGAAGAATGGTTCCAGGGTCTGTGCAGGGATGGACATTATCAGGGCTGGGGCCTTGCCTGGCCACTGAACTTGAGCCCATGTACCCCCAAGTTCTGTCTTATGAGCTCATTTTATTGTGCTGACATTGGGTGGCAAGGTGACATTGAAACAAGGGTATGGGGGGAGCTACAGGCTCTAAAGGACAGTGGCCAGTAGAGAACACTGTCTGGGTTCTCATGTGTGCACACAATTGCAAGACCACTCAGGCTCAGGGAACAATGGGGTTACGTAACAAACCAGGGAAACAGAGACCTCACTGCCACAAGTGCTAGCTGTCTCACCCAGTTAGTGTCCATAAGTCCTAAAAGAGCACTCATCCAAGCTGGCGCATCCTGCCAGCAGGGGCCTGGAGATCATGGTAAGCAGCAGGTCAGGATCTAACTCGCGGCAGCTGGAGGTGCTCACAGGCAGGGCTGCTGAGACTACACCACAGCAGCTCCAGTCACAGTCCGGGGTCAGGACAGACAGCCCCAGACGCTGGACCAGACAGCAAGGAAGGCAGCAGCATGGGAGGCCAGTCAACAGAGGTGACCCAGACACAGAGTGTGGGTCACCCGTCAACAGTAATGGGCAGCACTGGCCAGTAGTGCCGGTCACCCAGTCACTAGAATAACAGCAACTTGTGAGCTGTTGGCCCACACCAGCAACAAACAGCTCTTTGAGACTCGAGGCCCCAGGCCTGGTGTTCCTTCCAGGCATGTCAGTATGGGAGCATTTATTATACTAAGTTAGAACAAATGCAGTTCGAATGTTTAGGTCCCTCAGGAGAAACAGAAGAAAGTTCTGTTTCTTTCCATCTTTTTATTCTGCTGCTATTTAGAAATCCATAACCACATTCAATTTCGGTTGTTGGTAATTGTCAGTGACAAATCAAATTTTTTTTAAATTAAACTTATGCCTTTGGCAAAACCCGGACTGTGACAAATTTCACAAGACAAATGACCCAGTTTCCTCAACAAATAAGTTGCATGGAAAAAGAGTGAAAGAGAGTTCACATGCACATCAACAAACAGAAATGTGTGGGCCTAACTCAGACCCTTATTTATTTTTTTAAAGATTTGTTTTTATTTATTTATGCATACAAGAGCTGGGGTGTCAGCCAGAGCTTCGGGGGGAGTGAGAGGATTCACCAGAGACAGAGTGGGGAGCAGAACAGGCAGATCGACTGAAATACACTGCTGAGGGGAGCAATGGGAGGCAGAAAAGGTCTGCTGTACCATGTGGGTAGCTCTCTCGCCGGGGATCAAACTCATGTCACAGTGGCTGGCAATAGTTGATAGTGCTGAGACTTTAACAACTGTGCCACCAGGAAGACCCCAGACCCTTATTTAAACAAGTTTTTTAAACAAGTGGAAATTTGAACACCTTCTGAATATTTTTTCACATAAAGGAATTTTCAGGTAAGATGATTATGCTGTTTCTAATTAGAGCTCTGTACTAGATATTTGCACATGAAATAATATATTCAGGATTTGCTTCAAAATAACATGGAGGCAGGAGTGGGGCTGGAACAGATAAGAATGGCCTGGAGCTGATAGACTTCGCGGCTGGGTGATTTTCTTTTTAAGCTTATTTTGAATTTGAGTTCAACTGTTTCATTAGCTCGTAGCCTGTTATAAGTGGTAGGAAAGTAACATTGACAGCGTGCTATGACACAGGTGTATTACCTTTATATACTTAGCAGAACATAACACAGCAGGTGTGTAGCTGCTTTCTCAAAGAGCTGAGTCTCTGCGTGTGTATCACACTTGATCAAAGTCGCATGGTTACTTACAGGGAACAGAGCGAAGGTTTTAATCCATGGCTGCTGGGTTCTTTTTTACTATAGACTACTTACCATAGAGCAAAATGCAATGCCCCAACATTGAATATCAAAGAATTTCTTGGTTCTTTAACAAATAAGTTTTTTTTTTTTTAAAGAGGCATGTATTTTATTCATTTATTTATTTGTTTGTTTTGTTTTGTTTATACAAGCACTGGGTACAGTCAGAAGCATGGGAGGGGGAGAGAATTCACCAGAGCCAGAGCGGGGAGCAGAGCAGGCAGAAGGACCGAAGTACACTGCTGAGGGGAGCAGCGGGCGGCAGGAGAGGTCTGCGCGCCATGGGGGACCCTCCTCCGGTGGCCGGGGAGCAGCCAGGGATCGAACCGGTGCCGCAGAGGCCGCGGGCAGCTTTGCAACCCAGCGCTCAACCACTGCGCCACCGGGGAGGCCCTCTTTAACAAATAAGTTTTTAAATAACCATCAGTGCACTTATTTTTTTTTTAAAGATTTATCTAAGCATTCAAGAGCAGGGGCACAGGCCAGAGATGCGGGAAGTGAGAGGATCCACCAGACAGAACAAGAGTGGAGAACAGAACAGGCAGGCTGACTGAAACACACTGCTGAGGGGAGCAGTGGGTGAGACAGCAAGCAGATGTCTTCTGCACCATGTAGGTTTCTCCCTGGCCAGCCGGGGATCGAACTCTTGCTGCAAAGGCTGCAGATTGCTTCACAGTACGGTGCTTAATCCCTTGCACCACCAGGGAGACCCCAGAGCACTTATTTTGCAGCAAAATTTCTTATACCTTAATGGTGCAAATAGAATATTAAATCTTGATCTTTGAAAGCAGCTATAATTTCAAAATATGATCATTTTCTCTTCCCATAGTATTTTCTTTCATTTCATCCCTTGTTGCGTACCAGGCACTGTGCTAAGCAGAAATACATCAGTGAACAAAACAGAAAGACCCCTGTCCTCACGGAGCTCACAGTCTAGTGAGAGGGGAAGAGGGATCAGATCATAAACAACATACAGAAGAGAGAAGTAAATTAAGTCCTTACTATAGGGGGAAAAAGCAGAATCAGGTAAGAATTTTGGGACTAAGGGTAGTGGGAGAGGGAATGCAAGTCAAAGTGGACCTCATTGAGGTGAGCAATGAACAGGAGGGGGCCTGAGCCCCACATCTGTCTGAGGGTAAGAATGTTCCAGCAGAAGGAACAATTAGCTTATAGAAAGGGAAAAGATCTCCAAAACCCCTATTAGCCTTAGAAATCTGGAGGGGTGGGCCTCCCTGGTGGCGCAAGGGTTAAGATACAACCTACGAAGTAATCCGCAGCCTCTGCAGCACGAGTTCGATCCCCGGCCAGCCAGGGAGCAACCCACATGGTGCAGCAGACCTCTCCTGATTCACCCGCTGCTCCCCTCAGCAATGCCTGTTCCGTTCCCCACTCTGTCTCTGGTGAATCCTCTCACCCCCTGCACCTCTGGCCTGTACCCCAGCTCTTGTATGCATACATAAATTTTTTTTAATATTTAATATTTAATATAAAAAGAAATCTGGAGGGAATTTTAATTTCTCAAAGGAAATCTTCTCAAACTAGGTTTTTGTATAAGGATAATCATAGTAGATGGTATATAATTTTGATATTTTGACTTCCAAATTCTATTATTTTCTCAAACAGATATCTCAGGTCTTACTTATAGACTATTGATATTTTCTTTGTCCCTTTGAATATTAGAAAATTAGAGATTTCTGGGGCTACCTGGTGGTGCAGCGGTTGAGCGCTGGGTTGCGAAGCTGCCCGCAGCCTCTGCAGCGCCGGTTCGATCCCCGGCTACCAGGTGAGAGTCCCACATGGTGAGCAGACCTCTCCTGCCGCCCGCTGCTCCCCTCAGCAGTGTACTTCGTCAGTCTGCCTGTTCTGTTCCCGGCTCTGGCTCTGGTGAATTCTCTCACCCTCCCGCGCTTCTGACTGTACCCAGTGCTTATATAAATAAATAAATAAATATTAAAAAAAAAAAAGAAAGAAAATTAGAGATTTCTGCCTTTTGTGGACTTTAGTCATGTAGGCTAATTCAGAGCTTGGTTGAAAATTAAGGACAGCCTTTTTCTTCATGCTCATGTCCCCCAAAATGCAAATTATTGTGATGTTGCCACCCTCAATGAGGCTTCACTGGAGATGTGGGGACGTGCCCCCACTTCTATTGCAAATCACTTCAAGGCTGACTGAATTGTTCTTAAAATAAGGGGTTGAGGATCTATGACGCCTGACAGTTGCTTCAAGTAGCATGACCCTGAAGTAAATAAAAGTGGCAGATTGCTTCTTGGGGCTTATTTTAGAAACTCAGTTGAAGCAACTCCTCTCGGGAAGGAAAGTTTGGGGTCAGAGGCAGTGTGGGCAAGAGAGGGGCCAGGCTCTGGTGTTGGTTGAATTTCACCCTGGATTCTCCAGTTACCTGTGGCAGGATCTTGGGGAAGTATCTTAATTTCCATGAGATTTAAACCAGGTTTTATAAAATGGGCATAACTACAGCCAGCCTTTGGGGGTCATTGTGAAAACCAGATCATCTAAAGTCTGTAAAGCAGCCGGCTTTGTGCACACACAATCTCAGGGGATTATTGCTGCATGTGCTGGTGTGGCTGGTCCGAAGTCAAGGAATTCTGGAACTCTGAAATGATGCTGGGCTGGGGAGGCTGCAGCTTTGGGGAGCAATATCCACACTCAAGGTCCTTTTCTTCTGTCTCCCTCTTAATGTCAGGAGGTTAACATGGGGCCCCATGCTCATTCAAAGGGGGGCTTCTGGTCTCCCGCTGTACCTAGAAATTGAGGACATAACCTACAACCTCTTGGCCTGCATTTCATTTCACTTTTAATAGACAGCATGTTTTCAAGTAGTTTTGGATTCAAGAAAAACTGAACATGAAGTAGTGAGATTTCCCAATACCCCCGCCCCCAACATACATAGCCTCCCCTGCCACTTTGTTAATGTTGCCGAAGTAAATCACAAGCACTTCCAATTTTCTAAGCAAGATGCAATCACCAATCAGAGCTGCAAATAAGTAGTTCGTGGTTATGACAACTAGTCACTGTGCATATTTATGGGACCATTTTGATTCCATTTATTCTTCCAATTAATTTGTGAACAAGTTTGCCCATTCCCGAAGCCCCTGCACATTGCCTGGAGGCCTTTTCCATCCCCGTGTACGGAAAACAGAACTACTTCCCTAGGTACCTGGTGCAATTAGGGTGGACAGCAGAGCCCTCAGAATCCATTCATTCTTTCAGCATATCACCGGGCACTCCCTGGGGGTCTGGGCGGTGCCCGCCACGGGGGAGAGAGATGGGGGGGGGAGTCCCCACACAGCCCAGTCCTCTGTCCTCTGGAGGCCTGTCCCCGCGGGAGAATGGGTCTCATTCTGTCACTGGAGCAGTAACAGCAAAGCCCGCTCGGAGAGAAGCCGGGCCAGAAGCAGGCTTGGGGACGATGGGCTGGATGCTGACCCACAGAGCCTCCTCTCTCCAACCATTCCCGTGTTTGTGTGCACAGCATGGAGACAAACACAGCAATGCAGCCGAGCTGAGGGGCTGCGCCTTCTGGATCCGCCGCTCACGCTGTGTTCTTCTCCCTTCCACCGCGCAGGCCTCGGGAGCGGGATGGTCTACCTCCCGGCCGTGGTCATGGTGGGGAGATACTTCCAGAAGCGCCGCGCCCTGGCGCAGGGCCTCAGCACCACCGGCACCGGCTTCGGCACCTTCCTGATGACCGCGCTGCTCAAGTACCTGTGCGCGGAGTACGGCTGGCGCAGCGCCATGTTCATCCAGGGCGCCGTGGCCCTCAACCTGTGCGTCTGCGGGGCGCTCATGCGGCCCCTGGCCCCCGGGGCGGGCGGCCCCCACCCGGGAAGGGAGGGTCCCCCGGTGCTCCCGGCGCGCTCCACGGAATCCGTCGGGTCGGCGGGACGTCTGGGCCGAGCAGGCGAGCAGGAGGGCGCGCCCGGCCTCGAGGAGGCCCTCGCGGACCCGCAGGCCCAGGCGTGCCAGGAGGCGGCCGGGCGCAGGGCGGACGTGCGCGCCCTGGGCATCCTGAAGCGCGTGAGCCAGCTGACCCTGAGGGTCCGCAGGGGCTTCGGCGACTGGCACGCGGGCTACTTCGGGACGGCCTCTCTCTTCACCCACCGAAGGTTCGTGGCCTTCGTTCTGTGGGCGCTGTTTGCGTACAGCAGCTTTGTCATCCCTTTCATCCACCTCCCAGAAATCGTCAACTTGTATAATTTGTCGGAGCAGAACGATATTTTCCCTCTGACCTCCATTATAGCAATAGTTCACATCTTCGGGAAAGTGATCCTGGGCATCGTGGCCGACTTGCCCTGCATCAGCGTCTGGAACGTCTTCCTGATGGCCAACTTCACCCTGCTCGTCAGTATTTTCGTGCTGCCGCTGACCCACACGTACGCCGGCCTGGCCAGCATCTGCGCGCTCATCGGCTTTTCCAGCGGCTATTTCTCCCTGATGCCCGTGGTGACGGAAGACTTGGTGGGGATCGAGCACCTGGCCAACGCGTATGGCATCATCATCTGTGCCAACGGCATCTCGGCTCTGCTGGGACCACCTTTTGCAGGTAAACTGTGCGAGGTTTAAGAGCTTAGCGTGTTCTCATTCGTGTTAGGAAGGCCAAGATCAGCAGGAAGGAAGTTTCCACTTGTGTAATGATCCTCCCCCTCCTGCCCTCCAAGTCTTCATTGATAATTTTAGCAGGTTAAATTTCTTTTGAAAGTATCTATAATTTACTTTTTATTGAGTTAACAGTGGTTTGCAACACTGGATATGATTTAGGGGTACAGATTCACTCCTCTCTGGTGTGTGCTGCCACACCCAGCCCCAGGGCACCCACAGTCTCCACCACAGTCCACTGCCCCCCTTTTGTCTATTACCCACCCCCATCTTTTCCCTCTGCTGGCCTCATTTTTGTACTCAGATTCCAAGGATTTGTTTAGGTTTGGTTGTGTCTGTTCCTTTGCTTTGTTTCTTATATTGCACATATTGTCTTTCTCTTTCTGACTTACTTTGATCAGCATCATCCCTGCCAGCTCCATTCACGTGTGGCAATGACAAGGTGTCAGATTTTTTCACAGCGTAGCATTCCATGTGTGTATACACTGCATGTTCTTAATCCACTTATCTGTTGATGGGCACACGGGTTGTTTCTTTACCTTAGCTGTTGTAAATAATGCTGCTGTGAACACAGGAGTGCAGATAGCTTTTGGAATTACTGTTTTTGTATTCTTCGGGTAAATACCCAGCAGTGAAATTGCTGGATCATATGGTAGATCTATTTTTAATATTTAAAGGTCATTCTTTCATGTAGAATATGGATGAACTTTTGATCCCCGTCAGCCAGAGAGAGCAGCCAGGTGGTGGGTGGACAGAGCAGAACAGAGGTGTGTCAAGGAGGCAGCCACTGGCCAGCCAGTCCCATCTGATTTCTGTCCCAGGAAACACAGAGAACTGTGTGTTGTCAGAGCTTCTATTGTTAAGGGGTGTTTCTGCCCACCCCCCAACCCCACCCCTCCCCAAGGGAAGCCAGGACTCTGAACTTTTAGGTTACATTTCCAAGATTTTCAAAACACCATGTTTAGGCCCAAGAGGACATGCCTGTGGCCTGCATCAAGTGTCCTATCCCTACTCCAATGAATTGCCACAAATGTACTGGCTTAGAATACAATTTATTGTCTTGTAGCTCTCAAGGTCAGAAGGTTCCACTGGGTTCCATTTTTTTTTTCTTTTTTCCTGTAGAAGATATTTAAAAGTTTTTTCCCTCTAATCATGTTAATTGAGGTAAGGCTGATTTACATCAATCTATTTGTTTTAGGGGTTATGGTTCAATACTCTACAGATGTTATATTTTACCCCATGCCCACCACCAAAGGCCCCATGATCCCCCACGGGGCTCCATTGGACCCGGCGCTTCCCCACTCCCAAACTGCCACCTCCCCTTCTGGTTGCCTCAATTTGAAATGCAAAAATTTTTAATATAAGGAATTCAATTTAAAAGTGTAATGACAGGTAATATACTTAGCAGACATTTTCTGTAGTCTACAGAGACAACGGGGTGAATAAAGGGGAGGGAAGGGAGTGACAGGGAATTCTAGGGGGGCAGTGTTTATTACTCTCCCCCAGAAGGGGGACTAGTTCATATACAAAAAAGCAGCCAAGAGAAAGATGTTTGAAATTCCAAGAAATTCAGCCTGGGTTGTACTCCTGGAAGTTTGGGGTGACAGGAAAGGAAGGTGGGGAGGGCCCACATCACAGAGCCTTGGAGCTTATACCCAACCACTTCAAACAAAAAAAATAGTCTGAACGAAATGCAAATTAATTTCCAATTAATTATCATTTGCACTTGCAATCACTGATCATGTGAAAGTGAGGATTTGAATACTAAATGACAAGGTCAGTTTTCGTAGGAATGAGGGGAATGTGAGAACTTCATTTCCTTTTAATGATAGCTCATCATAGACGCCGCTTAGCGCTGCCGGCCGCCATGTTGTCTGCAAGTGCGTCATTCGTCATCATTCGCCGACGTGCGTCATTGTTCTCCATGTTGACAAATGGCCACGCTGAGGGGAAGTTGGTGCATTTCTGTTCCTCTATCAATGTCGGTGTCTTTCTGATTCAGTTCTGAAGCTGAGTCATGGTGTTTGGATTATATATTTCATCTCATTGGTCCCTCTTATCTCAAATTGAAGACAAAGAAGACAGAGCACTGTACTACCCCCAACTAAAATTCTGATATGATTTTCTTTTTAATTTTATATCACATGACAGACCCAAACACTTAGTTAACTTTTAAAATGTACCCAGAATCTATAGCTTTTGAGTGGTTGGGAAAATTGTCATTTTTTATGTTATCAAGTGTTTGTTTTTCTTTATGATAATCTTGACTGATGTGGCATATTAATTATGCACTAGATGCCATAAAGACTTTATGCAATAAGCAAATAAACTACCACGAAGTCAGAGATTAGTTTACACATTTAGGGTTTGCTTTTGTGCAGCTGTGGTGGGAAAAAAATTTTTTTTTCACATTTTATTTAAATTTTATTTTTATATTCCCCATATAATTACAACCCCCTTATTTTGACCTCAATCCCTCCCCTCCCCGCCCCTCACCCCCATAGAGTGTCTCTGGTTCATAGTTGTTTGTTGATTTTGATGTTCACTTTCTTATAGTTATTCATTTTCCTGGTCCCTTATTTAAGTTTTCTAGATTCCTGCTATGAGTGAGACCATCCGGTATTTTTCCTTTTCTTTCTGGCTTATTTCGCTGAGCATGATCCCTTCCAGCGCCATCCATGTTGCTGTAAATTGCATGTGTTTATCTTTTTTGAATGCTGAGTAATATTCCATGGAGTATATGGACCACATCTTCTTGATCCAGTCATCTATTTTGGGGCATTTGGGTTGTTTCCAAAGCTTAGCTATTGTAAACAGTGCTGCTATAAATATAGGGGTGCAGGTGCTCTTTGGAATTGATGTTTCTGTGTCCTTTGGGTAAATACCTAGGAGTGAAATTGCTGGATCATATGGGAGCTCTATGTTTAGTAGGTCAAGAAATCTCCACACAGCTCTCCATAGTGGTTGGACTGCGGTGGGAGAAACTTAAGTTGCAATTACATATCCACTTGCCACTTAGGTATTTTTTTAAAGATATTTTTGGAAAGTGGCTGTGGAATACTATATTTGGTCATTAACTCACATTTTCCTTAGATACTTGCTAATTAGTGCCCTTGTTGAAATGGAAAAAGTGAATGTTTAAAATTTGCATTTTTGCCACACGTAAAAATTTTTACATGCTCTAATTCTTTCAGTTCACAGCGTTGTCTATGTGGGGTCCATAACATGTGACTGATGCTTAGAATTATTCACTGAAGTAAAAAAAAAAAATCATAGTTCATAGTGTCTCAGACATGATTGTTATGTGTATTTTGTGTTACTTTAACATCTCTGAACTTGAATGCATTTTGCAAAATCCTAAGACAGTATTGAGCCATATTTTTACCCAACAGAGTTTTTCTTTTTTCCGGAGTCTTAAGATAATGATGTGTCATGTAAATCATGGTATCTGAGACTCCATGACATACATGGGTGGTATTTTACAGTGTGCATTGTAAGATTACTATATGAAAGCATTAAATTATAACATTAAAGTATTATTTGAAAGGCCTGGTAATTTCGTGAGCATTGAAGGCTGTATCTTGGGCAATTTAAAGTTTTATGAAGATAAATACTAAAGTTTTATAACTGTAATTGTGAATTTTATAAAATCTGGTTAATTTGGTCCTTTCTAGAATAGATGTTTGACCTAAAATACTTCAGAATGGAGAGGTGTTCACATGTCTTCTGCTCAGTTTCTATTAGAAACTTCTTTAGAAGAGTTTTGATGAGTTGAGAAACTACTTGTGGTTAAATTTGTGCAAAAAAAATGAGATTCACTTTTTGCTGCAGGTTTTGTGGCAGTTGAATGCTGAGAGCCAGAAGATTCTCCTCGTGGGTGCTGAAAAGTACCCTCGGGGCTGGAAAGCAAATATACCACCCCAAGATACTGAGAACTCTAGCTTATGTGGCCCAGACTTAACAGTAGCCAAATGAGATGACATTTAAGTAATTTTATAGAAATATGTACAGTACCAATAAAGGCTTTTTCTGTGTTCCTGACTTTCGTCCACTGCATTACTCTGAATATGTCCTTTTTGTTTTATAGGGTGGATCTACGACATCACACAAAAATACGATTTTTCCTTCTATATATGTGGCTTGCTTTATATGGTAGGAATACTCTTTTTACTCATTCAGCCATGTATTCAAATTATAGAACAATCCAGGAAAAAATACGTGGATGGTGCCCATGCGTAGTGTTATGTATGTTTCATGGAAGGTTTCTTTGTACCCATGCCTACCTCACATGGCTGCTGTGAGGAGCCCACAGCATGTGCAGGTAACTGGCATTGCCACTTGTAAATGCCGTTGTCACTGCTTCACCAAAAGCAGCGCTGCCTTGTCTGGGGAGAAGTGATGCTGGAAGGTTCTGAGGACTTGTATGATCTACAGGTGTCCTTCAAAGAAAGACACCCTGTTCAACAGCTGGTAGAAATGCCCTTTGAAAAATGTTTTTTTGTCAGTCACTGGGACTAGGGTTTTAGCTTCAGTTTTTCAAATAAAGACAAAAAGTGAAAGCTTTTCAACCCAAGGACTTCATTGTCAGGTTTAGGAACGTACCTATATAGATAAATGCATCTTAAGCAAAAGATGCTGAGTAGGTTTCAGAGATTGTTATAATCTATTATGAATCCAGCAGTGTGAAACAAAGGCAGGCCTAAATTTCAAAGGTGATACATTTAGTACAGTTAAAGAAATAGTTTATATTTTTATGAAAGAATTCTGCAGCAAGGGAGTACACTTTCTAAATATTTCTCTTAAAAAAATACTTGCCATCAATTCTAATTGAATATTAACCTGTTGTAAACTGAGTCTTGATATAAAACCTGAATAAGTTCATAATATGACTAATTTTCATCATAAAAGTGATGTTTATGCACGTAACCAATAAATTAAGGGCTATGATTCAAGCACTGGTATTCACACCATTGGCTTCTTAGTTTATAAGCATGATTGAGGCCTACAATATGTTTTTTAGTTTCTCCTGCCCATAAATAGAGAACTAGCCACTGGTTGGCATATGAAGTTAGTGGCTAAAGCATTTGTCAAGCATGCTACTAATCCAGAATATAAGACTATCAAGTTGTGAGGTAGTAAACGGAATTCCCTTGGCCTCACTGTCTGTGCACCCGACCTTAGAGCAGTGATAACAAACAGCCCTTCTCTGAAGCTTCTGGAGTATATAACTCCACAAATCAGTATATAGTCACAAATCAGTGCAGACTATTCATGTGCCTGAACTCGGCACACTTTTAGAAATAAGATTCTCTTGATTGATTTCATAGAGAAGCTAACTGTGATTCATGACAGCAAATAATACTCTTCCTCAATCTGAGATCTCTATTTTTCTAAGCCAAACATTTCTCAGACTGCAGACTGTTCTTCCCAGAATCATTTTGAAATTTCTGACTGCCTTATTTATTTACATGTATTTTAGAACTATTTAAATGTATGCTCACAGTTTGCTCATCACAAAGAAAATTCTTTAAAATTGTTGCCAGTGTCTTGGGTCGAATTTCTCTTAAGTGAGTTACAGACCACTCTCAGTCCCCCCTGACAATTAGAAACAGGAAGGTTCTGGCGATGGGAATCATGGACTCTTATCCCAGGTCTAATTTTAGCCTACACTTGCAGTCTCTTATCCCACCAGACCCTTCAGAGCTTTTAGCAAGTGATTCCATGGACGCATTTCCTCTTTGCCTCATCTCCATTATGTCCTGCTCTGGTGTCTAGTGGGTGGGGGTATGTAATGAAAGAGACCACCCATAGAATAATAATAATAAGAGGCAGCTAATGGAAAGGAGATGCAGAGCATGGCTGCTATACACATTCAGTATTACCTCCAATGATTTGAGAATTGCCTGTCATTATTATAGATAATAAATTGCCTATCATACTCCATCTGGTTCAATATGGTAAACTGTTGTCATTAAAGCTTTGCCTGTTGTTAAAGAATCCAGCTACTTTGATGAAGGCAATCTTAGTATTTGAGAGAGTATTTCTCTTATATACACTTAGCATAAAATGAGGCCTAGATTGAAAAATGTGTGTTTTAAAATGGACTACATTGCTTTGTTACTTTCACTGTCTGACAACACCAAAGGAACAAGCGGTGGTGTTGAATATGCTAACTGGTGCTGTAGCCACCGAGTTTGATCTTTGTATCCAGTTATACCCATTAGACATGCCACAGTCAGTTTGTATAGTTGTTGTTGATTTACTGTATTTATGGAAGTGGTGAATTCTACCAAACCAGAAATTCCCATTTTACAAAAATAGAGTAAACGTGATTGTGTTGACAAAATAATAAACAAAACACTATGAAGAATACAACGAGTATGTTAACTTTCCTGTTTAAAATGTTATCTATAATTTTTGAAGCTATTCTAAAGGGTTAATTGTATATTTCTATCATCTGTTTTATAATGTCTCCCCTGATATATCCAAGTAATTTTTTATTTACAGACAACTAAATAAATTGTTTCCTCTTCAGAGATGGCCAGTGACTTTTTGTATAAAATCTCTGCCTTCTTGGCCTTTCAAGGAAAGCCCCTGAAGTGCAGTGGATGATGATTTGTCTGTTTCTTTCCCTTGAAATAGATTTGCTCAGGTGTGGTCATAGAACCACCTGGAGAAAGTCACCTGGGGTGGTTATTTGAAGTGCTAAGGCCAGCAGTTAAACTTAAAATGCACAATTCCTTTACTCCAGAGATTGCATTTCTAATTTTCTTCCTACATAAAAACAAGGGCATTACAAGGATTTTTTAAATGTATTATGTATATAAAGGACTGGGAATAATTTAAATGTCTACTGATGGGTAATTGTTAAATAAAGCATGGTATAACCATAGAGTGGAATTTATGCAACAATTGAAAGATAAAAGATAGATCCATACATAAAATTAGGAAACAGTCCTTGAGGTAAATTGCCAAAGGAAAAAACACAAGATATTGTGTTTAGTGTGCTCCCAATTATGTGGTTGTTACCAACCAAAAAAAAAGTTTATTCATGTGGCTTGTCTGTGTACAAGACATTTCTGGAAGGAAACATTAGAAAACAGTGATTGGCTTTGAGGATGGAAGCTTGGGGTCTTGGTCTGACTTTGTTTTTTAGGCTTATAATTCTTTTTCTTTTTCTTTTTAGATTTATTTATTTTTATAGAAGAGCTGGGGTACAGGCCAGAGGCGTGGGAGCGTGAGAGGATTCACCAGAGACAGAGCAGGGAGCAGAACAGGCAGATGACAGAAATACACTGCTGAGGGAGCAGCGGACACGACAGGAGAGGTCTGCTGCCCCACGTGGGATTCTCGCTGGTCTGCAGGGATCGAATCCGCACTGCAGAGGCGCCGACAGCTTCACGGTGCGGCACTCAGCCCTCCACGCCACCAGGGAGGCCCCCCTATAATTCTTTTTCAATTTAGAGCTCACATCCAAAATTATTTTATTTTTAAATATTTATTTATTTATTTATTTATGCAAGAACTGGGGTATAGGCAGGAGGTCCGGGAGGGGGCGGGGGGGTTGGTGATTCACCAGAGACAGAGTGGGGACAGAACAGACAGATCTACTGAAATACACTGCTGAGGGGAGCAGCAGGCGAGATAGGAGAGGTCTGCTGAGACATGTGGGTAGCTCCCTGGCTGGGGATCGAATTTGTGCTGCAGCGGCTACAGATAGCTTGGTAGTGCTGAGACTTAACCCCTTGCACCACCAGGGAGTCCCCAAAGATTTTAAATGCATAGTCCTGGGCCTAATGAGTTGGAATCTTCAAGGACAGCATCAACAAGCCTGCTTGTGAGATATGCTCAGCTACCAGTTGATGCCTCCCCCCCATAATTAGAGAGCCCCTCCATGTATTTAAGAGCAAAACCTTTCAATCAATTTCAAAAACTGATCCTGGCCCTCTCACATTATTTTCTCTTCTACAATGTTCTAGACAATTAATATCCATGGATAATAATTAATGGAAAATTATTATCTTATAGACTATATATCTGTATACTCGGTATGTATATATTTTTTCTGATTCAAAGATCCTGTCCTCAAGTGAGAAATGAACCGCTGTAGCAGGGCCCTAATAATAAAGCTAAGGGAAATGTGATTCATAACCTGATTAAATGAAAATGTAACCAATAAATATGACAGAGAGGATCAATAAGACAATGAAAGAACTATATTAGATATGACTGCTCTGCAAATGAAAGATACAGATTGCAAATGCTCTAAGTTTTCAAACTCTTGGGCCTCCAGTCCCCTCTACCCTCCTAAAAACCAATGAAAACCCGAAGATCTTTTGTTTTTATAGACCCTATCATATTATAAAAACAAAACTGGGAAATTTTTAATTATGTCACTTCATTTTAAAATAACAAAAATGAGCCTACTGTGTTAATGTTTTTTATGAAAAATAACTATATTTCCCCCTCCCCAAAATTAGTAAGGACAGAGGCATTGTTTTACAGCTTTGCAACTTTGATATCTGGTCTACTAGAAAATGGTTGTATCTCTTATTTGCATCTGCATTCTCTGTGTTGTGGTATGTGGTTTTGATTGACATATGGAGAGAAAATTTAGATTCATACCTATAATATAGTTGGAAAAAAGAGTGTATCTTTATAGCCTTTTCAGATAATTGTGAATTTTTTATCTCAAAAAAAACCCCACCAAAACACAGTAAGTGGTATTTCTTAAAAGTTAGTTGCAGTACGTAATCCAACATCACATCAGTGAGCTTTTGCACAATGATACAGTAAAAGCCATTATCTGTCTTGTACTTTGAATCTTTTGCCCATTATGATTTTGTGACATAATGCTTTTGTAGTCGTGGCATATGGGTTAAGTCTCAGTGCCATCATTGCTGCGGCCTGAGTTCAACCCCAGCCAGGGAGTTGACCCACATGGCACAGCAGACCTCTCCTGACTCACCCGCTGCTCCCCTCAGCAGTGCATTTCAGTCGATCCTCCTGTTTTGCTGTCCACTCTGTCTCTGGTGAATCCTCTCACCCACCACCACCTCTGGTCTATACTCCAGTCGTTCATGCATAAATAAATAAATTAACTTTTTTTAAAAAGTCTCAGCTCTGCAGTGCCGTGAAGGAGAAGTTACTGGAAGTTTAAGGGGTCTTAACGGATGGATGTGGCTTGGTTAAGGGCTGGCACTGTGGCCCGGGCAAGGGGAGAAAATAGGTGTGTGACAACAAATTAATGTTCAGATTAATGAATAGTCTTATAGAAGTAGGATTAGGGGAGTCACCCAGCTGAAGTGGTAGGTGAAGTTTGTACAAAACCTTGAGAGAGGAGCTAAGAAAAGAAGCTGTGAAGTTGGCACCAAAAAATTTGATATCTGCTAAGAAGGAGTAAATCTCTGTCAGAATTGTCTCCTGGGTGGAAAAACGTTGATTTCACATGGTGGGGTTCTGGAGGTTGCTTTTGAAAAAGACATTTGCATGTAAACTCATTGTAATGGAAAAGGCATGCCTTGTCTCTTTCTCACTTTTCAAGGAAGGCAGACCTTAGATCAGCAAACCTCTGTCCTCTGTAACTTCCTTGGTAACCTCCCTAACTGAATGTCTCCTTTCTTCCCCAACCTCCCCTTCCTTAGCTGAGCTGTTTAAGATGGCGGCCAAAGCCCTGGGGCAAGTGACTCAGCCACCCTGGTCTCTTCCCTATAGACAGGTGTAGGCATGTTATTATTCAGCTTCTGTTTGCCTTTTTCTCTTATCAATCTGTCTGATGCTTGCTTGATTATTTACCAACCTAGAGGGGAATGATAGTGTCACATATCCTGCTCAAGGTCCCCCACCCCACCTCACCCTACCCGCCCTCAGCCTTATAATTTCAAATGTGATGTCAGACAAACCCCATCACCTTTTCAAGTTCCATTGGGCAAAGTGGTATTTGCTATAAATGTGGCCACAAAATAGGTCAGATTAGGTCTACGCCACAGCTTATAGAGCCGTGATCTATAAGACAGCAATAATATCACTTCCAGGGGTGGCTTACCTTCAAGAATTAAATTGGGTTACTACCTGCTTATTTCTTGGCAAACAGTAGGCACTCAATAAATGGCGGCTATTTCGATGATGATTATTATTATGATGATTATTATTATTTCTAAGTTTATTCCAACTCATCTGTGGCCATGGAGCTATGTCTCAACGCTTTTCTGGATGTGTAGAACAGATTTCCCAGTAGAAGGTAACTTTTCTGAATACAGATCTGTGTTTGAGGGACTGTGATAAGCAGGAAATAGGGATAAGCAAAGCAAAGTAGTGTCCCAACCCCTGCTTCCCGCACCTCCCCCCAATCATAGTCACCCTAAATTCTTGAGCCTACTCAGTAAAATAAAACATTTTGGGTTCCTCATTACCAAATTTTAATACATGTGCTATGCCAAGCCGTCCAGGAGGGGAGCAGTAATAGAAGTGGAATCGAATATTTAAGTAAAATAATTTATTTTTAGTTTGTAAATGAAATGTTCTTATTTGCTACCATTGAACTAGAAATCATCACAAAATATCAGTATTTTACTTTTCCCCTGAGTTCTGAGTCAAAGGAAACAGGGATTTGGACACATTTGCCTCACGTCTGCTGCAGGGAGGGAAGTTTTTCCCTCAGATGACTGGCGCTCCTGTCGGCTTCCTGTTCTGTTTCCTCCGGCGGAGCTGCCGCTGGAGCTGCAGCTTGTTGGTGAAGAATATCTGTCGCCAGCCGATGTCCAAGGCCAGCGCCCTCATGTCGGAGGTGATATTGTCGCAGGCCAGCCGGACTATCTGCTCCCACAGTGTGTCCGACATGCACAGCTGCGGGGGAAGGTCAGGGGTTAAGGGACAGTCACTCACCCACTCCCAGAACAGGCTCTGGTCCTGCCCCTGAGCCTCTGAAGGAAAAACAGAAGCCAGGTCAGCCCGTGTTTCCTGCCTCCAGAAGCTTCCCCTTTGAGAAAGAGGCAAGCGCGTGAATATCCACAGGCAAAGCAACATTTGATCAACGGAGCAAATCAAGACCTGACTGCAGTAAAGATGGGAGATGCAAGCTTGCTGTGACTAGTCTGCAGGGCCTGTGTGGTTTATAGACCCGACATCATAAAGTAAATTTATATATACCACGTTGCACTTAATGTATAGATCCGGGCCTCCCTGGTGGCGCAAAGGGTTAAGACGCAACCTATGAAGCTATCTGCAGCCACTGCAGCACGAGTTTGATCCCCGGCCAGGGAACTACCCACATGGCACAGCAGACCTCTTCTGTCTCCCTGCTGCTCCCCTCAGCAGTGTGTTTCAGTAGATCCACCTGTTCTGCTCCCCACTCTGTCTCTGGTGAATCCTCTCAACCTCCCCCCACCCCCACCTCTGGCCTACAATCTGGCTCTTGTATACATAAATAAAATAAATCTTTAAAATATATATGTACATGTTGGTGGGATCAGGAGACTTGGCTTCCCGTGGGTCTTCACTAACAAAAAAAGTATTAAGAAAAGAGACCTGGTTTGGACATGTTAACTTTGTGGTGTCTAGATTATATCTGGGTGGAAGTCTGAACATGCAACTAGAACTCAGGAGTTTGAGATGGCAGGCGGGGCTCGAAACATTTGTTTGGAAGATTTCAGTATGGAAATAAAAGTTAAGACCCCAAGAGTAGCTGCTGTTGCATAAGGGTGACTGTAGAGAGAAAATGGCTGAGGACAGAGCTCTAGGACAGTGCAACATTAAGTGATTTAGGAAAAAGAAAAGTAAGACGAGTTTTCAGCAAGGGAGTAAGCAAAGAGAAAAAAAAAACAACAACAGAGGCATGAAATGTGTTGATAAGTCACAATAAAATGGGCATTAAAAATTGGCATATCCAGAGCTTCCCTGGTGGCAAAGGGTTAAGTCTTAGCACTATGAAGCTGTCCACAGCCACTGCAGCATGAGTTCGATCCCCAGCCAGGGAGCTACCCACATGGCACAGCAGACCTCTCCTGTCTCCCCACTGCTCCCCTCAGCAGTGTATTTCAGTAGATCTGCCTGTTCTGCTCCCTACTCTGTCTCTGGTGAATCCTCTCAACCCCCACACCTCTGGCCTGTACCCCAGTTGTTCTAGGCAAAAAAAAAAAAAGAAAGAAAGAAAAAGAAAAAGCAGAGTGGGCAGTACTTGCATTTTTTCAAAAATTTATGTGTTGATGAAAGTGATCCAGGAGAAGGGGTAACATTAATGATGCAGAATGAAAAAGGGGTGAGTGCACGGGCGAAGTTGTTGAACAGTGAGAGGGGGGGAAACCCGCAAGGAAGCGTGGCCACGGATGGTGAGAAGAACTCGTCCCCTGTGGCGGGGCCAGAACAGAGTGAATGGGCGGAGGGAAGAGCTGGAAGGGCCGGGAGGCAGTTCTCCCGTGGCCACTCGGATTTCTCAGTGAAAGCAGAAGCCACTTACCCTGTAGGAGGGGCGAGAAAGGAGGGAGGTCAGGGAATTTAGGAGAAGAAGGTGCAACATGGACATTTCAGGGGGTGAAAGAGAGTAAGAAACTCGGTGCTTTGGAAGATACTTTATGAACATCATGTAGTTTCCGGTTATGAGTCAAATTTTTTTTTTAAAGTGTCAGCTACATGTTCAAAGAATATGGCCCTATGAAAGATAAAGAAAAGAGGCCCATGAAAGATAAAGGCCTGATATTGCAGACGTTACGACAGATAAATACAGTCAAGAAAATAGAGTTGTGTCACCACCTTCAGATGGTGCCAGCACATGCGGGCGCTGGAGTCATCAGCATTTCCGAAACCAGGCTGTCAGGGAGCCCAGCCGCCCCTGTCCTAGGAGAGGGTGGTCCCAGCAGTCAGCAACCCCTCCGCCCACCCCACCCAGCCATGCTGGAGCTGGGCTCTGGGCCTGGCCCTGACCTGCCTGTTGCCACCAGCTTCTCCAACTGTCCCTCCCAGGCTGCAGCCCCCACTCAGCATCGGAACTGGGGGCCCCAATGTATTGGACAGCCACCCTAAGGTGAGCTGCGTGTGCCCCTGCTGTCTGCTTCCCTCCCCTCCGGACCTCACTGCAGCCCACGCAGCCCACAGTGACCCACCCCCCACCTCCCCTCAACCCCAGGCAGCCAAGCACCCCACTGGCTCTGTCCTGCCTTGTTCCCATGCACCCTAACTTCCTCTGGGGCAGGGAAAAACGTGTGAGCATTAGCTCCATGTCCTGCCACCCTGACACTCACTCTTGAGCAGAAAGAACCAGTGTTCTTGACTCTCATGCCCGGAAGGCAACATCCCAGCCTACCCGCCCCATCTCACTGCGAGCATCACGGCGGGCGCTGCTCCCCCCGCCCTGGGGACTCCTCCACCCCGTCGGGTCACCCGTGGTCTCCCCCAAGCTCCGCAGTCCCGCCAGCCCCAGGCGCTGCTCAGATCTCCGCAGAGCCCGTGGACAACAAGGGGACGCGCAGCGCCAGGACAACCTTCCGCGGACCTTTTGGGAAGCCGCGAACCCCGACGCCAGCGCAGACCCTCCCCCCTCAGCCAGGCTGCAGCCCCCCCTGAGCATCTGAACGGGGGGCCCCAGGTATTGGACAGCAGCCCCCACGCCCTGGGGACCCCGTGGAGGTGAGGGAAGGTTCTGGGCTCGGAACGGGAAGAATTTTCAAGCTGGAGCTGAAATTCCCCCTCGTGTCCTGCCCTTCACGACTCATCCTGCTTAGCCTGAAGCTGTGCAGTCGTGTTTTGTAGTTTGTTGCTCCCACAAATACCCGCCTGGAGAACGCCCCGGGCCAGGGCTCTGCGGGGCGCACACGCCGGGCCCCCGGGTTCCAGCCCCCGCGCAGCGCCCTCTGGTGCCAGGCGCGACGCCCTGTGCCAACCTGGGGCTTCTCCAGGCACAGCCGCTGCCTTCACCGACAGGGCTTTAGGGCTCAGGGAGGATGAAGGTGCTACTCTGGGGAGTGGCTGAGGGGACCGCAGACCAGCTCTCTGATTTGAACCCCCACACTTCACGATGAAGACAGGGGCAGCCACTGCCACCCCAGCTGTCCCGGGCACTCTGGAGCTGGCTCCTCTGGACACTGAGCGTCCACTCGTCAGTCCTGGACCGGCTCTCACAGCTGGGCTGCTGGAAACCCCAGAGGACATGCTGACAGTCCCCGGGCCGGGTCCCCTCACACCCAGCAAACCACACACTCAGACACCCTGGCCTCGATTTCCACCCGCCTCACCCGCTTGGCCAGATTGAGAAGCAAAGTTCCAGGGAGTTACAGGCCTGGGGAAAATGTGCTCCCCCGCAGCCAGAGTGTGCCGGAGGGAGGTGTTTTGCAGTCCAGGCTGGATAGGGTCATCGTTGGTTGGGGCAGCTTGAAAGAGAACCTGGAGCCCTTGGCATCGTGCCCACAGGTGTTTTAATAGTCCTCAGGGGAAGCAGCCAGCAGGGCGACAGCAACTTGGGCCCCTGCGACTCTCTACACGCTCTTGCCTCTGGGCTGTGTAGGGTAAGGAAAAATGTCAGGCTTTTCTGCCCTCCCGCCATCAGGATTGATGATGGATCTTTGCGGTCCTGAATGCATGCCTGATGGCGGGCACCTGGAGTGGGGTGTGGGCCTAGGTAGATGGGATTCACCTGGGCTGAGACTGGGCTTTTAAGGGCGGCGTCACGGGGACACCAGCAGAAGCAGAGAAGGCCAGAGAGCCCAGATAGAGTGAAGACTTGCTGGGGGCTGGGAGGCCTGCCAGCCTCCTGGCCCCCCAGCACCCCTGCCTGCCATATGTCTGGTCAACCCCAATAAAAGACCTGCAAAAAACCGCTGAGGACTCTGACTCCTCCTTCACCCGGTCTGTATGGGATCAGAGAACCTGCACTGTGTCCAGTCCTGACCTTTACAGCTGTCTCTGGCTTCTCTCGCTGTCTCTTCCTCTCCAGCCCTGGCGCGGCCTCTCACAGCCCATCCGCTGTGGCCGTCTCTGCCTAATGCCACCCGTCCATCCCTGACCCCTAGGCGCAGGTGTGCACACTTGCACACGCACACACCTCCACGCTCAGAGGTCCACAGTCAGGCACGCGTGCCCCACGCCCACGCATCTCTACTTAACAAGACCAAGGCCGCAGGTGATGGTCACAGAGGCCGGGGGCGTAAAAGCCTGATCAGCTCATTTACCCTTCCTTCCTCCTCGGCTGCCATTTGCTGAGCCAGGACACTGCGGACCTGGTGCCATCCCGGGGAGCCAGCAGGCCCAGGGGGTCCCCCCAGGCATGTCACCCAGGGGAGCCTGCCGCCAGCCAGGCTGGCCCGTGTCTCATTTTCCAGCCTCCCGTGGCTCGAGTTCACCTTCCAGAACAGTGCAGGGTCCGTCACCCCCCGGAGCTGCCTCTTCCTTCGTTTCCCTGGACAAATACAACCGCCGGCCCTCCAGAACGTCAGGTAAAGTAATGTTCTGTACTCCAGTGGGTAGAGTAGGTAATATAGATGACATTACTTAAATTTTATATATAAAAAAAACTAAGACATCGTATTGCACGATTATGGGAAATGTTGACCTTTTAGATAATAAGTGTGAGGCTGATGTGTTAGCCTGGGAGAGGCTGCCTGCCCCCCTGCAGATGGGCATCTCCCCAGTTCCTGACAAGGTCATCAGGGTTCTTTGGTGGTAAGCAACGGAGCCAACTCTGACTAGCTTCAGCCGCAAAGGGATTCCGCGGAAGCAGCGCATGGACATTTTGGGGGAGGTAAGAGGACTCTTCAGTTGAAGGAATAAGCCATGGGCAGGAACGAAACCGCCTTCCAGGCCCAGGGGGAGGAACTCACACCAGCTGCATCGAGGCCCTGACAGTGGGTGACGTGGGTGCTAGTTGTGTTCCTTGTGCCAGCCTGTTGAAGATTCAGCATAGCGAGAATTTATTTGGTCAGTTGGGGGGTGGGGAGAGGATCGTGTAGGAAATGGAGGCGCTCAGGGTCTCCTTGGGCCCCTGACTCCAGCCTCTACGGCTGCCACCTGTGGCCTCGCTGTCCTCCCAGCTCGCATTACCCACAAGTGATAATGCGTTACTGTAAAAAGCGCTTGGGAGCGTGAGCACAGGGCACAGTGCCCCCATGGTTACGGCCACCCGAGCCGAGAAGCCGCAGAGCACGGGGCACGCATACCTGCAGGTGTGGGACTGAGATGCAGGAGAGAGGCAAGGGGAGATCGTGGGGGTGGGCTGCCTCCCAGCCTCCCGCCTGCTGGTCTGCCTGGGTTGTCCGCCCCCTGCTTCAGCTCCAAGATTCTTTTCCATCCCCCGGAGTCCACGGTGCACCTGCCCAGCCTGAGTTGGCTGCCGCTACAATAGGGAACTGTGATGAACAGTCCCCCAAGGCACCCATATTGGGAGATAGGAAATTTGATAAAGGACTACAGGTGGACGAAGCAGATGAGGAGGGGGCACTTGCTTCTTGCCTTGTTTCTCTTATGCTTCCTTTCCTCTACCTGAGTTGTTGCCTTGACCTGGGATGCTCCCTGACCTTGAATGCCCTGGTCTTCCAGACCACCTGGCAAACTCCTATTTCCCCCCAAAACCTAGATAAAAAGGTCTCCCTGGTGGTGCAAGGGTTAGTTAAGACGCAACCTATGAAGCTATCAGCAGCCACTGCAGCACGAGTTCAATCCCCGGGCAGGGAGCTACCCACATGGCGCAGCAGACCTCTCCTGTCTCCCCTTAGCAAGTGTATTTCAGTCAGTCTGCCTGTTCTGTTCCCCACTCTGTCTTTTGTGAATTCTCTCACCCCCCACAACTCTGGCCTGTACCCCAGTTCTTGTTTGTATAAATAAATAAATCTAAAAAAAAAAAAACCCTAGATATAGAAATCTATGTTTGTCAGGCCAGGCAGAGGAAATCATTCTGTACTTTGTACCTGAAACACAAGTCCCTGTTTGAATTGCTCACTATATTATAACATAATTAATATAACTATACTAGATAGCATTGAGTTACTCACATTATAGTATTTGATTTATATCTATTTCAATCTCTCCTATTAGACTGTAAGTTCTTAGAGGGTAGGAATAATATCTTCTCATCTCTGCTGCTTCTGTACTAGGTCAGTACCCATCATCATGTAAGTATTCAGCAAATACTTGCTGAAATAAATGCAAATGAAAACTACTGCTGCACTTAAAAAAAAAAACTTTTGAGGCAGCACATGGGAAATTAGAGATGCAAAACAATTGACTGTTACCTTTGCAAATCTCCGTGATGTTTGAGAAAGACTGGCGATGTCTTCAAGATCCAGATAAGAGATGATATGCAGGAGCAAAGTGTCTGAGAGCCGCTCTAGGTAGTCAAATTTACCTCTGCATAAATTAGAGATATAGTCTAATATTCTTCCACCAAATATTAAGGCAACTTGAACTGTAATTCAAAGAAACCAACAGACAGACATGGTTATCAGGTGCAATCACTTAGAAGCCATGATGGTTGTCAGCGAGACGCCAGCAGTGCCATTCCCCTGCGAGTGACATTAGATTGTGCTGAGTCACTCGCTGTCACCAAGCTGCCTTCGGGATCAATGGGCGTGTTTTGTGAGGCATCTGTTTCTGATTGTCTTGAGATCACAACCCTTTAGGGACACTGACTGTTTAACACAGTGATAGATACCCCCCCCCCAACCCACCCCCCGTTGACCTCATCAGCACCAGATTCCAGTCCAGGCAACTGATGAACTGGTCTCAGTATCATCAACCTCAGCCTTGCAATCTCCCTGCGCGGGCAAAGATTCTGGGCCATGTGAGGTTTCTGTCACCCCCTTTCTGTCTCCCCAGATTGGCTAGAAACACAATAATATGTCTTCTTTTGATTGATTTTTTTTGTTCTGTTACACGTTTCTCTACCAAGTTTTCTTCTTCACTCTTTATCATCTTTCATCCCTATCTTTACAGTTAATAGAAACAAAATAAAGCAAAGAGAAAAATAGATGAATGTTTCAGGAAATCTGTGTTAACTTTGGCCTAATGATTTCCATACTCTTTCAGCTACTGCCAAATTAGGAAACAGTTCACGAAGAATCAACCAATATTACGACCTAGCTAAACATGTGTGCTGTAAGGAAAAAATAGGGTGTCTTTTTTTATCTCAGTCCCCCAAATAACTGGGAAATGGCTAATAACTAGGAAAGCATGTTCGGAAGGATATATATTCAGAGCTAAATAGTGGTTAAATCTGGGTGGTGACTTTTATTTTCTTCCTTCTGCTAATCTATTTTCTAATCTTTCGATTAAAAAAAATACTACCAGTAAACTAATATACCCAGTATTTAGATGACACCAATTGGCCGTTGCTGCACTGCAGTCCACCAGAAATGAACTTGAGAGTGTTATGAGAAGAAATACTCCCCTCTGGTAGAGTTTTGAGTGGAGTGTTCAGTCACAGCTTGTAGAGAGGGAAGTGTCCTGAGTTTAGAATCTACTTCCACTCGTGAGGAATGTTAAATGGTCTGGCTGGTCAGCTCTGCAGGTCTAGAAGCTTGGCTCCCCAGAGGGATACACTTCCAATGAGGTACACAGTGAGAGCTTCTCTGAGCTCTAAATTGGGCTGTGCGTTTGGTCCCATTGGGCTCCTCATGCCTTGAGGGCAGCAAAAGGAATCACCGTCCAGGTGCAAGAAGTAGACAGTAGAGATTAATGTTGGCTCCAGGAAATGGGCTTGTGCAAGATTATTTCCCCTGCCAGGGGATGAGTCATGGGCCCCAGCTGTCTGCTCCAGGGAGGTGAGATTCTGTCTTCTTACCTACACTGGGGGCAATTTGAATTTCATGCAGGATCAGCTAAGACCTTGGTTATAAGAGCACTGTATGTTATCTTCTCCTACATTTTTTTCTTTCAAAGAAAAAACCAAAAAGCAACAACAAAATGCCCAGCACAATCTGGTTGTCAAAGAGACTAGGAACAGGGGCTCAGAGAGTGGTTTTTATCCTAAAACATTTTAAAACTGACTTAACTCTTGTTTTACTGTTTGTACTTACTTTCCTGCTTCATATTCCAGAGCGGGGTTTCTGAGCTGCCCCCCAGTAGTGCTTCTGCCTCTTGGCCTCCCACCTCTCCCTCCACCCATAGCCCACCCCCAGATCTGCAGAACTGCAGGGTGATGACAAGGAATAGCTGGGCAGAGGGCAGAGAGAAGGAGAGTCAAGAGGCGGTGACTACGTGTGAGAAAGTGAAGTCCCCAGTTAAAGGTTGGGGTATGGCCTGAAGAAATGACCTAGAGAAAATGGATTATAGATCCTGGGCATGGGGTGGTCCGGCTTTGCGGGGAAGATAAGAACTGTTCTTCCCTACCTTGTGATGCTAGTGCAGGAACCAATATTACGTAGTATCTAATACTCAGGTCCATAAGGCAGGATTATGCACACTTGTTAGTGTGATCACGTTTCCCTTACAGTCACGTTTTCCCCGTAAGTCATCTACAGAGTCAGGGGAATCACAATAGTTGGAGAGCTACACTGCCTCTCCCACCTGTCTTTTCACACGCCACAGCCAAAATTTTTTTTAAAACTTTGTCATTCGCCTCAGAAGATATGGCTGTTGGAAGCATTGGGTTTTATCACCGAGATTTCTGTGGATTGGCTAGGCACTTCACCTCTTGTGATTCATTCAGAGATCTAAGCAACTAACTTTAAAATGGACCTAATTTGGAAAGCAACTTATTTTTAGGCTGGATTCCTCTACCCATGAATCAACACTGTCAACTGAACTTCAATAGGCATGTGTTTCCCTTGAACTAAATTTTAAAAATACTTCCAACAGGTCATTGACTGGTTATTCCGACTTTCTTAATATAGGGAAATATCCATAGATACGTCCTCAGATTTTTTTAAAGGTCTCGGGGAAAAAATCCAGACTCATAGACAAAGGGACAAAGAGTACAAATAGGCAAGTTACAGAAAGAATATAATTAAACATGACAGATGCTCAGCTTACTAGTCATCAGGAAAAGGCTAATTTAACATGATAATATTTTCACCATCTGACCAGGAAAGATGAAGAAGTAGTAGCAGTAGCTAATTAGGGACAGCAAAGGTGTGAGAAAACTGTATCCTGTTGGATGGAGTATGAGATACAGCAGTTTGGGGAGGGCAACTTGTGAGTGCAGTGAAGTGATTGGCATTTTATATATGGTTTGAATTACTCAAAATATTGTGACATCAAAATATTAATGAAGTCTCATTTTGTGAACAAACATTGAAATCATGAAAACCACCCAATTTTAAATGCTTTCAAAAATAGCACAATTATGAAGTTGGCATAATTTTAAAGGTCAAATGAATTGCAGACAGCATTTGTGCTACACCAGCAGAGCTACTTAAGCTGGTTCACAGATATACATCCTTTGTCAAGTTGACCTTGAATTAGGCAAGGTTCTTGAGAATTCCCCCCTCAGAATGTTCCATTTCTATGAAAATTTTGAATGTACCTCTTTGTACATTTTGGCAATTTCATGTCTAGAGACATTAGCACAAAAGTTGTGCAGACAGATGTGTCCCAGAATGTACCCAAAGGCATGTGTAAATGTCCAACAGTTGAGGATTGTGTATTTGTACAAGGAATACCTTACAGTCTTGTATACTAACAGAAAATGCTCACAATATACTAAGTGCAAAAGTAAAGAATTAAATATCCTGTTTTTATAAACAAACACACACAATCCAAAACAGAAGGACTGAGAGGTTTTTTTTGTTTTTGTTTTTTTGTTGTTGTTGTTTTGTTTTTTTAAGGACTGAAGTTTCTTTTTTTTTTTTTTAATTTATTTGTTTGTATTTATACAAGCACTGGGTACAGTCAGAAGTGCGGGAGGGTGAGAGAATTCACCAGAGCCAGAGCGGGGAGCAGAGCAGGCAGAAGGACCGAAGTACACTGCTGAGGGGAGCAGCGGGCGGCAGGAGAGGTCTGCGCGCCATGCGGGACCCTCCTCCGGTGGCCGGGGAGCAGCAGGGGATCAAACCGGCGCTGCAGAGGCTGCGGGCAGCTTCGCAACCCAGCGCTCAACCGCTGCGCCACCGGGGAGGCCCAGGACTGAGAGTTTTTATAGTGGTTACCTCTGAGGAATGGAGCTTGGAGAAAGAAGGAATATTTACCTTTTCCATTTTAAAAATGTGATAGCAAGAATTTAATGAGTACTTACCATATACTAGGTTAATTCTAAGCACTTTGTTCAATTAATCCTCATAAGGACCCTCTGAAGCAGTTGCCATTATTATTTCTTTTTTTTAAAAGGTTTATTTATTCATGCATACAAGAACCAGGGTACAGGCCAGCTGTGCAGGAGGATGAGAGGATTCACCAGAGACAGAGCGGGGAACAGAACAGGCAGACTGATGAAATACACTGCTAAGGGGAGTGGCGGGCACAACAGGAGAGGTCTACCGCACCATGTGGGTATCTCCCTGGCCGGCCGAGATTGAACCCGCGCTGCAGAGGCTGTGGACAGCTTCATAGTTCTGCGCTCAACTGTCTGCACCACCAGGGAGGCCGCCATTATTACTATTTCTATAATCAACAATTGAGGGAGCTGAGATCCAAAGAAATTAAACCATTTGCCTAAAGTCACATACTAGTGGGTTTGGGTAATCTGTATTGTCCAAGCATGGCTTGGACACCATGCTCAAGCCCTCTGTACTTTGTAGTATGTGAATGACTTTTAAAGTAATAATAGGCACCTGTGTTTTTCTTTTAAAAATGAAGGTGTGGACAATTCAGCAGTGCTTTCGATTTTGCATGTCAGGCTGCTGTGACCTATCCCATTGTGATCTGCAGAACAGTGCCCCCAGGCCAAGATGTCCTGAAACCTAATCTCCAGGACCTAGGACAACATCACCTGTGTGGCTAAAGGGACACTGCAGGTGTGATCAAAGATCTTGAAATAGCAATGTTCCCAAATAATGAGATGAGCTCCACCTCACAGGGCTCCTTAGACGGGAATGTGAGGGGAAGGAGGGTCAGAAGCAGGGGGTGACAGGCCACCAGGCAGGATCAGAGTGAGAGACTGGACCCACCAGTGGAGGCTCTAAGCACAAGAAAGAGGCCACGAGCACAGGCCACGAGCACCACAGACTCCAAGACGTGGGAGAGGCCAGGAGACAGGTTCTCCCCTAGAGCCTCCAGAATGAATTTGTTCTCTCAAATCCTTGATGGTGGCCCAGTAAGACTCCTCTCAAATCCTTGATGGTGGCCCAGTAAGACTCCTGACCCCAGAAATATAAGATAATAAATATTTAATCCTTAAGCCCCCCAAATCTGTGTTAATTTGTTAGTGTCAATATTATACCAAAATTTGTTAGTGTCAATATGATACCAATGCAATCATTAATTACTATTTTAGGAAAGATACACTTTCTGTACAAGGTGACAGGGGGTTCTCTGCATGGAAAGTTTGAATTTTGTTATGCGCTGAATTGTGCTCTCCTGACCTCCCCCAATTTGAGACCCCAGTGCCGCCAAATAGGTCTCCACTTGGTCCAGAAAACACACACGTGGCTGTTGACTGGAGGTCTTGGGTCCTCCATGGCTGCATCAGGACTGGTGGTTGGCTCCCCCCAAAACAAGTGATGAGGTGTGGGGGGACAGTGAACATTTGGCAGTGGAGAGAGAAAGGACAAGTTGCAGTATCAATTGTAACCTAATCTTGAAAGTGATTGAAATCACTTCTGCCCAATTCTCTGGTCACACAGGTTGGCCCAGGTACGCTTTGGAGGGGATCCCACAAGAGGGGGAGATGCTTAGGACCATAACACCCCTGGGAGTTGTCTTGAAACTGCCTGCCACATAGCTCGGATTCTGGCTTGTTGAAGCAGCAGATTTAGCTTGCGAGAGAAAGAGCAGGACCAAGGACAACTTAGAATTTTGGACCTGGGGGTTTGTTTGTTCTGTTTTGCCTCCCTCCCTCCCCAGGGGGAGATCCAGAGCTACTTTTGGAAGTTTCAAGTTTGAGAGACTATTAAATATTCCAGGGGGCAGCTGGAAAAGTTTCCATATTTGGTGTTTTTGGAGAGAGGCGAGGCTGGGAATGTCTTCGGGGAACATGTCCATCAGTGGGCGTGCGCCCCCTTAATACAGAGCCTCCATGCACTCCTCCAGGGAGGAAGGATAGGCAGATGGGAAGAGGTGCAAGAGCTGAATCCTGATCCCAGCACTGAGATTTAGAGAGGTGAGGAGGAGCTCAAGATGGACCAAGAACCAGAGCCAGGGGAAAGAAAATGTCCCCCCTGAGCTCAATACTGCTGAAAGGCCAGGGGAGCAAGAGTAACACAGGTCTGTCCTCTGTGCGGATGGCCTCAAAGGGCAACCCAGATGCCCAGAGCCATGTGACTCTGGAGGATATAAGCAGGAGGGTCCTTTTTATGAAAAAACTTGGGGCGGGAGGGATCATAGGACTGTGACAAAGAGGGCAGGGAAAGAATAAACCCAGCCAGACATCATATCCTTTACAACGGCAAGCCACATCAGGAGCTGACCACATGCAGTGCACAGTATCCAGCATCAGGTCCCTGTGCGCCCACTGCGAGTCGGCCCTGCACCCCCAGATCCGGAGCAGGAACTGGGCTCCCAGAGCATGTGCGTGCCGGCCACCAGCCTGTGGTCCCACCAGTCACACATCACATTCACCCCTGGTAGCTGAGCCCTAAGCCCCGCTCTGTGCCCTGGGGCACCTCCTCTGCTGCAGAGGCCATCCTGAGGGATCCCCTAAAGGCTGGGGGTCATGAACAGCAGCCCTTATTGGATGTTTTCGTCTCTGTCTGGACTCTGATGCTGTAGGAAAATCTAACAGAAGACACAGGAGCCTTTGAACTTTCCAAACTGATTGAATTTGGTGCCTAAGTGAGGCTCTGGAGGGAGGCCACCAGGTGGCCCTGAAATTAAACCCCCTGGTTTGCTCTTCTGCTGAACCCCTCACTTTTCCACTGTCCAGGAGGGGCCCCTGCCAGACACCTAAGTTCCTAATTTCTTACCTCTGCTTCCAGGATCAGGAACCCCACAGAAGACTATCCTGAAGGCTCTGATTCTGCCCCCCACTCCAAGTATCTTATCAGGGGGCAGGTGTGTTGGAGTGTAGCCCTGAAGCCTCCCATATCTCTGGCCATGTTTTTGTGGAAGTCAGAAAACCTCTGGTCTGTCAACAGACACTGAGTGCTCGCTAGATATGAAACTTTGAGGCAGGTACCATGGTGCTTAGAAAATAAAATGGATCCTCATTTGCAAATGAAATGTGCTGGACTGCAGTTTATAGCTATCTGTGCAGAAACATCTCTGTTCAACTAAATAAGGAGAGCCTGGGTGGATTTTGTTCCATGAAAAGTGGACAGTGCCTCCCCAGCATGACTCATTTTAAATCAATAGTGAATTTTAGAAATACTTGCTATAAAGGAGTCAACAAAATAGGATGTGTGTGATATTAGGAAATGAAGGCCCATTATTAATAAGGAATGGTTATTAAAGAGTTTCATCGATGAGAATCCTCTTAGAAGCATATGCCTAGAGTGAGATGAGATAACAACTGAAACTGGCTTCAGAATGATCCAGTGGGACCTGTGGGCTGGCCTATAGGTTTGGCCACATTTGGGGTATCCTCAATGGCCAGTTACTGGTACGTGGGTGTTTCTTAAAAGCTGTGATGTCTACTTTTGAGGTTTGCAATTTTCGTATTACCAAGCAGAAAAAGCAAAGAGGAAAATGGAGGGTAATTTCTGCTCCTTGATTAAGACTACTTCTCAAGCAAATCTTGCTATTAAAAGAAATGCTAGCAATTTACAATGAACGCCAAAATGCACAGGTTCAAGAATTTGACAATTTGATTATGTTTTTGATTAACCTTTTAATTGAGTTTTAACTAAAGGGAGCCCATTGTAATTAAATATTGTGTGTATATCTATATATACACAAATATATATTTAGATAGTTTAAGATTATTAATGAAATTTACATGCTAACTTGGATTTTTAAACACTTTAAGATTTTTCCCAAAAGAAATTTGAGACTATGTTAACAATTTTCTGTCTTTTAAGAACCCAATGTTCTATAATATCTGTTATATCTAATTAAGCACATAATTACATATTAATATTCAAGTGATGGCATATTTGCTATTTCTCAGAGAAAATCTATCCCTCCCTAAAAGAACTTAGCAGGAAGCAGTACATCAGATGGCCCCTTTCTTACCTTGAAGATTTGCGTTCTCGAGGAAGTATTCATGGTTTTCTTTTACTTCTCCAGGTTTTGTTGATCGATACTCACTCCTCAAAGAGATCTTCCACCATCTAAAGATTACCTGTGATTGAATTAAAACTGATTTCAGTGGCAGCAGCTACCTCTCGGTCTGGGGTTGGAGACGATCACAGTGTCAGGCCAGGCTTCGTGTTCAATAGCAGCTTAACATTGCTTTTAGAGGTTAGAGTCACAGAATCCAAGTGCAGAAAGGAATTTTAAAAGAAATCTGTCAAGTCAAGGGCCTTCCTGGTGGCGCAGAGGTTAAAGACACAGTGTTATCAAGCTATCACCAGCACGAGTTTGATCCCCAGCTGGCCAGGGAGCAACCCACATGGTGCAGCAGACCTCTCCTGTCTTGCCCGCTGCTCCCCTCAGCAGTGTATTTCGGTGGATCTGCCTGTTCTGCTCCCAACTCTCTCTGGTGAATCCTCTTACCACCCCCCTGCACCTCTGATCTACACCCCAGTTCTTCTATGCATAAATAAATAAATCTTTAAAAATATATCAAGTCAGTTGATGTTAAAATCACTCAGATCCAAAGGCTGCATCTTGAAGGAGAACAGAGATGTCATAACTTGGGGAACCAGTTCCACTCTCCATCTCCCCTGTGGGCAGACAAGATAAGCGATTGTTGTCTCATCGCGTGACATGCACCGGGCCAGAGCTAGCACCGTTGTATGCCATGTTTGACACTTGAAAGTGTCATTACACAGGAGACCTTGTTTTAGTGTTAAAGAAGAGCCAACAGGCCCAACATGGAATCACATATGCTAAGTCCATGTCACCAAATTGAGACTTAATACCTAATTGATTTATAATTTCAACCTCCCCCAAGAGAAGAGTCATAATTCAGTCCATCTGGAATCTCCTGGTCTGTGCTAGTGAGGTTCTCCACCTCTTACAACACCACCGCCCCCTAAAGAAGGTAACTTTGCCAGAGAACAATCCTCCCTTCTAATCACTTCCCTGCCCAGCCCGATTCTGCCTATGAAATTCTTTCCTTTTGCTCAGCTCCTTGCAGCTCCTTTCTATCTGCTGGATTGGGTGATGCCCAATCCATGAATCATTGGGTAAAACCATTAAGATCTTCAAACTTTACTCAATTGAGTTTTGTTTTTTAACATCAGCAGGAGGGCTGCTGACAGTGCATTTGACTGCTGTGAGCATCTGGGATTATCTGGACCAAACCTCATTTACATGGCGATACATTAGCCCTGCAGTCCTATGTTGACTTCAGTGGCGAGTCAGCCACAGGGCCTGAGGAGAAGCTCCTGGAAGCGTATCATCTTATGCTTCACAACCTATCATGGGATGATAGAACTTCCACCAATTTGAGAAACAAATTAAACTCTTTTTCTTTTTTAAAATTTGTATTGAAGGAGCATTGTTTTATAGCTTTACAGAGTTCAACATCTATATACACCATCACATGATTGCCACCAAAAGTCTAATTTGTATAAAATTAGACTTTTAACCTGATTCATCCATTCACCTTGCTCCTTTCCTTTTGGTAACTGCCATTTTATTCTTGTAGTTTAGGAGTTTGCTCTTGTGTTTTGTTAATTTTGTTTCCGTGTCTTCCACATGTGAGTGAAATCATACAGTATTTGTCTTTTTCCATCCGAACTAAAGTCTTTCCAAACTAGAATTATGAGGGAAAAGATGGGTAAAGAGACAGACAGCATATGGGGCCTCCCTGGTGGCGCTGGAGTTAAGCACAGCACTATGAAGCTATTGCCAGCCACTGCAGCACAAGTTCAATCCCTGGCCAAGGAGCTGATCCACATGGCGCAGCAGACCTCTCCTGTCTCCCCGCTGCTCCCCTCAGCAGTGTAGTTCAGTTAGTCTGCCTGTTCTGTTCCCCACTCTGTCTCTGGTGGGTCCTCTCACCCCCCACACCTCTGGCCTGTACCCCAATTCTTGTATGCATAAAAAAATAAATCTGTAATAAAAAAAAGAGAGAGAGAGACAGTGCAGAGAAACTGGTGGGCTTACCAGTTCTGGGCGCTTCCCCTAACAATGGTGCTCGGGCAGGCTCTGTCCAAGGCAAGATGCTTAAGCGGGTGAAAGTGACTGGGGTCTCCCTTTGTTTCCCCATATCCCATCTCCACACACTCCCCCACAGGGTCTTTACAGATCTGGATGTGTCTTCTTGGGGTACCCCTGGTCCTGCCGTTTCCCCAGACACTTCTCAGCCCTGCAACCTCTGCACTGCCTGGCACTCCTTTGCTGCAGGCTGTGTGTTCACCAGCTTTCCTCTCAGCTGCCTCTCTGGCCCTGTCACATCCTGAGGCCCTCCCCCTGCTTCTCTCCAGGGACTCCCATACCTGCCTGAGAGAAGACTGAACTCTTAGAAAGACAGAGACTCATCCCTCCATCCTACCTACTGCCCTGTGCAGTGGAAAGTAGGCCCTTCACAAATACCCTTGAATGAGTTAAAAGGTGGTTTTCATTCAGCTTTTGTTGCTACTCACTAAAGGAGCTGAGATAAAAATGTGTGTGTCAGTTAGAAAAGTCCACAACCTCACAAAAATGTGGCTGCTGATCACTTTGAGAAAATCACTTCCCCTCCTATTGTTTTATTTTCTTGCACATGAGGCTTACCCAAAGTGTTTGTCCTTTTGAGCCTCTTTCTGACTAGCCACCATGAAGGGGAGGGTGCATCCGTGTGGCAGGGCTGTCATTACAAAAGCACCACACACTGGCTGGCTTGAGCAACTTGGAAATTGATTTCCTCATAGTTCTGGAGGCTGTGAGTCTGAGAGGAAGGAGTTGGGAGGTCTGGGTTCTCCTCAGCCTCTCCCTGTTACAGGTGCTCCCTTCTCACTGAGTCTTCTCAAGACCTTCCTCCATCCTCATGCACTCCTGGGGTGTCCGCCTCTTCCTTTAAGGACATCCGTCATCTTAGATTAAAGCCCTACCTTTATGACCTTATTAATGCCAATGACCCCATGAAGGCCCTATTTCCAAACAGAGTTACACTGGAGTAGGGCTTCAGTGTAAGAATCTGAGGGACATGGTTCAGTTCCTAACAGGGGGTACCTAGTGTTACAGTGGGAAGAGCATGAATTTTAGTCCAAGATGGGCCTCGTCAACTTAATCTCTCTGCACACTCTTTGCCTTTTCTTTTTATTAAATATCATTAAGATTCATTTAAATGTTATAAATAATAGTTCCTTTCTATTGAATGAAGATGCCAGATCTAATGCTACCTTTTTTATACCACATAATCTAGAACTTTTTTTTTTTTTTTTTTTTATAGAGGCATGCTTTATTTATTTGTTTGCTGGTTTCTTTGTTTGTTTTGTTTATACATGCACTGGGTACAGTCAGAAGCGCGGGAGGGCGAGAGAATTCACCAGAGCCAGAGCGGGGAGCAGAGCAGGCAGAAGGACCGAAGTACACTGCTGAGGGGAGCAGCGGGCGGCAGGAGAGGTCTGCGCGCCATGTGGGACCCTCCTCCGGTGGCCGGGGAGCAGCCGGGGATCGAACCGGCGCCGCAGAGGCCGCGCGCAGCTTCGCAACCCAGCGCTCAACCGCTGCGCCACCGGGGAGGCCCCACATAATCTAGAACTTTAAGAATGCATTCAAGTCAGAAATCATTTAGTCCATCTCCCACCACTCAGACAGATGAGAAAACATTTCAAAGAGGCTAAGTTCCAAAGTCTCCTTCCTTCCAACCATACTGCCAGATGGGGACTTAAAAAAAAAATAAGAATGCCACATTTCGCGTTGCTGCCAATGTTGCAGAGGCTGAAGTCAGCAGACAATGACCTTGCTTGCTGGGAAGACCCCTGTGGCAAGAAGCAAGAAAAATGGCTGGAAAGTCCACAGTCCAAGTGCACCCTGGTGTGGCTCTGAGTTGCAGGAAGAAGGAAGATGGAATAAGTATTTGAGGGACAGAGGCTCAGATCACCTTGGGGCTGTCTTTCCTCCCAAACATGGGTGGCTCAGACCTAAGTAACTTCGAAGTCACCAACAGTGATTCTCCTTTAACAACTAATTCTGGAAATGTCAGAAGTTAACTAGATGCCTTCTTCTCTTTGTTGCAGAACATTTATGTATTCTTTCTGTGTGTGGAACTTACTGATAGGAGCTGAGCCTCCCCCTGAGGGCCTTCACTCAGAGAAATCTGATCTTGGCCCCTCAGTAAGGGCCTCAGTTTGGCTTGAAATAACCTTTTTAATAAATTCCTCTTTCATTAAACTTTGAATTATCTTCACGGTGGTATTTCAGTCAGGCCAGGTCAAGCAACTAAATCCTTGACTAAGTGGAAGCTTCCAGAACAACTGGAGTACGAGGCACTATACTGGACATATTATGCTTTCCACGGCTTCTTATTTTGTTCAAAAAAGGTAGAGACATTTGTACAGTTCTACATGTCAGCCTTATTGCCTGCACATAATTCATATCATCAGCAAAAGACTATTTCTGACATTCTTTATCCTAATTAACGGACCCTTTGGTTCAGATTCACAAGGTAATATTTGAAGAGTTTGTTCAAGGTCCTCCGGGAGGCACATCCTCCAGGCACAGACACAAGTCAACTTGCACACATGGATAAGAAGGCCACTGACTCCTCTGAGCTATAGAAAGTAAATCACTGAGAATACACCACCAGCCTAAGGGAAGGTGACCGGCTGAAACCAGAATTCAGCCCCCCGCGTGCCTAACTGTAAACACAGGCATTCAAATTTTTTTTAAAGATTTATTTATTGGTGCATACAGGCCAGAGGTGCGGGGGGTTTCACAGAGACAGAGGATTCACAGAGACAGAGTGGGGAACAGGACAAGTGGATCTACTGAAATACACTGCTGAGGGGAGTAGCGGGCGAGACAGGAGAGGTCTGCTGTGCCATGTGGGTAGCTCCCTGGCCAGGGATCAAACTCGTGCTGCAGTGGCTGCCCATAGCTTCACAGTGCTGCGACTTAACCTTTGGTCCACCAGGAAGGCCCTGGCGTTCGATATTTTAAATCATCGGTAATCATTAAGAATTGCATACTTCTTGCCATAGACATTCTCCAGTCACATCATAAAGAAGAATCATCACTCTACTCAGTAAACAGTTTACTGAGAAGAGGAACATGCCAGACACCACACTCCATGGGGGCATTCTGGATCTTTCTCAGCACCTGTCAAAGAAACACATTGTAACTCTGCTTTCTTCTACAGACTGTTGTTATTCTATCAGGTCAAATTTCTCCCTGGTTTGGAAATCATATATAATTAGGGGATTTTGCATAGCAGGGTTGAGATACTGTGTCATGGAGAGTTTATGAAACGATCTTTTATTAGGTGAAGAAGGATTTTGGTATCTGAAAGGAAAGAAATGGAGAAGCAAGGACTGCAAGGGTAAATTACTTATAATTTTATCTTCTCAAAATCTCACATAGCACTGGTACCCCAAAAAGTAAAAAGATGGGGCTTTTAAAAAATTAATTATTTTCATAATATATTTTACCACCAATTTAGACTATAAACAATTATATGTTCAGGTATAAATGTACATTGATATGCATTTCTCTGTGTATCTGGTTCAATTTGCCTAAACCCAGCAAAACCTAGATTTTCAGCTATCATAAATTTTACTCTGGAATGATAGTTATTTTTATCATGAGGAATAAAAGCAGCATTATTAGTTACAGAAAAAAAAATGAGTGTGAAGCTGAAAAGACAATGAAATAAACTAGAAATTTTAATATAGAACCGACTACATTGAACTATTTCTTCAATAATTCAGACATGAAGCTGCCCTTGGAGAGTTGAAGGAATAGACTTCAAACACCACAGACATCATCAGGAATCAGTAGTAGATGTTCGTCTCCCCCCTGCTCATTTGCCCCCCTGCCCTTCCTAGGTGAGTTCTCATTTGTCTGGTAGCCTCTCTGTGCTGCACAGCTTGTGTTCAAGCATAGGCTTCATCGCTAACTCCTGGGGGCAGGACATGATTGGTTTAAGTCATATTTTGTAGGTGTTATTTTTTACCCCTGCCAGGGATTAGTATGGGCATATGATAAACTTTTGGCCAGTGAGACACCAGAATTCTGCATGGGCTCCTGGGAAAGATTTTATCATAAGAAGAGACATAACCCATTTGACGACACTGTTTTTTGTGCTTTGCTGTGATGACTGGAGTCATTGCAGCCATGTTGTGACTATGAGGGAAGACAGCTTGAGGTGAGCGCTGTCACCTGGAACAGAGAAGAGCCCAGAGCCCTGGTACTGTATTGGGAACCCCTTTTCCTTTGGATGCATGTGTGGAACTAACACTGTATTTCATCAGATCTAATGTGCCACCCATTGTATGCCATAGAGCTATTTTATATAATGTGTAGAAAGAAACAACACTCAAGGAGTCTGAAACACAATTTTTTATCACTTATTTAAAGTTACTGAAAGAACTCTTTCGTTCTTCACAGACATGTATTTTATTACATTATTTTAGCAATGCTATTCATTAATTGTATTGATTCTATTAACATGTGTAACATTCATTTTAATATAAATTTCGACGAACCTTGTGTATACCTAAAAAATGGAAAACAGAAGTGGAATAAGTAGATGAAGGTGTTCCTAGAACTTCTCCTTATTCAGAGTCAGATTCTTCTGGAGCACGTTGTGAATGAGAGTCTTCAATGCTTCAGTCAGAATATTGTCTTCATTTTGCAGATGTACATCCTTAAGCAGATCTGTTAGAAAACGTATATATGAAGTAAATATTTGCCTGAAAATGTCCATATTTCCTCTCAGGTACTTGTCCTCTGTTACTGTTACTCAGGGTGAGAACCAGTGGCCAGCACAGGTGATGTCCAGGTGTACCCTCAGATCATGCTTTCTCCACTGGGAGCTGCCTCTATAGACAATGCTGGTTCTTTCTCTCTGGGAAGTTTTTTGCCATCAGCAGGCTACACGCTCCTGTTCCTGAAGTATCCACACCTTCTCCAAGAGGTTATGACTCTCAGCTGAGTGAAGGAGAAAAAGAAAAGATGGCCTTGTTACCTATGGTCCACCTTCCTGCAGCATACGGAACAGAGGCTTTTTGCCACTGCTACATCTAGAACCTTTAAAGTTCTCTTTTACCCCTTTTCAGTAGTTAGCCATCTTACACACACTAATAATTCTTAATAGTAAATTGTCACTGGTAGCTGTGTGGTTTCAGTGGACCTTGTTTGAGATTCTTGGTACATCGTCTGTTACTCATTATGCAGGGTGCTTGATAAGAGCTTTTAATCTGTTCACATGAAGTGTATGTCTAGCACATATTCTAGTGCATTTTTTCCTAGAAGGCCTTTATTTCCCAAATATTGTATCTCCTGGTTTAATTCTTTAATTTTATTATCTTTTCCTCCCTATTGTCCATCTTTTGGTTCTTTTCTTCTAGGATATTTTCTCAACTTTATCTCCTAGTGAGTTTTTCACTTTTCCTATTATCATATTTTTCTAAACGTTCTTAGAAATTTTCTAAATATATTTTTTTTTTATTTTGTGCTGTTCTTCTTTCATAGATGACTTCTTGTTCTTCTGAACAAAGCATTGATGAGTATTTTCTCTGGTTTATGCATTTTTTAATTTCCCCAAAATTATACTCCTGTTTTTTGTTGTTATTGTTGATTTGCTTTGGTTTTCCTCAAAAGTCTACTAATAGTTTGTTCTCTGTGTGTCTTCAGGAGTGGGGCACTAGGAAGCTGATTGGAAGCCCTGGGCATTGGGAAAGGCTTTCTCTCCCAAATGTTGGGGGGTTTCATAATCTCTGTTTGCCTACTCATAGGTTCATATCTTCTAGGAGGATTAAAATGAAATGATGCAGGTGAAGGTGTTCAGAGTATTAAACACATCTTCCTGCTCTTTTCTCACCCAGTTATTGCAGGAATTTGTTGCATAACAGGCCCAGGATACACAAGTATTTCCCTAGGAAGCAGAGTCACTCTTGGAGATCCGGTGGAGGAACTTGATTGACCCCACAATTTCCTAAGTCTGGAGAGGGTGGCACCATGCCCACTTCAGGAAGACTGTGTGTCAGGGCCACGCCAGTTAATTCTAACCCACACGATGCAGAGGCCTGACCCCAAAAAACCAGCGTGGCTGCCAGATGAGCATGCTACAAATTTCAAGGAAATTCGAAGTTCTCCAAGACTGAACCAAAAAAAAAAAAAAAAAAACACACACACAACTAAAAACCCAAAAACCTCCAAACATAGATGCAAGTAGAGCCCTTGGGGTTTTATTTATTTATTTATTTATTTATTTATTTATTTATTTATTTATTTATTTATTTGTGTTTGTGTGTTTGTTTTGCACTATTAACATGATTTGATCTTCTGGAACAATGCCTGGAAAAAATAAAAAATAAGACAAGCTGGAACTCACTTTCCAAAACCTGGGTATGAGCAGGAAAAGTGACTGCGCAGGTAGGAAGTCCTGGGAGTCTGTGGCTCCACTCCCCAGGGTGTCTGAGGAGGCAACTGACCCTCAACCTGTCAATTGTTTCTTTGTGAAATCACTGTTTACAACTTCAGGGTATCTGGGCTTCCCCTTCTAGTGCAAAATAGTAATCAACTGGTTAAAAAAAAGTCTTTAAAAATTTCCCCCAAGTGCCTGTCTAAGTCCCTGGCAGGAACAGAGCTGACGTGTTGTCTCTGGATTCGGCCACATTTGCCATCAGAAGCACAGCCTCTGCCTCCCTCCCCCTCCACAGTGGGGCTGGTTATGATTACTCTTGTCACTTGCCCACTTCCTAACTCTGCTCTTTCCAAGGCATCTCCAGGTAGCGCGCCGCCACTCACAAGGGGCCCTTCATGCTTTTTTTTTCTGCGGCTTTTCCAGGTTCTGTCCACACGTAATGCTTCCCTTTCCCCGACAGTGTCTGCTCTTCTTTGTAAAACACACCAGCTGCTGAATACTTACATCGACATAATTTCAGCCCTTAAGTGCCGGCCAAAAAAAAAACCCACTGAGACACTTGTGTTTCTGGGAATAAATATTTCTTTTTTTTTTTTTTCCCAATAGTTGAAATTTTCTTTTTTTTTCTTAAATATTTCTTAAATATTAAACTTATCAAAATTGAATGGCCTTTGATGGGACCTTTTTAAAAAAAAAGATTTATTTTTTATTTATTTATGCATACAAGAACTGGGGTGTAGGCCAGGGGTGCAAGCCAGGGGTGCAGGGGGTGAGAGTATTCACCAGAGACAGAGTGGGGAGCAGAACAGGCAGACTGACTGAAATACACTGCTGAGGGGAGCAGCGGGCTAGTTGGGAGAGGTCTGCTGCACCATGTGGGTAGCTCCCTGCCCTGGGATCAAACTCATGCTGCAGTGGCTGTGGATAGCTTCATAGTGCTGAGAATTAACCCCTGTGCCACCAGGGAGGCCCTGATGGGACCTTTCTTAACTTCTATTATGGACTGAACAGCCTTTCCTCCAATTCCTCTGTGGAAGCCCTAACCCCATAATGTGACTGCGTTTGGGGATGGGTCCTCCCAAGCGTAATTAAGGTTAAATAAGTCCAAGGGTGAGGACCCAATATGACAGATGTTCCCATAAGAAGTGGAAGACGCTAGGGAGGCAGGAGGACAGAGGAAAGGCCATGTGAGGACAGAGAGAGAGTGGCATCTGCCAGCCACAGAGAGAGGCCTCAAGAGAAAAAAACCTGCCACCGCGTTGATCTTGGACTTCAGTCTCCAAAACTATAAGAAAATACATTTCTATTGCTTAAGTCACCTAGGCTGTGACATTTTGTTACGACAACCCTAGCAAATGGATAGAGCTCCCAGCGATGATACAAACAGCAAGGGCTCTTATCGGCTGCCTGCCCTGCGCTTTAGGTTTTATCCCATCAGTCCTCACGGCCCCAGGAGGTCAGTGCCACTCTGTGTCTTACAGGTGAATAAGAAGAGACCCAAGGCAGTATGGAAAAATTTGCCCTAATCCATTCCACTGCCCGGCGGGATTTGAATCCAGGTCTGATTCAAAAGCCTGTAAGTCTGTTGAGCAGATGACACCTGCTGAGCTGGTGGCGCTGGTGGGAAGACACAGCCTGAACTTTTCACATCCGTGATAACAGAGGGGAGCAGCGGTGTTTACAGTCCTAGGCACACTTGTCCACAAATCATTGCTCTTGGGTCCTGAATGGGTTTTGCTCTCGCAGTTGATGTGGGTGTGACTGATGTGCTGAGAAGTCACGGCATCTCCACACTCTCCTGCCCAGAGGGACAGCCACGGTTCTGGGCAAAACATACTGAAGCTGCTGGAGCAGGCAGACGAAGGAATATTTATGTTGACTTGGAGCAGATGAGCAAGTGGCTTTAATTACTTAGGATCTGCAGCGTCACACGAAGGTAAAAAAAATAGCTGGACACCCAAGAAACAAAACTTTTCTCTAAATGACAGTGTTTTTGAACAGGCGCTAAGTGACCTCACCCCCAAGTGCATTCCCCAAACCTCACGTCAGTCATCTTGGCTCCTCCCCATTGGCTCTGCTGAGGCTGGTCCCAGCTTCAGGGGAGCAGCATGCCCTCGGTGCCAGCAAAGGTGGGAGGCCCTGTATCCCATCCACTCGGGCTCTCACGCACAGGTGAGCAGTGGGGTTGCAGCAGCCTCCTCTGGTCCCTCTGTGGCAGTGTCCCCAGCAATGTCCTAGGAGGCACGGGCAGCCAGGGTCGCTCTTAGGCCTCCTCTTGTCATGCGTGGGTGGTGGAGGTCCCTGAGGCCTCTCAGTGTTTTCTTGGCCACCTGTCTCTCGTCTTCCTCACCTGGGGGCAGCCAAAGGAGGAGGTCTACTCAGCTTCCAGAGGGTCAGTCTCCCTGGGGAGGCTACTGGGTTTTTGACTTTCTCCCCCAAACCAGTTTGGAAGGAAATGACAAGGGAGTCTCCCCGTGGACTGGCTGCCCCTAAATCCTCTTTCCTTCCACCCATATCCCTCCTCCCTACTGCAATCTGGTGGTTTGCTAGTCAGAAAATCAGAGAATGGGAAGGTGATGCTGTGTATTCTCACAATCTATAGTCGGTGTCCAAAACTTTCTGCCCCCCATTCTCCATCCAGGGTTTGGACTTTTGAAATTTAAGATCCTAGGTCCTTGATTCGTGAGACTTCATCTTGGGAATTCCCTCAGGGCAATAAATGAAACTAGTTTAGGGAAAGAAAGCAAAGACCGGGAAAAGATGAAGAAAGTCCTCAAACAAACCCAAATTTTCACCTGGCCTGCAGCCTGGTGTGATGGCATGAAGTTCCAAATACACGATTTTATCAGCATCACGCTCTACCCAGCCTTCAGAGACACAATTTTAAATAAAGCAATACCTAGAAACACATTAAGTAATGTAGTGATTAAAATCATGTATGAAATGTTCCCTTGGGGAGAAGAAAAACATTTTCTTGGGAAAAAAAAAAACACATTTACTAAAAAAAAAAATTTTCCCAAATTAGATCTGCTAAAAAGTGTCCCAAGATGGAGTTACTTAGGCTAACTCCCATGTCACCAGACTAGACTTAATTAGTCTTGCCTTCTCCCCAAAAGGGAATGTCAAGCCAGGCTATTGAGAGTCACCTGGTCAGCACTAGTGGGGTCATCTGCCTGATAGGCCCATCGCCCCCTAAAGGAACGTGACCTTGCCACAACCCATTCCCTCATTCTGGCTCCCTTCTGCCTGGAAAAGGCCTTCCATTTTTTTTTTTTTTTAAAGATTTATTTATTTATACAAGAACCGGGGTACGGGCCAGAGGTGCGGGAGAGTGAGAGGATTCACCAGAGACAGAGTGGGGAACAGAACAGGCAGACTGACAAAATACACTGCTGAGGGGAGCAGCGGGCAAGACAGGAGAGGTCTCCTATGCCATGTGGGAGTCTCGCTGGCCGGCTGGGATTGAACCTATGCTGCAGAGGCTGCGGACAGTTTTACAGTGCTGCACTCAACTGTCTGCGCCACCAGGGAGGCCTAAAAGGTCTTCCATTTTGAAGCTCCTTGGAGCCCCTTTCTGTCTGCTGGATTGGAGGCTGCCTGACCCCTGAGTCACTGAATAAAACCAATAATATCTTTAAAATGCACTCAGTTGAACTTTGCTCAACACATCCATGACTGCCGTGCAAATGTTGGCAAGGATTTTCATGTCAATATTTATGAGGTTCCATTCCCAGGCTCAAGTTTAACAGCTGGCCAAAGCACCCAGCACCCTGTCTGCTTAAACTAGACTGGCACTGAGCATTTGATAAACTATCCAATCTAGATCTTTCCTGGTTTTCAATTCCTGGCTTCTGACTTTGGACAGAACGGCCTTATTCCCACACTTTCTATCCCTCCTATACTCTCCTGTGGACTCAGCTCTTGATTTTTCCTTTGGGCTGTGGATTTAATACAAGCTTTCGTCCCCTAGCTCTGGTTGGCTCTCCTGGGCCAGTTCCACCATTCTAGAGGTCAAGGAAGCTCCGGGAAGCTGCCTGCTAAGATTCACTTTTCCTGAGACAGAGTGACGTCAAATTTCCTTGGGTGGGCTGCCATCTGTGTGTCTCCTGTTTTTTTCTCCTGAGAAAAAGCAAACTTTTTCTCCTTTTTTTTTCTTTTTATTTTTAGAGTGTTCAGTAGGCAAAATTTTATTTTATTCTTTATTCTTTTTTTTAAGATTTATTTTTATTTTTGCATACAAGAACTGGGGTGTAGGTCAGAGGTGCCAGCAGTGAGAGGATTCACCAGCGACAGAGTAGAGAGCAGAACAGGCGGATCCACTGAAATAAACTGCTGAGGGGAGCAGCGGGGAGTCAGGAGAGGTCTGCTGTGCCATGTGGGTTGCTCCCTGGCTGGGGGATCAAACTCAGGTCACAGTGACTACCGATAGCTTCATAGTGCTGAGACTTAACCCCCTGTGCCACTAGGGAGGCCCTATTTTTTCTTATAACATTGTTCATTTTTGTACAATACTTGATTTCTCTCCTAAGGTGTAGTCCCCACAGTTTTCTCACCACCGCAGCACCCATGATCCATCACCACAGTCCCTTGTGCTTTTCCCTCCCCTGTTTTGACCCCTCTCCTGCCCCTCCCCTGCTATATGCCTCAGAGCTATGGTTTGCCATTGAGTTTTTGTCTTTTTCCTGACAATTTGCTCAGTTTCCCTGTATTCCACCTATACGAAACCATTTGATAATTTTCTTTTTCCTTCTGACTTATGTCACTGGACATAATTCCTTCCAGCTCCATCCATGTTGCTGCAGATGACATGAGTTTATCTTTTTTGATCACTGAGTAGTATTCCATTGTGTATATAGACCACATCTTCTCGATTATGCATCCGTTTGGGGACATTTGGGTTGTTTCCATATCTTAGCTATTGTAAATAATGCTGCAATAAACATAGGTGTGCAGGTTTCCTTTAAAATTAGGGTTTTTGTGTCCTTTGGATGGATTCTTAGGAGGGGGATTGCTGGGTCATATGGTAGCTCCATTTTTAGTATTTTGAGGATTCGCCACACAGCTTCCCATAGGGGTTGGACCAGTTTAAAGCAAACTTTTTCAATGTACAGTTCATGCATTGTCTCAGATTCTTCATCCCATCAGGTGCCAACGCTCAACAAACTGTTCCACATAGACTCATGGACACTGCTACTGCTTAAGTCAGCAAAGATAACATTCGTGCCTTCATTGGGAAGCCATTCATCCATTCAACAAATATTTATTGTCAACCATATGCTAGGAATACAGATGAAATGATTGAAAGTCCCTCTCTCCATGTGCTTACCCTCTAGGAGGAGGAGAAGAACCATGTAGATTTGCTGATTTCTTTATTGTGTAGTACATTTGTTTCCCAATCCCAACACCCAAGACAGAAATCTGGAAGAGTGTATACTTTTCTTCATCCCTTCACTACCCCCCAGCTCATCAGTCACTGAGTCTCAATTCAACTCCTAAATCTCTCTCTAAATCTTCTCTATAATCCCACCATTAGCCTTAGTTCGACCGTGATGGAAATATTTACCCATGAAATTGACAGTTTCTACCAATCAGGGCTAGTTCCCCTGGAGAGCCAGCTATAAAACATTTACTAGCACATCACCGATTAAGGATCTTACATGCTTTCCCCTTGGACAGGTAAGAGGTTTTCTGCTTTCCAGGCCCCACACCCTCTTTGATTCTCTTACAAAACACTTCTCTTTAGATATCTGCTGCCAAAACGCTCCTTGTAAAACATAGGTGTGAACCTGTCTCTCCTGTGCCTGCAACTCCTGCAGAGCTCTCCAACCCTTTCAAGGCATTGGTATTGCATCTGAAACACTCCTTGGTCTTGTCTATCTGGCCTTACCTTATTTTTCAGTCTGCCTCATACCCATGCTCATATTTGTCTGTCCCTTCTCTGTGTTTTTGCTTAGGCTGTTCCTTCCGCATGGAAGACCTAGCTAATTCTCAGCCATCTCACATGATGATTAAGGCATGCTACTTTGAGGTCTCTTTGCAAGTTCAGGTTGATTAGATGCCTCTTCTGTGTGCTCTCACAGAAACCTGGCCAGGAATCCATCAGAGTGTGTGAGCCACCTCCCTGAAACTGGTTCACTTGTTGAGTTTCCAGTTAACTAGCTTTGGTCTATGACCTCTCTCCAATCCTGGAAGACAGGATTCTCTGTAGGTCTGTTCCTGGCCCGTCCCTTATGTTACTGGGTAGACTTTACACAATCTTCCGGGTGATCTCATCCCAAAACTTCTTCCTTGGCTTCCTACCCTCTACACGTGGATGATTCACCGTTTGTATCTCCAGCCTAGATCTCTTGGCCTAATGAACATCTCTGCCTGGATATGCTGCCTTAACATATTTAAAACAGAATTCAATACCTCCCCCAACTGTCCTCCTCCTGGATTCTTGTGTCACGGGTGGCACTGTCAGCAGTCGGCAAACTCCAGTCATTAAGCCAACTATGCCCACAACTGGAGTTAAGAATGGCTTCTACATTTTTAAAAAGGACACCAAAATAATAAGCACAAAGAATGTACATTTAGGCCTACAAAGCCTAAAATATTTTCTAATTTGGCCTATTCTCTTTGGCCAGAAAAGGTTCGCCAACCTACAGGGCATTACCTTTTGCCAAATAACCTGAGAATCCATGAATAACTCACTAATTCATTGTTAGAATTAGCAAAATGTGGGGCACTGGTCAGGCTACGCATGCGCCTTATTCTCATATCAACCTTGACTGTCAAGACCGCTTGGGCTTCACTTAACAGAACACCCTGACCAACAGGCTGAAAAGGAGCCTAGTGTCGTGGGGGGCACAGGCACAAAACCGCCAGCGGGTCAGCCATGTCCACCCGGACCTAGGGCTTTCCATTGTTCTGCTTTCCAAGCTTAGGCTTCAAGGAAAGCCAGCCCCATAGTCACAAGTTATCTGCCAGTGGCGTTTAGGGCTCCATGTGCTCTGATTTACAGCGGCTGAGAGAAAGCATCCCCCTTCCTCCACTAGGGAATAAGAGCAATTCCCACCTCATGACTGAGCCAAGTAGGCCATGGGCCCATCCCACTGTCTATGGTACAACTGTCTTACCCCAATCCAAACAGTAACCCAGTCTCCAATTTATTTTTCCCTTCTAAATATCTCAAATTTATTTCTATTCTTTATAATGATATCTAGGATTCATAAGGTCCTAGAAAACAAGGACAAGTAGCTTCTCCTCCATAAAGGTTAATTACACGAATGAGTAGAGAAACTTCACTCACGTGCCAGAAATTTCACAGTTGAGGAAAGTGAGGTTCAGAGGGCACAGAGCAGGCCAGGGCTAATTTAGGTCTCACCCCAAAGCGCGCATTGCCTCAGTTATACGGTGTCTTCTTCCTCCTGTTTTGTCATCTTCTCCCCTTTCCTTGGCGCCTTCCTCTTAACCTTAAACATGCTTCACAAACACGACAGTCCTTGGGCCGCGCTTTTGCTGTAACTTGAGCATCTCTGCCTTTGTCTTTATAAGGCAGTTTCTGAAAGCATCCTCCATTTTCCTTGGCTTTCTCATTTCTCATTCATATCCATCATGTTACTGAATCCCTCTTGCAAATATTACCAGGATCCTACCAACCTCCATAGCTTAGGACACCCATCTTTATGTTACTGTGCTCTGCAGCATTAGACACCTTCCTGCTTTCCTCTTCTTTGCAGAACATTCCCAGATTGCCAGGTTAAGGTCTCCTAGGAGCTCTTCCCTGCCTCACAGGATGGCCTAGAATCCCTTCTTTACATCCCAGAGGGGCCTTCAATGGCCCAGATTCTACTCACACCCCATGGTATCCGCTGGAGAGGTCTGTGCAGTGGACATGTGTAGACCAGTGAAGTATAAGTATTTGTTTATTTTTCTGTGGCCATGACTGGCCTCCTCCAGAACACTCTCCAAGACTTAGAGGGTTTTTTTGTGGGTTTTTTTTTTGTTGTTGTTGTTTTTTACCTGCAGCATGCCACAGGGTAGAAAGAACAAAGTTGAAATCAACAAGTGCTTGTCGAATAAATTAATACATTGACTTTCCAGTGGCCCATAGCCAGTAAGTAGCAGAATTCAAATTGAGTAAGGTCAGAGATTTTTCTAGTAGACTACATCGTTGAAGCTGACATTGTTTTCTACATATTGAAACTCATTCATGTGTGAAATATAAACTACATAAATCTATACTTTGGAAGATACAAAACTATGTAAATACTATTTATATTTTACTTTATCTTTATAGATTCATTTTAATAAACATTTAGATTTACTTTACATGAATTGATTTCTATCGAAACCTCTCTTTATTATATACCCAGCTTGCATTTATGTGTTCGTGTTCATTTAAAAGTCAAAAAGAATAAACTAAAGATACCAAGCAATCTAAAAGTTTACAAATCCTTGCTATGAAATCACCACAAAAGCACTTTTCTGTGAGTGAGCTATTTTCTGTTAAATGAAATACAGCATTTTAATCACAGTTAATCATATTAAACACATTTTAAAACTGTAAGTCTGTCATTCAGCCACATCTTCTGATTTTACAGCAGACAAGAGAATTTTAAAAGGGGCTAAATAATCTCTGCCGGTAGTCTTTCTTCTTCTTTTTTAAATACTGAGTGAGGGCAGGCGCAGGGGAAATCAACAAATAAAAATGAAGGAATTATCATGCAGCATTCCTTAAATGGTCATGAAAGATATTAAACCCCACAAAAGGGCAAAAAACTTTTCAGGTTGGGCTTCAGACTATTTCAAATTGGCAGGCGATCCCTCAAATTAAAAAAAGAAGGAAGCTGACATTGTTTTAGAATTTTCCAGCAGAAATTGGGAAATACTGCAATAAACAAGTCTACCGGTAAATCCTGGGTGAGGGGCCCTCACCTCTTCTAAGTGCCCTAGAATTTTATTTCCATTTAATTGCCATGAATCTCCTCGAACAAATACATCGCATTTCCTCATAAATGAAGCGTTTTTTATAACAACAACAAAAAAAAACCCCAAAAATATAAATGACTCGAGATAGGTGTGGGGGATTAAAAACTACACAGATACACCCTGAGGAGGGCGCCCACCTTTAAAAACTCAAAACTTGATGCCATTAGTGAGTTCTTCCACTGTGTGCATAAGTATCTTGTTAGATTTACTAATACTTACTGTGGATATATTTCTAAAGAAAAATCAAAACAAGGTGTCCTAGGTGACTGAGGTTTACCCTGAAACTATAAATAAATTTCCTTACTCCACCCCAACCCCCCCAGATCTGTGAAAAGTGACATGAAAAATAGGAATATATTATTTACTAAGGTGCTCATCTAAGTTTCCATTATATTTTCAGTAGGAAGTGTAAAAATCTGCCAATTAGGATGTCTCCACCTACTGTGGACAACCACAGAAAGGTGAGTCAGTTTTCCTGGAGTGTGTTTTATTCATTTGACTTTTACCAACAATGGCCACACCTCTTCCTCAACAGTTAGCTGGCAGAATGCCCCTTTTTCTTTCCTTAGTGAAATTATATTGATTTATTGCTGATTTATTGTATTATCTCCATTTCAGAATATAGCTTCACACTTCCGTGTGTGTATAAGCACCTTATCCACCGCCAAAGTTCCAGTGCCCAGATATCAGGTGGGCCCCTCCCCCCACCCCCTCTGGCTCCCCTGTCCTTCACCCCCAAATCCTGCCCTGCTCCCCACTTCCCCTCTGCCCTAACCCCCACCCATCCTCCTCCGTGCTGCTCTTCCCCAAGATTATTTTCTTAATATTTTCTAAGAGAACATTTTAAAACATTAAAGGTCTTTATAATCTTCACAATATTAAATCTGATAATAAACATCTTACGTTATGATTTTAAAATGGGGAGAAAATAAAAAAAAAAATCCCCAAATCTAAAATCCCAATTCTAGGCATCCAAGAGGAAGGGTATTCTTGCAGACCTTCCTCAGACATTTCCAGACGGTTCATAGGTTTACAGAGGGGTTTGTGTGCACACGTATATGCACACATACTAAATGTATATGAATAGAATAATGATGAACAGGATTATTTATAATCTCCTTTCATCCTCTGTCATAGACATCTATTCATGTGATGGCTAAATATAACATCATCATTTTTAGTGCCTTCAGTGCTCTCTACAGCATACTGAAGTAGACAGAATTACTTAATTCTCGACTGAGGGACTTTCAGTTATAGCCCCCTTTTGGTTATTATAGACAACGTTGTGATGAATATCTGGCCTTTGTGTCATTTCAGATTTGTGTAACTGCCTCTTGAGGGCAAATCCCCTGAGGTGGGAAGCCAGGGCGAGGATGGCCACACTCACTCTTGAGCTAAATACGGCTGAACTGCTGCTGGGCAGCTCAGTGTCAGAGCCAGGGCAGCTGCAGCGATGGGCATATCCATGCAGGTGGCTTCCTTAAGACAGAGGTGTATGTAAGGGAAGGCGCCTGGGAGCTGGGGGACCCGAACCCTCCCTCCTGGGGCTTCATCCTCCTCAACCTTGGCTTCCAGCTGCTGCTCCAGTCCTACCCATGGGCTCTGCACCCCAGGCAGCAGGAATGAGGAGCGGCTTGAGGGCCGCTTCCACAGATTCTTCTGTGAGGCTGCCAGTATCTTATTGGCCAGAATTTGGTCCTGGGTCCCTACATTGAGCTACAGGGGACACTGAGCAATGCAGTCTTTTGTCTGGGGTGCTCACCTGTTCTACTAAAATTCAAACCATCTTTTACCAAGGACAAGGGAAAGTGGGTTTGGGAGGGACAAATAACTTATACTCCTGTCAACAGTTCCCAAGCCTCTCCCAAACTTCTGTGCCTGCTGCAAATGCCTGTCATTAATCAACAAAGAAATATATTTAAACCACCCTCAAATAACCGATGTAGCTTAGGCCAGTCACATTAGTGACATATACTTCTCCCCCACACACAACGTAAAAAACATGCTAATTTGGGGACACGAGTGTTTCTGGCTGTGTCCCGGGCTGCGTGTTAAGCTCTGTCCTTAGCTGGCTTCTATCCGCCCTCTAGCTAATTCCATCCACTGCTTTAAAGGCAAATGTGTCTGTATTTCTCCAGAATCCTACTAAATTACCCAATTTCTTGCTGGGCAGGTCTACCTGGATAATCCGATGGCATCTTATACTCTACCTGAAAACAACTGAGCTCATCATCTGTTCTTAGAAACCTGCCTATTGCTCTTCCTGTGTCCCGATGGCACTTGAGTCATTCTAGACTCTTATCACTCCATCATCACAAAATATTGACTCTATGACCACAGCCTATTCATTTCATCTCCTTAACAATGCTTGCCATTCCTTCCCTACCCCCCCCCCCCCCCCACTGTGCTGTGCTCTTGGGGATCATGATACAATCTCCTAGGAGGACTCTCCACCTCTACACAAGACCCATCCAGGTTATTCTCCACAGGGGCAGCCAGCCAAAGGCCTCTCGCTCGAATGCTCAGCTGCTCTTGCCTGCGCGCCACATTTCAACACATCACCTCCAGTTCTACAACTTCATATCACAACTCAGTCCTTGCTACGATGGAGCCCTCCTGTCTAGAATTCTTCCTACTTCACACTTCCTTCCCTGGAAAGCATCTGTTCCTTTTAAAAATCAGATCCCATAGTCTCTCCTGAATAAAACCCTTCCCCACCCAAACCCCCACCTTGTGGGCTCCATCCTGGCTTTGTGCCACTTTTGTGCTCTCTACTTATAAACTATTAGAGCACATAGGATTAATGTTTTTTAATCCTGCAGGTATTTACTGCATTCCTACATCATTCTCAGCGCTGGCTACAGAACAGGGGGACTTTTGCAGACTTTCCTCTTCACAGCTCACTATTGTTAAGGTTAATTTCCATTCATCACTTCATTAGGGATTTTCTCAGTCTCATTGAGATGCTAAGAAACTGATGTGGCCTTGTAGCTGATCACCTCAAGAGACATTTTCTTCAGTGTTGTCTTCTCCCTTTTGCTTTGTAATTCCATGTTGACTACATCTATCCAGAGTCACTTGGGTGTTTAAGGTGGAAACATTTGGGGGTAACTTATATTTGACTTGTTATTTCTTAAGCTTTTTTTCTCACACTTACCCCCCCAAAAAAGGCCAGGTTAGGGGGATTCCTGGCAGAGATGGTGTGTCAGAGAAAAGGTGAAGAACTCAGCAAAGACTGGGAAAAGGGTTTTCCAGGTGGAGGGGTGGTGTAAGTAAAGACCGAAGGGACAGAATTTCAAAAGATGACAGTCTTGCAAGGGTAGAGCCCACACACGGGGCTGCCCAGGATTCTGCACAGGACACCTGAGACTCAGCAGAGCCCTGAGCCCTTGCTGTGCCCCCCTGGGTCATACATGTGCCAGGGAAGTGCAGTTCTCAGGTCTTGTTACCTGACTCTGCTTCCCTTCTCCCAGGGCCGCACTGCAAGATTTCTACTCTCGCTTCCTTTTCAACATCCCAACTTCTGCTTTCGCCTTTATGGTCTATCCCAAACAGAAATAGTCTTGAACTGAAAAGTCTTCAGGAAAGAACATAGACAAAGGCAATCCAGCTACACTGAATGCAAGTTCGGGAGAAATGTGTGATTTAGAGCTGAGTGTTGGAATGCATTCCAGTAGGTCAAAAAGACCCAGGTGTGCTGTTCGGGATTGCTGGTTTCCAGCGACAGAAACTCAGCAGTTTAATCCTACAGATATTTAAGTAGTTTAAGAAACCAATTGGGCTGGGTTATTGTTTTGCAACCATACCAGGCTGGGTAGGTTTACTGTAGGTTCTAGCAATTTGAAGAATTTTGGAGTCATTTTCACAGGCTTTATTTGTTATTATTTTTTAAAGATTTATTTTTATTTATACAAGAACTGGGGTACAGGCCAGAGGCGTGGGAGGGTGAGAGGATTCACCAGAGACAGAGTGGGGAGCAGAACAGGCAAGGCAGATGGACCGAAGACACTGCCGAGGGGAACAGCAGACAAGGCAGAAGAGGTCTGCCGTGCCATGTGGGTATCTCCCTAGCTGGCCAGAAATCAAACCTGCATTGCAGAGGCTGCAGACAGCTTCACAGCACTGCGCTCAACCCGCTTCGCCACAGGGGAGGCCCATTTTCACAGGTTTTAATGGCAGGCAGGGGAAGCCACCAGCAGGAGATGGCAACTTGGGCCCCTGCGAATTTCCACTTGCTCTTTCCTCCGGGCTGTCTCTGGCTTCTTTCATGGTCTCTTCCTCTTGCAGCCTTTGCTTGTCCTTGCTGTCATATCGCTGACCTCTAGGCTCGGGTGTGCACACTTGCACACACGCACATACACCTATGCTCGGGTGTGCATAGTCAGGCACCTTTGCCCCACACCCATGCACCCTCTACATAACAAGGTCAAGGCCGCAGGTGATAGCCCCAGAGGCCAATGGTGTAAAAGCCTGACCAGCTCATTTATCCTGTAGTAATGTATCTTGGAAAGACAGAGGTGTGGCAGATCTTAGACACGATGGGACTAAGGGGGTGCAAGTGACAGATCAGACTACAGGTCCTTTCTCTTCCTTCTGTTTCTGCTTGTCTGTTGTGGGCCTCATTACCTTCTGTAGAGGTGTGTCTAACACGGAGGGCAGCCAGGCAGCGAGACACTCCATGCTATGTTATCCAGCTTGAGGCTTCCCACTTTCTTTGAGGCTGAAAAATCCCAGAGAATGATTGTCAGCCCTGGCTGTGTCAACTACCCACACCTGTCCTGGAGGCAGGGGGACGAGTCATTGGGCAGGCCTATGTCCTGGCCCCTCCTTGGAATTGCACCCCAGGGGACCCCTCAAAGCAGTGGAGGTGGGAAGAGTGGGGAGGGGCAGTGGCTGAATTGAATTTCGATAAGAGACTCTGTAGCAAAGAGTAGTAGAAGATAAGTTAGTGGAATATTTTAGAGATCAAATATCCCATAAGTGAAATGCACCAAATAGCCCAAAAAAATCTGTGTGAGAGAGAGAGAGAGTGTGTGTGTGTGTGTGTGTGTGTGTGTGTGACTGATTACTCACTGTAGGGAACTGGGTTCTATAAAGAAGTGCCAACACTGAATTAGTGAACACAGAACCATGACATAGGGGGAAATGCAGGGGAACTTTCTGGTAGGTCTCAGGTCACGTTTTCATCAACCGATCAATACACAGCCTTGTTTTACATCTGTTTCTGTTTAAGCTATTTAATTTATAGTCAGTTCATTAGCTGAACTCACACACAGCCACCAGCACTATAACTCACACCTGAGCAAAGCCCACCTGACAAAGGTATTTTCTCCCTGAGGTACATCACGGCCTTCTCCAGCTTAGGGACACCAGTCATCCCTCAGCACCACGCCTGAGGCCATCGCAAACAGTGAAGTCAAGAAGTACAAGGTTGAGGAGCGTGTGGCACTAGCAGACCCCCTAGAGGACACCAGTTTACAGTAGGAGAGTGGAGAAAGCGGAGACCACACCCTCCACCCCATGGCCCATACTGGAACTGATGGGGGGGGGTGGCACAAAGGAATGTTATCTCGCAGATAAATTCACAGATGTGGGAGTCATGTATAAGGAGGATGGGGTGCATCTTCCCCCTCAGCATTCTGAAAGGTTTGCTTGGGTGCTTGGGCTGACAGAGTAGGAGGGCACTGGATGTGGCAATAAACTGGGAGAAGCAGTGGCACCAAAAGAGGTATAAGGGCACCGAACACGGGAGAGGCCAGAGCAAGGGAGAGAAGATGTGGTTTCCAACAGGTCATGGAGGGAGGACGAGGGCAAAGTCCAAGGAGGGAGGAGTCAGCAGCTGGAGCCTAGAGTCTCGGCCTTCACCGCGCCATATGGCTAGTACAGTCAGGGCTTCTATGTAGACTTCCCTTACCCCTGGCTATTTCCTGCCTCCCCTCTTCCCATCTCAATTCCCGCCAGACCCCTCCACCCAATTTGTGGCTTCGCCAACATCGCTCACTACTTCTCATCTGCAATACCACAGCAATAAAACACATTCACCCTCACTTCTTCCAATTATTTTTCTCCTTAAAAAATCATCTTTGTCTAAACCTATTTCAAGCTTCAGCTTATAAATTCCTAAACCGTTAAAGTCTCTTTTCTGAATAAACCTACATGCTTAATTTTCTTATGCTTAAAAATTACCAGTTTGGCTAGCTTCTATCAGAAAGTTAATTTTCCATTTAAATAGTGACATACTTCCTTTAAATTTTTTTAAAAAAGATTTTATTTATATATACAAGATCTGGGGTACTGTCCAGAGGTGTGTGGGGGGGGTGAGAGGATTCACCAGAGACAGAGTGGGGAGCAGAACAGGCAGATCTACTGAAATACACTGCTGAGGGGAGCAGCGGTTGATACAGGAGAGGTCTGCTGCACCGTGTGGGTAGCTCCCTGGCCGTAGATAGAATTCGTGCTGCAGTGGCTGCTGATAGCTTCATTGTGCTGAGACTTAACCCCTTACACCACCAGGGAGGCCTACCTTCAGTTTTTAAAATTCTTCTCCTTGCCTTGAACAACTCATTTGATATCCTCATGTTTAAAGGAGCACTATTTATCTTCCTAACTGGAACGCTATATTCATAAAATAAGTGGTAAATAAATGCCAGTGTTTCACTAGAACATCTATTGCCTTTTTTGTTAGCTTTACTGTATTTGTTATTTCGCTTTGATTTCTTAAACATGGCTGGTTGCCAGTGTGGAGAAGGTGGGAAAGGTTATCTTTGAGAAAGGTGGGAAAGATTTAATTCAGCAAACATGTATTACTCTGTATGAGGCACTTTATCCAACACATAGGACAATTTTTATGGATAGATCTTGGGAGTAGGCCCTAAGTATCTAGTTTCAAATACACAGCCATAGAGGGAGTGTAAAGCCACTGATGGGTCAAGCTATGAAGTCTTCACATATTTACTCATGTGCTTTTTAAGGCTGATTTTTTTTTGTCTTGTCTTCAACAATAGCCACCATTTTTTATTAACTCAAACCATTCAGCCTTGCCTTACATGTCCTTATTTATATTGGAGAGGCTGAGCTTCAAACTGCCTGTCTCTCCCATAGCTCCCATGTCTGGGCTGACCTCCCTTGAGCACACTTTGTCCTGCAGGTGCCATCTGGCCTGCCAATTGTCATTGCCTATCAGGCCAGGGCAGCCCCCTGACCTGAGCTGGCTAGGACATTTTCCGTTGTAGGTGATGGAAAATCCTCTCAACTTGGTTTGAGTAAAGAGAACCTTAGTTAGCTTACCTAGCCAGTAGCTTTGGAGGCTGCAAATGACTCTGCAAAGAACTGATTTTTCTTTGACTGGCCCCTTGGTTTCTCTCTGTGTTGCCTGCACCTGGCAGGCAGCTGTCCCCAGTGGTGATGGTTTAGCTGCTTGTGGCTCCAAGTTCTGGGGGTAAAGGGAAGCCCCTTCCTCAACAATTTCAGCATCTGATTGGCTTGGATTGTGCTGTCAGTCTGTGTCCCCATCTCTGTGGTGTGACAAGGCTGGGTCCAACTATCAGAGGGCTAGGGAACACGATCTCCCTGGGAAATCAGGGCACCATGAAGGGACAAGCAGTTGAATACAAACACAAAGTCTTCTCTCAGAAGGTGATGGACCTCAGAGCCCAGAAATGAGTGGTTGACAGGGGTGGCCCTGCAGGACACGGGACCCAGCAGCTGGAGGGAGATGGCGCAGCTGAGTGGGCAGTGGTGCAGCAGCTGAGCAGCACATGGTGGTGGCTGAGGCGGGCCAGGCTGAGGGTACATGGCTTTCCACTGGCTAGTCCTGGCTGAGCTGCCCAGGCTCTCAGCATCATTGTCCCCATAGCGTCTTGGGATGAGGACCCCTGAAGCCCTAACCAACACTGTAGTGCAGGGAAGGTAAAGACAAAGAAGGAAAATAAAGGGATAGAAGGTGGAGAGGCAGAGAACAGGTACCCAGGGGGGTGAGGGCTGAGTTGTCTCCCCTTAAACTTTCTATCCCTTACCCCTGGTTTTATTGCTAGGCAGTCAGCTGGAGAGGCCTATGTCCCCTCCCCACTTGTGAGGAAATTTCCCAGAAGTCTTTTCAAGGCCACACCTAGCTGCCAGGGTGCTGGGACAGGCCATCTTTTGGATGGGTGGCTTTAAGCCCAAAACCAGTCTGGCTGTTTACTAAGAGGTGGGAATGGCTGTGGGGGCCACTTGCCATGTGGGCCACACCCTAAAAGCAAGCTCCGTGCTGTGTGTCAACATAATCACCCAGGGTCTTGCCTCTCCTCTAGTTTTTTGGGTTTTGCTCTGCTCTGGGCCAGTGCTTTTGCCCACTTCAAGCTTCCTCTTTTCTTCTGCAGCTAACTGGCCCTGTCCTTTTGTCCAACTTTTCAAAGGCAGGCTCACCTTTTCACACCAGGCCACACAAGTTACATAGTTGCTGATCAGCCAGTAGACTCACTCAACTAGACAAAGATGCCCATCTTGGCTCAGTGAACAGTGGTGAGGGGGAGGGAGGTTTGTATAATACAGAAGGTGGCTTCTCTGAGATGGGGCTCTGGCTGGGGACACATGACTGACAGGGCTAGACAAGAGTATTTTTCCAATAACATATTCAGATGAATCACAGATATCCCCCTAGGACAGTAGGAACAAATGACCATAAGCTGAGTAGCTCAATATTAGAGAAATTTATGGTTTCACAGTTCTTAAGTCTAGAAGTCTGAAACCACAGTGTTGTCCGGGCCCACTCCCTGGAAATCTATGTGCCTCTTCTTGGCTTCTGTGGCCTGCTGGCAGTCTGATTCCTTGCCCGGTCACCCCCATCTCTACCTTGTTCACCACACAGTCTTCCGTGTATATCTTCACATGTCTTACAAGGATACCAGTTACCTAGGATTGGGGCCCACCCTACTTCATTATGACCTCATTCTCACTAATAATACCCACAAGGACCCTATTTCAACACCAGGTTACTATCTGAGGTAATGAGGGTTAGGACTTCAGTGTATTTCTTTTTTTTTTTTTGTGGAGAGGGGCAAGAGGACACAAGTTTACTCAGAACACACACAACATGGGTTGTAATGTCAGCGTCTCCACATATCAGATGCAGAATATACCCACAAGCCACCTCCTCATACAAAAGACAGATGACATGGAGTGAGTACTAAGACTGTGATGTGTCTGTTTTTATGTGTTCACCAGATGCCCTTAGCTGTGCTATTAATAAACGATTGTTGGTGTTGAAAACCTCCCTCCAAAAAAAAAGGAAAAAAGTTAACAAAAATCAGCATTCAAAGGCAGTGTCGAGCAATTTTATTTCATTTATTTAAAATGATTCTTTAGTCCCTGCTTAATTAAATAAGGTCTGCTAACAGGAACAGATAACTTTGATGCAGTAGGCAAAATGCAGCAGCACTAGAAGCATGCCCAGCTGCCCCTTGGCGCCACTAGTGCCTCCTGCAGAGACGCTGTGATGGCCAGGAGGGTCCAGAGCCACCCCAGAAAGTTACGGCGCTGCAGACAGGGGCCGAGGGGCTCTCGAGACAGAGCTCGGCATAGAAGTGTATGAATACATAAACAATTTTTTTCCTGTTGAATGCCAGACATGCCCTTAAAAAAAAAAAAAAAAAAAAGCCAACGAGATATTTCAATGGTTCGAGAGAGGAGTAAGGTGCACATTGGCATTCAGGGAACTCACCCGGATAAAAATGTAAGGTAGGGAAGGAAGTTTTGGCAATAATTAGTGTATCATAGCACATACGATCCTTAAAGCTTATGAGGTAGAAAGTATTATCTCCACTTTTTTGTTTTTTTAATAAGTAAAAGACCATTTCAAGAGCTCCATTTTGCCTTTCCTCTCTCCTTCATGGCTTCCACCTGGCTGGGTCAGAGTCGTAGGTAGTTCTGACCTTCAGCATCAAAGTCATTCTCTGCAGACATCCTGGTGGGGCCCCATCGCCTAACCAGTAGTTGTCAAGGCTTCAGTTTTTCACATCAGAATTTGAGGAAAATTCCATACAGATTTCATCTGTAAAAACTTATGTTTATCCTTGCACTTTATGAAGATAGATCTTTTTTAATCAATTCAGATTAATGTTTGTTATCAAGTTAATGAGAACAAAGACATTCTTCTGATAACAGAACTTTGAAATCAGGCAATGAAATATAGATGAAAATTAATATTAGTGTTACTTAGCACCAACAGTCAATTAATTGGGGCATTTTATTATATAAAATAATAAAAAGAAAACCCTGATTCATGCAGATAATCATAAATCTGTTCTTCACATCGTGTGATCTTTTAAAACGCAAACCTGATTATCATATGTCAACAATGCTAAAATGCAGTGGACTGCATCATTATTTATATAGATAGCCCAGAAAGGGAAAAAAAATACTAGAGATTTTTGATTCTGGAGATATTAAAATGTGTCTCACAATCACTGGCCATTGATTGTATGCCAGCTGCTTGATCCTCTTAAAAAACCAATGGCTTTTGGTTCTCCCGGCAACAAGACAAAGCGCCAGGTTATGTGTTAAGTGCACTCCAGCTGCCCTGGCCTTCTTTCCAGCCACCCCATCTTCACAGGGCAAGCTACAAGTCCTCTGCAGAGCTTTCCCTGACCTCCCTGCCCGGGTCACGTTCTTAGCACTGGGGTGTCTCTCCTTGACAGCACTTACCGTGGTGGACATCCTCGTTTGGCTTATGGTTTGTTTGATTGTGTCTGGCTCCAGGAGGGCAGAGGACATGCACGTTTGCTCTCTACTGTGTCTGCAGTGCGTGGCACAGCACTGGGAACACACACAGAAAGCATACAAACATTTGCTGGAAGAACAAACTGGAAGACTTTGTGTTTAATTCTCATTGATGATCTTAGGATGCTGTTCCATTCAAAGACACAGAAGATCCATAAATGGGTAGTTAGCTTTTGCTTTAGAGTTGAAGTTTTCACAATCTGCCCAGTTCTCGTCTCCTTCTCACAAAAACCAAATGCAGAGAGCTTTGGAGATGTTAAAATTCTCTCTAGCTTGATGGTATTGTCACAAGGTAGTCACTGTGCTTTTGAGAACTCTCAGTGGTCCAAGATTTTGTGCCAAGTTGCTACTCTTGAACCTCTCCAGATTTTCAGGCTTACACTCTGCTTTGATTATACCTGCCTCTGTGGGCGTGAATCCAAACCTGGTCGGAGCCCAGCCTTCCCAAACAATGACACTTTTGTAAGAAATTCTACTGTATTCATGGTGATGACAGATGCTTTCCTCTGTAGCCTGTACCTAAATATGTTCAGTTGGGTTCTGGAAGCACAAGTGAAGGCCTTAAAATTTGGCATATAAAACATTGGAGGGTGTTTCTTCTGTATTTTAAGTTTTTGATTAGTGAAAAACAGTCCCAAAGAGATTGGAGGCGGGGTGGGGGGGAAACGCTTGTGGAACCTCAGGACGACGTTTATTTACAAAACCAAAGGGTAATCTGAAAACCACCCACAGACCTAATCAGTCTTAATTCTTGTGTTACAAAGCACTTCTCGGCCACTTCTTGGTGGTCGTGCCAATTTTATATCCTACGGCAGCACAAACTCAATGACCCAGGAACACCTCTTCCGCCGGGAGGCGGCCCTGCCTCTTCTTCGCCCTGGTCTTGGCTCTCTGCTAGTCCTGGTGAATCCTCCCTGACCAGTGCCTCTGCCACTGTCCTGCAGATGGCTCATAGCCCTGCCTACATGTCTGGCCCACACCTGGCTCCCCACTAGACTGGAAGCTTCCTAAGGGAAGGCCCTTCATCTCTGCATGGTAGGCAGCACTTTGTATGCAGCAAACATGTAATGAAGCCCTTTCTCTCTGTCTTGCCAATTTGGATTGCATCCACTTTTGGCCAGTGGAAAAACTGCTATCTATGGCTTTATGTTTTGTTAGTTCCTTTGGCTTTTTTTTCTTTTAATCAAATTTTATGGATTTGCCGCTTGTTTAATTTGGGGAATATGTAGTGCTCCAGACCTTTGGGATATCTGCTTCACTCACACCAGCACGGATCTGGGGCGATTACACCCCTACCCTTTCCTCCCACCCTTGTCCCCTCTGGTAGCCACCATTTTTTCACTACCTGGAGCTTTAAATTGTATTTTCTTGGTCACTAGTAAGGTTAAGCATCTCTTCATAAGTTTATTAGTCATGTGTATTTCTGCAGGTAAGTGCCCATACCCTTTGTCTGTTTTTCTATGGGGCTATGTAACCTATAATTTGCAGATTTAATAATCTTTGGATGCTGGGTCTATTAACCCTGCACCTGCTAAGTATGGCCAATATTTTCTCCCAGGCAATTTATTAATTTTGTTTTATGTATCATTCACAAACCAAAATTTTATTTTATATTAGGTTTATTTATTTATGTATACAAGAGCTGGGATACAGGCCCAGAGATGTGGGGGTGGGGGTGGGATGGGGAGAGAGGATTCACCAGAGACAGAGTGGGGAACAGAACAGGCAGACTGACTGAAATACACTGCTGAGGAGAGGAGCGGACATGTTAGGAGAGGTCTACTGTGCCATGTGGGTTGTTCCCTGGCCGGCCGGGGATCAAACTCGTGCCGCAGCGGCTGTGGATTGCTTCACAAAAGGGGTGCGGCACTTAACCCCTTGCGCCACCAGGGAGGCCCAAAATTTTATTTTATATATACTTGCTCTATCTTGTTCTTTATGGTTCTAGATGTGTAATCCTGTGTAGAGTCTACCTCCAGATTAAAATATTCCTATTTTTAATGGTATTTTCAGTGTACATTTGTGTGTATAATGCTGATCCTGTCATATCATTTTTTTAATGTATATGATAGAGCTTTAGTTATTTTTGTTCTATTTTGTGACAATTTTGATAGTCACACTATCAATGGCACAATGATAGAGTAGGTGTTCCCCACTGATTTGAAATGTTAAATGGGCCATTCTGATGAGACTGAAAGGGGAGAGGATGTGGATGTGGAAGTGAGCCAGGTGATGGGGGCCTGGTGAACAGCTACAGCCATGGGGAGCAGTGGGTGAGCATGGTGGTCCTGGAGCCAGGAAACACAGTTTAGAGCTAAAGAATGATTTAGAAAAAATAGCAAATGTCAAGTTAGTATACAGCCAAATTTTTTTTTTCCTGAAAATAAACTATCCATTCAAACTGGAAACTTGTAACATGATTTTCAAAAACCTAAAGCAAACATCATATTTAATGTGAATGCTGAAAGCTTTCCCTGTAAGTCCAGAACGAGCTAAGCATGCCTAGTATCATTTCCCTGCAATATGATAGATATCTTAGCCAATGCAATAAGGCAAGAATGAAATAGGCATGAGTATTAGATTCACAGACAATACGAATGTGCCAGAAAATCTAAAAGAACTATAAATTATTAGAATGAGTAGGAAAGTCACTAGATAAGGGGAACTTCAGTAGAAACAAAAATCAGTTGTGCTTTTATTACTAGCTATAGCTACAAATAGAAAATATAATTTTAAGAAGCATTATCACTTCCATTAGAATAAAAATGTTCAACAGACAACAAAACATGTAAGATTTCCACATTTTAACTATAAGGCAACATTGAGCAAAATTAAAGAATGTCACAAAAAATTCTACAAGGACCTACTGTATCTGTGTTAAGAAATACGGCATTTGGAAGTCAATTCGCCACAAATGGATCAATACATGTACTATAATCCCAATGAAAACACCAACCGATATTTTTGTAGAAGCCTGAGCTGACTGTAAAAATAAGTAAAATAAAACAAAACAGTCATAAGCTTAGTCACTACCCTCATCTGCATGGAAAGGTGAAGTTTGACTGATTTGGCAACAATGCAACACAAATATTTCACAATCATTTCTTTAGTATTGGCTGCTAAGTACCAGGCACGCTGCTGTTTCCAAAAGATAGTGCACAGAACCTCAGTTCCTGAGAGATGCTCAGAGCAAAATGGGCTCCACAGTCACCTGCCAGAAGGAAAAGCCCCCAACAGCAGTCTCCTCTGGAAAATTCTCGTTGCAGAGCAGGATGTTTAAGGCTTTGAGAAGTTCTGGAGAAGCAAACAGAATTGTGTGTAACCTAGGCTTTTCTGTTCTTATTTGATCATGAAACCTCTCTAGGAGAAATGTGGGCCTAGAGTGCTTTTTCCATATATTTGGTTTTCACCATATCTGCGGACTAGCCAAAGGTTGAATTGTTCATTCTAGCGATGAAGAAATGGAAACTCATGGGGAGATTTACACCAGGTCCTAGAGCTACTGAGACATAATCTTCATGCACGCTAAACTTTTCTAAAACAAACATAAAATCCAGGGCTTTTTCCAGGGTAAAACAGCTTGCACGTGAAAAAGCATTTTAGAAGGTGGAATAAACCTTAGTAGACTAGTAACCTCATTAGGTTGAGGCCCCAGACAAATGACTAGCAGGAGGAACCCAAGAACCCATGACTCAGTGACTCCCGATTAAGTGCTCTACTGCCCCATATAATTAGGAGGCAAATCTGTGCCAACGTAGGGTGAGACTGAGGAGGCGCTCGCAGGTGCTGATGACAGATGCATCCGGGAAAGGACGATTCTGGAGCTCGCTCAAGATGTCATAATTCTCACAAAAGGATTTAGGAGCCATGGGTTAGAAGACAGGTTAGCACTGCATATTGTAGAGTTTAACCTGATTTTATCCCTCTGCAATAGCCCCGCCCCCCAGGCCACTTCAAAAACATTAAAAGGAATTTAAATAAAAGTGACTTCACAACCCTAATTGGGCATATCCTGAGTGTCACAAGGTCGGGAATCATTTTTCTGAAGTGTGTCAGACGCGAGGACAGGACACAGTGGGCACAGACGCCTGGAGAACCTGCAGGGCAGGGCAGGGCAGGGCAGGGCTGTTTACTGCAGGCGGCTGTGGCTCCACAGACAGGGGACCCAAACACAGGGAGAGGGCGGCCGGGCAAGCTGGGCTGACAGTTCTTAGATGGAGTGAAGCAGGGCAACACCTATCTTTGAAAGGCAGAGGCAAAGGGACTTTGCCACAGACAAAGCCAGGGACTTTGGGCCACAGACAGCTGATGAGGGAAGGGAAGATAAGACATAAACATGGGGAAGAGGAAAAGAAATGAACACAGTATCATGGTGACTTGGGGGCTTTATAACGGGCAGCCACAGTTCTGTGGGAGACATTTTGGCTGTAGCTGGTGGCCGCTGGGCAGAAGGGCTTGGTAGCTTTGAAGTTCCATCAGAGGGGAAGTTTCCATTAGGGGCCAGGAAGGAACAAAAGGTGCATGTCCAGTCACCCTCCTCTGTATGAGTCTTGAGGGTCGGAGGTGGGGGCAGGGCTGGAGCAGAGCATGGTTTAGAGGTTTCTGGGTGCCCTGGGAAAACACCATCCTATATCAAGTTGACTGCACCCCATCCAGCTCCCCAGCACATCTCCTGCTTTAGCTCTTTAGTACTATCTCACACTCACTATGGCAAGGGAGGGCAGTCCTTCAGTTTCTCAAAAGTAATTACTACCTACATTAAAGCAAAACCAAAAGAAGAAACACAAGGTCAGGAATTTCCAGACGCGAAAATCTTGAAGTTTCACAAGTAACCAATAACCCATTTGCACCGCCTCTAAATCTGTTGAATAAGAATGAATCCCCCATCAACAAAAACAGCAGGATCTTTGGGGACACAGATATTTGTTGCCCATCATTTAATATGGGAGGGGCTAGAAGGTGGGGCTGCTGGGCCTAGCAGAAGCCAGTGCACGGAGCAGGATCTCTCAGTGGGAGAGGCATCCACTGGTATTTTTAATATTGATTGCTTTTCTCTGATTATATAAATAAATCCTCAATGTGGAAACATCCAGGTCTTCAGAAACAGGTCATGCAGAGTGAAAGAACTCCATCCCTCAGAGCTGATCACACCTGTGTTTTCTCTGACATTTACTTAAACTTAGCTAACATTTATTTAAAACAAGACTTTTTTAAAAAATGGGATTATACTATGTTTAACCCAGCAACTTGCCTTTCTTGCTCAAGATTTTATTTTGTCTAATGACCAAAAATTACTGTGTTTTCAAAAGGTTGCAGAATATTCCAAGGTATGAATAACTCACAGTTTGGAAAGACATGGAAAGATGTTTTTGAGATGGTTTTTCTTTGCAGAAACTCTTGCACATGTATCCTTGCACACATGTAATGGTATTTTTGGGTATGAAATCCTAGAAAAGGAGTTGCTCTAACATTTTTATTAGATTGTCCTTCAATTTTAAATGTTTAAGATTGGTCTATAGTTTGAAATGACACTGGCACAATTCTTTGCTGTGAGGTTTCTCAAACAGCCACATAGTCTAGTTTTTCTTCAATCCCTTTTTCAGAAGTCAGTGACAGTTTTCTGTCATATTTGCCATTTGTGGGGATTTTTTTTTTTTCCCCAAATGACATTAGCTTCAGCTACCCTTTTGGAATTTTGAGTAGGACTTATATAGTAAGAGATAAAAGACTCTTTTTTTTTTTATTACCCAAGTCTTCCTCTGCCTTTCATCTGTTGGAGTGACTATCACAGGTTGTTGCTCCTGGGACAATCACCAGCTATTGGCTGTAGGAGGCGGCATCTGCCCATCCGTCTACTAAGTGTATGGTTACCTTTCTAGCAGTTTCCCAGTATTTCTCAACATTAAACCTAAGTCACCAGTTCTGACCCTCTTAAGCAGCACTTCCATTTTGAGAGGGTGAAGAAGATAGAATTCCAAGAGTGAAATTCGGATAACAGCATCCTCCTGGGACTCCTAGTCTAAAGTGATTTTTACTTCCCCTGGACTTGGATTTTCAATTGTCTGTGCTGTTCATTAACTTGGTAATTACTCATGAACCTCCTTTGGACTTAAAAAGATACCAAAGTTAACCCACATAAGTGATTATATAAATCACATCACTACACTCTCCCTACTAGATTAAATGCTCCAGGGGAGGGAGGGAGGACTTTGGTTCATTCATGTTACCTGGCTTCTAGAGTAATACCTGGCATCTAAAAGGTGATCAATATGTATTTGTCATGTGATACTAACTTGTTTGAAGACAGGAATCTTCTTATGTTTTGTATCCCCATAATCAGTGGCCAAGTTGCTGATAAAAATTAAGATATTTATTCAGGAGCACAACTTAAGTCTTTGAAGCCAAGTATGAAATATCCCTGGCCTGAATAATATTTAAGACTTCCCAGCCCTAATATACTATGAATCTATTAATTTTCAAAGAATTAAAATCCAATATAAGAAAATACACATACTTTTAAAACCAGAGTGAGAATTGGATAAATCTTTGATTTAGAAAGCAGTGCACTGAATTTTCTAAGCCTCAGATCTAGGTGACAAAGATCAGATTTGGGAATTAAACTATATTGACTCCAGTGCATCTCTGTAAGTTCTTTTTGTGAGGAAAAAAAAATGATGGCATCCAGTTGATAAATAGGAATTCCTCTAAGCATAAAACTGTATCTTTAATATGTCTATATAAGCAAGAAAGCACAGGAAATATTCATGTTCAACATTTACATTCTGGGCTATGCCAATGGTGGCGTGGCATTAAGGAAGCAATATGTGCCTTCGAATGTCGAAGGTGTAGTTATTTGGATTTAAAGTGAATAAAATTAAAAGCAGTAAGAAATAAAAGGAATCTAAAAGAAGCGTGCATGTAAGTCTGGCTCATATTTTGGATTATATATGACATTTTTGGGGAACAGAGGCAAGAAAGGGAAAAAATACAAGAATCAATTTCAATTTTTAGAAAGTTAGAAGAAAAAAGCCCATTTTATACAACACATTTTAATTCTAGTTTTTTAGTTCTTATTGATGTCAGGCCACCTCTTACTGGATGTTTGGTTTCCTGTGCTGAGACTCAGAAAAATTATCTTGTGGTTAGAAAATAGCATATTTTGAAGATGGTTGACTGAAAAGAATTTTTTGACTTACTATTTTTTACAACAAATTTTACTTTAAAAAAAGAGTGAATTAATCAGATTGGAGATGAATTCTCTGTGGCAGAACTGTAAGTGGATATATTCAGTGTGCTTAAAAAAGAAAATGGATCATATCTTGAAAAGGATTTTATATATAAATAACTCACAGAAAGAAGATAAAGAAGAGTTTTAGATCTGCAAAAAACAACAACAAAAAAAAAAAAAAAGGAAAAATTAAAAATTCCTTGTGGGGAGGTGGATTTCATAAAGAGTAGTTAGATGAAAGTTTGTGCCCAAGTTCCATGAGAGCAAAGACTGAAGAACACAACAAAAGCAGCATTTTGGGAGAAAACTAATGCCAGGTAAACAAGTATTCAACTTGTTAAGACTTACATTAGAGTTCAGTAGAGTTGCAAGACCTGACCCTCAAGAAAAGAAATGCGTAAGCAGATATTGTAAAGACAAACTATGAAAAAAAGCAGTAAAGAAAAAAATGTGAACATTCTACTCAACTAGAGAGGCAGAAGAAAATAAAGAAGTAGGGTCTGGAAACATAGTGTTGCTTTCAATTACTCATGTTAGAAAGTTAAGAGTGATAAGGATCATATTCTCTTAAATGGGAAACAGTCAATAATCCAAAAAGTGAACGAAGAAGTACATTTCAGCCATTAAATCTGAAAAATTCCTCAAAAATGTGTTAAAAAAATGTACATTCGACAGGCTACCGCGCTGCCTGTAGTTTATTAAACTTAGATTAAAAAAACAAATTGTACATTATCTCTCTTTTTAAAGAGCCGTTGAAGCTACTAAAAAACTTTCTTTGCCTACTTTATTTTAACAGCGGATGGGAACGCGGGTGGGATCTCCAGGACCCCACCCCCCAACGAGCCCACGCGGCCCCGGGCAGCAGCACCCCGACTCCAGCGCCCAGGCCGGGGCCCCGGGGACAGGTGGGGCCCCCGCCAGGGCCGCGCCCCGAGAGTTCCTCGGTCACCTCCGGGCACAGCCAACCCCCGCACGCCCTCCGGGGCCCGGGCAGTCCCGGACCGGCCGCCGGCTGCCCCTCGCCGCCGGCCCCCGCCCCGCCCCGCCGTCCGCGCGGGTGGCCCTGCGGGGGCGACGCGAGCCCCGGGCCCCGGCGGCCCCGCTCCCCCGCGGCCCGTCCTCGGCCTCCGGGCCCGGCTCCCCCCGGCGGGCGGGCGGGCGGGCGGGCGCGCGGCGGGGCGGCCGCGGGGCTCGCAGCGGGCGCGGGCGCTTCCGGCGGGCCCCGGTCGCGCCGGGCCCCCGGGAGCGCAGGGGTCGGGGGGCCGCCCGCGGCTCGCACTTGCCTGGGACCTGGTGACCACTAACTGGTAATAGTCCTTGCTCGGCGCCCGGCCTTGTCCTACAATTTCGAACAGCGTCTCCGGCAGCCACGACGCCATCTTGGGACGCCACCGCCGTCGCCAAGACAACCAGGAAGGGGCGGGGCTTGCTGGGGGTCAGGGGGCCAGAGCCCTAGTTTAAATCGAACCCCGCTTCCGAGCCGGCCGGGGGTGGCTCGCTGGGGGTGTCGTCCCGTCTCCCGAGGGCCACAGGACGCCCCGCCCCGCGGAGGAGCCCCCCTGCCGGCCCCCGCGACCCGACGGGGAATCAGTTCCTGCTACCGCGGAGGGGCGGGGGTGACCCCGGCGGAGGGATACCCGGCGCCGCGGCCCCGTCCCCTTCCTGGTGCCCCGGCGGGGTCGGGGGGAGCGCGTCGGCCGCCGCGGGAGTCGCGCCGGGCGCGGGGGGCGGGCGGGCGCCGCGATGGGCCGCGAGTAGCCGCGGGGCCGGTCCTGCGGGCGCGCCGGCGGCCGGGCGGAAAGTAGTCCCGGGCGCGGCGGCGGAGGCGCACGCGCGTGCTGCGGCGCAGCTGATAATCGAGGCCGAGGCCGCGGCCGGGAGCCGGGAAGTTGCCGCCGCGCCGCCGAGTCCGGACCGGAGACTTTGGGGCCCAACTAGGTAACGGGGGCGCCGCGCCGGGCCGGGCCGGGCGGCGGGGGGGGCGGCCCGGGGCGCCGGCGTGTCGGCCCCGCGGCCTGGCCGGCCCCGCTCCGGGCCGCGGCGGCGTTGGGGCCGGGGCGCCGGGGCCGGCGGGCGAGGCGCTCGGGGCGGCCGCGGCCGGGGGGCCCGGGCCGGGCGGGAGCGGGGGGTCGCCGGGCCCCCCGGCCCCCGCGACGAGGCGGGCCCCTCACGCCCGCGGGGTGAGGCGCGCGGGTCTCGGGGCGCCGGCGGGGGTCGGGGGGCCGGAAGTGGGCCGGGGAGCTTGGAGGGCGTCTAGGAAGAGCGAAAGTGGGGGGCCGGAAGTGCAGGTGGGGGGTGTGAGGACGGCCAGGGTTCCCCGGAAATGGGAAGGGGGCCGGAAACCGGGAGCGGGAGGCCCGGGCGGCCGGCCCGGAAGCGGGAGCGGCGCGGGGGTGACAGCGGCGCGGCGCGGGGTCGGCGGGCGCGGCCGGGCCCGGGGCGCGGTGAGGGGCGCGGCGGGGGCGGTTGGGGCCGCCGGGGCCCCGGCGCGGCCGCGGGAAGTTGGGGCCGCGGCGGGCGGCGGGCGGCGGGCGCGGGGGAGGCCGCGGAACTTGGCCGCGGGAGCGCGGAGCATCCTCCGGGGTCGCCCCCCGGGGATGGGGGCGGGGCCGGGCGGGCGCTGTCACCCGGCGGCCGGCCGCGGAGCGGGGCGGGCGGTTATTTATACGCGGGTTACATAAAACCCGGGGCCGCGTCCCAGCCGCCCCCCGGGCCTCGCCGTCGCGAGGGGGGCCGCGGCCGGGCCGACTTGGGGGGGAGTTGGCGGCGCGGGGGCCCGGGGGAGGCGCGATCCCGCATTTGCCCGGGAGGGAAAAAGAAAGGATTTAAAAACACATGCCGGTGGGGAGGGGGCGGAGAACTTGCCCCTTTGAACTCCTGCCGGGGCGGGGAGGGCGCCGGAGCCGGGGGTGGCGGGCCCTGGACGCCGGGGCCGCTCCTGCGCCCCAGGACCGAGCGGTTGGCCTTGGCTGAGCCCCCTCGGTCAGGGGAGGCCGGCGGGGTCTGGTTGGGCGACTCGGTTGGGTAGCGGAGGGGGCGGCTGTGTCGGGGTGAACGTCGGGGGGGTGTGGGGTGGGAGCCTTCGGGGCGCAGGGGCCGTCGTGCGGGGACGTGTGGCTGTCCCCTGCCCTCTCCCCTCCTCGGCCTGCCTTCCCCGAGCTGCTTGGGGCGGCCCAATCACCAGATCCCCGGGCGCGGCTGGGTGGTGTAGGCCCCTTAGTGGTGTGTTTTAACTTTCTATTCCTCTTCGGCGGCGCTTTAGGTATATTTGGCATTTCGTCTTTGAAAGGCCCGGAAAGTTGGGGCCCCTGCCATCTCCTCACTAGAAACAAAACCAGAAAAATACGGGGTAGAAAGTTGAAAGAGCTATTGAGTGGGGTGAAAAACCGACGCTGGGAACAAAGGTCCTGGTTGTTGGAGGAAAAGGCCAGAGGCCTGTATGTGCGGCCTGTGTGTCGCGTTTACAGCCCGGGGGAGGGGGCAGTTGGGCTGCAGGAGTGGAGCTGTCAGAGGTTTGGGGACAATGACTCGCCGAGGGCTGCGTGGAGGCTTGTTTTCTTATTCACAAAACGCAAGGAGCTCTGTGTTGAGTGCATTTTAGAGTAAACCGAGATTTCTGATTTTCGTATTCCCTGCTCCATGTTCTGCCCTCGAAAGAGTGAACTAGTGTGGCTTTGCGAGGTGGTTTGGGGAGTTGCTTCATTGATTTTAAGCTGGAGACAGCACATTTACGTGGCGGGGCTTGTTGGCTTTGTCCACATCTGCCTTTCTATGGAAGCGCCAACATCCACAAGAATGGGAGGACTGTGATTAGGAAGATCGTTGTTTCCATTTGCTCCCCAGGTTTGCAGGAATCTGAGTGGTTTTTAAGCCTGCTCAGCTGACATTCAGTACTTAGTATGTGTCCTTGAGCAGGCTTTTTGTCTTAGCTTGCCATTTACTTTCTGAAAGTTAGAGAGCACGTTTGGCAGTTCCAGTTCCAAAAGGTGTTAAACTGCTAAAATAATTATACTTTAAAAATGAACAGGATGGAGGCCAGGGTAAAAATCAGTGCTTTCATTTAGTCAAGTAGTGTTTACTTCTCTATTTTTTTTTTTAAGATGACTATGTTATAGACAAGGTTTTATATTCCTGTTTTAAGGACATCATCTTAGCAAAGAAGACACTGCACAGGCCTGGGAATTTACAATTCGTCTGTGAACTTCAGCTGTTCACTTGCTCTGTCTGCACTCACCTTCATTTTACCTGTAAAATGGGGATGGGTAATCCTCATCTCACCTCTCTGGGAGGTTCTCACGCCTGGTTTTGTTGGGGCTATGAAAAACTACAAGCTGCTAAATAAATGGAAGATACTACAAGCTTTAGAAAATTACTTATAGCCATTTTGAGGTTCTGAAAAAAAATAGCATCTCAGCAAGTGGTGGTGGTAGTGGGTGACGGTGGTGGTAGTGGGGGGCAGGTGGTGATCGTGGGGGGTGTGATGTCAGGTAAGTTGAAGATAGAAAGTTGTATAGCACTTCATGGTTGGAAATTGGCTGCTGAATTGGTAGTAGAACTTGGGGCCATTTTCTACCTGTTAAAATTTTTTTTTCCTTCTGCCCGGCAGGTAATTTTTTCACAATACAGCCTATTGAATGCGGTTGTGAGTTTTGTTGGGAAACTTCAGACAAATTTCTTTTTTTCCAAAATTTGTTCCTATTCTGGTTTGTGGCTCTTATGAAATTGACTTTCTATTATCAGAGACAACAATTAAAGAAAAACATGACTGAATCTTGACCTGTTTTCTTTAGAGAATCCAGGGATTTTTTTTTTTTTTTTTAAGTTCTTTTAAGTGGATGGGTGGGGCGCTTTTTGAGCAAATGTGATACCAATTGCCCCCTTAATTTTTCCATTTGCTGAGGTCATTTGATGGATTCAAGTTGAAAAAGCCTGCTGTTGCCTTTCATCTTGACTCAGGTTCTTGCTAATGCCAGCCTGACATGCGCTTTTCCCTAAGTCCTATTAGATTCACTTCAAGTCACCCTTCATATCACTTCCTGAAAAACTTCTGAGATCTTTCCCTTTTATTTCTTGGTTTCTATATAGGATTCGTTTTTGAAGTATATGTTAAATCTTTTTGACATGTATTCCTTTTGTTTCTTCAGTGGGATTGCAGGCCTCCTGAAGGCAGGCATTTTCTAATACCTTCTGTGTTTTGCACGGAGGTGCACTCATAAACCTGATTGAACATAATATCCTTTCTCCTTCCCACTCTGAACCAGTATCTGCCTTCACTTGCTGAATATGCAACCGGTCTTCATCTTGGAAAGGTTGTTGGCCCCAGTAGATACTTCTGGATGCTGTTTGGTTTCATGATTGTGGCCTCTTCCTATTTCCCTGACTAATGTACCATCAGAGTCGTCTGATAGGGCACAAAAATGAGGATTTAATGGACATTATACATCCACCAGTTGTGTTTATAATCTTGCTGCTTATAGTTATTCACTTGTACCAATAGCTTGACATTTGGGTTTTTTTTTTTTTTTTTAAGTGTGTCCAGTTCAAATAGCAGTGTTACACATTTCTTGAAGGCATTAACTCCTAGCAATTGTTTTTTACATTCTCCACCTGCTCTGGTGGGTGACTCTTCACGTGGTCAGTGCTTGCTGTTGCTTGTGGTAAATGATAAGTAGAATGATGCCAAATTGATTTTTTTTTAAAAAGTAAATGGTACCGTAAGTTTCAGGTGTGCATCATTATTGTTGATTTTAAGTAAAATTTAACTTAGATAATATATTGGATTTTAAAAACTGTAGTCCTCTGCTTCTCATATCCTAACTTACTGCTTCTTTCAGGCTATTGGCAAAAAGAAGTAATTTCCTAGACGGCAAGAAATCTGTTTAATAGTTTTTTTTCTTTGAGGCCTTTTAGATTTTGGTCGTGGTTCTTGGAGTTTCATGAAGCTGAATTGGCCAGAAGAAAATGGAACTTCTCCATTATTCATACTTACCTGCTTTGTCTGGACTGTGCAGAGCTGTTGGTAATAGTTGTGCAGTTATACTTGCTGTAAGAAGTCACTCTCGTGGCCTAGAGTAGAAAAGCTGCCTGCTGCTTTGTACGTTTTCTTCAGGGAAGCAGTTCTGTTCAAGTGAGTAGCTGACTTGAAGGTAAAAGTCTTGGGTTCTAGTCCTGGCTCTCTGCCTTTTCCTGTCTTTGTGACCTTGGCCAATAATTTAACCTTTGAGTTTCAAGTACTGAGTCTGAAAGATGTGGTTATTACCACCTAACTAGAATCAGCTGGCACTTACATGCTGTCCACTGTAGTTAGGAGAGGAAGCCAGAAAGATGGGTTGGGGCACAGACCCTTCACCCAGTGTTTCTGCGCAGGGCTCATTGTTGCCTTCCTCCTTGATCACACTTCTAGTGTGTATTTAGGTGTCTTAATTGAAAATATTTTGGAAAATATTAATAGAATTCATTGAAAAATCCGTATGCGGCTGATTCCTTAGTCAATTATGAGTTCTTGAGCTCATAATTTCTCTTTTTTATCCCTAGTATCCATCCAGCACAGTGACTGGTCCATAAAAGGGCTTCTTTAATTGTTGATTGAAAAATCTTGTGAATAAAATAATTAAAAGTGAAAATGTTTTGTAATGGTTTAATGCCCTAATTTATTTTCATATACATTTATTTAAAAAAGAGATTTATTTATTTATGCATACAAGAGCTGGGGGTGTAGGCCAGAGGTGCGGAAGGTGAGAGGATTCACCAGAGACAGAGTGGGGAACGGAACAGGCAGTTTGACTGGAGTACACTGCAGGGGGGCGGGGTGGGGAAGCAGTGGTTGAGGCAGGAGACGTCTGATGCGCCATGTGGGTTGCTCCCTGGCCGGCCAGGGATTGAACTCAGGGATTGAACTCGTGCTGCAGTGGCTGCGGATTGCTTCATAGGTTGCATCTTAACCCTTACGCCACCAGGGAGGCCCTATATTTTCATACACATTTTGATCATTGTTACTACTAAAATGATTTTGGGAGTATTCTTTGTAATTAGAGAGTGGAAGTCACTTAAGTCACACATGTTAAAAAAAGTAGGGCAAGCCATTTCATAATTTTATTTGCAGGCAATAGTCGATCATTTAAATGTTAACTTTGGAGACAAGGGTAGTACAAGGCACATATTTGGTACAAAATTGAGTCTTATATATCAGTTTATTTCTTTTCAGAAAGGACGTATTTATTTCTATAAATATCGTGTTATTATCCATACATGATATTGAAGGCTATTTATAAATTGAAGTATCTGTCAACAAGCCTTCAAGACTTGAAGTCACAGTATTTCATTGTGTATTTTAATTGACTTGTTGGTTGTCATAAGCAGTGAGTTGTACCCTGACTTCAAAACTCCTACTCATTCCACCCGTGGCAGCATTCTGAATAAATAGATGTACCTTGTGCTGCTGCTTAAGGTCACATTAGCTCAATTTAAAGACTTGATCGTGGTAAACATGTGTGATGCCCTGGAAACCAAAGCGAGTTTTTTCGGAGACCCCATCTGAAATTCACCGTTGAGATGTAATTTAAGCTGCTCTGTGTCCTTAGAGAGCAGGTTCATGGAGATCATGTGGAGGCCCCCCCCCACCCCTTTTTTTTAAACTTTCTCAAAGACCTAGTGCTTGTAACTGCCTAGTAAATAGCCAACATTTGAAAACCCTGTAACTTCTGCTGTGGCCCATGGTGTTTTGTAATCCTGTCTCTTCTGCACTCCCAGGCTCCACGCAGTCAGGTTGAACTGCTTGCTTCTCTCTGAACACACCCAGGAACTTCAGCATTCTTGCCCTGGCTTTTGTTGTTTCTACCTGGATTGATAACCCGTATCTCTTGTAGCTAGATGTCACGCTTACCTGTCTTCTTCTAGTGCCAGTAAATTTCTTACTCGTTTCACTCCCATCTCTCCTTCTGCTCCTTTCTCTGACATTTTGTTTGTCAGAGTTGTGGCTGTCACTGTCTTTAGAGGTCTCTTATCCATACCACAGTGGTTGCAGAAGACACCTAACATGATGTGTAAGCAGCAGTGGTTGAGTTTTGTTTTGTTGACAGTGAAAAGCTATATTGTGAGTAAAATTAGCATCATTGGCCATTACTTGCTCCCTCCGCAGCATCACTTGCCGATTCTAGTTTTCTCATGGTTGATAGCTGAACACAGTCTTAGAATCTTAAGTTTTCCAGAATTAGACTTGCTAAAATCAGTTCCTTAAGGGATTGATAAAAACTACACTATTTTAGTAACTTGGCTATTAAATAATGTTTATTAGTAAGTGATAATTGATTGATACATATTTATGAAGTGAAACAGTAAAGGGAGGTCAGAGGCCTTGTCTGCTGATTTCTGTTACAGTTCAGAGTTGATAATCACTTATCTTGTCTGACTTGATAACTCTTTATAGTATAGAATTTGGCATAGAGGTCTATTCTGTAGATATACTAAATGCAGGTTGCTGCATTTAGAAAACCTGATATGAGAATCTAAATTAAGAAGCAGATGAATTAGGGTATGATTTTTGGATTTACTAAATATGTTGTTGGAAGCACCGTCATTATATAGATTATTTCATCAGTAACTTGTGTGTGTTTCTGGTTCTGTACAAGGTCTACCCTTGTGGGAAGTGCTGAGGAGAAATAAAGCTTTATAAAATGAGATCTTTTATCTTGAAATGTACTTTATTATAGGTAAGTTCAAACTGTGACAATAGAACATTGATAATATCTAACTGCATTATTTCTTATTAAGTACCAAGTTGAGTTTTATACAGGGGGTAGGTACTTAGAAGCGTAGAGACTCAGTCCCAGATGGATGGCACTACAGAAGGCTTCTTGGAGAGAGGGTGGACTTGAACTGGCCTTGCTGGTTTGATGGGAGCTTGAAGGTCTAATCAGGGTGAGAGGCTCAGGGTAAGAGAAGCCAGCCCTCTAGGGTAGAAAGTCCACATTTGTGAAATGACCAGAAATCTAGGCTGAGATTATTAAGACTTTTAAATGGAAGATTAAGAAATGATGTTGAGCAAATAGACCTGTGACGGCATGAAAAATGTGCAGAAACATTTAATTTCTAAGTGAATTGAAAAGATATCAAAGTGCTTTTACGTCTTCCTAGTCTATGAAATTCCTTCCCTTCTAGGGCTGCATATGTGTTCTGGGGTGACAGAGGCAGTGGAGGTAAAACTCCTTGTATAGTTTTCCCTATTTGACTAAGCAGTTTTATTAATAAGTAGGAGCTGCTTAATTGTCTAAATGACTCCCCTGCCTCCGTTCGGTCATCACATTCTTCCTGGAGTGGAAACTGGCAGTCATTTTGTTTCAACACATTCAACTATTGTTTATTCAGAGTTTGGTGATTCTTTTTTTTTTTTTTTAAGAGTACGATTTGAGAATTAATGCATGGTTTTTTGGATGAGTTAGTCACTTGTTAGTCCTGTAGGAGAGACTTGCTTAGTGTATATTGCAGTGAAGAAATGATATTTAAAACAAAGCAAATTGTGGTTTAAGTATTTGCATAGTTTTAGAAAGTAGAAGTTAACATTACCCAGTTGAATCAAAGTTAAGTATTTTTGCCTAGTTAAGAGTATTTGCCTAGCACTGTGTGTGAGTCCAGTAGATTGTTGCCCCTGTTGCCTGTAATGGAAGTTGCACAGGAGGCGAGAGTGCCTATTTTTCTGCAAGACAGTTGTGGGACTTCCTATTTTTCTCCCTGCTGTGAAGCGTGTATTTCCATTTCTTCTATCCACCTAGGGAAAGCAGCTCAGTCTCAAGAGGAAATTAGACCTGATCTCTACCCCTCCACCCCGTGCCAGGAGCATTTGTGCCCTTTTCCCAGTAGATGGCAACAATTAGGCTGATTTTTGAGAAGATTCAGTAGTTCTTTGTGATCAGACCTGTTTGCTAGTCATCTCTGAGTTGTCATTTGGGAACTTTAGTGTTGATTTGCACATTTTGGACACAAAATGCTTTTCTCATGAACTAGACTGTTCCATGCAGAGTTTATCATCTTTCTTACTTTACTCTTCCCCCTGCCTTTTCAATGGTTTTGCCCCTCCAGTTGCTGCTGTGAGGTAAGACCTGGGGAATTTCAGCCTCTGCTGTGGCATTGTAAGACAATCTGCCCGCCTCTCCTGGCCAGCTAGTGTCACTTTGCAGCTGCTGTATATTAAGCCATGCCATTTTTTCCAGGTATCTTCTCATTACATAAGTCAAGTACTAAAAGGAATTACTGAAGAGAGAGTAGGCTATCGTTTAGGGTCTCTGTTGTAGCGCCCGTTTTAAATGATACTCAGTTTTTATCTTAAGTCAGCTAAGGAATTAGTAAACTGAAAGTTTGGAATAGCAGCATTTTTCTGTGGGATGGGCCAGCCACTTACCTCATATTCAGCACAAGTTTTAATGCTTTATTTTTTGTTACTAAAAGAAAATCAAGATGATTCATAATTGCACAATTAACTTTTAAGAGTTTACTGTGTTTAGAGTAACTTCTTCAGGATGCCTGCTGAGTTTACTTAAATTTTAATGCTGTAGTGAAAGGATTTGGAAGTTTCCATATTACTTGAGAATTTTTTTTAAAAAGAGTAGATCCTAAAAAAATTGGTAACTATGGAGATGGTTGTGCATAGACTTACTGTCATGATCTTTTTGCAATATATGTAAATATATCAACCTGGAGCTGAAATAATGTTATGTCAGTTAGATCTCAGTTAAAAAAATAGAATGTAAAAAAAAAAGTCAGGAATTGGTTGATGTGTAGTTTATTTAAGGTACATTTAATGTCGGGGACTTAGTAAAGCAATAGTTCCCAAAAAGTCTGCAGTCACATTTGATTTAAAGGTCAGTGATAACGAAGAAATTTTTTGGTTTCTAGCAAGTGCTGCATTTTTCTTTGAACGGTGTTGGCTTGAATTGTGCTAGGTGTGCTCTCAAGATAGAAAAGCGGTCATGGGAGGCATTGTCACACGCCGTGTACTGACTCTGAAGTTAGCAGTGGAGGTAGAATCGGTGTATTGTGATAAATATTTTTGAACACTCTTCTTTCCAGTCCTAGGTCAAGATTGGAGATTATGAAAGTAAGATGTGGTCCTTGGCTTTGAGCTAATAATCTCGTGGGGGTAGTAACTTTGGAAGAGAATTAACCCTGAAAACACTAAACTGAATCTGAGACATTACTCAGATGACTCATCAAGGGACTAGTTGTTTGAAATAGAGATATGGTAAAAATATTACCAGTATGTTTCTCAAAACAGTGCTAAGGGCGTCCGTGTTTACTCGCTCATGTTGAGTTCTAATGGCAACTCCTTGTTAACCTTTCTGATGTGACATTCACTGTAAACATGTACAGCATAGTCTAATGGTGACCTCAGTCAGTCCAGGGGTGTGGGAGATTAATGGGATATAAAAAAGCTTCTTGAATAATAATGATGATAATGATAATAACAGCAGCAGCCACTGACCTCCATTGAATCCTTCCCTTGGCTCAGTGGTACTTTATGTGGATGGCAGTCTCCAGGGGCCAGGATGCTGGGTTGGGGAGATGAGCCTGGTGGGGATGGACAGGTGAGGAGAGGTCATACAGGAAATGTGGTGGGTGTAGATGAGAGTGGCAGAAGAGGATTTAATTTTTCTGTGACAGAGGAGGCATTTGTACCGCGTAAACATATTCTGCATTCCGTTTATTTTACTGAGCTCTTTACACTAGATCTTCACAGGAGGAGTATGAGCCATATTCTTAACTATGCTTTAAGCAGCTCTGGGTTCTTCATACCTCCAGTTGATATAACAGGAAGACTATGTAGTGAAAAATAAGGTGAACATATGAACAAATTATTATGTTTCTTGTTTTCTGTGAACATTCTATTTCTCCTATAAATTGGCATTTAAAAAATATTTATGCATACAAGAGCTGGGGTGCAGGTCAGAGGTGGGGTGTGTGTGTGAGCGGATTCACTAGAGGTAGAGTGGGGAGCAGAGCAGGCGGATCTACTGAAATAACACCGCTGAGGGGAGCAGCGGGTGAGACAGGAGAGGTCTGCTGCACCCCCAGTGGGTCAGCTCCCTGGCTGGAGATTGAACTCATGTTGCGGTGACTGGTGATCGCTTCATAGTGCTGAGACTAACCCCTGTGCCACCAGAGAGGCCCTAAATTGGCATTTTTAATCTTTTAACTTTTCTCATTTTTCCTAGAAAATTTTGCTTTTCCATGGCTCCACACATTTCTATATTTTGAAGGTACCACTATATAGAAAGACTGAACTTTGAGGCCAGACATTTGGCTTTAAACAGGTTCCTTATTCTAGCCATGGGATCTTGGGCAAGTCATTTCAGTTTTTTTGAGACTTAGTTTACTTAAGTTTAAAGTGGGCTGCATTTAGGATCTGGCATTAATAGTATATACTTGATAAATGCTAGTTGGATTGTTTAATGAAAGTGATAAAAATGTTTATGGCAAGTAGACTTGGGGAAATGTACATTAGTATGGATACTTGAGTGGAGGGTTTACACAATACTATTTTCTTTTTTTTAAAAAAAGATTTATTTGTACATGTAAGAGCTGGGGCACAGGCCAGAAATGCGGGGGGGTGAGAGGATCCATCAGAGACAGAGTGGGGAACAGAACAGGCAGATGGACCAAAGTACACTGCTGAGGGGAGCAGTGGGCGAGACAGGAGAGGTCTGCCTCACCATGTGGGTTGCTCCCTGGCCGGGGATTGAACTCGTGCTGCAGAGGCTGTGGATTGCTTCATAGTGCAGTGCTTGACCCCTTGTGCCACCAGAGAGGCCCCCACAGTACTATTTTCCAGAACAAGAATCGGCAAACTTTTCCGCAGGGTGCCAGATAGCAAATATTTTTGACTTTGCAGGCCCTGCGGCATCCGTGTGCGTCCTCTGCCTGTAGGGCGGCAAGCGCGGCACGGACACGCCTGGGCCCAGGCGTGACTTAGAAGCGAGGCCTGGGTCACATTCGGCTTGTGGGCTGTAGTTTGCCAGCCCCTGCGCCAAGTACTACATGCTGCCTTTACTTTGTCCACAGGAATTTGAAATGCCATCGCTTCATCTTCAAGATAATGTGATAATGTCTAAGCGATGAAAGTTTATTTTAAGTGGCTAAGAGCAGAGATTCAGTCTAAATCCTGACTCTTAACACTGTTCGCTGTGTGACCTTGAATAAATCACTTTATTTTGACTTGTTTCCCTGTGGTATAGTGAGAATAGTAATTGTAGTTATATCCTAGGTTTGTTGTGGGGATTAAATTAAAATGCAAGATGTTTAGAACGGTGTCTGCTACAGAGTAGGCACGTGAGGTTTGCTCTTAGTAACCATTTTCCGAGAAGCAGCATTATTTTCCTTTATTGATAGCATGTCTAACAAGATGGGTGTGAGAGGGTGGGTTTCTCTGTCGTCTCAGAATAACTTAAGTGGGAGAGTTGTTGGAAGGAGTTCATTTTGAGAGTATTGGAGACTGCAGCAAGACGCCTTTGGGCTTCAGTTTTCTGGTTGTCTGAGCTCCCACAAGTCACTTACCCTTGACCATACATACTGCACAGGATTGCTTTGAGATTTTAGAGACATGCCTGATTCAGTTACGTGATCAAGCAGTAGTTGCTACATTACAATTTTGATTAAGGTATTGGCTCCTAGGAGTTGAGTAGTAGCTTTTATTCTAATGGTTATTTAAATGTTTAATTTTTACAGTTGATGTAAGTGTGTAAAATTACAGTCTATGGTGTGTGAATTTATTATTTTTAAGATGTAGTTGAGGTTTGAATAAATTAATGGGCAATTAAAAGGAACATTTAAAGGAAAAAATTCCTAAAGTGAACTAGTAATTAGATGCTTTGAAAAACTTTTGGGGGGCAGTTTCTCCATTTGCTCCAGGTTCAGATGTTTCATCACTGTGATTAGGGTGTCTTGACAACTACTATTAGTTTCAAATTAGATTTCTTTTGATATCTTGTTACAATTTCAGAATTATTCCCTTTGTCCAGTTTCAGAGTCATGCTTTTTTGTTTTCAAACTTTTTTTTAATCAATGAGGAGCTTTTATTTCAAGAAATGATACGGTGACATCTATTGAAAAAAGGCCAATATGGTGAACACTTTTCCCCCACCCTGTGACTCTGGGAGTCATGACATGCTCGTTAACTTTTCAGGGTGTCGGGGGTGTGTCAGGTTGTTGGTCCCTGACTCTTAGCCATTGTTAGTCTTCTACTGAGTCTTAAGTCCCCCACTGGTGGTTGGAAACTGTTAAATGCTTTGCTTTTTAGGACTGACTTGTTTGTTCAGTGAGTGGGTTCCCCTTTACTGATTGGTGGTCTTAAATATGTTTGTGGGTCATGTGACCCACCCCCCCCCCCAACTTTTACTAGGTGTCTGGTTGCCAAACTATTTACTGGAATTCTTTATTAAATCGGTAAGTTCAGAGTGAAGGCTTGTCCCATATGGCTGTAAGAGTGATAATTCTGTTAGCTCAAAGGTATTTTTAAAAGTATATTAGTTCTGAAGGCCTTTATCCTTAGAAAAGTCTTAGGGGATCATTAAAGCCCTTTTAGTAGAAACCTAAAACCATTTGATTTTGAAAATAGTAAAATAAGTGAGGGCCTATTCTGCAGCCAGTGAGGACCTGTTGCGTGCTAAGCGCATGGTGCGAAGCCTCTTGCCCTTCCCTTTCAATACGTCTTCTGTGCCGAAGTGTCCTCTTCTGCCACCCCTCAGGAATGACTTCTACCAGCACTTGCCACCTTGTGGAGTCTTAGGTGCTGGGGACTGAAAAAGTTTTTAAAATAAAACTCTTTATTTTGGAATGGTTTTAGATTGACCAAATAGCTGCAGATAGTTATTACCCTGTACTTCCCCCAAGCCTAACCTATGTTAAGATCTTAGTGTATGCGATGCATCTGGTGAACCAGTACTGGTACGTCATTGCTCCCTGTACCTGATTTGGATTTCCTTAGTTTTTTACCTAATGCTCACATTACATTTTGTGAACAACTTTTCAAAACTTAAACTTTGAGACATTAATTTCTGATAGTAAGGTATAGGGTGATAGTTAAAAAAAAAAATTTGAGTAGGGAAAATTCAGAACCATACAGAATCTCACCACCTGCTACACCACTATAAACTTTTATGTATTCTGACTTTTAATAAAAACAGATACTGTTTTCCTTGTGCTATTAAGATATTCTCCTGTTTTGTTATGTCCTTTATCGATATTTGAGTTGTAGTCATTTAATCATAATTTACACATTCTTTTTAAAAACTACTATTAATAAGGCTTTAAAGAATAGTCTTGTGCCTAAAGTCAAGTTTTAAAATGAGGTTATTTTGTACTAAGTTGAGGCGTGTTCCCATATACTGAGAAGGGGAGGCATGTGTGTGCTTGTGGCAGTTGGGGGAGAATCGGAGGGCTCTCCTGACTCTTGGGGTCCTGTGTGGTCCTCCCTCTCATGTTAACTACCTTTACCTGCATGCTCCTCTTGCTGCCTGGAATCATCTTCAAGACCTTTCATGGCTGTCTCCTCATATATATGGTCCTGGCTCACATAACCCCTCAAAGAGGCTTTTGTTGGCCACCCATGCCGTAATAATTCCTTTATCTGATAGCGTGTTTTCACCTGCAAGTAATAGAAAACTTTGCTATCAGGGCCTTAGACACATGGGGACTTATTTTGCCTCATATAACATGGTTCAGCAAGATGCACAGTGGTTCCAGTGAGGACCAGGCTCTGTGGTTCTTAGCAGGTGATTCTCCTGGGCCCCAGATGACTGTCAGAGCTTGAAGTCATCACGTCTGTTATGTGGGAGGCAGGAAGGAGACAGTTTTTTTCCTCCCCTTAATCTAGAAAGCAGAAGTCTTCTAGAAGATCTCCAGCATACCTTACCGTACCTCTCTCATTGGGAGAACAGGGTCTTATCTCTGGCTAAAATAAGAGCCATGGTATTTCATATAAAGATAGTTTTAAACTACTGTCTAAACTTCTCTCAATCTGCAGTCCATAGTAAGAAATGCCTTACTCCATATCACCAGTGTGGGTGCAGATAAATGTGTATCTCTGAAATACCGTTCACCAACAGTGTCTAGTCATTATGCGTGCTGCCTTTTTTCTGTTCTTTATTTCATGTGAAACTTCTGGTTATGACCTCTTAGGTCTGGAGATTAACCTTTTTTGTGGTGTGGAACCTTCAGAAGTCTTAAGCTGTGGCAGCTTCTTAAAATAATTTTAAACTCATAAAAGAATTACAGAAGCCAGAACTCTCAGTACATCAGAATGCTGAAATCTAACTCTGAAACTGTCAAACTTGTTGTAATACAGTAATGTTTCATTATTAGCATTTTCAATAACATGATCTAGCAACTGTTCAAAGTGGTAATGTGTGTAAATGATATTTTGAGGTAATTGCAACAATTGTAATGTGATATGATAATATCTGTGACTTTTCTTGGTGCACAGTCACAGGCACTGCCACTAGTGCTGTGGTTTGTTACCTATTCCTGATGGGAGAAAAGGTTAAATTTCAGGTGGGAGGTTAGTGAAATTATTATAGTGAGTGCCTGGACTAAGGTGATGTCAAGCCTAATCTTCCCGTATGAGAAAAATACTGGCTTTATCCCAGCCTTGACTTTGTCTTTGGGACGTGAAGGGACCTGTACCCCTTGTGCGTTAGGGTTCTTGTAGCCAGAGAGGTGGGGTATATAGAATTTGGGTAGGGAAATTGTCTTCTGCCTTTTCCTGCCTATAGTCCCTCTTCCCTTATTCTCTCCCTGCTTAGTTTTTCTCACAGTACTAAGATTGTCTGTGAGGGTGGAGACTGTGGGAACTAATCAGATTCTTGTTCAGTGAGTAGATTAGTAAGACCTGGCTCTCCCATATATCTGCAAATAACGCATCCCCCCAAGGCAGGTGCAACCGATGGAAAGTGGGGGAGATTTCTGTCAAGTCTCTGCTGTGTGGTGCTCTTTAACAAAGATTTATTTTCTTAGTTGATGGGTAAAATGACTTGTGTTCCTGTAGCTCCCCACTCCACTGCATTTATGGAAGTGTGGGTATGTCTCAAATAGTTGTAAATTAGAAATGGAGAGGTCTTTTCTTAATTTGTAAGGAGGAATAAAAAGAATTCTCTCAGTCAAGAGCTGTAATCCGAGGACACTCATCTCAATTTCCCTTGGCAACAAACAGTGCAGCCCCCAACCCCTTAAATTTCTTTTTTTAAACCTCAAGCCACTGTCTTTCCCTTCAGCAGTCACTTTCCCTTTTTAAAGCGGATTTACTTAGAATGCAGCAAAACTGATTGATGAAGATGCAGAAGCAATTGGATTTTTTGTTTTAACTCTGTTGTGTTGGCTACATTTCATTTCGAAGGTTTCTTAAGCATTCTTTCTAACTTATAGGACTCACCAGTGCTTTTGCACAGTTGGAATGCAAGCATCTGTTGATTGGTACCTTTTTCTGGTCCACATTCTTAGCTTGAATATCTAACCTCTTGCACTTTAGGTTTTCTTAAAAGGGTTGGTTGAAAGGTAAACTAGTACTTTTTGGTCCCACAGGACCTTTGTGAGTCTAGAAGAACAACTTTTGGAACAGATGAGTGATATAATCCATGTTGGATTTAGTCATTACTGTTTTGTTTGCGTTAGGAAAAGTTTGATGCTTATATTTATCCACATTAGGTATTGTGATATATGATAGTAAAATGTTTCTGTAAATGTTCTCTGTGAGTATTTCTGGTTTTCACTTTATTTTTCTGTTTATTGGTTGTGTAGGAAACAAAAATAGTTACTGACTTTCTAACCCGTGTGACTGTGGGGAGTGTGTCGTCATTAGGATAGAGAACAGAAGGTGCGACGGTAGTAGTAGCGGTCAGTGCGCTGAAAACTCACTCCCCGGTATTTAGGAAACTTCGTTCTTAGCAGATGGTCAAGATTTGTCTTTAAAATGTCAGTTTATAGTACCTCCCAGTACCTGTTGGAGGAGGGATGCGGCCTATCCTATTGTTGGCGTATTTGATGTTTTAAGAGCAACGCATTTAGGGCTTTCCTTTTAATGCAGTACTTTGGAAGGCAGGAACTATTTTCAGAGCAGAACAGAATTTTTTTTTTTTTATTCTGGCAATCACTTTTTTTTTTTTTTTTTTAAATATTCCCCATACAATTGCAACCCCGATTTTGAACCCAATCCCCCCCCCCCCCCCCGCCAAGAGTGTCTCTGGTTCATAGTTGTTTGTTGATTTTGATTTTTTTTTTTCTTATGGAACAGAATTTTTAAAACCACTTTGAGCTAGTTTTTGTGCCATACATCTTACCCATTTTAAGTGGGCGTTGTTTTTAATATAGTCACACAGTTGTGCAGCCATTACCGCCACCTAATTTCAGGACATTTTTATTACTGCAAAAAAGCAAAAACCCTTCTCATAGCTTTTGGGTTTCATAAACTGTGAGGTTAAGTTTTAGAATTGACAACCCGCAGTCCTGTGCTGTCTTCCTGTTAGTATCTTACCCGTAAAGAAAGATGATGTCCACCGTGTGGTGTGGGGCTAAAAGCAGCAAATACCTGTTGTTTAGCTTTCTCCTCCTAGGAGGTCCTTCCCTCCTAGGCATTTTTGACTTTCTGTTTCTATTTAACATGATTGGTACTTGAACTTACATCTTCTTAGCTAGAAAATATGCTTGATGGTTGGCTGTGACAGTGCCACTTGAAGGCTGGATGGGAGACTGTTCTTGGAAGATGCCAAGTTTACTTCAGAACCAAACTTAGAGTGGTAGCTCTTGTCCTGGAGCCACTCATCAGCTCTTTTATATTCTAGGATGGTAGAAGTTCAACTAACAGGTAAAAATTAAATTTGCAATTGACTCTTACAAGCTCCTATCCTTTTCTTATTAGATAAAACATATAGAATGTTCTGCTTTAAAGGAATGTTTTGTTGAAAAAGATGAATTGGCACTGTCTGCATTATTCGGGATGCGGTTTGGTTGGTTAGAGGTCATTTATGTTCTGAGGGAGTCTGGGCCGTCTTCAGGTCTTTCAGACTCAGACCCCTTTCCAGTTATTCTTCCTTTTCACTCACTCACTCACTCACTCACTCACTCACTCACTCACTCACTCACTCACTCACTCTGCTAGGTCTTTCTGAAGCTGTTGCTCTGCCTGAAACGCTCCCTTTTGCCTCCTGTTCCTCACCTCATCCTTCTCTCCTGGGCACATAATTTATTTTGTAATCCATAAGAGTTCTCCATGCCTGGGAGGTGTTACCTCCCCTAAGCCTAGGCTTGCTCCTTCGGTACTAGTCTCAGTACTTGAAATAGTAGTCTTTCGCCTTTTACTGTAATTACTTGTCCGCCATGTGGTCTTCCCGAGTTCCGTCCTGCATGCCTCCAATAAGGATTCCCACATCGCCACTGTCTGCCCCCGGCCTAGCTGCTGCTCTCTTGTCCCAGCACAAGATGGCGTCTCCTTAACCCTTCGTCACTTCCTTTGTTCTTGCTTGTTTCTGTGATTCTTTTTTTAAGTCTTGTGGGTGAGAAATGATTGAGCATAGAAATTTGGTGGCCGTAGAAATTTGGCGGCTGCGGTTTTGTTTACTTTTCTTAATCTTCTATTGCAGCTACAAGTGGGTATTTGTATTAGTCATATTTCATTTCAGCATTTTTCTCCTTTAACTTTCAATAAAGGATGAGAAAAGAAGACCCTACATTTTATGATGCTGTAATAGTTTTTCGTGTGTCAGCCATGCTTTGCGGTACTCTGTGTGGTCAGTTAAGAAATGTTGATTTTTTTAAAAGCTTTCGGTTCTATTTGGCCTACTATGAATGGAAAATTGTAAACGGCCTTTGATGGATGTAAATTTGTCCTTCACAAGGACAGCATGGAAGCGAGAGTCTGGAGGCCAGCGTTGTACTGTGATTTAATCTGAGATGCTTGAGCAGAGATAAATTTCCTTTGAGTCTCTTTTCTTTTAAATAAAAGCGGTATTTGCTCTTGCTATAATTTCTGGAATTATTAAGGTTAGAGAGACGCATGTCAGAAGTATAAAAAATATTCATGTGGAACAACAATGTACAAAGTCTTCTTAGTTTTGTTTTTGGAAAATACTGAACTCCATGAATGAATCAGGTATAAAAGAGCTTCCAGTTCCTAGTTGGAGGCAAAGAAACAATTGGAAGTAGGACTTAAAAAAATTCAAAATTGAGTTGGACACTGGACTTCCTAGAGCTTTACTTGAATTGACCACCCGCCTATGTTTCATGAAATTTTTAAGACTGGAATCAGGCAACTGGATCTTGGGAACAGTCAGCTGAAGCCAACAGTTTAGACACTTACTTGTTGTGTCCACTCTGCGTCTGCTGTATTTTTTCCTCTCAAGACTTTAATGTGTCTGTGTTAAAAATCGCCAGAGTGCCAGACTTTACACTTACGGATCGAGGAACTCAGAGAGTCCTAGGGAGAACCGTGATTGGTCTGTCATTTTCAAAGTCCTGATCCCTAGTTAACTCGTAGTGGGTGTGGGGGAAGTAGGGTGTTGATCATGTGGTAGTTGACTGCTTCCATAGGAATATGTGAGAAATACAGTGGGATGAGAGGCAGCTGAAATATGGTTGTCTAATACAATACAACCTATTTTTAAGCATCTACGGAAATGTCTACATTTGCTAAATTCCAATGGTGCACTTCTCTTCAGACTTGTAAAATGCAGAAACACTGAGAAATTTTAAGACTTACACAAGATTTTAGGTTAGCTTTAATGGGCACAAGTGAAAGATTGATGAATTAGAGGGAAATCAATCTAAGCCTTGCTGATGGATCGTGAACTCTGTGTTAATTGCTGTTAGCCTAGTAAAAAGTATTTAGATGCTACTTAGAAGTTTGTTTACTTTCCACCTGTGGGGTCTTCTGGTTATATTTTGCTTTGGTTTCCACTCATTTCTGTTCATTGTGGTTAAAGAGTATGTGGTTAAACAACATGCTCTTTCCTGTTTCTTATTTGTTGATTTGCTTTATGAGGTCATGTGTGTGAAGTTTTTATCAATATTTTATTTGTGTTTGAAAAGAATACATATTTGCATTGTTATAGTTGTCGAGTTTATTGATAATGTGTTCATATTATTTGTATCCTTTAACTCTTTTTTTTTGCTTGTCTTGTTAATCACAGTTCTTGAGAAATTTTTTAAAAATGCGTATTTTCAATTTTTAAGGTTTCAAAATTAAAAGGTTAAGAATTCCTTTGAACTGAGCCTTTTGTCATTAATAATAGTCCTTTTTTTTCTCTAGCAATGTCTTAAAATTTGTGAAGTCCAGTCTTTTAATGCTAAAAGATTTTTTCATATTTTTGTATCCTTGTTAGATCTGTCTCTTGTAGTTGAAATGTTTTAAAAATCCATTTTGATAATCTTAACTGGAGATTTTTTTTACCATTTTCTAATTTGTTGCCTTTATTTGAGTTTATTTATTTATTAAAGATTTATTTTTATTTTATTTTATTTATACAAGCACTGGGTAGTCAGAAGCGCAGAAGGGTGAGAGAATTCACCAGAGCAGGGAGCAGAACAGGCAGACTGACAGTACACTGCTGAGGGGAGCAGCGGGCGGCAGGAGAGGTCTGCGTGCCATGTGGGACCCTCGCCCGTGTCCGGGGATTGAACCGGTGCTTCAGAGGCTGCGAGCAGCCTCGCATTCCAGCGCTCAACCGCTGCGCCACCAGGGAGGCCCTATTTGAATTTATTTTTAATAGAGGTCTAGTCTCTGAGTTATTTTAGAAATGAAAACACATCTAGCAAGGTTCATAATTAACTGGTATTTTCTTGTGGGAAAAAGACCTCAGTTTACCAAAGTCATCTTGATTTTAAAATATTGTTTAAAACTACATTATATGGTGTAATTTTATACTTAATGTTCACTTCATGTTTGTCACCTTTTTTCCTGTATATCAATACTGTATTTGGGGTCACTTTCATTCCTGTGGAAAAACCATCAATTTTTATCTGACAAGAATTTTACTCCTAGCAGCTCACTACCCACCTGCATCTATGCAGGCATTTTTTTTTTCCTTAATAAATTTGCAGTGTGTTAATGAAAGAAAAAACAACTTTATTCTTAAGAAATTACTTTCATTTGGTGAAGAATTCTTGACTGGCACCTGTCTGTAGGGTGATGAAGAAAATTTGCTGTTCCTGGCGGTCATTGCTGTTGTTGAAGGCAGTTGATAGTCTGGGCAATAATGGCCTCCCTTCCTCTCTGCTTCTGCACACTGTGGCTTCATTACCATACATAGTTTCCTCTGATTTTTAGGTGTAAATATTTTTTTATTTATATTATTTAGGACTTTGAATTTATGGGTTTATCCCTTTAATGAGTTCTAGAAAATTCATAGGTCTTAAATGTTTGAATATACCTCTGCTGTGATTTTTTTTTTTAAATTTTTTTCACTGTATCCCTTTCTGTCCCCTTTGTTGTTACTGTTTTGGCCTTTCTGTGGGGCATTCTGCATGCTTTCTTTTACACTCTCTTAAACTTTGCTAACTTTTCTTTGTCATATGCTGCTAGGCTTGTCTACTGAGTTTTTAGTTTTTTTAATTAGATAAGCTTTTTAGGGGGTTCTTTTCAAATCTTTGATCACTTTTAATAGTTGTGTTTTAGCTTTTTCAAGTGTCCTTTATAATTTTAAGCAACATTTTGCTTTAAGATGTCGATGATTCTGACATGTGAAATCTGTGTGACTGCTTTTGTGGTGTGTTTTTTGCAAGTTGTTGTTCATGGTTCCCTCTTTAGTTTATTTGTAGAGTTTTTCTGAGGTCTGGAATAAAAGTGCTTTTATCCAGGGAAGATGTGCTTTGTGTCTGTCACATGTTCGGGGGCACTAAGACCTCGCCATCCAAAATGTCCTCGCACTGGCGAGGGAGCTTATTAGAAAGGCAGCACACCAGATCTCATCCTGTATTTTAATAAGAATTTGCATTTTAACAAGATCCCTAGGTGACTCGTGGGCTTACCAAATACTGAGTCCCATTGCACTAAGCAAGAAACTGGTAAGATTTGAAGTACCGTGTGGTTTAAGTTTCTTGGATCATCCAGATTGTGCAAAATATGGCTACAAATCCTAGGTAGGCACAAGCAGGCATACACAGAGCTCAGGTATAGGTTTCCTTCTCCCTTTTCCATCTTTTTTTAAGATTTATTTATTTATTTATACAAGCACTGGGTATAGTCAGAAGCGCGGGAGGGTGAGAGAATTCACCAGAGCCAGAGCAGGGAGCAGAGCAGGCAGAAGGACCGAGGTACACTGCTGAAGGGAGCAGCGGGCGGCAGGAGAGGTCTACGCGCCAGGTGGAACCCTCCTCCAGTGGACGGGGAGTAGCCGGGGATTGAACTGGCGCCGCAGAGGCTGCGGGCAGCTTCGCAACCCAGTGCTCACCGCTGTGCCACTGGGGAGGCCCTCCCTTTTCCATCTTGATGTCTCCCCCTGGCCTTGATGTTTAGCACGGTGACTCTTAGCAGGTGGGTGGGGTGGGGACTAGGCATATATCTGGTCATCTTACTCCTGAAGAGGTGTATTTGATAGAATTTTTTAATTGAAGTAATAACTGACATTCATTTTAGGTATGCATCATAATGGTTCAATATTTGTATATGTTATGAAGATGATCAGCACAGTCAAGTCTAGCTACCATCTCTCATCAAAGTTACAATTTTTTTTTAATTTCCGCTGCTTATATCTTTTTTTTTTTTAAAGATTCATTTATTTATACATACAAGAACCATGGTACAGGTCAGATGCACAGGAGGGTGAGAGGATTCACCAGAGACAGAGCGGGGAACAGAACAGGCAGATTGTCTGAAATACACTGCTGAGGGGAGCAGCGGGCGCGGCAGGAGAGGTCTGCTGCGCCATGTGGGACCCTTGCCAGTCAGCGGGCTGGCGGGGATCGAGAGACCGCACTGTAGAGACTGCGGACAGCTTCATAGCGCTGCGCTCAACCGCCCGCGCCACCAGGGGAGGCCCACAATTATTTTTTCTTGTTACAAGAACTTTTAAGACTCTATAGGTTTTTATTGTTCTTTTTGAGTTGGTAAGAATAAAAAAGTTTGTATTAGAACTAGGTAACTAGGTTCTTGAGGATTTGGGGTTTGAAGAATAGAATGAGAAAGACTTTCAACAGAAGGGATCAACATTATTAAACCTTTCAGAAGTATGTTTCACCAACAGTGAGATAAATACAACTCCATCCCCATCGGAATGGCTGAAATTGGAAAGACTGGCCACAGAATGTTTTGGCAAGCTTGTAGAGTAACCACTGAATCTTACATGCTTACTGATAGGGCTGTAAAATAGTATAGCTGCTTTAGAAGATGATCAGGCAGTTCCACCACAAATTCATTATTTCTGCATGAGCTAGTGATTCCACTCTTAGTATTTACTCAACACAAATGAAAGTATCTGCCTTTGGAAAGACTTGTAGAGGAAAGCTTGCTTGTAACTTTAATCATAGTGACCAAAACCTGGAACCTTTTCGTATCTCTCAACAAGACACTATCTGTTTATACGCATCTCACTTATCAAGCTGAGTCAAACTTTATAAAAATAAGTACGTACACTTTGGCTCCATTTGTATAAAATAGTAGACTAGATAGAACTAGTCTCTGCTGAGAAAAGCAAGAACAGTGGTTATAGAGTTAGAAGGAGAAGGATGGACCGGGGATATTTATAAGGAAATTTTCTTGGGTGATAGTCTATATCCTGATAAGGATTTAGGTGTGTGGCTTTGTCAAAACCCATTGCATTTATACTTAAGATTGTGTATTTCCCTAGGTAAATTAAGTGAAAAGCAAAATTTCAACACTAGATAATAATACAAAGTGTGATGATGTCTGCAGTCTACTTTGAAATGCATCAAAAACTAGAGTGCACGTAGCTCTATATAGCCCAGAGCGGCTACTTAGTGCGTAGGTATGAATAGATATGTGAAAAGGGAAATGTAACACACTATTGTTTGTAAAAGCTAGGTGATGGAATTATGGGTATTGAACTGTTCTGAAGTTTTGTGGTTTTTTTTTTTTTTCTCCCATTTTGAAAATTTTCCTAATAAATTCTTGGTGGGGAGGGGTGACAAGTAAAAGCATTAAATTCAAAAGTTCAGGAAGGAGATTGGATTTGTACTGTTAGCCTCTCTTACAAATTATATTTGTACCTGTTTTAAGAAGAGTGGTAACTGAGTCTTATTGATTTGAAAATGGCTTTTTTTTTTTAATTGGTCACTGTTCAGCCAAGAACGCTTGGCTTTAAGCTAGAAAGCTTCAGACCCACTATTCCTTGTCGCCTTTAGTATGCCAGGGACCCTTTGTAGCTCTTCATTGTGGCTGGATCTATCCCCATTTATGTGTAGGTAAAGATCCAGCTCTCCATTCAGGAGATTTTATTATATACTTTGATTTATTGGTGCCACTGGGTCATTTCACTTGGTTTTCAGTGTGTTCCTTGGTTATGTTATGTCTAAACAACACTGGGTGAAATGCTTAAGGCATTGTTAGTCAATACTTAAGACTTATTTAGCAAAAGGCCTGAAGTGCAACTGGAGATGCTTTGTCTTTGGCAGACATGGAGCAGTGATGTAATAGCTGCTTAGGGCCCTGCTACGATCTGGTTGAAGTGTTGAATTGATGCTTCCTTCTCTGAAGCTCACAGATAGGGGCTTGCATCTTATCGGAAGACTCATGCCCAGCTTCTCACTTTGTACGAGGAGGGAATTCTATACTTGGGGACTCTGAAAACAGAACTATGGGAGGATGTTTATAGGGTCACTGTGGTCGCTTCTGAAGTGGGTGTGGGATAGAGGGGTGGTTTGCTTTTGTATCTTGACCTCTGAAAAGCATGTTTTCCCTGATAGTCTCTCTCAGGTTTAGAGTTGGGTGACTAGGATTTAAAGGATGAATTGATGAAATGTAGGTTGACATATTTAGGTCAGGGAAGATTTTCTTTTATTCAGAATCTTAATTTTTCTCATTTCTGATAAAAGGGAAATCTCTACGGGTATAGTTTTTAAAAAAAATAACTGGTGATGACTCTTTGAAAACAAAAGTACAATCTCCCCCTCCCTCCAAAGATAATAACATATATCTGAGTGCTTTTTCTTTCTGTAAACAGCTTCTGTTATGGAGGACTTCTGCTACACACACAAGTAGAACGGTGTAGCGAACCCCTGTGTGTGGCAGCTGCGTCCTGGGCTCACGGCTGCTCTCGTTTCTGCCCGTGCTCTCTCCCATCCTCTTCGTTATGTTGAAGCAAAGTTTGCTCATCATTTGATCTTTAAACACTTCACTCTGCTTCTCTAAAAGGTGAGAACGCTTTCTCAGTACATAAGCTAATTTTGTGATTATACAGTGAAAAATAGTTCCTTCGTATCCGTGCATGTCCAGTTAAGCTCCTGTTTTCCAATCTTGCATTTCCTTTGTCCGTCTCTTAAAGCTTAGTAGATAGGTTCCCTTTCTCTTGTTTCTCTGTCTTTTTTTTTTTCCAGTTAATAGTCATAACTTCACAAAATTTTATAGATAAGGAAACAGGCTTTGAAGGATAAAATTTCTCCAGGCTAATGGTTTATAGTTGAGCCAGGGTTTGAACTACTCAAGAACAAGGTGCTCTTACCACTTCTCTCTCTTCTCTGCTATTGACGTTTAAGTTCACGCACAGATACGGACTTCTTTTTCTGCGTATGTCCAGGCGAACGTGTACTTCCCCCCTCTTTCATAACCTTACCCTTCAGGTCTCAGCTTAAAATAATTCTTCAGAGAGTTATTACCTGATGATTCAACCTAAAGTCACCTTTTCTTCCCCCTTCCTGTTATTTCCTATTTCCTACTTTACTGTTACTCCATCTTTGATGGCACACACCAGCATGTGCAAATAGCATGTTTTCTGTCTTTCCAATTGAGTGTAAACTCCACCGAGGCAGAGATGATGCCTGTCACAAAGGCTCTCAAGTATTTGTTGAAGGAATTCGGGATGCATCGGTGCAGTATATACAAATCTACCGTTGTTTCAGAGGCCTCGCGGTTTGCATCGGGTTGCTGCCGTGTGCGTGTTCAACCCTCTCCTCCTCAGACTCTCTGGCTCTTCTCCGGTTTCTCCCCTGGCAGCAGCAGCGAGCCCCTTGAGTGCATGCATCCGTGCAGACCTTGAGTTAGGCTCCCAGAAAATTCCTAGAAGTGAAATTGCTGAATTCTGAGGACAAGAGTGGCAGTTTCAAATTAATGAGAAGTGGAACAGTCGTGTCGGGATTGCAGAGGATATGTTGTGATGGCGAGAAAACAGAAGCTGTACATCTCAGGTCTTCTCTAGCTACTCCGAGAAGCACCACCAGGGCCGTACAACAGTCTGACGTCCCCGCAGTCCATTCCCATAGGGCTTGGGGAGCCATTTAAAAAATAAGAGCTGGGAACAGGGGCTTCAGTATTTCTCTAGGCTATAGGTATGTACATGTTCTAGCTCCGTTTAGAGGCTGTTTAACATCTACTTATTTTTGGTAAAAATGCTACTGTTTGTATTAACCTTTGAAAAATATCTTCTGAAACTTCCCGAACTTATGTACAGTTCCTCCAGTAGGCACACATGATCTTGGCACTAGGAGCAGAGTTGACCTCGTGTTCAGGTTACAGTCTGTGTCTTCCCAACTTCCACTTAACACTCATAGTTCTTTCTTCTGAACCTAAACACAAGCTTAGCGGTATTTGTGCCAGAACATGCTCCAGGTTTAACACCATGGACGACAGGCAGGCTACCTATCCTTTGTTTTGAAAAGTTTACACCAGTCCTTGATTATCATGTTACTGTTTTATTGTTGCAAGGAAAGCATGGACTTTCTAATTCAAACTGTTAAAAAAAAAAAAAAAAACAACCTAACCTCTGATTTCATTATTATGGTGGAATTCACAGAATGACAACAGCATGTATTAAAGAAGATACTCGGGAAGTATTGCCTTATGTGTGTCCCTCTGCTTGTAAAGTCATCTACTAAATAATCTTCTTGTCCATGGGGAGCACCGCCCTGTGATCTACAGAGTACTTTGTATTTTACTTTCAGTGACAGTGATTCTTACACAGCAGGCATCGCTCTTGTCCCATGGTGTAAAAAAGAGGCATTTCCAATTTCCAAGAGGCAACTATTTTCCCTTTCTCAGGAACTTCCCTTTTGATAAACACTGTCTAATAGTGGTGTTACTAATTCTTTATAAGGAGGGATTTTAAAAGCAATTCTTTTAAGAAAAGCTGCATATTAGGCAAGAGAGTCTTAAAATTTTAGAACTGGATTGGATTTTAGAGACATAACTACTTCAATAAGCTCTTTTTTGTCTCTTCATTCCTGGGTAGGCTTTAAGAGGATACTAAAAATGCCAGTGATGAGCTGACCTTCTGCCCTCACTGCCTGGCTAATAATAACTATAGTAGCCTACAGGATTGAGGCCCGTTAAAGCCGGGTCTGTGAGCCACTTTGGCATGTGAGCTAAAAGTTGCTGACTCTAGTCTATAATCCTTGAGACTTTAAGAGGGGAAGGAGGAAAAGACTATTAAATGCAGTTAGTATTCTGAAGGATTATGCAAGCTGTTTGAGCTAAGATGGAATTTATATGAGGGCATGAGGCTCTCTATATTTCAGAAGTAGCTGGGCTGAGTTGTGTCTGTTAATTATAAATTGATTGATGGTGATAGTATAGTGTTCTGCAGGATTGTCGTGATGCCAGAAATGGAGAAAGATCTCTGACGGTTTCTCTATGTTCTATAGTCTGTGCTTTAGGCGGTAAAAATTCCATTTTCTTGGAAATAGGATTTGAATTACAAAATCATCTTTTTTTTTTTTTTGATGATGATTATGTGTCTGAGATACAGAAAGCTTTGAAAAATAGTCTGAGTTTTTCTCCAGGTTTTGGCAGTGAGCTCACATGGTGTAAAATCAACGTAAGAAGCTAGTAAAGATGGCTAATACCTTGATGTAGGTTTGCTGTTTATTGTTGCCCACAAAGTGCCATCTTCTGTAGTTAAAATTACAACATCTATAGTTGTTTAACAGATATCCTGAATTGGGAAAGTTTGTGTGATTGAAAATGTCGAAGGCCTCGAGGTCCTTTCTTCCAAAGTAGCTCCTTTAAATATTTTTTTGTTTTTCACATTTTCATTGGTCCCGGAGGAAGGGCCTACCTCTCTGACAAGGGAGGTGCTCGCAATTTCCTCAGCCACTCGTGGCTCCAGCCCTCGGATCTCTAGGGTGAGGTGAGGCTGGGCACACCGGGCTTGTTCCATTGTCTTGGGAGGGATAGTGGGTAGTTGTAGGGTGTGACCTGGTTGATCATGATGTGGTGTGGTTGGTGTCGAGGCTGAAGGGGCAGAATTATAGTGAAGCCCTAGATGGTGAAGGGCCAACTGGGGCTCCTTGGCGCAGGCATTCTTGAGGAAAGCCTCAAGTTTTGTGGCCCTCTTGCTCTCCTCGGCAATTTGTGTAGATACAGCATATTCTGTGTCCAGCATTCTGTACCTGCTTTTTTGCTTCACAAAATGTTGACAAGATTTCCATTTTTTGTGCATGGAATATTTTCCTTCTCATTGCAGAATGCAGCAGAATCCTTACGGTTTCTTCTTCCTGTGTTACAGCTTGTTTTCAACGCCAATTTGCTTTTGGTAGTTTTACCTTTGCGGTCATCTTGCTGGCCAGCAGTGCGTGGCACCCTTCGCTTGGGTGGTTCAGTGATGTTTATTTCGCTGATCGTAATTTTGAAGTTGTTTGTTCCCTCCTCGTTTCTCTCTTCCTCTGCATCCGGCCTGTGTTTCTCCCTGGCTGCTCGGGGTGCTGTTCAGTACGCGTGTTGTGCGCCTTCTTTCTCGGCCCCGCTTCCCTCCTCCTCCTCCTGGCGTGAGCTGGCCCAGGGAAGGGAGTGCTTCCCTCTTGGTTGCCTCGCGCCACAGCCCTTTTTTGGTTTTTCATCGAAAGGGTCATCGGTGGAAACTTTAATATTCATGCGGTTTTCATTTTTTTGAAACTCTATGGTCTTTACCTCTTTTCTGTTTTGGGTCCTGACCTTTGTATCTGGCAAATTCTCTTCTATGACTTAGGGTATTGCCAGCTTTCCTCTAGGTTTTCTTCTGAATTTAATTTTTTTTTCTTTTCATTTTGCTTGATCTCAGGGAGGGAAATGAAGAGTCTTTACCTCATCACCTCTATTCGTTGAACTGCAGTAGTAGTATGTGGGTTAAATCCAAGAATCTTGATTTACGTTTGCTTACACTTAAGAAATACTGGTGTCTTCTATTTAATGTGCTGATTAATGTATTAACAGAGACAGCTGTATCTCAAGTTCTGTTGAGCAAAGATAAAAAAGGACACTTCTGTGAGAGTTCCAGCATGAATTTGGCTTCATAGTCAAAAGGAATAATATACTTTGTGAAAATGTCAAAATTAATCTTACTGACTCTTGCCAGAAGCATGTGAGGTATTTTCTCAAGCATATTGCAATTGTAAAATGAGGGCGCTGCCATCAATTTGTGTGTCCTTTGTCAAATTTCGTTTTTAAGTGTTAGATGATACCGGAAAGATCAAGTGGCCACTTCAGTTTTTGTGTGTATGTAAATGAAGGTACAGTATAGAAATATTCGGAGTTCAGAGTCTTGGTGGGTCACTTGCATTCTGTTTTCACCTCTGTAAATGGATTAGATGTCAACAGAACAATAAACAGGAGTAGGATGGCGAGGTGGAAAGTATACTTCTGGCACTTTGGAGAGCTGGATTGAGCTGTTAAATATATCCCTGAATAGATACGTGCTCTTGAGCTGTTGAGTCTTCGGGTGAGGATTTCCTCCTACATAAAGGAGATACATCAGGTGTGGATTGGCGCTTACTTGATGGGTCTGCTCTTCTGTAGGCTCCTCATGCCACGGGACCGTCCTTCTTGCCCGCAGTTCTTTCCCTGCTCTGCTTTAGGTCGGCGACTTTCTGGAATCTCCATTCTTTTTCTGCTCTGCTGTCAGTCACAGATTCAGTCGAGCTAGGCATGCACTTCCCGCCTCCATTTGTCGTCTCTCTTGCCTTGAGGATCGATACACCTGTCTTCTTTTCTCTAACGTATGTTCTCAGTTCTTACCCCTCTCAAACCTCACTTTCGGTAAACTGTGCCTTATGCCCAGCCCTTTCCTTTCAGTAATTGTTTTCCTTAAAACATGCTCAAGAGTTTTTTTGTTTGTTTGTTTGTTTTAGAAAGTATTAACAGGAAAGTAACATTCACTCCTCTACACCCAGCCTTTGCCGGCCCTTTCTCCCTGTACCACGTTGGCCACTCACGGTTTCTTCTTGGTTCTCTTTAGCCCAGGTTCACAGAGAAGAGCTGGTGTTTACTCTTCGCTTACCCATGCATTCTCCACCCCCATCATTTGTTGAAGTAACTCACCAATTTCGAAATCCTGATGTCGTCTTTCCCATGTTATGTGTCAGTCCTTCCTGTGACGTTTGAACTCGGCCTGTCCTTTTGTATTCCTCTTCTTGGTGCCTGCAATTCCACCTTCCTAGTTTTCCTCCGGTGCTTTGTTTTATAGCGTCAGTGTTTATTCCCCATATGTCTGAAGACACCTTGGTTCTCCACAACTGGATTCTTTCATGCTTTTCTCAGTTTTTTAGTGTTTTCATATTTGGCCTCTTCTCTATTCTGCATGTTTTTTCTAGAGGAAGTGAATAATTATCTTGGTCTATCTACTGCACCAGGTAAACTTCTCACAACTGCATATTCAGTTACTCACTTAAGTCTAGGTACAGTTTCCACCTGCATACAGAAACATTTTCCCTAGAGATCCTCCATAGTAAGTCAAATTTGACATGTTTTTAACCCTAAGCTTTTCCTGTCTACCATTTGGTAATGTCAGTACCATCTTTTGTAGCCTTTTTCAAAGTTAAATATATAAGTTAGTGTATAACAAAGTTAAAATTATGGAATGAATCCATAATGAAGACTTTATTCAGCTTAGTAATCAAGGATGGGATGGGATCTGTTAGGGTAAAGCTGATTTCATAGAATATTCAGGGAACGTGATATTTATAAGTAATTTAATAAAGATGTCCTACAGGGCATCAAATTGCAGTCTTTGGGGCTGTCTTGTCTACTGTCATGGAACTTATTTGTATTTTTGCTAAGCACAAATCTGTAAGTCAGTATGTAAATTCTTGTCTGATCCTCTAATTAGTGGTAAATAGAAAAGTTTTGCTGCTGTCTTCTAGAAATTTAAATAATCCCTAAATGAATGTTAATGTTTCATATGACATTGAAAGGATATGTGATCATCCTTCGAGATATGTTTCAGATAACTTTTCATAACAAGGAACTTGAAATACATTTTAGTGTCTGCATTTGTGTGTCTGCTGAAGTTAGATAACCACAGTGCTAGACATTTCCTTCAAATTGTGCAAGGTTTATCATTTATTACAAATGTTTCCCATCTCTTCCTTTCAATTTCCCTTGTTATCATACCCTCCTCCACCCATCTTTAGGTCTTTTTGATAGCTTAATAATTGTTTTACCCCCTGATCTCTAGGTCTTAAAGCCAACATTCAAAAATTTGGACCCTTCATGGTATATTTTAGCCTTACCTCCAGGTCCATATTTTCCTCATGTTTCAACCCCAGGGAACAACTCAACGTTCCACTGTGACTTTCTCTTCTCTCCTCAGTGCCTGCTCACAGCTCTAGCTTTTTAAACTAGACATTTTCACCTTGCTCAAGGGTAAATTAAGTCACCTTTCCTTCTTTGTGTACCATACAGCTTTCTACCTCAGATCTCATTTAACATAATGCATGATAATTACTCATTTAAGGATCTCGGCCAGCTAAGCTGATTTTCTCAAAGAAATGTGAGAAGAGTAGAAATCTCTGGTTATGCCCCTTTGGTTGGAATGATCTGGTTCTATTTTGACTTTTAGAGAAGGTAAATTTCTCATTATTTTCTTCTTTCGATCAGCCAGAAAGCATAGACATAAAGGGCATGGGCTTGAGGTCAGACCTGTGTTTGAGTGCTGGTGGTGTCAGCTGTTGACTTTGTGTTGGCTTGTATTAACTTACTTTTGTTTCTCAGTTTCTCTGGAAGGTATTTCCAGTACCAAATTTGTAAGGTTGTTGTGAAGATGAAATGAAATACACTTGACCCAATAGATGGCAAGTCAGAATAAACATGACCCAAATCACACATTACTCTCATCACTTTAATCTTAATGGTCACTTTCAATCCTCTTTTTTTCCAGGAAATATTATTTTCGAGTATTACAAAATATAACTTGAGAATACTGTTTACTTGTGCATTATTTCATCAAATGGTTTTGGTGCCCCTCACTTGTATCAGTGGACCTTCATTCTCAGGTAACTTTGTCCCTTTCCCTGTACTCAGGGGCTTATTCTCTATTGCTGGAAACTTTTCTGATTAACTGGTTAAAAAAAAAAGATGACTTCCCCCAGTTTCCGTAATGTGAACGTTAATAAAACACATTGTGTTGTTCCATAACCGATAAAACTACTTAAGAGTGTAGCATTTTATTTTTATTTATTTTTAAAGGTTTATTTATATATACATGCAAGAGCTGACGTATCAGCCAGAGATGATGTGGGGGTGGGGAGTGGGGGGTGGGGGCGGGGCTTGGCAGGAAGGAGGGTGGTGGTAAGAGGATTCACCAGAGACAGAGTGGGGACTGACTGAAATACACTGCTGAGGGGAGCAGCGGGGAGACAGGAGGGTCTGCTGCCCTGTGTGGGTGAGCTCCCTGGCCGGGTCTACCTCCTGTTGCTGTGGCTGCTGAAAGCTTTACAGCGCTGAGACTTAACCCCTTGGGCCACCAGGGAATGGCCCCATTCCCATTTTAAAGAGTTTTGTTTGAAGTCCTTGCTATTGTGACTTAAGCCAGAATAACTTCTATTCAGTAAGTGTTTGGGGGTGGAAGTGGGGATGGGGATCAACTGAAAATAGGGCATGAAGGGTCTTTTTAGGGTGATGGAAATTTTCAAAAATTGGATTGTGGTAATGGTTGCACAACTCAGTAAATTTACTGGCATTGATTGACTTGCATGCTTAAAATGTGAACCCTGTGGTATTGAAATTATACCTCACTAAAACTTAAAGGAATGATTTGTTACAAACAGGTTGACTTCTGTTACATTTGTATAGAGTTGCTTTTAATACTGCCCTGCTATATCTGACTTATCTAAGGCCTAGTCACTTTCTTTTTCATTAAGTATATACAGTTGTTAACATCTGCAGTTCCAGATGCTTTTTACTTGCCTCTCTTCTCTTAAATCTCAAAAATTACCCATAAACAGGCTATTGGCTGGTAATGGTGCTGATGACCTCTGAAGATGCTGAGAGCTTTACTAAAGGTACTCTGGTAACTGCAGGTCAAAACAACCAGTAGACTTATATTCATTTGAATGACAGCTCCTTATGACACACAGTAGGCATTTAATAGCAGGAGGTGGCTGAAGTCTTCCAGCCTTGTTGGATGACTGTAGTCGGTCTTTGCTTTTCACAGTGAAAGCGGTAAGTCTCGCGCTGTCCTTTCCTGTCCTTGCTGTTTAGGGTCCAAGTGAAATGGCGTTGAGATGCTGTTTGAAGTGGTAAAACTTGGATGAATCCTGAAATTTAGACTGGCCTTTCATTTCATTCTTTAACAGAGTGTAGTTGTTCTCTCTGGGAGAGCACAGTCAGGAGAGCGCTTTTAAAAATACGCCTCTAGACTCTCTGAGCGTAGCGAGGGGCCAGGCATTCATATTTGACAAAGCCCCCCAGGCCAGTGTGAGGCTCACCCTTAGTTAAAAAACACTATAGTGAAACTCATTTTTAAAAACTATAGTGCTAAAAAGTAAAGATGAATATTAACAGTGGTTTTTATAGTAGTTTCCCTCAGTATATTATTTTGCTTTACCACAAGTATTCTTTTCAGTCTTTTGAATAAATGTGTACCACAATAACAATAATAGTCACTATGTAGTGAGCCCTTGCTATGTGATAGGCATTGTGTTAAGCAGTTTGCGTGGGTTTTCTCACTTAATTCTTATAAATATCCTGTGAGGTAAGCTCCTTTATCCCTATTTGTTAGACTGAAGCCCCAAGAACTGTATCTAGACAAGGTCATACGACTTGGTGATGGTCCGGTCAGGGTTGGAACTCAGCTAGAGGCATTTGACTCCAGAGCCCTCCTTTGTAACTCCTGAGCTACGGGGACCTCCTGTAGTCACTGCGTACAACAGGTAAATAACTCTCAGTGACGGCAGAAACGACTCCCTCAGACCCCCAGCCCTCTTCCTCAGAGACAGTGTTAACAAAGTCTATTTTACAAATCCTTCCATCAGCTTTCACTGCGTAGACAGTCTATAAAGTTTCACACGCAGCCCTTTGACTACACAGGCACACCGACCAGAGGGCTGTACTGTTTCCGCCCCGGACTGACCTTGCAGGAGATCTTTCCCTATCAGTAGATGCCCGTTTAACCTTCCTCTTTTCTCTTTCAACGTTTGCATAGTATTTCCTCCCTTTTTCTTCTTTCTAAAATTGACAGTAATTACATTAGTGATTTGAACTTTGTGATCAAGGTTTATGTGGTATCGAGGGTATGGCCACTGTAACAAAGAAGTAATCCTTTTCTGCTATCGTGGGGCAACCTATAACTCAAAAGAAAACCCATTTTCCTGTGAGAAGGCATTGAATCTCTTAATATCCAGTAATAACTTAGTTTTGGTTAATTTGTGTTCTCTTTGACATCAGTTTCTGTAACATCATACTATCAAACATTCTCTTCCCTCCTTAATAAAAGTAGATTAGAGACTTAAGAAAATTGATTAGAGACTTAAGAAAATTGCCAACGATTTGATTCATACAAACTATAATTCTTTTATGGGAGAAATATTGGCCTATTTTATCAGTTATGCTCATTTTCTTTGAGTAACAGCTGTGTTTTTTCTGTATGATGCTTTTCTTATAGAAAATAAGTACAAATTCATTAAGAACTGTGTTTTAAGCTAAATTGTTATACCTTTGAACAATGCTGGCAATTTCGTGTTGCTGTTCACTCTGTGAGGTGGGTGATACACTTTTCAGGAGAGGTAAATGAAATGTAGAGGTTAAGCTTCTTGTTCAGGGTCTTGGGCGGCACGGCTGGTGAAATCCCGGATATCTGGGGCCATTGCACAGTTCACCATGCTCTGCACGCCTTGCCCACCCTCCACCAGGACATTATGTATTCACAGTTCACTTTGCATTATTTGTTATTCACAGTCGCACCATGAAGCAGGCTTGACATTTGTTGTTTTTAGTTGTGTGGCGGAGGAATCAGGGTGTAGGCTATAGTTTGTACACAGGCAGACGTCTCTAATAGCTAGTCTTTCTCTCTCAGGCCGTGCTCTGACTTTAGTCGCGATACCGTTGTCAAAACAAGTACCCGAATGTGGAAACAGACAGATTTCTACTTGTGCTCTGTTTTCTTTGAATTGGGAGTTTCCTGGGTATCCTGAGAAATCTAAGCTCCTTGTGTGTGCTGGGTTCTGGACCACCTGCCTTGAATTTTGGTGTGTTGCTGACATTTTGTGATACGTCAGTCAGTCAGACATCACACGTTGAGGAGACAGTACCGCCTGGGTGGAGGCCGTGCAGTCCAGCTGTGTACATAAAATCCCCTTCATCTTTGTTGCCCCTCATTTCTTTTCTGTGTTGCACCATGTACGTCTGATTTTTTATTTTTCTCATTTTTTTTTCTTTTAGTGAATGGTAGTGTCTAGAAAGGGTATGTCCCTTCAAGAGAGAGGTGCCAATGTCCAACCGGCCTAATAACAATCCAGGGGGGTCACTGCGACGTTCACAGAGGAACACCGCCGGGGCCCAGCCACAGGACGACTCGCTAGGAGGAAGGTACGTATTTAATGATGATTTGAAAAAGAATTGGGAATGAGAGGAAATACTTTTAAAAACCTTGAATGGTTCTCTACAAATGGGTAATTTCACCCTAATATTTACACTCGATCTTAGCCAAAAGGCCGAGAAGCGATTTTTTTTACCCTAATGTTTGAGCCAAATGATAATACAAACCGGAATTTGTAACGATTCTTTAAGTACCCCCCAAAAATGGGAGGCTCAAAAAACCATTTGCAGTCATCAGCACTATCAGAAGTCTAACTTAGGGGTTGGTTAGCATGTGGTATGTCACATTTTGTTTGCCCTTTCTCTTCACTACCCTAGCCGCATACTGCAACACATCTTTCAGCCATTTGTGGTCCCTTTTTGTATGTCTTGACTTTAATTTATTTACCTATTGAAAGGAAACTTCATTTGTTTTAAGAACTTGAGCTTTGGTACCTTGCTTGTTTTGAGTTTTTCTTCTTTTTCCCCCCTTTTTTTTTTTTTAAATAGTGTAATGCCGATAGGCTGGTGGGACAGTCTTACTTGCATTTTCTTAGTGATCTGTTGTTCAGCTGGTCTTAGCTGGAGTAGTTGTCGAGGCAGTATAGTGTGAAGAATCAGATGCATCCTCTTGAATGTAAAATTCTGAGTCAGATTTAGCCAAGGACTGTCATTTTTATATGACACTGGGAACTTTACTAGTAAGGCCTACTTCTCTGATCCATAGACTAATCCTGTTTAGCTTGCAATAAATAGTGGCTAAATTCTACTATGATTACTGGATGCTGTATATCCTAGGCACTATTAATGTAGATATTGTCTGGTAAACTTGAAAACATTGAAAAGGTCAAATGTAAAGACTCAGTCGCACACATGTTGATGTCAGGCTGTCTTAGTGGTAAAGGCCTGTAGACTTAAGAAGCTCCCATGCAGTTTCTCTCTCTGCCATCCAGTCGTTATGTGTCTTTTCATTAGTTTTCAGAATATCTTGGTGCCATAGTCCACACACAAGCGGTACCTATTTCATGGGATTGAGTGTTAACATTAGTTTTGTAGTATGTTAAATTCTTAACACAATGCTTGGTACATAGTTCTGTCCCAAAATTCCTTTTTGCTTTTTTACATTGAATTATTCTTTGGAGCAGCCACACTTTATGTTGTTAACTTAAAAATACCATTTCCCCATTATAAAAATGTTACATGTTTAGAGAATTTTGAACATAGAGAGAAGAAGAAAGAAAAGCATTGTGATTTCACAATCCACTAATAAGCACTGTTAGCACTTGCTTATTGCTCCTTAGTCTTTTACTATGGCATGTGTGTGCACAGGGATATCTGCACGCCTGTGCACATAAGTAACCTGCACCTTCCAGACCACCACCACTTTACGTTATCTTTAGGCCGTGGCTCTTGACTGACAAACATTTTGGGTTGTCACCTAGCACATTGCTTCCAAAATCCAATCATGTTTCAGCACTATACTTTATTGTATTATGTATTTGAGAAATATGAGTAGGAACTAAATGGAAGTGGTTGATACTAGTGATTAAGATGCAGTAGTTTAAAATTTCAGCTACAATTGGTTTAAATAAAACTGTAATAAAGATGGAATGCAATCAGATTTGTAGAGTGGTAAATCTCTTGCAAGTAGCTCGTGCTTTAGGCCCTTGTATGCTTAATTTAGAAGAAAAAGAACAAAACTTTAAAATGTGTTTGGGATGGCAGAAAACATGCCAAATAATATAAAGCAAATGTAAATAGTGGTTTAATAGCTTTAATTCTCCCCTCTCTTTTAATAATGTAGCCCCATTTCAGCTCTCACTATTTCAATATTACATGTCTTCAGAAAACATTTCCCACAAGAGTAGTATACTACAGAGCTCATTTACCTTTTTTAAAAACTAGCCTCACCATGTCCTGTCTAAACTATGACTTGGCGTTTTTATGTTCTGTACCATAATTTAGTAATAACTTTGAAGATAGATTTTATTCATATTTTATATGGATAAGTATAATTTTGAATCAGGACATTGAAATTTAGAACTTTGTTTATTTTTTTAATTTATTTATTTTATACAAATGCTGGGTACAGTCAGAAGCGCGGGAGGGTGAGAGAATTCACCAAAGCCAGAGCGGGGAGCAGAGCAGGCAGAATGTTAAGTATACTGCTGAGGGGAGCAGCGGGCGTGGCAGGAGAGGTCTGCCCACCAAGTGGGACCCTCACCCGCGGCCGGGGATCGAACCGGCGCTTCAGAGGCTGCAGGCAGCCTCGCAACCCAGCGCTCAACCGCTGCGCCACCAGGGAGGCCCTGAAATTTAGAACTTTAGACTCCAAATCTTACCAGTTTGGTTAAGAATGTACATTTGTAGATACTTGCTCATCTGAATTTCATTTTGCCTTCTGAGACAGCTTGCCTTTTCTACTCGTGGTGGCATCTCAGAACTGGAAGGGGCCTTTTTAGCAAGCTCTGCACTGTCTCGTTGACACCCTGGTGGTGTGAGCTCTACTAGCCATGATCTAACCTCTGAGAAACCTCTGGTGGTCTCTGGGTGGGAGAGGATTGATTTCCTTAGGAGAGAGTAGTTACAACTTTTCCTTTTCTATAATTTCTATTATGTAGCTTTCCTAAGTAAAATGATGGCTTTGGCTGATTTGTGGCTTTTGTTTCTTTAAAAACAGTGACCTTGGTCTTGGAAAGGTGTTCCTAGTGATACAGGAATTCAAATAATGACAGTAAATAGCATCTATTATAACAGCATTAGTTGAGTGTTTTAATTGAAAACAATTTTATTTTATGTTTTTTTAAGGATTTATTTATGCATACAAGAGCTGGGGTATAGGCCAGAGGTGTGGGGCCTGGGGGTGGATGGCAGGGGAGAGGGTTTACCAGAGACAGTGGGCAGCAGAACAGGCAGATTGACTGAAATACACTGCTGAGGGGAGCAGCGGGTGAGACAGGAGAGGTCTGCTGCGCCATGTGGGTCAGCTCCCTGGCCCGGGATTGAACTCGTGCTGCAATGGCTGCGGATAGTTTCATAGTGCTGAGACTTGACCCCTGCGCCACCAGGGAAGCCTTGAAAACAATTTTAATACATAATCTATCAGTTGAGAGTCACAGCAACTGTGTGCCAGGTATATAGTTCCTGTTTTCCAAATGCATTAGTCTGTTCCCTTCTGTTCAGCTAGTGTCAGGACTTCTGTCCTCTTGACTCTAAAGTCACTGATTCCATTCATTATGCCAACTGCTTGATCCATATGATGAAGGACTTAGAGGAGGGCATGATATTAACCTAGTCTGTTCAGAATTTAAGTGGCAGTTTTTCCCTCCTATAATATAATTCGCTCATTTTTGATCCATTGTTTTCCCGTGAACTTGCATTAAGCTATATTTGTATAGCTTCCTTCCTGCCACTCCTGCCCTTTATTTTTTTTAAAGAAGCAAAGTTGTCATACATCCCTAAGATAAGAAGAATGTTGGTTCTCTGGGGTCTACTTCTCCTCATTATTCCCTCTCCACTTTTTCACCCATCCTTCATCTTTGTTCATAATGGACAACTTCTATTATTTTTCTCTTCCCCTTTCCTTGATAATTTTTCGGTCTGTAGCTGATCTGGTCCTTTCTTTTTTGTTTTCTTTTTCTTCAGGAAATCACTCCCTTCCACTGCTTCTCTGTTGGCTTGCTCTCAGGGATACTTCCTAGCCTTTCCCACCTCTAGCACAGGTGTTTGTAGGCTGCCCTCCCTTGTGGCCTTGCAGCAGCATTTTCATTCTATCACGTGCTTTTTCTTGTTTTTCTCAAATGGCAGGGGTGGGAGTGAATTCGGTTTTATAGCAACTTTGGTTAAGATTGCTGTCGTGATAGTTTCATTATCATTTTTGTTTTAAAAAATGTGAGAATAGAAAATTGGGAAGCTTCAGAAAAATTAAAGAAAATAAGATAATTTTCATTCAGTTGCCCAGAGATAACCATGGTTAATATTTCTAGTCCATTATTATTTTTTTGAAACTACCATTTCTTTCTTTCTTTTTTTTTTTTAAAGATTTTTATTTATTTGTTTGTTTGTTTATTTATTTATTTATACAAGCACTGGGTACAGTCAGAGCGCAGGAGGGTGAGAGAATTCACCGGAGCGGGGAGCAGAGCAGGCAGAAGGACCGAAGTACACTGCTGAGGGGAGCAGCGGGCGCCAGGAGAGGTCTGCGCGCCATGTGGGACCCTCCTCTGGTGGCCGGGGAGCAGCCGGGGATTGAACCGGCGCTGCAGAGGGTGCGGGCAGCTTCGCAACCCAGCGCTCAACTGCTGCGCCACTGGGGAGGCCCTCCATTATTTTTTTTGATGTGAAAACCTGTGATTTAAATTTGGACCTACCCACCCACCCTCTTTTGTTGTTGTGAAATACATTGCCTATGTTATGGAATGAATTTTAAGAACTAAAATTTATATATTTTAAATAAAGTAGTGGGCTTTTATTCTCACAAAGCTAAAGTATTGATTATAGATTTGCTGAACTCGGAGGTTAAGAAAATTTTGTCAAGTTAAATTTTTTTGGCTTTAAAACCTTCTTAGTCTTTCACTTATTCTATATATATAAATGTTGCTCTGCCTGGCGCATGTGAGTGTGATTCTGACTTTGTCAGTTAAATTCCTGAAATGGGTTTGTAAGACCCAGTGGTTTGAGTAATTAGAAAACTTTAAACAGACTAAGTTGTCTTTCAGAAAGATTGAACCACTTTATCTTTTTTTATTGCACTTAATTTGTACTCTTAACTGTGAGTGCCCGTTTCTTTAAATCCTAGCCTATATAGCATACTTTTTTTTTTTTTTTTTTTTAAGATTTGTTCATTTTATTCATACAAGCACTGGGTGTAGTCAGAAGCGCGGGAGGGCGAGAGAATTCACCAGAGCCAGAGTGGGGAACAGAACAGGCAGACCGACAAAATACACTTATAGCATACTATTTTTAATAAAAAGTTTGTGGGGAAAAGGAGGTCTTTGGTTACAATTATCATTTCTTTGGTTACTCTGGAGTTGAAGATCTTCCCACATAGTGCCCATTTTTATTTATTTTATGAGTTATTTATTAGTGCCCATTGTCTTGTTCTTTTATTGGAGTCCTTTATGGAAAGGGTATCAATGCATTAACATGGACAGATTCGTTTTGCTCATTTTATTACTTCTTATGGTTTGTTTTAATTTATAGAAGTTTTAAAAATTAGATAATGAAGTCTTACCAACTTTTTTGTACCTTTGCCTTTTCCATCTCAAGGATAAATTTCTCTTAGTTCTGTTGTGGTTCCATTGTTTTCTTTTTCATTTTTCTACACTGTCAAATTTTTTTAATGGTGTGAAGAAATGCTTGAATCCACATCTACTCCATCTCTCTCTTCCCATTAAAAATTTTGCCTGCAAAAGCTTTAATAATTATTGCTGATTGAATAAAAAACTCAGTTGTGAGACTCAGAAGTTATAGCTTTTTTTTAACATGGTCAGAGCAGGAACCTTTTTTTGCCATTATTGATTACACCAAAAAAAAAAATCTATTTCAAAGGAATGGGATATAGACAAGCACTAAAGGAACATAAACATCATCCTGAGATATGTCTGTGTCAACACTTTGATTTTTAGTTGTCTTTAAAATACGATTTACCATGATAACAACTCAAAGTTTTGAATGCTGCTTTTATACTCTGCTTTTTCTGAAGTCATTATGGTTTTTTGGTATTCGCTTACAAATGATCACATGCACTTAATGAATATACAGTTTTTTCTGTGAGTACTTTGCATTGTTTGTATAGTTAGCTAGGTGGTTGTAGTGGTAAGGTTTTTGGTTATGATTAAATGTTTGTATTGTAGACGTCTCATAGTCCTTAAGGGTATAGATTTCTGGGAGTGAAATTGCATGGCTTAAAGGAGGGTTTTTTGGTTTTCTTTTTTTTATGGTCAACTTGTTTCACATATTTTTTTCCTTTATTATCAGGCAAAGAAGTGGTTTTTTTCCTCATCTCTTACTTTTTGCATTTTTCTGCTAATATGATAAGGAAAAAGTTTCCCTTAATCTTACCTTTTCTATAGTAATGAAGTTAAACATTGGAAAACTAAGTTTGAATGAGACCTGTTTGAGAATCCTTTTTGATGTGAGTGTGCTAATAAGTTTGCCTGCGTTGTTAATTAATCTCCTTTTGTGCCACTGTACAGTGGAAACTGACCTTTTGGTTGGTGTTAAGTCCCCCTTGGAACAGTTATCCTCTTTTGCTGAAAGATCTCTCCTAGTTCTTCATCCAGGCACTTTAAATGGTAGTTACTTTTTTCCAGTGTGATCTTACTCTGCTCTGGGCTACCCACTGCCTAGCCTTTTGCCACAGCTGGGAGAATCTGCAGCCCTTCCCTTTACGAACTCAGTTACGGGACTGGAGTCATCAAAGGATCCAAGCTGGGAGAAGCCAGAAACTTTTTCCTCTTTGGTGGCAAAGGGAAAATGTGAATTTGAAATTGCCACCTGAGTGACTCCTGTTTTTATGGAAGATGGGCAGGCAGAGAAAAAGCAAGTATTTTAGAGAGTGTGTTTGTATTAAAGTTTTGACAGGTTTCAAGACCTTAATGTTTTAGAGCTGTGTGGGGTCTGCCTTCTCCAGACTTAATGATGTAGCTGCTGTTTTGATTCTGGGATATGCGTGTGTTATTTTATAAAGCCTCTTTTGGCTTCAGAGTTAAGAGTCTTGCCTTAATTCACTTGTAATACAAACTCAGTATAAGATTGTTTTCAACCATTTGTAGGACACTATGCTCTTGAGCAGGGTGCTAGGTGGTAGTCACAAAAATGAGAGTAGAGTAGCCTTTGTCACAAACCATTCCAACTGTGTATGGGGAACGGGCACAAGGGTGATTAGTCAGGTGAGGAACATTCCAGCAGCGGCCTCATGAATCTGGGTTCTGAATGCTGAGGAAGCAGGTGCAAAGCAGAGAGTACATGCCAATTGTATGTGTCTACTTGACACCTGGAATCGTTAGTTATTTCCAGAGTGTGGATTTTATTTCTAACTTTTCTGTGTCACTTATTACTTTGTAAGTTGGTGTTCCACAAATATTAGTGTGGGGTAGAAATAAGGAAACTATTTTCTTGGCGTTTTTAGGCATGGAATTGTGACTTCCTTTTACGGAAATAGTCATGGAAAGATTGTTGGAGTGAAGAAAGAGTGGAAATAGGGCCTGGTTAAAATGAGGTGGCGAGATATGCTGCACCGTCAGTGCCTAAATACCAGCAATGCAGACATAATGACACTCTCACCGCTAGAAAACTAGTCCATCCTGGGTCAGTAGCTGGTTTTGTTCCTTGCCTGCACATTCAGGTCTTTCGGACCCCTTGCTGGGCAGGAGGATCTGGGGAGCTGCCCTCTTTCTCTCCACGTGGCCCGAGAATCCCAGGAGTGGTTCATTTCCCCTCACAAGTCCCTTGACCAGAATGAGTTATGTGACTGCATGGTACGTATAACTGATTTAGCAAGTACCATCCTGGCCTGTGTCTGGAAAGAGGAAAAACAGTATTTGTAAACAGCATATTATAGCTACCACAGACTATTTAAAAATCATTTTCTATTCTCACTTACATATAAACAGCAGATCAGTTGTTTTCCTAAATTCTACCCAGTGCTAACTAGCCTTGGGCCTGTGTGTTCTCTTCGCTCTACTACTGAACCAGCGTGAGTGTCTTTTTAATAATTGTGTGTGCATCCTTTAGTCTCTTTATCCTGCCTTCTTAGTCAGCTGGAAATGGAAGCTTCTAGTCTTTTAAGGTGAGACTGTGTGTGATATGAAAATGACTTCATTGTTTCTTACAGTGAAATTGAAGCTACTTTTAAACCATTTATACTAGAGTTGGCGGGTAACTTGCAACTCGCTCCTTTCAGTAATGGTGCTCAGTCATGGTGGATCTTAACTGCTCTGAGTGCACACTGTGGGTTGCAGCTGCAGGACCTACCCATGTGTACTCACTCCACTTTCAGTGCTGCTTTGGTAATGCTGAGAAGGCTAGCCTGTCCCAAGATTCATGGTTTTGTGTTCAGTGGTGCCATGATGGCCTTGGTCTGAGGAGCATCAGAATATGAAATCTTTGACCTGTGGAGTCATGTCTTAGATGTTTTATAATTTTCTTTACAGTATCTATTTCCTGTGTTAATCGTCAGATATGAAGTTCTGTCCAAAAGTCATATCATAAGTATGTTGGAAACTTACATGATATCAGTTGCCTTACATTATTTCATACCCCTAAGAGTGTATGTATGGAGATTTTTCTGTCCCTCTGATTTTTCTGTCCCTCTGAGGGAAACTGGTTTTCCACACCACGTAAGTGCTCTCCCAGTCTCAGAATGCCTTTCTAAGAATCAGCGTAACTAAAAAAATGAATATATCCAAATGCTTCTTCTGTAATTGAACAGCAAGTTTTAGCATCACATATGGAAGGCTGTTTTTTCCCTAATACAGAAAGCAGGAGGGTAAAAGGAAATGGTGGTATTTTCTTCCATTTTCTCATATACTGTCTCCAAAGCCTTAGCCATTTACTTTGACCTACATACACCCGGGCAGAAATCCCAGCATGCGTAGGAAAACTTGAGTAACTGAAGATGCAGGCCTTTATTTTGACTATTGAGCCCTTAGATGTAGCTGCAGGGTTTCAGATTTAGGGGATCAGACACCTGAACTCGGCCTCACCTTCCTCGGCTTTGGGAAGTAGGGGGGAGTGGGAGTGTACTTTGGGCCAATCTCATCCTTTTTCACATCTTTAAAATGAAGGTAGACCCGCCATGGGTGTCCCTGGGGGATTAATTTGGATAATGTAGTTAATGAATTAATATACTACATAACCACATCTTGGAAAACATTCTGGGGTCATCTTAATAAGGTTTTAACCAGTGATTAATAAAAGCCAGTGTAGTTCGTGAAATACACTAACCTATCACTCATCACTAGTATGTGTTTACTTATCTTAGTGTTTACCCTTTCCACCCAGCTACTTTATTTGGGGGCACCATCTTTTCCCGTGGTTTTGACTACATTCAATCCCTCTGCTTTTTTCTTTCCTCAGTAATTTAAGTGTTGTAGTTTATTCACCATTGTCAGTGTGCCCAGATTGTTGAACATAGGAGAGTTTTGCTTTTGGCCCATTGCTTCTAACCTTGTCATCGCCTTACTACAAACTATTACTAAGGACACAGTCTAGATCCTTCTGAAAGACAATGCAGACTCTAGCCCGTGCTTTCAACCTCGTGTCCTAATGAATCTCTGTGCTCATGGAAATTCATTATCATTTATCAGACCCAGTGAAAGTTTCAAAATTTCCTGCCTCTGCTCTGCTTTCAATTGGAATGCTCTTCTTCCACAGCTTCTTATCCTTCAGAGTTTGGTTTAAATGCCTGTGATCTGGAGAGCCTGTAATACCTTTTTGTTGGGAACTTGACACAGCACCTGATAGATCGCTTTGTTTTGTGAGATTCTGACTCCTGAGGACAGGGACTGGACTGTGTGTTCACCCTGTTGAGACTCGCACCTTTTTAAGTGGGCTAAGCTAATGAATTTGTTGAAATGAAATAATGGTTTTCAGTGCTAGCAGATCTGCTGCTCATATTCTGTAATGTATGTCTATAATGTACAGTTTTTTACTATGATGTCCCTTTAGTATCTTGAAATAAATTAAAAGATATATAAAATACCCACAATTTAAAAGCACCAATGTAATGTACAAACATTTTACAAAGGTAAAAGTAAAACCTTGATAGGTATATGCCTGGGTATATGGCCATGGGGTGACAGTGTGTTTAGATGGTTGCATACATATTTGAATTCCCTGAGTGTGATCGCTGCAGCAGACTTGAATGCCATTTTAAAGCAGCATTTTCATTGTAGACTTTTTTAAAATGATGAGTGACTATTGGTAAAGTTGCAAAACCAAAATCTTTTGTTGATTCCCATGCCGTATTTCAAATTTTTCAGTGAGGTCTTCATGTATTACCAAGACGATTTGAAATAAATGGGGCAATTTTTTGTTGTCTGACTGTTCTCTATAATACATGACACCTTCAACCTGTAGTCCCTCGATAGTTGTAGGATTTCATATTTAGGTTGTTAAATGCTAATGGCACCCTCGTTTCCCTGTATGTTTCCATAATGTTCCCTAGGGAAGAGCCACTAATGTTTAAAAACTGATTTATAAGCTAAGTAAGGAGTTCTTTGTTCTGAATTACACAGAATTATTTGGGCTAGCAATTTGCCATAACATAGTCTACTATTAACCTCTGCTTTGTAACTGAAGTAGAGAAACAGTACATTTTTACAAAGAATATTAGTGAGGTTTTGTATGAAGCAGTGTAAGTCCCTTCCACTTTGGTTACTGAAAATCAATGACTTAAGGCATGCATTTTATGGCATTATAAACAAAAAATTGGAACTATAGTCTTACAGTTGTGTAAATACTTAAAAACAAAAATGTGTGTGTAGCCATACACACAAACAAATTTGGGCATTAATTAAGCTGTGAATCATTTATATTTGGTAACAGGTACATGGCAACAAGAGTTGCAAGTATGTCTTGCATAGCTATTAAGTCCAAACAAAATTTAAGAACCTGTAGTATAAGCATTTTAGCTAGTTATAACTAGCCATTTCCATTATTTTGCTTAACATTAAGACAAGAATGTTCTCTTTGATGCAAAGTTTGGCCTTTTAATTGTTGGGACTATGAAGGATTTCACTAAATAAGAGTAAAAATTAAAGCATCTAGAATGGACAGTTACTACGATTGGAATCCTGCTTTCTAGTTAATCCTGAAAGCACATAAACCTAGAGTTGATTATTATCTGTTCTGTTGGCACTTGGATTTCTTTATTGTGAATTGCCACATACATTTGGGAAATGATGCCAGTATAATGTGGAAGTAGTAGTGTTGATTCATAGAGAATTTTAGTATTAATACATGAACTGAAATAGGGATAGGCCTTTCAGATAGAGAAGGACTTGGTAACTATGAAGATCTTAGGAAAAACCTGAAAATCTTGCAGAGATCATTTAAAGAAATCATTCAGTACAAGAAATTGCTAGTTCACTGGCTTCCAGAACCACCACATTTTGCACTGTGTTAAACACTCAGGAAACTCAAACCATTTTATCCTTTATATACAAGAAAGAAAAGACAAAAAGGAGTCTTCCCTGGAATTGTAATTTTAGCTTTGTTGTAATTCCTCTTAAAACAAAATATATCTTTAAAAGGTTATCCTCAAAGGAGAAAGTACAAAAATAAGACTGCAGAGTGAACCCACTATAATTATTGGTGCAAGTATTAGTGGACCTTTAATCTTTAATTAAAATTGATTTTTTTTTTTTTTTTTTTTTTGGTTAGGACTCATAAGGCTTGAATTCTCTGTACCCACACTTATTTTCACCATTTGCCCAGTTAATTTTAGTGGCTGACTTTGCAGAACATGAGATTTTTTTTTTCTGGAACACCCATAGAATGACGTCGAAACTTCTGAATACAAACCCACACCTACCCACCCCCATCCTTAGTCTATAATTTACCAAGTGGGCTCACCCTGGTGCTCCATAAGAGTTTACCAAGAGTGTTACTCGTTATTTTTGTAAATTTGATTTATAGTGTATGTAATTTTTACTGGGTCACAAGAGATTATGCTTTTAAATAAAAATGTTGGGCATTAAGGTTGGATAAATGAGGGAGTTGGTGAAATGAGCTGCAAGGAAGCATCAAGGCTTATTTAGCTCTGAGTACTGTGACATTCTAGTTCATGATTCCATGTCAGGCATTATTATTTTATGGAGATTTAATTTGAAGAATTCTGAATATTACTGACTTGTAAATGGTCATAAAAAAAAAATAGAACCCCACTTGATGAGGCCCTGTGTTGTTACTTTGTGGACCATCTGGTCGCCTAATTCTCTTGTGTTAAACCAAGGGTTGGAAAGGTTACTATCCATGAACCAAATTCAGCCTACTGCCTTTTTTTTTTTAAATAAAAAATTTGATTAGAACAGCACCTTGCCTGTCTATTTGTGTAATTTATGCCTGTTTTTGTCACACCAAACACTACTGCCACTGGAGATGAAAGCATACTTTACAGAAAATATGCCAAGACTGTGCTTGCTCAACAGACAGAAGGAAAGTAATGATCAGTATTTCATACTTTAAAATATATTTTTAACCAGTCCTCAGTGGGTGCAAGATCACCCACTAAAATTAACTGAATGTCACATTTAGAAAGTACAGGGTGAGCATTTTAAGCCAGCTCTATGAGCCTCAGTTTCTAAGATGATAGGATGTTGTTTACTTTTTGGGGGACTGATAATTGACAGTTCACCTGCTAAATTCTTTACTTCATTGAAATTGTCAGTAAAGATGTGAAAAATGTGGGAGCAGATTTGAGTGGATATAAAATGCCTTGTGTTTTTAAGACCGGAGAACAATTTATTTGGGTTCAGAAGTGGAGGACGGCTCTCTCTCCAGTGGAGTTAGTGCTAGGTTGGTCTTGGCCAAATTCTGTTGGCAAAGAGAATGAATTAAAAAAGAGAATGAATTTTTAATTTTCATTTTTTGAGACATACTAGGTTATATTATGACTTTTTAATGATTGACAGTTGAATATTTAACCTGAACACCATGAAGTTATCTAGCTTTGATAAAATTTTTCTTTAATATTATTTTAAAATGGTCATCAAGGACATACAGCAAGGAATATTTTTAGTTTTGTAATGAAATGGAGCAGAAATTGTGATTAAATTAGAAAATTATAACAAATGAAAATAAGAATGTAGAGAACCTGAATGACATTAATAAATGGACATTAAACTTTATATCCTGAAAACAAAATATACTTTCCTTCTTAAAATATATCTATAGAGGGCCTCCCCGATGGCGCAGCGATTGAGTGCTGGGTTGCGAAGCTGCCCGCGGCCTCTGAGGCAATGGTTCGATCCCCGGCTGCTCCCTGGCCACTGGAGGAGGGTCCCACTTGGCGCGCAGACCTCTCCTGCTGCCCTCTGCTCCCCTCAGCAGTGCACTTCGGTCCTTCTGCCTGCTCTGCTCCCCGCTCTGGCTCTGGTGAATTCTCTCACCCTCCCGTGCTTCTGACTGTACCAGTGCATGTATAAACAAACAAACAAACAAACAAATAAATAAATAGAACATGCCTCTATAAAATAAATAAATAAATAATATATATATCTATAGAATGATAGGAAAATTCACTCAGTCTCATTTCTTTTTTCTTTTTTTATAATTTTTTTTTTTAAGATTTATTTGTTTATACAAGAGCTGTGGTATAGACCAGAGGGGCCGGAGGGTGAGAGGATTCACCAGAGACAGCTGGGAGCAGAGCAGCAGACGGACCGAAAGCACTGCTGAGGGGAGCAGCAGGCGAGACAGGAGAGGTCTGCCGTGCCATGTGGGTATCTCCCTGGCCGGCTGGGAATTGAACCCTCAATCTCATATCTTATTTAAAAACAAACAAAAAAAAAAAAAAAAACCGCTCAGATTTGTTACTAAAAATAGAACAGAAGTAATTCCTAGTAATGAAATCTTTCTAATTTATGGGTTAAAACAAACTTTCAGTATGCAGTGGAAGACTCGGAAATATAAAAACTAAATTACAGTGTATAAAAACATGGAGAAAATAATGAAACCTTCGTATGTCTGTTTCTGTCTTTATTACTTAAATGAAGATTAAGACACTTGAAAGACTAACCTAGAGTGAAGTCATTTTCTGTTATGGAAAACACTGTTCTGTCATAGAAACTTAAAAATGCAGTTTATTTTGCATCCAAGAAATGCTTTTGAGAAGTTGATTTCTTCTTTCAAAGTATTACATTCTTTTGGGAAAATAGAAGAAAAATTAGAGATATTGAACCAAGAAACTTCAGATCATCTTGTTGAAGGGATAGTGGAACTTTATATTATATGGCCTCCTTGAGTTAGAATTACATATTTAACAGCTTCAATTAGAATTGACCTGTGAGGTCTGTAACTAATTTCCTCAGAGATGGTGTTTGGAGTAAACATTGGAACAAAGTAAACGACTTTGTTATTAATGAAACTTTGTTGTTATTAGAATATGCTCTTTTATGTTATTTATGTGAAGAATGGATACTGCCTGTGAATTAGGTAAAGTGCTTCTGTTACATTGATACCTTACCTGTATAAAACCAACCAGATTTTCTAGGTATATGTTGAGCTTGCTTGCTTTTTACTGCCTAAGTAAATTTTGTGTAGCCATTGCCAAATGTTTTTTTTTAAAGTCTACTGAATAGAGTTTCTTCATGCTCCTCAACTTTGCTCTTAGAACAATGTTGGCATAAAGATTTGATTTATTATAATTATAGCCCCCTCACGTATCCCTGATGGAGTGATTTGAATGTATTTGGAATATTTTTGGTAAATTCTTTTGTGTCTTCCTCTAGGATTGGGTTTTTGGCCTAGTTTCCATTGATTATTGTTTTAAAGGTATAGCAAATATTACTTTATTGATTTCCCATAAGTTTATTATTTAGTTCTTCTAATGATTTTTTTTTTTTTTTTTGGGTAAAATCAGTTTGAGAATTGATTTCATTTGCCTCTACACTTTACTAACCTGAGTTACAATGTACTAATGAGTTTCATTGTAGGGATCACAATATGCCCTTTTAAGGTCATTGCATTGTCTGTTAAAGGTAGTCTGTCGAGCTAAAGTCTCTGTTTGGTCCTTGCAAAAATTTATTTGAATATCTACAGTAAAATTGCTAAAAATCTATCATTGCTTATTGTAACTATAATGTTGCTAATGCAGTGTTGCTGTGGTAATTTAAAAAACCTTAACTCTTGGGTATTGGGAATATTGATTCTAAGAGGGAATTTCTTTTGCCAGATTATTTGAAAGAATAATAATTGTAGAAATATTTGGGAAAGGGGTACAGTTAATAATGAAGAATTGGGAAGCTTTTTTTTTTGTAATGAAAAATTATTTCACTTTCAGCATTGTGTTTGTATCTCTTTTTCCTGATAGATTTCTGTTTTGATTTTCTGCTGACAGGTCACATTTAGGGCAGGCAAAACATAAGGGATATAGCCCTCCTGAGAGTAGAAAATCTAATTCTAAGGCACCCAAAGTACAGTCTAATACTACTTCTGAACTGTCAAGGGGACACCTTTCTAAAAGGTAAATCTTCACATTGCTTATACATTTTCAAGGCACAATTATTTACATTCGAATCATTGCATAATATTGAAACTTACTGGGTTATTCCAAAATGTTAATGTACGTGTTTTCATTATTCTAAGTGTAACTATTACTATTGATACTTTATTACCTTTGCAGTGATGTCAATGTAACATAGCCTAGACAATATTTTTTTTTCCTTGTATAAAGATCTGTGAGGTTCCTCTTTTGCCTAATAAACCATTGGTGGCATCATCTGCAACAGCCATTTTACCATTTTTTCCCTAGCTTTTTTATTGTCAGATCCATAGGCCAATGATATCTAGACATCTAATTGATAAGAGGCTTTGGAAAGGAATGTAATTCTGAAGACTTGATGATACTACAATATGAAAATGTCTAACCTTCATTTTGAAAGTGTATGCGGTAATTATTTTAAGCTTTGACAAAAAGCACTTGTGTTTGTGAATGGAGTCATCAGTATTCTATTTTCAACTGATTCTGAGTTACTAAGCATTGTTTTTCTTATAAACTTAACTCTTGTGATTTCAGAGTGTTTAGTGTCAGTAGTCTTTGGGTTAAAGAATTACCCTGATCTTTGAAATAGTTTACCATCTAAAGTCACACCTGCTATTTTTTTCTTTTTTAAAAGTGCTTTTGCAGTTTTGAACTGTTTGACAAGTTAGGTCTACTGAGTACTGTGCTTACCAGGCAAACTTGTGCTTTTTTCTTGAGCATTTATTTCCACAGATTTGAGAAATCAGTGAGTATTAGGCACAGGCTTAACAATGGTAGGCTGCTACTAACTCTATTCTTATCTGACCTCTTAGAAGCTGCAGTTCATCATCTGCTGTCATAGTTCCACAACCAGAGGATCCAGACAGAGCCAATACTTCAGAAAGGCAAAAACCGGGGCAGGTGCCTAAGAAAGACAATTCTCGAGGAGTGAAGCGCAGTGCTAGTCCAGATTACGACAGGACCAATTCTCCTAGCTCTGCTAAAAAACCAAAAGCACTTCAGCATACTGAATCTCCCTCAGAAACGAACAAGCCACATAGTAAGTCAAAGAAGAGACATTTAGACCAGGAGCAACAACTGAAATCTACACAATCGCCATCAACGAGCAAGGCTCACACCAGAAAGAGTGGGGCAACTGGTAGTTCACGGAGTCAGAAAAGAAAGAGGACAGAGAGTTCTTGTATAAAGAGTGGTTCTGTGCCTGAATCAACTGGTGCCGAAGAGAGATCTGCAAAACCCACCAAGCTGGCTTCAAAATCAGCCGCCTCAGCCAAAGCTGGGTGTAGCACCATCACTGATTCTTCTTCTGCTGCCTCTACTTCCTCTTCGTCTTCTGCTGTCGCCTCGGCCTCCTCTACTGTCCCACCAGGTGCCAGGGTGAAACAAGGAAAAGACCAGAACAAAGCCAGGCGTTCCCGTTCAGCATCTAGTCCCAGCCCCAGAAGAAGCAGCAGGGAAAAGGAACAGAGTAAAACTGGTGGCTCCTCGAAATTTGATTGGGCTGCTCGTTTCAGCCCTAAAGTTAGCCTTCCTAAAACAAAACTGTCTCTTCCAGGGTCTTCTAAGTCAGAGACATCAAAACCTGGACCTTCTGGATTACAGGCCAAATTAGCAAGTAAGTTTACAGATTTTTTTCAACAATTAAAGAAAAATTCTCTCGGAATATCAGAAGTGATTGTTTTCAAGGTAGTCAGAGTTTTGTTCATTTTCCTTTTCAGTCTGGCTCAGTCTTAGGTTTTATTGTACCTCTATCTGTACATAATAGTATACACTTGATACCACAATTGGTTTCATGGAGACAGATAAAGAATCTGCCTTTTTGTCATCATTAAATAGTTATTTCTTAGCGTGTGTCTTTACGCTAGCAACATTTGCTGCTTGACTTACTTTCTAATATCCAAGCAGGACATCACTTTGGATTTTCTTCTTTACCAGATAACAGAATTATTCAGGTCATGAGCTGCTATTGACTTTGGTCAGATATCAAGTGTTCTTTTTTTTGGGTGTCATATATTCTTGATTCAGTGGAAACAACAGAGCTGTTACTAGAATAAATGGACTTTATTCACATGTTATCTATGTTTTTTAAGGAACTTACTCTAAAAGTGACTACTTCTTAGGTTGCATACACTGAGCTCTGAGTCCCAGATAAATGGGAAAGTATGTTGAAGCTCTTGAAGAAGTTGACAGTGGAGTAGAAAGAATGAACCTGTGGGAATAATACATTCAGGCAAAGAAAGCAGTTGAGCGGGAGAAAGGTATCTTGCACTTTTCTCCAGGTCTTTTTTCTAAGACGTCTCTGGGAAGCTCAGTGTTCGTCTTAGGAGAACTGGTGATGACCCTGTTCAATTATGTGCTGCAATGCTGAAGTGTTTCTTTTTTTTGCCACTTTGAGATTCTAAAAAGACAATAATAAACACTTATCTGCAAAATTTTAAGCATTTAACTTTTGTAGTATTTGATAAGGAAGCTTGTTTTGACCATTTCTTTCCCTTTTGGGCCTTTATAGAAAATTTCTCGTTGACATTTTGATAGAATTTTCCAAGGGCAATAGAAGATTTATGTAGTATCTGCTAGTATCTTTGTCAAAGCTTAGCTAATATTGAATCAGTCCAATCTAATATTGAATGAGAGTTAACAGTTTTGTTTAGTTAAACCCTGTGATCTACAACTACTTTCAGTTTATTCAGTATTAGCTAAAATTTGACCGAAATACTAGTAGGCACTAAATAAAATCTTCTTTTTTTTTTTTTTTTTAAGATTTTATTTCTACAAGAACTGGGGTACAGGTCAGAGGCGCAGGAGGGTGAGAGAATTCGCTGGAGACAGAGTGGGGAGCAAAACAGGCAGACGGACCAAAGACACTGCGGAGGGGAGCAGTGGGCGCAACAGGAGGGGTCTGCCACGCCATGTGGGAATCTCCCTGGCTGGCCGGGAATCGAACCCGCACCACAGAAGCTGCGGACAGCTTCACAGCGCGGCACTCAACCCGCTGCGCCACCGGGGAGGCCCACTAAACAAAATCTTTTTTTTTTTTTAAAGATTTATTTATTTATGCGTACACAGAACTGGGGTACAGTCCAGAGGGGTGGGGTGAGAGGATTCACCAGAGACAGAGTGGGGAACAGAACAGGCAGATTGACCGAAGTACACTGCTGAGGGGAGCAGCGGGTGAGTCAGGAGAGGTCTGCTGGGCCATGTGGGTTGCTCCCTGGCCTCATAGATTGTGTCTTAACTCATTGTGCCACCAGGGAGGCCCCTAAATAAAATGTTTTTATTATTTAATTTTTAAATTTTTTAATAAATTATTTTATATAATTCTTAAATCATTTTTCATTTTTGCATAATGTATGCATTTTCATTTTGGTTATATTCCCCATACAATTCCTACCCCCTTTTTCTGACACTAACCCCTCTTCTCCTCCCCGTACACCCTTAAATAAAATCTTAACCTAAATAGTAGGTGTTGTAAATTGACAACTTTTAGGTTGTAGAACTTTGATATTTTAAATATTAAAAAAAACTGCATAAAATCCTTTAATTTTGAAGTTAGAGATACTGGGTAAAGGTTAAGATTTCTATCTTGAAGTCAAAAAGAAAGAAATGCCAGGGTAAAAGGGGTGACCAGCTATTCATTTGTCCTGCCAAGAGTTTCCTGACAGTGGGAGTTATTTATGTCATCTTTTATACCTCCTCTCTCTGCTTTTAAGTGAAGTGGAAGTAAGAGAGAGAGAGAGAGAGTGTGTGTGTGTGTGTGTCTACAGTATGTATGTATGATCTCCATAACTTGTGGGCCAGGTTGAGTCTGCAGGGGGTTGTGTGAGATTGTCCCCTTTTCTGCTTCCTAGTCGGCTTCACTCAAAGAACTCATTTTCTTCAAATCATATTTGGGTGTAGGGTCAGGTCAGAGCAGATTATCCTTGAGTGTCCTGTCCTTGACTCTTCACAGAGGCCTGCTTTCTTAAGGGTCTGTTTCTGTGATCTTCAAAAGAAAATCTGCCCCTACTAGAGACTCATCAGCAGGGTTTCATTGGTTGTGAGGCTGCTCTCTCAACCAGGAAGCATTGAGCCTCCTGCTGTCCACCTACCCCCAACCCTGTGCCAGAATCAAACCATTCCAGACATTCTGCAAAGTCACTCTGCACGTGGTCATGAACTGAATTAGTTCAAAACTCAGTCCATACTTATTTTCCTTCCTTTCACAAAATCAAAGTGTGTTTCTGTGGTCATTGAATATCACTTTTCCATTTTCACTGCCCCTGCCCTAGTTTTAAGCTCTAAATATAGCCTAGCTGTTGGACTAGAAGAGGGAAACCATCATTCCCTTAGCATCTAATAAGAGCTATATGTTTTACATGTGCAGTCATATTTAACTTTCAAAAAATTGTGCTTTGCAGTAGTTATTAAGGGAATTTATTTCAAGGAGGTGATGTAACTTGCCTCAGTAACATATTTCATAAATGCAAGAGTTCGGATTTGAAATGGGAGTGCGCGTGATTCTGTGGCTGTTGCTTGCTTTGCTATGGCTTCCTCCCCTGTTCTCTATTTTTATTGTCACAGCATATTTGGATTATTTAGAGATTTCAAGACCCTAGAGGAGATGAAATTTTACTTGAACCTTTACTGGTTTTGATTAATTTTTAGGGATCAGTACTGTTTGAACCTAGGGGTTCATATCATTCATTACATATGTGCTTCTTTTCTAATAGGTGAAAAACATTCTAACTCAAAATAATAGCAAACATTTAAAAATACTTAATGTGGGTCATCTTAGTTACCCCTCATTAGCCCTGTGTGGTAGGTGCTATTATCCCTATCTTACAGGTAAGGAAACTGAAGATCAGGGTCCTGTTCAAAGACCACACAACTAAGAAGTGATAGGGTCAAGAGTCAAGCCCAAGGTGGATTTCTCATCAGTGTATCTCGGGAGGAGAAACTGTTAATTATCTAAAAACGGAGTTAACTACTTGAGATACAAAGCGTTACAAATTTAGGTAGTTTACTCATTTTCTTCAACTTTAAGAATGAGTGTAAACCTGTTATTTGGGCAAAGACTCATTGTAAAATATGATTGGTGGTAAAGCTTCATTGTAAAAGCCTTTTTAAAAAAAAAATAAAGGAATAGCAGTACTTACATACTTTGTGAAAACCCTAGGTAGATATTATGCAGAGATTCAGGATAAACATTAACACACACAGATAAGCAATTAACGTTATACAGAGATATCAGGATAAGCTGTGAGAAATCGTGCAGTGACTTTTGCTAGACCTAATATTTCAAGCTGGTATTTTACAGGTTTTTTTTTGACTGCCCGTTGTTACCCTGGAAGACAACAGTGTTCCATGGAACCCACTTTGGGAAATGATATCTATTGGTTAGGCCACTTAAATGTACATTTAGTCAAGCCACTTAAAATGAAGACCCTTCCCAGAGTGCTGTTTTGGCAATGTTAATCGACTGATGGACAAGTTCCTGGTGAGGAAATAGGCTGGCGGGAGAACTTGTAAAACAGTTACTTTTGTGATGGACTTCCTGAGGCCTTGTGGCTTGCCAGCTGCAGCTGATCAAAATAGCTCTGGGACAAAGGTCACCTTGTGTCAATTGTGGAGGTCTTGAGAACACCCCAGCTAGAGCTATGTGACATTTTTCAATGTGCATTAGGAAATTTTCTTGCTAGTTGTTTAAGCAAACATTCTTACATGAATTCATATGGTATAAATGGAGCCAGTGAGGCAATGTAATAAGATAGATGATTTTCAAAATGTTTTTATATTCGAATATAATGCTTAATGTTTATAATTAGTTTCACTTCAGAACATTTTCCTAATCTGCCTTTTTGAAGTAAGCTCATTTTGAAATAATTTGACTGTGTCTAGGTATGCTGTCTGAATAGCAGAAGGTGATGGATGGCATAGAAATACAAGTTTGTGGTCAAAATCTGTGTAATAATGGAGCTTATTTATATAAAATTTGAAGGTATTACCTTTCCAATCTGATGTGTCTATCTGTAGATCTGGTTTCTTCATTTTTGAAGTGGACATCATGTGCACATTATTAACACAGGCAGCGGTAGTTAGTTATTTCCAGCTTGAGTTTCATACTCTCCTGCTGACTTAGATGCGGACCATGACCATTATTTAGAACTAGCCAAGAGCCAGGCAGATGCCAAATTCTGGGAAGGTGATTCTGCTTAGATTGGGGCTCTTTCTATCACAGACATGACACTTTGTACCTCTTGCATAGAAGGGAGGAAATAGATTGAACTGAGCAGGAGAAAATAATTTTAAGGTCGAGACCCTTGGTTCATTGTTGGGTCTTGTCAGGGTCATTCCTACTGAGTTTTAAAAAATGGGATTCTTGTAGCTTCATGCCATGTTGGGTGAGCAGCATAAAGGGAAGAGGATTGAGTGTTGAGTTTTCTGTATTGTAAGGCAGTTATTAAAAGTAATTTCACAGCCTTTAAAAATTTAAATCGTTCAATGGGTAACCACTTTGAAAAATTCCCAAAATAATTCCTAAGATTAAATGGAAACAAATGCCACTGGCGTCTTTGTTGGAAGGCTTTGCTTTGTTTTATTTACATTGTGGATTTTAAACAACCGTGCTATGTATATTTTTGTATACAGGTCAGAACAAAAAGTTAACCAGACTGCATCATTCTGAAGTTAGCAAAAGTTGCTCTTTCATAGTCATGTCTCTGTATTCCTTAATTCTGGACATTTCTGATTCTAACATGTTTGTCATTAAAAATAACAGAAGAAACCCAGAAAATACCGCCATGTAAAAAGAAAAAATACAAAATCACTTAATTCCATCACTGAGGATGACCTCTTTCTGGTGTGTGTGATTTGTACTAATCAACTGTTAGGTGCGGTTTGAAGTCAAGCTCTGTGAGATTTATTTTGAAATCAGCAATCTTCTGGCCCAGTGCTCTTCCCCATGGCCGGCTGTTGTACAAATCTTTGTGTCTTTAAATTATGCGCTCATGTGTCTATTCGTTGAGTTTTATTTTTTCAGTTTGAGCACTATTGGGTGCTCCAGGGAAGATTTACCCCACCTCTTCACTCACCAAGTAAATGCCTAGTGTACATACTTCCCGTTTTCCCAGTCATGGCCCACGCTCATGTTTGTAAGGATGTGCAGGTGTCTTTCCGCTGGTCTAGGGCGTCTCCTGCCTTAATTTTACATCTTCTGTGAACACAGTTAATTTTGTTGTTTTCCTTTTCTGTCAACCTATCACTCAACTCCAAATTCTGTATTTACTGTCTCAATCTTTTCCAGTCGTCTACTACATGCATCTGTTATTTTCCTGAGGAAATGAGTCTGCCAGCGGCTGCTCTCGGTGCCTGGCCACACTGTTTTTAGCCTTGGGATTTTCTTCAGCCTTCACTTCTGTTTAGTTTCCTGTTTCCAGATCTCACACCATCTTTCTTGGTTACTATTTCATTTTCAGTGGAATATATCTTCCATTGACTTTCTAAGAAAAAGTCCTGAAGAGATTTTGTCAGATTTTGAGTGTCTTGAAATATACAACGCGATACCTGTTTTGTATAGAGTTCTGAATTGGAAGTTGTTTTTGGTCAGAAGTTTGAAATTTACATTATCTTCCAGCTTTCATTACTGGAGTTGTGATTCCTGACTTGTAGATGTAATCCTGGAAGTTAGCTGCTGTGTGCTTGTTTAGCAGTCCTGGTTTCCACTGTGTCTGGAACTTTCCCCAAGACTCATGACTTTGGTCTTTAGGATAATCCCAGACAAACCAGGGTGGTTGGTCACTCATTTCCTTCTTTATTATAGATCTTAATAATGGGTTTTCTTTGCTTGCGGTTTCCCTCTGTGTAGTGCAGTTTTTTTTTTTTTTTTTTTTTTAATAGAGGCATGTTTTATTTGTTTGTTTGTTTCGTTTATACATGCACTGGGTACAGTCAGAAGCACAGGAGGGTGAGAGAATTCACTAGAGCCAGAGCGGGGAGCAGAGCAGGCAGAAGGACCGAAGTACACTGCTGAGGGGAGCAGCGGGCGGCAGGAGAGGTCTGCGCGCCATGTGGGACCCTCCTCTGGTGGCCGGGGAGCAGCCGGGGATCGAACCGGCGCCGCAGAGGCTGCGGGCAGCTTCGCAACCCAGCACTCAACCGCTGCGCCACCGGGGAGGCCCTGTAGTGCAGTTTTGAGGGGGAGGGGGGATGGCAGTTTGGTTTTGACTTTCATATTAGGAACTTTCCTAAGATCCATGTAATTTCTGATTATCTCTTGTTATTCAAGTTGGGGCGGTGGTTGGAGGTGGAACCAAAAATCTAGTAATCTCTGAGCCTAGATGAGCTTTGGTATTCACTGTCTAGTGATCTGATTGGGCAACGTATTATGAAACCTCTTCTGTCATTATTTTTAGGTCTTTTTTCTTTGGCTGGTAAAATTCCACAGGGAAGATTATTTCAGAGTCCTGCCTGGAGGTGAAGGAGGCCTGACAGCCAGGGTTCTGGGGGCTGAGTGGGAGAAGAGGCCGTCTGTCGCTCAGTATGTCTGTGTACACTTGATCCCTCTCCCCCTTCCCTCGCTTGTTTTTGATATGGTGTACCTTTTTGCAGCGGTGTTCTCGTGGGTTTTGCTGGGTCAGGAGAGAGACAGTTACCTAGCTGTACAAGTGGAGGAGGGGAATCTAGGGATTTGACTTTTCATGTAAATAGTCTGTCAACAACAGTCCTCAGTTTTAACTTTGAAGTGTTCTCAGAGGTATTCAGTACTGTCCATTCCTGAACCTTTGACATTCTGTAGTGTTAATCTAATTGATAGTTCATCTGAGTTTTCTATTTCCAGTTTTTTGAATTGCTAGTTCATTTATCTCTTCTGCTCCTCCCATTACTGATTTATGCCCCAGAATCTTTTTTTTTAAGATTTATTTACTTATACAAGAACTGGGGTACGGGCCAGATGCATGGGAGGGTGCGAGGATTCACCAGAGACAGAGCAAGGAGCAGAACAGGCAGAAGGACCAAAGTACACTGCTGAGGGGAGCAGCGGGAGAGACAGGAGAGGTCTGCCACGCTATGTGGGAATCTCCCTGGCCGGGAATCGAACTGGCGCTGCAGAGGCTGCAGACAGCTTCACAGTGCAGCGCTCAACCACCTGCACCACCACCAGGGAGGCTCCCCAGAATCTTTTAATGCCATTGTCATGGCCTTTCCTGAAAGAACAGAAGTGAATGCATGTGTATTCTATCTTCTGGTTTTTCACTTTTTTCAAAAGTAGGAGCTTGCTTTACATAATAGTCGGTGTTCTGAGTGCCTGTTAAAAGTAGGCTTTAACAGGCACTTTTTTCCTTTCAAAAAGACTATGAATTGTATCATTTAAAATGACTATGTGGGGCCTCCCGGGTGGCGCAGTGGTTGAGCGCTGGGTTGCAAAGCTCCCCGCGACCTCCACGGAGGTGGTTCAATCCCCGGCTGCTCCCCGGCCACCAGAGGAGGGTCCCACATGGCGCGCAGACCTCTCCTGCCGCCCGCTGCTCCCCTCAGCAGTGTACTTCGGTCCTTCTGCCTGCTCTGCTCCCTGCTCTGGCTCTGGTGAATTCTCTCATCCTCCCTCGCTTCTGACTGTACCCAGTGCATGTATAAACAAAACAAACAAACAAATAAATAAATAAAACATGCCTCTATTTAAAAAAAAAAAAAAATGACTATGTGAACATACATTGATTTAACCCATTCCCAACTAATGAGCATTTACATTATTCTTAATTTTTTAATTGACTGTAGCTTCATAATTTACATCACTATTTCCTTGTTAGGTCACTGGTTGTATTTCTTTAAAATATTGACGTATATTTTGAAACTGCCTCTGAAATATGTGACTTTACAGTTCCGCTAACTGTAAAAGTGCCAATTAGTTCACTCCTTCATTTAACGGCTCTGTGTTCTTACACTTTGTATTTCCATACTGATGTTTGTTTATTCATATTGGACAGTTGCTCCCTTTCCAGTTGCTCATTACGTAAATAATAACGCTTAGATGAATATCTGCATATTTCTGGTGTTTTTAATTCTTAAATCAGTATATGAAATTGCCGTGCAATTTGGAAATAAAATTTGGTTTAGAAAAATCTGTTTGGGATTTAGCTCACTATGATCTGTATGACATGTCTCACTGAGTGATTTTAAAATAAATATTGGTGATTCCTTTTTACATGAATAGATTACTTTCCATTTTTGAGAATTTTAGCAAAATAATAAGGATTTATAAACCTGAAAGTATACACATGATCAAGTTATACCAAGTTCTCATAATTCTGTGCTGGCTGAAAGATTAAGAGCTGCTACATGAAAATATAGCCATCATTCATTTCTTAGTTGGGTCCAATTTTTCCACTAACAAAATAGCTCTTTACTTGATTCCAAATTGAACGCTTTATGCATGGTAGCAGTCAGCGTATTTTGTGCTTTTTTCTTTTAGAAAAGAAAAAGGAGTGATGCTGGAAAAGCTTGATATAGATCTGACTTGTAAATAAATGAATATTTAATGTAGTAACCTTTAACATAAACAAATTGGGCATTTGTGTTTTAAAGATCAATTGTAGTTAGATACTTACAAATGTAAATGAATCGTAGTCCTTTTCCAGAGGCTAAGACTTGTTTAAGGTCTTAGTTTGTGTGACTTACTCTTATTAGTTAGTTTACTCCATTTTTAAAGGAGATGTCTGTAGAAATAGGACAAAAACATTAAGTAAAATCAGGATACCTAATATTCTGGAAAAGTTAGGACTGAGAACATTATTTCTAAGAAATTGGTTAAGCCAGAATTTTTTTTCCTTTTAAAACTTTAGAAAGGGATTTTGTTTTGCTTTGTTTTTTGTTTTGGAGAACCTCAAAATTTTTAATTGATTTTCAAAATTTTGACAAGTCCATGTAGTGTTTTTTTCTCTTCCTCCTTGAAGTCCACGTCAGCAGACATTTTCTGTTAGTATCCAGATAGTAAGTACTTTAGACTTTACTGGTCACATACAGTCTTTGCCACGTATTCTTAAAAAAAAATGTAAAAATTGATTTTACTAGTGGGTCCTATGAAAACGAACTGCCTGTCATCAGATGTGGCCTATAATCTGCAGTTTGTCGACACTTCCTCTAGAGTAAGACTCATAGCTAGAAGATTTGGTGTTGTCCAGGACAGTTTCAATCAGAATTAAGTGGAAAGCACAAATCAGAGACTGGTAAAGCCAAGATAAGATACAGAATAGCTTCAAACTTTGCTGCATTCAGGAATTCAGATGGTGGCCCTGTCAGCCCCAAGCCTTGGGACTTAGGACCTTCTCAGCCCCCATCCCCTCCACATACTATCTCATCGTTTATATATCAGTGAAGCCCTCGATTCCCTCAGGTCATGTGTGCCTACCTTTGACGTCACTGTGGTGTAGGAGAAGGGATGGTGATGGTAGACTTGTGATTGGAAATGCTGGAAAACTGGCCAGGTTGAATAGGCTGTGAGGACAGTTCCATCAGTACTACTACGCGAAGAGGGAGCTAGTGCTCTGGGGAACTTGGGAAAAGACCGGGACAGAGTACTCAGAAAACAGTCGGTGAACTTTCACGGTGGATGTCTACTTGGTCATCTTTTAATGTCTCTTGAAAATGAATATATAAGTTGGAGAACAAAAGCTTTCATGTATTTGAATGGAGTCATTATTCACTGAGTAAGATGTTAGGTCAATTTCCCCTTCCTCTCTGCTTGATTTTCACACAACCTTGTCCAATATGCTGACATTCCTATTTACTTTGACTCCTTGTGCAATAGAAAGAATTTATAAGAAATTTTTAACTATTGCAAAACTAATAATACTTTAGGGGACACTATTTTTCATTGTAGGATTACAGTAGGTTTGATATATGTATATCACATCAAAGAGTAGCATACTTAAAACAGATTAAGTATTCATAATTCAATAAAAGCATGACAGTGAATATGTACTGCCCACTTGTCTATTGCTATTTTTTAAAGTAACTTGGAGTGGAAAGCCATACTCCCTGAGATGTATGTATGTTCTACTTTTGGTGATTCCAGTAGTGAAGTAGGCAGATCAATTTACCTAGTGCTCATTTCTCCTGCAAAATGACAAAATTGGAATCATTTCACACTAATGTAATGATTAGTATTTTCACAAATTTCAAGTAGAAAAGTTATAATTAGAAAGTACCTGAGAAGATCTTAACTATTTTTACATTAGTTAGGATCCAGAACGTAATCAAATACCTTCAGTCTTAATTCTTTTAATATATTGCTATATATTTTTAAAATACAAGCTTATAACTGGATGCATAAGAATAATTTCACACTTCAAGTCATACATTGCAAAAGGTCTCTTTAATTTTTTTTTAAGTGAAGCCCTTTTTTGCTTAGGAATACTTGTTAAAAATCAAAACACTAAGACCTATATTGTAGAAGAACAAATCTTTAGAACTTTTAAGAGAATAATACTGCCATTTTCATTCACCTTTATTCAAAGAAGTAAACATTATACAAACATATTTGTGAGGAAGCACATATATTCTTAAACCAATATAGCAAAGTCAAGAACTTTGATAAAAGCAATTTGTCTGCATTTATACCCAACTTAATTACATAAAGCCTCAGGAAATAAAAATAATCTGACTTGTGATGTTCTGGTTGCCTCTCAGAATGGCATAAAAATAACTTTAAATGTAATTTTGCTTCATTATAGGCCTGGGAGAGGACAGGACAGGAGAAGGAGAGAGTTCAGTCCATGCACATGTGTTTTAATAGGTTTTCAGTACATTCAGCAGGTTGTTTACCTTTACCCATATTTCCTCTCTTATTGAAATATTCCTTACTTGACCAATAGAATGCAAGGAGACACATTTCAGTTCTACAAAAATAGTTTATATATATATATATATATATATATATGGAGATATATAGGACCCACCAATATATATATATATAAAATATATATATAGGACCCACCTATATATAATATATATATATATATATATATATATATATATATATATGGAGAGTTAAAAAGATTTTGAAACAAACCAGTAAGGCAAAATTTTAGCACCTTCACTAGAAGTATATTGATGTAGCAAATTCTGTTCACTTTCAAAAAGCGTACTGTGTTGGACAGTTATCCACCTTCAAACAAATCAGTTAATATTTTTGCATCTGAAAAATAGAAATTCTTTATATCAGAAAATGCTTTCAAAAATCTTAATAGCCAGTCTAAAATTGTGAAGTAAATAACATGTTCTAGCTTTGCCAGTTTGCTAAGTGGATGAAAGAAAGTCAAGTTACTTCCTTTTGCTGGGAAATAGGTGGTTTACTGAATTGCTTCAATGTGAACTTTACTTTCTCCCAGAATGTTTGGCATGTCTACTAAAAACCTTTGAGATTTTCAAAAAAGAATTCACCAAAATAAAAGGAGAGTTCTCCAAAGTTTGGCTTAATTTGTTTAGAATGCTGTTAAGTTACCCACCTTTATTTACTGCATGAGCCATGTTCCTCTGTTCCAGTTTCAGAGGAGATAGTGATAAACTAATTCGCTGGTTTTGCCTCTTACCCTGAATTTTAGGTAGTTAAGAATAACATACCTCATTCCCGTTGGAGAGCACTCTATGTAGCAGCTCTTTTTCCAAGGGATTATCTTTCAGGGTATGTGTTTGGAACTGTTTCTCCCAATTTATCAGGTTAGATGGAGTTAAATCAGTTATTTTAGTAGTCATTTTGCATTGTGATTTGATTGTGATATCAGTTACAAATATTTTTGTGTCCTCTTCAGTTCTCCTGTGCCGTTTTTCTGTGTAGTTTAGTACAGATCTTAAAAGTTTAACACCAAGAATGGATAAACAGACTGTGGCACATCCATTCAAACTATTCTGCAGCCAAAGTAGTGGACCGCTGAGCTGTGCAACGATGTGGCTTCCTCTCCAGATGCCTGATTCCATTCAGAGGAGACTATGGGCCTTGTGATGTCCAGCAGATAGATCACTGGTAGCCAGGGGCCTCAAGTGTGAGGAGAGGGGATTAGCTAACTGTGAGGGGCCTGGACATTTTAGTGGGATGAAAATGTTTTGTGACTTGATTGTGGTGATATGAGTGTATACAGTTGTCACAGTGGTATGAGTGTATACAGTTGTCACACTCATTGAACCTCACGTACGTTTTATCAATTTAGAAATCAGAAATTCACTAAGTGAAAATGTAGAAAAGTTTGATCAAAAGTATCCTGCTACCTCCAGTCAGCAATATTGTAGTCACACACAGTCTATTTTTCCCTCCCCCACCCCACAAAATATTAAATTGAATATTTTATGTTGAATGTCCCTGAAGAGATGTAAACATTTATATGACCATTACTATGTGGAGGTATGTGTAAAGATACCTTAGTATTTATGAACTAAGTAATATTACATGACAATAAAAGCACTTAAGTGACAGTGAAAATACTTACGTGTTTTTGGGGGGTATTTTAATGTAACATGCACCTATGTTTGGATTTTTCCCCTCTTTCTAAATTGTATGTTTTAAATCTACTCTAGCTTGGTAACATTTCAGGTAAGTATGATTCATTATTTTCTGACATTTAAAAATTATTTCTCAATTTTTTTTAAATGTTGAAAAATAGTGATAAACTAATTCGCTGAACATAATTAAGGCACTCTCCATAATCTGTCCGCATGACTTGTCTTTCAGGTGACCTGGGTGCAAAATAAAATAGGATATCAGGGAATTAGCATTACACTTTAAGGCGTGAAATGGTCAAAAATCAGAACTTCTTAGGAAAAAAAGATCTGGATGATCTGGAGAATTGTTATATTTGGTGGTTATATTTGGCTGGTCTCTGAAAGAGTTCATGTCTATTTAAAGTGATGTCACAGTTCTTATGGAAGTAAGCTTGTTGACTTTGGAAACCTGTCACTATTGGAGGTCTTTGGTTCCATGAGCTTGCTGCCCATATGTTGTTGTGCAGGGTCACTTATGGGGTGCAGGGGGCACTTATGGCTTCCTGGTGTTCATAAAATAGTAATAAACTTAGCTTAATTGCTTGCCTTTTCAGAACCGGTTATCCTTACAAAAGTAATAATACTATTTTTCTTCCAGAATAACGTGTCAACATATGCTTTATTGACTTCTCCAACTTATACCATATACTGTAAATTGGACACACCAATTGACCTTTGGTTCAGTGTCTATTCCTTACTGATGGGGTTATATAGAAATGAAAGCATTTTGTTACCTCAACCTTATTCCTGAGCTTTATTTAAGCTAGGTGAGATGGGCGTATAAAGTAGTGTAATAAGGTGTTCGGTGAAATTTAGTTAAGTCCTAAAACCTCTTCACTTTATTTAGTGGACAAGAGGCATGGAGGAGAAGAGACATGACAGGAACTTTTAAAGGGGATGGTTTGTAGAACAGAGTGTGTAAGCCATTCGCCATGAGGCGTACTTGAGTCACGGTTGAGCCAAAGTGAGATTGCACCTGAGCTGGGAGGCCTGGCAGCACCTGAACTTTCCTGTGTGAAGGTGCCAAGAAAGGCCGACGAGAAGGCCAGCACAGCCGTGGACGAGCCTCCCAACTTTGGACCAGGATGATGACCCGAAGAATTTTGCAATTTTTAATTCATTTTAACTTCTCTTTTAAAAATTTCACTTTTGCATTTCACATATGTAGGTTTAAGAAAATCTACTAAGAAGCGCAGTGAATCCCCACCTGCTGAGCTCCCCAGTTTGAGGCGGAGCACACGCCAAAAGACCACGGGCTCCTGTGCTAGTGCCAGGTAATGATGGGGGTGGGAGGAGCTTGTGCTGCACAGACATGTTCTTTTTTCTGTCAAAACCCACATCTTGATAAGTCCTAAAAATTACTGAAATTTTCCTTGAAGTGTAAGGAAATTCATTCAGTCTGTCTGTGAATTTACTTAAATTTATTTACATCTTGCGAAGTTTTAATCATGCTCTTTCTTTTGACAAACCTTTTATTCTCTATTCCTCTACTTTTCTTTTGTTCTACTTCAGTGCTAATAGTTGAGCTTTTGGTTCAGAGTTCGCTCTGCCAAGGTAATCTCTTAATGAGCATCTTTATGCAGATTTGGGTTATTTGTTAAAGGTAGCTAAATTTCCCAGTAGTGTGATTGATGGATCAAAAGGGATGCCCATTTCAATGGCTTAATATTGCCTAATTAGTTTTTTAAAGTATTGGCCCCAGTTACTGAGTTTAGTGGGAGAGGGGAAGAAGTGTGCTCAGTGTCACTTGGCGTTGCAGCACCTATGCATCCCGGAGCAACGCGGGGCTCCACATTCCCCTCCCCCCAGTACTGTTCTCCCAGTACTGTTTTTGATATCATTTTCAGAAAATCAACTACCTTTGATGTGATAGTTTATTATTTCACATTCTTTTGTTACCTGTTTGAAATTCAAAGTTTCAAAAGTCTTTTGCTTGAAATTTTCTGAGATTTTTCAAATCTGTTTAGTTGGTCGGGTGTCTTGGAGCTGCTAATTATTTGCAACCATCTCAGACTTTCCCCTCTTTTTCTATGTCTGTGTCAGAAACCAATGATGGGGGCAGATGATTTCAGTTTGCCTTTTCTCTAGCTTGGAAAGTAGAAAGGTTTTAACACTGCTGATTTTTCTCAAAGGCCATCTGTCTACTTTGCCTGCTCTTGGGCCAAGGGACATGGACACATAAGGAAATAGCGCAATCTTTTGCCTGTGAGTCCTGAAAAAAGGACCTTTACCTTATAATCTCTTAATTTTCCACTTATTTTCTAGTTCTCTCTGAATTGTTTAGCGCTAATAGCCAGTTTGCATTGAGGCTTACTGCATTGCTTTTGCGTGATCGCAGAAGCTTTTGCCCTAGTCTGGGCCAGATTTTAAGTTCAGTTTACCCAGGGTTTATAATCTGAGTTACAAATTGAATTCACTGTGCTTGAAAATTTATTTTAAGTTGTCTGCAGAGTCAGGTAACCTAGTGTGAAAAAGTCATCCTCTCCTGTCTTCTCTGCCCCTTCTCTCCACTTGAGGCTTCTGTTAGTGCACGTGGCAGCCCCCAGTGTACCTGGCACGTGGTACTCAAGCCATCTAGCCTCCCGGCCAGGATACTTTATCTCAAACTTTGTCTGAATTGGGTGAAATTCTCCTTGAATGTAGTGCTTTCCCAGTGCAGGACAGCTGTGTCCTTGTCTCTCACTAGACGAACACTTCTTGAGGGCAACAACCAAAGTGTTCAGTGCAATCTATGCCACATAGTTGGTGGGAATTAATTTGAGTTCCACCAACTTGTAACTTGGAAAATTGGGTTTGGGAATGGGCTGTATTTCCCCGTTAGGGAAAGATTGGCTAAACAGACAGGTCCTATTTAGGGCTGATTTTTTACAAACTGTAACTACAAACTGCTAACACTGACAGGTAATTCAGAACCTTCACTTGCAAGTCACTTCTGCCTGCTTGTGAGTCACTGGGCAGCATTCCGGCTTCACTGCGGTCACACTGGTCCAAGATGCTGCTTCTGTAGGACGTCTGGGCATTTTCTAAAGTGATTTGAGGAGTGGCTGATCAGGTTGTGATTGGGCCACTCCTTCATTTCTACCTGATTTGTGTATTGATTTCTCTATTAGAATAGAAAAAATGTCACCAATAAAACATAATTTGCCCCATGAGGAATGGGTGATCATTCTTCCATAATTTATACTGTGCCTTACTCCTAAACAAGTCTTTCCAAATGTCATCTTTATTAATAGCGAATCTTTAGTTCTTTAAAGGAGTTATTGTCCATTGTTAGGATTGGTATCTTTCTAATGATTGAAGTAATCTGGAACTTAGGTAATGGGAGCTTTGCTCTTCATCCCCCAGCCCCTTCCTGCTGTTGTCAGGGATCATCCAGAACATCTGTCTGTCAATCCGTTGTCACCTTGGAGATGGGGATCTATTTTAAATGAATTGTCTCTGCAGGAGGCACTTGTCCATTTAGTTGGAAGTGTTTAAAACTGATTTCTCTCTGTAAGGATGACAACAGCGTGTAGCAAAACAAAAGCTTGTATTGTGATGTGATTTAACTTGGAAGAATTTTATATATACAAAGTCTCAGTTGTTACACATAGTGATTTTCTGCAACAATTTTTATGTAAAAAGAAGAAACTGGCTTTGTGCTCCATGCATTGGAGCTTTGTGCTGTCTGGACCTTGTTCCTGGTCACTGGTAGTGCTGCTTATGATGGCATTTTTCTGTTATAGTCGGCGAGGCTCTGGCCTGGGCAAAAGAGGAGCAGCTGAAGCTCGTCGACAGGAGAAAATGGCAGACCCTGAGAACAACCAGGAGACGGTCAACTCTTCAGCTGCTCGGACCGATGAAACTCCCCAGGGAGCTGCAGGTGGGTTGGCGCTTCTTAGACCTGACAACAGCATTTGTGTATTTTACAGATTTCTTTTCAGATAAATTCCTTTTTAGGTACATCACCATAATGGAAGAGAGGGAGAGAAATATATTAGATGTTACTATCAAACTTTTCGCTCCTTTTTCTTTTACTTAATAGGTTTGGTTTTTTGAGTCACTGTATTCTTTGTTGTTGTTTGTTTAATTCTTGTCTAAATCCAAATTTGTACTAATTTAAAGGGATTTTAGGAGAGGGTGGAACCCTTTCTGTTTAAGCTTCTTAATACATTGATGAGTACATGTAGAAATTGCTCAGATTGTTTGAAAGTATTTAGATACAGAAAAAATGTAAGGACGTGTCTTAATGTTTAAATTCATAATGTACAAATTTTAATTCAGGATTTTGTAATCTGAAAAATAGGTAGTATTCCATTTGAATCTAAGCAACTTTAAAAATACTATTTAAATTTTTTGTGGCCGCCTTCTTATTCTTGATAGTTTAGTGCAGTTTTAAATATATATCCATTACCAATACCAAAGGAAGGTCTTAATACTTCAACAGTTTATTGTGACTAGAGGGTTTGTAAGTATACTTTGTCACTAATATTTCTCACAGCTCCAAACTGCCATGGGTCATCTTGCACATACGGTTAAGGTGTGGGTTTAAGGGAGCCATAAATATATACTTTTGAGCAAAGTAAGTTCTTTCATGTATTTCTTTTTAATATAAGAATATGTACTAGTTTTCTTTAACACCTATGGTTGATTATATTCCTAGATTGCAGGGAAGGTTCTGGTTTGCTTGTGGCTGTCCATGTTTTATGCCTATTGTCTCAGCTTTAGGCAGCCTTAACGTTTTTACCACTGATCTTTCTTTTCTAGTTTTGTATGACAAATTGCATGTTGAACTTACAGGATCTCATGTGGTGGTTGGGGGTGGGTGGGGAGAAGCTTTTTTTAATTGTGCCCTTTTCCTGAAAGAGTTTTTCTAAAGGGTTAAGTGGTGTGTTGAGGGGGAAATACAGTCCATTGCACATGAAACTCATTGAAGCTCTTTATGACACGTGACTTATCCTTCCAGTGTTTAATGTTTACTTCGAGTCTGAATATGGAAGTGGGGCATTCCCCAAATGGATGACAGAAGTAGAGCCCCTGAAGCTGTTGTTAAAGTGGACTCATTATGGAAGTTATAATAGCTAACATTTATAGCATGTGCATGCTATTTTAGCACAGTATTAAGCACTTTACATATATTCTCATTTAATTGTATAAAACAACCTGCTGAGGTGTGAGTGCTGTGTCCTCATTTTACAAGGAAAAACTAAGGCACGTAATGGTTAAGCCTACCTGGGGTTGGCCTGGCATTTGTGACTCTCCGGCAAGGACATAGAGAAGGAGGACTCTGTCCTAGTTCCTTGTGGTACAAACGTTCGCTTAATCCTTATGGATATGACTGGAGGTCAGTATGAGGGGATGCTGTGTACAGTTTTGTTCCTGGTATACCTACGTGTATTTACAAGGAGAAAAGCTTCAAGAGGTCACGGTCAGAAGGATGGCCCTCTTAAACACTCTCCTGAGTTTGTTAATCTTATTTGAAATCAGTGTGATCTAGGTATTTTCCAGGTTTATGTAGAAGTGACATGTGACTTGTTCCACTGGTGTTAGAACAGCAGTTGGCTTCATTACATTTCAGAGACTGGATCCTTTATGGATCCTGTAGAATTCTCTGCCACCTTGCTGAAGTAGTTCTGGGAAAGAAGTAAGTTACTTAATTACCTTTATGCTAAGTTCTTTAGTGTGACCTGCTTTGGTTTCTCAATATGTGAAGTTGTAATTTAAAGAAAAGTAAAGCCCTCTGAGTTACTCTAGGCACATGGCGGAGAGGTAAGCTGGAGCATCTTTTGGCCAGTGTCCATCCTCAGACAGCTCTTACACAGTTAGTGTAAGTTGTCCTTCCTCTGAAACATTTATCGTGATTTTTTTTTTTTTTTTTTTTTTTTTTACTAATTTAAAACCATGACTTAATCTCTTAGTGTTATTTGTATTTATATATACCTTTTTTTGGCGTATTTAATTTTGAAGCTCTTAGCTTCCTGACATTGCTATGAAAGCACTTCTGCATGTTTGACAAACTTGCTTTTGTCACCCTGATTTTGCCAGTATTGCTGACACTCGAAGTTTCTTGATAACCGGTATCCCTGTTGAATCTCCCTGAAGTATACTGTGATACGGAGTCCTCTAGCTCTTCACAGAGGAAATGCCAGCTCTTGAAGTTGAAAGTTTAGTGTTGTCCACATTGTCCTAAGAGTCTGAGACGAACCTTGGACTTTGGAGTACTGCGCATCCTGTTACAGTGCTTATGAAGGTTCGGAAATACTATAGATAATAAAGCAGGAATCAAGTATTCTTCTTAACTTCTGCAAAAACAATCATATGGCAAGGGACAATAGGCTATTGTCCGGCACCTATATTTTGTATTGAAAATCTTAATTTCACAAGAAATCAAACAAGGTCAAGTTGTCAAAACAAAGCCGCCGGTTTTGTAATTTAAAATTTCTTTTTCTAAATTGTGTCCTAACACTAAACATCAGATTGCTACCATATCACCTGGCACTAGAGCCCATATAATTACATGTCTAACCGTCATCATCCTCCTGGCCTTACTCAGAAGTTTTTGTAACATGTTCCAAAATAAATAAATAAATAAATAAATCTTCCCATTGTTTCTTGCACTTAGGTATCTAGCAAACCTGTTGTGGGTTCTTCAAGTAAAACTGATTTCTGCCAGCTTTTAATATTTGATCTCTGTTTTCAGCATAAGAGCTATATCACTTAAAATAAAACAACTTGGAGTTCCGTAATAACATCCTCATGTTCTGATTTAAGCAGTATTTTCTCCACTGTTGGCATTCACCTGTGTAAACGGTCTACGTGATGCTCTGAAGATCTGCTGAGACTGATTGGGCGAGATCTCTTTAAACAAAAATGTTCAAACCTCTTAATCTGACAGTTTTTTTCCTGCTCATTAGCCTTGTCTTCTCTCTATCTGGGGCAGATCTCATGCATATTGTCAGAGGAAGTGTGAGGCTGTTAGTAAAGACTGTTGTTTGACATCAGCTGATGGCTGACATGTCCTTACCTGTGTAGCTTTACAAACTGCCCACGGGCCAGGCTGGTTTGGTTAATCTAACTTTGTAAAACCTACACAGCAGCAGCTAGAATACTTAGTGGACAGATGCTTACTACATGCTGTCAATGAAAGGACGGTGAAGGACCTTTTCTTTCGGCCCAGTAACTGATTTCTGTCCAAATAAGCAGTCCACTAAAAATCAGAATGTTCCTGCGCCTCCTAGTAATGGTTCTGTGGCCTCCCTTAAGGTTGGGATCCTGCTGTAACAGGGACGCTTTTAACGGGGTCCCTTTCCAGGTACTGTGTCTTGATTCACGTCTTTACGGCAGTGCATTTTGAGATAATCATTACTCATAATGAAAGTCATGTTTAAGAAGTAACTTAAACTTTTGTTAAAGTTGTAGGTTGCAGATCTATAAAACGTTTTAAAATAAGACCAGCAGTTAGTTTTCTGATAGATACTTTAAAAACCAGCACTACCTTAGCAGAAGAGTTTTTATCTTTTTCTTTAAAGATGTGTGTTTTCAGAGGGTGCTTTAAAGAATTCCAACCGTTTCATTTGTCAAAACTAAGTATTTGCTTTCCATATAATTGGAAGAATTTTAAAGCAAGTTTAATTGCTACTTTAACAATTTCAGTCACCATTGGGACCTAATAAACAGAATTTGTTAACAAGGTTTCTGTATAATGTGAAATGCAGTTGTGCTTGAATTAAAAGTTTGCATTGAAGATTATGTGTTTCAGGAGCTGACAGAATACACTTCTTCTTAGTACAGCCTATGAATTCAGACTGCCTGGGTCGATATCTCTGACCTGCTGGTAGCTGTCTGAACTTAGGCAAAAACACTCACAGTCACAAGCCTCTGTTTCCTTGTGTCCATGATGAAGTTATAATCTTCTTTGTCTGGATCTGAGGAAACACAGACACCATCTACATACAGTAAGCATTTAATAAATGACTCCTATAAATTATTGACTGCAGTTATTGCTTATTTCATTTATCTTCATCAGAAGCGTGATGTTGCTAAGCTCCAATACCCTTTGCCCTTTAATACTAACATTTCTGGTTAACTTGTAACTCTAAGCCATGGAGTTGCTAACATTTTGTGTGAAGAGTTGATTTCTAATTTTAGAACAGGCCCTATTGAACTCTGACTATAGTATGAAAACAGCTGCAGACACTAGGAAAAGAATGGATACAACTATATGTTCTAATTAAAATTTTATTTACAAAATGCTATGCTGGGTTGGTTCTGGCCTGAGGACCACAGTTTGTTGACTCCTGTTCTTTAAAAACCATACATTTTTCTACAAACTAAAAAAATTCATTGAAATGATAGAAAATACTTGATGAAGTATGAAGAAAGGTATTACGAAAATACTGAGTTGGTGGCGGATGTATTAGCATCTGTCTTTTCTTTTCCCCAGAAAGGTTCCTTAAATTTACATGTTATTCACAGATACCTTTGTATCTGTCACTATATTGAGTGTATAGGTTCTAGGGTATTGTGAGTGTGTGCTCACACATAGTTAAACACTGTAAAAGCATGCTTTGGGTCTCAACAGACAGAATAGGAACAGAAAAACTGCTAGTTTATCAGGAATATAGTTTCATCTCTTAGTCAGATTCCGAATAGGATCTATCTCTATTTCCTTAGACGGTTGTGCTCATCAGGTTATTATTTTGGGTTCTAGATGCCTTTTGAACTCCTCCTACACTTGTTTTGACATCTTCGTTGCCCTCTCTTTTATACCTCAATGTTTTGCAGTCATCTGGTGTGTATCTTCAATTTTTTGTCATAGAATAAGAGTATTAGTCTTTGCATACATAATTAAGGGAAACATGATTGTATCAAATGTGCAGTTCAGGAATAAAATAGACCAAAGAAGGCACATATCTACGTGGAACATGTCTGCCAAATGCCAGTTTTGCTTTCTATTATGTTTGTGACTCATTGCAGTCACAGATGTAACCATCAAGCTATTGAATATGCAGTGTTCTTTTAGCAGTGCTGTTATCTTCATGGACTTTTGGTAGAGAAATTCAGGACAAGACCCGATTCAGGAATAGCACAAGGAATTGTTCAAAGCCATCTGTGAATGAAATGTGAAGGTTGTATTTTTATGCTTATTTCACATTAAAATAGTTGAGTCATCCTTTTGTTCATAAAAGCTAAAGGACGAAGTCTAGAAGGATAGCCATCTGAGTGTGCAGTTGTGAAAGGGGAAGACATTTCATTGCCTGTTCAGGGTAGCCTGTGCTTTCTTTTTTAAGATAAGCCAGATAGAATGAGTTAAGCATTAGTTTCTTACAACCTTAACCTTTTATTTTTTTCTTCTTTCCTTTAAAGCCTCTAGTTCTGTTGCAGGGGCTGTGGGCATGACCACCTCTGGGGAGAGTGAATCAGATGATTCCGAGATGGGACGATTACAAGGTAAAGGCAGTTACTGAATTTACAAGAAGCCATTGCCACGACTGAGTCGTACTATTGGTCTTATTGAAATCAACTTGAAAATTTAACATAATCTAGCAATGCCTGCACCTCTAAAGAAAACTTCTTATGTAGTGTGATTTGAAATTGGGAGATGATCTGACTCTGTTTTTACTGTTTTACTAGACAGAAATGTGCCTTTTTAAAAAAAGTCATTGTGGCTATAGACATAACTGTTGCATACAGCAAAATAGAAAATGTTGGAGGATCTTTAAAGGGGGGGGGTGTAACTTAACATACTATTCTCTGGCACTTAGTAATGTAATGCATCCAACTGGGGGCATTTTTCCTGTGTCCTTTTGGGTTTTTGATCACCTATTTATAAATGAATGTCAGATGGTACTTAAACTCCAGATAAGTGCTTTTTTAAAAGCAGCCTCCTATTACGTATATGCTCTTAACAAATGGATGGATATATATTATCTTTAGGTGCTTGATGTATGTAATAGATCCCTAAAGAGAGGTTTACAGGAAACATTTATAAATCATCTTCAGATGACTTACCTTCTTTCAGGAACTACAGCAATCTTTTTGACTAGAATTGTTCATGAGCACAGTTTTTCTCCCTTTTTGGAATTGAGCACTGTTTTTAGAGCATCTTCTGACGAATATCTCACCGGGAAATATTATTAGAGGGAACATAGGGTGCTTTATATGTAAAATGAGGGGTTTTTCTTGGACCTATTTATAAAATTCCTGTTGACACTGATTTTTATTATCTCCATAAAGCCTTAAGAGGCCTGGGAACTGGCATTGGGTGTTATGACTTATATTTATATTAATACATGTGTGGGCTTGGAAATTTAGTGTAGCTCTTAAAGTTTAAACTAGAAAATATCTAAATCAGCAATGTAGGTGAATCGCTTGTTTGAAACCTTGATAAGATCAGTTGTATCAACATCTCAACTGCTCCTTTGGCCCTTCTGTTTTCTTTAGCTCTCTTGGAGGCCAGGGGACTTCCTCCTCATCTATTTGGCCCTCTTGGTCCGCGGATGTCACAGCTTTTCCACAGAACAATTGGAAGTGGAGCTAGTAAGTAATAATAAATTTGTCCTCTTCCCCGCCCTTGTAATAATTAGTTGGGTATTATTTTCACCGGTTGCCTATTGATGTATGTTTTCATGAACTTCAACCTGTTTTTAGAATAAGGCTTGTGCACATTCTTGCCTCAATACAGCAATTCTAAGATTTCCTTCTGTACTTTTATTTTTGATTACTGAATTGTAATCATTAGAAAAGTACCCAAAGTTTACAGTTAAGATTGAATCATGGGCTTTCCTGGTGGCGCAAGGGAGCACTATGATGCTATCTGCAGCCATTGCCACACAAGTCCAATCCCCGGCCAGGGAGCTGACCCACATGATGCAGCAGACCTCTCCTATCTCGTCTGCTGCTCCCCTCCCCTCAGCAGTGTCTTTCAGTAGGTCTGCGTGTTCTGCTCCCCATTCTGTCTCTGGGGAATCCTCTCACCACCACCCCCCCTCACCCACTCTCCCGCGGCGCCTTGCACCTCTGGCCTATGCCCCAGCTCTTGTATGAATAAAAAAAAAGAAGATTGAATCTATTTTGTTCAAGCTATAAAGAGCAAGAAATCTCAGGTGAGTGCATTGATTATTGTATCATCTAATTACAGGATTTGCATAGACTGAATCTTGAGTTTTTTATGGTGTAATAAAATTTAGCCCATAGACAGAAATCATGATATGCACCTGAGAAGAAAGATTTCTGAGCAGAATTACCAGTCACTGAGCTCTTTTAATCAAATTAATGTATGATAACCCAGAGATCTTGTCTTAAGTGCTAGACACAACAGTGACTCTTGAAGCCTCAATTTGTAACTAAGAATAACCTTGCAAAACTGCAAATCCGGTTGAGTCTTTTTGGTAAAGAATGCTATACAGGTAGAGAATACTGTCTTTAGCTTCTTTAACAGAATTTACGTTTAAGCCTTTTTTAATAACTTCATTGATAGTATTTCCAAAGAATCACTAGGCTGTTTGTAGAGTCCAATCTTGAATAATTTTTAAAGCGTGATTGAAGCCTTTTAATGCTGACCTTATTAATATGTGCTTATATTATTTTCTGCCAAATATTCCTAGTTAGAGAAATGATGGCAACTGTATACATGTGCTCACATATGTGCCTTTGTACTTGAGGCTTTTTCAAGATTCGGTCTTAACATTTGGCAGGAAATTTAAGAAGCAGTTGGTATTTTTGTTTTTGTTTTGCCTTTGCTGCCTTGACTCAGTGCTTAGATAGCATACCATGTTGCAGAGTTGTCATGAACCCTGAATATGGAGCTTCACTTAGTATCATTAAGTCTTGGCATTGTGCTGAATCATGAACAGAATAGTAAGGGAAGCTGTTTACATATGGAGCTTCCATGCCAAAGGGAGGGCCCCCAGCACCAAGCGAGACAATGACCATATGTAGCCCAGTTTCAGGTAGTGTCAAGTATATGAAGAAAATCAGAGTCAGGATGGTTGGTGGGGGATGTAGATAAGCTAGTAAGAGAAACCTCTGACGCGTGGTGCTTTTAAAGACACCGGATTGAAATGACACCAGCTATGTGGGAAAGAGGAAGCAGACCAAAGCTGGTCTGCTTGAGAAATAGTCTTGGAGAAAAGAGTGAAGGGAAAGCGGTAGAAGAGGAAATTGGAAGGGTATAGGCACTCAGGTCAGCAGCAAGCGTGGGATCCAAATCCAGTGGTCATCAGGAGATGCTGGACAATTACTTGAACAGGGTAACAGCATGATCGTTAGGATGACGAAGATTGATCATGTGCAAGTTGGGAGTGTTTAGGTGTAGCCTCTGAACTCATCAGCAACTCTTACTCATCAGCAACTATTACTTCATTTGTATTGTCAACCATTCTCTCCACTGCCAATCCTAGGCATCTTTTATCTGCATATCTTTTAATTTTGTAACTATATAAAATTTTTAGACAATACTGTGGTTAAGGTAAGAAGAAGGTCTTTACTGTTGTTAAGTATCCATTCAGAGTTCAAATGTTTTAGTCCTCTCATAAATTCATTTGAGGATCAGAAGGTCTAATGCTGTCAGTTAATATGTTTTCTAAGTTTAAGGTAGCCATTCACTGTCAAATTCTGTTTCTTCTAGTAGTTTATTCTTTTCCTCTGGCAGGTAAGACGAGGCAAAGGTGGCAGTGTGCCCTACATGAGGCAGTATGCGTGTGTTTGATGGCTCCTTAAGCCATCACAAATCCATCGCTAGATATCAGGGATTTTAAATTATAGTATTTCACACCCAGTAATCAGTTTTCACTTATTTGAATTAGTTTACTTATTAGAAGTAATGTAGTAGAAATATACTTTAAAGACGCGCCCCTCTGTTTGGTTACCCAGGAGAGAGGTCAGTATAGGAAAGTTAATTTTTTCTCCTTTACTTACCAGTTTTCAAGGTAGTTGGTTTTTACATATTCCAAAGTGCTGCTGTTACTGTTTGTGTTGTTAAGTGGCTTGAAACAAATTTTAAATATTTCAGTGATTCTCATTGATGACTGAATTGATGACTGATGATCTTTGGATGATAGGATCTTTCTGAGGTTGACTTCTGAGTCTTTTTTTGATATGATAGCAGTACATTTTGATAACCTCCTGCACTTTGGTATATTAAAATATATTAAGCTTTTTTGATTGCTGAGTAGTATTCCATGGTGTATATGTCTCACATCTTCTTGATCCAGTCATCTATTTTGGGGCATTTGTGTTGTTTCCATAGCTTAGCTATTATAAAATGTCCTGCTATAAACATAGGGGTGCAGGTGCCCTTTTGAATTGTATGCGGACTATAACCAAGATGAAAATGCATACATTGTGCAAAAATGAAAAATGATGTAAAAAAATATATAAAAAAATTGAAACAAAAAAAAGGAAAAAAAAAACTTGTATTAAGCTATCTCCACTCCTGCTAAAACCCAAACGAGGCATTTCCTCAGAAAGTGCTGGGTTTTTGTGTATGAAATGATGTTTAGAGCTCACAGTCAGGGTTCTAGGTGTATTCATTGCTCTTGGGTTGATCATTGTTACTGGAATTTTTAATGGACAAACCTGAGAGAGCTTTGTATTTTACCCATCAAATTCAGGATGGCAGGGGTTTTATTTATCTTGTATCTTTTTCCTACCCAGGCCAAAAGTCCCAATTCCTGGTGATAACAACATAATCAAGCACATACTCTATCCTATAGTACAAAAATCCAACTTTACATCAAAAGTAAGATTATTGAGTAGGTTTTATTTTTTTAATAGTTGTGGTCAAGTTATTTTATATAGTCTCGAAATAATTCCTCTCTGCCCAAGTTGATTTGGCTGATTTGCTTCATTTTGCTTTTGCTTTTTAGGGCTTGCTTTTAAAATGCAACTTTGCTTTTGTAATTATATGCACATGGTTCCAAAAGTCAGATCTAAAAATAAGGTGTATTCAGAAATGTCTTATTTTCTTTTACTGTCCCTTTACCCTGTTTCCTCCTCCACACAAATAATCTTTGTTAATTTTATGGCTTGAGTAAAACAAAAACAAATCCTTGTTATCTGCTACACACACACTGCCTTTCTTAGATAGGAGCAGCAAACTTTGTGTTCTCTATCTTGCTTTTAACAGTATATTTTATTTTATTTTATTTTTTTAAATAGAGGCATGTTTTATTTATTTGTTTGTTTGTTTTGTTTATACAAGCACTGGGTACAGTCAGAAGCACGGGAGGGTGAGAGAATTCGCCAGAGCGGGGAGCAGAGCAGGCAGAAGGACCGAAGTACACTGCTGAGGGGAGCAGCGGGCGGCAGGAGAGGTCTGCGCGCCATGTGGGACCCTCCTCCGGTGGCCGGGGAGCAGCTGGGGATCGAACCGGCGCCGCAGAGGCTGCGGGCAGCTTCGCAACCCAGCGCTCAACTGCTGCGCCACCTGGGAGGCCCTTAACAGTATATTTTAGTGTTGATTCCAGATTGGCTGTGTAGATGCAGCTGAGGTGGGGGAAGGGGGCAGAGAGGGAGAGGAGAGGAGATTCCTTACTTCTTTTGTCTCCCCACGTATCTGCAGTTTTCCAGTGCCTTTTAATTACATCTTGCACTTCCTTCTGTCGGGTTGTTTATAGGCTAAAGAACTTTCTTCACATAGTACTGCCAGCAGTGATCCCGCTCTGCTTTTGTTTGTGAATTCCTTGATTTGCTTTAATTGTGAAGATACTTTACCCTCAGTTACCTCTTTATTAATGTCTTCTGAAGTTTCTGTTGCCTTTTCAAAACAGTGTCTTTTTTTCTTTTTTTCAAGGTATGCTTTTTCAAATTGTTACTATTTTTAATAGTTGGGCTATGTTTGGCCTGTGTGGCATACTTTTTGATTCAAAAAATATCAAGGTAATGCTGACTTACACTACTGTACATGCTTTGGGGGTTATCGGTTCACACCTCTTCCTCTTTGATTTTTATTTGCTTGGGTTTTACTGAGGTTTTGAATCTGTGAGTTGTTATCTTTAATCAGTTTTGAAAAATTCTTGGCCATTTTCTCTTCAGACAATTTTCCTTTTGGGAGTTTCAGTATCATACCTGTTCAGACTTTGCCTTTAAACCAGCATGTGTCTTTGAGTTTGCATCATTTTTGTTTTCCCCTGTTTGCAAATCCACTTATTTTTCTTGCTGTCCTATGTCTTTGGCCAGACTCATCAATGAGATTTTAATTTCAGGTGTTTGTTTGTTTTTTCCAGTTCCAGATAGTTATTTTTCTTTTAATTCTTTTTGTCTATATTTTCAATTTATTCATCATGGTATTACAGGGCGGGGAGAGGGGCACCCGAGACCCTGCAAACCTGCCTGTTCTAAATAGGTTCTGCCATCCGCCGCATCAACACAAAACATGTGAGACTTTACTGGGAAGGAACTTGAATACAACTAGGAAACAATACAGGAAAGGCAAAGAATATAGTTTCTAAATCAAGCACCCAAAGTGACCCGTCCCCTCGTGGGTAAAAGTCCACCCAAATGGGATTGGCCCAGAGCAAGGCCCCAAAGCCTGCTACAAGTCTAAAGCATCTTTGAGTGGGAACCCTCAGAAAAGGGTCAGAAACAACCAGACAAGCCCGGAAGGAAAAGAGCAAAATCAAAATCAAGATAAAAGCTGCCATTGTCACCTCCCCACGGGTCTTGCCCACATCTGTGTCACCCCGTCCACGACCAAAAGACAAGCGCAGTTTCTTCATGTCTCTCTCGGCCCCATGTGCCTCCTCCAGGTCTCCTTCTAGATCTCCACCCTGCTTTTCCTTCTTCAGTCTCCCCTCTAGCTTCTTCTCTCTCTGCTCAGCTCCACCCTCCTTTTGGGTGGGGCAGGAAACCTGGAACTACCCCTTTCCTGGGGACCACCCTGTTACAATGGTAGTAGTGTTACTACTAAAAGACAATTATTTTTTTCCCCTTGTGATTATCAGTCATGCATTTGGCATCTTCATTTGTCTAGTAATTCTTTATGTGCCCAGACATCTTGTGTGAGAACTAGAGGCTCCAGAGGATATTACTAGTGTGATTTTCTTTTTCTGTCTTAAGCATAAAAGGTCAGAAGCGGATCTCTCAAGACTTTGGCTTGTTTGGGCCAGAGTTGAAATTTTCATATGATTCTTTTCACTTCTGCCTCATCCCTGTTGTGACCCCTACTGCTCCCCCCTGCCCCTGATTTTGATTGAGGCTCTTGGAAGTGTTGTCTACTTGCACTTGGAAAAGCATGCTGTTTCACAATATGCGGGTGTTGTGGGTGTCAGGTTACTGGCTGTGTGTGTGTGTGTGTGTGTGTGTGTGTGTGTGTGTGTGTGTGTTGGAGGCAGGCCTCTCCTTCTGTGGGAACTTTGTCTTCTAAGCACCATGAGATTGCTTAAGGTTTTTTTTTTTTTTTTTTTTTAGATTCATTTATGCATACCAGAACTGGGGTATAGGCCAGAGGTGGGGCGGGTGGGGGGGGGGGTGAGAGGATTCACCAGAGACAGAGTGGGAAACAGAACAGGCAGGCAGATTGAAACACACTGCTGAGGGGAGCAGTGGGCAAGTCAGGAGAGGTCTGCTGTACCATGTGGTTAGCTCTCTGGCCAGGGATGGAACTCATGCTGCAGAGGCTGCAGATAGCTTCATAGGTCTTAACCCTTTGTGCCACCAGGGAGGCCCCTGCTTGAGATTTTATTATGTCTCACCAAAACTTCTGACTCAGCCCTCAGCCCTCTCGCAGCTCCAAGAAATCAGCAAATATCAAGTAGGGCTAACTCGGTTGAACGCATCAGCCTCCTGGGACTCTGAAGTGTTGCTGGTTCCTTGTTCCTTCTCTAGCAGGGCTGGCAGGCGACTGCTGCCTGTGGACCAGAGCCAGCCTCCTGCTTGTTTCTGTACAGCCTGTGAATGGAAGTGATTTGTACATTGTTAAAATTTGTGCATGGAAAAATTTTAAAGTAATATTTTGTGACATTGAAAATGAAGTAAAATTCAGATTTATGTCCATAATAAGTTTTATTGGAATGCAGCCATGCTTAGTTGTTAATGTCCTTTGTCTGTGGTGCCAGAGTTGAGTAGTTGCAACAGAAACCCAGTGGCTTGCAGAACCCACTGGCCTGTGATAGTGGATCTTTTTTTTTTTTTTTTTTTTTTTAAGATTTATGTATTTATGCAGACAAGAACTGGGGGTATAGGCCAGAGGCACGGGAGTGGAGGTGGTGAGAGGGTTCACCAGAGACAGAGTGGGGAACAGAACAGGCAAACTGACTGAAATACACTGCTGAGGGGAGCAGTGGGCGAGACAAGAGAGAGGTCTGCTGTGCCATGTGGGTCAGCTCCCTGGCCAGCTGGGGATCGAACTGGTGCTGCAGAGGCTGCGGATAGTTTCGCAGTGCTGTGCTTAACCCCTTGTGCCACCAGGGAGGCCCTGGTAGTGGATCTTGAAGCGTGAGTCACAAACACCTGAGGCTTCCTGAGACCCTTACGTGGTGTCAGGACCATTAGTCAAAACTAATAATAATTACTAGGTACTTATTACTGTTTTTGATAAGACAGAATTAATAGTAGGTAAAGTTACTGAGGTATTTCTCTTTTACACTTTGTTGGTGTTTGACTTGATGGTGCACGAGCTGTGGTGGGGAGAAGCACAACATAGCACCCCACTGCACTAGCAAGTGGCTGCCTGCTCGGTGCCAGGTGCACCTAGTAGAAAGAACACTTTCACTTTTATGTAGGATGCCCTTGCCAAACAAACTTATCGCTTTTACTGAGTAGCATATGTCTTTTTAATAATCTTTATGACAAAACAGGGCCACTTTCCCCCCCCACATACTTCACCTCAGATAATATTTTGCCACAGATTGAGAGAACAGAGATGAGTGTGCACAGCTGTCTTTTGTTAAACCTGACAGTTAAAACAACCTGCAGCAATGATGCCACTCATCACTGAATTTTTGTTGTTTTGGAAAATGTGGTCATTTTCACCAAAGAAGCTATTTATATTAATGTGGAGTGAATTGTTTATCAGCAAGAATTTACAGTTTTTCTCTTTTGGTTCCAAACAGTAAATCTCAGTGATCGAAACTTATATAATAACAAATGCTTTGGGGTTCCTCAATTTGTGAAAGTATAGAATGGGCCTAAAACCAAACTGCCTGCTCCCAGAGCGTTTTGCTCTTCCTCTGTCAGAGGACAATTTATGGTTTTGACTTCTAGTCATTTTGCCATTAGGTTGTTCATTTTTAGCAACAGCCCCAAAATTTAGTGGTATTGATGATGATGGCGCTAGAACAGCCATGTCCTCAGGACTGCTCTCCCAACGTTGATAGGACACGCACTGGTGTGTATCCTATTTTTCCTATTTTAGGTGGTTGTGCTATTAGGGTTTATTAGATAAAATGAGGCATATCAAAACTATTAGGTGCATTTGAGCAAAAATCAATTGAAATTGGGCATCATCCAATCAAGCAGGTAGAAAGGATCTGGGAGGACCTATACAAAATGAGATTTTTATAACAGGGTGAGAATGCAAACAAGGAAGCTAACTAGGCACGAGAACAGACTGGTTATCGGGAGAGAAGAGGTGGCAGGGATCACTCAGGCAGATCACCTAACTGGTAATGATCAGGAGATTCCTTACTGACTGCTGGAAGACTCCATTTCTGGGGGTGTCTGCGCTGTAGTTTAAGTCTTAGTTTGGTGGTGTGGGGCTTATTGTAAAAGTCACCCCACTGTTGTCTTGTTTTTAACAGGGCACACTTTATACAACTATTTCCTCTTTTAAAAATGAATTAGAATCAGTGGGAGTTCTTTTGTTTTTCCTTCTAAATGGTTATGTCTGCTCTAACTTGAACTGATATATAGTTTGAAATTTTTAAATATGGCATCTCTGAACTTGGCTTTTCTTGCAATATATTTTTGGATAAATTCTTAATTACAATAAAGTTAGGTGGACATGGAATTCATTAGCCACAGTCTTTAATTAAGACAGTAGGGAAACAAATCTCCTACGATCAGTAAGTGCCCGTTGAGGGGCTTCAGCCCCCACAAGCTCACTGAATTTTAATTGAAATTAAAAAAATTGATTTCCATATGAATTCCACATTCATTGATAGCTTGCAAACATCTCATTTTTAAGCATTTTAATACTTAATGATGTGGAAATGGAAGAGGTCCTTATATTGAGAATAACTTGAAATAATTTAGAAGTAACACTAGGTATAAATTTGGTAAACACTAATTGAATCTAATACGCATTATAAATAGGAAGGCATCCAAATGAAACACTTTTATAGACTTTATTTTTGAGTGTTTTGTTGCGTTATTGACAACTTCTTTCCCTGGGATAGTTGCTTCTTAGTGCTCTGCAGTTGTTCGGGCAGTGCAGTGTGGCCTCAGCAGTAGTGGAAGCACTCTGACTGACAGCAGCCTCTGCCCATGAAGTAAGATGTGGACAGGACAAGCTTGCTCTTTTTTTGCAAAAAGCTTCATTGTTTCGATTCTCCCATATTAGATGCGTTATTTTGACTTAATTTCCTTGTCTTTTCACTGTCACTGGATTCCATTAATTCTCACTCAGATATGTAGAAGTATGAAGCATTTCCTTTGAAGTCCAGGCAAAGTGTAACAGGTTTCTGTTACTGGACAATACTTTTTCTCCCCAAATTTCTTTAAAAGTAGGCATATTAATGGAATGGACTTATATTGCAGGTTACTATCCAATTAAAATTAAGGCACAAAAATATCAATAGTTATGAGGTTACTTCTGGGCAGAATAAATCCACCTACAGTTGACCCGCAGCACAGGATTGAACTGTGCAGCTGCACTTACACATGGATTTTCTCATAAACAGACAAACATAGACTCATGCAATCAGCCAATACAGTGGTGTGCTAGAGATGTAGTTTCTCTTCCTTACGGTTTTCTTGATTACATTTACTTTTCTCTAGCTTACTTTATTGTAAAAATACAGAATATAATACATATAATACATATACAAAATATGTCATATAAATATATTTTATATGACAGTAATCTGGAGAAACTTAGTAACAATAGCAGGCTATTAGTTAAGTTTCGGGGGAGTCCAAAGTTAAACGTTTGCTTGTGTGGAGGGTCCGCACACCTAAGCCTCACATTCTTCGATGGTCAGCTAATTTCTTTGTCAGCAGCCTGCTTGATGCTGGTGTAGAACTAGATTTTAATTGGGATCCGAAGAAGATAAGCAGCCAATCATCATCTAGAGTCAAACCATATTCTACTAACCGCTTTGAAAGGTTTATAAATAATTTTTTTCCTTCTGTAAAGGTTCTAAGGCCCAACAGCTTCTGCAAGGACTACAAGCCAGTGATGAAAGCCAGCAACTCCAGGCTGTTATTGAAATGTGTCAGTTACTGGTCATGGGAAATGAAGAGACTCTTGGGGGGTTTCCTGTCAAGAGTGTTGTCCCTGCTTTGGTAAGATGAGCTTCCCTCTCCTTTTTAACCTCACCTGTCCTTAGTTGCTGCTGACTTGTTCCCTGGCAACATAATTGTTGTGAATTTAAAAACATGCTGGAACTAAGAAAATGGTGGAGTATGGCTTCGTGTTTTTATTTCGTGCTTATTGTTTGAGTGACTGCTAATGAAGAATTGATTGATTTTCTAAACCACATCTTGATGAATTGTTACCCCATTTTGATACTTCATTGATTGATTTTCAATTTTAAGCTATTAGCCTTATGTAGTAGGTTGACTTGCTGTGCCAAAATTTGTATCCTTTGTGTTTTAAAGTGCTGATATGTGAGGCAGAAAGAAGCAGCTCACTTTTGGGTTGTATTTGTGGGCATAAAGGTTTCATGTATGATGATTGTGTGCTTCATAGAGCTGTTAGCCAAGACACTGAGGTGATCGGTATATGAGGTTTTGTTAAGCAAAAGCAAAACAGAAAAGCCAAAATGAGACAGCTAAAACTCCTACAACAGAAAAACAATTAAAAACATTTAATTACTTTTCAAAGCATTTGTGAGTTGGTATTTAGAACTTATTAACATCTTTATTGCTTAAGTTTTCTAATGTGAAAATAACAGGAAGGGGAATTGTCATCACCAAATGGTAAGCCCTGTAGCAGAATGTCTTTTAAATAATGGCTTGTAAATTTTCCTAGATTAAGGAAACTAGTTGTAGTTTAAGATTAAAATTTAAGTTTGAATGTAATACTAACAAGGCTAACATAAATGTCATAAATATCTTCATAGCATATCTTACCATGGAAGTAGAAGTTAAAAATGCTATCTTTTTTAAAATATCCAATGAAATTGACAATAATGAAATGATGATTCGCATATCAGATTGTTCTCATTTGATCAGTTGTGGAATGAGCTGAGTTTTTAAGGAGAGAACTGAACTACCACCTGTCAGACTCAAGATAACAGTCTTGATTCTGCTGGCTGGGGTCCACTCTGGCAGAGGTGGTAAAGATTAGGTCAGTTGGTGGGCCCATTGTCACTAATTGCCTGTCAATTTCTGAATGTTTAATGAAAGCGGTATCAGCCTCTCTACTTTCACATGCTGCCTGTGTTAACATCCACAATAACTGGGTTCTGCAACTTGAAGTAAACCTTTTGGGTTGTTGTTCACTAAAAAATAAACAGCAACAAAGAACTAGGTTTAACTTACACAGTCTGCCGTTGAAATGCAATTTTTATTAGTTAAATAATGAACCTATTAAGTTGAGGCAGAAATGTTGACACATAATCCAGTTTACTTAATTTCTGGTTGTTGATTAGATTTAAGTGCTTGATAGGCCTGCACAAGTCAGCCCATGTCATTAATGACTGTTATTAGGGAGTTGTCCAGATTTATCTTCCACACCATTGAGTATTGTGATTTTACATCTACCACCATTGTATTTCCGTGATCATAAGTAGTCATTTTTGGAGAAAGGGACTCTTTTCTTACAGCAGTACTTCCCAGTATAGTATCCCAGTATAGATTCATTCCACCATAAGAACTGGATGAATTGTTGGTTTTCCTGACAACCCCTTTGGATTTAGAGGTGTTTTAAGTGCTCCAGATGATCTGAGACAGAGAGTGCTGTTCAACCCGGAAATAGGGTGTATGTGTGCATGCGGGTTTTGGTTTTTACAACAAAAATAATTACCAGGACCTCTGGAAATTTGATATACTTTATTAACATAATTCAGAGCTGAGAAGACACTCATACTAAATGAGTATTATATTAGAATATCTGGTGTCAGTTATTACTGTTCTGCATTTAATTGCAAAGTCCTTTGCAGCTTAAATTCAGTACAATGAATTTTTGCGTTGAGCTGGAAGACAGTGAATGATTGTCTGTTTGCCCAAGCAGCAGAGAGGTCTTCTTCGGTAGCATTGGCAGCATCCAGAGGATGGAGTATCAGTCCCTAGCAGTAGCGCATTCCCTCTTTTGAAAAACCCTGTTGAGATCAACTTAAGGTCTTTCCCACAACAAAACTGAACAAAAATTCAATATTTAGACTCACCCATGTGTTTTGAGTAATTGTATTGATTTGACTTTTATTAGTGCATAATTAGTTTCTATTGTGATCAATATTGTACGTAAATGCTACAGCTGAGTCTTTTACTACCGTGTTCAATGGTGTTTAGCTCAACTTTCCGAGAAGCTTATTCACAAGGGTTGAAGCTATGGTCTTACATTTGTCCTGACAGTTGTTAATTTAACAAATGTCAGCACATTGCTGTTTATTTCTGTTTTACTTATTGACACTTGTTATGCTTTAAGTGAGTCACTTAGTAATGGGCTTCTTTTCTGAAGGGGGTTTAGAAGTATCTGAAGGATTAGTTGAAAGCACTCGGAAGGCTGCTTTTTACCCGCACCATGAGGTGATTATCTGGGAACGTTCCCAAGTCAGAGCTACAGTGTCATGCCATGCAATCACTTCTTATGCGTGTATACTAGGTTTTAACTTGATAAAGTTTTTGAATGATTATAGGTTTAAACTATTTTCCATTTCTCTTGAAGGAGAGGAAGAACTGTAGGGCTTTTTTCGAGAACATAACTTCTAATACTGTTTTGGTTTTTTTTTTTTTTCTGACAGATAACATTACTGCAGATGGAGCATAATTTCGATATTGTAAGTATATCCTGTATTTTTTGATAGCACGCCTAATTAAATTTGGAATTTTTTTAATTGACTAAAAGTGTCCTCTTATTTTCTAGATGAATCATGCTTGTCGAGCCTTAACATACATGATGGAAGCACTTCCTCGCTCCTCTGCTGTTGTAGTAGATGCAATTCCTGTCTTTTTAGAAAAGGTAATTGTTGTTACCACCTTGTTCAAAAGTAGGCATAAAGGAATCAAGCTGAGAACCTTTGACTTCTGGAATTTTAAAGCAACCCTATCAAATTGTAAGGCTACATTAATAGACATTTTTTAGTATCCATTATCTAACAAAGTATGTTTTTTAGCCAAGATTCCCAAAGCAAATGCCGTGTTTAGCAGACGAGTAGTAAGATGGATGCGAATAAAGCACTTTAAAAATCAACTCACTTTTATAAATTTTAATATCCATTACCACATTAATAGAAGATCTGTTGGAAAAGAACTGAAAACTCTTCAAATTATTTCTAGAAGACAACCCAGTGAGGTTGAGAGCACCCTCACTTTGCAACTGAGAAGGCTGAGATGCAGGGAGCCTTGCTCCAGTTCCTAAGTAGTCAGTGAAGAAGGAAAGTTTTTTCATGTACTCTGTTGTCGGGTTTTGGGCTTGTCTTAAAGGGCCATTTTCTTTAAAACGAACAGTAAGATTTGCACTTTTAGCTAACCTTGGAAGATGGTACAAAGTTTAAAACCTGAATTTTGAGGTTTGTTATATAAAAACTCATTTATTTTAATCTTTAATCTTGAAAGTTTAAAATTATGTAATTGGATTTAATTTATTCTGTATATAAAGCATAATATTCAGTATCTTAAAACCGCAAAGTGGTTGGAAAGAAATTATTGACCACGTACTGGCTTGAGGTCATAAATCCCTGGTTTCCTGTGGTAGGTTTCATGTCAAAGGTGGTATAGATTGATGGAAATTAGAGAAAATATCTTGTTTGTTCTTGTGGAAATGCCTCAAAGAGAACTTGGATGATAACCTTGAGTCACCTATTTTTTTTTTTTTTTTTACGTTCCCAGCTGCAAGTGATTCAGTGTATCGATGTGGCAGAGCAGGCCTTGACTGCCTTGGAGATGCTGTCTCGCAGGCACAGTAAAGCCATTCTGCAGGCGGTGAGTGGCACCGGGGGCTGAGCTCTGTCCCTTGCTGGACTTGAGGCCACATTTGTCCTGGCTGCTAGGCTGTAGTCTCGGCGGGGCACGCAGTGTTTCAGAGGGGTGTGCTGGACCTTTTAGAGGCTTTTTTTTTTTCTTTTAATTTCTAGTAAAGGGTATTTCTTTAACAGTTTTCTGTATTTTAGGGTGGTTTGGCAGACTGCTTGCTGTATCTAGAGTTCTTCAGCATAAATGCCCAAAGAAATGCACTAGCAATTGCAGCCAACTGCTGCCAGAGTATCACACCGGATGAATTTCATTTTGTGGCAGATTCCCTCCCACTGCTTACCCAAAGGCTGACCCATCAGGTAAACTATGAACCTATTTAATGTGTCGATTTTTTTTTTTTTTTTTAAATGGCAATTTCAACTAGGATCTTAAATCTTCTGACTGGATGTATAAATTGGAAATGTTCTGATCTGTTTTTTCCTGCATTGTCCATCTATGCTATATTAGGTTCGTTCATAACATGTTGGTGGATTTACCCAAAGCAACTGTATTTCATAAGTTTGATGTTGTTAGCTGTTTTGGCTTTAAGGGATGACTTTGTTACTTCAGCTAACATTGTAATATGATTAGAATTTACTTTGGAATGGCCACCTTTTCCTGAAAGGCACTGGGGTTGAGATCAGAGGAGATACAAAACTGTGTCCCAAATAGAAATGAAAAATGTAGGCTGAGGTTTGAGAAGAGCAGCAGCAATTACTTAGGAGATGGGATGTGTGGGCCTGTTGACAAGCCTGAGAAGCAGACCTGTGAAGCTGCGGTGGAGGACAGATTATGAGTTAAGCCTCAAAGTTCTAAAGATACTCAGTTTTCTTTTAATATAAATGTTTTATAGTTTTGTTATTGCTAAAGAGATTTTTTTTTTCCTTAATCTGGTTTTTAAATCACCTTTGCAAATTATTCAAAGTCTCCCGGGAAAATTGAGGAGCATGAAATATGTTAAATAAGGGGTTTACATCAGGTAGATAAAATAATGATTACTGAATCACTCTGGGGCATTTTGCTTCTAAGATAATTAAAACACAGGTAGTGCCATGCATTGTTTACTTTTCAAAATTGAGATAATTGAGATAACTCCTTATGGGAACTGGAAATATGTTCTCTAGTTAGTTGTGATTTCAGTACCTCATTTTGGAAATAAGAGATGAGAATCAGAGAAGCTAGTTGACCGTTACTACTACAGCACTCTTTCTAGACTGAAGTAGTGGCAGTGAAGCTGTAGGACTTTCATAATACCTTAATTACACTCGTTCTTACACAGACAAGTCTAGATTTCCATCTGAATCCCATTTATCAATTAGGAAACAGCAAGATCTGTCAAAACTCTTATTAAGCCATTAAGTTGTTTTTTCTAATGGGGATTATTTCAGATATTTTCTCAGAGAAGCCATTAATCATTTTCCTAGATTATTTGCATAGTGAATATAGCACACCTCTGCTGAGTTTTTCATGTAGTAAACCTCTGGTTTATACACGCTTAACTTTTCAGCCTTTTTGTGTATGCATGATTAAAATATTCCTACTGGTAATTTTGATTTTTAGAATGGTAGAATGTTTATCACTTACTTAGAATTTTTGTTTAAGCATTGAAATTGTAGGAATGCAGAACTGTTCCTTTCTGTATATTTGCTCTTACTGTTTGGGCCGTTCTAGAGGGGAGAGAGACTGATTGGCTTTGCTTTGAAATCTAGCTGTCCTCACTGCTCCTTGCTCAGGTTTCGTTGCATTTTCAAAGGTTACATCTTATTGAGTCAATCTTGGGGTGTTTATGGGTCAGGGAAAGAAGATGAAGTAGTAATATATGACAGTGAAAATGTTTTACATTAATAAAACTAATTCTCCTTTATAAAAAATAGGACAAGAAATCGGTGGAAAGCACCTGCCTTTGTTTTGCCCGTCTGGTGGACAACTTCCAGCACGAGGAGGTAAGCGCTGAGTCTTGTCGGCACTTCCATGAAGTTGGTAAATTGCTGGATCACAATATAGCAGTTTCTTTTTTCTTGTGTTTGTGCAGAATTTACTCCAGCAGGTTGCCTCCAAAGATCTGCTTACAAATGTTCAACAACTCTTGGTAGTGACTCCACCAATTTTAAGTTCTGGGATGTTTATCATGGTAGTGCGCATGTTTTCTCTGATGTGTTCCAACTGTCCAACTTTAGCCGTTCAACTTATGAAGCAAAGTAAGTGCTGTTTTACTCCCCTACTTTCAGCAGGAAAAGTGTATTTTTTTTTTTTTTCAACTCCATGAAGAAGTCAACTTAAGTCAGATAAGAACAGTTGATAAATGCCATTGTTACTGGGTAGTAAAGGAACGAAAATGTTGGAATGTGTAATAAATTTGTGTTGGGATTATATTGTTTCCTCCATATGATTTTTCAAATATTTAATATATTAGAATTTTATCCTTCATCGTCTTCTAGGGCTAAAGACCCCAAGTCATTGCTTACTATATAATATCAATTATGTAATGATGCTTCCTTCGGCGATTTCTGAGTTTTGTGTTACCAACAAGGACTTGACTTGGCACATTTAGGTAGTTCTTTCTGCCGGTGTTGTTGTTTTTGTTATCATCATCCAGTAGTTGTCTGATTGCAGGATGCTTTCCTTTCTCACAGAGTTGGAACTTGATTATACCTGTGAGTGTCTCTGATCTTTGCTACTTGTTTTCTAAGCGCTTTGTCTACTGAGCAGGAAACGACTTTTTATTGCAATGCTATTGCAATTGACCATTCCGTTCTTGAACCTTAGATTTCACTCGTTAATGTCAGGAGAAGTGGGCTTTGTACAATGTCAGTGTGATTGTTGCTGGTGGAGTGTTGATCACTTTGATGTGGAACACCTGTGGTTGTGGGCCGTTCATGCCCACGTTGTCGTTCCTGAGGCTGTTACCTTGGGAGTCGGTTGGTACTCACTGACAGAGGATCCTTGGGATCCACTGCCTTGGAAAAAGTGGATAGTTATATTTTGGGGGAATCTCAGTTTTATATTTAGCTGTATTTCTTCTATGTTGGCACAGGATTTTATAGAAGAGGAGTGTTATTGAGGTAATTTATTGAAAAGATTCCTCTTAAGGCATTAAGCCATTCTCAAACTTGGTATTCCAGAGAACACTGTTGGCCTTGTGCCATGAACAAAGTACTCTCTGCCTAGATAAATATGGGGAAGATTTCACTCTTTCTGGGGTAGTCACAATGTACTACTTATTAAAATCCATAGGGGCCCTTTGACTTTAGTGCCGCCTGGCGTTCCCTGGTGTTGGAGTACAGATTATCTCACCCGCTGCCACTGCACATCTCTGAATGGCAGTTTGGGAAATTGTGGCCTAACTTTTGTTTAACATTTTTTCTTTTAGTGTGATCATTTTTTTTACTTCTTTTGCATACTCCACGAAGTCTGACATATACATTCATCATGGGGTGATCACTAGATTTACATATAATTTTTACAGCAATAATGACACCCCCCTTTTTTTGCTATTCTCTGAGCGCTTAAAAAAAAAACTTTACCCTGTACCATTGCCATATATTCACATTTCTTAGAAATGTTGGTAAATTCTTTTTCAGGAAATTTTTAAAAATTTTAAACCCGTCTTACAAAATTTCTGAGGCAAAGATTTAACTATCCACATCTCACCCAAGTCAGTGGTGATTACGCTCCTTGATAACAGAACTTACTGTTGGCAAAACAGTTCAACTACATATTTGTATTTTGCATATGTATAGTATTTACAGAAATACATCACCACCAACAAAGACCAGCCCTGACTAAGCTTGTAGATAGTCCAGTGACTAAATCTATAGAGGCTGGTAGCTTCCTGCACTCAAAGTGTCCTACATCAGACCAGTTTTCTTTCAAGTTCCTCTATATACTGATGTCTTCTGGGAATGTGAACTGATATTTAATGATTTTCATATACCAAGTCAGCATTGTTTAACTTATACAGGGTAATAGCTTTCCTGACCACAGTGTGGTAGGATCCAGATACTTTAAATTGCTGTTTTGGCCACTCATTTTCAATATATTTGAATTGAGAATTAAAGTGTGTTGAACACACTTTTGTACAAGGCACTGTGCAACTCAAGGAAAGTAGCAGGACTTCTCTGTTGAGAAGGCAGGATTTGTGGTTAGACCATAGCTAGAACACTGGGGCCTCAGGCCAGTGTCCTTAGAGACACATGGTTAAAATCTTCATCAGTTTCATTTTAGGTTTTTGTTACAATTCATTTTTATTTTGAAATTTCTGTAATATATTACTATATAAACAATTCTTATCGCCTGCCTAGGGAATGGTTGCCTTTAAATTAGGTGATACAGTGTGTTTCATAGGCGTTTTGCTCTTTGTTGTTGGCTTTACAGATATCGCAGAAACACTTCATTTCCTCCTGTGTGGCGCCTCGAATGGAAGTTGCCAGGAACAGATTGATCTGGTTCCACGGAGTCCTCAGGAACTGTATGAACTGACATCTCTGATTTGGTAAAGCTTGGGCTCATGATAACTGTGCTTTATATGAGGCTATTTTACTTTAGAGACATAACATTTGCTAGTAGTCACAAAAGATACTTAATGAAATAATTGTACTTTTTGTTTTCAGTGAACTTATGCCATGTTTACCAAAAGAGGGCATTTTTGCAGTTGATACCATGCTGAAGAAAGGAAATGCGCAGAACACAGATGGCGCGATATGGCAGTGGCGTGACGACCGCGGCCTTTGGCATCCCTATAACCGGATTGACAGCCGGATCATTGAGGTAGTAGTTTCATTGTAGCGTCTAAATAGGTCCCATTTGGTTGTGAGCGGGTGTAAGGCTGAAATGGGGGGGTGGATATGTGGACTGAAATGTGCTCACTTTTGAATTAACTCAAGATTCTCTCATTTTGTCTCCTGAGAACAAGGTCCTCATTTCTGTTCAGGTCAGAAAACATGATGTTCTAGTCCTGCTTCTGCTGCTAACTACCCGATAGACTTGGAGCAAGTAATTTGAGTTCTTTGTTCCATAGTTTCCTCACTTCTGAAAGGAAACACTGGCGGGCCAGGCTGCGTGTTTCTACACGGCCCTTTCTGTTCCCTGTGCCAGAGCAGCTCTTAAAACCAAAGCTGTGCACACAAATAGCTGCCACTCAGTACTTTCACGAGCAAAAAGATGGAGACAAATCTGTAGCTGTGGGTGAATAATTAAGAAAATTGTGATGACTGCATAGACTCAGAGTCCAGACATGAACAGGCTACATTTAGGATACATCTGCAGTGACATAAAATGGAATATAACAAATGAAAACAATATACAAAATTAGAGAAAAGATAATACCAAAGAAAGAACTATACCCACATACTTATATGATGCTGTTCTGTGAAGGCTTTGGATGGTTTTTACTCTTATTTCTGTAATTCCATATTAAATTTATTCTGAAATATTTTTAAAACTCTCAAGTCAGAGAGTTGGTCACTATATTGGATGAAATGGCATACATCATCTTCTAGTATTTTCATATAAGATGTCTGTGAGTCTTAATATATTTTCTAATTTTAACCTGTGATGTTTGAATTTTTAAGAGAATCACACTTAACCTAGACATTCTTTTTAAAGATGTCTTCCATTGATCTCTAAAAAGGAATTTTTGAAAAATTTTAAACCATTGACTCACAAAATCAAACCTATAAAAAATCTCTGAATTCAGAGCCAGCTTTTATGAGGAAGTCAGGTGTGGCTGGTTTTTGTGCATTGTCAGCCTTAGTCTGTAAGCAGGTCATGGTCTCTAACTCTAAGCATTCTTCTTTTTAGCATTTTCCTGATAATTGCATTTTCACTATTAGCTTAATTCTCTTTGTACTTCCTAAGGGTCCGATCTTCCATTCAATCTGGGAGTTCTGTAGATTGGACTTGTATAAATGAATATTTTGTCACTTTTTTTAGGCTAAAATCAAGCAGGGTGTTAATCAGACTGTCTCACCGTAGACCTGTGCTGTGTGGTGCGTGCAGCTCAGCCCTAGGGGTTGCGCTCTCGGTTCCAGTGTGTGCTTTCAGTCTTAGTGCATCACCTAAATGTGCAGTGTGTTTTATTTACCTAAGGACAGTTCTACAGAGTTGTGTTTAAAGGAGGATTTTGATGCACTGCTAAAAATCCATGATGTAACCTAAGAATCACATGCTAAGATTTGTGGATAACAATTTTTTTCTATCAGCTGTTGTCTTAAAAGCCTTAAGGCACAATGGTTCTACGTGACTGGATCTTTCATCAGGATTTTACCTGTATTTATGTCTCAGGGGACCCGCTAGGGCCTGTATCGTACATCTGTTTCAACTAAAAATGAGTCGTTGAATGAATGAGTTTTGTCATAGCCATACTGATAAATTTTTAATATTCTGTTACTTTACCTCCTAAAACCTGATGAAATAAATATCTAAGTTAGCATTTATGGAGGGTCCCCACTGTGGCTTAAGGTAATAAATTTCTCCATGTTTATATTCAAGGTTTCTCTCTCTTTGCTCTCAGGCAGCCCATCAGGTCGGTGAGGATGAGATAAGCTTGTCCACTCTGGGACGAGTTTATACTATTGATTTTAATTCTATGCAGCAAATCAATGAGGACACGGGAACAGCACGTGCCATTCAGAGAAAACCTAACCCCTTAGCCAATGCTAACACTAGTAAGTGCCTTTACTGTACTGTCACCTGATAATAATGTAATAATTGTGTCACAGGGTGTCCTTATTAAGTTGAAGACAACTGCACATTAGTGATTGGTTTCTTGTGTTTATCACGTGCTTGAATTGATGCATGAGCCAGTGTTACTCAACCAGCACCTTCGCCATGGTTTTTCTCAAGTGATCTGCCATGTCCCGGACTCTAGTCAGAACTTCCCAAGTGGTTTCTTTGTCTGATCTTTTTGTGCCTATTCTACTTTTTGTTTAAAAAAAGATTTATTTATTTATGCATACAAGAGCTGGGGTACAGGCCAAAAGTGGGGGGTGGGGTGGGAGGATTCACCAGACAGAGTGGGGAGCAGAACAGGCCGATCTACTGAAATAATACTGCTGAGGGGAGCAGCGGGCGAGTCAGGAGAGGTCTGCTGTGCCATGTGGGTTGCTCCCTGGCTGGGGGATCGAACTCGTGCTGCAGAGGCTGCAGACAACTTCACTAGGTTGTGTCTTAACCTCTTGCGCCACCAGGGAGGCCTTGTGCCTATTCTACTTTCAGGCCCATCCACATTTGCCAGATTGGTTCTTCACAACCTTTTATACATTCTCACCAAAATTGTCTTCTTAACTAATGGAAACTAAACAGATGGTGATTTGTTTTCAGGTTTTTGGCATGTGTCTCCGGGGGGCTTAGTCTGTGGTGCTACAGGTCTAGTCCTAGAGCAGGGATCAGTAGCTCTTTCTGAAATAATTATTTGATTTTGAAACTGCTCAACACTGCTGTTGTAGCCCCAAAACAGCCATATTCAATATGTGAACAAGTATGTGTGATTGTGTTCTAGTAACAGTCTATGGATAAGACTGGGTGATGGACTGGATTGGGCCTTCAAATGATGTTTTGCCAGCTTCTGCTCTAGAGCTTATGCTTTATCAGTTACCTTTCCCTTATTCCCACCAAATAAAGGGACAGTCACCTTGTTATCCCATAGCTTCTAATTGAACATTCCCTATCCACTGCTTGAACTGTTTTTCTTCCCAGTAGCTTAGCTGGTTGGTGCTGAAATGTTCCTAGAAAGTCACGGAACATGAATTAGCGAAAGAAGAGGTAACAAGGTATTCTTCAGCTGGTCAGGATAGTCAGTGGTTTTCTAGCTGGCAAAATTTGGTCGTAATGCCACCTTTAATTTCTTTGGAGGCCCTGGTTGACCTCATTAGAGAATTTGTTTTATAGCCCACCATTTTTTGTAGCATTTTAGATAATTACATTAACTCAAATGCTTTATGCAGTTTATTGCATCTGTAAAGTCTGTTCCTCGGGATTGTACTTTTTTTTTTTTTTTTTACCAGGTGGATATTCAGAGTTAAAGAAGGATGATGCTCGAGCACAGCTTATGAAAGAGGATCCGGAACTGGCTAAGTCTTTTATTAAGACATTGTTTGGTGTTCTTTATGAAGTGTATAGTTCCTCAGCAGGACCTGCGGTCAGACATAAGTGCCTTAGAGCAATTCTTAGGATAATTTATTTTGCGGATGCCGAACTTCTGAAGGATGTCCTGAAAAATCATGCTGTTTCAAGGTGTGTTCATGAAAACAGTGAAAACATTTTAGGAAATTCTCGTCACTGCTAGTAATTTCAGAAATCTTTAAAGAAATGTAGAAAAATATGCATAGAACAGTTTCTTTGGAATACTTTTAACCCTTTTGGTCTTTGCTCACCCAACTTTAATAAAGAATAAATGTAAAAGTTGAATATTTAAGAAAAACTTGTGCTTAAACAGACTGCTTTCGCAATTAAAATGTTTTGCTTTCAAATTAGTGTGGCCAAAAATAACTATCATATTCAGGCAAGTGTTTTAATATACAAATGCTTTCTCTTTTTCAGTCACATTGCTTCCATGCTGTCAAGCCAAGACCTGAAGATAGTGGTTGGAGCACTTCAGATGGCAGAAATCTTAATGCAGAAATTACCTGATATTTTTAGTGTTTACTTCAGGAGAGAAGGTAATTTCATTCATAATTGTCAGTCTTTTAGTGTAGCGAGTTTTTCAATAGAAGTACAGTGTTAATCTCTCTAGACCACAAATTAAACTGTTTCTTTTATATAAGGCATTTGGACGCTTCTGGTCTTCTGTCGCAGTGTGTTAATGCAGGTTGTCTGAGGTGCACACTCTTACTGAATACTTTGTAAGTCTCAATGATTTTGAGTGCTTATGTCCAGAATCAGCCTGTGACTTTTTGTTTTTAGCATTGGTAAATACAACTTCCATAAAGGTTCTTTTCAAAAGTCAGAGGTCACGTAATTTCCCAGTGAACTGTTGTGAAGTCAGAGGGGTTATTTTATCCTTGCTTGTGTAGGTGATGGAATATTTTGAGGCTTGGAATTCTTCAGTTGGTTCTGTTTTCTAATTTGAGGAATTTGAATGTCGAAATCAACCTAGGCTACCTGTACTTTTCCATTCTGTTCTTGAATACCTCAAAAATGAAACTGCCTGGAAGGGAAAAAAAAAACCGAAACTGCCTTTCAGGTGTTTTATCCTTTTTTTAACCTGCCAGGGAAACCTAATTGATCAGGAATTTCTTTCTTATCAATAGAAATCTCTTTGTGGCTCTTTTGGTCTTTTAGATACTTTGGTTTTGTGAGGAATCAGGAAATGCTGGTATTTTCCCCTAAGAGTCTTAGCTTTAGCTTCCATCTGATCACCAATCCTGGCTCTGTTTTATGATCTATTTTTCATTCTTTTGATCATATTTCCTTATGCTGGCTCCATATCTCTTTCTCCATAATGTGGGCAACATGCTAGCGTAATAGTGTAAAAAGCAAATAGGAAGAGGTTTCCACCATTTAAATTTAATTCTGCTCAAGAAACATTAAGTTTTTAAAACATCCAGCACTGCATAGTAATATGAAATAGGCCCAAATCTCTCCATTTCCCAAAGAACCTATTGTTACCAAATTAGTCATATGTATTAATAGATGTTTTCTGTATTTATGTAAATATCTGTTATTATTTTTAGCCTGAGATTACTTTATATTGTATATTCTGTTTTATTTTTGATACTCTTTTTTTTTTTTTTTTTTTTTTTTTTTGTTATTGTCTGCTTTTGGTTGGTTGGCTGCCTTTCTGATTTAAGAGAACTTAAGAATCTTTTTCTCAAAGTGGTTACTTTTTTCACTTTGATAGGATCAGTTGGCCATCGGATTGAATTTCCCGCCCCCCCCCCCCAGATATTTATGTAGCACATTCAGTGGAAGTCTATATGGAAGGGTCCTTCATTGTTCTGCTGTTCTGCCTTTGACCAGGTTGCAGCTTCTCAAGACCTCACCTTACTTTAGACTCTGTAGTATCTGCTACTGTGTGCTCTGCCTGCAGTGTACTTTGCCTCATAAGCAAATCATTCTCACTGGTAATTTCTTATAAAATGTGTCTTCACACTTGTCAGTAAGTGCCCTGAGCACACAGCCTGATATGTGATTGCTTGTTGCAAATATTTGGACCTTTTTTTGAAAGGATTTTACCGTTTTCATTTTTAAAGTATCCAGTGGAAAGTTCTAAACTTTTCCCACAAAAATGTGAGAACATACAATCCTACATCTGGACACACCAGTCTGCATATTTACAGAGACTGACATTCAGACACGCAACATTCAGACTTGTGCCTTTATGTACAATCTGGTAGTTCTGCGGAAGCCCCCTCCTGTATATGTACTCCCCATTACTCTCCTGGCCCAGATCAGAACCCTTGCCCGCTCAGTGACTGTTGAGCTCTCCTTGCACACCTCCAGGATGGGGGAAGTCAGCACCTCAGGTCCTTTTTCTTCTTTCAGAGGCAGCACACTCTGGCCTCATTGTAGCTTTTGGATGACCGTAGGTCCCTCTCTCCCTTTCTTGCTGTGAAGCCACAGGTGCACTCTTCTCTGTAATTGAAGATTGCTTTTATAATAGGTATCTTGAATTTCTAGTAGGACTTAACTTAGGACCCTATTATATGGTATATGATCTTGTTTTGAATATTAAAAGTCATCCAGTACAAATATCTCCTTAAATTTCAACTTGCCTGTTCCTTCTCTGAATGGAGTCAAGTTTTCCTTGACTCCATTTCTGAATGGAGTCAAGTCACTAATTTTTCTTTTCCAAGTTTCTTTTCCCTAAAAGCAGGGGCTTTTAGGCCATTACTTCTAGCTCAGTGGTTGGGGGTTATGTAGTAGCAGGGAGTAGGTCCTGATTAAATCAGACTCTTTTGTCTCTGTTATGATAAAGGTGTAATGCATCAAGTAAAACACTTAGCGGAATCAGAGTCTTTGTTGACAAGTCCACCAAAGGCGTGTACGAATGGTTCAGGATCCTTGGGGTCCACGACATCTGTCAGCAGTGGGACTGCCACAGCTGCCACCAATGCCACGGCTGACTTGGGATCCCCCAGCTGGCAGCACAGTAGAGATGACTCTCTAGACCTGAGCCCTCAAGGGTAAGTCAGAGCCCCTCAACTGTGCCATGTTCTGGAGCCTCCCCCAGGGAATAAACTAGTAAAATATCAGAGAGTGTACCTTTTAGTATCTTTCTGTTTGTGTTTTGTTGGGTGTTTAATGGGAATGGCTGGGAAACTGGACAGTTATTGGAAAGCCACGGTTATGTGTCCTGGTAGGAGCCGCAGTACCGTGCGTGGTGTTTTCCTGACGCACAAGGTAACTGGGACTCATGACTGGGGCAGTGTCACACACACAGTTCCCAGATGGAGGAGCTGACCCGTGTTTCTGACCCCTGCTCCTAGGACTGTGTGCTATATTGCTGCATACGTGCTGGCTTCAAGGTATCTAGATATGAACAATGGTGAAAAATACTAAAAATTAGACTTTAGAATATAAGGGGGAAAAACCTGATTTCCCATTTATTTTTAATTAGCAGATGGGAATTTTGCTCTTCATAAAGGAAAATGGGAATTTTTAATTAAAGAAATTCTTTTCTCGTTTTCCACATATTTTTAGTTCCTTTGTAATCTGGACTAGTAGCAATGCCACCAAACCCTTGTGTTGGTTTTCATTTTGTTGTGTTGAAACATGATTGTTTTGAACGTGTTTTTGTTCCTTTGATGCTAGAAACTTCATCTTGCCATATGAATGGTGCTTGAGGAACCAAACTCCATTCTGAAATTCAGAATGCACTTTTTACTCTTAAGCTGGAAAGTAAGCCTTAGTTAAAACACAGTAATAATAAGTGGGACCCCAATATTTAATCTTGTGAACTGCAGGGTAGCATTGTCCAGCTGGAGGGCTCTGCTCCCTCTGCGACCACTTGATAGCAGTTGTCCTCTCTTGCTTAACTATGAATTTTGGCAAACCTGGGGCAGTCGTGCAGACTGGAACTTCTGGCACACCGGTGGATGTTTGAGGGGGCTGCCAAATCTAAGTGGTACCCATGTCATAGGCCCCAGACAAGGAGATTGGACCTCGAGAAAACCAGGGATCCTCTACCTTCTCTATTTTCAAGTTGGATTTGTTTGCCATTTTCCCTTCCAGCCTTGCCTTCTCTCTACTTCTCCCCTTAACTGCTGCAGCAGCCTCAATTTCTTGCTGGATTTTACTTCCAGTGCAGACTTGGTGCCTGAGATGCCCTGTGCCCACTGAAAATGTGGTGCAGCACGAACAGATGCGGCATTTGAGTCACTTTAAGGAATTAAAGTTGATTATGGATCCTAAAGTTGATTATTCTAAAGAAAGGAAAGAACCATTTTCTCAAAATATTTTCAGAGTTTTAAGTAGTTCTAGTCCTTCCTAACATGGTTTCTAATGAAAAAAAATCCTTATATATTTTTAAAGGGAGAAATTGTTCAAACATTCAAGTATATTGTCTGGAACCTCACTTGTCCTGACTGTCAGGCGTATTTGAAAACATTGTTTGCATTTGACACATCAGATGTTAGAAGCCCTTATATTTTTTTTTTTCAAATTTGTGTTACACAAAGTGAACTGGAATGTTTTTTCATCTTAATCTATTTTTGTTATTTTAAGAATAGTTATGTTATTTTAAGAATCTGCTGATAATTCAAACTACTTCTATTATTAAGTATAGTGAAAATAACAAAGGCTATGCTTATTATATTTTATATATTCTAGTTCAAAATAGGCTATTCACACTATCACTTCCTTGATTTGTTTATAGATACGGCTTTTAAAAAATATCACTAAAGTATTTATAAATGTGCATTATTGCCATTGCACATGACGAAATTACTTTGGGCAATATAAAGCAGACTGGAAAGTAGTTTTGATAATATTATGCTATGCAAAGTTTTTTTACTTGTCATTTCAGTTATGAAAGAAATGATTTAACATAGTTCTAATTTGTGATTACACGGTTCTTTTTAATATTGGTGCTTTGCAATGTATATCTGTTTTATGTGCTTTTCTGTATGTGCTACATTTTATAGTAGAGTTTAGCACAAATTAATGAGAGAACTCTTTTATTTTTAGTACTTCAAGGTAGCCCAAAAGTTAGCTGTTTTCTGATCTGATCATTTCCTATGACTGTACACCTCTAGACCATGACTGGCACGTAGTTGGGATTAATAGATTATCTCTAAATGAAAAATACCCTGGGTCAGCAATATTTTATCACTCATTGTTTCTGCCATCTTTGCTTGATTTTCAATGAGTGAAGATAATAAATTTTGGTAATTGCTAAACTTATCCCATATTTTCCCATGTGATAGTCGATTAAGTGATGTTCTAAAGAGAAAACGACTGCCAAAACGAGGGCCAAGAAGGCCAAAGTATTCACCTCCAAGAGATGATGACAAAGTAGACAATCAAGGTAATTCCTTTAATGAAACTATGGGGTGGTTAAGGGAAAGTCAGCAGCAGTGACAGATATGCTCTTCGTTAAATCTCCTAACGGCTTTGAAGCAGCAGTGACAGATAGGCTCTTCGTTAAATCTCCTAACGGCTTTGAAGTATGTCTGAGTTTCCTGAAAACCTTGTGTTCGTAGTTCTTCAGCTAATTAAACCTACTAAGGATGTGAATCTTTAGAATTTAGTTGGTTTTCATCATTTACACAAAAAAGATTTAACTGCCACTCTCTTCTTTTTGTAGCTAAAAGCCCCACCACTACTCAGTCACCTAAATCTTCTTTCCTGGCAAGCTTGAATCCAAAAACATGGGGAAGGCTAAGTGCACAGTCCAACAGCAACAACATCGAACCAGCACGAACTGCGGGAGTGAGCGGACTTGCCAGGGCTGCCTCAAAGGACACCATATCCAATAACAGGTGACGCGAGGGATTCTGTGTTGCTTCTGTTCTCAGATTAGAAAAGAAAAGCATTTCAGCCCGCACGCTGATCAGGTGGCTGTGAAACCATGGACATAGGGCTTGGGTTTAGGCTCAGAAGTGGTAACACCCAAGCATGGGGTAGGTTCTCAGTTTTTTTTTTTTTTTTTTTTTTTTTTTAAGATTTCTTTACTCATTTATTTATACAAGCACTGGGTACAGTCAGAAGTGCGGGAGGGTGAGAGAATTCACCAGAGCCAGAGCGGGGAGCAGAGCAGGCAGAAGGACCGAAGGACACTGCTGAGGGGAGCAGCGGGCAGCAGGAGAGGTCTGCGCGCCATGTGGGACCCGCCTCCGGTGGCCGGGGAGTAGCCGGGGATCGAACCGGCACTGCACAGGCTGCATGCGGGCAGCTTCACAACCCAGCGCTCAACCGCTGCGCCACCAGGGAGGCCAGTTCTCAGTTCTTGAGCCCTGTATCTGACTGACTGTTCTAAGGTCAGTCTTGCGTTTTAAAACTCCTTTCACACACTACCTGGAATTTGAGTATCCTTATAACCCCACCAATTAATGTTCCCCTTGGAGCTGTTCCTCATTTTTGTTGTAGGCAGGGAATGTGGGCATGTTTTCAGTCTCCACACATTTTTATGATACACTTTTTTAAGGCTTTAGAGAAGAGCCTCTTCTCAGAACTTAGAAATATTTCATCATCGCTTTTAAGAAATATTCCTTTAGGGCCTCCCTGGTGGCACAAGGGGTTGAGCGCCGCACTGTGAAGCGGTCCGCAGCCTCTGCAGCACAGGTTCCATCCCCAGCTGACTGAGGAGCAACCCACGTGGCGCAGCAGACCTTTCCTGACTCACCCACTGCTCCCCTCAGCAGTGTACTTCGGTCAGTCTGCCTGTTTTGTTCTCCACTCTGTCTCTGGTGGATCCTCTTACCTCCTGCATCTCTGGCCTGTGCCCCAGCTCTTGTATGCATAAGTGGATAAATCTTTTTTTTTTAAAGAAAAATATTCCTTTAAAATCCTTGAAATTTGTTTTGGATTTTGGCTCTGCATATAGCACCTCAACAAGGATTACTTCTTTGCAAATAAATTTTTAAAAAATCATACGCCATTGAGAGAACAAACAGGCTCTTTATGTTTGATTGAGTGTGCTGTCTCTGTATTTCAGTTAATAAAAGTAAGTAAGCAGAGGTATTTCTGTAGCCATCAGAATTGGTCATTCGAACAGCCAGGTCTTAGCCGTTAGTGTATGGTCTCTAGTGCTTTCCTTCAGCTTTAGCACCAGTAAAATTCCATACATGTCTGTACCTGAAAAAAAGAAACAACAGTGTAAAATCGCTTTCAGGTGAGCTTGGGAAACAGCTACACTGTTTGCGTGTGCCTCTCTCTAGATCCATCTTACTCCGTTTTGGAATGCAGTTAATTTGATAAACATGGACTCCAAGTACTGCTCTACCAAAGGGGCTTTTAAATGTTGCAGCTATTTGCCTTTGTTCAGAAGTTGTAATTGAAGTCCTCTCTGTATGCCCAGATTTATTATCTCCCTTTCCCTTTTTGCAGAGAAAAAATTAAAGGTTGGATTAAGGAGCAGGCGCATAAGTTTGTAGAGCGTTACTTCAGTTCTGAGAACATGGACGGAAGCAACCCTGCGCTGAATGTTCTTCAGAGACTTTGTGCTGCAACTGAACAACTCGACCTCCAGGTGCGCCGCTGGGCCCTCCTGGGTGACCCAGCTGTCACAGAGCTGCCGCTTCACCAGACACGTGTCTTTAGCACTGGCCTTTAACTTATCCCTTGCCTTCACCTCACATCATTTCAGCCTGAAGTGCCCCTAGAATCTCATGTTTCGCTTTGTAGCACCCATGTCTTGAAAAATGAGGAAACTTGAGAAATGTCCTTCAGCCTTTCTCCTCTTTCATGAGTTCTCTGGCATCAGTCCATAGGGCCCTGACCCTCTCCTGGGCCTGTTAATAGTCAGAAGAGGTTAGAGGCTTAATAAGTCATATTTTATCTGACTCAGTCTTTTCAGAAATGCCCAGGTGCTTTGAGCAATGTGAGTAGTACGTGTTTTCTAAGGAATTGTCCTTTTCATTCAGATTGTAAGTTTAGTAATGTAAAGCCACATCTGTACTGTTGTTTTAGCTTCTTTCTGGTATTCTCATCCAGTGTCTTCTTTAAAAACTGTGTTGGTTAAATGTGACGATGTCCTCTGGTAGTGTGGGCGCGGGTTTTCTGTTTGGAAATATCTAACTTTGTGTGTGTGTGCGCGTGCGTGCGTGTGTGCGTGTGTGCGCATGTGTAAAAGCATATATTCCAAGATTCTACCAAGACTGTACTGCTGCTCCTGCCCTTTTTATTTTGTTTTTTTTTTAATTAGGTGTTGAAAATATATTTAATTCCTTACAGGGAAGTGTGATTGTTTAAAGCAATAAAATTATTTTCCTACTCTTCCAGGTGGATGGTGGAGCTGAGTGCCTTGTAGAAATCCGTAGCATAGTCTCAGAGTCCGATGTTTCATCATTTGAAATCCAGCACAGTGGATTTGTGAAGCAGCTGTTACTTTATTTGACATCTAAAAGCGAAAAGGATGCTGTGAGCAGAGAGATCAGATTAAAGCGGTTCCTCCATGTGTTTTTTTCTTCTCCAGTAAGTTATCGAATGATGCTTGTGTATTTTAAGAGTCATTGTTCCCGATGTGTATCCTAGTAGTAAATGCCAGTAGGTGTTGGTCACGATACTGAAGTAAACTTTGTAGCTTGCTTACCTACAGTTGTATTCTTTAGTCTTTTATATACCAGGTAAACAGTAAAACAGTGAAATGGTGATTTAATAAAGTCCATGCCACAGTTTCTATGGCCGATGTGTCTTGGATCTTTTTTGTTTTCTGCAAGATGAATCCTTAATAGTAGTCTCTTATCTGTGAATGTATTTAGTCTCAGTATGGTTTTTAAACTTACCGTAGTTGGCCTATTTTTTTAGGGATACAGTAGATGTTGATATATATGCTTTCCAATTTGTTTATTCAGTTCCAAGCAAAAGTACTTAGTTACCATTTATGCTTTGGATTACAAGGCCAGACCAGTGCGTCTCCCCTTCCTTGCCCTTCAGGGGCTGAGAGTAAGAGAGTTGCTAACTACTCTTGGACACTGTTAACTTCTTTTCGACTTGTTTACAACTGCTTGAGAGAAGGCATCCCTGGGGAATTTTTCTTTCTGGAACATCTGTGTAAGAGGGCTAAGGAAAACTCTCCTGTGTGTTAGTGAAGAGATTTGGTCGGGCCTTTACAGTGTTTGTACGCATCTGAGCATTGCTTATTATTTTAACTTGTGGGGCTTTCTGTAGCAAAGTTGATTTTCTTTAGACAGTCATCATGATATATAGCAGTATTGATTATATTTTACATGTGCTTAAGATTATATACAGGTTTGTGATAGGTGAACTGAAACTGGGTGGTTTTCAAGAGTTCCACATGTAATAGTGTGCTGTATATTATCTAATATCTCCTATAGGTTCTCAGTAGTATTCTCTGCACATTTGAAAAATGGAACAGAACATGAATACTCCTACTAAATGAAGATAGATAAGACCATGGGGCCTCGTGCCTACCTAAGTCAGATTTTGCCACCAACTAAGTTGTGTTTACTGAACTTTTAGAGTTCAGAATTGTGAGTAAGGCATTCTGGGCCTGTACAACAAGAGCACCTTTATTGACACTATTTATTACAAACATTGTTCCAACCAAATTCATCAGAAACATAAAAGATGAATGATTATCTTTGGTAAAACTGGGTATTAAGTATTCCTGTTGAGAGTGTTCATTTTCAGGAGGCCTCGCTTAACCTGTTGGTGTATTTATAACCTTAGCTACCTGGAGAAGAGCCCATCGGGAGAGTAGAGCCAGTGGGTAATGCACCTTTGTTGGCATTAGTTCACAAGATGAACAACTGCCTCAGCCAGATGGAACAGTTTCCAGTCAAAGTGCATGACTTCCCCAGTGGAAATGGGACAGGCGGCAGGTAAGGATCATCGCCTGGGTGCCTACCTTTGTTGAGGTAAAATGGCAGGAGGGCTGGTAACATTTTGGTCTGCCTGAAGAACACTTTGCTGTAATAACTGAAGAAACTCAATACTCTAAAGAGTAAACTAAATACTTCTCATCTTTAAAATCACACCATGTGCCTTAGACATGATGTTTTAAAAATATATAACCCATGACTGTTGGTAACTCCTTAATTTAATATACTTGAACATATAAAACTTTTGTCTGAGAATTTTCTGGACATGGATAATAAAATATTCGTGTTCTATGCATAACATGATTTTATATGCCATGGAGGTGGTTATAATACTTCGTATTTTGATGGCCTTAACAAGTAAGTATTTATTTTGAAGTTTTACTGTTTTAACCAAAGTTTCTACTTTTCCCCCAACAATATAGTAAGTAGTTTTTATAGAAATCATGAGGTGCTGTAGAAAGGATTCACTGTACACATTAATTGTGATTTGTGGAATATTGTGACGAGAGCAGGGGTCAAAACTGTAAGAAATTAGTTTGGTTTGAAAGTGCACTCTGATGTTTTAAAAGCATTAAATTTTGATTGAATTAGCAGTGTGTGTGCACTATTGGGTAGAAAAAGTGGTGATCAGTATGGATGAGGGTTTTTCTTTAACATTTGATGGAGAGATTGCTGTTTTAGTTTGATCATGAACTCCTGGAAGATTTTATGAAATAAAGGGATGCTTGCAACCATGCTTGAGAAAACCACAAAGCTTCTCAATTTTGTCTAAATTTGTATAAAATATGTAAGTTTACATATGTATCTGTCAACATAAGGGAATAATCTTTCTCCATACCTATAATTTGCATGGTTTAATGTACCTTATAACCATATTTCAAAAGTGTCTGGCCAGCACTTTTCAGAAATAAACAGTTACGGTTTTGGGGTGTTTTGTTTTGTTTTCTTACTTCATGTTAATTTTTGGGACAGTATTTGATAGCTCCCTTCTGATGTAGTCACTGTGGTTCTCCTGCCACCATAGCACCCTTGAGCCATCTTCTCAGTCCTTTGTGCTCCTTCTTCCCCTGTCTTGGCACTGTCATTCCCCCTCCCCCATTCCTCACATCTGTGGTCAGCTTGCAAGTTTTGTCTTTTTTCCTGACCCTTTGTTTGGTTTCTCTATATTCTGCATATAAGTGAAACCATTTGATAAGTACCTGTTTCCTTCTGACTTAATTCACTAAGCACAATCCACCCCCCAGCTCCATCCATGTTGCTGCAAATGGCCTGAGTCTCTTTTTGACTGCTGAATAGTATTCCACTGTGTGTATAGACCACATCTTCCTCTGTTTGGGACATTTGGGTTATTTCCATATCTTAGCTGTTGTAAATAGTGCTGCAGTATGGAGCAGCACTGCAGCACTACCTCGTTGGAGGTAGGAGTGCAGGTTTCCTTTCAGATTAGTGTTTTTGTGGCCTTTGGGTGGATTCCTAAGAATGGGATCACTGAGTCATCTGGTAGATCCAATTTTATTGTTTTGAGGAACCTCTACAGAGCTTTCCATGGTGGTTGGACCAGTTTGCATGCCCACCAGCAATGGGCTTCCTTTATCGCCATATCCTCACCAGCATTTGTTGTTTCCAGTTTTTTTAACATGTGCCATTCTCACAAGCTAAGTCATTGTGGCTTTGATTCAATTTGCATTTCCCTTATAATAAGTGATGTGGTCATTTGCATTTCTTTGGAGAAGTATTTTGTTTTAGCTCTTGTGATGATTTGGTTGTTTGCTTTCTTTCTGAAGTTTAAGCTCTAGATCTTTAGTACCAGCCCCCTTATCAGATGTATGGGATGCAAATATTTTCCCCCATTCAGTAGGGTATCTCTTTATTTTGGTTGCTCTCTGTTTTGCTGTACAGAAGCTTTTTAGTTTGATGTAGTACCAACTCTTTATATTCCCCTCAGTAGAAATGAACAATTAAATGTCATTACCAGCTTTAGACTGGCATAACTGTTACAATGCTTCATTTGAAAGAATATAGCTGAATGAATTTTTTTCATTATGTTTATTTAGTTAACTTGTATCTTTTGGAAGTATAGGTTCATGCCACACCCACCACCAAAGCACCAGTAATTCCCCCCTTGCTCCTGTGTCATACCTTCCCCTCTTGGTAGGTTTAGTTCTGTAGTCAGGCTTGTAGGTTTTGTTTTGGCTTAATTTTGTCTGTTGTTTTGTTTTTTACATTCCACACATACGTGGAATTATGTGGTTTTTGTCTTCTGACTTATTTCACTTTATAACAGTAAATTTAAAGGTTAATTTTTTAAAATATTTATTTATTTATACAAGCACTGGGCACAGTCAGAAGCACGGAAGGGTGAGAGAATTCACCAGAGCCAAAGCTGGGTACAGAACAGGCAGAAGGACCAAAGTACACTGCTGAGGGGAGCAGCGGGCGAGACAGGAGAGGTCTGTGCACCATCTAGGACACTCGCCGGTGGCCGGGGATCAAACCGGCATTGCAGAGGCTGCTGGCAGCTTCGCAGCCCAGCACTCAACCACTGCGCCACCGGGGAGGCCCCCTAAAGGTTAATTTTTAAAGTAATTTTGTAGCTGTATTTTTTCAGAACAAAAAAGTGAGGGCTTTTGGTTTACTTTTAAAGAAATAGGATATAGGTGGCGCAGGGGTTAAAGACAGCGCTATCAGGCTGTCAACAGCCACTGCAACGCGAGTTTGATTCCCCAGATGTCCAGGGAGCTGACCACACGGCGCAGCAGACCTCCCTGTCTCGCCTACTGCTCCCCTCAGCAGTATATTTCAGTGGATCTGCCTGTGCTGCTCCCCACTCTGTCTCTGGTGGGTCCTCTCGTCTGTGCCCTGCGCCTCCCCCCCGCCCCCCGCCCTTGCACCTCTGGCCTGTATTCCAGTTCTTGTATGCATAAATAAATAAAAATTTTTTTAAAGAAATAGGATCTAGTAGGTAGTGGCAGAATATTGCAGAAGTAAGCATGCTCAAATCATTGAGGAAATTTGATTTCAGAGAAATAATTCACAGTGTAGAGGTGTTTCTGCTAAGATGGATTATTCATGGTAGGATGAGTGTTGAATGTTTTCTCCTATTTTTGTTTAATATATTTCTGTGGAGGTAACATTCATTTATAATATTGTGTAACTTTAAGGCGTGCAGGTCCATAATGTGGCATCTGTAGGTTTTATTTTACATCATGACCACCTTCCATTTCTACGTAGTTGACTCTCTCAGTTGCCTCCTCCTGGTAACCATCAGTCTGCTCTCAGTATCAAAGAGTTTGGTCTTGGGATTTATTTTTGTTCATTTGCTTTTTTATATTTCATGAAAGAATGAAATAAGTATTTACCTTTCTCCTTTTACTTCATTTAGCATAATACTCTCAAGGGCCATCCTTACTATTGTGAATGGCAAGACTTTTTTTTTTAAAACTGTGTAGTATTTCATTTTGTACATACATCACACCACATGATCTTCACCTACTTACCCTTTGATGAATGCTTTGGTTACTTCCAGATCTTGGATGTTGTAAATACACTGCAGTAAACATAGCGGTGCATGTATTGTTTGGAATTAGTGTTTTTGTATTCTTTGGATAAATACCCAGAAGTATACACACCCTCTTCCATTTATAACCTTTACTGAGTAACTTGAATTGCTTGCTTTATCTTTCATATAATTGCCAGTTGCATACTTTGTACTTTATGAAAATGAAGAATGTGTATTAGTTTGCTTGTATTTGTATTATGTTTTTGAAAATAATAGAATAACTTTTTTTCATAAATTATCTTGAGCTTTTCTCTCAACAGAGGATCACAGGCTTTAAAATTTTTCAACACTCATCAGTTAAAATGCCAGTTACAAAGACATCCAGATTGTGCAAATGTGAAGCAGTGGAAGGGTGGACCTGTCAAGATTGACCCCCTGGCCTTGGTACAGGCGATCGAGAGATACCTTGTAGTCAGAGGTATGTTCCACATGTGTACATTGCATGTTTGCACATTTGGCATGAAGTTAATGCTAAGGAATATGTACCATCCTTCCCTTCTTACTGCCATTTCTGGTCACACCTAGCAGGAGGAATGTGTTTCATATGTAGAAAAATGTTACACTTTGTAGGGGTTGACTACTTACATGGATGCTCAGTAATTTATCTTGTTGGAATGTAGTAGAAAGGGCATTTTGTTAAGCAAACTTTGTAGATCAAAGTGTAATAGACACATTTTTTTCCTAAGAATATGTTAGTTTAAACAGTGTATAGGCATTTCTTTGCCACCTGAAATTGCTGGGAGTCTAACAGCTTTCTTGGGTCCTAGGGTATGGAAGAGTGAGAGAAGATGATGAAGACAGTGATGACGACGGCTCAGATGAGGAAATAGATGAGTCTCTGGTAAGGTATTATTCCCACCTTGTTGAGTTGTATAAAGTTCAGGGCCTGTAGTTTAAATGGATTTTGTTTTGCTTTATTCAGGCTGCTCAGTTCTTAAATTCAGGAAACGTAAGACACAGATTACAGTTTTACATTGGAGAACACTTGCTACCATATAACATGACTGTGTACCAGGCTGTGCGCCAGTTCAGTATCCAGGCTGAGGATGAAAGGGAGTCCACGGACGATGAGAGCAACCCTCTGGGGAGAGCTGGTATTTGGACAAAGACTCATACAATATGGCAAGTCTGCAAATGCATTTGTTTGGTATTGCAGCTGATCATCAACTTTGGTATTTTTGTATATTTTAGAGTTCGTATTAATGACTGAATTTCGTAGACAGGAAGCCATAAATCCTACATTTTACTATTAAGAGCTCCTTCAAATATTTTTTACGTGAGGAAACATGCTGCATATGTATTTAGCTTCCTCGTTCAGTCTTCTAGAAGCACGTACCTTGTTCAGTCTTCTAGAAGCATGTGATCATAGACAGTGTTTACAGAGATTGCACTTCCTTTGCTAGGTTCACTTCAGGTTTTTATTTTATTATTATTTTTTAAAGATTATTTATACAAGTACTGGGTACAGTCAGAAACACGGGAGGGTGAGAGAATTCACCAGAGCCAGAGCGGGGAGCAGAGCAGGCAGAAGGACCGAAATACACTGCTGAGGGGAGCAGCGGGCAGCAGGAGAGGTCTGCGCGCCATGTGGGACCCTCCTCCGGTGGCCGGGGAGCAGCCAGGGATGGAACCGGCGCTACAGAGGCTGCGGACAGCATCGCAACCCAGCGCTCAACCGCTGCACCACTGGGGAGGCCCCACTTCAGGTTTTTAAATGAGACAAAAGTGTCTCCATAAGATGATATTCCTCTGGGTAAATTGGAAGTTGAGCATCTGAGCCTGTAGAAAGCTGTGGCTACAGCTTTCTGTGTGTTATTTGTGAAGGTCTGCTGCTCAGATTTCACGGAGCCCTTCTTCCCAGATCCACCTCTGGAGTTTCTCAGCTGTCCCCTCCCAGGACAGTGGTCTTTTCTGGGCAGCAGTGCTGTTAGTAATTCCTCTACCCTGCAGCGAGGGAGCGAGGGGATAGACCTAAGAGACTGGTCCTGGTGCTCTGTGGTCTCTGGCTTGCATTATGCCATTGTCGAAGAACTTGCAGGGCTGTAAAGTCAGCTTTTTTGGTTTCCGTGTTCTGTCATTAGGTACAAACCTGTGAGAGAGGATGAAGAAAGTAGTAAAGATTGTGTTGGTGGTAAAAGAGGAAGAGCCCAAACAGCTCCAACGAAAACTTCCCCTAGAAATGCAAAAAAGCACGATGAACTGTGGCACGGTGAGTGGGCATGGGAGGGAAGTGTGGACCGCAGGCCTCGGACTTCCAGTCTCTGGCTTTCCGGGAGCGAGCCCCCCACCCCAATCCTCCCGTACACCTGGTGGTAACTGCCTTAGCTTGTTACACCTGGTAGCTGTGGACACCACCTCCTGTCCGTGTTCTTCAAACACTGGCTGCTGCTGAGGAGGTTTTGCCTGGTGCACAGAAATAATGGCTCTGTGGCAATTTCTTTTTTCCATAAAACTACCTTTGTTTAATTTAAAAGGTTTTTTTTTTTTTTTTTTTGAGATCATTGTTTCTGGTTTTGGTGTTAAAAATTGCTCTTTTATGCAGTGATTGTGTGATTTTTATTTTCTTTGCTTGGTAAATGACAACTGTTCTGATCCCTCAAAAGAAAGAATGCTATTAGTGAAATCTAAGCACAAAGGTAGTACAGATCCTGCTTGGAGGAACTATCAGTCTGTGCTCTCCTAAGCCTTGGATTAAATAACCTCAGGTCTTTTATCAGATTTATAATTTAGGTGTGTTTGCCTAACTTTTTATGTTTTAAGCTGGATATTAAAAATCCCAGCAATTTCTGTAACAGTGACCTTAAGTTTAACCGTTTCATCATTTCTTCTCTCTGGCCTTTTTATTGTTAGCTGTTGTCTCAGTTATAAAGTCTATTTGGGAATGGAAATGGAAGTGGAGTTTTCATAATCCTGAATGATTTATTTATACGATAAAAGCAGGGGGCGGCATTCAAACTGTCAGTGACAATGACATACGAAGCATTGACTCTTGTAGTTACTGCTTTAGGCATGATAAGGTGATGCTGGCTCCGTCTTTCTAACTTGGATCAACACTTAACTTTGATCTTTGCCCTTCAGATGGAGTGTGCCCATCAGTGTCAAATCCTTTAGAAGTTTACCTCATACCCACACCACCTGAAAATATAACTTTTGAAGACCCGTCATTAGATGTGATTCTCCTTTTAAGAGTTTTACATGCCATCAGTCGATACTGGTATTACTTGTATGATGTGAGTAACACTGCCTGCTTATGAAGTTTTCTGTGATGTGTTTTTCATGACATGTTATAGCTAGTCTGTCTAGTGATTAATGAATTTCCTGTTGTGCTAGAAACAGAAAAATGATTCAGCTAAATGCAGGGATCCAGGCCTAGTAAAGAACAGGAACCCCAGTAGTGGGAAACCCACTCTTGTTCCTGGCAGACTTGTCAAATACTCTCTAGCTGTAAGTTTATGTAGTTAAGCCACCACATGAAAATTGAACCTGCGGTTTCTTCAGGTACATTTAATCAAACGTCCATTTACCTACGTTAAGATTGTATATTAATAAACAGTGGGTGGAAGTTGCGTGCTGCCTTGGATGCCTGCATAATGAAGGGCACGTGAGGGATTGGCGCAGTGTGAAGCATCCACTGCCACATCAGTGATGTGAGGGCAGTGTAGTGGCCTGTGGCAGCAGGGGTTGGGTCTCAGCCCTGAGCTGGGAAAATTGTTTTTTGGGTTGCGTCTCACCTGATAGCCTGTCTACTGTATGCTGGAAAGCAGCTGGTGAAATCTAGGCTGTGGGGATGAAGGGAGAGGCAAGGGACACAACCCTACTGTTTGACTACATGTGGCCTTTTTTTTTGTCTTTAATGATTTACAGAATGCAATGTGCAAGGAAATTATTCCAACTAGTGAATTTAACAACAGTAAGTTGACTGCAAAAGCAAATAGGCAGCTTCAAGATCCTTTAGTAATCATGACAGGAAACATCCCGACGTGGCTGACTGAACTAGGAAAGACCTGGTAAGATGAAGACTTACATGGTGGTGGCTGGAGAGTGGGCCCATTGTTCGGGTTTTGTTTATCTTGTTACAGAAACGCAGTCTTCAGGGCACCTGTCTTAATCACAGCTTGCTTATTACTAGGGCAGCTTTGGCATCCACCAGACAGGCAGCTGGGCTGCTGTGAGACCTGCTTGCTAGTGTGTGGCTACACACGGGAATAGGAACATGTGAAGGGGGTCAGAGGACTCTCCTCTGCCATGACATTGGACTCCAGAAGTGTGGTTGGTTGATTACCTGAGCCGGTTTGGTTCAGGCGTAGGTTCTCAGAGCTGCAGAGATCAGGCAGCAGCCACCGGCCATGGGTGTTGTTTACATGGAGATCATTTACAGTTGAATAAAACTAGAAATTGAGGTTTTTTTAATCACTGTATCCTCACCTGGCCACCTAATTGGACAGAACGGATATTGAGCATTTAGATCAGCACAGAAAGTGCTTTTGGCGGCTCTGTGCCAGCCACCAAAGTCATAACATCAGGAGACAGCAGAACTTGTTTTACTGTAGGACTCAGTCTTTGGAAATCAGCAGCTTCCTTTTGGCAGTTTGAGTGACAGGGATGCCAAAGCTAGAAGGAAAATTATGAACTGTAAAGCCAGGGCCAGTGTAGGGGTGGGTTGGCACTCATAAGGCGATCGTCATATTTTACGATTTAGCCTTAGTGATGTCATAGTTCCTAAAAAGTCTTTGGGTATATTGAAGATGATCTTGGATAGACTTTAATTCAAGGGTGGCATTTTAATGGTTGAGATTTCTATTTCATAATGAAAGACTATTTAAAGCACTATTACTTGATCACATAGAAATTTCATGTAAGAATTACGATCTTTCTTCAAAATCAGTTTGCCTAGATCATTCTTGTTATATTTATAATTTTTGCTTTGCAGCATATTAAAAGTTGTTTCTGATACAGGGTTGTTTTTTTTTTTTTAATGGTTTCTATAATTCAGATAATAAATTTCTGTCACATCTTTTTACAGCCCGTTTTTCTTCCCTTTTGATACCCGGCAAATGCTTTTTTATGTAACTGCATTTGATCGGGACCGAGCAATGCAAAGATTACTTGATACCAACCCAGAAATCAACCAGTCTGATTCTCAAGATAGCAGAGTTGCACCTAGATTGGATAGAAAAAAAGTAAGTTCCTTTGCCCCCCCACCCCCAAATATTTAAAGATACATCAAACTGAGATTTTAAAAATAATGGGAAAACTGTAAACATGGCACACCTGGGGTGTTTGTGGGCTTGGAGGCCTGTCTTATCCCAGTCATTTCTTTGCTCATCTGTTTTGTCATCTGTTAGCAGTAGTCTGCTGGGTCTGGGCTATCTGTGAGTCTTCTTTATCCTCCTGAAAAGACTCCCCCCAGCTTCTGAAATTTCTTCAAATCTTTTTTTCTCTTTTAGTTGCCTTAATTTGTATGCCAAGAAAGAATCTTGTCTTCTCTTACTGAAACTTCAACTCAGACTACAGCCTCCCTTTTATAACTGATTACTTATGCAACAGGCAGAATCAGTCAGATCTACTTCAACCCCATAGCAAATTGCTCCGGTTAGAAGTGAACAGACACGTTGTGAGGTCCCACATCTTGCGATCCGCTACCCCTTGCATTGCTGACTCCATCTTTCTGTGCTTCTAATCTTGACACCGCATTCATAGTTCCTAAACCACACGGCCCTGAGCCATTTCCACCTGAGACCCAGGCGTACATTACTGACTCAGCTGCACTGCCTTTTACTTATTAGTTCTGCTCATTGGCTTTTCTTGCTGAGGATTCTCAATCAAAGTTGTGTTCAAAAAAAAAAAAACAATCCTTTCTCTTCAGAAGTCTCCTGGGAGCCATTAGTAATGAAATCAAGAGGGAGGGTAGATGTAATGAGAAGCAAAACAGAAATCATCATGCTTTTTACTGTTCGATCTTTATATGATTCTAACTCCATAAATAGGAATGTTGGTAAATTTGGAAATAAGCGGGATTTTTCTCATCCCCTTGAATCTCATTATTATACATGATTGTAGCCCGTCTGCAGGTCCAAGCCAATAGGTTTCCAACTCCTCTGTCTCACCTCACCTCACCTCCAATACCTATTTCTCCAATATCTAACTCTCTGTGTGCCCAGGGAGATTTCATGAAGTTGCAGCCCTAAATTGCATTAGTTTGGCAATGTTACAGAGGTCTTTTCTTTTCCAGTTTAAAGTTCCTGAACTTGCCACCGGTTCAAGATAATTACTCTTTCATCTTGCTTATTTCAGGATGCTGTTGATGTTTGTAGCAATACTGTTACCTCAACCTTGACTGTGATGCTTTAGAAAAAAAAATAGCTAACAGTTGATTTGAGTATTTTGAGCTTCAGGAAGTGCCCCCTGTTAACTTGTATCTTGAGCGCAGATTCCTTACATTTGTACTTTCCTTTGTAGCGCACTGTGAACAGAGAGGAGCTGTTGAAACAAGCTGAGTCTGTGATGCAGGATCTGGGCAGTTCACGGGCCATGTTAGAAATCCAGTATGAAAATGAGGTGAGCTTATGAGTCTGTTCGTGGTTTTGAGCTCGAGCTTGATAAAATGCCGCTAAAAGTTCTTAGTTCTGTGAAATTCTAAAACACAGTGGGAAATTTATCTAAAAACTTGAGATTTGCTCAGTTTTTCTCTTAAATGATTGGTCTAAGTTCCTCATTGTTAAGGCTCAGTTTTATAAGAATGTTTTTCCCCCCTGTGATGAGGGGAGATAATTGTTTAATCTTTAAATTGATAAAGTGAAAGAATGTCTTATAGGTAACTTTCCAAATGTTTAAATGCTTTTAAAAAAATCTTGTTTACTGAAATGGAGGTTATTATATATGTCACCTTAAGATTTACAGTTGTAAGAGTTGTCAGTGTTCCACAGCCTGACCACTACCCCATCAAGATAAAGAACAATCTCTTCACCACAAGTCTTCAGACCATGTGACAGTCCCCTCCTCCACCCCCACCCCAGTCCTGGTGGCCATTGTTGTTTCCTGGTGCTGTCATTTTGTCTTTTTTACAGTATCATAATGAATGGAATCACACAGCATGTCACCATTTGTTACTTTTTCACTTAGTGTAATGCTTTGAGATTGATCATGTTGCTCCATACATTAGTTTCCTTTCATTGTTGAATAATATTCCGTATATCGATGTGCCATAATGTTTATCTAGTCTCCGGTTGATGCGCTTCTGAGTTTTTCCAGTTTTGACCTACAATAAACATTTGTGTACCAGTTGGTGTAAACATAGGGTTTTCTTTTTCTCTTGGGTAAAACACTTTAGGGTTGGATTTCCAAGTCATTTGGAAAGATAGTTTCAGCTTTATTATAAATGCCAAATTATCTTCCAAAGCAACTGTCCTAAATTTATTCCCACCAGTAACGTAGTCTGCAATTTTCAGTTTCTTCACATGTTCATCAACATTGGGTATTGTTGAGCCTTTAATGGCTTACTGTGTGAGCTTACTGAGAGCTTAGACAAGCTGGTGAGTCTTCTGTAGGCTTTCATCATTGAGTTGTTAAGTCCTAGATACAAGTCCTTAATGAGATAAATGTTGTGCAAATATTTCCTTCCAATCTATGGCTTATCTTTTCATTAGGGATGTCTTTGGAAGCACAGAAATACTGAATATTGATGAAATCAGGTTTTCATCAACTTTTTTTTCCTTTATATATGCTTGTAGCCTGGGATATTTCCTCTGACCCTTGGTCTCAAAGATTTTCTCCTATGCATTTTTTCCTAGAACTTTTTTTGAGTTTTTAATGCCTGACTTTTCTTTTGAGTTATGTTTATATAGGGCATATATAAAATGAGGTTAAGCTTCTTTTTGGTCTGTTTAGTGACAGTCGCCTCTTTTCCCTGTTGAGCACCCTGGGAAGCCTTATTGGCAATTAGTAGATGCTGCGTGTTGGGCCCATCTCCGGAGTTTCTGTTCTGTTCAATAGTCTGCACTGCCTTTGTTGCTGCGGCCTGATGTTTCATCTCCAGTCAGGGAGAGGCAGCTACTTTTTCTTTTCCAGAGTTGTTTTGGTTATTCTCCATCTATTGAACTTCCATGTAAATTTGAGAATTGGCTTGTTAATACCTAGAAAAAGCCACACAGAATAATGAGTGGGATGTGCCTGTTTGAAGAATTGACCTTTTTTGCAAGTCTTTAGGCTACCTGGCCTTTCACTTGCTAGGTCCCTTGTTTCTTTCTTGCAGTATTGCTTCCTAACTTAAGCCTAGAGGTCTTTCATATACAGATTTTGTGTCCGCTCCAAAGAGTTCATGCCTTTTTTTTTTTTTTAAAAAAAGATTTATTTATTTATGCATACAAGAACTGGGGTACAGGCCAGAGGTGTGGAGGGTGAAAGGATTCACCAGAGACAGAGTGGGGAACAGAACAGGCAGATCTACTGAAATACACTACTGAGGGGAGCAGCGGGTGAATGAGGAGAGGTCTGCTGTGCCATGTGGGATCAAACTCATGCTGCCATGGCTGCAGGTAGCCTCATAAGGTTGCGTCTTAACCCCTTGTGCCACCAGGGAGGCCCTAATTCATGGTTTTTGATGGTATTGCAAATGAACACTGTTCATTTATGTCAATTTCTAGTTATGTTGGTTTATAGAAATACAATTTTTTTTTTTAATATTGACCTTCTGTCTTCATTAACTTAATTATTCTAAAAAATTCTATAAATTTAACAGGTATCTAGAGTTTTTGTAGGGCCTGGAAAAATTCTGTAACAAGCCAAAGGGTAAGAATTTCCAGCCTTGTGGACCTCTCCCATCTCCATCACAGCTGCTTGGCTCTGCCTTGGGGCACCAAAGTGTCCATGGACAAGCATGTGACCAGCATGACAGTCCCCACAAAACTTGACACAAGGTCACTGAAACTTGAAATTGTTAAAATTTTCTCACATTGTACAATTTTTCAACCATTTAATGTTGTAAAAAGCATTTTTAGCTTCAGGACCGTATACCAAAAAATTCAAACAAACTTTTTTTTTTTTTTTTGATTCATTTATTTATGCATACAAGAGCTGGGGTACAGGCCAGAGGCTCAGGGTGGGGGGTGGTGAGAGGATTCACCAGAGACAGAGTGGGGAACAGAACAGGCAGATTGACCAAAGTACACTGCTGAGGGGAGCAGGGAATCAAACTTGTGCTGCAGTGGCTGCGGATAGTTTCATAGGTTGTATCTTAAACCCTTGCGCCACCAGGGAGGCCTGTCAAACAAATATTTTCTACATATTTTATTACTAAAGTATTGAGTCCTTTAGGAATGCTTTCCTTCCCTTGTCCCTTTATTTAAAAGACAAAATTTAAAATAGTGTTTGGATTTGTGATGCTTACAGACTTTTCATTCTCCTGGTTATGATAGTAGCCAACCACTCGGCCCGTCGGGGTTTTTATCTGTAAAACATGGGTTTTAGTACAACTTCAGGGTTCAGTGAGCAGGGTTCTATCAGTCCCTGGCTCTTGCTAAGTACTGTGTAGCTCTTGCAATTAAATCTGCAATATTCTGTGGTTTCCAGGTATTTTTATTAATCATGACTTTCATTCTTCATTTACTAAGTTTCTGCATTAGGACTTCTGAAAAGCTGGTTTCTGCATTAGGACTTCTGAAAAGCTAACTTAAAAGAGTAGTATTGCTTCATCAAAATTAACATTTTAAGTAGTAGGAATTGTCCCTGCTAGACTTCCAGGTTATGGCAAAATTCCCGCAGTCAAAGACTTAAAACAAAATTGTGGCGACACCAGACAAAGGTGCAGAAGAATGTGGCCGAGGGATGTAGGGACATGTACACAGGCTGTCAGACAGGGAGCCCTGTCCCTGGGGGTGTGGGCCGTGAGATGGAAGCCCTGGACTTAGACTTTAATGGAGAAGAATTAAGGGACCAGCTTCCATGAGATTTGACTTGAGGATTGGGCTTGGTGGGAAGCAAGGGGATCGAGGAACTGTTGTGGAAATGCTGGGGAGGAGCGCTCATCGGGAGGCCAGATCTCGTGGAGGCCTTGATGCTGGAATAAGAAATTTGAGTCCTCTTTTGAATCCACCGTGATTATTCCTGCTGCTGCTTTCTAGTCCAGGGGCCAAATTCTTTGAGGAAGAGGCCAGGAAAGATGACTGACTTATATATATGCATAGGCGCTCAGTTTGGGAATCAAATTTAACCAAACACGTCAGCTAATGCCACTAGGGAAGAGTGTCACCTCTGAAAAAAATTCTAATTCAAAATGTCTGGTGGCAGTGGGCTCCATTGTGAAGAGGGGTGAGTGATGAGCCAGGGGAGAATTAAGCCTGTATTTGGCCTCAGAAAATCTCTGCCCCCAGGGATTGGCGACAGCTGACCCAGTCTCCTGGACGGTACTGGTTCGGAGCCCAGACTGTGGAGTCAGGCACCACCACTTAGTAGTAGCTCCTCAGTGCCGTTATCTCAACTCTGCATAGTGCATGCACTTACCTCATCTAGTTGTTAGGATGATTAAATGAGCTGATGTGTAATATACTTAGGACATCAGTTGTCACATGATAAATACTAGTCTATACTAGCTTTTCAAAAGCTTTCAAAGTTTTTAAGTAAAATTTGTCATATGTTTGTTTTCGGTGGTTTTGTCTATACAACTAAATTTATGCCTTTGTTTCATTTTAAAAAAGAATCGAAGCGATACCAAAGTACCTAGCTTTTTAGTGGAGTAGCTGGGTAGAACAATGGTCCCTGCAAAGATCAGGCTGATCTAAAGCTGCTGGCCAGCCTGAGGGGGCGTGAATTGCCAGAGCTGCCATGACCTGGTTGTTCCACCTTGACAGGCTCATGGTGTTTCCGGTGATACCTGTATCACTTGAGATTTTAAGTTAAGTTTATTTTACTTTTAGAAATAACAATTTTGATGGAGGAAATGGACTGATCTGATGTGTGCTTAGTATTCAACCTGGGATAATTATGCTAAAGGGAATAGGAATTACATGGCTTCAGAGCACCATCTGGTGGCTGTCAGATGGTACTGCAGGTTTGTTTGCTATGCTGCTCCGCCCCTCCCTCCCCTTCATCACCTCAAGATTCACTGGAGAACAAAATATACAAAAAGCTCCCATCATGGATCTTGTATTCTGTTTTGGAGAGACTGGCACATGTATATGCTAGGCCATGTTATCAAGAAAAAAGCAAAATAAGTAGATTGGGATGGGATGGGTGGTCTAAGGAGAATTTAGGCAGAAGCAGTTCATTGCTTTCTGAGGAGGGAGGATCTTCAGCAAGAGAACAGAGAAGCCAGAGCCCTGAGACAAAATTCCTGCCTATTTTGCAGTGAGCCGTTGGCTGGGAGCAGTAGCCAGGAAGTGGGAGGGAGTAGTAGGCTGAGATCTCCAGTTTTCGGGCACGCAGAGCAATCATATGAGTGTGTGTTTTATAAAATCAGTCTTGGCGCTGTGAGGGCAGGATAGGAGATGTTGAGAATGCTAGGACAGGCCGTTCTGGAGGCTCTAGCAGTGTATGAGATAAGAGATGATGGTGATCGGTATGGAATATGTTTTGAAGGTGGGGGTTACAGTGTTTACTGGTGGGTTGGTTTGTGGGGAATCAGAAGGAGGAGAACCTTGGGTGGTTTTGGTTGGCACATTCACCCCAGGCTGTGGCCTACCAACAAAAGCACGGGAGCACACCAAGAAAGCATCACACGGTTCGAGCACATCACCATTTGAAGTCAGGGTTCAGCATTTGGTAGATACATGTAACCTTTTAAGCTAGTGTGGATATTTTTGGAAAGTGACTATAGTAACTGTAAAAAAAAAAAAGTGTTGATTATTTGCAAAATCTGTAAGTGAAATGTAACCTTCTTGACAAAACAATGGTCTGGATCTGCCATTGTCAGCTGCATAGCTAATTGTGTATCCGAGCTAGTAGGGCCTTGATAGAACATGAAGAAATGACAGGCTGTGAACTCTGCCCCAGGACTATGTGTCTCATGGAGGGGTTGTTAGTCAAGGCTGTACAGTCATCTTTGGAACTTGTTTAAAAATACCAGTGCCCAGGCTCTAAATCATTCCTACCAAGTCAAAATCTTCAAGGCATGTTTCCCCTTCACACCACTCCCCACAAAATGTGTGCATATTGATAAAGCTCTCAGAAGAATCCATTGCTCTGTGAGTTCTGGCATGAATTCATACCTTGCCTTACTGTTGCTTTATTTAGTGAGCCTCTGTTAAGTGACTGGTGTGTGCCTGAGGCACTGCAGAGCATCCAAAGGTGAGTTCAAGATCTCCGTAGTGAGATATGCAAGTGTATAATGGAATCTTGGCAGTGCACGATGATAAGTACTTAAGTAGCTGAAATCTAAGTCGAAGGAAGAGGAACAAAGAAACTGGGCAGATAAGGCCGCATAGGAGGTGACATTGAGCTGGTTTCAGTGTTAACAGTTAACCAAAGAGCAGGATCCTTAGGCAGCCGGTGCCACCTTGTTCCTGAGAGAAAGGTATATAGCTACCGCAGCCCTTTGAGCAGTGAATAGCGGGTAGGAAATGAACGCTCACTCGGTCTTCCTCCCGGTAGCCAAGACTAAAGGAATGCCATCAGGACAGCTTGGAAAATAATCTGTGCACATCCTAATAAACAGTTGCTCTTAGTGTCCTTATTTCCAAGAGGTTGTCAGGTTAAGAAAAGCACCACAAATTCTAGTATTTGAAGTCTTTCTTTTGTTCTTCCTTAGGTTGGTACAGGTCTTGGACCTACGCTGGAGTTTTATGCACTTGTATCTCAGGAACTCCAGAGAGCTGACTTGGGTCTCTGGAGAGGTGAAGAAGTGAGTCTTAGCAATCCAAAAGGTAACATCATCCTGTGAGACAGGCGATCAATTTGTGTTACTCAGATTGTGTAAACAGCTGAACGGTTTTTCACTTTTGCTAGAGGGCCATGCTGTCTGACCTAAATTTCTTTTTGCTTTTGCTTTTGTTTTTGTACTTATCTAACAAGAGAAACCCTTATGACTCTAGAGGACTTCATTCATTCATCTGCTATCTAACTTTGAGAATACTGAATTTCTTAAATGTTCTTTGTGACTGGCTTTGCCTTGTTTTGGGAATAGCATCTAAAGTTCAGTGACTTGCTGGTTTTACAGGGAGCCAAGAAGGGACCAAGTATATTCAAAACCTCCAGGGCCTGTTCGCGCTACCCTTCGGTAGGACAGCTAAGCCAGCCCATATTGCAAAGGTTAAGATGAAGTTTCGCTTCCTAGGAAAATTAATGGCCAAGGCTATCATGGATTTCAGACTGGTAAGTTTGGGGTTATTGACTTTGCCATAGTCATTTTGCACCTATGTTTTACTTAATGCTGTGTGTTACAACTGTGTTTCACACACTTAATATGCAGGTGAATTACTTGGGTATTTTGTTTAAAAGACCAAATCTGATTCAGTAGCTAACGGGACCAGTTCTAGAGTACATTTTCATGTGGAATCCAGGTGGTGTCCAGGTGCCAGCTTGCAGACCATTCCTTTTGTTGCTAGGGCTCAGATAATCTGGCAACATTATGGGTGGCTTATAACAATGTAATTTTTTAAAGTGTTTGATATTCCCCTATAGGAAAACCGGGGGCACTTACCCAGGACTTCCTGTTCACAGAGATTTCAGTATTTCTGGACCTTTATTTCCTTTGTCACCTTTTCTGAGACACTTTCTTAGTTTATTTTCCTCTGTCAAATTCATAAACACAGCTGAAAATTCACTTGCAGCTGAAAATGGGCTCTTAATCAGTTATTTTCAGAAATTTTTCGTTAAATATAATTAATTGGTCCCTTTGCTTTCAAATATTCACTATAACAGACTATGATAGAATCAAACTTTCTAAAAAAGAGTAGGATTCCTCTAAACATCTTTTTGTGTTGAGGCCCTTATAGATTATTATATGGCCACCACTGAAAAATTCCTTTCTGATGTCAACTTTTTAATGGGATTCTTTAGTATTTTATATTATGCACAATATTAGGGCACCAAATTGAGTTGAAATTTAGACATTTTCATCTAATGGAACAGTTCCTCAATTAGCCGCCCTCCCCTACCCACAGTTGCTGCCATTTTAAATAACCCCTTGAAGTGTCAGGCACAGAAACAAGGCAATTCTAGAAGTCTAGTGCGCCTATTACAACATTTGCACATTCCCTTTCAGGTGGACCTTCCCCTGGGCTTGCCCTTTTATAAGTGGATGCTGCGGCAGGAAACCTCGCTGACATCACACGATTTGTTTGACATCGACCCGGTTGTAGCCAGATCAGTATATCACCTTGAAGACATTGTCAGACAGAAGAAAAGACTTGAACAAGATAAATCCCAGGTAGGGATTTATCTTTAGATAAATGTATCTGTAGAGGAGGAGGAAAGGGTCAAGTGGAGCAATTCCTCATTATAGAAACCTGAGGTCTTTGTTGAATGGTTTGTATTTGACCCTGTTGTTATTTTAATGTTGCCTTTTGCTTGTCTTTTTTTTTTTTTTAGAGATTTTTTTTTTTTTTAGAGATTTTTTTTTTTTTTAATATATATTATTTATTTATTTATACAAGCACTGGGTACAGTCAGAAGTGCGGGAGAGTGAGAGAATTCACCAGAGCCAGAGCGGGGAGCAGAGCAGGCAGAGGACCGAAGTACACTGCTGAGGGGAGCAGCGGGTGGCAGGAGAGGTCTGCATGCCATGTGGGACCCTCCTCCAGTGGCCAGGGAGCAGCCGGGAATTGAACCAGCGCTGCAGAGGCTGCGGGCAGCCTCGCAACCCAGCGCTCAACCGCTGCGCCACTGGGGAGGCCCTTGTCTTATTTTTTTAATTGCAGTAAGTAGTACATGATTTCGCAGTGGGTACGGTGATCTTTACTAACAGCTGGTGATGAATAAACAACTTGATTAGCAAGTAAAATACATGCCTAACCCAAACCATGGGGCCCTCGTTTATCAAAATTTAGATGGACATTATGTAGATGGGCATTGACGACATCACACTGAATTCCTTAGTAAGCATTTGAATCAATAAAACAATCTGTCCTTTATTCTAAGGACAGATTGATTTTTCCAGAAAGTTGTCTTGGTTTAGGAGCAGTTTGTTTCTAGAGCGATGGCAGGAAATAGTTGTAAAGGTCCTGTCGTCTCCTTCCCTTGGTGACATGCTGAGGGCTCTCTGTTCCATCTCCTGGGTGAGCTTGTGTTTTATTTCATTAATGTGTATTTAACTTAGTCTGAGATTAATACTCGTTCTGTATCTGACATTAGAAGACAAAGTTATATTTTTTTTAACGGCAGGCTCATATCTTATATTTGGGCAGGTAACATGGATTGATGCTCACGTAGCTCCCATCTTATAAAATGATGTGCAGTAAGAAAGAGTTGAGGCAGTGTCTGTAGTGAGAGGAAAAGCCACCGCGTTGATGGAGAGGAGCTTAGAGTAGACAGGTTGGGGGCGAGGGCCTTAGAATGCCTTATTGTCAAGATCATGATTTGTAGGGGAATTCATCTTATCTTCATTCATTGGTGATTTTTTGAAAAATAAGTTTATTATAAAGAGAAACTAGTATTTAAAGTGATCAACTCCATCTTTTCCAAACAAGCTTGTCTTAGGATTTTTAAGAACCAGTTAGGTTTGCGCATGTCAATTTTGTGAAATTTAAACAGCTACTCTCTTATTATTTAGGATTGTCTCTTAGGTAAATGACAGGCACACACTCGCTGAGAACTCTCTGTTCCATTTTCTGGGAGAGCTTAAGTTTATTTCATTACACCCAAAGTTTTATTACACACACCCAAATGTAAATCAAAAAGGAAGGAAAGGATATAAAACTCACGGCATGCTCCCAAGTGCCTTCCATGTATTAATTCCTTTAATTCGCAGCACCCCTGTGAGATTTAGGCACTTCTGTGACCTGTGTTGCACACGGGAGAACCTCAAGGCAGGCAGGTCAGGTAGCCTGCCCACGCTCACCTGTGGAACACAGGGGAGCTGGAACTGCAGCCCTTATCCCGAGGGATATGCCCCACAGTCCTTTTCCTAAAGCCCTTTCATTCCTGATGCTGCTGATTTAGAACTATAAAATGCACAGCAGACTCTACCTTCCAGAACTGATTTCTGTATCACACCTCTGCCTCCCAGAGCAAGGGAGGGGTGGTTACTCTGGTGGTTACTCTGCCCCTGGGTGTAGGATCCTCTACACAGATGGAGCAGGTTGTCCTGAGCTGCTTGGCAGCTTCGGTTCTTGAACAATTCCTGGAAAACGGGCTAGAGCCTGGCTTGTGATTTAATGTGTAAGCTTGAAATAAACCAACATTGAATTCTCTTTACACATCTCAGGGACACACATATTCTAGATTCTTGTCAAAAATGGCATTTTGTAGTACAAAAACCTTTGCAAATAATATACTTCTTAAGTAGCCAGCAGCATAGTAGGATGACCTCAATCTATCACAAGAGGTGGGGGGACAGTTTTGGGCAACAGTTTTGGGAGCTTCTCAGTTGGAGGCTTTTATGTAAGTTTTTCTGTGGAGAAATTTTCAATTGTGAAGTGAAAAACCTCCCTTTGGGGCTGTGAAATACACACAAAACTGAGAGAGACTTAAATGGAGATTTTTTCAGAAAAGGAAAATTTGGATGCAACCCCACAACTGAGTGATGCTGCCACCTCCTATATTTTGAATTATCTGGAATCCTAAGCAGCTCTCAGTCTCCTCTTTAAAAAATGACTTATTTATTAATAAGAAAGCCACATTTTTTGTTTGTTTAATTATTTTTCTGTACTTTGTTTAGCTTCTAGCATTTCACACACACAGGCGTCTCCTGTTTGGAAAGCCATTTACCTTCTCCCTGATAGGCTGCCTTCATTTTCAGCTAGAATTTGCAGTTTTGCATAGTCACCCTTGATCCTTAATCTAAAAGAAATAGTATTTTATGTAAGCCTTTCCTAATCTCGGGCATTTGAGAAAATGAATAATACAAGCTTTAACATTTTTCTTTAGATTTGACTTACCTTTACTTGGGGCTTTGTTGGAGCGTTTTTCATCACAATGTTACTATAGGAATATAAATGTTTTCAGGTTGGGGATCTGAAGTGGTGGAATGAGGACTCCCCAGGGTGTTCTTCAGACTTAGCATACTGCTACAGATTTTCTATGACATCTGATTTGAAGATGGTCAGGCTGAGTAACAAAGACCTCATCACGGAGGAATACTCAGATGATCTCGTCCCACATGAAAAAGGAGTTGGATTCTGAGGTGTTTGAGATTATTTCCTTTTTGATCTCAGAACTTACATGTAGATTCCGACACACGTACAAACCCCCCCAAGGTACACCAAGTGCCAAAGGAGTCTGTAGCATTCATGAGGATATTTTTACAAATGCAGAACATGACTGCGTGACTGTGTTTACAACCCTCTCTCTCTCCAACTGTGTCTTGCAGACCAAAGAGAGTCTACAATATGCACTGGAGACGCTGACGATGAACGGCTGCTCTGTGGAAGATCTCGGGCTGGATTTCACCCTGCCCGGGTTTCCCAACATCGAGCTGAAGAAAGGGGGAAAGGACATTCCGGTCACAATCCACAACCTGGAAGAGTACTTGAGAGTATGTCACCGCGGCGTCCCGTCCCGCAGGAGCAGCCAGCTGTGCCCCGGGGGGTGGCCCGTAAATGGGGAATTGTGAGGGCACGGGTGGGAGCCCGTCTGGAAGCCCGGGGGGCGCCGGCTGCCCTGGCACCCGCCCCACTGCATCGGGCCTCTTTCCTCAGGCGAGAACGTGTCAGATGTTCTGTGATGCCCCTGTGCCCTTGAATGCAGTGTCTCGGGCCGGATCGCTTCAATTTCATCTCCATCATCCGCAGTCACTAGTCCGCTGTCTCCCCACTTGAGTGCTGAGGAACAGTGCCCCATGGAGCCACTTCTCGTGTTCTCACTACCCTGCTTCCCGTCTCTCCTTCAGACCAGCTAACTCGACAGAATTGCCCACACACAGAGACACGCCCACTCAGGGTTGGGGAGGCTCTTCAAGTTATTATAATTTGTGACCCTTAGCTGTAGTTGCTAAATTATTCTCCCCTGAATACACATTCTATTTTAAGTTCCAACCTGTATAGATCTTTCTTACTAGTGCTTGAAAGTTTCTTTTGGTCCTCCTGACACGAAGTGGAAGGAGCGTTTGGTTCAGGATGATGCCACACCGAGACCTGGCTTTTCTCTTAGTTTCTTCATCAATTTGAGGGAGAGAGGAAATGGCCTGGACATCCTCTGCTGCCTGGTTTTGACGCAGAAGCGATGCCTGTTAGCATCCGGTGCGCTGTCCCGTGCCCCTGCTGTCCCGTGCCCCTGCTCTTTCAGCTTGTGCTGAGAGAGGGAGCATCTCCGTTAGGGTCTCGGTAAATAATCTCTAGTAGTGCTTGTATTTTTGTCAGTGAAACAGTAGTGTTCTCTGAATATGTGCTCTTGTTTCTGAACCTGCTATGCTAACAAAAGTCAGTGGTGACCAGACAACTTGAGGCTTGTGGGGTGCTGTTAGCCTTCGATTTCATAGGCTGGCATTTCCAGAGTTTGCCTTTTTTTCTTTTTTCTTTTTTAAAGACTTATTTTACTTATTAATGCATACAAGAGCTAGGGTGTAGGCAAGAGGTGTGGGGGTTGAGAGGATTCACCAGAGACAGTGGGGAGCAGAACAGGCAGATTTACTGAAATTCACTGCTGAGGAAGGGCAGCGGGCGAGACAGGAGAGGTCTGCTGCGCCATGTGGGTATCTCCCTGGCCGGGGATTGAACTTGTACTGCAGTGGCTGCGGATAGCGTCATAGGTTGTAACCCCTTGCACCACCAGGGAAGTCCCAGAGTTTGCCTTTTTCTAAGAGAGATGTGCACTGCAGAAGGTTTGGGCTGTAAGGATTTTGGATATAGAACTGAAAAATTCACATGAAAATTTAAAAGCACTTATTATCCCTTTGCACTCCGAACCATTTTACGATATTTTGATTTAATTTCTTGTGCCATTTCAAGATAAAACTTCAGGGAAACATGCATGTCTCAAAAAGTTGCGTTGAAATAACCTCAATTCCCCGTAATCACTAATAAATTGCAATGTCCCCTGAGAGGGGGCATCCAAGTGATATGCTAGAATTCCGATGTCCCCTGAGAGGGGACAGCGGAGTGCAAAGGGTTAATAGCTGGTAATTGTGAATCTTGAGACATTTTTAATTCTCAGTAATAACTTTATCCTCAGAAAATTCCCACTGCTCACCTGGTACTCTAGGGATCTTGCCTAATTGAGCTCTTACAACATCTAATTTGGCCAGACCCCAATTTAGTAGTTCATGTGACTGCTTTTTACTTACAGTTTTCTGAGACTTTTTTTTAAAAAACTTTGTAACTTAAAATGCTTTGCCACATACTAGGAAGTAAATTTGAAATTTTGTCACAGCTAAAAAGAATATTTCCCTTTTTTTTTTTTTTTTTTTTTTTTTGTAGCTGGTTATATTCTGGGCACTAAATGAAGGCGTTTCCAGGCAGTTTGATTCATTCAGAGATGGTTTTGAATCGGTCTTCCCACTCAGTCATCTTCAGTACTTCTACCCGGAAGAAGTGAGTAGCTGTGTGTAAAGGAAATGGTCTCGTTTCTAGTTCTGTGTCTGTGATTGTCTTTGTGAGGTGTCCCTGTGCTATCCAGTCAAAGACCCTATTGTTTAAAAAACAGAACAAAACAACGGGTTTAGGAACAGAGGCTGGGTATTTTGGAAAGGTGGGATTGCTTCCTGAGCAGGGCAGAATTAAATGTGCCTCCTTAGAGAGGGGCACTGCTCGCTTGGGAGCACTCATCTGTCCGGCTGGGGGGGCCCACGCAGCCCTGTGGCTTGGATGCACCTCCTCGCTGAGCCTGAGGCCTGCCCAGCTCAGCTCTTTCTCTCCACTCAGTTTGCTGTCACTGGCTCCTGTTACTGTGTACCTTTGTGTTTCTAAAAATGAGGATTCATAAAATGTCCCTAATTAGAAGGAGATAATCAAGTTGAAGCTTGTGAAGAAATGAGAAGAGTTAGGCAGACATCGGGGTCAGGTCCCAGGGATGTTTCGTATGAGATTAAAGGCTTCCTGGAGCCTGGTGCTGAAGGGGGATGAGGGCCCATTGATGGGAGAGTGACTGTGTGCATCAGAAGAGCTCACCGCAGGGACGTCCCCAGGCGGGAGTGTGTGAGGTGAACACTGCACTTACTTGTCTTTGGCTCCGTGGGCATTTACTTGGCCGTAGTGAGAGTCTGGACGCGTTTGCGTTGTCTGCATTTTTCTGTTGTGCGGATTTGTCTTTAAGCACTTGTGTCCCCCCCCTTTAAAAACCCAGCTGGACCAGCTCCTGTGTGGCAGTAAGGCGGACACTTGGGACGCGAAGACGCTGATGGAATGCTGCAGGCCTGATCACGGCTACACTCACGACAGGTCAGTGCTGGCCTTGCCAGCTTTTCAGTCCACGGTTGAGAATTTGATGGGGGTGTGTGTGTGTGTGTGTGTGTGTGTTATAAACCACAAAGGGGGGGGGTTTGTCTTCAATTTGCCTGTCTACTAAAAGAGGCTTTTTATATTTGAACTGTATTTCTCTCAATGTGGCCATTTAGGACCCAAAACTTCTACATTTTTCTGTGAAAAGGGGTAAGAAGTGGGGAGGTATATACCCCCACACCCGTCACTCACTCTGTGTGGTAATCAGACAGGTCTCGTCTCGCACAGCTGTAATCCCATTGAATCCCAGCTACAGCACACGTTTGGTTTCCAAGTGCATTCTCGGTGAATTCCTACTAAATCCCATCACCTCTGATTGTGAGAGCTGTGTGAGAGTTACGCCTTACGATTCACAACTGTATTTTATTATGATGCAATGACTGGTGTTTTTATTTCTGTTGTAGTCGGGCTGTGAAGTTCTTGTTTGAGATTCTCAGTAGCTTTGATAATGAGCAGCAGAGGTTATTTCTCCAGTTTGTGACAGGTAGCCCAAGATTGCCTGTTGGAGGTGGGTACGATGTCGATGCTTGGCATTTATTCTGGCTGTGGGTGCATGTGGGGCGAAGTGTTGGTACAACAGGATAGTCTTCATTTGACTTAACAGCGCCTCTTAGTGATTCTAGTCTAATGTTTCAAGCATTTGTTTTGCATTAAATTAAGAGAGCACTGGCAGGTAAATTTATAAGACTTAAACATGTGGAGGTAGGATTATTAATGCACACAAATCCTGCTTTTCTAGATAAAATTCATATTCTGGGGTGTTTCTAGACTCTTAGATGGAAAAGCGTCCCCAAGTCCAGTTTTCAGAAAGGAGTTCTGATAGGGATCGAAGGGGGACTCGTTTCACAAGGCAAAAGCACTGAGAACTGTTGGCCTCCCCGTTGGTGGTGACTTTTGATGGTAAATAAAGCAGATACAGGCTTCAGTCACTAAGGCTGCCCCAAGGAGCTGTGGGTTCAGTTGCCACAGGACGAATCCCTGACGCGTGGGGCCAAGCAGAGCGGTAGCTTCCGGCGCGTGGGGCGTCGCCACGGAGTCCTTGCGCCTGCGGCTCCGCTCCCGGAGGAGAGCACTGCTCCTCTGAGCTGGCCGGGCGCGGCCTGAGAGCTCACGACAGCCTTTGGTCTCTCTTCCTCCCTCTGCATCAGGCTTCCGGAGTTTGAATCCACCTTTGACAATTGTCCGGAAGACATTTGAGTCAACAGAAAACCCCGACGACTTCCTGCCCTCTGTCATGACTTGCGTGAACTATCTCAAGCTGCCGGACTACTCAAGCCTTGAGATAATGCGCGAGAAACTGCTGATCGCCGCGCGCGAGGGGCAGCAGTCCTTCCACCTCTCCTGATCACCACGGAGCGCGGTGCTGGCCTGTTACAGCAAAAGAGAAATCATGGTTTCTTTCCTAAATGTATCACCTGAGTCGAGGAAACATGTTACGCCTTCTTGTTGTAGGAAAAAGGCTTGCCGGTTCTAAAGAGACGCTTGGTCGATATTCATTCATGGCCCCATGGACTTAAAGTGATCAGGCCCTAAACTGTTGTTGTGATGAGGTTTCTTTAGCAAGTTCTGTTTAAATTATCATTTATTTGATGAGTGAAGTTTTTAACTTGCTTTGCTGTGTGAAATTTAAAAAGGGATGTTTTTTCCAGGCTGAAACAATAAATGTCGCTGTGCAGTTTAATTCTGGGCTGTGTGTATCCATCTAGCTAAGTCTGCAGTCTGTTTCCTCCAAAGACAACTCTTGTACATAAGTACAGAAATTAAAGCTCACCTGTATTTGACAAATACGGTTCAGTGAGTTAGTTCTGTGTGTTCTCACTGCCCGACCTCCTCTCCCTGACCCGTGCATTGTCTGTGCAGCTCACGGCTTCTTGTGTACAGCACCCACGGTGGCTCGTTTTCCTCAGCCATGGACTTTTGTTGCTCCATGTTCTCTTTCAAATTAAGATATAATTTAAATTTCGTTGACTGGAAATATATTGTCAGTATAATTCAGCCTTTGTCACTAGATAGACCGATAGACCTTTCTTAGAGCTTAGTTTTAATATAGTTGTCGGGTGTGACTGGCCTTTTCCCAGGGACACACGAGGGCTGCTGACATGGCGGTGCCGCGAGCGCAGCCTCGGGAAGGGAGGCAGGGGCCTCGCTCCTTCCTCCGCGCAGGGAACCGAGACGACCGCTTGGGCTGGCCGGTGTTTATCACTCCGGCCAGAGCCTTTTGAATGGATGTAAAAGTTTTAAACAAAATTTAGTTTTCATTCCCTGTTGGAGTAAGAATTTTTTTTTCTCCTCTGTTCTTGTTCTCAGCTTCTGTTCATAGTCTCCTCCTCCCGCGCTCCTCTCCCCGTCTCAGTGCTGACTCGGGACGAGCCTTCCCGCTCTGCCCTCTCCGATAACACGCACCTGTAAGCAGCGCGCTGTCCAGTTGTTCTGTGTGCTGATTTCTCAAATCTGCAATAATCCATCAGGTTAATGTTTTTACCTGAAAATAAATAAAGTTTGCTTCACCTTTTTGTTTATAGTTCTGTGCCGTATGCCTAACTTCCCATCGTGTTACATGTACGTGTGATTTCCAGTGCCAGGAAATCACCACGTCTCCATGATGTGCGTCATGGCTGACTACACTAGTCAGAGAATTCCTAACAGCAACTTGAAGAGCCTGCAATGTGGAGGAGAGACTGGGAGGAGAGTCCTTCCTTCCTGAGGTGCAACATGAAGCCTATTGTGTAAATTTGAGAATTTCCATAAATGACAGATGAGCTCATTTTTTTTTTTTATTGAACTTTGAGAAATCAATTTCGTTTCCCTGGCTGTTCCAAAGTCTTTATTTAATTGCTCTAGAAGCCCCTTTGTTGCCCATTTCACCAACAAAAAGACTCGGTGGCTTGTTTTATTTTAATCTCTGTCATTCTACACTCCAATGGCCTTACGTGGACGCGTCCCCTCCTCACGGTGAACTTGGACAGTGACCCCCATTAGGTTGATGAGCTGTCGGGGCAGCCTGGGGTGAGTCTCCCTGGCCCCTGCAGAGACTGACAAGCGAGCGGCTTCCCCTTAAAACCGAGGAGGGAGCCGCCTTCCTGCAGGAGCCCAGCCGCTTGAGCAAAGCGATGAGCGAGCCAGTTGTTTGAAACTGTGCTGATACCGTTTTACAAACTAAGCACAAAGAATTTTGCCTGGACATAGCAATTTGTTCCTCATTTTTTTAAGGGTTCTCTTGTTAAAATGCAGACATAATGTATAAGCAAAGTGATGTTTCCTATTAAAAGATCTGTATTTGACTCCATCCGTGTGTGACCCCGGCAGCTTTGCCTCATTCATTTCAGCATCGAGGGAGACAGACGGTGGCTTTGAGTCACGCTTGAGCTTGAGTGTTTCGGAGGCATCCGTTGCCGGCTTGAACGCTTTCCGTCTTTGACTCTTCCTCGGGTCTTGGGGCCCTTCGTCAGCGAGGGCCAGGAAGACTCTTCCCACTTTAAAGCAATCTCTTGTCAGAGGCCTTAACCGTGCATTGGAGGGAAAAATTATATACTTCATTTGCTATTACTCCAGTTATGCCTTAAATTTATTTCCTTGGTCACCCAGTCAACAAGCGTCACGTCTAAGTCTGCTCTACACACGCGGGCAGCTGGATAGTGACTGAGATTCTGTCGTCCTTTACTTTTTGCTGAGCTGGAGTCATGTCAGTCACAGCTGATGTCGGGTGTGTGGTCATGTCATTTAATGACAGTTGCTGATGTGGCCTGCTGTCTATGAAGAACATAACTATTTCACTCCAAGAAGGAAGAAACAGATAGTTCAATATAACCCCCTCCTCCCAGTCCCCCCCAAAAGTGAACAGTATTAGGTTAACTGAATGGGAGCATGTGGAGAGGGCTCTAGATGCCTCCGCCAAAGCCAGCGGAAGCCGCCTCACAGCTAGTGGCGAGCAGGTTCCTGGGGCTCCTGTGCTTCGGCTCTGCGGTGCGGAGCCTTTCACCAAAACAGTCACGTGCCCCCTTTTGGCATTTGGCTGTTGGGGTGAGTTGGGCACATCCCGTGACAAGGAGTGTGCAGCTGATGGACTTTGAGCCATGCCTGTCGACTGTCTCGCCCGGGGCCGGAAGACCGTAGGTGGCGGCACAGAACCCCAGCGTGCGAGTGGTTAGACCCGACTCTTGATTGTCCGAGGAAGCGTGATGGAGAGGGCGTTGTCTTCCCCTGGCTCATCAGGGGTTGAGGCTATGTTCTCAGAAATGGGAATGTCACTGATACTCCGAGAAAAAAATGTAAGAAAGGAGACGGTGAGAAAAGACTTCGTGGGGCCTTCAGAAATGAAATCATTTTGGGGTGGTTATGAAAACTATTGTTCATTCACATGATCAAGCCTTTCGTTTGTCTTGGGCTTTGTTTTATGGACCCACTTTATTTTCCCTACTGTAATAACTCTGGAAATGTCATTCTCTGTGTTTCTGACTGAGAAATGCTTCTGTATGAGTCTTAGGTTTGATGTTGCACGAATTGACATCGGCGGGGAAGGATAACGTAGTGACAAATGACTGAAAATGCTTCGTTACCTCAAAAATATTCCAGACAAAACACAGCATTTATATTTATAGAAAACAGAATTGGCTGTTTTCCAAGAACTTCAAGTTAATTCTTATGCAAGAAAAAGTTCTTAACTCTCAAGACTTGTTCTGCATAAAGGAGACATTCTTTAATAATGGAAGAGGTGGTTTTATTTTTACAACAAGCCTACTCGTATTACCAAACCTAATAACCGATTGCTGATCTCCTGTGTAAAGCATTTTTTCTCTTCTCTGAAACAGTGATTTATATGAACTGTTGGAATAATGGAACCTCGAACTACAGATGTGTATGTAAAATTGCATAAATGCACTGACTTCCTTCTCCCTGAATATATTTTTAATAAACAGCATTATCCTACATGGTCAATTTTATTAAATCATGCACAGCTGGAGGGCTCCTGAGAGGTGGCGTGTTTGGGCGGCTTGTAGAAAGCTGCTTCCTCTTCTGCGTAAGTAACAGTAATCATAGCTGTGTTCTGTGTTTTTTGGCAGGCGGATAGTAGAGAATGCCATAGGAGACAAACAGATTCAGCAGGAGGACCTTAGTCCCTGAGTGGCGTGAGAGAGACACTCGCCTGGTGAGCTGCTGCCACGTGCTGGCGAGTGACTCACGGACTGGGAGACACTTAGCAATGGTGGAGGCCAGTCAGCCTCCCCTCACCACCCCGTGAGGTCACCGTCCTGAGCTTTTGTGTCTGGCTGCTCCGCCCGTGGCACACGTCCACATCAGTCTCTTCACTGAAGCAGGAAAAAACTGAGAATCCAAGGAGATGGTTTTAAAGTGATGATAGATTTGGTGCTGGGGGCAGGGTCTCTTGCTGTTCTTAAGAGAACACCTGGCTACGTTGTGCGTGTTGTGTGTATAGATGTGCAACACGCATTCCCGTAGGTGCCGTCTGGGGGTCACTGCCTAAGGGCAATCCACGTAGTTCCCCGGATGAATCTCTTGGTCTGGAAAGTGACTGCAAGTCCAGGTGAGAGTCGCTACTGGGTGCAGCCACAGGCAGGCGCGTGCGGACAGTGTCACCAGTGTGGGCCTGTCGTTGCCAGTGCCTGGTGCTGTGGGCGTGGGGCAGTGTACCAGCTGCTGTCATGGGAGTGGTTCAGAGGTTTCCGATCATCGTGGCAGTTGTTGGACAGTGTCCCCGACGAGCTCACAGGTTGCTGTAGGCCCTCTGGGCAGCCATGTCACATAGTTCTCCAAACCCCACGCTTGTGTAAGGACCTGCTGCCAGGCCAGTAACCTCAGTCTTCGCTGGTCTGTTCACCCGCCTCCCATTTATAGGGGGATACCTGGGAAGGGGTGATGCAGCTGCTGCTGGAAATGAAGCTCCTGTCTCTGCAAGGAGGCCAGACCCTGGGACCGCCCACCCCCAGGCTTATTTGTTTCCCAAGAATTTGATAAAGTGCCCCTCAAATTTCCGGGGGTGCCTTCCAGACTCAGGCACTCCCCGGGAACTCAGCTTCCAGGAAGGATCCTTTATGTGGAGAAGATCCAGTGAAATATTCACAGGGGTCATATTAAAAATTTCCATTATGAGCAAGCACAGGGCTGAGGGTCATGAGGGCAGGACACATGAAGATGGGGGGGGAGTTTCTTTACACTTTGACGGAGAGCACCCCAAGAAGCAGACTCTAAAAAGGCTGCCTTGAGGAGTGACGGGGAGCCCCATGGCCCCAGTTGCTGTCTGCTGCTGCCCTGAGGGAACTGGAGTCTTGGTTCACACCCCTTCACCCGGTCGGTCCTCTTCTGTGCCTAGGGTGCCTCCTGACACCAGCCACGGAGCTCGGAGTCCAGAAAGGGCTTTGTGTGGAGACCCCACACCCCTGTTCTCCACCCTCAGCCACCTCCTAAGGCTGCTGCTCTGGCCACTGCCCTTGTCACGATGGCGTCCGTGTCCTCGCTTGAGGCGCGGGCCTTTGGGTGGGCCCAGCCCCTCCTGGGAGAGCACCCATTGTGTCAGGCCTTCTGCTCCCCACCTCCAAACAGCACTAGCGTGCCTCGACACCCCCAAATAACAAGACATTGCACCCCTGTCACTCTGGTTTTATATCCAGCCGATAAAAGTAGTTCAGTTCATTACAAATGACAGCTTTGCACGGCATCTGAGCAGGCCCAGGACAGGCCAAGAGGAGCAAAGTAACAGCTGCTTCTCTGGCCAGAAGAGCCCCCACACTGACACCTCCCACGGAGACGGCCAAGCCCCTCCCCGCTGACATCCAGCCCGCGCCCCGTTGGGGAGAGGGGTCCTCCTTTTGTTTAGAGTCTAGTTAAGAGAACTTGACCTTCTGAAATTGCGTTAACAGGTGCCCCTTTTTCCAACTAAAAACAAACGTCACTAGCTTCCAGTCTTGGGGGGCCCGCCTGGTGGAGGTCGGCATCCGACTTGCTGTAGCTTCAGGAAGGCACGCCGAGCCGCCCCCCAGCCAGCAGGTGTTGTGAAGAACCGCGCCAAACTCTGCAGACCCACGAGCAGGCACAAGATGGAGACTTCGCATGAAGCAGAGCACACGCGTCTCACTGAGGGGCTAAGCGCCCCACCGTGCTCTCCCCTTGCGGAGCGAAGTCAAAACAAGGCGGCCTCCAAGCAGGCGAGGCTGACAGCAGGCAGAACCAGCTTTTCCCTTCGAGGGGCAATCTAGCGTGTGGTGACCCGTCGCCCCCTGGGTTCGGGCACACAGCATTCCAGACATGGGCGCGGCGCTGCACCCACGTCCTCCCGAGTCTGTGCTGAAGCCAAACCTTGGAAAGTGGATGATCTTTTTAGTTTTTCAATAAACCGTCTCCCCTGCCCTTCTCACACGGGGGTGGGCAGGGTGGGATGTTGCGCTCTCTTTAATCCCTGATCAGTTTCACGTTGATTACAAATTGTCTGAATTAAGAAAAACTGTATTTCAAAATCCTTATTTTCCTTCTAGGAGATTTTCATTAGGATCTCACACTCAGCTAAGCATACTAGGAACATCTTAGGTGAGTGTGCAGTTCTATTTTACCTTTTTTTTTTAATTGCATCATTTTTATCCAAGTGATGTTGCTTTACAACACTATGTCATTAGAGGGGGTAGGGTCACGCCTCTTCACATAGCTGTCACCACACCACACCCACCGCCAAAGTCTGGGTAGTCCGCCCCAGCCCACCACCCTTGTGCAGCCTCGGCTCTGGAGCCTGGCTAAGCCCTGGGCCTGGCTGGATTTATGGTCACTGAGGGTCAGCAGAGGAGCCTGGGCTGCTGGTCCACATGGTGAGGGTGTCTGTGTGGTGGTGAGCTGTGCTCTCTGGCTTCTGGGAGCTGAGAATCCAATCTGGGAGCTGACAAGCAAAATGGAACCAAAACAAATATCAATATGCAGATAGTAAAATCCAAAGGGGAACTCGGTAACGAGCAGTCAGAACTGCACCCAGTCAGGAAAACTACCTGTTAACACCACCACCACCACCAGGTAACCACAGGTCTCTAGCCGTAGGGGGCACTTTATTCTCTGCCAAAATGTAATGTGGACACATTTTCTTTATTGGTAAATAGCTCCCTTGGACTAGTAGACAAAACAAACAAAATCAAAGATTGTTTAAAAAAAAAGAATTTAAATTCATGACAAGGTAGGATGAGCTGGGAATTATTAGGAATATTAGTGTGGCCAAAACAAAGCTTTGTTACCCCAAAACTACTGGTTGAAAAACCCAACTTTTTAAACAAATTTAAGGATTCCATGCAGAACTGGGATGTATTTCTTACAAAATATATTCAGTGCAGAAAAAAAACAGGAGCGAGGGAAAGTCAAGGAAATTTTTAAGAGTCCAACTTAGTGATAGGGTCTGGTTCCAACTTCAATTGTGTTGTGTTTTGGATGATAATTTTTTTTTTCCTTTGACTCAAAACTGTCAATTCAGAGTTTTACAAATATTAGCAAAATACCATGAAATTTCAGTGTGACACCCTCTCCCACTATTTATAAAACGCAACCTGAAGCCTTCATTGAACTGCCGTGGAGTATTTTAGAAAGATGACTAACTGAATTTGAAAGCTGCGTTTTTTTTTATTTGACTGGATGAATTATATCATTTTTCACTGAGTGTTTTCCTATCTGTAAAACTACAGAAGCAGGTGAGAATAACTCCAAATTCCCGCCCCCCGCCGTAGGATGCCAAGCCTCTAACGTAGACCACTCTCCTGGGCCCATCTTTTTCAGACCTGCTCCCTGGGCTAAGAATACCACAGTCCTCTCTGACTCAAGTTGAGCCAAGTCACTCTCCTGCTTCATTTTCATTTGCCCAAGGAAAAGTGCAAGGCTCTTCTGGAAATAGTCTGAGCTGCTTTACGTCACTTGTTAACATCAGGTATGATATGGCTCAGAAAATAAATATTATTTTTATCCCATGCCTTGATCTTTTAAATCCATCTTAGGGGGCCTCCCTGGTGGCACAGGGATTGAGGACAGCGCTATCAAGCAATTGCCAGCCACTGCAGCACGAGTTCGATCCCCGAGCGGCCAGGGAGCAACCCACATGGCACAGCAGACCTCTCCTGTCTCGTTGCTGCTCCCCTCAGCAGTGTGTTTCAGTCAGTCTGCCTGTTCTGCTCCCCACTCTGTCTCTGGTGAATCCTCTCTCCCCCACACCTCTGGCCTGTACCCCGGTTCTTGTATGCATGAATAAATAAATCTTAAAAAAAAATCCACGTTAATATTTAGGCATAGGGGGTTTCTTACTAGTTTGTAATGACAAATTCAAGAAAATTCCACTTGTCAAACGAGAGTGGACTTGGGTAGGACTGGGAAGTTAAGACCCACTGCCTTACTCAAGTTCTTCTGACGCAGCCTTCTATATGAAAAGTGAGCTGGGACCTCCCCCAAGATCGCATATCTGTCTTGCCAATAGAGTTAGAACCTACAGGAATCCTAATGCGGCAAAGACACTCCGGGTGTTGCTTATCAGTCCTCTGTTTCTGGTTGAGGGGGTCGGAGCTCGCAGAGGTCATATCCTTCTCAAGGTCCCCTGGGTTCTGTCTTCACTAGAACTTAGATTCTCTGACTCCTAGCCGGTGGCCTTTCCACAAACCCGAGGTTTTCTTCCATTCCTGGAAGTTGAGCGTCCTGGTGTCTCTTACGGTGCCTGAAGGATTCATCTTTGTCTTTCAAGGAATGGGGCCCCAGCGTTGCCTTCTCCCACACTTCCCAGAAGTGGCAACCTGCTTCATTCGGGAAGCCAGGTAACCAGAGGGCTCTTTTGTGGACAAACTTTGCCGAAAAAACGCGTGTCCTGTCACTTCCTGCTCTTTCCTGCTCCGTGGGTGGAGCGGCAGGAAGGGAAGGAGCAGGATCTCCATGAACTTCTGCAGACGGTACAGGAGAGTCCTGGAGCCCTCTGGGGCTTTTTCGGGGTTTTACTGAGACTTCGCCAGGCACACGGCAGGCAGGGGTGCCGGGGGACCGGAGGCTGGCAGGCAGGCAGGGGTGCCGGGGGACCAGGAGTCTGTCAGGCAGGCAGGGGTGCCGGGGGACCGGAGGCTGGCAGGCAGGCAGGGGTGCCGGCGGGGGACGGGAGGCTGGCAGGCAGGCAGGGGTGTCGGGGGACCAGGAGTCTGGCAGGCAGGCAGGGGTGCCGGGGAACCGGAGGCTGGCAGGCTTCCCAGCCCCCCGCGAATCTTCACTCCTCCTGGGCTCTCCGGTGTTCTCCTGTGGCCTTGTTCTCTCTCTCCTGCTTCTCTCTCATTCTGCTGCTCTTTCTCTCCTGCTGGTTCCATTTCCGTGACGCTGCCCTTCCAGGCCCAGTCTCAGTCCAGGTGTCCCCACCTAGGCGTGCCCACACCCCACTCCAGGTGCCCGCCATCAGGCATGCATGCAGGACCGCAGGGAGCCATCATGAATGCTAACGGCGGGGGGCGGGGGAGCAGAAAAGCCTGATAGTCACTTACCCTTCCGTGGGTTCCTTCCAGTCAACTTTCTTCCTGTTTCTAGTGTTCTGTTTTGCTTTGTTTCTGATCCTCCTGTCCTAGGCTGGGATGACAGGGTGAACCACTTACACCTTGAACCTGAGGGTGATGTTTCCAAATCACCCACAAGCAAAATGAAAGTGGAGAGACAGGGATTCTGTAGGAGACGTGATCCTGTCTGGAGCAATCTCAGCCACCCGACCTGCTCTCCCACAATCAGGCCCACGCCCGGGAGGATGGTTGCTAGAAGAAGTACCTTGCTAATAATTTCCTTTTCTGTGAAACGAGAAAATGACCAATGCCCATGTCCCAAGGCTTTTGTAAGTCTACGTGAACATGCACGCAAGGCACAGAACTTACTGGTTAAGACCACGATCTCCGCCCTGTTGTTCTTTACGGCTATATCCTGATTTATATGACCCGTTGGCTATTTTGGGTCCTTTAGTTGATTCTCCTTTTCAAAACCGTAATACTATAAGCTCACAGATTACTTACCTTATTGCAAACCTAGCGCACTGCTGACAAAAGGAACCATTGGACGCATCTGATGCAAAAGGAAATGCAGCATAGACCTTTTTTGGCTTTATCTGTTGAATCTTCCCATATTTTATTTTTCAAGAAAAAGCCACCCTCGTTTCCAGTTCACGAGGTTTGAAAGTAGTTTAGTTCAGATCAAACCAGCTCCAGCTCCAGATGGAGGCGTCTGATCCAGACGAGCCAATCAGAAGAGAGCATTTCCTGGCTCCCTGAACCGTTCTGGAGCTGCACGTGACCGGAGAGACCAGTCGGGGTCAGGGAACGACACTTTCATTCGCCCTGCTGGGAAAGAGAACCTCCCTCTTGCCGCATCTGCAGTGAGTGGCAGACAAGCCTGAGATGCTGGGGCCGTCTGGCCACCGCGTGAGCATCACTGACCCATACAAAAGCCACATCCATGAAAGCAGGAAAGGAAAGAGCGAATCCTTCCTCATGAGACATTCTCCTGGCCCTGCCCCACCTGCCGTCTCACCCGGCCTGTCCACGGGGGGACCCTCCACTTCTGCCCCCTGTTCTACTGAATGAGTCCAAAGTGAGTTTCTGTTACTTGCATCCTGAGATTGGAAGATTTTTCAGACGGTCTGGCAGGTTGTCTTCCAAACAAGAGTGTGCTGATGGACGAGCAGGCACACACCTTTCCAAGACTACCATTAAACCAGAAAGGAAACCTTACCCATTGTCTTCCACTGCCATTGCCGAAGACAGAGTCTTCTTTGCAAATCTTTATGGGCACTTCTCTTGCTCCTTTTGGCAGGGCCACATAGGAACTCTCATTTTCGTGTTCGTCAGAAAAGAAAAGTCTAAATAAAACTTTCTCTCTGGCTTTACTGCAAAGGCACCAACCACGACGTGATCATGTGATGTACCCATTGTCATTCCTCCATGAAATTCTTTTCAGAAAATTGAATAGGGCAAAGAATTGGAGCAAAATTAAAAGGCCCAGCATCCGTCTGCTTAACTTTATGACGGTCTCCTATTGATACTAGAGAACAAAGGGATTTAAGAAAAAGAGTCAAAAATTTTAGAAATGTATGAAATTTTCTGCATAGGAAAACAGTAGGCAATATAGGAGAGAGCGATTATATAATGAAATGAAGCAAAGTATTGCCCTATGGAATAAGGCAAAATGAAGAAAAACAAAATCCAAGTCTCCATAAACAGAAATACTGATATCACCAGCAATTAAGTGCTGGGCTTGCAACTCAGAGACGCCAGGAGTAGGGAAGAGGGCGGACTTTAGAGCTGGAGGAATTTTAGTGGAGGGTCAGTCCCAAGTCTTCCAGAGTCGGGACTTGAGGCAAATTGGCTATCCTCTGTTATCCTCACTTCCTCCTCTGAAAATGTGATGCCAACGGCCCCATCGCGTGAGATTGCCAGGTTCAACCCAGACAACACTCCTGAAGCACCTGGCTTCTTACAGATGCTTGGCAAGTATTGTTTCTCTTCATGTTTTATTTGTCTAAATCATCTCTCTGCCCCTTGAGCTTTGATTTTAATACCTGTTTTCATCCAAGGCCATGGCTCGCAAGTGACGTGTAATCCACCTTTAAGAGTGTGAGAAATAATATGACAAATGTAATTACATCCTCTTACATTGAACAGTGGAAGCAGATTCTGACTAAGCACTTTGCTCAATGCGGTTGACAGTATTTCTCCATTTGTGGGGCAACTTCTACTTACAACTAAAAATATCTGCTGTAGCTTGGGTTGCCTGGCTAAATCTCATTTCTCTTTCATTTTGCAAACAATAAAATCTAAGAAAAGTGATTGCTTCAGCCCTCGCTGAAGGTCACTAGTGACCCTAGCTAATGGCTCAGAGGACCTGAGTAACTTCTACCTACCTGGTTCTGCAGCTGCCTCATTTTAATCCCAGGCCTTATTCCAGGGAGGAGCTCTTGACTCATTAAATGCACTGCCCCCCACTCCAGCCAGCAATGACATGGGGGCCATGGGTCACCCCCCGTTTCACTCTCTGCAAAGCACTTAACTTGCATAATGGCACTGGGTTATCACAGAAACCTGCAAAGTAGGCCAGACTCCTGGTGGCACAGAAGCCAAAAGCCAGGCCACCAATTTTTGAGAAGAGAACCAGTTTCATGCAGAGTCCCTTGGCAGGAGTCTGGCAACAAGACTCTTGAATCAGTCTCCCCAAGGATGGGATTTTGGGCAACAGTTATGGGGCTGCAGAACAATGGAAGCGTTAAAAAAAATACAAGTAGGTGGAGTCTGAACAGCTTCTATGTGCTGAATCAGGATGTCACTTGAATTTGGGTCCAGAACTGCAACAAAGCCAAGCAGCCCTCGCTTCTGATGGTGTCATATGATTTCTGTAGTTGCTGGGACCTCAAAGAAAAACTCCTAAAAGGACACAGAATCTAGGGGAAAATTGAGGGAGGATTCAAGGTGAATGAGTCAGTTAATGTTGGACTTGCTGGGGCTGGGGGTAGGCAGGGCAATCTGAGATGTGAATTTCTAGATGTGACCCTGGCGTGCAGGGTCACGCATGCCTCTTGCCTCTGAAGGAGTTCAGAACAGACCTTAAGGCGTGTCTCTTTGAAATGTGAATTATTGTGAAGTCCTGGAGACTCAGGAGGAGTGACTACCACTTCCCTAACAACCTGGAAGAACAAAAATTGAAATATTATCCAGATATAGGATTATATCTAGAAATGACTTCTCTGTTGGAGGAAGCTCGCTCCATCACAGGGCAAACATCTAATTACCGAAGATCCGGTTTGGCATCTAAGTCACTCGATCCTTATCGTGTGAGCTCCCCACCTCCCTCCTTCATTCACACTACCTGTTCCTTAGCAAGGCTGTAACCCTGTTCTCCTTGGCTGAAAATGGAATCCTCCTCATCGATGTGGCTTCCCTCTAAGAAAGGATCTCTCCCTCTGCTAATCTGTCCGAGGTTTTGATTTCTCAATCAGCCTGAGAATAACCTGGGCGGTCAGGGGGAAATATTTCCTCCACTCTCCACCTCTGAGAACAGGAAATCATGGTGTAGCTCTTTACCTCATATTACCTGTCTCGTTACTTGCCTAAGTGACTTCGTGATAATAATACTCTGTAGAAATATAACACCCCAAACACTTGGCTCAGAAATAAGCTATCACACGATGCCTGTGAAGACAGTTGCTGCTTCTCATGGGTTCACTTTCTCAGCAGTAACGCAGTCAATGTTATTTCCATCCTAAGCCTTCCTATTGCCTTCCTACTGCTTGTTTGGTTTCCAACTGCTTTTCTTTTTCTACTCTTCCAAAGTTAGGGTTTTTTTTTTTTTTTAAGATTTATTTATTTATGCATACAAGAACTGGGGTACAGGCCAGAGATGTGGGGGGTGAGAGGATTCCCCAGAGACAGAGTGGGGAGCAGAACAGGCAGACTGACTGAAATACACTGCTGAGGGGAGCAGCAGGCGAGGCAGGAGAGGTCTGCTGTGCCAGGTGGGTCAGCTCCCCGGCTGGCCGGGATGGAACTCATGATGCAGAGGCTGCTCATAGCTTCCCGGTGCTAAGACTTCACCCCTGCACTCAGGGTTTTAGAGTTCCTCCTACGTGTCAAAACTTTTCCAAGTGCCCAATGAATATCTCATCCCTGAGGCTTTCTTTTAGGTTTCTTGGTCAGCCCCAGTAGTATTTCTGCCATCAGCAGTTGCAATATCAACTAATCAGAACGTAGTGTTTACTCTAGTGTTTGCAGAGCCCTGGGGGCCGACTGCTTGAGCAGAGCAAGCTCTGAAGTAAGTTCAGATAAAGACAAACTTGAGAACCGGGCTTTCCAGGCTGCTGGCTGACGGGTCAGAGACAGTGTTCCTCGCATAAGCTTTGGGGAGGCGCCTTTCCTCCCTCCTGGGGCTGCCAGGCTGATGAGTTTCACAGTCATTGTAGTTGTGGGGCTGGTAGTTTTCAAGACAAGCCTGGAGCCGGGGAGCTGGGGAAAGGACTAGGGCAAGTTAAACTAGCCCAAGGCCGATTGTTCTTGCTGGAACTCGGCAGGTTTCTTGAATAAATGTTCCTGAGATGATCGCACATCTTTGGTTAATCCCCAGAGTTGTAAAAAATTGTTTTTAACAATTTCTTTTGTTGGTGTTCTCACTGATTTTATGGAGAAATGGATTTTTGGAGGTCCTTACTCTGCCATTTCAGAAGTGTTTCCAGAGTGATTGCGTAAGAGACATACGCCTATGTGGGGGGGGGGGGGTCCACATAGTTGGATGTCAGGAGAGTTTAACTTGTAGGCCAAGGTCATCATGTAGGTGCAGTCTGTAGGAAGTTCTTTGCTTGTATCTACAATTCCACCCTTAGGGAGCTGTCCTTCCGGTGAACAGTGTGTGTGTGTGTGTGTGGTGTGCATGTGTGCATAAATAATTCTACCTGAATTCATATTGAAAATGCACATATCCATGTGAGAGATTGGTAAAGTTCATCAAATTGATTCCTTTCTTAGCCAGAGGAAGTGCTCTGAATGAGAACTTGACCAGCATGAAGGTGAAGGTTGGGGCTGAGGGAGGAGTGAGGATTAGAGGGCAGAGGGCCAAGGAAGAGAGCGCCTGGTTTTCAATTCCCTGAAAATCCCTCCATGTGGGATGCGAGTGGGCTCTGTGTGTGTGTGTGTGTGTGTGTGTGTGTATGTGTGCGTGCGCGTGCGTCCACGTGAGCACGTGCGTGCACACAAAAACGAATTTTCATGGTTAAAAGCTCCTGAGACAGACCAGAGGCGGGCAAGTCTACCCTGCACTGAAGCTAGAGGGCAGCGCCCCTCTGCCAAGCCACTGTCCCTCTGCGTGGGTCCCTCTTCCTGCTCCAGTGCTTGTGTCAGTGCAGACAATGTTGTGAGCTCGTCTAAGGAAACTCTGGTTATAAATGCTGTTGTTCTAGAAGCCTCCACAATACAGAAAACCACATTTATCGTGCAGTTGCAAGAATTTGAAACTATTTTGAGCTTATTACTTGGGAAAATATTTTCTCCTCTCACATACATACACAGTGAAGCAAGGAACTACGGAGTCGCAGGCTGAGCAACGGCATCGTCCCTGTTTTTCTGTAGTGTTTGGACAAACGCCCTGAGCCAGGAGCTCCCGGGAGGTGGTTTTCTTCCTGGGAATGGAGAAGGTGACACTCTGGAGGAAGGAAGCAGCTTCTCCTGCAGAAGAGCTCAGGTTATATGAAGAGATCCGGTTGGGTGTTTGTCACCAACACTAATAATGCAAGAGGGATGGCCGCGTGGGGCACAAATAAGCCTGTTGCTAATTTCTCTTACTTCAGAACTAATCAGGAGCTCTGCTGAGGCTAGAAGTTGAGTTTTGAATACCTCCAGATATCTGTGCCTAGTGAAAGCTGAGAGTCCCAATTGTGGTCTCAGAATCTCTCAGTTGCCTGTTATTTTCAGGATTAATTTGTCAGTTTACCTCTTATCACCAAGGCTAGTGGTGACATAAGCAAATTTTCCTGCAGTGCCTTGTCTGCATCCCCTTCAAGCTCTAGACCTGTGCTGATTACATTTTGCTCTGCTCTTGCTTCCAAAGTTACTCTCAAATCATAGAGAAAAACGATTGCTAACAATTTACTGCTCTTCCCAAGGATGCTTTCAAATGAAAAGGGACAAAGGCTTCAAAAAGTAGCAAATGGGGCCTCCCCTGTGGCGCAGCGGTTGAGCGCTGGGTTGCGAAGCTGCCCGCGGCCTCTGCAGTGCCAGTTCGATCCCCGGCTGCTCCCCGGCCACCAGAGGAGGGTCCCACATGGCGCGCAGACCTCTCCTGCGGCCCGCTGCTCCCCTCAGCAGTGTACTTCTGTCCTTCTGCCTGCTCTGCTCCCCGCTCTGGCTCTGGTGAATTCTCTCACCCTCCCGCACTTCTGACTGTACCCAGTGCTTGTATAAATAAATAAATAAATCTTTAAAAAAAAAAAAGTAGCAAATGCTGGGATTCAAGACCAATACATTAACAGCACGTCATGGGCTGGTCCTTATTCTGTCAGGAGGCTCAAGGGAGCTATGAGGGGGAGACAGGGAGAGAAGAGCATCCTGATCGACGAGTGATGTCTGCTGTGAATTGGCAGGAGTTTCCAGGGCAAACATGACATGTCATCCAGCCTGGCTTACAGGGAAGATGCCCTCCTCTGCAGTTCATCCAAACTGGGCTTCATGAGGAGCTGTGCTACTGCCTCTGGATGTGAATTTCATGAAAAGGGTATGCGCACTGTTTGGTGGAGGATGAGATTAGAAGCCAGTTCTGCCTTGCCAGGCTGTGATTTCCCTGAGTATTCACAAACCTGTCTTCTTCATCTTTGGTACCATGCCTGACCCATCACAGGTCTTCGATAAGCAGTTTTTTTTTTTTATGATTTATTTATTTATGCACACAAGAACTAGGGTACAGGCCAGAGGTGTAGGGTGTGGGAGGATTCACCAGAGACAGAGTGGGGAACAGAACAGGCAGACTGACTGAAATACACTGCTGAGGGGAGCAGTGGGTGAGACAGAAGAGGTCTGCTATGCCATGTGGGTAGCTCCCTGGCCGGGGATTGAACTTGTGCTGCAGTGGCTGCCGATTGCTTCATAGCAATTGCGTCTTATCCCCTTGCACCACCAGGGAGGCCTGATAAATAGTTTTTGATTTAATGTTTGGCCATATATTTACTGGCTATTTGAACATGTTGTCTTATAATACAGGGAAAAAAAAAGAAAACAAGGTAAAATTTGGATTGGAAGACTCAGCTAAACATGAAGGTAAGAATTTGGGGGTCACTGGGGCTTTTCTACAGGCTCTGTTAGTCATCTTTATAGGTTTCCTTCTATTATTTTAAACTTTAAAAGTTATAATTGAATAAACACACAAGGAAGTGCACAAGACACAAGGGAACACAACTTCATTCTCATACAGCCATGCAACTAGGGTATAGACCAAACGTGTATGTGTGCGGGGGGTTAGAGGATTCACCAGAGACAGAGTGGGGAGCAGAACACGTGGATCTACTGAAATACACTGCTGAGGGGAGTAGTGGGCAAGACAGGAAAGGTCTGGCGTGCCATGTGGGTCAGCTCCCTGGCTGGGGACTGAACTTGTGCCGCACGGACTGGTGATAGCTTGATAGTTCTGAGACTTTAACCCCTGCGCCTCCAGGGAAGCCCACTAAATATTTGATTTTTAAAATCATCTTAGTTGATAACAAAGACAGTGAGACAAAATGCAACTGGCTTACTGCTGCAGTGGAGGGAAAGAGGTGAAATGACCAGTGTCCACCGAGGCTCCGTGCAGGCGAGGGGGGCGGGCTCACTTGGGCTAATTTGTGCACTCAGGGAAATGACGGAGCCCGTGCCGGGCCCCGTGAGCTGTCACGCGATGCAGACGTCATCTGGCTGTGTCTGTTCAGGCTCATCTCAGTGGCCAATGGAATATTTGCTGCCGAGTAGTTCTTAATCAGTCTGTGACATCTGCATCTAAATCAATTGGCTTCATCTGGGGATAAATGGTGGCAGAGGCGCACAGCCCCCCGGCCGTCCTTCAGTAGCCACAGCCTGCTCTTTGAGGGGTGCTCAGATGACACACACCCCCTGACGCACAAAAGGCCACGTGAGCTGGGATGACATTTGCTGGTGACGTGGAGCGAAGGCTTCAGTTAATCACAAGGCTGGGTGACGAGCAGCCTGGGGAAGCTGCAGCGCTCCAGACCCGGAGGGGCAGACTGCTGGTGACCGCGCCTTACCTTTCCTTGTAACCTCATTAGGTGCCATCAAACAAAGCTGTGCTTTCCTCTGCGTTGTCAGCAAAAAGAAAGTGTGTGCACACCCTGTCTTCTGAGGTCCCGACTTGATTCCCAAAGCAATTACGTCTCATGTTATTTTATTCGTGTTTGGAGAGATTCTCACAAATGTATGGAAGGTCGCACTGTCCTCTCAGGGAGAACCCGGCTGGCTGTGCAAGGACATGAGCCCAAACGGGGGTGCTATTTTTGGAATCGTGTGCTAGGAACGCACTTCATGTACCAAATAAAATAAAATCATGACTTTCGGGATTTCAAATAGCAGTTTGGGTGTCTTCACTGCTAACATAATTCGAAGTAGCTAGCTGCGTCTAGAATTCGAAATAGAGTTCATCTTCAGTATCATTCCCGCCCCTGGCATCCCTCTTCTCCCTTCTTTTGCTCACTCCTGTCACCTGTCACTCACCCCTGCCTGTACCGCTGGCCTCGCCGTCCATCTACCCAAGTCACTGCTGGCACCCCCGACCCCTGCTGCCCTCCCCTTTCCTCATCACCCCAGGAAATGACAATTGCAGTTATTCAGTAGCTCAGGACCTGAATTTTAGGGTCACCTTTGACTCCTCCCTCTTGGTCAAGCCCCTCGGCAGCGCTTTCGATGTGCTTGATGGGGTTCGGGGAAGAATCAGGTGCAACAGGATTTGGATGGGTGGGGGCAGCATGGTGACTATGTCAAGGCAAAGTGTCTTAGGGACTAGAATGTTGGTGGTTTTTATTAAAAAATTGATAGGTCTTTCGAGAAACTTCTTTAGTGAATAAAGTGTCCTGGAATAGGAGGCGATGACAGGGCAGACCATGGGATAGAAATGTCACGTTAGTGGTGAGTCTCGTGGCCGGCAGGCTGTGTGTGTGGTGTGTGTGGGGGCGGTGACAGTTCCCATCTTGGGCCTCAGCTGTATACAGAGTGGGCAGCTTTGGTTTTTAGGACAATCAACCCATAGAAATGAAAATACAAATCTCTCTGAATAATATGAAAAGACAGTTCGACTCATGATAAGAAATGTACTTAAAAGCTACACTGTGATGTCTTTTTTCACCTGATTGATTTTCAAAGATCAAAAGTTTGATAAAACCTATGCTGGAGAGGAAAACAGGGAATCTACACATTTCTGGTGGGAGTATAAACAGATGAAGCTAGAAGGAAGGCAATCAAACAGTATCTATTAACATCACAATAAAAATGATGACTTATAAGTAATCACAGGCTGCTAGTATCTACTAGGACCAGTGTTCTATCGTGAAACACACTTTGGGAGGTAGGTACTGCTTTAAGGGATAGAGATCTTTGAAGTTTGTAAATAATCTTTCTTATTGATTTATGTAACTTCTCTCCATGGTACAGAAATTAGCCCTTTGATTTTGATAAAAGTTGCAAAGACTCCTCAGTGTTTTCACTTTGCATATGGTGATTTTTGCCATGTGAAATTTTGTAATTTTATATTGACAAATGTTTTGATCTTTTCATTAATGGCTTCTGGATATGTGCCACACGCCTGGATTATGAAAGTATTCTGTCTTGGTTTCTTCTTGTATTTTTATGGCTTCACTATTTAGTTCCACTTAAATTTTGGGTCCATCTGGAGTTGATTTAGCTGTAAGTTGTGAGGTATGGACTCAATGCTATTCTCTTTTCCACGTGGTGACTCAGTGGTCTCAATCCCATCTATTGAGCAATTCATTCAACTCTTAGCACATACTGACATTCTCATAAATATTTAGGTCTCTCTCTGAATACTAAAGTATAATAAGGTATTGATTTTCTCATATTTAATTGTGCTTTTATTCTGGAAGTAGATCCTACATGGTCATTTCATATATCTATATGTAGACATGTTATGTATCTCACCATTTGCTGGATTGTTTTGTTAATTTTGAAGGGATCTCTGCATCAACTTTTTGGGTATCTGCTACCTTTGTTGAATTTTGGTGTCAGTGGTTAATAGTCTACAAAAGGAACATGACTGCAGTGGTTGCTAGGGGAGCCTCAAGCCAGGTCCATGGTTACTCCTGGATCTGGGGGTGATGTCACTTTTACATTTATTGATTTATAAAACTACTTTATTGAGGTATGACTGACAAATAAAAGCTGTATTTATTCATTTATTTTTATTTTAATTTATATATTTTCACATCGTTTTTTTTTTTTTTTAAGATTTATTTATTTATTTATACAAGCACTGGGTACAGTCAGAAGCGCGGGAGGGTGAGAGAATTCACCAGAGCCAGAGCGGGGAGCAGAGCAGGCAGAAGGACCGAAGTACACTGCTGAGGGGAGCAGCGGGCGGCAGGGAGGTCTGTGCGCCTTATGGGACCCTCCCCAGTGGCCGGGGATCGAACCAGCGCTGCAGAGGCTGCGGGCAACTTTGCAGCCCAGCGCTCAACCACTGTGCCACCAGGGGAGGCCCTCGTTGTTCATTTTTGTACAATGTTTGATTTCTCCTCTGAGGAGAAATCAACACACCCGTGAACCATCACCACAGACTCTTGTGTTCTTTCCTGCAGTTTTGATCCCTCTCCCTCCCCTCCCCTTCTGAATGTCTCGGATTCATAGTTTGCCTGCTAGTTTTGTCTTCTTTTTTTTTTTCTGATCCCTTGGATGGTTTCCCTATGTTTCTCCTATAAGTGAATCCATTCAATATTTTTCTTTCTCCTTTTGACTTATTTCGCTGGGCGTAATCCCTTCCAGCTCCACCCGTGTTGCTGCAAACTGCACGTGTTTATCTTTTTTGATTGCTGAGTAGTATTCCATGGTGTAACTGTACCGCATATCTTTGATCCATTTGTCTGCTTTTGGGCATTTAGGTTGTTTCCATATTTTAAAAGCTTTGTGTATTTAATACATACAACTTGATAAGTTTGGGGAGAAGTACTTATCTATGAGACCATCACCACAATCTACAGCATAAACATCTCCACCACCTCCAGAACTTTCCTCCTGCCATTATTGCTAGTGTTGTTGGTGAAAAGAACACCGAACACAAGAGCCGCTCTCTTTGCAAAGTTCAAGTGTGCAAGCATGCTGTATGCTGTCTGTGCAGTCTCCTCCACCACTCATTCACCTCCAGATCTGAAGCTCCATACCCCATGACTAATCCCTCCCTCCCTGTTCCCCGCTCCCTCCCTGGCAACTCCATGCCACACTTTGCACTAAGAGTTTGACTGTTGCCGATTCCTCACATGAGTGGTGTGGTGTAGTAGCTGTCCTTCTGTGTCTGGCTTCCATCACTTTGCATAATGTTCTCTCAGCTCCTCTATATTGTCACAAGTGACAAAATGTCCTTCCTCTTAGCAATTGCATAATATTCTGTTGCATGTGTTTCATCACCCTATTTGTCTATTGATGGGCATTTAGGATCCGTATCTTTGCTATTGTGAGTATTGCTGCTACACACATGGGCGGGTAGCCCCCCCAAGATCCTGACTTCAAGTCCCCTGGGTATCTAACCAGGGCAAGGACTGTTGGATCGTATGATAGCTCTGTTTTTAATTTATTGAGCACCCTCCATGCCGTTTCCCACAGTGGCTGCACAATTTGCATTCCCACCAACGGAGCACAAGAGTCCCCTTTCTGCACATGCTCTCCTTTTGCCTTTTTGATAACAAGCACCCTAACAGGTATGGTATGACACCTCCTCGTGATTTTGATTTGCATTCGCCTGACCAGGAGTGATGGTCAGGGCAGGTGACTGAGCACCTTTCATATACCTGTTGGTCCTCTGTAGCCTTCAGTGGAGAACTGCCTATTTAGTTCCTTTGCTCATTTCTTAATTATATTATTATTATTGTTATTTGTTATTGAGTTGTCTGAGTTCCTTATACATTGTGGATATTAATCTTTCATCAGATCTACAGCTTGCGAATAGTTTCTCCCAGCCCACAGGTCCTGTTTGCATGGAATTGTGCCTTTCCTGTGCAGGAACCTCTTGGTGCTAATCCCACGTGTCTGTTTGTTTCTATTGTTGCCTGTGCTTCTGGGGTCGCGTGGAAAGATGCGCGGCTAAGATCAGTGTCAAGAAGGGCCCCCCCACCCCGAGTTTCCTTGGGGTTTGTTTCCTGGGCTGAGAGTTGGATAGGGTTTGTTCCTCCAAAGTAAAATTGGAGCCCAGTTACCCGAAGAAGGAGGGATAGCAGAGGGGGGAAACAATAGATGCTGGTGATAATTCCGCGTGGATAGTTCAAACTGCATCTGTGGCCAAGGCAGAAGATTCTCTGCTGATAACTGTGCAGTTCATTAGGTTATCAGTTCTGGGGAAATACACTGCTGAGGGGAGCAGCGGGGACACATGAGAGGTCTGCTCCACCATGTGGGTAGCTCCCTGGTTGGGGATCGAACTCAGGCCACAGGGGTGATTATGCTGAGACTTAACCCCTGGGCCACCAGGGAGGCCCCCCGGGGAGAATAAACTCTTAACTTCCGTAAACCATTCATGGAAACATCTTGCATATGGCAATTAAAACAGGAACTGCTTTCATGTTGGCAAAGCCAATGAGAACCTGGAACTTCCAAGGGTTCCTGGTATTTCAAGATCACAGACAGAATTCAGGAGCAAAAGAGAGGTCTTGAACTAAACCTCCTTATTTGCAAGCCAGTTGATGAGACATCCTTCTTAGTAATATGTCGATGTTCCAGTATGGCACATTCCTCAAAATAACAACATACTGGCACTAAAAACCATGTTGAGTTTAACATAATTCTCAAGTTCTCAGGCATCTCCACAAGAGGATCTGATTTCCATGTGGTGGTAGTTCAAGTGCTTTATGAAATATTTATGCAGGGAAGTTATGCTTTCTTGCTATCTTTTTATTCAAGACTTCTCATTTAAACCTTCCCCAGATCCACTTGATATCAGAATGATAATGTAAAAGAAATTAAAACTTTTAAGCAACTAGAATAGTGGTTTAATTAAAATCAGAGCAAGTCTAGGGGGAAGAAAGTAAATATGAACCTATCTTAAACATAGCATTTGGGAATTGTTCATGGTAATTCCAAGTAAAATAAGCTGGATGTATATACTAAAACATGTAAGTGACCAACTGAAAAAGGGGTACTACTAATTAAAGGAATAAGATAATAGTTCTGGCGCTTGTGGCTGCAATGCCTGCAAATCACGTTTATTCTTCATGACGGCACTTCAAAGACACAACTCCCACGTACTCAGTATTTACATTTTTTCATTGCCTCTTGATCACTTTTTTGCACAGGAGACAAGGGGAGCAGAGAGAAGGCACTATGAGAAAATGGGGATTCAGAGGAGTGGGGGTCTCCTTGCGTCTGTTGCTACCCAGCCACACTTAGTGATCCAGCTTCCGCAATGCTACATCTTCCTTCTCAGAAAAGACTGTCAAAGGCCCACCCCATTTCACATCCTGCAATGTTGCAAGTCAGGGTAACAGTACACCTTACAAAGAAAGCAAATGAGCAAAAACCTAAGACCCTCCAGTTGTGTCCCCCAACAATCCATGAACATCCTGCAGGCACTGTGCATCACGTTATCCATCTACACGTACATACGTGACTCACATCACACAAGACAGTGTCTACATCACACAGCTGACACACACAGGAGGGAAGGTAGAAATATGGGCAAATGGCAGTAAGGACAATGGGACTATCATTCCCCATCACCTCATATCCTATTGTATTTATTCATTTATTTATTTTTTTAGATTGATTTATTCATGCATACAAGAACTGGGATACAGGCCAGATGTGCGGGAGGGTGAGAGGATTCACCAGAGACAGCTCAGGGAACAGAAACAGCAGACTGACCAAACTACACTGCTGAGGGGAGCAGTGGGTGAGACAGGAGAGGTCCACCGCGCCATGTAGGTATCTCCCTGGCTGGCCGGGATTGAACCCACGCTGTAGAGGCTGCGGACAGCCTCACTGCACTGCACTCAACTGCCTGTGCCACGGGGGAGGCCCCTATTTTATTTATTTTAGCTCAGCATTTAACTGGTAGAAATAATTTTCCAACTTCATTCCAGTACACGTTATATTAGTTGTCAAAATTTGAGCATCTTTAGCATTTCCCTAACAAATTCCTCTCATCTGGTGGTCTTCTGACTAGGTCTGAGACATGCTAGGTCTTCTATCCTAGGATGTCCAGATCACAACTGTTTAAATGGTTTTGAGTATACTTTTTCCATAAGGTGACCATGAAAACTTTTATCACATTATTTGATGAATTCAAGACTCATTTAGATAATGTGTCCTTGACTTATTAATTAGGTCTCTATCAAAAAAGGAAATAAGGAAATGAGATGGGTTAGGATGAAGATTTCAAGTTCTGTGTGTTTGGAACAATGTGAGCCAAAAGTCTGGATAAGAGAGCTTTCAGCTGTTGTTTAAACATAGCATCAACCGTATTTTAATGACCTCTGTTAATAAGACAAGGTGACATAACATCATATATTACTTGTACCCTTTAGCTGGGTATTTGGGGGTCTTGCAGATGTCAGCCAAGCACAAGATCCGCCTTCATAACACACAGGAAACTCTGAGACTAATGATAGTAATAATGATGTTTAACACACTGGTCATGAATGTTCAGGGACTATGGCACATGATGCCATGTTCTATTGATCAGAACTAATCAATTGATCAGAACGAATCACATGAGGACACCTATCAGCAAGAGAGCTGGGAGATCCAGTCTTCCTTTTTAGTTTGGAGGAAAATGAAATGATCTTTTATTGTGTCTGCGACACTATGACCTTTAAAGATTAAAGACAGAATAATTTTTAAAAGCCCAACATTATCTGGAAAATTCAGAAATCAGCATTGCTGCCATGACGTGATGGTGAGTTCTCCCATGTTCCAAAGTCATACGAAATTCACACGGGGAGGTTGATTTGTGAAAAGTACAGTACATGGAGGTGAGCTTTTCATCAGCTCACAGCCCCTGGTACACTCCATTTTCTACCGTGTGTGTCTGTGTGTGTGCGCGCGCGTGTGCGTGAGTCTGTGTATGTGTGCGCGTGTGTCTGTGTGTGCGTGTGTGCGTGCGTGTGTGTGTGTGTGTGTGCGCGCGCGCGCGCTGACAGGAGCGTGGGCAGCGCTGATGCGTTACTCCGGGATGAAAGGTCGGAGCAGGGCCAGGACTCGGGGCGCCCTCCGGGGCGCGCGCCGGGGCACCTGCAGGGCGCGCGGGGGCCAGCAGAGGGCGCTGACGCGGCGCGTCCTCAGAGTCTTTCCTCGCGGCGGGGTGAAGCGCGCAGGTGTTGGGGGGCGCCGGTCCACGCGCGCCGCGGCCGCCCGCCTGGGACGCGGCTTCGTGCAGGGCGCACGGGGGCCCAGCTCGTCCCCGCCCCGTCGGGGCCCGGCGGCTCCGGGCTCCCAGCTCGAGGCCTCGCCCCCCTCACGCCGGCCCAGTTGTCACAAAACTATTTTTGTGCGCCCTAAATTTTTTTGCCCAAACGGTCGACCCAAGCCTCGTTTTTCTCTTCTCGCACGGCCCCCCGAAAGGCGAGGCGGCGGGAAGCCGCGAGGCGGGGGCGGCCTCGGGGGCCGGGGGGGGCCGGGCCGGGCAAGCCCCGCGCCCACTCGGGGCCCGGCGGCCGCTCCCCGCGCCCCGCGCCCCGCGGGGGTCCTGCCGGGTCTCCGCGAGCCCCCCCGAGTCGCGCCTGCAGAGCTCCGGGCTGGGGGTCAAGGGGCCCACTGGGCTCCCGCCTGGCCTGGCGGGGCTCAGTTTCCCCTTCGGCTCCGACCCGCGCCCCCTCGGCCCCCGAGCCTCGGCCTCGCCCGCGCCGGCCCCGCCCGGGAGGAACCCGCGGTCAGCACCACGGACAGGCCCGCGGCAGGGGCGCGCCGTCGCCGCGGGGAGGGGCGCGGGGAGGGGGCGCCGGCCGGGGCGGGGAGGGGGCGCGGGGAGGGGGCGCCGGCCGGGGCGGGGGCGCAGCCCGGGAAGCGAGGTAACCGGGCGCCCGCCGGGGGCTCCGCGATTCTGCGCCGGGGCCGCCCCTCCCCGCGCGGCGCAGCGCCCCCGGCGGGCCCTAGGGGGCGTCCCCGCCTCTCGCACCTGCAGCCGGCCCGGCCCCCGCCCCCCGCCCCCCGGCCCCCGCCCCCCGGCCCCGCCCGCGCCTGCGCCGACCCTCGGCGCCCCGCCTCCCCGCGGCCGCCCGCGCCCCGGCGCCCCGGCACCCCAGCACCCCCAGCCGCGCGGCCGCGCTGCGCCCCTCGGCTGGGACGCCCCCGCGACTCCGCCCGTGCCCCCAGGCCCGGGGCGCCGGCCGCCCGCCCGCTCCCTGCGCTCCGGCCCCGTGGGGGCCCCCCGTCCCCCCGCCCCGCCCCGCCCCGCCCCCCGCCGGCCCCGCCCCGCCGGCCCCGCCCTCGGCGTTGCCCCGGGAACCGCGGATCCCGCATCTGCAGGAGGCGCCGGCCCCGCGCAGCTGCGCTCGCCGCCACCAGCCCCGCGCCCGGCCCCGCGCCCCGCTCCGCTCCGGCCCGCGCCTCCCGGCCATGCCGCCCCGCCGCGCCCCGGCGCCCGCGCCCGCGCCCGCCCTGCTGCTGCTGCTGCTCGGCGCGGGGCTCCGCGGCGCCTGCCGGGCCGGCCCGGTGCCCGCCGCGCCCCTGCCCGCCGCGCCCTGCGCCGCGCTGCCCTGCCGGAACGGGGGCGTGTGCACCCCGCGCCCCGCGCCCGGCCCGCAGCCCCCCGCGCCCGCGGGCGAGCCCGGCTACAGCTGCACGTGCCCCGCCGGCTTCGCGGGCGCCGACTGCCAGGTGAGTGCGCGCGGGGGCCGGCCGGACCCCGGCGCCTCTGCCCCTCGGCGCGGCCCCGGCGCGCCTGGCGGGCGTCTCGGGGGGAGGGACGGCCGCGGCCCTCGGCCCGCCTTGGGGTGCCGCGTCCCCGCTCGCCCCGCTTCTCCGGCCGCGCCGGCCTGAGGCGGTCGGGGCGCGCCGCCCCTGAGCCCCGCACTCTGGCGCGACCCGCTGGCGCGCCCCTCCCGGCCCAGGCCGAGCCCCGCTCCCCGTGCCCGCCGGGGCCGCGCGGAGCAGCCGCCCCGAGTGCCCCCCGAGGCCGTCGCTGTCCAGGGGCCCCTCCCCGCCCCGCCGGGCGCTGCGCGGGCCGAGGGCGCGCCGTGGGGGCGACGGCGGCTCGTGCCGGGTGCGGGGCGCTTCCCTCCCTTCCCGCGCCCCGAGGGCGCTGCCCTGGCCGCCGAGCCCGGGAGGGCAGCGGCGCCCGCGCGGCCGGCGACTCGCCCTCCGCGAGCCCCGGAGGGGCCGGGGCGGCCGGGGGCTGCGGGGCGCGGGGCGCGCGGGCCGGGGCGGCCTCGGGGCTGGACGCGCGGGGGCGCGGGGCGCGCGGCGGGCAGCGGGCGGGGCGGCCGCGGGGAGCCCGGGCAGGGCCAGGAGGGGGCGGCCGGCGGCGCGGGCGGAGCTCGGAGCCCAGAGGCCCGCGGCGAGACACACCTGCCCTCGCAGGGCACCGCCGGGCCGGGTGTGCGGGCGGGGAGGGCCGGGCTCGGCCGGGCGGGGGGCGGGAGACAGTGGCTCGGGCGGGACCCGGCTCCAGCAGGCGATGGAGCGAGGGGCCGCACGCTCGCGTCCCGGGCTGAGAGGGGGCAGCTTTGTTTCACAAACATTTGGTAAAATGCTCCAGGTGCCTTCGAGATCACTCAGATGGGCGCATTTCTTTGGGGGTGGAAAGGTCTCTCCTCCCCCCGTCGCCCCCCCAGACTGGAGATACGCGTTTATAGAGGTGGATGGACTCGAGCAGCTTGACCTTGACAGCCGGGCTTATTGCTGGAACGTAGCAGCCTTTTTTTTTTTAGTGGCACATAATCCACCGGAGCTTCTCAGGGTTGGGACTGTCCTCTTTGTTAACCGGCCCTGAGAAGCTGTATTTAGTTCCCTCAAAGGATGGGGTGTGTGTGTGTGTGTGTGTGTGTGTGTGGGTGAGTGTGAGCGTGTGAGTGTGAGTGGAATGACCCTCAAGTCAATGTGGGACACCAGGACTCCGGAGAGATGCCGGCTGGACCTGCTCTGGCCACCAGGACACGGTCTTGCTCCCTGGTTTCCCCGTGGCTGGCTGAGGACGTGGCTTTTGCAGGAGGAGCTGGCCGCGTGCTTCTGCCACAGCTTCCCCTGCGTGAGCTAATTCCCGCCTCGAAAGGAGGAGCCGATGTGGGCTCCGTGTGGACGGAATGGGCAGAGGTCAGGGGAAGTGCGGATTCGTGTAAGTGGGAAAGCGACCGGGAAGGGGACTCAGCGGCCAGGATGTGTGCGTGCGCGTGTGAAGGTGAAGATAGATGCCAACATCTTCAAGAAAGGGAACGCGCGCTCCAGGGCTCCCTGGAGATGCCCCGCGAAGACGCGGACATGCTGGGGTGCGTGCTCAGCAGCGGCGGGGGACACGGCACCTCCCTGAGCAGAGGGGCAGGACCCAGCACAGCCCACGGGTGCCAGGCCAGACCCCGGCGTCCTGTCCAGCGCCCCTTGGAGGGCATCTCGCGGTCTGGACGCCGCTCCCCTGAGCAGGGCCGCTGTGTGCCGCTCCCCAGGTGAAGAAAGCCGAGGAGCAGCAGCTGTAATTCTAACAGGGAAGCTCAGCGCGTTTGGAACCCGACCCCCCTTGGCTGCCGGGCAGACTCACTGGCAGGACTCGGCCTCGTCACCCCCAGACTAGGTGCCCATCACTGGAAAGCCATCGTCCGGGCTCTGGCAGCAGCACTTGAAAGTCTCATTTTCTATTTAAAAAAAAAAAAAGGGCGATCTCTGTGGAGAAGTTATGCTGAGAATCAAGGAAACCCGCGCAGCCCCAGCTGTGACCAGGGGACTGGAGCTGCCCCGGGCACCCTCGGGCTGCTGCAGCGAGAGCCCAGCCTCCGTGGGGAATGGGAAGTGGAATTTTCCCTGGATGTGAGGAGAATCCTTTCCCGGGCGCTGTGCCTCCCCTGGCTGCAAGCAGGTCTCAGCAGCGCTGAAGTTTCTTTTTCTTTTGTTCTGTTTTTTTTTTTTTTTTTTTTTTTTTGAGAAAACTAAAGAATCCTAAACCCTAAACCACTGACTGGGCTTCAAGGGAGTTAGGCTGTCCTTGGCTCTTCGGGGCTGGGCTGGCTGACCGGGCTGAGCCCATGGGGCAGGTGTTCTCCCATCCTGGGCGCCGGGAGCTGTGCTGAGGGGGCGGGGGTGGCAGCTGGCCCTCAGCCCTGCTGTGCCAGGGGATTGCCAGCCACGAGCCTCAGTTTCCTGGAGGACGGGTCAGCAGGACCCTGATTCTGATTTCTGACGTTTGTGGAGAGCTTGAAGCCACCCCTGCCCTCTAGGCCTTTGCCCCCATGCGGGCAGCTGATCAGAAAGCCGGGGTTCTCTTTCCTTTGGTGCAGGGGGTGGGGGGTGAACCATACACACCCCACCAGGCTGTGTCAGCCTCAGCCCCCAACTGCAGCAAAACCCCCAAGCCAGACTCCTGGGGAGAGGCCCCAGCATCTGTGTGGGAGCTGCCTGCTCTCCCCGGGAGCCTCATGGTGAGAGCAGTGGGCCTTTTCTTGCTCTCGCCTGTGAGTGTGTGAGAGCATGTGTGTGTGCGTGTGCGTGTGTGCGCGTGTGTCACTTCAGTCTTGACAGCTGAACCGCGTGTTGGGTGGGTGACGATCCTGTGTCTATGGGATGGGGTGTCCACAGCAGTTTGGGGGAAGATCGTATTAAGTGTTGTGAGTCCCCAGCACTCGCGCTGCCTCTATAAATACACAAATGGTGCCTCTTCTGTCTCCCTCCCTCCTCCCTCCTCCCCCACCCCCCTTCCTGGGGGCGCACGCTGCACGTGCTCTCTGCCCGGCCCGCGAGGGGCACAGTCAGCATCTCCTTTGGTCAGATGCCGGGGAAGCTCATTTTGATGGAATGACTAATCCAAGGTCTCCCGTCTTGGTAATCCCCTCAGAGAGCACAGAATACCGGGAGTACCTCTTGCCTGTGTCCTGCCGTGCACGTGAACATACAACATCATGAAGGTTCCATGGAGTTTAAAACACATGAACAGAAACCTAATTTACAGCGACCCGATGATGAGGGTGGCGGCTGCTCCGTCTTCTCGCAAGCGCTTGCGCTGGGCCAGCCCTGTTCCGGGGACTGGAGCTCCCAGGTCGCAGGTCAGCACACCCACAGCTCACCCACCCTCGGGGCTCACCATGTGCCGCGCCCTGGGGGCTGCGCCGTCCTGCTGTGGCCCTGAGGAGCCGACACTCGGCCGTTCTCACTGCTGAGCGGGGGTCCGGGCGGACACAGCCTGGCTTGACGCCGAGCCGTGGGGTCCGTGGGGTCCGTGGCAGGTGTTTTCAGCTGTGTCCCCCGGCGTGACCCCTTCGAGTCTGATCCGCACAACGGGGACGAAGGCGCCTGGTCTTGCTCTAAAGCGTTGACCTGGCTTTGCCGCGCTCAGCCGCGGTGCCAAGGCGTGGGTGGCAGAGCCACAGCAAAGTCTCCGCGTCACATTCCACGTTGACCGTTCGGCTCAGAAGTGCCTGGTGGAAGGTATTTCTGCCCTGATAGCGAGCAAATAAAATGGACTCTGTGAAATAAAAGGCATAAAAGTATTTCTGCTGGGTTTGAAAAACTTCAGCTTTTAAAAACTTGAGGCTGCTCTTCTCGCCTTTCTGGGTCGTTTGGAGGAAGCAGGCAGGGACAGCTGGACCAGCTTTTCTTCAGGGGAGTTGTGCCAGGCCCCCCCAGCCCCCTCACCTGTCCACCCATCAGAGATTGGGTAATTGAAATGTGCAATATTTTGTTTGCAAAGCTTTTTGAAATTTTAGTCAAATCATTCCTTGCCACATACTCAAGCAGCGAAGACATCTGCTTGTTTTTTCAGTTTGTGATCCCTGGAAGCTCACCCTTTGGGGTTATAATGAAAATGTATCAGTTTCTGCACTTGGAGAAAAAGGGGTTTATGTGGCTGCCTTTTGGCAAGTTGGTTTTACTCCCTAAGCTGGTTCTGTCAGCCTCTCTTCTGGGGAAACTTGGCACAGTGCCCCGTTCAGATGAACCCATTTTTGGTTGAAGTTTGCTAACAAAGACACAGAATTCTTATCTGTGCACAGCTTCAGTCTCTTTCACTGGACTGTACACACACACACATGCACACACGCATGTGCACACACGCACCCCCCCCCCATATGTCCAATATTATTGAGATGTCAGAAGACGTTGCTGGTTTTTCTATGAACTTTCTGTGATCTTGGGTGAGTGATTGAATATTCCTGAAGCTCAGTGTCTCTAAAACAGACCAAAAAAATTCTTACCATAGATTTTGCATAGAAATGATCCTACATGGGAACATAAGAACATTTTGTTTAATAAGCATAAAGAAATATGGAAGAAAAAAATCCGGATACACAGAGCCCCTGTGTTTCCTGCAGAAACTGGGCTTTCACCCCCCGGCTTGGTGTCTGTGGTTTCGCTGTAATGAACAGACCGAGCTTTTTCTCCCGACAAGGAGGAGGAGCCGGACGACAACCCAAGTTTTAAAAATGGAAAACTGATTGTATTCAAACGGGGAAAAACGTCTTCTTTCATTCCGAAGCAGACTAAGAAGATCCTCGGTGACTTCAAGTCCCCTTTTTAAATGAAAGAGAAAAGCTGGTCAAAATTCTCGTGACGGTTTTAACAAAAGAAACAGCTTCTTTTCCTTGGTGTGACCGAGATGAAGCGGTTCTCTTCTTTTGTGTGTCTGGAGCCTTCTGAGGAAACATCACTTTTCTCAGCTTGGCCGCCTGACAAAAACACATTTCTGTCTTTAGCTTCTCTGCTGAAGCTTCTCATGTGACAGGGCTCCATCCAAGCGGGGCTGTTTGTGTCCTCATTTCCAGAGATGAAATGGGAAAGAAAACCTAGTCAGAAGCTGAAGGGTATTTGAGTCAGAGAACAGACTCCTGAGCTGTTTTCAGATCTCCTTGCCGGCAGCTGTGGTGAGAGCTGCCTTCTCAGAGGGCGGGACGCCAGGGTCTCGCCCCCCCCAATAGAAGACCCACCCCCACAGCCATGTTTGCTGAACAGAATCTTCTACTCACCCCTCCTGCCTCCAGGGGCTCCCCCATCCCTGACACTGGGGCCTGACCCTGGCGCCTGGCTCAGATAAAGATGACCACCTGGTTCCTACCCCTGGTTCTGACTCCACTGGTCTGCATGGGCACCTGGCACTGGGGTTTTTAAATGCCCTCCAGGTGCTCGTGCAAGACCAAGGCTGAGAGGCCCCCGCGGGGGTCTGTCCTCTCGCCCAGAGCTGCCCAGCTAGCAGCACGCGGCGGGGAAAGGACCATTCAACCTGCTCTGGGTCCTTCTCCTGTGAAGAGCACCGGTTCTGCAGGGTGTGGTGTTCCGGCCCATGCCCTCCTCAGATGGCACAGGCTGGCAATGCAAAGTGGACTTGAAGTCTCCACCACAGGAGTGGTGGCCGGCGGGCTGCCCGCAGGGTCGGGGACATGGCTTGAGTCCGTGCGGGGCGTGTCTGCCCACAGCTCTGTCTTTCTCACCTGATGCCCACCTTAGAAGGTATCTAGCCCAGTGATGGGCCCTTGGAGACCCCCAATAAAAGGTCGCCATGATGCATATCTGTCACAAGAAGCTTATTTATTTCACTTTATTCGGGGCCCAGAGAACCCTTCCCCTGGGAACACCCCTCCATCTCCCCATAATTTCTTTTCTCCCTGACTTCCCCACAATGAAGTTCCATCAGTAGAGATCCATTTCTTTGGTTGTGGAGTATCAGATGCTGGAAGACTAGGATTCTGGTGCTGACTCCCTATGGCATTCACTTCCGTTGGTTCCTCCTCTGTACCCCCTTACGGCAGGGGTGGGGGCGCAAGAACAAAAGAGCATCCTAACTGAGCACACACTGTGGTCTACATTTTGTGGAATCATTCATTGCCTGCCTGTCGTCAGTCTTCGTGAACAGCAGCGCGCATCTGGGCGCAGCTGTCTTCAGGAAGAGAGGCTTCTTTGAAATGTGCAGGGCTGGGGGACCCCAGATCCTGTCATTCACTCAGGCAGGCACCCACTGAAGAGTTTGCACACAGTAGGGCTGCTTGAATACGACTGGCTCTAGTCGGGGGCAGCTTTGGCCCCCACAAGGGTGCTGAGCACTCATGGGCAGGAGCTCCAGGCCTGTCTCGGAGGAGTTGGCCTCTGGAATCCAAACTGCTATTTTTATAGAAAATGACTAGACCTGCATTTTGTGACCAAAGAAACTTACCGGGGCCATCTAGCTGGGTGGCAGAGTTGGGGATCTGGGTCCAGGCCTGTGACGTGGAGTATTTTTGCCACGTCTGTTCATTCTGCACGGGCCTCCAGCAGCCGGCGGTTCATCACTTCGGAAGCGGGAGCCGGAGAGGTGGGGAGCGCGAGGAAGTGGACGTGGCTGCAGGCAGACAGTCTTCATGTCTGCGCGGGGCTTTGGGTCTGTGTCAGGTTAAGGCTTTTCTTTCAAGAAAAGACACAGGGCTTTTGAAAGCAAGCAAGCATTTGAGAGATGAAAGGCGTGTATTTAAAAGAAAGGGGCCTGAAAAGAAAACCTTGTCTCTATCATTTGCCATCTTTCTCATGCAAGCGCGCGCATCCCTGGCGATGTTAGCACGGGCGCTTTCCTGCTGCTTGTGGCTCATTGAAAGGAGCATTTGCAATGGCTTTGGGGTTTCAGAGACAGATTGAAACTCCTGTATGGAAGGCATCTAGGGTGGAAGTCACCCCAAGAGACAGAGGAAGGATCCCTGGGGTGCCATAGCCACGGAGTCTGCAGTCAGTGGGACAGTGAGTGGAGGGACACGCACTCAGGGTGGTGGCCAGTCCCCCAGTGTCAGGTCAGCCTCTGAAATGTGTTATTTGGAGCAAAATCTTATGCTTAATTTTCAATCAAACTGGAATGTATCAGAATGCCAAAAACGGCAAGTATAGTCCCGGTATATTACCTTAATAGGAGACTTTTTATAAGACCCCTGAAAGGAAAAGCAAACCATTTTTTTGTAAAGGTTTATTTTTATTTATTTATGCATACAAGAACTGGGGAATAGGCCAGAGGTGTGGGGGTGGTGGTGAGAGAATTCACCTGAGGCAGAGTGGGGAACAGAACAGGCGGATCTGCTGAAATACACTGCTGAGGGGAGCAGTGGGCAGGTCAGCTCCATGGCTGGGGATCGAACTAGTGCCACCGTGGCTGCCAATAACTTGATAACCATGAGACTTTAACCCCTGTGCCACCAGGGAGGCCTGCAAAAGCAAAATCTTCGACTTCAAACTGATTTTCCCTGTTGTTCATTCCACAAAGGATTTCCAGACTCTTTTTTTCCCCCCAACTAAAGTATAATTTACATACAATAAAATCCACCCCTTTAAGCATTTACTTCTAAGTGATTTAACAGATTATTAGCAGCTTATCCAGCCATTTCTCCTGCCCCTTTGTGGTAGACTCTGCATCCACAGTCCCCCACAGTCCCTGGCTACCATTGGTCTGATTTCTGCCCTGAGTTGTTTCTTCTTCAGGATGTCCTATAAATAAAATTGTACAACCTTGTGCTTCTTCCACTTAGCATAATGCTTTTGGGATGGATCCCTGTGGTCACTTGTAGCTGTAGTTGGTTTCCTGCTGAGTAGAATTCCATTGTATGGATTTGCCACAACCAGTTCATCCTTCTACCAGTTGCTATGTACAGGTCTTTCATTTCTCCTGAGTAAACACCTAGGAGTGGGATTGCTGGGTCACATGGTAAGTGCATAGCTGCATCTTTGATTGAAAATCATTTGCCTCTTCATTTGTGTGTCTGTTTCTAGACTGTTCTATCTCATTGGCTTAAGAGATCTATCCTTTTGATATTTCACTCTAACTTGACTATTGTAGTTTTACAATAAGTCTTGAAATCAGGTTCTGTGAGTCCTTTAAATTTGTTCTTCCTCTCCCCTCCCCAATTGTCTGGGCTATTTTAGAGCTTTCAGAACCTGATTTGTTGAACCGCATAGAAGGAGGGCGCCGGGGAAACCACTTCTCCCAAGGATGCGTTAAGGTGACAGGAATTTCAAGAGCTAGTAGAACATCTCACACCTAGAGAGAAGCTGTGGTTCTTACTCTGGAATCTGTGGATGGTTTCAAGAGTATGGGGATGCCTCAAGATGCCAGATTCTGTATGTCTGTGTTTGCCTGGGGAATGGTTTGCAAGTTTCATGACATTCTTGACGAAGAGCTCGCCAATGAAGAGCGCCATGGAAGGGAGGAGGGAGAAGCTGATTGAAAATTGGGGGACTTGTGGGCATAGACTAAGGTGTGAGCTGAGAGACAGCCTGGGACCTTGAAATGGATGCTTCATTGACTTTAAATGATAAACCATGGATTTTGTTTTTTATACTGGGTTGTCTGAAAAGTCATGACACATCTTTGTATAGAAAACAGAAAAAAAGTCATGACTTTTCCAACAATCAAATGTATCCCAAATATTTAACATTGTTTTTCTGAAATTCAAATTTAACTGGGAATCTTGTATTTTTAGTTTATTAAATCTGGTGATTTCAACTCAAAGACCTGATTAATTCCTGTTCCGATTTCCAGTTTTTCTCCTCAGGAGTTAGTCAATGACACTTTACATTGTGCCAAACCATTATATAAAGCAAATTTCACTGGATCGCATTGAAAATATTCATTTAGCTCATAGTTTTACATCTTCATGAGCCCTTTGAAACCGTGTCAGGACTTAAAAAATCTGTGAAAATCTGTGGAAGAAGGCCTTTGGTAACTTTACCTTGCCCTCTTTCTACCCCTTCTGCTAATCTGTATCTCTGTACTAATCATTGTTTACATTTTGCTTTGTAACTTTATATCTTCCTCTCAGACACAAAATTATATGAAGCATGTGCAAGAACTCACACACATTCACCACTATTTTATATAAAAATTGAGGCATCCTTATGCATAGTGATTTGCAACTTTTTCCTTAACATAATTTCAACACCTGAGCATGTCTTACAGCAGAAACCTAGCTGGTTCTTTTTGATGGCTGACTAGTATTCCACGGTGAATATTTTTGTCTTTAGTTCTAATTGAAGTGTGTGCTTCCATTTTCCATTATAAATATGTTGCAGCTACATATACACACACAATAACATATGTGTGTACATACATAAGGGTATACTTTTATATTTTGTGCATTTGTAATAGCATATGAAAATGCTTATTTAACTCACATTTTTGTCAACACTAGTGTTCCAAATTTGTTTTATTTTTGTGTACTAGCTGATAGGTCAAGCATGAGGTCTCTCATTGGTTTTCTGTGCATTTTAACAATTATGGATTGGGAAGAACACTGTTTATGAATTGCCTGTTTTTATTTTTGCATAATTTTCTTTTGGGTGCCTCTTTTCCTCCCATTAATTTGTAATAGTCCTTTGATAATGAAGGAAAATTACACTTTTGCACTTGGTGCTTTAAATACTCTCCCCCCATTTATTATTTTTCTTTGGACTCTTACTTATGCTCATTGTTTTACCCTTTAGAAGCTTGAATTTTGTTTCTCATTTAGCCAAAATTAAGTGGTTGAACCATTTTAGTTAGAGCTCTAATGTTTGATATCAGTACTATCCTGCCCAACATTTTGAGAATTATCCAATTTGAGTCAGGAGGTTGCTTTTGAAGAGTTTCATTTTGGCCAAGATTTATCTCAACAGGACTGATCCTATTGCTTCTTGAGAAAGTGCAATTAAATGTAGTGCCACTCTGTGCCTAAGTTAAGAAGGACTGGCATAACTTTTCTAAATCATTTTTAAATAATTTGTAATTTATCTTGACATTTTGGGGATTGGAACACTGCAACTAATTTATTAAGAGTTATATTTATTTATTTTTAAAGAACATTAACAAATAATTGGCATGAATTCCTTAGTATTTTGTTAAAATCAAGTTCATTTTAATAACAGTTTGGGGTAACAGGATATTTCTTAGAAAATCTTGATGGTGTAGTGGCCTGATTTCAAAGTCTTCTTTATCCAGGCTTGGGCAGAAAACGACTCATCCTAAAATTCAGCAGAATGCAAATTTCCCTTATGCTTCAATCTCCAGATTGCATTTTTAGCTCTTTTCCCCTATGAACAACTTTATTTCTCCTGACCAGACATTTTTGTGGTCTTCTGTCTTCATTTTCACTCTTTAAAATTGGCCATTGGGTTTATTATTTTTTTGGTTGTGCAAACAGGAATTCTTTTATTTCTGTAAAAAGCTTCATAATGAAAGAAATAATAAGACAAAGAAATGAGAACTAATATTAGCATTTCTATGAGGCCTAAAATAAACTCAGTTGGAGAAAAGTAAATTTAATATAATATTATTTTTTTCTATTAGAAAGGGAGGGTGAGACAGGGGGTGGCCTGGGGGGCTTGGGGGCTACACTGACAGAAAGGGAAGCCATGCTTTTTAATTCCTAAGGGAAAAAAATTATGTCTGCCCTTTGTGGTATTAAAAAAACCAATGCTAAGCATGAGGTTGATACCTTTAAGAAAAGCCCCAACTGGATTTTTTTTTTAAAGATTTATTTATTTATGCATATGAGAGCTGGGGTACAGGCCAGAAATGCGGGGGTGGGGGGGGTTTGAGAGGATTCACCAGAGACAGAGTGGGGAGCAGAACAGGCAGACTGAGTGAAATCCACTGCTGAGGGGCGCAGCGGGTGAGACAGGAGAGGTCGGCCTCGCATGTGGGCTGCTCCCTGACCAGCTGGGGATTGAACTCATGCTGCAGAGGCTGCGGATTGCTTCATAGGATGGTGCTTAACCCATTGTGCCGCGGTGGGGGGCCCCCAACTGGATTTTCTGAGAGATTTCCCTTCCCACCCTCATTTTCAATGGCCCCTACACAGATGTTTCAGTGGTTAAAGAGCCTTTGTCCAAGCAGAGCTGGTGAGGACTTAGGGGGAGCCAAGCGCTCTTCTCCCGGCCTAGGCCTCCCCTAGTCCGAGTGTGCGCGTGGTTCCTTTGTTCTTTCTCTTGTCTGTTGGAGAAACAGTCACGGGTGCGTGTTGTGTGGGAGCCGGGGAGGAGCAGGGCTGAGGCCGCTGGCGGGGAGACTCCAGCCCCAGCCCGGCTCCCGGCCTCCCTTCGCCGTTCCTTTAACGGGGGCCTCCTTCCAGGGTGCCTTCCTCAGGGAAGAGGGTTTTCCTTCTCAGAAAAGGAAATTTTTCTTTATTATTTTTAAAACATCCCTGTTGATTTTCGCACAGTCCAGGGTTCCTCCCCTCGGTGTGGTCCCCATGGTTGTCTCACCCCCCGCGCCCACCGTCCCCCACCGTCTTCCTGGCGTTCCCCTCCGTTTCTGCTTTTCCTGCCCTCCCCTCCTGAAGGCCTCAGCTCCTTGTCTGCTTTCGAGGGTCTTTCGGTTTGTCTTCGTCTGACCTGGAGTTTGCTTTCTCTGGGTTCCACAATAAGCGAAACCACCCGGTGTTTCTCTTGCTCCTGCCGCCTCACGTCCCTCAGGACAAGCCCGTCCCGTTGCATCCCTGTTGCCGCAGATGGAACAAGTCTATCCTTTTTGATCACCGAGTAGTATTCCGTCGGGTCCTCCTTCTTGTCAGGCGGGCCAGTGGGGAGGTTTCCTTCGTGGGCTCCCAGCCCCAAGCCTGGACAGAGGCCCATCTGTCCGGAGAGCCTCCCCGGCTGTCTGTGGGGCTCTGCCTCGCTCATGAGAGAGACACTTAAGGAGACGTCCCTGCACACACACAAGCCTCCCGCCCCCTGCTCTTGCCTGGGTGCACGGCGTCCAGAAATCCATTCCAGACCTGCTCTGGGGCCCCACGCCCCGTAACCCCCTGCTCGCCCTAATCCGTGGTCTCTCCACGTCGCGGCCCGCCCGGGTGGCTCCCTCCCAGCAGGGTGTGCCCTGGGAGAGCTCTGAGCTCCGGCCGAGCCTGAGTCCCCATCCCAGTGATTCTTGCTCATCCTGGCTCCTGCTTCCTGCCGAGCATTTTCGTGGGAAATAGCTGGCTTTTCAGGGGCACTGGAGTCACCGTGAATAAGTGGCCCAGATGTTGCGGGTCGAGTCGTCTCCCTTCACCAAGGAGGGAACAGGACAGAAAGCTGAAAAGCATGATGCAAGACCCCCAGGTCCCAAGTGGCTGCATGAGCTTGAGAGAGGTCTCTGGATGTGGTCAGGGGGCTTATGAAACCCGTGCAGTCCCCTCTCAGGCCCCGGCACCTGCCTGGCACGTTCAGTCCATCACCAGGAGCGAGGGAGCCGTGCAGGACTCACTGGTGGCAGCACCACGGAGCCGACTTGTTTGTTAAGCTACTGGCTCCTGTGGGTCCATGTAGAGCACTCACACTGCTGGTTTTTAAGGAGCGCCGCATAAATGAGAAATCTGAGTGGGCTGGAGGGAGGGTCCCTTGTACTTGCCGGGAGCCAAAGTGGGGCTGCTGGCCTGGAGATCACTTGTTGCTTAGCAACCACCGCCGGGCTACTTGGTTCCTGCAACCTCAACCTAGTCGATGTCTGCAGGGATTGGGATTTGGACAGAGAGGGTAGAAGGAGTCAGAACTGGGTGTTTTGTAGGCCCTTAATGCATGGACTCTCCCCTCCTGCTACCCCTCAATTTACAAGAAAGCAAGCTACTTTCAGGGTGCTGGTAGATCTGGCAACTCTGGACAGTCTGTGGTCCAGAGAAACCCATAAAACAATTGAATCCTCAGGTCAAGGGCTCAGCATGAACCACTGCTTACCTCCCACGCGCCATTCCCATGGCTTGGAATCTTCCAGGCTGTCCTACTCGTAGTCTGACACTGAAGTGCTTTTTTTGTAGGGTGCTGGGAGGGAGAGGAGATGGTGTTCTTTGATTTTCAATGCATGTTAATCATCTAGGGAGCTCACCCTTCCTCTGCCTTTTCTGAACACACATTTCATAGGCTTTGAGAAGTTGGAGGAACCCAAATCATCTTGGCCATTGTCTGATTTTGTGAAGAAAGTGAAGGCCAAGAGATGAAGGTCAGAGTCAGGAGCAGAATATTGCTTCCTCCCCATCCAGGGTTCTCCACCAAAGCATTTAAGCTCAGATATTCCAAGCATCAAAGACAGTCGCTAGGAGGCGGGAGTGGGCAGGGATTTATGTACATTCTTATGAGCATGCAAACCCATTCTTCAGTTACTTACATGCCTATCCATGTATGAGATTCCTCCCCTGATATTATGTTTTTAACCTGCATGCTTTGCTGGACAAGGCATTTCCTCTACTTGACAGATGAGACTGGCATGGACAGAGGTTCTTGGGAATTTTCTGGAGTTCATGCAGCAGGTGGGCTGAGCTTGAAGTCCCTTATCTGCAAATACAGCGCTTTTCTCATTGTCAGGCTATCTGCTCATCTGCATCAGAGATAAAAACAATTCTTTCTACAAGATGCTGAACACAGTTCTCAAAAACATTGCATGCATTTGCAGACAATGGGGTAATGAATCAGAAGGGTAAAATATGAACTGTCATCATTTTATTTTCTGGCAACCAAGAGATATCTTAGATGCACAGGTTATTGTTTTAAGATGGACTCAAAATATAAAACCACTTTAACCTGGTTCGGAAACAATTTTTACGTGGGGATTAATGCTTTTGCCCAGTCCCTTCAGAAATAACTGTAAAAAGTGTGCTTTTACATTTTCGCTTTCGGAAACTCTGTAAAGATGAAAATGATTTTATTAAGATGATATTTAACTTGCATAATTGCTTATAGAATTAAGTAACTTGGTTATCCACACCTAAAAACCTATCTATAGCAGTACTGATTTTATGATACGTGCCATATCTCTGTGTTGGCTTGAATATAAAGACCAGAAATACCATGGAGTTAGTTGGGTTTTTATTAAAGTTGGCATACAGTGTTAAGCATACCTCTAAGAACTGTAGTGATCAGTGGAGTCTAATTTTCTCATTTTGTAGATGAGAAAACTAGACATCAGAAAAGTTTGAAGATCAGACCAGATCAGGTTTCCTCCTCTGGGTGGCGAGCAACAGAAAACTCAGTTCAAGGAGCATAAGCAGGAAAGGGAGCCTGTCTCTTCCTTGTACTAAAACGAGAAGCACAGCGGTGTCAGGGGCTCAGCTGATACCACCGGGGCCCTCTGCTCTGCTTCCCTCTGTATTGTCTTCGTGCTTACATTCCAGAGGTGAGCCCTGGCAACTTACCGCATCATACTGCCAGCAGCCCCAGGGGAACAGAGTGCCTCCCTTTTTTGGTTGTTCCAGAAGTTTCTGAGATTAGCTCTGGTTGTTTGGACTTGGGTCACATGCGCATCTGTGAACCAATCATTGTGGTCAGGGAGTTGGAGTCTGCTGCTTGGCCAGGCCTGAATCATGTAACCACCACATTAGCCCCAGTCAGCCACATGGGCCAGAATGGAAGAAGGTCTAGAGGAAAAGAAGGGGAAATAGCTGTGGAAAATGAAGCCAACAGATTCCGAATTTGCCCTGCTGCCTTTTCTTTGCGGGAATTCTTCACATTCGAATGGTATTTCACTAACCATGAATTCCTTCTGTTTGTCTCTCTGCAACCATTCATCTGTCCTGTCAGAACACCTGGGGGCCATTTTTGTTATGTTTGTGTGTAAATTCTGTTCCCTACATCATCAATCTCTTTTCTCATTTTTTTTAAAAGGAATTTTTTTTAAGGTTTATTTATTTATTTATACAAGCACTGGGCACGGTCAGAAGCACGGAGGGAGCCAGAGTGGGGAAAAGAACAGGCAGATTGATGAAACACACTGCTGAGGGGAGCAGCGGGCGCGACAGGAGAGGTCTGCGTGACATGTGGGACCCTCGCTGGTGGCTGGGGATTGAACCTGCACTGCAGAGGCAGCTTCGCAGCCCAGCGCTCAACTGCTCCACCACCAGGGGAGGCCCTCTCTTTTCTCATTTTAAGTGATAATATCTTACACTGGAGGTGGGTTTCAAAGTATTGTGATATATTTTTAGGAGGACTTCTAGTGTCTCTCTCTCTCTCTCTCTCTCACACACACACACACACACACACACACACACACAGGTCCACTTTTAGAAGATGCATATGTGCTTCAGTATCTGTTATTCCAGAATTGCTTCTGTGATAGGCATTTCATCTTGATACAGACATTCACATTAACGAAAAGATCACAGGTGCTGTGAGCAGAAGCTCCCTCCTCAGTTAAAGGTCTCTGAAGCAAAAGTGATGATCTCAGGGATTGGAATAATTTTTTGGTGGTTGAGATTAGAATGAGATAGGATGAGAGTTTACTGCTTTCTCAGAGAGGAATCCACACAACTGTCCAGAGGGAAGGCGGCACTCAGTGTCTGTGCAGAGGAACCCGGGTCACTCTGGGACTGCGCTGCCCTCGAGGACTGTGTTCCTGTGGGGTGGAGGGGGCCAAGGGGCCTCCTTCCAAAGGCTATGATGGGATGGGGCAGGCAGTGAAGAGCAGTTTCACAGAGTGGAGACACCACATCCCACCTCGGCCGTGGCAGGGCTGGAGCAGTACCTCTATCTTTGTCAATAGTATGTGTCCTTGAGGCGCGTTAAAGACACTTTGCCTCTGTGATTTTCCTCCCCAGCATAACCCTAGTCTAATTATGAGCAAAACAGTTGACAGGCCCTAAATGAGGGCCATTCTGTGAAACACCTGGCCAGCACTCCTCACAAAAGGAAGGTCCGAGATGCTGGCACGGTTGCAAAGAGCCTGAGAGGCCACGATGACTATGTGTGACCTGGGAACCTGTCACAGGAAAAGGGCATGAGGACAGGACTCAGGGAATCCTAACAACGAATGAACAGTGGTTAGTGACAGCGCATCAGAGTGGTTCACCAATTATGACTAAGGTAAGGTGTTAACAGTAAGGGAAACAAGACATGGGTTCTACAAGACCGCTACTATCTTTACAATTTTTCTGTTGATCTGAAACCATTCTAAAATGAAAGTGTTTATTAACAGAAAATGAGGAATTCAACCTATGCTTCGATAGTTTTTTTTAAAGATTTATTTATTTATTTTTAAAGATTTATTTATTTATTTATACAAGAACCAGGGTACAGTCAGAAGCGCAGGAGGGTGAGAGAATTCACCAGAGCGGGGAGCAGAACAGGCAGACTGATGAAATACACTGCTAGGGGGAGCAGCAGGCGCAGCAGGAGAGGTCTGTGCACCATGTGGGACCCTCACCTGTGGCCGGGGATCGAACCGGCGCTACAGAGGCTACGGGCAGCTTCGCAGCCCAGCACTCAACCACTGCGCCACCAGGGGAGGCCCTGCTTTGATAGTTTTGTGTTACCAAGGATAGCCCAGAGTAGATTTTTATTTTAAAATGAAAAAAATTTATCTTCTAGATATGAAGAATAGTTTAATGGTGGCTGAATTGCAATAATCATAGCGACAGTTTATTCTCTGCCAGGCACTCTTCTAAGCGTTCTTTGTGTACTAACTTATGTTAACTTTTTAATTATACAGTGAGGTAAGTACTGTTACTGCTGTCATCATCTCTATACCAGACTCCAGTTTTATTGATGAAATGAAGAACAGAAAGGTTAAGCAACTTGCCTAAAGTCACACAGTAAGTGGTGAAACAGTTATAAATCTGAAAAATCTGTGCTTGTCATGACCATGCTGTAGTTCTCTTCGCTTTGGTTGTAAGCCACTATCTCTCATAACTACCTTAAATTTGCGGCCCTTTGTGTTCAAATAATAATAAATTTATACATACGGTGTGTCTGTACTAACTAGGAGACTTGAAGGAGCATCCTTACTCAGCTCCTAGTCATTGTGTGAAGCTTATCTGAGGAAGTAGACTTCCAGCCTTATCACTCATGCCTGACTTCTTCGAGATCTGCCCCCCCACCCCCAGGGCTCCCATCACATGTTTTGAGGTCAGGACAAACATACATGAGGAACTAGTTCAAAAGTAATTGGTTAGACAAATAGTGCTTGGAAAACTGAATTATCCACATGTTTAAAAAATATTGAACCCTCACATTACACCACGCAAAAAGAATAACTCAAAATGAATCAAAGACATAAATATAAAGCTAAAACTATACAATTCTTAGAAGATATCAGAGGGTTAAATTTCTTGACATGGGGCCTGGTGATGATTTCTTGGGTATGACACCAAAATCACTGGCAACAAAAGAAAAATAGAAAAGTTGGATTTCAAGAAAATTTAAAGCTTTTTTGCATCAAAAATATAAGCAGAGTGAAAAGCTAACTCACAGAATAGGAAAAATATTTGCAAATCATACTTCTGATAAGAGGTTGATACCCAAAATATATAAAGAATTCCTAAAATGCAAACAGAAGAACAAAAAACCCAATTAAAAAATGGACAAAGAGATTAGTAGATATTTCTCCAAAGAGGAGACACAAATGGTCAATAAGCAGGTGAAAAGCTGTTCACCGTTACAAATCATTAGGGAAATGTAAATCAAAACCACAGTGAAATACCACTTCACACTCACCAGGATGACTGATATAAAAAAGCATAAAATAGCTAGTGTTGGTGAGAATGTGGAGAAATTGGAACCTTGTGCATTGCTGATGGAGTGTAGTATCTCCCACGGATAAGAGTATAGGCTCCTCAAAAATTAGACGTAGAATCACTAAATGATCTGACAATTCCCCTTCTGAGTATATCCCCACAAGAAGTGGAAGCAAGGGACTTGAGCAGATTTTTGGAACTTCTATGTTAGGAGCAGCATGATTCACAATAACCCAAAGGCAGAAACAACCCAATTCCCACCTGTGGCTGGAAGGATAAACGAAATGTCCTATGGACTTGCAATGGACAATTATTCCCAAATCTTAAAACATGATACAGCATGGATCAACCTTGAAGCTGTTATGTTCAATGGAATAAGCCAGCCAGAGAGGACAAACATGACTCCATGTAAAGGGATATTCCTAGAGTCATCAAATTCATAGAGACAGAAAGTAGAACGGTGGTTACTGGGGCCTGGGAGGTGAGTGGAAATGGGAATTTATACTTACTGAGGACAGACTTTGGCTGGGTCAATGAGAAAGTTGTGGACCTGGAGTTGTGGAGTGGTGATGGCTGCTCAATAATGTGAATGTGCTTTATGCCACTTAAAAATGGCTCAAATGTATTAATACAATAAAAATTTAAAGTGAAGTGATAACAATGTTGCGAGTAAATAAACATTTACTAATAAACTAGTTCACTAATGGAAAAATGAAGTATAAGGAAGATTAGGCCATTATCAACAAATTCAGAAATCAGGGTGGGGAGAGAAAGGAACTCTTACACACTATTGATGGGAATGTAATTGGTGCAGCCACTGTGGAAAATTATATGGAGGTTCCTCAAAAAATTAAAAATGAAACTACCATGTGATTCAATTATCTAACGTCTGGGTATTTACCCACAAAATATAAAAACACTAATTTGAAAAGATGTATGTACCCCTTGTTCATTGATGCATTATTCACAATAACCAAGATATGGAAACAATCTAAGTGCTTGACAAAGGATAAATGGATTAAAAATATGTGGAAAAAAATGTACACAATGGAATACTATTCAGTCATAAAAAAGATGTCTTGCTATTTGTGTAACATGCCTGGATGGACCTTGAGGGGGTTATGCTGAGTAAAATAAATCAGAAGGAGCTAGTCAAATGCCATGTGATTTCACTCCTTTGTGGACTATAAAGAAGAAAAGCATTCAAATAAACAAAATTAAAGAAAAACAAATGATTAATAAACACAACAACTCTTGTCTTGCATATGCTTCTTTGGGGAAATTATTGGAGTTAATTGGCTACATGATTGACTACTTAGTTGATATCTGAGCATGGAAAAGAAACTAAGACTTGGGGCTGATCATTTGGAAAATTTACTTGTAAACATTCTGAGACTATAATGATCCACTGAAGGGAAATAATTGCAGCCTGCAAAAATAATTACTCCAATTACCCTTGTCAAAAGTTGTTGTGCTTAGGAATCCTGCCTTTGAACAAAAGCACTAACTTTTAAGTGCTGTCAGCCTTGGGTACCAGGGATGTAGACTAGAAAGTGCTCAAGATGGGACATCTGGAGGCACGGCCCTGTGGTTACCTTGAAGCAGGACCTGGGACAAGTCACCTACCCTTTCTGAGACTTCGTTATCTCCTGTCAATGATGGAAGGCTGGTTTTCAGGTCCTGTGAAGTCCATCGGAAGACTCAGATCATTTCAATGGCAGGTGCTCTTAGATTTGCTCCATGGGGCCAGGACGGTTTCTGGACCAGGGTGTTTGGTGGGTGTCTCCCCCAGTGTCGCTGATTAGAGGGAGTGTGTGTGCCTGTGTCTATGCCTTCAGAATGCAGCAAGTGCCAAGGGATTTTCACACTGGTAGGCGGTGACATTTCCTCTTCATCCAACTTGAGTTCAATGGGTCCAACATATTTTTTCCTGGCTTGCCATCCTGCCAAGTTTACATCTTCAGTGCTTTTGAGTCTGCTGATGTGAATACTCGCATCTTGCTTTTTTTCTTCCAGTATACTTTAAGGCTAAAAAAATCGTGTGAAGAAACATTTTTAAACGGTTTAAACTTTGCATATGTTTAAATGGGTTTTAACAGGAGAAATATGTCTAAGATTTTGCATCATTGGAAAGTCATGCCCAGTGGTTTTGGCAGAAGCAATCAGCTAGCTCCTACCTAGTGGGAAAAGACAGCGTTCACCCAGGACCAAAAAAGGGGGTGTGGAGTAGGGAGAAAGAGCTGGTCTACAGGGACCACAGCCTAAAAGTCTATATGTTACGCTTAGAGCCTTGAATCTATTTAAAATATGTGCTCAGGTGACATATTTTCTGGTATCACCCAGGAACCGGTAGATTGTAGATTAAATCCCGACATGCTATTAAAGGTCATGGTCTTCGAGATTCACCCTGTTCCCTAGAGGGTCAAGATCCTAAAGAAAGTCAAGCCTACCATCTAGTGGCATCTCTTGCAAACTACAGACATAGCACCCCAAGAACCCAAAGGGGGTTCCAAGAGGATGTGTCTGTCAGGGCCAGCCACCCACATTTGCTGCGTCTTGGTCTTCAAGGCCGTTTGGGATAACTTCTTTTGCTCTCCATCAATTCCCACAATTGAGTGGGAGGAGAGTGACCTGCTCAGTGTTGCTGAGGCTCCAGAATTCAAAGTTGCTCTTGTGCTTGGCCGCGTCTGATGATTGCTGAGAAATCAGGCTGGGTGGGCTTTGTGGTGCTATATTCTCCCACCGTTGTTTGAGAGAACTCAACTTTCTGTCTTTTTTTTTTTAAAGATTTATTTATTCAGGCAAGAACTGGGGTATAGGCAAGAGGTGTTGGGGGTGAGGGGATTCACCAGAGACAGAGTGGGGAACAGAACAGGCAGATTGAATGAAATACACTGCTGAGGGGAGCAGCGGGTGAGTCAGGAGAGGTCTGCTGCACCGTGTGGGTAGCTCCCTAGCTGGAGATCGAACTCGTGCTGCAGTGACTGCGGATAACTTCATTGAGCTGCGTCTTAACCCCTTGCGCCACCAGGGAGGCCCAGAGAACTGAGTTTTCAAGGGGACTTGGTAGATCATGCCCACGTGGACAGGACCAGGCTTTTCGAAGAAAGCCCATCCGTTGTCTCCTGGCATAGAGGTGCTTGCAGCCTCCAGATTGTATGATTCTGGTGAAATGTTTTTGGAAAAACTCTCACTTAAGCGAGTATGACGAGTGATGAAGGTTTCCAGCCGGTGTGTTTGCTGATAAGAGTTTAGCAAAGATTCTACATCACAACTAAAACTCGGCAAACTCTTGCGGGCCAATTTTAATTACTAGCCCGATTAAAAGGACAGAAAGGAAGGAAGGAAATGATGACAGTTAAGAGAAAGTTGCCTGAGAATCCATCTGGAGATCATTATGGCCCAAAGCAATGCCAGATACACAAATATTATGTGAATCACTCTATTAGCCTTATGACTAAATTTGGCAGCTAAGATTAAATATTGTGACAGATTAAAATAATTTTAAATTGCATTAAAAATATACCCCTTGAGTGAAATGGGCACTTACATCAGCATTGGATGTGAAAATCGGTTTGTGTTTTTGGAAGACAGTGAGACAATGTGGACCAAGAACCTTCCAGCCTTTTGACTGGGTCATACTTCCCTTTTGAGGTTTGCTCTTGGAAAGTAGTTGGAAATTTGAATAAAATTTCATAAACAGAGTCATCATAACATTATTTACAGTAGCTCAAACTTGGAAAACACCTACGTGTTAAGTTAAACACAACGTTTAAATAATGGTATTTGCTCTGTGATCGAATTTCCTACCCCCGTGGTAAAAGATACCTTTAAAGGTAACTTTGGCTTGTGATGCCCAATGAAAGGGAAAAAAATAAGATCATGAATTGGACAGTGAGGCTAGCAGGCCGAAAATAAACCTGGAAGGAAGGATTCTCGATCCCTTGACAGAGTGGCCTTAAAAACACTCAAACTCTATGCCCTGAAATCACTGGCAGTGTGTCGATGGGATTCAAGGGGAGCTGGTGGTAAAGTCCATGAGAGCAACGTTCCCCCTTAATGTGTTGCTCTGACCAGGTTTCCCGAGAGGAAAGCCAGTCGTTTGGATCAAGGCAGCAAGGACCTCAGGAATGACTGGCAGGCATTCCTCCTCTAACAGGTGCTTTTCTAGCTGAGCTCAGCGGGAAGCTGCAGCAGGTGGGCAGGCGGCAGGAGAGGGCAGGCCTGAGCGATTTCTCAGTGGGCAGGTGGGAGGGGTGTCTGGTGGCCCTGGCGTGCGCCTGGGTGAGGTGCCAGTGATGAGTGTCTCTGGCATTTACCTCTCTGGTTTAAGTAGGATTTCTGGAATTCTGCCTGTGCCGGTCCCCAGACCGGGTCCAGCAGGTCTAGAGTCCACCCCCAGGGATGTCTCCAGAGGCCGCCGTGGGGCCACGTCCAGGACGCCCCTTCCCGGCCAGGCTGCGGTGTGGTGAAGGCTGGCTCAGGAGCGGGGGAGGGCGGCAGGTTCGCGGGGTGCTCGTGGGGGGCCTGGGCAGGAGGGGTGGCAAGATTGGAGCTGAGGCAGATGAAGAATCGGTGGCAAGATCCCCACCAACAGGCCTTCCGCTTTAGGGGGGCGGTGTGTGCGTGAGAGAGCGGGGGGATTTTCCTGAGACGTGTTGCTTCCACGTCCCGGGTTCTGACTTCCTAAGGACAGACCCACCTCCCCCCTGCACTGCCCCTCACCCCCTCTCGCCAGGGGCACCCCAGCCCGGAGGGGCTCACCTGGAGGCTCTCCTGCCAGGGCCCCTCTCGTGAAGCTCCCCACACAGCCTCTCTGGGCTCTGCCCCCGGAGGGCGCCCGCGACCTCAAACATCCACTAAACGTCCCCCGAGAGTGCCCCGGGACTGCTCCTCGCCTCCCGCTGGCGTCCGCCCCGTCCTGTCCCGACTCTCAAGGACGAGGCTGCTGACCTGTGTCTCCGTCCCCTGAGGGCCCAGGGCCGTGGCGCCCCAGTCGCCAGGTCCCAGGGGTCTCTCTGCAGGGGCACCCCTGGCCCCCGCGACGGCTCCATGGCCGCTGCGAGTGAAGCCCCTGCCCGCTTCCGGGTGACGCCGGTGACGCCGCGCGACGATGGCGGCCATGTTTGTGGGGCGGCTGCTGGGCCTTGTCATGTGCTTGAATTCTTCATTTAATCTTCCCGTCAGCGTTCAGAGCTCTGCTGCCGGGGAACCCTGCCACTCTGCCTCTGAAACACAAGTCTCATAAGATTTTTATTCAAATTAGTGAATTTGAATCTTCCATTGGCTCCATTCCTGTGTCACATCCAGGGAAGGAGGGAAACCAAGATGGCGCCGGGCCGGGCCGTCGCCGTCGGCCGGCAGGTGTCCACTCCTGGTAGTCCTGGAACTTCTGAATAATGGCTGAATTGCAAACCGCATTATTTTTCCAGTGGACCCTTTTGTTCTTCCTTCTCTTCAAAACTGTGGGTCGCTAAGCAACTGAAGAATAGAGCCCTCTAAACTCCGGTTAAAACACTGCGGTGGTTTTGTTACACAACCATGGTCCCGGTGGACAGGGGAAAAAACATCAACAAAGATAAAAACATGCCCCAGAACGAGTCCACTAATGCGGTGATTATCCCGATGGCGGTCGAGAGTCATTTACCCCCAACTATATGTGCGGCCCCTTAACTCTTACTGGGTCACACAAACAGCTTTCACCTAAATTATCTTTAACTGTGGATTCTCATTATAATTCTTCAACAGGAAATTATTTTAAATTAGTTCCACTTGGAAAATAGCCCATGTGCTCCTGACGGGTGATGAACTGGGTAGGTCATAAGCGTGAAGATATTTGATAGGAGTATTATTATTTTTTTAAAGATTTATTTATGCATACAAGAGCTGGGGTACAGGCCAGAGATGGGGGGAGGGGTGAGAAGACTCTCCAGAGACAGAGTGGGGAGCAGAACAGGCAGACTGACTGAAATGCACTGCTGAGGGGAGCAGCGGGGAGACAGGGGAGCTCTGCTGCGCCATGTGGGTTGCTCCCTGGCTGGGGATCGAACTTGTGCTGCAATGGCTGCGGATTGCCTCATAGTGTGGCTCTCAACCCCTTGCACCACCAGGGAGGCCCCAGGAGTATTATTATTTTTTTTAAACCAAAGATTATGGCCCAGGAAACTGGGCAGGGCAGTGGGCCGTGGAGTCAGCGGGCACCCTGCAGGGTCCCTGTCTGCGCGGGTCTGGGCAGCACCAACATCCCGCTGCGTCCTTGTCCGTAAAGGGAGCAGCTGCCGCATCTCTGGGGAGGCCCCGCGGGGTCAGAGGGTGCATGTTTGGCTCCAAATTTTTATCTCATCCTGACACTGGGGAGGCTTTGGAGCATTTTAAGAGACCCCTTTAAGGGGGGAGAACCCCTCTACCCATGACGGAGGCTCATTCGGCCCCGGGGCGCACAGACCATTGTTTCAGCCGGAGTTGAGAAACTACCCCAGAATAGCTTAAACCATCAGCTGTTTCATTTACGTGTTTGGGAACTGATGATTCGGGCTGGACTCGATGGGGCGGGCGGCCCTGGCCCCGCGGGCGCTGGGCTTGGGTGCCCGGGCAGGGCCTGGCTCCTGCCGGTGACTTCACCGCGTGGCCGCGTGGACCCTGTCGGCGGCCTCGGGCTGGGCTTCCCCTGCAGCTGGTTCCCCAGCAAGGAGCCGCAACCGGGCCCAGTGCCACTTGCTCCGAATTCCGGTGCCAACCCGGGTTCAGGAGGCCTCCGCACAGGCGGTGGGGCAGGGGTGGGGGGGAGTGGGCAGCTGACTGCCCCAGGGGTGTCCCTCAGGCCTCCTGCCCATAGGGGGGGTACGGGGGGCCCCTCCTTCTGAAACTCACCTCCTTTTGTAAACCGATGGTCATCAGTAAAGAAAATTTGAGAAAAAGAATCTCAAATTTGACTGACATGATGTTGTTCTTAATAAAATCATCATCAACATTATCACTTACATTTTCTTTCATAAGCGCTGAAGCTGGGGCGCGGGGGGCATGGGGGGGGGTGTTGTGGTGCCCGCTGCAGGGAAGCTGCCAGAAGAGCAGCAGGAAGGGGCGGGAGGGGCGGGAAGCCTGGTCTGGGGCGGGGTGGTGGTGGTGCCACTTCTGAGGGATTTGCAGACAACAGTTTGGAAGAAAAGGCTGAGAAGGAAGGGCCACAGGGAGGTGGGCCACCACCCAGGAGGGATGATGATAAGCGATGAAAGGAATTTGATGGGGTCAGGCTGATGGGCGTGGCCAGGGCTGATGGGCGTGGCCAGGGCGGATGGGCGTGGTCATGGCGGATGGGCGGGGCCAGGACTGACACACACTAGACCTGAAAAGGTGTCTGACTTGCAAGGAGCATTTTTGGAGTGGAAGCCGGGCTTCAGAGGGGGTGCAGTGGGCTGGAGGGAGGAGGTGGAGAAAGCAGGTAGCCCCACCTCCTGGAAGCTGGAGTAGGGGGGCTGGTGTTGGGGGGAGAGGACGTTCTGAACAAACTCCACAAATAGGTTTTAGGGCCCCACCCCCACCCCAGACCCAAGAGACCCAAGGCACCGAGGACTGCAAATCCCATAATGTCATCACCACGGAAGGAGGATGCCGGGAACCGAGGGTGGAGTCAAGCAGCCAGGCTTGGTGTAACCAGACATGTGGGCCTTGGGGAGATTTTTCGCCCAGCTCAGCGGAACTGGTAGGACACATTCACCCGTTTATCTCCTTCTCTTTCTCCCTGAGGTATTCCTTTCTTCATTTCCCCTTTTTGAAAATAAGCCCTGCAGTTGCGTCTCACTATAAGTCCCTTTCAAGCGTGCAGGTGAGGACCCACTGTCAGGCCACCCCATTTCACATTGGGGTTGCCTATAACAATGGAGGCTAGAGGCTGGAGGGAAATGTGGGTTTGGGTGAGTTTTTGTTTTCAGGTCAGATTGCTGTGAGGAGACGAGGATGTGCAGGGCCGGGTCTGGTAGTGGAGCTGATGGGCAGGAGAGGGGGAGGGGGCAGCAGGGGATGCAGAGCTCAGTAAAGGAATTGACACCATGGGGCTGGATGCACTTAGTTAATGGGTGGGGGGATCAGAGAGGGAAAGAGGAGAGCTCAGTTTGGGGAGCATAATTTTTGAGGTGCCTGGCAGGGCATTCCCTCTGTTAGGCAGGTGCCCTGGAGCTCAGCAGGGAGGCGGGTTCAGAGAAGTGGGTAACCCCAGCAGCCAGGGGGGTGTGTGAGCTGCTCAGGGCCAGCAAGTATGGTGAAAGGACCAATACTCAAGTGGCCAGGGAGGAAGAGTCAGTGAGGACGAGGGGAGGCAGCGGTGGCAGGGAATTCAGCAAAGCAAACCTGTCCCCCGACTCCCAGTTCCTCCCATCACCCCTTTCCTGCTCATCCTTTAAGGTTCAGCTCAGCTGTCACCTCCTTGGAAGCCTCCCTGGAATTGTCTCCCCCCTAACACCACACACCTGGTGTTACAGAGGGCTATGGAGGGACAGGGCTATAAAGGGAGGGGATGCGAGGCTCGCCGCCCTGGTGCGGCCCAGCAGCATCTCAGATGCGTTCATCACTGTGCTTTTCAGAATGCTGCCGTGGCCTCCGTGTCTGCTCTCCTGGAGACCCACCTTGTGCGTCTGCTTCATCGCTCGGTCCCCAAGCCCCGCCCAGTGCCGCCGGAGAGGCCCTGCCTCCCCTTGTTCATCCTGCCTTTGCCCTGCACTGCAGCCTTAGGGTCCCCTGGGCCCCAGCCCTCATTTCTGCCTTGCTTTCTGGGGAAAATGGCTGCACAGAAGCAGGAGGTATGTTTCTGGCACCTTGTTGCCCTGGAGGGATGTTATCAGGGGAGTTGTACTTGCATCTATGCCTGCTTGGTCATGGCCATCACCACCGGCTCCATTATCACCTCCACTGCCACTACTGCCCCACCACCGCCATTGCTACTGGGGTCTTCATCCTCAAGAAGTTAGTTTTTCTGAGCTGATGTCTTATTCCTCTCTCCTCCCCTCCCTCCGCTCCCCTCTCCTTCCCCTTTCCTTTCCTTTCTTTTCTTCTTCAGGAAAATGTGCTTTGATTTCTAAACAATCAATTTAATACAATTTTAAGGAATCAAGTTGCAAGTTGAGGAAAATCTAGACTACTTTGCATTCTCTCCGACATTCATTATTTGTAGATTTTATCATTGATTGGTGAATGCTGGATAACCATGATTGGTAAGACCTCTCATTAGTAGGGAGGCAGCAAGGTGTCAAGGTTCACACTCTCCACTTCACTTTGGAGGCCCAGATCTCAGAATTAATTAGCCTGGCGTGTTTTTTAACAAATTGCTAAACCCGTTGAATCTCAATTTCCTCATCCATAACGTGGGGGTATTAGGGAGGGTGGTGTGAGGATTAAATACATTATGTATAAAAACCACCAGCTGCAAAAAAAAAAAAGCAAAAAAAGCAAACCAAAAAACAACCCCCCAGGTGCACCAGCTAGCACGGGCACATGTGGGTAGTCAGTTGGGGGAGCTGCTGGTATCAGTCTGGATTTTTTTTTAGTGTGTTTTGTTAGGCTGAGTCAAACTTTATGCTCTGTTATTGCATCTTACAGTTAAGATGTTAGATGATTAGCTTCCTCCCCAAATCAATTTCTGTCCCTTGTCTGCCTGGAAATTGTTACTCAGCTTTGCAGTTTTGTAGCTCAATCTGCAGAAAGCAATGACCTTTCTAACCACTCACCTGTCTTGTTGCTGGACGGTCTGCGCCTTACCTGTGGCTGATGTTTGTTATCTACATCTCTTGGCCCTTCACCATCTTTTCCATCCTACTTTGCATTTTTCAGATGAAGTACCAGGTGTAACTTCTAAGCTGCCACTGGCTTAGCTGATTTTCTCTGTAAGATGTACTAAGAAATAGGATTAGTGAAATCTTCCTGCGTGTTCCAATAACCTCAGTGAAATATTTGCCCACACTAAGATAAGCAGACTTAGCAGCCACTGAAAGTTGCCTTTGCTTCCTGCAATTAAAGAAGTATTGAGCTTTATACTGAAGTTCTAGGGAGCTGCATTAACACTAGCCACATTTTAATTTAAAATTCTATGTCTGTAAAGTTTTTAAGGGAATTTCAGCCTATAATCTGCTGAATTTTATCCAGGGGTTGGGGAAGCGTGTGGGATAAATTTGTAAACTAGTCCTGAAATATGTTCTCACCTGTTCAAATGTCAGTCTGCTTCTAAATGCAGTGCAGCCTGCTGCTGTGGCCTTTAGTTCTGAAGTACTCGAATGCTCTCTTCCCTCTTTTGCAGCCTCTCCTGCTCCTTGCCTTGCTCACACTTGCATGATTTCGATTCCCCTTTAACGTGGTTTCCTTGGCATCTGTGTGTAGCATCTGGCAATCTGTCGTGCCTGTTTCTGATTTCTTGAGATGACATTTGCTCACTAGAAAATATGTAATTGTGCTCTTGTAATTATGGACCCAGGACGTGGTGCATGATTTTGGGTGGAGGTGAAATAGCTCGTAACCTGCTTTGTGAACTCTGCTGAATTTGGAGGAGGATTTAAGTTATGGGTTCATAGATTTTGAAGAGCACTGCTTCCTAACGAAAGCTTGCTGAATCTTTCTCCATCCCCAAGGACAGTGGTATTGGCCTCCCTAGGATTGGGGAATGGAATTCAGTAACTGTAGTTACCAGCATCCACTTAAAAAAATGACCAAAAATATTGATGATGTTTTTATGGTGTTATGGGTGACGAGGAAGGAATGTGTCATTTAAGGGAAACCATAAAGCGTGCATTCTACAAAATAATTCATTTTGTGAGATCGGATGCTTTCTTTCAGGCGGGACCAAACTCCTTTTTCTGTAATTGCTTTAGGGAGTAACACCAGGGTTGGTAAGAGTGACCTTGACCTGTCATTCTATAATGGATGGTTAGACTCTTACCTGGTACAGTGATTAACTGCCACCGGGTACCCCAGGATTGGGGAGCAAGACACCAGGTCTCTGTACTCCGCACTGGAGTGACACTGCGCTTCTGAGGAAGACCGACTGAGCGCCTGCCTGGCACCTGGGGTGACCGGTCCTTCTCTGGTTATTGTGAACTGCCAGGTGCATGTGGGCTGCCATGCAGGACACAGGGCTCGCCAACAAGAGTGAGGCCCACGGTCCACTTAACAGAGGGGCTGGCCCCTAGGCCCCCAAAGAATGCATCCAGGGAGGTAAACTGAGCTGCTTTCCAGATGCAGCGTATAGATTGGGTCTTTCTCAGATACCATGTGTGCCTCACTGGCCTATTCATGTGTCCATACACTTTCTGTGCCCCTTGCTCTACACGCCTGGGACCATGTCGAGAGACTAGTGAGTTTCAGCTCCTCATTATTATTATCTGTAAGCGGCGCCTTCCCTTGCTTGTCTTCCCTTCCTTCTACGTTGAGGGGTAGAAATAGTTACTCTGGGGTCCTCGCACTTGGTGAACGGACCCAGCATCACTGCTCGTGATCGTGTAGGCACCAAACAGAGGCCATCTTGTTCTCGGCAGCTGGGGGAGAACTAACTTCGAGTCAGGTGGTTTTCCAGGCATTTGCTCCAGGCATTTGCAGTTGCACACCCAGACCCTGGGGACAGAAGTGAGTCACCTGTTTGATTTTTTTTTTAAATATGAGAGGGCTTGAGCCAGTTGAGCTCCTGAAAATGATGGTACTGGACGCAAGTTTAATGTGAAAGCTGTGGGTTCAGGTGCTCAGCTTATTTATTTGCGCTGCAACAAAGCCCAGTCTAGAGTGAGTGACAGGTGGGTGAGCAAAAGTCAAAAGTCAGTGTGAAGACAGAGCTGCAGAGTGTCATCAAATGCCAAATGAGCCCTTTAGACACTTAGAACAAGGCATTGGTGACGTTCTTGGATCTTGGCATTTCTGCTGAGATGCACAGCTGTGTGACAAGGGCCTGTGAGTGAAATGCTCCTGCTGTCTTTCCTGACTACTGTTTTTAACTGTCAGACTCTGCGAGTTGTGTCCAACGATTGTAATTCTGTTGTCAAAAAATAAGTGGAATAGGGTAGTAGAGAGAGATGGTTCAAAGCTCATTAGTCTCAACACAAGCCTGGCCTACTCAAGGGCAAGCCCATAGTGGAGCAGACTCGGGTAGATTTGAACCTGGAGCCTCTTGACCAGCAATGGTTGTGTGGACCCACACAGAAGTTTCCTTATTTGGTGCTTACAGATTGGCTTGAACAGTCCCCAGTTCACACCAGCCTTTTCAGCTACCTGGCGGACACAGGATATAGGAACAGCAGATGTGGTCATGTCTTTGTCTGTCTTTTTTTAAAAAATTTACTTGTGCATAGAAGAACTGGGATGTAGGCCAGAGGGGCTGGTGGTGAGAGGATTTACCAGAGGCGGCACCTGAAAGGTGCGGATCTACTGAAATCCACTGCTGAGGGGAACAGTGGGGAGACAGGAGGGGTCCGCTGTGCCCTGTGGGTCAGCTCCCTGGCCGGGGATCAAACTCATGCTACAGTGCCTGGCGGTAGCTTGAGCGCCCTGAGACTCTGACCCCTGCACCACCAGGGAGGCCCCCTTCTTCGTGTTTTAGTATTTCCAGCCTACACTTACTTTTCTCTGATTACAAAAGTAACACATGGCTGATTATTATTATTATTTGGAAAGAGAGAAAAAGTACAAAAAAAAAAAGAGATTCACCCACTTTTCACACATCTTGCCAGTCTCAATAGTCTCCGTGCTCAGCGGCCACAATGGCGGGTGGCCGCCGCGGGACAGGGCAGAAGGAATATTTCCGTCACTGCAGAGGGACCCATTGAAGCCCATGATTTGACACACTAGCTGACTCCTGCAGGTTAACGTGTGTTTTATTAATAAATGCATTTGTTTTTTAACCACATTTATGGTTCCTCCAAAGTTTCTACTTACAGCAGAGTTGATGCTGCCTACTCTATGCAGATTATCAGCAGCTACTGCAATATCATCAGCTCCAGGTCCTTGGAGAACCCCATGGAAAATCTGTTTTGTTCTTGTAGTCAGACAGTGCTGGTGTCTCAAACGCCCCAGATGTATTTTCGTGGGATGCAAACCAGCTGCTCCCTGGAGTCTTTTGTCACTGGCTCCATGTAATGATGAAGAGGCTTAGCTGGGGTTATTCTCTTCACACAGCCACGTGAGACTCTGAGTCCTGGGAGCACAGGGGTAGCTGCGGCAAACTGGGGGGCTTCATCCACTTTGACCTTGGAGGAGGCTTAGCGAGGGGCCTTCTGCGAGAGACTGAGTGGGAGTCAGCCCCCAATCTGCTGACCTGGATCCTCGGATGACCTTCGTCTTTCCTATCCATAAACTGCATGATTGGCTGCCGCCTGGTGAGCATGACTGCAGCGGCATTTCCAGAACTTGCAGGGTGCCCAGGAGCCCTCCCTCCACCAGAGCCTGGCCTGGAACCTTCCACCTGAAGCATAGTGTCGAGGTGGCGCCTGCAGCCTGAACGAGGATGGGTGTGCTTGAGCAGACACAGCGCCCTGTGTCCTCACGCTGATCAGGAACTCACACCCATGTTCCAGGGACCGTGTGTAGTTTAGAAAAAGTTCGTGATCCTTTCCCTGCTTCTTCCTTTTGTGTCTCCATTACTTCTGTGGGGTGTTCTTGTTCTGCACCGAGCAGGGGTATCCTTTCCTGATGGGGAAGTCAGAAGCTGCTGCTTTACATCCCGCTATGCACCTGGCCACAGGCGCGCTAGCTGAAGGCTGGTGTGAGCACCTAGAGCCCCGTCTGCCCCAGGGCAGCCTGCGGAAAGGCCTGGGTGGGGAGGCTGAGATGGTCAGGCAGCAGCCCCTCCACCCACCTGCCTCTGCTGGTCATGAGAACATCACGTCTGCAGGTGTGGGCGGTCATAAGACCCCAAAATTCTCTCCATGCCCTAACAGCGCTGAGTCAGGATGGCGTGAGAGACACTCTTGGCACGTCTGCGCTTCAGAAACTCCCATGGCGGCACCACTGTTGTTTTGGCTACAGTAGGGCCTGAGTGCTGAGTGCATGAACCCTGGAAAGCACAGTAGCCAATGAGGCCTCTCGGGGGGCCCCCAGTGGCCCAGGTAGCAGATGGTCATCTTCCCATGTGGAGACCGAAGCTGCTTGTCAGCAGGACTGTGCAGGACAAATGATGGCTCCTCCCTCTCCCGCCTCCTTCCATATTGCATTAAATTTCTATTTTCTCTGTTTACAATTATAAACACAAACCACCTTGCTGTTGAGTTAAGGCACATGGACACTTCTCAGTTTTCACTTTAATGTGCAACACCTTTGTTAGAAAGTGTACTGGCAGTAGTAGCCAGCGTGGGGGGGCACTCAGCTCTTTAATGGCTGCCATTTATGGGGGTTCATGCTGTGATATAATTGTGCCCCCAAATCTGGATGCATAAAACCAAAGAAACCTAATGAATATAAATAGTAATGGTGACTTGGGCCTCCCTGGTGGCGCAGGCAGTTGAGCGCAGCGTTGTGAAGCTCTTCGCAGCCTCTGCAGTGCCGGTTCAATCCCCACCAGCCTCAGAGCAAACCACATGGCAAGCAGACCTCTCCTGCCTTGCCCGCTGCTCCCCTCAGCAGTGTATTTCGTCAGTCTGCCTGTTCTGTTCCGGCTGTCTCTGGTGACTCCTTTCACCCTCCCATGCATCTGGACTGTACCCCGGCTCTTGTAAAAATAAAAAAATAGTAATGGTGACCATTGGCCCCCAGGTACGTGTGACCCAGAGCACTTTGTAGTCATTACAGATGCCTGTTTGCCAAAAAGTCACCCCGCTGAATGGGAGAAGGTACTGTACCCATATACCTAACAAGGGGCTGACATCCAACGTCTGCAAAGAGCTGATACAGCGCCACAAAATAAAAGATGTGTGTTTGCTCCCAATAAGTTTTTGATTAAAATACCCGGCTCGGCGTTCCCGAGGGTGTTGGTTTATCAGAACCTCTCTGCAGCCTCACACTGTGCTTCCTACTTCCCTCTTCTGTGTCCCTGCAGAGCGTTCAGACCCACGTGCCGTGTCAGGCTCGTGCTGTCTGTGTCTGCGGCGCTGGCCTTTCAACGCATGGGCCCCTCGACGGGCTCTCTGTTGCCAGTGAATTCTGGTTGCCTCCTCCGGAAGCTATCGTCCTGCTAAAGAGAAAGGACAGGAGCTGTGGTCGAGGCCACTGGTGACGGACTGGATGTCTGGATCATCCTGTGCTGAATCACCCCGCGTCTTTGATGCAGAGAAGTCTTGAGCATCCGACACCACACAGGGCTATTGTAGAGCCTTAATTGAACCTTCGGGCATTTCTCAGGGTGACTCTTATATTTTCCTGCCCAAACAAGACCGTTGCTGGTTTCAGCCTTAGAAGAACAGCGTTCACTCAGTTCCTCCCGGTGCCTGTTGGTGGCTGCTGTTCTGAGGCTGATAGGAAACACCGTCAGAACAGCTGAACCGAAAGGGAGCTTTCCTGGAGCCAGTCAGGGAGCCGTGAAGCTCCCCACCTGCTCTACATGCCCTGGCTCCCGACAGCCTCCTGTGAATAGGATAAGGTCGGGGTCATGGCCTGCATTTTTATTGAGAGTCATGGTAAGAAATGGCTGCCTGGGCGTGTGCTCTCAGTCAACAGCTACAAAGAGATCATCTAGGATGTTAACTTGTTTTTTCAAAGAATCGAGGTGCAGCTGACATAAAACGTTAGTTTCAGGTGTACGATCTCAGGATTCGCTGTTTGTCCACACTGTAAAAATAATCACCAAGTAAGTCTAGTTAACACCAGTCACCCTACATAGTTGCAGAAATATATGTTCTTGTGAGACTTGTTAAGGTTTATTCTCTTAGCCCCGCTGACAGTGGCCATCCTAACAGATGACTTGGGAGCGCATGGCGGTGTTGACTTGGATCTCCCTGATGACTAGTGGGGAGCACCTTTTCACATACCTAGTGGCCATCTCTAAATGATTTTTTAAAAAGATTTATTTATTCATGCATACAAGAACTGGGGTATAGGCCAGAGGCGTGAGGGGTAAGAGGATTCACCAGAGACAGAGTGGGGAATGGAACAGGCAGACGGACTGAAATACACTGCTGAGGGGAGCAGCGGGCGAGTCAGGAGAGGTCTGCCGTGCCATGTGGGTCAGCTCCCTGGCCAGGGATTGAACTTATGCCGCAGTGGCTGGTGATAGCTGATAGCACTGAGACTTTAACCCCTGCGCCACCAGGGAGCCCTGGAAATAATTTTAATATAATATTACACTTGGAAATCTCCTTTCACTTCAGATCTGGGGAAATTGTATCTCTACTAATGAATTCATTTGATTAGACACACAAAGAAGCTACTCAATATGTTTAATCACTTCCTTGATTGCTATAAAGTTCAAAGATAATTTTTGAAAATTGGTTTTTTTTCTGGTAACAGTTTATAGCAGCGTGTATGGTTTAGGGCCCAGACTCCTACCTCTCCAGGTGTGTGTGACCTCACCACGCCCACCCCCAGAGCCCAGCATTCCTCCGCCAAGCTCAGAGAGAATTTTCATGCTCAATGGCAGACATGTAAGTTTAGATTTTTAAAATATTATTTCCACCATTCTTTATCTTTATTATTTATGTCCTGTCTTTGTGTTACTGGGAATATATTTTGGGGTGTTTATTCTACAGCATTTGTACTTTTTCTGATGAGCCAAATCGGATTGGCTTTGGAAATAGGGATGGGAGAGATACCAATAGTTTATTCTAGATTTTCCCAGTTGCTCATGGGATGTTTTCACCACTACCTGGGGAGAGAAGGGGTGGTGGAGAAGGGTTTGCATGGGCCAGGGAAGGGGAAACATCAAAATTAAAGGACAGTATGAACAAAGGTGAGGGGTGGGATGTGAGCAGGGGTCATGAGGTCAGCAACTGGAACATCGTGGGAAGGAGTGGACCATCAGATGGAGGAGAGGAGCGGAGGGTAGGCTCTGGGAGTCTGGCTTTGAAGATAAACTCCATGTAGGACAAAGTTAAGTGAACACAGAAATTTAGGTTTTTGAATAGAGGTGGAGTAAGATGAAGGTGTGCGTAGAATATTTACCCAACATGCATCATGACTGGGATAGAGATTAGAAGCAAAGATCATCTAATAAGAGGTTGTGGAAACCGGGATTCACCTGATAAAGATCCAGCTTTGCAAAGAGAGAGAAAGAGGACTTTGACCTCTGATGTTAAAAAGAAAGACCCAGGGCATTGTTTACTCTCCTTCAACCTGGTGTCAAAGACCCAGAGCTAACAGTGTCAGGAATGTATATTAGGTGTCATTTTGGTTTGATTTAAAATCCAAGTGGGGATTTCTTTGGTAGGTTACATAGAATCTACCCTACCTCGGAGTAGGGTACAAATATTAAAGTCCGATGTTTTGGCTTTCTTTGTGTAATTGCTTTTATATTGAATTACAACTGTTTGAGGTCAACACAAAACATTTTAAGTGATACTGCTGATTATAGATTCTCCCACTGTTGTATTTTCTAATTGGTGATTTAGAGGATCATTTGCAGTGTTAGCGGTGGTTTGAGGTCCCTCTCTGGCTGCTGTGTCCTAAGCTCTGGGGGGAGCGGTGGGGTGGCTGGCCCTTTGGTATCTCGCTCACTCTCTCATTTGGCTTGGACCTCAGTAGAGGAGTTGACTGACCCCTGGCTTGACTGACTTTCTTGGAACCCCCCGTGATCCGACTTTCTTTCTTACGGAGACTTCGCTAATGAGCGTCTTAAATCAGGCACAACTTGCTGCCTTGAATTCATTTGTTCCCTTGATGACTTTTTCAGGATTCTGACTTTGTCACCTTTATGGCTTCTTCCTCGGTTTTTGTGGACTATCAGCACCCACTCTGGCTGGGTCTTGGCCTCAGTTGTTGTAGTTCCCGCTGGAGACAAGTAGCTTCAATGAGGGTCATAGTGCTCAATGACATGTCACCCCATAAATTTGCTCCCAGGAGCTGTTCCTCAAGATGATCTGAGGTGCCTGAGTGATTTGATTTTAAGGGAGTCATTCTGCTATTCCTTGTGATAAGAAAAACTAAGCTTTGTTCACTGGAGTTTAGTTAAATATAACTTTTATTATTATTATTATTATTATTATTATTTTGTTCAGGGTCCAATTTTTTTTCCTTTTCATTTCTTTAGAAATTCAGAGTTATATATTACTAGAACTAACAGGGATGTTAAGCCAAAGAATTCAACATGTTGTTATACTGGGAAAGAATTAATGAATGTCAAGCAGTTGGAAAGAGAGAAAAGACAGTTTGTCTGAGGCGGGACCTGTGTTTTTTCAGGTGTATTGTGACCTCAGTCCAGTGTGCCCTGAAGGTATTTTCCTTGGACCTGGGTAAAGGGATACAGTAATCTCCGCAGAATGCCTTCTTTTACTGTGGAGTGCAAATTTTGTAAGTAAGACAGTCTGGAACACACTCATCACAAACTTTGGGATCCAGTTGTCACTCCTTGATTTACCAGCTTCAAGTGAAGCCCTCGAGCTTCTCTGTGCCTGCATTTGCTCCTGGGGTGCGGGGAGAGCAACCCAGTGTCTGGTCAGCTTCTTATATAGCTTCCAGAGTCCCCTGCCCCGAGGCCTCGCCTGCCAGTGTCAGCTCCCGATGCCCGGGTGGAGCTTCCAAGCTGTGTGCAAAATGGCCCTCAGTGAAAACTGTATTATAGGGATTTTTTCCTTTGCTGAAGTTGGGCAAATTGCTTACTGCAAGCAAGTGTATTTTAAGTGTCGACTGGCAGGAAATGCCTGCTCCTCTCGAAATTCATTCAGGTTGACTAGAAATCTCTGCGGTTGAAAAAGACAAATGCACATGATTTCATGAATCCCCTCAAAATCAACGGGAGCCAAGAGCTGGACTGTGAGCAGGGAGAACAACACAGTTGCTGGCATGAGGGCAGTTAAGTTCAAGGACATTTTTGGAACGTCTGATTCATTTTGAAGAGAGAGGTCAAAAACAGAGATGGCTTGAACTAGCGCCAGAACTCTGGGAACTCTCAGACGCTTGTGGCCATTCCAATGGGCACGGACCACCACCAGTCCTGCCCCCACTGTGCCGCCTGTGGCACACGACTCTCCAGTGCGGCTTTCAGGAGCCAAGGACGGAAGCCGACACTGGAGCGGCACCAAGGTGATGCCTGCATCCTGCCAGCTGCCTCCTGAGCCCACGGGCAAAGTGGAAAACCCAGCTCCATCTTGGGCATGTCAACGCTCTTGACACTCTCTAGAATGAAAGACCACCACGATGCCCCACACCGGTTTCCGGATAATGGGCTGCATGTGTGAGTGAAGAGGCTAGCTTATGATGCAAGGTGTAAGCAGCTCTGCTTTGCACAATAAAGCAAGATTTTATCTTATTGGTATACCTTTTTAAAATTTCATATAGGGGCCTCCATGGTGGCCTAGGGGTTAAGTCTCAGCGCTATCACACGTACGGCCTGAGTCCGATCCCCAGGCAAGGATCTGACCCACATGGCGCAGCAGACCTCTCTTGTCTCGCCCGCTGCTCCTCTCAGCAGTGTACTTCGGTCAGTCTGCCTGTTCTGCTCCTCACTCTGTCTCTGGTGAATCCTCTGACTCCCCACACCTCTGGCCTACACCCCAGTTTTTGTGTGCAACAAAGACAAAGAATATAGTTTCCAAATCATAACCACCACGATGCCCTTAGCTTGAATAAAGGATGAACTTTCATGTTTCATTCTTTCAAGAAGTATTTCCTATGCAAGGCAATGTTCTGAATCCTTGGGATTCAGCAATAAACCAGCAGGTAAAAATCCCTTTCCTGAGGGAACTTACAGTCCAGAATGGGGTCATGAAGAGGTGGGTTGGTAAAAAGCAATACACAAAATAATTAGAGTTGCCAGCAGCTAACTTGTAATTTATTTTCTCTTACTTTTAATGATTTCTATTTACTGTATTGATCTTTTTTTTCCCTGAAGACTGCAGTCTTCAACAGAGTCCACACAGCAGTTTTAAGACATCCCTTCCCTTTGGGAATGAGTGTCTGGAAATTGCTGAATGTGGATGTGGAGTTTCTCCAGGTTGAGGCTAGAAGATTTGCCACCCTTTACCCCAACTGCCAGCTAATGAGAAGGTAGAACTAATCACTCCTTTCTAACTCAGCTAATCATCCTAGGATATCGCTTCAGAAGCGATCATGAGGCCATGAAGTCAGTCTGAATTCTGCTATTTAGGACTGTAGCAGTGCTACATAGATTAGGGGGACCCACAGATCAGAGGCACCTGATGGTATGTTTTCATCCAACTCCCCTTTCTACCCACCTGTGTCTGTGATATAACCATTTCTCCCCTAGACTCAGCCAACAAAAACTTAGAAAAGTGCATGTAAGCGAGAGGTCAGATTCTCAACCACTCAAGCAGTTACAGTCCACTTAAATAAGCCACTTAAAAATGTCAGCAACTGAAAGGTAGGTCAGAGAGCAGCCCATGTCCTTGGATGCTGTTTGTGTCTAGACCCAAGGTCCAAGCACAGTGAGACTAAATACAGCGAGATGCAGGCATGATGTCGTAATTCCATCAATAGAGTCTCAGCAGGTAACATGTGAGAGATTGTACACGTAATACATAACATCAGTAACATCCGTAATCCATCATCGATGACATCACATATGTCATCTAATAAACAACAGTAACATTCTGCTCAGACGTCCTTTAGACCAGCTGTCCTTAAGCCCAGCTATGTGGTTGCTTAAGAACATCATCAAATTGGTCATAAACGCCAGTGTTTATGTGGAGAGGATGGTAATTGAATCAGACTTTCAACGTGGTGATTTAAGAAATGCTCATCGAGCCCAGATCTCAGTGGTAGAAAAACTGACTTACTCAAGGTCGCCCGTTTCTGGCAGCCTAGATCCCCGGCCCACAGCTGGGATCTTGTGACCAGACTACAAATTAGAGGTGTTTACATCACGGTGAGGTTAAGTAAGGCAAATATCTCCCTCCTATATGAGAATCAAAAGCTTGGAATGTGAGGAGTTGGGGGCGTGTGGATGGATGGAGTCAGAGACCGCATTTTTTTTTTTTTTTGCAAATGTAGCAGCTGGCAGAGCTTTTCAGAATATTTTTGAAATTTAGTGACTTGTAGGTGTGTCTGTAGTGAGTGTTGAAAAGAATAAATTTACCGTTTAAAGGAAAGGCTGAGGGCTTACACATGTGGCTCCTGCCAAGTTGGCCCTGTTTCCTGAAGTCTGGCTCCCGAGACCTTGAAAGGACACCCCAGCCTTGTCTTAGGACAAAGAAACACGCCCCTGTTTGGCCTTGAGTCTACAGGCCCCTCTGCGGCTGCTCTTCTTCATCAGTGATGCTGGCTCAGGGCGCTGCAGAATTCAGATAATGAGATTGTCACTTCTATGTAGGTCACTGCCTCCTCCAGGACAAAATTCAGATGCAGGAAAGTGATAAGTAAAAAAAAAAAAAGGTGTCACATTCCATTCAGGGGAAAGCTGGCTACTTTTTTAACTTCTCTCTTTTCAGCTCTACTTTTTAAATCTGATGTTACAGGGCAGGGAGAGGGGCACCCTAGAATCCCCAAACCTGCCTGCTCTAAATAGGTTCTGCCACATGCCACATCAAGCCAAAACATATAAGACCTTCAATGGAAAGGAACTTTAATACAATTAGTGTACAACAAAGAAAAGACAAAGAATAGAGTTTCCAAATCAAGCACCTGAAGTCACCCGTCCCCTCGTGGGTAAACGTCCAGCCAGACAGGGTTGGCCCAAAGCAGGGCCGCTGAGGCCCGGAAGCCTGCCCCAAGTCTAAGGCACCTCCTGGTAGGTCTCCATAGAAAAGGGTCAGAAACAGCCAGACAAGTCTGGAGGGAAAAGAGCAAAACCAAAGTCAAGATAAAAGCTGCCATTGTCACCTCCCCACGGGTCTTTCACCCACGTCTGTTTCAACCAGTCCGGGACCAAAAGGCAAGCGCAGCTTCTTCACACGTCTCTGCTCCATGCGCCTCCCCCAGGTCTCCTTCCGGCTCCTCCTGGTCATCCTCCTCCAGCCTCCTCTCCAGCTTCTCCTCCCTGCTCAGCTCCTCTCTACCTTGGGTGGGGCAGGGAACCTGGACCCTCCCTTTTCCTGGGGACGCCCCTGTTGCTCTGTTACTCCTTTTTTAAGGCTGTGTTGTACAATTTGAACTGCAAACGTGTTTCCTCCCCCCACCCCAATCTTGATGACTGTAGGATTTCGTCAGAATGTTTCTCAACATCTAGAAGAGTCTGGAATGCAGGCAAGATACTTGTTGAAAGCAGTAGGTCTGAGACACTCAGGAGGGGTGGGTTGCGTGGAGAGGTCGGGAGAGAGCTCGGTGGAGGGTGGTGGACAGTGGTGGTGGGAAAACTGTGGTGCCTGCCCCTGAGGGGAGAGATCCTATATTGTGAAAAAAAGTAAACAAAGATGTTAAAAAAATAAAAACCAAAACAAAAAGACGCTTTTTTTTTTGGGATTTATTTATTTATACAAGAACCGGGGTACAGGCCAGATGCACAGGAGGGTGAGAGGATTCACCAGAGACAGAGCAGGGAACAGAACAGGCAGACTGATGAAATACACTGGTGAGGGGAGCAGCGGGCGAGACAGGAGAGGTGTGCCGCACCATGTGGGATTCTTGCCGACTGGCGGGGATGGAACCCGTGTTGCAGGGGCTGCGGACAGCTTCACAGTGTGGTGCTCAAGCCCCTGCGCCACCAGGGAGGCCCAAAAAGACACTTTCTGATTAGTCTTTGGGTGGGTTTCTGGACACTGGTTCTTCGAGCTGGTTGTCATTCAGATTAAGGCGTAGACTACCTCTGTTTGCCCAAGGTCTTCCGGATGGGCAGCTGGAAAAGAAAAACAGCAAATACCCCAGGCAATAGCCACAAATACCCCAGGCAATAGCTACACTGTTGGAGCTTCAGAAGTTCACTGAATGAATGAATTCTTGTTGAATGATGGCAAGTCTTCACCTTTAATTTGTGAGTCCTGGAAAGCACCATTCCAAGCAGGGCAGGACTGGGTGGGCCTGGAGGGGGTGATGTTGGGTGAGATAAAGCAGGAGAAAGACAAATACCAGGTGATGTCGCTTATAAGTGGGGTATAAAGAGACAAAGCTAAGGAACAGACAAAACTAAACCCAAACAAACCCTAGAAATTTGCCTGCAGGACTAAGGCGGTGGGGGGGGGCGTGGGGGAAGCAGAAGGAGGGGGGCTGGGTGGAGGATGCGGGTGCCAGGGGGTGGGTGGAGTGTGCTAACATACATCTGAAGAGGTGTGAACAGATACCTTAAATCACATACAGTGTTGTAAACCAACACCACCTCAATAAAAAGTAGTTTAATATTTTTAAAAAAGGAACATTAGCTACCATTATATTTTTACCACAGATTATTAAAATAATACAAGATAATTGTAACTGAAAAACACAAACAAAAACTAAGCAGGAGGTTACACGGGAAGGTTCTGTAAGGATGCTGCTTCTGGAAGAGTGTAAGAAAGGGCCTGTGTGTTGACCATGGCTCCTGGGAACTTGCAAAATCCATCCATTAACTGGGTGGTCCCCAGGGAAGGGAGAAGTTTCAGGTTCCCTGCCCCACCCAAGGGAGGGTGGAGCTGAGCAGGGAGGTGAAGGTGCAGAGGAGACTGAGGAAGGAAGCAGGATGGAGCCAGAAGGAGACCCAGAGGAGGCACATGGAGCCGAGAGACACGTGAAGAAGCTGTGCTTGCTTCTTGGTCCTGGACTGGGTGACACAGACGTGGGTGAGAGACCCGTGGGGAGGTGACAATGGTGGCTTTTATCTTGACTTTGATTTTGCTCTTTTTCTCCTACAGTTGTTTGGTTGTTTCTGACCCTTTTCTGTGGGTCCCCACTGGAAGGTGCTTTAGACTTGGGGCAGGCTTTGGGGCCCTGCTCTGGGCCAACCCCATCTGGTTGGACATTTACCCACGAGGGGATGGGTAACTTCAGGTGCTTGATTTGGAAACTATATGCTTTCCTTTCTTTTTAATCCGTGCTATTTGTTTTAAGTTCCTTTCCATTAAAGGTCTTATGCACTAGAGTATGTTTTATCTTGCTACGGCAGATGGCAGGGCCTATTGAGAGCAGGGGGTTCTGGGGTGCCCTTCACCCTGCCCTGTAACAATCCCAGCTGGATGAAGTGATTTCTCTCAAGTCTTCAGGCAAAATAGAAAGTGCTTGACGTAGGCAGCCTGCACACAGCAAGGCCGCATTGTCAGGTGGGAGAGGAGGGAAATCTTGATTCCAGACTCCTGAGTCTGTAGCTGCGATGCATGAAGGCAGGTTTGCAATTAGGGTAAATTAAGACAATTAAAGGAACCTGAAACGCCTCCCCTCTCGTGAAGATGGGGCTCTTTCTAGAACATCAAGCGAGTGGCAGTTTAGCTTTGACTTTCTGTTGAATTCCAATTTAATTCACCGTTTCCTTTTTTCCCTTCTTGTCCTCACATCCTTGGCGGAGGGGAATCAAGCCAGTTCCTCAGGACTGTGATAAAGAACGAGCTTTATCATTTCTCGTGAGTTCCCTGGAAAGGCAGGTGTGATGGTCAATCTGGTACCATCCTGTCTGGACCAAGGGAGGCCCAGAGAGCTGGGGAACAGCACTTTGGGGTGTATCTGAGAGGGGTTTCTGGACGAGAACAGCAGATGAATCTGTAGACTGAGTCAAGAAAGTCACCCTCACCCTTCCGGGAGGGCATCGCCAGGTCCACCGAGGCGTGGCTAGAAGGCGGAGGAGCGGCCGTTCTCGCTGTGGGGTCTTCTCCGTCTTGACCACCCGTGCTCTTGGCTCGCCTCGTTGTCACCCGGCTCCTCCCGCCCCATTCTCCAGCTTGTGGACTCAGACTTGCACTGTGGGCGCCCCTGGTTCTCAGGCCTGGCTCAGCCCGAATGACCCCCTGGAGTTTCTGGCTCTCGGCCTTACTGTGGAAGATGGTGGCCTCTGTGGCTCCATCATCCTGGCGTCGCGAAGCTCCATTTCTGTATGTGCTGTTGGCTCCGGCTTTCTGGAGAGCGCCTATACAGCATGTCTCAAAGTTGGGGGGCTAAGCCTGGCTGTGTCATTACACTCCTTTTTTTATTATTGAGGTGACATTGGGTTACATCACTGTATGTTTCACACCCCTCCAGCTAGATGTTGCCACGCCCTGCACCACCCAGGACTGATAGCCCCCACCACAGCCCACTGGCCCCCCACCCTCCCAGCCTCAGCTCTGCAGTTGGAGGTCGAGCATTTGTTTGGCCTGTTGCTTTGTTTATATTCCTCGTACAAGTGAAATCATCCAGTATTTGTCCTTCTGACTTATTTTGTTTAGTGTAACCCCTCCAGCGCCATCCATGAGGCTGCCAGTGGCAAGATTACATCTTTCTTTATAGCTGAGTAGTATCCTGTTGTGTCTTTACAGCTGAGTAGTTGTCCATTGCGCGTGTGCATGTGTGTGTGTGTGTCTGTGTCACGTCTTCACTCATCCGTCTTGGGCATTTGGGTTGTGGTTTCCATATCTTGGCTGTTGGAAACAGTGCTGCAACATCTTTGCAGTCTGGAATGAATTTCTTCTCCACTCTGAATTTACGAGGAGCGGCTGGCTGGAGTGTGACTTGGTTTTCTCCACCAGGCAGATATTTCAGCTCCCTGTGGATGCAGAAGCCGCTTTGAGGGTCTGGACACGTGAAAGGCGTCGTGTTTCCAAAACGAATGCGTTGTCACAGAGCTGGTACTAAGCACACACTGGAATGAATGATGTCTGTTACTTTGCAAACTGCGGTAAAACCCCACAGGGGTAAACATCTTCAGGATCATAATGACTCGTGTTTTGTTACCTGCGTGATACAAGGTTGATTAGAAAAATCATTGCCTTCTCGTTTTCCAGAAAGGAAATGAATTGCATTCTAGTTACATAGCTCCAGGACTTCCAAATGTCTCAAAAACACTTTTGTTGAACTACATTCCTCCCGTGAGAATTAATGAGTAAGTGCTTAGGTGCGAGAGGGAGAATGAAGCTGATCACTTTAAGTATTCTAAATACAAGTGTGGGTATCCAGACACTGGAATTACTTTAATTATTGACAAGAAGATTATGGAGAAGAAGCGATAGAGGCCATTAGCAGTGAGCTTTTCTGTTATCATTCTTGAGTCCCCAGCATGAGTGCCGAAGCAGGCACTAAATTGTGCTCCCGTCTTGCTTGGTGTTAGGGAACGTATTTTGCCTTTTGTCTGCGCCTGGACTAAGTACTTTTCCAGGAAATCTCATTTATTTTCAACACCAGTGAGGTCAGTGCTATGTCTACCACCTACCTTTTTGGAGATGACGCCGAGGAACAGAACAGAGAGGTTAAGAAACCTGGCCAAGGTCACACAGCATGCAATGGAGAGAATCTGGATTTGGCCTACAGCTCTTCTTCCTGCAGGCTTGTCCTTCCAGCCTCTAGGGTACCTGCTTGCCCTGACAGCAGGCTGCACAGCCACAGACACGGTTACTTCCTTGATGGCCAACGTGCCTGTGTTAGTTTCCCAGGGTTGCGGTAACAAGTTGCAGTTGATTTGCTGGCTTAAAGCAATAGAAATGGATTTGCACAGTCTGGAGGCCAGGAGTTGAAAATCTAGGTGAGGGCTGGGGAGTCCTTCCCCCAAAATCTAGGGGAGGAGCCTGCCTGGCTCTTTGCAGTTGTTGGTGAGGATGCCTTGGCCTTGGTGGCATAATCGAATCTCTGCCTTCATCTCCCCCCGGGTCTTCCTTCACGCAGCCTTTTCTGTGGCTCCCCTGCCTGTCCTGCCTGCCCTGCCCTGGCTTCTTTGGCCTTGGATTTCTCACCCTCCTAATCCAGATGGTTTTACCACCAGTTCCTTAATTTAATGACATTTGCAAAAACGTTTTCACAAACCAAGTCATGCTATACAGGTTCTGGAGGTCAGGACATGGTCATATATTTCGGGGGGCCCACAGTTCAACCTACAGTGTACCTGTGAAGGCAGGAATGGATCACTGAGCAGGTTTTCTGATGCAGCAGACCGGGTAAAGGAGGAGTCAGAGTCCTCAGTGGCTTTTTGCAGGTCTTTATTGGGATTTAGCGGGGACATGGCAGGCAGGAGTGCTGGGGGGCCGGGAGGCTGGCAGGCCTCCCAGCCCCCAGCAAATCTTCACTCTATCTGGGCTCTCTGGCGATCTCTGCTTCTGCTTCTTTGCTTCTCTCATCGGCTTCTTTCTCAGATTCTTGGCTTCTATTCGGCTTCTCTTTCGACTTCTGCTCCTGGCGTCCCCGTGACGCCGCCCTTAAAAGCACAGTCTTAGCACAGGTGTACCCACTTCAGGTCCCCACCATCAGGCATGCATTCAGGACCACAGGGTTCCCTCATCTATCCTGATGGCGGGAGGGCAGAAAAGCCTGATTTTTTACCTTACCCTACAGTACCACTCTATGTACCCAGATTAAACTAAATTATTGTGTTTTTTTTTTTTAAGAACAAAAATGCTCCCCCAAATGAGCTGTTTGCTGTGTTCATTGTATTCTTTGCTTTACTCATTTATTCCTTGTCCACCGTCTCCTGTTAGCCACTGCACACCTGCCCCTAGGCTGGCGAGGACCCTTGTGAAACAGCCTTTCTTTTCTACGATCTGATGGTGTTTAATGGTTATTCTCCCCTCCCTTGCTGAGCCCTCCTTGGGGTTCTTTTAAGACCCCAGGTCTTGTATACATAAATTAATCTTTTTTTTTTTTAAAGATTTATTTATTTAGGCATACTAGAGCTGGGGAACAGGCCAGAGGTGTGGGGGATGAGAGGATTCACCAGAGATAGAGCGGGGACCAGAACAGGCAGAATGACTGAAGTACACTGCTGAGGGGAGCAGCGGATGAGACAGGAGAGGTCTGCGCCATGTGGGTTGCTCCCTGGCTGGCTAGGGGATCGAACTCGTGCTGCAGAGGCTGTGGATAGCTTCATAGGTTGTGTCTTAACCCCTTGTGCCACCAGGGAGGTCCAAATCTTTTTTTTTTTAAAGATGCTTTTCTGGTGCTCTTATTAACTTTTTATTTCCTATTTTTACTAGTTCCTCCACTGATTTCATTTCTTTTACTTTCTTTTTAGTGTATTTTTAAATAAAACATTCTTTTTGTTAGCTATTTGTATATTCGCTATCATTCTTTTTATTCTTGACCTTCATATGTTTGAGTGAAGATGTTCTGCTACTTGGCTGGTGGCTGCTGATGTGATGGTGACTCCACTGCACCTTCCAGCCTGCCCCAGCCCCGGGGGACATCCTGGGATCTGGGCATGGTTCTGAAACCTAGGACAGTCAGTGCCGCTTCTGTTAGATCAAGCTCATCCCAGTTATCTGAAAGACAGTCTAAAAATTTCCAGGTGTGATTTTAGTAATGCTTCTGGTATTTCTTTCTTTCTTGTTTTGTTTTTTAAAGACTTATGTATGCATAGAAGAACTGGGGTACAGGCCAGAGGTGAAGGGGGTGAGAAGATCCACCAGAGACAGTGGGGAACAGAACAGGCAGACTGACTGAAATACGCTGCTGAGGAGAGCAGCGGGCAAGACAGGAGAGGTCTGCAGCGCCATGTGGGTCAGCTCCCTGGCCAGGGATTGAACTCATGCCAAAGTGGCTGGATAGCTTCATAGTGCTGAGACTTTAACCCCTGCGCCACCAGGGAGGCCCCTGGTATTTCTTTATGTACATTTTTTCGTTTGTAGAGTTGGAGCCTATGAAGTCAGCATTTTGAGTGGGTCAAGATTAAACTCTCTGCTTGTGGACAGTGACATGTTGGGGTTTGGTTAGTGTGTTAGGGCTGAGTTTCAGTGGCCGCCTGGGACATTCTAATTTGACCTCAAAGACTTGGAAGTGTTACCTCGATGGTAGTTTCTTCCTCTAGGAACTCCTAGGTTGTGGGGATTGGAACCTTCTATTCCAACCCAAAGTCTGAGACTTGTGACGTGAGCTAACAGCACTCATGGACCAGAATTTGGGTTCAGGGCGGTCCTTGGAAAGGGTTCAGCAGCCACCATGCACTGGTGACAAACCGGACAGAACGCTCCCCTGAGATGGGTTTTCCAGAATTGTTACTTTTCTTCCTATTTTTGTAATAAAGATAAGCCCACCCTCCCCCACCCTTTGCCTAAATCCTCGTTGGCTGTGGCTCTGGACACCCGGCCACGCTTCCTCTTGACTGGCACATTTTTCTTTGGCATTTTGCAGCCTGGTTAATTGCACATGAAGGATGTCAGACCGCCAGTCACTCTAACCCCCGGGTTTTCCTGTGCTGCCTCTTCCCCTTAGAATAGTCACCAGATGGCATAGGGCTGAGGCGCTCGGGTGTGACGGGGCACCTGTCGAGACAGGCCCTGGAACAGGAAAGCAGCCTCTGGAGGAGAGGGTTGATGGACACTTAGCTGGAGCTGGTGTTCCTTCTTTGTCTCCTGCTTGACGATGAGGGTTTATAAGCTCATTTAATGTAAAACAAGCCTCAATTAATATTTTTCTCATCCAGAACTGCTCAGGTGTAATGGGAAAGTGTAAGAAAAATGGGGGCTGGCCAAGGTGCAGGTGGTGTGATCGCCAGCCTGGCTGGGCTCATATACATATGAAAAATATATATGAAAATATACATGGAAAGAACAAGATTCTGGCCTTGCACATGGTGGAGAATGTGTTTATTTTAGATGTTTGTAGTGAGTAACTCAGGCTGGCTTCAGGCCAGGGCTTCTAGACGCTGCTAAACAAAGCCTGGACTTGGCTTCCATGGCTGACTCTGGGCCCCAGAGACTAACTTAGCCTTCCCCACTGCTGTGCCTGAGATACGCCAGCCTGGGCAGCACCCCCTCCCCCAGGCCTGGGACAGAGCAGCACTGCCAGCCGCAGGGTGTGGCCTCCCAAAACTGTTAACCAAAGCCAAAAAGGGCAGATGATTTTCCCCTACAATCTCTGACCCAGGATCTAATTGCACTCAAGGTCCTACATTACCTATGCACTAGCATCTGGGGATTTCAGATGCTACAGAAACTCCTGGACATGCTCACAGCCTCACCCACAGAAACCCAGGCCCAAATAGCCTGCTGGCTCCTGAGTCAGTAGATCACAATTCTAAGAGGACCAGGTCTAAGAAGACCAGGGAGAAGAGACATCTTGTGTTAGCAATGGAGCTAATCATCCCGTCCCCCTGATTAACATACTCCCGCACCGCCACCCCGCCTGGCTCCCCCGCACAAGTGCACAGCTCTTCACAGCTTCTTTTCCATCTGCTGAAATAAACAATAGCCTTTGCAACCAATGGAAAAAGCAGCAGCAGGTGAAGAACTATTTTTAGATGTGCTGAAAGTTCCACATTGATTACCGTATTTTCACACCTAGAAGATGTGAGGCTGCAAAAAAAGGATTTTGCATCCACTTCTGAGCTCATGCCTTCTACTGTCTTTTGCATGCCGCTGACACTTCCTTCTGTCCCTGGAGATGATCAAGGGTTACCCCCTTCTCATGGCACCTCTTCCAGGCTCACCGGATAGCTTTTGATAACAGTCACTGCTCTGTTCTTCCAAGTCTCTCTTTAATGTAATGCTGACGCGCAGTGTTAGAGAGGCTCAGTGCACAGTGGGAGAAGATTTGCTTGCCGGATGTTGATGCGTTCATGGCCTCTGGTTCCCTGTGCCGTCTGTACGTGGATATAGGATACACACTGAATCACATTGAGAGTAAGATGCTGGTTGGCTTGACATGCCATCTCATTTATTGGCAGAATAAATTGCAAGATGGTGGTCTTACCCATTTTGTAGGTGAACAATGACAGCACGAGGGCTCAGAGGGGCTGGGAAGCTGCCAGCCCACCTAGCTGCGATGCAGCAGTTGGGCCCCATTTTCATGATTCATGATTCCAGATCCCATTCTCTGCTCCTTCTTTTCCTGCTGCCCCTGTCACTGATTTAATTTCAAACTGTTATGGACTACAGGGGGTGGGACTCCATTTTTCTTTTGATATTTCTTCTAGCCTTTTGATTCTATCATTAAGTAAATCTCTTTTGAGTTCACTTTCTCTTTGAAAGGCAACAGTAATGACCAGTAATAGCTAGGATGTCAAATGCCTGTCATTTTCCTTTTCTAATTGAGACACATCCATTATGCTCCCCACTGACTTTCTCTCTACCACCAGGGCACCCGGTTTAATTGCCCCCACCGCTGCTTTCTGGCTGTAATGCTGAGTCTTAAAAGCACCCTGGTTGCTGGTGCTTGGACATTTGGGTTGCCCGGGTGCGTCATGCTAACCTGCATGTCGTTCTTTGTCCTGCCTCTGTTTGTTCGTTATTTCCTCATGCTCCCTTTTGAACATCAGGGACTTAATCTGAGATGTCACCCACAGAAGGTCCTTGAGGTCCCCTTGGCTAATATTGTGCTAATTCATTGTTTGGGAATAAATGAATCCTCCATCTGTAGCCTGTTAAAATGTGCTGACTTTTATCCTCATCTGCCCCATGCCGAGTTTCCTAAATCAGGCCCCAGATTGCAGCAGGGAGGGACTCTCAGCTCTGGTCCTTCTTTGTCCTCTGCTCCCAAAGGGCACTTCTGCAATTTAGTTTTGTCTGAGACTTGAGGAATGTCTTGAGACCCTGTAGAGGTTTGGGGGAAAAAAAATGATCCCTGGGTTTGCTCACAGCCAGGGCTTGGGAGAAGACTCTTGGGTCTCTTCTGAGATTCACAGGAAAACAAAAGAGTAAGACTTGACTCCATTAGGGTTTTCAAAATATTAAAAGTAGATTGTAAGGGCTGGACCCAGTGCAGGTTTTCTGATCCCATGCAGACCGGGTAAAGGAGGAATCAGAGTCCTCAGTGGTTTTGCAGGTTTTTATTGGGGTTCAGCAGGTATGTGGCAGGCAGGGGTGCTGGGGGGCCGGGAGGCTGGCAGTCCTCCCAGCCCCCAGCAAATCCGCACTCTCTCTGGACTCTCTGGCCTCCTCTGCTTCTGCTTCGGGCTTCTTCTCTTTCACCTTCTACTGCTACTGGCGTCCCCGTGACGCTGCCCTTAAAAAGCACAGTCTTAGCCCAGGTGAATCCCATCTACCTATGCCCACACCCTATTCCAGGTGCCCGCCATCAGACATGCATTCAGGACCGCAAGGATCCATCATCTATCCTGATGGCAGGAGGGCAGAAAAGCCTGACATTTTTCCTTACCCTACATAGATGTACCATATGACCCAGCAATTCCACTCCCGGGTGCTTGCCCAAAGAATGCAAAAACATTAACTCAAAGGAATAAGTGCCCGCCTGTGTACATTGCAGCACTATTTACAGCAACCCAGCTCTGAAACAACCTACATGCCCAAGGGTGGGTGAGTGCATTAAGAAGATGCTGCATATCCACGCCATGGAGTACTGCTCAGCTACAAAAAAAGAGAACGTTTGCCATTTGTGACAAAATGGATGGAAATGGAGGGGTGGATGCTAAGTGACATAAGTCAGAAGAAGACAAATACCAGATGATTTCACTCATATACGGAAGATGAAAACAAAGCAAAGGAATAGATATGAACAGAACAAAACATATCTGACTGCAGAACTGAGTCTACAGGGTGGGGCTGCTGGTGGTGGGGGGTGTCAAGGGGGAGGGGGCACAGGGGCCGTAGTGGAGGACTGTTGGGCTTTGGTGGTGGGCTTGGTGAGGTCACATCCATCCAAAGAGACATGAACCTGTACCCCTAAATCACATACAGTGCTTTAAACCACTGAGATCAGCTTAGTGAGGACATTGGCATGTTTCACTAGAATGAGGGGTACCCCTGGACCCCCAAATCTGCCCACTCTAAATAGGTTCTGCCATCTACCACATCAAGACAAAACATACTCTAGTGTATAAGACCTTCAGTGGAAAGGAACTTAATACAATTAGTGTGCAATAGGGAGAAAATAAAGAATGTAGTTTACATACAAATCAAACCCCCCAAGTTACCCATCCCCTGGTGGGCCAATGCCCAGCCAAACAGCGTTGGCCCCAAGACTACGGTGCCTTCTGGTGGGGACCCATCGGAAAGGGGCAGAAGGGGCCAGGCGAGGCTGGAAGGAAAAGAGCAAAACCAAAGTCAGGAAAAAGGCTGCCACTGTCAGCCTCCCCACGGGGCTCTCACCCACGTGTTTCTTTCAAATGTCTCCTTCCACGTCCCCCAGGTCCCTGGTACATGTGCAGGGCCGAGAAGCAAGTGACCTCGTCACGTGTCTCTCTGCGCCTCCAGGTCTTCCTCCATCTCCCTCACGTCTCCTTCTGCTCCTCAGCCCTCCCCCCCAGTTCCTTTTCCAGCTTCACCTCCCTGCCCGGCTCCTCCGCCTTAGGCTGGGGCAGAAACTTACACCGTTGGGGTCTGAGCTCTGGTAGAGTAAATTCTCCAGCTGATAGCCTCCTAAGTCAATAACTGCTGAGTTTGTTTTGTGGGGTGTGCGGTTCACCTGGGACTTAGGCTAATGACTTTGATGCTCCCCGCCCCTTAGAGACTGAGGAGAGAGAGCAGACAGGGGAGACTGTAGGCCACCTCTCCTTCCCTATGAACAAGGGGGAATGGCCCCGGCGTTAGAAATTTCCTGTCACCATCTTGTAGGACATGAGTAACCCTCCTGTGGTTGCCTCAGTGGCTGGAGTCCTGGTATGATTGTTTTTTAAAGATTTATTTTATTTATTTATGCATATAAGAGCTGGGGTACAGGCCAGAGGTGCAGGGGGTGAGGGGATTCACCAGAGACAGAGTGGGGACCAGAACAGGCAGACGGACTGAAATACACTGCTGAGGGGAGCAGTGGGGAGCCAGGAGAGGTCTGCTGCACCATGTGGGTAGCTCCCTGGCTGGGGATCAAACTCGTGCTGCAGTGGTCGCAGATAGCTTCACAGTGCTGAGACTTAACCCCTGCACCACCAGGAAGGCCTCAGTTCTGGTATGATTTTATGATCCTCTGACATCAGTGGGGAGCTGGCTTGTCCTGACTACTGACAGTCACCCCTCTACATTACCTCCTGATTCAGGATGCGGTGACATCACCTTGGCAGCTGAAAATTTGACGTAATGGGAATTTTATACCATGGAAGTCGGAAATGTTGTAAAGCAGGAATTTTTGTATTCAGAACTGAATAGTAAACATTTATCCACATGTTGCTGAATAGAATTCCTGCCAAAGAAATGCTGTGATATACCTAATGCTCGCCCACCTGTGGAAGGTGACATGTTTTCAAATGTGCTGCTGCTAAGTGTGTGAACACAGTTCAGCTTTGCAGATCATCACTGCAGTCAGCCTCTGTTATTAGCGTTTTTACCTTAAAAAAAGAAAGTGCCTTATTTTTTTAACTGTCGTGGGAAAATACCATGAAATGAGTGTGGGTTACAAGAGTCAGAGGGTAACCACCACCCTGCTATTCTGCTGTTGTGGCCCCGGCCTTTCTGCCTCCCCCTGTCTCTGCTCTCTGTTACTGGAAAGACTGACAAATACTGGCGAATTCAGGATGTTGAAGTCCTGATACATGTTTGCAGAGACACATTAGCTCTGGGTGGGAGGAAGCTACTGTAATTGCAAACCCATTTTAATAGAGGAAGATTTTGCAAATTTACAAAGAAAAGTGGAGCAGTGAGTGTATAGGAAATGAGTTATTCTGGGCGAAGTACACTCCTCAAAGAAATGTCTAGTAGCTTTTGTATGTGTAGAGAGAGAAACAATGTGCCAGGTCATGGATAATTGGAGGGCATATGTGGCGCTGTTTACTGCTTAACACCTTGCTTTTATTATCGTAATGTCTATTATGCTTATGCTTAGCATTCCCAATGGCAGACTAAAGACTGAAAAAAGGATTTCTTTAAAAAACGAGATATTTTGAAACATCTAAGACGTTGACATCTCTGAGGTGAAGTAATGACAAAGAATATGGAGGAAGAAATCACTGCAGTGACTTTGGATAGTTCAGTACATTACTGCCAAGCAGCACACACACACACACATAGAGACACACACACACACACACACACACACACATTAAGTTCTTTCAAGCACTCGCAGGCTTCACAAAAAGAAGGCCCTAAATACTGAATCACAAGCAGAACAACTTTAGCATTACTCCAAAAATAGTATATACTGTGACGTTAATAAATATCTACTCTCTACACAGAGGTGAGAAGTTTCTAAGTAGAAGGAAGTAGAAGGACTGATAGCCTTGAATTTGCAACTTGACTCGAATCCATCCTTATTCACTGTCCATCTACTATGTGGCTGACACTGTGTTGCAAATGTGGTTGTGATACGGCCCCAGGTCTAGGCTGATGGAAAGCGCCCATGCTGACGCCCGGGAAGAGAAAACCACAAACACAAGAAAGAAGGTGCTTCCCCCAAACACTTAAATTCTACCCCAAATTTTCCCAAAGGTGTAATACATTCCAGGTCTAGGATATAAAGTTGTATACTTTTACTTCTTTAATTTTTTTCATTAAAAAAATCATGCTTTTGTGGACCAAGAAGTTCAGAGAGCTATAAAGACATCACCTGTAATTTTTCAATTCAGAGATAATAACCTTTTATGAATATTTTTTAAAAAGGCTTATTTATGCATACAAGAACTGGGGTGCAGGCCAGAGGTGTGGGGGTTGAGAGGATTCACCAGAGATAGAGTGGGGAGCAGAACAGGTCGATCTACTGAAATACACTGCTGAGGGGAGCAGCGGGGAGACAGGAGAGGTCTGCTGCGCCCTATGGGTCAGCTCCCTGGCCGGGGATTGAACTCAGATTGCAGTGGCTGGCGATAGCTTGATAGTGCTGAGACTTTAACCTCTGTACCACCAGGGAAGCCTGATAATCACCTTTTAGCACATTTCCCCCAAAATATGGTTTGTGTATAAATGTAAATATATCATATTTTCAATTAGAATAATTGATAGAAATGATTTTATAGTCTGATTTTTTCCTTAAAATTCCCACGAGCAAATCCACATTATTAAATGTTGTACAAAAACTTACTTTTTAATTGTTGGGTGGCCGTTCATCATTCAGACCTGTTGTCATTCAGCTAACATCATTTCATGAGTTATTACTTGCGGAGGTCATTTCCAATATCTTGCTGTAATAATTCACACTTATCTTTGATGCAGCTGTGTATCAGTATCCTTATGCAGATTTATGAATATATCCTTATGCTACAGTCTTAGGAATAGAATGACTGAATCAAGCAATCATAATTGTACTAGCTCTGATATCTATTTTCAGATCCCATTCCATGAGGGTTCCTAGTTGATATTCCCACCTGCAAATATCTTTGCTGCAAATGTCCTCAGAATGCACTTTTTGGTTCATTGGTGTAATGAACACAGTGGGGAAGTTGAGTTCTGAAAAAGATAAATTTTTATGGATGAGCTTTTACCTCCCTGCTCTCCCCCAGATGCTGCGTGGCCTGCCCTCTCTGCAGTAGTGCCCCTTAGGTGGTGCCTTCTGGAACCCTCTGACCACTGTTACCCTGCTTTATGCCTCTTATTTGCATTCCTTGGCATTAACTATTTATTCTTTTCTTTTCTATTGCCTCTGGCCTCCTCCCTATAAGCTTCCTGAAGGCAGGGAGCTGGTCTGGTTTCCTGGACACCATACCCAGCACAGCCTGTAAACACGTGGGACAGAGGTGCCAAAACACTTACAACATTTACTTTTACCTTGTTTAGTTATTGTCTTTCAGAACACCTGAGCATAGTGTTAGGTAACAAGCAACTACCAGCTGTTAAGCCCACCCCCTAGTAAGTAACACCGAGGTAGCTGGCTTCCCTGCCACCAATTATGCCAAGAGCAGTTGCATAGATAAGCATAATGCACTTGGTTGGCATCAGCAAAATATGAATAAAAATGTGCGGTCATTTGATTTATCAGTTTTGATATTTAGGATTCTGAATTAGACCAGCCAGTGTTATTTCGATGGAAGAAGCCATCTGTGTTTACCATGCTTTTACAAATCAGAGTTTTAAGGGGAGCTTTTTTATTAGTTATCACAGATTTTTCTTGGCAACCCAAGCTATATGCTAGCCCGCACTTGCCGGGACTTGCTTGGTCATCTCTGCTTCCTATAATAATGTCCTAAAATGAGGGGGTGAAAATAATCCACACTCTCGGTGGGATTATTGGATGTATAACCCCTGGTTGGGATTTGCAGCTTTCCCAGGAGGCACAGAAAGGAAAGAGGAGGCAGAGAGCTAAGTCCCACGTTCAGGTAGCGGCAGAAGAAGGGCTGGAGTCCACTTTGCCAAGGATCTGGTCCAGCACCCCTTGTGAAGTGACGAAAGGACTAGATTCCCCACATAAATTGCTTCTGGCTGGGCCCTGAGGGGGTCGGCCAGGCCTCTCAGGGCTGTGTCTGTGTGTTGTGTGCTGCCAGCTCTGACTGCACTGGGCACGATGTTGCCCAGGCCCCAGTGGCCCTCTGTGCCTGCAGACAGCAGCTCTGCAGGGCCAGGAGCGCCAGCTCACCGTCCCTGGTCCAGTGCCCCATCTGGGCCTGGCGCAGGGTCAGGGCCTAGAAAAGACCTGACGGAGTGAATGAAAGAAGTTCAAAATAGAAATGTTCTGGAGTGCTGGGTAAGGTTTAACCCTCCACCTTTACCCGGCTAACCATGCTTCCTGAGCGGCCTCCTGGTAATTACTCTTAGCTTCCCTGTACTCTACAAGTACCTGGTTTTGATGATAAATTGCTGTAGTCATCCTCCACTACAGGCCGCTTGGGTATGGGGAGATTGCTGAAACAGTTGAAGAAGCTAAAAAAAGATGTAGCTCGATTTGTACAAAATGTGTGGCCTATTTCCAGGGCCTGAAGGTGCTTTGAAGATCCCAGGTGCGTAGGTGGAGACGGACTGTCCGTACTCGGCACAACCTCCATCAGGACAGCTTTCTGCTTAGGCACAATGTCCCAGCTTCTCGCTCCCTCAACACCCAGTCCAATATTAACCGCGTTAACGTTTCCTGCAGGCCGTGGCTTCTGCTGTGATCGGTGAGCTGGTGCCATGCCCCGGCTCTGGATTTAACTCTGTGCACCCAGAAGCACATTCTGCACACCCCCCAGTCACTGATCACCCATCTCCTTAGGACAGTATTTACAGCAGGGAGGGCGCTCTTTGATGACTGGTGTAGTCTCCTTATTAAACGTCTATTCAATTGTAAATATTAGAGCCGTCCACCCTGCACAAGCCTCTCTGTTGTCATGTTGGTGATCCAGGGCATTGTCCCTTCTTCCAGCTGGCGGACCGGGCAGCCTCAGGAATGGGCAGCTGCAGGTTTAGGTGGCTGCTGAATCTGGGAGGCATCTTGATATTGAAAAATAAGCTCTCGCTTCAAAAGTCAAAGCAGCTGTCACACTTGGTGGGTGCTAGTGCGTGGGAACCGTGTGGCCAGTGATGGACGGGCGCCGTGACGGCGAGCTCAGGGCTGGCCTCGGGTTGGCAGTGCCTGGGTTTTCGTGAACCCGCAGGGCAGCGGCGCCGAGCTCTGAGCACCAGCCATGCAGGTCACGTCGGCTGAGTGACTGCTGGTGGCTTCAATACAGCGAGGCGAGCAGAAGTGAGTTTATTAAAGAATCGAGACTGAGGACTCGAGCCTGGGAACAGCCTCCAGGCAGCTCTGGGAAAGTTGCCTGAATGCTGAGCTGCTCAGTGAGGATTTTAGACCGTCTACGAGGAAAACATTTCGGGGGTTTTTCACAAAGAAGGTCCAGGCAGGGGTCTGGGTAATGCACCCCTCTGATGTTGCCCCCGCGGCAAAGAAAACAAACAGGGCTGCTGGAGTTTAGCCTGTCTCCGTAGAGCCTTGTCTGCTGGGAACTGGAGCTTTCGCACCGTCCCATACTTGGAGTGGGTGTTCTTTGTGCATGTGATTTGCCTGCGAGCGGCAGCTTCCAAAAGCCTGCTTTTCCACAAAGAGCATTTTTCCCCTGGCAGTTTCTTCAGGACCAGCCCAGCTGCTCCCTGACTCTTGCTGTGCACCCTTTTGTGGGGCCGGGGAGGGGTCCCCGCTGAGGTTTAGCTTTGGTCCCTCCCCCTGCCCTGTGCCAAGCAGATGACCTCTCCCCTTCTCGGCCCTGGACCCCAAGGTCGGGCTGCTGTCCTTGGGGAACATACGGGATAAGTGACTTTGACTTTGAGAGGTCAGGGGAAAAGCAACCCCCACATGAAGTGACTGGTTTGGAGCATACACAGGGGAAGAAAGTGACATTGTGGAGACACGTGGGAAAAACTGCCGCTGCCTGCACCCCAAGAGAAATGGCCACGTTGTGACTCCCAACTGTTTTCCAGGCTCTTCAGCACTTGACATGGATGTTATTTATTTATTTATTTAAAAAAGATTTATTTTTATTTATGCATATAAGGACCGGGGTGTAGGCCAGAGGCAGGCAGGGATGGGGTGTGAGAGGACTCACCAGAGACAGAGTGGGGAGCAGAACAGGCAGATTGACTGAACCACACTGCTGAGGGGAGCAGCGGGCGCGGCAGGAGAGGTCTGCTGCACCATGTGGGTCAGCTCCCGGGCAGAGGATTGAACTCCCAGGCAGGGGATCGAACTCAGGTCATAACTATTTGAATTCTTTATCATTATTTTTAAGCTTCCATTTCTATGTGCTCCCCTGGCCCTCTGCAGCCTCAGAAAATGTGGACATAGTGTCCTTACCTGCCTCGATCTTCTTAGGCTGCTGATGGGTAGCCCTCAGGTGTGTTTACACCCTGGGGAAGACTTGGTGGGATGTAGGGAGGGACTTGACTTCATTGCAAAAATGTGTTGAGGGACATGGGAGCTCCGTCCTGGAGGAACCCAGTGCCTGGGGGAGCCGCATGCTTGGGGCTGCTTTTCCACAAAGGGCTGGCAGGAGGGCGGGGGCTGCTGCGCTGGGAGGCGGACTTGGCCTGAGGGAGGGTCTCTCCTCCTGCTCTGGTCAGGAGAGAATGGGGCCCACACTGCCTGGGGGATGTCTTTCTGCCAGAAAGTTTGTCCCATGTTGGGTTTTTGATGTCACCGATTTCCTTGAATCTTGACACTGATGCCCAAGAAGCCAAGCTAAGCCATTTTCCTCAGTATATTCTGGAGTCTGTTACTGAGCAGAGAGACTGATGCTCTGTGTAAAACTTTGTCAGAACACTGTAAAAGTGACTTTCTCCTTGACAGAGGAAAACCATATCCCCTTCGCTGAATTATTCCTGAGGTAAATAGGACGATAATTCTTAAATTTGCTGTAACAGGATTGAAGGATATGTTAGCGATTTCTCTAAAAGCTACAATAAATAGGCACTTTTGAATCAAAACTTATTCCCAATACTAACCAAATACATTTAAAGATGAGTTAGTAGCGGAGTGGGGTTAGTATTTTAATATAACATAATAAACTATGTTTAATGTAACAACAACTTAGAAGGTGATAAACTGAGATTTTTATAATCATTTTTATTTTTCTTTTGCTGCTTCTTCCTCAGCTCTGCTCCCATTTTCTCACCTCTCTAATTACTTCCCTCCCCACCCCAGCCTCCTGAGGTGGTAGCTCAGGAGTGGAAGATGGGCCGGGCCTCTGGAGGCTGCTGATTTCATTGGCAGGCCAAAAACTCTGCGTTTCCCAGACGGAGCTGAGTAGCTAAGGGGAGGCCAACTTAATCTCTTACAGAAATGCAGATTTTATACGATTTTCCAATTCCATTAAAAGAACATTTTAAATGTCCAGGAGAAACTCCTCATGTTTTTCTCGTTTGATTTTGTTTCTCTTCTTGGAGGATTTTTCATATAGGTTGTAACTCTCTGTGTCCTTTTCTACAATATGAAGCGTGTAATATTGCTAATGGGTCAGGAGGCCAACGGTGTAGTTCCCTGTCTAGTTTAAAAAAAAAATCTAAGGAGGGCCTCCCTGGTGGCCTAGGGGTTAAGTCTCAGCTCTGTCATGCTATCACTGCTAAGGCTTGAGTTCGATACTGGCCAGGGAGCTACCCACATGGCGCAGCAGACCTCTCCTGTCTCCCCGCTGCTCCCCTCAGCAGTGTATTTCAGTCGATGCACCTGTTCTGCTCCCCACTCTGTCTCTGGTGAATCCTCTCTCACATGCACTCTGGCCTGCATCCCAGTTCTTCATTGCATAAATAAATAAATCTTTAAAAAAAAATCTAAGGAGGTGAAATAAAGGATTTTTTATAAAAGGTTTATTTATTTATACAAGAACTGGGGTACAGGCCACTTAAGTGTACCTCTCACCTCACAGGGCGGTAAGAGGATTCACCAGAGACAGAGTGGGGAACAGAACAGGCAGACTGACGAAACACACTGCTGAGGGGAGCAGCGGGCGTGGCAGGAGAGGTCTGCTCACCATGTGGGTTGCTCCAAGGGCGGTGGGGATCAAACCGGCACTGCAGAGGCTATGGACGGCTTCACAGGGCGGCGCTCAACCACCTGCGCCACCAGGGGAGGCCCTGAAATAAGGATCTTGAAGAGATGTCTGTACTTCCAAGTTCTCATGCACAGTAGCTGAGGTATGGAACCCGCCTAAGTGTCAGGTGGGATAAAATGTGTCCTGTATGTGCATTGATTGATCTATACACACACACATGCATGCACACACCGGAATGTTATTCAACCATAAGCAGAAATCTTGCCATTTGTGACATCCTGGATGAACATGGAGGTCATGGCGCTAAGTGAAATAACCCAGGTGGAGAAGGAAAACGAGTGTGTCATTTCACTTGTATGGAATCTGAGCAAGTTGAATCATGGAAATGGAGTAGAATGACAGTTGCCAGTGGTTGAGCATTAGAGTGGGGGAGAGATTGGTCCCGAATACACACTCTAACTTATTAGATGGATAAACTCTGGAGATCCATGAACGACAGGTGACTGCCTTTAATAATACTGCACAGTACACTTGAAATTTGCAAGAATAGATCCTAAGTGTTCTCATCAGACAAAAAAAGAAGTGGTAACTATGAGAGGTGATGGGCATTTAACTTGAATGTAGTCATTTCACTATGTCATCACTTAGACCTTAAATATATACGACTTCGCTTGTCAGCTATGCTTAATAAAGCTGAAAAAAGAAACGAAAAGCCCTGAAGATTGCAGGTCTTCTCCATCCTGAAGTCACAGCTTCACTCTGATCACAGATGTGTCAATGTAATGTGCTCGTGGAAAACCCACTTCCCTCTCGGCCTCGCTGGGTCCCTGTCCCCACAGCTGCCTCTCAGCCCCATTTCGGCCACTCTCAGCCCTGGCCATGTCCTGGATAGATGAGCCCTGGCATCTCCTGGTCCAGTATCCAGGCTGGTCCTCACCACAGCCACATAGCCTGCATCTCCTGGCTCCTGGCACATTCCCACCACGCATGTCAGGTGGATAACGATGTGACCTATTATGGATGGATTTACACACACACACACACGCACACGTACACACACACACATGATCTTCTTAGATCATGGGTCTAAGTAGGACTTAGGACTGCTCTCTGGCCTCCTCCCTGGTTCATGCTGGAACTCAGCCATCCTTCAACTTCATCAAGACCCCATGGCTAAGAAGGTTTCATTTTCTCCCACCAACCCCTCTCCACCACAGAGCTGTCATCTGAACGCATCCCACCCAGTAACTCAGCTCCCTTCCCCCTGAACATCCAGCTGCACCAGCTCAGTAAAACCACAACCCAAATCTGACCTGGTGTTGACCTTCACTCCAAACCCAGGCTGCTGAGCTGTGCCAGGGGATTGCCCAGCCCGGAGACTGGTTCTTTTGCCTGCTCCTAGTTCTGCAGTTTCTGATGTGTCCTCAGCTTCGCTCAGGAGATTTCCAAAGTCCCAACAAACTGCTAATGTTGCCTGGATTCCCTGTGTCCATCCTCCCAGAAAGTGGCCACCCCAGACTCCTGGGGCTGGTTTTGATGTCTTCGGCTTCCTGTCCAGGTTTGCCAGGACTGAGAAGTGCAGTCAAAATAAATATGACTTGAAATATTTCTTGATCCCTGAAATGATCACAGATATTTGAAGTTGCCTAACTGTAGATACCTGGTGGGCACCGCAGATGAGACACTGTCTTCTGGAGGCTTCTGTCGGGCGTGAAGCGACTTTCTCTTCATGGATCAGCTGATGATAATGTTTTGCTCGCGAGTCACATATCTTTAAATAATTTGGCACAAATGCTATATTAATCCTTTCCACGAAGCTATGGTTTCGTGAGGGGGAAGTATCATGCTGTAGTGTAATCTTGAAATCTGCAGATCAGAGCTTAGAACGAGGAGTTGAAGACCTGCCACAACACACTTGAAGCCGTGTAGACCCTCCTCCAGGACAGTCCCTCAGGGCCAGTATTAACCTTTGCCTGGCAGGATGCTGTGTTTTAAGAGATTTGTTGGAGGGGGGCCCACGAAAGCTGTGAGAAGAAATTGGTGGCAGTGGGGGGCTCCTGATGTTCCTCGTTCTCCATGTTATGTTTCTTCAAGGTCACCTTCATTATTATATGTTGGTGACTGAGCTCCCATCACCAGTTCAAATGGAGGCTGTCCCTGGGAGCAGGAGTCAGAGCTTTCCCTGGATTAGTGAAACTGGTCAAGTCCCATGAGCTCTCTGTCCCTCAGAAGCCTGCTCTGGGCCCTGGGGCTTTGGACACTTGCCTGGCTTCCCAGTCCATCCCGTGGAGGCTGGATGCTCAGTCTTGGTGAGGGGGGAACCGGCAGCTCTTGCTTTTTGCCACTTTCCAGATGTAAATATGTGCTCCCCGCACTGCACCCCAATGCTTTCCATTTCTGGTATTAGAATGTATTTAGAAATGGCCTTCCGTGTTCTTCTTTATTGAATGTCTGTGATTGTCCAAACAAGCCGTTTCTCAGTGGGAAAAACTGTCAGAGGGAGCACAGTCCGAGATAATTGTGCTGTGACAATAAACCGTTTTCTCATTTTCGAAAGCTGCGTTTTCGTAAGTTCTATGTGCTTTCTTAGAGCAGAGAGCTGAGTGGTCCCCAAACTTAGTGTGTGTCCCCACTACCTAGATGACACGGTCAGTGAGCAAAGCTGTGCCCACTTCCCCGTACTGCCATTCAGAAGGCTGATGGGGCCAAAGAAGCCATGTGGCATTGCTCCCCGGGGCTCTGCTGCAGGTGGATCAAGGTGGGCTTTCTGGAGGTTCTGCTGCAGGTGGATCAAGGTGGGCTTCCTGGGGACTCTGCTGCAGGTGGATCAAAGTGGGCCCTGACACACGTTGAGAAACCTGCTGGAACCAGCCCTAGAGTGATGACTAGAGACCCTTTGATTCTTGGGATCAATGACTTGATCACTTTGGAATTTATCTTAATCTGTGAAGTGGATTGAATCAGGTGATTTATGATTTGTTTGAAGGAAGTGACTATGACCTAGAAGGCAAAGAAGATCATTCTTATTAGTATTTTTATTTTGTTTTAGACTTTTGGCCACAGTTTTAGCAGGTCCTAGTAGGTAAATAGGTCCTGCACTTGATCAATTTATTAAAATAATTAGAAAAGATAACATCTCTGTATATTCTGATTAAAATTAAATTTATATCATGTAGGAAGATAAACATTTTTAAGCTTCTCTTCCTGCATTTTGGAGTGGATATCAAAATGTGCAGATTGAAAAAGAGCTTTGAACACCAAGGAGATGTTCTCCATATGGATAGTCAATTGCCCTGCACCATTTGTTGAAAAGAATGTTCTCTCTCTATTAAATTACCTTGACACCTTTGCCAGAAATCAATGGACCATATGTTTATGTCTATTTCTGGGTCCTGGTGCATTGATCTATTTGTCTGTATTTTGTCCAATGCTGTATTGCTTTGATTAGTGTAGGTGATCTGTACGCTACTGCAGCTCAGTATAAATTCTCCCTCTAACTTAGTTCTTTTTTTCAAGTTGATTATAGTAGCCCTCTTATACTTTTATATGCATTTTAGAGTTAGAATTTTTACCCACATCTATTAAAAAAATACCTACTAGAATTGTAACCAGGATTGCTTAGGAAAGCAATGGGGAAAGAGTGGACATACAAAGCACTGTGATTTTCCCTCCTGTTTTCTTTTGGTTTCAAATGATTGTTCATCATTCAAGGAAGAGAAATCCTGGTTAGCAAATGTATATTTAAGATAGAAAATAGATAATGACTTCAAGTTTCTACTATCTGCTAATATGCCATCTATCCTAATTATTTCCATGGTGATAAGAATGTCAAATAATTTTCTTAAAGCAACTTAGTAATTTTTTTTTTTAAATAGAGGCATGCTTATTTATTTATTTGTTTGTTTGTTTGTTTGTTTATACATGCACTGGGTACAGTCAGAAGCGCGGGAGGGTGAGAGAATTCACTAGAGCGGGAGCAGAGCAGGCAGAAGGACCGAAGTACACTGCTGAGGGGAGCAGCGGGCGGCAGGAGAGGTCTGCGCGCCATGTGGGACCCTCCTCCGGTGGCCGGGGAGCAGCCGGGATCGAACCGGCGCCGCGGGCAGCTTCGCAACCCAACGCCCAACCGTTGCGCCACCAGGGAGGCCCAGCAACTTAGTAATTTTTGAGAGAAGCTAAATTAAGTAATTTAGAAATGATATTTCCATGCTAGCCAGAAGGTCAGATTCCTCTATGTCCATTTAAAATAACTAATGGGATAATTTTTATGTCTGATTTTTCTTCTTAAGAACAGCAGTAAATATATAACAACTGACTCTCCAGGAAGAAAAAAAATCCTTGATTTGCAGCATTTACCAATCTCTGTTGTGATAATCCTTCCACTACGGCTGATTTCAGGTCATGCAAGTGATGTCTCTGAACTCAAAATTGGAAGAGATTCGCCTTATTGCCGCATGTTCTAGAACTCTCATCAAATGGACACAGCAGATGTACATAACTTCAAGAGTACAGATGACACACAAATGCAATTAGGAGGAGATAGAATTTGAATATGTTTTATATAATTTATTTAATTGTAAATTTGTTTAATTTTCAGTAATGCCTGTGTTTAACAACAGGCTGGCAAAATCCCTGAGAATTTCACAGCTTCCAGCTGTGTGAACTGGCCCCATACAACCTTGTGAGCAGGAGTAAGCGTGCTTAATATCGAGTTAAACTCACAGCTTAGGGAATTAATATCAAATAATCAAAATAAAAGCAAGTTTGTTATGTTTTATAGTTTAAATCCTTGATTCAACAAATCTAAATGTATGGGCTTGGTAGATAGGATACCATCATTTTACATATCAAATTGGTGCACTTTGTGTGTGTGTGTGTGTGTGTGTGTGTAGGAACTGGAAGTATGTCAGGGAAGATCAGCTGAACTTTGATTAGGGTGGGAGGTGAGGTGGCAAATTGAACCAAGCACTGATGTTTATTTCTCATACACTCATCATGGTCCGCCAGCTACCAGCTACCGAGATGATGGTTGATTTTGTCTCGGGAAGGTGTCTGCTCCAAACTCTGGGCAGATTCTGCTCACCAAGAGAGAGATTTTTCCTTTCCAAACTCAGCACTTCTACAGAAAGTGCCCATAGTCAAAACATCCTAATGTCTGATATTTTAGCCAAGCAGAACCTTAACCACCTAGTTGTTGGGTTTTTGAGATGATCAGGGGGTTTGCAGGGAATTGCCAGGATCTGTAGGGCTGCTCAGGGGAATTTGGGGGGAGGAGAGGAGAAACCTGGGGTGCTTGAAGCTGCAGGGAAGGATGGATGCATTTTCCTGTTAATAATTATGTAGCTGTCCTTGCAGAAATGGGCTGAACACACATTTTGCACAGACTTACTTGCAACACCACCACCGCTCCTGCTGCGAGGGGGCTTGAAATGAAAGGCTTGGATAGCCAAGTGGTACAAGATGTGGTCCAAAGAGGGTCTTGAAAGTTGTAAGAACTTCTGGGGAAGGATTTGACTTGGGCCCTGATGGGAGTCCATTTGCAGAGGGAGGAGGGCATTTCAGGTGAGGAGCGGGGTGAACAGGGGCCAGTGTGAGCCAGACCAGTGAGGCAACCACTCCCACAGCCTCCCAGAGGATGCTGCCGGTTGCCATGGTGACGACAGACTCCTATGAGCCACAGACTGGTGAAGCCATCAGAGCAGAAAGGCGTTCCAGCCCCTGGGTCCCCTTTCTTCCAGGACTGTGAAGTGGCAGCAGATGCTAATCCGTTTTCCTGTAAAAAAGGTGATTTTTCTTTGAGCCTTACCTTGTACATTCTAAAGAGCTAGTAATTCACCACCGACAAATAGAGTCATATCATTATAAAATGCACTGCTTTTCTGTTTTTCTTTTTTTGGGGTATATGTTTCTAAACATTCAAAAATGACATCAGACTACTTTTAGAATCAACCCATGTACAAAGTAATTGCTTGAGAAAAACCATCTTTCCAGATTTATTAAGAAACACTGCAGGGGGCCTCTGCTGGTGGCGCAGTGGTTGAGCGCTGGGCTGTGAAGCTGCCCGCAGCCTCTGCAGCGCCGGTTCGATCCCCGGCCGCAGGCGAGAGTCCCACGTGGTGCGCAGACCTCTCCTGCCGCCCGCTGCTCCCCTCAGCAGTGTATTTCGTCAGTCTGCCTGCTCTGTTCTCCCCTCTGGCTCTGGTGAATTCTCTCACCCTCCCGCGCTTCTGACTGTACCCAGTGCTTGTATAAATAAATAAATCTTAAAAAAAAAAAAAAGAAACGCTGCAGGGATGTGGCCCTAGAATGAACGTTGACGGAGGGTGAGGAGATGAGTCGTTCTTTTAAAATCTCGTTTGCTGCCTGGCTAGTTATCACTATTGCTTTGCTTTGCTTTTACGCCTGCTTTAGGGTTCATAGTCTCTGTCCTTCATCTGTTGCTGCTTTCAAGTGATAAATTCTTGTTTCTGCCTCTTTCTAGTGTAGAACGTGGGACATTTTACCTGCTGCCTCTTAGTTGCTTCTTTACAGAGGGAGCTCATGACATCATTTCAGAGAAATGTTGGCAAGAGAGAAAGTTATCCATAGCCCAAACCCAGCTACTATCATTTTTTATTGATATTTGTTCAACCTGTTTTGAGCAAAGTTGTAGCCCGGGTCTCCAGATACTCTTATACCTGCTTCCTCACTTCACCTGCCCTTGGCACACTTTCCAGAGGCTGTGTATGTGCGTTATTGTCCCTTGGGAGAGGGAAATAACAGCCTGCTGGGTGTTGGCATTCACAATTTATTCCTTAAATGCAGCATTGAGGAGTTTGATTGGATAGATATTCTGGTGTCCTGGTTTTAATTTTTAATTTAAATTTCTTTTTAAAATTTTCTTACATCATTGTTCATTTTTGCACAATATTCGATTTGATTTCTCCCCTCCTATGTAGGCCCCGTAATTCTCCCACCACCAAGGCACCCATCACCAGAGTCCCTTGTGCTCTTCCCTCCTGTTTTGACTCCTTCTCCCCTAAAGGATCTCTCAGGTCTACGGTTTGCCTGAAAGTTTTCTTTTTCCTGACCCTTTATTCAGTTTCCCTACATTCCCCCTATAAGTGAGACCATCCTATGGTTTTCCTTTTCCTTCTGACTTACTTTGCTGAGCATAATCCCTTCCAGGTCCATCCATGTTGCTGCACATGGCATCAGTTTATCTCTTTTGATTGCTGAGTAGTATTCCACGGTGAGATGTACCCTATCTTCTTGCTCCATTCATCTGTTTCAGGGCATTTAGGTTGTTTCCATATCTTAGCTGTTGTAAGTAGAGCTGCAACAAACATAGGGGTGCAGATTTCCTTTCAGGTTAGTGTTTTTGTGTTCTTTGGGTGGATTCCTAGGTGTGGAATTGCTGGCTTATATGGTAGCTCCATTTTCAGTGTTTTGAGGAACCTCCACACAGCTTTCCATAGTGGCTGGACTGGTTTGCACTCCCACCAGCAGGGTAGGAGGATCCCCTTTTCTCCTCAGACTTGCTGTTTTTTTTGAAAGGCAGTTGCGAAAGCACCTGGTCTCAGCCCAGTAGCTCAGGCTCTCTGCTAGGTACACGAATAGGATGGGAGGGCTAGCGCTGCCCAGAGAGGACGCTGTGCTCACCCATGGCGCTGGCTTTTTTGGATGTGGCTGTGTTGAGGCAATAGGCCTGACACTGGGGTGGCTTGGGTGCCTGCTGTGCCCCATGCCCCAGCCTTGGGGGGCAGGCATTGGTGGGCTGCTGGAGAGGTGTGCTGCCCAGGCTGGGAAGGCCTTGCTGTCTTCTGTGCCAGCCTACATACATCAGAGCCCACATCGTGTTTCACCTTCAATATTTGGGGGTTATTTGTAAGTACAGGCTGCCAAAATTAATTAAAAATTTTTTCAATAAAAATGTAAGTGATTATTTTCATACTTTGGATTCAGCTTAGCTTTCCTAAGGAAGGTTTATTTCTTCATGATTTCACCCTTCATCAGTCTTGTTTGTTTCTGCACAGCAAGAATGGGAAACACCTTTACAAGAAGCTTAGCCAAAAAGAAAAAACCCACAACCTCAACACAGCTCTTCCCATTTTTATTTATTCCCTATTGATAGTCAACATGTTTACTGAAAACATACATACGCAGGATATGGGTTTTATAATCTGCTTCTTCCTTTTGCCTGCCATTGTTAACACTTTTCTATATTGCTTTACAGAATGTCTTTTCTTTTCTCTTTTTTTGGTAAGAAACACATGGGATTTAATATGATAGAAATTGCACTTTTCACAAGCTCACATATAAACTAAGTTACTCATCTGTCCTAAGTGTGTTGTCACCCAATGCCATCCTTCCATAGCCTTATACGGATGATTCTTCCCCCGAAGATGGAGGAAAAACCCTAGAGAATCCTACCCAGAAAAAATTGACCTTAGTTTGCAATATCAGAACTAAAAGCTCAGAGTTTCTGTTCTGCGAGGGTTTCTATATTCCACATGGTGGCTGTGCCATCATTGGTCTAACCATTTCCTGATGTCACGCGTTTGTTTTTCTCCACATTTACTGTGTCTGATATTCACCTTTGAACTTCAGTTTTTCCCAGATCAAATCAAAGTGACTTCATGCCATTGTTTTACTTATCGGCTGCTGGGTTCCCACGATGAGCTCACCATGTAGCTGACAGGCGGTACTGACAGCTGCACTCTCCTTGAACTGCTGCTGACACCCGAGGTGATGATAATTATTCATTAACTTATTTTTACTAATTTAGTAGAGTGAGAGGATATCTTGTTTCAGTTTGCATTTTTAATTTCTGGTAGGCTTGAACTTTGCCCTGAGATTGCTTACTTATTAGAGCTTTTATTTTTAGATACTTTGAATATTTGGGGTTGATATTTTTCTGATTGCTTACATAAGAACACTGTTACTCTTTGCTACAATCACTTGTTTGTTTCCTATTTAATGTCCTTTTTGGATGGATATTTCTATTTCAGCGATCTGGGCTTCTTTGTTAATAGCACAGTTTAAATGGTGCTGCCTTGTAATTCTTTCAGAACTTTGTGTTCTTATTCTTCCCCTTTGTTACAGGAAAAGTATATTGTTCTGTGAGTTGTCCTTATTCCACATTAAATGAAAAGAAAATCCACCTAGAGTTTTGATTGCACATGGGTGAGATCTGCATGTTAATCTTGGAAGCACAGCAACATGCTAATGCTTTATCAAGATGGTGCTCACTGTTGGCAAGTTCTCCTAAGTGTTTGTAGAACTGAGTTCTTCAAATGCTTGGTTCATTCAGTCTCACTTCTAGATCTGCTCTGTGGGCTGCTGGAGTTTTTAGTAGGCAAGTGCTATATTATAGTTCGTGTTTATTTTGCCAGAGTCTCCTACTCAATGTTCTGTAATACGTTAGTAGAAAACATGAGTTGCTTGGAATTTATACCCCCTCTTTAGTTACGCTCCTTCTGGAACCGTTGGATGTTTGAGTGCTTTCTCTAGTGTGGTATAGTGACTTCTCATCGTCATCAGCGAAAAGTATCATCTTTTGTTCAATAACAACGCCTTTGGTGCTGAAGTTTCAGTCAGAGAGATGTACTTAATTGTAGCTGTATATTTTGACAGAATAATTTATGTTAGCTCAAAATGTTCAACCGTGTTAATTTTAGTAGAGTTAGAGAAAATACTGGCGGAAACATTTTATTGGTTGCTATAGAATCAATAATGACAATCATAAAAATAACCCTAGCTCACACCTGATGTGCTGTAGTTACCAGTTATTTTTCTTAGCTACTTAATTTACTTAATTCTTAAAACAGCCACAGGAGGTAGGTGCCATTACTATCCCCATTTTGCAGATGAGGAAACTGAGGCTGAGTGATTAAACCCTGCATTTCATTTTCTTCTCCTTGGTCCTTTTGCTAAGATGTGGAAGTAGAAGTGCTGGGGTAGACATTCTCTTATTCTCTTAGTCTTAAATGGACATTTTCAATATGATGTCTTCTTTATTATGTGGAGAAAATGTTGTATGCACTATATTCAGACACTATATTCAGACACTGTATTTCAGTACTTGAGTTACTCAGTACTGGCTTAAAGTGGAAAGACAAGTTGGAACAAGTCCAGCCTTATGATCGATCAACTGAAATATCTAGCAACAAAGCCTTTTTGTTGAATGAAGGATTTATTGATTTACATTCATACATGACATGCTGGCATTATTTCCCAAACAGGCAAATGTAGGAAAAGGAAATGCTGCTTCTTCTATAATTTCAATATGATCCTTCTTTCTCTTTAGGCTTTTACACTAAAAATTACATTGATTCCCTGTAATTGCTTGATTGTCTGGAATTGCTTTTGGTACCGTGTTTGAATTTTTTTAAAAGATTTATTTTTATACGAGAACTGGGGTATAGGCCAGAGGTGCAGGAAGGTGAGAGGATTCATCAGAGACAGAGGGGGAGCAGACCAAGCAGATGGACCGAAATACACTGCTGAGGGGAGCAGCGGGCGCAACAGGAGAGGTCTGCTGTGTCATGTGGGTATCTCCCTGGCTGGCTGGGATTCAAACCCTCACTGCAGAGGCTGTGGACAGCTTCACAGCACTGCACTCAACCCACTGTGCCACTGGGGAAGCCCCTCCATTCTGTTTTATCTGAACTGTGGGGAAGTTGGGTTGATAAGGGGAGACGTTCAGGACAGTGGGGGAAGGTGGTGATAAGAAGAAATGGGGTAGGGAAGCAGAGGATTAGAAGAGACATGAGTGAAGGATTAGCAGAAGGAGAGAGGGCTCCTTGGGGAGGCCTAAGAGCCAGTCTCAGCCTGTATTCAATTATTCATACTCTGTCTGCTCTCCTCACTGCTTCCACCCCTTCCCGGCCCTCATTGATTTTCCAGGAAAATAAAATAAAAGAGTACTACATTGGGGAAGCAGATTTTTCTGAATTTGCTTAATACGCTTTTCTTTGGTTTGGTGCAGTTTTATCTAGCCATGGGCTCAGGGGTCTATTTGAAAGAAATGTCATCATCTTAGACGACTTCTCATATGGTCTTCTCAATACAATAAAATGAAATAATAGTGGATTTCTCACCCTCACAGAGAAGGACTTTAGGAGATTTGCTCGCATATTGAAAGTCTGAGGAAACTGACTAAAAAAGCAGTAATAGAAATTAGAGTCTGGAGTACATTGAGCTAAGCTCAGCAGGAATAAAATTAAGGGGCATGATTTGAAATGATAATTTTGTGTAGCCTGCAGAAATGTACACCAATACAGAGGTGTTATGTAGCTCAACGGTGGCTCTGTCAAAGCTGATGGAAGTGAGGCCTGAATGTCACAGCCTCAAAAATGCAGAGAGAAATTGATTTTAGGTTATTTTTGTACTGGCAGAAACTGCTGACCACAGGCAAGCAAACATATCTGGTCTTGTTGAAATCAGGGCATGCGACTATATTTAAGGCAGGGGCTATTTTATGCTCTGTTAATTTGCTGGAGATATGAGAAGACGTAATTATATTTTTGGTCATGGAGAAGAGTTTGGAAGGTCTCTTAAAGCCATTATTGAACTCTTTTATTCTATTCTTTTGTTCCTACATATTGCATTTTTTTTTATATTTTTGGGCAAAGATTAAAAAAATGTTAAAACATTATGGAAGGAAGGAATGGGATTTGGATTCCAGTATTTTTCTGTAGTAGGAAATGCCTGTTTCCAGACAAGAAATTCCTTTGCTCCAGAAATACTTCCAGCCATCTCTGAAAGATCTGCTCGGCTGCCACAGGATCCAGGAACCTCCTGTTCCATCCATTTCCCTGCTTTTTTCCTCTTCACTTTTTTTTTTTAATATTTATTTATTTATTTATGCATACAAGAGCTGGGGTGCAGGCCAGAGGTGCAGGGGGATTAGAGGATTCACCAGAGACAGAGTGGGGAACAGAACAGGCAGATCTACTGAAATACACTGTTGAGGGGAGCAGCAGGGAGACAGGCGAGGTCTGCTGCGCCACATGGGTCAGCTCCCTGGCGGGGCATTGAACTCATGCCAAAGTGGCTGGGATAGCTTTACAGTGCTGAGACTTTAACTACCCTGTGCCACCAGGGAAACCCCAGAAAACAATCCTCTTGACCACAATTTAGAAAATAAAACAAAACCTTGACATTAAAAAAAGAAACCGAACCAGTCCATAAAAGGGCAGGTGAGGTACGTTCAGGGCAAAGCATGTCAGTTGTAGAACGTCCAGGTGACCCGGAAGGGCTTCCTGGCTACAGCCAGGAGAGGGGCCTGTACCTGGGCTGGACATGACACAGGAAGCTCCACAGCTCAGGGGCGTCAGTGGGAGCCTGGGGACTCCGTACTGGTTTGCAGGAACCTCTCAGAGATGCTGACTTGGTATTTGGTAGGCTGAGCTGGGACTCAGGAATCCACATTTTTTATTTTTCCTGTTTTAGGTGCTTCCTACTCAATTGTAGCAAGACCAGGTTGATAGGCTGGATTATTACAAATGAATTTATGAATATGCCAACTTTGTATACACATGAGACTTAATTTGGTGTCTCATCAAAGAAGAATGTCACCTAGCTATCAGTGCATAGTAAATATTCAATTAAAAAATCTAGACAAATATTTTATTTAATATTTTTTAAAGATTTATTTTTATACAACTGGGTACAGGCCAGAGGTGTGGGGAGTGAGAGGATTCATCAGAGACAGAGCGGGGAGCAGACCAGGCAGACGGACCGAAATACACTGCTGAGGGGAGAAGCAGGCATGACAGGAGAGGTCTGCTGTGCCATGTGGGTAGCTCCCTGGCCCGCCAGTGATCAAACTAAAACTGTAGAGGCTGTGGACAGCTTCATAGGTTGTCTCTGAACCCCTTGCACCACCAGGGAGGCCCATAGACAAATAATTTAAATAGTTTGGAAAACAACGAGACAAGCCTCTTGCTCAGTTGAAGGATCTGGGAGTAATTTGTCTTTAGGACTCATTACCTGCGAGCATGTCCCTCTTGCCGGAGTTGGTGTCTTTTCATCTACTCTTTAAAAAATAACCTTACATTGATCTACCATTGAATTCTTACACTATATAAACATTGGGGGTGCATTTTCACCTCTGTGTGTATTAGCCTCACATCACCCCGGCTAATGGCTTCCTTCCACCATCTTCTCTCTCTGGTAAGCCACTGTATTTTTCCTGGAGTCTAAAGAGTTATTTTTGTTGTGATATATTAGTTCGTTTGCTTTGGTTATAGGATCTGAATTTCAATACACAATCCAGGTGATCTTGATACAGGTGACCTCATTAACCAGGTTTCCAGGTTATAATGTCATTCTTTTCACCCTTGACCGCACCGGATCACAGTGCATTGGAATCACATGGAAAGTTTTAAAAATTCAGAGTCTGGGTCCTGCCCCAGATGCTGGCTTTCCTGGCCAAGGGTAGGTCCTCTTGAGTTGCTGTGCAGCCGAGGTGGGGAAGCCCTGCTCCTTTGAACAGTACTAGAGACTCATGGGGTGCTCACCCTATTTGTGGGTTTCATTGTCGTAATACAAATGCAGGCCAAGGTGAAGTGTACGCATGTATAATCTAAGAGAAAATGGTTTCTGTGATGAATAGTGTTTCTAATACACTGTGGGGATTATTAGGCTGTTTACAAAAGCAAATCTGAACATTCTTTAAGACCTTAGCCTTGACATGCTGTGTGTGTAGGTAACGTTGACTTTACACTGTGCTCATTCCAGGCGCTTCTCATGTACTGAAGAATGTCAGGATTTCTGTGTGATTTCATACAGTTAGCCGCTTATCTAGGTTACTGTTAGATAACTGAAAACTTTGAAGATGTCGTTTCTCAAGGACTCCAGAGTTAACATTCCCCTCCCTCCCAATTTGGATTAGGTTACTGCTAGTTCTTTTTTTCCTAGAATATTTGCTTATTTATGCATACGAGAACTGTGTTTACATAAGGAGAGACTTTATTTGGAAGGGCAATTGCAATAGGGGAGGGAACTATTTTTTTTCCTCCACCACCATTTCTTATATCTCCTGTCCCTTTTCCTTCCCCCTCCCTCTTAACGTCAGAATATTTATTGATGTACACTAGCTTTTGAAAGTCTTTCATGTTATTGAATTTTCAGCTATGTGAAAGTCCACTATTAGTACTTAATCATGCTTTCAAATTCCCTCCATTTTTTCAAAAATGGCCACATTTCATCCTTTCTCATGGCTGTATAATACTCCACGGTGTGGATGTGCCACATCTTCTTGATCCAATCATCTGTTGATGGACATTTAGGCAGACTCCATGTCCAGGCAATTGTAAATAATGCTGCTACGAATGTTGTGGAACATACGGGTTTTTGAGTTGGTGGTTTAATGTTCTTTGGGTGGATGGCTATGAGTGGGTTTGCTGGGTCACATGGTACTTACATGTTTAGTTTTTTAAGGCAAATCCAGGTCACTTTCCATAATGGTTGCACCAGTTCACATTCCCACCAACAGTAAATTGGGTACTTTTTTGTCTACATCCTCTCTAGCACTTGTTGGGGGTCTTTTTAATATGTGCCATTCTCACATTGCAAGATGTGTTTCCTTGTGCTTTTAACTGGCATCTTTCTTATTAGAAACAATGATGAACCTTTTTCTCATATGTCTTTTGGCCTTCTGGAGATCCTCCTTGGTGAATAGTCTATTCACATTTGCTGCACATTCATAAGTTGTTTTTTTAGTTGTTGAATTATATGATTTTGAAAAAATATCTCTTAGATATTGATCCCTAATCAGATACATATTGTGTAAATATTTTGTACCATTCAATAGGGTGTCTTTTTAATTCATCCTGTATTTACTTTTATTGTATGGAAAGTTTTTGAGTTGAGGTAATCGTGGTGGTTTATTTTTGTTTTGGGGGCAAGTAGTGCAAGGGAGGGGAGGTGCTATTGCTTTAGGGACCATGCTCCCACCTTAAGATCTGCAAGTGTCTCAAAGAATGGAATTTTCATTGATAGAGAGGAGTGAATAAAGCTCCAAAGACTTAGTGTCACAATTCTATGTGCTGTCATGACACAGGAGGATGACAGTCGAGCAGACTTGTCCTCGCTGCATTGCTTTGCTGGGGCTGCTGTAACAAAGTGCCACAAATTGGATGGCTTAAAACAACAGAATTTTATTCTCTCATAGATCAGGAGACCAAAGTCTGAAGTCCCTGGGGTCTCTTCCTCTTCTTAGAACATCAGCCCTACTGGATTAGGAATCCATCCTCCTAATGTCATTTTAATGGCATCTTCTCTTTAAAGAACTTCTCTCAAAATTTCTTTATATTTTGAGGTCCTGAGTATCCTGAGTGTTCTTTATATTTTGAGGTCCTGACTTCAACATATGAATTTGGGGGAACACAGTTCAGCCCCTGACGTTTCTTAAGGGACTGGTGTGGCATCAGAGCAGGGGGTTGGTGATGCTCGCAGAACCATGAAACAGCCTCTGCCTGGAAAGCCCCAGAGAATCATCCTTGTCTACAGAACAGTAAGCCCCTGTCTCCTCTCTGCACCTCATGTCTTCACACACAGACAGATGATTGACATAAGCCCTATTTTGAAAGGGAGGCTGGTGGCAGAAGCTCAGGGGATGACATTTAATTGTTTGGGGGAAGGAAAGTGGCAACTGTGAGGGCCCATGTGTGCTTTGTCCTTTTCCAACATGATAATTCTGATATTAAACTAATTTGAGCTAAAAAGATGCATGAAAAAAATTAAACAATCACGGTGAGGTCTGCTTTGCTCAACCCTTCCTGTTGGCAGTTCATTAATTGCTTCCTGGATTTATTCCCTTTCCATTATTATTTCTGTCTATTCCACCTCATAGGCCCATTCAGGCCCAGGAGATGTTGGGTTCTACTTTTCGGTCGCAGCCCCGGGCTGAGTGTTTGTCCCTGCATCACTTCAGTTCAGAAGGAAGTTGTAATGATTCCGTATTAGCTCCATCAATCTGCTTTCTCAAGAGTGAAGAACTTCACCCTGGTGATTTTTCTCTTCTTCCCAGTTTCATACATAACAATAAAAGAACCCTTAATTACTTGATCTCATACGGCTTTTCCTTGTACAGAAAACAGTGGTGAGGATGGAACAGCACAGCAGGGGAGAAGACCCCTGGGATGAGTGAGTAGATGAGAAAGTTAATTCACATGTTCATAAGCTCATTGCCACTGAATTCAGGCATTCTTAGAATAAAAGTAATGTTAAGACTGGCAGGCGTATTTGGTTTACTCTCTACCTGGCTCTCTGCTAAGCACCTTTCATGCATTCTCTTATGCAATTTCCAAACAACCTTAGTAGTTAAGTTCTTGGATGAGAGGTGTTTTAAGTCAGGGGGCAAGGAAAATGACTTCGCATTATGCATCGAGAAGGAATGGTGCCAAACGTGAGCCCAAGGCTGGAGGATTTCAAAACATGGGCCACTTCTCTTGTTTAAAGACTGGTTCTGCCCTTTTGCACCAAATTCCCTTGTCAAATGCAGGTCAAGCAAACATAGTATGTCTGGCAGGATGGCTGTCATTTCTAATAAGCATGAAAGGCCACTGCGTGATGTGACGTCTGCGAAGTGAGGGTTCATTGCTAATAGCTGATGTAGAATCATTAGCCACAACTCCCACTTTTCTATTACATTTTCTTGAAAGATGCTGGGGGAGAGGGTGAGGTTTCCCAGAGCAGCACACCAGATACCATGGGGAGAGTGGAGTGTCCATTCAGCTTTTCATTCATTTGATGGAATCTGGGCAGGTGTGCGGGGACCATCCGCAGTGGCTTCAGCTGCAGCTCTCAGCAGAGTCCGCCAGCTGTGCCTGCCCTGCCTTTGAAGGCTGGGCTGGCTCTGCTTCCACTGGGCAGCCTGAGGCTTTGAGGGTACCCCCCCATGGAGCTGCCCTTTGCATGAACAAGCACCCAGTTTGTCTTTGCTTGACGCTGAAAACCAATCATTGAAAACCACATGGCCTTCTAAAGGTCACCAGGAACAATCCAGAAATGGTCAAATGGCTCAATCCTAAGTGACATTATAGTGACATTATTGCAAATATAGGTGCAGGAAGTTTGATTTTTTTTTTTGAGCTAATTAAAATTTTAGCTAATCTCAAGTGACTGATACTTATTTTAAGACTTTTGGGGAAATGATTTAAATATATCTGGGTATGTATATGAAATAGTGATTACACAGGAATCCTGAGTTTGATTCGGAGAGTATTGAGACTATGAGTTATGACATGATCCAGTGACTTAATTATGAAAACACCCAGCTGTGTGATGTGATGATATGTCAAAGGTCACTTTCCCCTCAATAAAATTAGTGAAATTTTATGTTAGTCTAATGAACTTCAACCATTTCCAAATGGTTAATGGACATTAAAAATATTTTTATCAAGGTATTTTTAAAAGCTTTGTATTTATTTACTTTTTTAATATTTTATTTATTTATTTTTGCATAGAAGAACTGGGGTGCAGGCCAGATATATGGGGGGGTAAGAGGATTCACCAGAGACAGAGTGGCGAACAGAACAGGCAGATCTACTGAAATACACTGCTGAGGGGAGCAGCGGGCGAGACAGGAGAGGTCTGCCATGCCAAATGGGTCAGCTCCCTGGCCAGGGGTCCAACTCATGCTGCAGTGGCTGGCGGTAGCTTCATAGTGCTGCATTTTAACCCCTTGCATCACAAGGGAGGCCCCCTGGTTCAGGCTTTGTCCTGTCACTTGGAAAATAGGGAGGGCTGGGAGTTGTGGGTGGGTTGGGAAGACTGAATGAGTTCAGTGTGCTCCTGGCACACCCTAGGCACAAGGTAAACATTTGCTCGTAGCATGTAAGTTGCTGGTTCACTGTTATGAACGTAACTTAGATACTGAGCTATGGTCTAGTGTAGCTGAGTTCTCTGTGATGCTCACAGGACTCTCGACTTTTCTTCCTTCTTTTGATTTCTATAAATAGTCTTCCTCCCCACTGTCTCCAGGCCATTTGTTTCCCCCGCTGTCCTTCATTCATTCCATGGTTGTTAAGAAAATGGCTTTGGGAGATGGGAAACAGGTTTTGCTGCAGTTATTACTACTTTCCAACTCTGAGATTGAAGTTATTTGTATTCTTTATTAGCAAGTTATTCCATGGCTATAAATCTCAGTTTTCTTATAGAGAAAGTGGACTGGTTATGCCTTTCTTGGAGGAAAAGTATGTAAGCTTCTTGACATGTGCTTGGTGCTGAGTAACAATAGCTGCCATTCTTGGTATAACTTATTTATGCCCAGTTGCCTTGGGCAGATCCTGAGGTAATTTCATGCTTTACCTTCAGAGCAGAGTTTCTCTCTCTCTCTCTCTCTCTCTCTCTCTCTCTCTCTCTCTCTCTCTCTCTCTCTGTGTGTGTGTGTTACATATATAGTTATATCTACCTACAACACTCTTATCTTCCTATCTATCTACCTACCTACTTACCTACCTTCCTTCCTTCCTTATCTATGTACCTACCTACCTACTTACCTATGTATGTATGTATCATCTCTTTCTCTAACTTCTTTTTACTTCTGGTTCCAAGCAGTGGCATCCATATGTTTTACTTGATAGGCAAACAAGCTGTCATCATGCATTCATGCATTTCAGGTATTCCATAAAATTGTATAATGAAATAATCAATGTAAAAATAATCAGACTGGAAATTACTGAAATAATTTTATATCTGCTATTATTTCATTATTTAAAAATACTGTCTCAGCTGACACACCTAAACATGTGTTATTTCTTTGAGTTTCCAGATACCTGAACTTTACTCTTCAAATTCTGACATTTGTTTTGCAATCATTTTTAAAGATTTGTCCCCCAGTGCACTATTTGTGTCAGTGAAGCAGAGAGAACATAATGTATACAGCGGACTCAAGGTCATAATTTTGAGCATCATCATGGGTTGTTTGGGATTGCAGTAGTGCCCGAGTGGAGGCGAGGCAGGGACGTTCTCCTGCGGCCACCCCGAGGCCTCGGCGGCCGGCTCCTTGGGTCTGTCTTTCTCCAGTTACCTATTTTCCAGCTTCTCCCCACACCAGATGTCCCTGTGCTCATGTCGCTGACCTCCCCGCAGGATGACCTTCTCCTTCTCAAGTGTCTCTTCTAC